>NC_064642.1:434169624-436855457 GCF_023864345.2 Schistocerca serialis cubense | reverse complement strand
CACAGTATAACGGTGGCTGTGGAAGTGGTAGGCCAAGGTTGACTTGCATAATTTACTTCTCTAGCCTCCTCAAGCAAAAAGAAAATCAGGAAAGCATTGAGAAGAATATGAATTAACGAACGGCAGAAAAGCCTGGGTTTTTTTTTTTTACCGTCAGAGCATCATACCACCGAAGCTTTTTGGTTTAAGTCATGTAAAGCTGCCATGATGAAGCTTTGCAGGCAGCTGTCCAATGCGGTGACTTACCTCCAACACTTAAAGCCAGCTTCTTTGGCTGTTTGCTTTCTCATATTACAATCTGCGCATAGTATTACGTTTACTTAATGTAGTACAATTTCCGCGTTTTCACACGTCCTACCTGTCTATTCACTACTGCACAAACACACTTTTATTATTTCAAAGTGGACGTCGAACCATAAGTACCTTTAGTCTTTTTCTTGCACTTGTGCAACCAATTTTTTTTTCATTCTATTTCTATGAGTCTGTCATATTTCTAGTGTTCATGCGTTTTTCAGTTTCTGACTCCTTTCTGTTAGACTAGACTGTCTATTAGATGTCAGGACGTGAACTTATCAGAATCAATATTCTTCGTGCTGTAGTTGCTGTTGGGTACCGACTGGACGACATGCTGTATTTCGTGAAGCTACGTTTGTGATATGGAAGGTTTTCTTGTTCATTCACGAGTCCTTCGTTAGTCACTTAGTGTCGTACCGAGCGGGTCAGCGCAGTGGTTAGCACACTGGTTTCGCATCCGGGAGGACCTCGGTTCAAATCAGGTTTTCCGTGATTTGCCTAAAACGCTGAAGGCAAATGCCGTGATGATTCCTTCGAAAGGAAACGCCCGCTTTCCTTCTCCATCCTCCCCTAAACCTTCCTTGTGCTCTTTCTCTAACGACCTCGTTGTCTACGACACATTAAACACTAACTACCTCCACCTCCTCGTATGATCGCAAAGTATCAGACATCATATCCCTGCAATGATAGTAAGTCTTTCGGTTAGACAATATAGTCCCTCTGTGTTAGGCGCATCCAGAGACTTCGGACATAGGATAAAACTATTTTTTCAAATCGTATCTGTCCGTTCTCTCATCGACTTAGGCGTTAATAGTTAATCCTGAAGTCTCATCTGCATTGCACGATTCTAGGAGGAAGACCAAGTAGTGAACCAGTTAGCGTCTGGGAAAAGGATTCTTAATATCGACGTTCCAGGTGTTTGTGCAGGCTCTACGCACTTCTGACACTCGGGTTTTACTAAACACTGTTGATGTCAGCTTATCTGTTAGATTCATGTAAGTACTGGCAGTTGTGCAGTTATTCTCGTTTCCTCCATCATTACACTACTGCACATCGTCTAGTGTGCGAGTTTCTTGTGTTCTGGTACTAGACAACTGGTGTGACTGAAATAATACAAACAAATTAACTTCAGCACGCAAGGATCGCTAGTAGCCTCTATCATCTGGAAAATATTGACGGAAATCTTGAATCAGTTTCATGCCTAAGTTTTGCGTGCTGTTGGGTGCATCAAAAGATCATTTACTAAGAAAAACTTTATACTTAGTCTCATAAAATCAAGGTGCATTTAAACGCAGCTCAAATAGCAAAAATGTAGAGTTATACAGTAAATACTCTAAATCTTAATAAATAAGAGTGTACCAGGAGAATGGTCAATATTCTGGGATATGACGGAAACGATCATTCAAGGCAAAACTGTCTAGTAAACATTGGTTCCAAAATGCATACCTTATGAGCTAAGAGCCATTATTTATTTTCAATACTGTGAAAAAATCGCTTCAACGGCTTACTCTTTGCGTTCCATGGTTTGGGAGGTTATATGGATCAAAACAATAAAGAATTGTCAGCAAACACGGGGTCTAAGATTCATACCTTAAGAACTACCAGCATTTATTCAGTAGACGACATGGGTTTCACAATAAGAAAGATGGAGAGTTGTTCATAACTCTTAAGGTATGCACTCTAGAGTACATGTTTAAGACCTTTCTTACTAGTTTTGGTTCCCACTATCACAACTCAGCATATGGAAAACAAAGAGCTTGCTGTAGAAGAAATTTGTTTCACAGTATCGAAGATGGAAAGTGCTCATAGCATTCAAGGTGAGCAATTTAGAACCCGTATTTGCTACACATTTTTTCTTCGGGTGGTCCTTTACGTCATATCCTTGAATATTGACCATTCCTACTCGGACATTCTGTACAGAAAGTGAAGCTTGACTATGTCTCCGTGGGTACCACCGTACTTCTACGGAACCTAAACTCAGTAGAAGTACTGGGCGGCCAAAGGAACGTCCGTTGAGTCTCCCAGCTCCTCTAAGAGTGGGCTACCCACTCCCATTTTTTCAGCAGACTGACATGTCCATCGTCATAGGTGTTCAGCTCTGAAATCGGCCAACAGACGACTACCTTGTCTGCTTCGACATACCAGCATTCCTTTCCGTATGCTGCACATAATACGAAATTAACTTTTTTTCCTGGGACCTACATCTGTTAACTATACATCTGTCATTAGCTCTTTGCATTGTTAATTACTGAATCACATTGCTCACTGTTCATACAATTTCAAAATTTACTAACTCACGGTCTTCCCGTTAGGACAGGGAGCAGATTCCTAGCTACAAAAGATCGTCGGAGACTTTGAAACTTCTATTGCACCTCCCGTTACTAAATATTTAACCAGAGTGTATTGCCATAATCCTTTACAGTAATATTGATTATTTTGTTAATGTACATTTATAGTTACTTAAAAGTAAGACTGTAGATGAATGCACATCGTTACTTTCTTATGGGCAACCATCTGCTTCTCTCTTAATGAAGTCGGAGCTAATTCATTGCGGAATGTCTCTTATGGACCCATGTGCCTAAAGGTGCTTTAGGCACTGCAGTCCGGAATCGTGCAACTGCTACGGTCGCAGGTTCGAATCCTGCCTCGGGCATGGATGTGTGTGATGTCCTTAGGTTAGTTAGGTTTAAGTAGTTCTAAGTTCTAGGGGACTGATGACCTCAGATGTTAAGTCCCATAGTACTCAGAGAGAAAAAAAAAGGTGCTTTATTTTCTTAATTCATGTAACTCTGAGGTAGCAAACATCCTTATTACAGTGCTACAGATTTTGCATCTAAGATCTGACTCATTCAATAAAACGACAGCTAGAATTATCTTGGTATCCTGATCATACATTGCTACCTCTCATTTCACTTTTAGTTGAGTTTAAATAGTTGAAAAGTAACTACGACGACAGAGCATTCAGGACGTCGAATTCCGACTCTGAACAAGAATAATCCTCCAGATGCATAAAAAGTCAATTCTACAGGGAAGTTGTATAATCACTCTGTTGTTCTTAATGTATATAAACAATTGAGAAAAACATTTGTGCAATCCTCTTGTGTTGATTGCCGATGATGTGGTCATTTACTGTCAACTAAATCATCAAGATCAAAATCAATTGCAAAATGATGTGGACAGTATATGTGTTGCAGAAGCATGGTTGACGACGCATGGAAGTTTGGGTCTGGCCGTGAGGCGAGCTCGGATAGCCTGATGATCCTCCGCAGCCTGTGGCGCCTTCCTCTCCGCCGCCTGCGCCGTCTCAGGAAGACGCCGGTAAGCAACGTCGAGGCGCTGAGATCCAGCAGTCACCCGATGTTCGTACTCCTGGACGAAGTAATGATGCTGCTTCTGCTTCTTGGCCGGGCGACAGGTAAGAAAAATCGAAAGAGCCTATGAATACCGTGGGCGGGATCGTTACAACGGTTGTTGGCCCCGGTGCATCACAGTGAACGCCGCAGCGTCGACATCATGAGCGGTCTGCCCCATCCGGGTGCCATTGGTGGACCCCTTGTCCCGACAGCAGGAGTACCAGGACAGACGTACTGTAGCGCCCATCAGAATTTATTGAAATGCTTAAATGAATGCTTGAAGTCCGCAAAAGTGGAGTTATTGTGCAGCTGGTTGTAACTGCAAGTGGTGCGCTTACTCTGTGTTATTGTTAGCAAAACTTTATACGAACTTTTTGGGCAATGCGATTCCCAGTACCAATAAACAAATACAGTCACTTAAAAAAACATTCAGCCCCTTAGGTACTGAACCCTCTGGCCCTGCTCACAACTGATAACTTTGGTACCTGTGCAGATAACAAACTAATAAAATTGTCTTGCCTCTAAAGCAGCAACGGTGGATTGCGTTATATTTTGCTCCCCCATGAAGAAGATTAAAATATGCTAGCTACCGACTCGGCAGTGTGCAATGCTGGCCGTAATACTTTGAAAAATACGTGAAATTCTTTTGTTTGGTAAATGAAAATATTTAAGAAAAATTCTAAAAAACATATGACCTGCATAGGGAGGCGGTAGTGATTTGGGTGAATTACTAACACTGTCTTTTTCAATAGTGAAGTTGTATGCGAAGTTAAGTTCGGCTTTTCAAAACATCTGACCAATGACATTACATTCCTTAGAAAAATTGCATCCTTTTTACTAAATGGAAACCTTTCTTTGCTGACGTAGTCATAACCAGTGAGATTTGTACAACAAGTATTACCTAACATCACCATAAAGCATAAAGACAAATCATTAAATAACGTATACCTGTTTTAACAAATCTTACGAACATTACAAAACGGAAACATCTAAATAGCCTATACATCAAATCTGTTTACGTACATTCTGTGGTTCCTCAACATAGAACTCACTGTTACCAATTGTCAGCCAACTCATTTACCCTAACGCGCTGCCAAAAGGAAAGTAATAAAAAAAATTAACTTCTTTACCTTAATTGCGAGAAGACCTCTGCTTCCACATTTTTATTTCCAGTAATTTGAAGCTTCTTTGTAATATCTATCCAGTAATCCTTTCTTGTCACAATTAAATTTACGTTCCATCATGTCACTTTACATTCCATTCCACACATTATCCGTTCACCACATGAACTGGCGATGCTCCACGATACACTTCCCTTGCAGGATTTAGTCGTGGCCTTCTTAGAAGTGCATACTGATTGTTTTCTTAATCCATTTAGTTATATCGCTTTCGTCTCCAACGCGTCTTATCCGGTAGCAGTGTGGCGCTCCCCATCCGTGAAGAGTTACCTGTTGCCGACGTCCAGTATCTTCCGGATGCGAGCGACATGGCTTTCGCACTCTTTGGGGTCCGCATTGTTAACACTAATGTTCTTTCAGCCCCAGGGACACGAAGGGAATACTCTGCCTTCCTTGCGAAGGCGGTTTTATCTCGTTGGGCGGCATGACACTTTGGTGACAAATGGTCCAAATGGCTCTGAGCTCTATGGGACTCAACATCTTAGGTCATAAATCCCCTAGAACTTAGAACTACGTAAACCTAACTAATCTAAGGACATCACACACACCCATGCCCGAGGCAGGATTCGAACCTGCGACCGTAGCAGTCCCGCGGTTCCGGACTGCAGCGCCAGAACCGCACGGCCACCACGGCCGGTCTTTGGTGACAGTTAAGATTTTAATTTCACCCGCCACACCAAGATCAGCTGCCGCGTCATTCGCCTTGCGCAGAGCTTGTCTAAATTATCTATTGCCACCATCTTGTGGATGCGTGGGAGCAAGTTCATGGTGACCCCCACTTTCAGACACTACAACGCATAATCTTCCAGCCGCCTTAATCGCTTTTGTATCTCGCCCTCGCTGGTGGGAGGAGCCTGGCTGCCGGAGATTTGGTCTGCCGGTTTTTCACAGTATGCAGCGTCCGTTTGCACCGTCACTCTCGATCGCCAGATGGCGTGTCATGGAAGAGATGTTAGCCCTACTGGAGCCGCTAAACTGTCGCCAGCTTATCGAGATGACATGGGATTCATGTCACCGCCACCGTGCTGCTTACCTGTCTTCGTTGCAGCAGTGGCTGTGCTGCAAAAAAACATGCCCTTCCCCAGGCTAGTTACCATCTACCAGTTTTCGCCTTGACAATACGCAGCTACTCAGCATTTCGTCATCTCCTGCAAGTCGCGCAGTCGATCTGAAGATGGCCCTGTGTATATGCTGATACAGGTCGTTTTAAATAAATGATATTTTGCGCTCATGATTGTTTCTGCACAAGTAATTAACACAAATAAGATCGCTGACACTCCCAACCATGTTGATTAAAATCATGAACGATGTACAACAGCGAACATCGCATCACAGCCCTCACGCACCGCCACCTTGTAGGGACGATGGTGGCAAGCCGCACTTGTAACCATACGTATGGCTTTGGAAGCACCGTCGATGTACGGTCATCAAATGGTTCAAATGGCTCTGAGCACTATGGGAATTAACATCTATGGTCATCAGTCCCCTAGAACTTAGAACTACTTAAACCTAACTAACCTAAGGACGTCACACAACACACAGTCATCACGAGGCAGAGAAAATCCCTGACCCCGCCGGGAATCGAACCCGGGAACCCGGGCGTGGGAAGCGAGAACGCTACCGCACGACCACGAGCTGCGGACATAGGGTCTTCGAGCCGACAGGTGAAGACAGTGCCGGATCCCGATTCGCACCGTCACTGGTGACGAAGGCAGGCAACATGACGAGCAATGCGCCATTGGACGAGCTTTACATGCACATTATATTAGGCTGTACGCTCACCATCCTAATTCACTCGCTATTATTGAAAAGTTTCCCAGCTCACGCTCGGGAAGATACTGGAGAACGTGGTAGTGGAATTGGAGGTGAAATTTTCGGTGCTGACCAAGAAGTAACTTACATGGCACTGACGGCGTCCCCCAAGAATTTTATTGTACTTTTCCCACGTTTGCTGGTATTTGCCTATAACTGATGTCTCCACACAGTGAGGGTCCGCGATGTCTTTCTAGAGGGCCTTATTGCCCCTATTCACAAACTGCACGGGGGTTGATCCTGATGAATAACAACATGACGTATCTATCAGTAGCGACATGAATGTGGTCTCTTGACAGTGTGACTTAAGAGGACGGCCCTTGATATTGTTTCCTCTGGTCAGGCATCGCTAGGTGGAGCGTACAACATTCGGCAGCGCTTTGCTGGTACAGGGAACTGATAACCCTCGCCCGAGCTCAGCATTTGCCCGCAACGTTGGTATCCTTAAACTTCAGCCAGGCATCTGATCTGATCGATTATTCTTTTATTACGAATGTCCTCCGTCATAAGAGATACCCAGAAACTATTGTCGACATGGTCATACGTCTCCTGCGTGGAGCGACATCGCAGGTGCTGTATAGTGGTGAGCTCACTCTACCGATTCTGATGAGGCGCTCGGTGCGACACGGGTGCCCCAGTACATCTTCGATGCTGCACATCTTCACCTAAGAACCATTACTATGTGGCCTACGTCATCGACTGACGGGGATGTTGCTCGGTGCACATCGGTTTTTCTGTACCGCCTATGCGGATGATTTGGTCCTCTGCCTCCGAGGTGCCGACGATACCCAGGTAGCACTTACGTGGGTGACGTTTTACGGCGATGCGTCTGCGCAGCTCCCTTAATGCACGTACATCGCAAGTAATGTCTATCGGTTCAGGTCTGCTTAAGTGGAGTTTTCATCCGTTCAACATGACCAGTACCTTAAGTTGCTTTGGAACGAATTTTACGGCTGAACCAAGGCGCACTGTGGCCTTCAACTGAAGACGACTGCTGCAACGGATCCTTTTTGGACTCGTTGAACATCACCTCCGCTCCAATGTCCTCCTGAAACATAGGCGGTGTGTCAACACCCACATTGCGTCACGGGTCTTTCACATGGAGCAAACGCCCTGGCTAGCAGTATATTAGCTGCGATGGGTTTGTTAGCCAGAGTACGATCTTCAAAGTCCACTATGAGCCCCTCACCGCCGGGCTTGAGGGGGTGTGGGCCTTCACCACGTTCCGGATAGAGCTCGTGCCCTAATTGTCAGGCGTTGCCCGACATAGCTTATCAGCTTAGAGCTTGATGCATATGCCTCGGTCTTTGTTGGCTCCTCTGATGACGTTGTCGGTCATCCCAGCGCCATTCTCTCTCATCGAACTATTTTCTCTGGAGTGCAACTCACTTGCTGCATCTTTGCCTCTTCTGCGCTTGTTGTTGACAAAGGTGGTCTACACTGTGAAGCAACTGGCCTGCATCCCCATTGCGACAGACCAGAAGTACCCGAACTACACGTGGCGTCATGTATGGCCTGCTGTGAACTCTTCTTTTCTTGACACTACTGCACGCTCCGCGTATTAAGTCACCATCTCCCGCAAGTTCACCTCTCTGACTGCGCTCTGCGTCGCGGGCGGGATGTTGGATACGGACGATCATATCTTCTTTTGTGGAGCAGAAGAAAAATTTCTGGTCCTAGGCCCAGAGAATTCTCGCCTTGCTCACACTTGCCATTCCCGACCGAATTACACAGCACATTATGTTGATACCGCATGACGTGTACTACACACAGACGAAGTATAACTCCGTGAATTTGTTCCGTGGTCTTGCAGTTAGATATTTCTAGGCAACTGGCGAGAAGAATGATTTCGGTGTTTGGACGTACTCGAACGAACGGCACTGCGGCATTTTCCGTAATGCAAAACAGAGGCAATACTTTTCAACTTCCTTCTCAGTGTCTTCCATCACCCGCAACGTAGTTGATATGTCACTGCATTGAGCAGCTAATCTATTGCACTATTTTAGAATTTTTGATACTACGATCCCCAACGGTATTCCCCTTTACTTAGGAGATGATGTGCAAAATGGTTCAAATGGCTCTGAGCACTATGGGACTTAACATCTGAGGTCATCAGTCCCCTAGAACTTAGAACTACTTAAACCTAACTAACCTAAGAACATCACATACATCCATGCCTGAGGCAGGATTCAAACCTGCGACCGTAGCGGTCACGTGGTTCCGGACAGAGGCACCTAGAACCGCTCGGCCACCCCGGCCGGCGATGATGTGCATGGATTTTTCCACGTTACGGCACGTTACGGGCAGCTTCGCGAACTTAACAAGACTTTTTGCAAGAAACAAAGATACAGAAAACAATTTAAAGTTAGCCCTTGTGTAAATTCCATTATAATCAGGAAAATGTGAGAAAGAGGAAACAAAAACAAAAACGTTAAAAAATTTGGGGCTGAGGTTGAAAAAATGTATAAGGCTACCATTCGCAATAAACAGGAAATCCGTGTTCGGTGTCGCTCCTGCACACATTTCTATTTTTAGAACAGAAAAAACAGGCTTGGTTGCACAGGATAGCTGTTTTTGTAATCTTCAAATGTGACGCGTTCCGCCTGTTCTAGGCATCATCAGACAGTCTAGGGAAATAGAAACTGGTATAAGTATAAACTGCTATTAAAGGCAATAGTAAATGAATAAAATAAGAATAATAAGAGGAAAACTTACAGCGATTACACCATAGAGCACAGGGCCGTATTTGTTGGTTGGTTGATTTCAAAGGAACCATCCTGTCATTTATTTCTACATCTACATTTATACTCCGCAAGCCACCCAACGGTGTGTGGCGGACGGCACATAACGTGCCACTGTTATTACCTCCCTTCCCTGTTCCACTCGCGTATGATTCGCGGGAAGAACGACTGCCGGAAAGCCTTCGTGCGCGCTCGAATCTCTCTAATTTTACACTCGTGATCTCCTCGGGAGGTATAAATAGGGGGAAGCAATATATCCGATACCTCATCCTGAAACGCACTCTCTCGAAACCTGGACAGCAATCTACACCGCGATGCAGAGCGCCTCTCTTGCACAGTCTGCCACTGGAGTCTGCTAAACATCTCCGTAACGCTGTCACGCTAACCAAATAAGCTACTGCCAATGCTTCATTACGTCACCGAAAAAATTCTTCCTGCTCGAAAAGTGATGAAGAGTCCCAAAGAACTGGGAGGTTGTGGCCAGGTAGCCATTGTCAGTACTTCATTACATCACCTAGAGGCAACACAAAAATGGTAATGACAGTAGGAAAAAGATAGTTACTAAAGTGTTCAAGGGGTACAAAACAAAGGCATATTCAGTGAGCAGAAGAAACTCACGAGTGTAAAATACGCCCATATAATGGCTAGGCTAATACACCTTTGGCAAATGAAAGGGTACTAATAAGAATAGAGAAACAGCTAAAATTTATAGTAAGGATATGAACGAAGCCAGAAGCAAAGCTGAACCGGAAAACTGATTGTAACGATGATGACTTACCCATGATGATACAGTACCATGAACACAAATATGGTCTGTCTACAATACTGTGAGCACTCGCTGTCATGCTGCCAACTAGACTGCCAAGTAAGTGTCAAGGCCCCTTGGAAGCGTCGTGAGAAACGGCCCACAAGGTGGCGCGCTACAATTTAACTAACTGATGGCTAAGTGTTACATAAGTAACACAGGTGGCGACCATCATTTAATGATATGCATCGTTAAATCCAAAAATATATGATGCTTCGAAAGTACGTGTTCTTTTGTTAGATTCGGAGATCTGAAGAAGATACGCTTAGACATTTCAAACTTTTCCAATAAATTCAGTTTAGACATTTCAAATTTTTCCAATAAATTCAGTTTCTTGCCTTTGATGGCCACGTGAAGGATTTTAAGGTTTCCTAGATCTGGTGGATGATGGCCAGATGAATTGAGGTACTGGGCAAAGGGGAAAATTTTTTTTCACCAAATCATTTCTTTTCAGCAGATGCTGTCAAAACCAACAGTGAACGATCCTCCTGTCTGACCGATATATTCGGTGAAACATTCCGTACATCTAACTTTGTAGACACATAACTTAGAGACTAAATTCCTGATAGTTTTTTCGCTATGTGGGAGCATATATTGCATGGAAGAGGCCTTCGAAAAAATATTTAAAATTAGTACGCCGAAATAGCTTAGCCAAGTTTTATGAAAACAACCCAAGAAACGGGATAGCCGCACGTGTGCTTCAGCACACCGCGGGTGTAAGCGAAGACTTAACAGTGGATATTCCAGCGTTTTTTCGTTCATCATATGAACGGTTCACAATTTTTATGTGCGACAAAGCGCAGATTGTCTAATTGTCTGTTGATATTACCGTCAGAGAGAGGGATTTCCCAAATTTTGTTATAGCAGCTCTGAGAGAGTTGAATTTATAGCTCCTTGTATGATTGAAGGAGGAATGCACTGTTGAAACTTCCTGAAAATATCGAAGACAGTTTAACAATCAATAAGTCGTAGAGAGAGATCCAGATAATTTAAAATTCCATCTCGATTCATTATTTCACGGGTGAAGATTAACGTAGGTTGCAAATGGTTAAACTCCTCAGTGAACCGAGCGAGGTGGCGCAGTGGTTAGCACACTGGACTCGCATTCGGGAGGACAACGGTTCAATCCCGTCTCCAGCCATCCTGATTTAGGTTTTCCGTGATTTTCCTAAATCGTTTCAGGCAAATGCCGGGATGGTTCCTTTGAAAGGGCACGGCCGATTTCCTTCCCAATCCTTCCCTAACCCGAGCTAGCGCTCCGTCTCTAATGACCTCGTTGTCGACGGGACGTTAAACACTCACCACCACCACCACCTCCTCAGTGATTCAATCACTTCGCGAGTACCTTTCAATGTAATCAAAATATCATCCAAATATCTCTGGTATAGAATGATTTTTTTCACTAATGGTGAATTTTAGTTTACAATAGTCAGATTCACCGGACTGACAAATGCATTGGGCCCGTATCTCGTGGTCGTGCGGTAGGGTTCTCGCTTCCCACGCCCCGGTTCCCGGGTTCGATTCCCGGCGGGGTCAGGGATTTTCTCTGCCTCGTGATGGCTGGGTGTTGTGTGCTGTCCTTAGGTTAGTTAGGTTTAAGTAGTTCTAAGTTCTAGGGGACTGATGACCATAGATGTTAAGTCCCATAGTGCTGAGAGCCATTTGAACCATTTGAAATGCATTGGCAAAGATACAGGAAAGGCAACCGGCCATCGCTAGTTAAAGAAAAGTACTTATGAAAAATTAATATTTCCAGGAAGCCAGCTATCGCGTTGATTTCCTCTATTAGTAAGGGCTCTTTTTCAATCCAGGACGTACGTTTAATTTCAGTAGTTTCGGTCCCAGGTACATTTGTGTACAGGTTTTTGATACGCAGGGATAGTGGATAACAATTCTCGGGCAGACAGGGGCCTTGTAGGCAAGTAACTTACTGTTTCCTATTACGCATCGAATAATCCACGTCAAAGATGACATTGTGTTTTAAAATCTTAAGAGCAAATTCAGCGGTCTTGTAGGCAGGGCTGTCTATACTATCGACGATTAACCTCGCCAGGTGGTCAACTTTGTGAGTTTTATTTGCGCATTTAGCTCAGCGACGTGAGGGTTAATGGCTTTCAAGCTGTAAACGTGCTGCGGCGGAATTATGTACAAGCAAGTGTCAATTTCTTTTACCATTGTCAAAGGCTGCTGTAGGATTCGAATAAATACGGTAAATATAATTTACCGCAAAAAACATTTTGACTCTACTAATGTAATAATTTCTATAAATAATTACACCCGAGTTATCTTTACCAGCGCTAACTATAATGGCATCATCCACTGCCACTTCTTGTTTGTTATCCATCAAGATTCGGTGTTCTTGCCAAGTAGAGGTTTTGTTTCATGCTCTATGGATAATCTCACTCGCTGTGATCGTTATATGGGTAGCTCCGTCTTTTTCAATTGCGACTTTGCCTAATGCCAATTTTAAATCAGTGAAGAATGAGGTAGCAACTTGATTGTCTAATTATGGCGTTCATTGATATTTTCAGTCATTGTTTATCAACGTCAACTGTGATAGACTGAATGCTACGTTTGTGAGATTAATGACAGTTTCAGCCACCGGGAAACTGTGCTGATGCTCATCGAATGGGGTGATACAAGGTCTACTATATATGTGTCTAAGTTTCCTAGGCTTCTTACTATGACTTTCAAATTAGTGCTGGGCTTCTTCCCATGTGCGTAAATTAACATATTTCATCAAATTGTCACAAGCACGAACACAGAAACCTTGACAGCTTTAAAATAGGTCTATATGCAAGAGTATTTAGTCAGTCATAGTTGCCGGCATGACAGCGTGTTCGCGTAGTATTGTAAACAGACCATTTTTGTGTTCATGTGCCGGTTTCCACATGGGTAGGTTATAGTCATTATAAGTTATCGTCGCTACTGCCAGTTTTCCGTTCTAGCTTTGTTTCTAGCTGTGTCGTTTCATATGTTTACTAAACGTTTTAGCTGATTCTTTATTCTTATTAGTGACCATACATTTGCGAAATTTCCCATTCATTTAGGCTAGCTATTACATGGGTGTATTTTGCACTAGTGCGTTTTTTTACTTACTGAATATGCCTTGGTTAGGTATCCGTTTCACGCTTTAGTAGGTTTCTTTTTCCTACTGCCATTACCTTTTTCGGTGTTGTTTCTAGATGATGAAATGATGCATTGGAAGCGGCTATCTAGCCGTTAGCTTCAAATTCTGTAGGACTATTAATTACACTCAACGGCTCGGTTACGATTAGCAAAAATTTTTTTCGGTAAGCTCAGTTAAGGTGAGTTGAAATTTATACCACCCCCTGAAACACAAATTTGGCCTCCTGCTCCGTAGTCCAGCTTATGTATATTTTCTCTTGTAATTCTTAATTAATTCATTTATTATTGCTTTTATAGCAATTGAGGGTTATGCCAGTTTGTAGTTTCATCAGCTTGTCACATTATTCCTAGAACAGACGAAACGCATTATATGTGAAGATTAAATAAGCCTATCTTGTGCCCACCAAGACTGTTTTTTTTTCTCAAGATTTTAAACATGGCTGTAGCAGCAACTGTTAAAATTCTTCACAATAAAAGGATGACAGCCAAAAACAGTTGCAGGATAAAATTTTTTTATTAAAATTCTTGACCAAGGTTTCGGTACATATAAATATACCTTCATCAGAAGTAAAACTTCTAAAATTACATCATGCAATGGAGAATAATAAAACAATTATGCCAAAGCCGTCGTCAGTAATTAAGATATCATCTCCATTTGTATAACATGTGTAATGGGCACAGGGTCAAAGCGAACAGTTTAGCACCATTACTTCGCTTATGAACTATATCTTAATTACTGACGACGCCTTTGGCATAATTGTTTTATTACTCTCCATTGCATGATGTAATTTTAGAAGTTTTACTTCTGATGAAGGTATATTTATATGTACCGAAAACTTGGTCAAGAATTTTAATAAAAAATTTTTATCCTGCAACTGTTTTTGGCTGTCATCCTTTTATTGTGAAAAATGTTTTTTTTTTCTGTTATAAGGATCTATTACGATTGCTGTACCATTCCCACTGCGATAGTAATGGACTGGACTGATTATTGTTTTTGTTTTCGTCATTTCATTATGCAATAGGAGGTTCTCCATAGCTGGATGGCCCGGAAAGTGGCAATTCATTCTAAGTAATGAAAAATTCTGAGGTCATCCACATAAGTACTGAAAGGAAACCATTAAATTACGGTTAAAAGAAAAATCACACTAATCTAATGCCTGTCAATCCTGCAAAATATCTAGAGCTTACTCTTACGAACAACTTAAATGGACCAGTCCCGTAGGTAATGTTGTGGGTAAGGTGAACTAAGACAGTGTTTTATTTGGAGAACACTTAGAACATGCAACGGGCAAATAGAAGGGACTGCCTACATTACACTTGTCCGTCCTCTTCTCGAGGCTCGGCGCGCGACATTGGAGCATATCCTTACGAGACAGAATTGAGGGAGGACCTCGGCAAGGTTGAAAGATCGGCAGCTCGTTTTGTATTATCGCGAAATATGAGAGACGGATCACGAAAACAAAGGCGATTTTCGATGAAGCGAGATCTTTTCACGAAATTTCAATAACCAATATTCTCCTCCTACTAGCACTTCGTCTTCAGGCCACAAGTGGCCTATCGGGACCATCCGACCGCTGTGTCATCCTGAGCTGAGGATGCGGATTGGAGGGGCGTCTGGTCAGCACACCGCTCTTCCTGCCATGACGCTGATTTTCTTTGATCGGAGCCGCTACTATTCGCTCGAGTAGCTCCTCAATTGGCATCACGAGGCTGAGTGCACACCGAAAAATGTCAACAGCGTGTGGCGGCCCGGATGGTCACCCATCCAAGTGCCGGCCACCCCCAACAGCGTTTAACTTCGACGATCTGACGGGAACCGGTGCATCCACTGCCGCAAAGCTGTTGCGATATTCTCCTCTGAATGCGGAAATGTTTTTTTGATGAGCAGGTTGTAAAGTAAGGGGAACCGGAGCTCGCACAGAAAAAATGAAGTATTCATTAGTTCCACGCGCTCTTCACTAATGGAGCAGTGGACGTGGTGCCTGAAGATGTTTCGATGGCCTGTGTCAGGCATTTAAGCGTGAACTGCAAAGTGGTCATGTGGTGAAGTTCCTATCTCTCGCACCTGTTACGTAATGTGTAAATGGCCTGTTATTTAGCAAAGGAGCGCTACAAAGCACCCATCTCGAGTATGTGGAGATGAGAGCTGTGCGTCACACGGTAGCAGCGTGAGGTTTCCCGGATAAGCCGGCTGTGTGGCTACAGCTCGCGCCCGTGTTTTACTGGGATGCCAGCACTGAGCCGGGCTACGAGGTCAGGGCATCACCTGCCGACTTACTGCCAGCGCGGCGGGCGCGGCAACTCGTCTTCCGCAGGCACGGGCCACGGACCGCCGGCGCAGGCTTTACGATTGGGGCCGAGCGCCCCGACTTAACTCGCGGCGAGGCGGCGGCGGCGCGGGCAGAGTTACACCGCCGCGGCTCGCCGGGAATTACCTGACGTACGCTCATCGCGAGCAGCTCGCCGGATTTGTGCCGCCCCTTGTAGCCTGTAGCGCCAGCCGCAGCTCGAGGGCGCGGGTGTTAGGCGAGACAGCGAAGAAGAGAGATGTAAAGAGCCGGAGAGGCGGAGATGGCAGAAGTGTCCATTTGTCGGCCGCTCCCGGTGAAACTGCTAAAGGAACTCTCAAAACAAATAACGCTTCTCCAACGACGAAGAAGAGCCTGCACGCCGCAATCACTAAAACCTAAAGAAGCTGAGGCTATAGTATAGTTGACAGCATCTGAGCATGAAAAATGTTGGTCACGTAGTCCAGCATTCATATGTTGAAAATGTGGTGAAAGTCTGAAGGTGTTAGATCTGGGCTTGCTGCGGTAGGGCAGTGCAGCTAAATTTAACGTTCAGTTCAATAGTCACAACGTTGTTGTGTGCGCTAGCTGTATCGTGTGCTGAACTTAAGTTTGTATTCTTGCCTGAAGTGAGTAGAGAATCTCGAGCACTTAGCATACTCAATGTCGCTTTGTAAGGTTCTGAATGTGACAGTTTCTTTAGGCTCCGAAGCACCCTAAACATCTACAGCCTGCCTAGCCGAGGAGACCGCGCACATCACTTTGCCTGCAACTGGCTGTGTCTGGAAGTTCTTCTTTGTTGGAGAATTCACATGTGACCCCGCGAAGGGTAAAACTAAATTTTATGAGGGTAAACACACAAGGATTCAACTATGTTATGGTCACGAAGCTAAACTTATTAGATCGTTATTACTATAAGTATTTAGTAAGACCATATTGCTTATTATAAAAGTTACCAGTAATTTCATTTTTAAAGGTACTGACATTAACACGTGACAGAATGATGGGAAGGCTACATTTTGAAATGAATGTAGAGACCTTACCCGCTGCCCACTATACATATACTTTGTATTCTGCTCTAGGCATACATGGCAGGACCACTCAGTCATAAACATCACATTAGCTTAAATATACCATGAAAGTTTGTTATACTAGTTGTAGGTAATTTCAGGATTGGACCATAAATCATACTCTGCTGTGGACTATCGAACTAATGGACAGCACATCACAACAATAAATATATAAGAGTTAGTATATTGCTGTAGGGCTAAAAAATGGTTATTATTATTATTATTATTATCAAAATTGCTTAGGAGTGTGGGACCCATAAAAAATAGAACTAACAGGAATAACTGAACATATACAGGAAAAGACAGCACGAATGGTCGTAGATTTGTTTGACCAGTGGGAAAGTGTTGCAGAGATGCTGAAGAAACTGAAGTGGTGGACTCTTGAAGAGAGACGTAACTATCCCGAGAAAGACTACTAACGAAGTTTCAAGAACCAACTTTAAATGATAATTCTACGAATATACAACAACCCCCTACGTATCGCTGACATAGCTATCATGAGGACAAAATTAGATTTATTACAGCACGCACACGGGCATTGAAACAAACATTCTTCTCGAACTCCATACGTGAATGAAACGGGTGGACGTAAGTAGAACAGCAGTCAACTTCTTTACAAATTATGAATGGTGCATCGACTTCAGCTTGGTTGATTTCTAACAGGAGTGCAGAGTGTGGATAAAGCAAGTGTCCCTAGGAAGAGAAGTGGGACTGAGGAAGCATCTGCTGCGCCGGGAACAGGTGTCTACTTTCAATTTGGATAATTAGCTTTCTTTTGTGAGAAGGTGTTATTGGTGAGAGTCGCGCAGTGCTGGGAATTGCTTCATCACTCTATAAAAAAAGTTCTTAGAAATTATAACCTTTTTCATGTAATGGAGTTAGAAATAAGTAGTACCAACTGTCTCAATGACTCATTAGTTTGAAGCTCAATAAGACATTTGCAAGAACTACAAACCATTTATATCTCGTAATTTTAAAGACAAAGGTGTTCAAAGAAAATTCATTTATATTCTACAGTTTAGTTATGCGCTAATGTTGGTGATGGGGCACGGGGTAGTAACTACCACCTGATTGCACAGAGCGATAATGGTCTCACGAAACTGGGAAACCGCTTCCATAGACTGTTTTTTGAATTGGTAACAGCACTTCTCATCGGCAGTGATGAAAATTGTCACCTTCAGCCTAGTATTGATCCAACAATTATCGAATATATGCAAGTTAGGAATTTTTTTTTTAAATCCGCAGTACCCGTCATGCAGACACTTCGCAACAACCAACGTTGGGTAATATGTAGTAACAACTGAGGTACCATGTCGTCGTGAGGGATGGCAGGTAAGGACTGGAACGTGGACTGACGTGGAAAGCAATCACCCTTACTGAAACGCAGTACCCGGCGCCTCGCATTACTTAAGGGTACTGAACTGCCTCAGTGCACTTCTGGTAAGTCCCGATGAATCTTCTGCCGCAGTCATCTCCAGATTAATCGTAATTTTGGAACGCTGACATGCTGCTGCAGCCTGTCACAAGTTGACGAAACCTGCAGAACTTCGGCTGGAAGACTCAAAAAGTAGTAGTACATCATGCATTCTGCCTTAGACACTCAAGAGTCAACACAAAAACAGTGGGGGCCTTAGCTGTAGCTTAAAATGACAAACTCGGATTTAACTCTGGCCCTATCGTCTTTTGTAAACGCACCACTTTGTGGGATGCGGTGGTAGCATACGACAAAGTTCCCGAAAACCTTTCGTAACAGTTGCAATCAAAGCCAGGACATGATTCGC
The DNA here is from genome assembly GCF_023864345.2 of Schistocerca serialis cubense. NCBI lineage: Eukaryota > Metazoa > Arthropoda > Insecta > Orthoptera > Acrididae > Schistocerca > Schistocerca serialis. The sequence continues at coordinate 436,837,006 of NC_064642.1, read as the reverse complement.
TGAATCAATAGAGTACAAAATGTTCCTTTGAATTGTTTTCCTACAATTATTTGATAGTAAGGTAGAAGAAAATCTTTTATCGCACCCGTTTTTATAGTGAGCGAGTTGCACCGTGAACATACTTAATCCTCACTTACCGTCTGATGCTAATTCAAGTGGAATAATTGACACTAAATATGGATATTGAATCGGACTCATTAAGATAAACTGATTGAGATAATCATATTTCATTAATTGGATTTATTTTGTTATCTAATTAAGTAATTTTCTGTTGCCTTGTTCTCATTTATACGACTGTAATAGCAGTTGTATATTTGCCTTTGCTTGTAGGTTTCAATTACGACTGTAGTAGTTGTATATTTGCCTTTGCTTCTAGGTTTCAGACCAGACATATAATAGCAATATAGATACATATAAATAAATTCAAACTCATTGTGTAGGGCATAGCATCGTCCATGAGCAATAAGTTTTCCTGTAGGTACTACGATGAGTAAATTTATCGGCGTGTTCACCTTGTCTTTTAAAAGTACTTTAAAGTACTTTGATGTATCTACACATCTGGGTACATGACAGGTAACTATTTTTACTTGAAGTATTAAGGAAAAATCAATCCTAGTATCGCAACCCCATGCCCGTGGGGTTCAATGAATTTCAATTTCGCATGGTTGATATGTCATGGGCCTCCAGCACACTTAAGTATAGGTAGGATTTTGGACACTTCTTTTTGCGTGAACTGACCGGCCCGGATTCATAAGAATTTCACTGGGCTTTTCATTGTGGAAAGTAGGATGTTCTTACCCAAAGTAGCTGTGCAGCCGTTAGACATGGCAACTTAACCGGTTATGTTGAAGCCTCGAAGCACCTGCTTTGCTTCTCAGGATGGACACAGTGTACATCGTCCATGTCCGTATGGTGTAACTCAGTACTTAGCATTATACCGCACGGACTTTTAAGGTAACTGTGTTAGCTGTAATTTTAATCAGTACAAAAAAATGGTTCAAATGGCTCTGAGCAGTATGGGACCCAACTGCTGAGGTCATCAGTCCCCTAGAACTTAGAACTACTGAAGCCTAACTAACCTAAGGACATCACACACATCCATGCCCGAGGCAGGATTCGAACCTGCGACCGTAGTGGTCGTGCGGTACCAGACTGTAGCGCCTAGAACCCTGTAGCGCCTAGAACCGCTCGGCCACTTCGGCCGGCTTAATCAGTACAAAATCGTTTATGTACGGAGCGCTACTGAAGGGTCACTTTTGCGAAAGCACGTAATTGTCTGCCACTGCGACACAGATGTTGGAAATGCAGCTCAAAGGTGCCTACAACCTTCCTCAGTGACAGTGCAAAAGCATGGCGCCGTTTGACGTCGCACTTGGGCTTGGGGACGCTTCGAACAGCAGCGTGTAGTCATTTTCGAAGAAAAGGCCGGAGCTCAGTAAATTATGTGAGGTGGGAGTTGAGTTAATGATGTTACGTTGACACCAAATTTCGCCACAGTTCTGCCCAAAGCCACCTTGGACGTGTCACACGATGGGAAGGACCTCACTACCCCTCTTACCCCATAATCACACTATCACGCTACGCCTATGCCATGGCCATCAGAAACGCGACGCCCAGCGTTAATATCACGCGAATATCTTGTGCGGCAGCGAGGAAAACATTTCAGACACACAGCCGCTGAGGATCGACAGGGGGTGGCATAAATGGCGTCGATGGAACTTCTCCTTCCACCGGGGAGTTCAGTCCAACACATTTCGTGGTTGAAAATGACCACAGTACGATGAACAAGACGATGTTTTTGACGAACTTTGACGCTGCTGACAACCTCTAGATGTTTCCAGAATGAGATTTTCACTCTGCAAAGGTCTCGAGTTCGAGTCTCGGTCAGGCACACAGTTTTAATCTGCTCTCTCTAGATGATTCAACCCTTCTCTAAGTACATAGCCGACCTCCGACCACTATGAACGTTATCGATGGGAGTGCAGCGCGGCCTCGGATTTCGCTCTCGTGTTGAGGGTGGAACCACAAGGGACCATTAAAAACAACTGGATCAATTTTGAACATGATCCGAAGAGATCGGTATTTTGCTCATCACACCGCAAACTGTCGTTTTACAGTGCGATATGTGATCGGCGGTGTGTCTGAAAGGTTTACGGTTTACGTCGGCCACCCACAAGAGAAGTGAGTGATCCGTAGGCAAGTCACCATTGTTCTGACGTCCATCTCAGAGAGGTCAAAAGAAGCGGGTGACATGCCAGTAAGAGGAGATGTGACGAGTGACACGTCTACGGCGGCATTGGGCAGAAACATGGTAGAATGTGGTGCCAACGTCACATTATTAATCGACCGTACTTCGAATATGTCTTTCTGAGTTCCTTTTTTTTTTCTCGTGTGTTAACACCTTACTGTTTGATGCGTTGGCGAGCCCCAGAGCGACGTTGCAGAGCGTCACCCTTTTGTGTCATTACAGAGGAAGTTTGGACGCTTTACAGACACATTTCAAACTTCTGTTACGCAATAGGAAACAATTACCTGGCTATGAAAAAGTGCAGCTTCAAAATAAATGTGTGGACCTTAGAGATGATAATAAAAATAATATGTAGCTTTATGTATATGCATTGTGTATAAGGATAATTTATCCATTCCACAAGAGCAAGATATCCGTCTCCGTATCTCAAGAGAATGCGAATTTCTTGCCATATGGGATATTAATTCCCCTCTAGTGTTAAGATTTTTTGTAGTGTCACGACAGTTTCCATATAGACTCGAAGTAAACTTTGACAAACTCTTTGAAAGAGAAGCAGCAGTTTAAAATCCGAAACTCGAGGTTAACTACCGGTAGAGCGGTGTGGCGCTAAATGCATTCCTAGTATTGTATGATGCAAATATCGTTATACGTACGTTTGACGTTCCCATGAATAAAGACAACAGATACCGTGAAAACATTACTTCGTGTGTAATCGGTACCTCGATGTTTGTCAAGAAGGTAAGTTGTTAAGAACCATGAACAACTCTGCCACTATTAGCATATTTAGACACCGATTGAGGTGACGCAGTGGTTGCGCTCTGGACTCGCCTTCGCGAGGACGATTCCGGCCATCGTGATATAGGTTTTCCGCGATTTCCCCGCATCGCTTCAGGCAATCCCCGGGATGGTCCCTTTGAAAGGGCACGGCCGATTCCTTTCCCTACTTCTAGGGGACCGATGACGTTGCTGTTTGGTCCGCTCCCCCAAATCAGCCAACCAACCAAAGATATTTAGCGAGAAGATATTTAGCGGTTTGGGGCTTATTTAGGACTAATATTGTGAAGTATGTATAGTGGTAATACTTAACCCCCATATGGGATTTGTTTCCCAATTGTAGAGTATTTTGGGGACACATTGCAAGATGCTTTTAAGCCTCGTTCTTGGAAATCTGACGGTTAACGTTCTGCATTATTCACAACTATGAGGTCAGACGGACTCATAGAGAGGAAGACACTACCGAGAACGAAGATAAATCGTGTAATATGGCCAATCATTTTCATAAACTTCTCTTAATGTAGCTCGACACGAGGGGCTGATGTACGTACATAGACTTCAGGCAACAGAAGTGGATTAATTAAATAATTGTCTCAGAGCTTCATCAAAGAACTGAAATGTACGTCAAACTAATTAATTGTTGTTGTTGTAATCTTCAGTTATAAGACTGGTTTAATGCAGGTCTCCACGCTACTTTGTCCTGTACGAACATCTTCGTCTCCGAGGAACAGCTGCTGCAACCTACATCCTTCTCATACTGCTTACTGTATTCATCTCTCGGTCTCCTTCAACAAAATACAAAATCGAAAGTGTATCACGAATACAGTTAATAACAAAGAAGAAATCAGTTAAAACGTCATGCCTGATGTCCCAGTTTTACTGCGCGAACAGCGAAAAACGCAATAAGCGATAAACCATTTCCATTTAACCAATTTTTGATACTGCACGCGAGAAAAAGTTACGTTGAAAGTTTGAATTATATGTAAGGTTTATTGCAAGTCAATAAGTTTATCATTACCAAATATTGGGTGAATAAGGTCTCCTTTTTCATCCACCCCCCCCCCCTTTTGTTAGGCAGGTGGATTTTAACCCTACAGCGAATATTTCCATATGGAAAGTGAAATGTGTACGAATTTTGGTTCAAATTGATGAGGTAGTTTAGGAGGTGCGGAACGTTCATAGTAACATCCATTTCAATATTTCAGTTGGTGGTAACATGGCTTTTTTCTGTTTTATAACTCTAAGTCTTAACTGTTCTTACTCTACCTGCATCAAATTAGTGTGACGACATATAGCAACCAATGTCGAATGTAAATTCTATTGTGAAGTCTTGTGCACGCTTTGTGTTCTTTAGTAAGTACAGGAGCGAGGAACAAATGCTGATCATGAACAGAGAATTCAGATATTAATTTGTTGTACATCTAATATTTATCCAGTAAAAATAATACATAACTTCGTGGCTGTAATTGCAGCGACAGTCGCTAACACTAGGTTTGAATGTTGAAACGTATAGAGACACAATTGTTGTATACTCCAACAGTTTATTGAACGTATCTTCTTCTAGAATACAATAGCTGGCTGCACAATCGATGTGGACGTCCGTCGATCTACCCGGAGATGTAGTTCCTCTCGGTAGGCTGGTACTTCGATCGGCGGTGCAATACAGCGGCTTCGGTGATATCTTCTCGGAGACTCTGCTATAGCGGCTGCCATTAGCAGCGGACGAAGACAGGTCTGCCTTCGACCGGCCGGGCCTATATAGTGAGCTGGGGACAATAGAAACCCGGCGTAGGAATCCGTGGCCGGATATGTCGCGGCGACCTCTGCAAGGAAAGGTTCCTATTAATCGACTGGAATCTTCGGTGTGTTTACCTGATGTCTTCGCCTCTTTGGCTGTTGGTTTGTTTCCCTCATAACGCGGCTGTTATGCGGTGATGCCTGCCATTTAGGGGAACCCGACGGCAGACAGTACAGCAACAAATATATGGAACTGTCGGTCTTCGAAATAATGTCTATTCAGATGTCGAGCCCTGGCCACTATGAAAGTCTGTAGAGGTTCGTCAACTGACAAACACAGAAACTGGGGTCCGTGAATGAATGTTATGGCCAGAAGAGCTCCGGTAGGGGATGTTTGCATATCATTGGCAGTGGCATAACCGTTCGTGGCAGCGCCCTCGTGCCGTGGTGGCGGCTGTATGAAACGCGGAGCGCGTATTTGAAAGCGTGGTCGACAGGATAACGACTGGTACCGCATATACCAGCTTGTAGCCAAAATCTTCAGTGTGAGGTTTTGACGTTATTCTTTGGTATGAATCCAGGATTTGTAATTTAACCGGCATCATTGGCAGCCTGGTTCTCCTAAGTTTAAATCCATGAAACTGCACAGTATTTGTTCTATTTATTCGTATCTTTAAAATAAATTTTTGATCTTACAATGTTTAATTTGGTCTTTGGAGTTTTAAATGCTTTTAGGTGCTAAACCACCTTGTTATTGGTGCTTTTAATAACTTTTTGGTGTTAATGCCACTGATGCTTTTAAACTATTTTCATACTGATAACAGTGAATTTACTTGGTGGAGCTTCTAAATAATATCTGATGTTAATGCTCATCGGCGCCTTTCATGTACGTGATTTTTTCCGTTTTATTTCAGTGTTTATTGGCTGGCGCATTTAAATTATTGTGTCTCCAATTGCTTAGTGGAACATGTGAACTACGTTCGGTGCCCTTAAAATTCAGTAATTGTATGACTTTATCAAATGTGTTCCCTTTACCAGCGTTGGCGTTATGAAAGTTGTTGGCGATGGAATAAAATTGATCAGTAATGCGACTCGATTGGAATCTGTCGGCTGTCAGAGATAATTGACACCACTGTTGCACGTATGTTTGTCCCGGCCGCCGTGTGCACACTGGTGGTCTGGCAGTGAGTGTGTACCTATAGCCGGCCGCGCTTCAGTGGTTGGAGGGTCCACCGCTTCTCGTTTAGGACACCGCCCGGCATCTGGTGGAAGGAAACACAGCTGGACGGCAACACGAGCCTGGCAGCGCCACTTCCTTGTTGTGGGAAGAACTGTTGCTTGACCGATTAAACGGAAGTTCTTGGCCCTCGGTGCGCTGTACGTTACGTGAGTGCTCGTCCAATGTCGCTCCCAAGACGGTGCTTTCGACTACTACGTGCTGGATGTGAGCCGTCGTAATTGAAAACTAGTGAGCAACTGTTTCTGAGAAAATCTTGTGACTCTGATCAGACCCGCGCATTCTTGTAATCCCCCTGGCCGTGTTCTAACATTTATTTCCTCCATATTAGTCTGATTACCCAAGCCAACGGCCTTGCCGCAGTGGTAACACTGGTTCCCGTCAGTTAACCGAAGTTAAGCGCTGTCGGTCTGGGCTAGAACTTGGGTAGGTGACCGTCGGGTCTGGCGAGCATTGTTGGCAAGCGGGATGTATTCAGACATTCTGAGAAAACTGAGGAGCTACTTGATTGAAAAGTAGCGGCTCCGGTTTCCTAAACTGACATAAGGCCGAGGGAATGGCATGCTGACCACATGCACCTCCACTTCGGCATTCAGTGACGCCAGTGAGATGAGGATGACACGGCTGCCGGTCGGTACCGTAGGGCCTTCCTTGCCTGATCGGGCGAAATTGAGTGTTTTGTTTTTTAGTGCACGTGCCCAGTGAAATAGTGTATGCGTATGCACTTGAAGCCTGGCAAGCAATTACTTATTACCTTTATTTCACTGTTCTATGGCATTATCACCAGCATTCGGTTTCAGAATTCGTGTTCAGCATCAACAACCTTTCATTGTCAACTCCAGAGAACATTGGTAAAATATTTGGCCTGTTTTGCTTCTGCAATTCCGCAATACCCATCGCTAGCTGTGATAGCCATTCTAGTAACTTGGTTTTTCTCCTGTTTTGTACTAAGCCGAGTGTTGCCTGATTCCTTGTCTGTATGGAGTTGGCTCCTACAAATTATTTAACAGAAACATAAAAATACCTACTATTCATGCTGAGTGCAATATATGTTCTGTATGGCGGCTCCTGCTGTTGCTGCGGCTGCTGCTGCTTACTACAACTACATATAATTCAAGAGAAAGGGTTTGGTCAAATCTAAACTCGATAAATGATAACCCAAACAAAAAACTATATTCTGAAAGCGATTCTTTCTCATTCAACCAACAAAACGCTAGAAGCTCTTTGAACAATCGCTTCGCTTGTAAATCTGCCTCCAGTTGCATTAAAGCAATTTTACAAATTAATCACACTCTTGATACAGACTGAAATACTTCTCAATTGAATACACAGTGAAGCAATTCACTGACAATTACAAAAGAAATCAATGACAAAAATCAATACTTAATCTAACAATGGTTTCCCATTAAGAATTCAACTCCTATCATTATCAAAATTACCGTCTGCTGCTACGCACATACACAAACCCTTTTCTTTAAATTAATAAGCGCGCTGCAAATTATAAAAAAATATCAACTAAATACCAAATCCTGTGTCGCTGCTGGCGGACACGGCAGTACGGCAGCTCGGCGACGACCCTTCGCCCAACACACGTGCGCACCACAGCCGGCGGGCTCCTATACTGGCCTCCAAAACTACCACTAGTTAATCCGTGTGCTGCGAGGCGCGACAACAATATCTCAGATTCCAGAGCATGTGTATGCGCGCTGTAGCCAACCTTTACATCCTAAGAGAGTATTGCCAACTCTCAGGGTGTTCCTTGTTATTAAGGTTACTGAGGTTCATTGACTGTAAAACAGGCTACATTTTATTAATTCTGTTTTGTCTTACACGGAAGATTTTATTTCAAATTAAGATAAAAGGAGTAGTAACTGAGTTCGGTAAATTGGTGTAGTGATTTAATTTCCGTTAATGAAGAGTTGATTTCATATAAGGTTTACTACTGCACCAAATTGGTTTTTGAGAAAGGTGGAGAGAAGTAACAAAACAACTCTCGGAAATAATATGCTACAGTATAACATAAATATTTCTATCCTGTGTAACCAGCCCTTGCCACCTCTCTATCAGTGTCCTTGATAACCAGTATCATTTCAAAAATTGTCCATTTTTCTGCTCAATATGGACTCAATTACGAATTCAGGATTTGCACATCCCTATCCATTTCAGACTGCCACAGTGTCCATCGATATCTTGCTTTCTGGCAGAAAGATGGTCCTGACTGCTTACTTATTCACAGACTGATACAATTTTACGCCGTATCGGCTTTGTCGTTGGAAGTGCCAACCAACGGGCTGACGCATGACTACGGCTCCGGGTCTTCACGAAGAAAGAAAATTTCCGATGTTATGGTGGCTGGCATGTGACGCATTTCCGTTTTGTCCTCACATTGTAGTAAGTTGGGCCTGTTCCTCATGCTGGCTGTAACCTCTCCAGTCTCTCAGTTTTCTTTAATGATCAAGAAACAGTTATCTAACAACAAACGCACATGTATGTAACGAGGCCAGTGGTGCGTTCAAGTGTCTGCAGGTGTTTGTGACATAGCGGCGCCGGCCGCTGTGGCCGAGCGGTTCTGGGCGCTTCATTCTGGAACCGCGCTTACGCTACGGTCGCAGGTTCGAATCCTGCCTCGGGCGTGGATGTGTGTGAAGTCCTTAGAGTAGTTAGGTTTAAGTTGTTCTAAGTCCTATGGGACTGATGACCTCAGATGTTAAGTCCCATTGTTCTCAGAGCTATTTGAACCATTTGACATAGCGGCAACATTCCTGTTGCCTGTCTGGCTTTAAGCAGGGCAACTCGTTTCCCTGCGAAGTAAGCATCTCAATTACGCCATTCCCGTTTCGCTGCTTGCCTATTGGTTATGGCTCCAACGTCCCTCTCGAGTCGTGACTGTCCATGGGCGAAGTCTTTCACTGCTCCTAGACATGACTCTTAAGCTTTTGAAAAGAATTTGAGACAATCGTTTCGTAATGAAGGGTGAGAGTCACGTGATGCGGCCCTTCAATTCTCTCTTGTCCCATAGCACATATTTACCTAAAACAAAACAAAAATTGAGACAAGCGTTTCGTACTGAAGGGTGAGCGACATAGTGATGTGGCCTGTCGTTTCTCACTTGGCCTATCACACACACTTATCTTAAAAAAGGCCAAACCCATGGTTTGAGTTCAAAAATGGTTCATATGGCACTGAGTACTATGGGACTTAACATCTGAGGTCATCAGTCCGCTAGAACTTAGAACTACTTAAACCTAACTAACCTAAGGACATCACACGCATCCACGACATCACACACACTCATGCGCGAGGCAGGATTCGAACCTGCGACCGTAGCGGTCGCGCGGTTCCAGACTGAAGCCCCTAGAACCGCTCGGCCACCGCAGCCGGCGTTTGAGTTCGCAGCCATTTCAAACATTTTAAAAGACATCATATTTTATACTGTAGAAATTATTTATTTTCACTCTAGCAATTTCGGCCTCACGGCCAATATCAAGTGGTATACTGCTAAAGATAGTTGTTTCTCAAGTTTCACATGTGCTGAAGTACAGTCTAGAATTTAATGCATTAAGGACCAAATTTGAATAGCGAACGTAAATAATTTCTACATGACGTTCATCCAAAAATTTCTTCAGTTTCCAATAAAAAAAAAGTGCATTTCATTCGAAAATTTAGAGGTTTGTGGGGAAGCGTGAGTTGTGATGAAGGAAGTCGACTAACACAAATAATTATTCTTCTATATATCATAACAAGATACACAACACGGAATGATCAACAACGTGTAAACTACACACCAAGAACATACATTACACCCAAATAGATCTCCAGGTGACAAAGGAAAATACCATAAACACACGCAAAAGAAAAATAATCACGACATGTGCCTAAAAATAAGCAACATACAACAACAATATTCTAACAAAGGAAGGTGTTAAAACAATACAAAATGTTGGCTAACCCAAACAATTCGTCATCAAAAACATTAAATATTGGTACCATACATTTTTAGAGTAACACAGGACAGGTCAGATTGAAGGATAGGTAAAAATATAATATTGTTAACAATAGTAAACCACTTTACTCCTCAGTAAACTCTGTTCCCACAATAACAACAAACACTAAATAAAATCTGGGCCTTTCTGCCACACCACCAGCAACCACCAGGTGTGACGTGTGCATCAGTCATTTTTGGAGGCCTTCTTAACGTCATTCAGTATTATTGTGCGAGCCACACGAATGAACTCATTGATTGCAGGGTCGAATGGAAAAATGGAAATTAGCGTTTCGCATCGTTGGCCAGGAGGCTCCATCCGGGGAAGTTCGGCCGCCAAGTGCAAGTCTTATATCAGCCGACGCGACGTTGTGCGACCTGTACGCTGGGGATTAGGATGAAATGATAAGGAGGACAACACATCACCCTGTCCGAGAACGGAGAAAATCTACAACCCGGCCGGGAATCTAACCTAGGCACACTTGTATGGGAAGCGAGCACGTTACCACCCAGATAAGCAGGTGGACTGGAAGGTCAGTAATATAAACATTAACCGAGCTCCTCGACAGACCGTGAAGGTCAAAGGGATGTCTACCGGCTGCTGCGTCGTCCTCTGCCTTGCCGCGTCATGCGCAAGCGATGCAGAGGGGCATATAGTCAACACACTGCCGGCCTTTTCGCAGAGTTTCCAGCCCGTACAGCCGCTTCTCCTCGGTGAAGCAGCATCTCCACTGACATCACGCATGTGAGTGCAGCCCGTATACCAGTAATTCCACCAAGCAAGAATCCTTGGTAGTACCTGGAATCGAACCCTCGTCCTCTGTATAGCAGCCATCTATGCTCATCACTCAGCTGCAGGGTGTATGTAAGGTAGACATCCCAAATCTCGACTTTGCATCATTATTACTGCTCGTCACATCTTTCATGTGACGCCTAATATCAACAGAAAGTGTCGGTTAGTTTCCGAATACAAACAAAATTATTTTGAATTTTAGGTGCTCATTCGACAGATCGCCTCCAAATTCGTCCGATATTTATTTTATCAATAACTATTAACAAAGAGAGTAAAATACGAATGATAAACATGACTTCAGCAGCGACTCAGTAGCGCTGCATGCTTGGTGCCAGCAGGCAATACGGGCCAGGGCAGTGCTGTCTCTGCTGTAGTACTCGTTATTCTTCGAGTTTACTGTCTCTGTTAATATATATCGGTAAAATACACACACACACACACACACACACACACACACACACACACACACATATATATATATATATATATATATATATATATATATATATATATATATATATATAAAGCCACAAATTTCTCAGTTATTTTAATGGCCCTGAGAAACGGTTGGTATGCTACACTACGTATTATTCACGAACAACTGCACAACAGCCCAATACCTAAGTTACTGTGGCTAAACCCCTGTCATATTTTATACGTTGTGCTGAGAAATAATTTAAAAAATGAGTTCGATATGCTGCGCCATTTCCCAGTTAGTAAGACCAGGTTGTTGCACGCGCAAATTCAAGCACTGGCACTCACAGTCCTATGTGGGCACGTGAGTTATCATTCGTTCAAATGCGTATTATCAGTTACCGTGGCCTATTTCGGAAGTGATGAATTTAGGTGAGCAAAAGCTACGAGGGTTCGGTTCGAGCTTACCAAACGAAGACTACATTTTGCGACACTGCTTCTAGGGGACTGCTTGAATTTTTGTGCGCGACGACCTGATTGGCTAACTTCAGTGTTAAGCAGCTCAGAAACGGCACAAGTTATCGATTTTTTTAACACTACAACCTCCTCTGAAACAGCCTTACAAGAATTTTCAGACTGCTTGTGACCGTCTTGTGTACGGATGCATGTACCTAGCTCAGCATACTTAAGCTATCTTCAACTACTCCTAACTTCTAACGTACAAAATCATTCTGACATACGTACATCTACTTCCCAGACACTAATTTCGGTAATTAAAATTTTTGCTCCACTGTACACATGGTGGTCGTCGTCATGCTCTTGTTTTGCAACATTAAGCAGATAAGATCATGTCGCATCTGTGACTCATATCATCCGCGCTAGCGTTACCAGACTTTTAACATATGTGAAAATACAATAAAATATCGGCATATCATATTAAAATTAAGCATACAAAACGAGAATCATATACATTAAATGTCAATGCGCTAGCGTGAGCTACGTTATAATCCCTCGCCACGGGAAGTCGTTTGCTCCATTCGTACGAACGGCTAATATCACTTTTGCTCTGCGTTACCGATCAGCGCATGGGTCTGTCTCATGCTCTGTCACATATTGACTCCATTGTACAATATTGCGTACCACACCAATCATCCCACAGTACTTGCACACACAAAAGACTACCTAACCACGATAATCGCTTACTAAGTACTACGACATGAAATATATTTACAAAATACTGTGTGTACTTAACTCTTTGATCCGCATGAAGCACTCGCAGTCTCTCCCGGCACTGCGTCGCGTGGATTAACTCGAGCACATCCAATATTCGCCTGATTTTAGTATCCCTTTGTACAGTGGAGGGATCACGTTGTACTAAACAGCTATGAGTAGGCGTTTTCTGTTCTTCCGAGTTGCATGTCAAAGAGCTACTCTGCCACATACTCGTACATCAGTTTCGCGCCCTGTCTCTTTCCTGCACGTTCCTGATGCGGCGTCCTTGGCCCTGCGTTTCGTTTAGACCTTTCTATTTCCAGTGTGCGCACCAGCGGCTGTTCCCGTCATGCCAGTTCCTTTCCTCTCTTATTTGCGTGTTATTGTACCCGACAAACGCTCAAAGTATGACGCGTCCTTTTATGCCATTTCAGAGGCCATCCATATGGAATACGCCCTTGAAAACAGCGAATTTTGAAAACGGGTAATAAGAGGCGAAAGATGCTGCCAACTTGGTAGGGAGCGTATAATTCTCATTTCGCATGTTTGTATGGGGCGCAAATGCTTCGTTAATCTGAGGCAGAGGCTACTACAGAGAACTACTATAATTAGCCGGCTGGTCGTGCAGGCAGCTCCTGTGGTCTCAGGGGCTGTACTGTGTCCAAATATATATTGAAAATAATCATCGAGGACGAAGTCTTGGTCCACAAACCAGGATAGGCGAGGAACAGGAAAGAAACCTGATCGTATCCTTTTCAAGTAAGGTATCTCAAAATATGTCTCAAACCGTTTAGGAAAACTGTGGGAAACCTAACTTTGGGTGGCCGCACAGCTATATCAACCGTTTTCTCACAAGTATCATATGGTGAAATTTTTTATCTTTTCAATGGCGCACACACATCCTTGGATCCGGGCGTCGTAAGTCACTGGGACTCATCAAATAGCATTAAAATAATCTGTTTTCTATCAATATTCTGACTTAGAACACAAGTTGATACTTTAGACACAGAACCAAACAATGTGAACGGAGCACATCAAATGAATTCGCAGTTGCGAATAAGGACTAGCATCAGCTACAGAATGGAATGACGACGGTGAAAATTTGCGCCGGACCGGTCGCCTTATCATTTGGCTGTCCGTGTACGACTCACAGCTACACCCCAATCTCCATATGTCGTCAACCATGCGTCTACGACCTGCACTCGTACATCCTTTATGTGTATTCCCGTACAAATCAGACGTTGTACTTGAAAGTCGCTTGCCCGGTATCAGCAGATGAATACATATAGCGGTGCCAGTGTTATTCTGATTACCATGCGTAGACGCATGGCTGACGATATCAGGTGTGGCTCTGAGTCGCGCACGGATAGCCAAAAAGTGAGACGAGCGCTCACGATAAGCGGGAAATCCGGGTTAGAGTCCCGGTCCGGCACAAATTTTCAATGACGTCATTCCATTCTACAGCTGATAGTAGTCCTTATTCGCATTTGCAAATTCATTTCAAGCGTTTCGTAAAGGCTGTGGTGGCCGAAGTGCCTGTTCCTTTAGACATCGTGATCAGAATAACACTGGAACTGCAATATCTAATGTAAACTGAAGTTTAATAACTGAAATACAACTAAAATTTTCAAGACCAACAGCCACCAACGGTCCTTAAGTTTTTACCACACATAAAAACCCAGCAATAAAGGTACAATTTAAACACTTGACAATTCGGTTTTGGAAACGAAGAATTTTGAATGTCAGCCAAAGGCTATTAAACTCTTATTTACCCAATTGAAAAACTCTAGTTACTTAATCACCTTGAGCATGGGTGGCGACCGTAGGTGTTTACAGTGAAGGATAGTTGATCTAATTACACAACATGGATACGCCAAAAGGACCCTGAAAATTTACAGTAAACATGGAGAACGCTACAAAATTCTGAGTTATTTTATTGTCCTTGAGAAACGGTTGGTATGCCACACTACGCATTATTCAAGAACAACTGCACAACAGCCCAATACCTAAGTTACTGTGGCTAAACCCCTGTCATATTTTACTAAACTACGCAAGAATTGACAATAAAAATACAACCAACTAATTAAAAGAAATTCTCACAGCAATCTCTTAGTTGAACATGGGAACCAAAATACGACCTGAACATCAACAGTTTAGTATAAAATCATATCTTTTATTAGCAAACTTTTAACAATAGAAAAAAGGCTAATTGTTTCCAGATCAATCATTGGTCCGTTATTCTTCCTCATATACACACATCATAAATGGTTTACCGTCACCTCGATTCCGAGAGTTTCCGAAACTTTACAGAAAGTTGGAAGAGAGATCAACATAAACGTCATTTCCGTCCTTTTCATTGCTCATGAAAACCACACACTGCACGTTGTACCACCATACAGCGAGACCTTCAGAGGTAGTGATCCAGATTTCTGTGCACACCGATACCTCTGATACCCAGTAGCATGTCCTCCTTCAATGATGTATGCTTCTATTCGTAGTGGCATACGATCCACAAGTTCATGAAGGCACTGTTGGTCATTTCCACTCCTCAACGGCGATTCATCGTAGATCACTGAGAGTGGAAGGTGGATCACGTTGACCATAAACAGCCCTCTTCAGTCTATCCAGGCATGTTCGGTAGGGTTCATGTCTGCAGAACATGCTAGCCACTCTGGTCGAGAGATGTCGCTATTGTGAAGGAAATCGTTCACAAGATGTACACGATGGGGGCGCAAATTGTCGTACTTGAAGACGAATGTCTCGCCAGTATGCTGCCGATACGGTTGCACTATCGGTCGGAGGATGGCATTCACATATCGTTCAGTTGTTATGGCGTTTTCCATGACCACCAGCGGTGTACGTCGGCCCCAGATGATGCCACCCGAAAACAGCAGGATACCTCCACCTTGCTGCACTCGCTTGACAGTGTGTCTAAGGCGTTCAGCCTGACTTGGTTGCTTCCAAACACTTCTCCGACGATTGTCTGGTTTAAGGCATATGCCGCACTCATCGGTGAAGAGAACGTGATGCCGATTCTGAGCGGTCCATTCTGCATGTTGTTGGGGTCATCTTTGCCGCGCTGTAAGGTGTCGCTGTTGCAAAGATGGACCTCGCGATGGACGTCGGGAGTGAAGCTGCGCATCATGCAGCGTATTGCGCACAGTTTGAGGCGTGACACGACGTCCTGTGGCTGCACGAAAAGCATTATTCAACATGGTGGCGTTGCTGTCAGGGTTCCTCCGAGTCATAATCCGTAGATAGCTGTCATCCACTGCAGTAGCAGGCCTTGGTCGGCCTGAGCGAGGCATGTCATCGACAGTTCCTGTCTCTCTGTATGGCCTCCATGCCCTAACAAATTCGGTTTGTTCCACTCCAAGACGCCTGGACACTTCCCTTGTTGAGAGTCCTTACTGGCACGAAGTAACAATGCGGATGCGATCGAGCTGCAGTATTGACCGTCTAGGCATGGTTGAACTATAGATAACAAGAGTTGTGTACTCCCTAATAGCCGCTACTCATGTTTGATTGTTTACATACTTTTTCGAGTTTAGTGACATCTCTCAAGAGTCAAAGGGACTGTCTCTGTGATCAATATCCACAGTCAATGTCTGTCTTCAGGAGTTTTGGGAACCGGAGAGATGCAAAATTTTTTTATGTGTGTAAGAATACAAAACCAAAGACTGATTAGTGGTGCCTGACTGACACAACAGGAACAGCAGCTGGTACGAAATCCACTGGTTCACACAGTTTCTTTGCCACCTTAATATTTTCACTAAAAAAGTAGCTCAGAATTCCACAAGAAAAGCAAGAACTATGAATACGCACGTCCTCCCTGGGAAAAGCAGTCACGCATGTATCAAAAAGTGCATAGTTGTGAGAATATACTGCACATAAACTTGCAAGTAACTGACACATTAATAAACTCACTACAGTTCACTGCTGAGTGATAAACCCTAAACAGAAAATGTGGACATTTTGGCCTGCTCACAGTAAAGGCAAAACGTGACAGAACGTATGCTTACAGTTCAGTATTCACAGTTTACATATTCAAACCCACACATTGGTACATTAACAGACAGTCAATAACATGTTATTTTCAAGGAAATGTCAAGGCTCTAACAGGACACTGAAGCACGTCGGTTGAAGAATCATTTTCCCCGAGCAGTAGCTATTAAGATGATAACCTATCAGTGAGTACCCATGGAAATGGAATAAGAAAGTTCCGTTTAAATCCGTTAGAAACGGAAGCTCATCATTTATTCCAACAGATTAAGACGATGAAGACAAACACCACGGATTCACAACCCAGTGCTGTTCTTGCTCCTCCACGCCATGACCTTCCTGTGCAGCTACAAGACGCTGCGTCCTCCCGTGCAACTTGTGCCCACCTCTCGCGGGCTCCAGACATTTATTTTGACTGCCAATCCAATACCCGTCGACCGCCGTATGGACGTGGCAGCGTTTGCGTGGCCATGGCTGCTGTCAGACTTCCTTTCCCGTTGAGTTCCTAGAGCCAACTGCCTCTCTTCACTTGCGCACCGCCTTCATATTGTATCTTGACGTGGAACCTTCTCACCACACCAACAGGAAGCGCAACCGCCACGCCAACTACGATGGGAGGCGACGTATCGATACGATCGTATCAGTTTCAGAGTCTTAACCTCTGCGTCCCACGTTTGGTAATGTCGATTCATAATCTTTGTTTTCGGTGGTTTTGGTGGATTACTTATCGATCCATGCCCTAAGACATGTGGTTATATTCCGTACTAAAGAAACCATGACTATAGTGACGATTGATTAATTTAAAAATCCGCGTTTAAAAACTTAGAGAAACATATGCAGTACCACAGAAACCAAGAATCGATTACACTCAATACTGAACCATTCGTGGGTCATACGACTACAGTCCCTTTTCAGTCTGTGATGAATATTCGAAATAGATGAATCTAGCTGTCATGATAATCATGTTATAGGTATGTTCTCATTTGACAGTGACTCATTCCCCTCCTCATATCTCAACTGTGCGGCATCATATTGCGTCTCACGGTGTGCAGAGAGTCTAGGGAACCGTTTGGTTCACGCTAACGAATATTTGGCCGCTGGGGACAAGATGATTGGCACATATTAGGCAACGAAGCTAGCTATTATACTCCACTGCCTCTCCCGCTGCTCTGTAATCTAATAACAAATATCAGCTTATACCAAATTACTACTTTTCACTGCAGGACAGCGAATAATAGTTTCTAAAGGGTAAAGAGTCACTATACATTTCATTTCTGTATCACAATATTTACCAGCGTGCCATAATTTTGGTCTTTTCCTCCACCACACCTCTAAGAAATGGTTTCTTCAATATCTATACGGACTGAAAACTGGCTCTCTGACAATCAGTTGTAAACACATAATAGTTTTCATTGTTATAGTCAGATAAAACTACATTACACCACAATTTTGTGATTTTTTGTTAGCACTTCTTGTACTACGCAAAACATAATCAACTGCTATGGTCTTCTGGAAATAATCTATTTTTAATGACATGTATCATATACGTGCATCATAAATGTAGCAAAAGAATTTAGAAAATAGTCATATCAGAATCGCAAGGGCTGCTGCTATATCTATATTAAATATCGATTTCGGTCAGCTAATCTTCAGGTGATGTAACTGCATAAAAAGTTTTAAAAAATATTTCTAAACTGCCACGACCTGCAGATAAATGAATCATTGTTAATTTCTGGTCTCGCTCATTTGATCACCTTCAAGTGGATTAAGCGCTTAGCTATAACGTTACCAATACAAAAACTACTGACACAAATTTCAGACGGTTTTGTGAAGTACTAAATAGTTTCGATTGCTAAAAGTATGTCAAATTGCGCACCGCTCGGAATGCGAAGTGTAACATTCTGTGAATTGATGAGTCACCCCTTGACCAAGGGTTTCATACAAACATCTGTAGGAAATATACTCTGATGGATGTGGGACCAACTGTTACGAAATCTCAGACGCAGGTGAAGACTGGAAAGATACAAACAATTTATCTTCCATTTCCCTTGTCAACAGTAATATATGAAATGCAGTTAAGTATTTTCTCGACTGACAAACAGCTTGTCCCATGCACTTTGCACTAATATTTACTGAAGTTATAACGTCAATGCTGTAACTATGTAAGTCATGACACAAGGCCTGGAGGAGACCCTTCGTTGGAGTTACTGTATGAAATCCTCTTACTTACATCACAATACCATTACGCTGAAACTAGAAATACACAGATAATTCGGCATGGAGAGCTAAAGAATTGCTGTACGCCTTTTGCTGGACTGATGGACATAAATTGCTACCAATATGACAAACATTTTTTATCAATAGTGAATTAAAGAAAATAAAAATATTTTGAAGGTTAAATATTTATGAATTTTTATTCTGTTATAATCTTAGTACTCACTCATAAATCTTGTCTCCGATCAATCATCGTTTTAAGTTTTTCACATAAACTTCTTTGGTTTCTTTTCTTTCACAGTCGTACAGGCTAGGCTAACGCACGAGGCTCTGGCTTGCAAAACAGGGACGTAATCCAAACCCGGATTGTTTATGAGCGACGGATTATCGGTACACTGGCCGGCCTGACCATGGTTTCCTGCAAGATCTCCACCCTCAATTAGACAAATGGTATGTTGGTCTCCAACCTCCATCTCACATAGTACGATACACAGACTACCAGAATACGATAACACTCCGAACCAAATTCACATGACTGAAAGGCGGATGGCGGAAACGAACCCCTCTTCTTTAGGTTAACTGGCGGCTGAGGCACCAGGAAGATATCTGGCCACAAAGTTAAAATGAAATAAGTGCGTCAGATCACGAAAACAACTAATCAGAGCCTACAGGTTAAACTCCAGGAAAGGGAGGCAATCACTAACAAAGTAAGATATCTTATAACCGCCCTTTTAGAACCTTATCGGATCAACCTGAAACAAAAAGTATTTCACGAGCCAGTTAAACTACAAAGAAGGCTGGGATGAATAACACAAAGTTTCATCCCCAAGACCTCGCCAGCATGTTTAATAAGAAAGTGAATAATTCAAATCCGAAACTTAATTCCATCTGAACAGGATTGTAAGCCCAACGGTACTGTCCGACCGCTGTGTCATCCTCAGCTTCTAGGTGTCACTAGCCGAGGGCATAAAAGAGCATGTAGTCAACACACCGCTCTCCCAACCGTTGTCAGTTTACCAGTCCGGAGTCGTAGGCACGTAGTTCATCAGTTTGCTTCACAAGGGCAGAGTGTTCCCCACTAGCCAACAGCGCTCGACAGACCGGATGGCCACCCTTCTAAGTGCTATCCAAGCCTGAAAACGCCTACTTTGTAGATTGGACGGAAACCAGTGTTACCTCCGCGGCATGGCCGTTGGCGAATAATATAAAGTGAAAATCAAGGACAGTGCCGTTTCTCTGACGGTGATCTCTTCAGATGGATTAAATCTTCAGGGAAAACGGTTCACCGGTTTATAACCGCCATTCAGTCTCCTGCAAAGCAATGAAGAGCCTAATCGACTAGCACTTTTGGTTAGATCTTCTCGCGCCACGCGACCATTGAGACGATCCGCGCTCTGGGTATAGTACAGTCCCAAGGCAAAATTATTCCCCTGAATGCGCAACATAAATACGGCAGATGCAAGTTCATGCCGCAAAAACTGCACTGATTTATTTGCGTCGTGTCTCGCTACTGTAACGATCAAAATTTTGCATCCCTGGTGCTGGCGACCGTAATTAATGAGAAAATTATTCCGATATCTACTGTTATGAACTTGCGGCAAGAAGCAAAAGGAGGAAATAGCTGCTTAATTTGCATACGCACATAACGCTCCGTTTTTGTGGGTCTGCAGTTTGCTTGGAACGCCCCCGCAAGAAGCTGAGATACTGCCGTCAGTCGCAGGGACCTACCAGTTCACGCACACCTGTGTGGCCGACGCCGGGGTCCCGCCTCTGGACGTTTTCTGCTTCCAGCTGGAGACATTGTTTACTATTAGTCAGTTACTAATCTCTTGAGCCTAACTGAAAGTACCGTTCAAGCCAAACTAGTTTATAAATATATCAAATATATTTTAAAATGGGTATTCCATAAAAGTATCATAAATGAGCCAAATATCGTTTGATTTTTGTTTCTGTACATTTAGAAAGAGACTCCAGCTGCATGGGCATTGTCTCTACAAGTGCCGATTCTAGATTAATGCATATGTCTGTAACAGATCGAGTATTTATTTCTTAGTATTCATTAACATTCGGAAGCATCACCTACCAAGTATTAAAAACGTATCAGTGAAAAAACAATTACAGTGTTAAGTTTTCCTAAAAATAAGATCGTAAAACGCTCAGAGAAATTTTAGATTTAAGCTCTGCACAAAGTACAATGTAATCATTATTCAGCTGTTAAGGTCAGTAAAAGCATTTAACACTTTCAACAATTTATAATTTACCTTAATTTAATATTAAAAGTGAAAGCAGTTCCCTAGCATGAACCTAGCTTTCCTTAAGAGTTAGCCTGAACACAACCTTTCCTAAAAGTACAGCTATAGTAGGCAGCGGAAATAATATATTCAAACTATACAGGTCCTCCTACAGTTCACTACAGCCTCGTGGCGTTGGTATCGTTTTACTGATAACCACATTGTCTGCGAACAGCCTCATAGAGTTTCTGTTCGAATATACTAGATCATTTACACAGTTTATATTGCGACAGAAACACTCCAGTCAAACTTCCTTGGTGTACTCCTGAAACTGCGTTTAATCTGTCGATTTTGTTCCTTTAAGAGCGACGTGTTGAACTGAATTTGGAAGGAAGGCCAGAATCTAAGCACGAGTAAGGTCCTATATTCGGTAAGCTCGTATTAGGCGCCAATCCTAAACAGAAATGTCGTCCGATAATTGGTAATTTTGCATTTTAGCACGATTTTTTAGGTTGCTTTCTTCCCTGCAGTTTATTTTAAACTAACTTCCTCACGAACTAGAAACTTTAAACTTTTAAAACAGCTCACAACACGTTGACAATGCAATATTAACTCGCTTTGTTGTCTGGCGGGCGGGAATGGTATTTTGTTCATCACTATCATTTCCCAGTGAACTAGAGATTAGAAACTTTCAGCCTAGCTCAGAAATGGACTACAAAGCAAAAACTTGCTTTCTTTTATGGTGTATGATGGAGGGTACTTTGTTTACCACTATAATTTCCCGATGTACTAGGGACTTGAAATATTAAATATACTTCAGAGCTGGATGGATGACAATGCAGTATTAATTAGATTCGTTATGTGGTGTGTGTTGATGAGTACTTTGCTCACCACAATCATCCCCTTATTAGTTAGAGAACTGTAACTTGCAACATAGCTCAGAAATCGTTGACAACGCAATATTAACTCGTATTCGTGGCTTGTGTGTGTGGCAGAGGGAACCTTTTGTGCCCCTGATCTTTCCCTTCTTTTCCTCTTCCAGTTGCGAATGTTTCTTGGTAAGAACGTTTACTTGTAAGTCCCCAAGTGAGTTTAGTTATCTCTCATTTTTACTGTCGATGTCTTTTCTTGAGATCATGGTAGGAGAAAGCAATGTATTGGTTGACCCAAGTAAAATTTACCATCTGTTCCTGTTGCAATCCCATGGAAATGTTTGAAGTCGACAGAAAAATTTGACATACGTAAGATTAAAAGGAAGAATATAATTATTTAAATAAAAAGCTTTTTAATGTAACACGTTTTAAAAACGGACTTTAATTTATTCTGGCCCTAAATAGATTTCTATCTCCATATAGATAATTCTGTTATTTAGCGGTTGTCAGTTTTTAGTAGCTATGAAAACAGGTGTAGAATTTAAAAAGAAAACCGTGTGGCGCTTGCAGTTTATAAATGATATATGAATAGTTGACCTCCTTACTGCTGTCTATTGTATGCGGTCCACGGTTTTCGTTCTAAATTGCAGACGTATTTTCATAGAATTAACATTCACAAGCACAAATTCTTGTGTCTGTCTGTATAGGGATAAGAATGTGTATGGAACTAGGAGAAATTATGTCATACTTTATGACCCGTTATATAAACCTGTTGTATTACAAAGTATTTTATTTCAGTACTTATTGTTTCACTATATGACAGTGCGGAAAGGTATCAAATACTTGCCTAAAGTCCAGGCCCACAGCAACATCTTCGTCAGCTATATATACAGCTCTCTTCATGTAATAAACGAACACAGAGAGTTGAGTTTCGCAGGATCTCTCTTTCGGGAATCCATGTTGATTTTATAGACGAGATTTTCGTTCTCGAAAATCACCTCAATATGTGAGCATCAAACATGTGTCATAGTTCTACAACGTACAAACGTTAGCAAAAACAGCCTACAATTATGTGCAACTCCCCGATGTTCCTTCCTGAAAACGGGAACGATCTGTAATAATTTCTAATCACTCCATTCGCTTACTGAATTCACTTAAGACCTATATCTTTTTAGGGCTTATAGACAGATTCTTTGGCGAAATTATCCATTACGTTTCATTGAACGCTTCTCTCATTACTCCCTGTACTCTTATTTTGACTTCGTTCAAGTTTTGTCAGCTAGACTTCTACTCCGCTAAAATGTGTGATGAAGTTCCCTTCGATTTCTTATCAATTTTAAAACACGGCAATTAAACCAAATTGGGTCTTCGCTGTCCCTCAAAACATTGCACGCTGCAAACACGTCTACGACATACTGAACAATGGTTTTGAATTTTACCCATTTGTGTGTCCTATCTTCGTCCTCACAATTGAATATTTAATATTGACTACGCGTATATTCCTGAATTTGTACCCTATTACTCTCGCCAAGCAAAAATGAATTTTTCTAATTCATAAACATTCTTTGTAACACCCTTAGTCACTGATGTTGTCGCAGCATTGTAATCACCGATGTACTGTACGTTAACTGATTCGAAATGTGCAGGTCTGTTTTCCGTAAGATGCCTAAAACACTCACGAGTTGTACTATATCCACCAAGGGTAATAAAAAGGCAGCTGCTACATCGTTTATTGTTATCTGCCTTTATTTGTATATGCGTTGAGATTGTTCTTCTTTGCCATTTTTTGGAGTGTATGCCTGTATAACTGTTACTGTCATTTCGAGTTTTTGATTATTGCTCTTATTAATATTTCCATTAGATATAAATAGTTTCTTATTCTTTTTTTCAGCTCAGCATCTATTATGGTAGTTACTCTTTACTGCCCTCTTCCGTTATAAGATTACACGAAATATCATGACACTTTCCCCAATGTCATATCAATTCTGTAATGTTTCCTCGGTCTCGGTCACCGATGACTAAGGTGTTAATTTTCTTAGAGTCCAGATACTTTTATCAGGCCATCCTCCTCCATCAGCTAGCCCGCAACTTTTCAAGTCGCGAATAGCAGTGCTGTTACCAGTCTAGTCTTTCGCAGCTGCAGCTGCTGCCATCACGGGTAATGACCCGACGTTGTTTCCAAATGGTTCAAATGGCTCTGAGCACTATGGGACTTAACATCTGAGGTCATCAGTCCCCTAGAACTTAGAACTACTCAAACCTAACTAACCTAAGGACATCACATACAACCATGCCCGAGGCAGGATTCGAACCTGCGACCGTAGCGGTCGAGGGGTTCCAGACTGAAGCGCCTAGAACCGCAAGGCCACACCGGCCGGCCGTTGTTTCCAAGTTTATGGGCTGCGGGGTCTTTCTCCTGTAAGAGGTAACGACAACTCTCCAGCATATTGATAGTTAATTATTTGGTGGTATCTCCTCTTCAGTACCTTTAGAATTGTCTTATTTTCCATCCGTGTAGTCTCCATTGGTTGCACTGCTTAGATTTCATTCTTAGCAGGCAATCCCGTTCGCTAGCATCTAAATAAAGTTCATTTGCCAGAGTACACGTATTTTTCGTTTGAGTAGCTTTGAAAGGAAGATTTTCTGGATACGCTTCTAAGAAATCTCGTCGGAGTTTCTCAGGTATTTCATAGATTAACCTCTTGAAAGGGTACTGGCTTTTGACATACACTGGAATGAGACACAAAATTAATTAACTTTACAATATTAAATCCGGTTTTCTCAATTTTCTGCCCTAGAAAATTAATCCAGGACTCAAATATTAAACGGAATCCATCTATTCTCCGAGGAAGGTATTTGTACAACAATATCACACACTTCATAAATCATACGCTGATCACCACACTTTTAAATAGATCAAAGAATAGATGCTTTCGTTAACGAGTGAACTAATGATAAGTAATAATTTGACTCTTAGGTCACAAAACCTTAATGCATTTATATAGTGTCCAACATCTACCGTCGTGCAAATATTTCAGAAATTGATATAAAACACAAGGGACACGCAAAACGGGGAATAAATATTGCGAATTAAAGAACCTTGTAACTATTATGTCGGGTGTATGCATAGCTAGCAGTTAAATTGCGTTGAAAGTCGAGAACGTATTTCGGACAGAGGGAAACGTTGTATGGCGAGATTGCTAAGCTCAGCAGACAATACAGAGTCTCATATAGCCAACATATGGACTGTGATTGGCAAATGTGTCTTCCCATATCATGGTCTTTCATCTAGTAATGGACATAGGCCTTCTGCAGTAGTCAACGTGTAGGGGATGTGGTATCGATAGTAACGATGCCACATAGTTTCAAAGGTTGACACTACCACGAGACACCGCCGGCAGCGCCCTCTAGCTGGTGCTGTGCAGCTCTATCACCTCCGCCACAGATTCTGCCCATTTTGCACCAGGTGCAGCCAGCCAGGACACTTCGCTTCAGCTTCGTACCTCATTCCAAGTTATATATTCTTATTGCTTGAGTAAAGGGGATTTAAATTCATACGGCAGTACTGACGTGTTTTACCTTTTCCTGATCCAACCCACGCGCCGCCTTCCAGGCGGGATACAATAGGGGAGATATGCAAAACAAGGAGGGTGAACGAGTCGTAAAACATGAAACTGGACCACGACATGTTACGTCTGCACTTGATGACACCCATCTCATCTGCATGACAGCGACGGATTGCAGAGATTCAAGTACAGTGCTCACGTTTCATCAGATCGTGTTTCGTCTCAGACTTCTTGCCCTCACAGTTTTTTTTTCTCTGACAGCGAATGGAAGGCGCATCATACTACAAATATCACATTAACACAGTTCGTGACAACCAAGCTGAAACGTTATCGTTTATTTTTTCTGTATATTAACAGCGGAATACTTACAATGTGTTGCAGCGATTTACATTGCCTTCCATGGTTCAACATGTAAAAATACTGCGATGTGTGAAACTTAAGGACTGAAGTAACTTTCGCATAATATGTCCCCAGATAATGCCCAGCAAACTTCCATGTAGTAAACCAAGCAAAACTAGAACCAGAGAAGCAGGAAAGTACTGTTGCAGGTAACATACACTCTTGTCGGTGCCAGTCCTGAGTGGACGCAACAGCGAAATCTTCGCTAATCTGTCCTTTGTCTTGGGCAACGATATTAATCATCGATTAAAGTAAATGTTCAACTGTGATGTTTGGTGGCAGCGAGCAACTGTCAGGAATGTATACTTCTAAAGGTAAGTCAGGTAAATGTTGTAGAAATCGTTTGAGGCATAGGCCTACTTGAAGTGCAATGGTGCACATAATTTAAAATACGGAGTCATGATGTCGCTCTAGGAGCTATTAAACAACAATCTAGTGTTGGTCAAAGTAATACTCCAGGTTAGTGGAACAAGGGTACAGCTGTAAAAGACTAGTGAGATAGTTAAAGTCCAGACGATGGAGTATTGTCTGCTATTGCCGATAAGAATAAATGTTGGCCACTCTAATTATTCACAGTTCATGGACGTGTTGTCGTTTAGTCAGTTCTGGCAACATAAGGGCAGTCTCACAGATAGATATGCCCGTCTGAATCATTAGGTCTCAACATAAATAATTCTTTGCTTTCAGGCAGCGTTGTACATTGGTAAATTTTAAGCCGGAATGCATTTGTCCGTCTTTACTATCAGTCAGCATTTGTGGTGGGTGATTCCACTAAATCGCTCGAGGCAAATGTCGGGATGGTTCTTTTGAAAGGGCACGGCCGACTTCCTTCCCCATCTTTCCCTAATCCTATGATGACCTCACTGTTGGGTCCCCTCCCCCAAACTACCCAACCACAACCCATTTGTGATGGGGCTGCTTATGAGATAGAGTCCCATTTCACGGTCTCGCAGGGAATGAAGTAAAATGCGAAATGGCAACTGTTATACACTGAAGAGCCAAAAGAAACTGGTACACCAGCCTAAATTCGTGTAGGGCCCCCGCGAGCACGCAGAAGTGCCACAACGCTAAGTGGCACGGACTCGACTAAGATGTGGAGTAGTGCTGGATGGAACTGACAGCATGAATCCTGCAGGGCTGTCCATAAATCCGTAAGAGTACGAGGGGCTGGAGATCTGTTCTGAACAGCACGTTGCAAGGCATCCCAGATATCCTCAATAATGTTCATGTCTGGGGAGTTTGTTAGCCAGCGTAAGTGTTTAAACTCGGAAGAGTGTTTCTGGAGTCTCTTTGTAGCAGTTTTGGACGACTGGCGTGTCGTATTGTACTGCTGGAATTGCCCGAGGCCGGCCAGAGTGGCCGTGTGGTTCTAGGCGCTACAGTCTGGAACCGAGCCACCGCTACGGTCGCAGGTTCGAATCTTGCCTCGGGTATGGATGTGTGTGATGTCCTTAGGTTAGTTAGGTTTAATTAGTTCTAGGTTCTAGGCGACAGATGACCTCAGAAGTTAAGTTGCATAGTGCTCAGAGCCATTTTGAGCCATTTTGAATTGCCCGAGTCCGTCGGATGCACAATAGACGTGAATGATACAGCTTATCAGTGAGGATGCTTATGTACGTGCCACCTGTCTGAGTCTTATCTAAACATATCAAGCGTTCCATAGCACTCCAACTGCACACGCCCCACAGCATTACAGAGCCTCCAACAGCTTGAACAGTCCCCTGCTGACATGGAATGTTCATGAATTCATGAGGTTGCCTCCATAACCGTACATGTCCATCAGCTCGATACGAGCTGAAAAGAGACTCGACCGACCATGCAACATGTTTCTAGTCGTAAACAGTCCAATGCCGGAGCTGAAGGGCCCAGGCGAAGCGTAAAGCTTTGTGTCGTGCAGCCCTCAAGGGTGCACGAGTGGACCTTTGGCTCAGTATGGATTATATTTCGTTGAATTGTTCGCTCGCTAACAGTTGTTGATGACCCGGAATTGAAATTTGCAGCGGTTTGCCGAAGGATGGCACCTCGGTCACGCTGAACAATACTTTTCAGTGGTCGTTGTTCCCGTTCTTGCAGCATCTTTTTCCTACCGCAGCGATGTCGACAGTTTGATGTTTTACCGTATTCCTGATATTCACCGCACACTTATTAAATGGTCGTATGGAAAACTGCTCTCTTCGTCGCTACCTTGGAGATGCTGGGTAACATCACTGGTGCGTCGACTGTAACACAACGTTCAAACACACTTAAATCTTGATAACCTGCCATTTCAGCAACAGCAGCAGCAATCGATCTAACAACTGCGCCACTTGTTGTCTTACATAGGCTTTGCCGACCGCAGCGCCTTGTTCTTCCTGTTTACATATCTCTGTATTTGAATACGCATGCCTATACCAGTTTCTTTGGCGCTTCAGTATATATGATGTGAGAACAATGCTGACCTATTTGACATTAAGCTCAGGACATATTAAGGTTAAGAGTTTCCTTGTGAAAGATTGTGTAGTCAGTCGGAAGGAAAGAGTTTAGAATGGGTTTAGGTTAGGTGATTTTCTGTCCAAGCCATACCTTCATAGTCAGTCACCGTGTAGTGCACCACTTGAGACTGGACTGGAAAAAGCGGCGCCGGGGAAGGGGCGAGTTGTAAAAATTATTCTGGCTACTTCTTTGTGGTTCGAATACGAATTTCTACGAAACAGATAATGGGGACGAGATGTGGTTGGTTACTAGACAAAGTACCAGTAATCTGGCACACTATTTCGGATACTGTCACGAAAGACCTTAAAATTTTCCAGGGAAAAGTGGACAAATTCGTTGCTAGAAACGCTGTTTTAGAAAGCAAGTGCTAATGACTACACAAGCTCTCATAGTTAAACGTGTGCCACGTTATTCTGATTAAAGGGAAGCTGATGTGGATGCGTGCAAAATTTTAACAGTAAGGCAACATTAATACAACGGTGGAAATGAGACAGATTTATCATTACATATATTCAATGGATGTTCCTCGTAGATTCGAAACAGCTGTTCGCACAAGCCCTCGGAGGGATTTCAACCTACGTGGTCATCTCAGGGAAAATGCTTTTCAGTGGCTGTGAGCAGGAAGACAGAGGACGTTTACCTCGAGGTCAGCGACGGCTTACGAGCAACGTTATAGACATGGTTAACAACATTAGCTCAGAACCAGATGAGCGTAATGAGAAAGAAAGCATTCCTCATGACAGACATTGGAAGAGAGCAGGTAGTCGACGAGGTAGGTAGCGAGGCGCGATATCTCAGTAATCTTGGATGGAAAAGATGAGATAATAAGTCGGTTTTTCTCTGGCACAGTATTCCGGAAGCAGTCTCGCAGTGGGTACAGTACCACCTCCCTTATTGACCATTCGTTAAACAGGTAACACCGACCTCTGCGTACAAGTTTCGCAGGTTTTCATTCTGGATTTCCTTAGAAAGTGCCCTTCAGAAGAGTCAAGTAGTGTAGGTGACAGACTATGGCGGCATGGTTGTACACAGGCAAACCTAAACAAACAGGTTAGGTGTTCATTGTATAAGACACAAAATAACTCTGCCGATTCCTTCGTATTACGTAAATAGCCCCCTGGTGGCGTGATGGCAGACAAAATCTTACATCATGTGGTCTGGGAGAACTGTTAAGGCTTGTCACCAAGTATTCGGTTAGGTAGAAGATCTGTACGTTCTAGGGGGTCAAAGGTGAAATTCACACACGCAATAGAACTCCTTACTTTGCTTAGGTATATAAAATAGGTCATTGGGAATCATCACATTGTAGAGATGTAAAAACAATGTAATGGGAAACGCTTTTTTAATTGGGCAGAGAAGTGGCGCACACCTACTTATAAGGGATGTTCGCTCAAGTATGGTCAGTGTTAAATCCTTACGTTGGCTGGGAATTGCTCTAAGATATGAACATTCGGGTGGTAAAACTTAGGTGACGCTGTACCAGGATTCTCCTGCTGCACGGAAGCTGATTAGTCGGTATCTGGGCTTACAGGTACAGAAACCGCCCGTAGTATGGAGGCACCGGAAGTGTTAATACCGAAGGTGATGGCTACACAGCAATGCAACAGTATCACAAGAAATGAGTAATACTACTAACTGTAAGGGATCGAGCTCAGGGAACCTACCGCAGCCACAAGGATCCTGTTCCACCGCATTCTGTTTTGTGCCTTCGGCTTCCAGTCCCCCTCTATGCTGATATACAGAAAGTCCTCATGGATTCCATCTCAGCAATTTTTCTTCTGCAGGGAGTGGAATTCGTCCGGTGTTTATCCATCCTAGGGACTTAGCCTGCCGATAAAAGCAACTTTCTTCTCATCGGCCTATGATGTTTGGTTTATTGTAGATTTCATCCAATACAAAATGATATGTATCCTTCATTCTCCACTGAGCTCATGTTTTACCAGACCGCTGATCTTCCTTAAGACTTTTCGGCTGAAAACAAGAAGGTTATTTATGTCTTTTTTCTGAGCACTCACTGTGTCGCAACCATAAAGCCCTAAGAGTTGGATCAGTGCTTTGTACAATTAGCGTTTGAAATGCCTTTGCAGATTGAGCTATTTAAAAAGCTGTCTCAGAGTGAAGTATGATCGGCTTGTGGTTTGTGTCCTCGGTTAATTTCTGCCTGTTATAATGGTCGCTCTGTAAAGATTACTGCTTCATACTTAAAACGGTGAACCCTTTTGTATGATCGGGTTCCGTCTGTCAAAGGCTGAAGTGGGTCTTTTGAATAGGCATGAGTCCTGTTCTATCACCAAATATTCTGTCTTAAATTAATTAAAAAGGCGACCTATTCTGCTCGCAGCCGCCTCCACGCTGTCGCTCTTTGGCATCAGTTCTTATTCAGATGTGGACGACCGGGCTACAAAGTCGGTTCAAAATGGTTCAAATGGCTCTGAGCATTATGGGATTTCACATATGAGGTCATCAGTACCCCAAAACGTAGAACTACTTAATCCTAACTAACGTAAGGACATCACACACATCCATGCCCGAGGCAGGATTCGAACCTGCCACCGTAGCGGTCGCGTGGTTCCATACTGAAGCGCCTAGAACCGCTCAGTCACTGCGGTCGGCTACAAAGTTGGAAAAGGCAATATGTGTGGTTTTCCCACTCTCTACATAAAACAAGAACATTGTAAATATCAAACAAACCTGTAATAATCGTCAACATCACACATGCATTTCAGAAAGTTCAAGTGCAGGCCCCTTCCAACACTAATGTTAGCTGACTGCTACCATAACATTACAAAAGTAAATCCAAGTGGGGTTAATAAAATCCACTGAAGAAAGATAAACAATGTCTTAATCAGGAATGGAGGCAGAAATAATTCATTAGTATCAGTCCATATTTTAATGAATCGTCCTTATAAAAGTAATAGGACAACAGAATGCTAATGGTGCTTAGATTTCACTACATCAAATAGGAAGACTGTCAAACCAAAAATGGTTGCTTTAAAATGACAACCGATTAGGGTAATAAATTTTTATAGGAGTTGGTTTTCTATTTCGTCATTTGCGGGTAAACCTATTGAGATTATCAATATGTTTTCCTGAAACAGTTCTGACATACACAGAGGCGACAGAGGTCACGGGGTTCCACTTAATATTGTGTCGAACCTCCTTTCCTTTTGTCCGGTGTAAGGCAGCAACTCGACGTGGCATGGATTCAACAAGTCGCTGGAAGTCCCTGCAGAAATATTGAGCCATGCTGCCTCTATAGCCGTCCACAGTTACGAGACTGTTGCGGTGCAGGATTTTGTGCACGAAATGACCTCTTGATTATCTCACATAAATGTTCTATGGGTGGCCAGATTATTCACTCAAATTGTCCAGAAATTACTTCAAATCAGTCGCGAACAATTGTGGGCCATAAACATGGCGCATTGTCATCCATGAAAATTCTACCGTTGTCAGGCGATGTGAAGTACATGAATGGCAGCAAATGGTGTTCAACTTTTAGCCAATGATTCAGTTGGACCGGAGGACACCGTCCATTCCACGTAAACACAGCCCACGCTATTATGGAGTCGACAACAGCTTCCACAGTGTCTTGCTTAAATGTGGGAACCATGGCTTCATGGCATCTGCGCCACACTACTATCAGCTCTTAGCTACTGAAATAGGGACTCATCTAACCACGCCACGGTTTTCCAGCAGTCTAGCGTCCTACCGAAGCGGTCACAAGCACGGAAGAAGCGCTGCAGGCGATGTCATGCTGTCAGAAAAGGCACTCACGTCGGTCGTCTGCAATCACAGACCATTAACACCACTGTCGTAACGGATACGTTCGTCGTACGTCCCACATCGAATTTTGTTGGTATTTAAAGCAGTCTTGCTCGTCTGATAGCACTGAAAACTCTACCCAAACGCCATTGTTCTTGGTCTTAAGTGAAGACCGCTGCCTACTTCTTTGTCCATGGTGAGAGGTAACGCCTGATATTCGATATTCAAGGTTCACTCTTGATGCTGTGGATCTTGGAATACTGAGTTCTCTAAAAATTTCTGTAAAGGTATGTGCCGCACATCTAGTTCCAACCAATTGCCATTCCACGTTCAATGAGCCAGTTTTCGTCTTGCGGCCATAATCGCGTCGGAAACTTTTTCACATGAACCATCTGACTACAAATGACAGTTCCGCCATTGCACTGCTCTCTTTAACCTTGTGCAAGCGGTACTAACGCCATCTGTATATGAATATACCTTTGCCCTATAACGTATTCTTACCTCAGTGTAAGATGAAACAGATGAAAACAGAATAACAAGTGTGTTATACGAAAATATTTGTCCTGTCACGATTGTGCAGACGCAAAAAAATGTGCAGGGCAGGGTGGTCGTTTTTCGTACAGCAGTGGTAAGAAAGACAGCTGGCGGAAAGCAGTTCGTGCCAGGCTAAGCTCAACAGCTCACGCGGTTAATTCCAAATCCTGTACAATCCTTCCGGCGTGACCTTTCGGCCAAAGAAAGCATCTAACGCCTATCTTCATTCCAACAAATCATCAACTGGTAAAAAGAAATAAATGGAGAGGAACATGTATGATATGCGTATTGACGCATTGATTTAGCATCAAGTGTGCAGGGGTGGTCGATTCGATTCTAGTGAAAATATAAGACAACCACATGACTACAGCTCAAAAATAGGGCAATGGAACATGACACGATAGATAAATTATGCGTTTGGAACAACACTCTACCGCTAGCACACTGGAGGCCAAATATATCAGAATCAAATACCGTTTTTATTGCTTCCAGGAGAGAAGTTGGTGGTAACGTTTAACCTTTTTAGATGTATGTTACTGGTGTAATGGCGAAAATCACTTTACTCGTGAATTTGGGTAATGCGAGTACCATTCAGGAGGTTGAGGGACATACTGACATCACAAAGGTGTTCATGTCAGAAAGATGTATTGCACTAAATGACTGCCGGCCACGGTGACCGAGGAGCTTTAGGCGCTTCAGTCCAGAACCACGCGGCTGCTACGGTCGCAGGTTCGAATCCTGCATCAGGCATGGACGTCATGGATGTGTGTGATGTCCTGAGGTTGGTTCGGTTTAAGTAGTTCTAAGTCTAGTGGACTGATGACCTCAGATGTTAAGTCCCATAGTGCTTAGAGCAATTTGAACTAAATGACTTCTCCAGACACGGTTTGGCGGGATATCTCTCTCGGTATAGTCAGAGGTTGTGTGCCCTTGAACACCACTTGAAGACGCTCATTTTAGGCATTCATTCTAAGGCCAAACTAGTCTTGGCATAATGACCTTAAGGACTGCCGACAGCCTCATCCTTCAGCAGCCAGTGCATTAGAAAATGTGCTGCTAGTGTCTTCAATAATGCTTTATTTGCCTTGAGAAGTCTGGTCCTCTATTAATTCTCCCGGTTTTGCAGTGGGTGAATGACGGGAATTCTACAGGCTGTAGTCTTACGAGACCCAAAATATTGCTCTCTCAGAATAACTGATTTCGCTTCGTATTTTTGCGACCGTGAAAGTTTGGAATATCTCAAGTACATCACTTTTGTTCGTAATGGATAATCGCATTTTGCTAATTAAATGATACGCAGGTTCTAAGCAATTTTTTAGATTAGTAGTCATCTTGGTAGGACGGCCGCAATAGCGGCTATCGCCCAAATCGGTTATTTGCGTTCTTAGAATAAGACTAACCGCACTTTCATTTGGTAACTTGTCAATAGCACGTTAATGAGACAAGTGTTATCAAATAATGACAATGAGATAATGCTTCAACGAAAATGAGTATTTATTCTCACTTATAGGAACTTACATTCATACGTACCTCATAAATGATGGCTAGAAGGAGGAAAGGTAGCGAAGGAAGTGACAAAAGAAGTATGCCAGACGAAAGAAGCAGACTGTTTTACAAAGATAAATTAGTTATCAAACTTATTCCTCAAAATTTAAAACATTATGGATTCATGTTTTACATGTAAGCGTCCTTTAGTTATCACCAATGGCAAAGATTGATGCAATTCAGCTATATTTGCCTTTATCAGGAAGTAATTTTGCTAAAACGTAAATTATGTCGTTATACCGATCCCTTGATCGAGGCAACGAGGTAACCATCAAAATCAAGTGTCTTTCATTAATACCGTCTACGAATGAGAAACATTTAGTTTCTCAAATGGATTAAGAGTTCAAGTAAGTATCTGTGAGCAGAAATTAAGTGTTGCCCTATTGTCTTTATCCTGGGCATATATTGTTCACATACATGTAGATAAAAGATAATACTGTTTTTCATTTTGCTGAATCGTCAGTTGGTCCTTTAGTTTTACGTTTCACAGAATCACAACAGTTAGGTAATTATGACAGGTAATAAATGTACACTACACTTAGTTCTTCCCATTACTGAACGCGTAACAACAAAACACTTACGGTTGTGAGCCGTGTGCGGATCGCGTTTATGCCGTTCATAGCGTGGCATCTTGTAATAGCGATAGTGGCTTCTCGTTCTCTTAGTGTGTTCACTGGCCCCACTATGTATTCTCGCCTTGTCTATCCGTGAGTGGCTGCAGCAGCGCTCATCGATAGCACGTACTGTGGTACCATCTTTGGAGCGACCTCTAGTATTTCCGGGTCGTCGTGTGTTCAGGGGAGTTGGGTCAGAACAGCAATGAGGTCCGGACAGCGAGTACTCACCCAACCGCTGGCGACACACATGCACTGTCCGACGGATGAATGTGGTCGCGATAGTCCACAACCACGTCAAGGACCAGATTCAGCGAGTGTTAGTTGAATGGACCATTACATTCAAGTAGTGCAAACTTCACTTCTGTGTGTGTGTCCGGCCGTTGAAGTGACCTTAAGGCAATAAGTTGTCAGTCGACGTTTTATGCTGGGATCTTTCCCGTGCCTGTCTTGAGTGGGGACGACCGCTGTTTGGTTGTTAGGTCGATCGTCGCAGCGGACGACGTACATTTGGTTGATCTATTACTTCGGGCTTCTCTGTGTTTGCGTATCTTGTGTGGTTTTTAGTGTCCAGTTATTTAAATGGTGCCTGCGTTCTGGTGTCGGTAGTTCGGCTTTGTACGGGGCAGCGAGGAAGTCCGCAGCACGCAGGCAGGCCGGGACTGCTGGCGGCGTGCAGGCACTGTCGGATAGAGGGGCTGTAGCCGACGACGGAACCCAGGACGTTTGAAGTTGAGTGAACCCTATCCAGTACTGAAACCTCCACTGTTTGAGATATCGCTGTTGTTTGCGTGTTGCTGCTCCCAGGGTCGGTGAGACCAAGCGCAACAAGTGGAACCTGTCAGGTTGGCGGAAGCTATTAGCCGCTTTCTACTCCTTGATGTTAGTTTAGATTTTGTATTATTCTTAGTAGTGAAGTGCCTTGTGGCCGCTAACGCCCCAGTTACCTGCCCTGGAGGTTAACGTACCTTTCCAGCAGTGTACCCTTCCCCGTCGTGATGATGCTGTCCGACATGGCGTGTAGTTCGACAGCCTCTTGAATTGTACTGTGCGTAAGTTTTTGGGAGGTCTGCCTTGGTTCTAGTGTTTTATTCAGTATGGGGTGTTTTCTGAAGACATAGTGCTTTCCGCCTCTTCACCATTGCCTAAAAATATTCCATCGTTGTAACGGGGATCGGACGTTAGGCGGATTGGTTAGTCGGTCAGTCGGCTCTTAAGCAGCCCCTAGTTTGAGTTGCCATCCTGCTACGTGAGTACAATTCTTGGCTGCCTGTCTCATCGGTTACACAGCTGTAGTCACCTTCCTCAGGTCAGTCCAAGGAGCGCTGTCTGTGGATCACTCCGTCTTATTTGGACAAGTTGCCATAATTGTTTAAAATTTATCCTAATGTTTAACATGTTATTGCCATCACCACTTGTAATTCTGGCCTTCAGCAGCTAATTGTTTGTAACACTGCTTGTGGCCTTCAGCCGACAAATAATTTTCAATGCTGTTTCAGTGAGGCATTCAGCCATCCCTATAGTTTGATGCAAGTTATAAGATTATTAGAAAGTGCCTTAGTATTTTTAAAGTGTAACTGTCCACCTTAACTGTAATACGGGCCTTCAGCCGTTGTGTATTCTGAAATTGCTTGTGGCATTCAGCCCACGAATAATTTTCAACCTTCTTAATCACGCCTTCAGCCATAGATTGTGTGTAACATTGTTTGTGCCCTCAGCCGACCAATAATTTGCTATTTTCTTAATAAGGCCTTCAACTCTTACTATAGATTGTTACCGTTTTGCCGGCCAGCGTGGCCGAGCGGTTCTAGGCACTACAGTCTGGAACCGCACGACCGATACGGTCGCAGGTTCGAATCCTGCCTCGGGCATGGATGTGTGTGATGTCCTTAGGATAGTTAGGTTTAAGTACTTCTAAGTTTGGGGGACTGACGACCTCAGCTGTTAAGTCTCATAGTGCTCAGAGCCATTTGAACCACTTGTTACCGTTTTGATTGTTAAGAAGAAAGTATCTTAGTATTTGTTGGTGTGTAACTGCCTTCCTCACTTCTAATTCAGGCCTTCAGCAATTGTGTATCCTGAAATTGCTGCTGTCCTTCAGTCGTTAATTGTTTGTAACAATGCTTGTGGCTTTCAGCCAACAAATAGTTTCAATTCTGGCTTTATAGGGCCTTCAGCCGTCACTATAACTTGTTACAGTTATTAAGATTTTTAAAAGCGGTTTTGGTATTTTTAAAATGTAAATGTCCACCTTATTGGTAATTTAGGCCTTCAACCGTTGCGCATTATTTTGAAATTGATTCTGGCCTTCAGCCGAAGAATAATTTTGAACCTTCTTAATCAGGCCTTCAGCCGTTGATTGTGTGTAATATTGCTTGTGGCTTTCAGCCGACAATAACTTTCAATTCTTCTAATAAGGCTTTCAGCCGCCATTGTAGTAAAATCTTTTAAAAATTATTGTTGAGAGTTTTGTTTTTTAAAAATAAAGACTATGTTTTTTTCTGTTCAACCAACGATAACTCATTAGGCCCCGTCCACATCTTTCCTACTTTCCCTAAGTAGCACGAATCAGTTTTATTACGTTTTCTTTAAAAACTTTGGATGAAATTTGGTGAGCTACATAATTCATTGAATTTTTCAATGGTAGCTTCAGTTGGATAGGACCGATGACGTGGAGACTGCAAATTATGGACCGAGTGCTATGACAGCAGGCGTGATGGTGTTACGCATCAGGACCTATCATCGGAAGCTCGGACCATTTCGGAATGCTATTCCGAAATTGTGGACAAGATACCACGAGGCTGTTGAGGACAAGGTTCCATGGACATTACGACGACGTCCTCATGGAAAATATAGATTTACGCGTATTATACTAGTTGCAGAATCTAGATACCTGCGTGCTCGACAAGAAAAGATTACTTTAGAGCACAGTTAATTTATTTTCTCCTCGTGTGACAATAATCGTTGTTATTTGGTATTTGTTTAATTGCGTCGGCTTCACCTGCCAGAATCAGTCGACATGATAGTTTTCTGGTCATGGCACGGCGTCATATTGCGTAAAAAAAAAAAATACTGCAGGATACACCCAACGTTTTGGTCACGGTTGCAGCGGCCTTTTCCTGGGTCTCTTGCGTTCTACCTATGCAGTGTCCCTTATATTTTTTATTACTGTTCACTGCGCATGCGATTACGTCATAACTTTAGATAGTTAATTTCACTGGTCACTTAAGGAAGAAGGAGAGGGAACTTTATTTTTGATAGGTTACTGCGGTCGAGGGAGAGCGTAACCTCTGTTGTCTATGTGCCATGATCGTTGGTCACCGGTGAATGAGAAGTTGGCTGCCGTTTACCAAATGCTGGACGTCAGCCTCGCGGCGGCAGTTACTCGCCGGTAGTGCTCGCGCCTCGGGTTAACAGGGCGGTCTATTGGGCTCTGCATTGCTGGCAGCCAAGATTGGGCAAGCCTGAGTCCATCCTCTCTATTCACGTTATTGCGGTGTTTCAATATTTCGATGGTCTCTCTAATTTTGCGTTTCGTCATAAGTGGCTACTTGGTCAACACACAGGCTTCGCTGAATTTTATTTCATTTCCACAATCTTGGTGATGTTCTGACGGTGCAGATCTGTTGTGTTGCCCTACACGAATATAGCACTCGTGTTTCCGAATGCACGTTGCTATTGGCTTGCCAGTCTCGCCGATGTATGCATCTCCACATTTGCATTCCACCTTGTAAGTGCCTGCAGTGTGTCCTTAGTGGAGCCTAGCACGTCCTGGATCCTGCGAACGCTACAGAAGACAAGCTGCACCGCAATCCAGTGAACCCGTTTGCCTATTCGGTCAGTGACATTTTTCACATAATGTAAGTGCACTGTTGGCTGCAGTTTGTCTATTTTTCGCTTATCTTGCTTACTTGAATTCGTCGACAAGGCTGTGAGGATGGACACATGGCTGTAGCCAGCGGCTAGAAACACTGTGCGTAGCCTTTTAAGCTCAGGTGTTATGTTTTAATCATCACTTAGGCGCTGCGCAGGGACTGCCAAAGAACGGATTGAGCGTGCAAATACCTGTCTGTATGTGTAGGCTTGCGGTATACTCTGTGCCCCAATGTGCCCTCCGTTGTCCTGTATACTTCGACGTCTAGAAATAGAATTGCACCATTCTTCTCTACTTCGAACGTGAACTGTATCTTCCTGTGTATTTTGTTCAAATATTCATGAAACTTGTGTAGCTCCGTTTCGCTATCAGGCCATATAGCGAACGTGTCGTCCACGTATCTGAGCCAGCAACGTGGGCGTAAAGGAGCCGAACCAAGGGCCGTAGCTTCAAAAGCTTCCATGAATGTGTCGGCTGATAGCGGAGACAGACAGAACCCACTGCTACGCCGTCTGTGCGATCGTAGTATAAGAAATTCTCGTGGGTATAATTTGAGGCTTTATGACAGGCAACGTTTTAGCACAACTAATTTATGCAATATCGTAGACAGTTTTTTAAATCATCTTTATTACTCCCCACTGATCAGCCCAGAAATAACTAAACGCGGGAGCAATATACTTCTCTTTCTGCTTTGTTTTGTCAATTTTAAAACGCTTCTTATTTGTCCGTTGATTGTTAAGAGTGCAGGCATCTGAATTAGTATACCAACAACAATTGAGTTTAAACCCACTACAATGGGTGACCTACAGTTTGAATCGCTCCATGCTACCACACTGACAGGTGTTTACACATATAGCATTGATTTAGTGAACGTTCTGGATTTGTATGTGCGTGACCAGCTATTTCACAGGGTGTGGGAGTATTCACTGAATGAAGTTACGACTCAGATTGGGACTGGAATTTCGTATCACCGCGTGTTACTGCTTCACTTTTTAGTCATCAAAAATGGCTGTAGATGCACATACCACTATAACTGTTACAGTGGATCAAATAAGTTAATCTGTCCTCCTACCATTACTTACAGAACAATTTATATGCGTTTCGGTCTCACTCACCAGAAGTTTGAGTACGATTCAACTAAGAATTCATATGTGTCACAAGTTTTTATTCAATTGTAACTTTCTTTCTCTGTGCGGGAAGATCATCCAATTGATCGGAGTGGTAATATTTTGTTTCCGCTCAGACTGGAGCGCAACTTAAACATATGATTTCTCATTAGCTACTCATAGCAAAGCAATGCCACTAATTCTTTTATTGAAAGGTAAGTGCTATAGATTACTAATCCAAGAAATACCTCATGACAAGAACCAGCGTGTACAGAAATCAGTTACACTGAAGGATTCGGACGATGGTGGTGGAATGCTATAATCTGCCTTGAATTGGCAGTAGTCACAGCAAAATGTTCTATCCTCCTCTTAGTAATATCTCTGTGTGTTCTTGTAGACACCGTTGTTTCAGCAATGATGCTATTGATAGACTACTGAGTTTGCTGGAAATCTTCCTCGTGGCTTCCCATACGTTTTTAGAACAATCTAAAAAGTACAGGAACTTTTTCTTGCTCTTTTTAACTACATTTAGTGCCTTGGACCTTGTGACTCGAAGGGCTGTGTGGTTATCTGCAGTAGGGCGTCATTTAAGCCGCCATTGGGCCATTCGTCTGACCAACATTCTGAGCACCCCTCATCCGCTCACAGGCCACTGGTTCCCCCCTACACGATATGAGGACTTTGGGATGAAGAAGTCCGCAGCATGGTGCATCGCTTGTGTGATCTGGTCCACCAGTTCCCGGATTCTGCCTCACTGTTCATACACAGCCATCTGGCTGAATAGCATTCAGTTCACTCTGCTGACCAACCATTTCGGCAGCTTCCTTTCTAATAATGCTTATCTGGTAGGTGGATCTGCAGTTGAAGTGATCACTGCGATCAAAGTCATCAATTGTTTGAAGAGCTGAAGGAGAGGTCGACAGCTGAGGACAATCCGGCAGCAGCCAAGAAATGAGGAGCTGCTGTGTTGAGGATGCACAGCTCCTGATACATCATGTGGCTAGTCGTATTCGAGGCCCATAATATATTGTGGACACTGACGTCACCCAGTAGGAGAAATGGCCGAGGGAGTTGTTCTATAACGTCAATGAGAACTTGAGACTCTTACACATGTATGCAGTGAGCAAATAGTGATCCTCTGACCCACATGATGTGCAAAAGCTACTGCTTGTAGATCAGTAATGAAGGAGAGAGAGCAGATGAGTGATGTGTGTTAGTGGGAAACACAGCCACCTCCCTCTCCTCCTTGGTTCTTTCCCCAATGAGGTCATCATTGCAGTGGAGTATATAGCACAATGGCGTCAGAAACTTTAAAATGTGTTTCCTATAAATAAAAGCATAGGGAATGTGTCTGTACAGGAGTTTCAGTTCCTCCACATAAGTCCTGAATGCACTCATGTTTCACTGTAGTATGGGAGCCATTTATCACAGAGGTTACACTTTCACCCTGTCTCTTTACCAGTGTGGGGAGCATGCAGTAGTGGAGATTCAATGTTGGGATGAGAGGGTTGAGTCACACATAACACTTTCCCTCGGCTCTGAAGCAGTTGCAGTAGATCGGTCAAGATGAATGACTTCAACATATTCTGATGGTTTACTCCTGTTTTCATCTGCAATGGAAATTTCACGTTTGATTTTTTTATCTGGTAAGGCTTTGCAGAAACTTGTAAAGCAGTAGTAGTTGCAGTATCGGTCTGTTTACCAGACTCAGCCTTGCAGGTATTAGGTCTGCAGTGCCGGCAACCGTGGGTTGCTATAGGCTCTGAAATAACTACAGCTTTAGGCGTGCACTGACAAATGCACGTAATAGGGCTGACATCAGCAACTTCCATTTGTGTAGAAGCATCATCAGAATAGGCTGTTTTAGGGGCTGAAGTGAAGGATGTAGTGAATGTGGGAGTTTGCATGGCCCCACCCTACGCAATGCACCTCGTTGTTTCCAGTTCCTGCATGTTAGGATCTTCAAGGAGGATGATTCATTCCCTACTCCAGACAGGGTGATCCACAGAACGACTGACACACTTTGGAGGGAGATTAACTACGTGCTCTTTCATGAGCGACATCACCGCATTTGCCACAAATGGTTTCTTCCTTACAAGCAAGAGTATTGTGCCCAAAGCACTTCCATTTACAACAGCACTTTGGACTGGGGACATCTGGGGACATGAGGCCGCACGTTTTAGTGCAGGAGACCTGTCTAGGCATGTTCTGAAATTTTGGTGCTGTAGAAAGTACGTACAAAGGAGTCTGATTTGACTAGTATTATTGTCGAAGAATCAATACCTTCTATTGTTTCTGGCAGGTACGGCTGTGAATTCGTGCTTTAGTGTACCCGTGTCTTGTGTGTCTTTAAACCAGTGTTACCACAACATTAAACATCGAAGACAGAGGGCCGGCCAGGGTGGCCGTGCAGTTCTAGGCACTACAGTCTGGAACCGAGCGACCGCTTGTGGCAGGTTCGAATCCTGCCTCGGGCATGGATGTGTGTGATGTCCTTAGGTTAGTTAGGTTTAATTAGTTCTAAGTTATATGGGACTGATGACCTCAGAAGTTAGGTCGCATAGTGCTCAGAGCCATTTTTGAAGACAAAGGATAATGATACGCTATCTGCAAATACAATGCCAACCGGAGTGGACGATGCCAGTACTAGCGACGAAAACTACAACTCATTGGTTTTGCCACAATGTATACGGTGAGTTGACAGTTATCGGACATATGGCTCGTATCTCCACATGTAGGCGCGAGCGGTGTCGGTCATAGGGCCATGCGGGACAAGGGGAGGCAGGCTCTGCTTCTTTCTTAAAGGCTTTCTGGCGGCAGCTTATGGTGCACCGCGCAAACAGGTTTTTAAATATCACTAAACAACACGGAAGTGGCCTATCTCTGGCAGCTGGGTCGTGGCTGACAACGGTGTGTAGCATCGCGCACCAATCGCCCTCATTCAGAACAATCCCTTCCGCTTGTACTGTTTACCATCAGGAATACGTCGCTCGAAAAGTAAGCCGCTTACAATCTCAGAATTTACCAGGAGCAAATAAGTCATGCTATAATACTTAAAATAGGGGAGCAGCCGTGCAGTTAGTGGCTATACCACACAGACAACCTATTAACCCTCTCGCTGCCACAGACGTACTCTATGCGTTCCATAATGAGCACGGCCTTGTTGTGGCTGTACTGCTCATAAAATGCTGCCACCTGTGCTAAGAGGCCGTTATGAAATACTGATCCAGTTTTAAGAAAACGACTTGCTGCAAAAAATTGATTTTTTGGATGCCTTACAGTCACATAACTTTTCTCGATAGGCCGGCCGGCCGCTGTGGCCGAGCGGTTCTAGGCGCTTCAGTCCGGAACCGCGCTGCTGCTACGGTCGCAGGTTCGAATCCTGCCTCGGGCGTGGATGTATGTGATGTCCTTAGGTTAGCTAGGTTTAAGTAATTCTAATTCTAGGGGAATGATGACCACCGATGTTAAGTCCCATAGCCCTTAGAGCCATTTGAACCATTTTTATCTCGATAAAATAAATGACTTAATTTCCTTTCATTGTTCTTCAAAGTATGTGCGCTGCATCAAATTAAGACACTACACGAAATTTTAGGCAGTTTGCAGAGGTAAAAACGTATTTTGCTTACACTTGGCTTTAGCTTCCACATTTTAGAACATGGAACATGAGTAAGACACAGAAATGTTATTTTAAACTGAGAGCAGAATAATGGTTCGTTCTCGAGTTACTGATTTCTATACCTGATGGACAGCCACGTGCAGTGTGTCCATGCGAACTTGCCGGCGGTATGAATTACTCACCATCCTATTTTACGAAAAATATTTACTGAAAAAATTTGATTTTTGCCTAATTTAGAGTCTGATATCTTTGTTTAGTAAGTTATTTGTTCTGTTGTTCATCATAATTACTGTGCTGCATCGGATTCAGTAAAAAATTGAGTCTGCAGAGGCAAAGAAGGAATAATACGAACTTTGCATATCTTAGATTTTAACTCGTACATTTTCATATGTGAAATGTATGAAAGATATGACAGCTTTGTTTAAAAACTGAGAGCGGCACTATATCTCAATTCGTTTCCGAGTTACTGATTGCTTTATCTGGCAGGCGGTCAAGCTAGATGCACCCATTTCCTTTCCCGTGCATCGGAAATTATGTGGTCATAACAACAGCCATACGTCGAAACGAAGTTTCATGAAATGATAGCACGCAAACATTCATATATGTTCTATGATAAATACACAATTTTTTTTTTTCGCCGAGGTATGGAAGGAACTCGTCTGCGGCAGTGAAGAGTTCGTGGATCAGGACGCATGCAGACTTCAATAGAACTGTAGGAAAACACACGCGGCACGTGTACACGCGTGCACAGCTTCCGGGGAAGAGCGGAGCAGGAAATATATTCACCGCCACAGGAAAAGAAATACAATCCACAGGTAAAATGTCGAATAAAATGTAGTCGACAGTCTGTGGGTGTACATGAG
This sequence comes from Schistocerca serialis cubense, assembly GCF_023864345.2. Taxonomy (NCBI): domain Eukaryota; kingdom Metazoa; phylum Arthropoda; class Insecta; order Orthoptera; family Acrididae; genus Schistocerca; species Schistocerca serialis. Next base: position 436,792,936 of record NC_064642.1, on the reverse strand, counting down.
GGATATTCTACACAAAACAAAAGTCACAAGACGAAGTTTTCATCCAGAAAAGTACCAATAGGTATCAACTTCGCTCAAGACAGACACACAAATATTAAAAGAACTAGGATCGTAGTAGATTCAGGAGGTAGTGAACACATAAATGCAGCACATGGATTATGACTGTTGTGACATTATGTGGAACTATAAGAAAACCATAGGCACATCATAAAATCATCCGCTACAATCACTCAGAGGGCTTTTGTGGGATAACGACCTTAATCAGAGCTTTCTACTCAGACAACATTAAGGGAAAAAATACAGTAAAATGGACCCAACAGGTAAGCGAGAAAGGACGTACTGTCAAGACCACAACATTAAACATCGAAGACAAAGGGCCGGCCGGTGGCCGTGCGGTTCTAGGCGCTTCAGTCTGGAACCGTGTGACCGCTACGGTCGCAGGTTCGAATCCTGCCTCGGGCATGGATGTGTGTGATGTCCTTAGGTTAGTTAGGTTTAAGTAGTTCTAAGTTCTAGGGGACTGATGACCACAGATGTTAAGTCCCATAGTGCTCAGAGCCATTTTTTTTTTTTTAGGAATCCTCCGCGGATGCCAGTCACATCCGACAAATTGCGATTTTTTAGGGAATATCATCCTGAGCAATGATAAGTTGGAAAACAAGAGGCTGCTAGTCACCCATAGTCATGGGGGATTGGAATGCCATTGTAGCGAGAAGGAGAACAAAAGGTTACCAGAGAATATAGTCTTGGTGCTAGGAATGAGAGAGCAAAAAGACCAACTGAGTTTTGTAATAAATTTTAGCTAGTAATAGTGAACATTCAGTTCAAGAATCACAAGAGAAGGAAGTATAATTGGAAAAAGCAGGGAGATACGTAAAGATCTCAGACAGATAACATCATGGTCTGGGACAGAATCCGGAACCAGATATTGCATTGTAAGGCGTACTTGGTAACAATTTAATGCTGATAAAGAGCAGGCTAAGCTTAAGAGACTAGTTATGAAGCATCAATTTGCAAATAAGAGGAATAAAGGGGTACTAAGGACTGAATAGATACGCTTAAGGTTCTCTGAGGCTATTGATACTGCAATAAGTAAACGGTTCAGAAAGCAGTTCATCGAATGGTAAAGGAATCTCCAAAAAGAGCAATCACAGAAGAGGGGAAGAAAAACGTTAAGTACAAAGACTGTAAATGCGAAGAAAACATGGGTAACAGACGGCATACTTCAGTTGACTATGAAAGAAGGAAATACAGAAATACTTAGCGAATTTCTGGAGTACGGAAATAAAAGTCAGTTAGAAATGAAATAAAAGGGAGTCCAGGAAAGTCAAGACGAAACGGCTGCATGAAAAATGTGAAGGAATCGGAAAAGAAATGATTTTCAAAAGGACTGACCAAGCATACAGGTAAGTGAAAACAACCTTCGGTAAAATTAAATTGAATGGAATGGGAATTCTAATGTTAAGTGCAGAAAAGAGAGTGGATAGGTAGAAAGAGTATATTGAAGCTCTCTATGAGGAAGAAGACGCCTTATGATGTGATAGAGGAAATGGGAGACGATAAAGAAAAGACATGGGTTCAGTATTAGAATTTAAAAGATATATGGGAAACTTAAGATCGAATGAGGCAGAATGGATAGACAGCATTTCATCAGAATTTCTAAAGCCATTGGGGGATGTGGCAACCGAATGACTATTCACGTTGTTGGATAGAGTGTATGAGTCTGGCGATATGCCATCTGACTTTTGGCAAAAACATCATCCACACAATTCCAAAGATTTCATAAGTCGACAAGTGTAAGATTTATCGCTCAATTCGCTAAACAGGTCACGCGTACAAGTTGTGACAGGAACGATACACAGAAAAAAAAAAAAAAATTGTGGTTGTTTTAGATGACGCTCAATTTGGCTTTAGGAAAGGTTAAGGTACCAGAGAGGCAATTATGACGTTGCGGTTGATAATGAAAACAAGACTAAAGAAAATTGAAGACACGTTCATAGGATTTGTAGATCTGGAAAAAGTGTTCAATAGTTTGAAATGGTACAAGGCATTCTAAACTCAGAGTAACCTAAAGGTAAGCAAGAGTAATAGATGGATAATATACAATGTGTAAAAGAGCCAAGAAGGAACAATAAGAGTGGAAGACGAATAACGAAGTGCTCTGATTAAAAAGTTCGTGAGACATGGATGTATTCTTTCACCCCCGCTACCGAATCGAAACATCGGAGAAATAATGACAGAAATAAAAGAAAGACGCAAGACCGGAATTAAAATTCAAGATGAAAGGATATGAATGATAGCATTTGCTAATGACATTGCACCCTGAGGGAAAATGAAGAAGAGTTGCGTGATCCCTTGAATGGAATGAAGTGTCTAATGATTACAGGATATAGGTTGAGAGTAAATCGAAGGAAGATGAAAGTAATGAGTTACAGAAAAAAATGAGAACACCGAGGGTCTCAACATCATGTCATCACGAAGTAGATAAACTTAAGGAGTTCTGCTGCCTAGGTGCTAAAGTAACCTATGATGTACAGAGCAAGACGGACATAAAATCAGACTAGTACTGGCAAAAATGGTATCTATGGCCAAGAGATGTCTACTGGTATAAAACATAAGCCTAAATTTTAGGAAGAAATTCTAGAATGTACGGTTGGAGCACAGCACAGTACGGTAATGAAACATGAACTGTGTGGTAAGCAGAACTGAAGACAATCGAAGCATTTGCAATGTGGTGCTACGGAAGAATGTTAAAAATCAAGTGGACTGATAAATGAAGGAATGAGGAAGTTCTCCACCGAATCGGCGAGGAAAGGAATATATGGAAAACACCGACAAGGAGATGGGACACGTTGGTAGGACATCTGTTAAGACATCAGGGAATAACTTCCATAGTATTAGAGGAAGCAGCAGAGGGTAAAACTGCAGAGGAAAACATAGAATGGAATACATCCAGCAAATAATTAAGGGTGCAGATAGGACGTGACATTCTGATATGAAGAGGGCGGCACAGGGGAAGAAGTCGTGGTGTGCTGAATCAAACCTGTCAGAAGACTAGTGACTCAAAATAAAGTCACTCATAAGGGTACTTAGAATGGAGAACGTGTCTGGTCATGACAGAGGCTGTTGCATCTCCGTCTTTCGTCCTGCTTCAGTAGCAAGTGGTTCATCATTAGGTTGACACAGCACAGAATTTCCCTGGTAAGCTTTTCGTCTGTCAAAGTAAACTGTCACTGAGCAGTCAGCCAACTGTACCTCTGCATTAACTGGAGCTGTCAAACGAAGCGTTATGGGCGTTCATAAGGAATAGTATTCATTATGTTCCTCTTTTTAATGACAGGGTGTCGCAAAAATACACAGCGATCCGATTAGTACGGTGGTAACACTGCTCCTTTATTTCCTTTCTGTACTTGCTAGCCGAGGCCCTGATAGTATTTTGCTGTGCTTGTTTCCAAATCATTTTGAGACGATGTGCCCGGCTTATTACTTTCTTTAAATCTATTCCAGTAGGTGACTTACCTATCTCAGAATGTGAGCTAATAGGGTGACGATAAATCACCCTCACAGCGGGCTGCCGAGTTGGCTCATAAATTCTGCTGTTGAAAATTCATTGGACAGTCTCCCTGCGCATTAGTCACACAGTAAGATAACATTTTTACTATCATTTAAAGGCCTCTTTGATGTGCTATCATCTTTTGAGAGGAAGGAAGTGGTTCTCCATATTATGAATCTGAGTGATTCACACACTTGTACAAACAAGGAGGACATACAGTTGGCCGCTTATCACTCAAATAAAGATCAGGGCTGCCACGTTGTAGCACCGCATCATATCGACAAGTGGCACTAGTACAAAGTACTAGTAAAAGCTATCAATTGTAACCTCCCCGCAATAAAGTTAGTCAATATTAACTGAATAATAAAATGAGCCAAGCGTAACCTCCTTGCAAAATTAAAGAATAAAAATTGCGCAAATGTAAACTCCCCACAAAATATCGTTAAGGGATGATGATTGATCAGAAACCCACAATAACATTAATTAAATAATGAACCATGAACTGAATGTAACAATTCAACAGCGATAATTAAACCTGACAAATTTTATAAGGACAGCAGCGCTGACCTACGGCCCTGTGAAATAATTAAACCAAAATTCTTACGTCAGTAAAACTGCATCTATATCTGCTCTTACTTTTAGGCATAGCTTCGTGCAATGCTGGCTTATATTTAATTTCGATTCTTGGAGGGAATGCATAGGAAATATTATTTAGCTTGAAATGAATCTTTTTCTTTAAATGAGTTACTCTATAAGAAGTTATTATTGGGGCATCATTTTGAACGAATTAATTACAATTAACATACGTTATTAGCTGAGCGCAATGCTGCTTCAATACCTTCTACAATAATATACATATCGTCCACCACATTTCTGACCAGACTCGTGGGCAGAGCACACCGCGGACGAATGCCGACTCGCCACACACTAGCACTGACTGAGTACAACTATCCAACTGTCTACTTCCTCTGCCGACTCGCCACACACTACGACTGTCGTCTCGCGCGGTCAAGCGCAGACTAGCAACGATAAATAACTCTCTGGCAAGAGATTCTGTCATGCCTCGCCATCGCTGGTAATGAATACATATGAAACGTACGCGTTTCACAATAAACGAAAGAATATATTGTGTTTTTGCTACTTTTGGGGAAATGGACTGACTGTATCTAAAGCCACAGTTTCAAATGTCAAGACGCTTCCAAAAACGTTTCTATTGAAATCAATTGGAGGTCTCTTGCAACCGGTATATGGCAAAGGCACAAACCTGCATCTTGAAGCCAACCTTGCCACCAACAATTAGTAGCAAGGTGGACATTTGTGGCAAACTAGGATATTGGCGTGCCATTGGGCAATAATACTATGCTGAAGTGACTTCCGTATCATTAACATGTTTCAAAGATGAACTCTGCAATACAATATACCATCTTTGGTCATGAAACCAGACAATAGGACATATTATTTTCAATCTGAATCCTCACTCTGAGCATTTCTAGCCCCACTCGAACTTCTCTCCTTCAGGTGTTTGCATTTTTGTGCCTTATTTTCCAAGGTTATTGCACACTTCATAAACACATTCTGTTAACTTCAAAGCACAATGTGTCAGACGGCTGCTGGAGTCTTTCAAATTCAAGAGCTAAAGGAGGACAGTGTGGTCAGTCACCAAGGTAAATTTCCTACTGTATAGATAACATTTAAAATAACTGATGCCAATCATGGAGGCTAGTAACTCTTCATTCTGTAGTACTATAGCCACTTTCAGTTTTGTTGACTTAATTAGGCACCATTGTGCTCCTGTCTTAGAAAGAAACCTACACGAAGCGTGATATGTCATACAGAAGTATAAATGGCTTTACGTAGTCCGGGTATAGTAAAAACGGCCAACTTATTAGTGCCACTTTAACTTTTTGTATAGCAATTGCCCATTCCACAGTCTATTTCAGTCACAGAAGCATAATCCTTTACGCTTCAGCAATAATAATTCACTAACCAATGGAATCTTTGTTATTGTTTAAGATTTGTAGGAGCAGAGAAATTACGTGCAGCTTCCATCACCTGTGGATCTGGCCTTACTCCATAGGGGCTAATATGTGTCCCGAATACTGAAACTGCGTCATTGCAAAGCAGCATTACTTCAGTTTTAAACTTAAATGAGCAATCTGCAGCTTCACCAATACACTTTTCAATGAATGTGCGTGCTCCACGATATTTAAAGAGAACATTGTAATATAAACTAAATAGATCAAACAGGCAGTGGGTTTGAAGCCTCATAATAATGAACTGGCAAATCTCGGCAATGTGGTAGGTGTTTCTTCTCAGTCCAAAAGGCACCTGTAAGAGCTAATACAAACCGAAGGCTACAATGAAAGCTGTTTTTTGCCTGGTCTTTAGCAGCTGCTGGAATTTGATGGTAGCCTGAGCACCTACGAAGTGTAGTGAAAAACTAGCAGTTCCTTAATCTGCCCAATGTTTTTAAAAACATGGCAAGGAGTTGGTGTCAGTGATTGGAAATTTGTTTACTGCGCTGATGTCTACACATAGAAGACAGGTCTTCTTGCCATTGTTTGACTTCTTAGATACAACTACTATCAGCTCGACCACAGTCTGCCAGATGGTTGAATAATTCATGGGTCAAGTTATTGCTGGAATGTTTCTTCCACAACAGGCTACAGCTGATGGAGAATTTTGACTGATTTCTATGGTTCCAGTCTAGCACTTCTGGTAGTTATTTCATGGCATACAAGATCACTGGCAAGCAAGTACTGTCCTTCTTGAGATAACCATGTATAATTCTGTAAAACTATGTAGCACAAACTCTGTTCAGTTTAGGTTAAAAATAGCAGCGTATTTCGCAAATTCTGTTCAGTGGGTGGTGTGATTGTATACGCTTCTAAGACAGGCAATGAGTGTCATTTGTTTCTTCTCTTCATCTCTTGCCCTTTGGCAAACGGTAATTCATCTTCAGGTATTACCTGTATATTTGCCAGTATTATTCATTCTCAGATAGGCAATGGGTGACATCTGTTTCTTTTCTTTATTTTGCCCTACTGCGAATGGTACTTCATCCTCAGGTATTACTTATGTATTTGCCAGTAGAGTTCACTATGGTAGTACGTCTCACACAGCGGAATGGCCTGAACTCACCAGGACAACTTTGTCACTCAAGTCTCAGCATGACACAGGATTTTCTTTTCCCACACCAGCATTCTATTACAGATAATTTTGAGTGAGAGGATCAACCAAAAAAGTATTCTGTTAAACACTTGGATTTTGACTGTCAACCAGAGAACCTTCCCGGTTATATCACTGACTGTTATTACAAGGCACTTGCTTTTAACACTTACAATGCACTTGATTTAAACTTGCAGTTTTGACAGAACTGAGGCAATAGGCCTTTATTCATGGGTTTCTAGTGCCTGTGTGGTGATGCTGCCACCAGAATGATGGGTCACTGCAACAGTATGGGACCTGTAGTCAATTATACACCGGCAATGGTGTAGGAAGTCATTTCTAAGAATGGTATACAAATCCGTCCTTCTCTGCGTTAAAGCTTCCATCTCAAACTCAAAAGGGATGCCATTAACTGTAAATGCAACTGGACCTGCACTGGCAATATTTATCACTTCTGTACCGAAACCTCTAATACGCAGCTTGTTTTTAACAGAAAGAAACAATTTCTTGTATATCCTCATTCACAATCATATTTGTCAGCTCTTGCAGATCTCAATAACTTGTGGTGGTTAATGTTCTTAATGTTGGTAGGGTTATGTAGCTCTACCTGTCACCTGCCATTTCCCTGACAAAAACGCCCATTTCCCCCTTGTGGGAAGAATCATCATGACTGTTGTTTCATCCACTCTAAGGTCTGCTGGTAGTGCATTCCTAAATGCCCAGGGTCCCAGTAAAATGGACGTTAAGGTGCCAAGTTCTTGTTAGTTGTATGATCATTTCGTCCACGTCGTCCACGCACTGATTCACTGGTAAACACACGATGCAGTTCCTTATTTTCCACTGTAATGACAAAATACCTTCCTGCATGTTCATGCAATAAATCCAAATATACAGCCTCTTGAAATGATCTGGGGAAGGCCACTTTATCTTCTACTCCAATTTTCTGGTTGATATCATGAAAAAAACCATCAATGATGCGTGCTTCCTCAAGAAGCTCATTGTTACAGGTGTTATCCTGACCGAGGGAGTATATTTTGCTTGAGGTAGTCCTAATACAGTCTACAATCATCCAAAATCTTCCCCGGTCCTAGTCTGCTGTTGGACAGTTTGACGCAGTTGGGACATTCTGCACATCATAAAACATTTTGCTAAGCCTTATTACAGGAATTCATATATTTTCACGTTTTCCAACTGAATTTTCGTGATGTGGGCATCGCCTCCCAACTTCTATTTTGCCATATTTAGTAGGATAATATCAGGCCTTGAACGGATGCAACCCATTTCACGAACATTTTGGAGAATAGTAGCCCAATTCTCTTTTGGTTATGCAGAGAATGGAGGAGTGAAATTAACTGCTGAGAAGCTACCTCCAATAGCAGGCAGAAATCCCTTCTGAAAGGGGAAAGAAACTCGTACTAAGAGTCGGCCGTGCTATGAAACAACGCCACTGGATTGGAAGTGGCAGGATATTATGACAAAATCCATTTTTATTTGTAACACATACAACTACATTAGAACTTGGTCACAATGTTAAAGAAAAATAACTTCCACCAAAAAACAGCAGTGGCGAAACATCACTCATAATGTTCAGCTACTTCTTTAAATTAAAATTTAAAATTCACATCCCAAAATTAAAAAAAAAATTAAAACAGCCGATACAAAAAAATTTAAATTACTGCTTTCTGCATATCCTCAAGAACGACTTCAGAAAATTTAAATTTAATAAGGAAAGGGCTGCCACATATAAAAACCAGTATTAGCGTAAACAAAACGAGAGAAGCAAAATGCAATTATAAGAATTAAGCCCCTTGAAGTATTAAAATAGTGCAAAAATGTGGATAAATTTAAATTAGAAGTTTCTGTTCTCATCATAGAAGTAGACTATTTATCGCCACACCGTATTATCCTCATCCTTCATTCGCTGAGCGGATCAACATGAATTTGAAACCTGTTCTGATGATCTATCATTCTAGCTCGCAGAGGAAGTGAGACAACTCTCTGTCTGGGATTAGCCAGGCATTTTACAGAGATAGATATGAGCCTCACAAAGCACTAAACACGAATTAATGCTTTCATTTGAGGTAAACTCTCCCGTAAATAATCTGTGGTCCATTAATGACGTTCTACCAGACCGTTTTCAAGACAACAATCTTAAGACCAAGTGGGAAGCCGAGAGAAAGAATATCTTGCTTGCTCATGAAAAAGAAGCACTTGCCTATTACAGGGGAGCATACTGCAGCTGGAAACCGTCTATTTTGTCTGTAATGTTTGGACCCAGAGTAAGGAGGAGAAGCGGTAATTGATAAGATGCTGTTGAGGTATATGGGACCATGTACTGAGGTTAAAATTCTAGGTTCAACCTACCGGTGGAGGATACATATAACCGCAAGAGAATTAGAGTCCACCTTTACTCAGATGAAACATGGTAAAGAGGAGAAGAGCAGAACTGAGCATTCCTCTTGAGGATCCTTCCTGCTAAGGGATTCTTATGGTCTGAGATGGGTAGGTTGATACGTGTGCATAGAGCTTAGGGTCGATTTTGCACGCGTCACACACCTATACAGACCTAATACTCATCATGCCATCCCACCACACAGAAACATACTGCATTCAGTCCACGCTAAACAGCGTACACTACCTTGATTTAGATGAAAATAGCCTTAAGAATGAGCTAGATACAATAAAAAGCATTGCCATAAACAATGGCTACACAGCCGAAACAACCAACAATTTAGACGAAAATTTTATCAAGCGGCCTGAATTCCCGTGAGGATTGCAAACTACCTTATCTGGGTCCATCGTCTGGTGTCCCCATCTTATAATCTCCCCATATTATAATCGCAGCTGCTACGCACCTTATCATGGATGTCGCGTTCCATACCCTTTCAGGTCACTTATTCACCAATCTTTTTATACAAATTGTGTTCAACGAAATGGCCGTCACACACCGACCAATGAAAATATTCCTGGGTCTAAGGCCGAAGATTAGCAGATCATCAGTTTGCCATCACTATGTGCTCGAAAACAAAGTTTCCCTGCTTAATAGAATGTCGATGGGTCGGACGTCCCTCCCTAAAGCTTCTACGAACTTCATCTAATTCAGTGTCCCTCTCCAGTTCTTCCTGTAAATTACTAAAAAACTGCAGAACCTCAGTGAGAACGGCTCTAACTACCGGCAGCTGACGGGCTTCAGAAGTGGCTGCGGAACATGTAACTTCACATTCCACACTTGACACCGTTTCTTGCTCCTGCGAAATCATCCAGCTGAGAGCATCAGCCACCTTATTCTCACCTCTGCAGACGTGTACAACATTAAACTGGAACGTGGAAATCCTTAGTGCTCAACAAGCTAGACACCTGGTTTGAGCGGACATCGAAAACCTACTTAACTCTGTGATTAGCAGTCTCAAGTCTTAATCTCCGATGTTCGAGACAAAACTGAATGCATTCTAGTGTGAAATAACAGCTAGCGCCTCAAGCTCGTATGCACAGTACTACGTTCAGGACCCGTCAGAGAGCGCGATGTTTAAGCTAACAGCCTCCGCTCTCCCTCTTGCTCTCGCAAAGGAACCGAGGTAATACCGGAACAAGACGCCTCCGTCTGGACAACGAAGGGAAGGTTGAAAACTGGTAACCCTAGTACGGCAACAGTACTGAGGTTTTATTAGGCCTTTGAACGCCACCATACCAGCAAATTTGGGAACAATTTCACGAAAAAAATTCATCCCTACAAATCGTGCCAAGTTCTTTTTGTTTCAAAGAACGAGGAAACTGTAAATAACCTTAGTGCATGTCGTCTGCCTTAACCCCCGCCGCAGATACAATGTCCCGCAAATAGGAAATCTCTTGTCTAGCAACAGTGACCTTGGGCTTTACCGCCAGTCCCACATCCCTTAACCGAGTTAAGACCTATTCTAGGTGCCTTAAATGCTCATCAAAACCAACACAGTGCACTTTTTTTTGTCATCAGTATCCTGACTGACTGGTTTGATGCGGCCCGCCACGAATTCCTTTCCTGTGCTAATCTCTTCATCTCAGAGTAGCACTTGCAACCTACGTCCTCCATTATTTGCTTGAAATATTCCAATCTCTGTCTTCCTCTACAGTTTTTGCCCTCTAGAGCTCCCTCCAGTACCATGGAAGTCATTCCCTCATGTCTTAGCAGATGTCCTATCATCCTGCCCCTTCTCCTTATCAGTGTTGTCCACATAGTCCTTTCCTCTCCGATTCTGCGGAGAACCTCCTCATTCCTTATCTTATCATTCCACCTAATTTTCAACTTTCGTCTATAGCACCACATCTCAAATGCTTCGATTCTCTTCCGGTCCGGTTTTCCCACAGTCCATGTTTCACTACCATGCAATGCTGTACTCCAGACGTACATCCTCAGAAATTTCTTCCTCAAATTAAGGCCGGTATTTGATATTAGTAGACTTCTCTTGGTCAGAAATGCCTTTTTTGCCATAGCGAGTCTGCTTTTGATGTCCTCCTTGCTCCGCCCGTCATTGGTTATTTTACTGTCTAGGTAGCAGAATTCCTTAAATTCATTGACTTCGTGACCATCAATCCTGATGTTAAGTTTCTCGCTGTTCTCATTTCTACTACTTCTCATTTCCTTCGTCTTTCTCCGATTTACTCTCAAACCATACTGTGTACTCATTAGACTGTTCATTCCATTCAGCAGCTCATTTAATTCTTCTTCACTTTCACTCAAGATAGCAATGTAATCAGCGAATCTTATCATTGATATCCTGTCACCTTGTATTTTAATTCTACTCCTGAACCTTTCTTTTATTTCCATCATTGCTTCCTCGATGTACAGATGGAAGAGTAGGGGCGAAAGGCTACAGCCTTGTCTTACACCCTTCTTAATACGAGCACTTCGTTCTTGATCGTCGACTCTTGTTATTCCCTCTTGGTTGTTGTACATATTGTACATGACCCGTCGCTCTCTATAGCTTAGCCCTACTTTTTTCTGAATCTCGAACAGCTCGCACCACTTTCTATTGTCGAACGCTTTTTCCAGGTCGACAAATCCTATGAAAGTGCCTTGATTTTTCTTTAGCCTTGCTTCCATTATTAGCCGTAACGTCAGAATTGCCTCTCTCGTCCCTTTACTTTTCCTAAAGCCGAACTGATCGTCACCTAGAGCGTTCTCAATTTCCTTTTCCATTCTTCTGTATATTATTCTTGTAAGCAGCTTCGATGCATGAGCTGTTAAGCTGATTGTGCGATAATTCTCGCACTTGTCAGCTCTTGCCGTCTTCGGAATTGTGTGGATGATGCTTTTCCGAAAGTCAGATGGTATATCGCCATACTCATATATTCTACACACCAACGTGAATAGTCGTTTTGTAGCCACTCCCCCAATGATTTTAGAAATTATGATGGAATGTTATCTATCCCTTCTGCCTTATTTGACCGTAGGTCCTCCAAAGCTCTTTTAAATTCCGATATTTATACTGGATACCCCATCTTTTCTAAATCGACTCCTGTTTCTTCTTCTATCACATCAGACAACACTTCACCCTCATAGAGGCTTTCAATGTATTCTTTCCATCTATCTGCTCTCTCCTCTGCATTTAACAGTGGAATTCCCGTTGCACTCTTAATGTTACCACCGTTGCTTTTAATGTCACCAAAGGTTGTTTTGACTTTCCTGTATGCTTAGTCTGTTCTTCCGACAGTCATATCTTTTTCGATGTCTTAACATTTTTCCTGCAGCCATCTCGTCTTAGCTTCCCTGCACTTCCTATTTATTTCATTCCTCAGCGACTTGTATTTCTGTATTCCTGATTTTCCCGGAACATGTTTGTACTTCCTCCTTTCATCAATCAACAGAAGTGTTCCTTCTGTTACCCATGGTTTCTTCGCAGCTACCTTCTTTGTACCTATGTTTTCCTTCCCAACTTGTGAACTTGTGTGATGACCCTTTTTAGAGATGTCCATTCATCTTCAACTGTACTGCCTACTGCGCTATTCCTTATTGCTGTATCTATAGCGTTAGAGAACTTCAAACGTATCTCGTCATTCCTTAGTACTTCCGTATTCCACTTCTTTGCGTATTGATTCTTCCTGACTAATGTCTTGAACTTCAGCCTACTCTTCATCACTACTATGTTGTGATCTGAGTCTATATCTGCTCCTGGGTACGCCTTACAATCCAGTATCTGATTTCGGAATGTCTGTCTGACCATGATGTAATCTAATTGAAATCTTCCCGTATCTCCCGTCCTTTTCCAAGTATACCTCCTCCTCTTGTGATTCTAGAACAGGGTATTCGCTGTTACTAGCTGACTATTAGATTTTCGTCCCCCTTTACATACTGCGTTATCCTTTCAATATCCCCATACACTTTCTCTATCTGTTCATCTTCATCTTGCGACGTCGACATGTATACCTGAACTATCGTTGTCGGTGTTGATCTGCTGTCGATTGTGATGAGAACAACCTGGTCACTGAACTGTTCACAGTAACACATCCTCTGCCCTACCTTCCTATTCATAACGAATCCTACACCTGTTATACCATTTTCTGCTGCTGCTGATATTACCGGATACACATCTGACCAGAAATCCTTGTCTTCCTTCCACTTCACTTCACTGACCCCTACTATGTCTATATTGAGCCTTTGCATCTCCCTTTTCAGATTTTCTAGTTTCCCTACCACGTTCAAGCTTCTGACATTCCACGCACCGACTCGTAGAACGTTATCCTTTCGTTGAATATTCAATCTTTTTCTCTAAGTAGTAGTATACACACTCGAATCTCCGGAAACTTTACCTAACGAGCTCGAGAGAACCACAGCTCCGGTGGCTAACCCAAAAGGCACCCGGTTGAATTCATAGAGATTATAATGTACACAGAGTGTGGTAAGAGGTTTAGATCACTTGGCTAAGGGCACATGATAATACGCCTTGTTAAGGTCCAAAACAATGAAAATTCTTGCCCCCACAAACCGTGTAGAACAGTCGTGCGAGTCCAGTAGTGGAACCGATTAGAGAGCCCCCCTCCTGGATAAGACGCCGGTATCGCCCTTATTGGGCCTAGAGGCTAAAAATGTGGGCGAAGTGTACGGAGACACTGTCGGCCTAATGACACCATCCGTTAACAGCCGATCTACGATTTCACGCAACTACCGCGTTTAGGGCGGCGAAAGCCGGTAGGGGGAGGGGGGGGGGGGGCGCAGTCTGACAGTGCTCTGATCGGTTACTTTAATCATATCGTCTGTTTTGTTGGTCATACCCAAATACTACCCAGTACCTTGGCAAATCGCGGCAACAATTACTACAAGCACTCCCTTTCACATGCCAGCAAACGTCCTACCCCAGTCTCGACTTCCTCTTCCTGAACATTACAAATTACAAACACTAGTAGATGTAAGATGCTCATACAACTTCAGCCTTTCCTCAAGGCTGAACTTAAAGAACAGCTCTCTCTTACCATAGTCTGACGCTCACTGGGTACGGAGTAGGAAGTCATATCCTGTCAGTAACGTAACCACCGAGCCTTTCACCACGCACAATTTAGTACGCTACATGAACTTCCAAATACCGAGACTGATTCGGTTTTTTCCGATGATCTCAAGAGCGTCCCAAGCAGAGATACAATACCCCTCACTCCCTGGCTGTAACTGGGACAACCCCGTCAGATGCTTACGAGCCTCAAACCAATCAAAACCATTTAAGGGGACACTGGCTTCCGGAATCTAGCAAGGCACACTCTTACTCCATACCCACACCTGCACATTCTGAGGGCAAATGCACTCCTCTGACAGCACACACCTTACGGCACCCAAGCGGTGGGCGGGAACGTTTGGTCCCTGCTGCAATCTTTGGCGTCATGAATTCGCGGCCCGTTCACGCGCTACTCGACACTGTCTTACTAAGTGTTCAGCACTCCCACACCTGAAACTATTCCACGGCTATGCTCTGCGCCCCTTAGGCTCAACGTCAGGATGCCGCAATGATTGCTGGTGCTGGCTGAACCACGATGCCGTCCCATGTTGTTCGTCACAGTATCTAATTTTGTCAATGATAACAAGCATTTTACCCATGTCGGTTTCTCCCTATAGATAACCCGCGATCAGATGGATGCATCCCTTCCAAACTATAGTGGACGGCGGCTGTTTCAGAGGTCTCAAGAGACAGGGCGATCTGGGCAGCCTACCCGCACCCTTTTGACATAATCTGCAAATGCTACATCAGTGGCATGCGCCCTACAAAAAATAACAGCTAAGTCCATTCTCCGATATGAACCGAGACACTGCTCCAGAACTATCCTGTGGAGATCCGCTAAACACAATGCTGCTTGCATTACTTTGGCTATAAAACGGCTTAAGCGCCCCTGTGTTAGTGGATAAATCGCACGCAATTCACTGTTCCAGAAACTTCAAAGACGACCGCTTCCTTTGTCAGTTTAACGGTCAGCCACAATAACCTTTTTATACTATACATATCATCAACAGGAAGATCCTGGCCACTGAATTATTGGGAAAGTGGGGTTGGGAAGCTTCGCTAACTCTCTAGAATAACTCTCCCGCCTTCAAGTAATTTCCCCAATAATATGTCATCTGTCTTCCCCTACGTCGCTGCCACTTCAGTAAGGCGAGGAGCCTCTGTATCAAAATAATCTCCTTTATCAATGCCTGTATAGACGACCGATTTTTACGATTGGCATAGAAAATTGAAGGTCATTCAGTCTATTTATTATATGCTCCATCAGGGCTTGCAACTTCAACATCTGGCTTAGTGTAGTACCTGCCAACAAACGTATCCCCTCATGCACTATGCCCAGCACGAGAGGTTCACACAGCATCAGCGGATTTGTCCACGACATCAACCGTCTTTCCTAACAAGCACTACAAGTGTAGACACAGTTCAGCTACAGTGCCTTGGTCGGACTCCCTACGCTTGATTGGACTCCCCATGCACCTGCAGTTCACAAGCACTACAAGTGTAGACACAGTTCAGCTACAGTGCCTTGGTCGGACTCCCTATGCTTGATTGGACTCCCCATGCACCTGCAGTTCACATGATATCCAGAGGACAGTTCTGGTTCACGTGACTCAGAACGCTACACACACAAAAGAATTTTACAACTGGATCTTAATAGAAGTCCACCACCATGAAACAGAAACATTTTGACACTTAAACATTGCCTTAATAAACTCTGTCCAAATGGAATGTCGCACGCTTTTAAATGTCAGAAAAAAGAAAAAAAAATGTAACCAAACGCTGCGTTTAAATTTCGAATACCCTTCCGCAAGACGAATGAAAATTGTTCTTAGAGCTGGTCAAGCTAGAAAACAAGGTTCCTGAATTGAAAACGACAGAGATGTTTCATCAAAATCTTTTAAGAAAAGTACCTTCAACCAACACATGGCACTACCTGTAAAACACTCTTAGCGTTCAGTTACTTCTTTAAATTAAAATGTAAATTTTACAAAATAAAATAAAGTCAAAACGGGCAACATAAAAAATAAGCCTCTTGCGGAATTAAATTACTGTTGCTGCAGCTCTTCAAGAAGGACTTCAGAAAATTTTAATGTATTAAGAAGAGAACAACTTCGCCAAAATACAAGTATAAGTATAAACAAAACGAGGTCAGCGAAATTCAGTTATTAAATATATTTTAAAACAACGGAAACTCCATGTAGGAATGTCAACAATGTAGGAAAAGACAGGTTGCTACTTAACATAAAGAAGACACGTTAAGCTGCATACAGGCACAATTAAAAGACACTTACATAGAGCTTTCGGCCACGGCCTTCATAAGCAAAGGGGAAACACAAACCATTCATACACACAAGCCAGCACACCTCATGCACACATGACTGCCACCTCCAGCATTTCAGGCTGGAATGCAGCTATCACGTGGAAAGCAAGCAGCAGTCTGAATGGTAGTGTCTGGGTGACGAGAGAGATGAATGTTGTCTCTCAGAGTCTGCAGGGACTAGAATGCCAACACATACAGTGTCAGGAGGTTGTGGGGAAGAGAGGTGGGGGAAAAAGGAGTGAAGCAGGAAAGAAGTGGGAAAAGATGGGCAGGTGCATTGGCAGAGGGCGGGAAAAGAGAGGGTGGTTTCGACTATGGGGAGGAGATAATTGGACGGAGCAGATGGGAACTGTTGGTTGGAAGGTGTGGGGAAAGTACGTTATTGTAGGTTAGGGCTGGGATAGCTACAGAAGTGGAGAATGTGATGTTAAGATACCTCTCATCTGCCCAGTTCAGAACAGCTAACGTTGGAGGGCAGCATTTTGATTGCTAGGGTGGTGAAGCAATCATTGAAATTCTTACACGAATTGGATGATATCCTTACAACAGTAATTATCCCAGCCTCAATCTACCATAACATACTGTCCACACACACACTCCACCCAGCCGTTTCCAGTCCTGCCATCTACCCCCAACCTCCCCCCCCCCCCAATTCTCGTCTTCCATCCTCTTTGGTTTTCGCTCTCTGTCAACGCACCCGCCCATATCCCCCGCTCCTCTCCACGTTTGCTCCTTTCTCTGCCAACTTCCTGCCACCCAACCTCCTGACAATGCGCCTGTTGACAATCTAGGACCTGCTCACTCCGCCACACACTGGTCGCCTCTCTCCCCACCCGTGCTCTACATACCTTCCCCTTCCCCGGACCCTCCAGATTGCTGCTTGTTCTGGTCGGAAATGCTCGGGGTGGCGGTCATGTGTGCATCAGGTGTGCTTGCTCTGGTGTATGAACGCTTTGTGTTTCTTTTTTGCTGATGAAGGCTGTGGACGAAAGCTTCATGTCATTGTCTTTTAATTGTGTCGGTCTGCAGCTTAACATTACCTCTTTACAAAAAAGTAGCTACCTATCTTTCCCTAAATTGTTAAAATTTAACATTAGACAGAACAAGCACTCGACAAAACCCTCTTACTAACTTCGTGGCCGGCATGGTATCACTTCCAGAGCAGTCTCTGCCGTCCGTGGTTATCACGCGCCCTGTTAAGGACCAATTCCTGCCCTTCATGATTTCCAGGTGACCATCATCAACAGCGGTGACTACAGTGTAATTACTGTCTACGAATATTTCTCTCATTAAGAATTTCTTTCAGTGTCTTTCTGCACCACTCCGTATCTGTTCTCACTAGACATGGCCTAAGTTTCATAGAGCCATGTTGCTTGGCAGTGACACCTCATGTGAAAGGTTATATCTATCATCAGACTACACTAAAGCTATACTGATGTTGTAGCCACAGTCACCAATAAGTAAGGGAGAGTTCCCGATTATCGGATACTTTTCTTTATGATCATATTTGACGTACTTTGTTTCACGCTATGTTAAAATAAAATATACTTTGACATGCCACAAGCATTCCAATAAAATATATTTTGGTTTTTATTATTTGTATTATTTTGGTCACAAATTGTACATTATCTGATTTATGACCATTTCGGTGTTTTTAAATAGGGTTTGCTATTATCAGATAGTATTCAGGATTAAGTACAGTTCGATATAAGAAGAAAGATACTTTATCTTTCAAGTACTTTTAATAAATAACATACAAAAATCTTACTTACACACCATAAAAACGTTTTTAATTTGTTTATCGTGCATTACTCGCTTAATTTATTACAATGATCACATACAAATGATGTCCGTCCCTTCTTGGCAACGCCAGAACACAGTTCATGCCCCCATCGAAAACATTTTGTGTAACGGATCCACTGTTCGCCACTTGGGTCTAATTTATAGGCGTTCCTCATCCGCACTGTCTTCGTCATCAGTGGAGACGAGAGGAGTACAATCATCCTGAGATGAGGAGGAATATGAGTAACGCTGCCGTTTGTTTCCTTTTTTCTGTCATGTCGCAGGCCTTCTTGATGCTGCAGCTATTGACCTTTCCGAAGATGAACTTTCTGGCAGGGCTCTGGCTGATTTTGTGTTTGATGTACCTGATTTAGGCCCGGGCTTATCTGTTGGGCCTTGCAACTTTTCTTCAAGCGATTTCTTGAAACGAGAGCTAGTGATTCTACCGGCTTTACCGGTGGGACGTGCTGTTGCAATTGTTTAGTTGGCTGTTGGATGTGGACGCACTTGGAATACTGAAACATTTTTTTTTTCGTTTGGCTGGGCTCCAGACGTTCAGGATCACTGTCAGGATTATTTTCGTGCCCATCTCCCAAATGGATAAAGTGCAGATCTGAAGAAACATTCCTGTAAAACGGGACTATGCCGCATTTTTTGAAACCACTAATAGCAATTTCAAGATTTGCGCACTTAGCATATGCCTTCCCCATCAATTCACCGACTTGATACGCTGTAACAGCCCTTAACGGATGGTTAGACATTCAGGACTCTATTTTTGGGCTGTAATATGTTTTGAATGGTCCCATGAAGGCTACATCTAATGGCTGGAATTCGTATGTTGTGTGTGGTGGTAGACACACGATTATTACACCATGTTTCCGAGCTAGTTCAATCATGTCGATGTTCGTCGTGTGGGAGAAATGACCATCCAATATCAATATAAATGGGCTGTCGGTAGACGATCTTGTAAACTGTAAGTGCTTCAACCATTCTTTAAAAATATAGACCTGAATCCATCCTGAGGGGTGACAGCTTACAACGGTTCCCGGAGGTCAATTATTCAACAATTCCGCTTTCATATTTTTACGAGGAAATACAATCGGCGGCTGAACAAACATGCCAGCTGCTCTCACGCAATATACCAGTGTCATCAGGGATCCACTATCTTGTGATGACAAACTTCCTACTTGCTTTTTGCCCTTTAAACTAATAACTTTTATACATCAAATTTGAACAGCAGTTAATCCTGTGTCATCTACGTTAAACACTTTGGCACGATTGATACCGATATTTTCTAGCTCAGGTTCCAGAAGGTCGAAATAATAATCAACGATTTTATTTGAAAAACCTTTAACTCTAGCCACTCTCGTCTTCTTAAACTAAGACAGGGATGACGCATTATAAAATTTCTATTTTTTCCCGCTGCTCCATATGAAAGCCCGAACGGACGTTCGATGTCGTTTCTCACTGCTAAAATTGGAAATTTTGCGGTAAGTTCTTATGGGATCAAAGTGCTGAGCTCATCGGTCCCCAAGCTTACACACTACTTAATATAATTTAAACTAACTTACGCTAAGGACGACACACACGCACCCGTGCCCGAGGGAGGACTCGAACTTCCGACGGAGGGAGCCACGCGGACCATGATAAGACCCCTCAGACAACGCGGTTACCCCAAGCTGCTCTCACTGCTAATTGGAAAGCAAGTAGCGTTACGTCTCATGACCGTAACCCAAAATACTTACCTTCCACTATTTTACAATAACATACCAATTCATCTTCCAAGTAATCTCCTAACACGCAATATGTTCCTGGTTTGTTGTTAACCAAACTTTCAACATTTTCAGTTTTGTTATTTTCATAGTCTTCTATGGTTGATTTGTCCACCTCTAGATTTTTTCTGCTTTCAAATACCCACATTCCTTCCCTCTAACGGCATTTACTGCTTCTAACATTACTTGCGGATCCCATTGTTTCCTTTTCTCGATTGCTTTCGACAGTATCTACGATAGAAACATAACGTAAGTAAAGAAAAGTTAAGCCAACTATCGGATATCAGATAATTAGAACCCTCCCACTATCCAATAAAAGGTACCCATGCTTGAAAGGAAACACCAGCATATAACAAAGACAGTATTCAACAAACACATTATTTCGAACTATTGTTCAGAGCTAGAAACTATAAGCTTTCCCACTACAGACCGGGTGATCA
This sequence comes from Schistocerca serialis cubense, assembly GCF_023864345.2. Lineage (NCBI taxonomy): Eukaryota > Metazoa > Arthropoda > Insecta > Orthoptera > Acrididae > Schistocerca > Schistocerca serialis. The sequence continues at coordinate 436,772,444 of NC_064642.1, read as the reverse complement.
AAAAGTCAGTATAAATTTGAAAACTTAATAAACCACGGAATAATGTAGATAGAGAGGTAAACATTGACGCACATGCTTGGAATGACATGGGGTTTTATTAGAACCAAAAAATAAAAAATAAAGTTCACAAAATGTGCGACAGATGGCGCTGAAGAGCCAAACTTCAGTGACTGCGCATGACAGTCGTGTATAAAAGGAGCTGTAATAAGAGAGAGAATCAGATGCGCCAGCAGTCGCAGCATGTTGACGTTACCTGAAAAGGAGCTTTTTTTGAAGCTGTATTATCAGAATGGGGAATGTGCTAGTTCAGCATTACGATCCTATCGTCATAGGAAGTGGATTCGAACAGGTAAAGGTCCGTTGACAAATGCAGCTGTGGCGAGAATGATTTCGAAGTTCAAAACCAAGGGTTGTTTAGACGATAGACCCCGTAGTGGCCGACCGAGCACAAGGCGTAATGCTGCTGAGACAGTTCAGGAAGAAATGGAGACTGTAGCGGGTTCATCTACGCACGGAGAAGACAGCGCTCGTGCAGTCGCACGTCGCACCGGCAATCCATGTACTACTGTTTGGCTGGAACTTAGGTATACTCTCCGATGCTATCCGTACAAAATCCATCGGCATCATGAACTGTTACCTGGCGATTTAGTGAAGCGGAGGGCATTTGCGGTGTGTGCGTTTCAAAAGATGGCGGAAGATGACGATTGGTTGAGTAACGTGTTTTGGACCGACGAAGCTCATTTCACGCTCCGAGAGTCTGTCAACGCCCACAACTGCCGAATTAGGGCTACCTAAAATCCTAGAACTGTCGTGGAAACTCCATTGCGCGACGAGAAAGTCACGGTTTGGGTTGGATTTACCACATCTACCGTTACCGGGCCTTTTTTCTTCGAGGAAATGCGTGATTCTGGTTCTGTAACTGCTACCGTGACGAGTGAGAGGTACGCCGATATGTTACAGAATCGTATCATTCCCAGGCTGGCTGATAAACAATTGCTGGAACGTAAGATGTTTATGCAGGATGGCGCTCCACACCATATTGATAGACGCGTGAAAGATCTCTTGCGCGCTTCGTTTGGTGATGATCTTGTACTCAGCCGCCACTTGAGTCATGCTTGGCCTCTTAGGTCCCCAGACCTCAATCCGTACGATTGTTGGCTTTAGGGTTACCTGAAGTCGCAAGTGTATGGTGATCGACCGACATCTCTAGGGATGATGAAAGACAACATCCGTTGCCAATGCCTCACTATAACTCTGGACGTGATTTACAGTACTGTTCACAACATTGTTCCTCGACTACAGCTATTGTTGAGGAATGATGGTGGACATATTAAGCATTTCCTGTAAAGAACATCATCTTTGCTTTGTCTTACTTTGTTATGCTAATTATTGGTATTCTGATCAGATGAAGCGCCATTTGTCGGACATTTTTAGAACTTTTGTATACTTTTGTTTCTAATAAAATCCCATATCATTCCAAGCATGTGTGTCAATTTGTACCCCTATATCTACATTACTCCGTGATTTATTCAGTTTTCAAATTTATACTGACTTTTGATTGCCAGGCATAACATAAAACCGTATAAACTTATATCTAGTCGGTGTCTGTGAGTACAGTGTACTCTGCAGAATATTTCAAAACTCCGAATTCACTCACGCAACCACTTCACCAGAAAGCACGCTTCGTACTGCGGCAAAACTAAAAACGGCCTCTCAACGGACCTATACTTAACAGTTCCTGCCACCTCCGATAGAATGCAGACGTTACTTGATTAGAAACCTTACTATCCGATTAGCGGGAACTACCCTATAATCGAGCACTTTGCCCTATTCTGATGATCTCACGCATTGCTGAATTTTTTCACAGACACTGTCGCCGGCCGCGGTGGTCTAGCGGTTCGAGGCGCTCAGTCCGGAGCCGCGCGACTGCTACGGTCACAGGTTCGAATCCTGCCTCGGGCATGGATGTGTGTGATGTTCTTAGGTTAGTTAGGTTTAAGTAGTTCTAAGTTCTAGGGGACTGATGGCCATAGATGTTAAGTCCCATAGTGCTCAGCGCCATTTTTTTTTAACAGACACTGTCAAAGAATTTCTGGGCATCGAAGACAATTCGCTTGTAATTTGCTCTTATCTTGATTGGTCAGCTTCTGCTCAAGAAGTTTGTTATTCGTATGCCCGACTTGATGCAAATGCGTCGTTCCTACCAACCAAACTAGTTTCTGTTAATGCTCACCATGATCATTTCATGTGACATTCGTTAATTTTTAAATGCTTTCAGATTTTTCCAACGTTAAATACAACACCATCAGCCTTTCATATTTCCACATGTCGTTAGTTGATCAGTCTGTTGTGCGTTACTCCTGCAGGATGCGATGTGCAACATGTGCGCCTCGTGTTAACGGAATTCAGATAATGATCTTACATACAGTCTAAATTCCGAAACTGATAATACGGCTGTAGAGTGAAGATGTGGCTAATCTTGAGATAGTATACTCTGCGTCAAACACTTTCTGTCCCTTGTTTGGAGTGTGGTTGTTTGGAAACAGAAAGGTACAAACGATTGACTGGCTACAATTATATAAACTACTAAGGGAAGTCACTCTAAGTGATGTACAGTGATAATGACTAACTTGCTCACTGTTGCCGTAAGATAAAAGTAGCAATCTTTGTCATATTAGCAATGAAACTTTTCTCAGCATGATGAGACTCAAAATCAAAGTGGGAAAAGTATAAAACTTATAGGTCCCAACGTGAATACCATGGAGGCTTTTGCAAAAAAGAAGAAACCGAATAGCAGTTACTGAATTAACAACTATGTATTGCTTATATATTGGATCACTTAAAATTCCTTCATCCTGCGTCAAGTTTAATAATGTAAATTTTGTGTAACAACACTCTAGGAGGGGATCCTGAAGTGTTAAGCAAAGACAACAACTAAACTATACAGCTAACAGTTTCTAAATTAAACGAAAAGAAAGAAGTGGACGTTATTTACAAATAAAATAACCCAACCACTTGAGGCTATCTTCACCCCATTGTTGTCGTGGTTGAAAAGTTCCGTGTCAAAAGAGAAACTGGGGGAACCAAGCAAAATTCGAAAACCGACATTACGAGCGGGCACCCAAAGTCACCAGAGACATATAATGCGTAAGATACAACAAAGATGAAAAGAGAAAACACATGTTTGGCGGAATTACTAATATAAATCCCATAAAAACGGTTCCGGATGGGTGGGACGGCGGAAAACTGTGTTGACGGTAAGTACTTGCAACCCGTGAGCATTGAGGGCGCTAACGACCAGTACCGCAGGTTCGGCATTAATCGGACATGTGACTAGTAAACTTTTTACGCAGAAACGGCGGGAAATAAAAACTCCAACTATTTTGTGTGACTCAATATTTCCTTTATTACAGATGATGGAAGTGTTCTGAAACCGGTGGTGAATCCAATGGACTTGTGTAGTCGTGGCTGCCCCACAGGAAGGAAACTTTGTGAGATGGAGTCAGCTACCTTCAATCTATGAGCGTATATGAGAGGAAGCGCAGGTGTAGGCAGGAAAAACAGGTACAAAAGAGTAACTGCTAGTTAAATTTCGTTCACGTAAAAATTTATGGTACGAAACTTTTCTCAAGATTTCGAAGTAGCACATGTAGAAACAAAACAATGTTATTCCAGGTTAAATACACCGAAAATGCCTGTAACATAAAAAGCGAAATTTGTCTGTAACAGAAATGAAATTACGCTGCAGGGAGAAAAAGGCAACTGGATTTACATTTATATCACGAATTTCGGAGCTAGTAGGATTAATCGTTCTGAAAACAAAAAGTAACCTATAGTGGAACCAGATTACACAGCACTGAAAATCTGCGAAGCAGACTCATACCAGACGTCTACACACACACACACACACACACACAAACAAACAAACAACTCCGATTTCCCACAAAACGGGAAACTGATCTGCGATAAGGAGGACCCTGAAGAGACACAATTTTACTGGAATGGAGAAACACTGCACAGAAAACATTGACGATGATCTTCGGTGCACTGCACACACTATTACACGAAAAGAGTGGGGGGGGGGCTGGCACAGGGAATAGGGGAGGGCGAGAGGGAGGAGGGGTGGACGCCAGTGTTAGAGAAGAGGTGAGGGGGAGGGGAGAGGGGAGAGTTGGGTGTCGAAGACCGGGGGGGGGGGGGGTGGAGGGATAGAGAAGCAGGAACGAAGTTAGAAGGGAGAGAAGGGAAACAGGGAGCCTTGGAGGAGAAACTCATGAGGAGGAAGGGGAGGATCAAATCTGGTAGGAGGGGTAGATGGAGGGGACGAGGGCATCATCTGGGAGGGGGAGTTGGCAGAAACCACCTTGGGCAAGGGTATGGAGGTTGGTAAGATGCAGAGTGGGCGGGGTATAGGAGTACATGCACAGCAGTGGACTGGGGTGGGAAAGGATGGGAGAGACAAGTGAATGAGGGGGATCAAGTTTACAGGAGGTGTAAAGGATCCATATCCGTTCAAGGAAGAGAAGGAGTTGTGGGAAAGGAATTAATTCGAAGAGGAGCCGCGTGGGCGATGGGAGGCGGATGTGATAGATGAGGCAGAGCACATGGCGTTCCAGGATTTGAAGGGACTTGTAGCAGGTAGGAGGGGCAGAGATCCAGGCAGGATGGGCATAACAGAGGATGGGACAGATGAGGGATTTATGAGTGTGAAGGGTAGTGGAGGGGTCCAAACCCCATGTGCGGCCAGAGAGGTGTTTGAGGAGGAGGAGTCAGGTGTGTGCCTTGGCTTGGATTTTCCAGAGATGAGGGGTCCAGGAAAGACGACAGTCAAGAGTGACGCCAAGGTACTTGGGAGGGTGGGGTTGAGGTTGGTAGGACAGCTGTAGATAATGATAGCAAAATCAAGGAGATGGAAGGAAGGGGTGGTTTTGCCTATTGAATGGGTTTTGGAAGAATTGATCTTGAGCAGCCACTGGTTACACCAGGTGGTGAACAGGTCAAGATGCGATTGTAAAAGGTGCTGGGAGCGTTGCAGGGTGGAGGGGGGTGGGGAGGGCAAGGAAGGCGGTGTCATTGGCTTGTTGGAGAAGGTGTATGGGGAATGCAGGCTGCTGCATGTCCGCTGTATAAAGAAGGTAGAGAAGAGAGGAGATGACGGAACCTTCGGGCACTCTCGCGGAGGGGTGGAAGTGTAGGAATTTGTAGTATGGATGGTGACTCAGGAAGGACGTTGAGAAAGGAAGGAGGATATCAGACGGACGTAGTTAATAGGGAGCTCGAATGTTTGGAGCTTGAAGAGGAAACTGGAATGTCATACACGGTCGTAGGCACGTTCAAGGTCGAGAGAGAGGAAGATGGAGGAGCGACGGGAATTTAGTTCTTCGGAGAGGAGTGAGGTGACGGAGAAGATCATCTGCAGAGAAGGATGGCCGAAAGCCACATTGGGTAGAGGGAAGGAGGCGGTGCAGGTGGAGGTGCTAGTGGATGCGTCAGGTGAGGATGGATTCGAGGACTTTGCTGAAGACCGAGGTAAGGCTGATGGCAAAGTAGGAGGACACAACGGACTGTGGTTTGTCTGTTTTGAGGAACATCAGGATTCGGAAGGTTTTCCAGTCTTACTGTTCTTTCAGGAACGCCTTTATAGCTCTTATCAAAGTTCAACTTTTTGAGCACTTGATATTACAGTCTCATAATAACACACACGAATCGCTCCTCAGTGACGTGTTTGATTACATTTGGTACATAAAACTAATTAACACGTAAAATATTGGCATAATAAAGATGTTATGGAGCGGCGTGGTCGAAAAATGTAAAAAAAAAAGTAAACAAAGTGAAAGATAGCCGTTACTTAGGAAACACCGCATTTCCTGTAGTGTTCACCGCCACGGCTACTTCTCATACAAAATCGATCGAATCTTTTCTCTACAGGTATCCGCCACATAGTATCAACACCCACCAGGAAGTCGCTCATTTGCTTCGACAGCCTCAGGTAGCTGGCTGCTCTGTCCGGGGGTACGTAGGTCATTAATGTAAACAAGAGAATTCGACGTTAACAGTTGACAACACCGTTAGCCACAGGGAAAAACGAAACAGGAATTTCCGGCAGAAAATGATCTGTATTTTCTGCAGGCGACACATCTGTACACATCGCGATGTCAGGGGGTGTCTCTCGAGTGGGGCGTCAGGCGCTTCCTCTCTGGTGTTCCGGCAGATATTTGTAGTTTCGCGTTAGAAACGTGTAGCTTTTGTCACCCAAATATATCCTGCTCATCGTGTCTTTCATACGATGCTCGGGGTCAGCAGAATGTGTCAGTCTGTTTCCCTTTCAAACGAAATAATATTTAAATCGGAATTTTGCATACTCATTCGACAGAGCGATACCAGATTTATCTGGAGCTATATTCGTTTCACCGGTATGTGTTAAGAGGCACATTAAAACACGAAGAATAATCAGAACTCCAGCAGCGACTGAGCAGCACACTTTACACGGCGGCAGCAGGCAGCGCAGACCAGACTTGCAGTCAACGCTGGGGAATTCGCTATTCCTCTAGTTTTACTGTCCTTCCTAATACACTCCTGGAAATGGAAGAAAGAACACATTGACACCGGTGTGTCAGACCCACCATACTTGCTCCGGACACTGCGAGAGGGCTGTACAAGCAATGATCACACGCACGGCACAGCGGACACACCAGGAACCGCGGTGTTGGCCGTCGAATGGCGCTAGCTGCGCAGCATTTGTGCACCGCCGCCGTCAGTGTCAGCCAGTTTGCCGTGGCATACGGAGCTCCATCGCAGTTTTTAACACTGGTAGCATGCCGCGACAGCGTGGACGTGAACCGTATGTGCAGTTGACGGACTTTGAGCGAGGGCGTATAGTGGGCATGCGGGAGGCCGGGTGGACGTACCGCTGAATTGCTCAACACGTGGGGCGTGAGGTCTCCACAGTACATCGATGTTGTCGCCAGTGGTCGGCGGAAGGTGCACGTGCCCGTCGACCTGGGACCGGACCGCAGCGACGCACGGATGCACGCCAAGACCGTAGGATCCTACGCAGTGCCGTAGGGGACCGCACCGCCACTTCCCAGCAAATTAGGGACACTGTTGCTCCTGGGGTATCGGCGAGGACCATTTGCAACCGTCTCCATGAAGCTGGGCTACGGTCCCGCACACCGTTAGGCCGTCTTCCGCTCACGCCCCAACATCGTGCAGCCCGGCTCCAGTGGTGTCGCGACAGGCGTGAATGGAGGGACGAATGGAGACATGTCGTCTTCAGCGATGAGAGTCGCTTCTGCCTTGGTGCCAATGATGGTCGTATGCGTGTTTGGCGCCGTGCAGGTGAGCGCCACAATCAGGACTGCATACGGCCGAGGCACACAGGGACAACACCCGGCATCATGGTGTGGGGAGCGATCTCCTACACTGGCCGTACACCACTGGTGATCGTCGAGGGGACACTGAATAGTGCACGGTACATCCAAACCGTCATCGAACCCATCGTTCTACCATTCCTAGACCGGCAAGGGAACTTGCTGTTCCAACAGGACAATGCACGTCCGCATGTATCCCGTGCCACCCAACGTGCTCTAGAAGGTGTAAGTCAACTACCCTGGCCAGCAAGATCTCCGGATCTGTCCCCCATTGAGCATGTTTGGGACTGGATGAAGCGTCGTCTCACGCGGTCTGCACGTCCAGCACGAACGCTGGTCCAACTGAGGCGCCAGGTGGAAATGGCATGGCAAGCCGTTCCACAGGACTACATCCAGCATCTCTACGATCGTCTCCATGGGAGAATAGCAGCCTGCATTGCTGCGAAAGGTGGATATACACTGTACTAGTGCCGACATTGTGCATGCTCTGTTGCCTGTGTCTATGTGCCTGTGGTTCTGTCAGTGTGATCATGTGATGTATCTGACCCCAGGAATGTGTCAATAAAGTTTCCCCTACCTGGGACAATGAATTCACGGTGTTCTTGTTTCAATTTCCAGGAGTGTAGATATAGGTGCAACGATTGTCGCGCTGAACTAGTTCGGGATGACTATGTTCAATGGGTACGTAGAATTCAAGTGTCAAAACCATTTTGTTTGTAACTGGAAACAGAGTGAGGCCTTCCGTTGACAATGAGTGTCGCATGAAAGATGTATTGAGCTGCAATATTTTTTTTTTGCTCACACCAGCTACACGTTGCAAAAATAAAATTGCAAATACCTGCCGAAACACGAGATAAAATGCGCCTGACGAGGTACTCTCTCTGGCTGTGTGTGTGTGTGTGTGTGTGTGTGTGTGATTGTGTGCGTATGTGTGTGCGTGTACGTGCAAAAATATAAAGGAAATATAATGAGTGTTGGAGGCAACGGTTATATGTAATCAGGTGAGGAAATGATTATTTCACAAAAACTAAAACTACTTTACATACAGACGATGGATGACACAACACGTAAATGCCATGACTTTAGTACATAATGACATTTAGCCGTGTAATTTAGTTGTAATAATGACACTAGCTTCTTTCTGTGTTGATTTTCCCGTCTCACCAACATTAAATTTCTTCAGATTTAAGTTCCGATACAGCTTCGCTATTTACCCGACAATAATTTCAAACATATTACCTTGGGAGGAGAATTCTGCAATATAATCGGAAACGTAAGGAGATTAAATGAATAGTGCAATAAAAACTCAAAGCGAAATATTCAGGTTTTTTCCATAATTAGAAAGTGAGCAGTCTGTATTCGAGAGTTACTCTGTGTTTGAAATAGCAAATGATTTGTAAATAACGTCAAGTAGTTAACAAGGGCTAATGATCTCAAATTTTGGCTTACTTTTGTGCTGAGCAAATTAGTCTCTTGGTGTACTTAATGCCACGAATACTCCAATTGATATCTATTTAATTAAATAATACAGTCATTCATTGAAATTGCATTCTTGAGGAGCCTGCTTGAAAACATTTAGTCGGCTCTTCGCCGATTGGTTCCGCGAAGAGTGGGAATATTCAATAGTATTGTTCGGCAGAAGAAAGGTATGCAATTGGTGCTAATACATATATGCATCCCTGTATCAAGTGACTACTATGTTTTACATAGCTTTTGTCATTGTGTAAAGTTAAGCGCCAGCATGCCAGTTGGGAACGACAGGAAAAAGCAGGCTGTGAGAAGAAGACAGCCAATCACACAGTCACGGACTCGCTCCAGGTCTACAACGCGACAGCAACGGCCCCTACCTGAAGAGTTCATATGCGCCGCGCCCGATAACAGCGTCAACAGTAGCCCCTTTGATAGCAGGATCAACGCTAGCAATATCACTAGTAACTTCTGTGTAGCACAGACTTGTGATTTTGTACTCTTAAGAGGGCTGATTATCTTCCATGTCGCCCTTTCTTTGCTACACTTATCAAAGTTAAGTATTGTAATTTTCTTGTTCTAATATAACTCACTAATTTGAGCTGTTTGATTTTTCGTCTTGTGAACCTAGTAAGCAGGACTACTACACACAGCAACACTGACTCCGAAACTGATCCAAAATGCACTACTGGCCATTAAAATAGCTAGAAATGAAGAAATGCAGATGATACACGGGTGCTCATTCGACAAATATAATATACTAGAACTCACATGTCATTACATTTTTACGCAGTCTGGGTGCATAGATCCTGAGAATTCAGTACCCAGAGCAACCACGTGTGACCGTAATAACGGCCTTGATACGACTGGGCATTGAGTCAGACAGAGCTTGGATGGCGTGTACAGCTACAGCTGCCCGTGCAGATTCAACACGATACTACAGTTCATCAACAATAGTGACTGGCGTATTGTGACGAGCCAGTTGCTCGGCCATCATTGACCAGACGTTTTCAATTGGTGAGAGATCTGGAGAATGTGCTGACCAGGGCAGCAGTCGAAAATTTTCTGTATCCACAACGGCCAGTACATGACCTGCAAAATGCGGTCGTGCAGTATCCTGCTGAAATGCAGGATTTCGCTGGGATCGAATGAAGGGTAGTGCCACGAGTCGTAACACATCTGAAATGTAACGTCCACTGTTCAAAGTGCCGTCAATGTGAAGAAGAGGTGACCGCGACGTGTAGCCAATGGCACCCCTTTCCATGACGCCGGGTGATACGCCAGTATGGTGATGACGAATACACGCTTCCAGTGTGTTGCCAAACACTGATGCGACCATCATGTGCTGTAAACAGAACCTGGATTCGTCCGAAAAAATGACGTTTAGCCTTTCGTGCACCCAGGTTCGTCGTTGAGTACACTATCGTAGGCGCTCCTGTCTGTGATGCAGCGCAAAGGGTAACCGCAGCCATGGTCTCCGAGCCGATACTGCATGCTGCTACAAACGTCGCCGAGCTGTTGGTGCAGATGGTTGTTGTCTTGCAAACGTCATCTGTTGACTCAGGGATCGAGACGTGGGTGCACGATCAGCTACAGTCATGCGGATAAGTTGCCTGTCATCTCGACTGCTAGTAATACATGGCCGTTGGGTTCCAGGACGGCCAAGGGGGAGGTTAACATGAGATAAAGATTGAATAATCAACGAAAGGATAACGTTCTACGAGTCGGGGCGCGGAATGTCAAAAGCTTGAACGTGGTAGGGGAACTAGAAAATCTGTAAAGGGAAATGCAAAGGCTCAATCTAGATATAGTAGGGGTCAGTGAAGTGAATTAAAGACAAGGATTTCTGGTCAGATGAGTATCGGGTAATATCAACAGCAGCAGAAGATGGTTTAACAGGTGTAGGATTCGTTATGAATTGGAAGGTGGGGCAGAGGGTGTGTTACTGTGAACAGTTCGGTGACCGGGTTGTTCTAATCAGAATCGACAGCAGACCAACACCGACAACGATAGTTCAGGTATACATGCCGACGTCGCAAGCTAGAGAAAGTGTATGAGGATATTGAGAGGATAACGCAGTATGTAAAGGGGGACGAAAATCTAATAGTCAGCTAGTAACAGCGAATACCCTGTTCAGGAATCACAAGAGGACGAGGTATACTTGGAAAAGGCCGGGAGATACGGGAAGATTTCAATTAGGTTACATCATGGTCAGACAGAGGTTCCGAAATCAGATACTGGATTGTAAGGCGTACCCAGGAGCAGATATAGACTCAGATCACAATATAGTAGTGCTGAAGAGTAGGCTAAAGTTCGAGACATTAGTCAGGAAGAATCAATACGCAAAGAAGTGGGACACGGAAGTACTAAGGAATGACGAGATACGTTTGAAGTTCTCTAACGCTATAGATACAGCAATAAGGAATAGCGCAGTAGGCAGTACAGTTGAAGAGGAATGGACATCTCTAAAAAGGGCCATCACACAAGTTGGGATTGAAAACATAGGTACAAAGAAGGTAGCTGCGAAGAAACCATGGGTAACAGAAGAAATACTTCATTTGATTAACGAAAGGAAGAAGTACAAACAAGTTCCGGGAAAATCAGGAATACAGAAATACAAGGCGCTGAGGAATGAAATATATAGGAAGTGCAGGGAAACTAAGACGAAATTTAAGACGAAATGGCTGCAGGCAAAATGTAAAGACATCGAAAAAGATATTATTGTCGGAAGGACAGACTCAGCATTCAGGAAAGTCAAAACAACCTTTGGTGACATTAAAAGCAACGGTGGTAACATTAAGAGTGCAACGGGAATTCCACTGTTAAATGCAGAGGAGAGAGCAGATAGATGGAAAGAATACATTGAAAGCCTCTATGAGGGCGAAGATTTGTCTGATGTGATAGAAGGAGAAGCAGGAGTTCATTTAGAAGAGATAGGGGATCCAGTATTAGATGCGGAATTTAAAAGAGCTTTGGAGGACTTACAGTCAAATAAGGCAGTAGGGATGATAACATTCCATCAGAATTTCAAAAATCATTGGGGGAAGTGGCAACAAAACGACTATTCACGTTGGTGTGTAGAATATATGAGTCTGGTGACATACCATCTGACTTTCGGAAAAGCATCATCCACACAATTACGAAGACGGCAAGAGCTGACAAGTGCGAGAATTATCGCACAATCAGCTTAACAGCTCATGCATCGAAGCTGGTTACAAGAATAATATACAGAAGATTGGAAATGAAAATTGAGAATGCGCTAGGTGACGATCAGTTTGGCTTTAGGAAAAGTAAAGGGACGAGAGAGGCAATTCTGACGTTACGGCTAATAATGGAAGCAAGGCTAAAGAAAAATCAAGACACTTTCATAGGATTTGTCGACCTGGAAAAAGCGTTCGACAATGTAAAATGGGGCAAGCTGTTCGATATTCGGGAAAAAGTAGGGGTAAGCTATAGGGAGAGACGGGTCATACACAGTATGTAGAACAACCAAGAGGGAATAACAAGGGTGGACGATCAAGAACGAAGTGCTCGTATTAAGAAGGGTGTAAGTCAAGGCTGTAGCCTTTCGCCCCTACTCTTCGATCTGTCCATCGAGGAAGCAATGATGGAAATAAAAGAAAGGTTATGGAGTAGAATTAAAATACAAGGTGAAAGGATATCAATGACACGATTCGCTGATGACATTGCTATCTTGAGTGAAAGTGAAGAAGAATTAAATGAGCTGCTGAACGGAATGAACAGTCTAATGAGTACACAGTATGGTTTGAGAGTAAATCGGAGAAAGACGACGGTAATGAGAAGTAGTAGAAATGAGAACAGCGAGAAACTTAACATCAGGATTGATGGTCACGAAGTCAATGAAGTTAAGGAATTCTGCTACCTAGGCAGTAAAATAACCAATGACGGACGGAGAAAGGAGGACATCAAAAGCAGACTCGTTATGGCAAAAAAGGCATTTCTGGCCAAGAGAAGTCTACTAATATCAAATACCGGCGTTAATTTGAGGAAGAAATTTCTGAGGATGTACGTCTGGAGTACAGCATTGTATGGTAGTGAAACATGGACTGTTGGAAAACCGGACCAGAAGAGAATCGAAGCATTTGAGATGTGGTGCTATAGACGAATGTTGACAATTAGGTGGACTGATAAGGTAAGGAATGAGGAGGTTCTACGCAGAATCGGAGAGGAAAGATGTGGAAAACACTGATAAAGAGAAGTGGCAGGATGATAGGACATCTGCTAAGACATAAGGGGATGACTTCCATAGTACTAGAGGGAGCTGTAGAGGGCAAAAACTGTAGAGGAGGACAGAGATTGGAATACGTCAAGCAAATAATTGAGGACGTAGGATGCAAGTGCTACTCTGAGATGAAGAGGTTAACACAGGAGAGGAATTCGTGGCGGGCCGCATCAAACCAGTCAGTACACTGATGGCAAGAAAAAAAAAAAAAAAAAAAAAAAAGAAAGAAAATAAAGTTGAATGGCTCGAGTGGCTGCATCACTGCTCACAAAGTATCAGGTACTGTGAAATTACATTACTTTTTGTCAGTGGCAGGAAGCGCATTCTGTCGCCTCATTCAGAAATTGTTCCCTAAAGCCACTCTTAGTGAAGTTTCCCATCATCACGTTGTGGATTCTCTAACTAAATATTAGCAACGACAAGTGAATGTGTGGCAGTAAGGTACCAATTCTATCATTGCAAGAAAAAGTCAGAAAAAATTCAGCGCGAGTGGGTAAGAGATTTGCAGGTTATGACGAGGAAATGCAGATTCAAGTGTGATTGTGGTGCTCTATAAATTTGGAAATTTGTGGTAAGGTTCTGTGTGACCAAACTGCTGAGGTCATCGGTCCCTAGGCTTACACACTAATTAAATTAACTTAAACTAACTGACATTGACAGTACATACACCCATGCCCGTGGGAGGACTCGAAACTCCAATGGGGGGAGCCGCGCGAACTGTGACAAAGCGCCTTTGACTTCACGGCTACCCCGCGTGGCTGGTGCTTTATATTCAGATGTTATGTGATCGTGTACAATTACCTGATATCAACTGATATCAACACATAGTGCAAATTCTAGATCAGTATGATTCTGGCGCCGTAGAGGCTAATAAATCTGAGCAGCCACCAATTTGTTGAGTTGAGTCGCCCCTTGCTCTCGACCAGCTCAGTAGGCAGCAACAGCACGTGCGCGCCAAGTCGCATAAGCAGTTCTCTAAACAGGAAGCCACATCAGTGAACAGAATTAAGTAATGCCCTCGGTTCTATTCGTGGCAGAAACGCCAGGATTGCCCGTCCAGACAAGCATAGACCTAACCTTGTTGCAAGAAAGGTCACGTACAATCTGTATGTTTGCGACAGAACAAACGCAAGAATTCTGCTCACTCACAAAAATCTGGTCAAAAGGCCCATGTAATCAATGCTGTGTATTCAAAGACTGTATTCAAAGACTGCGAAACTAGCAAGTAAACAGTTTCTTCAGTGCTACGCCAGTGCAACAAACTTTTGGTTCATTGCATCTTAGTGGAAAACATGTGAAATTTCAGTTGGACACGGATGCCTGTGTTACATTGCTCAACTGTAACACGTATGAACTGTTAGGCTCCCCACACCTGAGTAAAAGTAGCACGCACCTGTCTGCTTGTAATGGCCAAGACATTCCCATTTTCAGAAAATGTTTTTGCCTGCCATGTATCGCTCCCATAAGTGAACTGTGACTTTCACTGTGCTGCAATCACGCGGTAGTGAGAACATATTTGGCCTTGAGTCGTTTGATCTGTTTAGCTTTTAAATTCAGGTCAATGTGTTGTCAGTGACTAAATTCAACGCCAACAGCAAAGAAGCTGAAAGAATGCCCTGATACTTTTCTGAAGGTTTAGAAAAGGCTAATAAAATTGTTGCACATATTACTATGAAAGACAATGCTGAGCAGAAATTCTGCCGGGCCAGTATTGTTCCCATTGCATTACGGGACAAAGTGGCCCCTGAACTTAAAGAGTTGCAAGATATTTGAGCTATTGGGCCCATACAAGCTAATCAATGGGTAAGTCCACCAGTTTTTCTTGCCAAACCTTCAGGTCGCATTCGCCTCTGTGTTGACTTTACAGTCAACCCACCAACGGTGATTGATACTTATCCATTGCCTCGCCCAGAGGATCTCATTGACAGACTAGGCCTTGGCCGCAACTTTTAGAAAATTTATTTGCACGACCCATATCTTCAAATACCTCTAGATGAAGAATCTCAAACCGTGTGCGTTGTGAACACTCATTTTGGCTTGTTTAAATATTTGCGTTTGCCTTTTGGTGGCGCTTCCGCACGCTCCATTTTCCTACGGTATTAGGAACAGCTGACTGCTCAAAAACCAATCTGCTCAAATTATTTAGACGATACTGTCGTAACGGGTTGTACACCTGAAGAAGACATTGCAAATTTGCAGCCGGCCGAAGTGGCCGTGCGGTTAAAGGCGCTGCAGTCTGGAACCGCGAGCCCCCTACGGTCGCAGGTTCGAATCCTGCCTCGGGCATGGATGTTTGTGATGTCCTTAGGTTAGTTAGGTTTAACTAGTTCTAAGTTCTAGGGGACTAATGACCTCAGCAGTTGAGTCCCATAGTGCTCAGAGCCATTTTTTTGCAAATTTGCGCGCTTTGTTTCGTGTGTTATGCGATGCAGGACTATAGTGAAGACAGGACATGTGCGATTATTTAAACTTGAGTTGTAGTTTCTTGGTCATGTCATAAACAATCAAGGTTTACATCCTCTTCAGTCAAATTTGTTAGCGATAGATGACCTGCCAGTTTCTGGCGATGTAATAGAAAATGAACTATCATATTCGGTGCACACCAAATACTGGGCAAACCGCAGCTCCACTGCATCGCTTGCGTTGCGAGAACGTCCCCTTTGTTTGGACAGATGAGTGCCATGAAACTTTTCAAAAACTTAAAGATGCATTGCTCAGTGATCCATGATTTTATTTTTTTCGTTATGATCCTGTCAAATCAGCTGCGTTGCAAGTTGACGCTTCTTCTTACGGAATCGGTGCAGTGCTTTCACACAGAATTTGTGATCATAATGACACGCCAATTGCTTTCGCGTCGAAAGTGTTGTCCAAGGGTCAGTGCAACTATTCACAAATAGAGAAAGAGGCATTGACTACTGTATATGGTGTCACGAAGTTTAACCACTGCTTGTATGGCCGAAAATTCTATTTAGAAACGGATCACAAGCCATTGCTGTCCTTGTTTCATCCAATGAAGCCGGTTCCTGTACGAACTGCCCAAAAATTGCAAAGATGGACTTTATTGTTGTCTCAATACCAGTACTAGAATGTGTATCGTCCGAAAGCTCAACACGTCTTCCGATTGCCCTTCATACAGACTTTGACGCTTCTGCAGCATCTTGTTGTCACATCGATGCTAACGATTCTGAATTGCTTCAGTCCTTTCTCTGAACTATTGGAAAATTGCACAGGCCACGAAAACTGATTCAGATTTGAACATTTTGCTAAAATATATTCGCACATCTCGGCCACGCTCATTGCATAGCATAAAGAACTCTGCAGCGCGCCGATACTATGCACGTCGTCATAGCCTCGTTGAAACATGGGACTTAGGGAAGGCTGGATTTGTGTGGACGGGGCCTTACTCTGTTACTGTTGGTTCCTCAGTGCCTTTTTCTTTTTAAAAAAAATCACGTGCATTTTATTTGAAACCAATTGCATTTGAGAATGACATAACGAAAAATTATCAAATTTTACTAGCAAGACACAACGTCTAATAAAAAAGTTCTTAATTAAGTTGCACTCACGGCTGAAGGCCTTATTGACCAGAAATTCAAATTATTTGGCGGATGAAGGCCTGGATAGAAAATTCTTAAGAACAGTTAAACTTCTCCAAGAGATACTAAAATATTTTTTTAAATACAATCTTCCAAAATCACTATTAAGAGACAATATCTAATTAAAAAATTTCTTTCGGCAAATTGCATTCACAGCCAAAGGCCTTATTGACCAGAAATTCAAAGTATTTGCCGGCTGAAGGCCCCAATAGTATTAACTTAAAAACATCTTATGAGCTGAAGGCGTGGATAACATTTCATACGAAAAGTTAACTTCTCCAAGAGACACTAAAATATTTAAAAAAAGAAAAAACACAGTAATTACAATACGATCAAACCAAGAGAGAAATGGGTCTCAGTCAGTGCTCCAAGGATCGACCAGGGAAAAGTCGGTAAACCTCGTAACTGACGAGACAGGCAGCTAAGAGTTGTATTGATTTAACCGGATGGCAACTCAAACTAGTGACAGTTTAAACGCAGACCAACATTCTTGCAAAATCTACCTAACGTTTGGTGACCAACACAACGATCGAATAACCCAGGCAAGGCGGAACCGGCGGGCAACACTGCGTCTTCAGAATCCTGTGTTTACAACATCCAGAAGAAGGAGGAACCACTACGACGAAGGTAGTCCAAAGTAACAAAATATCTGAACCACAGTCAAGGAGGTTGACTAACTACACGCCTTACCGGACAGCAGCGGCAAGGCGAGGAAAAGTACACTGCCACGAAAATATGCTAACCTCCAGGGCATATAACTGGGGCGCCAGCGGCCACTAGGCAGAAAAATACCACTGGCTGAACTTCACCAATAAACACAAGGAATTCAGTGATTAATAACAAGAAGCAGAGGACAGTTAACTAATCTCGCCAAGTCCTAACATTCCACTCGTTGCTCTTCGTCTCAGCGACCCAGCGAGCAGCAACGCGCAAACAAACGGCGCGATCTCAAAATAGTGGAGGTTTAACTACTGGGTTAATGTTCACTCAACTCAAACGTCCTGGGTCCGGTGGACAACGAGGCCGTGGCCCTCGCAACTGCATTCCCTCAATCTGGCAGTGCCTGCGTGCCGCCAACAGTCCTGGCATGTCTTCGTGCTGCTGGACCTCACTCCAGCCCCGTCCCAACCGAACTACCGACACACCCGACCCGGAAAGCACTTGACGTTCTGCTGCTGCTGCCAGTCGTAGACAGACAACGTTAGCAAAAGTAGTGGCGCCAGCAAACACAAAAAGGAAACGAGACGCCACTATCCCTATTACACGATTCCAACCTACCAATGGCACCAACATGAGCAGCACACGGCTCACTCGCTTTACAGTAAGGTATGATTCTTGTTCAAAATGACAGTGGACAGTCACGTGTGTTAATCGTCAAAGCTTGCAAAAAGATGTGTTGCAGTTACTTCACCAAAGACACTGGGGGATTGTTGATACGAAACAGTTAGTGTGTCGACACTGTACTTGGCAGAACATGGATACGGAAGTAGAACAGATGACGCATGTGCGGAAAATCAGCCCGCTTCGTCACAAAAATTTTCTGCTTGGCTATGTCGCAATCACCATAGCAAACGTGTGCTCATAGACTTTGCAGGATCTTTTTGGAGCAATCGTTGGTTGATTGTGGTAGATTCTTGTAGCAAGCTTCCTTTTTTTGTTCCAATGAACTTGACAACGTGACGTAGCACAATTCAGGCTTTGTCATTTGTTTCTTGTGCAAAGGTTTGTCTGAAGTCATAGTGTCGAACAATGGCCCTCAGTTAACGTCACATGTATTTGAAACATTCAATTGTCGAACAATGGCCCTCAGTTCACGTCACATGTATTTGAAACATTCAGTGAACACAGTGGCATACAGCACTGTCCCATCCACAGTCCAACGGGGAAGCGGAACGTTTTGTCAGAACCTTCACGCAGCAGATGGCCACACTTCGTAGCGCACACACCAGGGATCAAGCACTGCAACTGTTTCTCACCTCCTATCGTTCGTATCCACGAGAGGGACGTCGCCGGTGGAATTGCGTCACAGGCACCGCCATTGGACACTGCTCCACCTGCTCCAGCCTCCACACCATCCGACACCAGAGGAACGCCGCAGGTATCGCTTTATTGTGTGTTTTCGGGGGTTTTAGCGGCACCAGACGGTGAGCTCGAGGCGAGATCTTTCATTGACTTGCATGTATCTCATTTCAGGCCCAGATTCACGGATCCCGAGGACTGGGCGGCCACAGCAGCCGCCAGACGCTGTCATCACGACACCGCGGAACGACCCCATGGATCCTTCGCCTCCTCTCGTCCTACCGATGGAGCTGGACCCGCCCATGCCTAAGCCGCCGACGCCTTCTACTGCTTGGTACGGGCCTCACGTGGTGGACGCGTGCGTTTCTGGGCGTGCTGGGGACGTTTCCACTGGAGCGAAGGTCGGATGGCGGGGTGCGACAGGAAGTCTGACATCCCTTGCAGACGCAGCTTCCGGTCATTCGGTCCCTCAGAGCGTCCACGCTTCTGCCTCCTCCCAATCCCCCCCCCCCCCCCCCCGGGTTAACCTGCTCCATATATGACGACAGTCCGTCTCCTTGGGGGAGGGGGGGGGGAGGAATGTTATTGCGTAAACTCAAGCAGCGGCACGCGAGTCGGGAACGACAGGGAAAAGGAGGCTGTGAGAAGTCAGCCAACCGCACGCTGACCGACTCCCGCCAGGACGCCAACGCGACGGCAGCGTTCCCTAGGTGAAGAGGACCTAAGAGCCGCACCTCACTGATGGAATGTACTTGGATGGCAGCGCCAACATTGGGCACTTTGATAGCAACCTCAACGTTAGCGACTTCGCTATCGATCTATATGTAGCGCAGACTTGTGAGTATATGTTCTGAAGAAAACTGAATTACTTTGCTTGTCGCCCTTTGCTTGTGACACATATCAGAGTTAAGTGCTGTAATTTTCTTGATTGTAATAAAACACATTAATACGAGTTGTTTGATGGTTTGCCTAGCGAACCGAGTAGGCAGGATTCCTAGACACAACAGTTTCCTTGTGAATAAAGTTT
This sequence comes from Schistocerca serialis cubense, assembly GCF_023864345.2. Taxonomy (NCBI): domain Eukaryota; kingdom Metazoa; phylum Arthropoda; class Insecta; order Orthoptera; family Acrididae; genus Schistocerca; species Schistocerca serialis. Next base: position 436,752,722 of record NC_064642.1, on the reverse strand, counting down.
TCTTAAAACAGATACAGCTTCTTTCCTCATTTAATCTTGTCCGTTTGGGGTTTGTATACCGTTTATTGCATCATCGTAGACAAGACCAGCCACGATCGTCCTGGACATGTAGAAGTATGTCAAATATAGACTACAGCTACTGTAAAGCAACACTGAATTCATGACGTGGAAGCTATTCATTATTACACATCAGAAGTTCGACAAAGACTAATCATTCCGAAAATGTCGCCACGTCAGTTTGAAACTACATGACAAAATCCAACAAGTTTCAAGTTTAAATTTGGTATTGGATTTGCTGTATTCCAATAACTGCGTATAGGAGCAATTATTATATGATGCTCCCAGCGTACACTGCCGCATTGTCTTAGGGCGAGGGAACTCTAGTGTACGATGATAACATTAAATGCTGTGGTATGGAAGTAAATCTAATGTCCAGCGTGGGTTAGACGCATACACGCTACCACATACTGAGGCGTAAGGCTGTATGTTACCTTATCATGTTCCAGCGTTCTATCAGTTTGAGTAAAAGCTCCTTTGCAAAAGCTCATTCAAAAGAATGAACTACTTTGTAGTATAACATTTTACCCTTCTGTTCTTGAAATAGTTTTTGCGGTACAAAGACTTTGAAAAACACCTTTTGCAAGAATATATCAGCGGCTTGTGTTGCCATCATCATCATCATTTTATCCCCGTCGACGAGCAAGTCGCCGAAGTGGCGTCAAATCGAAAGACTTGCACTCAGCGAACGGTCTACCCGATGGGAGGCCCTAGTCACACAACATTTTTTGTATGAGAATGGTGTAAAGATGTATTTCACTAATACTTTTCCTTCTCGTCCGTCCGATTATAGCCTTTAACAAGACAAATTGACGGAGCTATGTAATATCACCGCCTTCTGTTTGTCTGTAATATCTCTCTATACTGTTGAAAGAGTAATACAGTTTCATGCAACGTCGTTAGCATCGATTCCGATTGTGGCTAGCAGCGTAGTATGGTGTTTGTTAGATTCCTGGTCTTGATGTTATGCTATATCCTACTTGGTCATTTTCTGGTAAAACTGGATCTGATTTTAAAATAACTGCTAGACCTGAAAATTAATCCCTCATTCGAATGTCTGCCTAGACGATACAGATGACGCTCTCCACGTCGTAAATGTATTATTTTTTGTTTTTGGGGAAAAAAAGTGATTAAAATGCGAGTGAGGGCAAACGACAGAAAACGTCTCGGACTTTTCTGATACCAAAAAGGAGAAATCTAAATAAAAAACATATACCGTCTGATGAAGAAGTGAAATGTATAATAATGCCGCAAATATACGACAGGAATAATTTTTATACGGAAAAATCTATGATGAAAATTACAGCCTGAGCGCACTTAACTAAAATATCATTGCGAAGCTAATGTCTGCAGTACCTGAAATTACGAAATTTAGCTCGTGGCTACGGATAATTTAACATGCTGTTATAATTGGCGTTTTAATCAGATGCTCCGTAATGTTATATGACTAATTAAAATTGTTTACTTTACAAGCGAAGTTAATGGCAGTGAATGAAGTAGAACTGCAGAATGCGAATTTTCGTCCAGTTGGTTTCGGTACCATACCATGCAGTGGAGTGACAGAGAGAAAATCCTTTCTGTACAACACATGAACATTGCAATCAGTCATTCGGTGCAAATGGTCGTGTAATGCCATCCAAAAGTTCTATGTTTGTTAAATCACCATGGTTTCTTACATTCGAAGTTAAATCACTTTATAGAGCATTTGCTCGTTTTAGTGTCATGAATTCACGTATCAGGAAGATACGAAAATCCCAAAATACATTCGTTATATCGCAGAATACGTATCAGATTCCTTTCTTCACAGCTGCGACCTATCGTTTCATCACTTCTGAGTGAATATTGTGTTGTACTATTTTCTATGTTATACCATGAGTATATTCTGATACCAACCTAATTATGTCAGGCAGATATTTCCTTGTTCACTTTAGTCTATCCAGCGATATTCTAAGTGAATTTACTACTCAAAAAAACAAAACACAAGAATAAAGTCTGCAGCTTGATGCGACTGACTTCTCTATCTTCGTCTAACTTAAATACACTACTGGGCATTAAAACTGCTACACCAAGAAGAAATGCAGAGGATAAACGGGTATTCATTGGACAAATATATTATACTAGAACTGACATGTGATTACATTTTCACGCAATTTAGGTGCATAGATCCTGAGGAATCAGAACCCAGAACAGCAACCTCTTGCCGTAATAACGGCCTTGATACGCCTGGACATTGAGTCAAACACAGCTTAGATGGCGTGTACACGTACAGCTGCCCATACAGCTTCAACACGATAGCATAGTTCATCAATAGTAGTGACTGGCGTATAATGACGAGCCAGTTGCTCGGCCACCATTGACCAGACATTTTCAGTTGGCTAGAGATCTGGAGAATGTGCTGACCAGGGCAGCAGTCGAACATGTTGTGTATCCAGAGAGGCTCGTACAGGACCTGCAACATGCGGTCGTGCATTATCCTGCTGATGTAGGATAGAGCCACTGGTCGTAACGCATCTGAAATGTAACGTCCACTGTTCAAAGTGCCGTCAATGCGAACAAGAGGTGACCGAGGTGACCGAGACTTGTAACCAATGGCACCCCATACCATCACTCCGAGTGATACGCCAGTATGACGATGACGAATACACGCTTCCAATATGCGTTCACCGCGATGTCGCCAAACACGGATGCGACCATCATGATGCTGTAAACAGAACCTGGATTCATCCGGAAAAATGACGTTTAGCCATTCGTGCACACAGGTTCGTCATTGAGTACACCATCGCAGTCGCTCCTGTCTGTGATGCAGCGTGAAGGGTAACCGCAGCCATGGTCTCCGAGCTGATAGTCCATGCTGCTGGAAACGTCGTCGAACTGTTCGTGAAGATGGTTGTTGTCTTGCAAACGTCCCCATCTGTTGACTCATGGATCGAGACGTGGCTGCACGATCCGTTACAGCCATGCGGAAAAGATGCCTGTCATTTCGACTGCTAGTGATACGAGGCCGTTTGGATCCAGCACGGCGTTCCGTATTACCCTCCTCAACCCACCGATTCCATATTCTGCTAACAGTCGCGATACGATAAACCGCAATCGCGATAGGCTACAATCCGACCTCTATCAAAGTCGGAAACGTGATGGTACTGATTTCTCCTCCGTACACGAGGCATCACAACAACGCTTCACCAGGCAACGCGGGTCAACTGCTGTTTGTGTATGAGAAATCGGTTGGAAACTTTCCTGATGTCAGCACGTTGTAGGTGTCGCTACCGGCGCCAACCTTGTGTGAATGGTCTGAAAAGATAATCAATTGGATATGACAGCATCTTCTTACTGTCGCTTAAATTTCGCGTCTGTAGCACGTCATCATCGTGGTGTAGCAATTTTAATTGCCAGTAGTGTGTATCACATCTGAAGCAGCTTTCCAATAGTACTGCACCGAGTCGGGTCTACTTGCCAATAGTAGAGGGCACAAGGGCGGCGATCGTATGAGTAAACAAACGTGTTACATGTGAGAACAACTATATCTTTGTAGTTCACAAAAGTGGTTTTGTGGTTCAGGCAATAAGTTCTGTTCAATGTCGGTATCATGAGCGTCGAACTCTTTGTCAGACCCATTCACGGTAGGTCAAGTGATTTATCCCCTTCCCTTCTCCTTCACCCCTCTCCTCCCCGTAACGCTACTCCCCATTCTCCTCACCGTTCTCCCTTTCATTGTAAATTCAAGATGCAAAATCGAACTCTCATTTTCTAAATTGAAAAGGTGGTGCTAAAACATCCAGGATACCGGATATAATGGAATCTTCGCATGTTTATTGCCATAGCTGTGGTTTAAGCAGTGTGGCGTAGCGGTTCGCTTCGTTGGCTAGCGTGTTGTGGCTTGCCAGTTCAAACCCGACTGATAGCAACTAATTGCTATCTACCATTTATAGTGTGTGGAAGCTTCTTGAAATATCTATGTAATGTTTGTATATTCTGAAATACTCGATGTTTGTATAAAATCAGCGTTCTGGAATATACTGTTTGTGTAATTACCTGCACGCTCGCCCAGCAGTTCAGTTTGGTTCTGGCTGTTCACTGATGTTCGTGAGAAACGTGTTTTCAGCAGTAAGTGTTGTATTTCGTTGACGACCCTCCTTTCGGATTTGGACGTGAGTGTGGTTACCATGAGGCATTGTTTGGTGCAGAAGCTGGTTACTTCAAAACATCTGCCTCACCCTGCTCTCAAGTAGGCAATATAAAAGCTATTGTCTGCAAGGAAAGGAACCAGCGTATAAGTACGTCGTTTCCATGTTCCGTATACTCAGGAGACCAATGGGTTCCAAGTCAGCAGTAAGTCAGCTGCGCATCAGGCATCCAGTGGAATCGCTGAGAGCAGTCGACCGAATCGTTAAATATAACATTTATTTGTACATAAAATGTGTTGGGAAAAGATATACCTTTACTTGGACGGCACAGCCCAGCAGCAATACTTGGAAAAATTCAAATTCAAAACGATGCTGTCTTATAATATATTTATTCACAACCGCTTCCAATCATTTATCACCTTCTCACTTTAAAAATACTGTAACAGCTTCACATATGATAGTTGATATTTAACCTCAAAGCATGCCATAGCTGACTTACAAACAGTAGAAAAAGATACTTCACGCCATGATACTGACTTAAGCAAACAGGAAACATTGAAAAATGAAACTATGTGACAGCAGTAAGTGCACAGCGTCATTCCTCAGTCTTTTTAAAAAAGCTTTCTAGAGACAGAGCTTCTGCAAGCAGCGAATTCTGCCTCTGCCAGGCCAAACTAATCCAGCAATAGTGTATGGACATGTTTAACGTTAATCTGGAACCACAACACAGTCCTGCGTCCTGTATTTGATGTCAGTGGAGGTGAGGAGGGTATGTTTGTGGATGTTAAAAACTGGTACCGTCAGCGGGAACTCAACCAACACATTAGCCATTAAAAGCTAGCCTCAGAAGAATTAACTACCAAATTTCACATAATGTTTTTGTCATAATGAGGTACGCTGAACATGGTACGAGAAGTGTTCTCTTACCCTTGAGCTGCTCTTGTGAATAATCTATTCGTGGTCTAGTAGTCAACGCCATCCTGCGCAAACGCAAAGCTGTGATATCAAACCCAACCTTTTCATTTCCTTTTTAAATCGTATTCCATTCGCCTGCTGAGAGGATAGCCTGACAGAGTGAAAAAGACCATTTCGTTCATTTTTGAACCAAACAGTAACAGAAAAATCGTCTCGAAACATGTTTATTAAAGGGTTTGTCGGTGACGATCGTGGTAACACCAATTTGAGTGTCATCAGCCATCGGCCGCTTGATACAGGCCGGTGTCATTCCAAGTGGACTCGAAGCGTCGGACATGGAGCCTGTGATGTCCAGCGGACTTTACTGCGCTTGGATTAGCATCTATAATATTATGTAACATTGTGTATCATATAAAACTATGTTTCAGCATGCTCCGTGTTGCTTCTGTAGGGCACGTTTCTGTAAGCATATTTACCTATCACGTAATTTTATTCAAGCTTGTAGTATAGCTGGTGCCTTGACAACTTGAAAATTTCTCATTTTTGACGTTATGAGAAGCGTAGTTTATGCTTTAGAAAACTAGTCGAAAATGGAGGAAAGTCTAAACTTTGTGACGTCGTTTTCTGTTTGTGTTTAATTCAAGGGTGAAAACAGTGGAGGCAATTCGAAACACCTGTGCCCTGTATGGAGTGAGTGCTCTCAAGAAAGTTGTACCGATTGAAGTACGATCATTTTGAGAAAAAATTATCACCGTGATCAGGAAGACAAACATGCGTTTATGGTACAATATCTCATGGAAAACGAGATTAGACATCGAGCAGAATCTCAAACTGGGAAGGATGGGGAAGGAAGCCATATGTGTACTTTCATGGGATCGATCCAGAAATTTTCTGTAAAAGATTTAAGTAAGTCACCGCAAACCTAAATAAGCGCTGCCTGGTGGCGATTTGAACTAACAGTATGGTAGCTTCATGAGGAGAAAATAGTGGGTAAGCAAACCATAAATGTCATTATCTCAAACGATGGCCTTTATACACCTACAAAGTTTATTGTTGTATATATAATATCTGGTGACACGAGGAGGGTGTTTTGTGGTATGAACTGTTTCACAGGAATGTGTTCTTCACAGCTGACAATTGTTGCCCACAAATAAAATGCCTTGCAGTCGCAGAGTAACAGACGCGACTTGGAAGGCAGCTTGGCAAACGCACCTATGGTACATATTCCAATCCCGCTCCAATATGTGGTTAACTTTCTCACCATTTATCGATGCTCAGCAGTATTCCAGAAGAGGTCAAACTACCGTAGTGCTGGCAGCATCCTTAGTACACTTCTTCGGTCTTTTGGGGGTTGTGTCAACAACCCAACATTTCTTTCATTTCGTGACAGCATGTGATGTTTCCCAAGTGACATTGTTTATATTTGTAGCACCTAGTACTTTCGTTAAATATATAATTCTCGATTTTGTTTTACTTATATGTTTCTCGAAGATTGACAAAAGCTTCTTATTAACCATGTGGAGAAACTCAAAAATTTTATTATTTAGTTTCAATTGTCACGTATTCCACTGTGAAGATATATTTTCAGCATCGTTTTGCAGTATCCGCATTGCTCTTCTGCGGAGTTTACCAGACGGCAGCATTACCTGCCACAAATCTAAGAGATATGTTTATATACACTAGAAATTGCAAAAGGTCTGCATCACCTCAGGAATCATGCTCATCACTTCCAGTTCATTAGTTGGAATCCTGTTAGTTATTGTGACCTTTAAGACAGGAAATCACAAATCCAGTTGCACAATTGAGACGATAGTCCACGCGAAAGGAATGTGGTTGGAAGCCGTTGATGAGGAATGATATCGAAAGCCTTTTGGGAACTCTATAAATACGGAATCAATTTGAGAGCCCCTGCATGCAGTACAGCGTGCAAAAAAAGTGCCAACTGTGTCTCATAAAACTGATGCTTTCCAAATTCATGCCGGTTTGATGTCAATAGGTTATATATTTTAGAGTATTACAAAACGATGGAACAAAATATTTGTTCGCGCGCCCTGTTTCATGTCGATGACAATGAAACGGATCCGTAACTCAATGAACAACGTTTATTTTCTTTTTTATGTATTGCAGTCGTCTCTGAAACTTTCCATTTTCTCTCTCACCACAAATACTAGAATACTCCTCATGAAGTCATAGGAAAAGTAATGAAGCCACAGCATCGTTGATGCGGAATACGCCCTCTCGCATTGCTAGCCCAAACAAAAAGGAAACTGCTTGTAGAAATATAATGGTCCTGCTAAGGCTATGACGGAATCTTGACAACATAGTGGAACGAGTCTCGTGACGCTGTGATAGTTTTATTACTTCCTGCACTGACAGAGAACTATATTCTAAGGTTCACGTGATATATTCATGATATACAAATCAAAGATTCTAAATCAATTCCACTTTGTTGTGTCATCGCTGTGTACATTCAGAATTCTCTGTATCAACCATCACAAGGGCACTGAGGAGGTGATGAACGCTGCAGTTGTTTGCCCGCTCCATGAAAATGACGACGCTGTAAAGAGTAAGAGGCAGTAGCTCGCAGTTGCAAACTGGCGCGAGAGTAACATTTTACCTCCTCTGTGACAGCGCTACAAACAGCTATATCGAACTCAGAACCAAACCTTTAGAAATTTGGTCATGGTAAGACGTCTGACTATGCTGTAGAGATAAGTAACATAAAATACTGTAGAACTGCTACTGAAAATACACAACTTTGTTAATGAAATCGTATCACTGATACTCTGTTAATTCTTTTTTATTCAGCAACTACTCTCATTCGTTCATTTCCGTTGTAGTCCGGTAAATAAGTTAATATGAGAAAAGTCATCACGTTTAATTAAGATAACAATTCGTTGTATGGTATTATGATGAGACACTTATTGTATTGGTGTAGTGCATATTAATAGCATTTCCCTCGCGGTTTTTGAACAAAATAGACGCAAATGCCAGAGAAATTGCAACAACGTCTTCCACCTCGTTATCGAAATCCGTCTGATGATGCTCATGTAGTTTTTCCATTATGTGCATGTATTAAATTGCTGTTTCTGAGTTGTCACATTTAAAGCACTATCGTCAAAACAAAACAAATAAAAGAAAACAAAGAATAACATTCTTGGTCGTTGATCGATAAGTGGCGAGAAAGATAAACACATGTGGGCACTAGATTTGGATGATGTGCGTATTTGCCAGTCAAGCTCCTTGGTGGAGGAGGAGATTAGTGTTTAACGTCCCGTCGACAACGAGGTCATTAGAGACGGAGCGCAAGCTCGGGTGAGGGAAGGATGGGGAAGGAAATCGGCCGTGCCCTTTCAAAGGAACCGTCCCGGCAAAGCTCCTTGGTGTTGGCCTTCAGGTCGCATTTGTTATTCTGTTACCTCAAGGCATTTCATCTGTTAGCAACAAATGTCAGCTGTCAAGGACACATTCCTGTGAAGCTGCTCATAACACCTTCTTTGTGCCACCAGATGTACAGAGGTTCCCAAAAAGAATTATTTATTACGAAGAAGGGCTTAACACCAACAAATTGCATAGTATATTACTCAGAAAAGACAGACGTTTGTAAAAATTCATCACAAACGTTCAGTCTGTCCTCCATTGACTGCACAGACGACATCTAGCCGATAGCCGAATTCATCCAAAACTGAGTGTAAGGTGTCTTCTGTCACTGAAGCTACAGCAGCTGATATTTTGGATTTTAGTTCATCAACATCACGAGGTAAGGGAGGAACGTAAACACGTTGTTTAACGTATCCCCACAGGAAGAAATCACATGGTGTAAAGTCAGGGGAACCAGGAGGTCAAGAGTGTAAAGCCTGGTCTCGCGGTCCTGTGCGCCCTATCCAACGATGAGGCACGTTCGCATTGAGGAAATTGCGCACCTTGCTGTCCCAGTGTGGTGGTTCTCCATCTAGCTGATAGATGAAATTGTCAGAGTTAATTTTTGGGAATAACCAGTTCCATAGCACTGCAAGATATGATTGTCCTGTTACAATTTCTTCTTCAAAAAAGTAGGGTCCATAAACCTCACTTTGCGAAACAGCGCAAAAAATTCACTTTTGGTGAATCACGTTCGTATTCAACTGTTTCATGAGGATTTTCGAGCCCCCATATACGCACATTACGACGGCGAACCTTACCGCTAACATGCAAAGTAGCCTCATCGGTGAATATCAACCGTGACATAAAGGTGTCGTCTTCCATGTCCTGCAGAATAGTATTGCTGAAGTCCGCTGGCTTCACTTTGTCCGTATCTCGAAGAGCTTGTACCAGTTGATACCGGTATGGTTTGAGGGCTAAACGACGCTGTAACACACGCCACACTGTCATGTGCATAACATAAGTTCTCGGCTAGCACGACATCTACATCTACATTTACACTCCGCAAGCCACCCAACGGGGTGTGGCGGACGGCACTTTACGTGCCTCTGTCATTACCTCCTTTTTCTGTTCCAGTCGCGTCTGGTTCGCGGGAGGAACGACTGTCGGAAAGCCTCCGTGCGCGCTCTAATCTCTCTTACATTCGTGATCTCCTCGGGAGGTATAAGTAGGGGGAAGCAATATATTCGGTACCTCATCCAGAAACGCACCCTCTCGAAACCTGGCGAGCAAGCTACGCCGCGATGCAGAGCGCCTCTCTTGCAGAGTCTGCCACTTGAGTTTGCTAAACATCTCCGTAACGCTATCACGGTTACCAAATAACCCTGTGACTAAACGCGCCGCTCTTCTTTGGATCTTCTCTATCTCCTCCGTCAACCCGATCTGGTACGGATCCCACACAGATGAGCAATACTCAAGTATACGTCGAACGAGTGTTTTGTAAGCCACCTCCTTTGTTGATGGACTACATTTTCTAAGGACTCTCCCAATGAATCTCAACATGGTACCCTCCTTACCAACAATTAATTTTATATGATCATTCCACTTCAAATCGTTGCACACGCATACTCCCAGATATTTTACTGAAGTAACTGCTACCAGTGTTTGTTCCGCTATCATATAATCATACAATAAAGGATCCTTCTTTCTATGGATTCGCAATATATTACATTACAGACTTGCGGGGGCTCCGCTCAAATGCTCATCGGATTTGTTCCACTGTTTGTTCAGGAACGCGTAGCTGCCCAGGACTTTTGCCTTTACAGAGGCACCTTGTTTCTTCAAACTGTTTATACCACCATCGAAAGTTCTTTGGTGATGGTGGTTTAGTACGATATCGAATACGAAACGTCCGCTGAACTGCGATCAATGATTGAGTACGACTAAAATGCACGCTCCAGGTCAGCGCTCGTAGCAACATCTAGTGGATTTTTTCTGAAACTTTACACTAGGACGATTACATCTAGCGGTGTTTCAGTTACCTAGTGACATTTGTCTCAATATTATTAGAAGTTAAATTTGTGTCATTCTTTTTGGGACACCCTGTACATCAAAAAGAATACTTTTTGTCGACGTCTACCTTACTCCATGAAACACGTATGTTGTGTGGCGGCGATGGCGAGGCATTGCAGAGTCTCTGACCAGAGAGCCATTTATCGTGGCTAGTCTGCGCTTGACCGCGCGATAGTTGCAAGCGGTACTCTGTCAGTAGTAGTCGTGCAGTACAGTTGCGAGCAGTCTGTGAGCAGTGCTGTCTGTCAGTAGCAGTAGGGCAGAGCAGTATGTCGGTAGTAGCAGCCCAGTGCAGTTGTGTGTGAGGAGTCGGCGGGCGTCGACATGGCACTCTGGTCAAGATACAGGACGAGGTATATTATTTTTAAATGCGCTCAGCTAATAATGTAAATTAACTGTAACTAATTTGTGTAATAATCGCCCCAATAATAATTTTGATTTCAAAGCAATATTTCTAACAAAAGAACTATTTAATTGAACGAACGATTTCCTTCCATTTCCTTTAAAGAAAAGTTTCAGTTAAATTAAAAAAAAATATTACTTGCGATGCAGTTTAAATATGGTTTAAAAAGTAAATGTAAGGGTTGGGCTTGATATCACAGCTTTGCCTTCGCACAGCATGACGCTGACTGCTAGACCACGCATAGGTTAATCACAACAGCAGCTGAAGTGGTAGTCGTCACTTTTCGTACTAGGTGCTGTGTACCCCATTATGGCCATAACATGATGCCGACACATACTAAATTTGTTGTTTCTTCGAATGAGGCTAGCTTGTAACGACCATGATGTGGGTTCGATTCCCGCTGGGGGCACTAATCTTTAACAGCCACAAACACACTCTCCTCACCTCCAGTAATGCCAAGTAGGAAACATAGGATTATGCTGTGGTTGTAAATCAGTATTAAACTGGTTCATTCGCTACTGAGTGGAACAGAGTTGGATTAGTTTTGAATGGCAGAGGCAGTAGTGGCTGTCTGCCAAATTTATATCTCTGGAAAGCTTTGTAACATCTGTAATGTTATTTTAGTTTATGAGCCAATTGTCAGATAAGGTCATTGGACCCTCATTTCTTATTTTAGGTTACTATGAAATATTGGCGCTGGACTGGACTCCGAGCACCGATGCCAGTTTTTCTCTGGATTTCAATCCTTCGAGATGATAATGTCCCATCATTTCGTTGTAACCTCACGGTGCCCAACTCCTCCCGATCTCCACGAACGGTGCCATCATAACTAGTAGTGAAAAGGAAGTACGTAGTTGACAGTTCTTAGTGTGGAGTCAAGAATGACGATATGCCATGGAGTCCCAGGCAGCACAGAACTATTCGTTGCGTTAACTCTAGTCGAACATGTGCAAATCTGTCTACTGGTGAAGAAACAATAAATATTCATGTCTATTCGTAGCTGTAAAACATCAGTGAAAGGTGGCAAGTTTGAATCTTTGCCAGCCAGAAATTATTTGTATCGTCGTTTGGGGTTCCAATATCACACTACAAACGAACCTGTTTAATAACTGACATTTTATTGTGCTCAGTTAGCAATTCCTATTGGTACTGGGCTCTACCTCCCTTCATATCCACATCTTTACTTCACGGTATTTCAAATTTGTGTGTTGCACTTTACTGTGTACCTTTTGTGATTATTTATCAGGTCCAATATAAGCCTCATGGGGTTCCTGATGCTGCACTAAACATACAATCGTTTATTTCCGATTCAAACATTCAGCCTTGTACACTGATATTGGTGAACACTTCGGTATTTTACGTCTGTTTATGCACAGTCGAGTCTCGAACAGACACGCAGACTTCGTTCGGTTAACGCTGGATTCAAATTCATATCACAAAAAACAACTCGTCATGTCATTTAATGAGTGTGACAACACTTCTGCAGTTTCACATATTGTAATGCAGTTTAATTTACAAGCGTTATGGGCTGTCTCATCTCTACTAACGTGTATTCTAAAATTCGTTGCAACTCGCTATTAGTTTACATCTGCACTGACTTCCTTAATGAACAGTGTCTCTAGTGGTCTCTTGTGGTAACATTTGCTCCCAACATGGTTGTGGCGTTTAGAGGACCTGTGACACAGCTGCATTACGCTGGCTGTATTCAGCTGTGGTCCACTTTTTTTGGCTCACAAGTGTACGTTACTCTCATAAGTTTCATACCCAAAAATAGTCATTGTCAGAGGTTTTTATCATGTATTGTACGATTCTGTTTTTCTACCAACACTGTCGTTAGCCTGATGAGCGAACAGCACAATGGAACGTGATGGTCTGGACACAGTTAATACACCGTTGGAGGCACTAATCTTTAACAGCCACAAAACATACTCTCTTCACCTCCAGTAATGCCAAGTAGGAAACATAGGCTTATGCTGTGGTAGGATGTAGACTGCTGTGGTAGGATGTGGACTGTGTGATCCCAGACATACTTTCTGAAATTGCTCGCAAGGAGGCGTACATCTGAAAATGGTTATACAAGTATCATCTTCCGTAGTGGAAATATCTATTCCATCAGTTTATGCACCAGTCAACCACTGATATCTTCCAATAGCTAGAAACAAGTGCATGGTAAAACTATATAAATTGTTAACATTCAAGTACTTATTGGCCTTCACTGGTCTAAGAAAATGTTGGCAAAGTCCATACGCAATGAACAGCAAGACGTCGACGTTGGTTCAACGCTGAAATCCATCAGATGTGGTTTTGAGAATTGTGTCCTACGTTAACCCACGGACAGTTCATCAGTAGGTAGGATGTAGACTGTGTGATCCCAGACATACTTTCTGAAATCACTCGCAAGGAGGCGTACATCTGTCTCAATGTAAAGTCTTATTTGTTTCTCTAAGATGGAAATATTGTTTTCCTTCCAAACCCAAATCGTGTGCACATGTTCTGCATTCGTTATTGCATCGCATGTACATTTAATCGAGAATGTAGGTATGTCAGGTACTGCAGCTTTGCAGAAGTACTCTGACGAATGCAGACATTCGTGCAGAAGGATTCCTTTCTTTGAAAAGAGTCGTAACTTATCATCACTGGGACGTGAATCTTGTGTGAGGTGACCCTGTTCTTGATACTGAGGCTGCGAGGATAAGTATCAGATATTAATGACATTTATGTAAACAAAACCCTGTAATCAACTCCAAAAACCGCCTTCACCCATTATTTAACTGTTGTTTCTCTATATTGAACATCTCATGTCATATTATTCCAATTGCTATATTATCTAACTGTGCTGCTGGTCACGTAGGTAAATGCACAGGGACAATACCGTTAAGCTGGATTGCGTACCTATCCGCATTTGTGATCGGAAGCACTTGTGAATTGTTAATAGATGACCCATGCACAGAACAACCATGAAAATTCACAGAAAATTCACTCAACCTTAGCAACTCTAAAAATAGTAAGAAATCGAAAGATATATAACGGTGCGCTTTATTTCAGATTTTTTACCAGTCCATTCTTCTAATACATTCAAATAATGTACATTAAGGAAACAGGTAACTGCTTATAATAGAATGGATACATACAGTACACACAATAGAGCGGATAATTTTGTCTTTCGGCTGAGTCAGTTTGTAAGTCCTTGCAAATAGATTTTCGTGTAAGTGCTTGACGTTACAAATTGAAATTTGTCTGTCCTAGTACGAAGTTTTGTATCTTTTATACATGGAAGTGGTATTTTGATAACGTTATCTTATTATTTGATGTACTCGTAACTACATGACGTAGGGAAAGGTTCATGTAAGAACGCCACGTGCATTGCCAAATGTAGGAAAATTTTATAAATCAGTTTGAATTGTATTGTATAAGAATCTTGGAAAAACACGTTGCCTGCCACATATATCATGAGGAAATTTTGTCTACAAAATCACTTTGCTGGCCGTATTTGTATCGATTTAGTGGAATATATCGATGTACTAAATAATTTTTTACAGCATGTGTTTGTCAGTAATTTGTGTAACAGATCAACTGTAAAGATTTCAACTTCCGTAGATACATTTCAAAAGCTTGGACAGAGAAAGGATACAATGTCTATGAATACTAAGAAAAGCAGTACTGAGTAAGATAGCTAGCAGTAGGCAGAACAGTTGCGGCGGAAAAAGCGAGTCGTAGTCAAGACTTGGGTGAGATATAACGCTGAGCATTTGGCGCTGTTGAGGTGCTCTGGGTCAGAGCAAAAGGCTCACTTTTGAAGATTTTGAGAAATGGAGAATAGCTAAGAACTGAATACTAGTCGTCAAATTTGATTTTTGACACAGAAACGACTGAGCAACCGAAAGTATTTGTCGTACTCCTTTGTGTGCATTTTGTCTTTATTGTGGTTGTTACTTTTCATTGTTCTGTGATTTTAAGTATAAAGGAGATTTTGATTTAATAATTTGAATGTAAAACACACTGCAGATTAATGCTTCAATAATGCTTGGTGTCTGTTATAGAGTTAAAAAGAATGTCCTATTTCATTAAACGGAGTTTAAATATTGGATATAAAATTTTCAGAAAAGTTGAAGAAGTTCTGACTTCTTTTAATTTTTCATTTATAATCATCCTCTGCCTTTTCTTAAAGGACATATATTATGAATGCAGTGAGTAGTAAGAGCACGTTTAGCGAACGAACATAACAGCGAGTGGATAGGTTGCTTTTCTCGACAAGCTGTAAATTATAGCCCTAAGTGTGGCATTTTTCTCTTTCAACTTTATGTCGCAGCAGCAATGTTATGGGCAGCTACACTGATATAGAACAGAATTGAGTTTCCGTCGCAGCTAAGACATTATCAGGGTCTACTCACAGAACTTAATTGGAAGGAGATTTCCGTGTTGCGTGCAGTCACACAAATTAGACGTGAACAACCTCTCGACATGTAGTGTATAGCCACTGTGAGTGAACGTTTCCGTGACAAGGTGAGGTTCATTTAATACCGTCAAGGTTCAAAGGTCCTTTCATTAGAAATTTCCGAGTTAAACAATTTCCATTGTAGTAGATACTTACCACAGTTTCCCATTATTAAATATATTTTCATTATTAGGTGGTTTCATTAACAGTTAAAATCGTACACAGATTCTTAAAACACTTAGTTATTTCATTTTTTCATTCTGTAATCTGTAGCACATAGAAAAGTTTATAGACCTCAGTTGTCCTTCATAGAAATCCCAGGAAGGTGGAAGTGGTGCCGGAAGCTTTTCAGCTGAAATCATTTTGGAGAGGATCGATGGTTTTTACATTTAGCTTGCATCCAAAGGAAACTTCACGATGTGCTGCTGTAGCGTTATTTGTAGTTCATTTCTGTGATAGTGCGGCAAAGACAAAAATATGAAATTGTAGAATTGTTTAGTTATGTGTGTTTTTTGTGATAAGGGCAACAGTGACAAGTCGTTAAATTTGAACAGTGTTCTGGAAGATAGTCAACTAATAAACATCTTAAGTGTTTTAAGTGTCAGTATGAAGCTAAATTTGCAACATTACTCAGTTACCTAAAATTTTCATCGTAATTTGTCAGTTCGGAGCATTTAATTTAAAAATATTATATTGAATCAGGTATTGGCAGGACAAGCAAACCATTATGCTAAGACTAAGAGAAGGGACTGGTTGATACTTCACAAGACATCGAGGAAATGTCAGTGGGATAATGGCAAGAAGTATTGGGGGGGGGGGGGGGGGTACATCAAGAGCTGCATTAAACTAGTTTTCCAACTAAAGCTCGCCGAGATCAAGGATGTTGTGTTATGTTATTCAAGTTTGTGCTTCACACGCCTCTGCCTAGAGTGCAAGTCGATATACGTATACATCTGACTTTTGACATAGCACAGGTGTTCGGGCGGGTGGCAGTCTTATACTGCTTTCATGGCATTTGAGTTGCCAAGAGTGTGGGTAAGCGTGCGCAAGTGTCTGTTGGCATAGCGCCACTGTTCGGCAGGTAGCCGTTTCATACTGCTTTCACTGGATTTAAGGAATAATCTTTCTTCCATCGCAACCCGTGCACGAAACAATGAAGAATTTCGTACTACATTACTGCAATACAAATGACATAGCAATAACGATAGAAGGGTTCGTCCCCCCACGACCTACACAAATTAGAATAACTATCCAGTAATTCCACTCTTTCGCTGACCGGGGGTTCACTGAATGTATATGGATAGACGAAAACCTTGACAGCGAGAGAGCGAAGTTCCGTGGGTAACAGGGTTTTACATAGTGTAGTGGAGTGTGAAGAAAGAGGACGTAGTTAGTAGAATACTGAACTGAGAACTTTATAGAGAGAATTAGTCGATGACATTGAGAAGCCATTGTAAACTCTGATATTTTTGTGGTTAAAAGCCGTCGCTAGGCAATTTCATGTTGAATTAACTTCAAATACACGCGATTGCGTAATTTCAGAGGTATCGGTAGGTAGATTGTAAAGAGACTATTCATAATTGGTTTCAGACTGTACTATCTTATTCTTAAGTTAAAATGTACCTTTCTGAGAATGTTTCTGAAAATCATATGACATTTATGGAATTACGTGTAAAGGATTCGTGGATCGTTTGGAACGGTGTTTCTAGGGTTGCCAACTTTGTTTTGTAAAAAAAATAAGGGAAACTTTGACCCGACAAATTAAATAGGCCTAACAAAATTTATTTAAATATTAAAACAGCTTTATGGCATGAACCAACCTTAAATCTTCATCATAACTATCATAAAAGTTGTTTTCTTAAAACTAAATTTGTTTACACTTTTGGCAGCAGTCTGAAGTTTGCCATCGTTCTTTATAAATTGGACAAATTAATCACATGTGTACCAAAAATTAACACTTAATTTTAGTTCAGCTTTCATTAAATCTAGATTGCAACGGTTTCTATCATCACACCATTTGCTGTTCATCAAAGAAAAAATCCGTTCAGTGTTAGCATTAGAAGCTGGTATACTGAGAACAAAGGCAAGAATCTTATTTACCTCCTTAGCTTTATTTCCTTTGGCCTGTGCCTCAATTTTCAAGGATACCTACTGTTCATCTGTGCTACCGTCACTGGCAATTTTTGTATTTATTATAATTTTCAAAGAGCAAAATTCATTCTACAGGTTATACTCATTTATGTCTACTTGAGTATGAATAAGCATGTTCTGAAAATTATTAAAATTGACCAAATTCTTTAGGGACAGTGGGGGCAAGGAATGAATTGTAGCACTGTCAGAAATATTTTTTACAATGTAAGATATCAGAAAATTCAGCAAGATTATTTTGAATTATGTTGTGATTGACAGGATCTAACCTATTTAAAATCTTGTGTGTATTGCTTCCATAATACGAGTCATCTGTTCCTTGCAAAACTTTCTTTGACCAATCTTTAATGGCACTACAGGACCCTTTATAGTAAAATCTGAAATCCCTATATGATATAATATTTCCAAGGTAAGAAAAAATGAAGATATACTTCGAGAATTAACATTTTACATGGATCCTTAGCACTAAAGTACAGTTTCAAAGCTTCTGATAAGTACACAAGTACTTTTCTGTCTTTTTGTGCGGAGTTTTGCATTGTTCCATTTCGCGTAGCTTGGATTAGGCGGAACGAAAAAGAAAGAAAGTAATCGCAACGTGTCTCGCGACGCCGTGCTATGTTTTGTGTTCCCTTCATTTCGATGTAGTAATTGTATTGATAATATTATGCCGTATCGATTAATCGATGGTGTAACGTTCGTCCATCAACGAGATTTGAAAAATACGCGGCAGGTTTAAATCTTAATTAGTGATATTTTCTCTAATACGGGAGACTGTATCTCCCGTATAAGATAAAAACGAGAGACAAGAGCTTAAAAATTCAGAATAATACGGCAATTCCCGTTTAATACGGGAGAGTTGGCAACCCTAGGTGTTTCATGGGTGTCTAGTCAAGCCTGCATACAGTATCGTATTCCGGATTTCTGTACTAATTATTTGTTTTATTGGACAAATTGCTAAAAACAAATATTAGGACAACTAGCCCCACGTTACACTGATATTTCTTTTAATCTACACGAATGGACTCCATTCGATTTACCTACCAAGAAAGCTGTCATTTACTAAGATTTTAGGTAAATATTGATTATCTTTCTACGAGGAACAACAGACCTATCTTACTAAGATCGTGAGACTCCAGAAAGCTTAGGGTAGATTACTATAGTACGCAAAAAGTTTACAAACTTGAACAAACAATCGTGCAATCTCTTACCACTTTCTAGAATACAGGGGTCTAACTTTCGGTGTGCAGTACATAAGAATATTTATGGTCTACTCCAGGGTAACTTTGATCAGCTGATACCAGATAGCTAGATCAATGAACATCAACACTGATCAGGAAATTTGTTCGCTAGAACTAACTTTTTCCAGTTCCGTCAATTTTAAAACACTTATTTACACACATAGTTGGGAGTCAAAGCTAGTAAGCTGGCCTCAGTCCTTACACATTCTTTAACGCTTAATTGCCATGTAAAACACATTTTGTGGCACGAAATATGGAAAAAACTGCATCCTCTTCATGGACACTGATTGGTTACGATGTATTATTTTCTGTATATATTCCTATGACACAGCCACATGAAACTCTCACGGTTACAACAAAGTATAATTCTCTTGTGATTTCGTCACACATAAAAATAAAATGTACATTGCTTAGGTTTCAGAATGGAAGCCAGATAACAGATATTATACTGTCCTTAGCTCATTTCATGGATACTGAGTTTCGGCAGCAGCGTGTGTACGCGAAATGTAAAATTTGAAGGTATTCTACAACGTGCTACAGCTTTTCGCCTTATACAAACAGCAAGGTTCCCATTCATATATTCTCATTCTCATACAACCAACTAAAAAAATATTCAGAGGTTAGGCAAAACTTCTAAACACATCCTTGCTGGGTTTTAGTATAACGGAATGATTTAAGTAACATATTCTTCCATTGTGGAAGACTTATAACTTCCCTTGGTATTTTATACTATAGCTGAGTCTTAATGGTTGCTGTAGAACGATGCATGTACCGATACAGCAACTTTCATATATTGTTAACATATTGTTGCCATTAAACGTTTTTTATGTTTCAAGGAGTGGCACTAAACTTGTAAAAATCATATTAACACACACAATCCCACTACTGAATCTGTTATATCCCCTAGCACCCAACCTCTACTCGACTGCTCGCATAACTGAAACGTAGAGAGGGACGCGAAGGCTTCTAAGTTGTATCTTCCTTTATCGATATTCTGTGTCGTCATGCCTTCGATATTAGTACACTTCATTTGCATAGACAACAAATGGACTTCCAGTGTTTCACACGTGTCACGTACTTATCACAAGGATTCGAACATATACCACCATTTGTGACCGGGGACACGAATAAAATGTTTTTCTAGTGGTAGCCGAAAATTGGATTCCTGTTTTGTTAACCTAGACTGCTACATCTTGATAGAGATGTGACGCCAGTCGCAGGAATAACAGGTTTAAATTTTGCTGTAAGACCAAAATTTTTGCTAACCGAGTCAGACTGGAGTAAGTCTCCAACGGGCGTTGCAGTGGGATAGGATGCAAAATATTTCTACTTTGTCCAGAGGGACCAGGGTGTAAGGTATTACTGATTGTACGTTCATTGAATTGCACTATGTGGTAGACTAATCACCATAATCTGATTTTAGCCTGTTCCCTAGATTCATTAGTCCACCTCCGTACCTGTATAGTCAGCATAGATAGGATCCTGTTTAGATTCACGGTACTGCCATGCAGTTTTTTCTTGGTTGGAGGTGCGCTCTGCCTCGTGATAACAACTACTTGAGTTACTTGAGCGAACAGCAGCGGCTCCACATTCTGGAGAGTCTGTATAATAGCCACGAGAGCGATGTGATCAACCCATGCCCCTCTATACCACAAGGGATTTCAGATCGATTCCGTATTCATAGATTTCTGAAAGGTCTTTGACACTGTACCACACAAGTGACTCGTAGTGAAATTGCGTGTTTTTGGAATATCGTCTGAGTTACGTGACTGTATTTGCGATTTCCTGTCAGAGAGGTCACAGTTCGTAGTAAATGACGGAAAGTCATCGGGTAAAACAAAAGCGATTTCAGGCGTCCCCCAAGGTATTTTTATAGGCCCTTTGCTCTTCCTTATATATATAAACGATTTGGGAGACAATCTGAGCAGTCGTCTCCGGTTGTATGCAGATGCCACTGTCGTTTATCGACTAATAAAGTCAGCAGAAGATCAACACAAACTGCAAAACAATTTAGAGAAAATATCTGAATGATGCGAAAAGTGGCAGTTGACCCTAAATAACGAAAAGAGTGGGGTCATCCACATGAGTGCTAAAAGGAACTCGTTAAACTACGGTTACACGATAAATCTGTCTAATCTAAAAGCCGTAAATTCAACTAAATACCTAAGTATTAAAATTATGAACAACTTAGAAAATGTAACAGACCTACTAAGGAGACTGCCTACACTACGCTTGTCCGTCATCTTTTAGAACACTGCTGCGCGGTGTGGGATCCTTATCAGATAGGACTGACGGAGTACATCGAAAAAAAATTCAAACAAAGCCAGCACGTTTTGTATTATCGCGAAATAAGGGAGAGAGTGTCACAAAAGTGATACAGGATTTGGGCTGGAAATCATTTTAAAAAAGGCGATTTTCGTTGTGACGGAATATTCTCACGAAATTCCAATCACCAACTTTCTCCTCCGAATGCGATAATATTTTGTTGACATCGACCTACATAGGGAGGAACGATTACCACGATAAAATAACGGAAATCAGAGCTCGTACGGAAAGATACAGGTGTTCATTCTTTCCGCGCGATAAACTAGATTGGAATAATACAGAATTGTGAAGGTGGTTCGATGAACCCTCTGCCAGGCACTTAAATGTGATTTGCCGAGTATCCGTGTAGATGTAAATATAGTGGCGTCATTTGCTGAGCATGCCACGGCGGCAGGTAGACACCCCAAAGGGATTCACGTCCTGGACATAGAGCTACTTTTACACTTTAATCGTTAACAATAGCGGCAAAATTACCCCGCTCAAGCGCGTTTTGCAGTTATTGAAATGCAATTTGACTTATTAACTCTACGCCGATGAAACATATATTACGTTGGACCTTTTCTACATTCTGCAAAAGAGTGTTTGAGAATAAGGGAGTTTATGTCCAAATACGAATCTAGTTACAACTTTGATGCTACGGAAATTACTACTAGGAGAACCCCACGGTGTTTCTAGGACGGCAATAGGATGCGTATTATGACCTCTTTGTTAATTAAACAGCTTCAAGGTTCCTTTTTATGAAGGTAACATGCAGTACGATTGCAGTCGTAGCTATCTTATGTTGGATGAAAAGGGTAGCTCAGAGTGGAGCAGGACTTACACTAAACTGTACTGTCAGTTGATCACCGAAAGTCGTCACGATGCAGTACAATTTTCGGCTGCTGCATGCATCGCTGTGGAGGAATAAATTAGCTCTTTCTGTGGAACCCAGCCACCTTCTAGTTCTTCTTTTCGTTAGCACCGTCTAGAATGGACTCTGCTGTTTACTAATTTTGGTAATTCTGTCTTATTTAAGTTTGCGACTGGGTGTTTTTCCTGTCGCCACTGTAGTCACCTAAGGCACGTGTGCCATGTTTCTATGAAATTTATAAATGCCGTTGTGTGTGTGAACGTACTTTAACTGTTGGTGAATCGTATTTTCTGAGGCGGAAAACGGGAACTAGCCCCGCCTTTGGATGAACGAGCGTTGAAAACCACCGAAACATGGCTGGCTGTATGTTGCACCAAACACGGTCGTTAATCCACCTGTCAGATTCTATCCGTATTCGGCTCATCTTCTTATCTCGTAATCTAGCGCACTGCGCGTTACTCTATACGACCGAGTGCGATGCATTTAACCACATTCTAAAACTATGTGTTACAAACGTAGATTAATAAACTGACATTTTACACGGTTATTACTGGTCTACAATAAACACGAGGAAGTTGCTGTTCTTATAATTCAGTAATGTGAATGAAATAGTTACTAATTTTTCCGGCAGTAGTTCCTGTAGGCCAATGTGAGGTATTTTCCCGACTTGATAGACCACAAGTGTCCCACAACGAACTGTTCGTCTTAACTTGCTAACTCAATACGCTTCCTTCCGCTTCCCACTCACACATTTAGAATCTGCATGTTCTATCACACTACATATTTTAAGTGGAAAAGAACCCGGTAAATAGGAACTACATTCATTTTTCTGAAGGGTTACGTTGTGACCCACTATCCCTATGGGTTAACATGGCCACTGCTATCGCAACAGGATCCCACCTTTTTTTCTGATCTTGAGACAGGATTGCTACGTATCTTAACGTCCTGATATCTGAGACAACACCAAGCGGCTGCAGCAATTTGTTTATCATCGGATTTTTTTATTAGGCCAAATATAACAAAGTAGCGAATGTTTAAGATAACATAAATTAATTATTATAAAGTCACATTGACTTACTATTGCGTCGCTTCTTATATCTGAATCAATACCGAGCGGCCGCAGCTCAGTGCTTTCCATTGGATTTTTGTATTAGGCGAAATATAACAAAACAGCGGTTTTTTAATTAATATAAATTAATTAATATGAAACCGCGTTGACTTTCTGTTTCGTCCTTCTTGGTAGAATATTTTATACGTTATGAACCAAACACACAGAACACTGATGTAGTACTCTAAAAAATTTATTATTTGTTACACGAACCGGTTTTCGGCTGTTATGCCATCTTCTTGGAATTGTTTATTAGTTGTTATTCTTTAGCTGGTGGAACTATAGAAACGAGATTAGATATTTTCAAATGGTTCAAATGGCTCTGAGCACTATGGGACTTAACATCTTAGGTCATCAGTCCCCTAGAACTTAGAACTACTTAAACCTAACTAACCTAAGCACATCACACCCGTCCATGCCCTAGGCAGGATTCGAACCTGTGACCGTAGCAGTCACGCGGTTCCGGATGAGGCGCCTAGAACCGCACGGTCACCGCGGCCGGCTAGATATTTTGATTTCATGAGTTACAAGATGTTTAGTGGAGGTTTCCTCACCTAATGTACACACTAGGTCTATTTTAATTATTTGATCACATCAATAAAGGAAGGTGAACTGTCTTGAAATCTGGTGCCGGCCGGAGTGGCCGCGCGGTTAAAGGCGCTACAGTCTGGAACCGCCCGACCGCTACGGTCGCAGGTTCGAATCCTGCCTCGGGCATGGATGTGTGTGATGTCCTTAGATTAGTTAGGTTTAAGTAGTTCTAAGTTCTAGGGGACTTATGACCACAGCAGTTGAGTCCCATAGTGCTCAGAGCCATTTTTTTTTAAATCTGGTAATTAATGAAAACATGTCCATCACTTCGAGCTTAGTACTGAACGAACAGACACAGTTCCCTTACTCGCCACTACAGATACTACTCAATCCCATCCAGGTCTCGTTGTAAAATATATCTCTTACTCACATGCCCATTTTCCTTTATTTCGGTGCCCATAGTTTCCCGCGTTGTGTAAAAAGTTTTAATCTGTATAATCCCAGCAGCTTCACGCACCTGCTTAGTATCAAGATTATATCTTATCTGTTTGCAATTATGAGGTAACAGCCGAAAACTGGTTCCAGCAACAAATAAAAAATTATGGTAGAATACTACACCAGGGTTTATTTGTTTCATTCATAATGAATTATAAAATCTTCACGAAATAGTAGAGAGAGGGGTGGCAGCTTTGTGTATATAAGGGTGTAGAATTCAATCTGACATCCAATATTACGCATGATATACTGAAGTAACTATCTCGTTTTGGAGTAAATGATGTTGCCACTTTTGCTGAGTAGTGTAGCTATGTCTCCTAAACGGGATCTGATGCTGCTCTGTTCAGGGTAAAATATATACAATGGCTACTTTACCCCAGCTTCCCGTATTTACTTAACATTTTTTGTTTTTATGAAGCGGAAGTCAACACTGTTCCATCTATGTTTCACAACTGTTCAATACAGTACCAGGAGACAAGATTCAGCATCTGCTGGTAGTCTTTTTATAGAAAATATCCTCATGACCTCCAGAGTAGTTCGACTGATAGAGCTTCTCAAAACCAGGCAACAGGTTCAGGGTATGAAAGATTAAACATCAATACGTGTAAGGAAGACCCATCAGATAGTTAGTCGTTTTCACCATTTAACATTTATTTAAGGAATACATACTGATAAATTAAGTTCCACATTGGTAACATCAAAATCATCAGAATTATAGTGACATGCATAGTGAGAAACTACTGAAGTTTACCAATATAAGCAAAATAAAACAGTATTCAATAGATACAAAGCATCTGAGTTTGTAATTGTTAGAATGAAATTTGAATCTTAGTTTACAGAAGTTCATGGGTTAATACCGCCACACTCCACACTCCGCAGCCTACAACCCAAGTACAGTTCCAAGGAACAAGACAACTACTGAACTTTTGATGGGTATGACAGTCGAATCGGCAATGCACTCCAGCGGCAGTAGCTTAAATCTCGGGCGCTCAGCAGGATTCCGCCAAGGTAGCGGCCCAAAAGTGACGGCTACAAACACCCAGGTAGACTCGCAATCAACTATGAACATAAATCACACGCGAGGCAGGACTCTCAAACTACAAAGGGCGTTCGAAAAGTTTTGGACAATCGTCTCTAACTTTTTAATTTCTGCAGGAGGAAAATGAAATGTTTTTTGAACATACACTCCTGGAAATGGAAAAAAGAACACATTGACACCGGTGTGTCAGACCCACCATACTTGCTCCGGACACTGCGAGAGGGCTGTACAAGCAATGATCACACGCACGGCACAGCGGACACACCAGGAACCGCGGTGTCGGCCGTCGAATGGCGCTAGCTGCGCAGCATTTGTGCACCGCCGCCGTCAGTGTCAGCCAGTTTGCCGTGGCATACGAAGCTCCATCGCAGTCTTTAACACTGGTAGCATGCCGCGACAGCGTGGACGTGAACCGTATGTGCAGTTGACGGACTTTGAGCGAAGGCGTATAGTGGGCATGCGGGAGGTCGGGTGGACGTACCGCCGAATTGCTCAACACGTGGGGCGTGAGGTCTCCACAGTACATCGATGTTGTCGCCAGTGGTCGGCGGAAGGTGCGCGTTCCCGTCGACCTGGGACCGGACCGCAGCGACGCACGGATGCACGCCAAGACCGTAGGATCCTACGCAGTGCCGTAGGGGACCGCACCGCCACTTCCCAGCAAATTAGGGACACTGTTGCTCCTGGGGTATCGGCGAGGACCATTCGCAACCGTCTCCATGAAGCTGGGCTACGGTCCCGCACACCGTTAGGCCGTCTTCCGCTCACGCCCCAACATCGTGCAGCCCGCCTCCAGTGTTGTCGCGACAGGCGTGAATGGAGGGACGAATGGAGACGTGTCGTCTTCAGCGATGAGAGTCGCTTCTGCCTTGGTGCCAATTATGGTCATATGCGTGTTTGGCGCCGTGCAGGTGAGCGCCACAACCAGGACTGCATACGACCGAGGCACACAGGGCCAACACCCGGCATCATGGTGTGGGGAGCGATCTCCTACACTGGCCGTACACCACTGGTGATCGTCGAGGGGACACTGAATAGTGCACGGTACATCCAAACCGTCATCGAACCCATCGTTCTACCATTCCTAGACCGGCAAGGGAACTTGCTGTTCCAACAGGACAATGCACGTCCGCATGTATCCCGTGCCACCCAACGTGCTCTAGAAGGTGTAAGTCAACTACCCTGGCCAGCAAGATCTCCGGATCTGTCCCCCATTGAGCATGTTTAGGACTGGATGAAGCGTCGTCTCACGCGGTCTGCACGTCCAGCACGAACGCTGGTCCAACTGAGGCGCCAGGTGGAAATGGCATGGCAAGCCGTTCCACAGGACTACATCCAGCATCTCTACGATCGTCTCCATGGGAGAATAGCAGCCTGCATTGCTGCGAAAGGTGGATATACACTGTACTAGTGCCGACATTGTGCATGCTCTGTTGCCTGTGTCTATGTGCCTGTGTTTCCGTCAGTGTGATCATGTGATGTATCTGACCCCAGGAATGTGTCAATAAAGTTTCCCCTTCCTGGGACAATGAATTCACGGTGTTCTTATTTCAATTTCCAGGAGTGTACTTGGAACATTTATCTGTATCTTATTTTGTTTACGGGTGAGCCATAATGGACCGTGAAGCAGATGTCAGGTTGCGGCAACGGTCGGTAATTGAGTTCCTCTTCAAGACCGACGATGACTCTGCCACGTCGATTCACAGGAGGTTTCTCCCTGTTTATGGGGAGGACACAGTGGATCGAAGAGGTATCCAGCAGTGGTTGCAGAGGTATAAAGAATGCGATTTCTCTCTACTGGACGATCCACGGTGTGGTAGACCATCGACGGTAGTGAGTGATGTGAATAATGAGTCCATTGATCAAAACATCCAGTATGATAGATGGGTGACGACACGACAGCTTGCTCAAATGGCTCGTTTGTCATTGGGTAGTGTGGTATCACTGGTACAGTCACTAGGGTACAGAAAAATCTGTGCACGTTGGGTGCCTACATTATTGACCAGAGAAATGTAAACGATGAGGGTCTCATGAAGATCTTTACTGAAGAGTGGAAACAGTGTTATGACGGCATCATTAGCCAGGATGAAACGTGTTTGTTTTTGTCCGAACCTGAGAAAAAAACCCAATATATGGGATGGTGTCATCCGGGTTCCCCTCGGAAGAAGAAACCAAGACTTTCACGAACAGAAGGCCGAAAGGTGATGACCTCCTTCATCTGGGATCAGTGTGGTGTCATTTAGATTGACTTTTTTGAACATGGCTCCACAGTTAACCGGGAACGCTACTGTTTGTCATTGGACAAGCTGCTACGTGCCATCAAGATCCACAGACCACAACTTCAGGGTCAGCTCATCAGACTACACCATGACAATCTCAGACCCCATACAGCCCTTATGAGGAAGGAGATAATCAGGGAAATGGGTTGGAAAATTGTTCCTCATTCTCACTAAATTACGGACTTGGGTCCGTTTGGGTTTTACCTCATTGATAGTCTGAAGGCCTACCCGCGTGGTGTAACATTTGATAGTTTGAAAGACCTTATTTCCTGTATCAAGCGATAAATCCCCAAGTGAATTTACACCATACTGATGGAGGCTTGGAGGCTACATTTGAGTGGGCTCAGTAAGGGAAACTCGCTAAAATTGACAAAGAGAATTAGAATGGATTTGGTCGTACATAACAAATACATACACCTCTGTCAAGGTAAGATGATAAGCGACTACATGTAACTAACAAGGTACAGGTACAAACAGAGCAGTTGCAGTTAAACCCTTAAGCAAGGCAGAAAATTTCACTTACTAGGAGCCCTACGTAATTCAGTTATGATTAAAACACATCAACGTTGGTTAGAATGAATATACTTTACTAAATCACAACTAGATTTCAGATTCATACCCAGCACCTGATACAGTACCATAACATTGCCACCGGGTACAGTACCACTCACCGGTGTTACCAATTCGCCGGCCGCGGTGGCCGAGCGGTTCTAGGCGCTTCAGTCCGGAACCGTGCGACTGGTACGGTCGCAGGTTCGAATCCTGCCTCGGACATGGATGTGTGTGATGTCCTTAGGTTAGGTAGGTTTAAGTACTTCTAAGTTCTGGGGGACTGATGACCTCCGATGTTAAGTCCCTTAGTGCTCAGAGACATTTGAACCAAGCCATTTGTTACCACTTGCATTCATAACATCGCGCCACAAGCGGGTGAAAACAAGCTATCTACCAGTTTACGAATCAGGTGGCTTCAAAGAAGACGCACTTACAACCATTGGCCACTCTAAAGCCAAGGCACACTGCAGAATAAACAAATAAATAGTATTCACTGAACACTATACAATAATATTGCGCCAATTTTCCTTTTACCAATAAAGCCATAGGGCCAGAATTTCCGTAGGCAGTATGTTGCGGTGCAGCCTCCCCACTGTGAATTACCCTTTTAACTCCTCTTCAAGTAACCGGAGGCCCCTGTCTCCAGACTTACAGAGCACGACCTTCGTCACCTTCTTTAGCGGCTGTCCAACATTCCACAAGTCGCTCGGCGATCCGGCTGGGTACATGCTTTGTCAAACCCATATCGGCCAAATCAAACCCCGCTGCCAGGCACTGCTGCTCAAGCTCTCCTCCTTTCGTCACTTGCCGTTCACAACTCACTGCCGCCACGCTGAGCCTCCGTCTCAACCAGGAAGAACAAAGATAAGTCACAAGGGAAGTGACTATCGATAGCGGTGCCAGAGGTAGTTCAGCGAGCAAACCGATCCGCCATGGCTCAGCTTCCTCACGTAAGACCGGTGAAACATTGTGCAGACCCGAGTGTTGTACACAGCATGAGGTTTCGTCACGCGTCGAACAAACTTAAATGGTAGTTTTCAACGTTTTGTGCAGTAACTACACTCATCAAAAACTGTCAAGCATATTTCAAAATTACACACGAATAGTCATTGTGGATGTTCCTTTTGTGTTTTTATAGGAGGGTGGTTGCGTACATAATGCGAACTCGTTCGACGTTGCCAGTCTGCCTCATCAGGAGCCGTGCAATCATGGGTTGTAAGAAAACACAGTATTCCACAGTTGAGTTTTTGTGCATGCACAGTTCACCCTGTGCTTGTAGCGCAGCAAAATGCCTCTGAACCGGGTCCCCATGGCAGACCCTATCAAAACCATCCCATTGACGGAACGAAACATGAAAAAAATAGATGTTGCGAATGTTATTCCCGGTAATCAAAGTGTTGTTTTCAGACTATGAAAAAGGTTCCAAGAAACGCATTCAATAGCGAATCGCCATCGTAAAGGCAGTAGGCCGTCCACGCAAAACTACAGCAGCTCAGCACCAGTATGTAACAATGTCTGCACCGGGACACCCTACAAGGAAAGTGAATACTCTGTAGAACAAGCTTCAAGAAGCTACAGGGTTTACCATAAGTACCAAAACTGTTCGCCATAGATCTTATGATGGCAAGTTGTACAGCCGAAGACCTCTCGAGGCTCCACTAGCCAGTCGACGTCACAGGGTTGCTCGTGCAAGATGGGCTAGAGCTCATGAACACTGAACACGAGACCAGTGAACCAAAACGCTGTTCAGAGACCAATTGGGATAGGCTTGTACCCTGACGACTACTGTTTTCCCATGTAGAGGCGAACAGGGGACCGCAGTTATCTCCCAGCGGATGTGGAACGTCACCAGCAATCCGGTGATTGGTGGACAGGTACCATGTATGGCCTCTGCACACCACTCGATTCAATTGAAGGCAACATGACTGCTACAGTGTGTGAAACCAACATTCTCCGACTCGTAATCAGTAGTTTTGCAGAGGAAGCAAACGCCAGACTTCAAAGTGTTCACGATGTGTGTCGGTACCTGAAGTCCTGCCAGATACCGACACACACCATGAACTCGATGGAGTGGGACCCGAAGATCAGATTGGCTAGCATGAGCCGGATATGAACTGCATACAGCATGCATGGAACTTGCTCAAAAGAGCGATTTGTAGTCGTCAGCATCCTCCACTAACGAGTGAAGCACTCAGGTATACTGCCACTGGCTAGTGGGACAATATGCCCCAAGAGGCCTGCAGTGAGTTGTACTGAGCATGCCATGTTGCACTCAGAAGTGCCTTAGGGTTCGTGTAGGACCTACACGTTACAGATCAGTGAAGTGAATTTCAAAGAGAAAATATAGTGTAGTTTCTTTTGAGTAATATTCTGTATAAAACGTCTACCTCATTTCAAGAAACGAGAAACAATTACACACACAACATTTTTTGAGGGGTATATTTAAAAAGTGCTATAATTTGAGAGAGAGGTTACCCTCGAATTACTATTCACTTAATTTGATTCTGCAGATTATTTATATGAAGATAATCAGCGAATAATACTCATTAAAATACTGGAAGCCACCTGTTACCTCTAACTTTTGGAATAGGCCTCTAACTTTAACACGGAATAACCGCCATCTAGTTCAAACTTTGTGCATAGGGTGACGCATACGGCTGATCACTGGTAAGGGGGGCAATAAACAGCAGACCAGCCGACATCGGTGTAGCCACGAGCTGCAGCTCAGCTGGGGCCAGGTAAATAAGCGGCGGAAATTAAATTTAGAATTCCATCAAGCATTTTAACGATACATTGCGGAGGGCACACCGTGATAGGCGCGTTTAAACACAGGGTTAATGAAACAGCGACGCAGCCTGCCGCTCGCAGCCAAAGTTTTAATTACGGCGTCTGCTATCGGATGTTGCGCACTCATTACGCGCTACGATAAGGTGAGCGTCGCTCTTCCTCACACGGTTCGACTTTTAATTAAGTGCAGCACCTGGAGACCCCCTGGGGCTGGCGCCGGGTAGCGCCTCCCTGCGCCCAGCTGCCGTATTTGCTTTGTAGCCGGCTGTCTCCCTGGGGAACCTCTTCAGCATCTCACATGCCTCTCGTTTTCCTTTTTGTTGTTTCATGCCCTGTAGGCATCGCCGTCGTTAAAAACAGAAAGATAGCGTCTCTGGAAAAGGATAACAAAGATATCGGCTGTCGTCTTCTGATTTTCGCTAGACATGACACATCGATAGCGAGGAGCAACGATCGTGCGAGAACTCGAACACCACTCTTGTTGAATAGGAGGTACGCATCTTCCCAAGTAAGTTAGCCATGCGTTGTTGATGCGGTAAAACTACACTTGCGAGATGCCAGTAACTCGGAGGCAAAGTGAATGAAAAGACAGATTAACTGGGTGTACGGTAAACTTTCCCATAACGATTCTGAAAGGATATGTTACATATTACCACAACCACACACGATTATTAAAACATCGACGCTGGCCCACCGTGATACAGGAGCACAAACAGCACAGGTAGTAAACAGTTCTGCTAACTCTTTATTTTAAGTAATGGCTAGGGGGCAACTTAAAATGGCATTGATTGACGTCTCTGAAATTGCTAAAATTTTATTTGCAGAAGTGAGTGCGAAAGCGTATCGGGACATTGCAAATATCACAAGCTAACCATTCCACAATACTAAAATATTGTAAAATGATATCAATTTACATGCGACCTACCGCTATCGGTATTTGGTTGTGGGGTAATTATTTTCTCTCTTTTCTTCCTTTTGTTTAGAAAACCTTGTTTAATTTATTAACACTACTTCTCTTCCGCTATCAGAAACGCTATAAGCAAGCCGATGTTACATCATTGTTAAATAATGAAATAAAAGCTCATATGGGTTTTTTAGGTTAGAGAATTCCCTCCCTAGGGCCGACAAGACGCCTCCTGAGACGCGG
This sequence comes from Schistocerca serialis cubense, assembly GCF_023864345.2. Lineage (NCBI taxonomy): Eukaryota > Metazoa > Arthropoda > Insecta > Orthoptera > Acrididae > Schistocerca > Schistocerca serialis. Next base: position 436,720,856 of record NC_064642.1, on the reverse strand, counting down.
CAAGGTAGGAGTAGGCAAAATGCAACAGGGAATATAAATATTAATATGCTAATTGTAAACTGCAGGAGCGTCTATAGAAAGGTCCCAGAACTGCTCTCATTAATAAACGGTCACAATGCCCACATAGTACTAGGGACAGAAAGTTGGCCGAAACCAGATGTAAACAGTAATGAAATTCTAAACTCAGATCGGAATGTATACCGCAGAGACAGGCTGGACAGTGAAGGGGAAGGCGTGTTTATAGCGATAAGAACTGCAATAGTATCGAAGGAAATTGACGGAGATCCGAAATGTGAAATAATTTGGGTGAAGGTCACGGTTAAAGCAGGCTCAGACATGGTAATTGGATGTCTCTATAGGCCCCCTGGCTCAGCAGCTGTTGTGGCTAAGCACCTGAAGGATTATTTGGAAAAAAATTCGAGTTGATTTCCCCACCATGTTATAGTTCTGGGTGAAGATTTTAATTTTCCGGATATAGACTGGGAGACTCAAAACGTACATAACGGGTGGTAGGGACAAAGAATCCAGTGAAATTTTTTTAAAGTGCTTTATCTCAATAGTACCTTGAGCGGTTAAACAGAGAACCGACTCGTGGAGATAGCGTGTTTGACCTTCTGTTGACAAACAGACCCGAATTATTAGACACAGTTAACGCAGAACAGGGTATAAGCGATCATAAAGCGGTTACTGCATCGATGATTTCAGCCGTAAATAAAAATATTAAAAGAGGTAGGAAGATATTTCTGTTTAGCAAAAGTGACAAAAAGCACATTTCAGAGTACCTGACGGCTCAACACAAAAGCTTTGTTTTGAATACAGATAGTGTTGAGGATCAGTGGACAAAGTTCAAAACCATCGTACAATATGCGTTAGATGAGTATGTGCCAAGCAAGGTCGTAAAAGATGGAAAAGAGCCACCGTGGTACAACAACCGAGTTAAAAAAACTGCTGCGGAATCAAAGGGAACTTCACAGCAAACATAAACAAAAGGCTCTGAGCACTATGGTACTTAACAGCTGTCGTCATGTCCCCTAGAACTTAGAACTACTTAAACCTAACTAACCTAAGGACATCACACACATCCATGCCCGAGGCAGGATTCGAACCTGCGACCGTAGCAGTCGCGCGGTTCCGGACTGCGCGCCTAGAACCTTGAGACCACCGCGGCCGGCAAACATAAACATAGCCAACGCCTTGCAGACAAACAAAAATAACGCGAAGCGAAATGTAATGTGAAGAGGGCCATGCGAGAGGCGTTCAATGAATTCGAAAGTAATGTTCTATGTACTGACTTGGCAGAAAATCCTAAGAAATTTTGGTCTTATGTCACAGCGGTAGGTGGATCAAAATAAAATGGTACTAAAAGAGAGGATGACAGTCTTAAGACTGAAATACTAAATGTCTTTTTCCAAAGCTGTTTCACAGAGGAAGACTGCACTGTAGTTCCTTCTCTAGATTGTCGCACAGATGATAAAATGGTAGATATCGAAATAGACGACCGAGGGATAGAGAATTAAAATCGCTCAAAAGAGGAAAGGCCGCTGGACCTGATGGGATACCAGTTCGATTTTACACAGAGTACGCGAAGGAACTTGCCCTCCTTTTTGCAGCGGTGTACCGTAGGTCTCTAGAAGAGCGTAGCGTTCCAAAGGATTGGAAAAGGGCACAGGTCATCCCCGTTTTCAAGAAGGGACGTCGAACAGATGTGCAGAACTATAGACCTATATCTCTAAAGTCGATCAGCTGTAGAATTTTGGAATACGTATTATGTTCGAGTATAATGACTTTTCTGGGAACTAGTAATCTACTCTGTAGGAAACAGTATGGGTTTCGAAAAAGACGATCGTGTGAAACCCAGCTCCGCCATTCGTCCACGAGACTCAGAGGGCCATAGACACTGGTTCCCAGGTAGATGTCGTGTTTCTTGACTTCCGCAAGGCGTTCAATACAGTTCCCCACAGTCGTTTAATGAACAAAGTAAGAGCATATGAACTATCAGACCAATTGTGTGATTGGATTGAAGAGTTCCTAGATAACACAACGAAGCATGTCATTCTCAATGGAGAGGAGTCTTCCGAAGTAAGAGTGCTTTCAGGTGTGCCGCAGGGGAGTGTCGTAGGACCGTTGCTATTCACAATATACATAAATGGCCTTGTGGCTGACATCGAAAGTTCACTGAGGCTTTTTGCGGATGATGCTGTGGTATATCGACAGGTTGTAACAATGTAAAATTGTACTGAAATGCGGGAAGATTTGCAGCGAATTGGCGCATGGTGCAGGGAATGGCAATTGAATCTCAATGTAGTCAAGTGTAATGCACTGCGAATACATAGAAAGAAAGATCCCATATCATTTAGCTACAATATAGCAGGTCAGCAACTGGAAGCAGTTAATTCCATAAATTATCTGGGAGTACGCATTAGGAGTGATTTAATATGGAATGATCATACAAAGTTGATGGTCGGTAAAGCAGAAGCCAGACTGAGATTCATTGGAAGAATCCTAAGGGAATGCAATCCGAAAACAAAGGAAGTAGGTTACAGTATGCTTGTTCGCCCACTGCTTGAACACTGCTCAGCAGTGTGGGATCCGTAACCACATAAGGTTGATAGAAGAGATAGAGAGGATCCAACGGAGAGCGGCGTGATTCGTTACAGGATCATTTAGTAATCGCGAAAGCGTTACGGAGATGATAGATAAACTCCAGTGGAAGACTCTGCAGGAGAGACGCTCAGTAGCTCGGTACGGGCTTTTGTTGAAGTTTCGAGAACATACCTTCACCGAGGAGTCAAGCAGTATATTGCTCCCTCCTACGTATATGTCGCGAAGAGACCATGAGGATAAAATCAGAGAGATTAGAACCCACATAGAGGCATACCGACAATCCTTCTTTCCACGAACAATACGAGACTGGAATAGAAGGGAGAACCGATAGAGGTACTCAAGGTACCCTCCGTCACACACCGTCAGGTGGCTTGCGGAGTATGGATGTGGATGTAGATTTAGATGAAAGATCAAAGCAGCTCACTAAATACATAGTATTCCAAAAGTACTGGAACACTTTAAAAAGCTTATTGTTGCGAATGAGTGGCATTACAAAGTAACGATGAACATAATTTGAAAGATTAGACTTACAAACTCTTTTTTCTCGTTGCAATAGTGATGCCTAGTTTCATATATGGGGATATCATTAGGGATATCATTATCAAGGTGGCGGTTTCTGGACCTGAGAAGGCTTTTTTCGTGGTACGATTTGGAAAAAAAAACCAGAGTGTGCAAAGCACGTCAAACGAAAATTTAGGATGAAGTACTGGAATGCAGCACCAACCAGAAGAGGCAGTCTATAATTGGCATGTAAGGTTCGTAGAAACACTGTGTTTGTGTGACAAGAAGTGGTCGGCCAGATGTGATTGCAAATAACATTGAACGAGTGAGAGAAGTTTTCACAAGGAATACGTCAAAAGCTCGCAAGAGACAGTCACATGAGCTGGAAATGTGAACAACGACTGTATGGCGTCTGCTACGCAATAAATTAAACGTGAAACCATACAGACTGAAGTTAATGTACATTGCAGGTGGATCAACATGGTTTTGTTAATTCGACAATTTTTTCGGAAAGGAACCATTTCATAAAAATGGAAAAGTAAACAGACACAGGATTAGGAGAAGAGATAATCCACATATCTTTGTTGAGCACCTTCGAGATTCTTTGAAAGTAGACATAAGAAACATTGCGGACCTTTCTTCATTGAAGAACGAACTGTTACTGGAGAGTCCATCCTTCAGATTTTGCAGACCTAGTTACTGCCATTGTTGCAAACAAAACCAATTAGATGCTACACCTCGACATTTTCACCGTGATGGAAGGGCATATTGGAACATAGCGCTACCGAATCGTTGGAGTAGTCGTGGTGGAGCAAGAGACCAATTTGTGCTAAAATGGCTTCCTATTTCTCCGGATATTACCCGTTGTGATTTCTTTTTATGGAGTTAATAAAGAACCTTTTCCAGGTGATGTGGAATTAAAACAGAAAATTGAAAAGGCAACACACTCGGAAGAATTGTTCGCCCATGTGTGGCAAGGGTTAGATTACACATGGCCCCACATGAAGTGTACGTTAACTAAATGCTGTTCAAGAAAATGTATATATTTACTTCTTCGCATTATGTGTAGTGTTAGTTTCTTATGCTACTCATTCGGCTTCAACGAAGTTTTTAAGGCTTTTGAAACATGCTTTATAACTGTACATTTTATAAGTGGCCGTAGGCGGTTTTCATCCCAAAAATCATCCTCGCTGCGCTGCAGGTCTAAGTAATAAAAAATTGCAGTGGTAAATGTAATGACATCCATCAACATGGTACAGAAAGTATGTGTCAACAGTTATAGACTTCGGGCGTGTACTCCTGGAAGGCGATCTCGCAGCCTACTGTGCCATTAAAAGTGGATGGTCCGGAGATGAATCTGTAATATAAGAGTTCTTTGTACCGATTGTTTGGAGCACAGCTCCTGGAAGTTCGTTGTCCTTTCGACACCATTTGCTCCTTTAAACACTTACGCACTGTCAGGATTGAATCAACCCCTTTTACGTTCATTTTATTTTTTTCTTTGTCTTCCTCAAATTCATTTGGCTAAATAATCACTCAACTTCGGCAGTGGGCCAAGGCAGTGAAAGAAGCATAATGGCCAATTTAGATAACTCTGCGAAAAGGATTCAGCTCACTTGAGTTTTTATATTTTGATACACGAGAAGGTGTTGTTAGTCTCGGATCATTTGACTGCTGTCATGTTCACCCACTGCGTTTGAATTTTTGAAATTTCGTTTGCTGGCAATAAGAAGATTTCTGAAAGTGATATTAAAGGGTCTTTTATCACTTTTACAGCGTTTTCTGCTGGTATGAATGCAATCACTTTGTGGCTTTCGGGATTCTGATGAAGCTGTTTTACAGAGTTCGCGAACCTCAAACAACGTCCTCGGAGCTCTCAACAGTCTCTGAATTCAAAATCAACATTTTAGCCTTGGATTAAAATTCATAACCGAGATAAGCGTTTACGTCAATATTGGTATTCACGGTGTCTTTAAGAGGGTTTAAGCGGCAGGTCGGTAAAATCAGTTTTCTGTCAACTGAATGAATAAGGTTAGTTAAATCATTTAAGGGGTTTGGTGGGATCTGCACTATTCGACACAAATCATTTGTTTATGACTCGAACTTCACAAAGAAAAAAAGCAAAGTATGTAAGGTGTTGTCAACAATTATATTTCAGTTGATTCGATTGTTTGGGGGAAGAGACCAAACAGCGAGGTCATCGGTCTCATCGGATTAGGGAAGGACGGGGAAGGAAGTCGGCCGTGCCCATTCAAAGGAACCATCCCGGAATTTGCCTGGAGCGATATAGGGAAATCACGGAAAACCTAAATCAGGACGGCCGGAAGCGGGATTGAACCGTCGTCCTCCCGAATCAACAAACATACCACACAGTAATCCTGCTTTGTAACATCATTCCTCACGACGAGCTTTTTTAAAGAAACTTTTCAATTTTAGCTATTGATCCATGATTCTGCTGACAGCTGTCTCAACTGATAACCATCGAGTATCACAAGTTCTGACAACTTTAAGACGATTAGACTATTCCCTTACTGTCTGACATACAAGTCTATATTCCTGCAGTGGGAGTAAAGAACAACTAAACAAAGAGAAAGTTTCTTTGATAAGGAATTCCAGACTACTAGGAATAGCTTCTGCAGCAGCGGTTGTAGCTATTAACTGCAGGGAATGGCACACACAGGGTACGAGGACCAAAGAAAGGCCGTTTTCTCTTAATTTCTTGTAAAATTCATTATTTTCGTCAACCGTAACAGATGCGTTATCTGTGCCTAAACCAAATTTTTTAATCTGAGTTCCTTAATTCCAACAGCCGTCTTAGATGTGATATTTGAGCATTAGAACCTGCAACTTCCACGGTTGTGAAATACGTAGACACTATTTTCCCACACTGTTTAATGAAATAACTGATACCAATTCTCAGAAGTCTTATGCCGCTCAAGTCTCTGGATTAGTCTATTAGCTGACTGTGAAAACCACTATTAATGTCTTGCAGCAAATAATTTTCAAAACATGATGCTGACACATTTGAAATTAAATTTTCCCATTTTGTCCGGTGTGATCTCATGTCGATTGCTGTACTACTTTCAAAAAAAGTATGTTTTCACAATTTAGATAACCGATCAGTTAACAGTAATGATGTATGGGCTGGTACAAATAAACTAATAGCTCCCTAGACAGCAGCCGCCTTATTTACGTTCTTCACCACGAAAGAAGCTAATGTGCAAGATGTTGAGAAGGACTGTGACACACTGATGAGTTCTTTACTACACCACGCTGAGTTAAGCCTTATCTTTAAGCCTTAGGATCACACTTGTAAAACCTACATTGCACTTTTGAATCATTCAAGGGAACCTCTAAAACCCTGTCCTTCGGCTCGTTGTCTGAAAGCCACTACATTAGAAACCGCCGTTGGTACTTAGGCGCCGACTAATGACTAAAACTTTGCTACCTTCTAATCGTCTCCAAAGCAGAATGAAGGAACTGAAGGAACCATGATATTTAAACGTTACTTATTGCGCTAAAAATTATTACCCTGTTTTCACAAAATATTACTCCAATGAAGTGAGGACAATTCTTGCTTCTGGGTTCGTGTGCTTACGTATGCATTCATAACGAAACTAGCAATATCTGAGTGGAGCAGGGAATCGGGTGTTTTTCTTTTTTTCGCCATCGCAGGGTTCTGCCTTGTAAACTCATGTAAGACTGCCTTATTTACCTTATTTCCTGCAGAGCAAACGAAAACACGAACACTCGTTGCAAACATCGACCTGGTACCACGAAGTTCAGTTTTAAATTACACAGAGAGCAGCTACAGTGAACAATCGTCGTCAGCAGGTTCATGTTGCACAGTCAAAGAATAGTTAAAATTACTCTATTTAGGCTGTATTTTGGCACAGGAGCTTTGTTAAGCAGGCTAATTTTCAGGCTATAAGTATTTTGTGACTCTCTATGGCTAAAAGCTACTGTGAATATGATAGATTTAACTGTAAAATGGCTTAGTTGGCAACTCTGGTTGTAAGATACCAACTACTGTTAACTTTTTAATTATCTGCAAATACGAATAATGGTACATGTCCTCAATAAATGTCCTCACCCCAAATAAGAATCAGATCCAAGGAATACTATTATGACAATATCCGACTGCAAATTCTTTTAAAAAACACTTTTTTAAAGAGGTGGAATCTATTCTATACTCTCAAAGCAAGAGTAGTGTATTTTGTGTCTCATTTTTGATGAAACATCACAGTTTGCAAAACCTAATGGTAGATTTTATGACCGGAAAACCGAACTTTCTTCGAATATACCTTTGAACATAGGAAATGTGTGTTAACTTTAAAAGATAGAGGAAAAATCCCGAGGCGAATAGATAAGAAACTGTGATCTCAGCTTGAAACAAGTAAAACATTCGAGGGGCATGTTAAGATGCGTTGTTGCTGTGGTGAAAACATTTCCATACAACACCAATCTTTCCGGCTTACAACTGTAGTTCGGGGTCGACACATTACGGTGACTTCGACGTGGTAACACAGCTAATAGCAGAATTCGAACCTTTCCTAGCTAAACATAGAGAAGTTTATTGAAATTATGGAAAAGGGAGCATGCTATAATCTGCTTTTTAATCGTGCAAAGAGTTGACATTCACCCTGGTACGAAGTGCGGTGAAGTGTATTGCAGAAGAAATGAAGTAAACCAAGTATTTTTCCGCCACGTTCGACTCCGAGCCCGATATTACACATGTGGATTAGCTATTGCAAGATATTTATATACAGATGGATTTACTGTTGATAAATTTATCAGTTTTGTCTCAAATTTAGGGCACAAATTAGTTGAAATAGCTGTTTCATTGACAAATTTTTAGGTAAATATGATTTTTACATTCAATTCTGAAGAGATCATTCATATCATAATGCAGACAATAAGGCTTACACTTACTCCGATCTCCAAGCTAGAATGAAACAAATCAACGCTCTTGCTATGTATATTCCGCGTTAACTTACTAGGATCGTTTGCAGCCGGATGTTATCTTCCACAGGGTTCATTTTCCGTATGTAGCAATACATTTTACGTTTTCTTCTCAGTGGCGAGGCGTTGGAGCATTTCGCAGTCAAAATTAAATATTTGTAACCGTAAACGACCTTCAGAAACAAGCTTGTCGGGGCTATAGTCTCAATGTTGACTCAATAGAAATACTATCAGGTTTGGAAGTTATTCAGGATGATGGAACCCAAAAGCTTCACTAAAGAGATTCAAGGCGAATGGAATGCTGAGCCTTTTACAGATTCTGGAAACCGTGATAGGGACAGCTTTTTGGTCAGCCACAAATAAATTGTTGCAAGGTGTTGATATCGATATTGGGACTGTAATAAAGTCGTATGTCACTTTAGTTGGACATGTTGAAATCATTCTATGAACGACACATGTGAAGACGCCTGCATAAAAATAGTAAGATGAACATGTAGGAAACAGCCACAAGAAGGAAAAATCGAAGACAACTCAAAAGTGAGTGGAAGGAACAGGCGAAACTTCTTTTGCATGAAAGGAAGATTTTCGAATGAATACTATTCTGGCTGTTATAGGTAGATTAGCATCTGAATCGGAAAAGGGAAAACAACCAAAATAACCGTTGGAAAAGTTTTGTAGCAATTTTTATTTCCTAAGTAATTTTCCGGGACGAGACAACGCTGAACTGTAGAAATGTGCTATAAATTTGCAACAGCTTTATAAAGACGAGTTGGAAGAATTGCTCTGTGATGAGATCATTAATTATAATCAATGAGTGAAGAGCAACAGTTTAAAAAATCTCCTCCTTAAGTACTTTGTGTAGAGTGTTGCGGCAAACCAGGTTTCTTTTTGCTTTTTTAATTTGGGGATTGCGCTACCAATATTTTTTTCACCCGCTGAAACCATTTGTTCGGCCCGGCGCTGTTTCTCACTCCACAAAAGACTCAAGAACTCGTATTTGCGCTCATCCATGTCACAGGAGCGAGTAGATAGTCTCATTGTCCTCTCAGTGATTTCCGACACAACGCAGCAAGTAGACTATGGAGCTGTCATCGGCGGACGAATTTTCTGCAAAGAAAGCAGGCCGTAAACAGCTTTTCCGTGGTCGTGCGGTAGCGTTCTCGCTTCCCACGCCCGGGTTTCCGGGTTCGATTCCAGGCGGGGTCTGGGATTTTCTCTGCCTCGTGATGACTGGGTGTTGTGTGCTGTCGTTAGATTAGTTAGGTTTAAGTAGTTCTAAGTTCTAGGGGACTGATGACCATAGATGTTAAGTCCCATAATGCTCAGAACCATTTGAACCAAAACAGCTTTGCTTGTCTTGAGTGTGGTGACTTCAGTACGCACGTATTTATTATTATTGTTCACAGCAGCGGGCGTAGTTTTAAATTATGTGCAGATGTAAGTTACTTGCGGGTACAATTATGCTGAAGTACTATTCTCTGTCCTGGAGCAGCAGTAGCTAAATTCGCCCCTGCATACAACAGGTCGCCACAAGCGCATACGCAAGTGTGGAAAACAGTTTTCCAGACGAGAATATCGAATTCTACGGCCCTGGTAATCTGACGGAATAGAGTAAAATAGGGAATGAAAAACATACTCTGTAGCACGCCTAGAAAACTGACCATCTCTCAGATCAATGAACGTTAGCTTTCGAAACAGATAATTGTACGCTACAGTTCTAAAATGCAGCGACCTCTGCCGTGTAAGCGAAGATCCTGCCAAACATTTGTAACACGATATGTGTGAATAATCAAAAACAAATGACTTCAGTTCAACTTATGACATAACAATTGGAGCGCCTCTGCTCCTCGAAAAACGCCGACAGGCAGCGCCAGGCCGACGAGACTTCCCTTGTCCCGTTTGAAGTGCTGCATCCCAACGGAACACTTAGCAAGCTCGCTCACTGGCTAGCGCTCCCCTCGCCAAGGTATTTCATTTGATATATCCCTTCTGAGTTCGTCAAACGCAGTGGTACTTTCAGTGACAGATTTATAGGTACAGAATCATCATTTCAGGAGTGTCTAGGATCAAGAATACGAGGCAGAAAATTACTTGTGAATGTATGATTGTGACAGGCAACTTTCAAAGTTAAAATCGGTCACTAAGTATTGGCATATGAAATTATGTTGTCCCATCTGCTCAATAGAAACAAGTGCCGAAACACAGCTGAGCCCTTCTCATCTTGTAAGGTTTTTTTTTTTCATTTTGAAAATGCATAACGTAATTTACCTCCGAACTATATTGGTACAGCGAATTCGCTGCAACATGACGGTGAGTGTTGCTGACCCCTATATATGTAAAAATCCAAAGAAATTTCCGAAATACGACAAACGTTTGATAGTTGCATTACAGATGTGGTGACTAGTTTCGAATCGACTGGTTCATCCTCAAGCGTGACCTAATGAGGCTGTACTGTTAGTTACGGATCATAATGATATCCAACTAAAACTGGCAACACATGCATCACACAGTGACACTCGATAAATGTCATGGTAGACATTTGCTCACAAATCTGACTCGGTATCCTCCTTAGTAAAAACAAAACCAAGTAAAAACTTGCTGACGTTATGAAGAATGCCCCAAGGTAAAGGCATTGTGGGAGGACAGAAGAATAAAACCCACATAAACACGTTTTATTTTCCAATAACGGTATAATTTAACCACTGGGCAAGTGACTGATATATACACTTGCAAGAGGGGAACAAAGAGATGGTCTCTATCAGTATTTCCTGTGTTATTGATACGTGTGCTATCAATGCAACCACGGTATTCATCCAGCAACCGGCGCGGTGCAGTGAGGAGTAACACAAAAAACGGAAGTTTTCTCTGCTGCCTGCTGGGTTGGAACTAGTGAAACGCAGATAGCAGGGAGGAGTAGTAATGTAAGTGCGTTTTCGAACCCTGCTGTCTACTCCACGGAAAGTATTTTGTCAAACAACTGCCATCACATGCAAATCAACTTCATGGAGGGAAGAGTCGCTACCAAATTTGTGTAAAAGCAGTAGAAACAAAGAAACTGAATACAGCAATGTAAGTCAACCAAAACAGTGTTGTGGACAGTGTCATAATCGCGTATGTAACACACTTTCAGAAAGAGCTGTGAAGGGTATTTCTTACCCAGAAGTTGGGGACTCGGAATAATACGTATATAAACACATCCGTGTTTTGTATTGTAATATGCCAATTTGATACTGATTCAACCTAATATATATGACTATTAACAACATTTATAGGACACTGCCCTAGTTCAAATACATAAATCTTTTGAAAGTTGTGATTACTTTATCAGTAACTAATTTACCTTTTAATATCTGTGGTTTCACCGACCCCCCCCCCCTCCACATCCTCCCCCCCCCCCCCCCAAATCAACACACACATTGGCATTCATTTCTCCAAAAACCGCTTAGAGGTCCTAGGCTTAATATAACCTTGAAGTCGTGTTTCTAGTGAAACCATTACGATTAACTGTGGTTTCACCGACCCCACCCCCCTTCCACATCCTCCCCCCACCCTCCTAAATTCACACACACATTGGCATTCATTTCTCCAAAAACTGCTTAGAGGTCCTAGGGTTAGTATAACCTTGAAGTCTTGTTTCTAGTGAAACCATTACGATGAAAATGAAATGAGCGTATGGCATTCTTGACCGGGAGGCCCCTATACGGGGAAGTTCGCCCGCTAATTGCAAGTCTTATTTCATTCGACGCCACATTGGGCGACTTGCGCGCCGTGAATGAGATGATCATGAGGACAACACAACACCCAGTCCCCAGTCTCCAAACCGGCCGGGAATCTAACCTGGGCCCGCTTGTATGTTTTAAACTGACAGTTTATAAAACCATCGAGAACATCGAGTTCGCCACAACGGCTGGAGACAAGAAGAACCGCATACCCGTCAAGAGTGTTGCTGCTACTGCACTTGTCGACGGACCTTGAGTTTTTTGTGGTTGTTGACTTGATTTTAGTATTGACATTAATGATACTTTTGATCATGATAATGGTTGGCTCACCGTAGCCATTGTACGTGGAGGTAGTGGAGTTCCTAACGTACCTGGACTTGAATCTTTTGTTGATAGAGACATAATTGCCTATCGTACCTACCATATGGCAGAACTTGCTAATAAAGACTTTGGTAAATCTGCTTATATGTCACTTTCTGCATTGTTTCTGTATACTCATAAGAGGAAAATATCTGTAAATGAATCTGTATTCATTTCGGTTAAAGGTAAAGGAGTATGTGAATATGTAAAGTTTGTTGTGACTATACGTTGTATTTTCATAAATAAATTCATCTGTATGCAAACTGATATGTAGCGTCAGCGTTTGTGACGAAGAGAAATTCATTGAGTGCAGATTTAAGTGTCAAGAAATCTGTATGGAGTTTATCCGTGTATGAAAGTGAAACATCGACGGTAAACAGTTTGGACGAGAAGAGAACAGAAGTTTTTGAAATGTGGTGCTACAGAAGAATGCTGCAGATTATATTTGTATATCACGTAACTAATGAAGAAGTACGGAATGGAATTGGGGAGAAGGGCAATTGGAGGCACTACTTGACTAGAATAATGTATCGGTTGCTGTGACACGTTCTCAGGTATCAAGGGATCACCAGTTTAGTACTGGAGGGAAGCACTGAGGTAAAAATCGTAGAGGAAGACGACGATATTAGTTCACTAAGCAGATTCAGAGAGATGTGGGTTGCAATAATTACTCGGAGATGAAGAGGGTTGCACAGGGTACAGAAGCATGGAGAGCTGCATAAAACCACTCTTTGGACTGAAGACCACAACAACACACACATGAAAAGGTATTCTTTTCATTTTGTACAGCTGTATGGCTTTTCCTACTGTACTGTATTAGTGTTCATTATAATATATAGTTAAAGCTTTTGTGTGCCAACAATTGAGATATGTTACTGGTACATACATGTATGAATTGTTTTTTGTTAGTACTGCGTATCAAGGTATACGCTGGAGCTGTGACCTTTCCTGAGATGGTGATTCCGTTCTTTTTTCCCCGATAAATTATTTTGTGATAACTAAAGACGACAATCTCATACAAATGCATGTTTTTATAGGATTACTGGATATAACAGTAAATACATATCATTACTTTCCGATACCAATTACTATGTATACTATTCGGTGCATTTTTGCATATTTTGACCTCCTTCGGGATAAAAATATGCACAGTGTTTATATATGGCATTTTTAGTTTGATCATGCCTGCAATATACATTATTTTCTGTTTAAATGTATATTTTAATGATTTTGAGCACACACTTGAGTTTTTCAATTTTTGTGATCCTCATTTTTGCTTCAGGTGTAAGGATTAAAGAAGAAAAGAAATAGTGATTTAATATTCACCCAATAATGAGACTTTCCCAGAATTTTACCGACAGCCTTCTGCTAAGAGCGTCTCAGGAAGAAATTTATTTCTTCATAACGACAACCGGCAAGCCTTTCATCTCGTGATAATGGAAATTTAGCATTTTGACCCAGGTACGGCGGCTGAGGCAATAATAACACAGCTGCAGACAGGCCTTGTGTAAGCTGAACAAAAGTCACTAGCAATTTCGATTCTTTCCGTAAGCTCTCGTCGCAGTGTGTGTGCGTGTGTGTGGGAGGGTGGGGGGTTTAAGACACGTAAGTTCATGTAATTTTTTTATGTACATTAATGTGCTTCTAATATGCCTCCAACTAAAAGCTAATTGTGATAGAAGTGTACTCCTTCACAGTGGGTAAAAGGAAAGTATTCCTTTAGGTCCGATGGAGATTATGGATTCTGTGTTTGCTCTAGTAAACAGGTAAGTTATTACTCTTCGGAAAAATTTTTTACGTCACTTATTCCCTGTAAAACGTTGCAAAATTTATTTTGAATAACTAATAAGGTAAAAATACCACTTGCTTTTAAAATCCATCTGTATAACCAGAATATCTATTATATATTCATAAGATACACTATGTGATCAAAAGTATCTGGACACACGGCTGAAAATTACTTACAAGTTCGTGGCGCCCTCCATCGGTAATGCTGGATTTCATTATGGTCTTAGCCCACCCATAGCCTTGATAACAGCTTCCACTCTCGCAGGCATACGTTCAAACAGATGCTGGAAGATTTCATGGGGAATGGCAGCCTATTCTTCACGGAGTGCTACACTGAGGAGAGGTATCGATGTCAGTCGGTGAGGCCCCGCACGAAGTCGGCGAACCAGAACATCCCAAATGAATTCTATTGGATTCAGGTCAGGACTATGCGCAGACCAGTCCATCACAGGGATGTTACTGTCGTGCAACCACTCCACCACAGGACGTACATTATGAACAGGTGCTCGATCGTGTTGAAAGGTGCAACCGCCATCCCCGAATTGCTCTTCAACAGCAGGAAGCACGAAGGTGCTTAAAACATCAATGTAGGCCTGTTATGTGACAGTACCACTCAAAACAATAATGGGTGCGAAACCCTCCATGAAAAACACGACCAACCATAGCACCAACGCCTCCGAATTTTACTGTTGGCACTACAGACGCTGGCAGATGAGGTTCACCCTGCATTCGCCATACCCGCATCCTGCCATCGGATCACCACATCGTGTACCGTGATTGGTCACTCCAGATAACGCTTTTCCACTGTTCAATTGTCGAATGTTTACGCCCCTTACACCAAGCGAGGCGTCGTTTGGCATTTACTGGCACGATGTGTGGCATACGAGTAGCCGCTAGACCATGAAATCCAGTTTTCTCACCTCCCGCCTAACTGTCATAGTGCTAACAATGTATTCTGATGCAGTTTGGAATTCCTTTGGATTGATATCTGCCTTTGACACATTACGACCCTCTTCAACTGTCGGCGATCTCTGTCAATCAACAGACGAGGGCGGACTGTACTCGGCCTGTACGTTTTTGCGCTGTACGTGTCCCTTTACGTTTTCACTTCACTATCACATTGGACACAGTGAACCGAGGGTTGTTCAGGAGTGTGGATGTGTCGCGTACAGACGTATGAGACAAGTGACCGCGTTCGAAATCTGTGAGTTCCGTGAGGCGCCTCATTCTGCTCTCTCTCGATGTCTAATGACAACTGAGGTCGCTGATATGGTGTACCTGGCAGCACCTGATATGAAAAACGTATGTTTTCGGGGGTGTCCGGATACTTTTGATCACATAGTGCATGTATTGCAAAGTTTCAAGACGAGCAGCCTGTTGTATCTGCGTCGCATATTGGAAGAACGCGATAACCGAAAGAATCTGCAACACGCCAGTCATTTATTACTGCTACCGTATCTAAGGTATCATAAAAAAAATTTTAAACGTATTTGTGCGATTCCTTTGCAGAAGCAAGTATACGACATGAGAAAAGGAGAAACCCAACTATAAAGGACTTTTTGGAGAATTAGACATCAAACTATGCTCCTGAGGCAATTATGTTCCAGAATCTAATAATCAGGTAGACTTAGGTGATGTATCGGCCAAAACAAATGAAAACTGTCTTCATATGCGCAACATCAAATTTTGTTTTGCT
Source organism: Schistocerca serialis cubense (assembly GCF_023864345.2). Classification (NCBI taxonomy): domain Eukaryota; kingdom Metazoa; phylum Arthropoda; class Insecta; order Orthoptera; family Acrididae; genus Schistocerca; species Schistocerca serialis. The sequence continues at coordinate 436,705,226 of NC_064642.1, read as the reverse complement.
ATCCATTGCAGTGACTTGAGAAACTGTTTGTTATATCACATGGAAAGCAAAGTACTGATGGGATCGCCCCACACTGAGCCCCAAAAACGTAGTGAATTGAGAAGTGTCTTCTCTCTGACATGATATGACGTTTATATGTCTAACGAGGCTGCTCCACATTGGTAGCAGATAATGGAGTGACATCAGTAAGTAAATGAAATCACACACACTATACATGAAAGGAATATATTTATTTCAGTATCATTTACACAATTCAATACAAAATTGCAAATCTCACAGCCGATATGACTGCGAGTGGATGTGAGTCAGTTATTATGGGGAAGGGGGGGCGGGACGATTTGTCTCACCATTATTCGTGATCCTTCGTTGTGCAGAGCTATCGGCAGCAGGCCCTGCCTTGCAGCAGTGCTGCACGAGTCGGCTGCTGCCGCCGCCAGCCGTGGCTCTCCGGCGAGAACCAGGTACTATCTGCGCTTTTTGCATGGCCATAGCTGTGCTATCACGGTGTCGGGAAGCTGATATTGCCGATGGATGTAAGAGCCAACCTGACCTCTTGCTTCCGCACTGTCTCACCGACCGGCCTATCTTCACTCCCCAGCCATTTCTCAGCTCAACGATTTTTCGGAAATTTCTTCCTCTCGGCGTTGTCATTGGCTTACCAAATTTTCAATGCCGCCCAGTGACTGATCGCCCTTTCATGACCACGGCTCCCAGTGGAGGACTGAAATTCCTTATTTTACGTGGGCTGGTGTGTGACTTGGGAATTGGTGTGTATCTCATGATTTCAAATTCTTCCGCTGTCTTTCTGCATTCCGAAGTTGTTCTGAAATCTGCCACACAACACTTCTTTGTAACCATTGTGTCTACAAGAGTCCTGGACAGGCTGTCCAGAAAACATCCTTCTAAAATGTCTGACTTCTTCCACATCCCTTGCTGTTCGAATTCTTCACGTTTTGAGTACGCCCAGTCTAGTGCCTGTGGGGGGCTGCAACTGTCGACATACTCTTGCAACCCAAGGCACGTAAAACGAATGCTGCCAGGTGTGAATTCACATGCTTTCACTTGTGTATTCTTCTTGCTTTCTGAGGTAGGTAAAACGACTACTGCAACGCCAGAAGAATTCATATGCTTTGGCATGTGCTTTCTTGTCCTTCCATCCTAATGGCTACCGGGATGCAACAATTTTTGGCATGCTTCTCATTTCTGTCGGGCCCTTCGCAATGTGTCCATTCTTAAGCGAGGTGAAGACGTCTTCCGGCCTATTCCTGTGCTGCTTCTAAATGGCTACAGTGTCCCCGTCTCGACTGCTCTCCGCTTGGGTCCGGGCTGTTCTCTCCTGGGCCGCTGCCGGTGTCAGTCAGTGAAGGAGGCCCCCGACGGAAGTATCACATCATGTTTTATAATTCGGTGACCATCTGGAAATATTAAATACGACGGTTGGAACTATAATAGTGGCAAGTATTTATTTACAGCTCGTACAAGATAGATACGTGTTTCAAAATCTTACTGGCCTTCAAAGTAGTCACCAGCATTGTGTATAACCCGTTGCCAGCGATGTGGAAGTCGTAGGATACTCTTACTAGTGCCAGTTGTGTTGACAGTTCGAGCGGCGTGGTCTATTGCCCGACGAATTTGTAGCTGTTCTGAAGCGAATGCCGTGAAATGTTTCCTTCAGTTTAGAAATCGAGTTGAACCCACGAGGGTTTAAGTCAGGGAAGTGCAGTAGGTGGAATAGCACTTAGCAGCTCCATCAGTCAAACAAATCAGTAACAGCTGGCACTGTACGTCCTTGAGCATTGCCTTGCAAAATGATGGTCAGATCCTGCAGAAAGTGTCATCACTTCTGTCTCTATGCTCTTCATGTTTGGAACAGAATTTACTACGAGCTTAGAGACAGAAGTGATGACACTTTCTGCTGGACCTGACCATCATTTTGCAGGACAATCCTCAAGCACATACAGCGCAAGCTGTTACTGATTTGTTTGACTGATGGGGCTGCTGAGTGCTATACCACCTACTGCACTCCCCTGACAAAGCCCTTGTGAGTTCTACTCGATTTATAAACTGAAGGAAACATTTCGCGGCATTCGCATCAAAACTGCTACAAATTCGGAGGGCAATAGACAGCGCCGCTCGAACTGTCAACACAACTGGCACTGCTAAGAGTATCTTACGACTTCCACATCGCTGGCAACGGGGTTATACACAATGCTGGTGAGTACTTTGAAGGTCAGTAGAACTTTAAAACTCGTATCTATTTTGTACGAGCTGTAAATAAATAGTTGCCACAATTAAAGTTCCAACACTCGTGTAATGACATCTGTAGACGTAACAAATCATCGTATGGGGAGCTATGTCGCTAATCCAGATGCCCGAAAATTAGGATGAGCTTGGTTGACTCCCACGCCGAATGGTACGCGTGGACACTCCAACAGGCAAATAATTCCACTGTTGCTAGTTGCTTTGATGGTTAATTCAGTAAGCTTTAATCAGAAAGTGTAACTGAATAACATCTCAAATATTTATTTTATTCTCATTTAAATCTATTTTTATAAATCGTTTTCTGAGAAAATGCTTCCTAAATCTTAGATGTTCTACGGACAAATAATCTAAATAAATGCAGAGTTCTTTTGCTGTTTAATGAATCTGCTCCCTACGAGTTGAATATCGGGAAAGCAATTAAAATATACTACCCAAATGTGAAACCCGTTACATGTCTTGCTGTCCGCCACACACCGTCAGGTGGCTTGCGCAGTATGGATGTAGATGTAGAATTTTAACGAAGTTGATGGGCTCCATCGTGTTGCAGAAGTATTACGCTCTAACTAGAACAATCTTTATAATTTGTTAGCCTCAACTAAAAGTTAGGGATGTATCTGTTTTAGTGGTCCCATAGCCATAAAAATAAGTAATTCATTTTGAAAATGTTGTTTTGTTCTGTACAGGTGTTTTCAGAAGTTCCTGCACGTGCAGCTGCTTACAAAAAGATCCGACCTGAGTTACCGTTACCCCTAAGCCCATCCTTAATACGCTGCTGGTCGTCCAAAATGCTGCGCCAAAATGACTGAAAATGTCCAGTCAAACTGATTTGGGCGATAACACATTGTATGAGGATTACATGATTGGAAATACGGCCCATGTGAAATGATGAACATAATGAAATCAGTATTGATTGACGACGCTATTGCTGGCTAAAACCGCTGCTACACGCCTCGGCACTCAATAAAGGAGGTTCTGGCTGTGTTGTTGGAGTATATCAGTCCATACTGCTTTCACGTATTGCCAAAGATGATCTGATGTAGCAGAGGGTGCTGGATCCTAGACCAGTCGTTCCGCGATTGACCAGACGTTCTCGATAGACGAGAGATTGGGAGAACAGCCAGGCTAAGACAGCATCACGAACCGATGGGTAAATAAATGTAGAAGTCGTATGACTAGGGCCTCCTGTCGGGTAGACCATTCGTCGGGTGCAAGTCTTTCGATTTGATGCCACTTCGGTTACTTGCGCGTAGATGGCGATGAAATGATGATGATTAGGACAACACAAGACCCAGTCCCCGAGCAGAGAAAGTCTCCGACCCAGCCGGGAATCGAACCCGAGCCCTTAGGATAGACATTCAGTAGCGCTGACCACTCAGCTACCGGGGGCGGACAACCGATGTGTGACGAAGAAGTATTAAACGTGTGGTCGCACTTTATCTTGTTGCAATGTGGCCGTCGGCAAGCTCGGAAGGTACGAGAGAACAACAGGCTCCAACACTTCAGACATGTAACGCTGGCGGGGGGTGAGGGGCTGGGTGGGTGGGGGGTGGGGGGGGTTCATACCGCCCCATACCACAATACTGGGTGCAGGACCAGTATGGTAACGCATAAGACATAAGTTCTTTCAGCACAGTGTCCCCAGATTCTAATTCGACTTTCATGGTGGTGTAGGGAGAATCGGGATGCGTCGGAAAATACAATGTCGTTCCATTCGTTGCCCATGCCCGTCGTTCGTCGCACCATTGTCGGTACAAAAGCCTGTGGCGTTGACTCTGTGGTAAATGCAGCAATGGACGCCTTGTGAACAGACTACTCTGCTGGAAACAGCATCGAATGCAACGCGTGGACAGTGTTGATTGCGCAAGATACCACCACTGCCACGCCCACAGTACCTGTCGTCACGTGTAGTGGGGCAGCGAGGTGAGTGCAATCAGTCCCGAAGTTCCATCGTGCATCCTGCAATTACAAATTCGTATCACAATAGCTTGGTTTCGAAATGTTCAAGAACGACGTTCGCTGTCTTCTACGAGGCAAACGGAAGCGGCTTACTCAAACCAACCGCACGAAGCAACAATTCCAGTACGTCCACACCACCGTCGGTTCCCCCATTATATAATCCTTGCAGGTGGCACTACCGGCCCCCGTGGTGTGCACCGAAATATTAATCATCTGTATCTCACGTCGCCGTAAATGCATGTTGCAAAATTTCATCTTATTTGGATGCGTTTTTCAGGGCGTTTCATTTTGGAGGGCCAGAAGTGTTTATGTGGTACATGGTTCGAAGCTGGAATGTTTCACTCCGACAATTTTGATGCCATTAAATCGGTATGAAATAAAATTTCTATATAGTTAACTGTAACAAAATTAATACTTCAGTATTTAATTATAAAGTAAATACTACATTCATTTTTGCAGTAAACAGTTTCTCTCCATATGATGCCGTACGGCCGCGCGGGGTAGTCGCGTGGGCAAAGGCGCCTTGTCACGGTTCACGTCCCCCCCCCCTCCCCCCCTCGTTGAGGTTCGAGTCCTCTCTCGGGCTTGGGTGTGTTTGTTGCTCTTAGCGTAAGTTAGTTTAAGTTAGATTATGTAATGTGTAAACTTAGGGACCGATGATTTCAGCAATTTGGTCCCATAGGATCTTACTACAAATATTGAAAATTCATGCCGTATGTATCAGAGATGGACAGGCAGCATTTGAATGTAAAAATGTGTTGCAGGATTCAATTAACACTGAAACCAATTTCTCTAGATTGCTCTCTATAATAACAAAATTAGAGCCCATATGTCTGCCACTGATGTCAATTGTTGAGGAATGCCTGAGGTATCTCAGTAACGTCCAAGGTGAAGTGAGAGTAGCTGCAAAGAACAAATTGATTTGTGTCATAAGCAAGAACCCAGACTACTGATTCTTATGTTGAGTGCAGAAGGTATTTTGTGGTGAAAACACGCCCTGACAAGTATGTTCGTTCAAATCTACGCCTATAACATCTAGTAATATAGAGAGGTCATTTTCTGGCTACAAAAATATTTTGACTGCCATCGCATGAACTTCAGAGAAATTAGTTTATAAATGCTGTTAGTTGTTAAATGTGCAAGAAGGCAAATGAAATAATAATCTGGAACAAAAATGACAGTGTACTTCTTAACGCATTTTTACTTCATCGGGCATGTGTTGTAGTCTGATACTGCATGCACGTAAGCCTTTTTTGTGATTTTATAATGCATGAGAGATTCGTCTCTACTGATAACCACTCCGCTTAACTACTAATAAGTAAATACTTTCGAAGGCGTTCTAAGGTCTGCATGGGGTTCCCGGGACGGAAGGTGACGTTCTTATCAGGGAAACTCTTGCAAAAATTTAAAGAACAGGCATGTGAAGCTGACCGCAGAACGATTCAACTGCCGGTAACGTACATTTCGCGTAAGGGTCACGAAGCTAAAATACGAGAAATTAGGGCTCGTACGGAGGCATATAGAGTCGTATTCTCTCACTCCTATGGAACAGGAAAGTAAATGACTAATAGTGGTATAGGGTACCCTTCACCACTCACCCTAAGGTGAGTTTGTATGTAGACGTACATGTGGATGTATTGCAGTCTCCACTTGAGGTAAATAGCTATAGGGTATATTCCAAGATTTGCTTCGATTACTATATAAATATATATTTCACTTCATGCTATGAACTAGGTTATCCACTACAGCTGCGAGCTTTCTTACGATACTCGATTCGTTTGTTTCCGATAAAAAGTTAAGAATTTTTTTAACAATTATGACTTGCTGCTTATGAGTACATATATTGGTGATGGCGTATCAGAGTCTGTAGCTGAGCTGCGTATACAGGGTGGTTTATTGATCGTGACAGGGCCAAATATGTCACAAAATAAGCGTCAAACGAAAAAACTACAAAGAACCAAACTCGTCTAGCTTGAAGGGGGAAACCAGATGGCGCTATGGTTGGCCCGCCAGATAGCGCTGCCATAGGTCAAACGGATATCAACTGCGCTTTTTAAAATAGCAACCCTCATTTTTATTACATATTCGTATAGTACGTAAAGCAATATGAATGTTTAATTGGATCACATTTTTCGCTTTGTGATAGATGGCGCTGTTGTAGTCACAAATATATGGCTCACAATTTTAGACGAACAGTTGGTACCAGGTAGGTTTTTTAAATTAAAATACAGAACGTAGGTACGTTCGAACATTTTATTTCGGTTGTTCCAATGTGATACATGTACCTTCGTGATTATCATTTCTGAGAACGCAAGCTGTTACAGCGTGTTTACCTGTAAACGCCACATCAATGCAATAAATGCTCAAATTGATGTCCCGTCAACCTCAATGGATTTGGCAATACGTGTAACGACATTTCTCTCAACAGCGAGTAGTTCGCCCTACGTAATGTTCGCACACGCATTGACAATGCGCTGACGCATGTTGTCAGACTTTTTGGTGGATCACGATAGCAAATATCCTTCAACTTTCCCCACAGAAAGAAATCCGGGAACGTCAGATCCGGTGAGCCTGCGGGCCATGCTTCGACGACCAACCCACCTGTCGTGAAATATACTATCCATTACCACTTCAACCGAATGCGAGCAATTTGCTGGACATCCATCATGTTGGAAGTACATAGCCATTCTGTCAGGCAGTCAATCATCTTGTAGTAACATCGGTATCACATTACGTAGGAAATCAGCATACATTGCACCGTTTAGATTGCCATCGATAAAATGGGGGCCAATTATCTATCCTTCCTCCCATAATGCCGCACCATACATTAACCCGTCAAGGTCACTGATGTTCCACTTGCCGCAGCCATCGTGGATTTTCCGTTGCCCAATAGTGCATATTATGCCAGTTTACGCTTCGTCGCTAAATAGAACGCGTGCAAAAAATCTGTCATTGTCCCATAATTTCTGTTGTGCCCAGTGGCAGAACTGTATACGACGTTCCAAGTCGCTGCCATCCAATTCGTGGTGCATAGAAATATGGTACGAGTGCAATCGATATTGATGTAACATTCTCAACACCGACGTTTTTGAGATTCCCGATTCTCGCGCAATTTGTCTGCTACTGATATGCGGATTAGCCGCGACAGCAGCTAAAACACCTACTTGGGCATCATCACTTGTTTCAGGTCGTGGCTGACGTTTCACATGTGGCTGAACACTTCCTGTTTCCTTAAATAACGTAACTATCCGGCGAACGGTCCGGACACATGGATGATGTCGTCCAGGATACCAAGCAGCATACATAGCACACGCCCGTAGCGCATTTTGATCACAATAGCCATACATGAACACGATATAGACCATTTCCGAAATTGGTAAACGGTCAATTTTAACACGGGTAATGTATCACGAAGTAAATACCGTCCGCACTGGCGGAATGTTACGTGATACCACGTACTGATACATTTGTGACTCTCACAGCGCCATCTATCACAAAGCGAGAAAAGTGGTCCAACTGAAACATTCAAATTTCTTTACGTACTACACGAATATGTAATAAAAATGAGGGTTCCTACTTAAAAAAAAGGATTTGGTATTCGTTTGACCTATGGCAGCGCCATCTAGCGGGCCAACCATAGCGCTAACTGGTTTCCCCCTTCAAACTAGACGAGTTTCGTTCTTTCTAGGTTTTTCGTTTGACACTTATTTCGTGACATATTTGGCCCGGTCACTATCAATGGACCACCCTACATATATATATATATGGAAACACACAGCAACAGAACGTATCAGCGTGACTTCAAACACTTTGTTACAGGAAATGTTCAAAATGTCCTCCGTTAGCGAGGATACATGCATCCACCATCCGTCGCATGGAATCCCTGATGCGCTGATGCAGCCCTGGAGAATGGCGTATTGTATCATAGCCGCCCACAATACGAGCACGAAGACTTTCTATATTTGGTACCGGGGTTGCGTAGACAAGAGCTTTCAAATGCCCCCATAAATGAAAGTCAAGAGGGTTGAGGTCAGGAGAGCGTGGAGGCCATGTAATTGGTCCGTCTCTATTAATCCTTCGGTCACCGAATCTGTTGTTGAGAAGCGTACGAACACTTCTACTGAAATGTGCAGGAGCTCCATCGTGCATGAACCACATGTTGTGACGTACTTGTAAAGGCACATGTTCTAGCAGTACAGGTAGAGTATCCAGTATGAAATCATGATAACGTGCTCCATTGAGCGTGGGTGGACGAAACTAAAATGAGGTCTAACATGGAAATTAATCGTTTTCGGACACATGTCGACATAACATCTTTTCTTTATTTGTGTGTGAGGAATGTTTCCTGAAAGTTTGGCCGTACCTTTTTGTAACACCCTGTATATGTATATGATGACATTTTAACACTAATAAGGTAAATACATTGCTTGTTCTCTATCAAAATCTTTCATTTGCTAACTATGCATATCAGTAGTTAGAATCTTTTATTTAGCTGGCATTATTGGCGCTCGCTGTATTGCAGTAGTTCTAGTAACGAACCATTCTTTTGTAGGGATTTTTGAAAGTCAGACTGCGTTGCGCAAGAAATATTGTGTGTCAGTTCAGTGATGATGAGTTTAAGTGAAGAGAGAACTGTCTGAGTAACTTTAGTTTCACTCTTGTCTTTGTATCAAATAACGTATACGTTTACTAGCACAGTCATTCATAATTTTTCTAATGGGACGTTTAACAAGGAAGAAATAGACGCTTCAGAATAGTGGAAACGCTCATAACAGAGTTTTTTAATGAAAGAAGCCCACACTTAAAAGAAACAGAGCTACGTAAAAAGCTGAAACAAAGAAACATTCATATTGTAACAACTACAGAACTAATGAAAAAGTTGGAAAGAACGGCATATTTAGATGGGAGCGGTGTAGGAAGTGACGAAAGAAGAAGTAGTGGAGTTGTCCCTGTCTTTTAACTACTTCATTTTTCATGAGGAGACGTATTAATCAGCAGATGAAGAATGGAAAACTAAAATTTAAGATTGTAAGGAACAACACCTAAATGGTAATCGACATTCTCGTATACAGTTTGCCTCAAGTAATTGAATAAGAACTATTAACTTTTTTATTTGGAAGAGAGACATACGTAAGTACTCTTGGAGCGCCAGCGGACAGAGAATAATAATAGATTATGTGATGGCCGCCAGTAAAACCCGCAAACAAGTGTTTTCAGAGGCAGTGACACCTATCGAACGACTGCTTACCAGTAGGGAAAATAGCTATACCCACTAGATGGAAGCAGACAAGAAAAGTTGAGACAAGTATTATGTGACGTCCATGTTTATAGGATTGTGGCATGTTGCTGTTGTTGTGATTATCTTTCATCTAGAGATTGGTCTGATGCAGCTCTCCACTTATGCAGCTCTGACACATCTATACTCGACGTTAATAAATTTATCTTTTTCAGGAACGCTTTTCTAGCCATCGCCAGTCTAAAATTTATACCCTCTCTACTTCTACCATCATGAGTTACTTTCCTGCCCAAATAGCAAAACTCATCTACTTCTTCAAGTGTCTCATTTCCTAACATAATTCCCTCAGCATCATCTGACTTAATTCGACTACATTCCATTGTCCTAGTTCTGCTTTTGTTGATGTTCACCTCATATCCTCCTTTAAAGAAGTTGCCCATTCCGCTGAGCTGCTCTTCCAGGTCCTTTGCTGTCTCTGACAGAATTACAACGTCTTCGGCTAACTTCAAGGTATTTATTTCTTCACCATGGATTTTAATCTCTACTCCCTATTTACCCTTTGTTTTTTCTTACTACTTGCTGAATATACGGATTGAATAACATCGGTGATAGGCTACAACCCTGTCTCACTCCCTTCCCAACCACTGATCCCCTTCCATGCCCCTCGGCTGTTTTAACTACCATGTCGTTCCTGTAAAAACTGTAAATAGCCTTTCGCTGCATGTATTTGACTCCTGCCATCTTCAGAATATGAAAAAGAGTACTCCATTGTCAAAAGCTTCCTCTAAATCTATAAATAATAGAAACGTACGTTTGACTTTCCTTAATCTATCTTCTAAGATTTAGCACCCGTGACTTATTAAGTTGATAGTTCGTTAATTTTTACAAATGTCAACAACTGCCTGGGTATTTTGCCTGTCTCATACATTTTGCTAACTAGATGGTAGAGGTTTGTCATGGCTGGCTCTCCCAAGGCTATCAGCAGTTCCATTGGAATGTTGTCTACCTCCAGGGCATTGTTTCGACTTAGGTCTTTCATTGCTCTGTCAATTTCTTCAGGCAGTATCATATCTCCCATATCATCTTCATCTACGTGCTCTTCCATTTCCATAATATTGCCCTCGAGTACATCACCCTTGTATGGACCCTCTATATACTCCTTCCACCTTTCTGCTTTCCCTTCTTTGCTTTGGGCTGGTTTTCCGTCCGAGCTCTTGACATTCTTGCAGGTGGTCCTCTTTTCTCCAAAGGTCACTTTAATTTTCCTGTAGGCAGTATCTATCTTACCCCTAGGAACGCATGCTTCTACATCCTTACATTTGTCCTCTAACCATCCCTACTTGATCATTTTGTACTTATTGTCGCTCTTATTTTTGAGACGTTTGTATTCCTTTTCGCCTGCTTCATTTCCTGCATTTCCTTTAATCAATTAAATTCAATATCTCTTCAGTTACCAAGGGATTTCTTCTAGCCCTCGTCTTTTTACCTACTTCATCCTCTGCTGGCTTAACTATTTCATTTTTCAAAGCTCCCATTCTTTTCTACTGTATTTCTTTCCCCCGTTCTTGTCCATCGCTCCCTAAATCTCTCTCTGAAACTGTCTAGGACCTCAGGTTCTGTCACTTTATCCAGGCCCCATCTCCTCAAATTCCCACCCTTTTACAGTTGGTTCAGTTTTAATCCACTGTTCATAATCAATAAATTGCCCAAATCTACCTCTGGAAACGTCATGCGGTTTAAAACCGGGTTCCTAAAGTTCTGTCTTACCAGTATATAATCTATCTGAAACCTTCCACTGTCTCCCGGCCTCTTCCAAGTACACAACCTTCTTTCATGATTTCTGAACAAAGTGTTAGCTATGAATAAGTTATATTAAGTTATGCTCTGTGCAAAATTCTACCAGGTGGCTTCCTGTTTCATTCCTCATCTCCAGTCCACGTTCACCAACTACTTTTCTTTGTCTTCCTTTTCCTACTATAGAATTCCAGTGCCCCATGACTATTAATTTTTCGTATCCCTTCACTATCTGAATAATTTCTTTTGTCAAGTCGTACATTTCTTCTATTTCTTCATCATCTGCGGAGCTAGTTAGCATACGAACTTGTATGTGCTGTTTTAAGCGTGGGCTTCGTGTCCATCTTAGATACAATAATGCGTTCACTATGCTGTTCGAGTAGCTTACATGCGCTCCTATTTTTTATTCACTATTTAACCTACCCCTGCATTACCCCTACTTGATTTTGTATTTATAACCCTGTATTCAATTGACCACAAGTCTTGTTCCTCCTGCCACCGAACTTCCTAATCCCCATTATATCTAACTCTAATTTATCAATTTCTCTTTTTAAATTTTCTAACCTACCTGCGCGATTGAGTGATATGACATTCCACACTCCGATCCATAGAATGCCAGTTACATTTCTCCTGATAACGACGTCCACCTGAGTAGTTCCTGCCCGTAGATCTGACTGGGGCACTATTTTACCTCCGGAATATTTTACCGAAGAGGATGCCGTCATCATATAACCATACAGTACAACTGCATGCCCCCAGGAAGAATTACGGCTGCATTTTGCCCTTGCTTTCACCCGTTCGCAGTACCAGCACAGCAAGGCCGTTTTGGTTGCGTTACAAGGCCACATAAGTCAATCATCCAGACTGTTGCTCTTGAATGTACTGAAACGTCTGCTGCCCCTCTTCTGGAACCACACGTTTGTCTGAACTCCCAGCAAATAAACCTCTATTGTGGGTGCACCTACGGTACGGATATCTGTATCTTTGAGGCTCGCAAGCCTCATCACCAAAGACAAGGTCCATGATTTATACCGTACGTGGTCCACACCCAAACAGACTGAAACTTGCCTAAACCAGAGTTATAGCTTAGGAACAGAATGACATAACATTAAGCTAAGGATTGAACTGGTTACGAATTAGTCATCAGGAAAAAAGAATAAGAATACGAGTAAGAAGGGACTTAAGAGTACGAAAGGAAGATATTGCAGAAGCATTTGATGAAAAGAAGAACATATCAGGTATACTCGTATTTAAGACGTAAACAGAATGTGAGCAACAAGAATATAAAGGCAAAACAAATAAAGAATAGGGAATGACTTTGTGAGCAGAATGAAGACGACGTCTACGGGACACAGACTATAGCTAACGAGATGACAAGCATTTAAATAAAACTGAAAGTGTGGCAACAAACTTAAATATAATACCAGAATATAAATGAATTAGACATTATAAACAGCTTTCGTGTAATGGAGACCGATTATTAAAGGACAGCTCCCACTGAAATGCATAAACCATATGCCAGCGATCTCATAACGATCCAAGAACTAAATCAGGCCATGAATAAAACAAAATATTGGAAAGCAACGAGACCATACGGCATAAATGCAGAGTTACTTAAATACAGGGGAATATTTTTAAAGAAGAACAGCGTGTAAGATTTAAGCCAACCGCTACAAATTTTTACCAAAGATCTGTTATCTGAAGATCAAAATAGTTACAGAAAAGCAAGATCTAGTACTGATAAAGTATTCTCACTTAAAGGAATTACAGAAAAACAGAGTTCAATAAGGAAACAAACATCATATTTACAGACTTGTATTTCGACCAAGTAGATATGGAAGTTTAATGGAACATATTACACAAGAAATTATATCCCCAGGAAATAATAAAAGTGATAGGAAGCCTATATGCACACACAGAAACAAGAATAACGTCTAATTATGCTAGACAGAAGACATACTGGTAAGCCAAGGGGTTCGACAAGGATGTAGCTCATCACTCACACTTTCTAACGCATACATCGACGAAATGGAAACAATATTTTCATCTAGGCTTGAGATTATATAATGACATAATTTTAATACGTTGCCGTTTGCAGAAAATATTGCAACTGAACGGAGTAGCGAAATCAATTTTACCTAGTACCTTACAATATATTTACAAGGTAAAAATATTACACAAATAAATTAAAAGTTCATCTATAGACTGAAACAGTTTCTGGGAAATGTAATATGAAAACGCCCATCCCAAAAAGAAAAGTGATGGCTTTCAAAGGGATAAAACTCCTGAGGACTACAATCATAGTTGGAAATACAACCACTGAACAAGTTAGCCATTTGAGGTATCTGGGAAATATTGTAAGCTACCACAATGAACTCGACATTGGCAACAAACTCCCGAGATATCGAATGATATGGGGAACAATCAATATAACATTGAGACATAAAATGGGAACAGAGAGAAAAATGAATGTTTATAAGATAATGGCTATCCTCATACTACTATTTGTAAGTGGAACTCGGACAATCACTGAAAAGCAAAAAGATAGAGCCCATTCAGCAGTTATGAAATTTATAAAAGGACTTAAGGGCCGTGAAAGATTAGATGGACTAAAATATAAAGACGTAAGAGCAGAGCTTTGGGTACACTCTGTAAATCACATTAAGTCTAATCGACAAAACTGACTAGAACATTTACAAAGAATGACAAATTTGAGGCTTAAACGTCAGACCTTTATCTACAGGACTCGTAAAAAGACTAAGAAAAATTAGCTGGATACTTAGCAGACGGAACAGGTCTAGACCGAAATGAAAGAAGAAGAGTACATTTTGTATGTAACGTCCAATGATGCCATGTTACCTCGTTTCTAATTTTGTTAAGTTTGTTAAGCGAACGTTGCTTTCCTCCACTAATGACTTAATCTTCCGCAGCATACGGATGGTTGTCTCCCTCCCGTTCCCCACCCACATTCGTTTATACAATACGTTAAACATTTCTATTGTCTTTGTTTTTGAGAAAAAAGAAACATTTGTCTTTTTATTGAAGCCTTACATAGCTGTATCTCCAGCTTTCTGTTATCTGTAACTTGTAAGTCGGTCTGCGTTGCGTATGCTGTACAACTATTTACACCACGTAGGTCGTCATCGTGGCACTTTTCTAAGTTAGATGAATCGTCACTCGCATGTGGAACCTATTCAAATTTGATATATACTTTTCAATAACTTTTTTACCAGTCTGCCAAATGTTTATGTAATAACTTTCCAGGTTTCAACCTGTCTAAACTGAGCCATTTGAGGTTTCGTTATTTTTCATATTATCTGACGATGATTACATCGAAATACGTCATTAATCAAACAATCACCACAAAATCTGTGACTCTCGTATATTTTTTGTGGTGTCCATATTATCAATGTTTCAGACATTAAGCGGACAGTTTTAGTAAAAGCGCTGAAATAAAAAGACAGTCGCTAACAATTTGTCCATTATATTTGGACTGTTGAGCTCCGTGGCCGTGGATAATGATATTTCATTGTAAAAGTACAGCAACCAGCCACTTTTCAATGCGTTTTATTTATGCCAATATGCATTTCGGGTTTGCACCCATCTGCAGCTGGCAAATTACATGGATCTTCAGTTACTACAGTCGTAAAATCTGGCGGATAACGCAGTGCGCCTGGGTAAAATACGTGGTAAAAAGTGTTTGTGTTCTTGCAAGAAAGAAGAAAAGCCAAGAAAAAACAAGGAGAGGAGAATGCCTGCTGCAGCATCCAAACTGCTGTCGAGATTTTACGACTGTAGTAACTGAAGATCCATGTAATTTGCCAGCTGAAGATGGGTGCAAACCCGAAATGCATATTGGCATAAATAAAACGCATTAAAAAGTGGCTGGTTGCTGTATTTTTACAATGAAATATCAAAAAGACAGTCTCTGTTAAAATTCAATTGTCACTGAGTAGAGCTGGAGGCAATCTGTTAGTTCTGCCCTTATTTTATGTCGATGTGATATAGGGTGTAAGTCTGAAGAGTTGTCTCAAAATGGTGATAGACTTGGGTGGAGGATAAGCGTAGATAACTGTAAAGTGTGTCTTAGAGAATGTATTGTCTTAAGATTTTTACTGAAAGGAAATTGCAACCTGAGCTTGGTAAAATCGATGGTGATGAAAGCATGCAGAGCATTCTGCTCTGTTTGCAGCGTGTGTTTGGTGTTGAAGGTGCGTCAGACGCAGATTGAGAAGACTCATATAGAGTTCTGCAGTAACGACGGAAGTGCTAGGGCGATTAGGAGTTTTGAGTTTAGGATTAATGAACATCGTAAGTTATTGGTGAAACCATACGGAATTGGCCTAGTGTATGATGGGAAAATAGAGAAAGAAATGTTGAGCAAGGTGTCATAGCGTTGTAAGCTCTTACAAGAATCAGCTTGTGGTAGTCTTAAATGAAGGTGGTACCTTGTAACTGGTTCTGTAATTTAGACAAACTAGTATTATCCTTCCAGAGACCAGCTATCTGGTAAGCTTAGGAGAGCTATTGCAAAAGTTGCATGCGGTACAAATGCTGACCTCTAAAAATTTTCATGTTGGATACTGGAAAACTGTAATACACGGAACGTGTCAGCACTACACAGCTTATTTCTGATTTGGTACATGTTCTCACTTAACAGACTTCCATTCGGTCCAAACGTGTCTTTTTCTGTGCGGATTTAGCATGATCTCAGATTAATTAAGGAGTATACTCGGCCGGCCGGAGTGGCCGTGCAGTTCTAGGCGCTACAGTCTGGAACCAGACGACCGCTACGGTCGCAGGTTCCAATCCTGCCTCGGGCATGGACGTGTGTGATGTCCTTAGGTTACTTAGGTTCAATTAGTTCTAAGT
Organism: Schistocerca serialis cubense; assembly: GCF_023864345.2. Taxonomy (NCBI): domain Eukaryota; kingdom Metazoa; phylum Arthropoda; class Insecta; order Orthoptera; family Acrididae; genus Schistocerca; species Schistocerca serialis. Next base: position 436,689,106 of record NC_064642.1, on the reverse strand, counting down.
TCTAGGCGACTGATGATCTGAGAAGTTAAGTCGCATAGTGCTCAAAAAGCCATTTGAACCATTTTTGAAGAGAATACTCGCAGTGTATATAGATTACTTTTTGATTCCGGAGACTTCTTGGGCACATAATAATCGTGTATTGAACCAGTTACTAGGTATCTTGTAACACGCAAGTGTGGCAGTGAGTCCTGACAAACCATGGTTTCTGTGGTTGAGAACAGAGTTTCTGGGTCATACTATCTCAGATCCAGACGAGATATGAATGGTTAAAGAATACATGGTTTCCAAAGCTAACAGGCAGCTTAGGGTGTATGTGGGCCGAAGGAATTTTTACAAACATTTGATTAATTAGATTATTTTGTATGTAATTCGATTTTATTACTTGATAGGGAAAGTGAGGTTTGGAATTGGGATGTGTAATATAGAACGAATTTTATGATGTTTTAGATGGAATTTGTCTTGTATATGTGATGACTGCATAAATAATAATGAGAAAGATTATTTCATTGACTAGTGAGTATGGATTTTACAGTGAGTCACTTACTTGGATATGATAATGAACTGCTTAACTTACAAAAATGAATGTAGAAAACTGAATTCCTAAATTTTATGTAACGCCCTTAAAACGAAATAATCTTTGCGCAAGGGACAGAGCTATGAGGAATATCGAAGCGAATATCATAAAGTCAAGAACTACTTAGAAAGAAGATAGTAAGCATACGTCAACTACCGAAAGAATTAGACAAGAGACATACATTAAAATAATGTATGGTGATTGTATTTTTATTTTCCTCTAATGATTACCGATAAACTTTTCCAACTGAATTTTTTTTATTTACTAACCGGAGGCCTCAGTGCATGCGCGTACCTAACTGTGGAAGTAGACTAGAATAATTTCGGGGAACTGTTGCATGCTAGTGTGTTGGTTTTATAATAGTTAGTCTTTATGGACTGTAGTAGTATTGACTGATACTCAGTGAGAACGATGAGTAGTTACTGCATGCTGTGGAGTAGTAGACAGCTGTGGAGTAGGAGATATCTACGTGGTTGAAAAAAGATTGTAAGCCATTAATGTTGAGAGGAGTGAATGATGACGATTTTATTTTTGGATTCATGGCCTGTTTATACTGATTCTTAAACGTGCTGCGTACTTTTCATGAAAGCCGAATGATTGCCTTCTCTATACATACGTATTTCTGACAATTTCTGATAGCTCTGGGTATCAGACTTCTCCACATTAAATTTGGTTACAGCTATTGGGGAAAATATAATTTCAAGAGATAGTATTTGTAAGTTTATGTGCATAATTAGTAGCTTTTTATGTTGTTAAGAATGAAACAGCGGACATGGAGCTCACGAGAAAGCAGAAATGAGACTAATGGGTCAGTTTCCTCCCTGTCTATGCAGGTGAGGGCCATTAGGTGATTCCGGCCTGTGCTGTGGCCTTTATTGAGGCTGCGTGAGACGGGCTTCCCAGTTCCATTTGCAACTGAGGTATTAATGGCCGTGAGAAGGAGGCTACCCTTCCTCTGCAGACTTTACACGACCTGCAGAAACCGCAGCTGCTTGCTTTCACTCAGCCGAGGCCGGTTGAGCTTTGGGAGCCGCTACGCTCATGACGATGAGCGACTACTCTCAGCTATAAATTTCCCGCATCAGACATAATGTTCAGCGGAACGCCAGAGCTTTACGGCTTGTAGCAGCACACGTGCCGAAACACTCACCCGGTGTGCGGCAAAATACGATCCTCGAAGCGAAACATGAGAAGAGGGTTGATGTATTCAAGGGAGCCATGGATATGCTAAACGTGAATCCTAGGAATCAGCTTGATGACAAGATGAAGGAGTGTGAACCCTACACTTTGGTACTTGTCCTCTTACACGGTGAGAGTGTACCTGCATGACGTTTTGCATATGAAAATTTATGGATCACTCACTCCAACATTGATGGATAAATCAGATAGCGAGGAGCAAACTCTTTATCTGATCACTGTATGAACAGGAAAATATCTGTCAACATGGAACAGACTTCGACACGTTACCATGTTTCTCTGACCGAGACTTCCACTTGCTTGTTGACAGATGATGTGCTGTAGGTAGGAGGTACTGTGCATAAGGCAGAGGTGATTTCATTGGAAATCCAGTGCCCATCCTCACCACGGTGCTCCAATGGTGTCCTCCCACTTTATCGTCCGAGTCACCTCCAGAAGATACGGATCTCCCGCCACCGCCGCCCCACCCACATGCCGCCATTTGAGTGTTTGCTTGATCAGTGATTTGTAAAACGCAATTACAATGTGATATGTAGATCCAGGGTGAACCAGTGGGTGGTTTTCTGTCAGAGTTTGCTAAAATCAGTGTTTGGCTCTCTTAGGAGGCATATTTTTCAATTTTTTTGTATTTCTGTTACTGTTAAATGCTTAAATACGTAATTACACATCACAGCGTAATGGCTGGGTTTAAAGTCAGTGCTACAATACCCGTCGTCTGCTACAGCTCAAAATCAACTATCAACATAGAGTCCCTCATTTCCGCCACCACATTAACAGCATTTGTGAAGTGACCCACCGCGTTTGTTTGTCGCTAGTAACCGAGGGGTAGCCGGTAGCTGACGTGGCAACACCGTAGCGGCAAGTGACAGACGTCAACTATCAAGTAATTTCCAGGCGAGTACGTAAATCCTATAGCTGCAGCGTTAAATTTGCAGTATTGAATACCCATTATCTCAGATCTGAAATTTCTAGGAAGTGTAGTTTCACTCTTATGATTACTGAAGTAGGATCATAATGTAGAGATAGATAAATAGTTATGATTTTTTATAAATTTAAGTTCAACTTTTTTAAAATCCACTTTAGCTTTTGTAAGTAAAAGAGAAGCATTATAGGTAGAATAGTTCCGGTGGTTCAGCAACAGCAGTATACTAAGAGGTAACAGTGTATAATTAGATATACGTACCTGTAATACTTCATGAAATAAAGAGTCACATATTAAAAAAATTAATGTTCAAGAAATCAAGTTTAAATGTTTCATTTGATATTAGCTAACACGTGGAAGCATGCCAGCTCCTAGAAACAGTCAGGCCCATAATCAGCATTACCTGAATCCTGTTCTTGATCATCCTGAAAACGTAAAGGCTTCTTTCTTTTTCTGCCTCTTCCTTCTTTAGTCATTTCCTCTGCTCCACACTGGGCTTTCATGATCCTAAGTCGATCCATTCGCTGGAAGGCTCGCAGTGTGTTGGCTACTGGAATGATACCAAGATGAAAGAGGTTTCACTCTGCGAAGACATTTTTTGGTATTCGTGTTTTGCGTTCGACCATGGAGACATATCGAAAAGTCAGGATGAGCTAACTCTCTACGTATTGGTTTTTTATAGTTTCCATCAATGCAGATGTTATGCTATTTTTGTGACTAAATTGTTCCTCTGTACCCGCTGCCTGAGATTTGCGGTACTTACACCATAAATCAGCACCAGCTGGTCAAAGAGCATGTAAGGTGTATCATCAGCGGATAGTTTGTGAAATAATATAGCCCTTTCTGCTGTTTTCATCCCCTGTAGGTCATGTGTATTGGTTATAATTGCCATTCCATAATACTGCTGGAATTCATCAATATGACTGTAAGTCTTCCTTTAACAATTTGAGTCCCCACAAAATGCATGTGCTATAACGCCATTTATGTTTGCATCCGAACTCTGAACACGAGCATTTACATTAATTCATGGAATAAATAGGAGTAAACCACAGCCTTCTAAATTAAATAGTTCTGTAGAGAGAGATACTTAAGAAAGTCAGTGCAGAATGACTGGATTCTTTTACTCTTGCACTATTAAGTTTGAAATAATAAAAACTACATTTGCAATTGGAATTAGTCGACAAATGACGCATCAAATCATTCAGGAAAGGTAAAATATTTTTAAATGATAATAACCGGAAAAAGACCATCACACGTATTCCTCTTCAGGGTTTAAGGAATTCAGACCAGTCCAAGGCCGTCATGAGTGATTTTCATCAAACCGATTCGAAATTACTTCCCTAAAATCTGTACAATGAGACTGAAAATTGGCACACACCTTAACTATTAAAAATATGGAGCAAAGTACTAAACATTCGGAGACGTATTAAATATTCAAAGAATTGGAAGCAGCTTCTTTGAAAGAACGTTGATTACCAAACCATCAAATTACAGAGTGAATGTTGGAAAACATGCGAGAATATTTGCAAACCATTTGGGATGAAAATTATATTAAGACGATCAATAAAGGATGTGATGGTTAAGTCCCGTACTACTTGACGGAGTGTAGGGGAACGATGCGGGAGACCCGCACAGCCATACTAGGCAAGTTCCTAGTGGAGGTGTTTTGCATTGCCTTCCACCGACCGTAATAGGGATGAATGATGATGATGAAGACGACTCAACAACACCTAGTCATCTCGAGGGAGGTGGAATCCCGGACCCCGCCGGGAATCGAACCCGGAACCCCGTGCTCGGGAAGCGAGAACGCCACCGCGAGACCACGAGCTGCGGACAGCAATGGATAAGGAGTTAATTGTATTTTTTTCAGATGTTAACTATCTAGATTCAATGAAAATTTTCTGTGCTTTGTACCATGAAACCAAAGTAGTTTGTGTAATATTTGATCGCACAGGGAATTTATCAAGAAAGAAGACAACCTGATGGAGGAAATTACTGTAGAAGGTATTCCGATACGAGCGTTTCACCACTTGAAGTTAGGCTTCACAGATATTACGAGCTACCATATGGCTCTTACAGATGATGGACCACTCATAAATGTAGATTATAGACCACCTAGGGAAGATTTTAACCATTAGAAAGAGGACTATTGGCAGAACCATGATAGACGAATATAAGACAGATCGCTGGATCGAAGAAAGACTGACGAACAGTTGCCAGCCCGATCTTCGAAGTTAAACTAGAAGAAGTTTCTGATGGGACTATGTCCTAAACCATAACTGAAGTTACCGAATCAGCCCTTGCTATTAACAATATTCGCTGTGATGTGGATTATGTCGTAACAGGTGATTTAATTGGAGGGTGTGAAGTGATGACTGAATATGTCTTAACACCTATGTTTGACAATAATGTTTGGAACATTAATGTTAATAGGTTTCTGGACTGTGGCAGTCAAGTTTGCGTGCTGTAAATATATTGTATCTACAGTTACCTGGGACTGCATAAATCCCTTCTTTTCCTGTGAGTGTTGAAGGCATTACAAGTGCTGTGAGACACAGAAACAAGTCGATTAAGAATCAGATATTACCCAAGTTTTTCGTTGATGGAAAAGAATACGAGCAGTTTTCCCTGATCGTTCAACATTATCTGTTGGTTGTACTTTAAGAACGGACTAAATACCGGTGAATGTATTTAAAGTAGATTTTGTTGCTAGCAAGTTATAAAGGGCGCTTCTAAATTCCTGTTACAGTGTATTAGGAGTTGTAGAAGGAGCTTGATAGATACAGTTTTAATTAGGAACCCAAGTTGGGAAGAGTACCACTTGGATATAAAATAAGATCGGATCATTCCCAGATCTTCCGCTCCACGGTACGCACACAAACTGGGAATACGGCACTGTCATCGGTCACTATTGTGGTTATGTACGATTTTCGACCCACTGCCCACTGCCCGTGGTGCTCACGGAGGCCACTCTCCATACTGAAGAGGACGTCCATCATCACGTAGAAGAGAACGGGACGACGAGTGCTGGGCTCATTGCCCATGCCATGGAGTCCTGTACAGCAAGCAGATCACAGTTCAGTGGTCATTATGTACGCTTAAATCGGGTGTTATACGGCAGTATGCGTGAGCCCGAGTAGATGTGTGGACGCATTTCCAGCAGACCACGTTGGTCTGGTAGTTTTACTGAGTAGCATGTATTATTTGTTGGGCTGTATGTTAATAATAGATGGTCGTTAAATAAACCATCAAGTGTCACAATGGACGCTTTTTCGGATTCGTTACAATAACAGTAGCCCTTGTTATGTATTTGAAGACGTACGGATTAGCCTTCGAGTGCCGCAGACCTGTCCTGAAACTGTCAGCACTACCTATCAGTACAGTTCGAGAGCTCACTGAGTAGCCAGCATGTCGGGGCGAGGAACAAAATAATACCCAGAAAGAAAGTAATAGGGATGGAGCTTATAATTAGTACCAGCTGTTGAAAACACGTATTCTCACTCATTTTTGGAGCAAATACTAACTATTAAGAGCATTTGCAGCCTAACTAAAATGGTTCTAGGCGGGCAGTGGTATTAAAATTACATTTCCAGGTATAAAATTATTTACAGCGTTTCCATGGTAGCAAATTAAATTTTTCTGCCTTATTTACAAATCACAAAATAATGAAAAAATCGTATTTCACATTATTGCTACTTTACTAAGTGGACTTCAACTGTCAGTAGACGCTAATCTTTTAGAGTCCTTACGTCCACACTTCAACGTCGGATACGCTGCCCAGTGGAAAATAAAGATCAATGGGTTGTTCTTGCAACGTGTACTTAAGAGGTAGTAACCAACCTGAAAACCTACTACCCCTAACATCTATCAGCATTAGTCTGGACATGAAGTAAAATACTGTTATAATGTTGTTCAGTATACTGTTTTGATACCATTAAAAATATCGGCGCTTACAACTGTTACATCCTTTATACAAAGGGAAGACCGTCTTTATTTACTTAGAAATGAGATTATATTTTAGGCACTGCAACGATTTCATTGCCTACAAACCAATTCTAAATTATTTAACATTAATAAGAAATAATTTCTAAAAAATACAGCTATCCATTCATCAGGTCAAATGTATAAGAAAAAAAAGTCATTGCATTTTTTCAACATTTTAAAGGAGGCCAAAATGGGAGCCTTATACATTAACTACATTACTTTCATTTGCGATGAATGAGTTTTTCTCTGTAAACGAAATACAAACTCACCTTGAAATGTGTAAAAGGTGATGTGCAGAAGATATTGTAAAGGAGCAAGAGACATTTTAAGTGTTCAACGGTCTGTAACATTCTCACATCTATGTCCTTTCTAACCATTTCAGAGTAAGATTAGTTTTATCGCCTCATTTCAGCGATAAAGAACTTCTCTCTCATCTACACCCAGCTGTGCTACACTGAAATGATGTCTGTGGCACACGGGACCTCACCTTATTTCCGTCTCTGAAATTTTGCTGAAAACTTACCAGTTTGAGGTGGACTAATCCTTTCGCTACAAATCTTATGTAACGTATCTCATGTCTTATTGATCGCCTACGTGTATTCAGATTAGTAGTCGAAAGAATGTGGTTTTTCTAGTAGTGGTAGACATTAGGAATATCTAGTGTGCGCGGAACGTCGGTAACGGACAAACGGCGACCTTATACTGCTACTCGTCTGCAGTGAAATTTTTTAAATGCCATATAAATTTTATTGTTTCAGATATTGATTTAAAAAAAAATAATAATATTCCGTCGCTTCGCTTGAATCCCTTTCTGTAAGGATTTTTCGAATCTGTGACGTACTCCGAGGTTGTAGCTGGATTGTGGCTGTCTGAATTTCTATGTATGGAAAGGGCGGCAGAGGTATTTCGTGGTTTAGATGGCATCTATCCGTGGACTTTATCCGTGGAATAAACAGGTGTTTAACTCTCTTTGTTGTCCCAATTACCAATATTTGCACCGTATTATGAGGCCAATGGCTCTGAGCACTATGGGACTTAACATCTGTGGTCATCAGTCCCCTAGAACTTAGAACTACTTAAACCTAACTAACCTAAGGACATCACACACATCCATGCCCGAGGCAGGATTCGAACCTGCGACCGTAGCATTATGAGGCCAGCTACTCGATTTTGTAGTTCTTGTAGTGAAGTCGCTGCAGTTTTCTTCAATAATGTTGGCACATTCCTTCTGTACGTAATATCATATGCATACACTTCCGATCATACTTATAACGGTAACGTCCATTTGGCCATGTTTCTTCTTCTGCAGGGTCCCTCTCAGAAGTGTCCTTTCTTTCCAGTCATCTATGTTTTGAATGTTTTGATATTATAGTATGAAGGCTTTCACGACCGGATGACATACCTTCTGGTAAACCTTCCGGGATGTAAGGTCGTGGTCCATGAAACACTTCAGCTCCTAACGTTTCGTCCAGAGCTGCGCTGGACATCTTCAGAGGGGTGTTTCTCCTCCGGTGAGTCTTGCCGACTGACGGGTCGGACGTCTGAGAGCGACTTATGTATCGTAGAAAGTGGGCGTGACCAGAGTTACACGTGATATGCAGAGATAACCTTTGTCAGAGATAAAACTTAACTATCGATCGTAATCTCGTCACGGATAAAACTGTCTAGCAATTCTGTAGTGCTACTGTCCAAATATCACTAAGTTTCATGGTCTCTTCTTTCCGATTTTTATCTCTGGCAAAGGTTATCTCTGCATATCACGTGTAACTCTGGTCACGCCCACTTTCTACGATACGTAAGTCGCTCTCAGACGTCCGACCCGTCAGTCGGCAAGACTCACCGGAGGAGAAACACCCCTCTGAAGATGTCCAGCGCAGCTCTGGACGAAACGTTAGGAGCTGAAGAGTTTCATGGACCACGACCTTACATCCCGGAAGGTTTACCAGAAGACATTTTGATATTAGCTTAAATGTTCTGAAGCCAACTATAGCTGCCATTTTTTCTTTATCCGTTCACTATTGTGCCCATGCCCACATTAGATATTGTGTGGTGGTAACGCATATATTAAGTATGGTGGTACGTGGAAAAACGTGCAGTTTTAGAACTGTGACATGCACCTGAACTCGGGGTGCTAGTGATACTGATGTTATGACAACTAGGACACTTGCTCTCACAAGCGTAATGATAATGGAAACCGTTCAAATAATAACATGTGCAGAAACTAATATGGCATAATGCGCCATCTCAGAATGTTTATGCAGATACATGGTAATGGCTTATGACCGATGTGCTGTGGTACAACGAATAACGAAAAATGGCAGCTGAAGTCGGCATCAAATGATTTGCACAATTCATAGCAGATGCAGACCCGGCCTCAATGAAGGTCATTTAGATAATTTTCTTTGCGTCTGATTATAACGCACTAATCTTTACGCCTTTCTATGTGTACTATACATAACACCCTGAAAGAGCTGTGTGAGTCAGTTTAAGATTACTTGGTCGATGACTCCATTCTTCTTTCCCGCCTGTAGGTAGAGCTTACCACAGATTTTTGTGACCATCGTCTATTTCTAATCTCTCTTCCCGTGCTCAAGTTGATCCATTAACTCTTTCAGGTGGTTTGTATACCCGACTCCAGAGATTGTTTTGCATCCCTCGGGATGTGTGTAGCTCACCGCTATGTGGGGGGCGTCGAGCATCGAGAACAAGAAGGGACGAGAGGCAGACTGTTCGGAGTGATGGCAGTTTTGGTCGGGCAAACGAATGTCACGGTTAGGAGACCGACCGGCCTGCTATGTGTGCTGCACGCGGTTGTTGTTTAATGAACGGGCACTAAATGATGTAGCGCGGAAGTGTGCTCTAATGATTGTGACAAGCAGCAGTCGAACTCGAGCATTGTGTATGGATGCATGCGTAAAAACAGATGTGTTAGAAACGTGACGTCCGGAATGTAAACGTGTTCCTCAGTGTCAAGTATTACTTGCATAGGCTTGTATTGGTATGACAGGATCCTCCACACTGCATAGAGTTGAGTCAGCCGTTGTAACCGCATTGAGCGGCGGCGTCGTGTTGCTCTCAAAATGTGGTGTACTTTTAATGCCAGGCACCTTTCGTAGGGCTCATGCTGGAAGGTCTTTTGCCTTGTGGAAAGTTATAGTATGAGGATGACTGAAGTCTAACGTCATTAAGAAATGCTAAGGTTGAGCAACTTTATGTAATATATTCTGATCCTTGCCCGTTGTTTGATTGAGTGCCGTTTCACCCTGTGTCCAACTGCAATGACGTTATTAGTTTTACGTTCGTATCTGTTCTGCATGATAAGGTTTTAGCCAAAAGACCGAGTTTTGCTGTTGCAGGTTGTTTTAAGGTTCGTTTAAATTGTCTTTTAGTGATTTAAAATTTACAAAGTGTTTTAAACTTTGTGTGGTTTATGAAAAGAGACACTCTATTAATTACTGCAACATGGAACTATTGGCTCAATAACTGACGGCAGTGGTCATCCGTACGCTCTACTGGATGGTTACCGTTGGTGTTTGAGTTCTTAAAAGCTGAGTAATTATTCCCATGCAATTTAGTAGATGTCATGTATTTTAAAGTTGTTATTCTTTCTTTAAAGCAATTATACAGCTCTATTTTTGAACAGGATGCTCTTCATTGTTGCTGTTGTGGTCTTCAGTCCAGAGACTGGTTTGATGCAGCTCTCCATCCTACTCTATCCTGAGCAAGTTTCTTCATCTCCCAGTACTTACCGCAACCCACATCCTTCTGAATCTGTACAGTGTATTCATGCCTTCGTTTCCCTCTATGATTTTTACCCTCTGCACTTCCCTCCACTACTAAATTAATGATCCCTTGATGCCCCAGAACGTGTCCTACCAACCGATCCCTTCTTCAATTCAAGTTGTGCCACAGATTCCTCTTCTCAACAATTCTATTTAGTACCTCCTCATTAGTTACTTGATCATGCGATCTAATCTTCAGCATTCTTCTATAACATCACATTTCGAATGTTTCTATACTTTTCTTGTCTAAATTATTTATCGTCCATGTTTTGCTTCCATACATGGCTACACTCCATACAAATACTTCCGGAAAAGACTTATTGACAGGTACATCTATACTCGATGTTAATAAATTTTTCTTCTTCAGAAACGATTTCCTTGCCATAGCTCGTCTATATCCTCTCTACTTTGACCATCATGTTATTTTACTCCCCTAGCAGCAAAACTCATCTACTACTTTAAGTGCCTCATTCCCTAATCTAATTCCCTCCGTATCACCTGATTTTATTCTGCTACATTCCATTATCCTCGAATAGCTTTTGTTGATGTTCATCTTATATCCTCCTTTCAAGACACTGACCATTCTGTTAAATTTCTCTTCGAGATCCTTTGCTCTCTATGACAGAATTGCAATGTCGTCGGCAAAACCTCACAGTTTTTATTTCCTCTCCATGCATTTTAATTCCTACCGCAAATTTTTCTTGTGTTTCCTTTACTGCTTGAACAATATACAGAGTGAATAACATAGGATACAACCCTGTCTCACTCTCTGCTCAGCCGCTACTTCCCTTTCGTGCCCCTCAACTCTTATAACTGCCGTCTGGTTTCTGTTTCTTCATTATGAACTGCTATAATTAGGTCCATTATTTGTTCATTACAATTCCCGAACTCCGGCCGGGTTGTTTTAGTCGTTGATAGTATGTGTTTTAAAGTATTTGTGGTTTAGTTCAAACGGTTCAAATGGCACTAAGCACTATGGGACTTCACATCAGAGGTCATTAGTCCCATAAACTTAGAGCTACTTAAACCTAACTAAGGACATCTCACACATCCTTGCTCGAGGCAGGATTCGAACATGCGACTGTAACAGGCGCGCGGTTCCGGACCGAAGCGCCCAGAACTGCTCGGTCACAGCGGCCGGCTGAGGTTTAGTTGTCATATATGTTCGTTTACTATTTATAAGTCGCCTGTACCACCCTTATACCAGAATGTTAATGTTACTGCAGGCGACCGCTGTCAGCATTATATGGGGCCTCGGGGCGTGTTGTGTCCATCTCTCGTAACGCATGCTTGAATGGGCATAAAATTAATGATCTTTTCACTTATAGCCATTTAGTTAATGAATACCCTTTGTGATAAAGTGTTTTCAGGTTGGAACTTTATTACCTCTGGGCTATGGTCCTAGCACTCCCAAGTTTGAATGTGAATTGTCCTTCCTCTCGTTATTATGATAACCCTTTTGCTGAGTTCAGTTCAATGAAGTTTATTGCGACATTGATTGAGCTATGCAGCTTAGTGTCAAAGAAGTCTCAGAAGTTGGTTATTCAGCAGAAGGGGGCAGTTGACTCTTAACATCCCGCAGTACATCTGAAAAGTTTCCAGCTTCCATTTCCATGCGTTCTCCCTCGCGTTCCACTTCCATTCAGTACTACAGATGTCACTTGGATGTTAGTTTTTTTTAGAGTTGTTTCTTCGCTTCAACCAGACTTTATCACGCATCCTTCAGTGAACTTGGTTGATCACGTTTTCGACATTTTCTATTTTATATTCCACGAAATTGATATTTAGTCTGACAGTTACTGTGACACTACACAAACCAAATTTAGGCTTTGAGGAATGGATCCCTCCAGGACGAAACTAGTAAAGAAGACTCTCAAGGAAAGTACAATTACAAGTTTTGTGAAGTATGCCAGGGAAAGTGTTCATATTGACAGTAGGATAAGCGTGCCCACAATATCGTGTTGTTTCAGAATGACATTTCATGCCCAGCTCTGCTCGCTCAAGAACATAAATACGAGTATACGTGGACTTAGGCCAAGAGTAGAGAACAGTTATTGCAGAAGCTGACTCATATCTTACATTTAGCTGAAAGGAAACCTGTAATTCCCGATGAACACCCAATGGCGCTGCTACATGCCTGGTTTGTCAGTTAAGAGCTTCTTAAGCTGGTGGTAGGGCCAAAGTTCCGAAACTCACCGTTAAATCTAATGTCAAAAGTGGGAGTAATCAATGCTAAGTAGCATCACATCGATAATTCGAACAGATCCATGTAGGGAATGTGAGCTTTGAAGCTAAAGGCTTCTGTACCGGCGTCGAATGTCTACCTGTCCACAGTGGACGAAGGCATAGGCGCCTGAAGAAAAAGTAAACCGAACCTAAATGTACTCCGACATATCGGAGTACGTAGGGGCTTGTCAGGGCTGGACTGTGAAGTCGCCCACCACTCTAGTGCACAGTGGGTAGAAGAATGGGAAAAGAGAGGAGGCGGTTTAAATTTGAGGTAGCGGTCAGAGGTAGATGGCCTAAGCCATCCGTTTCATACAAGAGCTAAAACACGAGAGATCCAGAGGCAGACGACACAAAGCCATCAGTTCTCTTGCTGAAATAAATGACAATAGAACGAAAATCTCAGGCCCTGCAGACCAAGGAGCGGCCAGAAATCGCCATGTGACGCTTGTGTCACGCCTTTTACCCGATCGCAGTGTGGCGCCTATGACCGTTTTTGTTAGTAAATTACCAAAAATAATAGTGTCTGCCTATACCACGTATCTGTCTGGCATGTAGGCTCTGAAGGAACTCATGCTGGACATGTAACTGAAGAATGTGACAAAAAAATTTACAATAAAATTTGGTACTTCAGTGCTCTAATATTCCCATACTGCCTTCCCGTCCTAATCACTTTTCAAGAGATTCTATTCCCTGACAGAGAGCACCTGCAGACCAAAATGAGTGGTTCTAGAAAGGCTAAACTTCACGACTTCATCTACTTTATGGTGCAGCCTCATTAACCACATTTCATAGTTCTGAACTCACTTAATTATAAGGGTCGACAAGAGGGTTTCCATTGGAAGACCCTACAATGCGAAATTGCTACGCCAATCAAGCAACATCGCCTAGAGCACTGAGGCAATCACCTTAACGACTCAGCAGGTCGAAGATACCCGTTTCGTAAAACACCGTTTCCCGCTGCATGAAGAAGTTCATAACGGGCTGCTGCCCCTTCTCTTCTGACAGGGTAGAATTTTCACGACCTTTTCTGAGGGCTCGAACGCGAGATAATCGAAGTCAGTACTGTGCGGGGGGGGGGGGGGGGGGAGTGGGGGAGAGGGATGAGCGACTGTCTGATGGATGAGACTGGCTTCTCCGATCAACCGGCGTCATGTGCCGAATCGCGAATAGCACAGAACTTGGTTCAAATTTCTACAAACGTGGTTTTCGATTTACGTACAAATTCTTTATTCTTCGATGTATATTTATAAGGGTTTGTACATCAGCAGCTAAGAAAAGAACAACAGCACGTTGTTCCTGTTTGGACACATTTGGTAAAAACGTTTTTATAGTTCAAATTCACGTTTTCCTTTTTACCGCACGCATGTCGTAAAGACACAAAGGCTGCACTAATGTCTTGCTAATATGTCGCTGCTTGTGTACTGGCAACAGAATATGTGCAACGACGCCCTCAAATGGGAGCCTTTTTGATCGCTTCTTATATATTTATCGATGGCAGACACAGATGTATCGTCCTAAGAAGGTAACTGATTATGAATGTCATTGGAACCAAGGTGAGTGGGTACCTGTCCTGGAAAGTTATTGAAATGCTGTAACAAGAGCAGCATTGTTGTATCGATAACGTGTATGATAACCACTACAGTCCGAATAGTAGCCGAAAACTATTTTCACGCATACTGGTTTTTCTTCCCCTTCTTCTGCCTTACAACAATGATCTCTCATATCCTACGTGCAGTATCCGTCCAAGGAAGTCAAAAGTCACAATAGGCGAAAGGGACAACTGGTATCAGTATAGATTTGATTCCCACTTTCACATAGTTTGTTCATAAGACAGAGCACAAGCCCTTAAGTACAAATTTTATGATGTAGATAGAAATATGAATAACATTTCAGCAATTTGTCAGTGGGGTACGATCTTGAAGAACTAGTTAATCAGGTGGCATTCTGCCTGCAGTCGAGACACAGGACTTACAACGCAACTTATTATTTATCTCAAGTGGTCACTATTAGTAGATGTTCCATCAGTATTGGTAGATGGGTAGTCTATTTTTCTTAGTGGTTTTATCTTTATGTTAATCCATGTCCTGCAGTAACTGTTCTTTTTATTTTCTAGTTTTTATTTTTTCGCTTTGAACCGGGAAAGCTACCTAATCTGTAAAAAACAGTAATGTGATCTGATTTTAATTCCACTCGTGTGACAAACGGAATATCAGTCCATTGTGTACTTCTTGGTATAAAAGTGATGGCATGTAGTAAAATTACGCCATTCTTATATTACTTTGTTTTGTCAACACGAAGTTCTCTTTTTTGAGCGCAGTTGACAGTTTCGAGTCATCACTGGAGAGTGTACGTTACTGATCCGTCTCTAAATAGTACCGCTACCCTAGCAACAACTTTGGGGATCTTAAACTACCTTACAGTGTCTACAGCTCCAGTTATATCCTCATGCTATTCTTCAGTCCATTTTTAGGTCCGAAGATTAAATTTATTTACTCATACTTGTACATTTTGAACCAAAAATGATTTTTAGCCAGTACTTCCACAATTATTTTTCCCATTATCTTGTGAATAATTGCAGTCAGTAATTTACGGGCGTAATATCTCTGTCAGAGACTCTAATACTACTCTCCTACACATAATATATCATAGGGGAGACCGCTGCTAGTTGGCACAGATTTTGGTTGCTCTACGGTTTTGTGTAATACTTGGAGCGATTCTGGCGAATGCGGCGGATAGCTTAAGGTTACGGCAAAAATCATGTAGAACACAGTAGTTAGATAAGTATCTAGGTAACCACAAAAACACTTTTCGTAAAAGCTTGTAACTACGTCAACTAACTGCTGGTGAGGGGTTAGTTGGCAAACACTACAAGCTAGTTGGCATAAGCTGATAATGCTTCGGGAAACCTACACAGAATACAAAAATTTTCGAGGAAAAACATTTCGTGTTATCACACATTCAGGTAACTTCCTTTTCAAACAATAAATTGTTCAAAAAATAAAGTCCTGATGAAGTAATAAAAAATAAAAATCTTCTCTGCTTATATGCATAAACAACGACTTGAACTTAAATGTGTGAGCAAACAGTGAATTCTTCAAGTAAAATTTATTCTGCTTATTATTATAACTACCCATAGTTACTAAAATACAATTAGTTCAATGTTTTAAATCAACCACAAATGTAGGAGTTAGACCGAATGATCCTTGTCTAGCCATTTCCCGTTATTCCCCTTCTTGATCGCGGTGAACAGGACAGTTTCATAGTCATGGGTTTCCACAATCTTCACAGGGTAGCAACAGCGAGGATAGTAGTTCATCAAAGAAACTCATTTATACGGAACTCATGGTGATCCGAAGACCTTTGATATTAAGTGAGATTAGTTGCTGGTCTTCTTCGATGTGACCTGCTGGTATCTTTTCGAGGTTCTCCGAGATTCGTTGGAACTGTCGAATGAAAACTCACACCATCGCTTAAGCAGGAGGTTAAGAGTGAAAGCTCTTCCTCATTATGGGTTCTTCATCGTCTGAACTATCATTGAGCGATGCCAAGATCCTGTAATTTCTGGCACATATAGTATCTGACATGTAGTCAGTAGAATCCATAGAAAAATGTTCAAATCCACGTAATCTGAGATTTTTTTCCTTCGATTAGTAAACCTTTGCCATGTCACACTTTTTGACTGAACGGTCCTTTTTCTTCTTACTGACCCTTGCACAAAGTTTGAGTTCTTTTGGGACCGGATGTTAGACTAGCAGTAAACCTTTATTTTCTGCCGTGATTGGATTGTTGTCGTGTTCCAACAATGGGGGAAGGACCAATTTCTTCTGGGGTGATTTGTATTTATTCATTTTTATAGAAATTGTTCAATTATATTAAACAATATTGGAGGGATTATTTTGCATCAGTGTGGAGTGAGTTGTCTTAGGAATGTCAATCGACCCCATACCGTGCTATGCCGAATAGCCTCACGGTGATGCCAGGAACGAAATGGACACCACACAATCCCAAACATCATTATAGAAGATTATGATGCATGCATGCAATCAGAGTTAACAACTCTTTCGAAGAGCACCTTCTTCAGCTCCTCAATGAGATCTACAGGTTTACCAGAACAAAAAATGGAACAAAATGTTACAAAGAAAACATTTATTCGTCATTCAGAGAAACGATGTACATTAATTCATGAAGCTTCCCAGAAGACTGAACTTATGGTGGATGCTGCTCATTTACAAGCACACCCCACTAGTACGATGACAGTGCTCTCATTCCAGGCACCAGGAAAGAGAAAGTGTGTGCCAACGAGCCACTTCTGCCAACTAAGCCCGGTTTCCCTTACTTAACAGCAAAAACTGACACTGGTGAATGTAAACGGTAACAGAAGCTAAGACGTTCCTTAACGCAACGGACAGCAAAAGTGCTGCTTGCGAGTTAACTGCGAGTGTGTCGTTGATATCTGACTACCCATTACACAGGTCTGCAAAAGAATTTTTTTTGTCAACTCCATGAGAACTTTTTACCGAATTATATGTTTTAGAATGCGCTGATTTCAGATGTTAAGTCCATTGTTTCTATCATCTAAGGTTTTTTTGCAAATTCCAACACAAAAAATTGGTAAAAGCACTTGTTTATTCAAAATTATCTAACATAATATTTTTTTTACAGCCAATGAAACATTATTTTGAGACATATAGTTACAATATTATACTTATTCATGTGTTTATGAAACCTTTTCTTCTTTTCCTTGTTACTTCGCCAAGCCCTTTTCCGATTTCTATCTTTAGTTTTCCGCTTAAGCATCCTACAGTAGTCAGCAAGCATAGTGACATCCCATCTTCCTTGGTACCGTCACTCGATGTCACGGACATCCTGGTGAAACAGCTCCCCGTGTTCTTCACTGTAAGCTCCCAGGTTTTCAGGATAACTGTCTATGTGGGAGTGTAAAAAATGGACCTTCAAGCTCATCTTGCAGCCTTGAGCTTCGTATATTGCTAGCATCCGTTGAACAATGGCTTTTTAGTCAGGATCATTAGTATATCCTAAAAACTTTTGCACTACATCCTTGAATGATGTCCAAGCTTCTTTTTCCTTCTCAGTCATACTTTCCACAAAGAGCGTGTCGGTTAAAAGTTTTCTTATGTTGGGGCCAGTGAAAACTCTCTCCTTCAACTATTCTTCTGACAGCTTTGAGAATTTTCTAGACAGATATTTAAAACAGTCCCCATCCTTTTGCAGCGATTTTACAAATTGTTTCATCAACCCCGTTTGATATGGAGATGGGGCAACAAAACCTTTTCTGGTGGTACCAAAGTGGTATTGATACCATTTTTCTCCCCAGGTTTTAAAGTTTCTCGGGGTGGTCAATCACTTTTAGTCCACTGCTGTTCTCTGGCTCTACTATCCCACAAGCTTAGGAAGCATGAGTGCCTGCTGACCCAAAAGAATCGTGAGTATTTGATTTTTTCCAGTATAGTGGCCAAATCGTTAAAGTTTTCGTCCATATGCACATAATGTCCCATTGGAAACCATGCCAATTTATTTCCATTGTGCAATAATACTACTTTAAGACTAGTTTTGGATGAATCAATGAATAGGCCCCATTCGGATGAGTCATAGTGCAGATCAAAGGAATGCATGTGTCCTTCAACATCATCGCAAAAAAATAAATTCCTTCCTTTGAGAAAAACTGGGTAAATTGTTTTTCTCGGTGTCTGTACCATGAAAATGAGGTGCCAGATGATAAAAGGTTTTTATTTTTAAATCTGTAACCTAACATTTCGTCTGCATGTATTGAAAAACTTAAATTTCTTACTAGTTCATTGAGCTCACTTTGGGAAAATAGTTGAGGACTTTCATCTCCGTCAGAAGAAAAACTTGAGCTTGATTCACCCTGAGGAGGTAATGAAACTTCGTCCTCCAACTCACTCGTGTATTAATCCAAACTGGAAGGCTGCTGTGGGATAGGTATTGCAGAGCTACTGGGCATTGGACGTATAGCTTAGTCAAGGTTAGGATAACTTATGCTTCTTTTGTTTTTTGAACTGAATCCGTTTACGTCAGCTGAACAGAAGTAGCAATTAGAGGTATGGTTGTTCCGCTCACGCCATATCATACGAATTCCAAATCGAAATGCATTTTTCTTAACCTTCAACCACATACAAAGATCTTCTTCACATCTTCTACTCAACTTATACGGGGCCCATGGTTTATCTTGATCACAAAGTTTTAATGTAGAGTAAGCAAGATAAACTTTACTCAAAAAATCATTTATGCTTCTCTGTGGACTTTTAATAGGTATTCACCAAAGATATAACAAAAACTGTTTGGAGAAATAACACAACCTCTTGTGGCCATGGCCGGCCGGGGTGGCCGAGCGGTTCCAAGCGGTACAGTCTGGAACCTCGTGACTGCTACGGTCGCAGGTTCGAGTCCTGCCTCGGGCATGGATGTGAGTGATGTCCTTAGGTTAGTTAGGTTTGAGTAGTTCTAAGTTCTAGGGAACTGATGACCTTAGAAGTTAAGTCCCATAGTGCTCAGAGCCATTTTTCTTGTAGCCATGACTAGACAGTAACAGCAGTACTGTTCACCTTGAATAACAATACATCTACTGAGAGTTTCTCTTCATTTCATGCGAGATACAAATCGTCATTTGACTTGTCGCAACACGATAAAACTGAGCAACAAGATTGTTTGCATTTGATTCTGGCGCCCAGGAGTTCACGGTAAAATCTGCAAGTGTAACAAAGAATAGTACACGCTGTAAATTTTTTAATTTAAGTTTATTTTATCAATTATAATTGATATAATTTTTAATAATTATTAAATTAGAAAAACTTAGGTTTATTACTACTCAACATAAATAGTGCAATATACATAAAAACCTATGTGATAGAGTTTTTTGAATACTTTTCCTGTTTTTGGGAGGTCAAAATCCATAAAAAATGTAAAAAAATCCTATGCAGTTTTTTAGTTGCAGACCTGTGTTATCGATAGCTTCACCATCTGGCGCGTATTACTTCCTTGTTATCGCTGCCCCGGCTGGGCTTCAAAAGCGGCTGCTAGAGTTCCAGAGGGAAAGATGTTCGACCAGTGCAGAGGAGGCAGTTTATGCGTAGTGTTCGCGCAGTTTGGAGCCGGGGCCAGCAGCAGTGCTAGAAGCAACTGACACGTGGTTCGGATCTGCACATCGTCCTTTCCTGGTCGTCGTTCACTATTCTTCGCCGGGACTGGGTGGAATGTAAGAGGCTATGTTGGCCTGTGCTGTGCGTATCTGGCTGTGCAGCCTGTGCACCGATTTCCCGCTCCGTAAGTTGTCTGAGCTGATCTTTCGCGTTTATACTGATTCAGTCGTCATGCACGCCTTTGTCATTTGCCTCTGTGTGATCCTACGACAAATTTATTGTCGCGCCTGCTCTGTGTGCAATTTTTTTTGAAATGACTTGGCTTAATCTACTAGGAGAGGCAGTTTCTAAGAATTTGCCATAGTGGATTATTCTTAAATTGACATGTTCATGTAATGTGAGTTTATCACATTCTGCCCGACCTTAGGCTGTAGAGTTTATGCAGCGATTTGTATCGTGCGGGCACGCTGGGTCAAAGTTAGTGCTGTTTTCAGTGGTGTATGAAATTTGGTGCCTTGCGACATATCTAGTGGTTATTGCGATTTGTGTGCCCTGCATTCACGCATAATTATATCAGGGGCCTATGCATTATCTGCTTTTTAAAATTTGGCGATTTTTAAATAGTTTTATGTGAGAGAACAAACTTTTTCTGTATTTTAATACTTGTTTTCACTATGTTTGCTGTTCACTTTTTGAACACAACCTACGACCAGCTTAGAAATAGAAGTGATGACACTTTCTGCAGGACCTGACCATCGTTTTGCAGGACAATGCTCAAGCACGTACAGCGCAAGCTGTTACTGATTTGTTTGAATGATAGGATTCCTACGGGCTATACCACCAGCTGCAATCCCCTGACTTAAGGTCTCCTAAGTTCAACTCGATTTCTAACCTGAAGAAAACACTTCACGGCATTCGCTTCAGAACTGCTACAAATTCGTCGGGCAATAGACCGCGCACCTCGAACTATGAACGCAACTGGCACTGCTAACAGTATCGTACGTCTTCCTCATCACTGGCAACGAGTTATACACAATGCTGGTGACTGCTTTGAAGGTCAGTAAAACTTTAAAACACATATCTATTTTGTACGAGCTGTAAATAAATAGTAGCTACTATTAAAGTTCCAACTCTCGTGCATATATTCTGCAGGAAATGTTTAAAATGTCTCGGATCTCTTGCTCTTCAACAATCCACGTGGGCTTAGAAGACAATACATTTACAAAGGACAGGAAAGTAATCCCATATTCATACCAATTCCAATAATATTATCAAACGATTTGGAAAATCAGTGGATTGAACTGCATGCTAAGTTTGATGTCTGAACAGTGAACTGATTCGCACGTGTTCCTACCACGTTGTGAACTGAACAAAGAACTAGCATTCCGCACACGAAATACGATCGAGAAGAACTTCTGAATAAATCTGGAAAACCCCGAAATGTATAACTACACAAAGGCAGCAATCTCATCATCATTCTGGAGGATGACGGTTGAGTATGTCTTTTTCAATGTAAGAAGACAAAGTGTCTGTACTAAACAGTTCGGCACATGCATGCGGTAGCACGGAGGATAGCAGAGCGTTTCCACAGCGGCGGTGGTGGGGGGGGGAGGTGGGGGGGGGGGACGGAAGCTGTATCCTATTCACAACCATGCAAAGTCTCTCAGACTGATCCCCAAACCATACAATACTATTGGCAAGCTAGTATCACATTAACTCAACTCAAGTAGGACAAGCATTACCCAACTGAAGATAAAGCTGCTCTCTAGCAGGCGGAAGAGTGGCTGTAGGGTCTTTGGAACAAGCAATTGCTATCGATATGCGTATGAATATATGGAGTATATGAGAAAGAACTTTATAACTTTAAAAATGCACGTATTCACTTAAGTTACAGTGTTATGATCTAATTTCTTAAAAAAGTGCATAACGTTTCTTAACCTTATAAGTAAGCAAGTTCTGTGTGACTTCTATTGGTTATGCGGAGCATGTTTTATCTGAAGCGTTTCTCTTGCCAAACGCGCTGCACAACATCAGGCGTAACTTTTTAGATTGCATTGTAAATTCTAGCTCTGAGCTCTGGCCGAGAAACCCGCAAGGGTAGACCAAACACGGTATACTTGATGAATCCCCGAAACAAAAAGTCAAGAGGTATGAGTTGCGGTGAATATGAGGGCCATTCGGTAGGAGCACCTCAGGCCATCCAGTTACCTGGAAAGACGACATGTAGAAATCGTGGATGTCTGAGATACAACCGTTATCTTAAAACAAACAAAACACTCCTACTGTATATGGGACGAAAAACTCTCGAAAAGCAGCCCGGATCGATTTTATTGGACTGTTCATAAAACTTTGTTTCACTTGTTCTACGACGTCAAATGAACGGGAACGACCCGAGTCTATACAGGGTGTTACAAAAAGGTACGGCCAAACCTTCAGGAAACATTCCTCACACACAAATAAAGAAAAGATGTTATGAGGACATGTGTCCGGAAACGCTTAATTTCCATGTTAGAGCTCATTTTAGTTTCGTCAGTATGTACTGTACTTCCTCGATTCACCGCCAGTTGGCCCAATTGAAGGAAGGTAATGTTGACTTCGGTGCTTGTGTTGACATGCGACTCATTGCTCTACAGTACTAGCATCAAGCACATGAGTACGTAGCATCAACAGGTTAGTATTCATCACGAACGTGGTTTTGCAGTCAGAGCAATGTTTACAAATGCGGAGTTGGCAGATGCCCATTTGATGTATGGATTAGCACGGGGCAATAGCCGTGGCGCGGTACGTTTGTATGGAGACAGATTTCCAGAACGAAGGTGTCCCGACAGGAAGCAATTGATCGGCGTCTTAGGGAGCACGGAACATTCCAGCGTATGACTCGCGACAGGGGAAGACCTAGAACGACGCGGACACCTGCAATGGACGAGGCAATTCTTCGTGCAGTTGACGATAACCCTAATGTCAGCGTCAGCGTTGACCACGTCACTGTATGGAGAGTGCTACGGGAGAACCAGTTGTTTCCGTACCATGTACAGCGTGTGCAGGCACTATCAGCAGCTGATTGGCCTCCACGGGTACACTTCTGCGAATGGTTCATCCAACAATCTGTCAACCCTAATTTCAGTGCAAATGTTCTCCTTACCGATGAGGCTTCATTCCAACGTGATCAAATTGTAAATTTTCACAATCAACATGTGTGGGCTGACGAGAATCCGCACGCAATTGTGCAATCACGTCATCAACGCAGATTTTCTGTGAACGTTCGGGCAGGCATTGTTGGTGATGTCTTGATTGGGCCCTATGTTCTTCCACCTACGCTCAATGGACCACGTTATCATGATTTCATACGGGATACTCTACCTTTGCTGCTAGAACATGTGCCTTTACAAGTACGACACAACATGTGGTTCATGCACGATGGAGCTCCTGCACATTTCAGTCGAAGTGTTCGTACGCTTCTCAACAACAGATTCGGTGACCGATGGATTGGTAGAGGCGGACCAATTCCATGACCTCCACGCTCTCCTGACCTCAACCCTCTTGACATTCATTTGTGGGGGCATTTGGAAGCTCCTGTCTACGCATCCCCGGTACCAAATGTACAGACTCTTCGTGCTCGTATTGTGGACGGCTGTCATACAATACGCCATTCTCCAGGGCTACATCAGCGCATCAGGGATTCAATGCGACGGAGGGTGGATGCATCTAGCCGCGCTAACGGAGGACATTTTGAACATTTCCTGTAACAAAGTGTTTGAAGTCACGCTGGTACGTTCTGTTGCTGTGTGTTTCCATTCCATGATTAATGTGATTTGAAGAGAAGTAATAAAATGAGCTCTAACATGTAAAGTAAGTGTTTCCGGATACGTGTCCACATAACATACACTCCTGGAAATTGAAATAAGAACACCGTGAATTCATTGTCCCAGGAAGGGGAAACTTTATTGACACATTCCTGGGGTCAGATACATCACATGATCACACTGACAGAACCACAGGCACATAGACACAGGCAACAGAGCATGCACAATGTCGGCACTAGTGCAGTGTATATCCACCTTTCGCAGCAATGCAGGCTGCTATTCTCCCATGGAGACGATCGTAGAGATGCTGGATGTAGTCCTGTGGAACGGCTTGCCATGCCATTTCCACCTGGCGCCTCAGTTGGACCAGCGTTCGTGCTGGACGTGCAGACCGCGTGAGACGACGCTTCATCCAGTCCCAAACATGCTCAATGGGGGACAGATCCGGAGATCTTGCTGGCCAGGGTAGTTGACTTACACTTTCTAGAGCACGTTGGGTGGCACGGGATACATGCGGACGCGCATTGTCCTGTTGGAACAGCAAGTTCCCTTGCCGGTCTAGGAATGGTAGAACGATGGGTTCGATGACGGTTTGGATGTACCGTGCACTATTCAGTGTCCCCTCGACGATCACCAGTGGTGTACGGCCAGTGTAGGAGATCGCTCCCTACACCATGATGCCGGGTGTTGGCCCTGTGTGCCTCGGTCGTATGCAGTCCTGATTGTGGCGCTCACCTGCACGGCGCCAAACACGCATACGACCATCTTTGGCACCAAGGCAGAAGCGACTCTCATCGCTGAAGACGACACGTCTCCATTCGTCCCTCCATTCACGCCTGTCGCGACACCACTGGAGGCGGGCTGCACGATGTTGGGGCGTGAGCGGAAGACGGCATAACGGTGTGCGGGACCGTGGCCCAGCTTCATGGAGACGGTTGCGAATGGTCCTCGCCGATACCCCAGGAGCAACAGTGTCCCTAATTTGCTGGGAAGTGGCGGTGCGGTCCCCTACGGCACTGCGTAGGATCCTACGGTCTTGGCGTGCATCCGTGCGTCGTTGCGGGTCGGTCCCACGTCGACGGGCACGTGCACCTTCCGCCGACCACTGGCGACAACATCGATGTACTGTGGAGACCTCACGCCCCACGTGTTGAGCAATTCGGCGGTACGTCCACCCGGCCTCCCGCATGCCCACTATACGCCCTCGCTCAAAGTCCGTCAACTGCACATACGGTTCACGTCCACGCTGTCGCGGCATGCTACCAGTGTTAAAGACTGCGATGGAGCTCTGTATGCCACGGCAAACTGGCTGACACTGACGGCGGCGGTGCACAAATGCTGCGCAGCTAGCGCCATTCGACGGCCAACACCGCGGTTCCTGGTGTGTCCGCTGTGCCGTGCGTGTGATCATTGCTTGTACAGCCCTCTCGCAGTGTCCGGAGCAAGTATGGTGGTTCTGACACACCGGCGTCAATGTGTTCTTTTTTCCATTTCCTGGAGTGTATTTTCTTTCTTTGTGTGTGAGGAATGTTTGCTGAAAGTTTGGCCGGACCTTTTTGAAACACCCTGTACAGGGCAGCCATGTATGCTGCAACTGCCTCTAGCGCTTGCGGTGGCGCGATGCTCTAGTAGCGTACTACCTGAGTCACAACTTGATCTACTTTCCTTCAAGATGACACCAATACCTAATCTGTAAGTCGTAATTTTCTTTTTTATACACCCATTACTGAAAGAAAGGTGTCCATAGCAGACAGCTTTCAATGTTAATTCACAGCTATGTGTCGTCTTCGATTTCTACCACTGGTATCGTGTGGATGCCAAGTTAGATGTTTTCTCCCCCCGTCCCCCCCCCTTCCCACCCACCCCACACACACACACACAGGGTAATAATGCCCCAGACTAGTCTGGATCCATGGTACAGTTCATGTCTAGAATAGCCATTCGCCCGCATGAAGGTGTTTCGATCAACTAGGTGACACGTTTCCATTGATCGGCGGTAAAGCCTCGCGATTCCGTGTCCATTACAACTCCAACTGACGATCTCATTGGGTCAACGTCAGAACATCTATGGGTGCTTGCTGTGGAGCCCCATGTACTTCAATGTATGCTGAAAGATGTGCTCGCACGATGCTCTGTTGTCAGATGTTCCACAAATCATTGCTTTGCAGGGCGAGAAAGTTTCTAACCTCCACATTCTGCAAAAAGGTGTGGGTTTCCAAACGCTTCTTTCCTACTCGTGGTTTGTCCATCCGTTGATCACTTTTCACAGATGTTCATGATAACAGGACACCAGATGCTTGACTATAGCATTGTGTCGTTTGTCAAATTCGAGTCTATTAGTGGATTCCCATATTTGCCGTTCGTGTAGCAGCCAGGTAGAATGAACCAGTTGTTTCCTCACCGGCTCAAGAAATTTTCACCCCAGAGCGCACGCGCAGATGCATCTTAAAGCAGATAGCGCGGCGTTAGAGTCATGTGCCTAACCGTACACGCACACCCTTTACGCGACCACATGGAAGTTTCAAGCGGTTAGAATACGTTAACGTGGGTGAATGTAAGGATGTGACTCGGCGTGAAAAAGGTACAATCGTGATTAGTGTTACCCCTAACCCTACGGTGCTTCAAGTGGCTGGATTTATAGGCATCAGGCGGCAGACTGTTCAGCGTGACAACAAGTAGGCATCTAACACACGTGGGCACGAAACACGACTTCAGAATTGTAGTCAGAAGAAAATCCTGACAGAGGGACTGGAGAGCCGTTTCACGGCTTGTGAATCGACATCACTTCGTAACACGACAGGAATTGCTGTAGGCAATGAACGAAGGTCCATCCCCACCTGTTAGCAAGAGAATACTGCGACGAGAACATCATGCAATGAACTTTTGGAGTCTGTCAGCTCGCACGAGGCGATTGCTCACACAGACACAGAGCTGCGTGTCTTCTGTGGGCTGGCAACCATCGAATGTGGACCGTAGCTCACAGGTGGAACGTAATGTTGTCTGACAATTCATGTTTTTGCCTGTATTCAAATGATGTACTTCGTCGACGGCACCGAAGGCCAGACGAAGCTTCATAATTCGGATGTGTGCAAGACTAGGTTCAAGCCGGCTGTGGGTCTGTGATGTTTTGGAGGTTTTCCTTTATCATGAACTGGGCCCGCTCCTGTGGCAACCAGTTACATGAACTACCATCTTTATTTAAAATATTCTGAATGATCAGGTGTCGTCTTCCAGTCATCTTCATAATGTGTTTCCTATTGATACCGCTGTTTTTCAAGACCACAGGAAAGTTGATAGGGCCGGAAGAATGGGTGACTGATTTTCTAAACACTCCCTGCTCTATTAAATCTCGACTGGCTTCGGAAATACTGCCACAAACCTCATAGAAAATCTGGGCATGCTCAAACAGAGTGTAAAACGCAGACATCAGCTTCCTCGCGGTGTGGATAATTTACGTGATTAAATTTCGATAGTGACTTAACCTAGATGCTCATATCTGCACAACCTTGTGGATTCACTTCCTAACGAAATACGGGAGCTATCAAGTCGATGGGCGAAATTATGTGGTACCGCATTCAGTACATCCATGCGTTAGCACGGAGGATGGCAGAGCGTTTCCACGGCGGCAGGGGGGAAGCAATATACATTAAAGTGCTCGTCATTTATGACGGCGGCCGAGTTTAGGTTCGTTCTGCGCATCTGACGTCACAAAACACAGTCAGCCAATGAACAGAGAACGACGTTGCCAGAGCTCGACTGTAGTGCAGACCACGGACGAGTGCCTTCAGTTTTAGAAACGTTCAGTCATAAATAAAGTGATTGAACAAAGGAGTGTCTTGATAGCAGACTTTTATAGAAAGTTTGGAAAAAAGCATTCTTTATACCAATTGCTATTAATTAATTAAACCAAACAAGTAATAAGCCTCCTCATTCAGGCAATAGCAAGGAAAGAAAGGTGTTTGTATCATTCTCACTAACCGCTTTTTCGCAATAAAGAACAGCGGTAATTGTTTATTTCCTATTGTACTTCGACGAAACGTGAGTAATTGATAGTCATACCAACAGTGTTTGTCGGTATTTTGCGTGATATTTTAAAGTCCTTCAAGAGTTGTATTAAATGTTGTGCTGCGTTAGCGGACGAGGTGTCTCACTTCATGAATTTTATTCGTTTGAATGTAATTTTTTGAAATTTCTAATGGCAACTATACGCTATGGACTTTTAACTCTGCAAACTCTTCAAAATTTCGTGCAATGGTTTACTGCATGTAATGCTGCACAATCACTGCGTTGAACTTCGAAACAAAATTAAGTCATTTATGGGGAGAAGGTATCAGTTTATAAGATGTGTAAAAATCAAATTTTTGGGCCAAATAGTATTTGTGAAATCGAATGATAAAGTGTGTCAAAGCAGTGCACCATGTTTCTGCACAGGCGAGCAGTGCAGTGATGACAAAATCGCGCACTGCGCGGAATGCGGAGGGCACGTCTCTGTAGCAGCGAAAGGGTTAATGTGGGCGTGGTGGCTTTACTTCATAAACTGCGCGTTCCCCCCTAAACGTAAGTTTGCGAACTATAGTATGGCGCTGCTTCTCTTGACGCGTGCAAATGGCTCTGAGCACTATGGGACTTAACAGCTGTGGTCATCAGTCCTCTAGAACTTAGAACTACTTAAACCTAACTAACCTAAGGACATCACACACATCCATGCCCGAGGCAGGATTCGAACTTGCGACCGTAGCAATCGCGCGGTTCCGGACTGCGCGCCTAGAACCGCGAGACCACCGCGGCCGGCTTGACGCGTGCAACTGGCAACGCAGCAATCTCCCGCGTCTGGGCGGGCATGCGCGAACCGCCAAGATAAAAGAATTGAACTATAGTTTACAAGCCATGTAAAGTCTCGCAGATTAATCCCCAAGCCATATTTCGCCAACGGAGACTTATCTTTTTTGGCCTTACCGCGTTAAATGCTCGCAACGCCACTGGGCAATACGCAATCTCGCGGTGGCAGGTGGTCACAATGTTTTGCTAATCTGTGCGCACTCGGTAATAATTTAGCATCTTTGTACATATCAGACTATGACGTCACGTCATAGATTAGGGCAAATGATCAATTGAGTCTGCACCTACGCATTTGGAAATCATTGGCAACTTACAACTAACCACACGGCCATATTCCACACAATAGAGTGAACACATCATATCACTGAAACACGGTTAACTACACAGATACCGCGGCACTGTGGAATAAGTCTCAGCTGTGGGGAGCATTAACATGTCAGCATGCGCTGGCTGCCTGGGTAATTGGATGGCGCCCTGCCGCGAGCGAGTTGTGGTTTCGGCCATTGGGCGTCCGCCACACCTCGGCCGCTTGCTAATTAATTAGCCGGCAGATCCCGCGCCGGAATGTGGGTTCCACGAGCGGCCGCCGTCTTCCACACTGGGCGACGCTCGGCTCTCGGGCCATCAGCGCTAATAGCTAACCACACTGTGCGATCCCGTGTCGGCACGTCTGCGGTGGCGGTCCCAGCATCGGAGATGACCTGACAGATTGTGAACGGACACAACATTCGAGCCAACGCGAACTTGTCTCACCCTCGTGCTGAGACGACGCTAATATTTTTGTTTCTTTAACTTCTGTCGATGATCAGACTATAGATTTCAGTCTGTAACAACCGTCTTCGGATCTTTCATAAGAACGAAATCAAATCCAGTGGCTGTAAAATGTAGATTAAATTGCGAAATAATGAAAGGGTCCTAATTATTTCATATAGAAACACACCTGATTAAAAAAGGAGACTCATATTGCCATAATATTACTAATCCAAATTGATATCTTGAAAAGACACAAATTATATGTACATTACAGAAAGGACGTAAACTCTACAAGGGTTGTGCTTTATACATTCGCTTGCTGTATTCCAATCCCTGCTTCTTCTGCAGTCTGTAATCTCTACAGATCCCTCTAGGACCATCCAGGTTAATCGCTGACGTGACAACAGATATCCTACCATCCTGTCCCTTCCATTTGTCAGTATACCATACGTTGCCAATTCTGTGGAGAACTTCTTCATTCTTTATCTTATCAGTCCACCTAATTTGCAACATTCTTCCGTAGCACCATACCTCAAATGCTTAGATTCTCTTCTGTTCTCGTTTTTCCACTGTCCATGATTCACTATCGTACAACTATCGTATTTGTCAAATTTGTGTACAGTGTGCTCCTCAGCTACATCCTCATACATTGCCACTGTATTCATATTGGACAAATATAAATGTACGATTAAGTAAAGAACTTACGAAATAGTTTTTTATCAAACTGCACGGAAGTACGATATCCTACAACTGTTTACATGTTAATTAATAACGCTTAGACCGCTCATCAACCACGGTAATTTATTGCTACCTTAAGATGTGATTAATCCACAAACAACTTTGTCTTAATGTGTAATTATTAAAGTTATGTGCTTTGAATATCTTGAACCTATATAAAATATACCTAACAACTATGCATCACAGCATAGTAAAAGGGACTGAAATTAAAAATTTATTTCGTTCTCTATTTATAGGGCAAACGAAAGAGAGGGGAAAGGGGGGAAATGATATGGCGTAGCCGAGGTAGATAAGAACTCGTGTTATACTTACTATACGCGATTTTTAAAAGCTGTACCTGTAAAAGTGCCCATTCCTCACGACATTCATTTCCATAAGATATCCTTTGCCTCTTCATATATCGCGATGCTTATTTGGGCTGCATTCTGAGACATTGCTTTAAACAGTTTCGATGTATCGATACAAGCTCGTTTCCACTACCTTTGCTTAATCGTTGAGACAGATTAAGTCCTTCGCGTGTTCGTTTGCAATCGGCTGGTAACATTCATCCGCGGTATAGGACGTGGGGTCCTCCCAGTTCAGACATGGAATGATTAAGTCAAATACGCGGTTGAGATCAGCTCAATTTATCCATGGTGATGGCTAGCTTTACCAGGTGATATTAGTTTCGAAATGTTTGTTTGCGTCGCATTCAGCTTGATTTGGTCTGACAGTCTCTTGAATCACTTGTTCACTCTCAGACTAAAGACTCAACTGGATACAAATTATTTTTCTGCGAATAACGGTGCTTAGTTATCTATGACGAACAAGCAGATCGTTAGGGTCTCACGAATAATCGTCAGGAAGCCTTAACACAAGAGCAAATTCGTTCCTCAGTGGATGAGTACTTGACAAAGGTAGCTAATTGCTATTCTCAGCAGGTGCGGGAGTAAGCAGGAAAAGAACAGAAATTCTGGAACGTACAAAAGCATATGAAATTCACACATGAAAAAGAAAACAACACGTCGATAAACCGTAAGAACGTATGAAAACACAGTGCCACTGGTGACAGGCGGGGAATCTGCTTGACAGCCGCCATTCACTTGTCATCAAGCACACGTGGCACACCAAAAAATACAAGTAACATCTCTGGTTGGCGCGAATCTTGACTGACGGCCGCGACGACGACAAGCAAAAGGCGTATCAGACGCTACGTTTGTACTACCCTGGGCGTTCATAGGCGCTCACGTCTTTCTGCGCAGTGTAATGGGCTATCGTCAACTGGCTATTGCATGACATATTGACTTACCCCACTCAGTGTTATTGTATATTCAGAGGTGTTAACCTCTCACAGATATTTTAGTGTTTTGATTAGTACGATATGATCAACGTTAAGTAGCGATGTAGAAGGCTTGGCAACTGAACTTATACAACATGTATACAAATAATAAGTGGTTAACAGAACCATAATGCAGTGCATTTTTTAAAATGGTTGTCACGGATAAAATAAATACACCGAGAGAAAGTCATTGTGAAAATCTTTGATATTAGTGAGTTTTAATACTGGATTAATAAAAGTTACAAAAACGTTAACTTAATGATTTTAATTCTTCAGATTTCTTCACTCCCCCCCCCCCTCTTTCTCACAGGAGCGCATTGCACAGAACATTCATAGAACCAGGTGAAACTGTCGAAGTATCCTTCTTTGGGATGTTGCTCAACTCGCGAGCGACACAGGCTTTAATGTCGGTTATGTTATCAGACCGTTGATACGTCGATTTGTCGTAGGTTCGTATCGATAACACGAAGTCTCTACACCTGTAATGATTTTTTCCCAGAAAACAATTACCTCTGTTTTACATTACACTCAAGTCATGGCATACATCCGTACGTAGTTATTTTTGTTCTGGTGTCAAGATACGAGGAACAAACTTTGCGCACGCGTATCTCTTCTTGAACATTTGATTTAGAGATGTTTCTCCATTGCAGTTTGTGACACAAGGTTGACACACCACTTAACACAATCTGCTCACATCCGACTAGTCGAAAGCATATACATTCTTTACAGTAGTTAATTCAAGCTGCCACCGTGGTTACTGCGAGGATGTTTTTCACACGCTAGGAACAAATCAGACTAGAAACGTTTCGGACGAAAGGTGTATATCTACACATACCATAAAGGTGGATGTACATTTGCATGTGTGTATGTTCCACGTCTCTTCCTACAGCACTTGGACCGATTCAAACAAATACACAATTTACAAACATTACTCATTGCCCGAAAAGAATCTCTGTGGGCTTAAGAAGCAACTACGTATCAAACGGGTGTGGTTGGAGGCGAAAAAGCAGCGTAAGATAGGAGGTGCCAATACCCAGATGACATTCATCCAGTATTAGAAAGTGAGAGCACTTAGTGACTTGCAACAAATGTTACACATAATTTCAAACATTTGCGAATCTTTATCTCGCTGGTAACCCCTTTTTACGAAAGTAAACAGTTTATCATTTACTACTCTTTCGCTTTTCGTCCACTAAAACTGTCATACACGAATTTTTATTTATTACTTCTTTACTACTATATTCACAACAAATTTCGCATACACTAAACACTTATACCACTGTATGTACCTGCAAAATAATATCTTTGGGCCACGCTGGGTAGCCGCTCGGTCTGAGGCGCCTTGTCACGGTCCGCGTGACTCCCCTCCATCGGAGGTTCGAGTCCTTCCTCGGACATGGGTGTGTGTGGTTGTCCTTAGGATAATTTAGGTTAAGTAGTGTGTAATCTTAGGGACTGATAAACTTAGCAGTTTAAGTCCCTAAGATTTCACATACTTTTGAACATTTGTTAAATATGTGTACAAACACGTGTGAAATATATGTGACACGTACATACGCGGATATAGCCACTGGCGAAAAGCTCAGCCTAAACACCTGCTACGATTTTGTTCCAACTTCGCACTTACATTATTTATAATGTTTATTGGGGGTAAGAACAACCAGATTCCTACTGGGTGAGATAGCGAAGGGCTGAGGAGAAGGAGGGCAGACAGAGAGGGGGAGGCAGGAGATTTACACAAATAGTGAGAGGAGGAGACGGACAGAGAGAGGGAAGAGAGAGACAGAAACAGCTGGGAGAAAGATACTCAGACAGAGAGGGGGAGAAGAAGAAATTGGAGAGAGGGGAGAGGAGGAGATGGATAGAGAACGGAAAGATTAGATAGACAAACAGAGGTGGTCGGTGGAGATGGACTAACAGGAGACTGGAATAAACTGATGTCCGGGCAACGCCAGGAACTCAGCTATGTTATAAATTCAGAGAAACCAGTTGTTATGGGAACTATAAAAACAAAGATACAGTAACATGGATCGGCATATTGTGTGAGTGAAATTAAAGTTCATCTAAACAAATGGAGCTTCCGACCCTTAACTACAACACGTAAAATTTTTAGACACAGTGTTTGCACTGACCCAAGCATATGCTGAAAGCAGTCTTATAGCTATGTGGACTCAATGTTGTTGAAATCTAGTTTCGGAATACGCCTCAGTCTGTAGACCTCTTCACAGTTACAACACGTAATTTCGTGCGCTCCCGAGCTTACAAATGGATTGTTTTCATCACTGTAGTATCGTAGTTAGATGTAAGTTATTTTTACATCCGGAAACGTATTTTATCTCACCCGTTACGAAAATATTTAGCAAATTTACCGGATGCGTGACAGTAATAAGTCTCAGGCATATAGGTATTTTCTTTCAGCCTTATTATAAAGCATATTCTGTTCGCCAAATGTATTGTCTGCCACAAAGTGCAGCTTCTCTTTTCTAAGTCTTCTACAGCAACATCATTTGATTCATTCCCAATCTCTTGTTTATTGCTACTTGATGCGAAGGTATTTATTTTGTTTTCAGTTAGCGGCAATCGCAGTACCCTGGTAAATAAAAGTGTATATTTATGTTTTGTTGTTGATGGCAAAATTGTAAGATTGTGCGTTAAGAATAGTTTCGGTGGTGGTATGTTTTCTAAAAGAGGTAAAATAGTATGAATATTTACGGCCTAGGTACTATCACAACTGCCGGTATAATTAGTTGTCACATCATCAGAAACAACTTGAAACAAAATCCAACGGCAGTCGACAGATTAAGAGTAAAACATCATGCAAAGAACACGCTCAGAATATTAACAAATACCTTGTGGAAGTAGGTTATTCAGTAAATCGAAATTAAAAGATATGATTTGATGTCTTTTATTTCAGTTAACAAGTCAGCTATACCAGGTGAAACATACTAACAAAGATTTTAAATCCTACTCGACGAAGGGGAGTCCAAGTTCTCAGCCGACAATGTCAGGCAATACCCTAACGACCTGTCTATAGATGATGAGCCCATCCAAATATGAAGACATAGAAATCTGTGTCTGGATAGGTAGCGTGGATATAGACCACAATATCATCACAGTTGAAGCCCACCAAGCTGCATTACAAACTCTATGAACAGCGTAACACATCTGTAGTGTGACCATCGTAAGATTCTCCATTCAGCTGTGTGGATAACTAAGGACAACGCTGACACGCTGATAAACTACCCAGGTCCTAATAATACTCATATGATGCAGTCAAGACGTACCAAATTCCCACAAGTGAACTGGGGAATGTGTCAGTCTGGGTCGGGAAGTGCAACCGTCCTATTCAGGCATAAGGAAGCAGAAAAACACCTCATGGTCCTTAGCATTAAGGTAGTGTGTAATATAACAAGAAACCGAAAACATGGCCACTAATGAAAACATACTGCCTACAAGGGAGTAGTCTCATGTAAGCGGGATACAAATCGTTGCAGAAACAACCAAGATCTACGAGCTCACGTAAAGGTGAGACATTGTATGCCTCAGCCAAAAGAATCAGTATGTTACAGTAAGATTTGGAAACTACATTCGCAATAAGATTCTCTGACAACAAAATAATAGGTGAAGAAAAATATGTATTTACAGAAACATGATGTTTAAACACTGGATTACGAACCACCACAACATGAATGGACGTAGCTTGGGTAGTTGAAACCACAACTCAACTTTGACGTCCTGGGTCGGTGAACCACGAAGGTTGCAGCGATCGGACGGCTCCACACACGCACCGACACTGCACAGGGGATGGCAGCGGCTCCAGCCCACCACGCGGAGATAACTTCCCTGGTCCGCAGCAACCGACCGCCTCCCATCAGAATGCCGACAACATCTAAAATAGTCGTCAGTGGAAATAACACCAACTACATACAACCTGACAAACACTTGCACGAAGACCTGGACGATACGGAACAGTAACTAAACACTCACGAAGACAAATCGGGAGTCGATGCACACACACAACCGACTCATGAACGATCAGCGAGCCAAAACGAGTCGTCCAATATGACGACAGACCGACGATCCACCAAGAGCGCGGCCCAGCTCACGTGATGCGTGGTGACAATGGTCAGGTGAGCCTTGTCGACGCAGACCTCACTGCTGCTCCAACCCGACTGCACTAGTGCCGCATTGCAACTCCCCGACCGGCGGGTCCAGACTGTGCTCCAGACGCGTTCCAACCCACTAGCACACACGAACTTTCGACCAAAACTCGCTTACGACAGACAACGTCCGGGAAGTAATAGCAGTCGAGCAAAGATATACGATAGGGTATATACCGATATGCGCTGCCAGCGCCGGTCACGGCCCGGCAAAGCAGCAACTCAGTGACAGTAGTAACTTAAATTAACGTAGTGAGGTGGAAGTACGTTAAAAACAGGGTGTAAAATACATGATTGCGGGAAAACGAGCCACGCACGGCTCAATCATGTTTCAGTCAATACATATTTTTCTTCACCCGTAATTTTGCTGTCCAAGAATCTTATTACGAATGTACTTTTTAAATGTGACTGTAACATACTGATTTTTTTTGCCTGAGGCACACAATGTGACTTTCTCGTGAGCTCGTAGATCTTGGTTGTTTATGAAACCATCTGTATCCCGCTAATAGCAGTCTACTGTCTTGTAGGCAGTATATTTTCATTAGTGACCATGTTTTCGGTATCTTGTTATCTTATACGTTACTTTTATACTTAGGAAAATGAAGTCCTTACGTGGGAATTGGTATCATTGTCAGCTACCGCATTTTAGCCAGTTACATTTCCAGACCCAAACTGACACATTCCCCAGTTCACTTGTGGGAATTTGGTATGTCTTGACCGCATCATATGAGTATGATTAGGACCCGGGGAGTTTACCAGCGTGTCAGCGTTGTCCTTACTTCTCCATACAGCTGAATGTAGAATGTTTTGATGTTCTTACTAGAGACGTGTTTTGGTGTTCATAGAGTTTGAAAATGCTTCAATTGGGATGATATTATGGTCCACGCAGACTCACTTTTTTTTATTTCTTCCATACCCACGTTACCTATGAAGACACAGATTTCTATGTCTTAATATTTAGATAGCCTCGTCATCTATAGACAGGTCGTTAGGGTATTGCCTCACACTTCCAAAGATATATTATGAGATTGTCGGCTGAAAAGCTTGGACTCCCCTTCGTTGAATAGGATTTGAAATCCTTGTTAGAGTGTTTCACCTGGTGTAGCTGACTTGATAACTGAAATAAAAGAAATCAAATCATATCTTTTAATTTCGATTTACTGTATAACCTAGTTCCACAAGGAATTTGTTAATATTCTGAGCGTACTCTTTGCAAGATGTTTTTCTCTTAATCTGTCGACTGCCGTTGGGTTTTGGTTCAAGTTGTTTTTGATGATGTCACAACTAATTATATAGCCAGTTGTGTTAGTACCTAGGCCGTAAATATTCATAGCATTTTAGTTCTTAGATTCTGTGACGTTTAACTTTAAATGAAAAGATATCCTGCTAGATACTGTGGGTTTCTTCATATATAAGAATCTTGAGGGATTTTGTGCGTATATAACATGAACAAGCTTTACTTCATCAGAACTCCTGATCTTATTAGTGATTTTGCATGTTCTGTCGTAAACCTATGGTGTTAAATAGTTTTGTGTCTAACAAATATGTATACAGGTTCTAGTGTGCTGAATGTACACAGAGATTTGGTTTAACGCCACTACTTTTATTTTTAAGTGATGTTTTGATCACTCGTCACTTTCTGTAAGCATGCTTTGTGCACTTTGATATACAATACCTGTATATTACGCAGGGGCCTGAAGATGGTGTTTTGAAATGCTGAAACTGGTAGCTTTCAAAAGAAAAGAAAATAACATCTTACGATGCACTGCTGTTGGTGAGTTTCATTGACATTGACAACTACTTGATCAGCCTATGTCCCCAATCCACGATGGACCAACAGTCACCGAAGTTAAGCGTTGTCAGGGTTCTCTAACGCTTGGCTGGGTAGCCATCCGGTCTGACGGGAATTTTAGCAAGCGGGATGCACTCAGTTCTTGTGATACCATTTGAGGAGCTACTTGATTGGGAATTAACGGCTCCGGTCACGAAAACTGACAACGGGCAGAAGAACGGTGTTCTGATCACATGGCACTCCATAGCACTCGGTCAGTGTCGTTGGGTCTTCAGCGCCTGTTCGGATGGAGTTTAGTTTATATTTCAGAGTACTCAAAATTCTGTCGCAGCATTAAAATGTCATTACCCGAATTTAAAAACGCAAGATGCATTGGAATTGAAATACTAGTATCAGAATTAATTAAAAAACATTAAGAGAAGTCTCAACAATATGTACATCAAATTATGACTGCATGACTAATGTAAAGTCCTCATAGACGCGTTACGCTGCGGGTTATTACCTACAATAAACAAAATATTTACTATCACATACTGTGATTCCAATTTGCAGTTGAAGCGATAGTAGACATAATGGGGAATGGAGCGAGCGTCCTTACGGATTAAGGTTGTTGTAAAATACGATTGTTGTGTGGAACTCTTGTCCAATGCTAGTGTGCGTTGCGAACAGTATCAAGTAATAACCTAACAACCCCAACTAAAAATTTCAATAACCATTTTATATTTAACTATCTACATTACACAATCTCTGTAATCAGCAAAACAGGGCACGAAAAATCTGTACCTTCACTGTAATGAATCTTTCATTTCGCAGAGTGTGTGTTCTGTAGTGAAACTCATTGATGTATTGAAACTTCATGCTGAAATAGGGTTCGAAAACTTATCTCATTAGAACCCATTGTTTGAGTCTCTATCCAGCAGATGGTTTTAACTTGTCACAGATGTTCATCGTAGCGTAAAGGCGTTCCAATAATATACAACCAATTTCAGTCAATTTGTGCAGGAGGTGTTCTACTTGCCTCTATAATGTCTAGGCCTGAAAGAATTTGCCTGTTACCGATCACAATTTACTTATTTCCACTAGGCCTTTCACAATTTAATTACTTCCACTAAGCATTTAGAAGGTTTAAACCTCCGTCATCGGCTTAATACGACAGGTATTTCTTGTGTTACGACTTTGGGATAACCTGTAGCACTACCTCCAGTGTTCACAGGTTATCTCAAAGTCGTAACCAACGCAGACATGTTGTAATAATTTGCATAAGTGAACCTGATGATGGAGGTTTAAGCCTTTGCAACGGGTCGTGGAAGTAATAAATTGTGACTGTTAACAGCAATTTCATTCTTTCAAGCGTTATCAGTTACAGGAGTTTAGAAACCAAAACTTGCCTAGTGTGCCGCTAGGTGACACAAACTGTATCATCTGCTTTTATGTGACCTTCAGTTATAAGTCAGGTGGTCCCTCCATAGCGAAGCTGACAAGCTTGGTGGAGCAGAATGCCGTGGAGTCCTATTTTTGTGTTCGAAAGGGAAGGTTCCCCTTACTGAAAAGGAACAGGCGGCGACCCGCTGGCTTAATTCCGGTCCATGCACGAATGGTCATATTTTGGTTTAAAGTTGCTATAGGTTTATGCCATGTATGACTAATACATTAACCATTTGTAAGCAGTTGTACCATACTGTGTATGGGTTATGCGAGCCAGTAACTATGTTTACATTAGAAGATGGTTAATAGACGTAGGTACTTAACGTTAATTGACCCCTTTGGAATGACCCCTTTGGAATCTCTCATTTTGAGGAAGGATTTTTGTTCAAAAATGGTTCAAATGTTTCTGAGCACTATGGGAGGTCATCAGTCCCCTAGAACTACTTAAACCTAACTAACCTAAGGACATCACACACACCCATGCCCGAGGCAGGATTCGAACCTGCGACCTTAGCGGTCGCGCGGTCCCAGACTGTAACGCCATCCCGGCTGGCAGGATTTCTCATCGTATATTAGATATTGGTGTTAAGGGGTTTTTGAAATTTAAATTGTGCTGTGTATACTAAGCTTTTTAATAAAAATCATCGTTTTGTTACTTTTGACTAGAGTGTCTGTTTACGTTTTTCTACCTAAGCCCGGAGTAGGGGATAGTATTGTACATTGACACTTCTTACACTTTCGCCTCTGTAATAGAATTTTAATATATTTTCATACTCCAGTTTTATGAGATGGCATTCACTTTTTGTATACTGTAGTCTTTTTTTGATATTTCATAAAAAAACTCAGCGAAGTTGGGGTTTTCCCAAACGCAAAAATATATACCAAGGTAAAACATGATATACATCCAGGGACAAATATTTTGTTGAATTGAAAACCGTTGCAATCGAGACAGTCTTGTCAATACTATTCTTCATAGTCCACGGCATGTTAGGAATCGTGACCCTTTTAATAATAAATAAACAAGCATCGACTACCGGTAGCCATCGAAAAAAAAAAATTTGAGATCCAGACAGTTTTGTTTATTTGACTGTACCTCTCACTGTTTGCACACACATTTAAGATTCTCAGGTCAAAAAGTACCCATTCAATTTCCTGTAGGCATACTTTGACACATGTGTACTTAATTGATAAATAAAATTATAATTTGGATAGTTTAATGTATCATCATTTAAACTTCATCACAAAGTAGTACAACAATACAATAATCGAATATTATAATTAT
This sequence comes from Schistocerca serialis cubense, assembly GCF_023864345.2. Taxonomy (NCBI): domain Eukaryota; kingdom Metazoa; phylum Arthropoda; class Insecta; order Orthoptera; family Acrididae; genus Schistocerca; species Schistocerca serialis. Next base: position 436,649,190 of record NC_064642.1, on the reverse strand, counting down.
GTATGTTTTTATTTTCACCACATCATGCCAAACTTTTACCAACAGTTTTTACACGTGTACGTAAGACGTTTCTCGCAAGTGACATTTTTACAGTTCACACAGTCCATTGACCTTTTGTTATCAGTGTTTCCACACAGATCACACATCACACCTGCCTCTCTTCCTTCACTCATAGTGTCATTTTCGTCTAAGGTGGATGGTGCAGATTCAAACGACGTTCGTATCGCTAAAGCTTCTCTTGAAGCATTTCCTTTTGGAAGATGTCCTCGTCTCTTCATATCCCCATCAATTAGCTGCTCGACCAGAGTTTCTAAGAATAGTCTTCTTCGCGTTATTGTTTCCTTTCCATTAGGTACAAGTTGCCTTGTATAGCATATAACAGTTAAATGCATATGTGTCGATGATATCTGAGAACACAACAGGCCATCCATTCTTCTCTTTACCGTATAATTCATCACCGTCTTGTCAGGTTTGTCCACAGCTTCTGTCGTAGAGTTGTGGTCTAAAATAATTTATGGTTTCGCTTAGGGCAACCAATGACTTCTCCTTTGCACAATAACACCTTTGCTTTTCGTTACAGAAGTGTTATGTCCTTTGTGAAAGCAAATGTTTATATGTAATTAGAAAACCTCATGCCATGGTTTGCAATAGTTTTGGTGGGATGGAAGGCTCATCTTTTTCGCACAGTTCCAATAATTGTGATATTTCTCTTCGTCACAATTTGCCCTACCCTGTAGTATGTGAAAAAGTTGTCGCTGGTAACGCTATACCCTTTCAACTCATAAGACATGTCAGTTGCAACCCTTACACATTCGTTCTTTTCGGAGACACTGTCCAGTTGTTTTCCAGTATACAGCTGAATTCTCCATACATAACTTGTTTCATTGTCACAAAATACCGAAACTTGGTGCCATACTTCACCAGTTTACTAGATATATACTGGGAAAATGAACAGTTCCGTCTGAATGCAACAAGTTGTTGTCTACTGTAACAAACAAATTGGGATTATATAATTTAAGTAATATCTTAACACACTTCTCCCATGAATCCCTTACAGGTGCTAACCAACCTTGCTCACTTATTGCAGTCATCGTATCGATTAACCCCTGACACCTTTTTGAACGTTTCTAACCATATTGTAAACACAGGGCGACCTTTGTACTCGTCCCATTAATTGCCAGTTGACTTATTATGTGACTCATGACCTCCTGCTAATAACAACAGGTCTATGTAAGCATGTAGGCCAAGAAATGTCGATATCATCGTATTCCTTCAGCTTTAGAATGGATGAGTACAATGTTCCCAGTTTCAGTTTTAGGGGACAATGCCTCAACAGCTAACATAGTCTTAAGTTTTAACCGCGAATGTGTCTTTTACCATCCTATTTAAGAGCGGGTGCCTTAGCCTCATGTTTCAGACATTTCTCTTACCTGCACTTTAACTCCTTCTCGCTCCCTCCGGTGCTGTCTGTCCGACTTGGTGCTTGTCTGTCCACCATCTGAGTTTATTCTTGCCTTAAGTTTTTAGGCTGGAGGTTTTGGTGTGTTACAGACCGCTGGCTCAACCTTTTTCTATTCTTGCGATCAGTCAGTCAAGGCCTCCTGATAAATCGTTTTAACACGTTCTATATCTTTTTCCCTTTAAGTTAACGGTTTCAATTTTGGCTTGATGTTTTCGTTTTCTCCTTCAATGTGGTTACACACATAGCTGTACGCATTTTGTTCCTTCCCCGCATTTCAGGCGATAGGATCCTTTTCGGGTATGATATTAATTCGAGACCTTAGTGACTAAGGAAAAAGGGACTGATGACTGTGCAGTTTAGCCCGAGTAATTCCCAAACCAACCAAGCAATCTAAAACAATAAATGTTACCAGATTATTCTACACATTAATCGCTCAGATTTTCGCTCCCACTATCTACTAGTGTAACCAAGAACAAATAACTACTTAATTTTCTAGGAAGTCGTTTTGCCGTTGGTAGACGCCAAATGCCAGCAACTGCTGGGGATTATCGTTCCCCTTCCACACAGCCCATCGCATTCCTCTGCTCTGGACACGCATTAGCTGCCCGAAACATCCTTTCTTGTCTATTGTGCGATTCTATTGAGGAAGCACAAATTCACTTCATCACGCGAAGCTACTGAGAGCACACTCAGCTGCCGGCTCCCATCTTGCGTCACATTTCTAAGCCCAGAGAAATCTGGGAGGATTTGCCGTACATTGAGTATCAACGTCACAGCTCAGCGCCAAGGAGGTCTAGTTGATCGACCACACATCGATGATCCGCTCTCTGAAATAAATACTGCTACCGATTTTACTCCCCAATATTTATTTTGCTCCATAGAGTTCGTCTTTCTTTAGCCATCATGCAGCTATTTGCATTCGCAGTGTCCTGTAGCCGTCATGAGATTAATTAACGTTAATATTTATATTATTATTATTACTATTATTAAACATTTTCCCCTTACGATCTCAGGAGAGTGAACTTGAATGTCATACGATTGTTCAATTTTTTTCGCATTTCCCTCTCCTCTTTCTCTTCCAAATATCTCTTCATTCTTTGGCTGTGTTCCTGTTTCATTTATTCTGTAATATTTTTCGTATTTCCTTACTCTTTTTTACTTCAATTTTGGTGTTCATAGTTTTGGTCCTGATTAGGCTCTTCCACTTATCATTTCACTATTGATTCCTATCTGAGGTCTTCTTATATTTCTTGAAACCAATTGTTGATCTCTTCATCCATATACCATCTCTGTGCATTGTCCCAAAATTTTTTTCTGCTGATTTTACTTTCTGCTGTCTCTGTCTCTGTGATGTCTGATGCTACCGTTCTGGTCGTTTCTGATCCACAGAATGATTTTAGTAGAGCAAATGTATTTAGTGCCTGCGTCCAGCCTTTCTTGATGTATTTCGATAAGTGTAGTGCATCCATGTCAATTCGTACGCAGTCCGAAATTTTCCTTTTACTTCTAGGCAGGATGCCTTTTAGTCCTAATATTTGTCCATATTCCCCTAAATACTCGAATTTTCTTGACATTTTAACGTTTCTCTTTTTTATGCGCATGGTTCGTTGTTTCTTTCTACGTACTACGTTGTCTCGTATGATACCTGTAGATCTGTTTTGTCAGGCTCTTCATGTAAGCCGCACAGAGCTTCTTGTTCTTTTTGTCTGTTGTTGCTAAGTATTTCCAGGTCATCTGTTGACGCCAGGCATTTTATGGTGGTTCTGTTTGCACTTGCTGTTCCTAACTGAATCCCGTTTACTTTTTTTCACATTTTTGATAATTCACAGGTTCCACATCTACTCAATAAATGATTTTCCTGTTCTGAAGCCAGTTTGGTATTCACCTTTGAATCAGATTGTGGTTTTATTTGTTTAGCAATCCTACCAAGAGAAAAGGCTACTTTAATTTTTAGCTTCTTTCCAGTTATCGTGTAACAATAACTGTATTTTCTTTTTTTTAATTTATATTTCAAAATAGTGCTGAAACACAGAAGTAAGGTTGTATAAGAGTTCGTGCTGTCAGCATTTTCGTTGTAAAATGGCGTTGGGCAGACCAATGCACTCACGGTCACATAATTAAACAGTAAAATCCTAGCGGCTGCACCACACGAGCTGGAGTGCAGCTAAAAATTAAAGTAATATCCGAAAAGAAACATCGACAAAAGCTTTTGGGGGCGCGAAAATAAATTACGCCACAGCAAACATGTAGCATGAACCAGTCCAACGAAAAAAAAAAAAAACTGATTTATATAACCGTGTCTCTACTAAGTGTCGTCAGGCGAATGTTCTCTGGTGTTACAGAAGATATTTGCAATGTCATTTTTTCAATGTGTGGCTGGAGTCAACCCAAACCAATGCTGCTCATCACGTGTCTCATACGACGTCCGGTGTGTACAGAAAACGTCAGATTGTTTCCCGTTATGACTAAAATTATTGTCAAAGTTGAATTTTATTTGTCCATTCGGAAGAGAGATCTGAATTAAGTCTAGTATGTTATTCGCTTTATCAATATGTTTCAACTGGGGCGGTAAAACACGAAGAACAACACGTGCTGCAGCAGCGACAGAACCGACCTGGCCCGATCTCACTGCTACTGGCATGCACTACTCGAGTTGAAAATGGCAAATATCTAGCGAAACACTGCAGAATGTGCGCCTCCGATTGTTACAGGACAACCCTGTACATATTTGAGGTGGCATATATACACGGCGAAGGAAAATTTACGTTCTCTGCCACTGCAGCGCGATTGCTCGCATATTTGCAATACAAAAATGTCTGCCACAAAATTTCGTCATGGGCAGATTTCCGGCAGTAAATGGACATTAAATATTGGCAGTCTGGCACCACTGTAATCACATGTACTGGGCTGCCGAGCTGCCTTGTCATATACACATAGCTAGGCAGCTATGTTAGGCCACTCTTAGCGAAAAAAAAAAAAAATCCACAGTGAAGGGATTATCCGAATCTGGTGGAATTCGGTAGATGTGATGTTCATATACAGAAAAATAAATGATTACTATTTCAAAAAAATTTAATTATTTATTCAAGAGAACGAGCTTCTTAAAGAAAACAAGGGAATATAGTGTTGGTCCGCCAATGGTTCGTATGAAAGCGTTTATTGGGCTTGGTATTGATTAATAGAGTTGTTCCTCTTGAGGGATATCGTTCCAGATTCTGTCCAATTGGCTCGTCAGATCGTCAAAATCCTGACGTGGTAGAAAGGCCATGCCATAATGCACTAAACTTTAATTGGGGAGAGATCGGGCGACCTCGCTGGCCAATGTATGGTTTGGCAAGCAGAAGAAACTTTCTCCATGTGCGGGCCGGAACTATTTTGCTGGAACATATGCCCGGGATGGTTAGCCACAAAGGTCAACAAAGAGGGCCTAGAATGTCGTCGGCGACCCGCTGTGTTAGAAGGGCGCCGTGGATGACAGCCAAATGAAGCAGCATCCCAGACCATCACTCACGGTTGTCGGCCCGTATGGCACGGGACAGTCAGGATTGTATCAAACTGCTGTTTAGAGCGTGTCCAGGGACACTATTATGTATCTTTCGGCCGTTCTGCCGATGGCATCGCAGTGCACCTAAACACGAAGCCACCAAGAGACAAACCAGTGAGACGGTGTCACAGACCGCAGTGGTTCTAATGCTAAAGTGTTCAGTACTGTCGATAATGGGCCTCCCTGTCGAACAGAGCGACGAATTTGCAAATATTCTGCTGGCCGAGCAGTTCTAGGCGCTACAGTCTGGAACCGCGCGACCGCTACGGTCGCAGGTTCGAATCCTGCCTCGGGCATGGATGTGTGTGATGTCCTTAGGTTAGTTAGGTTAGAGTAGTTCTAAGTTCTAGGGGACTGATGACCTCAGAGGTTGAGTCCCGTAGTGCTCAAAGCCATTTCAACCATTTTTGCAAAGATTCTACAGTCTACCATTGACCAGCACTTTCGATATTGCGGAATATACGAGACGGAGTGCCACCTCGACGAGAGCGCCCGGGTAATGCATATTCATAATAAAGGCAGTTAAGTACATATGGCTGACGCGATCAAATGTTTGACTGAAGTCTATCGCAGCCAGTACTCCTAGTACGCGGCGCACCTTAGCGAGGGCAATCAGGTCCCTATTTTCATACTACAGCTCAACAAAGTTAATGGTCAGCAGTCGGGTTTACGTGATCTTCCGCGAAGTTTACAGCTTGGGATGATATCTTCCACAAATACAGGAAGTAGCACCTCTGGTGTCATGAGCTCTTGAATTACAGTAGTCCAGTTGGGCGGCAATAGCCTCTGGAACGTCCTACAAAATTTCAAGGGTAGCCCATCCAGTCCTGGTGCCCCTTTTCATATGGCATCCAACACTTATTCTTCATTCACCGCTTCTATCAATTCCTCTTGAAGTTCCGGAGCAACCACTGCGTGCGTCAAGCCAGCGACAATAGTAATGATCTCTGCATCACATCGCTTCTCCGCGTACAGGTGAGAATAGTGGGTAAACTATGCATTGCTTATGTCTCTTTGCATGACATAATGGACTCAATCTCCTGTCGTCACCTTATGGATCGATGTCCTGTGTCTGCGCGTTCTTTCCATGGCTATAAGGTACATGGATGGCCGCTCGTTGGCGATTCTGACCGTTTGACGTGTACGAATAATGGTTCCATCTATGTGTTGAAGCACCAACGTCAGTTCGGTTGAAGTCAACTGGAGGTCCGGTGATGTGGTCATAAGGGAGCCCTCCCTGAGGATGGCGTAGTATAAATTAGTAGTGCTGCGCCTCCATGCCGTAGATTGCCTATTAAAAGTCTTCAAGGTGTGTTGAATGGTCGGCTTGGCACAGTCCAGCCAACACTGTGAGGCAGATGTATCCGCTTCTCGTCACCATAAGGCACACTGCCGCTTGACATTCCGGTGAGGCCAGGTGCGCGGCTGCGCCACGCTCGTTGGCGTCGAAGCGTGATAGTAGTGATGTGAGCAGTGTGATCTGTAAATGCTGCTGGCCACTACTCGGCTGTCCTTACCGCATTCCTGCGAGAGCGGGAAGTAGATATCCTATCAAATCTGGTAGAAGAATGTTCCGTAAAGTGCGTCAAACCTTATCTATCAGCATAGATTATGTCCCAGGTGTCTAACAAATTGAGCTAGCGAATGACAGCTCCGAGTGCTGGGCATGGTGAATGCTGAGGAATTTTGTCCTTTTCTGTACAATTAAAATAACCCCCGATCAGCATATCATCTATCCTACCTTTGCACAGTTGTGTTAATTCCTCAGTAAAGAATAACGAACGTTCACGAAGCGTGCTGGTAGCGGAGGCTGCGTAAACATTGACTAGGTGTTAAGGTATATTGATAATCTTTACTTTTGGACCAGGAACTGAACAGATGTTTTTATGTGATGTTTCGGTTTTTGTTGCCGATTGTCGGATGTTATTGACAATTTTCGAGGGTAATTTTTGAGATGTCTGTGATCTGTTTGTGTATTCATGTGTGTGTATGTGGTTTTGTGTGAAATTGTACTTGTTTTAGTGAGCTTTCTTTTTCGTTGTGGCTACCTGTGTGAGAGGAATAATTTTTATCGTATGATATGTTTTATTAACTATAGTAGGGAGTCAGTACTGATACGTGTGAGCTCATTTATCACATGTTTGGTTTCAGTGGTGGATTTCTGAATGAGGAATTTTTCTTGTATTTCTATAAGATAGTTGTCATGATTGTTCATTTTCAATATTTTCATTTGTGCTATGAAATGTGGCCAACAAAATACCTAAGTGACAATTATAAGAAGAGGAACAGCACCAAATTCTAACAGAAACATAGTATGTGGAAAATTGTCCTTGCAACCAATAAGTCGAATTTAAAATATTACTGCATCACAGCAAAAACCAACCACCAGAACTGTTTATAACCTATAGGTACATGGCCCAGAATTTAAACTAAACAGTAAAAATATGGACATATTCGTGGCCACTGATGATGCCTTGCAGAAAATAAAAGTGAAATGCGTATGGCACGAAAATAGTTTCATTCCCTTGTAATTAGACAGTCCAAAAGTAAAAACTATCAATATAAAGTAATATTACACGTAATTGAGGCAGACAGGACAACCAAAGTTGAAGATGTTGCCGAGGTGTATCCCTTGGCCGTAAGCGCCATGGCCCTGGCATTCGGTAGCTAACGTATATCAGTGGCGAATTAGCCCTTCTTTGAGAAGTATTGCGACAGCACAGCCCGTATCCGACGCTAGTGATACGCGTGCCATGTATCCGGAGATCTTCTGGAAGCCATGAACGTACACCTCTTGCAATAAAGCCCCATCAATGTCGGCCACATAAAGTGTTTCGCATGACAATAATAACTTCGCGCGACCGGATGGTCTTGGTGTCAATCACCGCGAATCGATATGATTGTCGATCGCCATCGAAGGCAGCGGTAGTTGTCGGTGTATGCATTGGCGATGAGTTTGGTCACCTCCACGTCACCCTATCGTTTTCATTGTCATGCTGTCCGTAGGAGATGGGGAGAGTTGTGTAACTCCCCCTCTTCTGTAAGTCATCTTCCACGTCATCTCCTCCTGTGGGTCTGGGTGTAAGAATGGGCCCGAGGAATAGGCCTGAGGAATTACTTCCTGTCGTAAGAGTCGACAAAAGGAGTTTCACACTTTTTGGTCTTTATGTCATGCTCCCCTGTAGGATTTGACCTCCATTCTTCAAAATTTTCCCGAAGAGCAAGCCAATGGGCGAAGGGCGCCTTATGTGGAGCATTGTGTCCATCGTCCATCGAGATCTTTAGCCCACTTTCTCGTCGTCGCATTTCAGTCCCGATCATTTACCATCTCTTGGGAGAGGACAACTTCCTGGTTGCGTTTTCAACCGTGCACTATGCAGTGTCGCTTTCTGCGTCGACGATGACCACGGACTTCTTTGCTCCTGATATCCAGCACCATAGCCAGTCCGTCGTGGTGGGGCCGCCATTTACCATATCGGTTGTAGCCCTCTGACCACACAGGAATCACTCCGGTGATGCCTGCGCCGTTAACTCCCCATGTATGCCAAGGGGTAGATGCCCATCCCTCTGGGGGAACAGGACTCCCAGCAATGGCCATCCTGCCAGGTGGCCTTTGCTGCGGCTGGGATTCGCGCTGGGGAGGGCCCCTGCTTGGAGGGGTGGCATCAGGACGGATGACACGCGATGAAGCCTAGTACATCATCTCTTGCTGGTGGTGAAACACCAGTAGTCCATTCATGAGCCCAATTCAACGCACAGAAGTATGACCCTAAATCATTCCCCTTCCTGGCCACACCGTGGGAGGAATGTGAGGCTAGGGATGACAGCTCATCTTATTCGCTGCAGTACCTTGTATGTTCGAGAACTGACGATGAAGACTCAGTTCTTTGTTTAACATTTAGAGGACAAGTTTGGGGAGGTGAAGGGATTGTCCAAAATGAGATTTGGGTCAGTCTTGATCAAAACAGAATCCTTTGCCCAGCAACGGACGTTACTCGCTTGTGACAAGTTGGGGGATGTATCTGTAACCATCACGTCCCATAAGAACTTAAATATGGTCCAAGGTATCATATATCATAGGGACTTTCTTTTGCAGTCTGACGATGAGCTGCACGCCAATTTAGAGCGGCAAGGTGTACATTTCGTTTGGCATGTCCAGCATCCAGCATCGGCATCAGAGAGATAATCAGGTTGCCACTGGTGCCTTCATCTTGGCCTTTGAGGGTGATAAATTGCCCCAAAAGGTCAGGGTGATGGTCTACCGCTGTGATGTAAAACCCGATATCCCTCTCCCAATGCAGTGCTTTAAATGTTTGAAGTTCAGTCATATGTCTTCCCGCTGTACTTCCAGCATCACATGTAGAGATTGTGGACGCTCATCACATCCCAGTACTCCATGTGCCCCACCTCCCATCTGGGTCAACTGGAGAGACCACCATTCGCCTTGCTCGCCAGACTGCAGGATTCTCCAGAAAGAAAAGAAAATCATGGAGTGAAAGAGCCTGGACCGACTGATCTACACTGAAGCTAAGAGAAAATTTGAATATCGGCATCCAGTACGTATGACGTCTTACGCCGCCACTACAACAGTTCTGGCACCATCAACTCCGCCAACCCCAGTCACCTCTCAGAGCTGGAACACTACAGCTGCCCCATGATGGCGCCCCATGGTGGAGCACCACCCCCCACCCTCAAACATCAGGAACGCCAATCCTCACTTCTAAGCTTGAGAAGCGTAAGTCTTCTTTGTCTTCTCTCGCAATGAAGGGGTCCCTTGGTTCACTCCCTTCCCAGGTTTCTGCTGCTGAGAAAGAAAACACCCAACAGTGGCTGAAGAGCTCAAAAGCAGCTGATCATGGGGCATCACGCTCAATCTCAGTTCTGGAGACTGAGTCATTGAAGTCCTCCCAGCCACGGAAATCCTAGGAGCAGCGAGGGAAATCCAAAAAGGAGACCGCTAAGACCAAGGAAATTGCGGTGGCACCCAAACCACTGTTGCCTACAAGCTCTGCGTCTGAGGAAGGGGTAGAGATTCTGGCGTCCGCTGAGGACCTAGATCTCACCAGACCCTCAGACACAATGGATATTGACTGCTCAGGCAAAAGGTCGGTGGTAGCAGGTTACTCTAATGCGTAAACTGCCTCATTAAAGGTTCCCTGCCTAAGCCCAGTCTCACGATGACGTCATCCTCCAGTGGAATTGCGGCGTCTTTTTCCATTTCCTGGCTGAGCTATGGCAACTGTTAAGCCTTACACCTGCTATCTGCATTGCTCTCCAGGTAACCTGGTTCCTGGCAATCAGACCCTGCCCACCATATTCCCGGAGGGGTCAGGGATTTTCTCTGCCTCGTGATGACTGGGTGTTGTGTGATGTCCTTAGGTTAGTTAGGTTTAAGTAGCTCTAAGTTCTAGGGGACTGATGACCATAGATGTTAAGTCCCATAGTGCTCAGAGCCATTTGAACCTGCCCACCGTGGCTATAAGTGATATTATAGGAACTGTAGCGACTATAATCGAGTGTCAAGTGGAGTTTGTATTTATGTCCTAAACTCAGTCTGTAGTGAACCTGTGCCCCTTCAAACCCTTCTTGAAGCTGTGGCTGTCAGAACAAGGGCGACGAAGGAAATAACTGTCTGCAATGTATATCTTACTCCAGATGGTGCAGTACCCATGGACGTATTAGCTGCACTGAGTGATCAACTCCCTAAACCTTTCCTATTTATGGGAGATTTTAACACCCATAACCCCTTGTGGGGTGGTATTGCGCTTACTGGCCGATGCAGAGATGTCGAATCTTTACTGTCTCAGTACGACCTCTGCCTCTTAAATATTGTGGCCGCCACACATTTCCGTGTGGCTCATGGTAGTTACTCGGCCATTGATTTATCGATATGCAGCCCAGGATTTCTCCCATCTATCCACTGGAGAGTACATGACTACTTGTGTGGTAGTAACCACTCCCCCATCTTCCTGTCACGGCCCCAGCATCAGGCCACAGACGCCTGCCCAGATGGGCTTTAAACGCGGCAGACTGGGCAAGTAACCTCTGTTGTCACCGTTGAATTTCCCCCACACGGTAACATGGATGCCATGGTTGAGTAGGTGACTACAACAATTGTTTGTGCGGCAGAAAGCACGATTCCTCGCTTTTTATGGTGCACAAGTCGTAAGGTAGTCCCTCGATGGTAGCCGGAAGTCGCTGAAGCAAATAAGGAGCGTCAGCGAGCTCTACAGCAGCATAAGCAGCACCCTTCCCTAGAGCACCTCATAGCCTTTAAACGGCTCTGTGCCCGCGTTCAACAACTTACCAAACGACGGAAGCAGGAATGTTGGAAGAGATACGTCTCGACCATTGGGTGCCATATGTCACCTTGCCAAGTTTGGGCAAAAATCAAACGTCTTTTCGGATACCACACCCCAACAGGTGTTCCTGGTGTTACCATAAATGGCATGTTATCTACCGAAGCAAACGCGATTACCCCCCTCCCCCCCCCCCCCTTTCGGACTCTCAAACAGCGGCTGGAAGAGAAAGTCCTTTCATTCACTACTCGCCACAGTGAGTCTTATAATGCCCCATTTACAGAGTGGGAGCTCCTTAGTGCACTTGAACATTGTCCCGACACAGCTCCCAGGCCTGATCGGACCTACAGCCAGATGATTAAACATCTCTGATCTGACTACAAGCGACATCTTCTCGTCATCTTCAACCCATCTGGTGTGATTGCGTCATTCAATCGTAATGGCGGGAGAGCACCATCATTCCGGTGCTCAAACCCGGTAAAAGCCCGCTTGATGCGAATAAATGTCGTCCCATCACCCTCACCAACCTTCTTTGTAAGGTGCTGGAAGGTATGGTACGTTAACGGTTGGTTTGGGTTCTGGAGTTAGGTGGCTTACAGGCTCCATGTCAGGGCGGCTTCCGCCAGGGTCGCTCTACCACTGATAGTCTTGTGTCTCTCAAGTCTGCCATCCGAACACCCTTTTCAGACGGCAACACCTGGTTGCCGTCTTTTTTGACTTTGCCTGTAGTCTCCTTAGGCACCAACCGGCAGGACGTCTAGCACCAGATTTGGATGTCGTATTTCTCAGGCATGTAAACTGACAGATCGACAAAGCGCACTTTTACTAATTCAATTCCGGCAGCTGTTGGCAGCGTCTTTGTCTCAAAGAACCGCCAGCGGCTGCCGTTGGAAGGCCGCCCGCCCGTTATCGGTCGGCCGTATCTGAGACTCAGCTGAACCGGGGCTATGTTAAGTCGGCGCTGTAGGCGAGGCATTTACCCCCTTGTAACATCCACAAATCTTAGTTACAGTGCGACAAGAGGAAATTACGCCTCCAGCAGTTATAAACATTATCTATCCGACATATGGAAAAACAGTGGAATAAAACAAAACGATGATAAATATTAATTATTTATATATTTTTTATCATGTAATTTGACATATCGATGTGTATCATACAAAGACAATGATAATTGTAAATTCCTTTTATGATCTACGTCTGTCTTCCTTTGTTTTTGCCTTTTTTTGGTTGTCTTTTGTTGGTTGCGGACACAAGACGCAAATCAAACTGAGGTCTGTTAAGAAATTGTAATTATTGTTTAATTATTACTTGAGAATAGAGTTCTTTATTATTATAAATATGTGTGAATAATTATTTGTAACTTTAATTTTCTCCCAATAAGCATTATCTGTGTTAATTATTTCTTCCACTGCAAGGAGCGCAGTCATTGATGATAGCCATATGTATCGCATTTTTATCTGTGTTTCTTACGAAAGTATCAAAGGTTTGCTTGATGAAAATTCGTCTAAATAGTGCACAATATAAAAGTAAAGTTTAATCGGCATTAATTCAAATACTTATCCTGTTAAAAGGAAATTTGCTAGAACAATAGAAAGTCTCTGTCAATTGTTTTCCGCCATCTTAGCAATTATCTCAGCGCAAATTCAAATTACGCAACTCTGCAGACATAAATGCCGAAGGTAATAAAAATGTGTAAAAATAAATGTGCACCAGTGGTCCCGAGCTCATTTTAATGAAAATAATTCGAATCAGATTCTTTCTTTAAAAACAGTGCTCATAGCACGATCGATATAACAAACTTTTTCTAGCTGATGTATGGAGCCGAAATTAACTACGCACGAGTTGCGAAGAATATTGTTTCAGGTAACATACGTCAGTGTTGTGCGCGGCTGATATTCGGTGGTTTTAACGATCATTTTGCTGAAGATAACTGTTTCCATCATAACCAATAGTTGTGTAGAATCTGTTGTATGAATTGTGATTTAATGACACACATCTTACAGACAACACTTTAACACAACGTCAACTTGGGTTTCTTTAGCAGCTTGAGCAAATCCTTAGCCGGGAGAAAAAATTATTTTGTAATTACTGTAATGAAATATATTTATCATTTTCATTTACAAATTAGTTCAAAAACCAAACCACTGAATAACACAGCGAGCGCTACATCCTGGCGGGATGATAACTATACCGTTCCTAAGCTACATGCAAACTGGCTAATTCAAGCTGTCGGTTGCGTATCGAATGCTCTTACGGCTCTGAAAGAGTAGCCATTGTTTCCCGAAAATTTAGTGGTGCACGTATTCGCGCAGATACGTGAGCTGCTTCTTGTAAGCAAACTAAATCGATGAGGATGTTTTTCATAATGAAGAACCTGCTGGACGACCATTAAAATCTAAAGACGCAGACCAGAGCATTGAATCAGCCATTGAAAGCAGCCCACACGCTTCCGTTCGTCGATTGAGCCGTGAATTAAACATTAGATAATCCGCTGTCTGACATACTCTTAGTTTGACGCTGAAGAAAACATCGTACTGCACGCAAGTAATGTATCTCGTGCAGGCGGAAGAGTACGCCTCCCATGTGGAAATGTGTACTGACCGATTGGAGGCTATGGAAAATGAAAATGGTTCAAGTGACTCTGAGCACTATGGGACTTAACATCTGACGCCATCAGTCACCTAGAACTTAGAACTACTTAAACCTAACTAACCTAAGGACATCACACACATCCATGCCCGAGATAGGATTCGAACCTGCGACCGTAGCAGTCGCGCGGTTTGAGACTGAAGCGCCTAGAACCACTCGGTCACCCCGGCCGTCTAATCTGTTAGCAGGATTCTTCTGCTCAGACGAGGCAACATTTCACACATGTGGTTTTGTGAACCGTCACAACTGGTGGACATGGGATGACAAAAAATCCTCATGAGATGTAGAAATTGGAGAGAAACACCTTGCAACCGAACGTCTCTCTAGTGTTACGAAAGATTAAGAGTTATCCACCATATTTACCACGACATGGTTGGAATTTTTCTGGATACACGTATTTATTAGCAGGATTTTACTATCATTGTTCAAGATTTCATCAACCACATGTTCCCTGAATGATGCAATGGTAGAGGTATACTGATAAAGGTTCACCAGGAATGTGAGCTCAGAGGTCACCTGACTTTGGTCTTTGTGGTTTTGGTTGTGGGATAACAGAAAGTCCCATGAGCACGGGGTTAAAACATGTACGTCGCGTAAGCAGCTGCGTGGTAAGATTGTGCAGGCGGCTGGTAGCATCACGCCTGAAACACACCTGAAACGTGTTATGGACTACGGAGGAAAAGTGATTTGTTTGTGTTGATACGCAGAATGGCCATTTAAAAATTTCTAATGCTTGCTAAGTGCTCTTGTAGTATAGACAAATACTGCAAAGATGAATCTGTTTTTTTTTTTTTCCTCTTTGTTCGTGCTTTCGGGTTATTTAGCATAGACAGGGTCCCAAAAGTAACAGGCAATTTTCATGAACCACATATTTATTATAGAAAACATATATTTGTACAAGGTGTCAAAAATTATCTCATATTTTGAGAGATGACAGTAGGGACCAAAACAAAACAAAAATTGTCAGGTAACCGTGCCTTTAAAATGAATACCCTAAGAGGAATGCGCACTTACTCAGCAGAAGAGATATAGTTCACAGTAGTGAAGATGGACAAATGCTCATAGCTCTTAAGGTATGCGTTTTAGAGTTCACTTTTGCTGGACATTTTTATCTTGTTTTGCTCCATACAACGGCGTCTCAAAATATGAAACATTTTCTTTAATGATCTTTGTATGTTTTCTATGTTGAACTCAAGTTTCATTAAAATTAATCATTAATACAAGGACACCCTGTATAATAAAAATTCGTAAGAAAAACGAAATAAAGAGCTTCCTTCATTGGAGTATTCCTCTGCGGAAGATAGATAATTACGACACTATTATCCCCGGACGAGACGAAGTTTCATCCCGAAAGGGAAAGAGGGTCGATTTAGGTTTCTGCTTTTTCTCTTCAGATACCCTTTTATATCGCCCTTAGGAGGACCTAGGCACCACTGTGGCGTGAAACGCCTAAGGCTACTAGCCACGCTGCTCTCTTTCCCTGTCGTTAAGTTTCAAGAGATTCGCATCTAACTTTCCTCTTGCCTATAACGAATTTTTCAGATTCGCAATCGACCGAATCAGTTGGGAGCAACTTTACGGCGGGGCCACTGCCGGGCCAACTTGCGGAACGTGCCTTCAGGGGAGTTGGAGAGCGCCGCGGCAGGTCCAGCCGCAGCCGGGACGGGGGACTGCCTGTCCCGTTCCCACACTCCCAGCCGCGCCGCGGCGCCTACTGTGGGAGGGACTGAGCAGTTCCCATGCAACGTCTTCTGTATCTCCACTCCGATCCTCCTTAACTTTGCCGGTAGCAACTTTATTCCAACTTTCCGTAGCCAGCAGATTAGCTTACCAGGTTACGATTCTCCGAATCTATACGTATTACTGAATGAAGGTCCGTCGCCGCGTTTTTCTGTTTATGTTTGATGCCTAACCGCAGGAATCACTTTAGCGATTTTGGTAAGCTTTTCACTAATAGATTGATTCACGAGGATGATTTTTGTTTATGATGTATATATATTTCATGGACACTGGCTGACCTATGATGAATTAAAGTTTCGCGCCGTGTTTCTTTGTCTGTATTTAAAGGCTAATCTCAGGAACTATTGTAGTCATTTCGATACGGTTTCCACTAATAGAATGATTCACGAAGAAGGTTTGACTATGTAATTTACTACCTCTACACCAGACAAGTCGTCCGGCCACAGATATAAGGAAAACAACACATCGAAAGCCCCCTCAGATTTTGTGGTATAAATGGCCCATTGGATAGCTTGTCAAAAACTGAAAACATTTACAGCGTGAAAACAGGAAGAAGGTATACTGAACTCTGAAAAAAGTAAAATAGAAACAGTGAAAGGTCCAAGATCAAGATATGAACCATCGAGCGGATTACAAGAACGACGCCGTCGTGGTTGTGTCGTCACGGTGTGAGACGGTACACTGGAGTATCCGTGTTCAAATCTCCCTCGCGCTCAATTCGTTTTTCACAATATTATGAACTCTTCGTCCGGTTACTGTCGTGTCAATCCTCAAAAAATGTTCAAATGTGTGTGAAATCTTGTGAGACTTAACTGCGTGTCAATTCTCCTTCTGTAATGTTGGCAAATGTTACATTGTACATTGGTTGTAGAATATTGAGTCATGTGGTACGAATATATATGACCGCCGCCAATTAATGTGATGAATACTGAGAGCACGCGACACGTCACATAGATCTCTCAGAAGTAGAATCAAGAAATCATCGGTTGGGAACTATGTTACAATAAAGGAATTCAAAAGTCAAAACTTCCAAAACGGAACGCAAGAGTCATGGCGTGTTGTACTTGTGTAGAACAAATAGGAGGTACGTGCGTCTGTAGGTTCCTTCCTCACACCTCGCTATTGCGAACGGACGTTACACCACGAGACAGACACATACTGGAATACAGCGAACAGACACGTCAGTAACCGGACGGACAGTTCATAATTTTGTGAAAAAAATTGGACACAAGGTAGATTGGAACAAGTACACAAGTACAGACCGACACCGTGATCAGACAACCACGATGCCGCAGCTGCTAACATTCGCTCAGTGTTGCACATCCTAAGCTTGTATTCATCGCAGTTTCGAGTTTTTTTCTTTTTTCACATTTCAGTACGCTTTCTTCCTATTTTCATGCTTGATTTGTGTACAGATTTTGACGCGCTATCCAATGGGCCACCTTGACACTAAAACTGAAGGGTCTGCGATGTGGAGTTTACGTTGTAAGTGCTACCTATGCCAAGCAGCCATGGATCACTAGTAACACAAAAATATGTTTCTGCTATCCTTAATAGCCGAAATATTTCCTGACAATGTTAAAATTCCAGTTACCTGCTTTCCTTATGGTAAATCATATAATTTATATAAAATTCAATAACATAAGTCAGCTAATACTCAAGATTGTTGTAATTTGCAGCAATTACAAAATTTCCTTTTATTGCTACATATAAAATAATGAAACCATTTAGGGCGATGCAGCCATGTTACATCACCGACAACCGCCGAAATTTCGACAAATAAACACTCCGTCATTTTCAAGACAACAGTCCAACGATAGTGCTCTTTTATAAAGTGCCATTTTTTCACCCGTTATTGCCAGACTGCTTACGGAACATTTCGAGTTACGCGCAATGGATTCGGCGGCAATAAAGCCTGCCAGTCTTTTTAGATATGCAGACGATACTTTCGTTGTTTGACCTTATGGTAGTGAGAATTTATTTTTAGAACATCTGAATTAAATCCATCGGAATATTTATTATGTAGGTGGAAAGGGTTGGTTCCCTTCCCATTCGTGCTGTTTTTCATCAAGAGCGATGTTACTGGCGCCTCGGGATATGCTGTTTATAGGAAACTAACTCATACTGATCTGTATCTCTAGACTGTATCTTGGTTCGTATGCCCACGTCATCTCAGCTTTCAATGCTTATCAGCTGAGATCGACTACCTGGAAGTCACTTTCGCCAGTGACAGACAGTCGCATCTGCGTTGTTGAACTACCACGAATGGTGTAACTGATTATAATTATAAGGTGAAGGCCTTTTTGCTTTACGCAATCAGTGTTTTCCAAATGATAAGTCGTTTTCCACAGAGAGTGTTTTCTCGACAACTATCTTAGATTAGTGCTCTTTTATGGTCTGTGAGGGATGATGTAGATTTTCTGATATCTACCATATCCCATGCAGGTGTGCCACATCATACACTGGATAGACAACCAGGACTGTGGAGGGTCCGCAGCTCGTGGTCGTGCGGTAGCATTCCCGCTTCCCGCGCCCGGGTTCCCGGGTTCCATTCTTGGCGGGGTCAGGGACTTTCTCTGCCTCGTGATGACTGGGTGTTGTGTGCTGTCCTTAGGTTAGTTAGGTTTAAGTAGTTCTAGGGGACTGATGACCATAGCTGTTAACTCCCATAGTGCTCAGAGCAATTTGAACCATTTGACTGTGGAGGGCCGATGTATGGAGGATAAGCATCACAAGCAGCCGAGAAAATCTGCTATTTTAGAACTCTGCCGTGGCAGTGATGTTCCTATTGAACAACAAAGGTTTTCTGTTGTATGTTCCCATCTTTCCCTTCTGCCTTCACTTATGGCTTTTAGTATTTGGTTTCCTATGTCAGGATCTCCAGTTCTTAGGAATTCGTTATAAAGCATTTCAGCTTCTCTATTCCAACAAGGGATGTATTCTTTCCTATAGCCACGTGGGATGTTACGTTTTGCTGCTGCAGTAAGGACACCCACCAACCGTGTATAGTTCTCTGCAGAGCGTGGGACCTCAAATTCCCAGAAAAGGGAATGGAGGCAATACTGGTCGCTGAATAATCACCATCCTCTCATCATTTATTTTGATCCTTCGATACCGGTGGAAGGAATGCGCGCGCCCAGAAGAACTTGGTGCAGACTTAATCGTTTGTGGACAAACCACGGCAGGTGCAAGGCCATTCTCCACAAATGGAAACTCACTGATGACCCAGTGTGGAAGAACAAACAATCCCTCACCTGATCTTCGAATGCCTAGGAGGAGGTTTTAAGGAGAATGGAGGGATATCATGAATGCTACTCCACGTGCTGGTTAGTGGGTGACCTGCTTAGATGTGGAATTGTAATAGCTGCAGTGGCTGTCTCCCGAATCATTCGCATATTGTTGTTTGCAATCAGTCATTTATTAATATATTTGTAATTCGTTTGTTACATTAATTAATAGTGTGTCTGCAATATTACTCTGTGGATGCCATACGCTAAATAAATAAATAGCAACAAAGAGATTCTGGTGTGTACTTCTAACTACTGGGATAGTGTTATTAACGGAACTGTAGAGATTAAGTTAGCAAGTAACCTTACAAAGAGGGACAGAGTTTTTGCTTAAATTTTTCTTAAAATCCTGATGTTCCCCAGCTTAAAGAACAAAGGAACAGAGTTGATGCTCACCCTTTGATTATCAATATTCACTATTAATAACTTATGACGTTGGGTGTGTGGTAGCGCTAACTGTTTACAGTGTGTGTATTTTGTGTGTCTACAAGTCCGGTTCCTGACAGAAGTAGCCTCGCCTACCTCGATCTTAACTTTCCTTGCACTGCGTTTGCTTGTTCCATTCGTGCATTGAAAATGACGGGACGCCCGCCTCTCGAAACATCGGTGCCTGTTGAAGACTTCATCCAGCCGCTTCCCCGTAAGCTAAGTGAATATTTAAAGGTACTCTCCTTCAGTTGTTGATTGAATCCTGTTTACCACGCTCAAGGTTAACTTGACCTCCACCGGCAACATGGAAGAGGTTGTTGAACATTATGGTATAAGTAACCCGTTGTCTCCGGTAGCTCGCTACACATTAATTACAATTCGTTTTATTTCTCGCATCGATTTACAGGGGCCTGGCAAAAACAAGAAAACACCACTACAACAATGCGTCACCATGAATAATACAGTATATGAAAACCGTTGGCATTCAAAACACCTTCAAATCGTCTCGAAATGGATGAATATAAAGCTCAGTGATACTGAGATCTGGTGACTGGTGGCCAGAGGAAATACAAAAGCACCTCCTCGTGCTCACAAAACCAGTTCTGGGAGATTGGAGCTGTGCGAACAATGGTACTGTTATCTCGGAGCACAGATGCACTGCTCTAATATTGGGAAACAAACATTGTACCGTGATACACACCTGAAGATCCAAAATGGTCACATAATTCTTGGTAGTAATGTTACCTTTCAGAGGAACCAGAAGGCTCACGGAATACCCGCCATGCTCCACTCGTGGGACGTAAACTTGGCAAGTAGCTCGAAACACTCTGAAGCAAGACACATCCTAGCAAATGACTTTCATCCAATGCTACATATTCCAGGTCTTATGACTTCGCACCATGTTTTCCTGTTACGGTCTTTCCAACCACTGGTGAGTGGTTTTGGAACTCCAGCTCGTTCTGTAATTCCAACACTGAAGTTTCCTGCTTACGTAGCTCTCTTCGTATTGTTCTGTGCTGACACGACTCGCAAATGCGACGTTCAGTTCTACAGTGATCTGTACAGCTGTCGTCTTCGTACTTCATGTAATCATTCTCTTCAACGTCCATCAACACACAATTTCGTCTGCGTTGTGACTTACCGTCTGATGTTTTTATGATGTTTTTCCGCCTTCCCAGTATGCGGTGTAGATCGTCGATACGGTGAGTCATGGAACGCAAAACATTTCGGCTACGTTGGTTACGGAAGCATCCATCATACGAGCACCAAAAATTCGCCCACGTTCCAAAATTACATAGCTCCTATACAGTGCACTGCCAACTACGTACACACATCAAAAGAAGTTTTGCATCATCCTGGTTCCCAGAAGTCCTTAAGACAGACGTAAACTGTGGATAATTTATCACAGACACAGTCCCCCTGACAATTCGGAGATGTCACTAAACTCGCCCAAAGATGTAAACAACCATCCATGGGCAGTGCCTATTAGACTCAGGGGCTCCGACAGCCGACCAGTTCGTCATTCACCAGGAAAGAGATAAATGGCTCGTGTTGTCTGTAGTTCAACCATGCGTAGACGGTCAATACCTTGGTTCGATCGCGTCCGCATTGTCACTGTATGCCAGCGAGGGCTCACAACAAGGGAAATGTCCAAGCGTCTCGGAGTGAACCAAAGCGATGGTGTTCGGACATGCAGGAGATACAGAGATACAGGAACTGTCGGTGACATGCCTCGCTCAGTCCGCCCAAGGGCTACTACTGAAGTGGATGACTGCTACCTAAGGACTATGGCTAGGAGAAACCCTGACAGCAACACCATCATGTTGAATAAAGCTTTTCGTGCAGCCACAGGAAATCGTGTTACCACTCAAACTGTGCGCAATAGGTTGCATGATGCGCTACTTCACTCTTAGACGTCCATGGCGAGGTCCATCTTTGCAACGACGACATCTCGCAGTGCGGTACAGATGGGCCCAACAACATGCCGAATGGACCGCTCAGGATTTCCATCACGTTCTCTGCACCGATAGTGTCGTAAATGCCTCCAACCAAATAATTGGCGAAGACGTGTTTGGGGGCAACCCGGTAAGACTGAACGCCTTAGACACACGGTCCAGCGAGCGTAGCAAGGTGGAGGTTCCCTGCTGTTTTGGGGTGGCATTATGTGGGGCCGACGTACGCCGCTGGTGGTCATGGAGGGCGCCGTAACGCTGTACGATAGGTGAATGCCATTCTCCGACCGATAGTGCAACCATATCGACAGCATATTGGTGCGGCATTTGTCTTCATGGACGACAATTCGCGCTCCCATCAATCACATCTTGTGAATTACTTCCTTCTCTATAACGACATCGCTCGACTATAGTAGCCAGCATGTTCTCCAGACATGATCCCAATCGAACATGCCTGGGATGGATTGAAAAGAACTGTTTATGAACGATGTGACCCGCCAACCACTCTGCGGATCTACGCCGAATCGCCGTTGAGGAGTGGGGACAGCAGGACCAACAGTGCGTGGATAGTATGCCACGACGAATACAGGCATGCATCAATGCAAGAGAACGTTCCACTGGGTATTAGAGGTACAGGTGTGTACAGCAATGCGGACTGCCTCCTCTGAAGGTCTCACTTCATGGTGGTACAACATGCAATGTGTAGTTTTCATGAGGAAGTAAATGATGTTTATGTTGACCTCTATTCCAATTTTATGTACAGGTCCCGGAATTCTCGGAACCTAGGTGATGCAAACATTTTTTTGATGAGTGTGGAATACTCTTATGACCGCGACTGAAACTTTAGATGTATTGAGGACGTTGCACAATTTCCTTTCGTGGTCAAACACAACAGCGCAACCTGCGAACTTGGCCATCATATGCATTGATGTTGAACCATGGATTTGTCGCTATTTTCCATATTTTTATCAAACGCCTGAATCTTCATGGCTCAGCTGCTCTCAGTGTATCTACTGCAAATGTCGACGGTATACGGTCTCTCTCGTTTTGATATGAACTCGTTCCACTTTCGGCGCTTGCTGCTGAAAGCATTTATGCCATTTTACTATTTTTCCACAATGGTGCGTTCGGTACTGCTCGTTTCTGTCAGGGTTTTATTTCGTGGCAGTGTTAATTGCTCGCTAAGTGATAGATAACAGCAAGGGTAAATTTACTGACGAACAAATGACAAGTATCCACCTCATTATGAATTTACTGACTGCGGTTGAAGTGTAGCACAATGACGCTATGCTCATTGTTCATCTAAGGATTTTTGTGTTACAGTGGTGCTTTTTGTAGTATTTTATGATTCCACATAACAGGCCTTTCCACTGGTGCGAAGAAATTTTACAGAAACGACGGTAACTGTGTCGACATACTGAATCGTAATTTCATTATTACTCAGTAGTGAGCCATCGGAGGGCTTGGTAACCATTGCACCACAACAGAAAATAAAATATTAGTTATGATTAAGCTTATCCATTACCATATTTTAGAAGCCGTGACTGTTAACTGAATGTAAACACATAAAACTGCAGCCAGTCACTTTTATGAATATTTATTTGTTATTCCATGAACCGGTTTTCGAACTTTTTCAGGTTCATCTTCAGATGATTTTCTGGAAGTTACATCACTATTCCTAGCGTAATGCTGGATGCGACAGTATGGGTGGCACCAACGAAATAAGCCGCCCATAATGTCGCAAGCCAGCACCCAGCATTACGCTGGAAATAGTGAGGTAACTTCCAGAAAACCATCTGAAGATGAAGCTGAAAAGCTTCGAAAACCGGGTCATGGAATACATAAGTACTCAAAAAAGTGACTGGTTGCAGTTTTGTGTATTTACATTAATTGCCGTCGTTGTGACATGTTGATATTTAAAATATTTGTTTTTTTCCATTTCAGACTCATCTTCGGATGGTACACGTAAATGTTCCATATTTATTTTAGTCTTATAGTCCTGTGAAAGAATCGGCTGTGCTGTAACTGATATTCATCTCGCAGATTCCACTTTCTCTGCCCATTGGCCACAGAATCGTGTAGTATACAAGATGTAATCTATAGCTGCTGACAACTTACCACAGTGGCGTAGGGGAAGTCGGCTTCTGATCTATAAATCTGGGAAACCACCTAAAGTTGGCTTAGCTAACGAGGAGACCGCGGTAGGTGCCAAAACCCGATTTCCCAGAAGTTATTTTTTATTTTATTATTTCATTATCTGACCTGTCCGTTGAAGGTTACTACATGAATGTCTTTTATCAAATTAGAGGGTACAAGGGCGTTGTATTAATTCCAAAATTACAACGGGGTTTCACCATAAGTGAAATTTATTTATTATTCTGAGTGATTCAACCAGACCTAACGCTTTAGTTTTATATAGCCCGCAGCGCTATAACTGGCTTTCATAAACCATGCGCTGTATTTTGATATTCTCTCGTTCGTTACGCACATATTATTAGTTCTACAGAAAAAATGAACAGTACCTTTTTTGTAGGAAACTTGTTGTTACATTTTGTGCTGGTATACGCTTTTGCTAGAGGCCGTAGTTTTCGAGCCACTCAAGAAAATCGTACAAAAGAGACATTCAAAAGCACCCACACTCAGCCCGTACGGCATGTTGTTCATGGTCCTCCTTCCTGCCACAGTAGAAAAACTTTTGACTGCACGAACTATTTCCCACGTTCGACCTTTTTTGGTCTTCATTGACTGGCCTTATTACGCCACCCGCTTAGTCGAGTACTTTTAAATTACAGAACTAACATTAGTGTAATTTTTACTTAACAATTCTGTGAATTTTAACAGCATATATTAACCTATTGCAACGTGATGTTCGTCAGATCTTCTGACTATGCAACGGCTTTGCTTATAATAATTTGGGATCGAATTGTCAGTGTACTTAGTTTTAGCGACACGTGCAAAAAACTCATTTATCTTTCGTTAACGAAAAAGCCGACCGTGCTGCTGGCGTAATAGTCATGTCAATAAGAGACCAAAAAAGGTCGAATACCGGAGCAGTGTGTGTAGTCGAAATTTTCATGTAGTTTTAGGAGGGAGTGCCACGAACAACATACGGTGTAGAAATCCAGCAGGTTATGGGTATGAGTGTCGGGGTGGAAGTGCGTTTGGAAAAGAATTTGTACGTTTTCCTTGAGTAACCGTGGCCTCAAGCGAAATCGTATCCAAATACAAAATTCAGCTGCGTTAAATTTCCTACGAAAAGGTCATGTTGACTTTTGTTCTGCAGGATTAACGGTTTGCGAGTAGTGAACGAGAGAATATGAAAATCTGGCGCGATGTCTGTGAAGGTCAGTCATGACACTGAGGGCTGCATAAAACGACAGCGGTAGCGGCAGCTGAATCACAGGGTCTAACAGATATGTGTATGGTATTTTCAGCAGTTACAACCTTTTTAAATTCTCATTTTGTTATATTTCATTCTAATATCAATTCTAATATTAATTCTTATAATTAATTCTTATGTTTCTTCTTCAGGAAGGTTTCGTGCATTCCCTTGGATGACACTGATCGTAGAAACTTTCGAAACATACAAATTCCGAATACCAGGAGCGTCGCGTGAGGGCTGGTTTGCCTCTCTCGGGAAAGAAAGGTCGTAAACATTTTTGAAGATTTCACGTGTTGGCTATTTCGTTGCTAACCACGCACAGCCGATCACTTTACTGAAACCTTGAGCTCGCAGTACATTATGAATCAAGATATACTACAGGAATTTCATCGAAAACGATGCCAAATAATTTTCTCATTCATTTATTGTTTTTTATTCATTCACCAGACATACAACTAGTTGACGAGTAAGGACAACTTTATTTCAGTAGACAATGTTATTTCAATATACATTGGAAAACACTTGTTCAGTAACTTCCTACGGTCATCGTTAGATAAATGAAGAACCAAAATAAAAATAATAACCATGTCTCGAATATGAGGCACAAAAGTGTAAATCCGCGACACTAGCCACTGTGGAACCGCTTCGGCTGAACTATTTACTTGCTATAAGGCACACAAAGCGGCTCGAAAACTTTTACGGTCGCTTTTCCAAATCGGTCGAGTATCTAAGTGGAAGCCAAGACTCGTGTTTCTAATTGTGACCTCTTCTCACCGAGCGAAGCTGTTGGAAAATCGGATTATGCCTTTTGATGCGTTCTCCTCGTAAGCTACGGCACATGCACACTTGCAGAGATGTTGAATATCCTCTCGCCCTTTCATGCCGCCAGCTTTGGTTAACATCCGTAAGCTACTCTTTCGCATTAGAGTAATGAAAAAAGTCAACTGGACCTGACGGGATACCAATTCGATTCTACACAGAGTACGCAAAAGAACTTGACCCTCTTCTAACGGCCGTGTACCGCAAGTCTCTAGAAGAACGGAAGGTTCCAAATGATTGGAAAAGAGCACAGGTAGTCCCAGTCTTCAAGAAGGGTCGTCGAGCAGATGCACAAAACTATAGGCCTATATCTCTGACGTCGATCTGTTGTAGAATTTTAGAACATGTTTTTTGCTCGCGTATCATGTCGTTTTTGGAATCCCAGAATCTACTCTGTAGGAGTCAACATGGATACCGGAAACAGCGATCGTGTGAGACCCAACTCGCTTTATTTGTTCATGAGACCCAGAAAATATTAGATACAGGCTCCCAGGTAGATGCTATTTTCATTGACTTCCGGAAGGCGTTCGATACAGTTCCGCACTGTCGCCTGATAAACAAAGTAAGAGCCTACGGATTATCAGACCAGCTGTGTGGCTGGATTGAAGAGTTTTTAGCAAACAGAACACAGCATGTTGTTATCAATGGAGAGACGTCTACAGACGTTAAGGTAACCTCTGGCGTGCCACAGGGGAGTGTTATGGGACCATTGCTTTTCACAATATATGTAAATGACCTAGTAGATAGTGTCGAAGTTCCATGTGGCTTTTCGCGGATGATGCTGTAGTATCCAGAGAAGTTGCAGCATTAGAAAATTGTAGCGAAATGCAGGAAGATCTGCAGCAGATAGGCACTTGGTGCAGGGAGTGGCGACTGGGCCTTAACATAGACAAATGTAACGTATTGTGAATACATAGAAAGAAGGATCCTTTATTGTATGATTATATGATAGCGGAACCAACACTGGTAGCAGTTACTTCTGTAAAATATCTGGGAGTATGAGTACGGAACGATTTGAAGTGGAATGATCATATAAAATTAACTGTTGGTAAGGCGGGTACCAGGTTGAGATTCATTGGGAGGGTCCTTAGAAAATGTTGTCATCAACAAAACACTCGTTCGACCTATACTTGAGTATTATTCATCAGTGTGGGATCCGTACCAGATCGGGTTGACGGAGGAGATAGAGAAGATCCAAAGAAGAGCGGCGCGCTTCGTCACAGGGTTATTTGGTAACCGTGATAGCGTTACGGAGATGTTTAGGAAACTCAAGTGGCAAACTCTGCAAGAGAGGCGCTCTGCATCGCGGTGTAGCTTGCTCGCCAGGTTTCGAGAGGGTGCGTTTCTGGATGAGGTATCGAATATACTGCTTTCCCCAACTTATACCTTCCGAGGAGATCACGAATGTAAAATTAGAGAGATTCGAACGCGCACGGAGGCTTTCCGACAGTCGTTCTTCCCGCGAGCCATACGCGACTGGAACAGAAAAGGGAGGTAATGACAGTGGCACGTAAAGTGCCGTCCGCCACACACCGTTGTGTGGCTTGCGGAGTATAAATGTAGATGTAGATGTAGACTTCTGTACACGTTATGGAAAGACTAATTACGTTTCCAATTCAATGTGAACTTAACCCATACAGGCAAAGCAGTCTCGAATTAAAAAGCTCATAGGAACAAAAGGACGTAATTCTTAATTTTACACTGATATTTTGACAGTAAAATGTACACAATGTCAGAATTACACTTTCTAAGTGCAGACCATGCTAGTGACAAAATGACGAGAAGATATCCCAAAACCACGCGTGGCGTGCATGTAGCTTACGTAAGCCAGTTTGAGCTTATTTTCCTGTATTAGAGACCCCAAATCGTAGGTCTCGACGTCCCCTTCAGAAATGTGGCATATTATAAACGGTTATTGATTACATCCTGTACATCAATCATTCAGTATATGCTGGACGTCGGTGGAGTTATGGTGAAAATAAGTGTTTACAATGGAAAATTGTTAATTCAGTGGCCAACAGGCAAGTATAATCGAAGCTAAGAGGCGCATACCTTTCATACGGTCACAATCCAGCATTCATAATACTGCAACAAAAATAAATAACTCTTTCACGTCCCATCTAAAATCGAATATGAAAAGGCTCAAGAAATGGTTAATTGGATTAAAAAATTGAGACAATAGTGATCACGGCTACCTGTCTGTGTATTCAATTAATGAACAGTCACGTATTCTATAGAATCCATAATAGGTAAGTCTAGTAATCAGAAAACGTCCCTGAAGAACCTGCTTTATTTTGACGGATGAACTCGCATTCATTCTGTATAGGAGATTAGCTGTAACGCGATTACCACAACTGCAGTTTAATTATCTAAACCATATTGATGATGATGGTTGTTTTATGGGGCGCTCAACTACGCGGTCATCAACGACCGTACAAAGTCCGAAATTTTTAACAGTTAATTTTTTTTCACAGTAGCTCCGGAAGAGCTAAATCGTTTAAGACATAAATCGTTATCATTAGGGCAGAGAGCGAGTTCTGTGAACAATTCAGTGAAAGGGTTGTTCACGTCAGAACCGATAGCAACCCAACACTGACAACGATAGTTCAGGTATAAGTGCCGACGTCGCAAGCAGAAAATGAAAAGGTAAAGTATATGAAGATGTTCAACAGGTAATTCGGTATGTAAAGGGAGATAAAAATCTAATGGTCATAGGGAGTAGGAATGAGGTTATAGGGGAAGAAACATGAGAATGGACTGCAGGAGAATATGGACTTTGTAGCAAGAATGAGAGTGGAGAAAGACTAATTGAGTTCTACAATAAATTTCAGATGGTAATAGCGAATACTGCGTTCCAGAATCACAAGTGAAGGAGATATATTTTGAAAACGAGTAGTTACGTGAAAATTTAAGCTAGATTCCGAAATCAGATACTGGACTGTAAGGCGTATGCAGGAAGTGACAGAGACACAGATCACAATTCAGTAATGATGAACCGTAAGCTGAAGTTTAAGATACTAGTCAGGAAGAATCAAAGCGTGAGGAAATGGGATTCGGAAATACCAGGAATGAACAGCTACGCTTGAACTTCTCTAGGCTATAGAAAGGGCAATAGTTAGTAGTTGGGGTATGCAGTTCAGATGAAGAGGAGAGAACATCTGGAAAAAGGGCAATCACAGAAGTTGAAAAGAAAAGCGTAGGTAGAAAGAAGAAAACTGCAAAGAAATGCTCCCGCTGATCGAAGGAAAAATAAATTTCAAAACTGTTCAGGAAAATTCAGCAATACAGACACAGAAGTTATTTAGGTATGCAATAGATGGCAAGTGCCGGGAATGCAAGGCCAAATGGGTGCATGAAAAAAGTGAAGAAATCGAGAGAGAAATGATTGTCGTAAGGACTGACTCAGCATACACTAAAGTCGAAACAACCTTAGGTGAAATTAAAAGCAGGGGAGGTAGCATAAAGAGTGCAATGGTAATTCCACTGTTAAATACAGACAAGAGATATGATAAGTGGAAAGAGTACACTAAAGGCCTCTATGAGGGGGGAGACTTGTCTGATGACGGGACAGAGGAAGGGCGTCGATAGGGAAGACATAGTGGATCCAGTATTAGAATCAGAATTTTGAAGAGCTTTTCACGACTTACGATAAAACAAGGTAGAAGATATTGATAAAATTCCATCACACTCTCTAAATTCATTGGGGAAGGTGGCAAATGGGGGAAGACGTTGATGGGTAGATGTCTGAGACCGGTGATGTATCATCGGACTTCCAAAAATTGAGGATCTATTGCATGACCATCTGTTTGTCTTGAGGAATGAAGACTACAGGAAAGTTAAAAACAATTACGTAGGTTTTTTTGACCAATAGAAGGCGTTCGGCAATGGCAAATGATGCAAGATCTTAGAAATTCTGAGGAAATTAAGGGTAAGCTACAGGGCAAGGGGAGTAATATACAATAAGTTCAAGAGTGAAGTGGGAACAATAAGAGTAAACGACCAAGAACGAGGTGCTCGCATTAAAAAGAGTGTGTCTCTCGTGCCCAGTATTCAGTCTATACGGTGGTCCATTGATAGTGACCGGGCCAAATACCTCACGAAATATGCAACAAACGAAAAAACTACAAAGAACGAAACTCGTCTAGCTTGAAGGGGGAAACCAGATGGCGCTGCCCTAGGTCAAACGGATATCAACTGCGTTTTTTAAAATAGGAACCCCCATTTTTTTTACATATTCGTGTCGAACGTAAAGAAATATGAATGTTTTAGTTGGACCACTTTTTTCCCTTTGTGACAGATGGCGCTGTAATAGTCACAAACATGTGGCCAACAATTTAAGACGAACAGTTGGGAACAGGTAGGTTTTTTTTAAATTAAAATACAGAACGTAGGTACGTTTGAACATTCTATTTCGGTTGTTCTAATGTGATACATGTACCTTTGTGAACTTATCGTTTCTGAGAATGCATGTTGTTACAGCGTGATTACCTGTAAATATCACATTAATGCAATAATCAGAGGATCTGCTAAACGGAATAACCAGTCTAATGAGTGCAGAACATGAACTGATAGTACATCGAAAAAACAAGAAAGTAATGAAGAGCTACAGAAATGAAAACAGTGAGAAACGTAATAACAGGATTGGTAATAACCCAGTAGATGTAGTAAGGAATTCTACTAACTAGGCAGCGAAATAACGCATGACAGACAGAGGGAGGAGGACATAAAAGGAGACTAGCACTGCCAAAAATTGCATTCCAGGCCAAGAGAAGCCTAAGAGTCGTAATTTCGGGAAGAAATTTCTAAGGTTGTATGATTGTTCCACAGCGTTGTATGGCAGTGAAGTATGGACTGTGTGAAAACTGGAACAGAAGAGAAGCGAAGCGTCTGAGCCGTGGGGATACAGAGAAGTACTGAAAATTAAGTGGACGAAGATCAGGAATGTCCGCAGCTCATGGTCTCGGGGCAGTGTTCTCGCTTCCTGAGCACGGGATCCCGGGTTCGATTCCCAGCGGGGTAGGGATTTTCACGTCTCTCGAGATGACTGGGTGTTGTTGTATCATCATCATCATTATTATTCATCCCAATTACGGTTGGAGGAAGGTGTAAGACCACCTCCACTAGGACCTTGCCTAGTACGGCGGTGCGGGTCTCCCGCATCGTTCCCTTACGCTCTATCAAGAAGCATGGGACTTCACTACCATTCCATTCCAAGGTAAGGAATGAGGAGGTTATCCGCAATGTCGGCTAAGAAAGGCATGTATGAGAAACGCTGACAAGAAGAAAGGACAGGATAGTACGTCATCTGTTAAAACATCAGGGAATAACATCCGTAGTACAACAGGGTACCGTAGGTGACGTAAACTATAGAGGAAGAGAGAGATTGGAAAATATCCAACAAGTACCTGAGGAGGTAGGTGCAAGAGGTGCTCTGAGGTGAAGAGATTGACACAGGAGATAAATTCGTAGAAGAACACATCAAAGCAGTCAGAAGACTGATGACTAAGACAAAGAAAAAAATTTCATTACATGAAACTCTTGACTATTACTATCAAAATAAACATAATTCTTACATGATAAATAATATAGTACCAAGAAAAACTTGTTCTTTTCATTATAGTATTTTAAGTCAACAATAATAATAATAATAATAATAACGTTATTCGGCCGCAGTGACGTAGAACCCGGCACCAACCGAGAACAAATGAACTGAAACCAAAATATTTAAAATATCAGCCCATACAACTTTTATAGGGGTACAACCATAATTAAACAATATGCTAAATGAACAGTTTCTGAAGAGCTACACTCTACAACCGAGAACGACCACAGCTACGCCGCTAACAATATGGACAACACGACTACGCAGCCTATGTAATACAATGTCGTGGGAACTTTATGACTAGGTCTGTTGACTGAAACATTAACACTACATGATTCAAAAATTAACTAATACAGAAATCGCTTTCTTGTGCCCTCGAAGTCACGCCACGTGGTATAGATTTCACGACTCTTCAAAGTCCCACTGTGTTGGGAAACACAGCAAAGGCCACTGGCTGCCTGCAGTGCTCTCAGTAGCCGCTGCACAATGACTTCACTCTGACAACACCTGTCCTCAGCAACTCGCTCTCTTTAGCACTGTGGTCTGCTATGACTACTTGGACCAGTAGCGTCAAACCCAAAACAAGGGTGGCCGGCCCCCCAACTCACCCTGGCGGCACGCCATCTCTAGGATTTTCTGCCACTGGATACTGCTGTCTCCGTGAGGCTGAAATTTTTGTCGCTCCATCTGATCCGCACCGTCAGACACAGCCCATCGACAGAAAACCCTACCTAGCTCCCTGCGACACCCCACAGGATGTGAATCGCTTCCACAGCGGCAACAGCACTGATCTCCAAAAGATCTTGCAGCCATTTCACCGTACAACAAACTTCGCACCTTTGGAATAGCACTGCGCTGCAAAGCTCTAAGTAGTGCGTCGTCTAAAGACACCCCTGAGCACCAGACCCGCAATAGTTCGACCAGCTGGCATGATACCAAATTCAACCACTCAGATTATGAGCACGGAACAAGAACAGTAATGAGGCCGTGATAGTACCCGGTTGAGTGGCAGTTGGGATTTCTCGCGACGAAGATGGTACGGCGTCTGTTTCTATTAGTCAACACCTTTATGCAACTTCCTGCATGCTGTGTGTTACGACAGAGCCAACTAAGTCCTTCTCTAAGAAAATATTAGGACTTACACAATCAAATATCTTTCATAAGTCATGGGAGATTTCAACTTGTGATATTTTATAGTTTAAAACTTTTATTATCTGCTCAATGAAGGTATAAACAGCATCCTCAGTCAATGAATGTTGATTTTTTTGCAAAAGTTTTATTAGCCAAGATCACATTATTAATGGGAATGTAAAACAAATGGCTTGTTTTGACTATTTACGATTGTCAGAATGTAAAGTCGTGTCAAAATATAAAGCGACACTTTTGTGTATTGTCAGTTCAGCCGGCCGAAGTGGCCGTGCGGTTCTGGGCGCTACAGTCTAGAACCGAGCGACCGCTACGGTCGCAGGTTCGAATCCTGCCTCGGGCATGGATGTGTGTGATGTCCTTAGGTTAGTTAGGTTTAATTAGTTCTCAGTTCTAGGCGACTGATGACCTCAGCAGTTAAGTCGGATAGTGCTCAGAGCCATTTGAACCATTTTTTGTCAGATCAGACCATAAGGGAAGCTGACATTCCTTTCCGTTGTTGACAGCAATAGACAGAACTGTGCTCTTATCTTACACACGTCTTTATATTCGGATCTTAACATGACTGCAAAAAGTCGAAACTATATATCTGTTATACCATATGCGATCATTGTTAATAAAGATTTTACAAAGAATCAACATTCAATGCAATGAGAGATCGATGTTTCTATAGTGACACTGAGGTAACTAAGCTTCCTTTGACTTAAATCCTTTACTCGGGAGAGCCGCAAATATCCCATCATGACATCTTAACAAATTTTAGAAAACTACGTAAAAAGGGATACCGCAAGTCGAGACACGTGCTGCTTGTGCTTTTGAGAGCGTCATCTGCATCCAACCTGTGTGTGCGCGCTACCGTTCTCCACAGGTGACGTAACTTTTCATTTTATTTTGGTTATTTGCCTTTTCTGTTGACCAATTAACCAGAGATTCTAGTAATGGCAGAGCTGGTAGACAACATCGTATATGCAACATACATATTAAATTGCACTAACATCAGTTAAACGTAATGCTGCACTTTGTATTGGGAGGACGACGGTTTAAACCTGCGACCTGCCATCATCTACTTAGATTTCCGTCTTTTCCCTAAATTGCTTCAAAACAAATGACCGGATGGTCCCTTTGAAAGTGTCCAACCGACTCTCTTCCCCACCTTTCTCTAATTCCCAAATCCGTTGGGACTGATGACGTCACTGTTTGGTCCCTCCCCCAAATCAACCAACCAACCAACGCTTTGTATGTGGGCTGTACGGAGGATGTTACAGAGTTCCCTGATAAGATCACTGAAGGCACCGAACCTTGCAGGCTGCCGCCTTTCGTGACATGTGGTGTTTGATAGGGTCCAAAACCCCGACGCTTCAGCCCAATCCAAGTTCAACCTGAATGAGGCGACGGCCTGTAGAGAGTGCCAAGCCCGTAGCGTCGGGACCTCTCTTTCCAGTAGGGCTGCTTGAGAGTGCAGCTCCAAGTGTGTGGTAAACTCCATCAGAGACTGAATAAGACCACGGCACCGATCGTTCCATCCCACAGCATTCCTGTAGCCCTAGCGGCAAAGGCAAAGCCAACAATGTAAACATGCCATATATCTGCTGCCCAACAAGTTGTTCACACAAGTTGCAGTCAGGTGAAGATTATCTCCTCCTTTGAATGAAGGCGCCCACTGCTCGTCGAGCTCCTCGAGCGAGGAACCACAATCAAGACGCAGCACTATGAAGTCACTTTGCAGAAACAGCGATGCACAATGATGTTAATATCCCCTACTAATGCTGACGCACGGATTCATACCGTTGCACGGTAACGTCAACCCTCACACTGTCAATCGTATAAGGGCTACGCTTCAGCGACATGAAAGAAGGAAGGAAGGCTGAGTTTAACGCCCCGTCGATATCGAGGTCATTGGAGACCAAGCAGAAGCTCTGATTGTGTCAAGGATGTGGAAGGAAGCCAGCCGTGCCCTTTGAAAGGAACCATTGCTGAATTTACCGAGAGGGATTTAGGGAAATCACGGAATACCTACATCTGGATGGGTGGATGCGTGTTTGAAACGCCGTCGTCCCGAATGCGAGTCCAGTGAACTGAAAACTGCGCCACTTAATTCGGTTTTAGCGATTAGGTTCGGAAACACTGCTATATCCATCTTGCAGCCAAGATCCTTTCGCCGTGGGATTATCAAATCTTCGGCGATCCAAAGGAAAATATGCTTGGACGCCGATCTCAGTCGGACGAGGAAGTGCAAGAGGGGGGATGTGGTTTGGATCCGTCAGCAGCCGACAGCGTTCTACGAAACACGAACTCATTGACCCGTCTCCCTGTGAAAAAAAATGTGTTAATGCGCGTAGAACCATTCAATTATCCCTTTGTGGCTGGTGTTCGGGTTTCATTTGACTGCTCCTTATACGTTCAACGTATCACACCCTCATTGTGGAATCTTTGTGTTTGATTTATAACTCTGTATTCGCTTTTTGCAGAAACATAGCAGTAGTGACATAGTCCGCTGTGGACACTTGCCAAACGGGTCCACAGGACGTCCTGGTTTGATCAATGCCCTCAGAAACTTCCTAATTTTTTGTCGACAAGTGTGACAGACTGAGATGTAAAATCTCTGTTGGATTGACGTCGCTGTACGGAAAAGGCAGGGATAAGGCTGAACTTTCATCACAAAGACGAGAAGGACGACAGCCATAATGAAGCTGTATGTCCGTTATCATAGTGGTATGACATCTAGAGAGCTTTATTCGAGAATCACGGGTCTTTTGTGGAATGCTCGGCTTATGTTAATGTAGATGAAAATTTAAAAGTCGTTGGGGAATGGAATTCGATACTAGGAAAATGAAGAGAATGAAAAGTAGCAGGTGAATATGAACTGGAGGTAAGGAATGAAAGAGGAATTTTGCACATGGTACAACTTAATCATCGCGGACACTTTGTTTGAGAGTCATGAAAGAAGGTTTTATACGTGAAGAGACCTGGAGACACCAGAAGGCTAGACGGTTTATACATTGGTAAGACAGAGATTCAGGACCCAGGATCTCAACTGTAAGGCTTTTCCAAGGGCAGGTGTGGACCCTGATTACAATTTATTGTTTGTGAGACATAGATTAAAACTGAAGAAACTGTAGAAAGGTAGGAACGTAAGGAGATGGGACGTAGATAAACTGAAAGAACCAGAGGTTGTAGAGTGTTTAAGAGGGAGCATTAGTGAATGATTGACAAGAAGAGCGGAAAGAAATACAAAAGAAGCAGAATGGGTTGCTTTGAGAGATGAAATAATGAGGACAGCAGAAGATTAAGTAGGTAAAAGGACAAGATCTAGTAAAAATCCTTGGGTAACAAAAGAGATATTGAATTTAACTGATGAAAGAAGAAAATATAAAAATGGAGTAAATGAATCAGGCGAAAAGGAATACAAACGTCTAAAATATGAGATCGACAGGAAATGAAAAATAGCTAAGCGGGAAAGGTTAGAGGGAAAATTTGAGGATGTAGAACCATATATCAGCAGGGGTAAGGTAAATACCGCCTACAGGAAAATTAAAGAGACCTTTGGGGAAAGGAGAATCATCTGTATGAATATCAAGAGCCCAAATGGAAAAGCAGTCCTAAGCAAAGAAGGGAAAGCAGAAAGGTGGATGGAGGGTCTGTACAAGGGAGATGTCCTTGAGGGCACTATTATGGAGATGGAAGAGGACGTAGATGAAGATGAGACAGGAGATACGATAGTGCGTGAGGAATTTGACAAAGTACTGAAAGACCTAACTCGAAACAAGGCTCCAGGAATAGACAACATTCCGATAGAACTACTCATAGTCTTGGGAGGACGAGCAATGACAAAACTCTTCAACCTGGTGATCACGATGTATGAGACAGGCGAAATTAGATTTCAACAAGAATATAATAATTCCGATTCCAAACAAATCAATCGATGACATGGGTGAAAATTACCGAACTATCAGTTTAAAATTTCACGGTAGCAACATACTAACACGAATTCCTTACAGGCGAATAGAAAAACTGGTAGGAGACGACCTCGGGGAAGATCAGTTCGAGTTCAAAGAAATGTAGCAACAGACTAGGCAATACTGACACTCGACTCATCTAGGAAGATAGGATAAGGAAAGACAAACTTACGTTTATAGCATTTGTAGACATAGAGAAGGTTTTTGAAAATATTGACTGGAATACTCCTTTCAAATTCTGAAAGTGACAGGTGTAAAATACAGGGATCGAAAGGCTGTTTACGATTTGTACAGAAACCAGATGACAGTTATAACAATGAGGGGCATGAAGGTGAAGTAGTGGTTGAAAGAGAGACAGGGTTGTAGTCTGTCCCAGATCTTATTCAATATCTATACTGAGCAAGCGGCAAAGGAAACAAAAGAGAAAATTTGGGGTCGGAATTAAAATCCAGGAAGAAAAAATGGAAACCTTGAGGTTCACCGACGACATTGTAATTCTGTCAGAGACAGCAAAGGATATGGAAGAGCAGCTGAATGAGACTTTTGAAATAGTAGTTGAGTTTTCCTATTTGATCAGCAAAATAACTGATGATCGTCAAACCATAGAAGATATAATATGTAAACTGGCAATGGTAAGGATAGCGTATCTGAAGAAGAGAAATTTGTTACTATCGAATCTAGATTTAAGTGTCATCAAGTCCTTGTTGAAAGTATTTGTATGGATGTAGCCGCGTATGGAAGTGAAACATGGACAATAAACTGTTTAGACAAGAAGAGAATAGAATCTTTTGAAATTTGGTGATACAGAAGATTTCGTAAGGTTAGATGGGTAGATCACGTAAGTAATGAGGATATACTGAATAGAATTAGGGAGGGGAGGAGTTTGTGGTACAACTTGGCTAGAGGAAGGAATCGGTGAGTAGGACACATTCTGAGGCATCAAGGGATCACGAATTTAGTATTGGAGGGAAGCGTGAGGATAAAAATCGTAGATGTAGACCATGAGATAAATACACTAAGCATTTTCAGAGGGATATATGTTACAGTAGTTACTCGGAGGTGAAGAGTTTTGCACAGGATAAAGTAGCAGGGACAGCTGCAGCAAACCAGTTTTTGAACTGAGGACCATAACAACAATGTCATCCTACGTAACGTTGTGAGATCTGCCATAACTGTGTGCACTCTCGAAAGTCTTGTTTATTTACACTGGTAAAGATATCTGTATTTGGAAGACATGCGTAGTAAGATTGGCCATCAATGGCACTTTGTTTCGCCAGGAATTCTATCAAATCGTTGTGTGAGATACCAGAGTGGTCCTTGGTCCATAGAAACTGGACACGTCTGCGTTTGGTTTCACATTTTTCGCTTAATTACATCAACCCCATGGTGTTCTAAATAGTCTTTTGCACGAGAGTTGGCTAATTAGGAGCTGAAGTCGAGAATATTAATGGGAATGTAAGTAAAATTGTAGCTACTGTAGGATAAAAATTGATGATAAATACAAAATGTTGCAAAACCTGAAGTACAGACTTTATTTTGAAGACAGATTGTCGTAAACTTTGTACATATTCCGTATGCCTCTCATTTATTCTATTAGTCATTGAGCGAAATGTAAGGCGATGGAGTTAACATGTTGCTGTGGTTCCTGTTACGCTGGGACTCTAACTTGTAGAGTGGCTCTTTCTTATGGTTGGTCCTGCAGTATTTAGTTGAGGAATTGTGACACTCTCCACCTCATTAAAGTCACCCACAACTAAGCGTTAAGCTGTTCCATGAGTTGTCTCTATGTTTTCCACTAATTCAAATTGTTAAAGACCCAAGAATATGAGCAGTACACGATTTCATAAATGAATCCACTGTGTGTGAATTACGTGTCCTAAGTTTTCTACTGATAACTACTAATGTGAAACGTACCACCCACATGTACAGATTCACTTTCCGTTTTATTTCATATATTTCCAATAAGATACTCATAGGCGCTGGTGATTATCGTCTTGAGTTGTCGCTGTCTTTCACATCTAACATGCTTTGTAAAGAAATAACTGCATCGAAAGAACGAGCAGCATTTTCTCTATCGTGAATCTTCAGTCGTACGAAAATTCTTCTCTCTCTGATTTCAAAAAGCCAGTCTAGCAGGCGAGAGATGGCAAAATGGGCGGGCGTGTTGTGACCATCTTGACTGAAAATGTACGAACTGCGTTGTGACCATCTTCATTGGAACTATTTCAAAAGAGATAAATTTGAAGAGCATTTGCTTGAATATATTCAGGATCTTCTTTATCAGAGTCGTAGTTAGCATTTTATTACTTACATAGTTATTGCGGAACAGAAGTAGTAGCCAGTCGATTGCTAACAATTGTAGAATAGATGTTTCTCCTGTGTGTGACTGTTCCAGCAAAACACAACTGCTTGTGGTCAGCCTACAAATTAAACCAAACGAAGAGCTCTGCTCTAAACAGTGGTAAGGGAAAGTGTTGATTGTTATGAGAAGCTCGCAGCTCACTCTTTTTTTATTCATTAGTCTTCTCACTGGTTTCATGGGGTCCCCCATTCGGATCGACTCATGCGGCCCACAACGAATTCCTCTCCTGCACAAACCACTTTGTCTTAAAGTAGTGCTTACACCCTACGTTCTCTAATATATGCTGAATGTACTTCGGTCTCGATCTCTCCTGCAATTTTTATCCTTTACAGATTCCTCTGGCACAACAGAGGTTATTCCTTGATGTCTTGACATCTACCTGCCCCTTCTTCTTTTTAGTGTTATGCATATGTAGTGTCTTCACCGATTCTGTGGGAAACCTCTTCATTCGTTATCCTACCAGTCCATCTAATTTCCAACATTCTTCTGTTGCGCCAAATCTCACACGCCTCAGTTCTCTTCCTTCAATAGAATCTCATAAATACTCTGTAACCCGTGGCCTAGGGGTAGCGTCTTTGATTCATAATGAAAAACGTCTTCGGTCCCGGGTTCGAGTCCCGCCATTGCCTAAATTTTGATAAATAATTAGCATTAGCGGCCGAAGACTTCCAGCATAAGAAGTCAGCCTCATTCTGCCAACGGCCTTGTCAAAGAGGGCGGAGGAGCGGATAGAGGTTCAGGGCACTCTCTTGTCCAAGGGAAGGGAAATTGCCCATAAAGGCGGAAGAATCAGCAATGATCAACGACATGAGGATGCAGAAGGCAATGGAAACCACTGCATTAAAGACACGGAACGTGTATCCACTGGACATGTGGCCTGTAATTGAAGAAGTGTCATGATTATCTCTCCATTGGCAAAAGATTCCGGAATAGTCCCCCATTGGGATCTCCAGGACGGGACTGCCGAGGCGGAAGTTACCATGTGGAAAAGATTGAATAATCAACGAAAGGATAACGTTCAACGAGTCGGGGCGTGGAATGTCAGAAGCTTGAACTTGGTAGGGAAACTAGAAAATATGAAAAGGGAAATGCAAAGGCTCAATCTAGATATAGTAGGGGTCAGTGAAGTGAAGTGGAAGGAAGACAAGGACTTATGGTCAGATGAGTATCAGGTAATATCAACAGCAGCAGATAATGGTATAACAGGTGTAGGATTCGTTATGAATAGGAAGGTAGGGCAGAGGGTGTGTTACTATGAACAGTTCAGTGACCGGGTTGTTCTAATCAGAATCGACAGCAGACCAACACCGACAACGATAGTTCAGGTATACATGCCGACGTCGCAAGCTGAAGACGAACAGATAGAGAAAGTGTATGAATATATTGAAAGGGTAATGCAGTATGTAAAGGGGGACGAAAATCTAATAGTCATGGGCGGCTGGAATGCAGTTGCAGGGGAAGGAGTAGAAGTAAAGCTTACAGGAGAATATGGGCTTGGGACAAGGAATGAAAGAGGAGAAAGACTAATTGAGTTCTGCAACAAGTTTCAGCTAGTAATAGCGAATACCCTGTTCAAGAATCACAAGAGGAGGAGGTATACTTGGAAAAGGCGGGGGGTTACGGGAAGATTTCAATTAGATTACATCATGGTCAGACAGAGATTCCGAAATCAGATACTGGACTGTAAGGCGTACCCAGGAGCATATATAGACTCAGATCACAATATAGTAGTAATGAAGAGTAGGCTGAAGTTCAAGACATTAGTCAGGAAGAATCAATACGCAAAGAAGTGGGATACGGAAGTACTAACGAATGACGAGATACGTTTGAAGTTCTCTAACGCTATAGATACAGCAATAAGGAATAGCGCAGTAGGCAGTACAGTTGAAGAGGAATGGACATCGCTAAAAAAGAACCATCACAGAAGTTGCGAAGGAAACCATGGGCACAAAGAAGGTATCTTCGAAGAAACCATGATTAACAGAAGAAATACTTCAGTTGATTGATGAAAGGAGGAAGTACAAACATGTTCTGGGAAAATCAGGAATACAGAAATACAAGTCGCTGAGGAATGAAATAAATAGGAAGTGCATGGAAGCTAAGACGAAATGGCTGCAGGAAAAATGTGAAGACATCGAAAAAGATATGATTGCCGGAAGGACAGACTCAGCATACAGGAAAGTCAAAACCACCTTTGGTGACATTACAAGCAACGTTAAATGCAGAGGAGAGAGCAGATAGGTGGAAAGAATACACTGAAAGCCTCTTTGAGGGTGAAGATTTGTCTGATGTGATAGAAGAAGAAACAGGAGTCGATTTAGAAGTGATAGAGGATCCAGTATTAGAATCGGATTTTAAAAGAGCTTTGGAGGACTTACGGTCAAATAAGGCAGAAGGGATGGATAACATTCCATCAGAATTTCTAAAATCATTGGGGGAAGTGGCAACAAAACGACTATTCACGTTGGTGTGTAGAATATATGAGTCTGGCGACATACCATCTGATTTTCGGAAAAGCATCATCCACACAATTCCGAAGACGGCAAGAGCTGACAAGTGCGAGAATTATCGCACAATCAGCTTAACAGCTCATGCATCGAAGCTGCTTACAAGGATCCGGCAGCAAACCCGAAAAGACTTTCAAGACTTATTACGCCGGGAAAGCCTACATAGTCACATAATATACAGAAGAATGGAAAAGAAAATTGAGAATGCCCTAGGTGACGATCAGTTTGGCTTTAGGAAAAGTAAAGGGATGAGAGAGGCAATTCTGACGTTACGGCTAATAATGGAAGCAAGGTTAAAGAAAAATCAAGACACTTTCGTAGGATTTGTCGACCTGAAAAAAGCGTTCGACAATATAAAATGGTGCGAGCTGTTCGAGATTCTGAAAAAGTAGGGGTAAGCTACAGGGAGAGACGGGTCATATACAATATGTACAACAACCAAGAGGGAATAATAAGAGTGGACGATCAAGAACGAAGTGCTCGTATTAAGAAGGGTGTAAGACAAGGCTGTAGCCTTTCGCCCCTACTCTTCAATCTGTACATCGAGGAAGCAATGATGGAAATAAAAGAAAGGTTCAGGAGTGGAATTAAAATACAAAGTGAAAGGATATCAATGATATTGCTATCCTGAGTGAAAGTGAAGAAGAATTAAATGATCTGCTGAACGGAATGAACAGTCTAATGAGTACACAGAATGGTTTGAGAGTAAATCGGAGAAGGACGAAGGTTAAGAGAAGTAGTAGAAATGAGAACAGCAAGAAAGTTAACATCAGGATTGATGGTCACGAAGCCAATGAAGTTAAGGAATTCTGCTACCTAGGCAGTAAAATAACCAATGACGGACGGAGCAAGGAGGACATCAAAAGCAGATTCGCTATGGCAAAAAGGGCATCTCTGGCCAAGAGAAATCTACTAATATCAAGTACCGGCCTTAATTTGAGGAAGAAATTTCTGAGGATGTACGTCTGGAGTATAGCATTGTATGGTAGTGAAACATTGACTGTGGGATAACCTGAACAGAAGATAATCGAAGCATTTGAGATGTGGTGCTATAGAGGAATGTTGAAACTTGGGTGGACTGATAATGTAAGGAATGAGGAGGTTCTACGCAGAATCGGAGAGGAAAGGAATATGTGGAAAACACTGATAAGGAGAAGGGACAGGGTGATAGGACATCTGCTAAGACATGAGGGAATGACTTCCATGGTACTAGAGGGAGCTGTAGAGGGCAAAAACTGTAGAGGAAGACAGAGATTGGAATACGTGAAGCAAATAATTGAGGACGTAGGTTGCAAGTGCTACTCTGAGATGAAGAGGTTAGCACAGGACAGGAATTCATGGCGGGTCGCATCAAACCAGTCAGTAGACTGATACAAAAAAAAAAAAAAAAAAAAAAAAAAAAAAAAATATATATATATATATATATTCAGTGTCATTTTTGTAAAATTTAGATACAAGCCTTGGTTCTGAAACATTTTTTTTGTAATTTAGATATATTTCACAGTTTTGAAGTAGTTATGGAGTAACGATATTTTTAAAAAGCGTAAATTCTATCCGAAATTGTAATCTAAATAATACACTAGTGAGTACTTAATACGGTTTACTGGCAAGCTTAGTGCACTTAACATGGTTTGCGATCGACATACCTTTGTTCGGTTGCCTGGCACTTTAACGAAACATTAATGAAAGCCGTCGAAAGTATAAGCTTACTCGTGAAAGGTACAAGTTGTTTCAGCTGACGATAGTAATATTTGTATTGCCAGTTTTGCACCAATTAAATGTAACAACCCCAAAAATTCAGTCTATAATTCAGTAGAATATAAAATTGATTTCATTGTAGTGTTACTACAGTAAACAAACAACGTTAAGGAAGGGCCCTAATATTTCTGTCATCACAACGACACTAAATTACAATAAACTATTGTAAGGGACACAATGTTGTTTACGTGCTTAAGTTAATTCACATGTATGTGACTAGCAATAACATTTGCCTCGAGGAACTTACTTCAGATCTTAGTTATAGTTATCCAGATCGTCATTGGATTTGTACCAATAGTCCTATTTTCCCGATGAGAACGCTACACAAGTTACTTGTAACTGCAAGCATGTTTTTTTGCATTTACCCACGTTTACATGCACACATCCCGACAAAGTTGCGATTAGTGGGAATCTGAAATTAGTTATAGATTACATGTCTCGGTTTATCGTGGAACTGTGAACTCATTTGAATAAAAAACTTCAGGTACACATCGAATAATTCTAACAACTGTTTCTTGTCTAATGCCTCTTGCACTGGTTACAAACGATATCTCCAAATATGAAAATTAAGGTGACGTCAGTTTGTAATTGAGAACAAGCATAGTGTGGCCCATTATATCTCAGAGCGAAGAATGTAAGTTGGAATTCAGTAACACATACCACAAAGAAAGAAAACTTTCTAACACACACACACAGCTTCGTGTACTTTAGCACAAACATTCCTGCATCCTTCCATTAACGACGTACAACAGGACGTACACATGTCATAAGATACAAGCAAGAAGCCTTCGCATTGTTCCGCGTAGAGGGCCTAGGACTTCCTCTTTGTCGCCGTGATTTGGTCCACGGAAATTAAAGCAGAGAGCCATACGGGCATCCTCTGAGAAACAAAATGCAGCATCAAAGGGATGAATACTTACGCTCAGTCTTCGCTCAAAACGTGAGAGAAACTTGTAGAAATAAAGGAAACGGGACACGCAGGCAGAGTACCCGCTAACGGTCAGTTACCGCACAACGTATTAATACCACTGTTTTGGTGATGTTATCATTCTCTACCAACCATCTCAAAAGCGAGGTATAATTTCGTAGAAATAAAGCGGGAAGCTGGTGCATGTAATTTTGAATAACATTTTCTCAACCACTGACTACGAGAAAATTACTTTCATTAAAGTATCCAGCAGAGAACGGTCTCATTCATTATGTTGAAATAACTGACTCATTTCGTCGTTTATCTCTGACTGGACTGAGAAGCGGGAAAAGGATTATACAGTTAAATTTACGGTTCTCATTAGGGTACTAAAGTTGGCTACTTTACTACTCTAACTTCTATTTCCGAAGAACTTGCCTTCCATGGTAAACTAATTAGCTGGCAGAAAAGGTAGTTTAGTTCCATTCAGAGTGTCGCTCTATTCTCCGCCGAAAGCATTTATTCCTTGTCTTAAATTCTGTAATAGGCAATAAAAGGCACACTGTGGTCAAGGCTCATCAACGTTCCTTGTTTCCTTTTCTTACCTCTAGCTACACCTTCAGTCCTACACATTCATCTTCATCGCCGTCCCGTAGGCTGCCCAACGGTTTGTACCATCATGTTATCGTCTCCCTCCTGTTTCGCCAGATAACCGGTAAGCCTTCTCATACGTTCAAATTTGCCGTCAGATATTGTGCGAGAAATGGTTTGAATA
Source organism: Schistocerca serialis cubense (assembly GCF_023864345.2). Taxonomy (NCBI): domain Eukaryota; kingdom Metazoa; phylum Arthropoda; class Insecta; order Orthoptera; family Acrididae; genus Schistocerca; species Schistocerca serialis. The sequence goes on along the minus strand of NC_064642.1, from coordinate 436,604,611 downwards.
AAATATGGAAAGAGCAAATACACAATACCAAGCCTAATAAGATGTAAGAAAACCACTGGCATTCAGAATGCCTTACAGTCGTCTCGGAATGGGTAAATACGTCTCCTGTATGGGATTCAAGGGACTCATATGTCTTTCTTCCTGCAAAGTAGTGGCGACACCTACAGCATGCTGACATGAGGAAAGTTTCCAACCGATTTCTCATACACCAACAGCAGCTGATAGGCGTTGCCTGGTGAAACGTTGTTGTGATGCCTCGTGTAAGGAAGAGAAATGCTTACCATCACGTTTCCGACTTTGATAAAGGTTGGATTGTAGCCTATCGCGATTGCGGTTTATGGTATCGCGGCATTGGTGCTCGCGTTGGTCGAGATCCAATGACTGTGAGCAGAATATGGAATCGGTGCGTTCAGGAGGGTGATACGGATCGCCGTGCTGGATCCAAACGGCCTCGTACCACTAGCAATCGAGATGACAGGCATCTTATCCGCATGGCTGTAACGGATCGTGCAGCCACTCTCGGTCCCTGAGTCAATAGATGGGGATGTTTGCAAGACAACAACCATCTGCACGAGGAGATCGATGACGTTTGCAGCAGCATGGACTATCAGCTTCGAGACCTTGGCTGCGGTTACCCTTGACGCTGCATCACAGACAGAAGCGCCTGCGATGGTGTACTCAATGACGAACCTGGGTGCACGAATGGCAAAACGTCATTTTTCGGAACAATCCAGGTTCTATTTACAGCATCATGATGGCCGTATCCGTGTTTGGCGACATCGCAGTGAACGCACATTGGAAGCGTGTATTCGTCATAGCCATACTGGCGTATCACCCGGCGTGATGGTATGGCGTGCCATTGGTTACTCGTCTCGGTCACCTCTTGTTCGCATTGACGGCACTTTGAACAGTGCACGTTACATTTCAGATGTTTTACGACCCGTGGATGTACCCTTCATTTGATCCCTGCGAAACCCTACTTTTCAGCAAGATAATGCACGACCGCATGTTGCAGGTCCTCTACGGGCGTTTCTGGATACAGAAAATGTTGGACTGCTGCCCTGACCAGCACATTCTCCAGATCTCTCACCAATTGAAAACGTCTGATCAATAGTGGCCGAGCAACTGGCTCGTCACAATACGCCAGTCTTGACGAACTATGGTATCGTGCTGAAGATACATGGGCAGCTGTACCTGTACACGCTATCCAAGCTCTGTTTGACTCAATGCCTAGGTGTATCAAGGCCGTTATTACGGCCAGGGGTGGTTGTTCTGAGTACTGATCTCTAAGGATCTATGCACCCAAATTGCGTGAAAATGTAATCACATGTCAGTTCTAGTATAATAAATTTGTCCAATGAATACCCGTTTATCATCTGCATTTCTTCTTAGTGTAGCAATTGTAATGACCAGTAGTGTATATGCATACGAAGGCATGCTGAAAACTAATGCCTCCGAATTTTTGCGTCAAAATTCTCAAAGGTTTTTAAATAAAACAACTGTTATTAACACTCCAATCTTCATTCTTCAAGTCTACACATTTGCATTCCCTCCACCACTAGAGGGCTCTGAATTGTAGCGTGTAACATCACGGTGTGTAACGTAACTATGACGGTATGTGAGAAACAACGTTCTGTAATCGAATTTGGATTTCGAAGAGTTCGTCCAAACACGGAGCACCATCTCCTTCTGCATGGCAACGCTCAGTCCCTTCTGATTTTCATCTGCTTTCAGACATTCACTTTGATAGTGATGAAGCAGTGGATACAGAAGTGAAGTTCTGGGTCTATGAACTATGTCAAACATTCGAAAGGACCAGTATCAATGAAGTCATCTCTGATTGGGAGTAATGACTTCGCCGCAAGCGTGCCTATGATGAGAAATGAATATTTATATATGAGGAGCAAAGATTTAGGTAGTTAGTAACTTTGTTTAAAAGGCTTTAGGAGAATGTTTCACATCAACAATATGGATTTCTTACTTTTAAACACACTCTCATATATGTATCACTAATTAGCGTTTCAGTTATGTTGCCTCTCTCTGCAGCTTACAAAATAATGAGCAAGAATATTTATTTAGGTAGACAAGCGTAAGAACCGTTACTCTCTCTGCCGAGTACTAAGATATTCAGCTATTTCCCAGAGAGTTGCAGCAATAAACTATAATCATTAAACAGAACATTATTTTTTCAATGATATTTAATCAAACCGAATGCAAATCAGTTCAATTGCAATTGGCATCAACTTTAGTTACGGAGCTACAAATGTTGTGTTTAGGGATGGTACCAACGTAGAGTACATGTTTATACGAGGTAGCATTTTAATAAAGCTGAAGCGCAACGTATTCCATGATATTGTGTTCTCAACCACTTTGGTCACTGTAGTCGATCTCGAACGCTGCGTCGTACGTGCAGACAATATTCAGTAGTACCAGTGACTGACCAGTTAAATGCTTTTTCTCTCCTCTTATTTCATTCGTGGAGAACTGAAAGCTTCCGAACTGGCTGAGTCAACATAGAAGATTACGTTTATGGCTCGTCCTAGCCTTTTCCAGTACTCAGAACTGATTGCTGACTAGGTAGGTAGTCGTAAGTGGGATTCTCCTCACCTAGCCCTGCACTCTGGGCGGTCCAGAGAGCCAATTTTCTTACAAAAAAGCAGCACTGTCCAAGACATGGGGGAGAGTCGTTTAGAAAAGGTAAAAATCTAAGTCAGGTGCAGCCTGGACAGTAGTGAAGTGGGACTCACTTGCAGATAGACGGCGAGCTAAACGAAAAGGGCTGCTCACTAAATTCCGATATCCGATCTTCACCGAGGATGTAGAGCATATATTATTACCAACAACTTTCAAATCACGCAGTGATCACCATTCAATGATATGGGAGATTAGAGCTCCTACTGAGGCGTTAAGACAGTCGTTTTTCCCTCGAGCGATCCGCGAGTGGAACAGAGGAAGGAAATATGACTGAGGGGCGAATTGTGCCCTCCTTGGTGGCTAGCGGAGTATATATTATGTAGATGCAGATGTAGATGTAGAATCGCCGTTCTCCCCAGCAACCACAACATGGAAGAATGCGCGCTTCGATTCCTTGTAACAGGCTGTCCCAAAGATTCATATTTGTTATATCTGTATGTATCTGTACAGCGCTTGCTTTCTCATGTGTGTCTTCGTGTAAGACTATTAATGTGACAAATTCAGGACCTTTCCACGGAGTGAGAACAACTCTCAGGCTTCCGTCTCACACCACTGTACTATTGGTTAAGGATAGCAAATCATGCAGACATAAGAGTTTCTTTAAGCTTTTTACGGAATTATTAGTCAGTGTAACTCACAAAGTCTGCTACTATTCGGGCAGAAACTGTCAAGTTACAGAGCTTTAAGATACAGGTCACGAGACAGTTGTGGACCGAAGAGAAAAGCCTTGATGCTGGGAAATCAATGTGGTACGTTTTGCCGCCATATTGAACGATGTGACCATTTCGATAGTGAATAGAGAGACCAAGCTGGCCTCTGAATCTCCAGCCGTTACAGCTGCCGCCTGTCCACTTTCGCGCTGTATGAATATAGCAAGAGGGGGCCACTGTTTCAATCAACGATTCAGTAGGAACGTAATGTTACTTAACTCCCATCAGGAGCTAATTGCACAATTATAATGTTTCACATACAGGTAGTTGCCCCCATCATGCATTTTGGCAATCTTGTTCGGGAATCACACTTGTTTTTCAGGTTTCTTTCTTTAATCATTTAACCATCCTCCCAGTCATTCGCTGTAACCACGTTTCAACCTCATAATTATGTTTTCATCGTGCTCACCTACTTGTGCCATGGCTAGATTTTACTACTGAACTGAGGTGACCAAACAAGTGGTGTAGCTCCTAATATCGTGTTGGACCTCCTCCTACCTGATAGAGTGCAGCAACATGGTCAACAGGTCGTAGGAAGTCCACTGTAGAAATACTGAACCGGGCTGCCTCTATAGTAGTACATAACTGCAAAAGAGTTGCAGTATCATGATGCTGTGAACTTACTGACCTCTCGATTATGTCCCATAAATGCTCGACTGGATTCATGTCTAGCGATTTGCGTGGCCAAATCTTTCGCTCGGACTGTGCCATATTGTCATCCAGAAAAATTCTCTCGTTGTTTGGGAATGCGACGTCCATGAATCACTGCATAATGTCACCAAGTGACCGATGGTAACAAAGGACACAGCCCATTCCATGTAAAAGAAGGCCGCACCATTATCAATCTACTACCAACTTCCACATTGTCTTGTTGACAACTTGGGTCCATGGCTTCGTGGGGGTCTGTGTCACACTCGAATCATACCAACTGGCAAGGTTTTCCGAACATCTAGGTCCAACCGATATGGTAATGTACCCAGAAGACGCACTGTAGGTCATGTCGTCCGGTTAACACATGCACTAGCGTGGGTCGTCTGCCGTTACAGTCCATTAACGCCGCGTTCCACTGAACTGCCCTAACGGATACATTCATCGTACGTCAAACATTGTTTTCTGCGGTTATTTCATTCAGTGTTGCTTGTCTGTTAGCACTGACAACTCTACGCCAACTCCGCTGCTCTTGGCGGTTAAATGAAGGCCATCGGTCACTGCATAGTCCGCGGTGAGAGGAAATGCCTGAATGAGGAAATGCCTGAATTTATATACTGTGGATTTCAGAAAACTGTATTCCCTAATGATATCGAAAATGGAATGTCCTATGCGTCCAGCTCCAACTGCCATTCCTCACCTTCAAAGTCTGTTCACTTCTATCGTGCCGCCATAATCACGTCGGAAACCTGTTCATATGAAGCATGTGAGCAGCAATGACAGCTCCAGCACTGCGCTGCCCGTTTCTATCATGTGTATGCGGTACTACCATCATCTGTATACACTGATAAGCCAAAATATTATGGCCCCCTGCGTATTACCTTGTTTGCCCATCTTTAAAACGAAATGTATAACTGATTTTGCGTATCAGAGATCTGACAGTTTGTTGATAGGTTTCGGGAGGTATGTAGCGTTAGATGTATGCACAAGTCATGTAATTGACGTAAATAAAGGGCCGCTCATTTGCGTACGCGGTGATGGCATCCGATAGCGACTTAAACAATAGCGACTCCGACGGTTCCATAGGATTCACATCAGGTGAAATTGGTCGCCGAAACATCAGTTTGAGTTCACTGTAATGCTCTGCAAACCACTGTAGCACGGTTGCGGCTGCGAGACACGAACAATTATACAGATGAAAATGGCATCGAAGTCGGGGAAGACGTCAAGCATGAAGGGATGTAGATAGTTCGCGCCTGTCAGCGTGTCTTCGTTTACCACCATAGGTTCCACGCAAATGCAGAAAACTGTCTCTCATAGCATAATATGGCTTCTATCAGTCTGCGTCGAGGGGCGCTGCACATTTCGAGTCGCCGTCCACATCGATGACGGCGTTTGTGGAGATGATTCACCCGATGAGCCGTGACGTTTCCACGTATCGTCGAATCGTGATGGTTCCATGTCATTGCAACCATAATTGACAGTGTCGCTGGCTTCGCATGTGAACACGTCGCGGTGGTCTGTCGATCCACTCTACTTCACACAGCAAACAAGGCTCTGAACCCCTCGTTCTGTGAAGAGTGGTGGAAGTCCAACTATTAAGCGCCTTGTGGTAGTTTCAATGTCTGTACCACTTTCCGTAGATGCTCGGGACAGTAGCACGTGAACATCCAATCAGCTTCGCGTTTTCGAGATACACATTCATAGGCTTTGCGTAATAATAACCTGATCTTTTCAAAGTCGTTTATGTCAATGAATTTCCCCATTAGCAGCCCATACATTCGTTAGCGTTATCCTCCGTCCTTGTCTGCTCCGATTTCATAATTTTGTTACCACGTCACGTGCCAAAAACCGCCAGGCGGCATCCAGCATCGCGGTGGGCAGTAGTGTTATGCTTTGCCTTATCGGTATATGTGCGCACCTCTGTCCCATGACTTTTTCACCACACTGCATAATCCCTTATACTCTGATTAAATGTTCGTTTGCTTCTCTTACTGGGCAGTTCATATGTTGATGCTTCATGAAAATGAATGTGATTGCTATGGTGGCAACTTGTTTCTGTTAAGATAGATGATCCCTCCTTTCATTAACGTATCCATGTGTGTTGCGATACCCATATTGTCTCGCTTCATTGGACCACCACCGTTAATGATCTTCAACAAGACGTTTATATTGTGCGACACTGTCATTTTCATTTGCATGATCTTATGGGAAACTTCTCTTCTCAGTAGGTCACCGGACTATAGCATCGTAGGGTTTGCTAAGCAGCTCAACCGACAGCCATCAGTGTTCTAACACTCTTAAGTTCTTTAATGTGCGACCAATGGCAAGCACTGCTGTTAAGTTAACTAAAACTTTACTGTCAGTCAGCCCAACTACCGACAGGTATCGACAGGAAAAAGTGCGAAACCTTTCTGATAATTAGTGTCAGATAATAAAGCCAGAGAAAGGCTTGGTAAAACCCACAGAACTGCAGGCTTACAAGAGAACCTTGTAAGAATGTAAGGTAGGTAGGTTGGTTAAGGCACGAGCAAATCAAACCTGGAAGGAAGTGTATGCGGAAAACAACGTAGATGCTAACTTCTCTAAATACTTTATATAGTTCAAATAAATTTTTGAGGCGACATTTCCAAAAGATGCCACTTCTACAACAACAGCTAAGAAAAACGGATAGATAAGTGCATGTATTAGAAAGTCTTCCCAAAAATGAAAATTACTCTCTTCTTGAAATAAGAACTGCACTAAACCACAGTTCGTAGTTTACTGTTACAGGCGTAGACACCTAGAGCAAAAAATCATTAAATTACATTTTGAAATGTAACACAGGAAATATAAGCAATGTGATGCGGAATATCATAAAACAAAAAACTGGAAAGGCAGACATGAGTAGAACAAAATACATCAAATACAGGGGTAGAAAAACAGAAAATCCTCAGAAACTGGCGAATTTTGCAACGCCCTATTTGTCTGGTATTGCTGAGAAGTTGCTACAAAATCTTCTCAAAACATTTGTACCATTAACAATGAGTTACTTAGGAAGCAAAATAATATTGTAAACCCCAACAGAGCTCGAAGTCAAGAATACAATACAAAAATTGAAAAATTGGAACTCAGCAGGTATAGATGAGGTCCAGTCTCTCTTCTGAAGGTGTGAATTGAGAGGACACAAGCCTCATTAGCGAACATAATAAATGAGGCCTTCTGTTCAGGTATTTTTCCAGAGTGCCTAAAGCACACACGAGCTGTGCCATTACTAAAGAAAGTTTGTGTGAAGAGTGTTGAAAATTACAGGTCAGCTTAATTACTGTCTTCATATTGTAAAATAATTGGATCATTTGTGAAAGATAGAGATGATTAAATAAACTATTTTAAGAAGCACAGCTTAGTTTTCGAAGTGCGAGGAGTGCAACACTGCTTATTGCAGAGTTCACAGAAACGGTAATTGAAGCTCTTGGTAAGGGTTACTTTGTAGTGGCCATATTCTTGGAGTTTTCCAAGCCTTTGACACTGTTGGCAATAAAATACTACTAAAGTAGATAGGAGCACCAGGTGTAAGAGGGATAGCAAACGAGTGGTTCTTGTCTTACCTAGAAAATATTGTGCTGAAAGTAAATATAGTTTACAGATCTGATGAACATAAATGTTTAGTGAAACAATCGTCAAACAATAAGCATATAAATATAGATGTGACTCAAGGCCGTACATTTGGTCCAATTCTTTTCTTGATGTATTCGAACCACTTTCTGGATGAGACATGGAGAAAAAATTCTCTTTCCTGAAGTCAGAAGCTTAATAGTTATGAATAAAACACCATAACTAGGTAAGCAAGCAAACTAAACTCTCAGTGCTATTTACCACTAGGTTGGATGTAATAATTTAATATCTAACACAAAGAAAACAACATATATGCACTTCAGCATAAAGAGGGAAAATAACCCTGGCGCATTATGAATAGATCAAAAATGTAATGTTGTGTAACTACGTTTTTAGGATGGACTATAGGATGTCAGTTAAGATGGAATGAACCCATAAATATGTTGGCAAAAAGAATGCCATAACCATCCTTTGCTGTTAGGGGTTGTATCACCAGTTTGTGATAGCGAATTCTTTGTGACGATGTACTGTTCCTATGTGCACTCAGTTCTTATGTACAAGACTCTTTTGTGGATACCAAAGGCATAAAACATGGATACAATCTTTAAACTTCAGAAATGAGACGCAAAAATAAGAACGAGAGGAAGCAATCGGCCTTAAGGTAAATAACTGTAAATACTGGGTATCCATACTGCACTGAGTAGGTGCATCTACCAATCTGTTGTGTATAACCGGTAAAATATTATATTTTCCATAAAGTGTTGCTATTTGTTGCTTATTGTTGGTGATCATTATGGTCACTAACGGATCTGGATTCCAAATCAGTATCTTTTATGGTCATGCCACACGTATCTTTTACATGTAAGTTAACGTGTGTGCTTTAGTCCAGATTCGTCTTTGTCACTCGGTTTTAAAGGCATTACAGCCATTTACTGAATTTAAATTTTTGTTCAATTTCAAGCTGAAGAATGTCTTATTCTGCAGTCCAAGCTATTTTGAACTAAATTCTAGCATTCAAAAGAACGGGTAATTGTAGTGAGATTTTAATTTGTTACCATTTCTTACATTTCGATCCTTGTTGTACGTTGTAACAAATACCCATGGAACAGCGATCAAGTTGCAACTATTTATATTCTATCGGTAAGCACTAATCTTCGCATTCAATGCCCTGATTCTTGTAACAGCGGAATACTGGGTACACGGTCACAGTAACACCTACCATAGAGTATAAGTACGCTGTAAGATTGTCCAACAAGTGCCCATTTTCTTGAACGCACAATTCACTGTGCACTTCTGAATGACTTTCATGGAGACGTAAAGCTGCTTTCGTCACAGAGTGACAAGCTTCCTCGATGCACAGTTTGAAGTTATCAGTGGTTGTGGGTTTGGTGACAAACACAGTTCTTTAGAGATCCTCGAAAAAATAAATAATTAAAAACACATACAGGTGCCGTTAAGGCCACGTCTGTGAACCAGTAATGTATGGCCCAAGTTCACGTCTGAATGCTTTACATCATTAAGAGTGACGTGTTGAATTTTGTAACAGTTCTGTCCTATCCGAAACCTCGTCCAGTATTATATACATTGAATTTTGTTCAACGGGATATGGTGTGGAGCTAGAGGATTCCTTTTGTAAGTCAAGGAGGAAGGATGATCCCCCACGTAACTGTGATGTGGATCGAATGAACGGACAATGTCAGCTGACTTCCACAACATTACTTTTTGTGAAATGGGTGTTGAGTATTATGGAATTACCTTCAGTCTGCCCCTGTTTATGACAGTCACTTTCCTTACAGCAACTGGCATAAAAAGTTACTTTAATTGAAATAACAAACTGAGAAATAGCTTAATTTCAACTTGTTTCCAAGGTAATACCAATAAACAAATGGAATAATTCTTTATCACTGAAGCCTTGGGTATACGCATCTATTCGCAGAATACAAACAGAACGGGAGGGGGAAAATCTGTTGGCGTTTATAATGTCCTCCATCAATAATCGGAAGTGTACTAAACTTTCACATCCAAGATACATGGAAAAAAATATTGACAAATATCTCCACTGATAGCCCAGTACTAGGCAAAATGCTTCCGTTCGTTCATAGTTTAAGTATGACATCATAACTGCAATGACAGGAGACAATGGAAGTCAGGAACACGCAAATAAATGAATAACACACCCAGAAAAACCTAAATTACACACTTCCCAGTAAGCAGTCTTATGTACTTAAACATAATGTTATAACACCTGACGTGTGTAGTAGTTCGGTAGATAACGCATTCAGCTAAGAAGAGGGAGAATCATTCAGAAAGTGACCTTAACTTATTAGTGTGTATTTAAACTTCACCGCTATAGTGAATGTGATGTTGTCCCGACTCTGGCAGTTAGGCCAACACAAGAAGAAAACATTAACGGAAATACTAAACTAGCTCTCTACTAACAGTAAAATACAGATACACGCACGAACTCCAAACCACCGTCTCCTCTTTTTGACATGGTATGAATTTGAACACATAGGACTCTGTATTGGAACTGATGTACCCATTGATACACTAGAAAGTTGAAAATCACAACACTTCATTTCTCGGCTGTTCTGCTCCCTCGTGCATCTGCTACAATGCACTTATCTGATAGCAGGAGAGAGTAGCTCATATCAGATTACCTAAGGACAATAGGATTTGAACCAAAAGAGTGACAAATTATAAAGATATGTGCACACAGAAACAAATTTATTTGCGAATCACAACATGTAAATATTAATCATACTGAAATTTGTAAGGAATAAATGAATTTTTTAATTTCAGCCCAGATCATCCCAATTTAAGAACACTTACACTTACCCTTCAAGACGAAAATAATACCACTGATCCAACTTCATCACAATTTTTTTTTGTGTGGCCACCAAGATGAGAAATGAAAATAACTTGGAAATTCACTTAAGTAATCTGACTTCGTTGATCACAAGAATTTACAACAATATTCTTTGGCCCCACTCTAGTGCAGTCTGTGTTTGTCCTCTCCCAACACTGCATACATTCAGTCTTCTCCCTCTGTTCATCTGTGTATTATTTACAAAACCAGGTGACTATCCTATTCTTCGATACTACTTTGGCAGGAAGGTGTTTCTTTGTGTCTTTGTTTTGCAGCTTATTCTAAGAAGGAGACGAAGTCAGAATTATACAGTCTGTCGTTTTGTCCTTCTCACTGCTATGCTTATACGCAGCGGACATATTTTCTTTGCCTTTATGTTGGAGAGGTTTCACATTATGAAGAAATGACATCACTTTCAGTGGATTATCCTACGTCAAACCCTACAGAAATTGCTGTCGCACCTTCCGCTGTAAGTCCGGCAGAATCTCGTGTTGAAACCTTGGCTGAAGTTCCTGCTGAAACTTTTGATGAATTTACTGCTGCCAAATTGCTGGCATCAAATAACATTTACATTAACAGGTCAAATAGCAATACTTTTGAACCGGTATATAGCAACGGCAACTCTTTCAGCTCGCACTAATGAATTATCGAGTATTTCAATTATCTGAAAATGTGTAAGAGACTGTGCAGGTTGTTCACTCTTCCAAGAATTGAAAACTGATCGTAGAACACAGAGAGAGGCTTAAAAAGGGCCACATGCAAGGGTTGCAGGCGGTGCATAGTATATACAGGAAGCGTGAAAAAATAACTACATTATGTCTTGCCAGATTAACTGCATCAGTAGCGTGTGCAATGTGCCCATAGAGCAAAAGGAACCATTACTCGCATTTTTTCTGTTTTACAGTTATTTTAAAGTGTTCGAACCACTGCTCACTAGTGACTCACCCCTCTGTGATCATGCAGATTTAGTCCTTGGAGGTTCTCTTGCTGAGAGCTCAAATTTAAATTGGAGTCTATTAAATATAACCATGGAAGCCACAAACATCCTGGCAGCGTTCATGCAACAAACTACTTGCTTCTTCATCCGCCACTAGTTATCGCATCAACTTCATGCTAAAATTTTCTGAAGTTCATGATCTGTGGACTAAGCACTTTTATGTAACTTGAACATTCGTGTAACATCCATTCATTTTCGTCAACAATATTTTGTAATGTGTTAAGAAAATCAAGTTTCTCCTCTCTAAATCTATGAGCTCTGACCGTAGGGATTGATTCGACTGGCTGAGTGACATTTTAGAATGAGCGGAGATAAGACCACTTGTCCCAAGCCATTTACAACTCCCAGTTGAATCAATGGAGTAAACTGTTCACTTTTCAGGATTTCCAACAGTACGCTTTGAATGTCATATCTCGCTGGGTCAAAAAAATCTTTCTTCCCATAGCAGTATTTGATTTACCGGCAATTTTTTTCACTTCTTCAGGACGACTTCTTCCGAAATACTGTTTTCTCCACCACATTTACATTAACACCATCAACATGCCTCTTGAAGGAGGTTTTCGGGACATTGCACCTATGTGCTCAACAATTCAACCCTATATCGCTATTTCTGTAGGCAGCTAATGTTCTTTTCATCTTTTCTTCTAACCATGTAACATATTTACCACGTTTTGGTACTATCTTTAAAAACATTGATTATGAAATTGAAACTATAGTTTCAGTGCTCATTGTAATAACTGATTTTAATATTATTTAGGGACGTGCCTGATTTGGTTTAAATTTCTTTTCCTCAATTGGACCACTCCAAATAATCAGTCTAATATAGGAAAATACTGCCGGTCCAATACAGGACAATACTCAAATTTTGTTTTCACTAAGGAAACACAGATAACAAAGAGGCCAGTCACAAGGGTAAATATAGTATTTTGGTCAAATTAGGCATTGTTTACGAAGTGTATAGTGCAGCTAACTCAACTTGAAGAATACTGTGTCTGCTGGTTTAGATGTAGTGATAAGAAATTATATGTTGCAAATAGCTGAAAGAAAAAACGTGTGACGTCACACACATTTATTCCTCAAACGAAAAAAAAAAAAAAACACAGCACATACTAAACACATGACGAAATTGTAGTTCCGACGCTAGCCACAGCTACTCACTGAAAAAATTCAATGACGATAAGCGAAAATTTGTGTCAGACTGGACTTTGAGCACCGGTTTTCTGCTTTACACCAGTGTTAACGTTAAGCACGCTCCCCATCCAGCCCAAATTCCCAACTACCCAATTCGCAAACTACATATGTAGCATCTCCTGTCCATTATCCTCACTGCTCGCAGCCTCATATTGATCGCTGCAAGAGGTCGGACGAAGAGTGCATCTGCACTGAATGTAAGTTCATTGCTGTCAAGTTACATATACTGATATACATGGTGTCTGTTTTTGGACATATCAGAAACAACATACACTGCACATATAAATAATAAATACGAATGGTGAGCGACAAATGCTACTATGAATCGCTTGGTTCATGATAAAGCAGTGATACACAGAAGAGCATGTGCATTTCAGTACCCGTCTGTAGTTCTGAATGCCTACGCGATCGCGAAATCATGACTGAAATCTAAGGAGTCAACAAGCTAAGCACCTTGTGACAATATTTCTGGTAACGTCGGTTGCAGAGAAAGGGCCAGTATAAACAGACAGAAGTGAGAACTATCATATCCTTACCTCAGTATTCCAGCAATAAACATTAAAATTGTATAATGATAAATAAACTGAACAAAGAGATAGTGAGGTTCTTTTCATTAATGCCCAGCAAACTGCATAGGAGCAGGTTACAAGATGTCATGTCATGTACTGTGAGTAACATCCTCATGCAGCTACCAGCCACGGCTGCCTTGATCAAAGATTCTCATCGTGGAAGATTCTATGATGTCACTTCATGAGTCTTGCAAAATATGTGATGCCTTCACGTGAATTAGCCCAAAATTCACCGTCAGTTGTGTAAGTCAGAAATTCTCCAGCTTGGGAATGACAATTCTTTACCGCCACAAATTAATGCAACCGGAGAAAGATGGGGAGGGGAGGGGAGAAAGTAGAGTAAGTGAGACTGAGTGAGTGAGCGAGAGAGAGTCAGCTAGAGAGTGAGAGGGGGAGAGTGGGAGAGTGAGAGGGGGGTGAGTAACCTAACGTTACCGCTGGATATATTTCGTAAACCACATCATATAATGACGAATCGATTCCACAGTCAGAACGTGAGGAGAGGTGCTAGTGTAATTGGTTAATACAAACCATAAAAAAATGCACGGAAGTATGTTTTTTAACACAAACCTACGTTTTTCAAATGGAACCCCGTTAGTTTTGTTAGCACATCTCAACATATAAACAAATACGTAATCAGTGCCATTTGTTGCATTGTAAAATGTTAATTACATCCGGAGATATTGCAACCTAAAGTTGACGCTTGAGTACCACTCCTCCGCTGTTCGATCGTGTGTATCGGAGAGCACCGAATGACGTAGGGATCCAAAGGGAACGGCGATGGACCTTAGGTACAGAAGAGACTGGAACAGCACAATACGTCCACATGCTAACACCTTTTTATTGGTCTTTTGCACTGACGCACGTGTACATTACCATGAGGGGTGAGGTAAACGTACACACGTGGTTTCCGTTTTCAATTACGAAGTGGAATAGAGTGTGTTCCACTGGAAACGCGTCGACGTATGTGGTATCAGCATGATAGTGCACCTGCACATTCCGCAATTAACAGCAGACTGACCCTTGACAGGATGTTCGACGGGCGTTTTGTAGGACGTGGAGAACGCATAAATTGGCCAGCCCGTTCCCCTGATCTTACACCTCTGGACGTCTTTCTGTGGGGTACGTTAAAGGAGAATGTGTACCGTGACGTGCCTACAACCCCAGAGGATATGAAACAACGTACTGTGGCAGCCTGCGGCGACATTACACCAGATGTACTGCGGCATGTACGACATTCATTATGCCAGAGATTGCAATTGTGTGCACCAAATGATGGCCACCACATTGAACATCTATTGGCCTGACATGTCGGGACACACTCTATTCCACTCCGTAATTGAAAACGGAAACCACGTGTGTACGTGTACCTCACCCCTCATGGTAATGTACATGTGCGTCAGTGAAAAGACCAATAAAAAGGTGTTAGCATGTGGACGTAATGTACTGTTCCAGTCTCTTCTGTACCTAAGGTCCATCGCCGTTCCCTTTGGATCCCTACGTAATTCGGTGCTCTCCGATACACACGATCGAACAGCGGAGGAGTGGTACTCAAGCGTCAACTTTAGGTTACAATATCTCCTGATGTAATTAACATTTTACAATGCAAAAAACGGCACTGATTACGTATTTGTTTATATGTTGAGATGTGCTAACAAAACTAACGGGGTTCCATTTAGAAAAACGTGGGTTTGTGTTAAAAGACATACTTCTGTGCATTTTTTTATGGTTTGTGTTGACCAATTACACTAGCCCCTCTCCTCACGTTCGGTCTGTGGAATCGATTCGTCATTATATGATGTGGTTTACGAAATACATCCAGCGGTAACCTTAAGTGACTCACCCTGTATATATAGTGAGAGAGGGGTGGTGAGAGAGACAGAGAGAGAGAGAGAGAAAGAGAGAGAGAGAGATTAGGATGAGATATGCATGCAATTCTGTGCAAAAATTTATATAAGGCTATCACGTTTGTCGTCCTCTTGGAGGAAGATATAACAATTATCATAAATGTTAAAAAAGGTACCAGAACATATCTTTGCCTACCCTCATCGTCCCTACAGATATTCCACTCTACCTCAGTGACGTTCGCTTTCTTTCCCCAACTTATCCCTCTGTCCATCCTAAGGCAGAAATTATAAGTTCAGGAAATCAGTAGGTGCACCACTTCTTCTATCTATTGAACCTGCAAAAAGAAATTCATACTGAAAATTTGTTCGGGAAATTTCAGAAGAAATGGTTAATGAATACGATTCCAAAGACTCACTTCTTAACAAGCCAGTTCAAGCTTCACAAGTACCAGCAAACTAAGGCTTGAAACCTCTCCGTATCACATTAACTACAAGAGAAAATAACTAACCATAGTACTTAGAACTGACGCAGTCAGGCAACATAAGAGCATACTGTGCTACCGTCTTTTGAAACTCGTGCTGCATCAGTATTTCATAAGCAAAGCATTATATGGAATAATCGCTACAAAATGACTAATGAATAACAGTGAATCACAAATGATCGTCTTATACTAACTGTAATAGATCACAGAGACAGTAGATAAATTGTTTTGGATAGCACTTCACCTAATAGCCATTCGTATACCCATCGGAAAAACAGGCGTACTCTCACCATCTTATAGTACAGGATTAAAATTTTAGAATTTGCTCACTTCCTCCAGCGCAGGCCAGTTGAGCAAACCGGCTCGTTGTTTTGCGTTAGGTGTAGTTTAATTTGGACCTTACACAGTTCATAAAAGCACCATTTGTTCATGGGTGGTTCCTGAGAATACCCAAAGAAACAATGACTTTTGG
Source organism: Schistocerca serialis cubense (assembly GCF_023864345.2). Lineage (NCBI taxonomy): Eukaryota > Metazoa > Arthropoda > Insecta > Orthoptera > Acrididae > Schistocerca > Schistocerca serialis. The sequence continues at coordinate 436,588,538 of NC_064642.1, read as the reverse complement.
GTACGAAAAGAACCAGTTGTGGGGACGGCCACTTTCATTATTACTGTTCCTGACAGATCGTCGAAATTTTTACCATTTGTTCTTAAGATGCTATTTTCGGGGAGTTTCGATAGATTTTTTGATATCATTATTCAGTACTGAGATTAAGAGATTCAACGTTACCACAATTATGCAGAAAACCGCAAAAATTGGTTTCAGCCATTTTTGCACCATGGAGGGCAATTACCTGATTAACTGACCGTAGCCAGTTGCTCAAACATTAGCTGTATATTCCTTAGGCGTTGATCAAGATACATCATTTTTCCGTTTTCGAAAAACTTTATTCGTTATCAAGATACAGCCGAGAAACATTGATTTCTGGCCAGCAAAAGTATGACTTCTTGGGATAGCACGTGTTCTTAAGATGATGTTGCATGGGGGCTTAATTAAATAAATTATTGAAAATATTTTTAGTTTTTAGTAGCTGTAACTCCGATTACGTAAGTCTCGTAATCGGTTGGCCCTGACTAGTATTATTACGCTATCTGACTGCAACAAACAATGTAAGAAAATTTTCGTAAACACAGTTAATTAATTAAGTCCCCAGCAACTAAAAAACCTACAAAATCCAAGCACAAATGTAACTGTTCTGTATGTGGGAGTGTGACTCAACGTATGCATCTGGCACGGTTCTTTTCCAACAAGACAAGAATTTTTAAATACCAACTATACAGACGTGACAAAGGAAAATTAGAAAACTATAATTACGCAAGAAAACCAGAATTCCACTCTAATCCAAGAACACAAGCCAGATGCTTTGTTGACTGAACCTGTAGTGACACATTATTTCAGATAGACAATTAATAAAAAAAAACATTATAAATTTTACCTTCATATATATTGACGAAATGCACTCATTACAATAACATCTGCTATCTCTCCCATCAAATAACTGCATAAAACAAGGAGCAACACTCTTTACTACCACATCTCACTCCGACTTCACGACAATCACGAGCTCTTAACACACACTGTGCTCTCTACTAGCACTGACTGCCACGAACTCTCAACAACCACTGACTGCTATGAGTTCTTAACACACACTGTCCTCTACGATCTCCTAACAAGCACTGACTGCCACGAACTCCCGACAATCACTGTGGAGGCGGCTTAATAGTACTCTTTGGCGCAATCTCTGGCGCAGTGGCACAGTGTAGCCACCTTTCATATGCCCCTCCTCCACAGGCCAGAATTTGATGGTATTTTTGCCAGCATTGGTGGTGAAAATACCACCAAATTCGTCCACAAAAATACAGACAAAAATAAAAGATAATATTAATATCTAAATATCACATAATTAGTTAAAAATTTTGGCTTTGCACTGACCATACACTAACCTAATATATGAAATACAGTAAGCAATACAACTTCTTTTCATGCATGTGGCTTTACATAATAGTTTACACAATATACAAAAAATCAGTTTATACAAATGTTCACATATAATGCTTTCAATGATTAGTTATACAAAAAAAAAAAAAAAATACTAACAGGTGACATCTTTTCAGTAGAAGCAGTCCATCAGTTGCACCCAGTAAAGTTTAGCAGGTACACCCAGCAACAAGTCACATTAATTCAGTAGAAGCAGTTCATCAGTGGCACCCAGCAATGTTGAGTTGGTGCAGACAGCAACCAGTGACTTATTTCAGTAAAAACAGTTCATCAGTTGCACCCAGCAATGTTGAGCAGGTGCAAACAGCAACAAGTGACTTCATTTCAGTAGGAGCAGTTCATCAGTTGCACCCAGTAAAGTTTAGCAGGTACACCCAGCAACAAGTCACATTAATTCAGTAGAAACAGTTCATCAGTGGCACCCAGCAATGTTAAGCAGGTGCAGACACCAACAAGTGACATCATTTCAGTAGAAGCAGTCCATCAGTTGCACCCAGCAATGTTGAGCAGGTGCAGACAGCAACAAGTGACATTATTTCAGTAGAAGCAGTCCATCAGAGGCACCCAGCAATGTTGAGCAGGTGCAGACACCAACAAGTGACCATCATTTCAGTAGAAGCAGTCCATCAGTTGCACTCAGTACGGTTTAGCAGGTACACCCAGCACAAGTCACATTAGTTCAGTAGAGGCAATCCATCAGAGGTACCCAGCAATGTTAAGTTGGTGCAGACAGCAACAAGTGACATCATTTCAGTAGAAACAGTTCATAAGTAACATCATTTCAGTAGAAGCAGTCAATCAGTTGCACCCAGCAATGTTGAGTAGGTGCCGACACCAACAAGTGACATCATTTCAGTAGAAGCAGTCAATCAGTGGCACCCAGCAATGTTGAGCAGGTGCAGACACCAACAAGTGACATCATTTCAGTAGAAGCAGACCATCAGTGGCACCCAGCAATATTGAGAGCAGGTGCAGACACCAACAAGTGACACCATTTCAGTAGGAGTAGTCCATCAGTTGCACCCAGCAATGTTGAGTGCAGGTGCAGACACCAACAAGTGACACCATTTCAGTAGGAGTAGTCCATCAGTTGCACCCAGCAATGTTGAGCAGGTGCAGACAGCAACAAGTGACACCATTTCAGTAGAAGCAGTCCATCAGAGGCACCCAGCAATGTTGAGTAGGTGCAGACAGCAACCAGTGACTTCATTTCAGTAAAAACAGTTCATCAGTTGCATCCAGCAATGTTGAGTAGGTGCAAACACCAACAAGTGACACCATTTCAGTAAAAACAGTCCATTAGTGGCATCAGCAATGTTGATCAGGTGCACACCGCAACAGGGGACATCTTTTCAGTAGAAGCAGTTCCATCAAATTCATTAGCACTGATCACACTGTTCATCAGCAGAAATTAAACACGACCAAATGTCACACATCATGTTGAAAAAGTGCAGGTAACAGTTCAGAATATTTATCTTCACTAATCAGGCAGTTCAGGCATGAACAATAGTTTGAATGCACATACAAATGCTTTTACAGTAAGATACAAATCATAACAAACACACAAATGATATCAGATAATTTTCATATTAACTATTACAAATACTCAAATACCAGTAAACCTATAATATTTATGGGTGTCAGTGCAAGCCACTACAAACAAATAAAATAATATTTAGGAGATAGGTGGGTAGGATTAGGAAAGGAAAACACACAAAACACACTCACTCGTCTCTCATCCACATTAAGTACGACTGTGTAACTGAATAGTGTTAATTGTGTAAATGAAATTCTGTCTAAATCTGATGTTCATCATGTGTATCAAGTAGTACTGGCAGCAATGTATAACAGTCAATAATAGTTAGGTCAACGTCATAGTCATCATGTCAAGACCAATGTTTGCCAAGCCAGATCAAAATGTACTGTTGCTGAACAACTGTCAGTGAGCCAAGATATGCAATTACTTCCTCTCTCCAAAAAAAAGTATATACTGCTTAGTGATTTAACAAAGTGTGTGTATAGACTATCTTCCTTCTATTTTAGTGTTCTAGTCTGCTATCTTCATCCTCCTTGTTCCATAAGACCAACAAAAAAAATATGCTCCTCACTTACTTTACCTCTTATACACCAAAACTCCAATAATCGTCTGCATCACATAATCTCAATAATACCTCAATAATACCTCTTCAATACGTCTTATCATCAATATCATTTACCTTACCTCTTGTCCACAAAAACTCCAATAATCAACAACTTAATATACTCTCAATACCTCAATAATACGTCGCTACATGTGAACCTTATTGCCAATATCATCTCACTTCCAACACAACTCTTTCCTCTAGTCAGTCTCCTCGAACAAGTACAGATAAAATCCTAATGCAACTTCAATTCAGCATCCCATACAATCCGAAGACACAGTGTCAACACACAACCTCTGTGTAATCCATCTGACCCAAATTTTCTACTCATTATCACATAATCTCAATACGTCACTAATACTTCTTCAATACGTCGATACATAATGCAACTTCAATTCAGTATCCCATACAATCCGAAGACACAGTGTCCACACACAACCTCTGTGTAATCCATCTGACCCAAATTTTTTACTCATTATAAATTATAAGATACATTTTGGTTCCTTGTCCATCATTAAATAAAAGAAATGCATACCTGACCTCTAACAGACTTAGTTCGAATAACTCTCAGTAATTACGTACGATTACGGAGTGTGAATAATCATAATGTTTCACAGTGTGTACACCACTTCAAGAATTATGGCAAACAGAAGCAAACATGTGGAGTATTTCTTGTGTCAAGTGTCACTTCCTATTTCAATTGCTCACGAAAATGCAGTGTGATACTGTCAATGGTCTAAACCTAGTTTTGGTCTGTCATGTCGTTAGCTTCCTTCCTATTAGCATAAATTTATACAGCTTCCATAAAACCTCAGCTCATGTGACTTCAACGAAGTTCTTTGTACCAATGTCGTTCGTCGAATTATAGCAGTTCATTTTCTTATCTTAAAACTGTAAGGCACTGAGCGTAAGCAAAACAAGCAATAGCGAGTAAATATACCAGTAGAGAACAGAATGTCAACAAGTGTATGCAGCACAATTCCTACAACGAGGCTCTGCCAAGCGAACAATCTATAATTAATCTAATAGTGTGACCTAAACTCTATGTTTATACACAGTATATCAGCATTTCTATACACCAGATTAAAGAGTAGTTATGACAAGAACAGATATATATAAATATGCAATCCATACGCATAGCAGTAAACATGTTATCTAACATAATCAACAGGTCATTAGCATCATATCAGCATAAGCAAATAAATGTTCATATGTCATCTTAATAAGTAAACATGAAGGCGCAAGCAGATAAATCACAAAGTATAACTTACATCCTAACCACATCAGCACAATTAATCAGGCTACAATTATAATTTAAATAAATAAGCACAGCAGGCACATAATTAAAAAAATGACATCAGTGAAAAAGCAGCGCAGCCAAGCGATGCATAATATATACAAGTCACAACCCAGTTCATTAATCAATAATTGTCAAAATCAGTAAATGTATACAAGCACGTCGCTTCACAAGTAAATTCATAGAACCTGAAATTAGCACAAAGTATGAATCACGTAATCGCGAGCAGCAAATTACGTCTAAAGTACGTACCTAAGTGGAAATATGTTACCTGAAAAATGAACTCAATTAATAGTTACCTTTTTTAGTTTATTAGTTTCTTCTTCGAAATTACATTCTTCCTGAAAATTTCTCGATAGCAAGTCGTCTTAACGTCGGACACGCACAGAATTTACCTGAAGTTCTTAAATATTTTATACAACCGTATCCTGAAAAATACTGAATGTTAATAACATAATTCATCAAGTCACTATAGCTGTATACTGAATTTAGTCGGAGAAATTAGACTGTGTATTTGTTTACGGCTGTCTGCATTCGCACTGAGCGCTCGATCAGCTGTAGGCGCGTGACGTAGGAAGCTATTGTTCGCGGTCGACGACTGCCTTGTGCGCAGACTTGACTGTTGCTTTGAGTATGTGCCGCCGCCAAAACATAGCGCGGTATCCTTGTACTCTCTGCATGTTTACATCTAGCTGTTAGTTTTTCACAAGTATGTCATTCCACAAAAATTTTTACGTTTGATATATGATGTATTCCTTTAGAGCGTCGAGATTTAAGAGTTTCTACTTCAACAGTGTTATCATGTATAATTTTGCGAATTCTATATGGACCGTTATAAAGCAGAAAAAATTTGCGACACAAGCCTTTTCCTTTGTGCGACAAACGATGAGATTTAATTAATACCTTTTGACCAACTGACAAGATTTTTAAACGACCAGGACGCTTAGATGATTTCTCTCTTCTAGCAGCCGCAGATACAATATTTCGTAGAGCCAGGTTGACAACTTCAGAATGCCGCAGTTTCCGTGAAGGCGGAAAAGGAACGATTTCAGAAATGCGATTTGTCGGTACCTTATTTTTTAATATTAATAGAGGCGGTAAAGAAGTTGAGTCATTAGGAAGTTCATTCAGAATGTTTTGAAAAATATGAAGGTACTGATCCCAAGTTCTGTGATTCTGATGACAATAAAGACGGCACAATTTATTGATTTCCTTCATCCATCTCTCTGAAGCGTTAGATTGAGGGTGAAAAAGTGAAATGAAAATTGGTTTAATTTTACGACGGTGTAGAGTACGAAGCCAAATTTTAGAACGAAACTGTGATCCATTATCTGATATAACCTTATCAACATGACCAACTTCTTTAAGAAAATGTTTGATAAAAGCGTCAGATACTGAACGAGCTGTTGCTTTGCGTAAAGGTGTAAAACACACATATTTTGATGTCAGTTCCACTGCTACGAAAATGTACGCAAAACCATTAGTAGATCGAACCACTGGACCAAACAAATCGACTGCAGCCATTTCCTTTAATTTCGCTGGAATGACGGGAAACAACGGTGCTCTGTGAGAAATCGTTGGAGGCTTAGCCATTTGACATAATTTGCATTTGGCAAGAACAGATCGAATACGTTTTTCCATATTACTGAAGTAACAATTTTCTCGTAATTTATGAAAGCATTTTCGGGGACCAAAGTGCGCATAACTGAAATGCGTATACCAAATCAATTTATTGACCCACTCATCAGAAATACAAACTAACCAAACGGAGTTGTCGACCGATTTTCGTTTAAAAAGAATGTCATTGCGAACTAGATAATGTTGTCTAATCGCCACACTTTCCTTTCTCCTCCACTTCTCCTTAATGTCCTTCCAGATTGGATCCTTATTTTGCTCCTTAGCGATGTCCTGGAGCGAAGACGAAATAAAGTTCTCAAACGCAACACCTTGAATATACATCAAACAAAAATTGTTTTCCTTGCAGTCCTCTTCAGCACTTTGTTTCAAACCCAGAGGTGCACGTGATAAAGCATCGGCAACAATATTTGAAGAACCCTGTATGTAAACAATACTAAAGTCAAATTCCTGTAGGTACAGCGCCCATCGTGACAATCTGCCATGAGTTAATTTCGTTGACATAAGAAATTCCAGAGCTCGATGATCGGTGTAAACCTTAGTATGTCTGCCAAACAAAAATGTGCGAAATTTTGTGAAAGCCCAAACAACCGCCAAAGCTTCAAGTTCCGTAATCGAATAATTCTTTTCTGATTTAGAAAGAACACGACTTCCAAATGCAATCGTCTTCTGTACTACAACGCCGTTTTCTTCTATCTCTTGAAATAAATGTGCACCTAGGCCCTTGTATGATGAGTCCGTTGCCAAACAAAATTCTTTAGATAAATCCGGATGTGAAAGAAGTGGAGCAGCAACTAAAGCATCACGAAGCTGTTCAAATTCTGACTGAGCTTCCTCATCCCAACACCAATTAGATTTCTTTCCAGATAGTTCACATAAACGAGGTGTGGCCAAATCGTCCAATTTAACAAAGCGTCTAAGAAAATTACAGACACCAAGGAAACTACGAACATCACGTTTTGTGGTAGGAACAGCATAATTACGAATAGCGTCTAGTTTCTCTGGATCAGGGAGAATACCTTCTGTAGAAATAATGTGACCGAGAAATTTCACCTGAGAACGACCAAATTCAGATTTTTCCAAGTTTACTGTAATGCCAACTTTTGCAAAGATACGTAATAATGAGTCCAAAATTTTGTTGTGTTCACTCCAAGAACGTTTAGCGATAAGAATGTCGTCAACATAAGAAGTAATATTGTCACGAAGACAAACAGGTAAAATTTCATTTAAGCTACGAATGAATGCTGCTGAAGATACTGTAAGTCCAAACGGTAATTTCCGAAATTGGTAACAGTTACCAAAGGCTAAAAAGGCGGTGTATTTTCTACAGTCGGGGTGGAGTTCTATTTGCCAAAAACTTGCGCGCATATCAATCGTAGATAAAACTTTAATTCCATGGAAATGTTGAAGAAGTTCATCTAAATTTTGTGGGCGGTCAGTTTCAGGAATGATGATGTTATTTATCTGTCTGGAATCCAGAACCAGACGAATTGATCCATCCTTTTTAAGAACAACGTGTAATGGGCTAGTATAAGGACTGACTGCAGGCTCAATAATGCCCTGATCTAACATGTACTGAAGTTCATTCTTAACCTTGTCTCTGTAAGCCAAAGGAATAGCGTACGTTTTTCCGCGAAATGGTGTGTGTTCTTTTACTTTAAATAAATATTGTACGCCTTGTAAACTCGGTTAGGATCTGAATTTAAAACAGAGATGGGAACTTTGGAAACGCGGATAGATTCACGAATAGGGACATGTTTCAAAAATATGAAAGATGAATTAAAGAAAGAAATCAGGGAAGAAGTACAACCGATTCTGAATTCTCACAATAATAGATTAATTGCAGTGGAAATCAGACAAAGGGAACAGGATAGAGAACAGGAAGAAAGAGATCGCGTGATAGTACAGAATTTTTCAGAGTTAAATTTACAACGTGCAAAGGATAAGGAAGAAATATTTGAAAGAATCGAGGAATCCGTACCAAATGACAGAATAAATAATCTAACACGACAATATGAACAGTTAACTACCAAATGTGACAATACTGAAACCCGAGTCGCGACACTTACGGAAGACGTAAACAAACAGAAAGAAAAAATAGGTGACTTATCGGAAAGAGTTGAGGAAACTTCAGATAAATTGACAAATCTTAGTTTACATGGGGACAGAGATTCGGATGATACAGTTCCATTACCATTTGCAGAAACCGAAGAGTATCAGAACATAAATAAGCATGTTGAAAATCAGGGAAGATTTAATGAACGCGTGAAAAAGGAATTTGAGGCATTACGGAAGCAAGTCAAGCAGATTGAAGGCGAAATTGTAGGAAAAGATAGCAGAAGAAATTTAGAATCACAGGTAGCAGAGGGGTTTGAAGAAAATAATTTGTTTCATTTACGGGATGCAACAAGAGAGCGCCAGGCGCGCGAACTTTACAATAATCGACATTTGGACTGGGACAGACGCGGTAGGTCTTTGTCGCCACGAGGCGAAAACTTTGATTATAAACACTTTTTGACTGTCCGGAAATTTAAGATCTTCCGCAATTCTAAGAATGACATACATCCATGTGCATGGCTAGATCAATTTATGTACGCACTTCCACCAAATTGGCCACTAAGTCACAAACTAGAATTCATGTGTGGATATTTAGAAAACGAACCGGCGACGCGGATGCGCGCACTCATTAGAGATTGCAATAATTTAAATGATTTTTATCATGCATTTCTATCGGCATATTGGTCCGAAAACACGCAGGACAGAGTTAAACACAGTCTTACTATGCAGCGTAATTTCAAACAGTCTGAGTTCCGCACGCCGGCAGAGTACTTTGAAGACATGATTCGAAAGAATCAGTTCCTGTCCAACCCTTATAGCCCGACTGAATTAATTCGCATTTGTTTAACTAAGCTGCCACAATCCATAAGACAAATTGCTTTGGCCGGAAGATGTAAAGACGACATTGAGACTTTTAAGACTTTGTTGCAAGAACTTGAGTATGACAACGACGACGGGACCTCTTGTAACTTTTTCAGTAACAGTATTTACAATAGATTTCCAGAGAAAAGAGATAGTGATCGGAACGGGCGTTATATGGGTAATTTTGATCCATATTAAATTGTTCAGAATTCTTTTCGCCCCTAACATCTCCCGCAAAACTAACTTCCTTCGTCACAGCTGTAAGGCTATCTGTGTTCGATACTATTTCAGAATCTTCTGTCGTTAATCTCAGATTCTCTGAATTTTCCGATTGAGAAAAATTTTGAAATGGTTCCGGACTGTCTTCCCGACTTATTAAATTATTTTCAACTCCATTATTCATCATACAGTTGTCCTGTGTTGGCGAGTTCGCCATGTCAACAATTTCGTTCTCACTATTCATCATTTTTGTCTTTTTCATCGATCGCGTAATCATTTACAAAATATACGAAAGATTCGTCACTGTACGAAAATTACACACCGTGACCCCTTATCTCCAACAATACTATTCACACGCAATGTCTCCCTCAAACACGATCAATCGAACAATTGAAATAATTGCACAAGATTGTCAAACGCGTATACAAGGCAATAAAAATTAAATTTTGAAAAATACCATTAGAAGAATGCCAATTACCAAATCTACACATTCAATACAGACTACAATTACTGAACTACAAATTACTACAACAATACTACAGTCTACAATTTTCACAATCAGAAGAATCCAAGGGACGATCCGAAGCAGCGGTCGCCACGTGCATGGGGGCTTAATTAAATTTATGATTGAAAATGATTTAGATAGCTGTATGTCCGATTACGCAAGTCTCGTAATCGGTTGGCCCTGACTAGTATTATTACGCTATCTGACTGCAACAAACAATGTAAGAAAATTTTCGTAAACACAGTTAATTAATTAAGTCCCCAGCAACTAAAAAACCTACAAAATCCAAGCACAAATGTAACTGTTCTGTATGTGGGAGTGTGACTCAACGTATGCATCTGGCACGGTTCTTTTCCAACAAGACAAGAATTTTTAAATACCAACTATACAGACGTGACAAAGGAAAATTAGAAAACTATAATTACGCAAGAAAACCAGAATTCCACTCTAATCCAAGAACACAAGCCAGATGCTTTGTTGACTGAACCTGTAGTGACACATTATTTCAGATAGACAATTAATAAAAAAAAACATTATAAATTTTACCTTCATATATATTGACGAAATGCACTCATTACAATAACATCTGCTATCTCTCCCATCAAATAACTGCATAAAACAAGGAGCAACACTCTTTACTACCACATCTCACTCCGACTTCACGACAATCACGAGCTCTTAACACACACTGTGCTCTCTACTAGCACTGACTGCCACGAACTCTCAACAACCACTGACTGCTATGAGTTCTTAACACACACTGTCCTCTACGATCTCCTAACAAGCACTGACTGCCACGAACTCCCGACAATCACTGTGGAGGCGGCTTAATAGTACTCTTTGGCGCAATCTCTGGCGCAGTGGCACAGTGTAGCCACCTTTCAATGTTCTCGAGGAATCTTGAACCTTTTCTCGATATCGTTATCCGACGTGCAAAAGTTCAAACTCATCGTACTTACGCAGGCAAAATGTGCTGGTAGTACTTTGACTTCGGCTAAATGTAGTTTTAACTGACGTAGTGTAACCGCTCAATGTCATTCAATACGATCACGACGACACACCTCGATCGACGTTAACACTCGTGGTGTCACTCGCCTTCATACATGGCAGTGGACGTTTGAAAATTCGTGACGCTAATTCAATGGTCGTCAACTGATTTAAATGTATTTCCCGGCTGACTCTTAATTCAATTACTGCCACGGGGGTAAGGAGAAAGAACACATTCTGGTGGTACCAGCATTATGAATATTTAGATGTTCGATTAGTCTGAATGGTTTGCAATGTTCCAGCGATTCTATTCGAACTCTTTGCTGATTTACTGACAAGGACCGTTTTCGCAGATAAACATGCAAGTACGTAATGGATGTTCAGTTTCTCAATATAGTTCGTCGCACTCACACATTATACATCCGCTGTAAGAACAATTTCATGCATTTACATTTTTTAGTGTCCCACAATATTGGTTGGCTAAATATTATGACGATACGTTGCATACAACTTCCACAGATATTGTTTATCATGTAGTCAAGACTACGTAATGAAGCCAAAATCGTGGATAAAACTCAAAGGAATGTTTGTTTATTAACACTTTTCTTTGCACTAATTAAATATGAAATATGAATCGGGATTGGGGGTACTGATCCTATCCTTCTTTTTTAGTATTTTAGGTCCCCGTTAATTAGCGAACTATTTTTTATGCTGGCGCGTTGTTTGTATCAGTTACCCCACGCAACCGTCCAAGGATAAGATTCTATTAATGTTCCGCGCACACGCGTTTCAACATTTTATAAAATGCAGAATTACGTAAACTATAACTTTCCGTTGCGCAAAACTTTCGTGGGTTCCACAACCATAATAGTTTCCCAAGAGTATTTTTCCCAGACCGATGACCGTAGCAGTCTGGTCCCTTTAATCCCCCAAACCAAAGTATTTTTCCCAGCTAACACAAAGTTCGAATTATGTTGTCGGATTCATTTTCACTCCACCCAACAATAAACGTCTCTGATCACTTCGTCACACGTAATGTATTTTAAACATGCTTGAAGAGTCTTTAAATAATCTCCTTAACGAATGTCGCACTCGCGTACCACTTTTTCATTGAATAGCCCGATCGCGATAACTGAAGGTAGAGAGCTCAATAATGTGTTACATGTTATTTTATATGTATTAAAAAAGAAGCGTGCCCCTATATGTTTCTGACCCGCTTGGTCTTTGCTACTATGCTTTTTATTACTTTTCATTATATTGCTTCTTAGTAATACTGTGCAGTTATTGAAGTTCCGTATTACTTTCCCCTTTTTAATTCTCCCCCGATTTTAAATAATATCATGCTAATTGATACGCCTATCCGCAAAGTACCGTTATAGTAGTGAAATCTCAGTAAGGGTTCTAGGGTCATCGTAAAGGGTTCTGAGGTCACAATTTTTCACCAGTAATACTTTATGACAAGCTCTGTCTCCACAATAGGCACATCAAACCTTTTCAAATATGCCCAAAGTCGTACCGTGGTAACAATATTCTTAACATGAAAAGAATGACGGCCAAAAAACGTGTAAAACTGGAAAGGCAGCGAATTCAGTAAAATATTTCTAATAACGTTTTTACTCTTTTAAGATACATATCGTAAGCCGGGGGTTTTCCATGAGTAAACGTTATACATAGTGGTTCTGGATCGGAAATACATATTACACAGAAATACAATGTTTTGCTGTTTGCAGATGACAAGCTGTAGATTGCTTAGTGGAATTAAAGCTACTAGCATAAACATCCAATGTTTCATGTAAGGTATATAAAGAAATGCATTCATCCACTTTCTTTCCATATGAAGTACAGATCTAGAGCCTTTATACACATAGCAAATAAACGACATAGAATACTTCACAACAGTGATACATGTCTCAACTCTGTATTTTATGCAAATCAATGCAAAATTGTTTGACAATAACTCTCATTTTACATATACACTTATTTTTCCAGAATTTTCTTTAAAGTTTAACATGTAACGACAATTTTGCCGAAATACACAAATGAATTTACTGAAGATAGCACAAAAAGTTCTGAAACATGTCTAGGTGAAAACAAAACAGCAAAGGTATCTTGCATGTGGCAGAATTCCTCTCCAAGAACGGAACTAGAGGAAAAGTGCTCCTATCAGAGCACAAAAAGGCGAATACGTTTCTCTTTAGGAAACCCTGATAGAAAAATAGGGAAATAGCCTCATCCACCCTCATTTCGCCTTCGTCACAAAAATTTTGTCATGCAGTCATATTCGTCCTTTTTTCTGCTTTAAGTGAGTAGCAGAGAGCAGAGAGACAAAGATGGTGGAAGAGACAAAAGGTAGTGGCAATGGGAGGAAGAGAGAGAGGAGACAGTTATGGTGGTAGATACAAAATGACAGTGAAAGAGAAAATGAGATGGGTGAACCCAATAGCAGTGGGAGCCAGCCAGAGAGGAGATACCGATGCCCAGTGAGACACAATGGCAGGAAAGGAAAAGAAAAATTGATGGAGGTAGAAGCAACGAGAGCAAAACAGAGAGGCAACAATGAAGTAAATTAAACTGAAAAATATGGATGAATGGGGAACCATACATAGGCTTGGGGATTCGGGATCCTCCCAGACTGGTGAACTTTAACACTCTGGTTTACGTGTGAGGGAGGTGGGGAGCGTATTTTGACCATAGTTTTAAACACGCAAGAATAACGGGAAAAGTAAGTTGAAAAGAGTAGCAGTGAGACTGAGACGATGAGTATGAAGGTTTAGGCTGCAGAGAGGAGCTGGGTAAAGGGTTTAGAATAGTCTGCGTTAAATGGTCGCGAATATGTTCGCATGCGAAAAGTTTTGGCGAAGAAAACTGAATGAGGATATGGTGCAGATGGTTCTCCCTTTTCTGTCGGAGTCTTTTACAGGGGAATAAGTTCACTTTTTGTGCTTCGACAGGACCGTAGTTCCTCTCGTTATTGTTCCCTTTGTCCAAAAGAACCACAACCCGTATACATAACCTATATCGTACATTTGACATCTAGATAACAGTTGACCGTTCATCATATGCAGTATAGCAAACAGAGGAATATTGCAATGAAGGCTGTATAATAACGATGTTTCTGGTCTCGGTATAGGAGGAAGATTCAACTGCAAAGTGTATGTATTTCAACTATGTGTGCATACATATTTTCTCCGCAAATGATAACTTTAAAGGGAACAGTAATGTTATATTGCCTAATCTGCATACATGATGCGGAGGGGGAAATAGACATTCGATTTTTGTTTTTGTTTTTCATTCAAACTCAGCTAGCGTATATCATGGAGAAACTATATTCGGAACGTACACATCGACGAACTTCTGAAGTAGTATTCAGCGCATTTTCATTTTGCGAATCCTGAGAAACGATTAATTGAAGTCTTGCAGCTCTGATAATGTCAGGTGTTAGTCTCATCTTTGATGAGCATACATAAGGGCTGCAGACATCAATTTCTCCCATTTGTTTGTTGTTATGTTGAATAGGTGATGTCTCTAACTGAATTTTTTCCATTCAGTGTGTATTTTACTGATACATAAATCTGATTTTTAATGAAACTGATTTTTAAGTAACTAGGAATACATACAAATTGTTTTATTCAAGGCAAGCTATTTTCGTAAAAACTATGTGTTTTTGAGTTAATTTTCTGTAAAAGTTAGTTTAGTTTAAGGGATGCGAATACATCGTCATTATGAAGGAGGAAATTATTTTGAGTGGTTTTAATTACATTTCTATTCCACAAAGAACTATTTTGTGATTTGTCGCCGTTTGCCTTTTTCCGTCCACCCACTTCCCTGTTCCATAAACTAGTATTCTAAGATCATGAGAAGTGTGTCGTCTGACTTCTCAGAAATTTTAATTTTAATTTCGCTTAATTGTGCCAATGACCGTAGAAAATACTATCATAGTTTTGAGTAAGAGCGAGACTGTTGAGTGAATCCTATCAGCACATAACGTCTACTAGTTTATCTGAAACATGAGTATTAATGGAAACAATTGTCAAGTGTTGGATATCGCTGGAGGTACAGCTGATTTCAGCTTAAATTGTCCGTTGTTATGTTTTGAGCAGATAAAGTTGCTCCTCTATAAATCAACTACACTGGTGCCTTTGCAAACCCATCGCTGAAAAAACTTACACCCAGTTCCGTTCATCTGTTTCACTACTTCTCCTCAGTATCCACTTCATGAATTATTGTTATTTTTCTTCATTTTAAATATCGTTGTGAGGGACAGTTCGTTTATTTGGGATACAGGTCTGTTGGTCATGAAGTTGGTGCAGATGCAATGACTGTTTCTGCAGCAACTTCAGCCACCACTTGCAGATAATGGGCTCCAGCCGCAACTGCTACCAAAGTGCAGGGAAAGAATTTCTTAATGATTTCAGTTATTGGAGTCTTTATTCTGAAAACATCCTTGCAGTTAAAGCGTTCAACATAGATCCAAACTAATCTTCGGTAATCACCCTACGATTATAACTGATAAATGTTAAAAAATGGCGTAATTCCCCAGCTGTATTAAGGTGTTGGTTTTATTGGCAACTAGTTTTGATGTTGTTACAACATCATGTTCAGGCCCATACTTGTTGACAGTAACCGTATGTAGAATGAGATTTTCACTCTGCAGTGGAGTGTGCGCTGATATGAAACTTCCTGGCAGATTAAAACTGTGTGCCCGACCGAGACTCGAACTCGGGACCTTTGCCTTTCGCGGGCAAGTGCTCTACGGGACCTTTGCCTTTCGCGGGGAAGTGCTCTACCAGCTTTTTTTTTTTTTTTTTTTTTTTTTTTTTTAAAAAAGACAGTCTGTCATGCTGACCACTTTTTTTTTCCGCGGGCAAGTGCTCTACCAACTTTTTTTTTTTTTTTAGTGCTCTACTAATTGTTTTTAAGCAAACAAATAAAAACCTCTTGGGTATGAAAATAAAAAGACGACGTTCTTCATAAATAACACAATATCCTTTGAAAACGTAAAACATAAAAGGTAGCTATATTTCCGTAACGGCTTTCTTTTGTATTTGTATGTTTTTTGGTAACATAAATGAGTGTACAGTCTCACCATCAGCAGCATATGTATTTTTTTTTTTTTTTTTTTTGAGCGCAATAGAAAGAAAACAAATAGGCTGCAGATAGAGAGCTATGTGTGAAAGGGATAAACATGTGTAAGGAGAAAAAAAAAACTTAGAAGAGGAGGAGAAAAGAGAACTGAAATAAAATAGGAATACTTTCCGCTCCATGCTCCACTTTGGCGCGCCAGCAGAAACAAAATGCATTCTATCATTGACCATTGAAGGGGAACGTGGGATCGTCCAGCCTTGGCTGGCACGGTTCGTTGAGATTCCAGCTTTGAGGCGGGTTGGTGAAAATGCTCTGTAAATAGTTTGCGAAAGTGGCCCGATAGTGTCGATGCCGGCGAAGAGTGTGATGATACACTTGGAGGCGTGTCCAAAAGTCCGCCGGATCGACGATGTCGTCTCGGAAGAGGTAGTCGACAGCCATGCCACTGATCCATGTGATGGCGTGCCACTTAGCCGATGGAAAGTAGGTCGTGTCGGGATATATCATCATAGTGGGAGAAACGTGATGTGGTGGTACGCGGAGGTACAAAGCCACAATCTTCTGTACGAGGGTCCAGACAGCTGCTGCTGGCCCACACTCAAAACGATGTAAATCTGTATCTTCGACATTGCACTTGAGGCACAGGGGTGAGTCCACCAGTGCGATGCGATGCAGTTTCTGTCTTGTAGTATACTTGCCGTTGACGAGAAGGTACCACATAGAGGTGGTGTCGGTGGTGTGATATGGTTGGTGGATCGTTTTCCAAACTGTAGGCCATGAAACCTGGGGGTGACGTGTTTTGACGGGGTTGCGGGGTGGAGACTTTCGGAGAAGGCGGTAGATGTCGCGGGTGGTCGTCTTCCTGGTCCTGGGGAGCTCGGTGCATATGTAGCTGTACTCCAAAAAGAAACGGCCGATATGTGACATCGGAGGTGGGATGTGTGCCAAAGACGTCGGTGGGCGTCTCGAAGCAGATGCGAGCTCGGTGGTCAACATTCCAGTAAAACTAGCATTTTGGCTTTTCCATAACCGGAGCATAGTATTGGTGTAAAGTGCCGTTGTCCTGGCTCTCACATTAACCAGATCGAGGCCACCGTCCCGCTTCGGTAAGGTGAGAGCTTCATACTGGACTTTGAAGATGTGTCCAGAACAAATGAAATAGCCGAATGCCGCCTGTAACCTGGAAGCCATTGTCGCAGTGATGGGCAGAATCTGCGCTATATGGGGTATCCGAGCTGCCAGATGGGTATTGACGAAGGTGACTGTCTGGCACATATTCAGCGGGCGTAGTATGTGATTTTGTATGTTGGCCCGGATGCGTTGCAGCAGCGCACGAAAATTGATCGCCGAGGTGCGGCGAATGTCTCGCGTGTACACCAATCCGAGACAACGAATCTACCAGTTGAAATGGAACTACGCTGTCTGCGGGAAGGCCGCGGCCGATCTTCATGGCGCATGATTTTGCCACGTTCATAGCGCTCCCTGCCCCTGCACTGTAACGGGTAATCCACTGCATCGCAGCTTGTACTTCAGCCGCTGAACGTACGACGAGGGCCAAGTCGTCCGCGTAAGCTCGGCAGCGGAACATATGACCACGGAGTGGAATACCTGTCAAACGTCGCCGTAATCCGCAAATGAGTGGTTCCATCGCAATGGCATAAAGTTCCGTCGACAAAGGGCAACCCTGCCGTACTGAGCGTTCAATCCGTATAGGTTCTGTAAGTCTGCCGTTGACGAGAAGTCTGGACGTTGCTCCACGAAGGAGCCACATGATCACTTGTGTGAACGTCGGGGGAATTGCCATTCGGTCCATCACTGCGTTGAGGAATGCATGATTGACCCGGTCAAACGCTTGTTTGAAGTCGATGGAGATTAAAGCGCTTGGCAGTCGCGAGTGTGTTGCCACAGCGATCACATCTCGATATTCACTGAGAGCCGTCTGTATATTACGATCGCCGCCTAAGGATGTTTGTTCGTGGGAGACAATGTCCCGTAATACATGTTTGAGTCGCCCTGCCAGAAGCCGTGTGAAAATCTTGAAGTCCGAATTGAGTAACGTGATCGGCCGATAACTGTCGAGTCGTGTTCCTCCTGCGGGTTTCGGGACTGGTACAAGTAAGCCTTCCATGAACATTGGTGGCGGGTTCGCCGCGCCGGACAAAAGTTCCCAGTACATGTCCCTCCATCGTGGCATCATCAGATCTTGGAAGGTTCTGTAAAATTCGAGAGGTAAACCATCCGGGCCGGGAGATCGATTCAGAGACCCCTTGGCCACAGCGCCTTGGACGTCGTCGGTGGTCACTTCAGCAGTCAGGAGGGTTGCAGCTGCTGTGTTTAGAGTACCAAGTGTCTCATGGGCAACCTCAGCAATGGCCTCTGCACCGGCAGGTACTTCTTGATAGAAAAGTCTGTAGTGCGTTGTGAATGCATCCGCAATGGTAGCTTGCGAAGTCAGCCTTCGTCCATCAGGTAAGTCTAAAGTAGTCATTAAAGCCTGTCGGCGTCGACGAACATTTTGAACAATATGATGCATAGAAGGTTCTTCACCATTAATCCTGTCTTGGCTCCGGGCTCGTACAATGGCTCCCTCTAGACGGCATCTGGTCAAGGATAGAATCTTCGCCTTGATGCGTTGAGGTTCTTTGAGGCGATCCGGGGATGGAGGATGATCCATGAGTTCACGTAGAGCGCTATAGTAGAAATCAGTTGTATGGTGGTTCCACCTGGCTTTTGCTCTGCCATAGTGTGTCAATGTGCGTCGGATGGCCGGTTTGGCGCACAGCAACCACCACTGCAGTGTGGTCTCGTAACGCATAATGCGTTGAACACAGGTGTGCCACGTGTCGGTGACCTGTTGTCGACATTCAGGGTCCCGCAGTAGCGCGACATTGAGTTTCCAGGGTCCTGCACTGCGCCATATAGATTGTCGACGTAGGTTCATGGTACAGATATAGATATCATGATCCGAAAAGGCAGACGGCCAACGTTCCGCTTCGAGGAGAACTGATTTTAGAGCGTTAGAGATGTATATTCTATCAAGTCGGCTGGCGGAGTGGCTCGTGATGTGTGTATACCCCGGGCGGTCGCCGTGTATCACTCGCCAAGTGTCGAGGAGACGAAGGCGGCGGACGAGGAAGCGAAGTTCGGGACATGTGGTGAAATGGGGGTATTGGTCTGTGCGCTCGAGGACACAGTTGAAATCTCCACCTACGATGAGATGATCGTATCGACCGAGGAATAAAGGCGTGATATCTTCTGCGTAGAACTGGGAGCGATCCCTCCGTTTATCAGTGCCCGATGGGGCGTAGAGATTTATGATTTTGAGTCCTTCAACTGTTATGGCCACCCCTCGCGCTGTTGGGAGGTATGCGACATCGGAAACTGCAATTCCTTCTCGGAGGAGGATGGCTGCGCCTGTGTGTTCCATAGCTGCAGGGGCGGCGTACGTCTCATATCCATAACACCCAGTCCAAGTCGCTGTCCTCAGTTCTTGTAACAGGGCGATGTCGATGTCCGCTGCTCTTAGCGTGTCACGGAGCAGTTGAAGTTTAGCCTGGGAGCCGATATTATTAGTATTGATAGTAGCTATTCGGTACGCCTGATGGGAGATCCGTGCTGTTGATAGGGTCGTAGCTGGTGAAGATTGTTGTTGTGGATGCTGGAAGTCCATAGAAGTCGCAGGATTCGCCGTAGAAACTTCCCCCATTTTAGTTTTGGTCTAACGGAGAAACAGATCTCATTTCCGCATCAGATGGAGGTGGGAAATCCGTGTCATCCGCCCTTGAAAAATGTCCGACAGGTTTGACATCAGCGAGAGGTGGCAGCGCTGGCCGAGTCGGCTCAATGGCGTCGGTGACAACAGTCGTGCTATGTTCCATGGCTTCTGGGCGCGGGGCTTGCGCACGATCTCCGTTGGACGGTTCACCGTCTTGTAGATGACGTGTCTCCGTGGCAGAGGAGAAGGTGTTATCGTGTTCTCCGTCGGAGTGATGTGGCATCTCTTCGTCCTGCGGAGGGGGCTCAATGGTCGAGTCTGATGTCTTGCGGCGTTTTTTTCGTCGTTTGGGCGACTTCTGCTTTCGGCAATGAGTTTCGGTGTCTGAGGAAGGAAGAGATTCACGTCGTTCCGGTACAAAAGCCACGGGTGCTATGATGCGGTCTTCATTCTCCAGAACACTCTCATTGGTATCCTTGTGATCTTCTAGGGTGGGTGTGTCCGGCTGTTGGACATGTTCACGGGCGGCATCGCCGGTGTCAAGGTGCTGGGACGCCGCCGGGTGTATCGGACCAGAGAGACGCTCGTGAACGGCGCCTTGTGAGGGCTGGACGTGCAGTGTCGCCGCATAGGTGACTAGAAGGGTGGTCACGGTTCTGTCGGTGTTCGTATCGTCGGGCCTTAGTTGTGTGATGCGGCGTTGCAGGCATTCATTACGGACGTGGCCTTCTTGGCCACAACCGGAACATGTTCGAGGTTGTCCGTCGTAAATGACCACCGCACGGCAGCCGCCGATAGAAATGTACGATGGAACGTGCCGTTTGAGATCGATTCGGACTTGTCTCACACCATTAAGCACCGGATACGTCGTAAACTGTGCCCATGTCTCGGCTACGTGGCTCTGGACTTTTCCGAACGGACTTAGCGCCGCGATGACTTCATCTTCAGTCACCTCGAAAGGCAGTTCGAATACACGGATCGTCCGAAGGCCAAGTCCTGCATGGTCGACATCCACAGGCCCGACGTTTCCGTCGGAGTGCCGAAATTTTAGTCCATGTCGCGTCCTTTGAATGATCTCGTTGCAGGCAGCGTCGGAAGTCATCTTAACATAAACGACGCTGCTAATGATCGATAGGTGTATGCCGATGAGTTCGTCACGCGGGATCTTCACGTCGTCGCGTAGGAAGCGTTCCACGGCCAGTGCTTTGGGTCGTGCGTATTCGTTTGAGAAGGTGAACTTAAGAGTGTTCTTCCTGTAAGAGTTGGCCATTACAGCTTGTTCGACTGAGAAGCGCTGTGACGAGGAAGTAAACAAAACACTCCGCGCGCGCAGCGGCGTGGACGGCCGAGCGCGGTGCGCACTGCTGCCCTGCCGAACGCTGACTGTGGCAACTGAGCTACCGAAGCACGACTCACGCCCGGTACTCACAGCTGTACTTCTGCCAGTACCTCGTCTCCTACCTTCCAAACTTTACAGAAGCTCTCCTGCGAACCTTGCAGAACTAGCACGCCTGAAAGAAAGGATATTGCGGAGACATGGCTTAGCCACAGCCTGGGGGATGTTTCCAGAATGAGATTTTCACTCTGCAGCGGAGTGTGCGCTGATATGAAACTTCCTGGAAGATTAAAACTGTGTGTAACCGTATGTGTCTAACACCAGTAGTAAGTGGTGAGATTTTTTTTTTTTTTTTTTTTTTTTTTTTTTGTGAGATAGGCGTGTTCCATGCTGAAGGCAGGCAGTAACTGATATGAAGTTAAAACTAGTGGTTCACAGATCGTAACTAAGACAACTTCAGCACCAAAGATACGATATGGTGGAAGTAGTCCACTTATAGTATCGAGAATCAGAATATTCTATGCATACATACAAAATTCTTACAGATACGCCGTAAACTACTCCTAATCAACATTTATCGTACATATATTCTAAGGTAGCCTTATCATTGGCTGACACATGCAGGGAAACATTTCATACGCATGAACATGCAGTAACAAGGACATATATTACAAATCGAAAGTGATTAAGGACGGGGTAGAAGAGACCTTTTCTTATCTACTTGTTAAAATATTGTCGTATAAAATACTTCGTCATATGTCTGATTGCAAAGTGCGTAGGTTGTGTATCGAAGTAGTCATAAATCTACGTACAAGAAATGTAATGATCTTACATGTTTATATTTGAAAGATGTACCAATAGTTCACAACTTTAGTTATCCATATATACAGACAAGTAACTCTACATGTAACAAAATTACAGCAATAGGTGCAATCTCACCACTGACTACTAGTGTTAGACACATACAGCTACTGTCAACAAGTATGGGCCTGAAGATGATGATGTAACAACATCGAAACTAGTTGCCAATAAAACCAACCCCTAAATACAGCTGGAGGAATTACGTCATATTTTAACATATGTTATACCAGCTGAGGTCCCAAGTCGTCCGCTCTAATTATGGATATACGAAGATATAACTGATATATCCAGATACATCTCAGATCCCCTGCCGACCTTTGTCAAGGCACTAGCTTATGGCAGCTAAGCCATTTGCTTTCCATTTTTGTGCAATAAAGTGAAAAACGCTTCCCAAAACAGAAAATGTACGTCGAGTTTCAAGTGCATGTTTGACGCTGTGGCTGCCCCTTTGGCATGTCGGTTACTGTTGCTGCACAGTGAGTGCTGCCAGTGTCCGAGTACTTTCAGTGCTGGGTAACGAGGCCAGTCAGCTCTTCTCGGCGTCTGGCGGGTGCGGCTTTCTTTCAGCGCAGCACGCCACAGCCCCCGGCCGCCGCAGGCCGTATCGGCAGCTGGCGCGCCAACAAAAGAGTCTGCCGCCGGAAGTCGCACTCACCGACGGAAAGACGGCTTTTCACTCCGGCCGCCCACCATCCATTAGGCCAATTCATCAAAAACTGTCAGACGAAAACGCATTTATTGGGTAAACAATCTATCACGGCCTCCGGCGAGCTCGGAAATTTATCGAGAACAAATTCCGCCGTTTCGGCGAGTGTAAAAATCATACACGAAATTTGTGATTGGACTTGTTCTTCTATGTGGGCGTTGCAGAAAAGTACACAGTCAGAAGCACGCTTCTGTTCCAAGACTTTTCATACTTATGCAGGTGCAACCAAATGCTTTCTATGAATTGGCCATTCCGTAAGAGGAACATTTACAGATTTAACAGGTGTTTGTCAGCAGTTAAATGGATACCTAGGAGATAGTCTGCTTGCAGACAGTGACAATAATGATCGAAATGCACCTTTTACTAACATCATATGCTTACCATTCAGCTTTCCAGATTTAGGATTTCTGTGGTTGCCCTCAATCGCATAACGCAACCTTTGAAAGGGACGTAGCAGATATCCCCATTTCCCTTATGTGCTCTGTTTCCAACGACGTCGTTGTAGCTGAGACGGAACACTCTTATTTTGCATTTTATTGTCATTGATTTCTATTATTTTTACTCATAATTTTTAAGCTTTCGAAATGTGGTGCTACAGAAGAATGTTGAAAATTAGATGGGTAGATCACATAACTAATGAGAAGTTATTGAATAGGATTGGGGAGAAGTTTGTGGCACAACTTGACTAGAAGAAGGGATCTATTGGTAGGACATGTTCTGAGGCATCAAGGGATCACCAATTTAGTATTGGAGGGCAGCGTAGAGGGTATAAATCGTAGAGGGAGACCAAGAGATAAATACACCAAGCAGATTCAGAAGGATGTAGGTTTCAGTAGGTACTGGGAGAGGAAGAAGCTTGCACAGGACAGAGTAGCAAGGAGAGCTGCATCAAACCAGGCTCAGGACTGAAGATCACAACAACAACAACAACAACCACAACAAACTCATAATTAGGTACAGGAAGCATTTTAATCACAGTATTTGTGCATAATTACGTGACGTTCCTCTTGACGTGATTTTTCATTACATAAGTTTCCTTATGTAGTTTTACTTGCGATAGAAACAGGCTTATGTCTGTTGACGTTATTTTATTTTATTGATCGTGACGCCGCCGCTTGGCGAAGACGTTTTTCATTTTTAAAAGTTTATGACTTCTGAAGAAGGCTATATTATTATAGTTGAAACCATGGTCAAGATTTAGTATAGACATACTTGGTGCAACTGTGGCTGTTGTTCATTCGAAACAATTTCGTAACAGTTGCTGGTGTTGTTGCCATGATGAAAATAATGGCTAGTGAAATGTGATCGCCATGAAAATGTTCCCAAGCGACAATACGGCTTAGGTGCTGAAGAACTGAATTGGCACCGGCACGGAGAGTGACGTGGCAGTTGATCTTTGAGCACTTGGGTGAACTCGCTTGCCATGATCAGCGGATTCTGCTGGCCCTGGAAGAGAGGTGCGATTTCCTTGGAGAAGAAGGTAGAATGTTTGCGTCAGCGACCCAATCCATGTGGCGTATAGATGTTGACGGTCCTGATGCTACCAAACGTGAGAGCAATATCTTTGGCGTCAGCGAGATGGGCAACAATATTAACAAGGTCACCGTCATCTGAGAGAATCACCACCCCACTACCAGCAGGGGAGGCATGGGAGACGTGTGCTACAAAGCCAAGGGAGTTTACAATATGAGCATCCTTAAGGAGGGCAACGCCAACGCCTGCTGTGTACAGCATGTCATGGAGTAAAGCCAGTTTGTGGCGGTGCAAATATTACTGACATTGCTCGTGGCTATACGTTTGAAAAGCTGCCACCGCCGGGAGAATGGGCGATGCAAACGGCGGAAGCACAGGGTGCTCTGTTTTGCCTCTCTCGGAAGGGCACGTCACTGTTTTGGGAAGGCCTCCGATCCCACGAAGAGAATTCCATCGATCTGTACAGCTCTAGAAAGTCCATTCTCAACATCAACTTCGTTCACCCAAAAGACAGAGTCTCACTGCGTCGGGCTGATTCAGTGGAACGCTATAGAGGAGGGGGGGGGGGGCACAAGTATACAGACACAGAATGGTAGGAAACCTCATCACATGCAGGCGTGGGAAGGTCGATGTCCTTGGATGGATACTGTCTGGATGGGTACAGTAGCGTCGTCTGGTGCCATAGTACCAGAGGACAGCGTATCATCAGTAGGAAGATATACGGCGTTGTCTCCCCCTTCCCCTGTGACGATTGTTTCCTAACATGTTGTTTCGAGTCGGACGGCGGCGGCTGTCTTCCGGCATGAGGCCTCACGGTGGAAAATTGGAGGTCGGCACAGCTCCATGATCAACAACAATCAACAACCACGGGGTCGGAACTGATAGCCTCTGGAGGAAGAGCACAGGAGACAGGCAAAACGCCCCTCCCCCCTCCTCCCGTTCCCAGCGGACGCGTAAGATAGAAATACTACAGTGGACACCACATGGAGACCAGCCTAAGTCGGAGACATTCTGAACGGACATGGCCTTCCTGGCCACAACCTAAACAAGTGCGCTGCTGGCAATCGTAAATGAGGACAGACATGCAGCCGGCAATAACCGAGCACGATTTCCTCACTTCATCAGTTCATTTTTTATCTGAACGGTACCATTGAGGGCGAGGTAGGTTTCTAACGTCTTCCACTCTTCAGAAAAGTGACCGACGACGTTGACATAAGATTTAAAGGCGGGCACCACAATGTTTGACGGCACCGCAAACGAGAGTCCGAAAACCCTCAACGTTCAGAGGCCACAACCAGCATGATGAAGCACGACAGTCCCTATAAAGCCCGCAGAGTATTGGAACTTGAGATCATAATAGTGGCGCCCACAGTGTCGGTGCTCAGCTGTTCATTGGTCAGCTTTATGTACACAGAAGTACCGAGGACCGAAAAATGAATTCAGTGAACATCTTGCAGCGGGAGATGCATTTTGTCCAGTGCAAACCGTTCTACCTCACTCGCCATTGGTCGCTCATGAAGCAAAGAAGTTAATTTAATCGTGGCATGGTCGTAGGAAAATTCCACAATGGTCGATGAAATCGGTCTCTAAGATAAGCCGCTCGCTCACAAGCAGCACACCAGGCAGACTTACTGGAGCACAAGTGTACTAGAATGCGATTTTCGCTCTGCAGCGGAGTGTGCGCTGATATAAAACTTCCCGGCAGATTAAAACTGTATGACGGACCGGGACTCGAACTCAGGACCTTTGCCTTTCGCGGGCAAGTGCTCTACCATCTGAGCACACAGTTTTAATCTGACAGGAAGTTTCATATCAGTGCACAATCCGTTGCAGAGTGAAAATGTCATTCCGGAAACATCCCCTAGGCTGTGGTTAAGCCCTGTCTCCGGAATATCCTTTCTTTCAGGAGTGCTAGTTCTGCAAGGTTCGCAGGAGAGCTTCTGTAAAGTTTGGAAGGTAGGAGACGACGTACTGCCAGATGTAATATTGTGAGGACTGGGCGTGAGTCGTGCTTGGGTAGCTCAGATGGCAGAGCACTTGCCCGCCAAAGGCAAAGGTTCCGAGTTTGAGTCTCGGTCCGGCACACAGTTTTAATGCCTTGAAGTTTCACAAGTGTACTGAAATGGCCGTTACGCCACACTGCCACTGCGGCTATTGCAACTGCATCGATTACAGTAATACATCTACCTCCCCAATACGAATTGCAATATGCACCTCAACCTTGGTGTCGGATACATTCAGTTACGTTGTGGTTTCAATTTAACCATTCTTATCAAACTAGTGGTTGATTGTGCAGCACATCAGATAGGCAACTGGCTTTTACTAGCATTAAATCTTAAGCTACTTCACGAATTAATTTTATATTCAGCGTGGTATCACGAACACCAGTTAGTTAAATGAACGTGTATTTCATCGCATGATTCTCCATGATTTCTTATTGTTTGTACAGGCACTGTAACAAGCTTTTGAGTTGTGCATGACAGAGGATAATTCGTACTGTCAGCGATATCAGTATTGTGCAGAGGTCCGAAAAAATTGTCGTTCATACTGCTCGGAAATATCCTGATCTCCGTTGCCGTATTCTCGTGACCTCTGCGCGAAAAATACGACGAAGGTAGCAGAGTCTTTCTGGAATTCGATTCCTTTAAATTTGACCATCAGGGCTTCCTGAGAGCAACATCCCTACTCTACCAAAGAACTTCATTCAATTTCACTAACCACCTTTGGGACCCTTTCATGTAGCTGTACCGAGCTACTGTAACATAGGAGCGCTTCTCTGGATGTGTTCGAAATCTGTTGCCGTACCTACTTGAAAAAGACTTAAAAAACTGCAAAACAGATTAAGAAACTATCACACTAGCGTTATATAAGGATTTCTTTAATATATACGCTGCACCTTCGCTTAAGATGAATGCCGGGATGACCTCATGTACAAGTAACTCATGTGATTCCTTTTCTGTCCTTCCCTAATCCTGGTCTGTAACTCGCCCTAATGACCTCATGGGCGGCTGGTAGTTGAACAATAATACGTCTTTCCGTCGTATGTTTATTAATATAAATTTTTACTCAGATAGGCCGGCCGCAGTGGCCGAGCGGTTCTAGGCACTTCAGTCTGGGACCGCGCGACCGCAGGTTGCAGATTCGAATCCTGCCTCGGATATGGATGTCTGTGATGTCCTTAGGTCAGTTAGGTTTAAGTAGTTCTAAGTTCTAGGGGACTGATGACTTCAGATGTTAAGTCCCATAGTGCTCAGAGCCATTTGAACCATTTTCTACTCAGATACTGATTCCTACTCAGATGTGTGTGAAGGTGGCTAGAAACAGGACAACGAAAAATTTTGGTAACTTTTGTAAGGATATGCAGAAGAGAATTAACGAGTGAATCATTGAAAGAAACAGATCTTAATTTCCACATGAGAGTGTAACATTTGTTAACAGCAAACCATATTTTCGTTCCAAGCTACAAACGTTGCTCAATGTGACGACCATCTGCATCCACGATAGCATGGATCTGAACTATAAATTGCTCAACTGATGCCCGAAACAGCGGTGGACGATGGAATATTCAGCTCGGTGGACGATGAAAAGTTTAGCTGGTGTGACACAGTTTGTGCACTACTTGAAGATCGCATACTGCGCCAAGCATTTTCAGCCATGGCAAGAGGAACTTCTTCAAGAACGCGGTCGGCCTGTCCTAAAAGCAGTTCGCAAATCACCATTTATTTCTAACTTCAGATCACGTTCTTCAACCCTGGTATGGAAAGAGGACCTTCACGTATTCCATTAAAGTGTCGGTATTCGCGGAGAGCAGCAGTGCTACTGCTGTTCCATCAATAAAACAGCTTTACGAGTAAAGCCCTGCTCACCTTGTCCAGACCCATGTTCACTGTCGGAAACCGTAGCGCACCACTGGTGCTTGAGTTTCGACTCTAGGTCGCCATAGTAGTACCGGCGCCTAACGGCAAGTCACTAACGGCAAGTCACTTACACTACTAACAACGCAAAACCTGCAGTCTGAATATCATTCCTATAAATTGCGCATACGGTAGGTAGTTTTTTCCGTCTACACAGGCACAAGCAGAGGAAGTTTAATCGTAAGGTCCTGTGTATTTCACTAAGACATTACCACTAATTTGTATGTACGTTTAAAAACAGAGATACAAATTCTTATTTCTGGATTCCGTATTTTCATATGGATACGACACTATACTACTACTACAGTATTTTGTTCATTATGTTCTTAAACTCGGACACGGGGTGTCCAGAAATGTTATTTTAATTCCGAACCAAT
Source organism: Schistocerca serialis cubense (assembly GCF_023864345.2). Classification (NCBI taxonomy): domain Eukaryota; kingdom Metazoa; phylum Arthropoda; class Insecta; order Orthoptera; family Acrididae; genus Schistocerca; species Schistocerca serialis. The sequence goes on along the minus strand of NC_064642.1, from coordinate 436,559,937 downwards.
ACAAGTTCCATTTGTGTAAAATTATTTTTTCCAAGTCCTCATTCGACTCCTTGATAATTCAGAACAACTTCGGAGACGAAACTGGTCCTTATAAAACAAAAAAATTTAGTATGGAACTAGAGCTGATTTTTTTAAAAACTGTACACTGTTTACAGGTAATGAAACTTAATAATTAATAATCGATCAACTGATCGTAGGGCCTTTCACTGAGTTTACTACTGCTGTCTCCTCTCATAATACGTCCCGGATGTCTTCGTATTCTAGGCACATAGCGTTGACATCGTAAGTTTGATTATTCTGCATCTCAGATGTGGTCGCTCCTATCACTGCTAGTCATGCGTCCCTATTTTTGTTAATATTGTTGCCTTGGGAATTATCGCGTGGCTCCACTGACCTCCCGTCCGTTGTGTGCAACAAATTACTAGTATCGGACAGGGGCCGATCTTCCCTAGAGCGTCTCCATCTCTATCATTGCGCCGTGGGCTCCAAGGTCCTAGCCCTCGCCTATCATTACCACGAAGATAATTGTTGTCGCAACCAAACTGAGGCCTCCAATTCTGGTGGCGCCACTGTCCATGATACCCTTCATGATTGCCTTCGAACCTAACTACATTTTTCTGCTAAATTATATTTCTTTCAGTGCCTAATTCTTGCAGCAGGTTCTGAAAACTACTAACGTCATCTAATAGATCTTCCCGCAATTATAATATCTTTTGCGCAATTTATTCGGAAGCTTAGTCAGACAAATTGTGTTAACTTCCTTGGGGTCATATGGTGCATCAAGTAACTGATTACGGCTGAAACCAAGGGGAAGTAACATCCGTAATTTTTCCCGAGGGCGTGCAGCTTTACTGTATGGTTAAATGATGATGGCGTCCTCTTGGGGAAATTTTCCTGAGGTAAAATAGTCCCCCATTCGGATCTCCGAGCGGGGAATTCTCAAGAGGACGTCGTTATCAGGAGAAAGAAAACTGGCGTTCCACGGATCGGAGAGTGGAATGTCAGATCCTTTAATCGGGCAGGTAGGTTAGAAAAGAGGGAAATGGATAGGTTAAAGTTAGATATAGTGGGAATTAGTGAAGTTCGGTGGCAGGAGGAACAAGACGTTTCGTCAGGTGATTACAGGGTTATAAATACAAAATCAAACAGGGGTAATGCAGGAGTAGGTTTAATACTGAGGAAAAAATAGAAATGCGGCTAAGCAACTAAAAACAGCATAGCGAATGCATTATCGTGGCCAAGATAGATACGAAGCCCACGCCTACCACAGTGGTACAAGTTTATATGCCGACTAGCTCCGCAGATGACGAAGAGATTGATGAAATGTATAATGAGATAAAAGAAATTATTCAGGTAGTGAAGGGAGACAAAAATTTAATAGTCATGGGTGACTGGAATTCGATAGTCGGAAAAGGAAGAGAAGGAAACGTAGTGTATGAATATGGAATGGGAGTACGGAATGAAAGAGGAAGCCACCAGGTAGAATTTTTCACACAGCATAACTTAATCATAGCTAACATTTGGTTCAAGAATCATAAAAGAAGGTTGTATACATGGAAGAAGCCTGGAGACACTGACAGGTTTCAGATAGATTATATAATGGTAAGACAGATATTTAGGAACCAGGTTTTAAATTGTAAGACATTTCTGGGGGCTGATGTGGACTCTGAACACAATCTGTTGGTTATGAACTGTAGATTAAAACTAAAGAAACTGCAGTAAAGTGGGAATTTAAGGAGATGGGACCTGGATATACAGACAGAACCAGAGGTCTTAGAGAGTTTCAGGCAGAGCATTAGGGAACGATTGACAAGAATGGGGAAAAGAAATACAGTAGAAGGAGACTGGATTGCTTTGAGAGATAAAATAGTGAAGGCAGAAGAGAATCAAATAGGTAAAAAGACGAAGGCTAATAGAAATCATTGGTTAACAGAAGAGATAGTGAATTTAATGGATGAAAGGAGAAAATACAAAAATGCAGTAAACGAAGCAGGCAAAAAGGAACCAAACGTCTCAAGAATGAGATCGACAAGAGGTGCAAAATAGCTAACCAGGGACGGCTAGAGGACAAATGTAAGGATGTAGAGGCGTATATCTCTAGGGTTAAGATGTATACTGCCTATAGGAAAATTAAAGAGACCTTTGGAGAAAAGAGAACCACTTGCATGAATATCACGAGCTCAGATGGAAACCCAGTTCTAAGCAAAGAAGGGAAAGCACAGAGGTGGAAGGAGTATATAGAGGGTCTATACAAGGCCGGTGTACTTGAGGACAATATTATGGAAATGAAGAGGAAGAAGATGAAGATGAAATGGGAGATATAATACTGCGTGAAGAGTTTGACAGAACAGTGAAAGTTCTAAGTGGAAACAAGGCCCCAGGAGTGGACCACATTCCATTAGAACTACTGATAGCCTTGGGAGAGCCAGTCCTGACAAAACTCTACCATCTGGCGAGCAGGATGTATGAGGCAGGCAAAATACCCTCAGACTTCTAGAAGAATATAATAATTCCAATCCCAAAGAAAGGAGGTGTTGACAGATGTGAAAATTACCAAACTATCAGCTTAATAAGTCACGGATGCAAAATACTAACACGAATTCTTTACGGATGAATGGAAAAAGTGGTAGAAGCCGACCTCGATGAAGTTCAGTTTGGATTCCGTAGAAATGTTGGAACACGTGAGACAATATTGACCCTACGACTTACTTAGAAAATAGATTAAGGAAAGGCAAACCTACATTTCTATAATTTGTAGACTTAGAGAAAACTTTTGACAATGTTGCCTGGCATACTCTACTTCAACTTCTGAAGGTGGCAGGGGTAAATTACAGGGAGCGAAAGGGTATTTACAATTTGTACAGAAACCAGATGGCAGTTATAAGAGTCGAGGAGCATGAAAGAGAAGCAGTGGTTGGGAAGGGAGTGGGACAGAGTTGTAGCCTTTCCCGGATGTTATTCAATCTGTATATTGAGCAAGCAGTAAAGGAAACAAAAGAAAAATTCGTAATAGGAATTAAAATCCATGGAGAAGAATTTAAAACTTTGAGGTTCGCCGATGGCATTGTAATTCTGTCAGAGACAGCAAAGGACCTGGAAGAGCAGCTGAACGGAATGGACAGTGTCTTGAAAGGAGGATATTTGATGAACGAAAACAAAAGCAAAACGAGGATAGTGGAATGTGTTCGGATTAAGTCGGGTGATGCTGAGGGAATTAGATTAGGAAATGAGACGCTTAAAGTAGTAAATGCGTTTTGATATTTGGGGAGCAAAATAACTGAGGCTGGTTGAAGCAGATGGGATATAAAATGTAGACTGGCAATGGCGACGAAATCGTTTCTGAAGAAGAGAAATTTTTTTAACATCGAGTGTAGATTTAAGTGTCAGGAAGCCTTTTCCGGAAGTATTTGTATGGAGTGTAGCCATGTATGGAAGTAAGTGAAACGTGGACAATATATAATTTAGACAGAAAGAGAATAGAAGCTTTCGAAATGTGGTGCTACAGAAGGATGCTGAAGATTAGATGGGTAGATCACATAACTAATGAGGGAGTATTGAATAGAATTGGGGGGAAGAGAAATTTGTGGCACAACTTGACTAGAAGAAGGGATCGGTTGGTAGGACATATTCTGAGTCATCAAGGGATCACCAAATTACTATTGTAGGGCAGCGCGGAGGGTAAAAATCGTAGAGGGAGACCAAGAGATAAAAACACACAACAGATTCAGAAGGATGTAGGTTGCAGTAGGTACTGGGAGATAAAGAAGCCTGCACAGGGTAGAGCAACATGGAGAGCAGCATCAAACTAATCTCTGGACTGAAGACCACAACAATAACAACATAGCTTTTATTTGCTTTCATGACCAACGATTCGACTGAGGTACTGACTTTCACCTATTCTTTATGATGAATAGAGCAAATAATCTGCCTAGGGTATGGATTAAATGATATTTATTCAGTATCGATCGCATTTCAACAACTAGCTGTATTTCTCTTGCAATATACACCATCACAACTGGTCTCTCTAGTTAACATGGTTCAGTTTGGCCACGTAATTATGGAATGGGACTGGGAGCGCTGACCTGGCTTCAATGTAATACAAACACACAATTATACCAAAACCCATGCATATAACATTCAGTTGCAATAGGTGACTCAGAACAAGTTCAGCAAAGACGCTACATGCAAACTAGGCCAGGGTGGAAGAGTGTTTCGCAAGTCTTTATCAAATCAATGGGCACTGAAATCGGTGGCGGGAGTCTAAACCATGTATTTCGCTTAATACACAACATTGCCATCAAATCAAATAGTTATGGCGAAGCACTGTAAACATGTTATTCATCGCGCGTGGCCAAATTTCGGTAGCCAACAGAAATCCAGAAAAGTACGGACACACAAGATTATTCCTTCCCTATTTAGCGCTCACCCATTGTCGTATGATTATTCGTCGTGTTCATTTTCAGACCCGAACCACAATTTATAAATGTGGCGGTTGGTCAAACCGACCATGTGGCGCGAAAGCAAGTTCACATATGAAACATGTGGAAAATTAATAAAAATCCCCCAAAATATTACTATAAATGGAAGAGCTGCGTCACCACGTCTGTTCAGCGCCGCGACCCAGGAACAAGTCGACTACCGAACACCTCGCCTAACCGTGGTAGAGGGGATGGTTCGTCAGCCTAACAAAGCCAATACTCGTGCCTTCGCGACCTCTCTGACCTGATTTGCCCACCATCCTTGCCCAACGTTTTAACGTTCAGGGGTTGGTACTATCCTACCACAGAACGACTCTACATATGCAATGCTACGACCTCTGACCAGAGCTTTTTGCTACATCACATACTACCTCATTCATACAGTCCAAGGTCGCGTATAGGAAAGGATACAAGGAAACGTGGCACACATGAAATAAAATGAATAAATAAATAAGTAAACACCACTTGGTCCATTCCCTTCTGTTTGCTATACACGGAAATCACTTCTGCAGAGTCAATAGAGGGGTGAATACAAAGGAGGCAGCTCGAAAGATTTGAACTGTGTGTGGAGCGAGTGCTTTTTGGAAATGTAAACCAGGAAAAGATATTCCTGTTTCAACGAAGATCGTTTTGGCATGAATGATTTTCGACATTAAGGAAGTCTCGGCGAGCTGTATGGTGGAGGTGAAAATTATACTTAGGTATCATACGTTCTGTCCCACGAGAGGGCTGCTACTTCGTCGTACGAGACGTCACGTCCAATAGTCAGGATTTAGCCACATTCATGGTACTACCCGCTGCAGTTCCCTACGTTCATATCTGTGAGTAGACTGTAAGGAGGAGGTCCTTCGCATAAGCACGACAACGAAAAGTGTGCTGTCGCGAAGTGAGACCAGAAAGATGGGTCATCAGGCTCCCGATGAGAGGCTCGAGGGTTACGGCATACAGGAGTGTCGAAAGTGAGCAACCTTGCCTTATTTTCCAACCACACGACCATTGACCTGAGTCAGCCCACACCCTCGCCGGATGATAGGAATAAAAAAGGGTGGAAAACCCATTGTCCATTATGGACAACAAGAAACGATGCCTCACCTTGACGAATACGCTGTCAAAAGGAACGGCAATCTTTGCAGCGCTGTCTGCAAGCCGCTGATAGTGTTATCGAATAGCGACATTCGGCTGTGTTTGTTTGTAGATTAATTGAGCCAACTAGAGTTATTTTTTCTGGAAGCAGAATGTTTGGGAGTATCTTGCGGCAACGCATCGCCAGGAGTCGTTCCCAAATTTTATAACGTGCATTAAGTAGGGCGGTAATGTGCTGTCGTCGCTCCGAATGTCTGTTTGTGTATGGGTATAATAATTCACGTGACAAAGGCTGCCAGTAAGACGTTGTTGTCCGTCAATTGTTCCTGAAACATTGTCGGCCACCGCGACGCCTTTAGCACAAGGAAGGCGCGATAAAATTCTATCGTCGACCGCATCGAGGACCTGTAGGCGCTTCATTACGGAACGGCGCTGCTGCAACGGTCGCAGGTTCGAATCCTGCCTCGGGCATGGATGTGTGTGCTGTCATTAGGTTACTTAGGTTTAAGTAGTTCTAAGTTCTAGGGGACTGATGACCTCAGATGTTAAGTCCCATATTGCTCAGAGCCATTTCAACCATTTTGAACAAAACAGGCTCCTTCTGCTTAGGCGCCTCGCCGCTGGTGAGAGCGTATATGATGTATGCTAAAATAGCCTTCTCAGCACGTATCAACGTGTGTTATATGAAACAGCGAATGACAAAATATGTGGGACAATCCTCCATGAATTTTCCTTACAGCCATCCCAATCCTAATAGTCATGTATCAGTGTGTTGGTAGGTTCCTCCTGGTACATTGTGCAGTAGTGGTGTATAAAGGCATTGACAATTGTGGCCTGAAAACTGAAAATCTGGCCGCTATATGTGTATATCTCTCAATGAGACGTCATCGTCGTTGTTTCCCATCAGAGGCGATGTGATGCAGGGTGGTGTAAAATCCACGAGATGAATTTTAGCTACAGTGCGACGAGAGAAAATTATGCCTCTAACAGTTATAAACGTTGTCTGTATGACATATGAAAAAACAATGAAATTAATGATGATAAATATTAATTATTTATATAATATTTTATGATGTAATTGGACATATCGATGAGGATCATACAAAGACATTGATAATTGTAAATTCCTTTTATGATCTGCGATTGTCTTTCTTTGTTTTTACCTTTTGTTGGTTCGCTTTTGTAGGTTGTGGACGCAAGACGCATATCAAAATGAGGTCTGTTAAGAAATTGTAATTATTTGTTAATTATTACTTGAGAATAGAGTTCATTATAAATATGAGTGAGTAATTAAACTGTAACTTTCATTCCTCTCTCAATGCGTATTACCTTTGTTAATTATTTCTTTCCGCCGCAAGGAGCGAAGCCATTGATGACAGCGATTTGTATCGTTTTTTTAACTGTGTTTCTTAGACAAAAATCAAAGGATTGCTTGATGAACATTAGTCTAAATAGTTCACAATATGAAAGTAAAGTTTAACGAGCATTTCAGATACATATCCTGTTAAAAAGAAAAGTCCCTATCAATTGTCTGCCGTCATCTTAACAATTATCTCAGCGGCAAATTCAAATCACGCAACTCTGCAGACATAAATGCCGAAGGTAATAAAATTGGATAAAAATAAATGTGCACCGGTGGTCCCGAACTGATCTTCGTAAAATTAATTCGAATCAGATTGGCTCTTTAAAAACAGTGTTCATAGCACCATCCATATAACAAACTTTTTTTGCTGATGTATGGAGATGAAATTAATTACGCACGAGCTGCGAAGAATATTGTTTCAGCTACCATACGTTAGTGTTGTGCGCGGCTGATATTCGGTGGTTTTAATGTTCATTTTGCAGACGATAACTGTTTCCATCATAATCTATAGTTTTGTAGAATCTGTTGTATTAACTGTGATTTAGTGACACTTACACAGCTTACAGACAACACTTTAACACAACGTTAACTTGGATTTCTTTAGCAACTTGACAAAATCTTTAGCCGGGAGAAAAAATTATTTAGTAATTACTCACTGTAATGAAATAAGATTATCATTTTCATTTACAAATTAGTTAAATACCAAACCACTGAATACCACAGCGAACGCCACACTGGCGCCCAACGTGGGGCCACCAATGCACATTTATTCAATGTGAGACCTGAGTTTCTCCTGGCGTATACAACTTTCAAATAACTTCCGGAAATTCAGCCAGGTAACACTTTCAGCGACCGCCGATATTTCGGCGGGAGAACACCCCGCCATTTTCAAGGCAAACTGCAACAGACAGGCGGCGTACATGCAAATTTAATACCTCGGTTCTCCGACAGAAGCAGGAAAGATAACACACACACACATGCACTGAACACAAGTGCCACCAAAGATGACCAAAGTCAGAGCTATCGATAGTGAGATTATGAATTCGCAGGTGAGGCAGCATTGACTCTGTTCCTCCATTGTTTGACAAGGTAGAGAGCCGGATTTCAAACAGAGTTTAAACAGAAACCTCCGTCCCTGTTAACGAGGTTGCTCACTAATTTAATCTCAACTGCCTCCCTAATGACACTGTCCGTCACAGTTTGCCTTGAAAATGGCGGGGTGTTCTCCCGCCGAAATATCGGCGGTCGCTGAAAGTGTTACCTGGCTGAATTCCCGGAAGTTATTTGAAACACATTTATTCATATTAATAATTGAAATTGTGATTTATTACAGGTACGGCGTACAAAAACAAACTATTAATCTTTGTATATTTACTTGTTTCTTGAGCATTGGCATCTTCCTACCAAACTGCTGTACGAATCTGTATCTGCGCTGGTGTGAGAGACACGAGTTACTTCATATAAGCAATGCAATCCACCACTCTCAATCAACACAGATGTGAACAGATGTTCATGTTCAGTAATTAAACAGCAGCACACGATCAACAACCGCAGTGGGTAAAATAATAATATGAAATGAGGACCTGCAGCCATAAGTAATAATAATTAAATATTCTGGCAGCGAGAATAATATTTTTAAGTCTTATTTGTGTATATGTGTTAGTTACAAGATTATTTTGTGTCAGTTGGTGCTTGTCAGTGATTTATATATTTGTTGAGCTATATTGGTGAGACAGTGGTTAAGCAAAAGAAACAGATTAAACCGAATGAGCATACTGATGCAAAAATGGCATCAGAGTCTCAGGTAGAACAATCTACCCATATTTCTGTCGAATTATTAGAAAATTTAATTATGAATGATAATTTAGTAACTGATGTCCCGAGTGACAGTAAAAGGAGTTGCCAAAACAAACTGACACTCCTGCGTTCAACCAGTTAGGAATTAATGACAATATTTCTTCTGGGCAAGGGTCAGAAGCTAGCAATGTTCAAGCTATGTCGATAAAGGATATGCTAAAAGCATTATTTGAAAAATTTACTATTAAAGAGCAGAAGCGTGAAAGACAACGTCAGCAGGAAAAGGAAAAACGTAGACAAGAAAAGCTTGTAGAAAAACAGCAACAGGAGCTCAGGGACCAAGAAAAGGAAAAGAAATTTATGGAAAATATAAACAATATTTTTCTGGAAAGAGATAAAGAAATTGTCCGTAGCATAAATCAAGCAGGACATCGATGCAGTAAACATTCTGTGAAGTTTGGAAGGTAGGAGACGAGGTACTGGCGGAATTAAAGCTGTGAGGACGTGGGGTGAGTCGTGCGTGGGTAGCTCAGTCGGTAGAGCGCTTGCCCGCGAAAGGCAAAGGTCCAGAGTTCCAGTCTCGGTCCAGCACACAGTTTTAATCTGCCAGGAAGTTTCATATCAGCGCACACTCCGCTGTAGAGTGAAAATTTCATTCTAGGAACATCCCCCAGGCTGTGACTAAGCCATGTATCCGCAATATCCTTTCTTCCAGGAGTGCTAGTTCTGCTAGGTTCGCAGGAGAGCTTCTCTGAAGTTTGGAAGGTAGGAGACGAGGTACTGGCGGAATTAAAGCTGTGAGGACGGGGCGTGTGTCGTGCTTGGGTAGCTCATTCGGGAAGTCTGCGTTCGGCAGGGCAGCAGTGCGCACCGCGCTCGGCCGTCCACGCCGCTGCGCGCGCAGAGTGTTTTGTTTACTTCCTCGTCACCGCGCTTCTCAGTCGAACAAGCTCTAATGGCCAACTCTTACAGGAAGAACACTCTTATGTTCACCTTCTCAAATGAATACGCACGACCCAAGGCACTGGCCGTCGAACGCTTCCTACGCGAAGACGTGAAGATCACCCGTGACGAGCTCATCGGCATACACCTATCGATCATTACCAGCGTCGTTTATGTTAAGATGACTTCCGACGCTGCCTGCAACGAGATTATTCAAAGGACGCGACATGGACTAAAATTTCGGCACTCCGACGGAAACGTCGGGACTGTGGATGTCGACCATGCAGGACTTGGCCTTCGGACGATCCGTGTATTCGAACTGCCTTTCGAGGTGAATGAAGATGAAGTCATCGCGGCGCTAAGCCCGTTCGGAAAAGTCCAGAGCCACGTAGCCGAGACATGGGCACAGTTTACGACGTATCCGGTGCTTAATGGTGTGAGACAAGTCCGAATCGATCTCAAACGGCACGTTCCATCGTACATTTCTATCGGCGGCTGCCGTGCGGTGGTCATTTACGACGGACAACCCGAACATGTTCCGGTTGTGGCAAAGAAGGCCACGTCCGTAATGAATGCCTGCAACGCCGCATCACACAACTAAGGCCCAACGATACGAACACCGACAGAACCACGACCACCCTTCCAGTCACCTATGCGGCGACACTGCACGTCCAGCCCACACAAGACGCCGTTCATGAGCGTCTCTCTGGTCCGATACACCCGGAGGCGTCCCAGCACCTTGACACCGGCGATGCCGCCCGTGAACATGTCCAACAGCCGGACACACCCACGCTAGAAGATCACAAGGATACCAATGAGAGTGTTCTGGAGAATGACGACCGCATCATAGCACCCGCGGCTTTTGTACCGGAACGACGCGAATCTCTTCCTTCCTCAGACACCGAAACTCATTGCCGAAAGCAGAAGTCGCCCAAACGACGAAAAAAACGCCGCAAGACATCAGAATCGACCATTGAGCCCCCTCCGCAGGACGAAGAGATGGCACATCACTCTGACGGAGAACACGATAACACTTTCTCCTCTGCCACGGAGGCGCGTCATCCACAAGACGGTGAACCGTCCAACAGAGATCGTGCGCAAGCCCCGCGCCCGGAAGCCATGGAACATTGCACGCCTGTTGTCACCGACGCAATTGAGCCGACTCGGCCAGCGCTGCCACCTCTCGCCGATGTCAAATCTGTCGGACATTTTTCAAGGGGGGATGACACGGATTTCCCACCTCCATCTGATGCGGAAATGAGATCTGTTCCTCCGTTAGACCAACACTAAAATGGGGGAAGTTTCTACGGCGACTCCTGCGACTTCTATGGACTTCCAGCATCCACCACAACAATCTTCACCAGCTACGAACCTATCGGCAGCACGGATCTCCCATCAGGCGTACCGAGTAGCTACTATCAATACTAATAATATCGGCTCCCACACTAAACTTCAACTGCTCCGTGACACGCTAAGAGCAGCAGACATCGACATCGCCCTGTTGCAAGAACTGAGGACAGCAACTTGGACTGGGTGTTATGGATATGAGACGTACGCCACCCCTGCAGCTATGGAACACACAGGCGCAGCCATCCTCCTCCGAGAAGGGATTGCAGTTTCCGATGTCGCATACCTCCCAACAGCGCGAGGGGTGGCCATAACAGTTGAAGGACTCAAAATCAATAATCTCTACGCCCCATCGGGCACTGATAAACGGAAGGATCGCTCCCAGTTCTACGCAGAAGATATCACGCCCTCGTTCCTCGGCCGATACGATCATCTCATCGTAGGTGGAGATTTCAACTGTGTTCTCGAGCGCACAGACCAATACCCCCATTTCCCCACATGTCCGGAACTTCGCTTCCTCGTCCGCCGCCGTCGTCTCCTCGACACTTGGCCAGTGGTACACGGCGACCGCCCGGGGTATACACACATCACGAGCCACTCCGCCAGCCGACTTGATTGAACATACATCTCTAACGCTCTAAAATCAGTTCTCCTCGACGCGGAACGTTGGCCGTCTGCCTTTTCTGATCATGACATCTACATCTGTACCATGAACCTACGTCGAAAATCTATATGGTGCAGCGCAGGACCTTGGAAACTCAATGTCGCGCTACTGCGGGACCCTGAATGTCGACAACAGGTCACCGACACGTGGCACACCTGTGTTCAACGCATTATGCGTTCCGAGACCACACTGCAGTGATGGTTGCTGTGCGCCAAACCGGCCATCCGACGCACATTGACACACTACGGCAGAGCCAAAGCCAGGTGGAATCACCATACAATTGATTTCTACTATAGCGCTCTACGTGAACTCATGGATCAATCTCCATCCCCGGATCGTCTAAAAGAAGCTCAACACATCAAGGCAAAGATTTTAACCTTGACCACATGCCGTCTAGAGGGAGCTATTGTACGAGCACGCAGCCACGGTAGGATTAACGGTGAAGAACCTTCTATGCATCATATTATTCAAAATGTTCGTCGACGCCGACAGGCTTTAATGACAACTTTAGACTTACCTGATGGACGACGGCTGACTTCGCAAGCTACCATTGCGGATGCATTCACAACGCACTATAGACTTTTCTATCAAGAAGTACCTGCCGGTGCAGAGGCCATTGCTGAGGTTGCCCAGGAGACACTTGGTACTCTAAACGCAGCAGCTGCAACCCTCCTGACTTCTGAAGTGACCACCGACGACGTCCAAGGCGCTGTGGCCAAAGGGTCTCTAAATCGATCTCCCGGCCCGGATGGTTTACCTCTCAAATTTTACAGAACCTTCCAAGATTTGATGATGCCACGATGGAGGGACATGTACTGGGAACTTTTGTCCGGCGCGGCGAACCCGCCACCAATGTTAATGGAAGGCTTACTTGTACCAGTCCCGAGACCCGCAGGAGGAACACGACTCGACAGTTATCGGCCGATCACGTTACTCAATTCCGACTTCAAGATTTTCACACGCCTTCTAGCACTGCGACTCAAGCATGTCTTACGAGACATTGTTTCCCACGAACAAACATCTTTAGGCGGCGATCGTAATATACAGACAGCCCTCAGTGAATATCGAGATGTGATCGCTGTGGCAACACACTCGCGACTGCAAGGCGCTTTGATCTCCATCGACTTCAAACAAGCGTTTGACCGGGTCAATCATGCATTCCTCAACGCAGTGATGGACCGAATGGCAATTCCCCCGACGTTCACGCAAGTGATTATGCGGCTCCTTCGTGGAGCAACGTCCAGACTTCTCGTCAACGGCAGACTTACAGAACCTATACGGATTGAACGCTCAGTACGGCAGGGTTGCCCTTTATCGACGGTGCTTTATGCCATTGCGATGGAACCACTCATTTGCGGATTACGGCGACGTTTGACAGGTATTCCACTCCGTGGTCATATGATCCGCTGCCGAGCTTACGCGGACGACTTGGCCCTCGTCGTACGTTCAGTGGCCGACGTACAAGCTGCGAGGCAGTGAATTACCCGTTATGTACGTGGCAAAATCATGCGCCATGAGGATCGGCCGCGGCCTTCCCGCAGACAGCGTAGTCCCATTTCAACTGGTGGACACCCTTCGTTGTCTCGGGTTGGTGTACACGCGAGACACTCGCCGCACCTCGGCGATCAATTTTCGGCCGCTGCTGCAACGCATCCGGGCCAACATACAAAATCACATACTACGCCCGCTGACTATGTGCCAGAGAGTCACCTTCGTCAATACCCATCTGACAGCCCAGATATCCCATATAGCGCAGATTCTGCCCATCACTGCGACAATGGCCTCCAGATTACAGGCGGCTTTCGGCTATTTCATTTGTTCTGGACACATCTTCAAAGTCCAGTATGAAGCTCTCACCTTACCGAAGCGGGATGGTGGCCTCGATCTGGTTAATGTGAGAGCCAGGACTACGGCTCTTTACACCAATACTATGCTGCGGTTATGGAAAAGCCAAAATGCTAGTTTTACTGGAATGTTGACCACCGAGCTCGCACCTTCTTCGAGACGCCCACCGATGTCTTTGGCACACATCCCACCTCCGATGTCACATATCGGCCGTTTCTTTTTGGAGTACAGCTACATATGCACCGAGCTCCCCACGACCAGGAAGACGACCACCCGCGACATCTACCGCCTTCTCCGAAAGTCTCCACCCCGCAACCCCGTCGAAACACGTCACCACCAGGTTTCATGGCCTACAGTTTGGAAAACGATCCACCAACCATATCACACCACTGACACCACCTCTATGTGGTACCTTCTCGTCAACGGCAAGTATACTACAAGACAGAAACTGCATCGCATCGCACTGGGGGACTCACCCCTGTGCCTCAAGTGCAATGTCGAAGATACAGATTTACATCGATTTTGAGTGTGGGCCAGCAGCAGCTGTATGGACCCTCGTACAGAAGATTGTGGCTTTCTACCTTCGAGTACCACCACATCAAGTTTCTCCTACCATGATGATATATCCCGACACGACCTACTTTCCATTGGCTAAGTGTCACACCATCACATGGATCAGTGGCATGGCTGTCAACTACCTCTTCCGGGACGACATCGTCGATCCGGCGGACTTTTGGACACGCCTCCAAGTACATCACCACACCCTTCGCCGACATCGACACTATCGGGCCACTTTCGCGAACTATTTACAGAGTATTTTCACCAACCCGCTTCAAAGCTGGAATCTCAACGAACAGTGCCAGCCAAGACTGGACGATCCTACGTTCCCCTTCAATGGTCAATGATAGAATGCATTTTGTTGTGATGGCGCGCCAAAGTGGAGCATGGCGCGAAAAGTATTCCTATTTTATTTCACTTCTCTTTTCTCCTCCTCTTCTAAGTTTCTTTTCTCCTTACACATGTTTATCCTTTTCACACATAGCTCTCTATCTGCAGCCTCTTTGTTTTTCTTTCTCCTGTGCACCCAAACAAACAAGAAAAAAAGTTTCTGCTGATGGTGAGACTGTATACTCATTTATGTTAACAAAAAAATAAAAATAATAAAAATAAAAAAGAATAAAAAAAGAAGGCCGTTGCAGAAATATAGCTACCTTTTATGTCTTCCGTTGTCAAAGGATATTGTGTTATTTTATGAAGAACGTCGTCTTTTATTTTCATACATAAGAGGTTATTTATTTGTTTATAAAAAAAGGTTGGTAGAGCACTTGCAAAAAAAAAAAAAAAAAAGTCGGTAGAGCGCTTGCCCGCGAAATGTAAAGGTCCCCAGTTCGAGTCTCGGTCCGGCACATAGTTTTAATCTACCAGGAAGTTTCATTATCTGTGTTAATTGTTTCTTTCCGCTGCAAGGATCCCAGCCATTGACGATAGCGATTTGTATCGCGTTTTTATCTGTGTTTCTTAGACTAAAATCAAAGGTTTATTTGATGAAAATTTGTCTAAATAGTGCACAATATGAAAGTAAAGTTTAACAAGCATTTCAAATACTTATCCTGTTAAAAAGAAAATTTACTCTAACAATAGAAAGTCTCTATCAATTGTCTGCCGTCATCTTAACAATTATCTCAGCGGCAAATTCAAATTACGCAACTCTGCAGACATAAATGCCGAAGGTAATAAAATTGTGTAAAAATAAATGTGCACCGATGGTCCCGAACTCATTTTAATTAAAATAATTCGAATGAGGTTGGTTCTTTAAAAACAGTGCTCATAGCACAATCCATATAACAAACTTCTTCTTGCTGGTGTATGGAGCTGAAATTAATTACGCACGAGTAGCGAAGAATGTTGTTTCAGCTACCATACGTTAGTGTTGTGCGCGACTGACATTCGGTGGTTTTAATGTTCATTTAGCTGACGATAACTGTGTCCATCATAATCTATAGTTTTGTAGAATCTGTTGCATTAACTGTGATTTAGTGACACTTACACAGCTTACAGACAACACTTTAACACAACGTTAACTTGGATTTCTTCAGCAACTTGACCAAATCTTTAGCCGGGAAACAAAATTATTTAGTAATTACTCACTATAATGAAATAAGATTATCATTTTCATTTACAAATTAGTTAAATACCAAACCACTGAATAACACAGCGAACGCCACAGTGGTGTGTTCCTGTGCAGGTGAATCTTGACGTCACCACCACCCCCTTCAGACTACGGCGTTTCAGGGTCACAGTCTGTTCCTTAATCCTGCTGTGTTCCCCCTGGAGTGGGCGGCTGGACGTCCAGATCGCGGCGAACAGTGTAAAAATGGTCGATAGTGTACCGGCACCACGCTGCTACCTCCTTCCCGTACTGAATCAAGGTGCGTCGAATGACAGGTTTTGCTCCTTCCATCCACCAAGCGAGGGTTGTGCAGAACTGTAGCAAGCGATGTTCACAGGTGGCCCATGACTCGGTAACGGGTTGAAGACATACGGAATCGTAGAGACGAGGGGTGTCTAACTTTCATGGTGCACATCAGCACCAGACCACTTCTTGAAAGAGGATAATGTTGCAGATGTAGGCAGAGTTATCCGAAAAGGCTAAGGGTTAAGGTTCTGCACCTTGGAGTGCAAGCGTGCGCTCCTGAGAAACGTAAATCCTGTGAAGCCGGCTTGCGAAGTAACACATCTGGTAAGTATGTCCAGGTGCATCGCCATGCCGAACTTCTATAGAGTTGCAGAGCAGGCGCAATTCTTGACGGGTGTTGCAGTGGGGCATTTGACCCGCAGGACGCAGGACATAAATAATATCACCCCCAGGCAAGTAATGATCTCAGCGACCAAGAAATTAAGGGGCAGTTTCTTCTGAGTAGGAGCGTGCTCTGTCATATCATCCGATGGAGCCTGACGGAGGGCAAGTACACTACTGGCGATTAAAGTCGCTACACCACGAAGATGACGTGCTACAGACGCGAAACTTAACCGACAGCAAGAAGATGCTGTGATACACAAATTATTACCTTTTCAGAGCATTCTCACAAGTTTGGCGTCGGTGGCGACACCTACAACGTGCAGACATGAGGAAAGTTTCCAACCGATGTCTCATACACAAACAGCAGTTGACTGGCGTTACCTGGTGAAATGTTGTTGTGCTGCCTCGGGTCAGGAGTAGAAATGCGTACCATCAAGTTTCCGACTTTCATAAAGGTCGGATTATAGCCTATCGCAAATGCGGTGTATCGTATCACGACGTTGCTGCTAGCGTTGGTCGAGATCCAATGACTGTTAGCAGAATATGGAATCGATGGGTTCAGCAGGTTAAGACGGAAAGCCGTGCTGGATCCCAACGGCCTCGTATCACTAGCAGTCGAGATAACAGGCATCTTATCCGCATGGTTGTAACGGATCGTGCAGCCACGTCTCGATACCTGAGTCAACAGATGGGGACGTTTGCCAGACAACAACCACCTGCACGAAGAGTAGGACGATGTTTGCAGCAGCATGGACTATCAGCTCGGAGACCATGGCTGCGGTTACCATTGACGCTGCATCACAGACAGGAGCGCCTGCGATGGTCCACTCAACGACGAACCTGGGTGCACGAATGGCGAAACGCCATTTTTTCGGATGAATCCAGGATCTGTTTACAGCATCATGATGGTCGCATCCGTGTTTGGCGACATCGCGGTAACGTGCACTGGAGGCGTGTGTTCGTCATCACCATACTGGCGTATCACCCGGCGTCATGTTATGGGGTGCCGTTGGTTACACGTCTCGGTCACCTCTTGTTTGCATTGACGGCACTTTGAACAGTGGACGTTACGTTTCAGATGTGTTACCACCCATGGCTCTACCCTTCATGCGATTCCTGCGAAACCCTATATTTCAGCGTGATAATGCAGGACCGCATGTTGCAGGTCCTGTACGGGCCATTCTGGATAGAGAAAACGTTCGACAGCTGCCCTGGCCAGCACATTCTCCAGATCTTTCACCAACTGAAAACTTCTGGTCAATGGTGGCCGAGCAACTGGCTCGTCACAATATGCCAGTCACTACTCTTGATGAACTGTGGTATCGTGTTGAAGCTGCATGGGCAGCTGTACCTGTACACGCCATCCAAGCTCCGTTTTACTCAATGCCCAGGTGTATCAAGGCCGTTATTACGGCCAGAGGTGGTTGCTCTGGGTACTGATATCCCGGGATCTATGCACCAAAATTGCGTTAAAATGTAATCACATGTCAGTTCTAGTATAATATATTTGTCCAATGAATCGCCCTCTTTCATCTGTATTTATCCTTGGTGTAGCAATTTTAATGGCCAGTAGAGTATTAACAACAGCAGCAACCATGAAGGAGACTGGCATGCCTCTGGCGGACGGAAGGGCTGAAGGGCTGTGAAATCAACTACCAGGATGCTCTAGTGGCCATAGATGCCTATGCCACATCGCAGGAGGTCACGTATAGATGTTGTTAGCATAGACAGTTGCTATTCTGTAAGTCTGGAGTCGCCCCTTCTCATGGAGGGGAACTCAATCAGCGGGGGCTGAAGAAGGGCGTGGTAGCGGTGAGCCGTACCATATGCTACATGACGTCGTTGGCATCGGCGTATGTATATGTACGGTAAATCCGTCCCCAGTATATAGTTCAGGACATAGTCGATATCATAAGTGCACGCCATCGAAGACTCTGTCGCCGTTTGTTCCTCCTCGTCGGTAGGAGCACAGGCCTTTCGGCGGCAGTCGTAACACTAGAGTGCATCGGTCCATAAGCACCTGGCAGAGATGACCGAGTAGGTACCAGGGCAGACAGATCCAGAGTCGCGTTGTCATTACTTTCTCCGCTGCGCTGATTCCCTGTAGCCTCAAGACATGGGGAATTGCCTTGGAAGGAGACTTTACGACGCCTCCTCTTGCGCCGTTTAGGTGAATGTCGTTTGCGTGTCCGTCCCTTTGTGTTGGAAGGGAATCACGGTGGTCTATGCTGTCGGGCGCGAGGGGATCAGCAGTCGTCGCTGTTGGTACTGGTAGTGGCGCCAGTCGCATCACGTTGTGAGTGTGACGCGTCGACCCAGTCGTTATTCGTGGCAGCTCGATGGGACTGAAGGCAGAGGGCAGGAGGAGAAGAGAACGCCGATACGTAGGTGATCGCTGAAATCGTCATCGGATTCGGTGGCTCCATGGCATCGGCCTGCAATTAGATGACGCTCCGCTGAAGACACTCAGACTTCAGGTACCTCCTTTGCCGCAGGTCTTGGGTTGGTCGTCGTATACAACGGTCAAGCGGCATCCGCTCACTTGTAGATAAGACGGCAAGGGACAACGGAGATCGATGACGACCTTGCATACAATGTCGTTGTGTCCAGCCTTCAGCGGTGTGACCATGTACAGTTCCATAGCAGCCGAAAGCCTCGATAACGTCTTCCACTTGGAGCTCGAATGGCAGCTCAGAATCTCGTATGTTGCTCATGGGAAAACCTGCGTGGTCCACAGTGCCCGCGTCGACAATGCTAACAGCTTGCAAAAGCGTAGTTCTTGTTTGGTGTCACGAAGTGTTCGATTGGAAGGCACGTCACTGATGACTTTGATGTACACTGCTTTACCTAAGATGGACGAATGGATGCCCCGAGTCACAAGCTTGGATCTTCGCTCCGTTTCCAGAGCTTTTGGTTCGGTGTAATCACTGTAGAACGTGAATCTGTATGTGGATTTGCGAAAACAGTTGGCCATGTTTCTGGCATACGTAAGCGACATTTACGTGACGGCCGCTTCGAAACATGTCCATCCTAGCCGGACGGCCAGTATTCGTTAATGACGAAAGGCGTTCGCTGTAGCGTTGCGGCTGCAGAAGTCCTTTAGTGTCCCTGAATACGGTAACAGTTCGGGCAGTGACTCACAGGTGGAAGGCGCTGCAGCCTGGTGAGCGCAGGGCCTAACACTGTACGCCAGTGAACCCATCTGCCAAGGCGTTACAGCTTGATGTGTTGCTTTGAACAACGGTCTTCGTGACCTAGTAAAATTTGTTCGGAAAATAGTTGAAACTGACCTGCAATAACTGACACTAGCTATTCGTATCTGGTTTTAAATCCGTTAACATCTACAATGTGTGCCACTCGTTTACGATCCCAGTAGGTTTGAATTTCTTTAGAATCACTGTTTGCATGAGACGGTTGTGTGTGATGCAACATTCTTTGTAGACATAATAGACTATCGCCATTGATTCACCAACAAATCGGCCAGTTTAATGCACAATATCTTGGAAACGTTAGAACACATTATCTCCTTCCTGTCATTCCTTCAAGTCTTCATGTAGACTCATTTTACTATGCGGATTCGATACAGCCACTTCACTCACTTGCAGCCTTTTCTGCCATGCCTTAGCTCAGCGGTGAAGGCCAATTCTGTTTCAAACCTACATTATGCTCCTTTAAGAGTGTTGGCAGTATTTTGTCCAGAGACCTTATTGATCAATGTTTAAATAACCAGACGTTTAAAAGTATACATTTACCAGAAAATGAAGAGGTAACGAAACAAAAAGTAGTATTATACCAAAAATAACACAAAAATGGCAATTTACTAAAGAAGATGTAAAATTCAAAGATATGCTATCGCTTTAATTTCTTGTACTGATTCACTGATGGCTAAGCTAGCTTCATTGTTTCCTCACTGAAGAGATATTTTTAAAGTGAAACTACGTTGTGTATAGTCCGTGAGATCTTCTGTCCTATCTATTCGCCACTTTTTTTTATTAATTCCGTCATTCAATACTGAGTCCACTGAACACACTGAACAATTTTAATGCAGCGCTCACTATTCGTACGTCCAGAATGTTTCGTTTTATTTTGATAATTTGCAATAGCAGAGGTCTACATTATGTTGAAGAAAATTAATAATAATTGTTATATTCCAATTATTAATGTTAAAGTAATTAGAATATAGTTTTATTTTGCATTCCACTGAGCAAAAGGTTATTAATAACTTACGGAGAACCAATACTGCAGTTATCAGAGTCGATTTGATGTGTGAGGATAGCTACAGTTGAGATCGTGAGATAGGGTTGTAGCGTAACATGTACGATTTTCAATCTGTGCATTGCACTTACCAAAGTGTGGAGGAACACGAGAAAGTTAGTAACGAAATTAAACTTCATGATGGAGGAATTACAGCTTTGAGATTTCTAGACGACAATGTAAATCTATCAGAATAGGGCTTGGAAGAACATTATAACAAAATAGGTAACGCCTCGAAAATGGAGCATAAGATGTCAATAAAATAATAGACGGGTTATGGAATGTATTCGAATTAAATCAGGTGTAGCCAAGAGCATCAAACTGGGCAATGAGACGATATGGTACTAAAATATTTTGTTACTGGGGCAGCAAATTAGGTGTCACGTCTAAGAAGAGAGTACTCAAAAGACAGGGTGGCATACTAAGAAAAGATTTTCTGAAAAAGGTGAAATTTAACAATCCCCCCAAACAGACACAGACATTGAAGCGCCAACGAAATTCGTGCCGGCTTGCCTATTCAAATACAGACATATGTAACAGTCAGAATATGGCGCTACGGTCGGAAACGCCTCTATAAGACAACAAGTGTCTGTAGCAGTCGTTAGATCGGTTACTGCTACTTCAATGACAGGTTATTAAGTTTCAACTGAGTTCCAACGTGGTGTTATAGTCGGCGCACGAGCGATGAGACATTGCTTCTCCGAGGTAGTGATAAAGTGGAGTTTCTCCCGTAAGACCATTTCACGAGTACCGTGAATATCAGGAATCCGGTAAAACATCAAATCTCCGACATCGCTGCGACCGGAAAAAGATCCTGCAGGCACGGGACCAACGACGACTGAAGTGAATCGTTCAGCGAGACAGAAGTTCAACCCTTCCGCAAATTGTTGCAGATTTCAATGCTAGGTCACCACCAAGTCTCAGCGTGCGAACCATTCAACGAAATATCGATATGGGCTTTCGGAGCCAAATGCCCACTCGTGTACCCTTGATGACAGCACGAAACTAAGCTCTACGCCTTGCCTTGACCCGTCAACCCTGACATTACACTTGTGATGACTATAAACATGTTGGCTGGTCGGATGAGTCTTGTTTCAAATCGTATCGAGCGGATGGACGTGAACAGAGGTGTGGAGACAACCTCATGAAACCATGTACTCAGCATGTCAGCAGGGGACTGTTCAAGCTAGTGGAGGCTCTGTAGTGGTGTGGGACGTGAGCTGTTTGAATGATATGGTCCCTCCGTTACGCCTAGATACGACTCTGATGGTGGCACGTACGTAAGCATCCTGTCTGATTACCTGTATCAATTCATGTCCATTGTGCATTCAGATGGACGTGGACAACTCGAGCAGGACAAGGCGACGCCACACTCGAATTGCTACAGAATGGATCCAGTAACACTCTTCTGAGTTTAAACACTTCCAATGGCGACCAAACTCCTCGGACGCGAGCATTATTGAGCTATCTGGGATGCCTCGCAACGTGCTGTTCAGAAGATATCTTCACCCCCTTGTACTCTTACGGATTTGAGGACAGCCCTGCAGGATTCTTCGTGTCAGTTCCCTCCAGCACTACTTCAGACCCTTCTGCAGGTCAGGATAGCTGCTGAGAACCTGTGAAGTCTTTTCAGCGCAGGTAAAACATTACTAGAGTATTTCGGTTAGTGTTGCGGCACTCCTGCGTGCTCGCGGAGGCCCTGCACTATATTAGCCAGGCACAATATTTTCTTTCGCTCTACAGTATATATAACTGTTTAGTACAAATTGTCTGAGTTATGATGAATTAAAATTCAGTTTTCTGAAGTACACTCCTGGAAATGGAAAAAAGAACACATTGACACCGGTGTGTCAGACCCACCATACTTGCTCCGGACACTGCGAGAGGGCTGTACAAGCAATGATCACACGCACGGCACAGCGGACACACCAGGAACCGCGGTGTTGGCCGTCGAATGGCGCTAGCTGCGCAGCATTTGTGCACCGCCGCCGTCAGTGTCAGCCAGTTTGCCGTGGCATACGGAGCTCCATCGCAGTCTTTAACACTGGTAGCATGCCGCGACAGCGTGGACGTGAACCGTATGTGCAGTTGACGGACTTTGAGCGAGGGTGTATAGTGGGCATGCGGGAGGCCGGGCGGACGTACCGCCGAATAGCTCAACACGTGGGGCGTGAGGTCTCCACAGTACATCGATGTTGTCGCCAGTGGTCGGCGGAAGGTGCACGTGCCCGTCGACCTGGGACCGGACCGCAGCGACGCACGGATGCACGCCAAGACCGTAGGATCCTACGCAGTGCCGTAGGGGACCGCACCGCCACTTCCCAGCAAATTAGGGACACTGTTGCTCCTGGGGTATCGGCGAGGACCATTCGCAACCGTCTCCATGAAGCTGGGCTGCGGTCCCGCACACCGTTAGGCCGTCTTCCGCTCACGCCCCAACATCGTGCAGCCCGCCTCCAGTGGTGTCGCGACAGGCCTGAATGGAGGGACGAATGGAGACGTGTCGTCTTCAGCGATGAGAGTCGCTTCTGCCTTGGTGCCAATGATGGTCGTATGCGTGTTTGGCGCCGTGCAGGTGAGCGCCACAATCAGGACTGCATACGACCGAGGCACACAGGGCCAACACCCTTCATCATGGTGTGGGGAGCGATCTCCTACACTGGCCGTACACCACTGGTGATCGTCGAGGGGACACTGAATAGTGCACGGTACATCCAAACCGTCATCGAACCCATCGTTCTACCATTCCTAGACCAGCAAGGGAACTTGCTGTTCCAACAGGACAATGCACGTCCGCATGTATCCCGTGCCACCCAACGTGCTCTCGTAGGTGTAAGTCAATTACCCTGGCCAGCAAGATCTCCGGGTCTGTCCCCCATTGAGCATGTTTGGGACTGGATGAAGCGTCGTGTCACGCGGTCTGCACGTCCAGCACGAACGCTGGTCCAACTGAGGCGCCAGGTGGAAATGGCATGGAAAGCCGTTCCACAGGACTACATCCAGCATCTCTACGATCGTCTCCATGGGAGAACAGCAGCCTGCATTGCTGCGAAAGGTGGATATACACTGTACTAGTGCCGACATTGTGCATGCTCTGTTGCCTGTGTCTATGTGGCTGTGGTTCTGTCAGTGTGATCATGTGATGTATCTGACCCCAGGAATGTGTCTATAAAGTTTCCCCTTCCTGGGACAATGAATTCACGGTGTTCTTATTTCAATTTCCAGGAGTGTACATGGGGGCCAAGTGGAGACCCTTCTGCGTTAGGTCAGGATAGCTGCTGAGAACCTGTGAAGTCTTTTCAGCGCAGGTAAAACATTACTAGAGTATTTCGGTTATTGACAATGTGTACAAGTCAGCGCTATTCGAGATGAGCCTTGGCTGATGCTCATCCGGCTTTGTAGTGTATTCTAGCTGACATCTGTCCAGACAGCCAATATTTAGCCAATGCGGCTTCGCGACATATTGCCAACGACCCAATGCGAAGTGGCCTCAAGCCGGCTTCTGGAGTCCTCTTGGTTCTACTCAGAATTCTTCAATGACCATTGATGGCCCACCCCATGATGTAAATGGTGTTGGTAGTCGTGTGGTCGGTTGACGTTCTCCCTACTGCCTGGTGGGTCCCAGCATCTGGAGGCAAGTGGACCCCAAGAGGACCTTTTGGAGGATTCTGCGTTGAAGTACAGTGGTGGCAGCAACTTTAGATGTGGTGTTATCAGAAGATAGTTTTTCCATCGACAAACAGTACGTGACGAGCTGCGGGAAGTTCATCAGTCGAAGAAGGCCATCATCGAGAGTACAGCATGAGCTTGTCCATAGACTGTGCTGGAGTATCTAGGACATACGATTTATTACAGTATCATCGTCATAGAATCGAGTGCTATTACAGTGAATGCCTTCGATCTTGTGATCAACTCATGACAAGAGCTGGAGAGCTGTGATATTTAAAAGGAACTGATGTTAAGCTTTGATGCTAGACTGCCTTCGTAGTGACCACATACTCTTATTCTTATGTATTTACTTAAAAGGCTCTTAAATGCTCTACTCTTGTGAAAGAAATAGAATTTCTTTCAAAATGCCTTTTGAGTTAGAGAATAGATTGTCTCACTTCCATTGGTTGTCTATCACAGTCTGCTTTCTGCTGAATGCGTATTCTCACTAGGTATACAACCTGACAACCTGACTCACTTGTGAGATGCCGCCATGCTTCCTACTACCACCTCTATCTCTGGCATGACTAGATTTTGTCTGGAGCAATGTTTATGACTTTTAATAAAAATATCTGTTTTCCTACTCCTTACTTTCGGGTGCCCTTGTCGCCTAGCAAATAGTGCTGTAACGCGAGTGACTAGCAGTGTCTTGAGAATGCAACAAATAGGATTTACTTTGCATGTGGCATGGTTGACTAGCGGTAGGGTGTGTGGCTGGAACCTGAAAGAATGTGGGATCGAATGGTGTCTAGGTCACCCTTCTCAGTCTCCTTTTAACTTAGCATCCATCTCCCAATGATGCGTAGATACAAATTACGAAATACGACAATTACATACTGAGAGTTTCTACTTCACACAGGTTAGTCATCTCAGTTTACACACTTAGTTCACTGCAAATTCTTCGAAGGAAGGACAGTGATTTATTCAACTTTGGAGTATTATGCTACATATGACTGAGCAAGGTGGTGCAGTGGTCAGCACACTGGACTCGCATTCGGGACGACGACGGTTCAATACCGCGTCCGGCCCTCCTGATTTACGTTGTCCGTGATTTCCCTAAATCGTTTCAGGCAAGTGCCGGAATGATCTCTTTGACAGGGCACGGCTGACTTCCTTCCCCATCCTTCCCTAATCCAATGAGACCGATGACCTCGCTGTTGGCAGGCTTGAGTGGCCGAGCGCTTCTAGGCGCTACAGTCTGCAAACGAGCGACCGCTACGGTCGCTTTCGAATCCTGCCTTGGGCATGGATGTGTGTGGTGTCGTTAGATTAGTTAGGTTTAAGTAGTTCTAAGTTCTAGGGGACTGATGACCTCAGATGTTAAGTCCCACAGTGCCCAGAGCCAATTTTTTGAACCTAGGTGTTTGGTCTCTTCCCCGAAATCAATCAATCCGAACTACACATGACCACAAATGAATAAATAGCCACCTCATCATCAGGCTGTGATGTGAGACTTATTTTTTGAAGTACTCAAAAATTTAACCAATAAAATATGTGTAATCGTTTGAGAACAATTGCTTACCGAAAAACCACATGATTTCAAAGTATGCAACATGTACAATATTATTTGAGGAGCGCAATAGACACTTTCAGCTTTCTGCTTGACTTGCTTCAAAGCTAGATGAAGACACTATATTTTGTGGACACAGCGAAGAAGTCCATCATTAAGAGTTCACAGTAGAGAATGGTGGTAATGAGTGTCGGCAATGTTCAAATTGTAAACTAAATTTCACGTCAGGAGTGCTGTAACACGAGCTCAACATGTACACCATACTTTCTTCTTTATTTCTTCTTTTATTTTCACTATGTCAGTAAACCTCTAACACATACCAAAACATAACACCTAGATCCCGAACGGAGGAAATCTCCTACACAGCCTGCAATCAAACCCAGATCCCTTTGATTATCAGATCGCTACAATGACCGTGCAGTTACCGAGCAACACGCACAAGTTCTATGAAAGTGATGGTATTCCGTTACTTACATGTATTCTCCGAAATTTATTCACAGCTCTATGCAGTGGCCCACAAACACAGTACGCAAAGCAACACAACCCGTCTAGCTGCTGATACTTATTGCTACTCATGTGAATCGTGGCAGGCTCGCTAGTTTGACATAAATTTAAGTTTTGCAATATCCTCTCTGAAGGAATTTGAATGCAGACCTTAACGTAAGTGAAAAGTTTATAATAAACTCTTCAAACAAGAAGAAAGTAAAAACTACTCAAATATGACATACAAGAGGATGTGATAGATCATATACTAGATTTTAAAACTAGTGATGGGATACTGAAAAGAATAGAAGGAAAAAACATTCTTCACTCTGTTTGACAAAAAGTAGTGATCAGTTGACAGAATACTTCTTGAGACATCAAGTGACAATCTGTAGGGCAATGGTGTATGTGTGTGTGTGTGTGTGTGTGTGTGTGTGTGTGTGTGTGTGTGTGTGTTTGTGTGTGTGTGTGTGTGTGTGTGTGTGTGTGTGTTTACGAGTGGGTGTGGGAACAGGGAGAAGAATAAATCTTGTAGAGGAGGATCAGGCTACAGCACTGAAAGCAGATTCAAATGGACGTAGGTTGCAGCGATTATCCACAGAAGAACACTCTTGCACGTGATAGCGTAGTGTGATAGGATGCATCAGATTCGTCTTCCGACAGAAGATCATAATGAAAACATTTTCTATTGAGTACCCTATAGTTTCCACTTTGTGGCCGGTTTCATGTGTAGAGTATAGCTCGTGATACGCACATTTTGGCACACTGTCATACACTACTAGGCATTAAAATTGCTACACCACGAGGATGACGTGCTACTGACGTGAAATTTAACAGACAGGAAGAAGATGCTGTGATATGTAAATGATTACCTTTTCAGAGCATTCACACAAGGTTGGCGCCGATGGCGACACCTACAACGTGCTCACATGAGGAAAGTTTCTAACCGATTTCTCATACACAAACAGCAGTTGACCGGCAATGCCTGTGCAAACGTTGCTGTGATGCCTCGTGTAAGGAAGAGAAATGCGTACCATTACGTTTCAGACTTTGATAAAGGTCGAATTGTAGCTTATCACGATTGCGGTTTATCGTATCGCGACACTGCTGCTCACGTTGGTCGAGATCCAATGACTGTTAGCAGAATATGGAATCGGTGGATTCAGGAGGGTAATACGGAACGCCGTGCTGGATCCCAATGGCCTCGTAACACTAGCAGTCGAGATGACAGGCATCTTATCTGCATGGCTGTTACGAATCGTGCAGCCACGTCTCGATCCCTGAGTCAACAGATGGGGACGTTTGCAAGACAAGAACCATCTGCACGAACAGTTCGACGACGTTTGCAGCAGCATGGACTATCAGCCCGGAGACCATGGCTGCGGTTACCCTTCACGCTGGATCACAGACAGGAGCGCCTGCGATGGTGTACTCAACGACGAACCTGGGTGCACGAATGGCAAAACGTCATTTTTTCGGATAAATCCAGGTTCTGTTTACAGCATTAGGATGGTCGCATCTGTGTTTGGCGACATCGCGGTGAACACACATTGGAGGTGTGTATTCGTCATCGCCATACTGGCGTATCACCCGACGTGATGGTATGGGGTGCCATTGGTTACATGTCTCGGTCACCTCTTGTTCGCATTGACGACAGTTTGAACAGTGGACGTCACTTTTCACATGTGTTACGACCCGTGGCTCTACCCTTCATTCGATCCCTGCGAAACCCTACATTTCAGCAGGATAATGCACGACCGCATGTTGCACGTCTTGTTCGGCCCTTTCTGGATACAGAAAATGTTCGACAGCTGCCCTGGCCAGCACATTCTCCAGATCTCTCACCAATTGAAAACGTGTGGTCAATGGTGGCCGAGCAGCTGGCTCGTCACAATACGCCAGTCACTATGCTTGATGAACTGTGGTCTTGTGCTGAAGCTGCTTGGGCAGCTGTACCTGTACACGCCATCCAAGCTCTGTTTGACTCAATGCCCAGGCTTATCAAGGCTGCCATTGCGGCCATAGGTGGTTGTTCTGGGTACTGATTTGTAAGGATCTATGCACCCAAATAGCGTGAAAATGTAATCACATGTCAGTTCTAGTATAATATATTTGTGCAATGAATACCCGTTTATCATCTACACTACTTCTTGGTGTAGCAATTTTAATGCCCAGTAGTGTAAGAAGCTTCTGTTATGTGTTGTTAAAATGCGATGGGTTGAGCGGTCACAACGTTTTTCCTGAATAGCTGTGACGTAACCTACCTCACCCTACCTTAAATAACACTTAATCAAAGAGATCAATAAGTAGCGAAACAGTCTTTTGTCAAATTTCGTCTTGTCCGTGGTAGAGCCCTTCGGAACTGAGTTCTACAATAGCAGAAACTGATGACAGACGTCTCCGTCTGTTACTCGTTGGGTGAATGTCAGCATCACCTCAGCATTTGGGAGTCAACAGTGGAATCTACTGGCCAGCTACTTGCCTCCCTCGGCCCACCGGACTGAACGGTGTGAGCCCGGCAGCAGCCAGTGTTTGGGCAGCAGTCGGGCAGCCGCCTTGTCGCCGGGGTGTCCCCGCGGCCGGCCCAGGTCAGACCAGACCAGAGCACACGAGCGTGGAGCAGACCGCCAACGCCGCCTTTAATCCCGCGGTCTGCGAGCGCCGGTAATCGCCTGCGGCCGGCCGCCACCGCATCGATCTCCGCCACCTGCGGCGGTCCACCGCACCGCACAGCACCGCAGCCGGTGGCGGGCGGGCGCCTCGCCGCGGCCGTGAGCTATCGCCACACTATCAAACCGTGCTCCGGGTCCACAATTACCGACCTCTCGCCGTGCGCGGCATAACTACATATTACCTCTCCCAAACGTGCTGAATGCACCATCAGTATCAAAGGCTCCATTTATAGAGTTGGCTCATTTTCTGTTTCATTAAAAACCTCTTCAAGGGGGAGCGAGTTAACAAATACAATATTGATACTTGAAGTAATGTGGTGCAGGAATCTAGTGAGAGAGGTAAGCTGCTGGGGGTTGCATTGGCGTAACTTCTTAGGTAAATACAAATAAATAAAATAGAGAGAACATGCAGAATAAACAACTATCGAAGGACTCATTGCACAGGCCGACCGTTGGTGGCAGAGCGGTTCTAGGCGCTTAAATCTGGAACCCAGCGACCGCTACGGTCGCAGGTTCGAATCCTGCCTCAGGCATGGATGTGGGTGATATCTTTAGGTTAGTTAGGTTTAAGTAGTTCTAACTTCTAGGGGACTGATGACCTAAGATATTAAGTCCCATAGTGCTCAAAGCCATTTGAACCATCATTGCACAGAATAACAAACTGAATTTACTATGAAGTGTATATCATTCAGAGGTCACACATAATGAGCAACAACCCAAGACTTCAGCACACAGATTAACAAAATAAGACCTACGAACTGATACAGACCACACATTTATAATTAACTCGCCCCAATAGACTCAATTGACGTTACAATATTAGGACACAAATACAAGTTAGCTAGCATGACACAAGCACAAATACAAAAGAAATTCACTAAATCAGCCCCTCTGAGTTGGGCTCTGAGCACTATGGGACTTAACACATCAGGTCGTCAGTCCCCTAGAACATAGAACTACTTAAACCTAACTAACTTGAGGACATCACACACATCCGTGCCCGAGGCAGGATTCGAACCAGCGACCGTAGCAGTCGCGCGGTTCTTGACTGAAGGGCCTAGAACCGCTCGGCCACCCCGAGACTCTCTGACTGCATTCAAGCTACACACAAGGGGATAACTAAGAATAATAATGCAAAGTGGAAGAATATGAGGCGTCAATTACCGGATATCAACCCAAAAGCAGCTTACAAAAATACCTAGGCAAAGCCAGCACCATTCTTAATATTAAACAGACAAAAAAGACTGACAAAATTCACAAAGATGTATACATTCTGTAGCATATAGAATGTCAGAATAGTTAAGCAATGATGTCCAAAATGACTGATCATTTAACAGTCACTAGACGCTCCTGTGTCTCACTGCTTAATCTGTAGGCAAGTCAGGTAAGCCAGCGCTGCCTTCCTTATATGAACTACACTACGGGTGTTCGAGATTTTGGTTCACAAGCAGCTCTGCCCTGGCACGAGTGTCATAGCGCTCACCTTTGCTGCTCACTTCCCCCACCGCCACACCACGCTCTCTCAGCGTTTGGAAGGAAAGAAGGGGAAGGTGGGAAAGTGCCACACTTAAATATCAGTGCATTCACATGGCATAGGAGCTGGTTTTGCATTCCACGTTTCTCAACAACGTAGGTCAGAGGCAAAATATTCAATATTAGTAAATTGTATTTGACACGCTGAAGACAAAAAAATTGTATTAGCTGATACACACTGTCAGCAAACAAACGCAGAAAATTTCACAGACTATTGGTAATCAGGTTTCCATATAATCGTGACTCATTTAGATTCATAAATGAAAAGTGTTGAACACAAATATGTCTATCGAAATACTGTACCATTTTTGCAACTTCATTACGGAGATTTGGAAGCTGTAGCAGAGGGAGGCAATGTAAACGTTCTGGACAGTTTTAATGTAAAAACATTTGTCATTGAAACTGGTACAACCATGCAGGTCAATCAGTTACATCCACACATACAGAGAGTTGGTTCAAACTCCAACAGCATAGATCTCGAAAACACATCTAATTTAAGTGAGAGACTGACAGTGTTCTCAAAACCCTTACGTAACTATCTTTGTACTTCTTTCAGGATCAGAATGAACTCTTCAATTTAGATTTTTTTTTAAGAGCAGTGAGCCTAGGAAACTGGAATATGGTTGTCATAAGGTGTCCCTTCTGTAACGTAATTTTCTTTTTAAATGTATGTGCATCAAACCAGGAATAAGTCGTTTCTCCCCTAGCAATATCTTACTTTCGGCACTGCGCAGTCAACGCCACTTTGAATGCGAGGTCAGTAATCCATTCCAGATGTTTAAACCTTTGTTCCTGCACTCGTTTTTCCTTCATAAATTCAACAATACCTAGTTGTGAATAAACAAATAGTTCCAGGTATGTCTTTTAACTTCCCAACGTATTTTTAGAAATATATTAAGTCCTCATATTCTTCGTCCTACTCCATCAAGAACTAACTAAAAGGGGAATAATGCCTGGGGCCCGCCTCTCGTGGTCGTGCGGTAGCGTTCTCGCTTCCCACGCCCGGGTTCCCGGGTTCGATTCCCGGCGGGGTCAGGGATTTTCTCTGCCTCGTGATGGCTGGGTGTTGTGTGATGTAGTTAGGTTTAAGTAGTTTTAAGTTCTAGGGGACTGATGACCTTAGATGTTAAGTCCCATAGTGCTCAGAGCCATTTGAGCCAATAATGCGTGGGGCTTCAGATATTTTACTTTTCATACCATCAATTTCTTCATGTGCTATATGCCTGCAAATCTGGCACAAAGCCCTTCTTGGTATACTTAAGAATGAACGCCATCAGTCTTTCATTGTAATGTTTTGCTCTTTCATTGTCAAGTATACCTCTAAATTCTTTCTGCATAGTGTTGTAGCATCATTTCATAGCAAATTTGCAGTTTCCGTCATATATATGACTGCGTCTACATCTGTATCTCAGTGATTTCTCTACTATTCACAATAAAGTGCCTGGCACAGGGTTCAATGAACCACCTTCCAGCTACCTTTCTACCGTTCCACTCTCGAACGGCGCGCGGGAAATACGAGCACTTAAATTTTTCTGTGCAAGACCTGATTTCTCTTATTTTACCGTGATGAACATTTCTCCCTATGTAGGTGGGTGCCAACAGGAAATTTTACTTCTGTTTTACTCCATGACTTTTCATCTATTACTACGAACTGTCAGCTTTCTGACAGTAAATTTCGAATCCAGTCACACAACTGAGGCTATTTTCCATAGGCACTGCATAGTAGATACTGAAAGTTCTCATCCCTCTCTTGTGTTTTTTTTTCTTTTTTGTATTTCAATTCCCCATCGGGGCGGGCTGGCAGCAGAATATACGCTGCTCTTCAGCCGAAAGACATAGAACAAACAATAGAAGACATTTAAAAATAACGAAGGGGAGAATATGGTGAACATAGATATAAAAAAGGGGGAACATCACGTAAGGCAATAGACAAAAAACGGGGTGACTGTAAAATGGAGATAAAAAACTGTTTAAAAGTAGCACACACAAAAAGCCACACACTGCGACGGTTAAAGGAACACAAGGCACAGTATGACTGGAGCATAAAAGGTATCGACGGATGGCGTAGCACATAACAAACACTGACCGCGAACCTCAAGGAGTACACAATTAAAATCGCACCTCTTGCCGCACAGGAGAAGCAGCACTAAACACAACACTGATGTGGCACACTGACGATGATCAAAACCGAGGATCTGCTAGGCGAAAGGAGATGAGGGAGAAGGGAAGAAGGGAGGGAGGGGTAGAGAGGGGGGTAGATGAGCGGGGGGCGAGCTAAAGAGGTTCAAATGGTTCAAATGGCTCTGAGCACTATGGGACTTAACATCTATGGTCATCAGTCCCCTAGAACTTAGAACTACTTAAACCTAACGAACCTGAGGACATCACACAACAACCAGTCATCACGAGGCAGAGAAAATCCCTGACTCCGCCGGGAATCGAACCCGGGAACCCGGGCGCGAGAGGCGAGAACGCTACCGCACGACCACGAGCTGCGGACGCGCTAAAGAGGGCCAGGTAGGGAGGGATGTGGGAAGGAAAGAGGCAAGTATGGGGTGCTGGGTCTCAGGGGGGTTAGGGGAAGGAGGAAAATCTGCTCTGGGTGAAGGAGGGGAGAGGAAAAAGGGGGCCCCGGGGGGGGGGGGGGGGGGGGAACAAGGCCAGGTTATAGTTTGAAGGATGGGTATATGTCACCCCTCTGTTGTATTATTCCCGTTCATTTTTAAAGGCTAGCCACAATAAGTCGCAAGAGTACCTCTTTTTGTTCAAACATTCACGGGACCTGTGAACATCCTTGCCACCAACGTAAATAGCGAGTTGTAAATAGCGCTTACTCGATGATTCTGCCGAACTGAAGAGACTTGTGCAGACCGTGAAATGCCACGCCGCAATACTAAAGGAAATGTCTCGCTGTGACGAGCTCTTCCAGGAAAGACCGAGCAAAGCCGAAACACCCACAGCCTTCGCCCGCACGCCGCCCGCACACTAGGTCGCGTGAAGTTCGGCATGCTGCGGCCGCCGCTGCACTACAGCCAGCACAGCAGTGAACTCTTCACTTGCACGTGGCCCGCATTCATTAGTTCGAGGAACCCAGCAACGTCCGCTTCTCCAGCCAGATGAAAGCCGCATGTTCACAGCACATCAGCCTCGGCTATCCATGTGACAGGATACTTTACTGCTCTGCCACACGCCTTATACTTAATCTCTCCACGAAACGGCCCTCTCCTGTAAGAGGATAGTAGTTTTCCGTTTGCTGATCAGTTCCCATCTCCTTACCTCCACACCAGCTGCCTGTCGGCGACTGGTGATTGCTTTCTCAGAATTTTCCACGCTCTGCTTGCGGCTTCTCGCTTGTTCCGGAACCAAAACAATCCCAACACTCCCCGCCAGCAGCGGAAAGGGCGAATTTGCAGCGACTCACGGCACAGTATGTAATGGCTGGCTCTTTAGAGGGCTAGAGAGCAGCTGGAAACTTCAATTGCTGAAGTGACCCTGTCATAGTTACTTTGAATGATTCTGATACACAACTAGGTGGCGGACGCTGTGGACCTATATCTGTAGTTGCCGTTATTGACATTTTGGCACCTCATCAATTCTAGGGACATACTGGGTGATCAAAAAGTCAGTATATATTTGAAAACTGAATAAATCACGGAATAATGTAGATAGAGAGGTACAAATTGACACTCATACTTGGAATGTCATTGGGTTTTATTAGAACCGAAAAAAGACAAAAGTTCAAAAAAATTCCGACAGATGCCTCTTCATCTGATCAGAATAGCAATAATTAGCATAACAAAGTAAGACAAAGCAAAGATGATGTTCTTTACAGGAAATACTTGATATGTCCACCATCATTCCTCAGCAATAGCTGTAGTGGAGGAATAACGTTGTGAACCGCACTGTAAAGCATGGCCGAAGTTATGGTGATTCATTGGCATCGGATGTTGTCTCTCAGCATCCCTAGAGATGTCGGTCGATCACGATACACTGGCGACTTCAGGTAACCCCAAAGCCAATAATCGCACGGACTGAGGTCTAGGGACCTGGGAGGCCAAGCATGACGAAAGTGGTGGCTGAGCACACGATCATGACCAAACTACGTGCGCAAGAGATCTTTCATGCGTCCAGCAATATGAGGTGTTTCTTTTTTCGTTCTAATAAGACCCCATGTCATTCCAAGCATGTGTGACAACTTTTACCTCTCTATCTACATTATTCCGTGGTTTAGTAAGTTTTCAAATTTGCACTGACTTTTTGATCACCCCGTATTTTACACTAAGTTGCTAAGCCACATTTTAAAACATAACAGCGCTGCGATTTTGTTAGTGATAGTTTCTGTCTCTACATTTACACTGCCTGCAGTACTACACAGAGTAAAATACATTCGTCCGACAACATATTAATCACGTGCGTAAAATAGCACATGGTCACTTTGGAGTGGTGTGACTCGTAGCAGGCTACATGTGACCTCCTCTCACTTTCCCCACCCTTGGGGATCCAACTCATCAAAGTGTCCGCTGCAGTCGACCGTATCGAATAATAGCAATAGATGCTTTAGGATGTGCCCGATTTGTAGCTGTAGGAATGCTCTTTGGTGCCGCGCGGTTAGAGGCGCCATGCCACTGACTGCACGGAGTCGGTGTCGAACCGCCGGAGGTTCGAGTCCTCCCTCGGGCATGGGTGTGCGTGTTGTTCTAAGCATAAGTTAGTTTAAGTAGTGTGTAAGTCTAGGGACCGATGACCTAAGCAGTTTGTTCCCTTAGAAATTCACACACATTTGAACACATTTGAATGTTCATTGCCCAAAATGAACGAACAGCAGCCATGTAACACGGCATCGGAACAGTCGTCATAAATTGTCCCCAGCGAGCAGTCCTAGTGATGACTGTTACGCCTTGTCTCAAATAAACGGTTTTAAACAAAAGAGTAACTCCTACATATAAATCACACCCCGAAAGCCACCTAATGGTGTGTGGCGGAAAGTACTTCTTGTATCACTAACTCAGCCTCCCGACCCAGTTTCTTTCGCGAATAGTGCGTGAAAAAAAAAAGGACTCTCGGTAGAAGCCTTTGTATTGTCCCTAATTTCTCGAATTTCCTCCTCATGTTCATTACCGAGACGTACACTATGTGATCAAAAGTATTCGAACACCCCCCAAAAACATACGTTTATCTTATTAGGGGCATTGTACTGCCACCTACTGCCAGGTACTCCACATCAGCTACCTCAGTAGTCATTAGACATCACGAGAGAGCACAACGAGGAGCTCCGTGGAACTCACAGACTTCGAACGTGGTCAAGTGATTGGGTGTCACTAGTGTCCTACGCCTGTACTCGAGATTTCCACGTACCTAAACATTCCTAGGTCCACTGTTTCTGATGTGATAGTGAAGTGGAAACGTGGAGAGACACGTACAGCACAAAAGTGAACATGCTGACCTCGTCTGTTATCTGACAAAGACCGCCGACAGTAGAAGAGGGTCGTAATGTGTAACAGTCAAACATCTATCCAGACCATAGCACAGGAATTCCCAACTGCATCAGGATGCACGACGAGTACTATGATAGCTAGGCAAGAGTTGAGAAAACTTGGATTTCATGGTCGAGCGGCTGTTCATAAGCCACACATCACGCCGGTAGATGCCAAACGTAGCCTCGTTGTTGTAACGAGTGTAAACATTCGACGATTGAGCAGTGGAAAAACGTTCTGTGGAGTGACGAATCAAGGTACATCATGTGGCCATCCGATGGCAGGGTTTGGGTATGACGAATCCCGGTGAACGTCCCCTGCCAGCGCGTGTAATAACAACAGTAAGATTCGGAGGTGGTGGTGTTACGGTATGGTCGTGTCTTTCACGGAGGGCGGAAGCACCCCTTGTTGGTTAGTGTTGTACTATCACAGCACAGGCCTATATTGATGTTTTAAGCACCTTTTTGCTTCCCACTGTTGAAGAGCAATTCGGAGATGGCGATTGCATCATTCAACACGATCGAGCTCCTGATCATAACGCACGGCCTGTGACTGAGTGGTTAGACGACACTAACATCTCTGTAATGGATGGCCTGCACAGGGTCTTGACCTGAATCCTATAGAACATCTCTGGGGTGTTCTGGAACGGCGACTTCGTGCCAGGCCTCACCGACCGACTTCGACACCTCTCCTCAGTTCAGCATTCCGTGAAGAATGGGCTGCCATTCGACAAGAAACCTTCCACCACCTGACTGAACGTAGCCTACGAGAGTGGAAGCTCTCATCAACGATAAGAGTGGGCCAACACCACTTTGAATTCCAGCACTTCCGATGGAGGGCGCCACCAACTTGTCATTTCCAGCCATGTGTTCGGATAATTTTGATCACATTGTGTATGTAGGTGGAGGTAAAGTGTTGTCTGACTCTGGTCGGAAAATGCTCTTTCAAAATCTCAATAGTAAATCTCTATTTGATGCACAACGCTTCCCTTGTAACATCTGCTTGTTGTGATAGCAGGCTCATCTCAGTTAGTTGCCCCACGAACATTAGAAAGGGAATATCGTGGAATGGGCGTTTCAGATCGGCTATCTCGTATAAGGTCATTTCCAACAGCGGTCCAAGCAGCACAGATAATGGACATTAGTTCACTGGGAGAGAGCAGTACGATGCGACAAGTTACACGTCACTTGCAGATGAGAGCCTATCTTGCGCTTGACTCACATGTTGTGGATCCTTTAGTTCAGATTGAAAGTTGTTCTGTGATATGTTTTTGAAAGGGAGGAATTGGGAGTGTTTCTCCTCATCATGAATTTAGATGATTCTTTCAGTTTGTCGTAAACACGAAAAAAGACGCTTCTTTCAACTTCGTCGCTGAGCACTTGTTGCCCTTTCTTCTGTATCGTTAGATGAGTACCCTGTGGACACTTTCGTCTTACAATATGGCTGTAGTCGTTATCACAGAGCGGCATGCATGTTTTCCTGTTGTGACAAACACTGGGGCACCTTGCACCAACTTCACTAGTTCGCTAAATCACTCGATCCTAGTCTCATAAAAAATGGTTGGGAGTGTGTTACAGTGAGTCAAACGTAACAATCAACAGCCTCAGAAAGTGGTAGCTCTACGGGTTCTAATCAACTTTGAAAAGCTGCAGCTGGATACGGTAAACTTGTACAGAAATGTGCGCTATCTACCTCACAGAACTGAAGCCGTTATCAGTAGAGGCGGAAACTGGATGCTGGGAATTGGTGGTAGGATTTAGCAACACAAATAAGAAAAGTTTTCGGCCTCTTTACACGGAATTATTGTTAAGTCTCTCAGCAGTGACATTTTTTTTGTGTGGAATGTATAATTTACTTTCCCCTCGATCACTATTCTGTACCAGTTACCTATGGGTCACTTGAAAGTATCCTTTTCTATATGTGGCGATCAAAACCTTCGAAGGCCGTACATTCCACAATAGGTACGTCAGTTAGCAAAACCTCTGTGAACGCATCAGGTAAAAGGTACCCTTTTCTTAAAACACTTTGTCATTCTTGGTGAACAAGTCTGCAACTGCCTGCTGTACATCCCCGTCCGAGAGCGATCGTCGACACTGCAAGGCCGCTTTTAAAGGACCGCAAGTGCGATAATCGCATGAGGAGAGATCAGGTCTATAGGTCTGATGGACAAGTGTCCCCCACTTGTGATGACGCAAATTGTGCGTTCTGACATTTTCAATAGGGGACGTGCATTGTCATGAAGCAGCAGCATCCATTGTCTCAGTATATCCCGAACTTCCCGCCTTAATTGCGCACCGTTATTTCTCTAGCGTTGCGCAGTACTGTTCCATAGTGACTGAGACTCCAGGTTGCTTGAAATCAACAAGTAATGGGCCTGGTAATCAAAGAACTGAGTGAGCATCACCTTTCGTGCTAATGACTGGCTCTTGAACTTCATGGGGCATGGAGACGATGGATCACACCACGTTACGATTCTTTCGACTCCACTTTCGGTGGCTCCAGCATTCGCTTGCAACAGCGCACGCGAGGAAAGTATTACCTTCGGCAGTGAAATGTATCAGGTGCTTCAGGAAAGCAGTCATCAGTCTTGATTTTTATTTTTTCGGTACTTAGCGCCCGGATTATCCACTGTCTTCAAAACTTACAGTAGCCTACCTCCCACCGGATAATTTATTGTACGCTACTGACACTTATGTCGAAATCCTTTGCTAGTGCACGAATGATTGTGATCTGAGCGCCCGGAATCGAATCATCAACTGCCCCCTTGATTTTGTCCATAATGGACGAGGCGTGACCTTCCAGATCAACCGGTATGTGGCGTCGAATCGCGTCCATCACGGAACTCCGCGCACCATTCCTCAACGGACGTTCGCGATGGACATGCTATTCCGCACACTTTCTTTATTCTCCGATGGTTGTCTCACGCCGTTAATCCTTCGGCTGCCAAGAAAACTGTAGCAGCACATGGTCCTGATTAGACGCATTTGTTAATAATGCTGCCATAGTTGACGTTTTCACTTTTACTGCACACATGCCGGGAAGACACGAATGCCACACTAATCCTTTACGTAGTTGTCTCTGCTCATATACCAGCAATAGAGTCGCGCTACACTGCATATGCACTGTAGCAGTTACCTCAAACGGAAAATTTTTTATTGCCCCCTATAATTTTGAGAATAATCCTTGACGCTTAATTATGAATTATGTGATAAAACTACCAAACTTTCAGCTATTATTACACACAGACTTCATCAGGGCTATGACTAATACTTGGTGGTTATTTTATTATATACCGGGCGATCAAAAAGTCAGTATAAATTTGAAAACTGAATAAATCACGGAATAATGTAGATAGAGAGATACAAATTGACACACATGCTTGGAATGACATGGGGTTTTATTAGAACCAAAAAAATATAAACGTTCAAAAAATGTCCGGCAGATGGCGCTTCATGTGATCAGAATAGCAATAATTAGCATAGCAAAGTAAGACAAAGCAAAGATGATGTTATTTAAAGGAAATGCTCAACATGTCCACCATCATTCCTCTACAATAGCTGTAGTCAAGGAATAATGTTGTGAACAGGACTGTAAAGCATTTCCTGATTTATGGTGAGGCATTGGTGTCGGATGTTGTCTTTCAGCATCCCTAGAGATGTCGGTCGACCACGATACACTTGCGACTTCAGGTAACCCCAAAGCCAGTAACCGCACGGACTGAGGTCTGGGGACCTGGGAGGCCAAGCATGACGAAAGTGGCGGCTGAGCACACGATCATGACCAAGCGACGCGCGCAAGAGATCTTTCATGCGTCTAGCAATATTGGGTGGTTCTAATAAAACCCCATGTCATTCCAAGCATGTGTGTCAATTTTTACCTTTCTATCTACATTATTCCGTGGTTTATTAAGTTTTCACATTTATACCGACTTTTTGATCACCCGGTATATTACCTGTAACTTCTTAGTCATCCTTGACTGTGCTGCCAGAGCACTGAAATTGGTCACAAAAGTCTATCTCATGTTTTTTGAGGTTGTGTACTTTTCACTCAACATAGAGCATTCGCATTGGAACTTGTATATCATAGATCGTCAAACAACAAATAACAATAAAACGTTGGATTTTGCTTCAGAATTTTAAATTATCTGGGTCAAAATAATTGCTTGAAACGACGCTGAGATGTGGATCGATGGATTTGACAAACAGTATTATCTCTGAACTATCCAGAAAGTCCAACACGAACTGTTTCTTCACTATTATACCATTCGTTAATATTTCACATTGCATATAAATACAAAAACTGGAAGAATACCCCGTACTTATTATGTAAAATAGAGCGTATAAAAATAAACAGTGTTTCAGCCACAAAATTTTGATAACATTCTCTCTGATACATCCGATTGCACCGAAAGGTCGTGCTAGCCAATCGCTGTCCTACCACAGGCTTTTAGTATGACCGCCCCTAAAGAGCCTGCACCGATTTCCGTGTCGGTGAAAGTTGTTCTCAGTTCGCAGCCAGCGGTATATCATTTACCTCGGCTTTGGTAGCGCTTGTTGACTTTGGTTGGGACACGTTTCGGCCGACTGTGAGTTTAGCTTTGGATGACAACTTGGCACGAAAAGATGTGAACACCTCTGTGTATTTGTACTTGTCTGCTCGGAAATGAAGTTATTAATTTTTGAGGAAATCGCAGTACAAAACAAGCTGCCCTCCCTTATATAGTCAGGCACAGCCCTCGTAATGCCAGGCGTCGAAAATGAAAAGAACTCGCCCCAGTTTGCGAATTAGGTAATTGTGAACAGGCCGCTGGGGTTCCAAGCTTATTTCCGATGCAGTAGCAAACCGCGAAAGACATCGCCTACGTTCCTACTTTCAGGGGTCGATCGATACCAAGAGAAGGTGGTAAGAATTGGCAACATTAAAAAAAAAAGCGTTTAGTACTAACTAAAACTTGTTAAAAACTTTCAGAAGCTTACATCGCATGAAATACTTCCTTATTTAAGGCAACCTGTTTCCACAGACTTTACTGTCACCTTCAGGTCTATAACGAAGTGAGTACACGTGGAATAAGCCCCATAACATAAATTTTGATGTAATAGTTTGGCATTACAAAAAACTGAAGCGGTATCTGAATTATCAATTAGTTTTCCGAAACATGTTCATTTTACGCTGAACGACATGCCAAGTTCTCATGTGTATAGACATCAGGACATTATAAAAGGTCTGTCATAACTTAAATATTTAAAAACATCATTTCGTGCAAAAGGACATGTCCTTATACATATCGCTCACAGATGTTTGTTACATCACAAAAACACAGTATACAACGCATAAGCCCACAGGTCAATTGCTGAAAAGGGGGGAAGGGGGGAGTTCGATGGATTGGGAACAGATACCCGAGACAACGACACAGCAGAACTCGAAGGGAATGTGTTCAGTAGGTACCATCAAACTACAAAATATGTACAAATCTTCCCACGAAGATTACTAAGGCGGTGGGATATAATTATTCACAAATAGGTATGCATTATCGACACGCCATGTTAGCCGAGGGCTCTAATGCTCTGCTTCGTTGACGATCCGCCCGGAGGATTATCGATATGGTCCGGTGTGCTGGCCAGACTGAATGTGGTTTTTAGGCGTTTTTCCACATCTCGCTAGTTGAATACCGGACTGTTGCCCACGTCCCACCTCAGTTACACACCTCATAGATATTTGTAACACTTTCGCATTATTCCATGATTTCCACTAGACGCAGAAAGCTTGGGTACACTGATTCCATCCCAGGGAGTACGGTGTGGCGGCAGGAAGGGCTCCCTGCCACCCCTTCAAATTAACCATGCCAAATCCGACTGTAACAATGTCGACCCTGCGAAAACTGCGGGACAAAGGCACAAGCGAAAGAAAGATATAGCTATGTATAATGGCGTAGAATGCATATATTGTATAGTGACCCTAATGAGACTGGAAGGAGTTGGAGTAAAACAACGAAACATATAGAGTTTTCCTTGAAAGTTTGTTACAAATAGGTGAATGTCATCCTCTGCTATGTTAGGCTGTGCGGACATAGGTGTTGTACTACAACAAAGAAAAATATGTAGAGTTTATGACATAGTAATTGTCGCATATATAGGAGTATTTAGCCAACCACAACAAAAACTAGTAGCACATATTACTTGTTATGCAGGCTGCAACATCA
Source organism: Schistocerca serialis cubense (assembly GCF_023864345.2). Lineage (NCBI taxonomy): Eukaryota > Metazoa > Arthropoda > Insecta > Orthoptera > Acrididae > Schistocerca > Schistocerca serialis. The sequence goes on along the minus strand of NC_064642.1, from coordinate 436,517,785 downwards.
CTGCTGTCTTTTTTTTTTTTTATAAGAAATCTTTGAAGTACACGAGATTTGTTTTAATTCTTGACACTTGACAGACAGAAATATATCACATTATTATTCTATGCTATTACACACAGCTGCTTCTGAATAATTATACCTCGAGGCTTGAATAACCTACGTGCGAACATTTGTACATATTTGTAGTTTGATAGTATCTACTGAACCCTGTGAAATTTCAGTGGACGCCCCTGGATGAAGGAGCAGCCAGACGGGCATGGGAAAGTGCAGGCCAATTAGCGCAAGTCTTCTATTTTATCGCACAGATTAATCTTATAATTCAGCTGCCTGGCAAAAAACACATTTCTTCCGACTTCTCTTATTCAATCTGACCGCCATAATTATATTTTCCGAACAAACATTAAAAAGGGAAACTCTTCAGTTGAGAATTACTGGTGAACAACATAGGTTCTATATAAATAAATAGAAAAAAAATTATTTTTAATAACTCTGGCCAAAGTTGAATCACATAATTCGGAAAACTGATGTGATCTATCAGAGAATGACGCCTGGCAAAAAACACTCCTTCAGAATTCTGCAAGTCCATCTTACCATCAGAAATGTAGAGCCTTTTTCAAACATACATTAAAAGTGGAAACACTTGAAATCAGGTTTACAGATAAACAACACGCAAAAAGGTTATATGCCCGGTGGACCAGCGGATAACAGTATATTGCTTGTAACACTGGCCATAATGGATCACATAATGTTCAACACATATTTACCCAGTCAGGGGAGGCCCTTCGGCATATTCGTGACACTGGCGTGGAAAAATAATAAAATATCATTTAACAATTGAGCGTTTCATCAATATTAAAACCATTTCGTTAAAAACCGAACTTCAGACAGGGAAACGACGGGAGTCGCAGGTAGGGCAGGGCGGTTGTGAATAAGATGTTTTAGACTAACGGCCACTACTGCGTAAATTACGCCCGATTGGTGCAGGATAGAAACTCATCTCATGAGGGATGCCGTAGAAATCCAGCAGGCCGTAACGTCTCAAGACAGCGCCACCCGCATGCATGTACACAGCCTACGAGGACAGGCTATGCCAAGTGGATCGGCGGATAACAAATAACATCCTGGAACACCGCTTACAAACGCTACGAACAGTTCAGAAGGCCGAGAGAAAATAAGCAAACATGTAAATCATGCTTCATAATCATGGAACATATGAAAATGCTTAGACCAAGACAAGAAGCTCAATGTTGGTGTGGCCCCAAACTCCAACCAAACCTTACGCCTAACAACAAGAATTTTACAGTAAGAATTACTAAAAGGATTAAGTCGCTTCGAGGGTAACAGACAAATATTGACGCCTAGCACTCAAACAACTACAACTGCAGTCATGTTTGAAACAATAAATATTAATTTTCGTGAAAGGGCAAAATTTCATCAGAGTTAGGGAACTAACTACCCAAAAGAGCGAAGATTCACGGGGCCGCTAGCGCTTGCTAAACACAGCCGAAGGCAATATTGTAGTTGCTTCATCAGTCAGGGAAAGAACAACTTCGAATACAAATAAGACTCAGTTCAGAGCTCAGTGATTACTTACGTACATGGTGGCCTAGAACATGTGACAATTAATTTCAGGCGCAGCTGTCTAATGGCATTGAACAAGTTATAATTGAAGGAAATTTTAAAACACACAAAATTGGAACGCAAATAATTTCAAACAGAGGCACCAAAGGGTAAATTCAGTTCTTCAAACAGAGTGATTTAGAACCACAGGCAATCCGTCGTAGCCGGCCGAAGTGGCCGTGCGGTTAAAGGCGCTGCAGTCTAACCGCAAGACCGCTACGGTCGCAGGTTCGAATCCTGCCTCGGGCATGGATGTTTGTGATGGCCTTAGGTTAGTTAGGTTTAACTAGTTCTAAGTTCTAGGGGACTAATGACCTCAGCAGTTGAGTCCCATAGTGCTCAGAACCATTTGAACCATTTGAACCAATCCGTCGTAGCGGGAGCTACTTCAACACGGGAGCACATCCGTCAATCAAGCAACGAGTACCTTACGCCCAAGGGCAGAACAGATGGCATCAGAAAATGAGCAGACTCCAACACCCATATCAGCAACTATGCCTCCTAAAAGTAGGGTAAATCGGCTGCGTCGAGATTAGGCCCAAGTACAGCCGACCAACACAGCTCTTGCAACGGCCGGCAGTTAAGACAATCGTGCGCCCCTAAGCTTCGTCAACAATCCGCCGTATGTCACATGTACCTTTTATCTCTCTCTCGCGCCCAGACTGCGACCGACTCATTGCCGATGTGCTCAACAAGCTGCCCAAAGGAACTAAAACCCAACACTCTCCTAACAGGCGACCGAAGTATCACCCGGCGACTAGACAGAGAAGGTTCGCGCCAGTCGGCAAAGATGTAACAAGTGGAACGAGCCAACAAGGCTCACCTAGGCCCAGTGAGTTCCGCTTTGTGTTGTCCAGTTGCACGTCTTCCGAGTCCATTCCTCCACCCTACAGCAATGTACCTGTGCACTTGTGCGCCTGTCGCGTTTGCGGAATGCACGAGCCACAACAACAGTGAAACAAATTATTCAAGAGTGGATACCTCCATTTCCCTATCACGCATGCAGTAACGAGGTGTGAATAGGATTCTGAAAATTAAAACTGTTTCAGTCGTAAGTACAGTACAGTTTTTTAATCGCTACTGTTCTTAAATCCAATACACTAAATTATTTACGTTTAGATGTGAAAAGAGGATTATTAATGGTCTGTTACATGGTTCAAATGAAAGAGGTGATTGTAACTGTTGTGCCTAGACAAGACAGCCTAGACACAATGAGAGGAAGCCGAAAGGCACGCGCTAAGTTAAAGCAGGATTGCGTGAGGTCTGAAACAGGTTACGTAATGAATGCGATAAAGAAAAGTACGTAGCTTCTGGAATACTTAACTTTAATCCATCCTTTTGGTACATCTGGAGATTGTGGCGATACAAGTGAGACTCTTTAGATACATGCAATGTTACTAATGGCGCCTTGCTAGGTCGTATCCATTGACTTAGCTGAAGGCTATTCTAACTATCTGCTCTGCAAATGAGCGAGGCTTCGTCAGTGTGCATTGCTAGCTACGTCGTCCGTACAACTGGGGCGAGTGCTAGTCCGTATCTCGAGACCTGTCTTGTGGTGACGCTCGGTCTGCGATCCCTGACCGTGGCGACACGCGGGTCCGACATGTACTAATGGACCGCGGCCGATTTAAAGCTACTACCTAGCAAGTGTGGTGTCTGGCGGTGACACCACAGTAACACGTTATAAAAATGTTATCTTTGCAATGACACCCGTCAGTTGTACCTTACACACCAATTAAAATGGATTTTAACTGTTTATAATTCGTCCAGGTTATGTAAACAGGTGTGTTACTGTGTACTGTCTTCTCGTGACGTAACAGGCATCATGGACATGGCCTTTTGCGCATGGTGCTTTATGTTTTTGAATATTTTAGTAAAGACAGATCTTTTATAATGTGCTGATTTTTATCCGCATGAGGTTCAACGTGGAATGAACATGTTTCACAACAAAATGATTTTTAAGGTATGTAAATGTACAGTGCCATATCTAGGTTTTTTAATGCAGAACAAAAACTTTTATCTCAAATACATCGTCTTAATTCATGTTATGAGACATATTCAATGTATATGCCGGAAGATGACAGCAAAATTTGCCGAAACCAGTTGCCTTGGATAAAGAAGTATTTTACGTGATCTAGGCTGCTCAGTGTTGTTGGCAAACAGAACAGATCGTTCCTTCAGTACACTGACAATCAGAAAATTCAAGTAATGGAAACAGATGTGCATTCTGAGAGTGGAAGAGGGCAAGTTACTATCCAGCCGAGAGCAGTCTTCAGTGCCATCACACACATAACGGCACAGAAAACTAGCCCTGGACCATGGGTAACAACACACGGATAAGTACACATCCGAGGAAGAGCGTTGAACCAAGATAAGCAGGGCCGGCCGGAGTGGCCGTGCGGTTCTAGGCGCTACAGTCTGGAACCGAGGGACCGCTACGGTCGCAGGTTCGAATCCTGCCTCGGCCGTGGATGTGTGTGATGTCCTTAGGTTAGTTAGGTTTAATTAGTTCTTAGTTCTAGGCGACTGATGACCTCAGAAGATAAGTCGCATGGTGCTAAGAGCCATTTTGAGCCAAGATAAGCAGATCTACGTAACAAAACGAAGGAGAGTGGGAGGTAAAGGGGGGGGGGGGGGTTCGATGAATCTTACCATCCAGCTTGCGCCACTGTCCTGTCGTTGTATCATGAAATGCTTGAGATCGTCAGGCGAATGAAGTTGATAAGCTCGTATCAAAGTAATGCACGGTCACTGAATTAGAGTACGACAGTGGATGCCTGTAGAAAAGTACGGTAGTGGACAAGACAGCAGCTTCTGGTAGGTTCAAGATGTCATAGAATGGGTCATATGTTGGGAGTCAGGCGTTTTAAAAGCTACGATCTGAAATTGTAGCGCCAGCGCGAAACCACCGAGCGGGCCGATGGCTAGGTCTCGCCTTCTGGGAAATTTCATTTGCCCCAGTGATTCCCTCCCGTGTAGGAGTGTCAGCGGCCAGACGGCAGTGTTTTATGGATTCCTACGAGTGACACGGAAAAGAGGACGCTCCTATCTAATTTGAATCGTTTTTAGCCGTCGCCGCCATCTTTAGTAAAATGTTAAATCCTCTCAAAATGACAGCAGCCGATATCTGTCTCCAGATTTTGGTTTCCTGGTACATCTGCAATTATTATTTTCTCTCTGAAATTTCTTTAATCCTAGAATTAGTGGGTGAATTCTTGAGTACTTTGAAATAAAACTGATACGTAAATTGTGACTATATCAGCGGATTATTCATCACCAATGGATGCCGAATCTTCCACCTTACTCATTATTTATTGATGGAAATTCAATTCATCCTTTGTTTTTGACTTCTGCGGTCGTCCAAGTACGCGTCACGGCGCGTTATGGTCTTGCGAGGTTTCATAACATGTTACAAAACTCCTTGCTTCTCAAGCTGTCCAAAATGGAAAGTTTCGATTTTCTCTAGAATGCTCACCCTTCCATAAAATGCTACCGCTCTTTTTCTGACTATTATTATTGTTTGGATTCTGTGTTAAACTGTAACCTACAAAACCAGTTGCGCAGTCTTCAGTGACTACTGGTTGACCTGTGCAGTGGAGTAAATTATTCTGAATTAGATCAGGGACATCTCCATGCGATCTTCTTCGTAACTGGATAAGTGACATAACTGTGCAGTAATGAGAAAGTATTTGCAGCAACTAGTTGCTATTTACGTTTTCAAACATATTACATTACTTTTTAACGATTTATAGTGTTCCCAACGCCACTTGCGCAAGGTAGACATTTAGTTCGGAATGCAATGTGTTGGTAATTATAGTGGTTTATAGCTTCCAGTTCCTGTTCGGTATTGCTGGGTGGTCCATAAGCGTGGAAAATATTCGTCTAAAGCAAAAATATGTAGGGAACAAATAGTATTATAGGGGTATGGCAGTAAACCTTTGTGTATATGATACCAACATGGTCATAATTTTCGAAGGTATCATCTTGGATGCAACTCGGATTTCTCAGATGAACAGGAAATTTTGGAACAGATCCTAAAACTTCGGAAGTTGCCGATAAAGCTATAGTACCTCTCATTTGAAAATAACCCATCTATTCAATAAATTTCTAGATTGTATTAACAGAAAACAATGGGAAGTTAAGTGGCTGTTTTTAATGTTTCAGGTGTTGTACATAGTCTTCTACAAATGGCGTGCAATGCGCAGAACGGTTTTAAAACCATGGGAAACACGAAAGTCGTTCCTTGTGATGTTTCTCAACTCGAGCGTCTTATTTCTATAATGTGGCCACAGCAGTTGTAAGGTGTCAGGCAGATCCAACACCTTCCATGAAAACCCTGATATGATAGCTAATCTGACAGTATGTCACATAGCTCCGAATAAATCCTGACATTAAATTAACCAAAGTAATACGATCAACGAGTGAGCAAATGGAATACCACAGACTAACACAAGAATGCCTAAATGCATGTCATACCTTCCCACCGTGAAACAGACGCAGTTCCGAGGGGAGAAACGAGCACAGAAGCCGAGAGCAGAGTCGTGTAAGCTAGGAGGCCCTACGATAATGGACAGACACCCACGTCGCCAGCCCATGTTAAAAGTTAGAGCCCTCCAGAAGAACAGTATAGATCTTTCGATAACACTAAAAGGGCCACACCAGCTGCAAGTTTTAGCGTGGGACTTTACGCTTCTCTGTTACGTTGCAAACATTAAAAACATTGCCCCACCACGAAAAGTATAACGTTTCCCATTGGATGGACAGAATTTTTGTAGGCGGAGCTTAAAGTTAACATTGAGACACTGATTGGTCAGTTGAAAACACAGCCAGATAACTTTTCGTAAACCAACTTTGGTAAATTGTAGTAAGCAGAAGTTAGAAAGAGTTGTTTCCGAGACAGCGAGGTGTGTGGAGCTGCGCCGCCCGCCGCCCCCTGACGCTGCCTAACCAACGACAAGGTAATGAAAGCACGCGATGCCGCATACGAGCGTATAAGGCTTCACTCAGAACTGCAGATGTCTCATCTGTTGCACCCACTTTTTACGTAATACTAGCGTCTATCGTCAATTAAACTTCGTGGTATTCACATTTGCTATTAGCAGTTAAAATTTGAAACGTGATGATTTTTCTGTTATATAATAATTGAGAAGCCACATCAGCCACTGTAATTTATGACAAGTTAAATAAGTAATTAAAGATGATTGAGGGTCACTGTAGACCATTTTGATAGTTTTCTCTTTTATGAAACGTGACTTAAACCTAGATTATAGATGTGATATGGCATAGGTCATCCTTCGATCCATTATAGAACTTGGAAACCCATTCAGGGAATATTCGTTCACATTTTTGTTGAACGCAGTTGGTTTTTATCATCCTGTATTAAAATATTTCCTTTTATCAATAGTGCAATATATAAACAATGTTTTGTGAGTAGAATAAAAATTCCAGTGGTAAACTTAACTACTTTCTCGACGTTATTTTACCAGCTAACTAAAAATAGGAAAGCCTTGCACCCCTTCCACTAAATTTAGTTAGTATTTAGATTCATTTACAGGGAGTGCAGTGGAGCTGACGCTGAGATCATTAAGTATTTGATTATAACATCGCTAGTCTCACTGAGCTCTTCTGAACTCTACATGTCATCTGTGGACTGGCGTCTCCTTACCAGCAACAGGTCCCAAGTTCAAACTAGTCAATTCCCTAAAACCACGCTCAGAGCGTCGTTGCGCGAAAGTGCTAGGGAGACACGACTTAGAACAAAGAGACACCACGCAGAATGTTAGTTACTCTTCTGATTCTTTATCGCTTTTTTATAGGTTCGTGCTGATAACACTAAGTCCTTCCAATTTCTTCCCTGTAAAGGACTGACCACATTTTGCATTTCAATCAGTCATGGGTCTAGGCGTGCTTGTGTTTGTTCGGGAGTCAGGGTGTAGCTTTAGACAGACTTTTCTCATCATCCAAACAATTTGGAAAAAGACTCGATCATTTCATTTAGAGATGTTGCTGCACTGCGATTTGCGACGCAACAAATCTAACACAACACGGCCTCACATCAACTACTGAACAATGCCTGCTCACACCATACTGGTTTAATGTACATCTGTTGTTTACAGTTGTTTGTACAAGCTGCCACCGTAGTTCCTCCGTTGACATCAGCCATACAACAAGAATAAAATGAGTCTCTGAACTTTTTGGAAGGACGGTTTAGCATTGTTCGTTCCCGAAATACCGGTATTATTAATATTTATTCTTTACAGGTGACGTGAGTACTGATAGCGTAAATACAGGCCGAACACACAATTATCGTCCTGGTATAAGTATAGCAGGGCATTAGCGAAATCACATAGGATATCTGCCATCACTACCTAAATATACATCAACTAACCGCAGTGAGGTGGTGAAACGTCTCGCGAAATGCCGTGAAACTGGCTCTGACGTAAGCAAACCAGAATCTGACGTGTCAGACACGTATGTGGATGAAACAACATCAACCGCTGATCTTGTATCATTAAGTAAGAGCCCAGAGCGAATTATTCGCCGCATTCTCACTGGAAGCTGGGGTCGGTTGTGCATCAATTATGTGAATTTCTGCTACGCATAAAGAACAAAATGCAAATTTTCAGATCGTTACAGTCTCTTTGCAGAATAAATAGTGCACAAAATGAACGAATATTATCTTTGCGCCTATGACGTACTGTTTAGGGATGAGGCTAATTTCTGTGTGAACGAAAAGGTAAATAAACAGAAATACAAAAACTGGTCAGTTGTCAATGCACACTGAATAAACCCATCGAAGGAAGTTGGCGCATTGAAAATGATGATTAAAGCAGAATACAGTCTTCTCGTGGTATTGGGCGGTTGTTCATTTGCAGTTGGCCGCGCGGTGTGGCCGCGTGGTTTTAGGTACCTTGCCATGGTTCGCGCTGCTCCCCCCAACGGAGGTCGAGTCCTGCGTCGGGCATGGATGTGCGTGTTGTCCTTAGCGCAAGTTAGTTTAAGTTGGATTAAGTAGTGTGTAAGCCTAGTGATCGATGGCCTCAGCAGTTTGGTCCCATAGGAACTTACCACAATAACAGTATAATACCATTTGCAATTATTAGACGAAGATGCGCTAACGTCGCAACTGTCTGGAAACGGGGCATTGCCAACTTCCTTTTAAAACATTGGTGCCTACCTCGTTAAGGTCCTGACATTGATGCATGTTCAGTATCCAAGGTGGTTTTCAGAGATGTCCCTTAATCGGTTCTGGCGAATGCTAGGATGGTACCTTCGAAAGGTTTTGGCTGATTTCGTGTCCTATTCTTACTAATTCCGAGCTTGCGCTCAGTTTCCAGTGACAACGTTGTAGATGAGACGTTCAGTTTTAATAACTCTTTCCCATCTTGTTGAGATTAAACACGGTATGACTGTTACTCCGAAACATTGTTCACTCAACAAAATAGGCGGAAATTCAACAAAAGGGAATATTTTGTTTCATCGCTGATGGAGAGCTTTATAAAAGCCATTAATTACATTATATATTAAAGAGCTGCACTTTTTATTTTATTTTTGACTAGCGATACCGATGAAATTCTTACTGTCTTAACCCTTTAACTGCTCTGGAGGTGTTAACCTGCGCGCCTTTTGTACCTGTCCCTGAGTGCTCTAAACGTGTTTACGCGCGCCACCAGCCCTTCTACCTGGTACTCTGAACTTATCTCCATCTAGTATCACGGAAGTTATTCTGTGATGTCTTAACACGTGTACTACCACACTGTCCCTTCTCCTTGTCTGGGGTTTTCATATCTTTGTATTCTCGCCGACTCTGCGGAGAAGCTCTTCATTTCTTACCTTATCAGTCCACCTAATTTTCAACATTCTTCTCTAGTGACACATCTGATATGTTTCAACTGTCTTCAGCTCCGGTTTTCCCACAATACATGTCTCACTACCATACCATGCTGCGTACATTCTCAGAAATTTCTTCCTCAAATTAAAGCCTTTGTTTGATACCAGTAGACCTTGTCAGGATGCTCTCTTTGCCATTGCTAGACTGTTTTTATGTCCTCCATGATCCGTTCGTCACGGTTTATTTTGCTGCCTAGATACTAGAATTCCCTGACTTCATCTACTTCGTGATCACCAATCCTGGTATGAAATTTCTCGCTGTTCTCACTTCTACTACTTCTCATTACATTTGTCGTTCTTCGATTTTCTCTCAATCCGCATTCTGTACTCATTAAGCCTGTTCATTCCATTCAATAGATCCTGTAATTCTTCTTCACTTGCCCTGAGGATAGCCATGGCGTCAGTGAATCTTGTCATTGAAATTCTTTCACTTTCAATTTAACCCCATCATTGAATCTTTCTTTTATGTCCATCATTGCTTCTTCGGAGTGTAGATATAACAGTAGGGACGAAAGACTACACCCTTTCCTGATACCATTTTCAATCCTAACACTTCGTGCCTGGTTTTCCCCTCTTCTCGCATGTCGCCAGTCTTCCCTCACAACTTACCCCTATCTTTCTCAATGAATTCGTACATCTTGCATCGTTTTTCATTGCCGAACTCTTTTTTCTGGTCGACAAGTCCTATGGAGGTGTCTTATACTAGCATTAGTATAAATATTTCAGAATATATTTAATAAATTGTACTACCCTTACCATAACGATTTCAGAATAATAATAGAAAATGGCTAGTAAAGCAATCCTGAGCCAATTGTGGATACGTAACCGCGTCTCGACGACTGTTACCTGGCGACCTATGAACCAGACTCATAACACATGCAGTCATGCAGGGCAGTTGGTGGACAAGGCAATTAGCACAGAGTCGAGGCCTGGGGTACCAATGCAAGTGGCCGCAGCCGGTGGTAGCCGCCCTGATTTCCCACAAGGACCCTCCATCTGCCCCCCTCCCTTTCCATGCAACGTCACCCGTGGCGAGCCCATTTCCCGCACGCCCGACTTCTGTACCCACCCCCTCAAAACTCCTACCAGCCAACCCGCTGGGGCCGTCTTGTCGCGGGAGGCTGCTCCTTATTTGCATACTTAAATTAATACGCTGCCTGTCGTTCGCATCTTTACGTAGTTTGCCGGTATACTGGACTTGATGCAACTTCATCCTCAAGTACTCAGGTATTCCGGTGGAGGTGGCGCACAGACACACAAGTTGATTATGCACTGGTCCGTGGAGACCGGTTCTGGCGCTCAGCAGACTGCGGCGCAAGACTCTCCGCCTTCGTGTTCATTCGAGGCGCTACGTTATGTCTCGAACTCCTCAAATCCATTACAAAAAAAAACAACACGCAGACGCTTCTGCTTCGTTGCGTAACGACTCGGAGTTTATTCCGTTGCGGCAGAAACTGAATACCGAAGATGGAACTGTCGCTTAATCGCTGAAGAAATATGCAGCAGCGTTAGCTACTGGAATCGTTTAACATATTTGCCGAACAGACGAAATTTCAGAAGACAGCATGGTGCGATTAATTCGCCTTTACAGGAAAGAGATTCAGCGCACGAATTAGCAGTGTATGCAAATAGCATTTGCACATAGAAAATTATATTTCAGTGTATTCGTAGCAGACACTGAGAACGACACGTACCCACAATCAGAAAAACGGACAAGGCATTCCGACCTTTTAGACTGCTTGTGAGGAAATTAGAAACTTCGAACTGTTGCTGAAGCACTCAAAATTCTGTCATGAGCCCAGTATTGTTTTATGTAAGAAAATCAGTGATCAAATTATCTGCAAATTATTATTCTGTATTCTCAATGAGAAAGGTTTGCCATTAGAAACATCTGCGGCCATAAAACTAATACTAGCGAGTGACGAAGCCTACATTAATTTCGTGAAATTAATGAATTTACTAACACAATGAAGGTACGACAAGAGTATTAATGAACTCTAAATGTGTTCTATTAAAGAAATACAAAACTGAATAGCAAAATCTGCATATAACGTTCAGAAGCCGGACTCCATTTTCGGATCTCCCGAAAGCGCATGAGACGTGTCAGGCCAACCTGATGACCATGGTACCCTCCATTGCTAACACGTGACTCCACAATCAATCGGTATATATTTAAATAATTTTCGTCCTCTGTGCCATATTAATTAGTTAATGTTTAACACATGATGTTAATCTGTGTGTATGTGACTACTGGGCGGCTTAAGACTCATAAGTAATTACTAAAAATAATTAAGAATGAAATTACTGCACACAACTTAGTAATACGGCACGCATAAAGTGACATCTGCTGTCAAATCAGTAACGAAGCCAGTCATATTTTAGTTCTCTTATTAACTTTCCGTTACAATGTAGAGACCTACTACAGAAATACCTTCTCTGTATTCTTGGGACAACCGATAAAAGAAATTTGATCACTACTGTTATAGCTTGTGGCTCTTCTTGTAGATAAACATTTCTGTCGCAGCAGCCTCTTATTTAAAGGGCCCGCACAACCGACACCCCAGAGGGGTTGCTGACCTCCTCGCAGGACCGTGGGGAGAAACATCACCAGTGGATATAAACAAACAGACTTTACAAATAAAGTGTGTTCCAATTGACTGTTAGTTCTTTCCTGCCGACTGTAGGACACTACAGCTATGGCAATGAAGATAAAACATTCATTTTCGAACTTAATGGCCTCTTCCGAGGAACTTCTTCAGTCCTCGGTGGAAATTCTACAGCAGATTCCTGTAGCGCACACGCGTTCTCACTCGCCAGGGTTGCAAGAGGTGGCTCACAGAGTTGATTCCATCGCAGGTAAATCGAACACATTGCACGGGGCTCCACCGATGTTTCCAGCTTTTGACAGGTGTGTCGAACCATGGTCGAACATCATTTACTGGCACAGGGGATCCACGACTTTTTTTTAGCAACAGTCGGACCACACCTGTATTGTTTAATTCAACAATTAAACCCTCAGCAGTCCCCTCGTGATCTCTCATTTCCCCGTTTTAAAGGCTGCCTTTTTGAGTACTTTGGCACACAAACACACGTCACCCCCGCCCGTCAGACTTTTCCTTGTCGAAAGTCACTTGTTGAGACATATTGGAAAAGGATTACGGCACTCCAGGGTCTCCCCCGCGATTGTAAATTCCGGTGCGCCAACTTTGCCTGCAAGCAGTCTTACGCCGCTTCATTGGTTCGCGATGTGGTGGTGTTTCACACACCAGACGAGGGTCTCCGGGCTGGTATTTTTAAGTTACAGGACCTTGACACCTGTCCGCCAATCATTCGTGTGTTTGAATAGTCTCACCGGCTACAACCACCGTATCTTGATCTAGCTGTTTTCGTGGCGCACCAGTTGCCTAGCGCCGAGCAGGAGTCTCGTCGATCCGTTGCTCCATCCTGTGACAGGAAGTCTTTCAACCGGCTTCCATCCTGTCCAGACTGTTTCTGGACTCACCAATGGTCGGAGTGGCCCCACTGGCGAGCAAGATGTACTGCTTGCAGCCGAGCGGATCGTATCGCTGTGGTGTGTCAGGCTTAACAGAAATATCGCGTAGTTGCCACAGTTCCTGCAGATGCACAAGCTCGTAACAAATCGTCACCTCAGAACATGGAGGCCTCGCATTCCACTGACGGCCAAGTATTCTCCATCGTTCCCCAGTCGGGTGTCCATTTTCTCCTTACATTGGAAGTCACGCATATTCCAGTGGTATTCCAAACTGACACAGCTTCATCCATTTCTGTTGTGAATGGTGCCACATACAAACGTTTGGGCTTTATCCCCGTACACTCGCACCTTGCACAGTTTCAGTTATCACTCTAAATCAGTCGATGGCGTTTTCTCAACACAGGTCTCTTACAACAGTCCTTCCTTCACTGCCTAGTTTTATGTGGTTGGATACCCCGACGCTACTAACCTTCTGGATGTGGACATTTTCGGTCATCTCTGTTTTTTAATTAAAAAAAAAAAGGCTAGTCAGGTTCCCTTAGCTCTCCGAAACAGCTTGTAGGTGGAACTTTGCCGCTTACAAGATGAACGCATCCTATCTCCCATCGCGCACAATCGCTAGGCAACGCCTATCGTGACAGTCGGGAAGCCGAAGGTGCTTTACGCATCTGTGGCGATTTTAAGGTCATGGTCAATTCTCCGTCATCGATCCATACCCTGCCCCTTCGGTGAATGACTTACTCACACGCATTAAGGGTTCGACTGTTTTCGCCAACACTGATTTGCGCAGTGCTAGCGGGTTCTCCACTACAATCGTTTCGGGTAGTCCCTCGACCGCAAAAGGCGCTGGAGGATTTTGATAGTCTCAGCGGGAGTGGTGATCATCATGCAGGAGACGTAAGGGTATCCCAACTCTGAGACGATTAGTATGAGCCACTGGGAACCATGAAACGGCACTGCAAAATCCAAATGGAGACATCCCCAATGAGCAGCTGCCTCTGGCCACGAAAAATATGGTGCAGGGGTGCTGCCTGATGTTTTTGGCAGATGGTGCAGGTTGACACGAGAGAGGCAATGTCTTTATCCAAAACGCGCCAATAAAGTTGTTGGCAGGCTAGCTGCTGGTGCGGATGATGCCCCGATGGCCAGCATGGAGGCGGTCGAGGACACAGCGGCACAACGCATGCGGTAGGACCACCTGGGGAATGTCGGAATCCATGCAAAAGGATGACGTCACTGCGAAAAAGGAAACTGCTCCGATGATCCCAACAATGCAGCACCTCTGCATCGCAGATGCTACGTGGGCTGGTCAGCCAACCCACAGGGATCTGGCAGCACAGAGCTTACAGTGTCTGATCCTGAGTGGTGGCCCACTGGACTGCATCAGCATCCAATGGAAGAGCATCCTGAGCTGCGTCCAAGTCCAGTTCCACATGGAAACAGACCAAGGGGGAGGCATCAAACTCACTGTCTGACCCTGCAGACAGCTGGGACAGAAAATCTTCGTTTGCGTGCCCTCCAAAGGTGCGACAGACAATATCAAGTCCAACGTCGCAAGGAAGAGCACCTTCTTGGTGGGCGCTGCTGCACCCGGGTGAAAACAAAGGATTTTGTTCAGTCTGCAGAGTGAAGTGACGAACATACACGAAATCTTAGAATTTTGTCAGGGCAAAAGTCAGCGCCAAAGCTTACTTTTCAATTTGACTATATTTGGTTTCAGCGTCAGTCAATTATTTGGATGCGAAAATCTCCTGCCTATCAACGCCGTCGGCCATACGCGAGAGGACCGCACGCAGACCATAGTCCGATGCATCAGCGGCGACGATGAGGGCAGAGAAGGATCAAAACCGGCCAGACAAGAAGGATGGGAGAGACAGAGCTGACTTGAGAAATGTGAAAGCCTGCTCACATGTCGTGTCTAACATCCAATGCACACCGTTGCGCTATAATCCGGTCAGAGGCACCGAAATATCGGCGGCGTGGGGTACAAAACGCCGATAGCAGTTAATCTGACCGAGGACAGATTGACATTGATGGGAGGAGGCAGGTTTTGAATCACCTTGACACACTCCTTAGAGGTGTGGAGGCCGCGGGCATCGTTAGTGAACCCGAGATAACTGACCTCTACGCAAAAAAAGTCATGCTTTTCCTTCCGGCAACAGAGGTTACCCTTGTAAAAAACCTGAAACAGCCGATTCAGCATGTCCACAAGGTCGATCACGGACGAGCCACCGACGAGGACATCCTCCAGATAATTGGTCGCACCGGGCACCTGGCTTGTGAGGAATTCCAAATAGCTGTCAATGCCAAACGGAAGCCAGCTGCACCAGAAAAGACCACACAAGTTATTGATGACTAGGATCTGCTGTGATTCTTCGCCTAGTGGCTGCTAGACCCCCCCTCCCCCCCCCCCCCCCCCAGAGGGGTTGCTGACCTCCTTGCAGGAGCATGGAGAGAAACACTGCCATCGAATATGAACAAACAGACTTTGCAAATACACATAGAACTACTTCGCCAGACAACATGTAACAGCGTTCCACCAATTGGAACTCATAAGTCTCATGTAGCACTCCGCTGACCAGGCTTTATAGGCATGCCCAGACACTCAGAACGGCAGAACCTGCCGCTAGGAACAGCTGCGGCTAGTACTTACGCTGGTCCTAGCATTGTACACAGTCGCCATAGCTTTGTAGTAGCAAGTTGTATTGTGTAATTATTAGAATAGATTTTTGGTCAATATCTTTTTTTCCATTGTCTTCTTTCCTTTGTGCTTTGTCACCACAACAGTTGTGGTGTTTCCTTGCTGTTATTGCGTTTAAAACTTACTGTATGCCAAGACGGCGTTTTTTTCCTTTAATTAAAATAAAATGTTGACTATTCGTTCTTTCCTGCCAACCACTGGCCACTACAGTTTCCCTCATATTTAAAAGTCGCTCTGCCTCAAAGACAGATTAAATACAGATAGCAATCTTGATGCAAATTGTAGATAGTGTTTGTTTGCAGATTTAATTCGTAAATGCAGAATAAATGGCACCAACATCTGTGGCAACTGAATGTAACAGGAACGAACGAATCTAATATTAACAGCACGTCGACGAAACTTTCAAATGGTTCAAATGGCTCTGAGCACTATGGGACTTAACTTCTGAGGTCATCAGTCCCCTAGAACTCAGAACTACTTAAACCTAACTAATCTAAGGACACCACACACATCCGTGCCCGAGGCAGGACTCGAACCTGCGACCGTAACGATCGCGCGATTCCAGACTGTAGTGCCTAGAACCGCTCAGCCACTCCGACCGGCTGACGAAACTTCCAGAAAATATGGAACGAAAATGTAGTTCATAGAGTTATATGTGGATGACGAGCTAATGAAGCTAATTTAGCCGAAAGGGGGAAGATATATTTACCACTATGGTACTGTTTGTCTAGGTCATGAAATTGAGATTAATAACCCAACAAGAAATTGGCTTGACGAGGGAGGTATGCTAGCTAGTCAATGCAGTGGTGCAAAGACGCTGTGCCAGGGTGGCGTAATGGTTAGCGTACCTTTCTAGGAGCAGAAAACCTGAGATCTAGTCCTGGGTTGGTACAAAATTTTCATTCGTCCCTTCGTTCTACATATGTGCATCATAGATGCGTGAGACTTGAAAAGGTCTGTGGAATCATATCGTTTCAGTTGAGTCAACAAGAATTGGATAACACAACAAATATTCTAAAAGTACACTGAAACCTTACTAAGATATCAAGAACCTCGCCGAAAAAGTAGTTGTTTTTAACGAGAACAACAAGGTAAAAGCTCTGACTGCCTACTTGCCTGGGTGAGTTACTGAAATCCCTAAATTTGGTGGGGACCGAATAAAAACGTACGTTAAACTAATGTTTTTCGATTTAAACATTTACTTCTGCGTTGATAACCCGTCAAAAGATCTCTCGGCATTTTCAGATGACCTAGAATGATTCTGCCCCCCCCCAACACCACCAATTTCTACCGTCGGTGTCTTATAATATACGGTTTGAGATGTGCGATTACTCTGTGTATTTTATACTTCGAGTTCATAATGTCTGAAAAGACGCTTCGATTTCAACATGTGACGGTACATGGAATCATGTTGTATTTCTTAGCTTTATTTTGACATGACATGTAATAACCCACGACTGTTTTTTGTTTGTAGTAGAATACTTTACATGTTACGTAACAAACTGGCTGTCCTCATTACCTGAACCTTGTCCTTCTGTTTGGTTAAGCGCATATTGGCTGCTTTCTGGTGCCCGATTTTAGTCTGACTGACAGGCTTTCCAAGTTTCAACGAAAGTATTGTGTTCTCCTTCGACTCCCTGTATTTAAATTTGTGGCATATGTTTGTACTGGTATTTTATATTTTAAATTTACATCGCTTGTCATATCGCGCCAGTTGTGGTGAATGTAGCTTTTTATGAAGGATGGCGCAGCGTCATATTCTGAAATTTAACAGATATTTTGTGTAACCTTTTATCACTATAAAGTCAGTACCATTTGCAAAAGGAAATACTTCACTACAATAAATTGGTTCGTAGCCATTAGATACACGGTATAGCACATGAACATTTGTTGATACGCCTTGGTGGCACCATACATTTTGTAATGTCACCTAGTGGCAAATATGTCTTCTTAATCCGCATTCTACAAAGTTCTTTCTGTAGTCGGCGAGTGTTCGTTTCGCATACTACTTGAAACGCCGTATCTACGTACAGCATTTTGTCGTTGGTAGGTGTACTATTGTTCGTGCCAAGTTATTTCAATCAAATTGGAATACTGTAGGTATCCATTACTATTGTTTTGTATTTCATTTTTTATAGATATCTGATGGTGGATATATTCCGAAACGTGCCATATGAGGACTAAAGCCATTCCCTGCATAATAGTTGACTTTTGCCATTGCGACCCAGTCAGCCTGAATGTAGAACTACTGATTATTATAGTAATGTTGGCAAGCCTCATGCATGATTTTATGCTACATTTAAATGAATTTTTTCCTGGACTGAAGCAGCAATATCTTAAATAAACAAAGAATGACGAGAATGACGGTAGAGATAGGGTTACGCACATCTCCGCCTGCTTCGCGTGGTCCTCACTGGGTTTTTTCATAAAAAGCTGAAGTAATAACAGTTACAAGCGCTTCTCCATTCCATTTAAG
This sequence comes from Schistocerca serialis cubense, assembly GCF_023864345.2. NCBI lineage: Eukaryota > Metazoa > Arthropoda > Insecta > Orthoptera > Acrididae > Schistocerca > Schistocerca serialis. Next base: position 436,499,608 of record NC_064642.1, on the reverse strand, counting down.
CTGCGTATTAGGATTAGAGTGCATCAGACCACTTAAGCTGATTCCATACTGTTGCCTCTATGTTTCAGGTTATATTTATCTGGCGACTGTTACTGATTAAGGTACGTGACTAAACCCATCGTCCTGCCAGACTGATCACATGAGAAAATGAAAAGGTGGTACAGTATGAAAGATCACCCTTCTTTCGTTCCCTTTTAGTTCAACTGTTACAGAGCTTCGTCATAATTCACCACGATTTGTGTCATATGTTAATGTAAAGCATTTGTTCCACCACTCTAATTTCCTGTAGATGTAATTTCAAGAATGATTTTCGCCACTATAGTTATTGGAATTTTTCTTCAACTTTCGGAAAGCGGTTCGTCAGTTTACACAATTCAATGTAACGGTACCTCCTTTCTTTACCAGCACTCTCATCGTTATATTATTTGAGCAGTGGTTTTGAACTTCAGTCTTCACAATTATTCCAGTGAGTCTAATTTCAGAACGCCGTTCACAGCGATTAAGGATCCATCTACTTTCTCAGTCAAACACAGACAAAGCTTGCCAAATGGTACTTCGCCCTGCACAACATACTAGTATTAGAGTTTCCTTCCGTCACATTCGGATGTAAAGCAAGGAAAGACGTATTGCTTGAATGCCTCTGTGAGCGCCGTAATTGATTTAATCTTTTTCTTACTTATTCCACGGGAGCAACACACGCGTGCTGCAGCATATTCCTAGATTGTACCTTTAATACTGGACCTTGAAACCTGTATTGAGAAACAGTATGTTTGCTTTCTATGAAGCGTACGATTTTACATTTCCCAGCATTAGCAAACATTTTTCCATTTCATCACCACTCCTCTCGAGTTCCGACTGCAGATGATTCTTCCTTGCTCTGACACTTTCACAGCTCGATAAGAGTCGGTACCGGTGACGTCCAATCTAGGAAGTTCTGGTCTCCAGTTCAGCGCCATCTGCTTCCAGTGCACTACATCTACATAGATACTCAGGAGGCAACCGTACTGTGCGTGGCGGAGGGTACCATGTACCACTAGTAGTCATTCCCTCCTCTGTTCCATTCGCAAATAGAGCGAGGGATAAACAACTAAATGTATGCCTCCATATCAGGTTCTAATTTCTCGTATCTTATCTTCGCGGTCCTTAAGGGCTATGTATACCAGTTCTTTGCATTTTCTCAGTCACCCTCCCTCCAGGTATTCCCATTTAAGTTCCCGAAGCACCCCATAAAACGTGTTTTTCGAACTTACCAGTAAATATCTAGCAACCCTGCCCCAATCCGATCTGATTCAGATCCAAGAAACTGGAACAGCACTCAAGAATAGGTCGCACCACCGTCCTTTATGCGACCTCCTTTTCTTGTGAACCACACTCTCCTCAAATTCTCTCAACAAACCGATCGACCATTCACCTTCATAGCAACAGTTCTCACATGATCGTTTCGTTTCATATCACTTTGCAACGATACGCCCAGATTTTGAAACGACTTGATTTTGCCAAGCAAGACATTACTAATATTTTATCCGAACATTACAGGTTACTTCTTCCTTCCCATCCTACTCATAACTTACGCTTTTCCAAATTTAGAGCTATCTACCATACATTACACCAACTATAAATTTTGTCTACGCCGTCTAGTATCTTCGTATAGTCACTCAACTTCGACACCTTATCGTACATCAGAGCATCACGAGCAAAAAGCCGCAGACTGCTGTCCATCCTATTCACCAAGACAGCGGCCGTATCACACCTTCCTTGGGGCACTCCTGACGATACCCTTGTCTCTCATGAACAGTCGTCGTCGAGGACAACAAACTGGATTCTATTACTTAACAAGTCTTCGAGACAGTCAGATATATCTTGAACTTATTCAGTATGCTCGTACCCTCGTTAACATAGTGCAATGGGGCTCCGTTTCAAGTGCTTTCCGAAATTCTAGAAATATGGAGTCAGCCGGTTGACCTTAATCAGTAGTTCACAGTACGTGAGGAAGGGGCAAGCTGAGTTTCGCACTAGCGATGCTCTATAAAACCACGCTGATTCGTGGACCTAAGCTTGTTTCAAGAAAGTTTATTGTATCAGAACTGAGAATATGTTATGGGTACTTGTCTGCAGTTTTGGGGGCATGTTCTTTTCTCACTTTATATACTAGAGCCATCCGCGATTTGCTCCAGTCGCTTGGAACTTTGTGCTGGGCGAGAGATTCAGGACATAGATTCACGATAGATGCAAGCTAGGTAAGGGGCCAATGCCTCTTTGTAAAACCTAATTGCGATTCCATCGGGACTTGATGATTTATTTGCCTTCAAATCATTCAGCTGTTTCTCTACGCCAGTGACGCTTACATACGGAAATCTGTCCGATGGTCAAATGACGGAATGTTTGTGCGATTCTCCTTGTGTGAACGATTTCTTGAACGGTAAATTTAAAACTTCGACTTTCGTTTCGCTATTTTCAACTGCCACACCAGACTGGTCAACAAGGGACTGGATGGAAGCCGTAGACCCGATCAGGGATTTTACACATGACCAGAATTTTCTCTGGCTCTCTCTCAGATCTTTTGGTAAGGTATGACGGTGGTAGTTGCGTGCTTCGCACGTAGATCTTTTCACAGACGTACAAAGCTCTACTAACCTTTGCCTGTCGTTACTTCTTCCACGGTTCTTAAACCAAATGTTAGCTATGAATAAATAATACTCAATGCAAAGCTCTGTACTTGAGTACCCTGTAAATATTTGATCTGTTACTGTGTACCGTGTAGATGATGTAAAGAAGACCAATAGCAGACATGATCTTAAAAAAAAGAGCCACTTGATTTCATAATACACAATACTACTATGCATATCCTACACAGAGCACAAATATTTACCTGTCCCCGGTAGCTGAATGGTCAGCGTGACAGAATGTCAATCCTAAGGGTCCGGGTTCGATTGCTGGCTGGGTCGGAGATTTTCTCCGCTCAGGGACTGGGTGTTGTGTTGTCCTTATCATCATCATTTCATCCCCATTGACGCGCAAGTCGCCGAAGTGGCGTCAAATCGAAAGACTTGCACCAGGCGAATGGTCTGCCCGAAGGGAGGCCCTAGTCACACGACATTATTATTATTACTTGTGCTTTCTCTTTTGAACAATGAATGAGTGCAACACCCTCTGCTTTCTCAACATCTTACGAATTTCTTTGTTAAAATATCGTGGGTCTTTTCCATCCCTTATCCACTTACTAGGCACACAACTCTCCAGACCGTGATTTAAAATCTACTTAAGCTTTCCCCATAATTCCTGTACACCCATCTTACTGGAGGATGTCAGTTCACTGTCTAAGTGAGACGGTAACAACTGTTTATCTGCTCTATGCAGCAGAAAGACTCTTCTATTCTTCATGACTGGTTGATTAACTTTCGTATTCATAGTTTCTATAATGTCATCATGATCGATAATCCCAGTTTCACTACTGACATTGTCGATAAGGTCCGGCCTATTCGTAGCTACAAGGTCTAAGATATTTTCATTGTATGTGGGCTGCGAGCTATCTGCTCAAGACTGTCGTGGGAAATACTTATGAACAGGCTTTCTGAAAACAAGTCTGTTTGTACCCACCGCAATCAATCCATAGGCATCCCAGTCTATACTCGGTTGGTTAAAGTCGCTCCAACTGGTATTATATGATCTGGGTAGTTACGGCTACTGACCTTCGGCTACCTTCGAATAACTCTCGAACCGTCACAGCGGAATCGGGTGGCCGGTAAAAACAACAAACAATTAACTTCGTTTCACCTACACCTGCTATACGCGACCAGAAAACTTAACTGTTACACTCAACTTCGTCCTCAATAGAGACTGCAGTGAACACACCCCTTTCTATGCCCTCTAGTCTGTCTTTCCGATATACATTCAACTACCTTTTGCAATACACTGTAGATAATATTGTGTAATTCATACCTGTGGGAAGAGTATAAGATTATGTAGATCACTTTTAAATGGTTAGGAACATGAGCGCAAGAGAGGAGTTGGGTGTAAAAATGGAGGTAATTATTCATGAAATTCGAAGTTTGAAAACTTATTGTTCTAACGTTGATCCGAGAAAAATTTTAGAAGCTTCTGTAAGTGAAGTAGAAAAAATTAAATGATCTAGTTCCTGTATTTTCGCAAATTTTCCGGGTGATTATTCTGCTTGAAAATGTTTCGTGCATGCAGCCGGTTTAGTTGATCGCTGTAGAACGAATTTTCGACTCCATAATGTACCATTGTCATTATCATCATTCGATTGTGGTGATTAAGAGACATGAACAGCATCAGAGAACGGTTATGTTCCACGACGCAGAACTCTGTATTCAGAAATTCTTAATCAACGAAATGATCAAGAACAGTTAAGAAAGACAGTTAATTACCCAAGAATTTCTTGGTGAAACCATATGAATCACTATAAACTCCGACTCTTAATTTTATTGCTGCGAACTTTCAGTAAGAATGCTATTAATATACTTATTGAGCCGTGTAACTTGATGACGATGGCACTTTAGGCCGTCTAAAATTCGTTATTCAAAGAACAATCAATTCCTAATTAGTGATTCTTAACAATTAGGCATATTGTATGACGTGTCTGTGGAGTATAAGGTAACAACTATTGATATAATATTTTTTTCTCCAAAATGGCGGCATGACTCAACAAAATCTTTTCGGTTTCCAAACAGCGTCCATTCGAACCAATTCTCTATCTTTCAATGGATAGAACTATCATCGTCGTCAGGAGTAAAACTACTGACTGCCGGGGGTGGCACTATTTCCTGCTCATATACCTACGATTATGGTAGCTGGCACCAATCAGAGACGGCCGAAACGACGCGTGCGCAGCAGGTGATTTGGGCAGCTCGTGGCACCCGTCGATGCTTCCTTTCGTTTTGGCCCTCTCTAGTTAGTGCCAGTGGCCGTAATAGTTCGTATATAAGCGGGAAATAGTGACAGCCCCGGCAGTCAATAGTTTTACTCTTGACGACCATGGCGGAACTTGCCATCAAAAGCTCAGGGATTTTATTCGAATTGACGCGGTTTTAAAACGGACAAGATTTGATCCAGTCATGGCGACGCGAAAGACAGACACCGAGGACACACTCCTTTCCTGGACAGTGAGCACGTGACGCGCAGTGTGAGACTGCTAGAAAAGCTGCGCAAAAAGAAATCACATCTTATGAGTTATTCAGCATTTCAGCAACGCTGCAGGAAGAAGGACGTAATTCCTCGCTCTGCTGTGGTTAAGCAACACATCCGAAGTCCTACAGTGGACAGAATTTTGAAGAGGAGAAGTCACGCCTTAGTCAGACAGCGAATGCGGCAGGCAGAATATGAGCTTGACCTTAATGTCAGAAACGTGTTTGGTTGTCATCAATTTTTGTCTTCAACTGTGTCGCCATTTGATTAGGAGTTGGTAGACGTAGCCACGGCAGCACTCCACCGTGCTAGTTTGTGCAAGACAACTTTTAAGCAATGTAAGAAGTTTGACTGCGTAACTCACGGAGAACTGACGTGGAGGATGACAAGGCCCGCAAAGCAATTGTTAATCTCTCCAACAATAGTTGGAATATGGCTCTGTGGCTGCAATTAGTAAAGGCCTTAATTTTTTAAAAGCTATGTGACGTTCGCTAATTCAACACAAAGAGCTATAGAAATTGAGCAACTCAATAACGGTTTGGTCGGCATGCGGCGCTTATGCAAGCAGTTATTCCCCTAGGCATTTACTGATAGAGTTGTTGTATGTCCTCCAGAGCGGTATCGTCCCAATAATTGTCCAATTGCCGCGTCAGATCGTCAAAATCCCCAGTTAGTTGGAGGGCTCCATCCATAATGCTCCAAACGTTCGCAATTTGGGAGAGATCTGGCTATCTTTCTGGCCAATGTATAGCTTGGCAACCATGAAGAGAAGCGGTAAAAACTCTCAAACTCTCACCGCGTGCGGGTGGGCGTTGTCTTTCTGCAGTTTAAGCACAAGAAAGAAAAAAAAAAAAAAACGTGCCGTAGAGTATCGTCGAAGTACCGCTGAGATGGAAGTGTACCGCGGATGACAACCAAAGGGGTCCCGCTATGAAATGAAATGATGCCACAAAACCATCACTCCTGGTTGTCGGGCCGCATCTCGGTCAACGGTCAACAGCCACGCTGATATCATGCCGCTGTCCAGGACGTCGCATCGCCAGAGACACTTCTGCCGGTCACTGGAGCTCACTTAGAAGCAGCACTCATCACAGAAGACAATTACACTCCAGTCAATGAGATTCCAGGCCTAATGTGGCCAGTCAACGCTGCAAATGGGCTTGTTGATATATAGATGTCAATGATAGTAGGGACAAGGGGTGCCATGAGCTCAGCTTTTTTCTGTGAGCCGCCTATTAATGGTCCTTGTGGTCACTGAAGCCCAAGCTGAACGTCGGATCGATGATATGATGAAACTGAGGCTGTGAGTCGTTCTCTAACGACTGCTCGGTCCTCTCGCTGTTTTGTATCACGAGGTCAACCGCTAGGCCATGGTTCGGCCACGGTTTACCCTCTCCTGCCAGTATTATCAAATAGTGGCATCGCTCCTACTGAAATGTCGAGCGGATCTTCACTTGCTCCATTCGGTTTCTTTGAGCCCAACTACAAGTCCTCTCTCAAATGCTGACCGCCACGTATAATGTGCACCCGGCTGTATACGATGCACAATTAGCGTTCAACTGAGTACACGGACTGAAATTCGCAAAGATTTTATGCTGTGGTATAGACGTGTTCCCTCTTTACTATCCATGCCAGCTGCGCCGTGAAACTGCGATGAAGCGTCGCACATTCATCCTTCGGCCGCCAAAGTTTACCATATTGGATTTTCCGTCGATACCTGTATGAATATCAGTTTGTGAAAAATTTCCATAACTCCTTCTGGTTCATCGTTATTTCTTTAATTTTTCTTATAGTTTATTGTTAATGGCAGTCGATTATTTCAACCCTCCATTCACTAACTTGGCATAGTTCTTTCGTCATAAGGAATTCCGAACGAGGAGTTTTAACAGATCTACACATTTCTCAAGGGAAAGAAATGAGAGCACTGGCGTCGATGTTTTCGATCGCAATTAATGCAAAATATATACGTAATCATGTACTGTTTAGTAAGTCACCCAAAGAGACGTTAGAATTTTTCGATTGACAGAGAAAACTTTTAAAATGTTGTAAGATCAAAACATTTGTTCGCTGAGTTATGTGTTTGTCGAGTTAATCTAAACTGTCCCACCTTTACCAATTTGGACCACATAGATACGACCACAGGTGGTTTCAACAATGTCCGAAACTGAAGGCTGCAAATTAAGATGCGGAAATAGTGGCTTTAGCAACACTTGCAATTGATATTGCTGTGAAATAAGGAGACACGAGTCAAATGAATAAGCATAGCATTCTCCGTAGGCAGTACGCTTTCTGCGTCCCATCACACTAAGATTTCCGTGATGATTAATATCAAGGTCGTACTTAATCTGTAAATGAGCTGTGTAATAAGACCATGGATTTACAGGAATAAGTCTCAGATCTCCACCAGGAATTCTGTGGGAACCTAATACGTTTATGTAAAATTTTAATTGAGAGTAATTGCTTCCTGATCGTGAAGCAATCCGCAATGGTTTCTTCAGGCCAAGCTTAATCATCTGTAGATTATCTTCGTATGATATGATACAATCCGATAATATTTCCATAGACCCTTATCGGGTTGAAACTGAATTCACGCCTTTATCAATTTGCAGGGAAATATGAGGCATCTGTCGAAATCTTCTGCGTTAATGGTACTTGCGACTTTTATTGTGAATGATGGTAATTGTTGGAAAGGATCGAGCTATCAAATTTGAAAGACTTTTGTCGGCAAGTTTCATCTTAGGGAAACTTCACCTGCAGAAAAATGCTTAAATAGGGGTGTAAAACTGACAAACTATCTGTGGAAACTACCTGATGCTGTCACTTATAGGAGTTTTAGTATCGTGTTGTTTTCTTATCGAGATATTTGAAAGTTTCCACAGTCGCAGTTTTTTATAGGTTTTACTATAAAGTTAATGAATTGATAAGATACTGTTTTTGGCTATTCCATTCATTATTCGAATCTCTCTTTATATGTTACGGTAAATAAAATTAACGTTTGACGGCGAAACTTAGTTGTAGTCAATGTAGATGATGTGGAACACTCGCAGCCAACTGCACTTGAAAACCAGTTGTATTTTACAAATTTGAACGTTAATAACTACCGTACTGATAGATGAAATACTAACTAAATGCAACAGTAGCTCGAAAACAATTATCGTAATTATTAATGATCCATTCTGAAAAGCCGCATGTCATTATTTTCTAATTAACTAAGCGTTATATTATCAGGTTAACTAAATACTCAATTGGTGCTTGGATGAAAATGGCAATAAGAGCTATTTGCTCTTGCACTATTATTTGTTTATTTGCAAACAGCATAAATGCTGCTTGAGTTTTCTATAGATCTCAAGTAATTATGACGTAACACATATCTCTTTTATTGAAGATGATATTTGCAGAAGAATGATAGATATAGCAATTGTAAAGATTACGTAAAATCACTTAATGTAGGCTATCTTTCGATGTCGGTGCATAAAAGACACAGCGTGAAAGGCCACATCACGTACTTTTACGGCACATTTATGTCGGTTTTAATAAAAACAACACACTTTTCTCAGTATTACTTTATTGGAGAAAGAGGAAGATTTGAAATGTAAGCAATAACAAAGCCTGTAGATTCGCCTTCTGTCATCAGCATCCTTAGTATCTTCGAGCCGTTGCAGTTTAGAATTAAATAATTAATTCATGAGATAATGTTAGCGCCATTTCTCTCGGCAATCGAAACAGGTATAAGCAACAAGGAGTCTCTTCTACAAGTGGCACGACCTTGGTCAATGTCTTACAATAGTCTTCAGGACCATCCCACATTTTTAATCATTGTTAAACAGACGGCTCTGCTTCTCATATTGTGAACCTTTATACTGTAAAATCCAGCGATGCACGGCATCAGTTCTGATTTAGAAAAGCTAAATGGCTAGGAGCGTGTAGAATAACTTTTCGTAAATTGGATTTACCTGATTTATGAAATAGCAAGGGCATAACGTAGTCATATTAGAATCGTCACTACAAGGAATGTGTATTACTGAATAATGTCCGTCAAAGAAACTCCACAAAAATTATTACTAATATGATCGCTGAGTAATGTCCGTCAAAGAAACGTCACCCAAATTATTAATAATATGAGCGGTACTCGAAAGGCTCTGCGCCCTTTGCAGTCCATTTGACTATTCATTCTAGGATTTTATTTAATTCCAGTAAAAATACGTCTCAAATGTAGCTAACACGTGCACAATGTAAAACGGTTACTGAAGGAAGGTAAAATAAGCTATATATATATATATTAAATTTAGTTTGCACGCAGTGCATGTGCTGCGTACTGATGTTGATAAAATATTAGCATTGCAAGTACGTAACCTTACCTAAATTACTAAATATACGGACGCTTGTATCTCACTGTTCATAATTACAACAAAGCTCCTTTTTGGACATAGTAACAACGCTTTAAGTGTTACAACCGAGGAGAACAACACTGTTATAACGTGAAATACTGCAGTAAAAATGCAAACAAAAATCAAACCGAAAAAGACGACGATTTTATTCCAAATGTTGCAAAAATTGATTACCGCCAGACGTTAAATTTGAAACCCAGTCTTATCAGTTTTTTAAGAAATTAACGGAAATAATTATTGTTTATGATTTGTGAATGGAAGATCGATACTTACACTTTTCAGCAACAGCTGTTAAAAGTACATACTTTTGTTTGAATATCAATATGAATCGTTTCTTGTAATAAGTACAAGATGTTAATGAATTTCCTTTTTGAAGTTCTTATAAATAAAGTTCCTATTATTTTTAATGTGTGTTTCGTGGTGTTGGGGTACCGCTTTCTTTAATTAAAACATTTATGTGTCCAATGATGAAATTATGTGTGTAACTTCTAAATTTTGTACTTGTTTTGTTAGTAGCATTGCTCATCTTGCACTTCATGTAGCGCAACATACTCGATCTTTATTAGTTACGAATACGAAATTATTGTTTCTCGATTACCAACATCCATCTCGAAATTCCTGAAGTGTTCAAACAGATATAGATTGGCTATATTTCTCTGATGCAATTGGCTCGATGTAGTGGAGATTACTTCTCGCGACCAATGTGCGTCACTTTCCATTTTGTTCACAAAAGCGTCGTTGCATTAATGACGTGCCATAGAAGGCCATGTTGTCTACATTCACAGAGCCAAAATACAGCTTTCGTCCGTTGAGAGGAGTCAGAGAGTAGATTTACCTCTCTCTCAAGAGGTTTGACTCATTGTGCTCGGACTTAGTCTTCTACAATGCCTGTGGTAGGCTACAGTGCTTGAATTTTTCAGGTTTTGCCATGGCTGGTGGTTACGCCCCTACGGGAGTGCAGAAGAGCAGCGGCATATGTTGCAGAGTGGGGAGCTCTGCTCAGTTCGCACGGATGACGGTATCGACAGTCGTATTTACAGACGCGGAGTGCTGACTCGTGTTCCAGCCCCCGCCGGCAGCGCGACGCGCTGATGCATCGTTTGCCTGCTGCAGTCGGCATTCGCAGCAGCTACGCGAAGTTCCGGGCCGTAAGCGACGGCTCCGTGCAAAAGCAGCCGCCACTTGCAGTGTGCCCGTAATATATGTATATCGCTCTATTAAGAAGACTGAGATCTTGGGCACTTTCATTCGTAACATACGCTCAATTTTCCCATAATGAACTATCACATTTTAGTAATTTGGATTTCCATCAGTAATGTAACCTCATTTTCCTTATTTGGGTAGTGGTATTCCTTTCTACATTAATTACAACATACGGAACAATGCAAGCATATTTTTCTTTATTTAATACTGGGATGAGCAGCGTTATATTGTAACACCCACCGATACTAATCGGTTAATGCGAAATTTTGACTGCAAATAGTTTCAGACGAGGCAATCGTTTTGGAAGAAGAAAAAAAAAATTACTGGTTAGGGGGAGAAGTGTGCAACAAGTTATCCTGATGAACAACTTATCCCACTTCTTCTAGTCTCCTATTGCTTGAATTTCGATTAATAACTTAAATCAATGCCCCGCACATGTAAACTACAAACGAAAAGGGGTATCACGTAACTCAAAGAATCAATAACAAACTTAATTGATACAAACCAGAGAACAGATAACACGGTCGCCAGCCCAGTGATTTGGACAGCAGGGTGGGACACACATTTCCAACAATATGACACATTACGAAGTAATAATGAGAAATGAGAAAATTTTTTTTGTATCGTTAATGAATTCAAATATATTTTTTTATTAGTAAGTATCAAAACTCTTTGATGAAAAGGGTTAACTACACCTAACCATTTCTTATAGCAATAATTCACGTAACTTTACAGTAATATTATCTTAAATTGACGACGTTTCTTTCATTTGGAAGCTATGTACGTTGAACTATGTTGAATAGTTAAAAAATTAATAAATTGAGTAAACCACTATTGACTTTCAACACATTTATAACGCCGAAATACGAGCCAAGCCAACATACTATAGCAGTATGATAATTAACATAAGACAAATATGTAAACGAAATATATTATTTTACTTGTATAAATGCAACGTCCACTTTATTTAAGATACTTTACTTTCATTTTCTTTTAAATAATAAGAATGGCTTCACCGCTGAAAATTAATACTCCCATTCTTTCCCATTCTCTTAGCTTTAAGCAACGACTCTCTGACATACAATGACAGAAAAGGACTTGGCAACAATCTAGGTTAAAATAACATAGGATAATGAGAAGATTTACGGCATAGGTTTTTTTTATAGATGTCACTTATTATTGAAGTTCGCTAAGAAATTTCACTGTGTAATCTCTCAAAATATACCAAAACGTGAACGAAAACAAAACTATTTTATAGTTCGTTACAGATGCCATCTTCGCTGTCACCGAGAGTGCCCCTGTTACTCTATATATTATTGCAGGCACTCTACGATTAGCAATGACCATTTGTGAGGCATGATTTCGATGATCTTGCAGACTCGTACATCTGGCCACACTCATCATGTTTTTTGTACCACGCAATTAACAAATCATTATTTCACTGTGTCAGACTTGACGTCACGTTTCTCCAAGATGCAGGGATTAAATGAAAACAACGGTCTGCGGTACATGCTGGCTCTGAGCACTATGGGACTTAACATATATGGTCATCAGTCCCCTAGAACTTAGAACTACTTAAACCTAACTAACCTAAGGACATCACACAACACCCAGTCATCACGAGGCAGGGAAAACCCCTGACCCCGCCGGGAATCGAACCCGGGATCCCGGGCGCGGGAAAAGCTCGTGGTACCAACTGAAATATGCGGTGTGTCGCACTAGGCATCCTCCTGAAACATCGGGTGACCTCATGAGCCCCACTGTCGAAGGAGAAGGCACCCTTGAAGGGCGATAACTCCGCCTTCTAGTGGACACCCTGCTAACAGCGATGCAAGGATGTTAGAATCGAATAGACTGAGCAACTGTGACAAACGCTATTAAAACAAATTTTGGTTTCACACATGTGCACTTCATATAACAGCGTTTATTTACTCCTACTTTTGTATATTTACTTGTTTGTTGCTTCTCTTCGGTTTCGTAAGTCTTATTCCCTCCACTCTGACTTTCCTTGAATCTTGTTCCCAAACAACTTCGCAGTTATGAAGGTCCTGCTACACTTTTAAAACGCAGTTTCTCTGCGTCTTCTCATAACTGGGAAAAGTAAGGAGATGCTACATCGAGTCGTTCCAGTTTCTGTATTAGTGCAACCTCACATGGATCCTGTCCATCTACATAGTGCTTCAGTATTGATCTGTTAACCGATTTAATTGGTCTAATATCGCCTTTACCAAAAGGTAATTTGATCGTTCTAATGGTTCAAATGGCTCTGAGCCCTATGGGACTTAACATTTGAGGTCATCAGTCCCCTAGACTTAGAACTACTTAAACCTAACTAACCTGAGGATATCACACACACCCATGCCCAAGGCAGGATTCGAATCTGCGCTCGTAGCAGCAGCGCAGTTCCGGAGTAAAGCGCCTAGAACCGCTCGGCCACAGCGGCCGGCTTGATCGTTCCATTTCATATCTCTAGACACTATTGGTCTGAGGTATTTGTACGAGTCGCATGCTGGGACCAATTTTAATTGCGAGTAATCCTGTATCAAATGAAGCAAAACATTTTTAACGTTCCACGAAGTACACTGTGTTAAATTTCACTCAATAAGAACAAATGGCAGTCATTTACATCATCGTAATATTAAGCCCTACTACAAATTTATTGGATAAAATATTTCATAGAAACTGATTCAGTTCAGAGAACCCTGGGATAGCAACTAATATATGCTCTTCAATATATGCTGTCTTTTTTTAACCCTTTGAGTAACAACGTTATGAGAACTAATCTAATTTTGGAAAAGAATATCCTTTGTTATTATAGAAAGCAACGAGTACAAATAGAAAGTTAAGAAGTTGGCTCCACTTTGGAAGTTAACATTTATTATCATAGTTAAGAGAAATACTAGAAGAAAAAGTAAACAGTCGTTTTAACGTTGTGGCTTCACTTTGGAACAACTGGGATATACTATAGTTATCAACTACCTGTAGCAGCACTACCGTTTGGGATAGGCAAACTCAGTTTTGGTGCTGAGGGCTCAAGTTACAGCCAGGCGCGGGCCTGTTTACAGTGAGTTATGCTCACCAGCAGTTGTGAAGTAAAATAGCGGCCACAGAGGTGTAGAACCGCGGAAAAATGGCCGGCCGGTGTGGCCGAGCGGTTCTAGGTGCTGCAGTCTGAAACCACGCGACTGCTAAAGTCGTAGGTTCGAATCCTGCCTCGGGCATGGCTGTGTGTGATGTCCTTAGTTTAGTCAGGTTTAAGTAGTTCTAAGTTTTAGGGGACTGATGACTTCAGATGTTAAGTCCCATAGTGCTCAGAGCCATTTTCAACCGCCGTAAAAAGTACACACAGAGCGGTTTACATGGCGGAAGTCAGAGGCAGAAGGGGAACACTGGCCAACCAAAGCGTTGTGAGTACGTGGCATGGAGAGGTGCGTTTAGCAAAACAGAGGAGCACAGCCTCATATAAATAGGTACCAATTCATTAACAAAGCATTCAAGTGTGTCCTGGATGGCGGGGCGTGCCCCACCAGCGGCTACACGCAGCAGCAGATGGGATGCCTGCGTTCCAGGCCACGGGGGGTCACTGGTTCGACCCGAGGCCAACGCGGGGTCCACAGCCAGCCAGCAGTGGGCTCGCCACAGCTCGCTACTGTTGGCTCTCAACACACGCCGGAGGCATCCGGAGGTGAGGGCCGCAGATTCGGACGCCAGACCATGGGCGCTTGTTGTCGCCGCCTTCTTAGCCACGCCAGCGAGGAAGCGCGCAGCGGATCGCCTTGCAGCAGGCGGCACTGAGGCATCAGAGGCGAAGGCCACTGAGTCCACTGCCGGCGCATCCTGACATCGACGCAACTCCGCGGCCGTACAATGCCGACACACAGCGGGGCGTTGCATGGGTCGCTCAGGCAGCCATTCCACGCCAAGCCAATTTGCAGACAGCGAAGTGGTGTCCTCAGAATTGTGGGACCCGGTGATGCAGACCGAGGGAAATGGGAGCACTGTAGCTGGAAATAATAAATTACTTGGAAAACTCAGAAGAGTCTTAATATGGTGCCTTCTACCTGTTTCCATTGCATACCCATCACTTCATGAGATATGTTTGAAAGCAATGCCACATTTTTTGTGGACACAATCCTGCATGTCCAAGCTTCCGTGAGATCATAATGCTGAAACCGTATTATAGCCATAAGTAACAACCAGGAATGGGCCTAAAATTTATTAAATTTGAATCAGAACTACTTACTACTTCACTGACTTTACTTCGAAGCAGCTCATAAAAGCAGTAGTATAAATGAAATTTACGTTACAATGTCTTTAGATATGATCCCCTCATCACGTCCACGATAAAAAATAACGAACATCACAATATACTACAGTCACATAGAGCAATCTCCGAGCCGACTGTTGCTTTGAACGCCATGACTGCTACGATGTACTACATCGTAGAAAATTGTTGGAATAACTCTGAGCACTATGGGGCTTAACATCTGAGGTCATCAGTCCCCTAGACTTAGAACTATTTAAACCTCACTAACCTAAGGACATCACACACATCCATGTCCAGGGCACGTTTCGAACCTGTGACCGTAGCAGCAGTGCAGTCCCGGACTGAAGCACCTAGAACCGCTTCATCACTGCGGCCATTTGTAGAAGTACCCTAGTGTATCACTACATGTCTTGCTAGAGGCTCTGATACTTCAAAGCAGAAGCAATAGCAACAAAATGTAGGTTTCCGGCAGAAATCAATGGTACTCAAGTGTTAAATACGCTTATTTACAGTTTTTATGCCAGGAACTGACTGTGCCATTTTAATTGCTAAGTACGCTTATGAAACGAGTGACGACAGTGGGTAATATCTTTCGAAGGGTGTGAAGGAATGGGGAGGAAGATCTCTAACACTTTAGCTACTGTGTACGGTTACGACATGAGCAACTGCCATGAGCAGCCAGTCCAAAAAGCTGCAGCAGAAACGTTCAGAAATTATACTGCCTGAATACCTGTAATCGTCATCTACTCCTGTCATATATATCGTTACGACGCCAAGGTGGTCCCAAATTGCAGTTTCTACAGAGAATAGGTATGAAAATTTTGAAAGAATGATATTGATTATTAATTTTTTGTATTTAATATTTGGTTGCATGTCTTTTGTTGGCATACTATAGACCTTTAATAAAATGTACGATAGATAATAGCATAATGGGGAACTATGAACTAGTTTTCATAACACTATACGTATTATTTTGGCTCAGTGAAAAAGTCAACTTGTTCAATGGCTTACACTTCACTGGTTCATGTTTTTGTGAAATATCTTTTTGAAGTACTCGTCAGTATTAATTTAATGTAAACTGGTTAGTTTGCCAACTAGTTAGCTTGCAATGCCATTCAGGAAGTGTGTAATTTAGTGTAATTTGATTTTTTTACTTCACTGACAGATGTAGGGATTGTATTAGTGTCACTATATATGCAAGAAATATTGCACTAATTCTCTATCAAGATATTTTCCTGTAAATATTTATACACAAATTTCTTTTTATACATCATATTTACACACTAACACAGCACTGAAAGCAAATGCGATACATATAAGAGCTAGAAACAAATATTCTCTTTGTCTAGTCGGTTGCGCGGAACGTGTGTTAGTATTATTTGTTAATTCTGCACTCTTACTGATTCGGAAGTGTTTATAGTTGCTCCGAAGTAGCTCTTCAGCGTGACGCCAGAGCTTTTACATTTGGTACGGTTACCCGTACCATCTGGTTTTCCTCTCCAAGACAGCAATCCTCACCATGTATATGGAGGACAGGATGATGAGTTCCTCACAACTGATGGCCCACATCGACAACAATCAGCTACTTGTCGGCTACATCACTGAACTGTTAGCTACCTAGGTATTCCAGAAGCTATGATGGTCAACACGGTGGATGATATCAATCACTCATTAGCTGTCGTGATCCCGGAATATGCCCTGAAAAGGAGGAGTTGTCAAAATTGGAGGCCTTCACCTTCCCCAGCGTGAGAAACAATCTGCAAATCGAAGTAAGTCGGGCATTAGGGAATTTTGAAAGCTTCGTTACAGAAGCTAACCAAATATCATCTGCCTGCGATGTTTCACATGTAACAGATATCACGGTGAACGTAGTTTCAGCTTCCGACCTCTATCAACAAATTACTACAAACATTTCGGGCGTGGAAACTGCAAGCATCCAGTAGTATACTAACTTCTGCATATGTGGAGATTATACTTGGTACGTAGGAATGTGGCAGACTGCGACGTGAAAGAAAATCGGTGGACGGTGTTCCAGTTAGCGCCACCAAGGCGCGCAGCTGACGACACGCTGAATCGCCGGAGCGCCGAACGCTACATCAAAGTCCAGCCAAAACATATGGCACAGGCGTGTGCCGATCATGCAGGTCCTTCGTACGGATGGGGCAGCAGGTGCCACGTCCTTGTGACCCCGCTTCTCGCCGCAGCGGACTGCAGGATCGACGCCTGACCACGCCCATCGGACATGGACGCCGCGAAACCAGGGCGGCCGGGTTTCGACACCTGACGAGGGCTCGCACCTGTAACGGCTGGAGTTTACATGCGAAGTTTACAGGTGCAGCCGCCCTCACCTCCGACGGAATCCCACTGCCCTTGAGAACCTGTCGAAGTCACAATGCCCAGGCGGAAGAACCATCGCTGTCCTGACCACCAGAAGAAGATTGAATCAAAAACTTGGGAAATGGCCAGTTTCTAATGAACAGCGAAGTATTAAAATACAGGGTGAACATTAACAAAACAGACATACTTCAGGAGTGGATATCAGACTGGAAATGGAGGAAAAGAGATCCTTGTAACATGTCTCTGGAAATGGACGGTGTGCGTACAACGACAATAAATCGTCCTTGAACGCATCCACGTCTCAACACATGTTCAAAACGACCTCCATTGGATCCATTTCACTCGTCACTCATCGCATCATGGATTGCTGCACTCCTTCGAACGTTCTGGCGGCACGGGAGTCATAAACACGCTGTTGAAGGGTTTGCATATCAGGAACTGTTTCAGTATACACAACTGTTTCAGATGACCCCAGAGGTAAAAACCCAGGGCGTTTAAATTCGTGATCTAGCAGGCTCCACTACATGGCCTCCTTGTCCTATTCAGCGTCCATGGAAGATGTTGCTGAAGTGTAGGCGAACTGTATTCTGGAAGTAGGGTGGTGCTCCAGCTCCAGAAATCACGTAGCAAGCCGTATTGCCAAAGGCACATTCTCAAGCAGGCCACGCATTTCGCACGATATCCAAGTACGTTGCTCCGTGAAGGTGTTGCAGAATAATAACCGGTCAAGGTTTTTGGTCGCCAGGAATCCCTGGCCCCATATTGATTCTGAACCGATGCTGATAAGACGCCCTCACCATTCCCCGAGGATTAACTGTAACTCACAGATGGCGATTATTCAGACTTAATGGCAGTTCTTATAAGGGTTGCTTCGTCGGTAAATAGGACTGACGACAGATCTCACAAAGTTATGATCGACAGATCGATCGCGGGCATGGATATCCCCTGCTGATAATCCTTCGCACTCGTTGCAGGTGACAGGAATGGTAGCGGTTGTCATGCAGGATACACATAATCGTTCTTTGGCTTGAACCGTGTTGGCGGAGCCTGGAGCTTGTCCGAAGGTTCGACTGAATATCCTATGGAAGTCGGCTCTCCAAACCTAGTGCACACATATTCCGCCGCCTCCCTGCATGTTCGTCTGTCTCAGAAGACCCATGATCACATAAAAGCCCGAAAAGGGCTTGAAATTGGCGTGATGTGGTTGATGTCTGTGGGGGGGGGACTTTTTTTAGTTTGGAATCACTGGCCCTTGACCGTTTACACTTCCTTCGCCGTACACAAACACCATTCCGGCCTGTTTCCGACATGAATACGGGAACATTCTGTAACTTACAGCACACTGCGGGAATCACACAGCATGTAACACACGATGAACACGGGGCATGTGGTCAGAAAAACCGTCATTCGTCAGCACTACCTACCGTGGGACCGAAGCATTTCTGGGCAAATGTTCATAATACAGTTTTCCTCCACTTCCAGTCAGGAATCCGTCCCTGCAGTTCGTCGGTTTTATTAATATTCACACTGTGTAGAATTGTACATTCTGTGTTTCTTTATAGGCGAAAGTGGAGTAATTCGAAACGATGATACGGTATTAAAAAAAGCGGATATTTAGGAAATAGCGCCATTAGCATTGGCCGTTATAGGTGTTAGAAGTTTCCTAAGCAATATGCAAAAGTTGGTAAAGAATACACTGTAAACTGAAGGCCTGCTTGTTAAGCTTCCAGTCTCGTACTTTGCCAGACGCTGGATCTAGATGTTCTTTAGATACTTGCGTGAGACCTTCGTTACAGGCAATATCGATCCCCACTGTGGTGTATCAAATGATGTAGGTCTCTTCCTGTCGAATCCTGTACCTCAGCTTTTGCTATTTGTGTTCAGTTTGGAAGATGACAACCCATCCAAGTATCTGTCCTGCTCCCAATATCACAGACGGCAAAGACCTCAAGAACTGTCTATGTTTAATTCTTTGAGTGCCAGTGCTTCCTGTCTAACACCATCATTTTCTTACTTTTTTTTTTAAAATTGATACCAGTAACTTTCGTGTGAAACCATCGGCGCTCTTGCAAAACAGAGACATCTAGCGGTACAATGAGGCACATATACAAATGTAATTCATTGCAACAGTCATATACAGCATTCCAAAACAACAGTCGGGGTTGAGATTGTACTCCGTTATTGTAGGAGAATGTAATTCGTGGGTTTTCGTTGTTGATCATTATGAGTCTGTACTCCTGCAGTCTTGTGTGGCTTCGAAATAGAACCCCTGGAGGATATACATTTATTACATTTCAGGCCCATTTTTGCTTTTTATGTGGAACTAAAATGTGGTTTCGACATTATGAGTTCATAGAAGTTCCGAAATGTTGGACTATGTCTAGGAAAACTGCGAAACCGATTGGTGTGTGGCTGAAAATTATACGTCACCTGGTTCCAAATTGTAACCACAACTCTGAAACCATTTTTTGTTTACCTTTTACCAATTTCTTCTTGTTTTCTTTGCTTACTATGACAATAAAGGTAAAAAATTGTGAAAAATTTTAAAAATGTATTCCAAATTGACTCCACGTCCACAAAATAAAAATGGTTCAAATGGCTCTGAGCACTATGGGACTTAATATCTGAGGTCATCAGTCCCCTAGAACTTAGAACTACTTAAACCTAACTAACCTAAGGACATCACACACATCCATGCCCGAGGCAGGATTCGAACCTGCGACCGTAGCGGTCGCGCGGTTCCAGACTGAAGCGCCTTTAACCGCGTGGCCACACCGGCCGGCCACAAAATAATTTATTGTTATTTTTTTCCATTTGTTATTGTGTCAGTTGCTATGTTAATAAAGGCCAGTTCTGCTAAATTTTAAAATTATTCTTATATTGTTGTGACTCAGTCTTAATAGCTGGCCGTTGTAGCCGAGCGGTTCTAGGCGCTTCAGTCGGGAACCGCGCTGGTGCTACGGTCGCAGGTTCGAGTCCTGACTCGTGCATGGTGTGCGTGATGTCCTTAGGTTAATTAGGTTTAAGTAGTTCTAAGTTCTAGGGGACTGATGACCTCAGATGTTAAGTCCCATAGTGCTCAGAACCATTTGAACCATCAGTCTTAATTACACTGACTACAGGGATGCACTGTAAAATACTTGCATTCCATCCTGCATGTACGTTAACGAGTGACTACAACTTTTCTTACCTACGGACAAACAATTCTCACCGACCTTACCGCGGCCTGCAGAAGTAAATACACACCGTAATTTACATGAGTGCCCTCAATATCGAAACCCCATACCCCATACATTATGAAGTCATTCTTCTATGTTAGATTCCGTACCTGCTCGGTGACCATAGGTAAGCAAATTCGCAAGAACTGAAGCAATGACACCCTTCATTTCTCGCTGAACTGACCGAGAAGATGATGTTATTGATTTTGGTGCTCAGCGTACACGCAAAAAATATTAACCATAAAATACTCAGGCACCTCTTAAATGACACATTTAACTGTCTTCCAGCTTAAATTAAGAAGTCTATAACTGAATTTCAATGAAATGTAAGAATAGCCAACTGGCACACATAAAATTTGCTAAGACGAATACTCATAAATCACCCTGTTATAGTCAGACATGGTTCTAGTACCAGCAGACTGTACCCTTTAAACATTTTTTTTTTTAAAGTGGAAACCGATTTCGCAGAAAATGTGGCGCTTAGATACTTGTCGAAAGACCGCGGCACATCAGAAATACTCACTAAATGTAAGACACAATGAATAAGACAGGAGACAAGGCCTCCCAACTGGAAATCTGAATTCCGAACATGGAGACGATAGACGGCAGTGCCTTAAAGACAAGGCACTACCTTGTTAATACCCATCAGATACCTCCCTTTTCATTGTGTTTCAGAGATTGTCATACAGTTTCATTCACCCTTGGTGTATCTATATTCTCTCTGATTGATATTAATCTGATGGACTATTAGGGTTAGGGTAAGCCACTGATTGATCTTACATTTCTTGCATGACTCCAGTTGCAGTGGTAGAATTAAACTCGGTTATAGAGACAGATTTTTGGACACTGGAGGCGAACATTGCACTACGGGCAGCTTTAAAACTTTCCTCGAGTATCAAGCGAATTCGAGGATTCCTTTGTAGTCACCGAAGTGGACCGTGGGCACGGCATGGCAGTGGTTTATGAGTCGCCATTCTGGTTGTTAGCCTTGTTCCACTGTCGGCCACGGAAGAGGGTGGCAAAGCCAAGTCTGAAAGCAAAATGACACTTCTTTAGGAACTGTCGGCGACGAGCAAGCTGGCGCCGGCCTAATCGGTTTATTATCGAGTCGACGCGGTATGTGAACCTGGTCTCCTTATATCGTGTGCGGGTCCAGGTGAAGCGGCGTCGGACTGTCGGCTTTCTAATTACAAGAACAGCGTACCCTTGAGACGGGACGACGAATTTCTCCAGATGCCGCGTTGCTTAGATACCGCCGAGCCCAGCCGAAATGGCGCCCACTAAATTGTTTTATGGACGAGACGGATATTGTTTTCAGTTGAAAGCTTCTCTCATCCGCAGGATCTCCAGGCACTGTGTGCTGATTTTACGGAGAGCAGAATGTGTACTGCACTGCAGTGATTGGTTGAGAAAGATCGGGTCTCCTTGATAGAAAACATGATTGGCGCGGTAACTACTGCCAGGTCATGATAGGTTTATTTGAGAACATCGGGGGGAACGGATTTTTCGGAAGGTTTTGAGCAAAAGGGAGAGACAAGGATTTGCTTCTCGGCCGTCGCGGAGTACAGTCACTACAGCTCTTCTGTTTCTACAAGAAGAGCAGTTAGTTGTAAAGACGTCCACACACCCGGGTGAAACTTTATATTGGCGCGGACGAGAGACAATCACCGGCGGACGTGGTGTCATCTCCCGCAATACAGCGCATCGGCAGCACCTGTCTGCAGACGACAGCGTCTCGTCTTTCACCGGCTATATCGGTAACGTTGCGCAGCTTCGGGAAATTCACAAGCCTATAAATCGTTTTCACGACCATCCTTTTCCATACCAGCCTTGTATTTGCTATAGTCACTCCCACTGTCATTGCATTCTTAATTGTATCTTGACGCAAGAAGCCAATCAGTGGAACTATCCAGCAGAATGTGCTTCAGTAGGTTGGCTGCCTTCCACTCACTGAAGTCAGTCTCATTTAAACATAAATTGTAATTAGATTCTCTTTATGAAGCCGTAGGTCGTTGTTATTAATTTTACAATTCCCCCAATTTTCATTCCCTACTTTGTCATTTATGATGTTCTGGGTTTGAAGGAATTAAATTGCGTCAAATCAGCCAACTCAGGGGTGATCCACACTGGGGCCTCTAGTCAGATTTCCTTACGCTATTGATAACCGTGGTACCTCTTGGGTGCGGTGATTACGACATTTTAGTGTATCAGACGGCGAGCCGCCGGCACCATATTCTAGCTTGCATATTGGTGACCCTCCAGTGAACAGATTTTCTCCTCGGTTTGCTCTGATAACAGTAATCAGTCCATAATCACATTTGTTCTTCCAGTCCGTTTTTTTTTTTTTTTTTGTTCCGTGGTAGCATTTAAAGTTGGCGAGAATGTTAAAAAAAATTGTCTCTTTCTACATAACATATTTATTTGTGTTCATGGTTTGATTTTGTGGGTTCCGTACCACATCCACGTCTTTGTAAGTTCAGCGTTGTTACCTACGTTGAAAATATTTGTTTAGTATATTTGAGAGTCAGTTATTATTAGGTGTTCTTACATATGCATTGTTTTTGTTTTGTGTTCTGTTTTTTTGTTCTCTTTGCGGGTCGTGCTAAATAATTATTTTATCCTCCATTGTCGTGAATGTTGACGAGGGCTAAAGTGAAATTACATCCTGACCCACTCGGGAAATACGATGGAACAAGCTAATAGCGATGTCGTCAACCCTTCTGTTTTGATTTGGTTCCAATCCAGATAGAGAGGCATTCTCACATCGGACGATGGCAAGAGTAAACCATCCACTTCCAGTACTCCCTGTGGCAACCACGGAATAAAATCGGTCCATTCAATATGAGTCTTTGTGCGGTTCTATTTGAGCAAAGTTTATTCTCCTGGCTTATTATGTGTTTGTAGATAGGCATGCGATGGCGACTTTGACGATACATACGTCGACGAGGCATAGTGTTTCAATGCTGTTGCAGATCTAGCTCACAGCGGAATGATTCCGCTGGTCTGCGTTGGCCGCTTTTATACTGAGCGCCTGACCTTCACTACATAACGGCGCTGATAACGGACTTAGCCGCTGCGAGGGCCGGCGCGGGAGCGTTATCCCGTACGCGTGCTCTGGTCTCTTTAGGAGCACGCGTACTCGCTGGCGCGCCGGCCCAAGAGGGTTGCATCACGCAGCCTCGCAGGCGCTCAGCGGCCAACGTGGCACTATGTTTTCGTTTTTTTTTTCAGATTGTTCCATCCTTGAGCTCCCGTTCACCACATGTACGTCTAGCGATTCGTGGCTGACGCTGCAGATCAGAATTTATTAATAATTACAGTACAGGGCTACATCACCAGTGACAGTTACGTTATCAGCAAGTACACCAAGTCCTTTAATCCATACATGAATGTTTTCATAAATACTATCTTTGCGACAGGAGTTGGTATACAAAGAAAAACGCATATTACTACAATCATAACTAGCTCTAGATTGGGTCTTAGCATCTATTCCTCAATGCCTGGTCTTGCAAGCGATGACATCTCGGTCGGCGAATGATTCCAATCCAGATAGAAAGGCATTCTCACATCGGACGATGGCGAGAGTAAACCATCCACTTCCAGTTCTGTTTTGGTAACTACTAAACAACAACAGGCCACTGGTGGTTAGTCCCTACTATAAACATTCCTTGTTTAATGTTTTCATGTAACGTTACCGTCAGATAACTTTTTTTTTTCTTTTGTTTACTCTGGATAATTTATTTTCGTATGCATCCTCACCAGTTTTTCATTTACTGTTAGTCTTGTATTACAACATATTTTTCATGCCGGCCGAAGTGGCCGTGCGGTTAAAGGCGCTGCAGTGTGGAACCGCGAGACCGCTACGGTCGCAGGTTCGAATCCTGCCTCGGGCATGGATGTTTGTGATGTCCTTAGGTTAGTTAGGTTTAACTAGTTCTAAGTTCTAGGGGACTAATGACCTCAGATGTAAAGTCCCATAGTGATCAGAGCCATATTTTTCATGAGGAAATTGGGACTCAGTTACACAAGTGTGTCCTCCATACATTAATGAAAAGTGAATAAAAATTTCGTAATAGTCATGTTTCATGAATGAATCAGTGCGGAAAGACATTAAGTCACGTCACTATGGCTCTCTCTTTTCTTTGCTCAGGGATACTGAATGTACGTGGTCACTTTTCACATAGGGAGGAATATCTTTTGTAAGGATTTCCCCTTTCCTTCTTCTAGTGTGCATGTGTGTGTTTGCGCTGGGCACGATTTAGCTACACATTGTCAACGAATTAGTTCTGGGTGCTTGCCAGATGATCTAGTCCACAAAACTAACAATGACAACTTATTGCAATTGGAGGAGAAGATTTGTGTGTGCACGTGGGTATCCATGTGAATGAATGAGCGCAACTTGAGGTATGAGACTAAAATTGGCTGTGGGGTTGGCGATGTTCCCCCCCCCCCCCCCCCCCCCCCATGACTACTGCCTTTTCTTGCTCCACCACGACTAGTGTCTGTTCTGATGTTTTCATTGAGACATTTCTCTTGTGTTGTGTCACACTATCCATTGACGTAAGTGAGCCACAAACGGTAAAAAACGATTTACTGTGAGTGGCTGTAATGAAAGACGGCGGTGCCTTCCCGGCATGCCGCTGTCGTGGTAATACCCGTCAGTTACCTCCCCTTTCATTTTGTTTCAGCCATTATCATAGCATTTTATTCGCCCTTGGTGTATCTGCATTCTCCCTGATTCTTATCAATGTGATGGACTATTAGGGCTAGGTTAAGCCACTGATTGATCTAACAGTACTTGCATGCCTTGAGTAGCAGTAGTAAAAGTAAACTCGGCTATAGAGACAGAATTTTGGACGCTGGAGGTGACCACTGCATTAGGGACAGCTTTAGAACTTCCCCGGGCAGCAAGTGAATTCGAGGATTCCCTTGTAGTCGCCGAAGTGAGCCACCATTCTGGTAGTCAGCCTTGTTCCGCTGTCGGCCAAGCAAGAGGGTGGGAACGCCATGGTTGAATGCGAAATGACACCTCTTTAGAACCTGGCGGCGCCGGGCATCCTGGCGCCTGCCTAACTGGTTTATCAGTGACTGGACGCGGTGTGGGAGCCTGGTCTCCTTACCTCGTGTGCGGATCCAGGTACAGCGGCATCGGGCTGGTTGTTTTTACTAGGAAGCTTTTCTCATCTTGTAAAATGTGCCGTGGTGTTGGGCTGCAAGACCTCCAGGCATTGTGTGCTGTTTTTACGGAGGATTGCGTACTGAACTGCAGTTATTGGTTGAGGAAGATCGGGCCTCCTTGACAGATAACATGATTGGCATGATAACTACTGCTGGGCCATGATAGGTTTATTTGAGAACATTGGGGTGAATGGGTTTTTCGGAAGGTTTCGTGGAAAAGGGAGGCACGAGGACCGTCGTGGAGTACAGTCCCTAGAGCTCTTCCGTTTCTAGAGAGAAAGCAGTTAGTTGTAAAAACGTCTAGACCCGTAGGTGAAACTTATGTTTTTCGGGATGGAAACAATCACCGGTGGACGTGGTGTCATCTCCCGCAATACGACGCTCTGGCAGCACCTGCCCGCAGACGACAGAGTCTCGTCTTTCACCGGCTATATCGGTTACGTTGCGCAGCTTCGGCAGAAGCCTATCAATCGTTTTCACGACCATCTCTTTTCATGCCAGCCTGGTAATGAGTCTCTCCTATTGCCCATTGGACGTTTAATTGTGTCTTGACGTGAGAAGCCAATCAGTGGAACGATACAGCAGTGTTTGCTTGAGTAGTTTGGCTGCCTTCCACTCAAAGTATCCAGCCTCATTTACACTTCAATTCCGGTTAGGTTCCCCAAGTCTACAGCCAGCCAACCTGAGTTTGCGTTAGTGATATGTTACATAGTTGAAGTTTCTGTTTATATGTTTGTTCACTCCTGACGCTGACATTAGTTAACAAATCTCAATGTGACACCATATGTCTTTGTTATTAATTTCTGAATGACATCCATTCTCACTCACTACGATGTCATTTATTTTGTTCTGGGTTTGAAAGAATTAAATTATTTTTATGTCAAGTAAGCCT
The DNA here is from genome assembly GCF_023864345.2 of Schistocerca serialis cubense. NCBI lineage: Eukaryota > Metazoa > Arthropoda > Insecta > Orthoptera > Acrididae > Schistocerca > Schistocerca serialis. The sequence goes on along the minus strand of NC_064642.1, from coordinate 436,472,980 downwards.
ACCCAGGGGAGATCCACACTGGGACCACTAGTCAGACTTCCTTGCGCTATTGATAACTGTGGTACCTCTTGGGTTTGTTGGTTACGACGTTTCAGTCGTTTGACACAAGGCGAACTGCTGCCACCATAGACTAGGTTGCAGACGCATGACAGATATTGAAGTTCTTTGGTGAATTTCATTGAACACAAAAATCTAGTGACATTCAACAAAGATCCTTATACTATGATATCTTCATCGTTCAGCAACCGTTCTGCAACGGATGTAATGTTTTGCACCACCCATATTTCTGTAGTTCGTAATTCGTATGTTACAAAAGGTTGAGTCGCTTCAGATCATCTCCTAAGGGACTCCACACACACACACACACAGATATATATATATATATATATATATATATATATATTGGTCCTAAACATACGTATTACACTAATAATACGTCCTAACTTGCAGAAGCCGTTGGGGACAACATGAAGAAAAATGGTTCAAATGGCTCTGAGCACTATGGGACTTAACATCTGAGGTCATCAGTCCCCTAGAACTTAGAACTACTTAAACCTAACAAACCTAAGGACATCACAAACATCCATACCCGAGGCAGGACTCGAACCTGCTACCGTAGCGGTCGTACGGTTCCAGACTGAAGCGCCTAGAGCCGTTTGACCACACCAGCCTGCTAACATGAAGAAATATGTCAAGAAATATCGAAATTATGGGGCATGACCTACAGGAAAAAGACGCATACCGAGCATTAATCAATACCGTGGAAGTAGCGGTGGATGGCAGCTTTCCAAAGAAAAACATGTTTGCTATTATGATGAAATGCTCTCTCCTGGACGGAATCCTGAATTATCCAGAGGCGTTGCAAAATGCAGACTTGCCTTCAAAACTAATTGCCATTGTTCTGGCTTGGATAATTTCTTGAAAGTGAAAAAATTATACGTGCGATTTAATAAAGGCGTTTAGAAATATACGACCGCAATCCAGTCTCCCGCTACGGTTGCTGATTAGAGGAATTCGTCAAATTACTTGCTTCTCCCACGGTCCTGTTCCTAAATTTTCCATCTCTTTTTGAAGATGACTATCGTCACCTCCAGTCTATTCCCTTCTGTAAGAGAGGAATAAATAAGCTATTAAATTAGAGAGTGACAGCTCTCGTGGATCAGATGTCATTCATTAATCTGTGTCTGAGGATCTACCAATGGAAACGAAATGTTATACTACTCCATTTTAGTCGCTAATGGATGAGACGGGATCTAATGGAAACAAGAAGACAAGTCCTATATTTCTGGGCCTCCAGACCTCTTATTTACACGGGGGCTTCCAGACCTCTTTCTTAGAATTTATGATATCACATGATCAAGGTCAGAGCCCAGTCATGACGGCACAGGCCACTACATCAACATCCTCACACGCTAAGCCATGCACCCTCCCCCCCCCCCCATCTAACCCCTCTTCCAACCCCTCTTTAGTGAATGACAACACAGTAAGATAAAACGAAAAAATTTATCACAGTAAAGTGTTTTACTGAGCATTAAAATGAAGTATCCAGTCACAATGTAGCACCGCAGAAGGCATCTTGGCAGAGCTCCAATGTATCCAAATTTTCAGAAATTTTTTGTCCCATGTGCAAATGTATTTATTCAGAAAATTATTTAAAGGGTTTATCTTGTGGTATTTTCAGATCTAAAATATCTCAGTAACACACAGACACACACATACAATATTTATGCAATGAACGTAAATGGTAAGCAGCACTAATCAAAATGCAAAGTTCGGTTTGTAGACCATACATTGTTTATAGCAAAGCAGAGTTCCAAAATAAGTATTTTCCTCATAGGTATTTGTCTATAGTTTTTGTCAATTGTAAGGATGTTTTCCCCATTTCTAAACCATCAGCAGAAACGGAAATTTAAATAATATGTGATGTGTAAGACTAGCAGTGGAGCTTGTGTGAAGTATGGATGGTAGAAGACGTGGTACTGCCAGAAGTACAGCTGTGAGGACGCATCGTGCGTGTTGCGTAGGCAGCTCAGTCGACAGAGCACTTGCCCGCGAAAGGCAAAGATCCACAGCTAGTATCTCACTCCAGCACACAGTTTTACCCTACCAGGATGTTTTATAGTAGCGTACACTCCGCTGCAGAATGAAAATATCATTCTGGAAAGACCCTCCAGGCTGTGGCCAAGCCATGACTCTGCATATAAGGATATATCATTCATTCCAGGACTGCTAGTTTTGCATGTTTCGAATGAAACCTTCTGTAAAGTTGTAAAGGTAGGAGGTGAGCTTTGAGAAAGGATCGTGAGTCGTACTTATGTAGATCAGTCTGCAGAGCACTTTTCCCATGAATGGCAAAAGCCTCCAATCTTGGAGCGTCACACAGCTTTGCTCTGTCAGGAAGTTTCATGTATATGCGTACACACATAGACCATCAAAATCTGTGTGTGAAATATATTAACCTGAACTCTCAAATTATGTGCCCCAAACCCATTTTCATGCCTAAACACATGTAGCAAAAAAAAAAAGCATGGTTAACACCCAGATAACCTTCATATTAAGTTTTATTTAGGCAGTGTAGTAAATCTACCCATATGAATGAAGCTTATAACTGCAGAAAACATATCTGATAAAGTTGTATGCTAAGGATAAGGACACACACACAAATAGGCAGTATGAATTACTTAGAGCTAGTGGAGAAATTTAATTAGTTCTGCATGTTCTAACACAATGCAGCCTCTGATGAAATATTTTCATATTTAAGTTCTTCTGATATTTAGAAGAGTTACAATGATGTCTCTACATGTAAAATATGTATAGGGTGTTGTCACTTTAATCTGAAGATATGTTGTTGGTGGTTCATAGAACGAACGGGCATCATCTTATGTTGTTACAAGTTTTTCAGTAGCGTTTCACCTTAATAAACACCGTTTTAGGGGAGATGAAGACAATGACCTATGTTTTACTCTTCAAGTATAATTGGTAATATTAAAAGCCTAATATTGATTTAATTTACGTTCGTGCTAGAAATGGAACTTTAATTTCAAAACAAAATTACGAGCAATGCTGCAATATTTACCAATCCATTCTACAGAGTCTATAATAAATTAATAAATAGGAACAAAAACTAATCAGATTAAGCGATGTGATGAAACACACATACACACACACACACACACACACACACACACACACACACACACACAGCGCTGTCAAAGGCAGACGAAGGTAGGGTTTGGATGAGGTCTTTTTTTGTTGTTGTTGTGATGTGAAATTTAAACTGTACTATTTCGTAAAACACTGGGAAAATTACAAGTCTGCATACAGCATAACAACACGACCATAGCTGGTGCTCCAACAACACAGAGATGGAACATAGTCTAGGACAACGTTATTGTTAGGCAGAGATGAAAAGCCAACAAGATAAAAATTAATAATATATCGTTTGGCCCACGAAACAACTTTATTCGTGGTATTCAGTCTTAACGCAGCAATATTTACAATCGAAAATGTTGTGCAGAAAGAGGTCCTGACAACGCTTTTCAGTGCTGTCAAAACGAAAAAGAGAGAAAGAGAGAGAGAGAGAGAAAGCGAGAGAGAGAGAGAGAGAGAGAGAGAGAGAGAGAGATTGATATCTAAGTTAATGTAGTGTATAAATCAGAGAGATGATGATAATGAGACAAATGTGGATATATCGTATGTAATTTTTCGATATTATGTGTGGACATAAACTGGGTCAGCTTTCCTGAAAATGTAGCAACATGTCCTCCAAAACTGTACCGGCTAGCTCTGGAATGACATCAACTTACCTCAGAGTTTTATCGAATTGCCATGAAACTGTATCAGTTTGAGCTGCATTGTCTGCCACAAAACTGAATCAACTTGCTCCACAGATTGTATCAGCTTGCCTCCGAAACTGTACGTCCTTGCCCCTAAATTGTGTCAACTTGCCCTAAAACTCTTGTGACCTTGCCACAAATGTGGATATATCGTATGTAATTTTTCGATATTATGTACAGACATAAACAGGATAGGCTTACCTGAACATGTAATAACATGTCCTCCAAAACTGTACCAGGTAGCTCTGAAATGGCATCAACTTACCTCAGACTTGTATCGGATTGCCATGAAACTGTATAAGTTTGACCTGAAATTGTCTGCTCCAAAACTGAATCAACTTGCTCCACAGATTGTATCAGCTTGCCTATCAAACTGCACCGCCTTGCCCCTAAATTGTGTCAACTTGCCCTAAATCTCTTGTGACCTTGCCTCCTGAAGCACTACTAACTTTCAATGTAACTTTATCAACTTGGCACCAAACGTAATCAGCTTGCCTCAAGACACTTGTCCAAAACTGTATAAATTTGATCGGAAACTTAACATCTTTACGCTTAAACTGTATCTGCTTGCTCCTGTAATTGTATCAACTTGCCCCCAAAATCGTATTGACTTGCGAAACTATAACAATGATTGTTAGTTTCAGGGCAAGCTCAACACTTTCAGGGCAAGCTAATAAAGTCTTTAGGGACAAGTCTTCACAGTTTCAGGGTACAATGATACAGTTTACGTGTGTACACAACACCAAAACATTATGTGTAATATTCCCATAAGTACTTCACCATCATAATATCTCTCACTTCTACACCACAATAAATTTCCTCTCTCTCTCTCACTCTCTCTCTTTCCATTTCTATAAATACTGTACTGCATCTTCAGGGGTTATTCTCCACAATACAATAAAATACAGATAATACCAAACTAGGATTTAACAATCGGAAACAGAAGCCTTTGGCGGAAACAATTTCCATAAAGGAAGAAGAAGAAGAAGCCACTGAAAATGTGCAAGGAAGTCTTCAAACACTGTATTTGGAAAAATCTGGGTATGTCTGATGAATACAAAATATCAGAATTCATAGTAAATAGCAATTCAATGTGTCCATGAATAGCCGGCCGGTTTGGCCGAGCGGGTCTAGGCGCTTCTGTCTGGAACCGCGCGACCGCTACGGTCGTAGGTTCGAATCCTGCCTCGGGCATGGATGTGTGTGATATCCTTAGGTTAATTACGTTTAAGTAGTTCTAAGTTCTAGGGGACTGATGGACTCAGATGTTAAGTCCCATAGTGCTCAGAGCAATTTGAACCATTTTTTATCAATGAATAGGAGAATTCACCCAAAATGCATTCTACATTAAAGTACACCCGAAAAATCTGTCTGTAAATATCAAATACCATTGGATCATCTTAGATAGGATGGTTACATTGTATCTAAAAGTGGTAGACTGGACAATAATCACCTGGCCATAGCGAAGCTTCTACCAGGGTTTAAAACCAAACAATAACTACTTTTAATGAGAATTCATTTGCCAAACTTATAAACTAAAAATTATATAAAAATCTTCTGGAAGAACGTACTGGAGAAGAATTTGAAACTACATCAGACATGTGGAATGTTACAACAGCAGTGTAATGTAGTAATATAACGAGAAATTACAATTGCGGAAAGCCCTAGGCTAACTTAATTGCAAGAAGGATGGAGTGAAATCCGTAAAACACATAGTTTATAGGAAATAAAATAGATATGTACTAGCATTCAAGAAAACATCTGTTTTCGTTAGATCAATGGTTGGAAAAGGAATTAGATGACTCATATGTAGATTTCGAGTTAAAAATGAAGTTGTATGTTATTAATACCACGCTGAAAATAAATAAACAAATAAAGGAACAGATATGCTCACTGTGTTAACGTATATGGATATATTAACGAAGATTTTGTATAAGAATGTGACTAGTCCAAAAACAGTCTTTTGAGCTAATGCCCCCAATGGCTACTATCCCCTTGCTCTTTTTTGTCACCACATCTATTTCACAGCAAATTTTTTTTTTTTTTTTTTTTTTTTTTGGCAAATGCAGTACAGATCAAAGAAATATTCAATGTTCAGAATTGGAAGTCTTCAATTAGAAAATCTTGCTCTGCTACGAAAATTAGACTACTCTATTGTTATTTCAACAAAGCAGAACATGTACAAGAATAGTGGGTGTACTATTCGCATCAATCTGGACTTGCTACTATGCACCACATTCAGAGAAAGCGTCCCTGGAATGCTGACGAAGGAGGATGTCGGAAACATGCTTCTGCATTTTCCTACATATTGGGAATTAAAGGTACAGATATTTCAATTGGAAAAGTATGATTCCCCAGCATTCATAGAATAACCAAGCGCCGACTGTACAGAGTCCAGAATACTAATCTTAAGATTGAACTGTCTTCAAAGATAAAACAGGTAACCATGAACACAGATCAAAAAAGATAGCAGAGCCGATCTTTCAGTTCGTTGAATGTTATATGAAGTCCTTTAAAGCAATGCAGACATACTACGCTCTGTGTGATAACCCAGATCGAAAATATCTTCCAAATGATTTGACCATAGGTGATACACATCTTGAATTTTGACGAAAGTACCATATCAATTTTCCTTAGAAAAGCTACTGGGCAGTGTATAAAACTATTAACATACATTTTGAATGTCTGATACGTGAACAGTAAAATAAAAGCTGAGGAAAGAGATTTTGAGAACAGTCAACTAGTAGCACAAAAGATATTAAGCTTCAAAAGGGCAGAGGTTTTCGTAAGTATCAAATGAATCTATATTTTAAAACAATAATAGTGAATCATTGATGTACGCAATACTTGCCGCTACCGCACTTGCAGTTGTGCTACAGTGTTTTTGGGGTCCACAGTCTGGCAAAGACTCAGTTTCAGTTTATTGCTATCTTGAACGTGACGGAAGGAAAGGTCCTAATGAAGTAATATCATTATTTTGAACCATGTGTACAACACTACACTAGAAAATCCTAGAGATGAGCTTGTTCAGGTAGATATTGTGGACAGAACAAAAATAAACATGTTGTTCAATTTTTGTACTGTCAAGCGCACATTTTCAACGTCTCCAAAAGTATCACATATTTGTTTCTTGTGCGAGGACACCGCTATTTACCAAGTGATCAGGACTTCTCTTTGATAGGACATAAGAAGAGGAACCGAAAGACAGCAGAAATTCCTAAATCTTGGGTTAGCAAAGTTGATGAAGTCGTGCAGTACCCCTTCCATTCCACCTGAAAATAATGAAACATTAAAATTTTTTACACAATAAATATGCTAGTGACTCATTTTTTCTGAAAACATGTAAATCTCTACTGAAACTGTTGCAGGTACAGATGTTTAATAATGATGGGGAAGATTCGTTTTGTGTCTCATTGTGATACTCTTACTTTGGTTGTTGAGAGAAGTCCTGCTACGGAATATAATACTTTGCATTATACTACCTTGGATTTACGTAAGTGTAATTAGCCACCTAAAGCCATAAACCTCTGCAATTTGACGCCCTTCCTGGATGAAGAAAACAAAGCCTTCTCCTAGTACCCATTTTATGGTGCTGCAGATGAAAATAGTAATGAAGAGAAAGATATGGAAGTTGATGTTAATGATGATGATTATAACCATGTTGGGTGCGATAATAAATAACAAGTGGTAATGTAAACAGTAGGAATAAATAACCGTCTATGATCAGTGTATTTGAAAGATAATAATGTTTTTTCTTTTGATTGGTAGATACCGTTTCGGAAACACAATAAAATAGTCCTATGAATCATATTATAGCTTTTTTCCCTAATTTTCTTGAAATATCAGACAAGTACAAAGAAAAAATGTCCATAAGAATTACAAGTAATTATAATATGTTGTGAATATCATTTGGATGCTTATTGTGCTTCAGTTTAATTGGTGGAAAGTTTTTTTTTTTAATTCACATAAGTCAATATTTATGACCCATCCAGTTTTTGTAATAAACTCCTAAAATGCTTTCATATACTTAAGCCAATAAAAATTTTTATCTTTTTGACATTTGGATGGTGTTCATGAAATGTAACTGGAAGTTTGTAGTTGGGAGACCTTGAAAACTAGTAGGAACTAAGCAGTTGAAAGAACAGCAACCCTCATTTGTACTACCAGACGAAATTAATGTTCTAGTATGAGGGTTACTGTAATGGCTGGCATTATCAGCAGATAGTGGTAGATGCTTTGCATAGAAAGCTAAAGCTAACGGCTTTACCATGGAGTCGCTATAAGATTTGGCTGAGTTTGAAATTATAGCAGTCCTCATTTCTTTCGTAAATGATCTGTATTACTACTATTCATTATGCTATTTCACTGAAGTATGATATAATTTTCGCCGTCTGACAGTAGAAGGTTACAGCGTTTTGATGATACAACGCAGTTATTATACTAGCCATCGGTGATTGTAATGTTTGGCTAAGATTTCAGTTTTAGGGATAATTTTAGGAAGTTGGAATAGCATTTTTTCCGTTTCTTATCCTCAGTGGCAGCTGGACGTTATGCTGTAAGATCGATCAACAGTAATGTCCACACATGTTTGTCAATGCTATAGAGTCACTTCTTATGTACTTTGATGAACGCAATGGTCACAGAACAACTTATTTAAGTAGCGTAAATAATTGAACTATACACCATTTAATAAATAGTATCTTAATTTTCATTCGGAAATATTTATTTAGAATGACCATTACGCTTGAAAAGTGTGGTAAAAAGGTCACAATTTGATCATCAACAAGTACTGCTAATCTAGAAGTTATCAGTAGTGCCAATTTAAAAGCAGGTGTTTCTTTTTTTTTTTAATCTTATACAGCAAGTAATTTATGACACTCGTCCATGTGCTCAAGATATTAAGAAATAATACATTTCATTACAGTGCAAAACTTATATATTTGTACAAGGAGATATATAGCTATACTTGTGCATTACAATAAGCGATCAGCTTGTGTTTTGTACTCAAAATCGTTGCTTATTACGAAAAATAATTTTATTTTTTGACGAAGTTGTAAATTAGGGGTATCGATTTTTACCTCTCATTTGTTATAGCACTGGCTTTGGGTATGTTTCTCTCTGTGTTATTTATAAGCTATCTTTAATCGGGTTTTGATGAATGTAAACATGATAAAAGTTCTTGTAGAGCATTGTGAAAATAAGTTTAAGTGCTCCATTAAAATAAAAATATCTCGTTAAACCACCTACTCTCACCCTTCCTAAAATTGTGTTTCCACTGTTTGTCCTTTGGATATATTGTGTGAATATTTGTTCAGCATTTATGATGAGTGTTATTTAACAGCTGACCATATGAAAGACTGTTTCAGAGAGCCTCAGAATCATAGTTGCAAATGGTAAAAATTGCAGCATTCTTAGAAAGTTCATTTTCTACTTGAGCAGCAGGACCAGACAGGAAGAAATATTGAGCTGTAAAGAAAATTGATTATGCTGCATTTCCAAGTGCAGAGCATCATGCATTAATTTGGCTGCCCACTAATAAAATATTGCTTACTAATTATGCAGCAATACCGAATATACTGCTATTTCATGCCTGTTTGTGCTATGGACAACCAGCAACTTATCGTCAGTTTCAGATGACTTATATCAAGTGAAGCGATACCACTGTAGGCCTAACCCTTTAAAAAAAGTACGCTAAAATTAGGTCTAAGACATCCCTGCCTAGGATGTTGTTTTTACCTATGTATGTTTCATAACTATTTAGGCATGAAAATAGCATTCCGGCACTGATTTTGAGAGTTAAAATCACGTCTTAAAGTCTGATTTGATTATGTACGTATATACAGATGCTTCAAAGCACGCACATACGGACCCACTTGTGTGTATGTATGTATGTATGTATGTGTGTGGAGCGGGGGTGTAGAGGGGTGTGGGGAGGTTGGTGGGTGTGTTTCGAACACTCTGTCACATCTCTTACACGTACTATATGGAGCAGATACTTTCGAGTACTGCCAAGATGTCTAATCTGGCATTAAACTGTGATTTAGGCATGGTGTGTCAAATGATAGGTACAAGAGTGGCAACTTGTCTCATGACAACTAAGATTGGTGGGACTGTCATCATCTAGACTGTGATGTCGTAGGTAGTGATGCTGCGACGTTTCTAGTTCATTTGCGTTTTTCAGCGTCATTTTCGTGCAAATTTGACCCTGACTTTGGCTAAGGACTCTGCTTTGCACCTCGCATACAGTTTGTTGTTAATAATCGCAAAGAAGAAATAGCCCTTTCGTTGCTGTGGGCACGTACACTTGTCCCGCTACACCATTCCCCAGATGTTGAGGACGTCTATACAGGCGCCTTCATGGGTTTCGCTGCAGTCCTATGGACATTTGAAAGCCTCCTGAGCCGCCGACGTCTCGCTGCTGCGGATGAATTTACTTCCATATTTCGGTGAATAAAACACATTTGAGTATTTATTATACAATGTATGTGCTTTATTACGTGCTGTCATTTGCTGAAGTTGTCGTTTTGATATCTTGAATAGTTTATTAGATGTAAAGTACGTTATGACTATATGATTCGTGATGTTCAAGGACGTGAGTGGACGCGTTACGCATGACAACCTTTCGGTGTAAAACCCAATAACTCGAGATCAAATTGAGCTATCCTTCTACACTCCATCTGCAATAAAATTTCGATATCTTATCTACATTTCATTTTAGACAGTACATGAGCTAAAATCAGCCATCCATAAACTAAGTTTACCCAATGCGTTTTTACCTCTGCAAAATCTTTGCAATTGCACAATGTTTTACTTAATTTGGTGCAACACAATAACTGTGGTAAATGACGAAACAAAATTCTGTTCTTTATCAGACTATAAGATGTGCAAAAATCAGACTTTTTACCGTATAATTTTCGAAAAGTTGGATGATAAGTAATTCGTATCAGCCGGAACTCTGTCTCTCAGGACAGACACCAGCACCTGGCGAGCAGTACCGCTATAACAAAGGCTACCTCAGTACAGAATGCAAAGAGCATATCTGTAGCACCGCAAGGGTTAAATGTAATACATTAACTCACCTCTTTGTGGTAGGGAGCACATCAAAGTGTTCCACTCACCATAAACTGAGGGGTTATTGCAGATTGTACCACAGTGTGACTAAGATTTAGTTCACAAAATCAGATAGTGTTCACTACAGACAATTCATATCTGTCTTTGAGCCATACGTTCCACACCTGTCGACCCTCTTACAGTGGAGGCAATAGACATGCATTAGAGCATTAGAGATACGGTCATAATAACTGTTCATTCAAGGTATGACATTCATACACACAGTCATGTCTATAAAAAAACAGAGACTTGGTTTCCAAATTCAAACTGCCTCCAATGGAAGAAATAAAATTTTCGCCCTTTGTACCAGCATTGAAATTTGATCTTTTCTCTTACATTATGTAAGATATTCATCACGTTTGCCTTTGTTGGAACTGGTCAGCTACCAGATTGAAGTCAATTATTTTAATACTACGAGCTGGGAAAGTGTAAAAGTAAATTCCACATCTAATCGCCTTATTGAAGTTCAGTAGCCTTGCTACATCTACATATACACTGGTGGAACATAATGTCCCTAAGAGGAGTACACTGGATGAGCCATTATGTGCCTCCAGATCTAAGTCAGTAGAGCCCTCAAACTACCTAAAAGCACTTCAATTTTAACTGTGGATTCAACTGCAGTTTTAGAAGGAGTCAGGTTTGCGTCTTCAACTCTCCTCCTAAAGATATTCATCGCGTACGACTTCCAGAGTGTCATTAAAATATTTAACAATGGAGATGAAATAAAACCACAAACATTTATATTTTGGAATAAACGACATTTCTTTTGCGAAGATTGTGACTTATTTATTTTAACGTATCATTTTTTTTTATTTTTGACTCGGTCGCTTTCTTATGATACAATTATAACCGGTCTGGCCTTCAGAGCCAATATTCAGATGCTGCTAAAGAGAACAGAAAAGCTTAAATGAAGACCCGAAACAAAAGCAATCATTTTCGCTATATCTACTTTTTAGCTTAATAAAGTGCTGTTAACATTTATATTGTTCACACCTATGGACAGCATCTGATGAACAAGTGGTCACGCGTTGTCAGCATGGAAAAGGTGGACATGATACTGGTAGCATTAACCAACAACTAAAAATTTTACGTAATGTCAAGAAAGAAGACATTTAAGCATTTTAGAAGAGTTTGAAATATACCTCACGAAACGCAAAGAACTAGATAAACTCCTTAGTGAACGAAACTTGTTTGCAACTAATGCATATTTTGGTAATTGTGGGGATTTACTTAGGTTAGTCGCTGTTGTCTGCATGCGTGCTCCAGCTGATAATGGGCCGCGTTGTGAATGAGTGACGAACTGCGGCATCCGGGCAGCATCACTACTTCCTGGTATCTAGCCAATTAATGTAAATACCTCACACCTGGAAGAGGAGTATATGTGAGATACAGCAAGAAACTACCCTGGCCGTCCATTCCGTATCGTCTCTCCAAAGCCCATTTCCAGTGGTGTGAGCATCTAGCAGCATAAATCTGTAAAAATGTATTTAGATATTTTCATGGTGTACTTAAGTATATAATGCGAACACTTTTTCCGTGGCAAAATATAGACCCTGCAGGTATAGTAAAAGAAGTAAAAATAATGAATATTTGTTAATGTGGAGGACCTGTCACGACTATGGAGATTTGTACTGGAAATAATGCTTTATTCGGAAACTACCACTGCCTGACCCGATAGTTTTCACCATTCGTGGTGGATGAATTCGAGGATGCACTTGCAGAGGACTTTAAGGAATTAAGGTAGAGTCTTAAACGAAATATTGAAATTCAATAATGGAAAATTAGTATCCATACTGTAACCATTTTTTTTCTGTACATGGCACAGTTAGCAGCGTGCACACAGTAGCTTCTTGGCGTGTAAAGGAAGATGCAGTATGCCTGAATATGTAGTCTGTTTTACTGGAGTGGCTACGGAGCTTCTGGCCAGCAAGGGTGGGCAGAGTGAAATAAATATGGAATTTCACATCGTCCAACGAAAAGAGGGACTGAAAATTAGGATTATTAGGCTTTCGTATGTTTCCATATGGGGTAATGTCACAAACAATGTAGGTAATCACTTAGTCACTGAAGAGCTCTAGTTTGAATACAAAGAGAGCTTGTTTTCTCTTCTCTGTTTATAGCGGAGTTTCGCAGACAGTAGCTAAGGAACTGCTTATCAAGTTTAAGCCAAGAAGTAAAGAAGCAAGCGATGGAAGGGCTGTCACAGATACTGCGTACTGTGCGATAATATTCTATGCCCAAGGCATAGAAATACATCCGTTCCTTAATACGTACCAACAACGAGACAGAATGAAACGGTGATCAGGGTTTAACGTCCCTCCAACGAAGAATTCGTCAGGGATCGAGCACAAGCTCGGACTATACAAGGGAAGGACACTAACCGTTAAATTTTGAAAGATTTCATTCTTCCTCTTCAATACATTTACGAGATTTTCCGTATAGTGTTGTCTATTTCTCTGACGATTCCAGATGTCTTTCAACAAGTTATACTATCGAATCTTTTATCAAGGTCATTAAGTCTAAAGTAAATCTTTGAATCATTTTTAAACATTGGTTCTACTAACGAGAACTGCTTTTCTGCTACCTTTAGATGAGTCCTCAGTACTTGTGTGCTGACTGTTCTTGACGATTCTCTTAAGCTTCAGCATCCTTCTCATTACTAAATTATGGTCTGAGTCTATATCCGCTCCTGGATAAGCTTAAAATGCAGCACCTGATTACAGAAAATCTTTATCACGATTATGTAACCCACTGGATATATTCATGCCCTGCACTACTTGAAAGTAATGTACTATTTAAAAGAAAAGTTGTGACGAATAAGCTAGCACTAAAGCTCAACTCAATAGGTTAGAACGCGCCGCAAGTACGCCAACCTGTTTTGGATGGAAATTGATAGGAGCGTTCTTCATTTACACTTTGACGTCGCTACTGATGTAAGCTGGTCTCCACGCAATGGAATTAACAAATCTTTTATTGCATCATACTGCTTCACACATGTTTCATTTGTTGTAAAACTTTGTACGAAACCAGTAGATATTATATTTAACGCTGCCGCATATTTAGTCTTCATTTGTTACTACTGTTATGCCGTCGCTCACTGTAAATGAATGTGTACCTGTCTGTTAGGCCTCTATAGCTGAACCACGTGCAACTGTCACTCCAGTTGCTAGTAGCGGTTTTCCTTTGGCAAGGATATTGAAACAGATTTTCTTCAGACAGGACGAAGGAAAAGACCACTACGGAAGTGTTTCATTGTGATGTTACGTGTTATAGGTTAGAAAGCTGTCAGCGACTATGAGAGCGGTGGTCTACGCTTGTACACTGCTTTCACTGACGCAGTAGCTGGAGGAAGATACCGCAACAGGCCAGGAAACTCTGATCTTCAGGGCTTCATCGTGAGATCGTTTTCAGTCGTGTAGGGCTTGAGTTAAGGAATTACAATAACATTTTTCTCAGGAAAAAAACCATCTGTTTGTTTAGCATAAATTAATCCTTTGATAATGGGGGAATCACTCATTAAATTGAGAATTGTAATAGAAAAAATGCGATGAATGAACTGATTCAGATCACAACAGGAACAATTACAGAATCAGGTGAAAAGATGTCAAACAGAATAACAAATTTTAAATCCACCGTTTGCGTAGTTAATTTTCTTCACTTCTAATTGTTTACCATACAACTACGCAACAAAAACTAATCTTACTACCATTGTTCACCGGCGCATTCTTAGTTTTTTACCTGCTACTTGTCACCAATGTATTTACTTAGAGATACATTCTACAAATTTCCATTTCGTTCTTTGCACTTCACTTATTATTCTCTTTTCTTCTTCACTTCCCATTCAGAACTTCAGAAATTCATGTAACCCAATTCTGATTACAGTTTGTACTTCTGTAGCCTCCTGTCTGATTGTCATTTATTTGCCAGCCAGCTTTCACGTCCACAAAGACATTAACGCCATGCAAATGAATTTGTGGAAGTGTTCGTTTTTCTAAGCTGCCAGACATGTTTATTTTCTTAATATTATTCGTCTACATATTTTCATTGAATGTCTCTCATCTCCTGTAGTACATTATATTGCCGTAGTAGAAGTGCTTTACTTGATTAATGACTATGACCTCAGACTCATCCTCCGTTTTGGTCTCTTTAATATTTTCCAAAGTTGTCATTACTTTGATTTTCTTCCGATTTACTTCAAATTTTATCTCCTCATGTCCATCAGCAAGAACTTGCAACAAATGATTAATTTCTTTTCTGAATCTGCTACTTCTACAACATCATCGGTGAATTTCTATCTTCTTGTTACTTTTTTAATTTTTTTCATGTTTGTAAGGCTTGCTGTTTTTATGGCTTGTTAAAAGCATGTACGAGTTAGATATGACTAGAATGGACAGTCGAGCCATGATTGTTTTCTGATTATAGTGTCTCTTAAATAAAATTTATTTTAATCTTCGTAGTACCATTTTATATTTTTTCTAAATTATTCATTTGTCGACGCAACCAGTACAACTTTTTTCCATAGGGCTTAAAAACAATTGCCACTCCATATTACCGTAAAATGTTTCTAAATTGATCAGGTTATGAATACTGACAACGGATAGCCGAGCAGTGTGATTACCCCACGAACCTCCATATCCGCTTCCAGTGAGTCCCATGGGCTGAGGATGACACTGTGGTCAGTCGGCCTTGTAGGACGCAGTTTTCCTTCTAACTCAGTGAAAGTGACATACGTTCCTTTGTTTTTTTCTAGTGTTTCTGGCAGCACCAAGAGTAAGGCTGTAACTTCTTCTCTTCTTCTTGCACTTAATCTAAACCGAAACTAACCTCCCACTAGACATAATTTTTTCTTTTTGCTTGTTTCCTTACTACTTTCAAGGGTGTGTTTCAGCAGTAGGATATAGTAGATAGTGGCCTTTCATTTCTGTGGTCAAATGCCTTTGCCAAGGTTGTTGTAGTTGTCTTATTACTATTTGGATATTGTTCTGTGAGTTTTTTCTTTCATAGCACTGTGTTGATCATTTTTTGTACATTTCTCTTCTTAATTTTTCCTTAGCTTTTAAATTCTTTTAAGTGTGTTTCGAAATTGATGATTCATTTTCTAAGAGCCCTATTCCACTTCCCGAGTCGTTCATTCCCGCCAAAGCTCTTCTCACACATTGATATTTGGTCATTATAGATATATTCTACTGACTATTCATCGAGCAGCTACTTCGTCACAAGCCATCAACTGCTTTGAATCTAGTGTGCACTGTTTCGAAACGTCCTGGCAGATTAAAACTGTGTGATGGACTTGAAATTGTTCTTTCGCGGGCGACTGTTCCATGACTGAGCTATCCAAGCACGATTCACGATCTGCCAGGAAGTTGCAGATCAATGCACACTCCGTTGCGGAGTGAAAATACCTTGTTGAAAGGATCCTCTGTCATGGATGATGATAAGTGGTGCGTAATGGTCTTGTGCATCTACCTTACGGTTTAATGAAGATCGCAGTGTTTGCAGTCGTCGCCAAGCAGATGTGAATTGCTCCGTCCTCATCCCTGTGGCAATCTCCACTTTATCCATGTATGTTCTTACACTGTAAGACAATATCTGTGTGAGTTCTAATCTCGTTCTTCCAACAAAGAAAGATCCGTTCCAGTACTGGGAGTAGAACTCGGGTCGTACGCATGACAGTCACACACTCTGATACCTCACCATCACAGGCAGACTTTCAGTGGTTATCAGTAGAATTGTCATTTAACACTATATTCACGAAAATAAGAAAACCAATGATTACATGTGAAATGAAAAACGCTACGGAACTTGACAGATTGCGCTCAGTTAGCCAAATATTACGTGAAACTATATTTACTGTGCCTCATGGTTGTCTCCTGAGGGTGACATATTTCAATACTTTCTTGATCTGCACCGAGCTGATGCAGCTAACGCAAGGTAATAGGATCTATGGTTGTATGAAGGATTCGCAGTTGTGATGCATTTAGTAAAGAGGTGGACTAAGCTAGTGTTCAAAAGAAGATGTAGGGTAAGTGCCCAAGTTAAATATAGTCCCATCGATATTAACACCAACCCGACGTAATGAATGTGAAGCTGCATGAGAAGATCGAAATCAAAGTCTGGCGTACATAATTAAAGAAATGATTATTCTGAACTTTCAGCTTTGCCACTGTTTAGCGTCTGTTTTTCGCGGAGCCTACTCACCACCTCTGTCAAAAGTCTTGTTCTTCTACAAGCGGTTCAACTACCATTCGCCGATTTCTGTCAGACAATGACGTCGACAGTAAGTAAACATCAAAAAATCCTTTTCGGTACCTCCCTAGTGTTTAGCCTCTATCCAGCTTTCAGCGACCGCCCTTTGTTTGCATACTGTTAGGTTATAATAAATCAGTTGGCTTCTGTGGATTTCGCACATATAGTAAACCGAATGACTTTATCGAGTTTCCAAGAATTCTTCCATGAAACTTATAATGCAGACGTGTTCGTTCCTATGGGAAAGGGACAACATTATAGAGTTCGAGTCGAAATTTTCAAAAGCTCTGAAGTAATTCTGCTGCTGCACTGCATATAACTGAAAATTATTTTGTTATTTACTCGTAAACATAATGCCACGGTTTATAAATACTTTTATTTTCTGGTTACCTGACGCTGTCAGCACGACAGCACACTCTGAATTTGAATAACGTAATATTCTTAACAGAAAACTTTATGTGCGTAGATCATCTACATCCATGGACCATAGTGTTACTATACGTAGTGTATATGGAAATATTGGAAACAACATACGTAAATGAAGACGATTATAACGTGGGATTCTCCGTAACCTTTTAACTTACGTAGCAGTTGTTCCCAAATACATCCATTACTAAATGACAGTGCACTACATAGTGTGGCACTATGGTCCATGTATGTAGATGATATGAAGACGACAATTTAACTTGCCGAAACTAATCGGTAGTATATATATATATATACGTTCTAGGAAGAAGATTACTTTATTCACGTTTATTTTTCGTCAAATGATCAACATGCAACTCGTTGGCTTAATATCTCAGGAACACTACAGACTTAATTTTTTTTTAGTGAAGACCGAATGTTCAACAAACCTACAAGCAAAGCTACATGTTCCACAGTTATGTGTGTACAAGAACGCCACGCCCCATCGGGGAAAACTGTTGACGTAGCAGACGAAAATTTTAACTCGATTACGTTTAATGGATTTGAATTTAACGGGAAGTGAGACCGAAAACGGGCGGAAAACGAACGGCTGGTAGAAATTCGGAGCTGTGTAAACACAGAGAATGTAGCTCATCGTGCAGAAGATGCGCTCTTTAAAGCGAGACCGGGCTTTGGAACGTTCGCTCCTCCGAAGGCTGGCAGCTCCGAAAGGAAGAGAATTCAATTGGCGTGCCGCGCCGCTGCACCGCCGTGCGAACGAGGACTGCAGAGTCCCTGGAATGTAGCTTTTCGCTTTATGACGGGCCGGCCCACCGGGGTGCGTGGCGTGTCTGAGTGTTGGCGTCCAATCACGGCAGATTAAGGCCTGGGGGGTTGAGCGGCAGCCAGCAACACCAACAGCAGCAGCTGCTGCAGCGCGGGTTGAGTGCAGCGCCTCTAGCGCGCTCTCGTAGCACTGGCACCATGTTAATTAACACCGTATGAGAAGTCGATTGGACTCATTACAGAGTAGAGGCCGCTGACCCATAGATTACCCGATTAAAAATTCAATTTGGGCTGTGACCATACAACTACAGGCTGACTGGCGAACACCGAGCGGCAAATCACTGGCCTCTCCTAGTGTTTTCCACTTTTCCTGCTTTCACTTTTATATATTAACAAGCTGAACCGTGAATTTACTTCCAAAACTTTTCTTAAGAATTTACTTTATTTACTAGCGATTCCTCAAGAACATTAACACATTTGATCACACTATGTGAGAGTGGAAATAGTTGCCAGTGGGTAACTGATGCAAACAAATCAAATTTCTTTCAACAAATGGAAATTTTATTCCTAAAAACCCTCTTTTTTAAACAGATTCAAAATTATACTCAGGAAGCACCCTCTAAAATTCAGAGGCAGAAAGAACAAATTTTTGACAGTATAAGCTTTGGGGCTGAGAACCTTGCCGCTTCCTTTTGACACGGCCGTAGTCACTACTGCTCACAACAACCTCGGAAAGACTACACCACTGGTACAAATCTACAACACACCAGATTACTTTAAACTAAAATTTTAACAACTCACACAAGCACATAAACTATGCACCCCGTAGGAGGGATGGAAACGGTACAAAACACTAACATTAAAAGATTAACTTGCCACCGAAAGCGGAACTAGATTTAAAAAAAGAAAAAAAAATGGAGAAACCTCTTACGGTGTCGGGGTGGCAAATTTATATACTAAAATAACCATTTAAATAAAAACCCATGAATTGCAGTCTTACATAAACTATACAAGGTTGGCCAAACATGCTCCACAATACATACATACCGCCTGTCAATATGATAGGCAAGATACAAACATATTTCGGGAATTCATCCGTTACACTTCAAGCAATAAATTCGTTAACGCCGAATCCGACAAACATGACAGATTTTGCTATTAACGTACGGCAGACCGACAGACAGACACTAATTGCCTAACAAATGCGGACGGGAGACAGAGGAGCAAGCTGGGGACGAGAGACTGACCATGAAAACAAGTAGAATTTAACAAGTAAATGAAACAACATATCACGATTCAATGAACTTCTAATAAACTGCGATGTCTGGCGAAGACCTGGCGCAGCACCCCCAAAACGCACTCCCGAACCGTCCGCTGCCAGCTGCTTCAACGGGTGCAGAAAGGCGCGCCGTTCTCCCCCATCACGGCGTCGCAGCTCGCCCCGGCCAGACCGATGTCGTGGGTTGACTCCCGTTGCTCTCGTGTCGGCCGCGAAGCCACTACCCCTCGCTATACGGCGTGGCCCACTGGACTGACGTGGAGACCTCACATGCGCCGACGCTCAAGACGGAGAAGTCATCTTGTGTCCCAGTGCGCGACCGACCAACCGATCGATCCAACCGCCAATGACCATTGCTTGAACAAACTCGAGCAGACTGGCGGCCTAACACATACTAGCACTCGGGAGGACAGACAGACACTGACTGCCCCACACTGACCCGGCTGACCAACTGACAAGACTCTCCGCCTAGCGAGCTCATAGCGCCCCTTAGATGCACGTGAGCAGGCTACCTTTCCCTCCCCGATGATCCACAGTGCGATTACTCCCTCTTCCCGGATGTCCGCGATCGAACTGACACCTCTGTTCCTCCCCTCGCTCCTGGTTTCCACTACTTGGACAACATTGCACACACGGGACTCAATGCCCCTATCACTACACAGGATCTCATTGCTACACTCCGCACGAAACGCAACACCGCTCCGGGTCACGATCGTGTCACCTACCGTCAGCTTCGTGAAGCTCCTGTCTCCTTCCTCTCCACCCTGGCCAGGCTCTACAATGTAGTCCTGTCCACCGGTTACTACCCCGACCTGTGGAAAACCTCCCGTATCCTAATGTTCCTTAAACCTGGCAAACCGCCGTCCGCCGTCTCTTCCTACGATCCCATCAGCCTTACCTCGGTCTTCAGCAAGGTCCTGGAATCTATCCTCACCCGCTGCATCCACCAGCATCTCCACCAGCACCGCCTCCTTCCCGTTACCCAGTGTGGCTCTCGGCCGACCTTCTCTTCCGACGACCTTCTCCTTCACCTCAGTCATCTCCTTTCCGACCAGCTTAATTCCCGTCGCTCCGCAATCTTCCTCTCCCTGGACCTCGAACGAGCTTATGACCGCATATGGCATTCCAGTCTCCTCTTCAAGCTCCAAACCTTCGCCCTTCCCATTAACTACGTCCGTCTGGTCTGCTCCTTTCTCTTCCGCCGTCCTTCCTATGTCACCATCCATAACACAGATTCCTACACCTTTTTCCCCTCCGCCGGTGTGCCCCAAGGCTCCGTCCTCTCCCCCCTTCTGTACCTTTTGTACACGGCGGACATGCCGCCGCCGTCACCCCCCGTCCATCTTCTCCAGTTTGCCGATGACACCGCCTTCCTTGCGCTTGCCCCCACCCTGCAGCGCTCCCAACACCTTCTCCAATCCCATCTTCACCGGTTCACCGCTTGGTGCAACCAGTGGTTGCTCAAGGTCAATCCCTCCAAAACCCAGGCGATCATTGTAGGCAAAACCACCCCTTCCTTCCGCCTCCTTGATTTCTATCTCACCATCTACGGCCGTCCTATCGCCCTCACTCCCACCCTTAAGTACCTTGGCGTCACCCTCGACCGTCGCCTCTCCTGGACTCCCCATCTCCGGACAATCCAAGCCAAGGCACGCTCCCGACTCCATCTCCTCAAGCTCCTTTCCGGCCGTACGTGGGGTCTGGACCCCTCCACCATTCTCCACACCTATAAATCACTCATTCGCCCTATCCTTTGTTACGCCCATCCTGCTTGGATATCCGCCCCCTACCTGTTATAGATCCCTCCAAATCCTTGAACGCCATGCTCTCCGTCTCGCCTATTGCATCCGTCTCCCCTCCCCCATGCGGATCCTGTACGATCTCGTCCCCTTCCCCCACCTCCTCCTTTTCCTTGATCCTGTACACCTCCCACAAACTCGATCCTCCTCATCCGCTTGTCTCACCCATCCTCTCCCACCCCCGACCGCTGCCGCGCCTGTATTCCCACATCCCACCCGGTCTCCATCTCTCCACCCTCCTTACCCTCTCCCAAGGTGGCTTCCGCCAACTGCCCCTCCATGATGATGTCCTCCTCCCCTCCATCTACCCCTCCTATCACCTTTGACGCTTCCCCCCCCACTTCCTGTGGCATTTCCTTTAGGCACCCTCCCTCCCTTCCTTTTCCTTTTCCCCCATCCCCTCCCTCCACTCCTCTTGCCCCAGGCCTCCCCTTCCCCTCCCTCCTTTCCCCCTGTCTCCCCTGCCCATGGCTACTGCTCTCCCCTCGCCGTCCCTCCGCCAATCCTCCTCTCTTGGCAGGTCCCCGGACTCGTACACGGTTAGTGAACATTCGCGCGCCGGAGATCAACGCCTCGTGTTCTGTGTGTGCCGTCGTTTTGTGCTTAAGTGGTTCAGTGTTATTCGTTTTGTGCACCTACGTTCACGTGTGAAAATTCTCGTTTCTGTCTGTGTCCATGTGTTTGAACAACTTTATCTTGGATTCTACGCACCTTGTATTTTAAAAAGTGTTTATCTCCGTTTATGTGTACACCATGTTTTTCTCTAAATGTCTTCATTTGTATATCTGTGTTTCTCTGCGGCCAAAGAGCGGCGTCGTATGCTGCTGCAGGCCTGCCTGTACCACAGGTTTCAAAATAACAATAAAGGAAAAAAATACCTTTCCCCTTTCTCACCAGAGTGAGACACCAAAGCTGCGATTGCCACAGCGGCGCCACCGCCAGAAACGGAGGGCGACTGCTTCACACTACGCGCTGCGGCGCGCTCTTCAAAACGGCAGATTTTACCACAGCTCATAAGCGTTGTATCGTTTCATGCCTCTCTTCAAGGATTTACTACTGCTATTAGGAATCCATATTGTGCAATTGTAAAACAGCCGTATTTACTTAAGGACAGACTTGGGGCAAAATGCATTCTTGAACTTACACATATATAACTCCAAAA
This sequence comes from Schistocerca serialis cubense, assembly GCF_023864345.2. Lineage (NCBI taxonomy): Eukaryota > Metazoa > Arthropoda > Insecta > Orthoptera > Acrididae > Schistocerca > Schistocerca serialis. The sequence continues at coordinate 436,450,357 of NC_064642.1, read as the reverse complement.
ATACAGCTAAAATAGTAAACTTGAGACTGATTTGTACAACATAGCACTCGATGCTCCGTGTAATTTTCGCTTGAAAATGTTCATCGGCATATACTTCATAAGAATTTGAATTTGTAATTGCCTTTTTATCTATAATGCACCCATTCTCGTAAACTAACAGAGCAATAAAACCGGAATATCATAGTTTACATTTGCATAAGAGGCTAATAGAACGTATTGAACAGATTTTTGTTTAAGGTCAAAGCTGCATTGAAATTAATTTTCCAGTTTTGTGTTAGCTGGGACTGTTCTATTTTTCTCAAAATTTAGAGGAAGGCATTTATCAAAGAAAAGATAACAGAAGAGTGCAGCACAGGATTATTTGGTGAATAATTCTTGAGCACTTGGCCAAATTTTAGTATGTTAGATTTTATAGGTTCTGAGAAAAGGTACACTATATCTCAAAAAATTCGTTTAAAGCAATTTTCACTTAAAGATAGTATTCCAATATTTGTCAATATTGCTATACCTCTAGTGACTAACACTGTCAATATTGATAGTCTTTATTCTGTTCCTCGTCTTCCTGGAGTAAACTCTTTCCCAGCCTCTTTTGGCTAGCCGATTTTTGCATATTTTCCTCTGCTGCCTGAGCTTTGTACAGTCGCACTTCATCGACGCTTCTGAGTATCTTCAGTGAGAATGCACCTGAATGAAAGCCTAGTCTCTGCCTTGAATTTTTATCCCACTCTTGAACCTTACCTTTATTTAATGCTTCTTTGAACTATAGACTTAAAAGTAGAGGCGAAAATCTTCCGCTCACAAACAAAATGAGTTTTAGAGCGGAGTTTAGCTTGGCCATTCCATGCAACGACAGAGCAGCACTCTTGCGTGTCGGGAGCAGTCTTCAATCAGCGCTTGCCTCTTCCTGACAGGAAACTATAAGCAATTATAAGTACTGATGGTGGGATATCTGTAGACAATGAGTACTGTACAACGAGTAATTCCTTCAGAAAATGAAATGCTTGTAAGAGATGAGCGTATATTAGACAGAAAGTATCTGCAAACAGAGATTTGTGGAAAGCAAATGTGAGCAGAATGAGAGACAAGTAACAGTCCAAAGGAAGCAGTAGTCATAGGATCGAGCCATGCACTTACGGTGTCGTGCCTCGCATCTAATTCGCTGCAAATAATAATTCGCTGCTTCGGCGAACGTAACGGCGGTTACAAACTTTGTAACGTCTTTTTAAGCAGGTGCATAGTGTCTGTTATGTAACAGGATAATGACGATATTTGTTTCCTCTTGCCGTAAGAAAGAGGTTAGATTCTGTGGGTTCCAAATTATATGAAACTAGCGGACGCTACAATACCTCACAGTTGCTAAATAAGTATGAGAATTGCGCGTAAGTCGCGCGCTCCTTCTGCCCCCCCCTCCCCCCCCCCGCCCATTTCTTCCTATCAATCTCCTCCTCCCCCTCTCTTAGTTCATTCCCTCCTCTTCCTTCACCTCTTTCACCATCTCATTATGTTCTCCCTCTCATTGCCCATCTCCTCCTCCCCCAATCTCTCACTGTCTCTGCCTCCACCCTCTTCCCCCCCCCCCTCCCTCTCCTCTCTCTGTCCCCACATCGTTACCCTCTCTGTTCCCTCCTCCTTCCTCCCCTCTCTTCCCATTATCTCCCCCTCTCTGTCATCTCCTTGTGAAAGCACCTATGGTTACAGCTAGTGCAGCTGCTCTTCTAAACAGCGTCAAATATGAGCAAAGAAAATCAGTTTCATGTTTACCTGCACTTATTCGTACTTTAGATACTTGGGCTACGCACCACTCTGTTTAAGCTCGTTGTAGTCATAGGACTGAGGCATGCACGCACGGTATCGTGCCTAGCAGCTAAATCGCTGCAAATAATAACCTGTAGCTGTGGGTCTGCAGTCAAACAGTCTACGCATTGACTAGAACTGCGAATTAATAAAATACGCAGAAATATAAATAAAAGTTAAATCACTAATTTGATAACAAATTTTCTATTCCAACAACTGTAATTAACGAATACGACTGAGAATTAAGTTGTATAGCAGTTATTCAAGGAAGAAAATCTTGAAAAGCCTGGAATTGGTCCTACGATATTCATTTAAAACACAGACAGAACATACTTTTATGAAATCCAGTAAAGTTACGTTGAGAGTGTTACGAGAATTGTAATTAATGAAAGTACGTAAAACTAAGTCCAATTAGTAGTATCAGCACTGGCTGAAAACGGATCAGAGTTCAACGTGATGATTCACCAACTATCGCACGTGATAGAAAGAATAGTAACTCATACACTGTATATCCTCAGTTCCATAAAACAAGCCTAAAATTTAGAAGTCCTAATCTGAAGAACATTCTGACATTTCGAAATATCAAGTCCCATCAGAAGTTAAGACATCGTAGAGGCCGTTCACCATCCAGAAACAATCACCCACTCGACCGAGGAGAAGGTCTGTCTCCTTTCAGAATTCACGTAAAAGTGTCCATAGCAGCTCCCCTCAGCTCTTCGCTTGAAAAGTCCTAGTGCCCACTTCTGCTACTGTCTGCTTTTCCACTGAATGAAGGCCATCCTCAAAAAAATTAAAACATTCTTACGTTCTACAGACATCATATGACTCACCTTGACTACTTCCTGAACTAATATCGCAACAATATTTAAGTAAAGAAATGTTATAAACATTCGATCACACGAAGATCGTTCACAATAAGTATAAATAAAAGTTTGTCCATAAATAAATAACTCAATAATGTTAAGCAAATGCACTTACAAGAAATGACGACAGATTGTCGCTAGCTGTGTTGTACACAATTATTTAGACCTGCTTGTCAGAAACATGTTTTGGCATTGTTTCACTAAGATGGTGTCAGATAACACATGCGTCAGACCACTCCTTAAATTGCCATGATTCTGTTTTATCAATTGCAATTAATATTTAAATAAAGTACTGGCAAAATAATGAACTGTTTATTAAAGGAATACGCAAGTATGACAAAATATGTCGTACTCATGTTGTATTCCATAGCTGTGAAATTGTGAAGGACATGATGCTCTGACAAATATTTGCATAATGAAAAGATATAAAAAAGTAGTAAATCATGGAATAATATAGATACAGATATGAAACTTTCAGAAATGATAGCTATAGTACAATGTTTCTATCTGAAATATCGTATGTTGAAATCACATGGAGGATTGAAAATTCAGAAGTTCATTGTGGAAATATGTATTCACTGTGAAGTATTAAATTGTGTAGTTGAAATGATACTGAAAAATATTGTGGTGTCACTGCATGCACCTCGTCTTTCTGATATCGCAGGTGTATGTTCAGTTGCCCATTTCGAGATTCAAATCAGTGTCTGCAAAAATCAAATTCTCTTACCCTGTACTACACAGCTGCGGGGAGGATCCGTGAATATACTGTTTAAGTAACTAGCAAAGGTCTGACGATACCAGGATATCGACTTTAACACATCGTGTCGGTTCCGTAAGAAAGTCCTAAAGTCAAGTACCTAATTCAAACCGTCCCGAAAAAGGAAATACACAGGAAGTTCTCTGATCCAGTTAATCGCATGTGTCTGTGATAAGGGAAAGTAGGTCGTAAACGGTTGAAGGAGGAAACCGGGCTCGATCATGTGGTGCGGCCTCGTAGACAGAAGGCAAGCATATTCCGAATTAGAGGCCACACACTAGCGGAAGGTCCACATTTCAGGCGACGTACTTCCGTTTCTGTCGCACGAACACGCATGCACTTTGGGAGATCAGCTAGAGCAATGTTGTGGAGTCTTTGTCTTGTCGGAAACTCTTCGTTGACGACAAGATACCAAGAGTGGTGGATCTCTATCATATATATCGTTGGTGGATCGTTCGCCACGCCACTTCTGGATGACATTTTTCAACCGTACTCCGAGAATGATTCGTCATCAGCTGATCGTCTACATCAAGCGCTGTTGGAGCCCTTGTGCAGGGGAGATCAGTGTGCATTTAACTGTAGCCGAGAAAGAATGTTTTGGTGTGGAAGAGCTCAGCAGCGGTTTCAGCGAGTGAAATAAGGAGCAGGCAGGACGGAGGCGTCAGTTGATTATTGAGGAGACTGGTTAAAGAATGTCGACAATGAGTCCATATCTTGATCATGTTACTTAAGTAAACGGCCGTTGCTCTTAACTGGACGTTGATAAGTCCCAGTCCTCCGTAGCGAGGGGACAGTGTTAGGGCATTATACCGGATCTTGAAAAGAATTTCATTAATAACAAAGTAGCTGTGCCACTGCTGGAGTCATCGGTAGGATCTGCGCCAAATATCCGGGACACCATGTGAGTGTTAATGAAGGCGACCTTCTGGACCAAATCTAAAACTCGAAGGAAATGGCCTCTGAGGCCCACACGGAGAGCTTATATAAGGCCTTTTGTAGCTACGCGCTGTCGTAAGGCGGATATCTTTCGTAAATACGATGCCCATACAGCGAGGCCGATAAACCGAAGTGTATCCGTCGTCCGATTTCCATGGCAGAAGACTTCAATCTATTCATGCTGCTCCCTGCCACATTTCCATATTACTCGATCGATTCAACTGCCATCCGGATTTCCTCCCGAGACGGACGAGAAAGACTATATTCATCTGCATAAGCGCGGCGCTGGAGTGTGTGTCCTCTCAGCGTGGTACCCTAAAGATGTGGTTTCAGCCCACACTGAAGCGGCTCTGTCGCTATTGCATAGAGGATCATTGACAGAGGATGATTTTACGGACAGAGCAGAAGACGAGGATGTGTTCTTCCACCCTACTATTAATCATCACCCTCGACGATACACCAGGGACAATGCTCATGATCAAGAGGGTGAAAGCAGCTGGGAAGGCCATCCGATCCATCGCAGCCAGGAGAGAATGACTCACATTTTCAAACGCACGATTAAAGTTCACAGAGAGCACGACACCATGCAATCTACAGGTCGATGCAAGGGCGATCATATCTCGATAGTAGCTAAGGGCTGTCTGGATATTACTGTTACCTCCCAAAGATGTTTGTTCATATGAGATAACTTGGTGCTGTACTCGCTAGAGAAGCCTCGCCAAAATTCTGGTGAAGATCTTGAAGTCACAGTTGTGGAGGGTGATTGGCGAGGGGGGGTGGGGGGTGGAGAGAGAGAGATAATGTTCAATCCATGTGTCTCCAGCAGGTTTGGGCACCAGTATAACAAGACCTTCCACGAAAGCCGGCAGGATGGGGACCGATAATGATAGCAATTCTTGGTACATTTCCTTCCCCTGCGGTACCATCACGTATTTATAATTCAGATAATATTTGAATGAAAACCCGTCTGCCTCTGGTGACGTTTTAATTGCACCATTGGCAAGGGCGTCCACGACATCATCACTCTTGATTTCCTCCAAAAGAGACGCCGACGCTGTGTCATCAAGTGTGCGAGTTAGTATCTGGGGGTCTGGTGCCAAAGGTACACTGTCGCTTTGCAACTCTCAACATGATTGACGGATACTGTGTTGTAAGCTTGCAACTGATCTTCAGGCAGTGGGACGTTCATAGCAGCAGGGGCAGGAACTGTAGCAGCAGCGGCAGATCAACCACGCCGAGCCGCTCCTTCGCCGCACAACACATTCTAACGTTCCTGCGCCATAGAGGCAACTGTCACCTATGGATTCTTGATCAAAGATTCGGGGACAATATCATCCGACCACGCCGTCGGGTGAGTTGAAGCGTCTCCAGTCCCCCACAAAAGGACGTGGTGACTGCTGGAACACTTAACATGACACAGGGCGTTGTCCATCGTGTTGGTCCACAGGAGCGAATCAGCGGCGCGCCCGGTGGTAGGACACGCGTCAGAATGCGGCTTAGAGACGCCCATCGCAATTTCATCATAGTGGTGAGAGAACGCACTGTCTCGCGACTATGTTGTTCATGCACTGGCGGAGATCTTCTCCGCTGCTTATGCCTCTTTGGGGACCGGTGTTTCTGAGAGCACGTCTCGTGTCCGACGACGGGGTTGACGTCCAGGCACAAGGGCGGCCTTGGCCACAACCATCGCATCAACTTCCAAGCCACCGTAGGTCTTTTCTTCCCCTTCTAGAGTCAGCGCGGTGTGAGAGGGGGACTGTGTCAGGCGCAAGCTGCCCCTCGTCGTTCCCCCTTGAAATACCCTACCGGTTGCAAAAGATCCAATTGGTGCTCGGGTCCGAGTCGGATGACTTGGATCCCTCCAGAGCGCAGCTACATACGTGAGAGGTGGAGACGTCACTCTATTGGAAGACATCAGATTCGTTTGTCGGAGCTGGACAGTATGTCGCAGAAGAAACTCTGATCGAACGTGGACCCCTTGTCCACATCTGCTGATGTACAGGTAGGACGGAATATGCTTACTGATTTGAGTGCGGACCTGTTGCTCTCCATTCGATCTAAGTTAGGTGGCAAATTGTGCCCACTTCTCCGCGACGTGGTTGTGAATCGTTCCATAGGGCCTAAGTGCAGCTACCACAACGTCCGCCGGCAGTTCCAAAGGGATTTCGAATATGCGGATCGCCCAGAGCCGCGTGATCCACAGACACTGGGCCAACGTTGCCGTCCGAATTTCGGAACTTGAGCCCGTCTCTCGTCTTCTCTAAAATCGAGTTGCATGCCGAATCAGTTGCTAATTTGACGTAAATCACGCTGCTCACAACTGAAATGTTGATTCCAGCAGTATCGGTACAAGGAACCTTCACATCGTCTCAAAGAACTTGTTCTATTTCAAATGTTTTGGGACGTACATATTAATTAGAGAAACTGAATTACAATGTTGGTTTCCGATAGGAATTGGACACTCACTTCGACAGACACTCACTCGGGAGAAAGCCGATGTAGAACGTAGAAACCACGAAAGCAAGCGCCACGGTGAGGACGTAAACAGCCCCGTCCGCACTACACTACCGACGGAGGAAGACAACAACTTCGACTATCCAAGTACGCTTCCCATACGACCCAAATGCCGCTTCATATGTAGTGTTACCTGTCCGTTATTCTAATTGCTCACGGCCTCACCTGATTCCCACAAGAGGTCTAACGAAGATTACATTCCCGCAGGAGGTACCATTATTTACATTCAAAGGATATGTATATGTATGTGATTCCTTTTTTTTTTTTTTTTTTTTTTTTTTTTTTGTTGGACATGTTTGAAAGAACGGACACCAATCATGATCTTGCAACCGTACATTTACATGACGAAAGATAAATTTCGACATCTGCCTCATAGTCATTGAAATAACTGGCAACAAATGAGCCGGCCGAAGTGGCCGTGCGGTTAAAGGCGCTGCAGTCTGGAACTGCAAGACCGCTACGGTCGCAGGTTCGAATCCTGCCTCGGGCATGGATGTTTGTGATGTCCTTAGGATAGTTAGGTTTAAGTAGTTCTAAGTTCTAGGGGACTAATGACCTCGGCAGTTGAGTCCCATAGTGCTCAGAGCCATTGGAAGCCATTGGCAACAAATGATAATATTGTGGACCGGGACTCGAACTCAGATTTCCCCCTTGTCGCGAGCATGCTCAATGTCCAACATAAATTCCTATACGTAGCACAACCCGTATACAGTCTCCCCTGTCCTTTATCCTCATTGCTCGCAGCCTCACCTGGTTCCGCAAGCGGTAGAACGAAGAACGGACGTTGGGCGGGGTGGCCGAGCGGTTCTAGGTTCTTCAGTCCGGAACCGTGCGACTGTGATGTCCTTAGGTTAGTTAGGTTTAAGTAGTTCTAAGTTCTATGGTCTGCATGACCTCAAATGTTAAGTCCCATAGTGCTCAGAGCCATTTGAAGCATTTTTGAAGAACGGACATATGTAGCGAGAGCCTTATGAGAATTTAGTTTGGACGAGAAGGGTGCTCAGATAGCCGAAGTGAATAACGCGACCATCCAACGTCAGTGGGAAATCCGGATTCGAGTCAGGCACGAATTTTCACTTGTCAAATGGCTCTGAGCACTATGGGACTTAACTTCTGAGGTCATCAGACCCATAGAACGTAGAACTACTTAAACCTAACCAACCTAAGGACATCACACACATCCATGGCCGACGCAGGATTCGAACCTGCGACCGTAGCAGTCGCACGGTTCCGGACTGAAGCACCTAAAACCACTCGGCCTTTCACTTGTCGCTACTGGATTTACTTCAATGACCGATTGCATCTAATGGCGGAATTTCTCTTTCGTCTTGCAATCCTAATGACTTTCTGGCTTTTTCTGGGTCAAAACATTCACTGTTGCTATATATGGAGAACGACATTTGGTGTCCGTGATGCTTCCTATGGACATGCTCATTGACCTGGCAATAAGTTTATCTTACAAAAAAAAAGTCTCACTATTAAGGCATATGTTTCACATGTGAATGGACATCATCTTGCTGAAGGACCTTACCGAAAATCTGTAGCACGAGAATTTTAATGTACCAGGGTACTGTTGCTATGCGGTTTTCCACGTTCTCTTGCTCTATAATTTTTTTCATATAGTTTTGTGTATTGCTTACAGAATTGTTTTAGATATTCATCACATAACCTGTCAAAAACAGTTATTATGTGGCTAATAGGGTGTCCTAAATGTAGAACGTCAGTCATATAAGTAGTAAGTTCATTATAATTATACCAACTGCGACACACACTGTCTAATTTGTGATATTTCAAAGTTAATTTCAACGAACAATTGATCAAACAGATGTTTTACAGTCACTTCGTATTAAATGTCGTAGAACACTTTACATTCAAACCTAAAACACATTTTATGCTTCTTGAAGTGGTTTTTGTATGGCAGAGCTTGGTGCAGATTTATTTGTCTTGCACAATCACCAAGTTATCTATTAAGTCATATCTGCTGCACTGATGCTCTGCCTTTGATAATCTCCCATTAGAAGTACATACTTCGACATTTCTTTCCATCGTGAGAGTTACAATACGATGAAGAAATTCAAGACGATCCAGTGCCTGATTAACTGCAAGACTATGTAATTGTCATGAATTTTGTTCGGCTGCACTGCGCTGTCCTCTCTGACGGATGGTCTGTAGAGACCTATGTTCTGGTCAGTGCTATCAACTGCACCTATGTTTTCATTGTAAAGATGAATCATTTCGCGTTGTTTGATAGCTAAGTTTTTGTTCTCACTCTGTGAATGGACACGCCAGAGTTTAAAATCCTCCTACATGCATAAATGCCATCTTAAAAATAAGCCTTTCCGCTGTAGAAATTCAGCAGAATCAGAGCCTCGTCAAAAATAATCCTTAGGTCTCTTAATTGCAGAAAAAGAATAAAATCATATGAGTGCAAAGCTCCGATGTTACCTATTTCCTCAATAAAAAGACTTATTTTTGACGATGACATGTATGCATAACGAAGGATTTTAGCGTCTAACATATGCTGAAGCAAAATATTTTGCTATTCCACTTGAGAATGACCGGAAGACCGAAATTTCAGTTCTGAAATAAATAACTTATACAGTCAACAGTTAATATATTGTCTTATAAAGAATTCTACATGAGTGTAAATGCCGGCCGTGACCAGTTAATAAGGCACCATTGTTTCATCAACGCAATGTTTCTCTTCATGGGGTGAATTTTGCTGCAATGGTTTGTTGATCACGTCAAATAATTCCCTCACCTTAAGCATACGTGTCTGATTGACTTAGACTGACGTTGTCACGTTATCGTAAATTGTCCCTTATGAATTGCCAAGTTTATTAAGGGAATCTGATATTGTTTCCCACTACTCATTCCGACTCGGTACTTCAATTCAACCGCTAAGTAAAAGTATTGCAATGAGAAATCTTATTTCAGTTGAAGTTACATCTTACAGTCTGTTGTATTTAAGAGCACATTGCTTTTTAAATGTAATAAAGATATCAGTATTACCACACTCGCAAAATCACCGAAATACACTCCTGGAAATGGAAAAAAGAACACATTGACACCGGTGTGTCAGACCCACCATACTTGCTCCGGACACTGCGAGAGGGCTGTACAAGCAATGATCACACGCACGGCACAGCGGACACACCAGGAACCGCGGTGTTGGCCGTCGAATGGCGCTAGCTGCGCAGCATTTGTGCACCGCCGCCGTCAGTGTCAGCCAGTTTGCCGTGGCATACGGAGCTCCATCGCAGTCTTTAACACTGGTAGCATGCCGCGACAGCGTAAACGTGAACCGTATGTGCAGTTGACGGACTTTGAGCGAGGGCGTATAGTGGGCATGCGGGAGGCCGGGTGGACGTACCGCCGAATTGCTCAACACGTGGGGCGTGAGGTCTCCACAGTACATCGATGTTGTCGCCAGTGGTCGGCGGAAGGTGCACGTGCCCGTCGACCTGGGACCGGACCGCAGCGACGCACGGATGCACGCCAAGACCGTAGGATCCTACGCAGTGCCGTAGGGGACCGCACCGCCACTTCCCAGCAAATTAGGGACACTGTTGCTCCTGGGGTATCGGCGAGGACCATTCGCAACCGTCTCCATGAAGCTGGGCTACGGTCCCGCACACCGTTAGGCCGTCTTCCGCTCACGCCCCAACATCGTGCAGCCCGCCTCCAGTGGTGTCGCGACAGGCGTGAATGGAGGGACGAATGGAGACGTGTCGCCTTCAGCGATGAGAGTCGCTTCTGCCTTGGTGCCAATGATGGTCGTATGCGTGTTTGGCGCCGTGCAGGTGAGCGCCACAATCAGGACCGAGGCACACAGGGCCAACACCCGGCATCATGGTGTGGGGAGCGATCTCCTACACTGGCCGTACACCACTGGTGATCGTCGAGGGGACACTGAATAGTGCACGGTACATCCAAACCGTCATCGAACCCATCGTTCTACCATTCCTAGACCGGCAAGGGAACTTGCTGTTCCAACAGGACAATGCACGTCCGCATGTATCCCGTGCCACCCAACGTGCTCTAGAAGGTGTAAGTCAACTACCCTGGCCAGCAAGATCTCCGGATCTGTCCCCCATTGAGCATGTTTGGGACTGGATGAAGCGTCGTCTCACGCGGTCTGCACGTCCAGCACGAACGCTGGTCCAACTGAGGCGCCAGGTGGAAATGGCATGGCAAGCCGTTCCACAGGACTACATCCAGCATCTCTACGATCGTCTCCATGGGAGAATAGCAGCCTGCATTGCTGCGAAAGGTGGATATACACTGTACTAGTGCCGACATTGTGCATGCTCGGTTGCCTGTGTCTATGTGCCTGTGGTTCTGTCAGTGTGATCATGTGATGTATCTGACCCCAGGAATGTGTCAATAAAGTTTCCCCTTCCTGGGACAATGAATTCACGGTGTTCTTATTTCAATTTCCAGGAGTGTATTTGCGAAGTGCTTCGTTTATTAGGAACATAATATTGTTGAGGACTTTTGTTATTGCAATCTGAAAGACTATATTCTTCTGTCATGCATTTTCTTCCACAATCACAATGTTCATCCTGTCTGCCTTCCCTGCCCCTATCTTTTCTCCTCTTGCCTTCACCCTTCCTGTCCACTTTCTATAACAAGTTCTGTTACAGTATTCAATTGACTTTCTGTTAAATTATTATCTAAACTAGCAATATTTCTGTGTCCAGAAACCTCATCAGTCACATAATCACAAGCATTAGTGTTTAGTGTGTGTGGTTGTGAGGGGGAGGGGGGGGGGGATAGTGGAGGCGAGGGCAGTGGGGGGCGGGTGAAGACGAGAGCTGTTAGTGAAATACGTTGCTGACATCCATAATGTTGTTGTATTCATCGTTTGCAAGTGTTCTCAGAGCGTGGTTGACATTAAAACCGTTATATAAACAAACAATGGTAAATTTTCATTTGCTATAAATGAATCCCTTGCCCCCCTTCTTCATGAATGACGTAGTGTAAGTAATATTGCTGTATATTACATCGATTTGTGTGGTTCGATGTTGATATTATACTAGATTTACATCATAATATAGTCAATTGAATTGTTATCAGGTTGTGGATATACAGGTACACAATTATTGAATTATATGAGATGAACGTAGCTTAATTACATACTAAGGCTTTCACACACTTTATTCGACATGCAAACGTCACTACAGATATTCGGACCTAAGTTATGGCATGTTCGATATGCTTACCATCATTGGCGATCATGTAGCGCACACGAATAGCGAAAGTCTTCATGAATCACTGAAGTGTCGCAACATAGGTGCTTTCAATGACCTCCTTAATGGCTGTTTTCGTCTGAGAAATGGTTTTGGGGTTACTGCTCTACTATCTTTAAAATAGCCCCCCAAAAATAAGTCGCTTATTTTCAGGTCTGGAGAATATGGTGGCCAACCGAGGCCCATGCCAGTGGCCTCTGTCTACCTGAGAGCCAGAATGCGCCCCCGATACTGCTCCTCTAGGGCATCAAACAAAATCCTCCTTCGATGGGGTTGAGCTCCGTCTTGCTTGAACGATATCTTGTGGAAATCCGTGTCACTTTGGATAACGGAAATGAAATCATCTTCGAAAACCTTCACGTAACTTTCGATAGTCATCGTGCCATCAAGAAATATCACGCTGGTTATCGCGTGACAGGACGTTACACACCACCCAGTCATCCGTTGTGAAGAGACCTCTCGATCGCGAAATGCGGATTCTCAGCCCCCAAAATGTGCCAGTTTTGCTACTTGACGAACCCCTCCAAATGAAAGTGGGCATCGTCGCTAAACCAAACCAAATTCAGCCATCATGTTCCAAGGTCAACCGTGTAGTTCGAATGTCCTAACGTAAACCATTCAGAAGTTACGACGATTTTTTTCGTATTGTTCAACAATTGTCACTCTGTAACAGTAATAGTTTTAATTAAGTATAACGCCTGTCACTAAAACCGTCCATACACATTGTGGTAGCGTTCAGCCATTTTGCCAATCACAGGAACACTGATAATACTTTCCAGGCGACAAATAGGTACTGGAAGCTATGATTATTGACACGAATTCAAACTTCAAATTAGTAGAATGAGATATACTAAAAACTCAAGCAAACAAATTTCTTTACGAATTACGTTCTAATTTTGATAGGGAATGAAAGAAGGCCGTCCTTTGATAGCCACTAAAACGTGTTGTCTGATCACATATTCACATCACACGGTAGTGTTCTAAACAAAATTAATCGTAGCTTTCTGCAACAGGACTTCAGTCTTATCTGGGTTAAAATTAAAACTGGACTGCACTGTGGTCACAAAAGTCAGCGGAAATCGTCTAATACCGTGTTGGGCCACGTTTTTCTTTGCGTAGTACAGCAGCTCGATATGTACTCAACAATTCATTATCAGTACCCTGCAGAGATACTTAGCTATGCTGAGTTATAGCCGTCGATAATTTCAGAAGTGTTGCACGTGCAGAGTTTTGTTTACGAACTGACCTCTTGATTATGTCCCATAGATAGATGTCGGATGGGATTAATGTCGGGCGATTTTGGGGGCCAAATCATTCGCGAAAAACTGTGGCCCGATGACATGACGCATTTCCATCCATAAAAAAACCGATGTTTCGGAACATCAAGTCCATAAATGGCTGATATGGTCTCAAGGTAGTCGAATATAATCATTTCCATTCAACGGCCAGTCCATTCCATGCAAACACATCCCACACCATTCTGGAGCTATACCCGCTTGCACAGTGATTTTTTGACATCCTGGGTGTATGGTTTCGTGGGACCTGCGCTACACTCGAAATTAAAGCCAGGGATTAGGCTTCCTGGTCATTACCGGTACATTTTGGCCTCAGAAACATTCAGAGCGTGGAATACACTTCGATTCGATGCTCTACCCAGTTGCTCGAGGTGAAATCCCATTTAATTCATCTCGAGATGGTGGCTTGCAAAATACGTCTTTCCTCATAAAGTAGTTGTTGACTATAATGGACACTATTTTACCATGCGAACACAGATATGCTATGTAAATTAAAGCTACGACACCACCGATTTTTTTCTCAAAATCGTATCACGCGAAAATTATGTAGCTAGCGCCGCTTTTCGACGTACTCTCCCTGCAGCCGTACACGTTTATCATAAGGTCAATGCTGTCATTTCACTGCCCCTCCAAACACCTTTTATGAGTCTGGTTTAATCGCTGGAAAGTCGCTGATCAATTAACGGCAGAGCTGGTGAATAAGCGACCAGGGGGAGTGTCTTTCATCTTTCGAAACAGCCAAACGTCGCTAGGAGCCTGCTTCAATGGGTAGGGATCATGCTAAGTCGCTTCAGAGTTGTCCTCACCAAGAAGCTGGAGCGTTGTGTTCACCCAATGCGCTGGTGGATTGTCCTGGTGAAAGAGCGATCGTAGAGCGTTTTCCGGCCATTTTTAACCCAATACGAGATGGAATTTGTGCTTCAAGATATCTTGTTAGGATGCTGATGTAACCTATTGGAGCGCAACGAATGGGCAATACACCATTGGTTTCCAACAAAATGGCCGCCTCCATTGATCCAGTACTGGCGCTTACCCGAACTGTTTTGGTGTGCTTCTATTGAGCTAACTGGCGGTCTGTTTCAGGGTTCAAAAACCATTTCATTGTCTCATCCGATGAAAAGGAAGCCACATTCATACCGTCATGACAACTGACGTTGCCTGGCAACATGCCACGTGCGTAAGCATGTACTCGACTGTCAGCATTCGTAGCCAGATTTGGAGGACACTTCTCGCATTTGCAGGTCTTCATGCACGATAGTGTGCACAAATTTCACGGATATACCAACTTTGGGGATGTGTTCCACACTCATTCGACGACCCTCCAAAGCAACTTCCTCCACTCGCTCCATCATGTCGTCAGACCGGGTGGTGCGAGTTCGAGATTGTCTTGGTTTGTTGTGACGTTGTGCATTCTTTGAACTGTCCCACACAAGAACGCACGTCAGACATGTCCACTATACCGTCACCACATGTCTCTCTCAGGCGGCGATGATTTTCAGTAGGGGTCCCACAAGGCAAGAAGAGAAAACGAATGATTACATGCTGTTCTTGTAATGAAAACATGGGTATCAAAAACAGTCCTAATTCCCGCCCAGTGTTGCTAACTCTCCAAATCGAAATAAGCTAAATCTGTGTACAAAAATCCAGAAAAAAGCTGAAATAAAGCACGGTTTACTATTGTGCAGCTTTAATTTTTAATAGTAATTGTAGTGTGCAACAGACTAGCATGAATTTATTTTCTCAATTTGGAATTTGCTACCATTACAGAACTACAATTAACTGGCTATGTAAAACATTGCCTGAATTTTTAAAACCTCGATATTTTCACGAAAAAAATTATTTAAATAAAAATCTTCTTGTCAGTTTCTTTGTCATTTTTCTTTTATTTTGCAGTAAAAATATAAATAATGTTCTGCTATGTACTTACTGGTCAAACTGAAGAATATCTGCATTATCATGTTACGTTACTTCTTACGCTTAGCAAACTACTGCTGTTTCTCTTCTCAGTTCGGTTGCTGGCACACTGTTTGCATTTACGAAGTGTATAATTAGTTATTCATCCTGCATAAATCTATGTCTGCTTTGCTCAGAACAGCTATCTTCTTAATTGTGAAGCAGCGATACTTTGCTGATGTTAGCTACGCAGCAACAGCATTCCTAGTAACGCTCTCGTAGTTACGTGTTTGGTCTTGTGTCCGGGTATGTTCATGAGCCCGGAACACTTACCAACCGAGCTTCCGTTAGCTTTCTGATGCTTTTTGATTCAATTCAATAATATATCTTCATCGGATATTAAAGCGAAATATGAAATCTTAGTTGAATGCAAATAATTTTCCTTTTGTAGTGCTACTCGTGGTGTCAGTCCAGATTCACGCCAACCAGTGACGTTATGTGTATTCAGTGGTGTAATGCAATGTGTGCATGGCGACACGTGAATCGCAGCTGTCAAGTAGTTTCCGCTCCAGCTGTCACGTGCGCTATGTTTTCTATATGTTCGTATGATTAGAACGTGCTGCTTATGTTTTGAGCTGTTAATTTTAATTGCTTTTGTATGTACCATGTTTAGATGGTCCTTGCATAGTGTCACTCCTGGTTACATCAATAACGAGTTTTCTGCTTTTCACGAAATATTCTTGGGATGAGGAATGCTATCGTAATTGACGAAGCTTTCCTGATAACCTCCTCGTCGCCTGTATCGTTCAGTTTTACGATCTTGTAAATATAGTCAGCTATTCATCAATAAAGGGTTTTAATCCAGGTAGATTCTAGTCTCAAACGGAACAGTTGTTTCAAAGTTCAGTCATCACAAATAACGCTGATACCGACAAATTAATCAAGAAGAATATTAACGCTTTCACACAATCAAGAGAATGTCAAACAGTCAAATGATTGTGAAAAACGCCACACGCTCGATTCCCGGCTAAAACACTTCTCTATCAGTTAGGAAGTGAGCGTATAGCATCGTTGGCCGGGAGGCCCCATTCGCGGAAGTTCAGTGATAGAATATGGACTGGTGAAACATGAGTCAAAAAATCTACCGCACATTCTTTAACACAGATGGAAGATACGAGCCACGGAGTAATGAGTATGCCGGTAGCACACCCAAACATTCAGGAAGCCGTGGGATAATCATGGCTTACTGTAGCTACTGTTCGCACTCATTTAGTTCTACTATCATTGGCGACAAGTTTGGAAATATTTACCACCCCGTGATGTTGTTGCCTACACGACACTTGTAATCAACCAGGCGTGGGCTGCATTCAGGAGTGAGAGGTCTGGAAATTTTGTATTAGTAAACCTATGTGTGTTCGTACTACACGCTTGTATAAATTTTCAATAGACGATACGCTGTGTATTTTTTATTCGTGGTCGTGGAAGTGATGCGAGATTTGGCCTTATTGGTTCTATGACTGTGCACCATAGTGTATAGTGAGCGTAAATTGCGGATCTATAGGAGTAAGGGCTTGTGGATTGTACTGACTTCGTAGACAATTTAGTGCAAAGAGCAACGAATTTTCAATTTCATACATTAATTAAAGACCGTTTTGTTTTTGGTTGTTACCATATGTCACTCTGACTAATGTAGACGTACTATTCCGTTGGGGTAAATGCGCCCACATGGAAGAATGAAATTTTTGGTCTTGTTGAAGAGAAACAATATATAACTTGAACTAAATCTGCCTTTCAGAGTTAATGAATGGATGTAAATCACAGAAAAGTGTGCAGTTGTTTCGACAGCACAGTCAGGCAGCCAGGTATACGTCTACCACCGTACGGATTTCACCTCAGTGCCACCGAAATTATCAGGACTGAGGATAAGGCTGATATGCAGGCGAAGTAAAACATCCGCAAGACTGACGTCTGAGGTTGTCATGCAATCAACGTTAGAGAAATGGAAGAATATCATGACCCACGAGTCAGATGAGGCCAAATGATCGAGTGAAGTAGATGGCATAAGGCAACAAACATTTCAGACCACAGTAATTTCATTACCATGAGCAGCAGTGAAGATAGTGATGACGGTTTGGTGGTGATGGCAAAATGTCTGAGCCCGTCTTGAAGTTTTTGTTCAAATGGTTCAAATGGCTCTGAGCACTATGGGACTCAACTGCTGAGGTCATTAGTCCCCTAGAACTTAGAACTAGTTAAACCTAACTATCCTAAGGACATCACAAACATCCATGCCCGAGGCAGGATTCGAACCTGCGACCGTAGCGGTCTTGCGGTTCCAGACTGCAGCGCCTTTAACCGCACGGCCACTTCGGCCGGCAAGTTTTTGTTCTCCCGCGACTAAAATGAAGGTAACGTCTTCATTCGTTAATACTTACACAAGTTTCATGGGCTGAGATCTTCCCTGCAAAAAGTGGAAAGGTGTTGTGCGTGCGTGCATGATATTGCACGCGCGCGCGGGCGCGTGTGTGTTTGTACGTGTGTATGTGTGTGTGTGTGTGTGTGTGCGTGTGTGTGTGTGTGTGTGTGTGTGTGTGTGCGTGTGTATGTGTGTGTGTATGAACCGCAAACATTGTTTTCCCATGAATCTTTTCTCAATAAACGCTTCAGAATTTCCAGCCGGTTTTTGCGCTTCGTGTTCGAAAGTTAGATACAGCGTTGCAAGATCTCTCGACTTACGAATTACGGCTCACTGAATTTCAGGCATTTAATGCGGAACCATTATTCACCACAGGAAATATTTCGTCTCTAGAGGCAACATACCTAATCGTCAATATCGTGCTTTGGTATTTTCGTAAATCAGTACGAATAAAACTACGTGGGCTTCCGCGGCCGGTGTTACTGCGATTAAAATTAGTTTCTTTCCTACCCTTCCCCTTCTGTCAACCATTCGCTTATTATATTCTAAGGTCAATAAGTTTTCAAAAATATGACGTATTGACACTAACCACTTGCAGCACATACCGCCACTTTTCCTTCATCAAAGACAGTCTTGCTCTGAACAAAGCCATTCTAACTCGGTCGAAACGTTGATTGCAATTTTATAACTAAACTATTTCATACAATGACGCAGTACCACACCCAGAAGAATTGTGGTCTGGTGCTGACTAGTAAATAATGTTATTTTATTTTCTGTAGTTCATATAGACAATGTAACTGTCACCTATTGACGTGGCAAAAATTATTCCCTCAAAAGATCGTGAAGCTGTGAAACATTGTAAACTCCGTCCACAAGTCCTGGTGGGCCCAACAGTACCAACCGACCGCCATCTGGTCCTGTCAAGAGCGTCACTGGATGAGATGGAGGGACTGCTCTCCCAGCCATTGTCAGTTTGCGTGATGAGGATCTGCTACTACTCAGTGAAATAGCTCCTCAGCGGACTTCACGAGACGTTCCAGTCCTCCCACCAAGGAAAACTCGCTTGCATTACCGAGAACCGAAGCCAGTCCTCCAGATGGCAGTCAGCCGCACAGACCACACGTCTAAGAAGGTCAGCTACCTAAGTCAGTTGGCTCAGTTACTTAGGTGTTTATTTCCTCATACTATGTTCTGTGGATTGTTTACATCGAAAATCGGTGGCTCGTTTGTGAGGATGTCTGTACTCTCATCACTTGCGCGTTAGTTATTTTAGCACATTTAAGGTTAATAATATTGAACATTGGATAGATTTCCGTAAGGCTTTCATTAACATGTCGAAATAAAGACACGCAGAGGTAATTTGTGAAGGTATTAATCCGCCTCTACAT
This sequence comes from Schistocerca serialis cubense, assembly GCF_023864345.2. Classification (NCBI taxonomy): domain Eukaryota; kingdom Metazoa; phylum Arthropoda; class Insecta; order Orthoptera; family Acrididae; genus Schistocerca; species Schistocerca serialis. The sequence goes on along the minus strand of NC_064642.1, from coordinate 436,431,249 downwards.
ACTCATCTTCCAATGGAACAGATTTTTCCATCATTTGATGAAACCTTGAATATAGAAGCTATCAACGGAACGCCCTGTCTCGAAAATGACATCTTGATACTAGAACCCAGCGGAACAACAGTGTCTTCATCTGAGGAAAAAGATAGAAGCCTTGTTAGGAGAATACAAGGGGAGGGGTTGATATAATGTTTTATTATAACCTTGGAAAACTGCCTCAGTTATGAAACTTCCTGGCAGATTAAAACTGTGTGCCGGACTGAGACTCAAACTCGGGACCTTGCCTTTCGCGGGCAAGTGCTCTACCAACTGAGCTACCCAAACACGACTCACGGCTCGTCCTCACGGCTTTACTTCGGCCAGTACCTCGTCTCCTACCTTCCAAACTTAATAGAAGCTCTCCCGAGTTCGAGTCTCGGTCCGGCACATAGTTTTAATCTGCCAGGAAGTTTCATATCAGCGCACACTTCGCTGCAGAGTGAAAATCTCATTCTGCCTCAGTTATATTTTGAAACGGTGCCACTGATTTCGAACAACACTACAGATGATTAGCACAGCATTAAATAATACTCTTTATTACATGGAATCATTAACTCTTAACTCAATTTCTAGTACTACAGAAGTGTAACACCGCCTTGGCTGAGAACTAAGTTCATTACAGAGTAGACACTCTCCTGAAGTAAGCACTGCGCGGTGTAGTTGGTCCGATACGAACATGACTAAGAAGTCGTGGATGCAGGGGATGCAATGCACGCAGACTGTTGAATAATATCCACTCTGCGACTCTGACCCAAGACTCCTGTACAAAAGCTGGTCTGTAACTCACTTGGGCGGCCTCTGACACCGAGCGGTTCTAGGCACTTCGGTCGGGAACCGCGCTGCTGCTACGGCAACAGGTTCGCATCCTGCCTCGGCCATGGATGTGTGTGATGTTCTTAGGTTAGTTAGGTTTAAGTAGTTGTAAGTCTAGGGGACTTAGGACCTCAGATGTTAACTCCCATAGTGCTTAGAGCTTTTTGAACTTTTCTAGAACTGGCTTGGTGAGTCTCGAGGGGCGATTTCAACGAAGGGATACAGTGACTCTTCGCCACCTGTAGTTCACACCAAGTGCTATAACACCTACACTTCATTGGCTTCTTACACTGTGATACCATACTCCAGTGGTATTGGCTGCATGTGATAGAGACATGCAAAGTCGTGCGATGACCGCTAGCGACCTCTGTTGATTACTCCAAAATACTGCCGTCCTGACTTCGCCTTGATGTGTTGGCCGTCTGGTCACCACCTGTTACTAGAGGGTGGGCTAGAAGGCAGGGGTTTAGGTGCCGGTCACAGGAGTTTGATGGCCCAAAGAAGCCAAATATGCGGCTTTGTCCTAGGGCATTGTCATGGAACGAAAACGATTCCTTGGACATCTACCCACGAAGCTTCGCCTTGACTGGCTTGCGTTGTTTCATCAAAAGATTAAGGCAGTAAGCCACTGTGAAGGTATCCCCTTGACAAGCAATATTTTAACACCTCGAAAAGGTATTCTTTATCTCTCGTCTCCCACAAACCGCCTGTGGTGATTAAGTAGCCATCCAGTTTCACACATGTGTTGATTAACGTATTCGAGAGCTGACTTTGTGGTCCATTGATAACTTAAAGATGCGCTGCTGCAGTACTCAGATTCACTCTAGAGGGTGCTTCTGATGTAGATGTTCATTAAAGATCGATAGGGACTGCGGCTGTTCTTTACCGATACAGGACGAACTGACCGTTGTCAAGGAACAGCTGAAACGTATGGTGGACATTGTTGACAGATTACAGGCTGCTGCACTTCGGTGGTATTGTGGCAACTGAAATGAATACATTGACACTCTGGACAATGAAATGTCACTTGGGATGCGTGATGTCTAAGAGTCTTCTGATTCGAACGTCCTGGGCGATTGATGGTCACCTTGTAGTGAATGATGAACAGAGGCGAGGTCGCGAACATCTGGGCGAAAGACGAAAGAGGATACTGGCTGCAAAACTGTCCCCATAAGGGTTAAAACTGGTTTGAGGTGTTCCTCAATCCAGAAAGTACATCTGAACCAGAACAGGACACCTCATCTTTAGCAACTGGCGCCTATATTATAAGCGAAGGATGTGGTATGGCTGATCATCTGGAGTGCCAAAGACGGATGATCGCCGCCCTGTGGCAAATAACCGACGTGCCAGAAACGAGGGTCTGTGCCCACTCAATTTACGTGCTGCAGGGCACGGGATGGAGGAAGTTGGAGTCATGTCCGAGATATGAAAGGGGCTCTGCAGACAGCCTTCGAGCACACTGGGTGCAGCCGGCAGCAGCTCGTGGCTCACGGCAAGAAAGACACCTGCCGCCTGCGCTCGGAGGCCACCCTCAGTTCCTGCAAGTGACTCGTTGCTTTGGTAAAAGCTAGGCTGATGTGCGGGGAAGAGTCCAGAGCTATCGTTCTGCGTCTCGAAATTTTCGCCTAACTTAACACCAAAGGTGGAATCGGAGATCACAATTCCGTTACAGCAATACTGAATGCGTACTTCAATATGAATGGAAAGAAAGGTAGAAAGATATTTCTCTTAGCATGTACCGAGCACCTTGGACAGTGGTTAACATACCGAACTCTCATTCGGGAGAACGACAGTTCAAATACTAGTACGGCTGTCAAAATGTAGTCTATCCGTGGGTTGCCAATGCCTCACAGACGAACACTGAAGGAAACCAAAATTACCATAAGTATATCAGTGCATGATGTGTTTAACGAATTTGAAAGAAAAGCTCTATCTTCTGATCTGAAGGTAATCCTAAGAAATTTTGGTATACGTTAAATCAGTAAACGGATATAGTCATCTGTCGAGACAATCTGTTATCAAAATTCCATCAACAAAGAGGACGATGAAGAAAAGGCCGAAATATTAAACTCATTTTCCCAAACCCGTTTCAATAAGTGAGATCGTACGGTGGTTTCTCTGTTATCACACGAACGGAAAACAACAGATATCGAAATAAGTGACAGCAAGATGTAAGATAAGCTGAAATTGCTTAACAGAGGAAAAGTCACTGAGCTTAATGGGATACCAGTACGATTGTTCATACAGCATGCGAAAGAACTTGATCCCCATCCTCTCTTAAAGCCACAATGCGCCGTGTGTTAGTGGAGGGACGAAGGCTTTCTATTGATTGGATAAAAGCGTAGGTCACTTCCGATCTCAAAAAGGCCAATGACGTATCATCGATTTCTATCTGTTGTAGAAATTTGGAATATGTTTTGTGCTAGCATGTTACGACATTTCTAGAGACGCAATATCTCCACTGTAGAGATCAGCATGGGTTCGGCAAATAACGATCTTGTGGAACGCCGCGCGCTCTGTTCGTCCACGGGACCCAGAAAGCAACGCATTGGGCTCAGGTTGATTCCGTATTGGATAAATTTCAGAAGGCCTCGATTGACATAGATTCACAATGCCACCTGATGAACAAAGTACGATCCCCCGGAATATGATCAAGTATGTGACTGGAATGAAGAGTTTCTCGTAAACAGAGCACAGGATGTTACTCTCAACGGAGACAAATCTCCGGACGTAAAAGAATCTTTAGGCGCGCACCAAGTGTGTGTTATAGTACCACTACTTCAGATGTTTCAGGAGGCTTATTGCGAATGATGCTGTTGTCCACAGAGAAATAGCAAAGCTAGAAAAATTAAGTCACGTTGCGGAACATCGAATATATGCTTGGTACGAAGATTTTCAGTTGATCCACAGCATAAACAAATGAAACTAAGTGCACATAAATAGGCAGAAAACGCACTACTAAACGATTACACTAACGCAGAAGAATCATTGGAAGCGATCAGATTCATACCTAGTATGCGCATGGAGTCATTTAAAGTGAAAAGATCACACAGAATTAATCTCAGGAAAGGAAGATGCCAAACTGAGATTCATTCGAGGCAGCTCCTTAAGTGTAGCCCACCCACGGAGGCAGCTCACAAAACCTTCACTCGTTCAGTATCTGAAAATTGCGCGTCTTTCTGGGATCCGTATCGTACACGAGGGAGACTGAGAGTAATGCCCCAGAAATTTTTATGAGAAAACTATAAAGGTGTCTGAATTAAAATCACGTTATTAATATACTACAACTTTATTCTTCATGTCTACATACTTGTAATCATCTGAGACAAGAGATTTCCAAACTGTAGTATTGAACACCGCGTTGTAAAACGTAGCTATGTTGCTGCGTGACAAAGAGCGGGCTGTAACCGAGTATTTGAATCGAAGAGTTCGTCCACATACGGAGCACCCTTGCCATCTGCATGACAGTGCCAGATCTCATACGGTCGTCGGACATCTGCAACTATGTAACTACACTATGTGATCAAAAGTATCCGGACATCACCAAAACATATGTTTTTCGTAATAGCTGCAGCATGCTGCCACCTAATACGAGGTACTCCATATCAGTGTCCTCAGTAGTCATTAGACATTGTGAGAGAGCAGAATGGGGAGCTCCGCAGAACTCACGGCCTTCCAACGTGATCAGATGATTGGGTGTCACTTGTGTCATACGACTGTAAACGAGATTTTCACACTCCTAAACATCCCTAAATTAACTGTTACCGAAGTTATAGCGAAGTGGAAACGTGAAGGGACACGTACAGCACAAAAGCGTACTGGCCGACCTCATCTGTTGACTGACAGAGACTGCCGATAGTTGAAGAGGGTCGTAATGCGTAATAGGCCGACGTCTATCACACAGGAATTCCAAACTGCATCAGGATCCATTGCAAGTACTATGACAGTTAGGTGGGAGGTGAGAAACCTTTGATTTCATGGTCGAGTGGCTGCTCATAAGACACACATCATGCCGGGAAATGCCAAACGATGCCTTGCTTGGTGTAAGGAGCGTGAACATTCGATGATTGAACAGTGGAAAAATGTTGAGTGGAGTGACAAATCACGGTACACATTCTGGCGATCCTGTAGTAGGGTGTGGGTATGGCGAATGCCCGGTGAACGTGAACGGCCAACTTGTTTAGTGCCAACAGTAAATTTTGGAGGCGCTGGTGTTATGGTGTGGGCGTGTTTTACATGGAGGGGGCTTGCACCCCTTGTTGGTTACCGTGGCACCATCACAGCATGGGCCTACATTGTTGTTCTAAGTAACTTCTTGCTTAGCACCGATGAGCAATTCCGGGATAGCGGTTGCATCTTTCAACACGGTCGAGCACCTGTTCATCTACATCTACATCTACATTTATACTCCGCAAGCCACCCAACGGTGTGTGGCGGAGGGCACTTTACGTGCCACTGTCATTACCTCCCTTTCCTGTTTCAGTCGCGTATGGTTCGCGGGAAGAACGACTGTCTGAAAGCCTCCGTGCGCGCTCTAATCTCTCTAATTTTACATTCGTGATTTCCTCGGGAGGTATAAGTAGGGGGAAGTAATATATTCGATACCTCATCCAGAAACGCACCCTCTCGAAACCTGGCGAGCAAGCTACACCGCGATGCAGAGCGCCTCTCTTGCAGAGTCTGCCACTTGAGTTTATTAAACATCTCCGTAACGCTATCACGGTTACCAAATAGCCCTGTGACGAAACGCGCCGCTCTTCTTTGGATCTTCTCTATCTCCTCCGTCAAACCGATCTGGTACGGATCCCACACTGATGAGCAATACTCAAGTATAGGTCGAACGAGTGTTTTGTAAGCCACCTCCTTTGTTGATGGACTACATTTTATAAGCACTCTCCCAATGAATCTCAACATGGTACCCGCCTTACCAACAATTAATTTTATATGATCATTCCACTTCTAATCGTTCCGTACGCATACTCCCAGATATTTTACAGAAGTAACTGCTACCAGTGTTTGTTCCGTTATCATATAATCATACAATAAAGGATCCTTCTTTCTATGTATTCGCAGTACATTACATTTGTCTATGTTAAGGGTCAGTTGCCACTCCCTGCACCAAGCGCCTATCCGCTGCAGATCTTCTTGCATTTCGCTACAATTTTCTAATGCTGCAACTTTTCTGTATACTACAGCATCATCCGCGAAAAGCCGCATGGAACTTCCAACACTATCTACAAGGTCATTTATATATATTGTGAAAAGCAATGGTCCCATAACACTCCCCTGTGGCACGCCAGATGTTACTTTAACGTCTGTAGACGTCTCCCCATTGATAAGAAAATGCTGTGTTCTGTTTGCTAAAAACTCTTCAATCCAGCCACACAGCTGGTCTGATATTCCGTAGGCTCTTACCTTGTTTATCAGCGACAGTGCGGAACTGTATCGAACGCCTTCCGGAAGTCAAGAAAAATAACATCTACCTGGGAGCCTGTATCTAATATTTTCTGGGTCTCATGAACAAATAAAGCGAGTTGGGTCTCACACGATCGCCGTTTCCGGAATCCATGTTGATTCCTACATAGTAGATTCTGGGTTTCCAAAAACGATATGATACTGGAGCAAAAAACATGTTCTAAAATTCTACAACAGATCGACGTAAGAGATATAGGTCTATAGTTTTGCGCATCTGCTCGACGACCCTTCTTCAAGGCTGGGACTATCTGTGCTCTTTTCCAATCATTTGGAACCCTCTGTTCCTCTAGAGACTTGCGGTACACGGCTGTTAGAAGGGGGGCAAGTTCTTTCGCGTACTCTGTGTAGAATCGAATTGGTATCCTGTCAGGTCCAGTGGACATTGCTCTATTGAGTGATTCCAGTTGCTTTTCTATTCCTGGGACACTTATTTCGATGTCAGCCATTTTTTCGTTTGTGCGAGGATTTAGAGAAGGAACTGCAGTACGGTCTTCCTCTGTGAAACAGCTTTGGAAAAAGGTGTTTAGTATTTCACTTTACGCGTGTCATCCTCTGTTTCAATGCCATCATCATCCCGGAGTGTCTGGATATGCTGTTTCGAGCCACTTACTGACTTAACTTAAGACCAGAACTTCCTAGGATTTTCTGTCAAGTCGGTACATAGAATTTTACTTTCGAATTCACTGAACGCTTCACGCATAGCCCTCCTTACGCTAACTTTGACATCGTTTAGCTTCTATTTGTCTGAGAGGTTTTGGCTGCGTTTAAACTTGGAGTGAAGCTCTCTTTGCTTTCGCAGTAGTTTCCTAACTTTGTTGTTGTACCACGTTGGGTTTTTCCCGTCCCTCACAGTTTTACTCGGCACGTACCTGTCTAAAACGCATTTTACGATTGCCTTGAACTTTTTCCATAAACACTCAACATTGTCAGTGTCGGAACAGAAATTTTCGTTTTGATCTGTTAGGTAGTCTGAAATCTGCCTTGTATTACTCTTGCTAAACAGATAAACCTTCCTCCCTTTTTTTATATTCCTATTAACTTCCATATTCAGGGATGCTGCAACGGCCTTATGATCACTGATTCCCTGTTCTGTACATACAGAGTCGAAAAGTTCGGGTCTGTTTGTTATCAGTAGGCCCAAGATGTTATCTCCACGAGTCGGTTCTCTGTTTAATTGCTCGAGGTAATTTTCGGATAGTGCACTCAGTATAATGTCATTCGATGCTCTGTCCCTACCACCCATCCTAAACATCTGAGTGTCCCAGTCTATATCTGGTAAATTGAAATCTCCACCTAAGACTATAACATGGTGAGAAAATTTATGTGAAATGTGTTCCAAATTTTCTCTCAGTTGTTCTGGCACTGTTCATAATGCAACGCCTATGGCGGGGTGGTTACACGACAATAACATCCCTTTAATGGACTGGCCTGCACAGAGTCCTGACTTGAATAATATAGCAAACCTTTGGTTTGCTTTGGAACGCCGACGTCGTTCCAGACCTCACCGACCGACATCGGTACCTCTCCTCAGTGCAGCACTCCGTGAAGAATGTGCTGCCACGCACTAAGAAACGTTCCGACACCTGATTTAACGTATGACTTCGAAGAGTGCTAGATGTCGTCAAAGCTAGGGGTGGGCCAACACTATATTGAAATGCAGCTTTATCGATGGGGAACGCGATGAACTTGTAAGTCATTTTCAGCCAGGTGACCAGATACTTTTATCACAGAGTGTACGTAGATTCACTCTCATCGATCATCCTCCAAACAATCCCGACTTGGCTCTAACCGATCTTCATCTGTTTCCATAACTTAAAGAACGCTTTGGAGGACTTCACTTTGATAGTGATGACACGGTGCAAGTAAAGTTGACGTTATGGATTCGTCAACAATGTCAAAAGTTCAGCAGTGACCATATAAGCATACTGGTCACTAGTTGGGAGAAATGAGTTCGTCGCTTTGGGCAAATATGTTAAGAAATACATATATAGACACGAAGAATAAAGATGTCGAACGTTAATAACTTACAAGGTAAGTTTCATTTTAAAAGCTTTCAAGAGTTTTTACATAAAAATTGAGAGACGTAGCTTTTCAGAACGCCCTATTTGACATAGCAAACAGAGAATATCAACGAAGAGTAGCGCGTGTCGTTGGAAATTTATTTAGCAAGCGAAAAAGTGTCTTGGAGATGCTCAACCAATTCCAGTGGTATATGTTGCAAGCGCGGAATTTTGTAAAAAGGTGTGGTTTGTCGTTAAAACTCCGACATCATGCGTTTCCAGAAGAGTCAACGAGTATATTATCAGCTCAAACAGCTCCTTGAGTCATCAATAGCCTTACTGGTTTGATGTGGCCCTCCACGAATTCCTCTCTTTTACCAAGCTCTTCATCTCACGTAGTACCTGCAACTTACTTCCGCAATTATATGATTGATTTATTCCAGTCTACCTCTTTCTCCACTGTTTTTATCCAATACGTCGCCCTCCAGTACTAAGACAGTTGGTGGAGTTACAGCACCTGCCGCCTCCTACCATCACGGTACGAAGTTCTGTGGATGGTCAAAAACTGTCCAAAGACGATCACCGTCAAAATACACGTTTTTGCAGCAGACGCTGTTCGTGTGCACTTTTAAAACGTTTTTTCCAGACTTTATTCTCCACTGGGAATAGTCTTATAAGTTACTGATTCCCTGATGTCTTAACAGATTCCCTTTCATACCCTCCCATCTTCTTGGCATTGTTTCCCATACGTTCCTTTTTCCCCGATTCGGCGGAGAACCTCCTCTTTTCTTACATTGTCAATCCACCTGATTTTCAACATTCTTCTGTAGTACCACATTTGTGATACTTGGAATCTCTTCTGTTCCATTTTTCCCACAATTCATTTTTCACTACCATACAATACTATTCTCCAGAAGTACATTCTTAAAAATTTATTCCTCAAATTAAGGCTGGTGTTTGATACTGGAATACTTGTTGTATAGGTATCAGAATTCTTTAACTTCTTCTACATCATGATCAGCAACTCTGATCTTAGCCGCACGGGATTAGCCGAGCGGTCTGAGGCGCTGCAGTCATGCACTGTGCGGCTGATCCCGGCGGAGGTTCGAGTCCTCCCTCGGGCATGGGTGTGTGTGTTTGTCCTTAGGATAATTTAGGTTAAGAAGTGTGTAAGCTTAGGGACTGATGACCCATAAGATCACACATATTTGAACATTTTGAACTCTGATGTTATGTTTCTCAGTGTTCTCATTTCTACTACTTCTCATTACTATTTCCTCGATTTACTCTCAATCCATATTCTGTACTATTTAGACGGTACATTCCTTTCAGCAGATCCTAAAACCCTTCTTCACGTTCGCTGAGAACAGCAATCAGCGAATCATATCACTGATATAAATTATCATTCAATCTTAATCCCATTTTAAACCTTTTTTTTATTTCCGTCAATGATTCTTCGATGTATAGATTGAACAGTAAGAGCGGAAGACTGCATCCCTACCTCACACCTTTTTAATCCAAGTATTTCCTTCTTGATCTTCCAGTCCTATTATTCCTTCTTAGCTCTTGTACATATTGTATATTGCCCGTCTTTCCCTACAGCTCATCCCCTATTTTCCTCAGAATTTTGAATGTCTTGCTCCATTTGACATAGTCGAACGCTTTCTGCAGGTCGAGAAATTCTGTGAACATCCCTTAATTTTTCTTCAATTTCGCTTCCATTATGAAATGCAATGTCAGTACTCCTTGTCTGATACTTTTACCTTTCCTAAAGTCAAACTGATCGTTCTCTTTCATATGTCTAGCAAAAAGACGGATGAGTGTAAATACAAGCAAACTCAATCTCACACGGAGGCTTAACAGCAGACCTTTTCGGGGAATAGTCGTGATTGGAACAGGCAAGGTGGGAAGTTACATGAATACTGAAATCAGCTACCGTCACTCACCAGAAAGTGCTTGAGGAGTACAAGCGTAAATGTATAAACAGAAACCGTCTTTTAATGGGTAGTAGAGAGAATGGAACGCCATCGTGACTGCCTTAGAAGTGAAGCGGCAACGAGTAACGCAATGACGCCTGTCACTCAAGCCTTCTCTGGAGTCGATGCCCAACTTGGTGACAGCCTTTGTTGCTGCCGGAGGTATCTGATCCATGTACTAAATTTCGCGCTCTGTATACTTCAAAATCACCTGCGACTTTATTGTACTGTATACGCACAATACATAAAACTCCGCTGCTATCCTCCCTTTTGTTGGAAATTGTAATGACCAGCAGTGCACGGTATTTTAAATGTCTGCTGAATTTTTGAGAAAATTAGCAACAGTCCTGCATTTGCATCAAAAAGGGTTGAAAGCCTACAAAAACTTGTTAGAGGACGGCCAGTGTATCGCATGTCGTTCGTTAATCCGTCGCTCGCGTTCAATCTGTGTCTGACTAGCTTTCCTGTCCCGTATTCTAGAGTGCTGTGCGTTACACGATACTAGAAGTGCGCATGGCTGAAAATAGTAGGACAACGTAATATGAGATAAGATTAGTTAGTCAGATAAGGTATGAAGGAAACAACGATTTTTGTAGGTTAACGTCTAGTTCTTGTGAAGCATTCTTTCAGCCGATACTAATACGTCTGCTACCTGTCCTTCCCTTCGTTGATATCGAGCAAAGACTGAAACTGTGCTCGGTTAACAGCTATGAGTTGCTTATTTGTTTGCGACATGCTCCATTTCAATATCTGTAGGGTGTCACATTTATCTTGAGCCCCTTAAATAACTGCTTGTCCAGATGCAAATTACAAAATGTTTCAAGCAAATGTTCTTTAGCCGTCAGGGGGACATATTCACCATGATTACCTTCGTCGTAGCTTTGTTTTTTACAAATATATGAACGGCGGCATGACTTTTTTAAATGTAACCCTGTATTATTCATTCGGTAATTCATTTCCTCTCCTAAAGACCTGTTCAAAAATGTATCACAGTGTACCATTCACAGAAACACAACGTTATTAATTACATAACACAACATTGACCTTTAGCCCGGGATCGCATACTCGTCCACTTGGTGGAGTTATCAGAAAACAAATAAAAACCAAGTAAAACATAACAAAAAATTGACTTTGACTCTCCTCTAAAATTGTCCAGGAGTAGAACATTCAAAAGTTCTTAAAGTGGTGACCCTGAACACCGATACACTGGTGCACTCTTTGAATGAAATAATTATTTACTCCTTCCAGTATTGCCTGCTGAAGAGAATTACAAGCAAGCACGATACGTTCCTGCATGTCCTAAGGAGCTGTTGGGATATTGTCATACATACCGTCTTTAATGCATCTCCAAAGAAAAAAGTCCGGAGGCCAAGTAACTGTTCCTCCTCGACCAACCCATCTGGCAGGATACCTTCGGTTCAGAACACGACGTACACGCAAGGCTGGGCATCCATCGTGTTGATACCCCATAAGCATTATGTTTCTTAGCAGCACTTCATCCAGAAAAGGCCGAAGAATTCATCTGAGCAAGTTGGCATACACTGTGCCGTTTAGACTACCATTGATGAAATAAGGGCCAATGACTGTAGTACCAAACATCCCTCACCAGGCGTTAACACTCCATTGACGCTCATGTTCCACCTGTCTAAACCATCGTGGGTTGTCGCTGGACGAATAATGCATGTTCCTTGTATTTACATGCCCTTTGTTTGAGAAGGAACATTCATCAGTAAATAGAACATTAGAGAAAAGGTTTGAGTTGGCGAGGATTTGCTGCTCTGCCCACTGACAGAACTGTACACGATTCTGGAAATTCTGCAACTTTTGAAGCACGTGTACAAGGTAAGAATGGAGCCGGTGACGTGTAAGAAAACTATGTACACTGGTTTTAGGAATGCCAATCTCGTGTTCAAGCTGTCGTGTGCTCACATGTGGATTCATAGCAACGGAAACGAGAACAGTAACTTCGGCAGCTTCGTCAGTGCGAGTGCTACGACGACTGCGTTATCGTAGGTTGAAACTTCCCGTTCCTTGAAGCGTCGTAACAAGACGAGACAACATCCTTCGGGAAGGTGGATTCTTGTCAGGATATCGCTCTCAGTACAGTTCCGCTACCAGCGTAGCATTTCGCTTACCTTCAAAAACAACAACAATAGAAACGTTAAGTCGATGTAGTTTGTAGGAAGGACAGCCTTTTCTGTATGCCTACTCTACACAACGGTATTTAAAAGGACTAAACTACTGTACTAAATGTACCCATACATAAGAAAACAGTATTGCAGTTACTGTTTTGATAACTTACATTCCCCATAGATGAGGAGCATTTCCCAAAAAAAAAAAAAAAAAAAAAAATGGCTGTGAGAACTGTGCGACTTAATTGCTGTGGTCATCAGTCCCCTACTAGAACTTAGAACTACATAAACCTAACTAACCTAAGGACATCACACACATCCATGCCCGAGGCAGGATTCGAACCTGCGACCGTAGCGGTCGCGCGGTTCCGGATTGTAGCGCCTAGAACCGCTCGGCCACTCCGGCCAGCAGTAGCATTTCTACCTTAACTTCGTTGGTGTACATTCTACTCACGCAACTCTTTAACTGACGATGGTTGACGTAATGACGGGTGTGTATTCTACTTATGTTTACATTTGTCCTCTGTCAACGTCGGCACGTGGATGTGTTCCATTACCCCGAGTACCTACAGTAAGAGCTGGGAGCGTCAACGTCAATGTTGTGTTGTGTAATTAATAACGTTGTGTTTCAGTGAATGGTACACTGTGATACATTTTTGAACAGGTCTTTAGTAGATGATTTGAATTACCGAATAAAAAATACAGGGTGCCATTTAAGAAAGCCGCGCTGTTCCTATCACTGAAAAAAAGCAAAGGTACAACGAAAGAAAGCATGCTGATTGATGTCCCCCTGATGACTAAACAACATTTTCTTGAAACGCTTTGTGACCTCAGATATTAAGTCCCATAGTGCTCAGAGTAATTTGAACCATTTGAAACACTTTGTAATTTGCATGTGGACATAAGCTGTTTAGGGTGGTCAAATTAAATGGCTCTGAGCACAATGCGACTTAACTTCTGATGTCATCAGTCGCCTGGTCAAGATAAATGGCACACTATATATATATATAAAATGTGCGTCTGTGTGGGCGCGCTCGCGAATGCTCGCGCACGCATGTGTATGTGTATGTGTGTGTATTTGGGGGGGGAGGGGGGGCGGGGGGGGGGGGGAAGGTGGTGTGGCGTGTAGTGTCGTTGTAGGATGAAATGTGACACATTACCTCACTTCATGAGGCACTGCCGAGATGTTTGGTTCTTAAACCAGGCTATTGGCGTACAGTCTGACGATTAGGACCCTTACGTCTCTCCTCTCCTTGATGGCCGAATTCTGGCTCGAAAGTTTTTCCAGCGCCGCGATTCGAACTTGCTTATACGCGCGTCAAGCGCTATCGCACTAGCGTGCGTTAGCTACCTCTTCCACGGAGGCTGGTGGTTACGTTTTGTACTCTCTAGCGTATATTCCGCTGCTGACGTTCCCGATGTTCGACTGCCAACCGCTGCTGAAAGTATCCCTCCTACTGCTGAAGTAATTTCTAAAATTTTTGTGCTAGATCCTAGGTTTAAATTACGTGCCAAGTAATCGCCATTTTAAGTTACCTACGTAGTAGTTGCCATATTTGTCCCTCTGCCAGACTGAGGTATATTTCCCTGTGGGGCTATACATAAAGCACAGGACCACAAGCTGAAGCGCGGTCTTCATAAGCAGGGAAATAAATAATTCCAGAGCACTGCGCAAATAGATCGCAGGACGCAAGCACACAAAGGGCGTAAACAGGTATACGGTCGGAAATCAGTTCAATCAGCAGGACTTTACTGTGTGGTAGCCATTCGAGTATTCCAACGCACAATACGGGCGAGCAAAGTGTCAGTCAGAGTGAGAAGTAAACGAGCGGTAGCGGTGGTTGCATGTTTAAACCGCAGCATCAGGTCATTATAGAGATGCGGGTAACGTTCTGTGGGCATGTCGAGTTTTCGGTGAGCTTAGGCGAAGGTGATTTCCATGGATTATCCGAACCCTTCAGTTTCTCGAACACTTCAATATGGGGGCACCTGAACGGACCTTCAAAAGGCATCAAATTTTATTTTAATGTTTCCTATAACATAATGCAAGATGTTTACTATTTGTATTGTAGAAAATCGGTCATTTATCATTACAAAATCTGCCATGGGCTGGTCACCAATCCGGTTGAAAATGGAATAGGGTATGAAATAAAACCTAGTTCAAAAGCTTTAGTTCACTTAGTACCCTTGCTAGGGTAACGGTGAAGACCTCAACGGAAGTGAAGGCGGAAATGAATATCATCAGTACGGCGGAACCGACTTACGAGGCAACCCTGCTACCCAACTCCACGTCGTAGGGAGTGATCAGCTGACGAATTGGCTGGGCTGGTATCGGGCAGCAGCGGGCACCAGTATCGATTTGTTGCACATAGTGAATGATGCTGTAAATGGATCAAGATCGAAGACTCAAGGGCGAAACCAATCAAAGTCAGGTTCTTCGGCCGTGCAGTGTGAAAAGGGAATGGAAACACAACCACATTACAATAATTCCAGAACATCGGAAGACGGAGAATAATGATGGCAGTCCCTGGAGTAAAATATTCTGGAGGTAAAGTACTCCCCCATCCAGATCTCCAGACGGGGTATACTTCAGAAGCTGTCATCAGAAGTAATGGCTATATTAATTTCAGGATCGGGACGTGTAACATAACAACATTTTGAACAGCAAGAAGACTCGAAAATATGAAGAGAGGAATGTACAAATGTGAAGTGAACATAACGTGTTTAAGTGAAGTGAGTTGAGCAGGTGTTGATGAAATAGTATAAGGGAGTTACACATTGTTATATTCCGGTGGAAAAAGTTTTCAATGTGTGGCAATTGCGATGGAAAATCAAATAGTTCAACGTGTGATTAAAATTGTGTCTCATAGTGATAGTTTAATGTTTGTGAAAATAATTGCAGAACATATGGACATTCTAATAGTTTAAGTGTACGAGTCAACATCAGACCATGGTGACGAAGAAGTGGAGTCATGTATGATGGAATAGAAAACATCCATTCTGAAGGCAGATGAAGAGTAAACTCCATAATCATGGGAGAATGGTATAGTGTTGTTGGACGAGGTATGGAAGCAAACATTGAGGGACAATATGGATTAGAAGAAGCAATGACAGAGGAGGGATTTAACTGGTATTCTGTCAGCGAAACGAATTGATGATTATGAACAGTTGGTTCAAGAAATAGAAGAGCAAATTGTACACGTGGAAGAGCCCAGGAGACACTAACACATATCAGATAGATTACATCCTCGTCAAATGGAGATTTAGAGGCAGTGCGAGAGATGCCAAGTTTTTGCCAGATGCCGATGTCCACTCGGATCACATAATTTTGGTTGCAGACGTTAGTAGATTGAAGAAAATCCGGCAATTTGGAAGAAGAAAGCAGAGATGGGATATCTAGAAGCTAAGAGAGAACAATGAAAAAGTAAGAAAACCCTTGGAGCTACAAAGTAAGTAAAGAGAGAGGTGAAAAAGCAAGTGCGGAAGTGCAGTGTCCAAAGGTTAAACTGCTTTTGTGAAATATCTTAAAGAGTGATGTTGGGAGGGAAGCAAAGAGAGCGAGGAACGCTGGATCACCAATAAGACGCTGGAGAAGATGAAGGAAAGGAGGAAATGTGAAAACGGTAATCAAGAAGAATACAGAAGACTTAACATCTAGAGACATGGAGTGCAGCACCTCTGTACGAATGTGACGTGGCAAGAGAAACGAGAAATTTTTGTGCAAGTCAGTTGACTGGTTGTCACTATCGGCGATTATGACAACGTATAGCGTAATATTGTTGTTGTTGATGGGGTTGATAAGAGGAAGAAGGTGACACTTAGCGTCTCGTTATCATCAAATGTTTCTCTTGTCCTATCGTTCTGCCTCCCCCCCTCCTCCCCTGCAAATTACAAGAATGGTTGTGCGCATGTATGGATGTACGTACGATCTCCGATCTCCTCCTAGACCACTGCACCAATTCCAGCCAAATTTAGTGCACTTATCTTTACTGTGTGGGTAAGAACTACACATCTATCAAGCACATGAGATTTGGGAAGGAAAAGCAAAGTAGCCAACGACGCGAGAATTCTCATAAGTAGCCGGCCGCTGTGGCGGAGCGGTTCTAGGCGCTTCAACTCGGAACCACTCTTCCGCTACGGTCGCATGTTCGAATCCTGCCTCGGGCATGGATTTCCTTAGGTTAGTTAGGTTTAAGTAGTTATAAGTCTAGTGGACAGGTAACCTCAGATGTTAAGTCCTTTAGTGCTTAGAGCCATTTGAACCATTTTTTCTCATAATTTAGTAATCCAGTATTCCAGAATGAGAGCACTTAGAGACTTGAAGTAAGCTTTGTACGTAATTTCAAACCTTTACAAAACCCTTTCTCTTCGACGACCCTCACAAAATGATGGAGGAATAAACTTTATCGATTACTAGATTTTCATTGTTCATGCACTAAAACTTCCACAAGAAAAAAAAAATGGATCTGAGCACTAGGGGACTCAACTGCTGAGGTCCTTAGTCCCCTAGAACTTAGAACTAGTTAAACCTAAATAACCTAAGGACATCACAAACATCCATGCCCGAGGCAGGATTCGAACCTGCGACCGTAGCGGTCTTGCGGTTCCAGACTGCAGCGCCTTTAACGGCACGGCCACTTCGGCCGGCCATCCACAAGAAGCACGACTTCTTAATTTAATTCTTCTTTACTACTGACTGTATTCCTTACATATTTGGCAGATAAAATTTTCAGATACCACCAAATGTATCAGCACTGTAATATAGTTCAGGAAAAACGATGTCATAAACACTGCATCTGTGAAAAACTACCTCATCACACAAGACGTTTAAATTTGTTACTTGCTACTAACTGTATTCGCAACATTTTTCACAGGTAATATCTACATTTTCTGCTGTATGTACATAAAAATACGTAACTAAAAAGTTAATTATTGTATGTCTCGCAGTTCAGGAGATATGACTTCAAATACCGAGACAAGTTGCAAGCTGCCGCATTATGCATGAAGTTTTAATTTATTTCTTTATTACTAACTCTATTCACATCACATTTAGCAGGCCCTAGGTTCATACACTACTGGATCTAATCGCAAAATTATATCGTTGTATAGCACATAGGTCGGAAGATAAGATGTCATAAACATCAAGCTGTGTAGAAACGAAATTGGAGGGTGAAATTCTCTGGACGTACAGGTGAAATATGAGTAGAAATTCGGCTGAAACATCTTCAATAGAAGTGAAATATATTTGATTTGTGAGTGTGACACCAAAACCACGGATAAACAGTTCATCCCTAGCCTCTTGAAGCAGTTCAATCAAATTTGGTTTCCGAATCAGTTACAATATGGACAGAAATACTGCAGGGATAGTAACCTCCTATAGTAGTGGGGAGCGATAATGTGAAGAGAGAAGGCAGGACGAGGTGATGGATAGAAAGCTAGAGGAAAGGACCATATAAGAGGTGGGGGAGTTGGACAGCAGTAGGCGTGACGCAAATGGACTAAAAAGAGCAGGAGGGAGAAAAGCGGAGGACACAGAAAGACGGAGGGGAGGGGGGGGAGAACAGACAGGCAGAGAGATGTAGGAGGGAGTAATAAACACACAGAGGGGAGTAGCAAACGAACAGAGGAAGGGAAGAGGAGAAGATCGACAGAGAGAAGGGAGAGAAAGATGTTGATACGAAAAGGAAAGGTGACGGAACACGAATATAAGGAGTAGGAGATTGTCATAGAGGAGGGAAAAGGGGATGGAACTAGAAGGAGGGAGGAGAAGGTGCACGGAGGTGGAGTTAGTAGTAGGACATGGGAGAGTAGCAGGTTGACTGAGACAGGGAGGAGAAGAGATGGACAGAGAGATGGGACAGAAGGTTATGGACAGAGAGAGGGGGAAGGAAGGGATGTGAAGAGAGATAGGAGCAGGAGATTATGGATTAATAGTAGACTGGAATAAATAAATACCCGGACAATTCAGGGTTTCAGTTGTCACAATGTGATGATGAGTAAGGATACGTCAACAACACTACTCATAAACTGATTGGTCAAATTTTTGTCAGAAAACGCATAGACGCTACCAGGACTTAATCTGAACATTACTGTTTGCAGTCTCCGTATGCTAGTGTGCTCTCAGGGCCTCGACCCTCAGAGGCGCATAGTGAAAAATAATGGAAATAGGGCGAAGGTTTCCGGCCAGCTTAACACGTTGTAACAACCAACTCGTTACGTAACGTTTTTGGGGTCGTTATAAACAGAACAGTGGGTCATAAAATGTCTAACTGTAAGCGCCACAGTGCCAGGGTTAGTCCTCTCGTTACGTAAACGATACGAGGTCATCACTGGGATCAATCCTGTGTTTGCTTGAACAACCCGCGTTTTTTTTTTTTTTTTTTTTTTTTTTTACCAAGTCTTCTTTTAACCACTCGGATTTTACTTCATTTCTACTTTATACGTAATTACACTACTTTCCTGCCCTGATATTATGTTTGCTCCTTCAAATGACGGAATGCTCGGTCATGGGATACTTGAAATGTTTGTAACTGATTTCTAGAGCAATTGTACCAAGATATTATATTACTTCGTGACACTGAGCTTCTGACTTCTCATAGAATTTACGCGTATTAGAATGGAAGTGTTAACTTTTTCGTAAATTTTGCGGTTTGGGGCGATCGTGGACGTGCATTCTGAGAATCGGACCCCCGCCATCTTGAGGACTTGAATGTTACTGAGACAAACTTAAGGTGCCACGGCTCTCGTTCACCGTCGATACTAAAGGTAGAAGGGCAGTTAACCACAGCTCTACCAGACTGGCGATGATGGTGATACCAAAAACATTTTGCCAGGATATGTAACTAAATCTGTATCGCCATCCATCCCTGAAAATCTCTGTGAACTGCATCTAAGAGGGTACTTATCTTAGCGTTGTATATTCGGGACTCTTTTCCTGACATTCCGCATGGAGCATTAGTAAAATGACCGTTTAATTAATATATACCTAACTTTGCCAACCGTACAGCAGGGGTATACAGGTGGCTGTAGTATATTCTCAGATTTTTCACTTAAACTAGATACTTAAAATTTTTAAAATAAATTTTCGTAGGTTAGTTGGCGCCTACGTTCTACTAACTGCCACAACGCAACAACATGCTTGCACTTTGGTTGTTACTAAACTTACCTTTTTACAATAGCAATTTTTGCATGTATGTCATTTCTCGAGAAACAGCTGCAACAGCACACGATAGTTAAATCAATAACTTCTTGAGAACAAAATATATTATTAAAATTTACGGGGTTCTAAGCAATTTCTTGTAATTCCAGCTATTATTTGGAATGGCGTAAATGCCGACATCGCGATCGCTAATGAACAACTTCAATAGCTGTCAACAGAATAAGATGCAGTAAAATGGAAAGGTAAATTTTCATGTACTGAATTCATTACTGGATAGAGCTGTACATAATCACCATTGTTGTTGAGCCATTTCTGCCACCTTGACACGAGATGATGAATACCCTGCAAGAAGAACTTGAGTTGAGAATGGAACCACTCTGTCACAGCTCGCTGCATTTCTTCATCCGATCCATAGCGGCACCCCCTCCCCCCCCCCCCCCCCCCTCCGAGGTGTGTCTTGAGTGGTCCAAAAATGTGCAGATCACACGGACCCAAGTCAGGACTATACGCGGTTTGGTCCAGTACACTCCACTTCCACGACATCAAAAGATTCTGTGCGTGTCTGCCACCATGAGGCCAGGTATTCTCATGCAAGAAGATAACGTCCTCTGCCAGGTTAACCCGGCGTTCATTCTTGGTTGTTAGCTGTAGTCGACGGAGAACATCGCTGTTTTGTTGGCGTTTATTATTTCTCCTTTGTGGCGAACTACACTAATAGAGGCTCCTGCTCATCTCTGAACAGTCACCATGACTTCAGCATCTAATGTGGAACGGATTTTCTTTGCTTTAGACGACCCTGCATGCTTCCACTGCATATTCTCACTGGTCGAAACAGTAGCCATATGGATTCATTTCCAGCAGTGGTTTTGGAAAAAAAAAAAAAAATCGTCGCTCTCGTTATGATATCGTGTCAGTGGTATAATGATATTCCCATTCTGTTATGTTGCTGTTCTTCAGACAAACATTCGGGGACTCACTGAGCACAAACCATCCGGTAACTAAGTCTATTGCGCACGACAGCATGCACACTGCCTTGGGACACCTGTACTTGAGTACTAATGGCATCTAAGGTGACTCATCCATCAGTATAATTGCAATTGTCAATAGCAGCAACTGTTTCATCAGGAATACGATTCGGCAGCTGACCGGTTCTCCACATCATCCGTCAGTGTCTCCCTGGCACCATAAAAACGCCGTCACCAGTTACACACTGTTTTGCTTCAAACACACTAAGCAGTGTGCGGGGCGCGTTGATGCCCTTCATAGTTTGACACTGCAGTTCCCTCTCTAAATCCTTGCACGTACGAAAAAATGGCTGACATCGAAATAAGTGTCCAAGGAACAGAAAAGCAACTGAAATCACACAACAGAGGGACGTGCACTGGACCTGATGGGATACCAATTCGATTCTGCACAGAGTACGCGAAAAAACTTGCCCCCCTTCTAACAGCCGTATACTGCAAGTCTCTAGAGGAACAGAAGGTTCCAAATGATTGGAATAGAGCACAGGTAGTCCCAGTTTCCAAGAAGGGTCGTCGTGCAGATGCGCAAAACTATAGGCCTATATCTCTGACATCGATCTGTTGTAGAATTTTTGAACATGTTTTTTGCTCGGATGTCATGTCATTTCTGGAAACTCAGAAACTACTCTGTAGGTATCAACATGGATTCCGGAAACGGCGATCGTGTGAGACACAACTCGCTTTATATGTTCATGAGACCCAGAAAACATTAGTTACAGGCTCCCACGTAGATGCCATTTTCCTTGACTTCCGGAAGGCATTCGATACAGTTCCGCGTTGTCGCCTGATAAACAAAGTAAGAGCCTACGCAATATCAGACCAGCTGTGTGGCTGGGTTGAAGAGTTTTTACCAAACAGAACACAGCATGTTGTTCTGAATGGAGAGACGTCGACAGATGTTAAAGTAACTTCTGCCGTACCACAGGGGAGTGTTATGGGACCATTGCTTTTCACAATATATATAAATGGCCTAGTAGATAGTGTAGGAAGTTCCATGCGGCTTTTCGCGGATGATGCAGTAGTATACAGAGAAGTTGCAGCATTAGAAAATTGCAGCGGAAAGCAGGAAGATATGCAGCGGATAGGCACTTGGTGCAGGGAGTGGCAACTAACCCTTAACATAGACAAATGTAATGTTTTGCGAATACATAGAAAGAAGTATCCTTTATTGTATGATAATGTGATAGCAGAACAAACACTGGTAGCTGTTACTTCTGTAAAATATCTGGGAGTATGCGTACGGAACGATTTGAAGTGGAATGATCATATAAAATTAATTGTTGGTAAGGCGGGTACCAGGTTGAGATTCATTGGGAGAGTGCTTATAAAATGTAGTCCATCAACAAAGGAGCTGGCTTACAAAACACTCGTTCTGCGTATACTTGTGTATTGCTTATCAGTGTGGGATCCGTACCATATCGGGTTGACGGAGGAGATAGAGAAGATCCAAAGAAGAGCGGCGCGTTTCGTCACAGGGTTATTTGGTAAGCGTGATAGCGTACGGAGATGTTTAGCAATTGGCAGACTCTTCAAGAAAGACGCTCTGCATCGCGGTGTAGCTTGCTGTCCAGGTGTCTAGAGGGTCCGTATCCGGATGAGGTATCGTATATATTGCTTCCCCCTACTTATACCTCCCGAGGAGATCACGAATGTAAAATTAGACAGATTCGAGCGCGCACTGAGACTTTCCGGCAGTCGTTCTTCCAGCGAACCATACGCGAGTAGAACAGGAAAGGGAGGTAATGGCAGTGGCACGTAAAGTGCCCTCCGCCACCCACCGTTGGGTGCCTTACGGAGTATAAATGTAGATGTAGATGTTATAGCGATAGTGGCGTCTTGTTTCCTTAGTGCGATCATTGGCGCCACTACGTTTGCTTGCCTTGTCTGTCTGTGAGTGGCAGTAGCAGCGCTTATCGATAGCACTTACTGTGGTACCATCTATGGAGCGGCCTCTATTATTTCCAGGGCGTCGTGTGCCGATCGTGTTGAGTTTTTTTTTTTTTTTTTTTTTTATTTCCAAATACATATTAATCATACAATGTAGCCCACTACCTTATGTGATTAGTGGGCCGTTATACATATACATTTATTCATCTTTTTGCAGCTATTCTACATACAACTTAGTAACTAGTTGGTTGTGCACTATATGAAAACTACAATGGGCATAGTTATATGTTCTAAGTACTAAGTGGTATCCTATTAACTACTAACTATGGACTAGTCACTATAGCCTGCAGCGTTACAAATGTGTCAGCTGGAATATAAACCTACTGTAAGGCCTTGCTCATTGAGCTAACCCCAATGAGCGTGCCCCTGACACTGGGCAGGCCATGGTGTTAGTCGCTGCAGGTTCCTATAATTAAAGTCTATAAACTAGGTTCTACAACTAAACTTATCCTAGGGTCAAGTTTGGGTGCGTTGTCTAATTCAGTTTATAAGTGCACCCCACTCCCCCTGATCCCGAGCGCGGCGGATTCTCGACTGAAGAAGTCGGCCTTTCCGCGCTCGGGCGGCTTGGGAATAGGGTACTAGACTTCATCGGTATTAAGGTGTCTTAGTATGGAGCTAGTTCGGTTCTCGCAGATAGTCCCTTAAGACTTTCTGTGATACCGCGTTTGCCAGTTCGTTGATAGTCTGAAAAGTGTCGCGTTGTCTTAACAGTCTGAATGTGTCGTTGTGGGGTAGTTGGTCGCGTAACACAGAGGCCACATCATTGAAAAGGGGGCACTCGTAGACTACATGGTCAGGAGTACCCTCCGGAACACCACAGTCACACGCGGGTGTCGCCTTTCTTCCAAATCGACATAAGTATGTCGGATAGGGTCCATGGCCAGTGAGAAGGTGAATCAGTCCCCTAGTTGGTTCGAAATACTTCATTTCCAATCTTTCCCTGACGTCTGGTAAGAAGTTGAATGTTCTTCGCCCTGTTTCTTCGTTTTCCCATGACTGTTGCCACAGCTGATCCCCTCTTAACCTGATCTCAACTTTGTTTTCAGTCCTACTCCCTAAAATTTCTTCTATCTTATCCACGTTCCCCTTTTTTGCCCAGTACCAGGCAGCCTGCTCTCGGATTTTGATATCTAAGGGGCAGAGTCCCATTATGACTAATAGGGCCCCTCCCGGTGTGGTCCTGTAAGCCCCCGTTGATCTCATAATCATGTTTCTTTGTATTCTTCTCACTGTCATGGCGGGCACCACCCTCGTGAGCCTGTGTGCCCAGACTCCAGAACCGTAACCCACTATGGAGGTGAGTATGCTGTTATGATATAGTTTGATAAGATGTGGTGGGAGGTGGAAACGTTTATGCCCAATGGAGATGAGGTTGTTGAGTACTTGTAAGGCTCTTTGTGTTACGGTTTCAATGTGTCTGCCAAATGACCACCTCTCATCAATGATGATGCCCAGGTATCGAGTCTCACGTCGTCTGAGAACGGGTGAGCCCTCTATCCTAACTGTTGGATTCCTGACTAGCTGTCCCTTAAGAAGGAGATATGTTGACTTTGTTGGTGAAATTGTCATCTTAGTTTTTCGGCACCAAAGTTGTAGTGTTCCTATTGCACGTTCTATTTTAGGTTCTATGTCTTCTCGGCTTCGGCCGCCAACCAGTAAGAGAGGTCATCGGCGTAGGCTATCACCTCTAGCACGTCATCACTTTGCTGTAGTGTGTCTAATAGAGGTTCCATGTGGATGTCCCAAAACAGGGGACCTAGTACGGAGCCCTGGGGACAACCCTTGGTGATTACTTTTGTTACCCTTGTGCTAGGGGATGATAGCCAGACCTCCCGATCCTCACAATAGCTCCTCAGACACCCATATAGCAGCCCTGGACACTCCTTCTCCCGTAAACAGGAGAAGAGCGAAGGCCACCATAGGTTGTCGAAGGCGCCACTTATGTCCACCATGATGCCAACAACGTACTTGTACGGGGTAGAGCCACAGACCTCAGCCGCCAGGGCGATTGCATCAGATGCTGATCGCCCAGGCCTGAAGCCGAATTGTCTGCTGCTCATCCCGCACAGCACTCGGTGCGCAGCCAGTCTGTCAGCCAGCAGTCTCTCCAGAACCTTCCCAAGCAGATCAAGCAGGCAGATTGGACGGTAGGACTTTGTTTCTGCTGGGTCCTTGTCAGCTCCTTTCTTAATTATCACTACATTTGCCCTCTTCCAGATTCGAGGGAACTTTTGTTGCCTGAGACATTCATTATAGAGATGAGTTAGAGGGGCGACTATCTGGGGAGCCAGAAACTGCACCACCTCCGCCACAATGCCATCTGGCCCGGGAGCTTTCCCTATCTTCAGGGATTTTATATGGGCAGCTACCTCCTCTTCAGAGAAGGGGTAGACTGCCGTGTTGTTTCCATATTCGTTGCTGTTATAGCTCTCCCGCAGCTGCTGTTGTTCGTCAGTTTCTCCATCCGCTGTGTCATCAGGCAGCAGGGACTGGAGAAGGACCTCAGCAGTTTCCTGCCAAGACTCCGTCATCCCATCCCCACGCCTGACGGTTGAGAGCTCCATCGGAGAGCGGATTTTTTCCCGGACAAGCTTGTAGGGAACTCCCCAAGGGTCTAGAGCGAGTTGATTTAGAACAAAGTGTTCCCAACTTTCGGATCTGACCTCACGTAGGCGTCTTTGGAAATTTTCTTTCGCTTCCCGGTATAGTTGCAGCCGTCTTTGTGTCTCTAGCCAGACGACACTGCGCTGATAGTGCCTCCTGAGCCTTCTGACAGACTGGCGCATCTCCTCCAGTTCAGCTGACCATGGTGACAGAGAGGCCGCTATGGCCTTCCTCCTAGTAGGTACAGCAGCCTTTACCGCTCCAGTTATTGTCGTCATCAGTTCCTCAGCTCTGTTGTCTATGTCATAGTCCAAGTGTCCGTCACCTTCTGGTAGTGCAGGAATGTCGCACTCCCTAGCTAGCTTCTCCCAGTTGGCTCTTTTGTAATTGTATTGCACCTCCCACCCCATGGTCCAGCAGCTCTCCCTGTCTCCCACACTGAAAGTAATGAGGTTGTGGTCACTAGTGGTGGCGTTTTCTACCACTTCCCACTGTTGAATTAGGTGTGCCGCGTTAGGCGTAGCCAAGGTTACATCGATGTTTGTGCCTTGGCCACCTCCCGCCACATATGTCGGAGGGTTTCCAGGCTTATTTACCACCACTAGCTGCATGGCCATGATGGCCTCTTCTGCCTTCTCACCGTTAGGGTCTCTTGTGCCACTGTACCATAGGGGAGATTTAGCATTTATGTCGGCAGTTATAATTACTTTTCGCCCCCGCAACGCCGTGATAACTCTGGTAAGGTGTGTAAGGTGTTCTTCGATATCATCACCATACTGGAAGTACATATTGATTAGGATAATGTTACCAGATGGAGATTGCAGCTCCACGACGTTGCAGTGGCTTGTTGTGAATTGTGTCAGAACTATGGCTCTTAAGATTTTGTTAGTGATAATTATAGCCGATCACGGGTCTTCTCCTCTGCTTATAACTTGCCATGTCGCGGCTGTAAAAACTAATTTTCCATTTAGGGAGTACGGCTCTTGCAGGCAGATCAGATCCAGTCTCCTCTCCTCCACTTCCTTGCGTAGCTCCTGCATCACAAGTCTGCTGTTGTGGGCGTTAAGTTGTCCGATGGTGATTTTTGTCATTAGTTTTTACGGAAAGTATGTATGGATTCTGTCATTTGGCCAGGTCTTGTTCCAGTCAAATGTGATACGTCCATTTGCTAATACTGCTTGTTCATATATGTCGTTCAAGTCAAACTTTTCGCCTCGTCTTTCAAAGACCTTCTTGAGTAAGTCTCGCAGGGCTCCGAAGTCAGTGGGGAGATTCACTGACTTAAGTTGGATTCTGTCTACAGCCTCCATTACCGAGAAGGTGACTTTCCTACCATATTCATGTCCCACCCGGACCACGTGTCTCAAGGCAGTAGTCAGGGTAGTCGGCTGCTCTAATCTTGCTAACTGCATAGTAAACTCCAGGTTTGGGTAGACTCTGACTGGGTCAATGGGTGGCAATCTCACAACAGGATCTTTCATATTTGGTTCACAGGAGCTAGTTATTTTATTTTCCTGGAGTGGTTGGTTGATGTTCCTACTTTCTTCTGCTGGGATTGCCGCCGTCTCAGTTGCAGGATGCCATAGCCGTTGTTGTTTGGTCGGCGTTATCCCCTGGCTTTGGGAGGAGGGAGACTTGACTTTAAGAGGATCAGTCTGAGTTCCTCTATCGGTTGTGGTGGACTCCGTTTGGGTACTCATATCCTTAGTGATAACTGAGGCGTCAGTGAGCGACCTCAAAAACATCTTAAAGGCACTTGCCCTCATGGCATCCCTCCTCCTTTTGCTCGGGGATTTTCTTTTGGGCATCCTGTTCTCTTTGACTTGATCAGCCATAGTCTATCCTTGAGATTAGACGTTGCTCTAGGAGTCTGTAGGTGGGGCAGCTTCGCCCAGTGGCGCCGCAAGGTTTTTTGCCCCTTCTTTTGCATGGGATACAGACTGTTGCAGCCCTACAATCTTTGCGGACGTGTCCATCCTCACCACATTTCGAGCAGACCGACCCCCTGGTACAGTGCCTGAGAACGTGGTCGAGATCTCCGCAGTTGTGGCAACGTGGTACCACAAGATAGTCGCGTGCGTTTATGGCGTGAAAGCCAATGTAGAGTTTGCCCATTGTAGTTATTCTTTTCCACATCTGGGAGGAGACCTCGGCGACGTGGTGAACCACGTCACGGTCCCGAGGCCCTGTTTTAAATTTCAGTTTAAAGTTTTCTTTGAATTCTTCTTCTGTCATGTCTTCAAAATTCTGTGCTTTTATGGTTTCGTGTATCTCTTCATTGGTCGTAGTTGTTGGTACATCGTATAGGATGACCAACGGGTTTCTTTTCCTCGGTGGCTCGCATTTGACCACCGAGTTTAGTTTAGCATTGTTCAGTAATTTAGTTTTGTCCTCTTCAGAGGCCACTTCTACAATTACGGAATTCTTACTTGGTTTGATCCTGTTTATTTTGATTTTGTCTTTTATTGGGTTGATTGTGGTGGTGAGCAGTTCCTGTATTTTTTTCACGCTGGTGTCCTGACCGGGTAGGTTCCTTAGGAACACCGTTGTGTCTGTTCTCTTTGATACTTTGGCAATTGTGTCTCTGGTTGTTTGTGACTTTGGTGGCGCTTGTGCGACCACTCCCGCCCACGTCTTAGTCGGTTGTTTACGTAATCTTTCATTTTCTTTCTCTAGTTCTTCAACGCGGCCTTCGAGCTTGGCGTTGGCTATGGCCCATGCCGCCAGCTCATTTTTTATTGTTGTCAACGCCGCTTGGCTAATTTTACCATTTTTGATGTTTTGCTCAAGGAGCAAAGTAATTCTCGTATGTCTTTGCAAGACGTTTTCCCCGTTTGCCTGTCCTGACTCGTCCTGTGGAGCAGGTACAGGCATCACAGAAGCTCGCGATGGCGCACTAGAATCACTCGTTTCTGGTGTCTCCATGATCAACGAGTGATAAAAAAGGGGTGGGAGCCCGTCTCTTGCCCCGGACCGGCTCCTCTGGCATGGGGGGGGGGGGGGGACTTCTGCAGCTCGCCCACCGACCTCGCCCCTAGGTCAAGGGCACTCCTGAGCTGCCGGGTTCAGCGCGCCGTCGCCAGCGCACTGGTCCCCATCGATGGCCTCGTCGTCGACGATTTCACACGACGCTCCCCGGCAACTGCACCCCGCACTCCGGAGAGGCGGATGCACCCCTCGCCCTTCGCCGCCTACTTGCCCGAGCTTCCACCCGAAGGCCAAGGACCCACTCCTACTCAGGTGGTGGGTCGGTCCCCCAGTCGTTCGGCGGTCTGGGCCCATCTAACCTAGCCCAGGCGATGTCACCACCTCCTGGGTTTGGCAGAACACGCCCCGGTCACCCAGGGGCGCGGCGAAGCACCCTTGCCGACTCGCGCCGTGATCCCACGCCGACAAACGAGGTCGCCGGCATGCAGAGCACCTGCTGGTCTGTGCCCTGCGAACAGAAAGGGACTGGTGTTCGGTCCCTTGACACAGCTCCCCCTGTGCCACGCACCCTTCGCTTTCGCATCGGGTTGGGTCGCAGCTCTCCCTTTTGTCGCAAGGCAGAATGCCAAGCTTAACATCTGGCACCACGGGAAGGCGGAAAGAGCCACTTGGGAAGGAGAGGCTATGAGAGACGCTTCACTTCCCCTGTGAGGACTGCCGCGGCACACCCGACTGGAAAGCGATACGCCCCAGTGCGTGCTTCCGTGCCCTACGGCGCGCCGGCAACGGGCGGGCCCGTCCCGAAACGCGCCGTCAAACGACTGACCTCACGCCAGGCATCGTGTTGAGTTTGGACGGAGCAGCAGTGAGGTCCGGACAGCTGTACTAGCCCGACCGCTGGCGACACACATGCACTGTGCGACGGAAGGATGTGGTCGCGAGAGTGCATGAACACATCAAGGACCGGATTCAGCGAGTTTTAGTTGAATGGACTGTGATATTGGAGTAGTGCAACTTTCACGTGTGTGTGTGTGTGTGTGTGTGTGTGTGTGTGTGTGTGTGTGTGTGTCAGTCCGTCGAAGTGGCCTCATGGCAATAAGGTGTCAGGCGACGAATTATACCAGGATCTTCCCCGTGTCTGACTTGAGTGGGTACGACCGTTGGTTGGTCGTTCGGACGGTCGTCGCAGCAGATGACATGCATTTGATCTTCCGACCGCTTCTGGCTTCTCTGCGTTTGTGCCGACTTATAATTCGTCCGTGTTATTTCACAATGACTGGTTTCAGTATTGTGAGTTGTTGGTGAAATTGTTTCCCCGGATCCATGTGTTTCTTGTGGATTTGAATGAGCAGTTATTTTAATGCTGTCTGCGTGCTGGTTTCGAGGAGGGGTTTGAAATGGAGATCAGTTAGGTTGGGGCGCAGCAGCGAGCAGGTCCGCGCAGCGTAAGGGCAAGCCAGGGCTGCTGGCGGCCTGCTGCCACTGCCGGATTGAGGAGGGATAGCTGCGAGAGCGACGACTCCGTTGCACACCGAGCCCTGGACGTTTGAATGAAGAGTTAAGTGCCAATGCAACCTCGACTATTCTGAGATCTCGCCTTTGGTTGTGGCTCCGAGGGCCGCCGAGCCTGGCGGCAACGAGTGAAATGTTTCGAGGAGGTGAAATACTGCAGCCGTCTTTCTCTACTTGTTATTCCATCACTGAATTTAGTATGATGTTAGTGAAGTGCAACCAGCGGTATTTCCCACCTTGTGGCCGCTAACGCCACAGTTACCTGCCCTGGAGGTTAGTGTACTTTTCCGGCAGTGTGCTGTTCCTCGTCGTGTTGATGCTGTCCGACACGGCTTGTAGTTCGACAGCCTCATGTATTGTACCGTGCATATTTTTTTTTTAGGGGGGGGGGGAGGAGGTCTGTCTTGGTTCTAGAGTTTCCTTCGGCCTTGGGTATTTTCTGAAGACGTAGTGCTGTCTGTCTCTTCGTCCTTGCCTAAAAATATTTCATCGTTGTACTATTGATCGGACGTTAGGCTGATTGGTTAGTCGGTCGGTTGGCACTTGAGAAGCCCCTAGATACAGTGGCCATCCTGTTTCATGAGTACAACTCTTGGCTGCCTGTCTCGCCTTACCTTATGTTCGAGTTACCTTCCCTGGCCCACCCTTGGAACACTTGCTGAGAACCGCTTGTCCAGATTCCTTAGATTGTGATTTTTGTTTTAAGGATACGTGTAATTTTCCAATTATTATTGGTGTGGCCTTCAGCCGAGCAATAATTTCACGTTTTTCATGAGAAGGCCTTCAGCCGTGTTACAACAATTTTTTTAAGCAAACTTGTTTTAAAAGCAAGGTATTTGTTGAGATGTGTGTTATTTGGAATTGTTTTCCTGGCTTCTAATTCAGATCTTCAGCCGTTTGCTATTTGAAATTGGTCGTGGCCTTCAGCTGTGTGATAATTTCACTTCTTTTATAATAAGACCTTCAGTCGTGTTACAGTTTGTTTTAAAATGAAGTATTTATCTTAATATGTGCCATTTTGAATTGTTCTTCTGGCTTCTAATTCAGGCCTTCAGCCGTTTCTTATTTAAGATTACTGTTGGTGGCCTTCGGCCCTAAAACTGTGGAATTTTGTGTGTGTGTGTGTGTGTGTGTGTGTGTGTGTGTGTGTGTGTGCGATAAGGGCTTCAACCGTCATAAAGTCAGTTGTGTTCTTTTTAAGGGATTGTTTTAAAATTTTAATTTCCTTCAATAGAGTTTAGCTTATTTAGTTGGCAACCGAGAGTAACTGATTACGGCCCCATCCACAATAGTAACCTTGTCCTACCCCATCCTAAGAATCCAGCTCTCACACACTTCACAACATACACACCCTGCATTCCCCTGTGAATGCATTCCCCTGTGTGTGTCCGCTGGACGGACACCTTCCACACAGAGAAAGCGTATCACAACCCGCTGTTCTTCCTTGATAATGTTCGTCACTGGCACCTCCACTGGTGTGTTAGACAGCGCCACATCTTACCTGAGGGAGAGAAAGGAAGGGTGATAAGTAACCAGCCTCTGATAACGCGCCACTCTACGCCCACGTGCAACAAGTGCAACCTTTATGATGGTCTACGCATAGGTGGGTAAAAACAGCATACAGAACTGACACTCCCTCAACACTTTCTCCAGATATGTGCAATTAGACAGACAGAACCTTATATATTAATGTCCTTCCTTCCTCGCTGTTCATGTTTCCGTCACTAGGGGGTATTGCTGTTGTCGAAAAATCCGATGCAAATAGTTGATGGTAGGAATGATTACGAATGGTGGGAAACTTAAAGTCAAAGATGTAAGTTAAAAAATACGTCAGATGATGCTGGTGGGAAAGTTTAAAAAATGCATGATGGATTTGGTGGCAAAATTTAAATATGCAACGTGCCAATGATGAGAAAATTAGAATGATAAAAGGCGCGTTGGGGGAAACTTTTTCTTTTCATTCACTTAAATTTAAAACAGCCAATCAAAATGGTTTAAAATCCTGGATGTTGGTGATGGGAGTATTAAGAGGAAATATATTTAGATTTCATTGAAATAAACCAGACAATGACAGCGCAGTATTTTATTTCCAAAAACGAATTAAGCCCACCATGTTCAAAATTTTCAGAATTTTTCTTTTTGAGAACATTTTAAATTATCTCTGATTACAATACAGTATTTCCGCATCATAAATTCCATGTAAGCTTTTTCGCCCGAATGGGTTTTATGTTAAAAAAAGTTGTTAAATTACAGTATTTCCTAATAATTTCAAATAATTAGATGAACTTTTTCACCTGAATTGTATAAATTGTCACTTTTGAAAGCGCGCGCGGTGCAGGTACACACACACACACACACACACACACACAACATTGCATACCGTTCGACTCTGTATTATTTGCCTTTTTTTAATTATTGCGTCAAATACTGTACTACTCTGCCAGTAAGTTCCATCTCACATCTGCTCATGAGTAAATTTCACCCTTCTTCGATAATGTCAAATACTGTACCACCTAACCATAAATTTCTCCTGTGTCTTTGTAATATATTACGAGGGAATGGGAAGAAAAAACAGCGAATAAAAAGTATTATAGATGTCGATTTCATTACTTTTTTTTTACATTTCCTTACAATTATTCACTGAAAACTTCAAAATGGTGCAGAAATCATTCAACATTTTAGGTCATCACACACAATCATAATGAAAGTTTTCAGTATTGTGTTTGGAAATATTTACTTAATCATCTCAATAATCATGACCAGTTGTGAGATCTGTAGCTGTTAAAGATGACAAGAGAAACTGCTGAGACAAAGTATTTACAACCATGACCTTAATGCTATTATGATATAGTTTGAGTTCTTAAATTTCAATAAAGATGTACTTATTCATAATGTTTCTCTACTCACTCACATAACACATACGAGTTCGTGTTGGTATTGTTACATCACCATCGACATTATCTTCGTCTGCTGACTACATTTCCATCTACATCTACCAATATGAGTCGTGCCCTGAGGAAGGCCGTTGCAATTCGGCCGAAACGTCAGTTTTAGTTTATTATTGTTGTTAGTTTTTAGCAATGACGCGGCATATAACCCAGAAGAATTTTAATCACTATCTGCCTATATACTCCTCAAGCCACCCTAAGGTGCGTGGGATGAGGATACCCTATACCACTACTTTTCGTTTCCCCTCCTGTCCCACTCGCAAATAGAGCGAGCGAAAAACGACGTTCTGTACGCCTCCCTTTGAGCCCTAATTTCTCTTATCTTCGTGGTCGTTACCTGCGACGTATGTTGGCGGAAGCCGAATATTCAGCAGTCAGCTTCAAACGCCGATTCACAAAATCTTCTCAATAACGTATCCCGAAACGAACGCCGTCTTCCCTCCAGCGATTTCCATTTGAGCTCCCAAAGTTATCTCCTTAACACTTACGTATTGTTCAAACCTACCGGTAACGAATATAGTAGCCCTCCTCTAAACTGTTTCGATATCTTCCAACAACCCTACCTGGTAAATAAACCGAAGTCGACCATTTGCCTTCCGTACCACAGTTTTCAGATGCTCGTTCCAACTCACATCGCTTTGCAACGTTCCGCACAGATATTTAAACGATTCGACAGTATGGAGCTGGACGCTAGTAATAAAATATCCGAACACTACAGTTTCGTTCCTCCTACTCTTCCTACTCATATTTTTCCACATTTGAGGCCAGCTGCCGTTCGTGACACCAACTGGAAATTTTGCCTAAGGCGTCTCGTATCTTCCTGCAGTCATTCAACTTCGACACCCTACCGTACACCACGGAATCATCAGGAAACAACCGCAGATCGCTGCCAATGCTGCCCGCCAAATCTTTTATATATAGAGAGAACAAAAGTGCCCTACCACATTTCCCTGGGGCAGTCCTCTTATGAACACTCGCCGTCGAGGACAACATACTGGTTTCTGTTACTCAAGTAGTCATCGACGTACTCACGTATCTGTGAACTTAATCCATATGCTCGCACTATCGTTAACAGCCTGAAGTGGGGCACCGTGTCAAATGCTTTACTGAAATCTAGAAATATGGAGTCTGCCTGTTTCCCTTCATCCATAGTTCTCAGCATTACTTATGAGAAAAGGGCAAGCTGAGTTTCGCAAGAGCGATGCTTCCTAAAAACATGTTGATTCGTGGACATAAGCTGCTCAGCCTCAAGAAAGTTTAATATATTTGCACTGAGAATGTGTTCAAGGCTTCTGCAGCAAACAGAATTGAGGGATGTTGGACTGTGGCTCTGAGCACTGTGGGACTTAACATCTGAGGTCATCAGTCCCCTAGAACTTACAACTACTTAAACCTAGCTAACCTAAGGACATCACACTCATCCTTGCCCGAGGCCGGATTCAAATAATGGTTCTAATGGCTCTGAGCACTATGGGACTAAACGTCTATGGTCATCAGTCCCCTAGAACTTAGAACTACTTAAACCTAACTAACCTAAGGACATCACACAACACCCAGTCATCACGAGGCAGAGAAAATCCCTGACCCCGCCGGGAATCGTACCCGGGAACCAGGGCGTGGGAAGCGAGAACGCTACCACACGACCACGAGCTGCGGACGGGCAGGATTCGAACCTGCTACAGTAGCGGTCGCGCGGTTCTAGACTGAAGCGCCTAGGACCGCTCGGCCACACCGGCCGGCTGTTGGACTGTAACTCTGCGGGTCCCTTGTTTTACCATTCTTATATACCGGAGTCACCTGCGCTTTTTTCCAGTCCCTTGGGTCTTGGCGCTGGGCGAGAGATTCACGATAAGAGGCAATTGCCGTAGAGTGCTCTTTGTAAAATGGAAATGTGATTCCATCCTGACCAGGTGGTTTATTTGTTTTCCAATCTTTACACTGCTTGTCTACGCCAGGTATGCTAATTCTATGTCGTCCGTAGCGGAGTCTGTCCGATGGTCAAATGACAGTGCGTTTGTACAGTTCTCTTGCGTCAACAATTTCTTTAGTTTTGCTTTGTCCAACTTCACACCAGACTGGTCAACAAGGCCCTGAATAAAAGCCTAGACCTGCTTACCGATTCTACGTAAGACCATTATTTCCTCGCAATCTCTGCTAGATATTTTGCTAAGGTTTGACAGTGGTAGTTATCGTATGCTTCGCGCATACATCTTTTCACACACACACGAGTCTCGTTTATCGTCGTTCCCTTTTGAATCAAGAGTGCGCAGCTTCTGTTTCCTTAGTATCTTACAAATTCAGTTATTAAACCATGATGGATCTTTTCCATCATTTATTCGCTTTGTAGGCACATAACTCTCAAGACCCTACGATTTACAGTCAGCTTAAACTTTTCCTGTAATTCCACCAAAACTATCATAATGGTACCAAGTGATGTCAATTCACTGTCTAAGGAAGATGTTAAAAACGGCTGCTGGCCGGGGTGGCCGATCGGTTCTAGTTCTATAGTGCTCAGAGTCATTTTAACCTGTCTAGTAGAAACACTCTCATAGCCTTCCTGGCTGATTTATTAACTTTCGTAATCATAGTTTCTATAATGACATCATGATTGCTAATCCACGTTTCTATACTGACACTGTCGATAAGGTACGGCGTATTTGTAGCTACAAGGTCTAAGATATTTCGATAGCGTGTGGGCTGCCGAACTAGCTGCACAACACACTTTTCAGAAAAAGCGTTCAAAAGTGTTTCGTATGACTGTGTGCCTAACTGTCTGTCTGTACACCCCTAAATGAAACCATACACATCCCAGTCTACATTCGGCAGATTAATGTCGCCTAAAACTAGTGCTGCATGAGCTGAGTATTTACGCGCTATTGACCGAAGAGTATCTTTGAATGACTCTAGAACTGCTACAGCGGAATTGAGTGACCAGTAAAAACATTCAACAGTCAACTTAGTATGACATACATCTGTTATAGACGACGAGACGGCTTCACACACACACTGAACAATATTTTTATTAATGAAAACTGCCCCTCCTACGGCCGCTAATCTGTCTTTCCGATATACGTACTACGACTTGCTAAATATCTCACAGCTTTGCACTTCGGGTTTCAGCCAGCTCTCAGTACTAAGAACAATTTTTAGCGCGAGAACTTTCCTGGTGGGCAGTAAATTCGGGAACTTTACTACGAATACTTCGACAGTTTACTGATAAAAGTATAACAGTCGAAGTGACTTTATTCTGAACGCCGTTTGACTTCCCTTGCTGTGAATCGACTGGCGAGAGTTCACCAGAGCACCTCAAACTATCTCCTATCCTAAAAACCCTCATGTGCACTCCACAAGTTCTCAACTATCCCGGCAGCTGCTCCCTTTGTACAGTGCCCCCCTGACCCATCAAGCGGAGTCCTAGAAATCTACACACGATAATCCAGGTCTGGAAATCTGCAGCCAAGAGCGTCAGAGACTCGACGAAGCCTTTGGTCGAGACCCTCCACTCGGCTCCGAGCAAAGGATCCCGATCACCTTTGGGAAAGGTGCAAATTGCGAGCTATGCTTGCACCCCACGGGCGAGGTCAGCAGTCTTCACCACCTCCGCCGACCTCTCCTACGAGGTTATGATCGCCTCGGAACCAATGCCAAAGGCGTCGTTCGATACGATGTGGGCCACAACTTGCAGACGACTGCATCCTGCACGCCGATAGCCACCGGCAAGGTGGATCCCATATCACGGATGACTGCCCCCCTCCCCCCCCCCCACCGCTACCCCACAGTAGACACACCAAGTGAACAAAAGCTTTCTTTCAAGCCCTGAACGCTGTCTGCCTAACGATCTCCATAACGTACCTAACAATGGAGCTCCCAATAATCAGTAAGCCCCCCCTCCCCCCCCCCCCCCCCCCCCCCCCCCGCCCGCCACCGCGTTCCTCGTCGGAACCAGCTGAAGGACCGGCCACCTGTCCACTCACAGGGTGAATGGGCGAGACCGGGCGGCGAGTCTTCGGATTGGCCTTCCTCATTGAGCGACGCGAAGGGATTACCATCCACCACCCACCACGCCACGATGGCGGGACCAAGCGAGGTGGCGCAGTGGTAGCACACTGGACTCGCATTCGGGAGGACGACGGTTCAATCCCGCGTCCGGCCATCCTGATTTAGGTTTTCTGTGATTTCCCTAAATCGGTCCAGGCAAATGCTGGGATGGTTCCTTTGAAAGGGCACGGCCGACTTCCTTCCCCATCCTTCCCTTATCTGATGAGACCAATGACCTCGCTGTTTGGTCTCTTCCCCCAAACAACCCAACCCAACCCAACGATGGCGGATTCACCTCGTCGTGTACACTAGGAGGTGCCTCAGAACCAGGGCCCATGGAAAAAACCAATTTCATCTGATGTGTCACATGAGACACGCCACATTATCCGCCACCGCTACACCCCGAGGCAGCAACCCAAAAGTGACTGATCGTAGCAAACAGCACACAGCATGCACGCATCCGCACAGAGGATGCACACATCCTACTCATCCTAGAAATACTAACTGAATAAGTGAACCATAAAAGCAGAAAAACCTACATATGCGACTTGCTATCCTCCTGGTGGGTCACCAATGGACGCTGATACATTAAAGAGCTATGTAGCTGCCTGTTCAGTAAGAAACTATTGCGCCAAAGACTGAATGAATTTACACTTACAAATACGCGAGATGAACGCTCTTAAACAGAGAAACACACACGAAATTTAATAAATAAACTATGTGGAAAACACAGAAAAGGATAAACGCTTAACTTGCCGCTCTGTAAATGCACTCGTATCACAGCCAACAGCTGGAGCATGATTGACTGACTTACTAAACGAACGGACGGTTGCTTTCTAAAGAAAGTCAGTTACAAACTACTGCGCTACAAACTGAATGTGCAATTACAAGAACACGAGATTAAACCTCTTAAACACAGAAACACACTCGGAATTTAATAAATACTTTACTTGGAAAATACAGAGAAGGATAAACACTTAACTTGCGACTCTGTTGACGCACTCACGTCGCAGCCGAGAGCTGCAGCCTGTCAGATGAATAACTACTGAAAGAACAAAAATATGAGGAAATGTATCTAGAATTACGATCTAATCCTAATGTAATAACAACAGTTTGTGATACCTTAAATTTCCACAAAGACGTACTTACGTTCTAAATTTCTCCTTTCATTCACACACGTTTAAGAACACCATTTGAACTCATGCGTGATGCTGCGTCATGCGTACTCACAAAGAACACAATATGTAGGTTTCATGCTGACAGTTAGACATACATAGAACGAAGTTTAGTAGATACGTGATTATATATGACGTTAAAAAATAACTATTGTATGTACAATGTGTCTGAACTATTTACTTGATTACAAAATTCTCAACTACAACACAGAATAGATGCAATAGGGTACATGCCTTCTGATACACAGAAGTTTCACGTACTGTCTGTGGGAGTGGTATTGATTTGACACGTGAGCAGCATCTTGAAGGCATTATGTAAGCGTACAGTTGTCTATGGCAGAGTCTGATGTGTATGCTGTGCATTACTTGAGCTGCTGTCATGTTTCGTTTGAAGCTGCTGCCGGAGCATTGCGTGGCTGTATGAATGCAGATGCAATTGTGAAAGCAAACTAGTATTGAAGCTACGATGACAAAGAAAAGCCACAATCCCTCTCTCATACGCAGCGTGAGTAGGTATTCTTACTCGGCTCTTTCGTGAGGGCGAGGGCTTCAAGAATTATTTACGAACATTGTTTCTTAAATCTGAAGTCCCTGTCGGCACATTACTTTCACATGGATGCCGTGTGTAAATCTAGTAATATGTATGGGCTGCTAGCTCCTGCAAAGCAGTAACTCAACTTAAATCAACAACAGTAACACCTGTGGAAAATTGTACTTCTTACGTTACGCAAATAACTGATGTATGACAAACTACAAGAGTTTCTTGATAGTGGAAAATTTTTCATCTTACTGCACATATCATAGTATTGTTTATTTCTGTCCTGTCGTCATTTTGTAGGACTGGGAATGATGGTCGGTTTACAGGGTGGAAGTCACTATCCCTCTGTATATTACTGCTTGGTGAAATGATGATCGGTATAAAGATTGGAGTAATCATAGTCAGCTTACAGAGTGACAATGGTGATCAGTTTCCAAGGGGCTTACCAATACCCCTTGATCATGATGACTACCATTACTCTAAGGTCATGGTTTACCTATGAACAAAGATTAAAAACTTGCTATTAGAAACGGAAAAAAAACAATTTGTAAATATAAGTGTTCTGAAGATTCTCTACTGCAAGTTCTCTAAGGAAACTAATACTCGGTGTAGATCCCTACGTGTAGTTTAAAAAAATAGTTGTCACTTTAGGCCTTAATCTGACTGTGTATACAGGGTGGTCCATTGAAAGTGACCGGGCCAAATATCTCACGAAATAAGCATCAGACGAAAAAACTACAAAGGACGAAACTCGTCTAACTAGAAGGGGGAAACCAGACGGCGCTATGGGTGGTCCGCTAGATGGAGCTGCCTTAGGTCAGACGGATATCAACTGGGTTTTTTAAAATAGTACGTAAAGAAAGATGAATGTTTCAGTTGGACCACTTTTTTCGCTTTGTGATAGGTGGCGCTGTAATAGTAACAAACTTGGTATCACGTTACATTCCGCCAGTGCGGACGGTATTAGCTTCGTGATACATTACCCGTGTTAAAATGGACCGTTTATCAAATGCAGAAAAGGTCGATATCGTGTTTGTGTATGGCTATTGTGATCAAAATGACCAACGGGGGTGTGCTATGTATGCCGCTCGGTATCCTGGACGACATCATCCAAGTGACCTGACCGTTCGCCGGATAGCTAGATTATTTAAGGAAACAGGAAGTGTTCAGCCACATGTGAAACGTCAAACACGACTTGCAACAAATTATGATGCCCAAGTAGGTATTTTAGCTGCTGTTGCGGCTAATCCGCACATCGGTAGCAGACCATTTGCGCGAGAATCGAGAATCTCAAAACCGTCGTTGTCGAGAACGCTACATCAACATCGATCGCACCCTTAGCATATTTCTGTGCACCAGGAATTGCATGGTGACGACTTCGAACGTCGTGTACAGTTCTGCCACTGGGCACAAGAAAAATTACGGGACGATGACAGATTTTTTGCACGCGTTCTATTTAGCGACGAAGCGTCATTCACCAACATCGATAACGTAAACCGGCATAATATGCACTATTGGATAACGGAAAATCGAGGATGGCTGGGACAAGTGGAACATCAGCGAACTTGGCGGGTTAATGTATGTTGCGGCATTATGGGAGGAAGGATAATAGGCCCCCATTTTATCGATGGCAATCTAGATGGTGCAGTGTATGTTGATTTCCTGCGTAATATTCTACCGATGTTGCTACAAGATGTTTCACTGCGTGACAGAATGGCGATGTACTTCCAACATGATGGATGTCCGGCACATAGCTCGCGTGGGGTTGAAGCGTTATTGAATAGCATATTTCAGGTGGATTGATCGTCGAAGCACCATACCATGGCCCGCACGTTCACCGGATCTGACGTCTCTGTATTTCTTTCTGTGGGGAAACTTGAAGAATATTTGCTATCGTGATCGACGGACAACGTCTGACAATATGCGTCAGCGCATTTTCAATGCATGTGCGAACATTACGAAAGGCGAATTTCTAGCTGTTGAGAGAAATGTCGTTACACGTATTGCCAAATGCATTGAGGTTTACTGGCATCGTTCTGAGCATTTATTGCATTAATGTGGTATTGACAGGTAATCACGCTGTATCAGCGTGCGTTCTCAGAAGTGATAACAAGGATAGATATATCACATTGGAACAACCGAAATCAAATGTTCAAACGTACCTACGTTCTGTATTTCAATTTAGAAAACCTACCTGTTACGATCTGTTAGTCTAAAATTGTGATCCATATGTTTTTGATTATTACAGCGCCATCTATCATAAAGCGAAAAAAGTGGTCCAACTAAAACATTCATATTTCTTTACGCACTACACGAATATGTAATAAAAATGGTGGCTCCTATTTAAAAAACGCAGTTGATATCCGTTTGACCTATGACAGCACCATCTAGCGGGGCAACCATAGCGTCATCTGGTTTCCCCTTCATGCTAGACAAGTCTCGTGCTTTGTAGTTTTTTCGTTTGACGCTTATTTCTTGAGATGTTTGACCCGGTCACAATCAATGGACCACACTGTATATTAAAATTTACATTCGTTAGTGGCTGTATGTAAATATCAAGGTGCATTATTTCGATCATTTTAGACAACTATTACGGACGATATGCATCTGACCTACCACATGTGATAACTAAATTTTCCACAAACACTAATGTGACTACCTGTGAAAGGTCACCTTGCGCCGTGCGGACCACCGTGTGATGTGCAATAAGAGAGTCAGCGGGAGGTACTGGAAGGTAATGATAAGAATTTGGATCCATGCTGACTCCAGTGCCGTGATCAGCTACCCTAGGTTTCTAAATAAACTTGTCCTGGTTCTGTTCAAACAACGCACATACACTACGAGCTGTTTGCCACTTCGTATGCCCCTGCTGGGAGATGACATCGTGCCAAAGAAAAACGAACGGCACGTAAGGATAGACATGGTCCCCAAGTACAGATACATACTTGTGTTGATTCATTGCTTCTGACAAGATCATCCAGGGAATGCAACGAATGCATTCCTCAGAACAAAACGCTCCGTCCTCCGGCTTGGACAACTGTGTAGATCACGCAAGGTGTTTCCTTCCAGACGTTTTCCGCCGTACACGCCAACAGCCACCTCTTATCTCCAAAGGCCACCTGCCGCCACCCAATGGACGTCCAATTGCGGTATTGGCGTGCAAATTCCTGCCTTCGTCACCTATGAACGGCAGTCTTAATGGATGCATGAACCAGGCGCCTGCTACATTGTCCCGTACCCAGCGACGTTTGCTGAACAGTCATTGAAGAGACACTGTTGGTAGCCCCTTCGTTCGTTTGGGACGTCAGCTGCTCAACGATAACTCATCTATTCGCCCGT
Source organism: Schistocerca serialis cubense (assembly GCF_023864345.2). Classification (NCBI taxonomy): domain Eukaryota; kingdom Metazoa; phylum Arthropoda; class Insecta; order Orthoptera; family Acrididae; genus Schistocerca; species Schistocerca serialis. Next base: position 436,389,604 of record NC_064642.1, on the reverse strand, counting down.
ACACATCACCACAGCTGTCGTTCACACCTCTCATTTAAGGCTCGTGGTGCACAACAGCTACTCTGAGGCCGTTTTTGTGTAGTGGCATTTTGCCATGCACGTAATACTTAACCACAGATTTGATCTTTTCGGAAATGCTTCCACCCTTGATCCGAAAGCCAATGATCATTCCCCTTGGTACGTTAGATAAATTGCTCGTTTTCCGCTTTACACCAATAGCTACACTGTGTTCCCACAGCACGCTTTACAAATCCTCCATTGTTTGGGGTTCCACGTACTGTGTGTGAATGGTAGCTGAACGTCGAAAGTGTACATAGGCGGTAGTCGAAATAATGTGACAGAACCGTATATAACTTTAACTTGACAAACAATGTCACAAGGCTCAGGCTTTTTCCCCAATGTAGTTGAATCTGCGCTCAGTGAAATCAGTACACTGGTACGCATAATTTACGGAGGAAAGTAAGTTTCGCATGATGTTTGACTCTCAAGGAAACTAATTACATGAAAAATTGAGCCTTACATAGAAAGCCCTGATATGGTATAGCAAAGAAGGTAATTGAAGTAAATACACAGTCAGACCAATAAAAGTGATCACACTGAAGTCACTGCGATTTTTCAAGGTCCTCTGACATAAAAAATGACAGGACTTGATTCTTAATAGTGTGGTTGATCACCGTGGACGACAAAGCATGTTGGCCACAAGGTGTGTAAGTTGTTTATATGGTAGGGCGTTCCAGTCCTTTACCAGCGCGTTTGACAAATGTCGGATGGTCATTGCTGCAATACGTCTCCGTAACGTATCACACATACTCTCGACGGGATTTAATTTGGCAGGTATCATTTCTAGAGCTCCTCTGCCTGCGATGTTCCCAATGGTCACGCAATGTTATCCATAAATACGGCGTCAGGGCCGAAAGAGCCCTAGAAACTGCACATATGGGGAAGGAGTACAGTGTCACCATAACGTTGACAACACCTGACTTCATTATTATGGCCGACAATACACAACCGCATCGAACAGACCAACTGGAGCAGCTACTGGAACAGACAGGATATTCTGTGGATTAACTTAAACCCAAACGATTGTGGGATGCGTTGCGGAGTCGAGCTGCAGCACTTCTATACGCACCAATGACCATCCAGTAGATATCACTCGTGCTGCTTGAGTAACTGAAGGCGCTAACTTAGGCACACCTTATCAATGTTGTGGCCAGCATTGGACCACGTTGCGGAGAACGCATTTACGTCTGTGATGATCACACGCCCTATAAAGAACCGCATCTCACATTTGTAATGTCCAGGGGAACATTGTAACACGCAGTGATTCCAGTGCGATTATTGTCCTTCAATAAGAGTATCATTCCTGTTCGTCTCATTGCTTAGTTCTGTCACTTACATTCGGTGCTGCACAGTAGCAATTATTTTCATTTATTAACTTCCATAGCGTCATGTTTTCCGCCTGCTTAGCTGGGTGGTAATGTGCTTCATTCCCACGCAAGCCAGCCCGGGTCCGATTCCCGGCCGGGTTCAAGATTTTCTCTGCTCCTGAACTGGGTGTTGTCTTGTCCTCATTATCATTTCATCCTCATCACCGGCCCGCAAGTCGAACAGTGTACAGTCGAATGAAATAGAACTTGCACTTGGCGTCCGAACTTCCGCGAATGGGGCCTCCCAGCCAACGATGCCATAAGCTCATTTCATTTCCTTAGTGACATCTCTACTTGGCTGTAACACATCTGGCGCAACTTACTTTCGTCCTCAGTTTTTGCATACCAATGTTTTATCTGCCTACTATTTGTCACACCCTGCACTTCACTGTGGTACTGATCCTTCCAATACCACTGACTTCAAATGCTAATGTTGGTGCCAGATGTCTAGATGGAGGGGCAACGACGTCACACAAAACCCCAGCAAATATCTGTGACACGAAACAATCAACACAGCCATTAAAACTAAATCACCGTCCACCCCATGAGCACGCAACTTTTCCGTGCTGAAAAGAACCTGAATGATTTCCATGTTTGCACCCTGTTCATAACCATTTATTCATCTAAAATGCGTCACCAACACGCACACATACACACACACACACACACACACACCTCTGCCAAACGGATGTCTAAAACATACTTATAAAGGCTGAAAGTAAGTGCCTCAATGCTATCTTCATAGCTAAACACATATGGCTAAAAGAAACACAGAAATGACATTTCAAATTAGGCGTAAGTCAGGTGAAACACCGACAAACTGGCATTCTGAACTGCTGTCAGCTACTGGAAGAATATATTACATTTATTTCCGCTACTTAGGCCTACACTTTATAAGACACAGTGCACTCTCAAGTTAAATATTTCTGTATCTGCATTGTGTCATGGTATTTCTCAAGTGTGACAATGATATAACTTCTGCTAAAACAGGCAAAAGTTGTTGTCAGTGCCATATCAGAAAATGTTCATGGTTATTAATTGAACAATCGGTTATCACGTATTTTTTACGCGCCATTCAGTAATGTTTCACCTTAGTCACCACCATTTTGGGGCATGGGGTGGGCTGGATTGTCAAAGATAATGCATCATCATGTTTTACACAATACAGTACAACCAGTAATATTGATTGGATAATATCGCTTTTTGTTACATTGGCATTAGTCGAGGTTACGTACACCAACAATTTTTGAGGAAGCGTGCAGTAGTCAGTAATCATAACTATCGTACCAATGTTCTTTAATTTGTATTTCACATAATGAACTATCGAATAGCCACAAAATCTAATCACAGTAATAAATGCGGGAGACACCAACTCACATAAAACATAGCCAATAGATAAACGCAATGAGGAAAGATGATTTTAGAAAGGAAGTAAGAAAATATTTTGGCAAGTTTCATTTTACTGCAATGTTTCACTTGAACTGTATATTTTCATAATACTCATGAGACCTTCTGATATGTTTCCATCTATCCAAACATATCCAGAGATCCTGGGATAACAAGACAGAAATGGAACATGGCCAAAGACAATGTTACAACGAGACAATCAGCACTTGGCTGGGAAAGAAAATTATTTATTGAACACAAATGACATGCAGATTGCTTATCGCAATATGAAAATATCTGAATATTTTGAGATATGAGATCTGTAATTATCAGATCTCATATCTCAAAATATTCGGATATTGCATGAAAATATGTAGAAGACATCAAACACAGAACCTAATGGCACGATATCAGAAATGAATTGTGTTGTGAGATTTTTAAAAAGTGAATGACTTGCACATTATTGCTGCTGATAAAAACTCATAGGATATGCAGTACTTGTTAGCGATCGAATTGGAGATTGTTGTACCATGCTTTGAAGGCACAATATACCTTCAAATACAATATTTTCACAGCCAATTTGTCTGTTTCTCTTGTTAAAAAACGTACAGCTTGCCTAATTTCACAATTGAAATAAGATTAGTAGACCAGTGTAGTTTGTCCTCCGTACTTTGCATTAAATTCATCAAAAAACACAAAATTTGGTTCAGTAACTTACAGCTTAAAGCGCACTTGCCGATGAAAATTATCAAAGTAAACAACACTTTGAAAATGACGTAGGCACTGACTATATGTTAGGCTCATAAAAGGAAGTTTCAGTTAGTTCATCATTTAGTCCCACACTTACAATGCATTTAATATAGCAGTACTATCAGAATGAGTACCACCAGAAACGCTTTTGGTGGTACGTCAAATATTCTACAACACTGCCCTAATCCGTTCTCAATCATTGTTTCCCTTTCATGCTCCTCGACTCTTATAACTACCATCTGGTATCTGTACAAGTTATAACCTTTCGCTCGCTGATCGTACCACTGCTACCTTCAGAATTTCAAAGATAGTCCAGTCAACATTTTCGAAAGGTTTCTATAAGTCTATATGAGCCATCAAATAGGTTTGCCTTTCCCTAACCAGTCTTTTAAGATACGTCATAGTGTCAGTATAGCCTCACGTGTTCCTACATTTCTCTGGAATCCAAACTGATTTTACCCTGCGTTGGCTTCTATCAGATTTTCCATTCTTCTACAGAGAAATAGTGTTAGTATTTTGCAACCGTGAATTACTAAACTTATAGGGATGTAATATTCACACCTGTCAGCAGCTGTTTTCTTTTGAATTTGTGTTTTCATATTCTTCTTGAGGTCTGAAGATATTATGTCGTTTTTATACATCTTACATATCACTTGTTGGAGTTTCTCTATTGCTGGCTCTTCAAACGGTATCAGTAGCTCTGATGGAGATATGTCTAATCCTGGGGCCTTATTTCGACTTATGTCTTTCAGTGCCCTATAAAATTCGACAATCTAACAATATCAAATTCTGTTCACAACGTATCACACATTGGAACTGTAAGTGAAATCAATTTTAGATTCTTGAAAGAAGAGTCGTGGCTCCCTATTTCATTCACAAGATTCTTCAGTTTTCCCATATAAAGCCACTGGTTTAGGATGCAGTCTAGATGCTTAGTTGTTTTTGAACTGTACAGTAAATTGCTATCTCTGTTCAAGTATCACTGGGATGTTAGTTGTTAGTTTAAGGATACATTATTTATACTAACAGTTATCCTGAAAAATAAAATTCAGTACCATTTCGATTTTGTTAAGGCAGATACTGCAGTCCAATTCAGTTGTCCACATTTCATGTCTCAAACATTTTCTTAAATTGTAAGAACCTACTGTTTGCAATAGATAATATTCCAAAAGTGCGGAATATTGTGATTAAATTCATGTGTTTTCATTGTGAGTATGTATGTGTCAGCAAGTCAAAGATCACTGTAACTTATTTTATGATAACTTCTGATTATAAGATTAATATCTTTAATACCTTTTTTTTCTTGTTCTCCTTTACGTTGATTACTTCTGTAATGTATTGAAACGACGATCATGGCGGTGGTGAGGAGATGTGGAATTAATTTTTGAAAGTTTGGCTGCTGGTATGAGATGTAAGTTATTGTGGTGTATATACGAGGCCTGTTCAGAAAGTAAGCTACGATTGATTGCCAAATTGAAACCACAGTGAACATCAGAAATGTTTTACTTGTAACAATTAGCTACACCTTTCAGCTACTTCTCTACGTAGTCGCCGTTCTGAAATAGACTTTTGTCATAGCGTTGTACCAACTTTTCAATAGCCTCATCATAGAAGGCAGCCGCCAGTGCTTTCCGCCAATTCTCCACGCTGGCCTACACCTCGTTGTCTGTGTCAAAATGTTGTCTTCAAAGACAGCGGTTCATGTGACCAGAGATGAAACTCAGGGGGAGACAATTGCGGACTGTATTGTGGGTAATCTCACATTTCCATTTGAAAACGATGCAGGAGCATCTTCATTGCCCCTGCAGAATGCGGTTGAAAATTGTCTTGAAGAAGAAACAGCACGACAGTTATGTAATGTTAGCTGCATAGCTTCAGGCGAAATTTCTCACCAGGCCCTCGTACTTGGCGGCAGACACTATTTTCTAGACATCTTTACGCACTCACTGCGAGCTCAGAAATGAGAAGAGCGACGTGATGCTAACTGGGGTTGTACTAGAGACACTACCCAACACATCTGTGCAAAGCTTCATCGGATTTTCATAGTCGTTTCCATTTCGCAACTGATCGGAGCTTACTTTCTGAACGCCCCTCGTATCACACAGATAATTGTGATGATGAGGGAGTTGTAGAAACACTTCATATGTTATGTACACAACGTTTGATATGAAATTTGATGATGATGATGTAGCGACAGAGAGAGAGAGAGAGAAAGAAAGAGAGAGAGAGAGAGAGAGATTATCATGATGAGGTAATACGGAAATATTTTGTGCACATAGATGGGAGCCGAAATTTAATGTAGCAATTATACAGTGTATACTGATGTTGAACATTATACAGAGAGTGTGTGTGTAATTCAGAGGATAGTATCTTTTAATCATTTTACGTGAAACACCCTTGAACATGGTCGGAATTCAAGTGCAGTTTTTGTAACTTCAAAGCTGCCTTTTTTAAATAAGTTTCTCAGCTACATTCTCATCACCTACCTTATTTTAATACAAAACTGAAATACTACACTGTTATGGCTGCATCATTTTAATACTTCGCTGAAGTTGGCTGGAGAGAGTGGAGGGGGCAAGGGACGGTTACAGGAGAGCACAAGATGAGGGTGTACAATGTTCAACTTGCCTATTCCCATCTATTAAAAAAATCTTCCACCACTACCACAAATAGGACTATTTTGCAAGTCTCTCTTCCACCACTACCACAAATAGGACTATTCTGCAAGTCTAAGTTTCTCACCAACATCCTCTTGGATGTCTTGGAAACTACAGCGCCAACTAGTGGCAAAAGCTTGTATCATGTGCAATTTTCCTACAGATAAACTACCAAAATATGATACGAATACCGATTTATTTGGGCAGGCAATGTTCAGCAAATCTGAACTTGCTGACCTTGGACTCTTCTTGTTGGAAGAAACCAGATTTTTTTGTGACGTGTCAAGTACGTGATACATTGTATGCTTTGAAACTGGATATATCTGCACACGCAGACTGTGGAATCTGCTGACACACCTGGACGCTATCTTGGCCAATTACTGTTGCTGAACCATCATTAATTTAATTCTTTCTCGGGCTATTGCGTATGTCTCCAGAATATGTAAATTCTGTTGGGGACTCGTAATAATTTCGCGTGCCTTGATTTCAGGCTTTATTTACTGGCGCTGCTGCTGGCAGCGCTAATCAGTTTTTGCTTGTCCCTGATTATCTCTGGAAGAACGAGTCGTAAAGTAGGCCTCTAACGGCGCCGTTGGCTCGGCACACTGAGAAAGAGGTAGAGACTGACAGCGTACGAGGGGCATCACGGGCAGAGTTCGAGACATAGTGTGTGAGTCGGCCTTTAATTCTGTTTATGTTAAGACTTGATGTAACTACTGGCATTGGAGCTGAGCTGAGTACCGTTTCTTTCTGTGTGCAACCGTTAATTTGTCCGCCTGTCGTATTTCATACGGTGTGGGACGAGGTGCTGGGAGCCGTGCTGCATATTTCCAGGATTATAAAATGTCTACCACATCGTACTGTTATTGTCAGTGTCTCTCACACTAAGACACCCACCTCTATTTCCTGCACTTGATGGCTTACTGAAATATGTTTCAGTGTAATTATCTGAGCTAACGTCTGCTGCTTCTGGTTATTTATATTTCTGAACAGTCGAATGTTTGACTGTATATGTAATTGGACCTGTATTGGGGATTGCTTCATTGAGGTGTATTTGTGTTTGTTACACGCAACGTGAAAGACTAAATTCAGTGACTAACTTCAGTGTTAAATTTTCCTGTTGATATGGCCGTTGGCTTTCTTGTTCCAAAATATTCTGAGAAAGTGTTTTGGTAATACGTCATGGCAAAGATTTTGCAAATTAAATTGTGATCTTAATTGTTGTAAAGGATTTTGATTTAATATTTTATGTTACGTTTTATTTGCTTTAACAGCTATTTCCTGTATTCAATATGTGAGCTAAAATTATGTTATAGATTCCCGTGGCTAAATACAGAGGAGGCAGTGCCTGCTTATAAGTTTTCCTTAGATAATTTTCATTTTCCTTACATAATTGTTTGGTTCACCCAAGGTTCCTTGCCATGTGGTTTTGCTAAATTACTGTCAGATCTTATATTCTGGGCACATGTTAAGTTTTGCTGTATCAAATTTTATTGAGCTAAATAATTGGAGAGACATTAAGTTCGCCACTACCACGTATCTTCGCATTTTGTAAATTTGGTTAAAGATAAATTGTTGAAATATGATGTCATATTAAGAAGCCTAATGCTAACCCTTCTCACCAAGGTGACCATTAATATTTGCTCAACTTGTTTTTTTCCCCTATGTTTAACCCAAGTAGTGTTTATTAACAGCCTTACTTAGTCTTCTAAGCTTCGCGCTCGGTTTTTCAGCGGCTGGTGGCCGCAAGCGTCTTGTCGCTGTTAAGCACCATCTTGATGTTATTGGCAGTCTTTGAGTTTCATCTGGAGTTGTCATATCGTACTGTTTCGCATTGCCCCATATAAATTTTAAGTAGTGGCTATATTACCTAATGTTCTGATCTACAGAACATTATTTAATGTGTTACTTGAAGCTGTACCTCTCCTGTAGAATATGCTGATATTGTCCATATTATGAATTTCGGCAGCTAATTTTTTTCTAAGCTTTCTGAAGCCCAAGATACTGTCTTCGTTATTATGTTCCGCGAATATTTCCAAATCATTTATCCACAATGACTGATTTGGGCCTACTGTGAGATTGTACTTGCCTCATGTGTGGACAACCTCAACCTAATTTGGTATTTTGGTGCTTGATAAAATTTTCAGTGGATTTTATGCTGATTTTAGCTGTTTGTTTGTTCTCTTGTATGAAGGGCTGTTTGATTAAAAAATATTAGATAGTTTTGTGAAAATCCTTTTTAGGTCTTAAGTAATCTTTTCTTAAATTATCTTAAATATATCTTTGCTGTTGCCTTTTGAGCAGCTTGTGTTTTATAGGGAAAGAAGTTTTCTTAAAAAATTCTGTTTTGTATTTATTCTGGCATGGTGTTTTGTGGCTTGTTGAGAGAAACACATTTGTTAAAGCCAATAAATGCTGTAAGTAACTAATTAACCTTCTTCTGTCACTCATAATTGTATATGATTACTGAATTTATTTATTTATCCATACTGTTATATTGTGGTTAAATAAATGTAACTATTCAACTGAGAAATGGCACTGCTATTTTGGGTTCGTCTCTCCATGCTTTCCTTGTCTTACTACATCTTGTGTTTAGAGATTTCAGTTAACATATATATTACTGTTAAGAACCCTACATTTTTTATCCGCTGCTTACTTCCATGACTTTTTTTCTCTTTCAGTATTTCAGTGCTACTCACATCTGTAGTACCCTACCAGAGTAATGGTGAAAGAACTGCAGCAGCTGTCGTGACTTGCGGATCATGAGAAAACTAGATAAGTGAAGTAACTCTCTAAAAAATGTTATTCAGACACTTTTCACTCGAAATTATTTTTTAAACGTTTCTGATTATGAAAGAATTTTATGGCCTACCTTTCAGGTGTTTATTATTCATGTTTCTATGAATGGAACCAAACACAACAACTTCCTGTAACTCAGGCAAGATCTTTATTCAGCATTGCAGAATCTGCTTGCAGCTACCATATAGTAACCTGGATGAGCAGAACAGAATACGCAAGAGGCTATCTAGTACCCCTCCAATCGAGCAGCGGCTGAAGGACAGCAACAGGTAGTATCCATTCTCAGATGGGATATCATTTATATCGTCATCGAATTAGAGATTAACCTACTGATTGTTTTAAAATCAAATTAGCATAAATGGGTAACCAGCACTAAACTTCATTAAATTAGATGCAACCAATCATCTTAAACGAGTTCCTATTGATTCTGTCATTATAAATCGAATAAGGACATGTGTGATAGGTAGGGTCTAAAGAGCCTAAGCATTTCTTACATTCCTCTTATTTCCTTATTAGAACAGGGTTCTTGCACTTAGCCAAAATCTTAACGTCAGTTTTTCAATAACCAGCAACTTGCTCTGGCCCAATTCAAGTGAAGAGAAGCCAATGTGTCTCATTATATAGAATCTGGGTGTAATACCATCTGAAATGAGTTATGATTGGTGCTGCAATAATGTTAGACACTCTTTTAAAGACACTTCAGACTTTTCAAGCGAGAAATTCCCTCAGGACCTTAAAATAAGTTGCTCAAATGCGTTGTGATATATACGAATGTGTGGTTTCATGCAGGACAGTACAAAAACTGTCCGAAATGATAGTAAATAAACATGCAGTTTTGAGAATGAGAAAATGATTTAAGAAGACAGTGCACAGTTAATGCCTTTCTAAAGCAGTCAATTTCACCCTAAGCTTATCCCGTATATAAGAATGCAAACCGTATCTACACATACTAACAAATTAAACTTAGCTGGAGTAGCATTTCCTACTAAGCTGAAACATATTCACATTTTCGGAAAGCTGAATGAAGAAGTCTCCGAAAACGTCTACGACAGCGAGTATTCAGATTATGAACGTATGGTCATAGATGACAGGAGAGCTGAAAAAGAATTCGAGGTCACAACGCTACATATCATAAAGCACTACATATGTCCATTAATATATCAGGTTACTAATACAGATACATACCATTTCTATTAAAGAAAATGCCTTTTCGCCAAATAAAAGTTGACTGTGTACTGTTTAGACCAGTTAATCGTGTCATGGCTAGTGAGAAGACCGAGTTTATAAAATGTACCAAGTTCAACAACCAACTGAAGCTGCCATTTGCAGTTTACGCTCATACGAAATACACGTCGGAATCAGCTGTTACATGCAGTCACTGCAGTGATTGTGGTTCGTATTCCAATCAGGTAGATTTGCATACACTACTGCTATAACTAAGATATTCCGAGTTTAAGCTGTACAAGGGAAGCAATTGCTTGAAATGGTTTAATAAACAGGTGTATGTAACACAATAGTGTAAATAACTCTGTTATTGCACAGTACATATTTGTAAGCGACACCCTATGAAGAACTAGCATTTCGCTCCTCGGACATTTACAAAATTTGCTGGCAACCATTTAAGGAAGCTAATGGTGCACATAGACACCACTGTCATTTCATTCTCACATATAAGAGACTGTTCGTGCCAGCTGCAAGACGAACTGCAAACCTCACTATATTGTTCCCATCGTATTCAACAATTAACGACTATGATGCTCATTTCCTGATCTTGGAGATAGATCAACAAAGGATTGTGGATGACAACAAAAAAGTTAAGCTAAATCATGGTCACATTTCTCTGCTTTCATCTAATATGGAAAATTGTAAGTCATTGTGATTTCAGTAATGTACCAAGAGCGGCGATACAACATAAATTTTCAATTCGTGTGTTCCCTACGTTTTTGAAGTGCTCTGTTGAAATCTGCGTGTCTTGCGTGGAATCTGACGACCTCAAATCAATGGCATATATTCATGATGACGATGAAATTACTTTAGTTAAAGAGATGCTCGTTTTCTGATAAGAAAGTAAAAGCAATGAATAATTTTTACTGGAAGATCATTTACCAGAATCTGAGTGGTTTAAAGGTTTAACAGTTACTACTATAATAGATGCTGATTATAAAAGGTCTTGCAATGTACGGAATGTATTAAAATGTAAAATACTAGCAGAGTATACCGGTTTATATTTGAAAAATGACGAGCTACTGCTTGTTGATGTGTTCGAAAACATTCGTAGCCGGTGTTAAAACATATGAATTGGCTCGTGTAGAGTCTAGAGTGGCATGAGTCGCATTGGTAAAAATTACTAAACTGGAATTGCAGCATCTTATCAATTATGACTGCTGTAGTTGCTTGCATGAGGAATTACAGATGATAGAGTCCATTGTTGTTGCAGACATGCGTTCCCATCAACAGATTCACACTTAGTTGTGATGGCAAAATTGACGAATACTGTACTAAATATCTTGGCTTTAACAACCCTTACCACTAGGAGCTGTCGCACTTTCTATGGCTTTCTCCATGGTGAACCTTCTGTGGTTGAAAGCGTAGCAGATAATTCTAACATAGTTTGTATTTAGGAGCTGGATCTCGAATATCCTAGGATGTTTAAAGTTTCCATTGAGATATGTTCTCAAGTCTGGAAAAAAAGTTACCACCAGCTGATAGTAATAATCCTAACAAATACAATTTTGACTTTTTGTGATATGAGAAGCTATGTTCTTCATCTCAGAGATCTAAAATGAATCTTAAACATGAATGGTTTTTTAAAAAGATTCGTCGAATCTGACTATTTAGGCAAGCTACATGGATGAAACCCTGCATTAATGCTCAAAGATATATGAATTCAAGGAATAATTTTGAGAAAAATGTTCTCGGAATTATTACAGTATATTCTGAAAAACAACGCAAAATGAGGAAAATTTGTATGGTAGAAGACTAGGAACGTTGTGGTTTTCCAGATATGGAGCATCTGCATTAATTGCCAAACCAGATCTTCTGAGGAGTGTTATTTTTAACGAATATTTTGTTGGCATTAAAGAGACAGTCTTAATGTAGTCTTTAATGCAGTACGAAGACCAATTTTGAATGTGTTGGAAACCCTTATTTCTGTTTCCATTCTAAATAAATATTAAACAAGTATACAGAAAATCATGTAAAACTAGGCTACAGAGACACTGATAATAGTATGATTTATCACATTACAACTCCAAATATTAATGAAGATATCAGAAATGAATTGTATACAGAGTTCATTGCCTCAGGACTCTCCCTAAAGAAGAGGTACAATATTCTGTTGGTGAATAGAGAACGATTTGGATTAATGAAAGATGAAGTGAATGGTGAACCTATTACAGAATTTGTCAGTCTGCTAGCAAAAATGTAAGCCCGTGAGTCTAAGTCAGGACACCTAATGAGTACAGCAAAGGGTATAAAACAGTCTTCTTTTCATAGGTTAATCATCAATGATGGTAGGCAGTGTTTGTTGTATTCGGAACTTAAAACAACTGTGCAGCGTGTAGTTAAATTAAACCACCATCTGGTTCCCACTACTAAACCACACAAAGTAGGTTTATCTGCACAGCATGAAACTTTTATATTTCCGGATAGGGTGACCATATTGCGTTGGGATCACTATGGAAAGAAAATCATAATAGTTGATTTTATTGTAAATATCTAAAAATATAAATAATGCAAATAATGAAAAAATATGGAATGAGTTTATGTTTATGTGTGCGTGTGTTGATGGGTGGGTACTTGTGTGGGTATTTATTATGTTTCCGCAACATCTACACAAAAGGGAAATTTTATATTCAATTGCTCACCACTTACACGCTGCAGTTTCACATTGTAAATGATAGCGTCTGCACCTGTCGAAATATCAACGGTTGTCGACGATGTCACCCAGCAGCACTCCCGTAAGCTATTTGAACATTGTATGCATCAGAAGAAACTCAAGTCTTACGTTAATTATAGACATAAATTGTGATTGTAGCTAGTACCTTGGGTCTACTACAGTCCTAACTGATGTGAATTCCGGTACTCAATGAAATTAATCCTTTCTGATTTTGTAAATTAAGCTTCCAATCGCCATGAAAATTTGTTGTCATTATCTTCAAATCATCTGATTTAAATTTAAATTTATAGTTTTCGATGAAAATTTATATAATTTAGTTTGTCTACGTGTGTCTGTCTTTGCTCGGATAGCAAAAATATAAACAGGTTGTATAGCTTAAAATTTGAATATTCCTTGATGTAGCCATAGTGTATAAAAACCAAGTGTAAATCTAACTTTCTTTGAAATCCGATCATTTTTATTCTATACCTTACAAATAGGGTATTTTTGTTCGACTTTTTTCTTCTTATTCCATCTGGAGTACACAACAGAGATGAAATTTATTAATGATTAGTTGGTAAATTATATAACGTAAAAATACACACAGATTAAATGTACTGACGATGAGGCAGTGCAGTTGTTGACATAAACATTAGTGTGGAGTATGAAAACAAAGGGTTTTGAAATGTACTGATAGAGTAGATGTGGGATGAATTTTATTGGGAAGACAGTACAGTATCTGGCATAGACATTAAGAAAACATAGGGAGTGTGTGTGTGTGTGTGTGTGTGTGTGTGTGTGTGTGTGTGTGTATGTGTGTGTGTGCGTGTTTGTGCACTGAATAGTGCCAGTTCACACAGTTCAGACGAAAATTCCTACGTAATATTTAGGACATACTGTGATACTGATAATACTTTCTTTGAACACGATGTCAGTTGAAGCGTGAAACCTTATACAGTCTTTTTTTAAACAGAAATACCGTAGTATAATTTGGCGCTTTTAAGTATACTGCAAAAAAATTTCAAACATTTTCAAAAATTGTTGCCTATACATATTTATTAATTTGTTATGTTTTAGGTGAAGCAATACCACTTTGCCACTGGTTGTTTCATGTCAATGGATGCTACATTTTTTTAACTTTTCCTATCTCCGCCATTTTAGATGTTGTGTGGTCTTTCATTTTTAGTGAAAGCTAGAAATATTTCTCACCAAAGCAATTCCACATCATTTTTAAATTTTACACTACCACCACCTTGCATTGTTAGATATTTCTAGTAACGTCATCCTGCGTTTCCTTAATTTCCCACCAGTGCTATCTTGCACATCTCTAAATTTCTCGCCCACTGACATGCATTTATGAAGATCCCGCCAGTGCAACCGTTTATTTTTCCTCGACTACCGGCGGAAACTTTAACTGTGTGCCAGTTGGTGCACTGACATACTATTGCAATCTTTTTGCAACACGTTGTAATTTTTGCAATAACTTTGCCGTGTGGATGCAAATGGAAAGAGCTGCGAGTAATGACTTTAACTGCCAAGCCATATGCATCATTATTTTCGCATCTGCATTTGTAATACGTACTTAAGAGGCTATTGTTAAGAATTAAAACACAGTAGAAGAGACATATGGATGTATAGGCTCACTGCGAATCTAAATGACGCTACGCGCCTTCTAATAGGGAAATTTCACCTCCTTCTCCGACCTACCATGGAGATTTGTATATAACAGCCTACTTACAGTGTGTGAACTGTGGTGCAAAAGTGGCTTGGTGGCTAACGCACCTGTCTAGTAAGCAGGAGACCTGGGTTCGATTTCCCACATTGGCGAAAATTTCCTTTCGCTGGTTCTGTCTTTATACACAATCTTCATACATAAAACCATATCTGTATGAGACCAGCAAAGTCTCAGAAATTATGTCCCTTCATTTGATGAATTTTCCGTTTGCATGAGCGTACGTTGCTGTTGTGCTGTACTACAAAGGCGATTTTACCTTCAACGCATACCCACTTCAAGGAGCTGTTTAACAGCAAGCAGAGGAAGCGCAGTACAGACAGACACGTTTAGAACACAGTTTTCGGAATACTCGCACAAAGGTCGTGCAAGAATTCAGCGAGTGACTTTTGTTGAAATCCGACGAGGTTGTATTCACCTGCCGTTCAGCGGTATTTCCAGCGAGCACGCGAAGGGTGAAGGCAACAATATTTTAGCGCCTGCGAACCAATCGGGATGCCGCTCCGTCGGCCCGACATCCAATCTGGCGAAGTGCAGGCGGGTCGCCTCCCACGCGCCACCGGCTCCAGTTATCGCTTCCTAAATTCTCCCGATTACGCGAAACATGCCCCTCCGCTCCTTTCAGCAACTTACCCCGCCTGTAGCGGGGAATTCCTCACGCCTTCATCCATCAGCGCTGTTTTTTATCTACACTCTACGTAATGGCAACGTCTGTGACAAGAGGACATGAACAAGTGTGATTTTCGTAGGGTTTCCAAAGGTGAACTGGCCTGCTGGTGACATAAATTTATCTTGAAGACAGGTATTATAACACAGAAAAAGTACCTTCCATGTGTTGGTTATAAGAATACGGGTTGTCCACCAGCGTTCGGAAAATTTAATATAGACATTCCTGCAGGTAGTCTTGAAGGCTAACGTGTGAATTTTACCATCAAAATGTTCCACGAGAAATTATGCAAATGACCTTTCTTCATATGTGCATGTTGTGCTCCAATCCTCTAGTAGCAGACTTGAGATTATCACTTCTACCACTTACTGGAGCAGTTACCGGTAAGAAGTAATGTGAGCTGCTGGGAAGACTCAAAA
This sequence comes from Schistocerca serialis cubense, assembly GCF_023864345.2. NCBI lineage: Eukaryota > Metazoa > Arthropoda > Insecta > Orthoptera > Acrididae > Schistocerca > Schistocerca serialis. The sequence goes on along the minus strand of NC_064642.1, from coordinate 436,373,890 downwards.
TCGCTTCAGCAAATAACAAATATATATGAACATTGAGTGATTATATCTTCTTGTAAACCTTCCGGGATGTAAGGTCGTGGTCCATGAAACTCTTCAGCTCCTAACGTTTCGTCCAGAGCTGCGCTGGACATCTTCAGAGGGGTGTTTCTCCTCCGGTGAGTCTTGCCGACTGTCCACCAGCAAGACTCACCGGAGGAGAAACACCCCTCTGAAGATGTCCAGCGCAGCTCTGGACGAAACGTTAGGAGCTGAAGAGTTTCATGGACCACGACCTTACATCCCGGAAGGTTTACCAGAAGATATGTCATCCGGTCGTGAAAGCCTTCATACTATTGAGTGATAACCTCTGTACTCGTACCCAGATGACCATTCTACTTCGGTTTTGAGTTAGGTACCTTCTCTGCTCTCAGCCGTTTGAGTGCCATTGGTTTCTGCCTGAAATCACTATTTTATTAATTATTTTTCTGGAGTAGCAATGCCTGTAGCTTGAAACCACCGATGCTGTTGCAAGACAGAGACCTCTAATGGTACGATAGGGTATTTTTGCAAATATAGTGCATGGTAGGAGTCCCTTACAGCATTCAGTGCAACCGTCGACGATGAGATTGTGCAGATTGTAACATGCGGTTTTTTATAGTGCCCATATTGAAATGACCACTGGGACGTATGTGTATCTAAAATAAATTTCAGTCTGTACTACTTCTTTCCGGAATAGTTTCGAAATGATATCACTGAGCCAGTATATAATTTGGAACACATTTGGCCTATCTTCACTTGTTGTTTAGGACTATAATTAGTTTTTGGCATTATGAGTTCATGGAATTTTCGGTAAGTGGGATCATGTCTAAAAAAAATTTGAATTTGCTTTCAAATATTTCACATGAAAAGGGTGGTTGGAAACTGCATGTTCTAGTAGTTCAAAAGTGAAACGATCACCTTAAAATAATTGACTTTACTTTTTGCCAATTTGTTCTTCTGTTCGTTGCTTACTGTGATACTAAATATTACATCTGTGTAAAAGTTTAAAATTATACTTGTTCCCATATTGTATTGACTTAGAGTTGCACCAAACATAATTTAAAGTATGAAACAATTTTATGAAAATTTGCACCACTGCTTAAACGAAACATTTCACCAAACGTACATCTTTGGTTATTCATTTCAACAGCTATATCGCCGGTAACCCTTATCTTCCAGAGTGTGTACACGTGCTGAGCAAAAATACATGACTGAGATTATAGTACTGAAACCTACTTACATCGCGTCTTGAAGGCTGTGACGGGGCTGATGCCATACGTAACATATACAGAAGAGCCAAAGAAACTCGTACACCTGCGTAATGTCGTGTAGGGCCCCCATGAGTACGAAGAAGTGCCACAGTGCGACGTGGCATGGATGATGATGATGTTTGGATTGTCGGGCGCTCAACCTTTCCTCAGTCCAACCTTGCCACTTGCATGAATGATGATGAAGTGATGAGGACAACACAAATACCCAGTCATCTCGAGGCAGGTGAAAATCCCTGACCCCGCCGGGAATCGATCCCGGGACCCGTGCTCGGGAAGCGAGAGCGCGACGGCGAGACCACGAGCTGCGGACATCGACGTGGCATGGACTCGAATAATGTCTGAAATGGTGCTGGAGGAAGCTGATACCATGAATCCTCCAGGGCTGTCCATAAATCCGTAAGGGTACGAAGGGGTGGAGATCTGTTCTCAATAGCACTTTGCAATGTTAATGTCTGGGGAGTTCGGCGGTCAGCGGAAGTGTTTAACTCAGACGAGTGTTCTTGGGGCCACTCTATAGTAATTCTGGACATGTAGGATGTCACATTGTCCTGCTGTAATTGCCCAAGTCTTTATGTACGTGTCACTTACTAGAATCGTATCTAGACGAATGACGGGCCCGTATCACTCGAACTGCACACGCCCCACGCCATTACAGAGTCTTCAACAACTTCAACAGTTCCCTGATGACATGCAGGGCCAATGGATTCATGATTTTTCTCTGTAACCATACACGTCCATCCGCTCGATACATTTAGAAACGAGACTCGTCCGACCAGGCAACATGTTTCCAGATATAAATAGTCCAATGTCGGTGTTGACGGGCCCAGACGAGGCATAAAGGTTTGTGTCGTGCCGTCGTCAAGGGTACATGAGTCGGCATTCGGCTCCAAAAGCCCATATCGATGCTGTTTCGTTGAATGGTTCGCCCGCTGACACTTGTTGATGGCCCAACATTGAAATATGTAGCAGTTTGCGGAAGGATTGGACTTACAACACGTTGAACGATTCTCTTCATCAGTCGTTGTTCCCGCTGTTGCAGGATCATTTTCCGGCACCAGTGATGTAGGAGATTGATGTTTTATCGGATTCCTGATATTCACGGTACACTCGCGGAATGGTCGTACGGAAAAATGCCCACTTCAACGCTTCCTCGGAGAAACTGTGTCCCATAGCTCGAGGGCCGACTAAAACACCACGCTCAAACTCACTTAAATCTTGATAACCTTCCATTGTAGCAGCAGTAACCGATCTAACAACTGCGCCAGACAATTGTCTTATATAGGCGTTGCCGAACGCAGCGCCGTATTCTGCCTGTTTACATATATCTGTATTTGAATAAACATGCCTATACCAGTTTCTTTGGTGCTTCAGTGTATAAAGTCTGAAAGCTGCCTGTTCAGCGGCCACTTCCAGTTCCTCAATAATTTTCTTTCAGTAAGTCGTGAACTTGTCTCGTTGATACTCTGCAAAGTTGTTTCGGCGGCCACTATGGACTTATACAGTCTATATCTGCCGGCCGGAGTGGCCGTGCAGTTCTAGGCGCTACTGTCTGGGACCGAGCGACCGCTACGGTTGCACGTTCGAATCCTGCCTCGGGCATGGATGTGTGTGATGTTCTTTAGGTTAGTTATGTTTAATTAGTTCTAAGCTCTAGGCGACTGATGACCACAGATGTTAGGTCGCATATTGCTCAGAGCCACTTGAACCAAGCCAGTCTATATCTCCGAGACATTTAGCGGAAACTTTCGGCCACGAGTTTCCAGGCTGAAAGGAGAGTACCTAGGAAATTTACACTCAATTGCAGGCAGTTGGAATGGCTTCAAGTCGGACTGTAGTTAGGTGCCGTGGCAGCAATATTGGTGACGTCAGTCCATTAATTACGGGTATTCGAAGTGGTTGATCATATATATAGTTTTCGTTTAAATCTTTTCTTTGCTGTTAACATTCCAAGCTCGGTCTTTCACTTATTTAGAGTCCTAAACTCGTTATAAAATATGGAAGTGAACTTGTATGACTCCAAGTGATGTTGCAAACTTTTCGTTTCTTTGGGAATTTAGTAGACTGGGATGTAGTTACTGAATCATAGACTTGTTATTTAACTTAAACACAGTGCAGTCAATTCAATCTCACTTAAATTTAGTTGATCCAATGCTTCTCTTGAAGTAGTTCGTAGAACTGTAATTATTCAAGCGCTGCTGTATCCTATTTACGTTGCACTTGTCTTTTGAATGGCAGATCACTTTTCTATTACTTTCACTTAATCTGGAAACAGTTGTACAATCGTGCTGCACATGATTATTCTCATGTCCGTATTGCTAATTCAGCTGCTGAATATTCGAGTTCTTGGTGGTATATTATTGTGCAGTGCAATTTGCGATCAGACGTTAAAAGGAGCAACCTCTGTCTCAAACAACTCTTGCACATGACAATAATGTCCAATACCTTGCAACTTTTTTGAAAGTTACTGTCATTAACGAGGTAAGTTATAAGTGAAAACTATAATGAGATAATCGATGTATGTTTCAAGATGATAATGATTGCTTGGAAACCAAGCGCTACAGCTAGTATTTCGTGATTAGGGGTAGCAGGCTGACTAAGCTTGTAACATCACTATCGATTGTGAGTAATTGGTACTGCGTAATTTTATTATGAAGTGTTTATTCTGTATGAGTTAATATCTTTGAATTGTTCGAGGGAAGTGGTAATTTGGGATTTCCTTTAACAGTGTGCTTAAATAATAAAACTTTATTAAATATGTTTGTTTGTGAAAACAAAATTGTATGAAGAAAACTTGTTCATACTTAGGGATCTTGTATTGTGAAATAGAAAAGATGTAGGGAACCCCCACTATTACAGAAGGGGCTTGGCGCACGAGAAAAGGTGGAAGTGGCGGTCAATTTGCGCGGCAAGAAAGAGCGCACGTGAGGCAGTCAGTGGCCAGCAGTGGTGCAGTCAACACTACAGGTGCCAAGTGAGGCATTCTGAAACCAAATCCACGATGGAATGGCCGCAGATGTGGCTCCGGCTGTAAAATGGTGCTCTCAAATTTGGAAGGGCTCTAAAGATAATGAATACGTCGACAAGAAGAATTAAATAGAGCTTAAAACTGCCAGAATGAGACCTGATAGCCACCACGTGCTTGCCACCTCTATTGTGCCACTGCTTCACCTACTTTGGACAGCAGATATGTATGCCAGTATGAACCAGTGTGTTTGTGTATGGTGTGGCAATAATAATTCAAGTGTTGAAAAAATTGTGTTTGAAGTTTGAAACTGTCCTCATGATACCAAGCAGGGTCCTATCCTACAAGTGCTAAAGACCGAGTATCCTGTTTATGAAGAAATGCAAATTCTTCTATTTTAAATTGCCTAAGCTTCAGTGTTAAAGTATATAAAAGTTGCTAGTTAAATCATTTGCATCATAGATAAAGAGAGATGCATATTATTTTAACTTTGTTAAAATGCTTTAGTTGGCTCTGAATAGCTGCTACTTTGATTGTGTCAAAATTTGGTGCTAAAGAGTACAAATGTTGAAAATTAAAATCACTTGCTTACCAAGTAATGAGAAAGGCACATAATGCTAGACATATTTGAAACTTTACTTTACCTTGAATTTATTTACGAAGGTAAATAAGAATATTACTAGTGTAAATTGTTATATGAAGCATTGAAAGATAAATAATGTCAAGTGGGGTTGGGAGTAAGTATTAAAGTGATAAAAACTGTCTCTTAAAGGTGTGCATGATTCCTTATAAAGGAAGGTAGAGTTTAAAGGCCCACACTTTAACGTTGTCTGGTATGTGAAAGATAATTTGAATTTTGCTTTTGCTAATGAAATCTGAAACATTCTCACAGTATAGTAAACTTGAAATGCTTAGGACAGCTTTATTTAACTGTATTTGTGCTGTTTGGGTATTAGTTGAATTAGAATTCCGTTCATGTTCAATTTTGGTCTTGTGATGCCTTTGATATCATTTGGTACTGAAGTAAAGATTAAAGTGGTTATTATTTTTAGTAGGAGTAAAAAGTCTCATTTATATTTCTTTGATTGCCAATCTATGCAATTGATTACTACTGTGATCCACTGTGCAATTCGTCTGGTTGATGTGAGTGTTCTTTGCACTTTAAACGGAGAGAAAAAATGAAAGTTCCTTTCGCAAAATTATATTTAAATCCATTGAGAATAATGTTTCCACATTATTGTGCCTAATTAGGCTAGAGACCGTTTCGTATTTCATTTACGTGAACTTTAATTTCTCAAAAAATTAAACACTTTCTGCTTTCTACCAATTGCCACGGTCACGAAAATCATGTTCGATACCCTGCGTCCATTTGGTAACTCACCGTCAACCAGAGGGTAACGCTATATTGTAGGTTTATTTCATATTTGGCATTCTACATTCAGCTGTTGCGTTATAAGCTTCAGCTCCTTAGTATCCAATTGATTTCAATAAATCTTATAGTCACTGTTCTTTCTTCTTCAATCACAGAGTTGTTATTGTCCTGCCCAACTCTGACGTGAGAAAAGCTGCTCCTTCCACATCTTCTTCGTCCTCTTTTAATAAGATTCTGGAAACATTTTCCTTTATACAGTTCTTTGATCCTCCAATACTATAGCTCTGAGCTAACGAAAATAGAAGTATTTTGTTTCCGGCACAATTTTTTTCCGTTCCGGTAGTCAGATCATTTGGAGCATAGCCTTCAATAATAGGTACAAAATTAAGTGACAAAGTGAACACTATCTGTGATTCCAACAGGCATCACTGTTAGTGAAGCAGAATGCGTATGTAACGACACTTGTTCCAAACGTTTCACTTCTTTCTTCGGAGAATGTGGTGTTGCTCCGTGGACTCATTTGTTGTTATGAGCACGGAAGCCTTGTCTCTACTTTGCACAAAATATGTGATGTGTGCAGGTCGTGTATAATATAGAGAAGGAGTACTATTTTCCCAATTTGCAGTCCGCACTGAAATCGATAATCTGCTAAACGTAACTTACCTGTAATTGTACGTCTCAGAATTTTGAAAACAGTCGTGCTTGGTTGGCGGTTTGATTAATTTCTGAAAGAGAAAGATATTCTCATTTAGCACCATTCGGGTTGACATACAGTGAAAGCTATATCTTCCTTGTACGCCGACCATAGAATAAATTTTGAAATGACTTAATTCAAGATGATACACTTTTAGGACGACACATACGAATAAAACGTCTACTTTTATACTTTCAAATCTTGTAGGATGCCAGAGAACAAAGGAAGTACAAATATTTTCAGTTTTTCTGTATATTTTCAGGAAAAAATTCTCGTTTGGAAACAGGTATCGTGAGCATCTAACAAAAAGTGAATCAAGAAATATTGTATTTTCAGCTTCAAATCCATGCAGAAATTCAAGGTACAGACGCGTTTTTCATGTCTGAATGAATGAAATGTGTGACGAGGGCCTCCCGTCGGGTAGACCGCTCGTCTGGTGCAAGTCTTTCGATTTGACGCCACTTCGGCGAATCGCGCGTCGATGGGGATGAAATGATGATGATTAGGGCAACCCAACACCCAGTCGCTGAGCGGAGAAAATCTCCGACCAACCCGGGAATCGAACGCGGGCCCTTAGGATTGACAGTCTGTCGCGCTGACCACTCAGCTACCGGGGGCGGAATTTTCATGTCTAATGAACAAAGATAGTACTATCTAGTTAGCGTTGTAGGAGGAGAGTGTGACAATATAAAGCTGTTCGCAAGACAACCGAATAAATTATCCCAAAAGGAATAGTACTTCGTGGAATTCACTATAGGAATCTCACTACATTGTTTCAGTCTATGAATCAACTGATATATATTATCCGATATTAAATACACGAAGCAGTTCCAAGCTGTGCCGTGTGCTCCTGTGATTTGATTGTTAAGGTGTAGTGTGTTCCATCTCTTTCGAGTCGGTTTGCGGTGCGCGGGTTGGTGCGCCCTCTGAGATTCCGCGCGGGAAGCCGAAAGGGAGTCTCGGGCAGAAAGAGAGAGAGAGAGAGAGAGAGAGGAGCGGGCCTAGACGGAGCGACGCCGGAAGTACACGGAAATCGCGTCGGCAAGTGGTGTGAGTGTGGCAGTTGCATTGGGGCCGGCCGAGCAGCGGAACTGGAGGTGCTGCAGTGACTCGCTGTCGTTCGTTCTGTTTACGAGTTCAACCTTCCTCACGCTGCGGCTACGGGCTGGTGTTATTTCAGCCTTTACCTTATTAGTGGCATTTGGTTTAATATTGTTAAAGGTGAGCTGTTATTTTGGTGCATCTTCATCTGGTGCAGTTACAGCGAGACTTCTTTCCGTCTTATTCTGGCTTGCGCTGCTGAGCAGTGAGTGTTCCCACGTCATGAGTCGAAATACTGACTTGTGCCCTGATTGATTTACGTATGAATTGGAGTGCCTATGTGCGCGTGTTTGCTTAAATTGTTGATGAAATGTTCCACAATGCCCTTACTTGTGTGTCTTCAAATTGCATTTCAGTTCGTTACTGAACTTTGACACCACTGTTTACCTGTTGGCCTACGACTGTTGATGGATTTCTGTGGTAAAATTCAAATGGAGGCACTGTCTTGTTAACTTGTCTGAACTGAATGTGCTTGCCTTGTAAAACAGTTCATTACTGACTCTGAGTAGTTTAATCAGTGGTAGGTCACTAGTTAGTCTGTATCAGACTGTACTTGGCATTAATGCCACTGTCTTGGTAAATCGGTGTGCTACGTAAGATTATAACGCAAGCGCCATTGTGGGTGATATCTACCATTAAACTATATGAGTTGATTCTGTGAATCGTTGTGGCACACAAGGTCACGTGAGACAGTGCTGTAGTGGACAGATATTGCTATACGTCTGTGATATTATTTCCTGTAAGCCATTTTGCCCATTAGGTTATGTAAGGCTTAAATACAGTGACCAGTTTGGTTATTTTCTGTGTTTTGTAATAACATTTTACAAGCATTACAATTTTGGGAAAGGTTTAAATCTCATATTTGCAGATTGTTTGATGATAGATAACTTGTTGATGATTCCTGCTAAATCAGCTGATGTACATTTGAATTGAACAAGTTATATGACAATATGTTGTTACCAGTACCTTGCATGACTTTTCTTGCGCAATGAATTAAAATTTATGTTCTATCCTAAATTTTTTGCTCAGCCTTCCACTCCTGTATCCTGCTCCTAACCATATCAAGTGCAAGGTATAGATATATCGAGCTTTGAATTCCATGTCTGATAAAAGCAGTCAGCATTTTCTTGTTAGATCTAAAGGGTTGAAATGGTTCAGTGCAAGCATATTCCTAGACCCAACGAATAAATTATTTCTAAGTAAGTGGCGCTGGGAGAAACAGAAACTAGTAACGTTGCACATTGCTGTTTTGTAATGCACATGTTCTTTAGTAGGATCGGTTTTTTCGTCCAGCACGTAATACGTATTCCATTCCCTCACATTCCAATTCTATTTCTGTGGAGAAGGAGATTTGTGTGAAACGTCTCGTCGACAACGAGGTCATTAGAGACGGAACACAAGCTCGGATTAGGGAAGGATGAGGAAGGAAATGGGCTGTGCCCTTTGAAAGGAATCATCCCAGCATTTGCCAGAGGGGATTTAGAGAAATTATGGGAAAGCTAAACCAGGATGGCTGGACGTGGGTATGAGCCGTCGTCCTCCAGAATGCGGATCCAGTGTGCTAACCACTGTACCACCTTCCTCGATGATTCTATTTTTGTACTATTCATAATTTACGAAATGGGAACATGTAAAATATAACTTTACTTTGTATTTTCTGAAAAATATATCACCGGGAAATATATTTCATTGACACCCACTGTGGCTGAACGAGTTCAAGTACACTCACTGCATTAAAACCACCAAAATCGGATCAAAATAACGGTCGTGGTTTCCACAGTGCTAACAACAAAAAAATATTAAATCGGAATAAAGCCTCATTAATATTATTGTTTTAAGCTGGCCATAACTGTATTTCCATTAACATTAATATTTTTTCTTGTAGGATTACTAAGTATTCTATCTTTTTAGTCGTACTTTATACCATTTTATTTGATTATTTCACTATTTTTGTTTTTATACATCTCTGTATTCGTTTATACGCGATGGCTGTCTTCGCTACTTACTATTTTTTATGCAACTAGTTTGCTAGTTTGACAGTAATAGCAGTGTCCTCACTGTATGTGAAAACTGTATATAAATTATTCTATCAACAGACTACTAACATTACTATTTCACAAGATTAAATGTGGAGGTACAATAAACCACAGTCATCATCACTGATGCAATCGGTCCTTATGAAATAGCAGAAGAACAAGGAAAAAGTCCTCGTCTTGTATCCATACGACATACATACACCCATGTTCAGATAGAAACAGGGGGACCTTGAACCATCAACGACTAAAGGTAGGCCGGCTGGAATGGCCGAGCGGTTCTAGGCGCTACACTCTGGAACCGCACGACCGCTTCGGTCGCAGGTTCGAATCCTGCCTCGGGCATGGATGTGTGTGATGTCCTTAGGTTAGATAGGTTTAAGAAGTTCTAAGTTCTAGGGGACTGATGACCACTGCAGTTAAGTCCCATAGTGCTCAGAGCCATTTGAACCATTTTGAACAAAAGGTAGGACGTTCATATTCATAGGACATATACATTAGTAAGTTCTGCAGAAATAAGTAGCATTTGAAACATGTCGACCTGCGTATTCATTGTTAACATCAATTTCGCGGTGCAGCACCATCTACCGGTGAAACGTGCCTGCTGCTCTCGTTGTCGCTGTGGGCCGATGGTAATGCATCACTGTGACTTGAATAGACATCAGGATGCCTCGCAAGTTATGTGCGCACCGTGCCGTTAGATCGGTAAGTTTGAAAGAGGGCGCATTATTGACTTGAGAGAATGAATGGTATACATCCATCAGGGTAACTGCTGATGGTGTGGGACGAAGTATTTCGGCAATGCAACGGGAGTGTGCTGAATAGTTCACTGGTTCACGGAGCACGACGAGATGGGGCAGGTCCCACTGCCCAGTCCACACGCCCCCCCTCCCCCCAACAAGATCGATACCTCATTCGAAAATCCTCCTCGGTTCTGGCCCAGCAATGCAACAGTATAAATATTGTACACTATCAGGATTGACAGTCCGTCGGCGTTTATTACGGCTTGGGTTACGTACTGTCGTCCACTTCTCCTCCTATTTTTGACGACAGGGGTGAGTAACCCTCATGTGCTAGAGCGGCAACCACGTTTATTTGGTGTCGAAATTTCTATGTTTATAACGTGCTCAACAAAGCTGCTTTCACGACATTGGGGATGCTGCCGAAATGGGAAGGGGTTTGGCGGTGGGGGGGGGGGGGGGGGGGGGAATAGGACTTAGAGAGACCCTTTGCAGTTTTATTCACGCACAGTTCAATGTTCCCCTCCCGAGCGATCACGCCACAGTAGGGTAGAGAACAGGAGTGCTGACAAAGCATAAGTACTCTTTTTTTCCTTGGAGCACGTTCTAAATTCTTCAACGATCCCTAGTGATCCCGGCCTGTGCTCAAGATCAAAAATTGCGGGCACGCTGTACTCGAAAGGTGTGCGGTCAGTGTCAGTGTGAATGCAGCACCGCAATGGTCTTCGAGAACAGTCGAAACATGCGAGGACATCAGCAGTAGCAAAGGTTGACGAGGACATCTTCCTGCTGCTCGTCGCACTGCTAAGTGTCGTTTTCAATCGCGAAATATGTGGGACCCAATGCCCAAGGGATAATGGTGGTTTTATTGACGCCCTTCACGCCATCCCCTGAGACCGTTTTGTGTCATTTCCGGACAACGGTGGGCCAGAACGTTTTCTTCGGTCACCTTTAATAATATCACGTGATTTCAACGTTAAGTGTCATTGCTGTGGTCTCCATCGCAGGGACGTCAGAAGCAGAGGTAAACGGTGGGTAGCATGACCTTCTCATCCTCTCAAACGTCCACAGCTGAATTGGGCGGAATTGTGGTGAAACTTGGTGCCAATGTGTAGCATTAACAGACCTTACCGCTCACATGAACTTCTGAGCATAGCATGTGTCATCACTTTGATGTTAGAAGCGTCGTCGAGCCCTAGGGTGACGTTGCACCAATACGGAGTGGTGTAGTAGGCAACTTTGAGCCAAACTCCAAATTTATTTGCCGCAGTAGGAGACAAGTACAAGGTTTCGGAAAAGTGATCATTTAATTTTGTTGCACAGTGTAGAATCATTTGAATTATAGTACTACAGAAGAATGTTATAATTTGAATTGGCATACAAGTGCCAAAGTAAGAAGTAGTGAAACGTCCCCTTAGAAAAATTATTGAATTACTGTGCTGATAAATCTCTTACATTAGTTGATTTTCAAACAGCTGAGCAAAACTGAACGTACTCAGACATCTCCCTCTTTACCTATTCTGATCAACACTAAACTGACACACAATATTTTTAGCGCAGCTAAAAAGCAGATGAATATTGATCATCTGCTCTCAAAAATCCGCAATCTCACTTCCCCACATCCACCACCGCTGGCGGCTCACCTCCAACTGCGCAACGCTACGCGCTGTTAACAGCCAACAGCCCAACACTACAGTGGCAGACAACAATGCAAACTAGCCACAGACTGCACACAGCACAGCCAGTAACTTTTATACTGAGCGCTACGTGGCGTTACCAATAAGAAAACCTAAACAGCCAACTTACATAACCCCCATGCTCGCCACAAAAAATTTTACAAATGGTTTTGGGCAGTGGCCAATATAGATTTGAAAATTTTTTTCATAATTACAGTAACAAAGAAATCAAACACACACATATTGATACAACGTTGGTCAAAAGCTAAAATTTTCTCACAGTCCATAAAGACAGTCCTGATCATTCATCACAGTAATATTGCAGTGTTTTTTTTTCTCAAAGTCTGAGCAGTAAGTACAAGGAAGTAGTTGATATCCATGCAGTCTTGAAGAAGTAGTGTTGTCTTCCAATGGAAAGACGCTGCTGGCTCTTGACATGCAGACAGGTAATAGGCCACAACAGAGCAAACCCACCGCAGAGCCAGTCGAAGTTTTAAGAATGTTGGTAGGCAGGTCATCACAGAGCAGACGCACTGTAGTCCTGGTAGAGATAACGGTATTGGTGGGCCACCAGAGGTGCAGACCCACTGCAGTTCTTGTAGAAATAATGGTATTGGTGAGTCATCAAAGGTGTAGACCCACTGTAGTCCTTGTGGGGATGGGCAACAGCCACCTGTTGCGACTGTGCAGGTGCACAACCACCATCGAAGGGTCTTGCGCACAATATAGCAAGTCTATGAACCACCACTTGTGCACTCACAATTTTTTTTTTTTTTTTGAAATGTCCTAAGAAACAGCAATGCTGTTATCCAGTCCCTTGCTGAATTATTAACACATGTGTGAACACTAACAGTCCCAACTTGTCACATATTGTGCATTACTATGACCAACAGAAACGTGTGTAGTGAAATGTAGCTTAATTTGAAGAACTGTTATAAATTTAAAACACAAGACTACAATTACAAAGGTACAAAATACATCATTAAAAAACATAATAGTACAGATAACATTTGTAGTAACACAGGCTTTACAAAAGAATTGAAATAAACATATACATCAGTGTTACAGGAATTATGACATAAGTAAATATATAAAATAATGAGAATAGTTTTCGAAACATTAATTTGACATATGAGCGCTGAAACAGAATAGAATTAATAATGTCTAAACATCTTTACAGAGTAAATAACATATTATTAACGCAAATTATATTTGAGGGTAGCAGTATTCCTCATCATAGTGAATCTAGCTGAGTATTAGAAAAATTCTACAACATAAATCGTATCAGATAAACACATAAAGACTGGAAGAACACAAATACGCAAGGGTACACAAACATATAGCGGAATAATACAAAAGGAAAGGACAGGGTTGGTTTTACTGCAGTATTTTGCAAACAAAACTTTCTTTACTTCTTGGAGATCTCCCTTCATTCAACATTATTCCCAAAAGTCCTATCTATACCTCCTTTCTGTATTCTATTCGTATTTCTTTCAACATAATTGTTTCTCATTGTACAATACTCATTTTGGCCCAAATCTTTTTCATATAACTTCTCAATGTATTCTTTCCCTATTCTCCATAGTCAGTTTCTTCTATAGTCTACCCCCCTTTTCAGCTAACTTAAATTTACTGAGGTTAGATATATATACTAAGGGACAAGGCAATGCAGCAGCACATAACAAATTAATACAAACAGCAATGACAAAAAATACAAATCGGCAAAGCAAGCAGCAGTATATCTAAATTAGCAGAGCAAATGCCACATTACAACTAATATGAGACAATGTGCAGCAACAAGAAAAATAAATCAATAGTAAAACTGGTTTAACAGAGTAATAAAAAGTGAAATTCAGTAGCACTATGCCTGGCAAACTGCAGCAGCAAACACTATAACTTATACCTAAACATGGCAAAGCTCAAGCAGAAAAAATATTACAGTAAAGATGGCCATGTGTAATACCTATGTCACATCTTAACACTAGAGTGATGCATCACGAGAACTTACTCTAACAGACAAGTTACCAAATCGTAAAAAAATTATTTATGCAATTCCTGTGAAGGAAAATGTCTATTTATGATCCCTCACTTTCTTGGAAGTAGATCATAAAACTATTATTTACTGGATCTGTAGGCATAAAATAACAATATTAGTACATTTATTAAATTTTATTTTAACAAATGCTGCAGTGCAGCTAGAAACTAGATATTAAACAAAATGAGCAATCTCTCAACTACAAAGGCAATATATGTAAAACGTCTCTCTTCATTTAATTAGGCATTTTAGTAAATATCATAAATTAAGAGCTCCACAGTGAAATCACAGGTTTTCAAGTTTGAGCGTGTCGTATTTGCGATGCTTTCAACAAAGGAATGTCAATAGCGAGGTTAATGGTCTCTTTTTTTTCTCCACCTAATGGGTTTTTCTCAAGGCGGCTGGCACACGTGGCCACTCACATCGCATTACGTCACCTGTCACTTACCTTTCTTACCGAAATATTTACGACAGCAGTTTCTGCTACAGTGACAGTCTCATATAAAAATTTCGCCGGTCGAGAATTTGCATTACAAATGTGTAGAAACAAAATCCTATAAATATAACAGTGCCCAAAAAATTTTCGCCGGGATTGTGATACATTCACACATTTACACACATTTCATAACTCTTAAAGTACGATTCTTGGTTTCCAACATCCTTTTTCACAAGTCAGAGTCCCTAACCACTACTCATTATTCCTTACCTTATTACAAATATACATATTCGTCGACACTTCTTCAATATTTCAACATAATAAATATGTAGTATAATCAAATTCCTCATATAGCATCAGCTTATTGATCATAAACATACCTCAACAACATAATACACATCACCATCGTAACAATAACATCATAAAAATTCAGCCAAATCTCAAAAACGTCATAGCTTTCTGCAGTAATTTCAAAACCTAAAAAATTCTCTTCTCATTTCAGTAGTGTCATCTACCTCAATTGTACTTTATAAATCATAACCCCGTACCAAATATATCATTCAAAGCTCTCATAGTATCACAATGGTTCCAAGAAAATATGAACACATCACAAACTACAGACAAAATACAATTTCATAAGTGTGAAGTTACCCAACTGTGTAATTACATAACCATCTGTCACTGATGTAGTAAAAACAATTTTTCTCTCTCTCAGTTAAATGATCAGTTAGCAGTGTAATTTTGTGTTGGATAAATAAGGTGCCGATGTGGAAAGTTGTATCAGCAAATACCATATTAGCTAGGGCTACTTGTGCTAGCCTCACACATAGTACACAATGTAGGCGTGTACCCTGAGGATTAATGTAATTAAACCCTCATGTGTTACAGATTACAGCAATGGAATGAAATGTATCACAGAAAACTTTCCTTGTAATTCAAAAATCTTTAAAAAATAAATGTTTTAAGTACAAAATTAATCACTCAAATGCGTGTCCTGTAGCGCTAAATGTGCATCTTGCTGTAAAATAATTCTGTGAAAGTGTCGTAGTTGTCGTCCTCTGTAAGCAAAGTTCTCCTGAAGTCAATGTACTCACCTCATCATACGAGTAAACAAAACTGAAATGCTTTGCATATAGATATCGTAGTTATTATGCTTATTGCTGTGATGAAGAAAGTACTGTACTGTAACGTAATGTTGTGCTACGGAAATGGCTGACTCATTGTAGCTATACCACAGAACTACTACTAAAACATGTTTTACTTTCCATAATAATTTAGAAAAACTGTGCAGATATAAAGCTGATACAGCACAAAAGCAACAATGTAAATTGTGCCTCACATTAGAAGATTCATGATATAATCGTGTAGATGTCAAAGAAACCAAATGCTAAGTCATCTTTAATCTCACAGAAAGTACTTTAAATCCAGAACGTATTCTGAAGTAAACCAAAATTTTGCATTAAAATCTCGTCAGAAGTCCTGGTATATGCTCTAAGTATGCGAGCCTTATAGTCGTTATGTAATCATACAACTAACAAGCAAGAATGTACACACACAATAACACTGTGTCATCTGTTCACTATAAGAATGCATTCGTACTTTCTGTTTAAATAAGTTCTCTTGGTTTTTGACTGGATATTTAACTTCAAACATTGTTGCATGTCAACAGATTCTAAGTCTGACAAAGCATACTAGTAATGTAAAGTGAAAAATTTTATAGCAAAAACTAAGTTAAAAAGCAGATTATCTCTCAATAAATGGTTTTTCATGTGAAATATGGTGTGAACCTCTACTCTTCCTAGTACGCAAATTTTCAACTTCAAAGCAATTATCATGTTGTATATGTCGGTAAGGAATACTGGAATTTTTCTCAAGGTTAGCTTATGTTGTTTTCCGCAAGCCGAGCCGGCGCACGTGGCTGCCTGTGGTGCGAGTCGTTGTCTGTCTCTTTGTTGCCGCGCGGCGGTATTGGGATTAGAAGACCTAACTTGTACAAATTCACCTTGTCGAGAGGGCCCTGCCCTGTTTGATTCCCGCCAGTTCTGATGCAATTCATGTTCGTCGTTACGATCATATCGTCTGTCGTCATGTTGGTAGATTCCATAGTTTCTTTCTTGTCGGTCACGTGGTGGAGAATTTCTCCCTGAATCGTAACTACGTGCTGGACCGTTGCGTCTGAAGTTATTCTGTCTCCCTTGATAATATTTATTTTGGTTCCCATATTGTCTGATTCTCTGATTGTCTCTGTGATAGTCATTACGACGGAGAGGTAATCTTTCCCTGTAATTATTAGTACTCTGCCAATGGTTGTCATACGGGTGGTGTCTGTTTTGGTCACGATTTACGTTGTAAGAATAGCCTTGTCGTGTCCATTTATTATTTCTGTCATCGCAGAATTGTGACAGATGTGACCTTTAATTGTTGTTCTCCTGTTTTGGCGTTCCGCGATTGTCAGTGTCAACTTCCAATTCTTGTAACAGCCCCTGAAAAGCTTCAGTGTTGTCTTTGCAACGTCCTGCCAAAATAATGCGTCGTAAATGTTCAGACAATTTGATTAAGCAAATGCGGATGAGTTCTGAGGGGCTGTTTGGGTTTGAAAAATAGTAATTCTTATGTAACATGTCTTCGAAATATTTGACAAGACTGGAAAATTCAGATTTTTCGAAATGTTTCATCTTTATGATGCTATGTTCTACTCGGTCTTGTGTGGCTTGACACAAGTATGCTGAGAGGAAGACATGGTAAAATTCTCGTTCACTGTGGCAATCGTGAATGACCGATCACATTCTTACAGCTGGTTCTTTCTCTAAGTAGCCACACATAAATTCTAATCTGTGCTCTAATGACCAGTTGGGAGGAAAACAACGAGGCAATTGATGAAGCCACACTTGTGGATGAATGTCATTGCCGGAATTCTTAAATGTTTTGAATCTGTGCGTAGTAATGAACAGCTTGTAGACAAAATCATCATTTCGGCGAGTCGCATGTCGGTCATTGTTACGTCGTTTCGGCGGTTCCATCTCAAAATGCCAATTTCTTTCATAATTTCCGAAGTGCCCTGTGTTATTATTTAGTGGCTGTTCCGTATTTCTATGTCCCTCTTCCTGTGTTGGAGCGCGAGTGTCCTCTGAAATATGTAATTCTTGTATTACGTGTGTCAACAGATCTTGTACTTTCCGGATTTCTCTTTGATGTTGCGTATTAATTTAATCCTGATTTTGTTTGAATTTCCTTATTTGTTCGTACTCTTCTGTGTCAGTGAAGGCTACAGGTGTTGTGTCATTCAGATCATCATCCACCTTTGTAGATGAGTTAGTGAACTGATCCGAAAGATCGGCTACTTTCTCCGATAGTGAACTTATTTCCTCAGTGTGTTTTTCTGAACCAAGTTTCAGAGTGTCCATTTGTGATGAAATCGTATGTACTGTGTCCTTTAAGTTTTCCTGAGTTCTTGCAAGTTGCGTAACGGAATCGGTAGATGCAACTGGGTCAATTTTAGCTTGCAAAGTGTCGTGATTTTCATGAACTATAGTTTGCAGTTCCTTTATTGCTGCTTCGTGATTCTGTAATGTAATTTCATTCCGCGAAAAAATAGGTCGGAAATGCTCACAAATTTGTGTCTTTACGTCATTACAGACTTTTTGACATTTCGATTCGATTTTATTTAACTCAGTAGTTATATCTTCACGTGGAGTTTAACTTTTGAAGATTTTTTACCATTGTGTCTAACTTTTGAAGTTTTTCTTGTGTTTGTCCCATTTGTTGTATTAATTGTAATAACAATGCACTGATGTCTGAAACATGTCCCTCAGTGCTTTTCGGCAGTGAATTTGCACCGGCAACATTCACATTTTGACAAGCAGATTATGTGTCTTGACTTATTTGAGAAAACGGTGAGGACCCAAAACCTGAATCTACAGTATTTGCGAGATTGTGTCCTTTCATTTCTGTTTCGTGAGGCGAGCTGTTGCCGACCGATAGATCGATAATGCTTCCCTGTTCACTAATGGTTTCACAGTCTACTCCATTATTTGCCGCCCGTTCCATTTCCCTATGCACAATTACCAAATTACCACTTCGAATGTCTGTTAATTCATTACACAGTGGTGCTGATAAGCTACGCTCGTCGTCACTATTATTTCCCAGTTTACTTTGGAGCCTACTGTTACGTTTTTCACACGCCATTATTGTCAAAATATTTCACACGATAACACAGAAAGGCACAATTTGAAGAGCAAAATAAGGAAAAACATTAACATAGCACTGAAAGTAATATCTAGTTTATTGCAAGCGCAGCTGCGAAATACTTGGTGCAAATCTACATGCATGCCACAACTGTTTTACTGTACAATAATGAAAAACTACAACTACAAAGGCAATTCTTTCTATGATTACCCGCTAGCAATAAACAGTAGTTACACTAATTACACCAACTACAAGAAAAAATTCAGAAGATTCCAGTGAGGTATCCTCGGCTAAGGGTTGACATATGAAACGTCCCCTTAGAAAAAATATTGAATTACTGTGCCGATAAATCTCTTACATTAGTTGATTTTCGAACAGCTGAACAAAACTGAACGTACTCAGACATTTCGCTCTTTACCTATTCTGATCAACACTAAACTGACACACAATATTTTTTAGCGCAACGCAGTCTGACTTTCAATAATCCCTACAAATGAATGGCCCTGACTAACATTAACGTATACTTTTCACAAATCACTTACCTCACAAAAATCTTCGTTACTCGAACTACTGCAATACAGCGAGCGCCACTACTGCCAGCTAAATATAAGATTCAAACTACTGAAGGCACTAACTACTGATAGGCACAGTTATAAAATGAAAGAATTTGATTGAGAACAAACAATGTATTTACCTTAATAGTGTTCAAAAGTCATAATATATATAGCAGTTCATGACATCCATTCTTACAAATGTACTGTTTCTGATGGACACACGTCCAGATCATCCGCTCTCAAAAATCTGCCATCTCACTTCCCCACATCCACCACTGCTGGCGGCTCACCTCCAACTGCGCAACGCTACGCGCTGTTAACAGCCAACAGCCCAACACTACAATAGCAGACAACAATGCAAACTAGCCACAGACAGCACAAGGCACAGTCAGTGGCGTCACCAATAAGGAAACCTAAACAGCCTACTTACAGTAGTAAAGTGAAAATGTGGAAAGGTAAGTGTAAGACACACGCTAATCAGATGACAATACAATTTATGGGGAGATCTGCTTCAACACCCATAAATTTGTATTTAGGAGGAGGTAAAATAATAGGGTTGGACTGGAACTAGATATCAAAATCATACAAAGTAGATATTGGTTGTGTTAGCTACGTAGAGATGAAAAGATTAATCCAATGTTCGTGAAGATGGGAGCAGCATCGAAAACATGAATGATTCAAAAGAAATATTGATTGGCCGCAGATAAAATTACCGTAAGATTTCCCTGGAATATATGCAAATCTCAAAACAAATATCCTTCTGAAAGATCTGATTATCAACCACGAGAATAAATTGGATGAATGCAAGTAATTACGCGCAGACATTACAGGACATCAATTACGTGGACATCACAGACGTTGTTCTGAACGTGATACATGTGACTGTAATGTGACTGTCTAACAGTAACAGCTGTAGGTATAATATGTCACATACATTGGCTGTGGTTCCTGCCCTAATGTTACATGGAAAAAATTGTGTAAGCTCAGACATTATTTTACGTCCCAAGGATACTGAATATTTCATCAGAGAGATATTGCAGCTAAAAGTTCGCAAGTCGAGCAGTAGCCTCGAGCTGTAGCCTTTGGCTAGTTTGTTCTTGTTCCACCAGGTGGTAGTGGTAGGTTCCTGTGGGACTATGGACTAACATATAAACATTTCTTTCTTTTATAAAAATAAAAATAAAAAAGTATGCTTATCTCAATATACAACCAGATGGTATGGTAATATACAAAATTAAAACCCATTTCTTTAGCATACAATTTAGAGACCGTTTGGAAAGCACACGGTATTTAGGCGAAAGTCCAAAATAGTGTCACAGACACTGAGAGGTAGTATAAAACAAATTCAACTTCTCTTGTATATGGATTCCGTGTATGGAGTGGGCTCCGATAACACTGTCGCACACAACCGTAGACGTAGTTAATGACTCACTATCCCCACCCGTCAACGGCTGCTGGAGGGACAGTGTACCGCTACACTATGGGCATGCGAAACAGGGATCGCAAGCCCCTACCAGGCTCGGACGCTCACTCCCATGCGTAGCAATACAAGGGCTTTAAACAATCAAGTTTAGTGTAGACCTTTGGCGTACATTAGTAAATATTAAATCACCGAGACGCCAGTGGCGTGCACACAAAATCAAATTAACACAACTGAGCCCAGACAACACCAATGAACCCCTAAGTGTGGTGACAAAATTTCAATTAAGTGTACAAAACATAAATTACTAACGCATGAGTGGCTACAAAGATATCAAGTACGCAGCACTAGAAAATTTAAATCTTAAAACGCTGGGGTCAAAACATTTAAATCTGCCATAAAACTAGTTCACAAAATGTTCAATAATATCTTACAGTCCTTGTTCATACAGTGCAGAGGCCATGCCCAAAACACCTCAGAAAATATCAAGAGGAATAACAAGGCTGCCGGCCGGTGTTGCTGAGCGGTTCTAGGTGGTTCAGTCTGGAACCTCGCGACCGCTACGATCGGAGGTTCGAATCCTGCTTCGGGCATGGATGTGTGTGATGTCCTTAGGTTAGTTAAGTTTAAGTATTTCTAAGTTCTAGGTGAGTGATGACCTCAGATGTTAAGTCCCACAGTACTCAGAGCCATTTGGACCAATAACAAGGCTGTCGAATACGCTATCTGCTTGGCAATACGCACTGCTGCCTGGAACAGACTAAATGTCGGTACTGAAAGAGGGTCAAGCAACTAATACCCACAATGATCACAGACTTCCAAGGTAATAATGTTAGTGAAACAACTGACACTCTGGCACGAATAAATTGAATTGCTTTCCAGCAACACTCTGAACTTAACGGATCGTAACGCGCTCAGTAAACCATAAATATAAATCCAGAGTTCACGAGCAAACAGCAAACATTACTTCAAACAACTGAAGGTTAATCACCCCTGCAGATATAGAGACCAGAAAAAAAATTCAAACGGAACGAAGTAAGATCAGGAAAATCACCTTACAATATTTTCACGAGTCCGTGTCTGGCAACATAAGTTCTCTAATTGGCAGATAAGTCAACCCGGTCCAGACAGCAACAGTCGTCAACGGACCAAAGCGCCTACCTCTCTGGATAGCCCACAACACACCGCAAGTACTGCCGACGGAGGCCGAGTCACAAGCACTTGATGGGCTCATATTCCTCACCTCTCTCCAGCGACCCCTTTTTCTTCTGCTACAGAGCGTAACCTCGCACCAAAGATCAAAACAGAAGGCTGGGATCGACATCAAAGGTTCAAATGGTTCAAATGGCTCTGAGCACTATTGGACTTAACTGCTGTGGTCATCAGTCCCCTAGAACTTAGAACTACTTCAATCTAACTGACCTAAGGACATCACACACATCCATGCCCGAGGCAGGATTCAAACCTGCGACCGTAGCGGTCGCGTGATTCCAAACTGAAGCACCTAGAACCGCTCGGCCACACCGGCCGGCCATTTTCACGCAATTTGGGTGCATAGAGCCTGAGAAATCAGTACCCAGAACAACCACCTCTGGCCGTAGTAACGACCTTTATGACAGAGCTTGAATGGCGTGTACAGGTACAACTGCCCATGCAGCCTCAACATGATACCAGAGTTCATCAAGAGACTGGCGTATTGTGAACAGCCAGTTGCTCGGGCACCATTGACCAGACGTTTTCGGTTGGTGAGAGATCTGGAGAATGTGCTGGCCAGGGCAGCAGTCGAACATTTTCTGTGTCCAGAAAGGCCCGTACAGGACCTGCAACATGAGGTCGTGCATTATAGTGCTAAAATGTAGAGTTTAGCGGGGAGCGAATGAAGGGTAGAGCCACGGGTCGTAACACATCCCAAATGTAACGTCCACTGTTCAAAGTGCCGTCAATGCAAACAAGAGGTGAGCGAGACGTGTAACCAATGGCTCCCCATACCTTCACGCCGGGTGATACGTCAGTATGGCGATGACGAATACACGCTTCCAATGTGCGTTCACCGCGATGTCGCCCAACACGGATGCGACGATCATGATGCTGTAAACAGAACCTGGATTCATCCGGAGAAACGACGTTTTGCCATTCGTGCACCCAGGTTTGTCGTTGAGTACACCATCACAGGTGCATGATGCAGCGTCAAAGGTAACCGCAGCAGTGGTCTCCGAGCTGATAGTCCGTGCTGCTGCAAACGTCGTCGAACTGCTCGTGCAGGTCGTTTTTGTCTTGCAAACGTCTCCATCTGTTGACTCAGGGATCGAGACGTGGCTGCACGATCCGTTACAGCCATGCCGATAAGATGCCTGTCATCTCGACTGCTAGTGATACGAGGCCGTTGGGTTCCAGCACGGCGTTCCGTATTAGCCTCCTGAACCCACCGATTCCATATTCTGCTAATAGTCATTGGATCTCGACCACAGCATCTTCCTCCTGTCGGTTAAATTTCGCGTCTAAAGCAGGCCATCTTAGGGGTGTAGCAATTTTAATGGCCAGTAGTGTAAGTACCTCGCAGGAGGCCATTGGTTATAGCGGCAGATGAGGCTGCACGTCCTCATTTGGTTGAACAACACAGAAACTGTACAAAGTCCAACTGAAGGCTGTATTGTGGAACAATGATGCATGATTGTGAGGTTTTTCAAACGGTGCTCGCTGCCGAAGGCCCCGTGGAACGTACTAATCCCCCATAGTACACAAAATGGGTCAGATGGCTGTTGCAGAAGCTGCGAAAACAGAATACTAAATTTAAAAGAACGCAAAATCCCCAAGACTTGCAAAAATTTACAGAAGTTCGAAATATTATGCGCACTTCAATGCGAGATGCTTTTAATAATTTCCATTACGAAATTCTGTCTCGAAATGTGGTAGAAAAACCAAAGAGATTCTCGTCATACACAAACTACACCAGTGTCAAGATGCAATTAAGAACTTCACTGCCCGATAACAGCGGTGAAGTCACTGATGACAGTGCCACTGAAGCAAAGTTATTAACCACGGTTTTCCGAAACTCCATCACCAAAGAAGGTGAGGTAAATATCCCTGAATCCCAATCAAGAACAACTGCCAAGATGAGAAACATTGAAGTAGATACACTCGGTGTCGCAAAGCAGCTTTAATCACTTAATAAAGGCAAGGCTTTCGGTCCAGATTGTATACCAGTCAGGTTCCTCTCAGAGTATGCTGATACAATAGCTCCATTTGTAGCAATTAGATCCATCCGTTTGCTCACAGAATGGTCTGTACCTAAGGACAGTAAAATAGCTCCAGTCACACTAATACCCAAAAGATCGGTAGCAGTACTCTGTTGAATTACAGGCCCATATCACTAACGTCGATTTGTAGCAGGGTTTTGGAACATATACTGCGTTCAAACATTAGAAAGTACCTCAAAGAAAACGATTTATTGACACATAGTCAACACGGATTCAGAACATAACGTTCTTGTGAAACTCAACTAGCTCTTTATATTCATGAAGTAATGAGTGCTGTCGACGGTGGATGTCAAATTGATTCCATATTTTTAGATTTGCAGAAGGCTTATGACACCGTTCCTCACAAGCGTCTTCTAACAAAGCTGCGTGCCTATGGAATATCGCCTCAGTTGTGCGACTGGATCCGTAATTTCCTGTCAGAAGCCTCACAGTTCGTAGTAACATCCGGAAAGTCATCGAGTAAAACATAAGTAATATCCGACGATCCCCAAGGAAGTGTTATAGGCCCTCTTTTATTCCGGATCTATATTAACGACATAGGAGACAAACTTAGTAGCCGTCTTACATTGTTTGCAGATGATGCTGTCATTTACCATCTTGTAAAGTCATCAGATGACCACAACGAAATGCAAAATGAGTTAGAGAGGTTATCTGTATGGTGCGAAAAGTGTCAATTGACCCTGATTACTAAAATTAATCCATAAATTTTCGATTATGTGGTAACTCTAACAAATCTGAAGGTTGTAAATTCAATAGAATACTTAGGGATTAAAATTAGAAATAACGTAAATTGGAACAATCACATAGATAATGTAAAGCAAACCAAACACTGCGATTCATTGATTGAAGACTTAGAAGGTGCAGCAGGTCTACTAAAGTGATTGCTTACGCCACACCTGTCCGCACTATTCTGGAGTATTGCTGTGCGGTGTGGGATCAGCATCAGGTGAGACTGACGGATGACATCGAAAAAGTATAAAGATGGTTGGCTCGTTTTCTATTATAGCGCAGTAGGGGAGATAGTGCCACAGATATGATATGTAAATTGGAGTGGCAATCATTAAAACAAAGGCGTTTTACGTTGCGACGGGATCTTCTCATGAAATTTCAATCACTAGTTTTCTCCGCCGATTGCGAAAACATCATGTTGGCACCCAACAACATAGGGAGAAATGATCATCACGATAAAATAAATCAGGACTTACACAGAAAAACTGAAGTGCTCGTTTGTCCCGCGCGCCGTTCGAGAGTGGAGAGACAGCTTGATGCTGGTTCATTGAACCCTCTGCCAAACACTTTATTGTGATTAGCAGAGTAATCACGTAGATCTAGATGTAAATGTAACGTTACGTGGATGGACACTAGCTCATGTCGAAGGTGGCTCTGTGATGTTCTGGATGTGTTTTTCATACCATGACTTTGAGGATACCTTTATCATGAAGGAGAATGTTCTACTGTTTCTTCGGTATTTTGATGATAAGTTTTCTGTGAATATTTTCATCTTCCAAGACGACAATAGCCGTGTTGACAGGGCCCGACGCAATAATTCCGTCGTTTGTCGAATATTCCGGCCAATTGTCGGACCTGGAGTGGTGGGCTAAATCACTCGATCTTAATCCCATTGAACTTAGTAGTACTCGGAACAGCAGGTGATACATAGTAATGAAAATCACTGCGTGATCAGATCATCAGTGACCAGCGTTGGCTTTACATGGACATGGCATACCTGCCACAGGCAGACGGTGTGGCTATATCGAGTTCAGTAGCTGATCTAGTCTGTGTTCTGGTGCTAAAATGCTGAAAATTCTATTTGATATTCTCATTTAGATTTCTTGTAGTCCTCTCAGTTCACATCAACGACATTAACAGAAAAACCATGTCACTGCAAAAGGGCGGCGTTTATAACGTGCGCAAGTTGCGGTCAAAATTATTGCTTCCCCTGTTTCTTTGATGAGTATCACCCCGGTACATGTAATAGATCAGTTGCAAAAGAATGGAAGTATCGATTTACATACACGACGTTCCCGTTAACGCGTTAACTACAATCCATTTTTAAATGTTTGCAGTGTGGCTATAGTTCTTGTGTTTATATAAATTAATAAAATCACCTTTATGATGTTGCGGTTATTTATGATGTCGGTAGTGTACGCATTGTCAGGGAGCACAAAAAGATTTGCCACCTGCAACCTTTTCAATGCGAATCGGATCTCTTACCGCTGGGACAATTGGTAAGCTGCACATTGCGATAGATCCGTATCAAAATTCCTTTTACTTCCTAAACACTTGGTCATCTGGAGATTCCACTTAGGGCACATTCATGTCTCACCAGGTCCTGAATGTACCACACATTTGGACGAATTCGGCGATAACGAGTAAACGTACTCTCCTTGTAAGTTGTACCATTGTAATGTAATAGGATAAGTTTTATGGTGCTATGAAATCATGGTGCAGTCTCACTAATATCAGTAACGATCGAAAGGTCGTAGTAGTTCAGGCACTACCGTACCATCCGGAATGAGGACGATCCAAATTACAGTCCAGACATAATTATTTATGTTTTCTGCGATTCCTCCAAATCGCATAAAGCAAGGAATGGAATCCTTTCTTTGTAGAGGACGCGGCTCACTTCTTGGTAAGCAGGACTGATAGCAGCAGCCCACTGTCCTGCTCCAACATGCTAGATAGGTGCGATACAGAATCCCAAATTAATATGTATACTTGAAAGGAGAGACAGCATTGGTCGTATATTTTTGTTTATTGTCGCAAAATCGATTTTCTGTCACTTAGTGACCATCTTCAGTGCTGTAATATATAACTTAAATTAGTAAGCACTGGTGTCAATAAGCTTACGGCGATCATGGAGTCGCCAATCCCAAATTAATGCTGCGGATGCCAGTCCCGAAAGGTTGGAGGTCACTGCAGGTCTTGTTACGAGCCAATGGTGGCTGCTGCTGCTGGTCCAGATATGCTGGAGTTCACTGCATGTCCAGATAAGCTGGGGGTTGCTGTTGGTCAGCACAGGCCAGGGATTGATGGAAAAAGAGGAAGAACATAAATGATAATCATCCACTGACAAAGACACGAAACTGAACTAAGATATGGAACTAAATCTATATACTTACTTTTACGCTTTTTCTGTAAGACGGAGGTGGAGGATGATCTCGATTCATGTTGATGTCTCATGTTCCTTTCAGAAGACTGAATTGCCCCACGAGCTGAAACAGCAATAACCATTTTGCTGCTACTCAGGGCAAGTGGCCTACAACGATCTTTTGTGCCGAAGGGTGCATACGACCGAGCTGCGTCCCAGTTGACGAAAGCACGATGAGATGATCTTTTAATCATATTCCATTACGAGGCAGAGGCGGTACCGCACTTTCTTGGAGTTCTCGATCGTCTTCCTTATCAGTAGCAGTGTAAAAGATACTGCCACATTCTTGTACATGTGTTGACTTCCATCACTTTGGAAACAACGATATGTAGAGTCAGTCAGTTGAATTTCTTATGTTCCACCGTGGATCGCTCATGTCGATTTCGGTTGCTGTTAATAGGCACTTATACCACTGGCCTTTAAAATTGCTACACCACGAAGATGACGTGCTACAGACGCGAAATTTAACCGACAGGAAGAAGATGCTGTGATATGCAAATGATTAGCTTTTCAGAGCATTCACACAATGTTGGCGCTGGTGGAGACACTTACAACGTGCTCACATGAGGAAAGTTTCCAACCGATTTCTCATACACAAACAGCAGTTGACCGGCGTTGCCTGGTGAAACGCTGTTGTGATGCCTCGCGTAAGGAGGAGAAATGCGTACCATCACGTTTCCGACTTTGAAAAAAGGTTTGATTGTAGCCTATCTCGATTGCGGTTTATGGTATTGCGACATTGCTGCTCGCGTTGTTCGAGATCCAATGACTGTTAGCAGGATATGGAATTGGTGGGTTCAGGAGGCTAATACGGAGCGCCGTGCTGGATCTCAATGGCCTCGTATCACTAGCAGTCGAGATGACAGGCATCTTATCCTCATGGCTGTAACGGATCGTACAGCCACGTCTCGATCCCTGAGTCAACAGATGGAGACGTTTGCAAGACGACAACCATCTGCACGAACAGTTCTCGACGTTTGCAGCATGGACTGTCAGCTCGGAGACCTCGGCTGCGGTTACCCTTGATGCTGCATCACAGACAGGAGCGCCTGCGATGGTGCACTCAACGACGAACCTGGGTGTACGAATGGTAAAACGTCATTTCCTCGGATGTATCCAGGTTCTGTTTACAGCATCATGATGGTCGCATCCGTGTTTGGCGACATCGCGGTGAACGCACATTGGAAGTGTGTATTCGTCATCGCTATACTGGCGTATCACCCAGCATGATGGCGTGGGGTGCCATTGGTAACACTTCTCGGCCATCTCTTGTTCGCATTGACGGCGCTTTGAACAGTGGACTTTACATTTCAGATGTGTTACGACCCGTGGCTCTACCCTTCATTCGATTCCGGCGAAACCCTACATTTCAGCAGGATAATGCACGACCACGTGTTGCAGGTCCTGTACGGGCCTTTCTGGATACCGAAAATGTTCGCCTGCTGCCGTGGCCAGAACATTCTCCAGATCTCTCACCAATTGAAAACGTCTGGTCAATGGTGCCCGAGCAACTGGCTCGTCACAATACGCCAGTCACTACTCTTGATGAACTGTGGTATCGTGTTGAAGCTGCATGGGCAGTTGTACCTGTACACGCCATCCAAGCTCTGTTTGACTCAATGCCGAGGCGTATCAAGGCCGTTATTACGGCCAGAGGTGGCTGTTCTGGGTACTGATTTCTCAGGATCTATGCACCCAAACTGCGTGAAAATGTAATCACATGTCAGTTCTAGTATAATATATTTGTCCAATTTATCATCAGGAGTTCTTCTTGATGTAGCAATTTTAATGGCCAGTAGGGTATATATAAATGTCCATTGCATGCAGACGTCTCTACAATATTTGCTATTAAATTTGTTGAAGTGGACCTGCAGTCACTGACATCAGCCATTCCCGTCGGGTTTAACACCGGTTTTTGTTGACATGTCTCGACACCGTTCTTAGGCAGTGTTACATACCTGAAAGCACCTCGGACGGTCAGCAGCGCTTCATCCATAGTGTGATCATGGAATCGTAAAAGCACGTCAGCTTTTCTCTGGTAGTTTTGCCAAGCGTACATGTCGATCCAACCTACTACTCTGATTCCATAAAACAGGTCGCGGCGTACTCACTACTTCACTACTACAGCTTATGTCACTGGCTGACGGCGACAGCACTGCCTGGTAGCAGTTCCAAACAGTCCACAGCGCTACATCGTGGCCACTGTGCGCCATTTGCAGGCGACTAGTATTTCGTCTGGAGAGCTTTGATACCCTTGTAAAGAACCGTACATACTACTTATAGTATCTCAATCATTTGTTTCTCTAATTCTGTCGCCACTCTAAAACCTTAGCATCGCAAAAGCAACACGTTTCTACGCTGAAAAGGTT
Source organism: Schistocerca serialis cubense (assembly GCF_023864345.2). NCBI lineage: Eukaryota > Metazoa > Arthropoda > Insecta > Orthoptera > Acrididae > Schistocerca > Schistocerca serialis. The sequence goes on along the minus strand of NC_064642.1, from coordinate 436,344,616 downwards.
TTTTTGTTTTTTTTTTTTTTTTTTTTGATGAAATGTATACATGTCGTAGGATTTTAAAGTCTGACACGTGCTGAAGCAAAGTATTTTTCAGTAACACTTCAAAATTACATGTGTGAAATAAATAATATCTACAGTCAACGACTCTACGTGACTGTGAATCCTGACCATGAGAAATTAATAAGACGAAATAAAATTTGCACCCAGTATTTACAACTTTAACTTAACCAGTTGCAGAATAGGGACCTACTGTACTGTAGGGACACAAGAATTGTAGGAACAAGTCAGAAGTTCTAATGCCTGTTTTTTCCAGAAGCCACTGGCCCACGGAATATGTTGCAAACAGTTACCATGAGAATGTGTGTGTGTGTGGGGGGGGGGGGGGGGGGGGCGTGAGGAGGTATTGCACTGAGTGGCGACAGCTGTGTTTGAGTCAATTGTTGTGTGTTCTGTCTAAAAGTACAGGAGGCCGCAGTTCAAGTTCACCAACAGTACTGTATGTTTAGGAAACACGAATAATGTGTCCGAGAAAATTGAAGTGGCGTGTGGTCGGAGTGCACAACAATGTCCCTTCTGGCATTGCAATCCATCATAGTTCATGACAATTCACGATGGTAAATGGCGAATCCCATCCAGGAGCTCTTGCGTACGTGGAATGGGAGACACTGGAACATCCACACTATTCATCCGATGTGAGTGCGTGTGATTAGGACCAGTTCTTGGCACGCGATACAACACAAGAGAAAGCATCTTCCGTGTTACAGGGCGGTACTCGCGAGACATCGACAGAGATGGATGTGCCGGCAGTGTACGACGCCCTCCATCTCTGCGGGGAAGGTGACAGAGATGAGGGACAATTACATTTAGGGCTCGTCATACGGTGAATCTCTGTCAATAAAGTGTGGTGTGAAATGTAGAAATGTTGCCACTACTCTTTATTCAATTCACTGAACTTATCGGAAGACATCATAAAACGAACTGGATTCGGATGAGTACAAGAATATAGAGCTATACGTTTAGTTATTGATACGCGTTCTCTAAAAGTTTTGTATACAGCTGGCAAACAAATACAAAGGAAGTTACGCGTGTCTGAATTTCCCCGTATTCCCTGTTCGTACTTCCATTGACTTCAGAGCCTTGTGAAATCTGATTATTTTTGCCGATAGTTTACATTTCACGAAAACTGCGTAGGAAAACACGCTGACAATTTCTAAGTGCACCTTATTGTCGTGCGAGCAGTTTCAGACAAGAAGATCGTCGTCGGACCACAAATAATATTTCCAAGAAGTACGTTGCAGCTGACGAGCACCACCAGTCAAAAATTTTTCCAGTGTTCCGATGGCCAAAGTGAATGCCAGACGTCAAACGTTATGTCAGTCGGAGCTGTTTTTTACACTCCAGGGAGTCGCTCGGAGACCACAAGATGAAGAAGGCGAGGTCACCGCAACTCCGGACTCAGCGCAGCTGGAGAGGCTGCCGTCGTAAATCAGTGTCCGACTAGTGGACCTATCAATCGCGGTCTCTGGGCACTTTTGTCCTGCCGCACCGTCGCTGACGCGGCTGAAGAATGGTGACCACTGACCGCGACAGCTGAACGACCATCACGTACGCGAAGAGAGAGCTCTCTGAGAACCAGTGACACATCTGGAGTGGCGATAGGAGGCGGTCATTCTGTCCAAGCATCCTTTTACTTGAACAGACTGTCAAACACTCGTATAATGAAGACAGAAGAGAATTTAAGGCATTAGCTGCTAGTGGACATTGATTTACATTCTTGGGGAAAGCTGAATATTTGTGCTGGACCGTGACTGGAAACTGGGTCTACTGCTTATTACGCAGATGCGCCGATCAGTAGGCTATTCAGACATAGTGCTCACCATAACAGTGCGGACTACCTTAGCAAGCCCCCCATCAGACCAAAATTCTCAACTACACCACATGCTAATGAGCAGCAGCACATTATGTCTGGATGGCGTATTGGTTAGCGCATGTGCCTAATAAGAAGGGAACTCTGGTTCGAATCCCTGTCTTGTACAAATTTTCCTGTAGGTTCAAAATTGTGACTGGTCCTTCAGGCATCTCCAAAAGATCCGACACCACGTATGTTTTTGTATAATGTTGACATTAAAAATAAATTTGTCTCTGACTGCAACCGCAGACTGTGGGGTACTGTAACCTTATGTACAATTTGGCTTGAACATTCACAGGTGCAAATTTGTAACATAAAGTCGAGGAGTAATGCTGTTGTTCTGTGTATGCAGTGGCCTAGTATATATATATATATATATATATATATATATATATATATATATATATATATATATATATATATATATATCAGGATCTGAGATTGACACAGTAAAAAGAAACTGAAGATCATTTTTGCAGTCAGAGACAAAGATAATTTTGATGTCAACAACATATGGGGTGTCTGCTCTTTTTGACATGTCTGGAGGAACTTTCATCATACATGTATATTACACTCAAGCCAAATTGTTCATAACGTTACAATACCACACAGTCACAGGTACAGGCATTCGTAAAAGAATATTATCTGCCTTACAAAAAATGGTCGTCTAATGATGCTGGCAACGTGTTGATAACGAAAATAACGATGTGAAGAAATTTTTTTTCTGCTGATGATCAGTGGTCATGCAGATTGGCCTTCTTAGTTTATATCTCTGACAGGCTTAACGTTTGTAAAACGGGCCTACAAATACTTGGCACAACAACTTCATTTGCAGGTAACAAAATATCGTGTTTATAAACCACTGTATTGTCACTTGCCAGATGTTTCCAGAGAGGCATACCTAAGACACAAAGGAAGTGATGCGCTGCAGAAGAGATGCTATTAGGTGAGAGATTTGTGAATGTGACATTATTTTAAGTCAGCTGAAAGAGAGGAGTCGGAGGTGCGTCTTGATGAAGATAGGAGGCGAAAATTTTATCGTTCCTCCTCTTGTAGCAGCTTTTATTTAATAATATTGCAGTTTTGGTTAATATAAATAACGTCAAGTAAAAGTGGATGCCAGTCTACTTATTTGACGAACAGTTCATCTCACCACATCGAAATATGAGTGCCTTTCATTAGGCAGCACGGTTAACTTTTAGCAACTTCTAAATACAAGAGAAGAAAATAGAACTACGATCATTTACTATTAAAGTTCCTACAGTGTCTCTCTCAGATATGTTTGATGGTGTCCGTTCAGGAACCTTCATTTTATTATCTTCCATTTATGGCTTCACAGTTAAAAGGGGTAAAATGTTTTCAAATCTGAACTTCTAATTCATTAACCAGGCAGTATAATGAGTAGAATATAATACATTGGCGACCGAAGACAGACCAGATCCCGCAATCTTCGTACAGCAAGTAAAAAGTAATGTAATTGTAACAGTGTTGTTGAAATACCAATTGTATTCGGCCTTTGTTCCACATATTCAACAAAAACAATCAAAAAAGAGAATGTTGGCAGTAACAACGGAATAAAATAACAGAAACTGTAGAAAATTTTCTCCAGAGACAAACAATAATTAAACCTGCACTGAACGTGAGCAGAACTACGTCAACCAAAGGTTGGATCAAGAATATTCCATCGATCATAGCACGCAAAATACAGATGCCACAATATCCTCGTCCTTAACCAGCTTAAAATCTTTTGTAAGAAACAATATTTATTGCAGAGCTGATTTTTAGTTGCAATAGTAATCGATTTTCATATACTTAACATTGACAATAATGAGAATCCATCTTGTCACGAACGTCATGAATAAAATGTTCCGTGTCTATTGAATTCGCGCTATATTTCAATAACACAGTTACAGTGCGCAACTTTCATTGCCATTAAAGTGGACTCAAGTGTCAAGAAAAAAATAATAGTAACGGTAGTGGTCACGAAAATACTGCATCAGAATCTATCGTATTTGGTAATGAAAATGACAATACATCGCAGCAGGATGGCTATGTCACAGCCAAAAGCTGTGTACAGCTGAAGTCAACTGCAATGAATGGACAGAATGTTAGACCAAATGATGACACAAGGCTAATAGTCGATGAGGTTAATAAATAATCCTCAATAGGAAATATCTGTTTTCAGAATAATTTGGATAGAAACAATGGAACAGACAAAGCAATTTTCCGAGCTCGATACTAAGTGAACGGAACGGACACACACATACTCAGGCTATACGCACATTACACAATCATCATTCGCTGATATCAACCATAGTACAATACTTGCGGAAATTAATGCTAATGAAAACTGAGTTACGCACTGACTTGAATACCAAAATCACTAACATGTTCACTAGTATCGACAATTTACATCAAAGTCTCAGTACCTTAGACCAAAAAGACATGACACTTTCGAACAACTTCAAAAATCTGCATACTCGTAAACACACAGTTGACAGATGAAACCCATAAATTACATACAAAACTTTCTAGTATGAGAAAAGACCAAAGTCAAAGTGCACGTGAAGTTGATGAACTTGCAGCGGCACTCGTTGGTTTATGAACCGCACATGAAAGTTTAGCTGAAGTGCTAACAGCAGTCCAAACGCGCTTATCCGAAATAAAGTATGCGTGGTAAAATTTACCGGATGATGTAAAAAACTCACTGAAGAAGTAAGATTTTTTACTTTGGGACTAACTTTTTGAAAACCGAGTACGAACACACCAGTGAGGATGTAAAAAGATTAAATGGGAGGGCTGAGCCAGGCGCCTTTGACAGCTATTCTATTCTAGCTGAAAAGTGCGTTCGGGAACAAAGAGATTATATCGACATCGTTGGAAGGCTCACAAGCGAATGAGAACACAAAATTATCGCTGAAATTGATAGTGACAGGATGGCAATAGAAGGCGAGATACTTTCCGAAGATATCTGTGACAGATAAAGTTCGAACTAACCGCCTTCCGCAGCTAATCAAAAGAGAAAAGCACTGCTAGATAGTAGTCAGGCGAATATTGTTTCGCCTAAGTCAGATAATAAGAAAAGCGAAGGAGAACAGTTTGCAAACAATGAAGGATCCCACGTACGTGCCAGTGTTGCCTCCGTAAAGGCGCAGAACGGCATCACAGTCTGATGACGTAATGCCTGGCCTGTCGTCTGTCATAGAGGAGGGTCCAATAAAACACAAACAATTCCTACTCTTCTCACAAGAATCCAAGAAAACACACACTGTTGCGATTGTGAGAGCTTTCTGAAATGTTTTGCTACGGCATTGGTCCGAAATGGAAAAGATTCAGATCGTTGTTGGTTTCACACAAGCTGATGCACACTTGTAGGCAACCGAGGAGGCAGATAGTCGTCGAAATATGAAAAATCTGAACGGGGTTTCCTAGAGAAATGCCGGTCGCATGGATTTGGGGAAAGCATGGGAGTTTTTGACCCATAAACATTTAACGCAAAACAAGGCGGACTGCGACAGTTATTTCGAAAGATGCTTGAGCAAGGCGAGATATTGGAGCGATCCGTTATCACATGTAGATGTTCTGAGAATAGTAAAGAGTCGTTTGCCGAATACCATTCGTGAGAAATCGCTGACTGTGCCAATGTGGGACCTACAATACTTTCTGACGGCCGCGGATTAGACTGACCTCATTTATGAGTGTAGTGAAAACTCAAATCAGTGTAACAGAAACTTGTCGGGTCCACCACAAAATTAAGAATTTAATAATCGAGGTAAGGGTAACAACAACCACGGCAACGGCAATAACAGAAGAACTCAAAACGGCGATGTGTAGTGCGGTGGGCGTCCGTACGCGTCAGACCGCCGTCGTTGCTTAGTGGACCGTGCGTCAGCTTGCCATGCTGGGGGGCCTGGGTTCGATTCCTGGCTGTGTTGGAGATTTTCTCCGCTGAGGGAGTGGGTGTTCGTGTCTTCATCATCATTTCCTCCTCACTGACCTTAAGTTACCGAAGTGTCGTCACCTCAAAAGACTTGCAACAGGCGTTCAGGTCTACCGCCCAGGAGACCCACGCCACAAGACATTTCATTTCATCCGTATGCGCCACAGGAATATAATGCTAATGGAGGTTTCGGAAATCGTCAAAGTTAGAAAAAATGGTTCAAATGGCTCTGAGCACTACGGGACTTAACTTCTGAGGGCGTCAGTCCCCTAGAACTTAGAACTACTTAAACCAAACGAACCTAAGGACATCACACACATCCATGCCCGAGGCAGGATTCGAACCTGCGACCGTAGCGGTCACACGGTTCCAGACTGTAGCTCCTAGAGCCGCTCGGCCACTCCGGCCGGCCGTCAAAGTTACAGTTTCCAAGAGAGATATAATAGAAATTATAAAATAATTAAGAAATGACTATAATGGTTTGAGTAACTGACGTGGTCCCGACGATAACAGACAACAAGTGGATAGAAATTGGAATGAAAGCAGATGCATAAATATCAATTATAAAAACAACGGGGGAGCAGCATAAATCAAAATCAGCGAAATGGCGCCACCAATAATTCGCAGAATAGAATATGGAAAAATACCGATCGTGATGTAAAAATTGTTGAGGTGACTGACGACAGAGGAAGCATCCCGGTCTTCCCAGACGGTAAACGGCGATTTGTCGGCCTAGATCCCTGCCGCCGACCGAAAATGGGAGTGGGGACATGATGCTGAAATACAACCGTTTCTTAAGGTATGACAAATTAATCGACATGTACGATGCCTACATATAGGTAAAAACAAACGACATAAAAGGGATAAACGATGAAGTAAAGGTCATGGTTAATGCCCAAATAGGAACAAAAGATGTACACGTGATACTAGACACAGGAGCGGCTACGAATCTTGTTTCATACAGCCTGTTCAGTGAAACAGAAGGGAAACTAAATTCACCTGCCTTACCTGTGCAGAATTTCGAAAGTTTGACAGCTACAGGAAGTAAGTCGAAAAGCATCAAGTTACAAACCTATATTCCAACAACTTTCCTAGCGGTAGAAAAGCTAATAGTTAACTGCTAGAAATAGCATTTTTCAGGCAATATCAAGCAATGTTATCTTTACAGAGACGATAACGTTTTATTTCAGTCGATTTAATAGAAACAAAGTCTTGTGTTAAAAACCATTTAGCAGATAATATGAGTAGGTACATTATTGTCACAATACTTGCATGTTTTGAAAAAGAAATTATGAGTTATTAAAGAACTTGTCGGTTACATGGAAGTATATCCACATGAAACTTTCTGTCATACATCATATACAATTCCTCGGACAAAGAAAGAAGCAGTAAGAAACGAGATCGAACTTATGAGTAACTGGAAAGTTATTGAACCACCTAGCAGTAGCCAAATCCGATGAAAGTTGTTTATTTATTTATCGTATGGCAGCAACAGCTTACATTGACAGGAACATAAAGTTTAATTTACATGTATATCCAGTTAATTATTTACATATAGTTTAATATTACTTTTTGGCACGAATTTTATAAACATTTTTGAATTGTGAAAATTACTAACTTAGTATTACTGACTACTTTAACTGATGTAATTGCAAGTTTAAAAAAAGGCAGGTACATTTTATCATTGTTCAGTATCTATTAATTGAAGCAAATTAAAAGCAGATAGAATAGCACCAATAAAGTCACGACATTTTCCTGGATACTTCCTCTGAGGACAGTCTCTAACGATATGTTCAACAGTTTGTTCTTGGGCCCCACAATCAAAGGCTGGAGAATTTCGGAGTCCCCAGATGTGCATCGTAGCGTTGCACTTGGCGTGGCCAGTTCTTTTTCTGTGCTGCCTTGTCCACTTACTTCCCTGCAGATGAAATCCTGGTAGAATGGCAGTTGGGTCTTGGACACCTTGATGTGCTATTATTTCCGCATTCCACCTCTTGCACCACCCTCTTTTAATGTCGAACTACTTATCGTTCCTTCCATTATGCCACACTGGATTGCGAGATTTTAAGCAGTCTGGGGGAGGGTTGTTTAAGACTGCATGAAATGGGAGGTCTTTTGGGTAGTCGGAATGATGTAGTTTCCTCCATTCTCGATTAATTGCTTCTTGGCGTCGTAATTCAATTGTGGGATGTTACTAATGGTGTGCAGCCAGGGGATCGAAGTGGATTTTAATGTTACCCGAAGCACATGAAGGCAGTTTTATTAGATGTACACGTAACTCATGGGATAATTATGGTGTAGCCTAACGTCCTCAGAAAATGATGTCATACTGCAATTTCCCTAACATGAGACGTAAAGTACAATACGTAATCTGTAGAAAGACCAAACACTTAAACGGATCACAATTATACCTATAACATCCCTTGACCTCGTATCAGTGGATGCCTCAGGACTTTTTACGATGGCTAAAGGAGGAGTGAAGTATGTAAAGCCTTCTACGATGTGTTCCTAAATATCTGCAGATATATGCCACTGAAACTCTAACAGCAAGCCTATAATCTAGCGAATCATGAGAGAATATTTTTTGAACGTGGGTAAACCAAAAGCTGTTTTGACTGATAAGGCAGCTACTTTCGCTAGTGCGAACTGGAAATAATTTGTCAAATCACATAACGTAAAACATATTTATACATCCAGAGTTCATCTCAAGACCAGCCCAAAAGCACGGGTATTTCGTGAGCTTAACAGGTTTATCAGAATGTATATGTCACACAGGCACGTTAAGTGGACTGAGTACGTGACGTACTTCCAGCAAATAGAGCCGGCCGGAGTGGCCGTACGGTTCTCGGCGCTACAGTCTAGAGCCGAGCGACCGCTCCGGCCGCAGGTTCGAATCCGGCCTCGGTCATGGATGTGTGTGACGTCCTTAGGTTAGTTAGGTTTAGTTAGTTCTAAGTTCTAGGCGACTGATGACCTCAGAAGTTGAGTCGCATAGTGCTGAGAGCCATTTGAACCAACCAGCAAATATAAAATAATTTGCCACACTCATCAACAAGTTTTCGCACCAATCGAATTGATATACGAGAAGTATTAAACAGACGACTGGGTTATGCCTTTACATAAATTTTCTGAGACAGACATATCGTTAGAAGGAAAGATTAGACAAGCCTTAATAACGTTGGAAGCAGAGGCAAAAGCTAGGAAAACACAGTGTGATAAAAGAATAGATCACACATCTATTCTTTCGAATTGGACAGGAGGTACTATTGAGGGCACATATTATTTTTTGGTCAACCCAAAATCAGGGAAAGTATGTGGATTGTAACCACATACAGATATCAAAGAATTTTTGAGCTGTACAAAAAAGGTCAATGCTCATCAACTACTTTTTTACCTACCATACAATGGGAAATACAACACTCTTTTATATATAAGAACAAATCAAAAGGGGCTAATGCACCTGAACCACTTCATTGTATACAGCCCTTACGGAAAATACAACAGTATACAATCCTTATAGAAATTTGGAGAGTCTCTCTGATAGCAAAAAACGAAAACGCTTCTAGCATGTAACACTATTTACATTTTTTGCTTAACTACACATAAAATATTTATATTAGTTCTGAAACAAATAAGAGAATCTCATGATGGATGTTACATTGGGCATAATCCGAGGTAAGTATGAAGAATTTTTGAAATCTCTCACGAAACTTTTATTACACTACTGAGAGCAAAATGACAAGATGCAAACCATACGTTACACACGTTTCTGGAAACAGTGAATGTGAAGGACAACAATGCAGTATGGCAGCCTAAGTTGGGCGCAACGCGAGGACAGGAGTTAGCTGAGTTGTGAGTGGTAAACAATTGTTCCCCTCTCCTCTTCCCACTTTTGACATAGTCTGCAATGGCCATATTCGCACATGCGTGCTATACTCAACACTTCAGTGTGCCGCATAACAAACAATGATGAAATGTAGGAGACATAGCGCCTTGTTGAAAAATTAACTAGTGAAAATTACAAATTAAGACTGAAATGTGCAAAGAAAATACTAGGAATAAACCGCATTAAGTAAACTCTGACGTGTATGTATGACAAAATTACAAGAAATTCGAAGAAGTGAGGTAGAAAGTTTTCAGTGTTATGCATCCAGCTACACTCATGCTCATAAATTAAGAATACTTGCAGAATGTGGAGCCACACAACGTGGCACTACACAAAACTGGCGCTAATAGCATAGTCTCATAGAGAAAACACTAGACATAGATCTTTAAGTTCATGGTATTGGTGATAAGTTGAGGAAACAGTCCCAAAACACATGTGCTCAAAACACCACTGTTTTCTGCGCATGTACCCCGACATCAATATGGGATATGATCACCATGCACACGTACACAGGCCACACAACGGGTTGGCATACTCTGGGTCAGGTGGTCGAGCAGCTACTGGGGTATAGCTTCCCATTCTTGCACCAGTGTCTGTCGAAGCTCCTGAAGTGTCGTACGGGTTTGAAGACATGCAGCGATACGTCGACCGAGAGCATCCCAGACGTGCTCGATGGGGTTTAGGTCTGGAGAACAGGCACGCCACTCCATTCTGATATGTGTCCAGGTACTCCTCCACGCTGGCAGCTCGGTGGGGCCGTGCGTTATCATTCACCAGGAGGAAGGTGGGACCCACTGCAACCCTCAAAAGGCGGACATACTGGTGCAAAATAATGTCCCGGTACATCTGACCTGTTACAGTTCCTCTGTCAAAGACGTGCAGGGGTGTACGTGCATCAATCATAATACCACCCAACACCATCAAATCACGACCTCCATACAGTTTCCTTTCAAGGACATTCAGGGGTTGGTATCTGGTTCCTGGTTCACGCCAGATGAAAACCCGGCGAGAATCAATTTTCAGGCTATACCTGGACTCGTCCGCGAACATAAGCTGAGACCACTGTTCCAATCACCATGTACTGTGTTCTTAACACCAGGCTTTCGGGCTCTCCTGTGACAAGTGGTCAGTGGAATGCACCTTGCAGGTCTCCGGGCGAATAAACCATGTCTGTTCAGTCATCTGTAGACTGTATGTATGGCGACAACTGTTCCAGTGGCTGCAGCAAGGTCCCAAGCAAGGCTACCTGCAGTACTCCGTGGCCGTCTGCTGGCACTGATGGTGATATCGGTCTTCGCGTGGTGTTGCACACTGTGAACGTCCCGTACTGTAGCGCCTGGACGCGGTTCCTGTCTGCTGGAATCGTTGCCATAATCTTGAGATCACACTTTTTGGCACACGGAGGGCTCGTCAGAATTATTACGCATTTGATTTTACTTCTGACTATCTGACGCTGTCAGGTATGTCCGCATCTTTCGTATTTTTTGGTACGGTATGCTGTAACATTTAGTTTTAATTTTGTCCGCAGAACGTGTCCCTTGTGACACCGAAACCTAGGTCACAAATTAATTGTGTTCGTGACTGAAGGGTGTTTTTTTTTTTCAAAATTTTGTGTTATACAACAGTCGCTGATTGACAGCCATGTTTAAAACCTTGAAACAAAATTTGTAATATTCTATTTATATACGTAAAGTAACTGATTTATTTTTAATATAGTGCAAGGAAATTTTTGGTAAAATATGTAAGATAAAGGATTTGATGAAAAACAGGTTCCCACATAGTTGACTCTATTAGTCCAATAGTATATTAAAGAATAATAAACCTTTATGCCAATAGTTGAACGGCCAAGCAGCGTAGGATTAGCCGAGCGGTCTAAGACACTGCAGTCATGGACTGTGCGACTGGTCCCGGCGGAGGTTCCAGTCCTCCCTCGGGCAGGGGTGTGTGTGTTTGTCCTTAGGATAATTTAGGTTAAGTAGTGTGTAAGCTTAGCGACTGATGACCTTAGCAGTTAAGTCCCATAAGATTTCACACACATTTTTTTTTAACGGCCAAAATGAAGGTTTCCGAGCTTCCCGCCATTAAAACAGAGGACTACACCTTGACCTTCTGGATAAAAAGCGCAAAATGTATAAATTAGTATACATTAATAAGATAAGAAAATTTCATACTTCGTGCTATGTGTATGAATCCACAGTCCACTGTAGGGGGCAGGTTTAATAGCACATGTAGATGTTTCCAATGAGGTATATATAAGATAGAAAGGAAACGATGCACTGCAGCAGAGATGCTTTAAGATGAGGGATATGTAACTGTCATTTTTTTTTAAGGTCGGCTGAAATAGAGGACTTTGTGGTGTGTCTTGATGAAGAGAGGAGGCAAATGTTTCATTCTTCACCTATTGTGACATTTTTGGTGATAATATTGGATTTTAAGTAATGTAAATAACGTCAAGTAAAATACAGTGCCTGTCTATGTATTTGACTAACATTCAACTCACCACATCGAGACATGAGTTTCTATCATTAGGCGACAGATTCAACTATTAGCATCTCCTAAGGCGGCTGTATTCAAGATAACCAACGCAGCAGAAAGAAGAAGTAAATTTTCCCACTGACAATGAGAAGAAAATACAATTGCGAACATTTACTATTAAATTGTCTAGAAATTTTATTCAGATGTGTTTGGTAGAAGTATTTCAATAACTTCCATTTATGATTCTACACTGAAAATTCATTAAACGTTTCGAATTGTATGACTATAATTCATTCTCCAGCCAGTACTAAAAACAGAATAAATACACTACTTCTGATATAAAAGTTTAATAAATATTTTACATGTCATCCGTTTCTTACTCTTTGAATATTTGCATCAGATTTGGCTTAATTTAAATGCATATTATTTGCTACAAATATATAGCACATGTAACCACGAACGATCTGTAAACACCTGCTTCCACAAAACATAATTCCTCGTGTGCGCCACATTTTGGCCACACATTGTAGTTTATCAGCACGACGGAAGACTCGTATGCGTGCTATCAGCACTGAGCAAGATAGTGGAAATTATTCTCTCCGTACTGTTCCTCACCACTGGACCAGTTGACGCTCAACCTTCCGCGTACCCCTCCCCCCCCCCCCCCAACTCCAACTCAGGGTTCATTGAAACTAAACAAGCTAGAAAGTTAGACACAAATTTCTAAAATGTGAAGTGGTACGCAAAGACGAAACCTCTGGGAGCCACTGGACTTCTTGTCCATGTGTCCGGACGTAACTGGGCGGTTAATGAAAATAAACAAGGATACACAATATATTACTTTATTTTCACGTTTGTTTAACCTGTTGTTCTGCTACTGTAATGAACTGTTTATGTAAAAGCATAAGTCAGAACGGTAGTGTCACGTAAACTAATAAAAGTGGCACTACGGTCGTATTTCGCATTCCTGAAGGATTAATACACTAATGTCCCAGAAGTAGACGAATAATATTTGATAATCACTGTGTAATCCGTACCTGTTATACCATGATCTAATAAAAAGAAGAGGACAATCGCTCTTGCAGTCGGAGGCAAATTTATTCATAATCTCAACTTCTTACGACCTCTTCCGGGTTCCCTCACGTTAGAAATTTTAAAGACTTGTATAATGTGCAGATTAGGTTACGAAACATGTTTGAAAGGATGTGTCTCTTAGGAAAAAGATACACTATTGATTAAGTAATCTTGACCTATAGGACAAAGTCGTATTCAGGGATATGAGAGGAAAAATCATTCGGAAGAAGAAAGTGTAGCAAACACATTGTAGCAAACACGACTCTAAAATGTATACGTTACGAGCTGTACGCATTTCTTTGTCTTAGATACCGTGAAACGTATCTCTTCTACTGAGCAACTGATCATAGCTCTTAGGGTAAGGATTTTATAGCCCACTTTTTTGTTTCGTATCATACCCATAGGACTGTGTCCTAAGGGGCAGTACGATTGAATCACCAATGTTGCCTTCGTCCTATGGGTCCTCACATTCGAATAAACCTGTGTATTTCAACTGTTAATAGTTCCTTTTTTAATCATATTTTATGGTGAATCATATTCTCCGCATGAAAAGAAGTCAGTTTTGTGGGGCGAAAGCAACATCATAGTTTTAGGAATGATGGCTGCAAGACTATCGTAATGAAACAGAAACAGATGTAACACACTACGACCGCCGTTACACTGAGTAAAAGGAAAACGTTTTCATCCCTGCAAAATGGTCATGTTCGGAATACAGACAGTGAAAGAAGTAAGACAAAAATAATCCCCCGACTCATGTAATACGGGTCACTCTGGTATTTCAGTGGTGTGAATAGAAAATTCAATGCAAGCAAATATGTAGAATACGATCTAGCCATGTCATGTTCAATTTACATCGAAGTATTCGATGCAACCCGTCAAAGTTGACCATTGATGCCATTAATCGATATTATGAAAAGTGTACTCGTCTAGAAGATATATTGGGGTACATGACATCTGTCGTAGCCGTTTTCCACTTTGCGATATGATCCAGGAGGGGACTACAATAGAATCATGTGGGAGTGTGCCTAACATGCACCGTATTATCCCGAATTAGTGCGTAGGACGTGTAATAGAGACCCCCGCACTCCGCGTATATTCACCCTCTTGCACGTGGAATGGTCAACGTAGAATCAGGTCCTACTCGAAACTAAATTCCCGTTCACAAAACTGACGCAAAGGAAACGCGTCCCCGTTAGTCGCAGCGAGGAAAATCATCTGCCGGGTTTCGCCAGGGTTAGAGGTCTTCATTTGTGGGTTTGACTGGGGGTAAATTTTCTGAACTGAAGAGAGACTAATGTGCATCACTATTACGTTTAATATTTGTATATTGAAACAGGAAAAACTGTATGATGTAGGCCTAACTAGCTAAAGCTTGGGAAGTTTTGTAAAGTGTTTCTTTTACATACGACACCAAGAAATACACGTTCACATGCTGTACCGAATTCGGTAGATGGCGGACGTAACGGCTGGAGTAAATTACCAAGAAATGGGAACTTGAGGGAGTTTTCTCCTTTGCACACGCATTACCGATAAGGAAATATCTTAGGGGATCTGAAACGATGTGCCACATATCACATACGCAGCGGAGAGCTAAGAGGAAGTAGGATACAAGGAGAAAAGGGACAGCATCGCCGTCTGAGTCAAAAGCAGCACACACGTTAAGAGATATCATCACACGCTTTTTCGTTACGGTAAATGGAATGAATTATGAACAATCAGCAAGCGCGAAACAGGATAAGTTTATGATGAACACTCAGACTGGTCAAGTGGAACAAACGGTGTACATAATGGTAATAAATAGTTACTATTACTTAGTCGAAAAAAATTGGAGGAGAAATGAAATAACCGTAGCCGATAAATTCAAAGCACGGAAAGCGCTCATTTGAGCATTGAGATTAACGCTGATACCCGCCGTTAGCGCTGAGACTACAGCAAGGTCCAATGGACAGGCTGTCGGCTTATAAGCCTTATTATTGGAACCCTCATCAATGATCATCAATATATTCACTGCAAAAAGGGGCAGCTATTGGTGCAAATACCATCGCTGTAGACAGATTCCTAAATCAAACCGCATCGCAAAAGGCCTAAGTTTGTGGAGTTCTCATAACATGTTACTCACCCATCGACGACTGGAGCAAGAGTGTCTTAAAATGTCCACTTTTCTGTCACTCTAAAATGTGAGGCCCTTGTTCCTCCCGCGCTAGGTGGAGATGCCACTGTGAATCGGCCAGCGAAGCATTAGACTAGGGGGATATGAATTGAATTCTTCCTGGAGATGCTAGCCCAACACGACACATGAGTCGATAATTCTGTTTCACCAAGCAAGCTAACGGAAGCAAAGAGTCAGTAGAAGAAAGGAAAACTAGTTGCCAAAGCCATTTAGAAGAGCTAAAGAAAGATCCTGTCTGGCTGAAGAAAGAAGTTTGAAGCTAGCTTTTTGTTACCATTGGAGATAGAAGTGTGGCAAAAAAGCATCCATGATGGAAATCCACTGCATGTCTGCCATCAGACCAATAAAACAGAGAGTTGACCCAGAGTCATTCCTAGTGTGAGCAGAGACTAACAGAGCTCTCAAAGTGTAGAAAATAAGGTTATATATATATATATATATATATATATATATATATATATATATATATATATATATATATATGCTCTCATGACACATTCGATAGCTTCGCCAGCTACAAACAATTTGTCACCTTCCAAGACTTTTATTTGGGACTGCATATGTCAATTAAGACAATGTTGTAAAAAAATCATTTTCTAACGCATATATTGATCTCATGAACATATACTAATATTTTACTCTGTAGTATAGCCTGATGTAATAACAGTCAAGCTCCATTATTTTAGTGTTGGTGGTGACGCCACTGGTCAAATTACGACGGCAGAATCGCGATCTACAAGACACCAACGTTCATCCATCAAATTTTTAGCCGTTTGAGCAAGTGCTGGATTCTCACACCCGGCGGTGGAACAGCAAACGAATTGGCATGTTGTATAACATTAAATCATGCCCAAGACACTCTTCTGTTATTTTCTAAATGACATAGTTTTGTTTGAGATGACCGTATACCCATTCACATTAGTGGTAATTTCTACATAATGAAAGACTTTGGAAATGACAGATGCTTAAAGATCGATACGTACGACAAATTTTCATAATTATAGAGTGCAGTATTATGAGTGAAATTTGAAGAATTATGCTGAGTCTATACAGAAGGAGATAAATCGAGTTGTACAGGGACTTCGATGATTGCTTGAAACTGTCTGGCAGTAGTAAAAATTATTTGATATATCAGTGTCCCTGGCCGACCCGAAAGGTGAAGCTGGTGGAAAATGTGAGGGTCACTCCAAAAGAAATGCACACTATTTTTTTTAAAAATCCGTATTTTATTCTACATATTTGAAAGTTTTAGAGTGTGTAGATACGTCCTTCAGGAACAATATTTTCATTTCTCCACATAATTTCCATCCCTCTCACCTGCCTTACGCCATCTTGGAACCAGCGTCTGCATACTCGCGCGGTAAAATTCTGGACCAACCTGTTGGAGCCACTGTTTGGCAGCGTGTAGAAGGGCGTCATCATCTTCAAATCTTGTTCCACGAAGAGAGTCTTTCAGTTTCCCAAAGAGATGATAGTCACATGGAGCCAGGTCAGGACTGTAAGGCGGGTGTTTCAGAGTTGTCCATCCGAGTTTTGTGATCGCTTCCATGGTATTTTGACAGATATGTGGCCGTGAATTGTCGTGCAACAGCAAAACATCCTGCTTTGGCAGATGTGGTCGAACACGACTCAGTCAAACTTGAAGTTTCTTCAGTGCCGTCACATATACATCAGAATAATGGTGGTTCCACTTGGCGTGATGTCCACAAGCAAGAGACCTTCGGAATCGGAAAAACACCGTAGCCATAATTTTTCCAGCAGAAGGCGTGGTTTTGATTTTTTTGTTTTTTGTTTTTCTTGGGTGAATTTGCATGATGCCACTCTATTGATTGCCTCTTCGTCTCTGGTGAAAAATGATGGAACCATGTTTCATCACCTGTCACAATTATTCCAAGAAATTCACTCCACCATTCTCGTACTCTTCCAAAAGTTCGCTGAATACCGTTTTTCTTGTTTCTTTGTGAGCCACTGTCAACATCCTGGGAACCCATCTGGCACAAACCTTTTTTAACGCCATCACTTTCAGTATTCTGCAAACATATCCTTCCCCTACCCCAACGTAACGTGACAATTCGTTCACTGCGAGCGGCTGTCAGCAGTCACCAATTCGTAAACTCTCTGCACATTGTCTGGAGTGTATGCAGTACGAGGCCTGGCGCTGCGAGGACTATCCTCAATATTGCCGTGCCCGCTTTCATCACGTAACCTGCTTGCCCACCGACTAACTGTACTACGATCGACAGCAACATCTCCACACACCTTTGTCAACCTCTTGTGGATTTTTCCCACTGTCTGGTTTTCATAGCACAGGAATTCTATGACAGCACGTTGCTTCTGACGAACGTCAAGTGTAGCAGCTAACTTGAAGACATGCTTTGACGGCGCCACTCAAGGGAACAGGTTGAACTAAGTTGGAAAACAAGCGGGAAGGATGTATCTACACACTGTAAAACTTTCACACATGCAAACTGAAAACTGTATTCTTACAAAAATAGTGTGCATTTGTTTTGGAGTGATCCTCGTATGGTATCGGTAGATGATAAGCTGTAGTGCATGAAGTGTGGCATACCGAGATCAAACATATGAAAGTTTGTAACCCATATGGATGGATCAAACATATGAAAGTCTTTAACGCATACGACTGTGGCGCGTGAAACTTCATTTACAGTGTTCACAAAGCAGTGGAGTCATTTATTGGATGTTTACTGAGTTTAGCCTTCACGTCACTGTCACGAAGTCCAAAATTAAAACTAATTATAACGATGATGAAAATCTTGCGGGATAATGAATTGCTTCGTTTCCCAAATCTTATTAATGGACAAGGGAAGCTAATGCCTTGCCTATTGCGTTTAGTGCAATGAAAACTATTGTTTGCACAAAAAATTTGCCGGATTATGAGCAAAAATATTCAAATATCAGCCATAGATCATTCAATCAGAATTAATTCTCTTCATACTAACCACTTACATTCAGTAGGTTACAACACCGTCCATAAAATTGCGAGGCAATCTTAGATTCAATTACGTATCTAATGAAACAAAGAAAATACTCGATGTTAGTTCAAGTACGGGGTAACTTCGCATTACTGATACGTTGTCAGAATCGTTGTCAGAATCAGAAATATGGGCAGAAATAAAAACGTTATTGATACTAGATTATATTGTTACTTTTAATTAGCACATCAGTGGACAAACTTAACTTCTAACCTGAAGACATTACGCTGATTCTGTTTGGTTATAACTTTAAACCGTTTTGTGGAATTTTGTAAGTTGCTGCCTTGAAAGGAAGCAAACTTCACTTTTCATTTTAGTAGTAGTTTTTCTGATGTGATTCGTGAGACGAAACCTAATCAGGTACATAAAAATTTTTAAAGAAAATTTCTCTGTTACTGTTTGGTACAAGATTTTTATTCAGTTGAAGTTCGATTACTTTCGTGATTATAGCCGGTCTTTTTATTTAAACAGCTGCTCATTTAATGACGTGGTGTTGAGCTGATAACATTCGAAACTGAAGAAAAGGAAATAAGTTAATGCTGGATTCTATCCAGGACCTCCATGCCAGTGGCTAGTAATGTTGAGCCCCATACATCGGGGAAGTCAGGTCACCACCCCTAAACCTGTATCGTGAAATGTTATACTGTATCATTATTTCATATCCTTACCTCCATCAGAAATTTCTCTTAGAATCCGTAATCTTGTAAAGTGTAGTTCGGCACTTTAAAGATGACTTGTTACATAACTTCTACGTTCCTTTCTGATCGTTTTTTTTTATAACGTGATTGTGCAGAAAATCGCACTAATGGCTTCGGGATGGGACCACTGGTTCCTAGTCGCTATTAGGACAGTTAGTGGTTTTTCCGAAGTTGCGCAGAGGAACTGCAAAGTTGGCCAGATTGGTTGTCGGACTGCGGCGGCGGAGGGCCGCCCTCTTACCTTCCCCTGAGCTCACCCTCGACCCCCAACCCTCAACCGCCCCCCCCCCCCCCCCCAGCGGCCTCGCAACCTCTCTGTGTCTCTCTGCAGACAAGCGACGTCGAGGCAGGCAAGAAACCAATTACGTTGCTGCCGCTCGGCCTGCGTCGGCTGGCCCGCCCGCCGCTGATAACTCGCGGCCATTACGGCGCTCTGGGTCACGTGACTGCGGCGGCAATTTGGGAGTAATTTGAGAGCGATAGCCGCGGCCCGCCTCATTAGGGGCGAAGGCGTCGGTTGCCAACTGTTTGTCGTCTCGCGCATTCTTCTGTAGATTTCATCACCGGCGCGACATTTTCTTTTGTCTCCACGCACACTGTTGTGAAGAACAGAAAATTCTAGCGCTAAAAGGAGAGAGTCTTATTGTTAGTGTTATGGGTCGACGTCTTCTGAGGCGTTCCTTGTTCCTCGTGCCGACTGACGAGTCGAATGTCAGAGAGCGACGTATTTACCGTGCAAAGTGGTTGTGGTAGAAGTTTACACCCTAACGGCAGAGATGACCCTTGTCTGACATAAGGATTAACAAGTTTCTTCCGTCGAAGATAAAACTTATCTATCAAATCTGGAGAGGTACTGTCCATATATTACTAAGTTTCTAGGTTTCCTCTTTTCTGTTTGAAATTTACCCCACGGATGCGTTAATAAACCTAGTAAAAAAGGAAGAAAAAATGCTTGTTTCGTAAACAACTCAGCTTGCTTCTCGACATTGTCTCCTTTGCGGAATATACACTTGGTCCAGCGATCCTCCAGATTTTTCATTCCATAGGAAGACTGGGTTTGTCATAGTCTGCAAAACCAAAATATCGAATAGGAGAACAGGAAGAATACACTTTGGGCTAAGTCTGGTGAACAGTGTGAACGGAGAATCAGTGCAAAATCCAGTTCATGAAGTTTCACCATTGTTATCGCTTGTGTGGTTGGTGCAGTGTCCTAGTGAAAGAGCATATTTTTGTGTGACGACCTTGGTCATATCCTAGCCAAAGCCAGTTTCAAACGAAGCAACAACGAATTATAATACTGTCCAGTTATGGTTTTGCCTTTCTCCGCATAATCTATGAAAATAATTCGCTGGGAATCTCATAAAACAATGGTCATCATCTGATCAACGGACAAAATGGTCTTTGCCTTCTTTAGCGCACTTTCACAGCCGTTTGTCCATTTTGACTGCCGTTTTGACTGGTATGCAATGATGGTTCAGGTTTCATCAATACTCAGAGTTCGGCTTAAAAATTCCTGCGGGTTGAGCTTAAACACCGCCAGACTTTGTGCTCATATATTGTGCTGGATGCGCTTTTCGTCGACTGTAAGCAGTCACTGCACCCAATTCACACACAGCTTCTTCATAGCCAACTGTTCTTGCAGGGTACTATGCATTCGCTCATTTGTGGTGTCTACAAATTCTGACGAATTTTTATTCGGAAGGTCTTGTAATTCCCAATCATCAACTCTGTCAATGGTTTTCTGTGTGGTGACCACAACTCGACGGTCAGAGAGCGTTTCGACTTCGGTGCTTGTCCGACCACTTTTAGATTCATTAATTCAAATATCTTCAATGATAGTGCAGCTTCCGCATGAACTTCGTACAGTTCCATATTAATCTGTGAGTCAGGCAAAATGAATATATTTAATAACAGCACCAAATTAGATTTGTTTCATTTTCTTTTGCAGTCGACACACTGACTGATTCAGAAGGCTGTCAACAATGTAGTGTTCGCTGAACATTCTTGAAATTACTTATACGATGCCGGAAATAATCAGGCTTATCAATCAAGAAAAATCTTCCAATTTTTTGGTTGAAATTTACCCTCGAATATCTTTCTGTGGCTTCTCTATATAGTCGTGGATAATAATTCGTAATTGGAGATAAAATTTTGTTTGCGTGATACTTTATTGCCTCCTGACTTTAGAGCATGCTCTGCAATAGTTGATTTTTGTACTTTCCCTTATCTGTACAAAGTCAATATCCCTTCAGACATGAATATACGACTGAACGTCTGAATACACGCTTCTGTTTGTAGTTCCACTGTAGACATTACTAAACATACGTGGAATGGTATTACCCCTCTTTCCGACAGAGGAAGCATTTGTCTTTTACTGATCTGAAACTTTGACATATTTTCTTTGCTGGTCTAAAAACGGATGTGATATTATGTTTCAGTGAAATCTTTCCGATCTCATCAGTTACGTTGATGTGTTACCCATTGGCATGCCATTGAACTGTGGTAAAGTTTACGCTGGAGCTACAAACAGAAGCGTGAATACATGTTTGAATAACACAAAAGTCTTAGTCAACTAGAGAATATACAAAATTAAGTATGATTATTCTCACACTGCGAGACAAAATAAGTACATTCACTTAATCTTCAGTGTTGCGCAAGGTGATGTTGTGCTGGGAGCCACTAGTCAATATAATATAGTGAAGACTTTTAATTTATTTTAAACAGGGAAGAATTTTACTTTCAATACTCAAGAGCAGATAATTCTGTTTTATTTTCAGTAGGGAAGAACATTAATTTTAATTTCAAGAGGAACATACTTCAGTTTCAATTTTCAAGACAGAGGATCTTGAGTAGATAAAATAGTCTCCGCCGCGTATTGTGACATTGAGGAATACAAGATTGCTGAGCACTGAGGACGGTGCCCTAAGGGAAAGAAAACCTAAAGGAACAAAGGTCCCAAGTTGAAAATTTGGTCCAAGCCATTGCTTACGTTTTACGTAAGAATCATCATCTATGACTTTGGAGAAACTGTGTCGGCTGTTTCGATGTACTTCTGCGAACTGAAGATAAATGTCCTTATTTTTCTTTACATATGTACACAGTATAATATTTTCTAGTATGTAATGCGAATGTCAAAATTAGACAGGTAGCAAAACACATTCAGTTTCTAGCTACGGTGGTATTAGTGGACATATGCTTAGATTCTCATTGGCATGTGGAGTACGATTGGATTAACCAACTTTCTATTCTGGTATACGCACAACAACACATGATATCATCGACAGTGGAAAATAAAGAAAATTATTAGCAGTAACAGACAGGAAATCGTCACAAGAGCAGCTGAAATGGAAGCAAGAAACACTGAATTTGTTTTAATTAACTGTGAACGTGGCGATGGTCTATGAAGTAAATGCAGGTACACTGAATACGCCACCATAAAAGTCGTTAAAACACTTGCGGTATTGGTTTCAGAGCTGAGCGACGAGCCACCCTAGAAAATCCTTATGTAATCTTATGTCAGAAAGAACAGACACCAAGCAGAATGCGCTGTTGTGATACTATGTCCGAAATAAAGTACACCACACATTTATATAACTGTTTTGCCTCGATGAACAATGGATCCATCACATTCAGTGTAGATGCACAATCTCTAAGTAGCGAACATGGGGGATATGGACAGGGACTGTGGATAGAAGCCGCTAGGTGGGAATGTGGATCGGCCGAGAGGCGTGCCGAGATCGTCGCTGGACCAGGGGGGGGGGGGGGGGGGGGGGGGAGTTGTAAACACTATGTCCGAGCAGCCGCGTGCGCGTGGTTAAGGAAATTGTGTAGTCCTCCCCCCCCCCCCCCCCCCTCCTCCTCCGCTTCCTTCAGTTTACATGACCTCGGGGAATCGTCTGTCTTGCAAGCTGATATGTCTGATTTCCCCACACTACTACGCCTAAATCGTTACTTCCTCCACGTTCACAATAGCATAAACACCTGTTGGTATAGTGGAAGTACAGTAAGAAGCTATAAAATGAAAGGGACTACAATGATTGGAAATGCACAAAAATCGCTGTTTGAATTTAGCTCTGCTTTTGTGAGCTCACTCACATAAGAAAGACATTAATATATAAACCTGAAGTACATTGCGTTAAAATGTAAATAATTAAGATCTCAGTATATGAAAATGTAATACGCCAATAAGAAGTTATATTGATGTATGAAAAATTGGGGAAGAGCCAGCTTAACTTAAAGCGACTAGATACCCTCACACTAAAATGTAAATCACGATAAATTTTAAGACTCAAGAATGAAGTTTTCACTCTGCAGCTGAGTGTGCGCTGATATGAAACTTCGAGGCAGATTAAAACTGTGTGTAGGACTGAGATTCGAACTGGGGACCTTTGCCTTTCGCAAGGCTCGGTCTGGCATACAGTTTTAATCTGCCAGGAAGTCAAAATTCTAAGACTCTTACCATCTGCGTCGAGATACAACGGCTTGTGTTTACAACATGGTAAGCGCCATCGATTTCTAGGTATTCCCACGAAAATGATAGCGAGTAGTCGAATATCAGGACTGGTTAACATTATCTTGCCACAGTGACTGAATGAAGAGACTCGGTTGAGTCACGCCGAAATGTTGCCCGTTTCTTCGGCGGATTGTACGATTACTGATAGTTGATTCGAGGGGAGGGGAACAAACAGCGAAGTCATCGGTCCCATCGGATTGGGGAAGAATTGCAAAGGAAGTCGGCAGTGTCCTTTCAAAGAAGTCAACCCGGCATTTGGCTGGAGAGATTTAGCGTAAATCACGGAAAACCTAAATCAGGACGGCCGGACGCGTGTTTGAACCGGCGTCCTCCCGAAAGCGAGTCCAGTGTGCTAACTTCTGCACCATCTCACTCGTTGGCGATTACTGTAAATCATATGTTACAGTATTGAGAGATAAATATATGTACATCGAAAGGCCATTAAAACTGGCTTAGTAAGGTTATTGATTACTTTCTCAGAATAAATTCTATAGTAATTTTTAGGTTTGTTTAAATTAAAAAATACCTTTAACCTAATTCTTATTCTTTCATTCTGAAGAACTTGCATGGGATTCTGTATAAAAGTTTTGAGAGGCCGAAGTAAGATAATTTGTGATACATCCGCCCTTCCTCAGTTGTCAAAATTAATATTCACTTTTATTGTAACATTATATATTAAGAGATTCGTAAATTTTTGCAACAGATATTCATTTGGTATCGCTTTGTGAACTGTCATTCATATGTCGCAGCGAAATTCTGGTAAAATTATACCATCCATATAAGACATTTCATATGGAAATCATCATTGTCTACTCACCTTAATGTAATTTTTTTCTGTTGTCTTACAACGAAAAACGATAAGCAGCCACGCGATCCAACTCAGCAGACATCGTTATGTGTATTGACCTACAATAAACGTATACGCAATTTGCATTTTGTCAATCATACAATTACCTGTGTACGTTGCTCATTAGTAACTAATGGGTTGAGGCTAATTTGTTCGGAAATTATGTGGCCAAAATGGAAAATTAATTTTGCGGTGGTTGATCATATTACTTCGTCAAGAGCGGTGCAGAAACCGCAAAAAATTGGTGACAACAGTGCTACACCACAATCACTGAACAGAGAAGAGGTAATAAAATTAATTACAGTAGAAGAATCAAGATACTAGCGCTAGAACCAACTACAGCATATTTGATTTCCTTTTTCTCACTGAAATATGTATTACTATACGACTATACCGTAGTCATCGATTGTAACGGATATGTATATTCATTTTTATTTTCATTTAGTCCGTAGCTCAACTCTTAGCGTCGTTCATTTCGGTCCAGGAGGATCCGGGTTTGATTCCGTGTACACCCTCTGATTTTTATGAGGTAGGAGGACCTGGAATGGCATTCGCTTAGCCTCACGGAGCCAGAGGAGGAACTATTTAAATAAACAGGGAGCAGCAACACCAGCACTCTACTACTAGCAAGACCGGCTGGAGAAATTGGCGACCAACTGGTCACGTGTCCCCCGATCACAGATCGCTCGTCGTATTGTCTTGAAAGCAGCAGTCGGCCAGTCGGGACGGGCGTAAGACCTAGTGCGTGAGTAGTATTTGCGTTTATAATAACTTGCTTTTTTCATGTAATTAAAATAAATTAATTTAACATTAAGGAGACTTCACGCACAATGGTACTAAGAAAAATCCAACTACGTAAGCATACGTTTTGCTTCTGTATTGACGGACAGTCATCAAGTAAAACGGAAGTGATTTCTGGCGTTCACCAAAGTGTTATAGGCCCTTTGCTGTCCCTTATCTATATAAACGATTTGGGAGACAATCTGAGCAGCCATCTTCGGTTGTTTGCAGATGACACTGTCGTTTATCGACTGATAATGTCATCATAAGATCAAAACAAACTGCAAAACGATTTACAAAAAATATCTGAGTTGTGCGTAACATGGCAGTTGACTCTACATAAAGAAAAGTGTGAGGTCATCCACATGAGTAATAAAAGGAACTCGTTAAACTTCTGCTACACGATAAATCAGTCTAATCTAAAAGCCGTAAATTCAGCTAAATACCTAGGTATTACAGTTACGAACAATTTATATTGGAAGGAACACATAGAAAATGTTGTGGGGAAAGCTAACCAAAGAATGCGTTTTATTGGCAGGACACATAGAAAATGTAACAGACCTACTAAGGGGACTACCTACAGTACGCTTGTCCGTCCTCTTTTAGAATATTGCTGTGCGGTGTGGGATCGTTACCAGATAGGACTGACGGAGTACATCGAAAAAGTTCAAAGAAAGGCAGCACGGTCTGATCATCGCAAATTATGGGAGAGAGAGTCACAGAAGTGATACAGGATTTGGGCTGGACCTCATTAAAAGAAAGGCGTTTTTCGTTGCGACGGAATCTTCTCACGAAATTCCAATCACCATCTTTCTCCTCCGAAAGCGAAAATATTTTGTTGACACCGATTTACATAGTGAGGAACGATCACAACGATAAAATAAGGGAAATCAGAGCTCGTACGGAAAGATACAGGTGTTCATTCTTTCCACGTTATACGAGATTGATATATAGAGAACTGTGAAGGTGGTTCGATGAACCCTCTCCCAGGCACTTAAAAGTGGTTTGCAGAGTATCCACGTAGATGTGGATGTAGATGTAGATGTATGACGACATTTATGGCAACCCAGCCATAAATGATTCTCGGTAAACATACGTATTATTTGTAATTTCTCTGATTTTCTCGTAGTGGCCATTTCAAGAGACGCGTACAGAACAAGGTAATTCTTTGCTCAACTCTTCTTGAAACGTATACTCTCGGATTCTCAGTTACGCATAACGCGTCTTTGTAGCGTCTGGCACTGGAGCTCTCTAAACATCTCCGTGTTACTCTCGCTTGATGAAAAGCGACGCGCTTTATTCCATCATCTGTTTCTATTCGACCAGCCTTGTGAAGTTTTCAGACTAGTGAATAATACCCACGACTTGATACTAGAATGAGATTTTCACTCTGCAGTGGAGTGTGCGCTGATATGAAACTTCCTGGCACAATAAAACTCGGCGCCTTTGCCTTTAGCGGGCAAGTGGTCCACCATCTGCGCTGACCAAACACGACTAACGACCCGTCTCCACAGCTTCAATTCTGCCAGTACCTCGTCTCCTACCTTCCAAGCTTCATAGAAGCTCTTCTGCGAACCATGCAGAACTAACACTCCTTTAAAAAAGGATACTGCGGAGACATGGCTTAGCCACAGCCTGGGGGATGTTTCCAGAGTGATATTTTCACTCTGCAACGGAGTGTTCGCTGATGTGAAAGTCAAAGGCCCCGAGTGCGAGTCTCGGTCCGGCGCACAGTTTTAATCTGCCATGAAGTTTCATATCAGCGCACTCTCCGCTGCAGAGTGAAAATCTCGTTCTGGAAACATCATCCAGCTGTGGCTAAGCCATGTCTCCGCAGTATCCTTTCTTCCAAGAGTATTAGTCTGCATGGTGTAACTGCTGCTCTGAAGATATATTGGAAATGTTCGTTGATGAAATTCGTACTCCGACTGACTAGCGGTAATATTGTCTTATGAGGAACATTACATAAAGAAAAGCTGTCCTGCATCATTGTATTCACTCCGAGTGCGTATCAATGATAAACCAGTTCAAATAATTATATGCTCCCCGACGCATACGAGCACAGATACACGTAGCTGCTCACCAGTGGATATCCTTGTGCTAATTATGGCTACAGTCCATGTACGGCAATAGTTTCTCCCCCAAAGTTTTCAGTTTACGTAAGCTTAATAGCTCGTATCGGTACAATAACTGTCTAATACGGCAAAGAATATTTATGCGTGCGGCGCTGTGTTATTAATCTATGTCGTCGCACAATTAAATATTTGATGAACACACAACATTAAAATGGGTTGAAAGAAATGAGACACCGTAAATACACTGGCTTATTCTACACTATTCACGTCCTATTATTGCATTAAGGAAGTAACTTTTCCCTAAGTTGGGTGGAATTACTTTTCCGTCAAAGAGTTTGTAACAAGATCCTGATTTTATTTGCTACTTTAACGAAACTTCAGTACTTTCTCACGATTGAATACGAATGTTCACTCCCTATGCCGGTAAAATGCTAACAGACTGTTACTTTGGGGTAATGTTCAGTCTTCCCTGCATGATAATCAGTTTAAGACATGTCCAGATCTTTTCATCTCTTGTCTTTGCATAGTGATATACTCAAGGTTGCTGATCTACCTACTTAAAGGAGAATGATTCCTTGCAGATAGCCAAATTTCCAATAATTCACAAAAACAATCTCGTCGCGCCTACGTACAAGAGCATACACTGAGATACGACCTGATCCAGCAAGCGCAAGCAGCACATTAACAATGTATGACTTTTTCCTTGTGTATTACGCAGTGTCCTCAAAGAGTACTCACAACGAGTATTCTTTGAGATCACTCGTTCTATTCCGTGATCTATAAGTACACTACTGTGCGATGTACTATTATTTTGATTTGAAACTAATGAATTCTATTTCTTTCCCTTTTCAAAGCATTAAGTCAGCTTATACTGGATTTCTTTCCTATGTACTTGCTACTATTCGAGTGATGCTATTCCAGTGGGACTTGAAATTTGGATCTTGGATTCTGGGACTTTTATTGGGTTTCGGGTACTATTTTGTATTTTCAATTTTGCGTCCAAAGGAAGCGGCGTTACAACGGTTCGCAAAAGAGTTTCTGTGAAGTTTGGAACGTAGGAGACGAGGTACTGACAGAACTGAAGCTCTGAGACCGGGGCCTGAGTCGTGTTTGGGTAGCTCAGATTGTAGAGCACTTGCCCGCGAAAGGTAAAAGCCCCGAGTTCGAGTCTCGGTCCGGCACATAGTTTTAATCTGACAGGAATTTTGATAATTTAATAGTTTAAAAGCCACTTTTTGATGGACGAATGTTACATCATTAATTTTCTCCCAATGAATCTAAGCCTATCATCTGCTACTCCTATTTTATCTTTTGCCTGGTAGTTAATCTTTCTGTTGCCCCGGTTTATTATTCTCAAGTATTTTACGATAGATACGGTTCGCACTGATTTTTCGCCAGTAGTCTCCTCCAAAAGTAACGGATCTCCTCTATTGTTTCTACGTGATAAGTTTTATTGATTTACATCCAGGTTCCGCTTACGATTCCTGTATTAATCTCTGAATGTCTGACGTTGCTAAAATGCTATAGGTACCAGCATCGTCCGTGAATGGCTTCACGAAGCGTCAAACGACATTGACTAGATATTTAATAATGGTCGTACTACACTCGTTTCGTCCTGAAAATAACTTCAGGTCTGTTAGTTTTTTCTGTAATGTGGACGACGTGATGAGTTTTGTTTGAAAGGAAGTCCAAAATCAGATCACAATTCCGTTACGATACTAGGTAATCTCTTACTTGAACCTGAAACTGCAATATGGAACCCAGTCTCTTCTGTACGTCTCATAGTTATAGAAGGAGTAGAAAGGCCAAATCATATCGAATATCGGCCTCGTGGGATCCAGGAAGCCATCAGTACGGTTCCGCAACATGAACTACCAAAGAAAGTGGATGCCTCGGCGATGGGACGGACGACGACATGGATTGCCACATACGTCTCTTACTGCCAGTTATCAAGCACGAGCACCATCAGAGTCTGTGCGGATTCCTAGCAAATGTTGAAATGGGTTCTACATGGCGCAGGTGGTCTAGGGGTAGCGTCTTTGATTCATAATCAAATACGTTTTCGGTCCCGGGTTCGATCCCCGCCACTGCCTAGATTTTGATAAATAATCAGCATTGGCGGCCGATGTCTTCCGGCATAAGAAGTCAGCCTCATTCTGCCAACGGCCTTGTCAAAGAGGGCGGAGGAGCGGATAGAGGTTCAGAGCACTCTCTTGTCCTAGGAGTGGGAAATTGCCTCTATAGGCGGAAGAATCAGCAATGATCAACGACATGAGGATGCATAAGGCAATGGAAACCGTTAAAGACACGTAACGTGTATCC
This sequence comes from Schistocerca serialis cubense, assembly GCF_023864345.2. Classification (NCBI taxonomy): domain Eukaryota; kingdom Metazoa; phylum Arthropoda; class Insecta; order Orthoptera; family Acrididae; genus Schistocerca; species Schistocerca serialis. The sequence goes on along the minus strand of NC_064642.1, from coordinate 436,314,937 downwards.
ACAGGACATGTGGCCTGTAATGATCTCTCCATTGGCAAAAGATTACGAAATAGTCCCGCATTCGGATCTCCGGGAGGGGACTGCCAAGGGGGAGGTTACCATATGAAAAAGATTGAATAATCTACGAAAGGATAACGTTCTACGAGTCGGGGCGTGGAATGTCAGAAGCTTGAACGTGGTAGGGAAACGAGAGAATCTGAAAAGGGAAATGCAGAGGCTCAATCTAGATATAGTAGGGGTCAGTGAAGTGAAGTGGAAGGAAGACAAGGATTTCTGGTCAGATTAGTATCGGGTAATATCAACAGGAGCAGATAATGGTATAACAGGTGTAGGATTCGTTATGAATAGGAAGGTAGGGCAGAGGGAGTGTTACTGTGACGAGTTCAGTGACCGGGTTGTTCTAATCAAAATCGACAGCAGACCAACACTGACAGCGTTAGTTCAGGTATACATGTCGACGTCGCAAGCTGAAGTAGAACAGATAGAGAAAGTGTATGAGGATATTGAAAGGGTAATGCAGTATGTAAAGGGGGACGAAATGCTAATAGTCATGGGCGACTGGAATGCAGTTGTAGGGGAAGGAGTAGATGAAAAGGTTACAGGAGAATATGGGCTTGGGACAAGGAATGAGAGAAGAGACAGACTAATTGAGTTCTGTAACAAGTTTCAGCTAGTAATAGCGAATACTCTGTTCAAGAATCACAAGAGGAGGAGGTATACTTGGAAAAGGCCGGGAGATACTGGAAGATTTCAATTAGATTACATCATGGTCAGACAGAGATTCCGAAATCAGATACTGGATTGTAAGGCGTACCCAGGAGCAGATATAGACTCAGATCACAATATAGTAGTGATGAAGAGTAGGCTGAGGTTCAAGACATTAGTCAGGAAGAATCAATACGCAAAGAAGTGGGATACGGAAGTACTAAGGAATGACGAGGTACGTTTGAAGTTCTCTAACGCTATAGATACAGCAATAAGGAATAGTGCAGTAGGCAGTACAGTTGAAGAGGAATGGAAATCTCTAAAAAGGGCCATCACAGAAGTTGGGAAGGAAAACATAGGTACAAAGAAGGTAGCTGCGAAGAAACCATGGTCAACAGAAGAAATACTTCAGTTGATTGATGAAAGGAGGAAGTACCAAAATGTTCCGGGAAAATCAGGAATACAGAAATACAAGTCGTTAGAGGAATGAAATAAACCTTTGGTGAGATTAAAAGCAACGGTGGTAACATTAAGAGTGCAACGGTAATTCCACTGTTAAATGCAGAGGAGAGAGCAGATAGGTGGAAAGAATACATTGAAAGCCTCTATGAGGGTGGAGATTTGTCTGATGTGATGGAAGAAGAAACAGGAGTCGATTTAGAAGAGATAGGGGGTCCAGTATTAGAATCGGAATTTAAAAGAGCTTTGGAGGACTTACGGTCAAATAAGGCAGAAGGGATAGATAACACTCCATCAGTATTTCTAAAATCATTGGGGGAAGTGGCAACAAAACGACTATTCACATTGGTGTGTAGTATATATGAGTCTGGCGACATACCATCTGACTATTGGAAAAGCATCATCCACACAATTCCGAAGACGGGAAGAGCTGACAAGTGCGAGAATTATCGCACAATCAGCTTAACAGCTCATGTATCGAAGCTGCTTACAAGAATAATATACAGAAGAATGGAAAAGAAAATTGAGAATACGCTAGGTGACGGTCAGTTTGGCTTTAGGAAAAGTAAAGGGACGAGAGAGGCAATTCTGACGCTACGGCTAATAATGGAAGCAAGGCTAAAGAAAAATCAAGACACTTTCGTAGGATTTGTCGACCTGAAAAAGCGTTCGACAATATAAAATGGCGCAAGCTGATCGAGATTCTGAAAAATTTAGGGGTAAGCTATAGGGAGAGACGGGTCATATACAATATGTACAACAACCAAGAGGGAATGATAAGAGTGGACGACCAATAACGAAGTGCTCGTATTAAGAAGGATGTAAGACAAAACTGCAGCCTTTCGCCCCTACTCTTCAATCTGTACATCGAGGAAGCAATGATGGAAATAAAAGAAAGGTTCAGGAGTGTAATTAAAATACAAGGTGAAAGGATATCAATGATACGATTCGCTGAAGACATTGCTGTCCTGAGTGAAAGTGAAGAAGAATTAAATGATCTGAACGGAATGAACAGTCTAATGAGTACACAGTATGGTTTGAGAGTAAATCGAAGAAAGACGAAGGTAATGAGAAGTAGTAGAAATGTGAACAGCGAGAAACTTAACATCAGGATTGATGGTCACGAAGTCAATGAAGTTAAGGAATTCTGCTACCTAGGCAGTAAAATAACCAATGACGGACGGAGCAAGGAGGAAGAAATTTCTGAGGATGTACGTCTGGAGTACAGCATTGTATGGTAGTGAAACATGGACTGTGGGAAAACCGGAACAGAAGAGAATCGAAGCATTTGAGATGTGGTGCTGTAGACGAATGTTGAAAATTAGGTGGACTGATAAGGTAAGGAATGAGGAGGTTCTACGCAGAATCGGGAGGAAAGGAATATGTGGAAAACACTGATAAGGAGAAGGGACAGGATGATAAGACTTCTGCTAAGACATAAGGGAATGACTTCCATGGTACTAGAGGGAGCTGTAGAGGGCAAAAACTGTAGAGGACAACAGAGATTGGAATACGTCAAGCAAATAATTGTGGACGTAGGTTGCAAGTGCTACTCTGAGATGAAGAGGTTAGCACAGGAAAGGAATTCGTGGCGGGCCGTATGAAGCCAGTCAGTAGACTGATGACAAAAAAAAAAAAAAAAAAAAAAAAAGGGGCGCACAAGTGAAGCCCGGTAATCACATCTCTCCCTAGATATATCTCTTAACTAGCATTATGTAATAGTTGTTACGGCTACGTCCTTACATCGGTGTGGCCAGATTGGATTTGTGAGGTAAATATTTTCTTTTTATTAGAATGTTTCTGCTTTCACAGGATAAAGAAACGTATAGTTTCCAGAAATTAGCATTAAATTGTCCGACATCTAGCAGATCTTTTTGTTTTCAGTTGAACTCTAACTTCTTGACTCGTGTTTTCTACTAAAAATCTTGTGCTTCTACTCTTATTAACTTTACTATTACAGAGATCGCCTAAAATCTATTTTATCTTATTGGTTCTGTGCGCAACAAATAACTTACTTGGTCTTTCTGCTGCCACTGCTTGATCTGCTGCATTCCATTGTTTAACAAAAACACCAAAAAACCTATTATTCATGCTGAGTGCAATGCATGTTCTGTATGGCGGCTCCTGATGTTGCTGCGGCTGCTGCTGCTTACTACAACCACATATAATTCAAGAGAAAGGGTTTGGTCAAATCTAAACTCGATTAATGATATCCCAAACTCATAATTCTTTTTTTCCCTAGCTATGTTCTAAAAGCAACTCTTTCTCATTCAATTCAAACCGCTAAAAGCTCTTTGAACAATCGCGTCGTATGTAAATTTGTCTCCAGTGGCATTAAAGCAATATTGCAAATTAATCAAACTCTTGAGACAGACTGAAATACTTCTCAATTAATTACGTAGTGAAACAATTCCCTGACAATTACAAAAGAAATCAGTGACAAAAATCAATACCTAATCTAACTATGGTTTCCCTTAAGAATTCAACTCCTTTCATTATCAAAATTACCGTCTGCTGCTACGCACATACACAAACGCTTTACTTTAAATTAATAACCGTTCTGCAAATTTTAAAAAATATCAACTAAATCCCAAATCCTGTATCGCTGCTGGCGGACATGGCAGTATGTCAGCACGGCAGCTCGGCGACGACCCCCTCGGCCAACACATGTGCGCACCACAGCAGTCGGGCTCCTACACTGGCTTCAAAACTGCCACTAGTTAATCCGTGCGCTGAGAGGCGCGACAACAATATCTTAGATTCCAGAGCTTGTGTATGCGCGCTGTAGCCAACCTTTACATCCTAAGAGAGTATTGCCAACTCTCATAACCCTCAACCTTATTTTTGAAAATTTTGCGGGTTGATTCTTGCCTAACAAATTAGCAAGGAATAAACAGTAGATTTTTTTTCCAAAACGACGAAAAAATTAGGCAAAGAGAAAAAATACATGCCACATGTTACAATTTATATCCAATGACTATAAGTATTTCTTGCTTAGCACGTAAGTAAAAAAATTTTTACAAAAGCACGAAAATTTTCTTGCATGACATTTAGGCAAGAGAAAAATGTTAAAATTTTATACAAAATGGCAGAAGTGTTGTTTGCCTAATTTATTGGAAAGGAGAAAACATGACTCCTTTTACAAAAATAGTATGAAAATGTTGCCAGCCTAGTATGGATGTAATTAGAAAACATCAAAGAAATATAACTAGTTTCTTACATAAGTAGATTAAAAAGATCATATTAGTTTTAACAGATGTGAAACAGTAACTACTTAAGCAGTGAACAGTTTTCAATAAGCTAACATAACCTAATAACCAGTAAAAATATATTTTATTTTCTGCATTTGGGCACTTGCGTTTCCACGACATTAATCAGTAGTGGTCTGACTACGTGATATTATATGTTTCTAAGTTCGCAGTTTCCTCTTGTTAAAAGAAACCAGGTCTACATGTTTTAAGTGCAGCAGACTCAGGGACTTCATATCCACTGACCACCACACTAAGTTTCCAACATCACTTAATTTCTGGTTTAGGCAGACTCAGGGACTTCATATCCACTGACAACCACACCCGAAGTCCAATTTTCCTCTGGTGAGACAGTTTGACAACGTAGGCAGACTCAGGGACCTTGTGTCCACAGACAACCATACGTAACGTCCATTCTCCCAGGATGACACAGTTTGACAGTGTTGGCCGACTCAGGGACCTCGTGTCCACTGACAACCACACGTCACTGCGTTATTGCATAAGTACCTCCTCAAACGTATGTAGTACAACTCTCGGTCGAGTATTTCTGTACACTGAAAACGTCATATTTTATATAAAATAGATTCTCCCATTAAAATTCGATATCTCTAACCTAATTACAGAAATGAAGCAAGGAATAATTTTATATCATATAAACAGGCATGTGAGCTCTGAGCTGATGTAAATGTTTTCTTTAACTCTATGGCCGCAGCAATTACAGATTTGTGGCATGTATCTCAAGTCATGAATAATGTGCGGCTCACCACACGGTGGCAAAGTCACTTTTCTTCAAATTTCTTGCCACAGCAATCACTGATTTGTGGCATGTATTTTTCTATTCAGTCATAATATGAGGCTCACAACATAGTGGCAAGTTAATTTTCTTACGATCGGTTAGGCCAATAACAGTGGCAAAGTTTTGATTGTGACCACGAATCATTACAAATGTGGCACCATACAAAAAAATAATATTTTAATTTCAAGGCATTAATCCTGTTCCATCGAACTCTAATTACATACTATTTTTACATTACTATTGATGCTGAAAAAGAATGTTACAATATTTGTTACAATAATTCTTCAGTACATTTTGGTTATAAAATATTTAAATAATCCTACAAGTAGAGAAGTAATTCCGTAGTGATTCTTAAGTTACAGAATCATTTAGAAATAGTCTCGCCAACGGCTCGCCATATCAGTTCATGAATATGTACAAAATTTAATGAATAATTACGTGAATTTTTACACTCTCGTTACTACGTTATGCCAAATTTACAATTATTGGTCAGTAATGACTGTATATATTTCTGATGTCAAACGTCAATATCTGTGGTATAGCGTCTGAATCGTTTTTATATGGAGTCCTCATTGTCTCTGTTTGGAGGCCTCCCTAGTCCTTGTATGAATCTGTGTCGCTATACCATTGACACAGACAAAGAACAAGAAAAAGAAACAACCTCCAAAGTACATAATAAAAAAATAGGTTATTTACAAAATACAACACACAAAATCCCTCCATCTATCCAGTAGAAACTGAAAGAAATGGTTTATTCATCAAGGTGACAAGAAATAAATTTATGACATGACAAGAGAAAAATCATCACACTCCACTTAACCTCGTGCTGGAATCGGCACTGCATCACTAAATTACAATCATGAAATAGAAAAACACAAGATGAATATTAAATTGACTTATGTTACACTACTATTTACACATTCATAAAATATAGCACATTCTCTCGCCTCTTGGCGTAAGACTCATTTCGCTCTGGAAAGAGAAAAGAAATCGTTTAATGCACGACATAGTTATCTAGGTCATAGCTCGGTGTTTTTGTCACGGCTGACTGTTTCTGGAACGTCTTTCCTCTCGTGACCCTTAATGGTAAGCGTGCTATGCTCCGATCTGGAAATATCGTCTACTACACAAAATTACGTCACGTTAAGTGCTTTCACTTCTGCAATGAAGAAAACTTCCGTTGCGATCATGTTTCTTGTAAGAAATGAAATAAAGTCAACCTTAACAACAATAAGAAGAGAAACAACACTATCATTTTTACCATTCCACACTTTCGCATAACAAAAAAATATTCTTGGCACTCATTCATCACATAATTCAACACTTTGCTGTGTATTTGTATCAGAACCCCTTTCGTGACTCATAGCCATGTCTTAACGTTACTGTGACTTAGATTTTAAGTAAGTGTGTACTCTACCTTAACATTACTGTGACTTAAATTTTACGCAAATGGGTATAAGCTATATCTTCCTTCATAGAATACCGTTGTGGGGTTCTTCGTTTAGCGGTGTATCTTTGTTACCTTCTCTTGTTCTATAAATGTCTGCAAAGTGCTCCCTCATTGTGTCACACTAATCATGAGTGGTCCATTAATCCTAATACACCTTACCTGGCAAACTAATAAACACGAAAAATCCACATAAATCATCACCCTTCAAACTACCTCATAAATCAGAACAAGAGTCAGTTCGAAGGTTTCTGAATTATAATATTACCCATCAAATATACCTTCTCAGTTCAGAGCCACTTATACACTATATTTTACCGGAAGATAATGTCAACAGTTTCTGTTATTTCATGTTATTTCTCCCTAAAAACGTACATAGTTATTTCTTGCATTTTCCTTCAAATAAGTCATGAAAATATCATACTTTCAGTGAACAATCGCAAGGTGTCAACAGGTGGTATAATCCTCTCGTCAGAAATGTCCTTTGCAAAGTTCTCATTCTCTCAAACAATACAAATCATTCATATTCATTCTCGGTCTTTCACACATGATAGATTGACAGTAAAAGATTAATAGATAATCAGGTTAGTCAAAGATTGTGAAACAGTACTGAAAGCTAAAATTGGAAGAATATACTGTAACAGCTGGGGCACCTATGCTTGCCAAACATATATTTAATAAAGATCAGTAAACCCCATAGAACCTTATTCCGTGAAAATTTTTATGTGTGATAAATGATGAAGATTTCGCGATATATGTGTTTGTATTGTCTCAAGTTCCACAGAGTTTGTGTGTGCAATGCGTCGTATACGGAAGGGTCCTTCATACACCAAGAAAAGCTTCCCACTCAAATATTTTCCCTTATGAGATAGTCGATGATATCGAAGCAATACTTTTCGAACTAACTGTAAATTCTTGACGTTGACTCGTGGATTATGCAGCTTCTTTCTTATGTCTGCAGCTTTCTTGAGGTTCTGTAATGCTATACTTACCACCTCATGGTGTTTCTGCAATAGTTCATCTAGAGTCTGTGGTCTATAGGTTTCAGGTTGGATTACTGTATTAATTTGTCTGGAATCAAGAACCAGTCTAATGGAATTATCCCTTTTCTTAACCACGTGTAATGGGCTGTTATATGAACTCACAGCAGGTTCGATGATTCCCTGCTCTACCATGGATTGTATTTCCTGTTTGACTTTGCCTCTGTATGTCAATCGGATGACGTATGGTGGTACAAAAATTTATTATGTTCCTTGACCGTGAATTCATAAAGAAAGTTATGTATTGTTCCTGTCTTGTGAGAAAAAACTTCACAATTTGTTCGTAATACTTCAAATAACTCATCAGTGCCCACATTAGGATCTACTTCGTCTCGGTACAGCTGAAAGTACAATACTTCCTAGCGAGATTTTTACAATTAGATGATTATACAAAATTTCGCTGTTGTCATTTTGTTGTAATAATGTGTCCTCCAGTCCAACAAAGTTAACATAATTTATGTGTCGGCTTTCCGCCGCTACAAACGGTTGGTTTGTAGCCCTTGTTGATAGTAATTGTTGTGCCAGCTCGTGTTGCCGCGAATTATTGCTTGGGTTGGGTGGTCTGATTTTTGCTTTGTCGTCATGCTCTAAATTGGAATTTCTGTGATCCTGCCAATTTTGATTTGTCCCCTCATCATAACTGTTCTCGTTCTCATAATTGTTATGACCATAATTATCACGTGGGCTCGATGTTCTGTATTCTGCATGAGCACAGCGTTCCGAATTGTAATTTACGTGTCCGCGCCAATTTCGGTTGTCTCGACCACAACCATTCCTTTTAATATAATTTTCATTTCCATAACGCCTTTGCTCTCGCGGTCCGCGATCTCTATTACTGTACTGAGAGTTCCTATGATCATAAAAATCATTTCTCTGGCGTCTATGATCTGCGTTATACGGTTGATGCCGCATATCACGCCTATCTTCTTCCGCCCTGTACGCGTGAGGTTCGTCCGAGTTCCATACGCGTTTATGGTCACGCCACGGATTATTATTTTCCCAATACTGATTACTGTTATCTCTTTGTGTGTTTTCATAGTTGCCAATTGTAATTCTTACAAAAGAGCTTGGAATATCTCCAAGTCATCTTTGCATCTACCTGCCAAAATTATGTGGCGTAATCTGATCGGCAGTTTTGTGAAACAGATTCGAATTAATTCCGACTGACTGTACGGATTTGTTATATATCTGTTCATGCGTATCAGATTTTCAAAATATTGCACTGGAGTAAAAAATTTCGACTGCTCATAATAATGTAATGTTTTACACGATCTTGTGTAGTCTCTGACCAGTAAGCACATAAAAATGCGTGATAAAAGTCACCATATGTGTTACATTCACGTACTATTGAGCGCATTCATGTTGCAGGCTCCCCTTCAAGATAACGTCAAATGAATTCCAGTTTGTGGTCAATTGGCCATGTTGGTGGTAAAGAATAGTCAAATTGTTGTAACCACTCTCGAGGATGGATTACGTGACTAGCATTCCGAAAAATTTTAAATTTCCTAACTGTGAGAAAATCCTTATAGTCAAACTTGTAATTTTTCTTAGCGGATGAGTTTTCTTTCACAGCATGTCTTACGTTTCCTTCATAACGTCCCGCAAACGTGTCATACTCACGAGAAAAGTGGTCAGCATTTCCATAATTATCGCACTCATTGCCGTTACCAATTTGGTAATACCAGATCAACCAGTGTCATTGCTGCGATCGATCTTTTCTTCAATGCTGGCAAGCTGTTCCTGTATTTTTTAAGTCACGTTTGTTTTGCTGATTAACTGTCATCTGCCCTTGTTTAAAACGTTGCAGAGACTGAAATTCTTCGGTATCCGCTATCGGTACCGGCTGAGTGTCATCTGACCTCGTCTCTAACCCGCTACTCAGTTCCGTCACTTTCATGGATAATTCACCTACCTGTTTAGCAACTGTCGTTAATTGAGTTTCTATCACTGAAACGTCATTGGTCGTCTGTAATTGCAATGACTCAACATATTTCGCTAGTTCCTCTGCTTGCAGTTCTTGTTGGGACATCTGTCGTTTCACTTCAACAATATCAACATTTTGTACGTGATCAAGTCAGGATACAAGACTACTAATAACTGATTTGAATTCTTCACGTAGCTGACTTTTCAACTCACTGGTTATTTCTTCAATTTTACTGATTAAATTGTAATTCACCTCACCCCGAAACAATGTGTGGTTCTCGTTAATTTCGTTCTAATGCGATTTGAATTTCTTTGCATTATTGTCATTAAATTCAGTGAGTTTACTCTTAAATTCATTGAGTTTACCCTCCTGTCTGCCATTAAATTCAGTGAGTTTACTCAGTAATAATTGCAAAACATCATTACTGGGGGCAGGGAGTACAACGTTACACCTCTCTGTTAAAACAGAAACAGTACCTGCATTTCCACTAACAGAAGGAATGGCAAAATTACTCCGCATTACATCTGCATTATTTTCCATTTTCTTTTGTGCTCGAGTCATCATTGTCGCAATACGAACGGAAACATGTCACCAAAATACACCGCTATCCTAAAAATTCCACTGTTCAATTAACTGTTACACAATGCGTCAACAAATTCAAAGACAAAACTGCTGAAATAAAATTGTGCGTTAATACAAAGCAGTGCACAAGCGATCAAAATGCTGTGCTTCTACTAATGATTACTGTGGCGTAAGTTTGCAGTTTTTAATCTCTCCACAATAAAATAATATGAATAATATTCACATTTAGTGTAACCCCCCACAAAACAGTTTCCGTAACCTCCTAACAGTAAAAGCAATATAATTATTTATTTCATTCAGTGTAACTGCCCAACAGATAACTTCCGTAACCTACCAATTATATAAAGTGACTAACATCTCAGTTAAATTGCGACTCAATTAAATAACCTTTCAATAACTGACTGTGAATTTAAACTGGTAAATTTTGGACGTCAGCAGTGCTGCGTCATGGCCCTGATAATTCATTCTGAATAGATTGAAAAATTTTACCTCAAGTAGGTCGCCGGATAACGCGTATATATCCGTTCCTATTAGAAATTTTTCTGGCCTAGCTCAGTGCAATGCTGGCCAATAGATTTGTCATGTATAAAAAGAAAGAACTGATTTTTCTTTACAATAATCAGGATGACCAAGGATTGCAGAAATTAGTAAAATCTTTAAATTGAAATGAATGATTGTCAAAAGTTACTTTTTATGAGAAAGATTATTATTAAAAGATTTCTTAAAAACATTTACATGGAACTTGATATAACAATACTACATATGCGCGAGGCTGCTTTAACCTTATATTACACCGCTTGGGCACCGCCATCGCTCCCACGACCGGCCCAGCCAACTCCACACACACGACTGCTCGCTAGCAACTACTTACTCCAACTGCTACACAGTTCCTACTGCATACAACCTGCTCTCTGGTCTGAGATTCTCTTATACCTTACATATCGCAGGCAGTGCATGAGCAATCCATCGAAATTACATCTGCTCGAGTGTGCTAGCAAGAAATTTCTTAATCATGGACCTCTTACATAACCCTTCACTGGTGGAGGATGGGGGGGGGGGCAAAAATTTGGCAGTGATAGTGAGTCAATTATACTTGCCATGAGCAACAAATTTTTCTATAATCCATTTAGTTACTAAGTCTACATTCACAGAGTATATACGTTATTGATGAGTGCAGAACATATTAAGAAATGAAATAGAGTGCAAACGCACTGAGTTCAGAATGTATTAAGAAATGAGGAAATATATACGCAATGAGTACAGACCATACTAAGAAATGAAATAGTGTATACGTAATGAGTACAAAATATATTAACCAATTACATAAAGTGCACACGCACTGTAAAGGTCTTTAGCATTTTACAAGAACTGGATACATTAAGAAAAGAAATAAAGTGCACATGCACTGTAAAAGTCTTTAGCATATTTAGGACAACTGATCTTGTTACAAATGAAATGAAGTGCACATGCACTGTGTATGTCTTTATCATTTTGCAAGAATTTAAACGCACTCTATAAGTCTTTACCATTTTATAAGAACTAGGAAAGGAATGGGAAGGATTGCATCATGGTTGTAGCACATTAGGTTGCACGTAACTGCAGTGAAAGTCCATATCTTTCTACAGACACACAACACCAAGTGAGACAATCTGAAGTTCTCTTCCCTGAAGTATTTATCAGTGTAGCCAAGACACTGAAATGTTATCATTTTGTTAGTACATTAGGTACACCAAACAGTAGGACCATAATATCATCTCCATCGCTCAAGGTGGTGGACAGCTTGATATGTCAACACCATATTCTTGTAGAATCCATGCTCTTGCAGCAACGTAGAATTAGTGCTAAAACCAAATATAGTGCTCCATGATCGTGAGGATCGACAGCACAAACGGTTATTGCAGTAATTGCTGGTAATTAGGTCAGAAGGACACATTAAGTCTTATGCTAGTCGTCATAGAATTACACTAGTGTATCAACCGATCTGAATAATTATTGTCATTCATTGGCTATTTACACAGCTTTTCAGTAGTATGTATGGAGTATTACAGAACATTCTTCATAAGTCATCTCATTACAGTAATTATTGGCACTCATTGGCCAGTCACAAAGCATTTTTTTGCATTATTCAGAAGTCATCATTCAAAATGAGTTAATTATTGGCATTGCATATTTGCATAAGTCATCTAATTATAGTAATCATTGGCATCATAAGTCATCTCATTACAGTTTACAGTAATCATTGCCATTGCATTTATGCATATGTCATCTCGTTACAGTAATTTCTGGCGTCATAAGACATCTCGTAACCGTAATTATTACAGAACATTATTCATAAGTCATCTAATTATAGTAATTAATGGTGTAGCATATTCATGACTCTTATCATTATAGTAATTATTGGCATTCATTGGCATTGCATTTATGCATAAGTCATCTCGTTTCAGTAATCAATGGCATCATAAGACATCTCATTACAGTAATTACTACAGAACATTATTCATAAGTCATATAATTACAGTAATTAATGGCATAGCATATTCATGACTCATTTTATTACAGTAATTATAGGCATTCATTGGCATTGCATTTATGCATAAGTCATCTCGTTTCAGTAATCATTGGCATCATAAGATATCTCATTACAGTGATCAGGGCATTCATTGGCCAGTTACTAAACATGTAGCAGGTAGTGAGTATTACAAAACACTATTCATAACTCATATGATTGCAGTAATTTTTGGCACTCATTGACCAGTTACGAAGGATTCATATAGTTTTACAAAACATTATTCAGTATTATTCACAAGTCATCATTCAAAAAAGGAGTTACTGAGTGTAGCGTCAAGCTGCTAGTGTTTATATATGATATCATGTAAGTGACATAAGACATATTTAAAATGTACGACATTGTAACTATTACTCAAGGTCTGTAGTCCAATAACATAGACAAAATGGAATCAATACATCAGAAAAATTTGCATTAAATTTAGGAATACAAATATATCTTTAACTGGTAGTATTATTTAGTTATATACTGATAACAGGACTGGAAATTTTTTTTTTTTTTTGTGCTAGCCATGCATTGAATTGGGAACTATAGTCGATTGCTGGGGCATGGAAATACTTGTTTTTGACTTATTGCTGGAAATAAGGATTAATAAAGTCATTCATCATGAGTCAGCTGTAGCAAGGTTATGACACAAGTACAGCATATGTGATCACATTCATAAATGATAGACACAACTGGGCAAAAAATGCAAGTACTGGAACAGGTTTAATAACTAACTGCTTATAGTATATTAACATTATGAAAAGCTTCTCCTGGAAGAATATACAGAATGGATTATTAACCTGAAAGAAAAAATGTATATAATGCTGAAAAGTAGTAAACGTCGAATTAACAGGTAATGAAATGTGTACTCAATACGAATGTACTCTAGCTGTCTTTCCCAAAACATTCAGTCATTATACCATGCGACATAAGACTTACTGTCAAAAGGAACTGCAACAAATACTTCAATAACTACATAGTATCTCCTACCTAATACAAAAATATATAAACCTCATCATTATCATCATCTGCAAAGAAAAACTGCATTATTCATATTACCATAACTTCATCATTATAATCATCTGCAAAAAATAGACACTTCATTATTCATATTCATATTACCATTTACTTCATACAACTATTCATTATCATTCATTACCTCATATAGTATAGAATTTCTTACTTCTAGCATATTTTTCCACTAAAATTACCATGTGTAGTTCTGTTTGACAGCCTGCATCAATCGCCTCATATTCTGAAAAAAAGATAATTAGTCAAGACTGCTATCATACGATGTGTATACTATATTATTGTTAATGCTTGTTAATTCTGTACTATATACTCTTCAAGACAAGGTGTGGCATTTTCTTTCTTTCATTCAAGTTGTTAAATTTCCATTTCATAGTAAACCACTGTGTTTGTATATTTTATTTCCTTACGTGGTATTGCTTTCTGAAAACGATGAATATGGATTAATGTTTTGCATTTAATTCATACACCCATTAAATAAAAACTTGTTCCTAGTGATATAACTAAGCATACAGCATAGCATGACAGGAAACGTATTAGGTCAAAACCATAGACAATTTTCAAGTGCAAAAAATGTATACACAGTATCATAATATAGTAGCAAAATGTAGAATACTGAAAATGTTGAGATATAATATGACAAAAATATCAAAGTCAACTTGTTTGTTACATCTTAAAAATTTCATAGTGGATAGAGAGAAAAATTCTACTTACGATAGGAAAACAATCATTCATACACCAAAAAATTAAAATGTGCACTGTCTGATGTCTAACAACAAGAAAAGCGACCTGCTATCCTTACCGTGCCGGGCACTTGCCAACATCGGTAAGTAGTCACATACACTCCTGGAAATTGAAATAAGAACACCGTGAATTCATTGTCCCAGGAAGGGGAAACTTTATTGACACATTCCTGGGGTCAGATACATCACATGATCACACTGACAGAACCACAGGCACATAGACACTATGTCGGCACTAGTACAGTGTATATCCACCTTTCGCAGCAATGCAGGCTGCTATTCTCCCATGGAGACGATCGTAGAGATGCTGGATGTAGTCCTGTGGAACGGCTTGCCATGCCATTTCCACCTGGCGCCTCAGTTGGACCAGCGTTCGTGCTGGACGTGCAGACCGCGTGAGACGACGCTTCATCCAGTCCCAAACATGCTCAATGGGGGACAGATCCGGAGATCTTGCTGGCCAGGGTAGTCGACTTACACCTTCTAGAGCACGTTGGGTGGCACGGGATACATGCGGACGTGCATTGTCCTGTTGGAACAGCAAGTTCCCTTGCCGGTCTAGGAATGGTAGAACGATGGGTTCGATGACGGTTTGGATGTACCGTGCACTATTCAGTGTCCCCTCGACGATCACCAGTGGTGTACGGCCAGTGTAGGAGATCGCTCCCCACACCATGATGCCGGGTGTTGGCCCTGTGTATCTCGGTCGTATGCAGTCCTGATTGTGGCGCTCACCTGCACGGCGCCAAACACGCATACGACCATCATTGGCACCAAGGCAGAAGCGACTCTCATCGCTGAAGACGACACGTCTCCATTCGCCCCTCCATTCGCGCCTGTCGCGACACCACTGGAGGCGGGCTGCACGATGTTGGGGCGCGAGCGGAAGACGGCCTAACGGTGTGCGGGACCGTAGCCCAGCTTCATGGAGACGGTTGCGAATGGTCCTCGCCGATACCCCAGGAGCAACAGTGTCCCTAATTTCCTGGGAAGTGGCGGTGCGGTCCCCTACGGCACTGCGTAGGATCCTACGGTCTTGGCGTACATCCGTGCGTCGCTGCGGTCCGGTCCCAGGTCGACGGGCACGTGCACCTTCCGCCGACCACTGGCGACAACATCGATGTACTATGGAGACCTCACGCCCCACGTGTTGAGCAATTCGGCGGTACGTCCACCCGGCCTCCCGCATGCCCACTATACGCCCTCGCTCAAAGTCCGTCAACTGCACATACGGTTCACGTCCACGCTGTCGCGGCATGCTACCAGTGTTAAAGACTGCGATGGAGCTCCGTATGCCACGGCAAACTGGCTGACACTGACGGCGGCGGTGCACAAATGCTGCGCAGCTAGCGCCATTCGACGGCCAACACCGCGGTTCCTGGAGTGTCCACTGTGCCGTGCGTGTGATCATTGCTTGTACAGCCCTCTCGCAGTTTCCGGAGCAAGTATGGTGGGTCTGACACACCGGTGTCAATGTTTTCTTTTTTCCATTTCCATGAGTGTAGATATAATTGCTTAAGTGATCATATAAATATCCGGAAATGGCATTACAGTGTGATAAATCGTAAAGTATCTTCATTCAACAATGGGTTTAATAATGAAGACATGCTGATTGCCTTTGCTTTTTCTGGTTCTCAAAGTTTCGACATGTACTACATTGGGATGAGGAATGCTTCGAATTCTATATGGACCTGCGTATAGAAGCTCAAATTTACTGCACCTACTCTTTCCTCTGTTGGATAAATAGTGTGTGCGTACTAATATCTTCTGTCCTATGTGAAAGTCACGGCGTGTACAAACCTGTTTTTGCTGTCTTCTCCGGCGCTCTGCGGCACGTTTGATGTTGTTGAGTGCAATGTCAATTATTTCATGGTGGCGTAGTCGACGAGATGTAGGAAAGGATACTAATTCTTTAATTTTGTTAGGTGGTTCAACATTTTTCAATATAACAGTCGGAGATAGCATAGTAGATTCATTTTGTATGGATTTAATTACATCCTGGAATGAGAGTATGTGTGTATGGCAATCAGTATGTCTTTTATGGCAGTATATTCTACATAGTTTACCAATTTCTTTCATTAGTCGTTCACAAGGGTTCGAAGAAGCGTGATACTTGGATATATAGATCGGAGAAATGTTTCTAGCTCGTAACATTCGAGTCCACATTACAGATCGAAATTGTGGTCCATTGTCGGAAATTACTTTCAATACATGCCCTACATGAAATAAAAAATGTTTTACAGATGCATTCGAAATAGATATAGCAGCAGCTTTGCGCAACGGAGTGAAGGTAACAAATTTCAAACTGAGTTCTACAGCGACAAAGATGTAGCAAACACCTCTATTAGTTCTGGGAATTGCTCCAAAAATGTCTACAGCGGCCATGTGTCTCAATTTAACAGGTACAATGGGATGTAACGGAGGAATATGTGAAGTCGTGTCTGATTTAGCTTTCTGGCAGATTTTACATGACGCTAAAACTCGTCGAATACGTTTCTCCATGTTCGCAAAATAATAGTTCTGTCTCAGTGCAAGAAAACATTTTCTGGCTCCGTAATGTGCGTAACTTAAATGGGTATACCAATTTAATTTGTTATCAAGTTCATCAGGAATACATAATAACCAGTTGTTGCTGTCAGGGTGAGAGCGGCGAAACAGAATGTTATTGTGTACGGTATAATGATTTCTAATGGTAACGTTATTCCTATCTGGCCAAAGGTGTTTAAATTCTTTCCATACGTTGTCTTTGCTCTGCTCTTGTGCTAAGTCTCGTAATGACGACGACATGAAATTTTCGAATGCAACTTGTTGAATATACATGACGCTAAAATTTGCTTGGCAGAAGTTGGTTGCGATGTCTTGCTGATGGTTGCTGACAGAACGGGATAGTGTGTCTGATACAACATTTTGTGTACTGGGAATCTGAACAATTGTAAAATTAAATTCCTGTAAATAAAGTTTCCATCTGCTAAACCTGTCATGTGTAAATTTAGCTGAAAGTAAAAACTGTATAGCTCTATGATCTGTGTTAACGGTAGTATGTCTTCCATAAAGAAAATGCCTAAATCTCGTAGATGCCCATACAACACGTAATGTTTCAAGTTCTGTAACAGAATAATTGCGTTCAGCAGGCGACAGAATGCGACTTGCAAAGGCGATGTTTTTAATTACTGTACTGCCATTTTCTTCAATTTCCTGAAAAATGTGTACGCCTAAAGCAGTGTTAGAACTGTCGGTGGCAATGGAAAAATTTCTGGTAGGATCTGGGTGTGATAGAAGTGGTGCGTTCAACAAAGGTTGTTTCAGATTGACAAATTCAGTTTGTGCTTGGCTATCCCAGGACCAAATGGCGTTTGTAACCGTCAATTAGTTTAATCTAGGGCTGTTTTAAGCAGAATAATCAATAAATTTACGGAAAAAGTTAATTAATCCCAAAAAGCTGTGTAGTTGTTTCTTCGTCGTTGGAACAGTAGTGTCACGTAAAGCTTGAAGTTTTTCCGCGTCAGGCGCAATGCCTTCTGCTGAAATTACATATCCAAGGTATTTTATAGAAGTTTTACCAAAGTGTGATATGCTAAGATTAACTGTCAGTCCTTGTGCACGAAAAGTTTGCAACAGTTTTTCCAGAATCAAATCGTGTTCAGACGAGTTAGCTTCTGCAATAAGGATGTCGTCTACATACGTTGTTATTCTGTCTTTTAGTTCTGTCGGAAGTATAGTATTCAAACTGCGAATAAACGCTGCTGAAGAAATTGGTAACCCGAGCGGTAATTCGTGAAATTGATAATAATCACCAAAACAGAGAAATGCTGTGTACTTCCTGCAGTTCGGATGGAGGTGAATTTGCCAAAATCCCGATTTCAAATCTAATGTGGAATAAACAGCAGTACCATGAAATTTCTGTAGAAGTTCTTCTAGTGTTTGTGGGCGATCTGTTTCATTAATAATAATGTCATTGATGTGACGCGTATCAAGTACGAGGCGAAGTGAGCCATCCTTTTTCTTAACAATATGGAGCGGCTTTATGTACGACTATCTGCCCGTTCAATAATTCCTTGGTCAAGCATAGCTTGCAATTCTTTCTTATCTTGTTCTCTGTGAATATAAGGAATGGGATAATGTTTGGCCTTAAACGTGTCGTGCTTGAAATTCATACATAAACCCAATCATAGTACCAGGGACGTTGTCAAAAACTGGAGCTTGCTGTAAAAGAATTTTGCGTAGCTCTGTACGTTCGTCGTCTGTATTTGCACTGCTCTGTTTAACTTTATCAGAAATCATTTGCATAACGTCATAGTCGGCTTCGTCTGGTGTACTGTAGTTGTGAACATACGTATCTTTGAACTATGTGGAATGACAGTCTATGTTACGTGATGCAGAAATGACCTCTGTCCGATTAATTGTTTGTTCTTCTGCAGATAAAGGGTGCTGAAATTCTAATGCCAGTTGTACATTCTCATCCTTTAACATTAAATAGAAATTTTGAAAGTCAATAATTGCGTCATGTTGTACCAGAAAATTCGTACCTAAAATAACGTCTGTTGTCAATAAGGGAACAATCCAAAAATTTGAGTGGAACGTATGACCTACAATAGAAAATCATAAGTGTGTCTGTAATTTTACATATACTCCTTTGCTAGATTCTGCTCCTTTTACTTTAGTTTTGCCTAATGGTAACGTAGGATAAATATTCTCTTTGTTACATTCGTTGAAGGTTTCTTCATTTATAACTGACATAGGTGATCCAGAATCGATTACTGCTGAAAATGTGGATGATCCAATCTTTACTTCAATGACAGGGTGGGAAACGGTTTTTTGAATAACAGGTTTTTCATGCAAAAGAGTGTCTCGGATGTCGTCAAAGGTAATAACATTTTGTGAACCACATTCTGCGTGTCAAAAGTAGTGCTTACGTTGTTAGAAGATGCAACCTGTACAGTATCTAGTCAAATTCTTTCTGACGTGCCGTTATTTGCGGAAGGATGCTGTGGCATTTCAACTATTTGTACTGTTCTGCTATTTCGTCCTGACGCATTAGGTTCGGGATGATACCTACTGTCTGGTTCATCCATGATAATCTGTTGTTGCGGATGATTCTGCTGCTAGTAAGACCTACTGTTATTAAATGTACGCTGGAAGTTGTGCTCATTACTTTTACGTCTGTCATGATAGTCATTGCTATACGGCGCGTTGCGATACGAGTTGAAATGATGTGTCTTCTGTACGTAGTGATTTCGTTGTTGCTGTGTGTTACTATTTGGTGTGGCAGACGCTATACGTGTTGGCGGCGAACATTAAAGCTTGCCGGCCGAAGTGGCCGTGCGGTTAAAGGCGCTGCAGTCTGGAACCGCAAGACCGCTACGGTCGCAGGTTCGAATCCTGCCTCGGGCATGGATGTTTGTGATGTCCTTAGGTTAGTTAGGTTTAACTAGTTCTGAGTTCTAGGGGACTAATGACCTCAGCAGTTGAGTCCCATAGTGCTCAGAACCATTTGAACCATTTGAACCATTAAAGCTTGATTGACCTTGTAAACCACATTGTTGGTTAGGTATGCTAACCAGCTTGTTTTGTTGCTGTTGTGGGGGAAAGCCTCTATTGTTACCAAAATGCGTTTGCTGTTGCTGATAATTTTGACGGTACTGATAATTAAAATTTTGTCTGCTATTAAAATTCTGGTGGTTGTCATTCCTAGATCGTCTATCACCTTTGCTATTAAAATAGCGTGGCTGGTCGTAATTACTGTATGCTTGATGGCCTTGGTTATGATGTTAAAAATTTTTGTTTATGAAAGAATAGTCTGATTGCTGAACTTACAAAAGCTGTAGCAGATTTCTAAATGCCGAAATATTTTCTTTCTGCTGTCCTGTTGAAAGTGACACTCTTAACGATCGTGGTAATTTGGAAATACCTAATTGGATAAGTGCTGATGCACTGTATGGCTCATTTAAGTATTGGTTTTGTTGGACCATGTGTTCAAAAAATTGCATGACAGTGGGAAACTCTGAGTTCTCATAATTCGGTAAGCTAATTAATTGATCCTTGATTCCGCGCTGTGTAGTCTTCGACCAATACGCTGAGAGAAAAGCATTTTGAAATTCTTTTACTGAATAACATTGCCTCGCGATCGTTCTCATACGAGTTGCCGGTTCGCCTTCCAAAAAACTGCAAATAAATTCAAGTTTGTGTGTTACGGGCCAAGTTGGTGGAAAAGCAAAGCTAAATTGTTGTATCCAATCCAAGGAGTGAATCTGTGCTCTATCATTCTTAAATACCTTAAATTTTCTCACGGATAGAAAGCGCTTATAATCAAAATTATCGCCTCTGTGCGTCTGAGCATCTTCAGGATTGTTTGATAATCTGTTTGTCTGTGACTGTTCGGAATCTAAGTCACGTACACGCTGTAAATTACCTAAATTACACTGGCTGTGTGAATGTGACAAATGTTCACAATGTGGCGTATGCTGTGACGTGTTAGAAGCTGAAACAGTTTTCATTTCTGTGACTTCTTGCTGTAAAGACGACACTTTTCTACGCAATGTGTTATTGGACGAACTTATCTCACTGACTGTCTGCTGTAAATTTAAGAGATTCAGGTGTTTGATTGAAAGAAATTGGTGACGTATTTTCTGATTTGGTGTCATTGTTATTTTCGATAACGTCAGTACGACTGGCCATTTCATCAAATTTATCAGTCAGTGCTTTTACCTAATCGTCATTTTTAGTGTTACAAACATTAATCTGTTTTTGGATTTTATGGGTGGTTTTGTTCAATTTCTTAACGTCTGCTTTAATGGCATCGGGATCCTGTATTAACTCCAGTTGTTCAAGTCTGCTGGTCACTGTCTGAAAGTCTACTGTGTGTGTGTGTCTGTTTTTGTTTTAAGATCAGAGATTTCATCATGCAATTCGGTGTTCAACTGTTTGATAGTATTGATTTCGTCTGATACTGCAGCAATGTTGTTGTCTACGTATGTTTTTGCTTTCGTAAACAATTTACGCTTCCTGTCTCTGTGCAGTATTTGTTTCCATGACTTGCTTCTTTACTTTGTTCTGTTCCTGTACGAATTTACGGTAACGATTTTCACTGCTATGTAGGTGGTGATTAAAACGTTCGTCAATTTTGCTGTTTTGTTGTTCAAATTTCGTATCTACTTTCGCATCCAGTGTGCGTGAAAGTTCTGATGACATTAATTTAAACTCGTCGCGTAACTGTGTTGCGTTTTCAGGACATTGTTTAGCGACTGCACTAATTTCATCTCTAAGTAATTTCGTTGTGGCTGCATGTGAATTACTTAATTCTTGTGCAACAGATCTAATTTCTTCACTACTATTCCTAGCACTAGCCTTAATTTCCTCACGTAACTGTTTTTTAGTTTCGTTACATTGCTCGGCAATGGCTGTAATCTGTTCAGTAAGCTGTTCAGTAGAGGTGTCAAGTTTTTCATTAATCTGTTTGAGATTTTCATTCAGTTGTTTGTAAATATTGTCTTGTTTTTCATTCGACTGTTTGAGATTGTTGTATAGTTTTTCATTAAGTTGTTTGTAATTGTTGTCTTGTTTTTCATTCGACTGTTTGAGATTTTCATTAAGTTGTTGTTTGAGATTTTCATTATTTTCATTAATTTGTTGTTTGAGATTTTCAATTAGTTGTAGCAATAATGCCATAACTCGAACCATGCCAAAATTAGCTGCTGTATTCTCTGTGCTGTGTGATGGTGTATCTGCATGTGTCTCGTTTTGTGTACCGGTAACCATTTGGTCATTGTCTGATTCACAAAAAGCTTTGCCATTAGGATGTGCACTGTCGGTCACTACATCGGAATCAAATAAATTTGACGTGTTTTGTGTATTTTGTTCACCTTCGTTAGAAATATTTATCTGTTCACTGTGTAAATTTTGCAAAGCAGGTGTGTTAAACTGGGCAGCGTTCATTGTAACAGAAAGTGCCGCGTCATCAATTGTCGTTTAATTTACAGTGGACACATGTGAATTTGCTTGCTCATTATTTAGGTTAGAATCATTACTAGTGATCGGCACGCACTGATTATCTGAATTAGAAGATTATCACTATTACACTGAGTTTCGCTAGTATTATCGGTCAAATTATTCGAATCGGCTTTTCCACTCATTGCACATCGCGATATAATGTTAGCAGTTTTTCGCGGCATTTTCACAAATCAAAGCTAAGCACAAAATCAAACAAAGACAAAGCGAAAATGGAACAAATACAATAACAACAAAGAGCAATAAATTGTCGATGATCTGTGAAAGAAAGCGTGACCAGGTAGTAAATGCGTTGCGCCAGATGCAAACTTCATTTAATATTAAGTAAATAAGAGCAGATGTATAACTGACTACTTCTCCTAAATTCACAAAAATACGATCCTGGTCGGTTGTCGCCAATTGTGACCTCTCCACAATAAAATAATATGAATAATATTCACATTTAGTGTAACCCCACACAAAACAGTTTCCGTAACCTCCTAACAGTAAAAACAATATAATTATTTATTTCATTCAGTGTAACTGCCCAACAAATAACTTCCGTAACCTATCAGTAATACAATGTGACTAACCTCTCAATTAAATTGCGACTCACTTAAATAACCTATCCAATAACTGACTGTGACTTGAAACTGGTAAATTTTGGACGTCAGCAGTGCTGCGTCATGGTCCTGAAAATTCATTCTGAATAAATTGAAAAATTTTACCTCAAGTAGGTCGCCGGATAACGCGTATATATCCGCTCCTATAAGAAATTTTTCTGGCACAGCTCAGTGCAATGCTGGCCGATAGATTTGTCACGTATAAAAAGAAAGAACTGATTTTTCTTTACAATAATCAGGATGACCAAGGATTGCAGAAATTAGTAAAATCTTTAAATTGAAATGAATGATTGTCAAAAGTTACTTTTTATGAGAAAGATTATTATTAAAAGATTTCTTAAAAACATTTACATGGGACTTGATATAACAATACTACATATGCGCGAGGCTGCTTTACCCTTATATTATACTGCTCAGGCACCGCCATCGATCCCACGACCGGCCCAGCCAACTCCACACACACGACTGCTCGCTAGCAACTACTTACTCCAACTGCTACACAGTTGCTACTGCATACAACCTGCTCTCTGGTCTGAGATTCTCTTATACCTTACATATCGCAGGCAGCGCATGAGTAATCCATCGAAATTACATCTGCTCGAGTGCGCTAGCAACAAATACCTTAATCATGGACCTCTTACAAGTTGACAGTAGAAAGACGAAGCATATCTAACTACGACTCATCCAAAAAAGAAAATACCTATGCTGGCAGGCATGTCGACAGGTGAAAGTCGCGGGCTCTATCTTCTTGTCTCGTGTTTTCTACTGAAAATCTCGTGCTTGTACTCTTCTTAATTTTACTATTACAGATCGCCTAAACTCTATTTTATCTTATTGGTCCTGCGTGCAACAAATAACTTACTTGGTCTTGCTGCTGCCACTGCTTGATCTGCTGCATTCCATTATTTAACAAAAACATCAAAAAAACTATTATTCATGCTGAGTGCAATGCATGTTCTGTATGGTGGCTCCTGCTGTTGCTGCGGCTGCTACTGCTTACTACAACTACATATAATTCAAGAGAAAGAGTGTGGTCAAATCTAAATTCGATTAATGACAAGCCAAACACATAATAGTTTTTTTTCCAAAACTAAATTCTGAAAACTATTCTTTCTCACTCAATTCAAACCGCTAGAAGCTCTTTGAACAATCGCTTCGTATGTAAATCTGCTTGCAGTGGCATTAAAGCAATATTGCAAAATAATCAAACTTTTAAGACAGACTGAAATACTTCTCAATCAAGTACATAGTGAAACAATTCCCTGACAATTACAAAAGAAATCAATGACATAAATCAATACTTAATCTAACTATGGTTTCCCTTAAGAATTCAACTCCTATCATTATCAAAATTACCGTCTGCTGCTACGCACATACACAAACGCTTTTCTTTAAATTAATAAGTGCACTGCAAATTATAAAAAATATCAACTAAATCTCAAATCGCTGCTGGCGGACACGGCAGTACGCCAGCACGGCAGCTCGGTGACGAACCCCACGCCCAACACATGTGCGCACCACAGCAGGCGGGCTCCTACACTGGCTTCAAAACTGCCACTGGTTAATCCGTGCACTGCGAGGCGCGACAACAATATCTTAGATTCCAGAGATTGTGTATGTGCGCTGTAGCCAACCTTTACATCCCAAGAGAGTATTGCCAACTCTCATAACCCTCAACCATATTTTTGAAAATTTTGCAGGTTGATTCTTGGCTAACATATTGCAAGGAACAAACAGTAATTTTTTTTTACAGTACGACGAAAAAATTAGGCAAAGAGAAAAATTGTTACAATTTATATCCAATGACTATAAGTATTTCTTGCTTAGCATCTAAGTAAAAATTTTTTTACAAAAGACTGAAAATTTTCTTGCATGGCATTTAGGCAAGAGAAAAATCTTAAAGTTTTACACCAATCGGCAGAAGTGTTGTTTGCCTAATTTATTGGAAAGGAGAAAACATGGCTCCTTTTACAAAAATAATATGAAAATGTTGCCAGCCTAGTATGGATGTAATGAGAAAACATCAAAGGAAATATAACAAGTGACTGACATAGGTAAATAAAAAAGATCATTTAAGTTTTAACAGATGTGTAACAGTAACTACTTGAGCATTGAATAGTCTTCGATAAGCTAATATAACATAATAACCAGTAAAAAATTATATTTTATTTTCTGCATTTGGGCACTTGCGTTTCCATGACATCAATCAGTAGTGGTCCGACTACACGATATTTTACTTTTTTATGTTCGCAGTTTCCTCATGTTAAAAGAAACCAGGTATACATGTTTTAAGTGCAGCAGACTCAGGGACTTCATATCCACTGACCACCACACTAAGTTTCCAACATCAGTTAATTTATGGTTTAGGCAGACTGAGGGAATTCATATCCACTGACAACCACACCCGAAGTCCAATTTTCCTCTGGTGAGACAGTTTGAAAACGCAGGCATACTCAGGGACCTTGTGTCCACTGACAACAATATGTAACGTCCGTTCTCCCAAGATGACACAACTTGACAGTGTTGGCCGACTCAGGGACCTCGTGTCCACTGACAACCACACGTCGCTGCGTTATTGCATAAGTACCTCCTCAAACGTATGTAGTACAACTCTCGGTCGAGTATTTCTGTATACTGAAAACGTCATATTTTATATAAAATTGATTCTCCCTTTAAAATACGATATCTCTAACCTAATTACAGAAAAGAAGCAAGAAATAATTTTATATCATATAAACTAGCGTGTGAACTCTGAGCTCATGTAAATGTGTCCTTTAACTCTATTGCCGCAGTAATTACAGATTTGTGGCATATATCTCAAGTCATGAATAATGTGCCGCTCACCACACGGTGGCAATGTCAATTTTCTTTAAATTTATCGCCACAGCAATATGTATTTTTCAATTCAGTCATAATATGAGGCCCACCACACGGTGGCAAGCTAATTTTCTTACGATTAGTTAGGCCAATAACAGTGGCAAAGTTTTGATTGTGTCCACAAATCATTACAAATGTGGCACCACACAAAAAAAATATCATTTTACTTTCAATGCATAAATCCTGTTCCGTCGAACTTTAATTACACACTATATTTACAGAAGTAATTCCATAGTGATGCTATTATGTATAATAAAAGTTACAGAATCATTTAGAAAAAGTCTAGCCAACTGCTCGCCAAATCAGTTCATGAATTTGTACAAAATTTAGTGAATTATTACGTGACTTTGCGTCAGAAGTTTTACATTCTAATTACTAAGTTATACCAAGTCCTGTTTGGAGGCCTCCCTAGTCTTTGTATGAATCTGCGTGGCCATACCTTTGACGGTAAAAAAGAACAAGAGAAAGAAACAGCCTACAAAGTACATAATAAAAAATAGATTATTTACAAAATACAACACACAAAGGCCCTCCATCTGTCCAGTAGAAACTGAAAGAAATGGTTTATTCATCAAGGTGACAAGAAATAAATTTATGACATGACAAGAGAAAAATCATCGCATTCCACTTAACCTCGTGCTGTAATTGGCACTGCATCACTAAATTACAATCATGAAATAGAAAAATACAAGATAAATATTAAAATGACTTATGTTACACTACTATTTACAAATTCATGAAATATGGCAGATAGTCTCACCTCTTGGCTTAAGAGTCATTTCGCTCTGGAAAGAGAAAAGAAATCGTTTAATGCACGACATAATTATCTAGGTCATAGCTCGGTGTTTTTGTCATGGCTGACTGTTTCTGGAACGTCTTTCTTCTCGCGAGCCTTAACGGTAAGCGTGCTACTCTCCGATCTGAAAATATCGTCTACTACACAAAATTACGTCACGTTAAGTGCTTTCGCTTCTGCAATGAAGAAAACTTCCGTTGCGATCATGTTGCCTGTAAGAAATGCAATAAAGTCAACCTTAACAACAATAAGAAGAGAAACAACACTATCATTTTTACCATTCCACAATTTCACATAACAAAAAAATATTCTTGGCACTCATTCATCACATAATTCAACACTTTGCTGTGTATTTGTATCTGAACCCCTTTCGTGACTCATAGCCATGTCTTAACTTTACTGTGACTTAGATTTTAAGTAAGTGTGTACTCTACCTTAACATTACTGTGACTTAAATTTTAC
Source organism: Schistocerca serialis cubense (assembly GCF_023864345.2). Taxonomy (NCBI): domain Eukaryota; kingdom Metazoa; phylum Arthropoda; class Insecta; order Orthoptera; family Acrididae; genus Schistocerca; species Schistocerca serialis. Next base: position 436,287,672 of record NC_064642.1, on the reverse strand, counting down.
GCAAATGGGTATAAGCTATATCTTCCTTCATAGAATACCGTTGTGGGGTTCTTCGTTTAGCGGTGTATCTTTGTTACCTTCTCTTGTTCTATAAATGTCTGCAAAGTGCTCCCTCATTGTGTCACACTAATCATGAGTGGTCAATTAATCCTAATACGCCTTACCTGGCAAACTAATAAACACGAAAAATCCACATAAATCATCACTCTTCAAACTACCTCATAAATCAGAACAAGTGGCAGTTCGAAGGTTTCCGAATTATAATATTACCCATCAAATATACCTTCTCAGTTCAGAGCCACTTATACACTATATTTTACCGGAAGATAATGTCAACAGTTTCTGTTATTTCATGTTATTTCTCCCTAAAAACGTACATAGTTATTTCTTGCATTTTCCTTCAAATAAGTCACGAAAATTTCATTCTTTCAGTGAACAATCGCAAGGTGTCAACAGCTGGTATAATCCTCTCGTCAGAAATGTCCTTTGGAAAGTTCTCATTCACTCTAATAATACAAATCATTCATAATCATTCATTCTTGGTCTTTCACACATTATAGATTGACAGTAAAAGATTAATAGATAAACAGGTTAGTCACAGATCGTGAAACAGTACTGAAAACTAAAATCGAAGAATATAACGTAACGGCTTGGGCACCTGTGCTTGCCAAACATATATTTACTAAAGATCAGTAAACCCCCTAGTGCCTCATTCCTTGAAAATTTTAATGTGTGATAAATGATGAAGATTTCGCGATTCATGTGTTCGTATTGTCTCAAGTTCCACAAAGTTTGTGTGTGCAATGCGTCGTATATGGAAGGGTCCTTCATACACCAAGAAAAGCTTCCCACTCAAAATTTTCCCTTATGAGATAGTCGATGAGGTCGAAGCAATGCTTTTCGAACTAACTGTAAATTCTTGACGTTGACTCGTGGATTATGCAGCTTCTTTCTTCTGTCTGCAGCTTTCTTGAAGTTCTGTAATGCTATACTTACCACTTCATGGTGTTTTTGCAACAGTTCATCTAGAGTCTGTGGTCTATCGGTTTCAGGTTGGATTACTGTGTTAATTTGTCTGGAATCAAGAACCAGTCTAATGGAATTATCCCTTTTCGTAACCACGTGTAATGGGCTGTTATATGAACTCACAGCAGGTTCGGTGATTCCTTGCTCTAACATGGATTGTATTTCCTGTTTGACTTTGCCTCTGTATGTCAATGGGATGACGTATGGTGGTACAAAATTTTATTATGTTCCTTGACATTAATTCATAAAGAAAGTTACGTATTGTTCCTGTCTTGTGAGAAAAAACTTCACAGTTTGTTCGTAATATTTCAAATAACTCATCAGTGCCCGCATTAGGATCTACTTCGTCTCGGTAAACTTTCCTTTTAATTAATTATTCTGTACTAATGGGTTGTTCTGTTTCACAGCCAAATGAAGTGATGTTATATGTGCAACTATTAGAGAAATTCAGTGATTGTTGTGACTCAAGCGGAAAGAGAAAACGCAGATAATTCACTTCCTCATCCTCCTTTCTTAGCCATCCTTGAAATTTAAGCGTGACTAGCATTTGGTTTTCTCGTAACATGTTGTAGGAATTCCACACCCGAAATCACTTCTGTTAATAAAAGAGGGACTACTAAGAAATTTGCAGAAAACTCGTGTCCTTGACACCTGAAAACTAAAGAAGTCTGATTGCGTACGTCCACACTCTTTCCTTGAATGACTCCCTTTAATTTGGTCTTTAATAATGGCAAGGTTGGACAAACAGATGCCTGTTCACACTTCTTACACATTGTCTCGCTAATTACATTCACAGGGCTGCCAGAATCTAGTACACCTGAAAGTACAATATTTCCTAGTGAGATTTTTACAATTAGATGTTTATACAAAATTTCGCTGTTGTCATTTTGTTGTAATAATGTGTCCTCCAGTCCAACAAAGTTAACATAATTTATGTGTCGGCTTTCCGCCGCTGCAAACTGTTCGTTTGTAGTCCTTGTTGCTAGTAATTGTTGTGCTAGCTCGTGTTGCCGCGAATTATTGCTTGGGTTGGGTGGTCTGAGTTCTACATTGTCGTCACGCTCCAAATTGGAATTTCTGTGATCCTGCCAATTTTGATTTGTCCCCTCATCATAACTGTTCTCGTTCTCATAATTGTTATGACCATAATTATCACGTGGGCTCGATGTTCTGTATTCTGCATGAGCACAGCGTTCCGAATTGTAATTTACGTGTCCGCGCCAATTTCGGTTGTCTCGACCACAACCATTCCTTTTAATATAATTTTCATTTCCATAACGCCTTTGCTCTCGCGGTCCGCGATCTCTATTACTGTACTGAGAGTTCCTATGATCATAAAAATCATTTCTCTGGCGTCTATGATCTGCGTTATACGGTTGATGCCGCATATCACGCCTATCTTCTTCCGCCCTGTACGCGTGAGGTTCGTCCGAGTTCCATACGCGTTTATGGTCACGCCACGGATTATTATTTTCCCAATACTGATTACTGTTATCTCTTTGTGTGTTTTCATAGTTGCCAATTGTAATTCTTACAAAAGAGCTTGGAATATCTCCAAGTCATCTTTGCATCTACCTGCCAAAATTATGTGGCGTAATCTGATCGGCAGTTTTGTGAAACAGATTCGAATTAATTCCGACTGACTGTACGGATTTGTTATATATCTGTTCATGCGTATCAGATTTTCAAAATATTGCACTGGAGTAAAAAATTTCGACTGCTCATAATAATGTAATGTTTTACACGATCTTGTGTAGTCTCTGACCAGTAAGCACATAAAAATGCGTGATAAAAGTCACCATATGTGTTACATTCACGTACTATTGAGCGCATTCATGTTGCAGGCTCCCCTTCAAGATAAGTTCAAATGAATTCCAGTTTGAGGTCAATTGGCCATGTTGGTGGTAAAGAATAGTCAAATTGTTGTAACCACTCTCGAGGATGGATTACGTGACTAGCATTCCGAAAAATTTTAAATTTCCTAACTGTGAGAAAATCCTTATAGTCAAACTCGTAATTTTTCTTAGCGGATGAGTTTTCTTTTACAGCATGTCTCACGTTTCCTTCATAACGTCCCGCAAACGTGTCATATTCACGAGAGAAGTGGTCAGCATTTCAATAATTATCGCACTCATTGCCGTTACCAATTTGGTAATACCAGATCAACCAGTGTCATTGCTGCGATTGATCTCTTCTTCGATGCTGGCAAGCTGTTCCTGTATTTTTTACGTCACGTTTGTTTTGCTGATTAACTGTCATCTGCCCTTGTTTAAAACGTTGCAGAGACTGAAATTCTTCGGTATCCGCTATCGGTACCGGCTGAGTGTCATCTGACCTCGTCTCTAACCCGCTACTCAGTTCCGTCACTTTCATGGATAATTCACCTACCTGTTTAGCAACTGTCGTTAATTGAGTTTCTATCACTGAAACGTCATTGGTCGTCTGTAATTGCAATGACTCAACATATTTCGCTAATTCCTCTACTTGCAGTTCTTGTTGTGACATCTGTCGATTCACGTCAACAATGTCAACATTTTGTACGTGATCAAGTCGGGACACAAGATTATTAATAACTGATTTGAATTCTTCACGTAGCTGACTTTTCAACTCACTGGTAATTTTTCCAAATTTACTGTTTAAATTGTAGTTCACCTCACCCCGAAACAATGTGAGATTCTCGTTATTTTCGTTCTGATACGATTTGAAATTCTTTCCATTATTGTCATTAAATTCAGTGAGTTTACTCTTAAATTCATTGAGTTTACTCTCCTGTCTGTCATTAAATTCAGTGAGTTTACTCAGTAATAATTGTAAAACATCATTACTGGGGGCAGGGAGTACAACGTTACTCCTCTCTGTTAAAACAGAAACGGTACCTGCATTTCCACTAACAGAAGGAAAAGCAAATTTACTCCGCTCTATCGGAGTGGCAACGAGACCTGAATTGCCACCGAAAGTGGGGAAACCAAAATTAAGTTGCACTGTTTAGGCGGAAGCAACGCTGGAATTTCTCATAATGAGATCGGTTTGCGTCACTGTACTGTCATGTCATATGTTGCGTGTAGCACACAGTTGTTCATCACGCATTGTTGGCAAATGATGCCTACATTCCGATTCTCCGCAGTATTGTTCGAAAATTCCCGGATCTCAACATTCTCAGAAGAATTTTCTACTCTCTGTTCCGTATTTTTGGAAACTGCGTTTGAAACCGCTCCTACATTCATGTTCGCAACCGTATCTACGTTCGCGTTTGCAGTAGCATCTGCATTATTTTCCAATTTCTTTTGTGCTCATTGTCGCAATACGAACGGAAACATGTCACTAAAATACACCGCTATCCTAAAAATTCCACTGTTCAATTAACTATTACCCAATGCGGCAACAAATTCATAGACAAAACTGCTGAAATAAAACTTTGTGTTAATACAAAGCAGTGCGCAAGCGATCAACGTGCTGTGCTTCTACTAATGATTACTGTTGCGTAAGCTTGCATTTGACAGTAGAAATACGAAGCATACCTGACTATGACTTATCCAAAAAAGAAAAAACTTACCCTGGCAGGCATGTCGACAGGTGAAAGTCGTGAGCTCTATCTTCTTGTCACGTGTTTTCTACTGAAAATCTCGTGCTTGTACTCTTGTTAACTTTACTATTACAGATCACCTAAACTCTATTTTATCTTATTGGTCCTGTGCACAACAAATAACTTACTTGGTCTTTCTGCTGCCACTGCTTGATCTGCTGCATTCCATTATTTAACAAAAACATAAAAAAAACCTATTATTCGTGCTGAGTGTAATGCATGTTCTGTATGGTGGCTCCTGCTGTTGCTGCGGCTGCTACTGCTTACTACAACTACTTATAATTCAAGAGAAAGTGTTGGCCAAATCCAAACTCGATTAATGATAAGCCAAACACATAATTCTTTTTTTTCCAAAACTATATTCTGAAAGCTATTCTTTTTCATTCAATTCATAACGCTAGAAGCTCTTTGAACAATCGCACGTGCGCACCACAGCAGGCGGGCTCCTACACTGGCTTCCAAACTGCCACTAGTTAATCCGTGCGCTGCGAGGAGCGACAACAATATCTTAGATTCCAGAGCTTGTGTATGCGCGCTGTAGCCAACCCTTACATCTTAAGAGAGTATTGCCAACTCTTACAGTAATATAGTCTTAATGATAAAAAATGAAGGAAGACTATCGGATCCCAGTTGCAAATAAATCACAGTTCACTTAGTTAGTTATTTAGTCAGCTACTTACATGTTCCATGGATTAATTTGAACTATAAATCATCATGATGTGGAACGAGTATTTTATATCCATATTGCAAATTAATTTGAACTTCTATTTGTACTCTAAACGTCACCATATTATTATTATTATTGTCCTGAAATGAAAAGAAGATATAGTGATTGAATTAGCAATTTCTACCCACCATCCTTTACACATTACAAACATAGAAATTCTTCTAAGGCGTGGAGGGAGTTGTCGAGGAGAAACTTTTTAAATTTATTTCCAAATGTTACCTTGCTGTGTGTTAGACATTTTATATCATTGGGTAAGTGGTCAAAATATTTTTGTGCCGTTGAGCACCCCTTTCTGTGTTAAAGACAACCTTAATGTTGAATAATGAATGTCATTTATCTTCTAGTATTGTAATTATGTACCTCATTGTTCCTTTGAACTGTATTGGATTATTTACAACAAACTTCATGAGAGAATAAATATACTGTGAAGCAGTTGTCAGAATGCCCAACCCTTTAAACATAGGTCTACAAGATGATCGCAGGTGTGCACCACATATTATACTTACAGCAGCACGTTTTTGAGCAATGAAGACGTTATTTCTTAAAGATGAGTTTCCCCAGAACATTTTTCCATATGTCATTACTGAATGAAAATATGAAAAATATGTCAACTTACTGATTTCTCTCTCCCCAAAATTTGCTATGATTCTAAGTGCAAATGTGGCTGAAGTAAGTTGTTTTAGGAGTTCCAAAATGTGGGTTTTCCAATTTAAATTTCCATAAACATAGACACCTATATTTTTTGAAGCTTCCACTCTATGTTTTATGTGATCACCATGTGTTACACTTACCACTGTCACAGTACCCCTAGAGATGCAGAACTGAATATGATGTGTCTTTGTGGAATTCAGGGTGAGACCATTTGCAGGAAACTAGTCAATGATACTTTTGAGAACTTTGTACACCATTTCTTCCATTTCTGTATGTATACTGGGAGTGAGTACAATACTGGAGTCATCTGCAGACAGAACTGATTCTGCTTGTTGTACATTAGACGGTATATCATTTACATATATGAGAAACAGTAGTGGACCTAAGATAGAGCCTTGTGGAACCCTATACGTGATTTCACCCCAGTCAGAATTATGTCTGTGGATTCTGTTGGCTGAATTACTACTAAGTATAACTTTCTGCGTTCTTTTGGTTAGATATGACATGATCCATTGGTTGGTTATACCATTAATCCCATACAACTTAAGTTTATCTAGAAATATACTATAGTTCACACAATCAAATGCCTTGGATAGGTCACAAAAATACCTACCGGTGTTATTGCGTTATTTAATGCTTGTAATATCAAATGTGGGGACATGTAAAAGGCATTCTCAATAGAGCAACCCTTCTGAAACCAAAACTGTGGTTTTCTGAGGACATCATTGCTGCCAAGGTGAGATACTATTTTATTAATTTACTTTTTCTTCTATGCCATTACCATTTTTCTGTCCAAGATAACCACTGACATTCTTTTCCATTTATTTGGTTTGAGGACGTGCCTAGACAGCCATCTTAAGTGTGGAGTCTCAGTTCTGACGATAAAATAGTAAGGACATTACAATACCCTCTCACCAAGCAGATAAAATCTCGCAATAAGTAGAGAATCGAACCCTAGCCCCTTCAGTTAGCAACCCACCGTGCTGACCACGCAGCTACAGAGACATGTGCGGCTGTTACTTCAAAGACTCCAACTAACGTAAATGTTCTTTACAAAGAGTGGGGCTGTGCGCGCTGACTGATTGTGAGATCTGCGTCAATCTCTTAGACAGGCTTTGGCAATTGTTTCGAACGAAGAGGAGTGGGGGAACGCTCGTTCCGGACACGCGAGTGGTAATGTGCATTTAGGACAGAACGAACAAGTTCTGTGCAGCGTCGGGACATCAAAGGAAATGGTTCGTTTTGCACCCTCTTTTGAACGACATTTCTCATTTTCCAATTTCACTGGCGGGTACACGCGCACTCACAGAGTACCATTGCACGCGGCTTTAAGCTTTCAGCGGTAATTAAACAACACAGAGATTTCTGTCAAGGAATCAGCACGGATTGAGGTGAGAGTTGTTGCATGAAGCACAGTTTTTTCCTTTCTTTTTAGTTCGTAGACACAAGTAAACAGGTAGCTTCCACTTCTCTAGACGTCCATAATACAGTGAGGTGACAAAAGTCATCGGTTACAGATATGAACATAAAAATATTGCGTATAAAATGGAAAACACAATGACGGAGCTGTCATTAGAACTCACATGGTTCGTCTGAAAGGCTTTCTGACGCACTTTTGGCCACACGATGGGAATTAACAGATTTAGAACGCAGAATGCTAGACGCATGGAACATTCCATTTTGTATATCGTTAGGGAGTTCAATATATCAAGATCCACAGTGTCGGAGTGTACCGACAACACTAAATTTCTCACCGTGAACAACGCAGTGGCCGACGGTCTTTACCTAACGACTGGCAGCAGTGATTCAGCAGTGCTAACGGACAAGCAACACTGAGTAAAATAACCGCAGAGATCAATGTGAGACGTAGGGCGAACGTATCAGTCAGGACAGAGCGCTGAAATTCGGTGTGATTGGACTATAGCAGCAGACGACCAACTTAAGTGCCTTTGGTAACAGCACGACATCGCCTGCAGCGCGTTTTCTAGGATCGTGACATTGTCGGTTGGTCCATAGACGACTGGAAAACCGTGAACTGGTCAGTTGAGACCCGATCTCAATTGTTAAGAGCTGATGGTACGGTCCGAGTGAGGCGCAGACAAACGAGGTCACGGACCAAATTTGCAACAATGCACTGTACAAGTTGTCGGTGACTCCATAAAGGTGCGGGCTGTGTTTATGTGGGATGGACTGGGTTCTCTGCTCCAACTGAACCGCTGGTTGGAAATGATAATGTTCTGTTGCGAGAGCTCAATTTTGCAGCCATTAACGGATTTCATGTTTTCAAACAGCAATGTAATGTCACTGGGTCACAACAGTTCGCGACAGGTTTGATCAACTTTCTGAACAATTCGAGGGAATGATTTGGCCACCTATATCGCCCGACATGAATCCCATCGAACATTTATGGGACATATCGAGGGGTCAGTTGGTGCAAAAAATCCTGCACCGACAACACTTTCGAAATTACTGATGGCTATAGAGGTAGAATGGCTCCATATTTCTGCAAGGGACTTGCAAAGAATGTTAAGAACATACCATGTTGAGGTGCGGCACATTGTGCCCATCACTTGGCATTATGAGCACAGTGCCTTGACAAATTGGCGACAAAGCAAGAAAAGACTTTTTGCGGTGAATATGCTGAATGTTTTGTGGTTAATCATTGCAGCGTGGATTCAGAGGGAATTATGGGGAAGAACCGCCAGGGACAGCGGTCGTCTTTGGAAATAGAAAATTACAGCTCGACCAAGTGTTCCAGATGCCACCTTGGATAGGGCGTGGCAGACCTTCGTAGCAGTCCTACAAAAATCAACGGCACGCGCGTCATCGAACTTCCAGAACTGCAGCTAATTGTGTGAACTATTTAGCGCGGATTTCAAAGCGTACCGCCTGCAGCTTCCGCAATAATTAATACCGGAATATCGGGCGCTTTCAGTTTTACATCGCAGTGAAGGAAGCACGTGTGGGTGAACATTTCGCGTCCAAGCTGAGATTCGGTGGCAACGCAACCTTCCATTTATCTGAAAATGTTAATCGCCACAGTGCGAGAGTGTGGAACGTTGAACATCCACATGAAGTTGAGGAGCAGGAAAGAGGTTCGCCGAAAGTTCATGATCCCTGTGAAGTACCAGAGACGAAGCTGTACGGGCAGTTTTTCTTTAGCGAGAGGACTGTGACGCTGCAAAATGTAGAAGTAGAGGGTTCGTAGTTCTATTCATGCATCAGTCATGCTTGTTCATCCCGTAGTTTGGAAAGTACGGAGCTGTCAGAGCGAATCATATGTACGATCATACGAAGTATCATCACGCAGGGAGCTGTGCTACTGGATTGATGAAACATTGGCTAACAGAACGCAGTATTTTATAATGGACGTCGAATGTTCCACAGAAGTGAAACTAACGCCTGGTGGGCACCAAGGAAGCGCAATACGACCCGTAACGGACTCAGGGCCGGCCGCTGTGGACGAGCTGTTCTAGGCGCTTCAGTCTGGAACCACGCGACCGCTACGGTCGCAGGTTCGAATCCTGCCTCGTGCATAGATGTGTGTGATGTCCGTAGGTTAGTTAGGATTAAGTAGTTCTAAGTTCCAGGGGACTGATGACCTCATATGTTAAGTCCCATAGTACTCAGAGCCATTTTTCGTTCTCAGGATACGTAATTGGTATACTGATCGTCTCAGCTGTGCGAGTGGATTCACAATTTCCCGTCAGAAAGGTAACAGTGCGTAGTAACTGTGGAAAATTCATTGAGTAAAACAAAAGTAACATCTAACGTAATCAAGGAAGTGTTATAGGATCTCTGCGGTTCCTGATCTACATAAGCGATTTAGTAGTCAATCAGAGCGGCCATCTTAGATTTTTTGTAAATGATGTCGTCAAAAAATGGTTCAAATGGCTCTGAGCACTATGGGACTCAACTGCTGAGGTCACTAGTCCCCTAGAACTTAGAACTACTTGAACCTAACTGACCTAAGGACATCACACACATCCATGCCCGAGGCAGAATTCGAACCTGCGACCGTAGCGGTCGTGCGGTTCCAGACTGTAGCGTCTAGAACCGCTCGGCCACGGTGTTGTCACTTACCGTCTTATAAAGTCATCAGATAATCGAACACAAATGCAAAATCATTTAGACAAGATATCTGTTTGGTGCCAAAAGTCACAATTGACTCTAATTAATTAAGTGTGAAAACATACAAATGTGAAATCATCTACATGAATACTAAAAGGACTCCGCTAAATTTCGGTTACATGATGAGTGACACAAATCTGAAGGTTGTGAATTCAATTAAATACTTAGGGATATAATTCCAAATAACGTAAATTAATGCGATCATATAGATAATGCTGTGAAGAAAGCGAATAAAAGACTGCGACATGTTATCAGAACAATTAGAAAGCGAAAGAGGTGTACTAAGGAGAGTGAATATCTTGTCCGTCCTCTTCTCGAATATTCCTGGGTGGTATGGCATCCGTATCATATCGGATTGTCAGAGGTCTACGAAGATGTTCAAGGAAGGGTAGCTCGTTTTGTGTCAGAGACAGTGTCATTTTAATGTAGAAGATGATTTGCTTTGCGGCAAGGTCTTCTCATGAAATTTCTTTCAGCATCTTTCTCCTGCGAATGCGAAAATAAATTGTTAGCGCCAACCTACACAGCGAAAAATGATCATCATAGTAGAACAAGAAAAATCAGAGCTCGCACGGAAGGATTTAAGTGCTGGTTATCCCTACGATCAGTTCGACAGTGGAACAACACAGTAACAGCTTCAAGGTGTTTCGAAAACCCCTCTGCCAGATACGTAACTGTGCTTTGCAGAGCAATCATGCAGATGTTGATGTAGATGTTCATGAGATGCCGGTGGTTGAGTTGGTCTTCGTGAATGCACAGTACATCGTTCCTTTCGTGAGATCGCACTAACGCAGCGTAATTTGGGCTGTAAGGGAGTTTAAAATCTATTTTTATATCTTTTGCCATTAGGAATCTCCTCTGCTATAGTTTATTCTTTTCCACTTAAATGATTGCACAAATTAGAGACAAATTTTTCCTTCCAAGAACCAAGTGGCTTTCAGCCAAATAAATAATTGTTTTTGGAGTGATTTTTTATTAATGCTACGCGTCTTAAACTCCCTTCCCGTGTTCAGATGTGTAAATAAGTGTAGAACTGTAACTTTTGTTTAATATAGGAATTTACGTAGAAGGACCGTGAGTACGTTATTTTAATCCTCGAGGCCATTGTAAAGACAGGGGATTTTGTCGATCATTACTGCAGATTGGCCAAGAACACTACAAGAGGGACATACGTTTGTGCTAATGTTTGTCAAAAACTATTACAAAATGCTATATATTGAAACGAGCCAGTCAATATCCAGAGGTGCTGCGGAACGGAAAACGTAAAGAAAGTGTACCTGTGTACATTAATTCGCCGTATTGTGCTCCTTGATAGTCTGCGCCAGACCAGTTTGGATTGAACTGATATTTTATTTGAAATACTTGAATTTATCTAAATGTAGGTAGGGAAACACTAAGTGTAATAGGTGTATTTCACGGACAATACCATTGACACTAGTTATAGCACGTGCTTGCTTCTTCTTCGTAGCTTGAAGTGATTCTTTGTTGAATCTGGACTGCGACTTCAGTTTATTGGCCAATATTCTCCTGATCAGTTTATTTTACTTTAAAGTAATCACGATCAGTGAATGACGGCATTCCTGTTTTCGGTCAGACCGTCCTTCAGGAAACTGATGTTCGTGAGGTATGCCTAACATCCTGAACGTCTGCCCTACGCTCTTTCTTGTTCACTGCAACGACCTTCATCTTTCTTTCAGTTTTTAAGGCACTGGCCGTATTTGCTGCGGTCTGCTGTAAACTGATACTGCAGCACCGGCCACTACATACTCCAGGGGGGCCCACTCACGGCATGTGGCATCCCCTCTATTGTGGAATTTGAGGTATTTTTAAATTCTTCATTCACTTATATTTAAATCTATCACTATTATATCCGGCCGATGGTGCGTCCGCAGTGCGTATGTTCGTCGGGAAGCTTTTTCGGAGGACAGATTTTAGTATTTCTACCTTCATCGTACCATCATCCAATACGGTAATATCACAATGAGCGCAGTTACTAACTGACCCACAACAATTGTTCGTACCCGTTTCCAGACGTAAGAGTTCAATCTGTATATAGATTTCCAACAATACTTCTTGTACTTGAGGCGAGTGAGAAAAGGCTTCCTTTTTAGTTTCTGGCTACTATTTGCGAGTGTGGATGTAAGAAACAAATTTGTCATGAGATTATCCAACGAAGTGTGTGCCCTACTGCATAGTGTTTAATATGCTGAAAGCAACGACGGAACTTCGCAGAATTTCTTAGCAGCGAGCAAAGTAAATTATACTCTTGTCATTCCTTTGGAAGGAACAGATACGTCTGCCTCTTCCCTGCCTCATCGCTTTGTACCCGAAGAATGAACAACAAACTTACGGCAGCTGTGTTTGAGAGAGCGCTTGTACCGAATACTGAAACTGTACTCAGCATTGATTAAACATTCATGAGCACTCTCGAGATGAAATGAATATTTACGATTCAAGAGTTATCAATAAGAAACTTGGACGCGGACAGTTAAAAGACTGCATGAATTCCCTTCCCTGTTTTATAAACTGTAGCCCCAAGCCAGTGTCAACTCTGATGAATAATTGTCCCTAATTTGTTCTCAATGCATTCATAGCCAAAAATAAAAAAAATAAAAAATCATTCAGCGTCCATAGCTTACTGCGAACATTAGAGGTTAGCTTCTACGACAGATATCACTTTTCTTCAGCTTTTGTACGTGAAGAAACGAAGTACATACCAAGACGCAGGTGAACACATACTAACCACCCACAAATGGCAGCACTGGCAGTGGAGGCCATATAAAGAGTGTCCGGGGGGAGGGGGGGAGGGGAGGTAGAGCGGAAACAGTGCAATTGTTTCCAGAATGAAATATGCACCCTGCAGCGGAAGGCGAACTGATTTGAAACTTTCTGGCAGATCAGAACTCACCGCCTCACGAGACGCAAACTTGGGACCTTTTCCCATTCTCGGGAAACGGCTCCAGAGACTGAGCTGCCCAAGCACAACTAACGACCTATCCTCGTAGATTCCTTCCGCCCGTACTTATCTCCTACCTCAATAACTTTAAAGAAGCTCTCCTGCGAAACTTGCGGGACTAGCACTAGTGGAAGAAAGGATATTGCGGAAACATGGTTTAACCACAGACCGGGGGTAGGTTCCAGAATGAAATTTTGAGTCAGTAGCTAAGAGTGTGTTGATATGAAACTTCCTGTCAGATCAAAACAGCGTCTGGACCGAGACTCGAATTTGGGACTTATGCCTTTTGTGGGTAAGTGATCTATGAACTAAGCAATTCAACCACGATTCACGACCGATCGCCACATCTTCACTTTCGCTCATACCTTCTCCTACCAGTAGTGCACGTGCCCGCGATAGGTAAATGTCCCGAGTTCATTTCTTGATGCGGCACACAATTTTGATCTTCCAGGATGTTTCAGTGCAAGGAACGAAACGGTTTGCTTGACATACTGAAGGGCAAGATACTGGCTTGTAGAATTTGTAGAATATTAACTACGTGAGCAGTTTCGACACTGCATTTGTGTTATTTTCAGGCCCCTGTGCAAACTGAATAGCGATATCCTGCATTCGGACAGGCACCATGTCTATTCACTGGTCTCATGGATTTCTATTTACCCGATGTGTGTACTCCACCCATCTTACAACAACCGCTCATTGGCTGTTCGGCCAAGGATTGAAACGTTACTGAAATTACTAACCTCATGAACTGTTCGCGTACAGCCGTTGATATAGTGCTACGTAAAACCGGCTATAATTGAACTGCGGGGCACCACGGACTAGAGATGACGTGGATTAATTAATTCTGCTGAAATATGTAGGGTGAACAGACGTGCGACTTTTGCGCAATTGACCACCCAGACGAACCAACTGGCTGTGAACATGATCTCCTCAATGACCGTTCAGCGAATGTTGCTTCGTACTGGCCTATGTGTCAGATGCCTTGTTCATGCATACATGCTGCCTGCCATTCATCGGCGACGAAGGCAAGAATTTATGCATTTTTTCTGGAGTCGGTATTCATCCGCCAAGTAATTGTTAAAATTCGTGGTGAAGCCTTCAGCTGTCGTATATTTTGCACAATTCGGTACTAGTTTCAGTCAATGACCATTACCATGATTAGCTCACATAAACGGCAGGGAAGTTATGGTATAACTTCCTGCCGTATAGTAGCGAATTGTGCAAAATAAATGACAGTTGAAGGTTTCACCACGAATTTTAACAATGCTGGAATTATCACACCAACACCGCATCTGAAAATTGGAAATTTGTGGTAAGGTCTTATGGGACCAAACTGCTGAGGTCATAGGTCCCTAAGCTTATACACTACTTAATCTAACTTAAACTAACTTACACTAAGAACGACACATACGCCCATGCCCGAGGAGGACTCGAACGAAGGGGACAGCCTCGCGGACCGTGACAACACACCCTAGACCGCGCGGCTATCCCGCAAGGCACGCATTTGACGTTCACTGAGTGGCGACAGGTTGCCTTTTCAGATGGATCACGTTCTACTCTCTATCAGTAGATGGCCATGACATGTAAGGTGGGAAACACCTGCTGAAAGAAAACTAGAAGCTACATTCGTTCCCTTGATGATCTCGACATTATGGAAGGCACAGTGGATCAGCAAAAGTATGCATCTATCCTTTGGACTATGTTCATCCCTTCACGCATTTTGTGTCTCCTCAGCATTTACCAGCAACGCAGTGCAAAGTGTCACGCAACTTGCAGCAAGTAGTAACACTAGCGGTAACCAGTGCCGTAATCGTCATCGGTTATAGTGGCACGTGTTTGTCAGTCTTAACGGCGGCACATGCCGGCGTCTCGACCTGTGCTTAGCGACTGAAGCAAAGCAATCCTGGTCTGTACGGCAGACGAGCCGAAAGAGACGGGGAAGTCAGTTGCTGGAGGGATACGAAGCTTTGTTTCTTGGACAGAGGCAATCCTGAGGGACCTCTAAAATTGTGTATGGAACAGTGGGCGGAAGAGGCAGATGGCAGTATGGACAACAACAAAGTGGAGGGGCTACTAGCTTTAACCGGCTGGACCCATAGCAATACCAGAAGATGGGAAGGAACTGCTTCTGTTGGTTGTAAGAAGCACTACCTAAGTGCTGACGGTGGTAACCCGGTTCAACATAACAGCTATTTCCAGAGAGTGGACAACAACACCCACAATGACAACGGCAACCGTGACACTGAATAGGATAAAGAGTAGGAAGATGAAATGTAACAGTAGATGAGTCGCCTAGAACTACGAATCAGACACAATATTCAAAAATGCATTAACAAATTGTACATACTCATATTTGTCAAATAATCATTAAGAATAGCGAACATTAGAGTAAAAATTGTGTAAGGTTCTGGCAGTCTAACGATGAAAGGAGGAGGAGGAGGAGGATATTAGTGTTTAACGTCCCGTCGACAACGAGGTCATTAGAGACGGAGCGCAAGCTCGGGTGAGGGAAGGATGGGGAATGAAATAGGCCGTGCCCTTTCAAAGGAACCATCCCGGCATTTGCCTGAAGCGATTTTAGGGAAATCACGGAAAACCTAAATCAGGATGGCCGGAGACGGGATTGAACCGTCGTCCTCCCGAATGCGAGTCCAGTGTGCTAACCACTGCGCCACCTCGCTCGGTAACGATGAAAGTGCCCTGTGTTGTACATAGATGAATACCTAACATTAATGCATAGGATTTGCAATAACATGTTTCTTCTACTATCTATAGACTATTTTGTTGTTGTGACTCTTCAGGCTCTCCCGGCGAGATCTTGACATGTGGAATGTTTGTGTCGCTCTAGCACAATATTTCGGCCACGTAACTCGTTGCCTTCTTCAGGTGCTACCTTACTGCCGGATTGGAGGATCTTGTCCAGTATTCATGCCCAGAGGGTGCCGGGCGCTGTCTTTGTTGTTATTGCAGTCAATATCTCAAAACCATTCCCAGGTATTCACGGCCAGTCACAATCGGTGATGGCACTAACAAGTCTCTCCTCTGTCCTATCATATTTTTACAACCTTTTTAAAACAATAAAATTTCATTTATATAGTATTTATGATGTGTTAAATATTGCTGAAAAAAGCAAAACGAAATAACTACAAAAAGGTGATAAACGAAGACTGTAATATGTACAACAGACTTTAAAATATCAAGTAACAGGTGCCGAAATTTGTCATAAATAAATAAAAATAATATGATGATTAGCTGAAACCGTCCGCTATACTGGAGACGATCTCAGAATCTTAAAGCGGTTGTTCTTCTTATTACAGAAATTTATTCACCCACGTGGCAAAAGATACGCAATGATTACTAGTTTCAGCGAAATTAAGTAGACGTCGTCAGATTACTCGTATAATAAAGTTTTTACGCGACCAGTCCATTTCGTCGCCGGTTCACGCTAAGCAGAAACTGCTTACAGTGACGAGATGCAATAGTAGAGACTCTCGTCATAAAAAGATGCTCTTATTGTATGACGAGACATGCTGCTGTGAAATGTCGTCCCTATAAGTTCTATCCAATTAGTGAGAACAGTCAACGAAATGGTCTGTCCATGCAAGAAGTTTTTTCCATGCAAATAGTGTGAAGACAGCTACTGAATTTCACTGAAACTAGTAATCATTGTGTACTTCTAAGATATCTGGGGGACTAAATTACTGTAGTAACAAGAACAGTCCTATTCAGTAAAAAAGAATCTGGTGGCTTAATGACTGACGCAGTGCACCGTTTTATGTGTGAATGTGAAGCCACTTGTAAAACAACGTCTCGAAGACTGCTGAGCAACGTCTTGATGTATTTATGGCATGGGGTGACACAGAAAAATTATAGTTGTGCAATTACACATCGCGCTCGTGATTAGGCAAATTAAATGGTTGAGCTTTAATCAGTTGCATTTAGGACCTAATTGTACGTTGAATTCTTCTGAATCAGCTCATGGATCCTTCTGATGTATTAAGATTTTGTGTTGTTATCGCCTTATGTCATATGAAGTATGCCCAACTGAAAAGGAGACCTTCGATGTAAACTGAGTTGTTTGTAATCCCAGTGGTTCAAATGGCTCTGAGCACTATGGGACTTAACATCTGAGGTCATCAGTCCCCTAGAACTTAGAACTACTTAAACCTAACTAACCTAAGGACATCACACACAACCATGCCCGAGGCAGGATTCGAACCTGCGACCGTAGCAGTCACGCGGTTCCGGACTGAAGCGCCTAGAACCGCACGGCCACCGCGGCCGGCGTAATCCCAGTGGATCAATCTGTGTGCCGAGTGATGGCGTGATCATATTCTCAGTTCTGCAAGAAGAGTGAAAGTCTTCGTAGTAATTTCCTCACATATAGGGAGTAGTTTTGGTACTTTGTTGCATGATGATTCCTCCTGATCAGCGCAAAGTTTCTTCCTGTGGAAGGGGAGCATGCTTCAAAAATTTATCTCAGGATCAAAGAGATTCTCGAATAGCAAAGTCTGGCGTGATGCACAATATTGGCATTGATGTCAGCACCATGAGGCAGGACGCGTAAACATCAAGGGCATGCCAAGCCCTGCATCGACGCACGTAGTCTCCACCAGTGCACCGACTTCGACAGTGGAGGAGCTCTTAAGAACGAATTGTAGGATAGCCACCCTTGACATTGCTGTTGATTCGTCGATAAGCGAAGGAACTATGCATCACACAATCCAGGAGAAGCTTCGTTAAGTCAAATTTTGTGCTCAATGAGTACGCAGGCATGCGTAAGAGAATCAGAAGATGGGTAAAATGGGTGTTTGCGTGACCCATCGGTTGAAATGCGGGAAGCATAAAACGGAATCCATTGCTGAGATTGTGGCATGTGTTATCACCCCTTCGATACAGCCTTAAAATGGATGAATACTGACTATCAGCATTTCAGCTCCACTCGTTCAAAAGAAGCCCAGTCTGTCATGAATGCCATAAAAGTGATTCTAGTTCCTTTTTCGACGAATAAGTACCTCTATTCATCGATTGACTACCATGGGATGCAGCAGTTAATATTCAGCAGTTCTACAACACGTTGCTGAAACTCTCGAATGATGGGTACTTCCCCAGGACAATGATAGGCCACTTGTGACAAGGAGACACTCGAGCTCATTGAAAAACTTCCATGGAAGATCTTGGAACATCCTGCGTACAAATCGGGTATCTTCACATGACCCGCATATCTTTGACCCCTTAAGGCGATCTCTGAAAGTTCTGAGGTTCACCTGCGACAAAGAAATGCTGGACACCTTGGAAAACTGTATCCTCCAGCAACCCAGGACTTTCTACACTGAAAACCACCACTCCCTTCCTGTGCGCTAGGAGCGGTTGTCATCGTTGTCAATGGCAGTCATGTATAGTAGTAATACTACACACGAAGTGTAACTATATTTTTACTATAATTTCTTCACATTTCACAATAGTAGCCTTTTCGTATGACGAATTTTCATACATGTATTAGAGAAGAAGTTATTTAGACGTAAGGGGATAGGTTCTTAGTGTTGTTGGTAGCTGATATTTTATTTTTCTAGTGTCAGTGGCAATAGTAGCACAAGTTGCAGCTACAGGCTATATTACTGATCACAAACAATTTAAGTATTCTTTAGCATCGTCAGTTCCCATTTTCACCTCTGATTGTTGCAGAGTGCCAGATACTTTCAAAAGTATGTTGCTGTCTGATGGCCGTTGGTTTGGTAAATTTAAGTTTATTCTATATCTGATCCTGTTCTGTTACTGTCAACCGATGTTTGTACTTCGTTATTTCAGCATTGCTTAATTCCACCAAGCTACAAAACATATAAATGTGTTATGCTTCTGTTACGTTAACTAAAATTTCTGATACTAAATAAAATAATTGCTAAATTAAGCCCCCCGTCTCTGCAGCCTCACAAACCCACTCAGCTTAAACTCCGGGCAGAACGAACTTCCCTTTTATCAGCATTTTCCGTTATGAAACATGTAATCATTTAAAAACTGTCCAGTTGTCTAGAAAGCATTATTTCGTCTGGTGAATAGTAAAGAGTTTCACGTTGGAACCCGCAATGCTGTACTGCTTCAACACGTGGTTTCAACTTAAATCATACTCATGAACCAAAACATAATGGCCACTTCCCAGCGTTGTAGGCATGCTGTAAGGAAAATACATAATTTGAGCACATCAGAAGTGGGAATAATGTTGCTGATGACATGGGCGCATGTGAGGAAATATCCTGACATAAGCTACATCGACAAAGTGCAGCTTTTCACGGCCAGGTACGTTGGAAGTAGCATCACAGTAAAGCTGGTCGACTGTTGACGTGACACTGTCGTGAGCATATATCGAAAGTGGATAAAGAATGGTGAACCACGACTAGGCGACAACGGACTGGACGACCACGCCTTATCGCAGAACGTGGAGGTAGGAAGCATGCCCACTCTGTAAGCAGGGTAGAGGGAATTATTTAGCAGATTTGGCGACTGAGTACAATTCTGGTGCAGCTACAACTGTTACGAGCTCACCATTCAGCGCACATTATTGAAGGAGGGCTTACGCAGAGCATGAGCCCTATATGCCCCCATTGATCCTACGACATTATCTATTTATTGCACGGAACCATCGAGGCTGGCCCATGGACCAATGGAAACGTTATTAGTACATGCGGATCGGTATGTTTAATTAATGAAAGAGCGCTCCAATTGCTCTGTAGAACTATCAGTTTTGGCATTTTGCTCAGCCACCTCAGTTGGATCTGAAACTGGCATACATGTGATAGATGTTTACATGTATACATGTGATCCGTGCTCTCTTCCAACTATGCGTTTTCGTGAACTTCGCTGTCTATCTGTGTTTGGTTTCCCACCCTTGTCGCTGTTACGTCGTGGTTCTTCTTCCTTCTACGTGCAGTTGCAGTGATGTGTATCGATATTTGCGCCGTGCACCACCTTTGGTTTGGTGCATATTCTTTCCGGCAAGGGGTCTGGAGTGAGTCGGTCGGTTGTTGCGGACGAGGGAAGTTCTCCGCGCGGTGCAGTCGGCTGGGGCCGCTGGCAGTGCTTGCACAGTGTCGGAGCGTGTGTGGACCTGTCCGATCGCTGCGAACTTCGTGGTTCACCGACTCAGGACGTCAAAGTTGAGTAGTGGTTTCAACTACCCAAGCCACGTCTATTCATGTTGTGGTGGTTCGCTTCTGTGGTTTGCTTTTGGGGAGATTTTCCGGTAAACAACACCGAATGGTTCTACTGCTGGGATTTAGCCGCCATGCAGTGCAATTAAATATTTCTGCCCTGGCCGCTAACGTAATTTCAGGCAGCGTCCTTTCCTCACCTGTTGTCGCTGTCCAACATGGTGCGAAACTTCGACAGCTAATACGTAGTCCATTGTGGATTATCACGTTAATAACATTGCCGGTTGGGGTTTTCATGTACTGATTGACGGGAAGCAAGTTGTTGTGTCGGTCGGTCCGTGGCTGTCCCCTGGTTGGGTTCCGACGGATCAAGTATAGTTGGACTCACCACCTGTCTCACCTAAGTGAACGACAGCAGACCGATCTCCGTGGAGGCCTTCTGAGTGCCACCGGTATTTAATTTTCTGTTGTCAGCTATTTTAAATTTTGGGCTTATGGTTATTGTTTGTTTCTTACAACTTTGCAAATTCAATTTTAAATTTATTTTTCAAACTTAAACACTTTGGCCTTCTGCCTTTACTGATTATGGTAGTATATTTTGAGATTTTGAAGTCTGATTGTGGCCATCAGCCATTGGTATTGGACATTGCATATGTTGTTTCTTTAAATTACTTCATTGCGATTTTAATTGGATTTTTATCTTTTTGACTTCTAAGATTTCTTGTTGTTAAACATACTGGCCTTCTGCCTTTAAAGATCTATGGTAATATATTCTGAAGTTTTCATATATAATTGTGGTCCTCAGACATTTGGTTGCACTTTGTATATGTTGCCTTTTGGGTTTTAAATTATGTTATTGCTATCTTAATTGATTTTTGATTTTTTAAGATTTATTGTCGGACTTCAGCCTTTAAAAGTCAATGGTAATATATTCTAAAATTTTGGAAATTAATTGTGGCACTGAGCCAGTGGCACGGCACTTTGCATATGTAGTTTTTTTTTATTTCATTGATTTCTTAATTGGATTTTTATCTTGTTAAGATTTATTGTTGGAGGCGTTCGGCCGTGAAAGAGTTACTAAATTACAATAAATGACAATTAGAAGCAAAAACTGACTTCAACCCTTGGCCCATTCCACAATTCTGTTACCTGTTCTACCCAGCGGGTTTAGCACGCGTTTCAACGTGAAAATCAAAGATCTTGGATTACATATTTTTATGTACACATTATATAACCTACAGCACAGAAATTATGTCCAAAACATGTAAGCGCATGTCTGGTAGTTTCAAAATCTTGCTTGTCCAGTGATATAATTACATGGTCGTCCAAGACTGTATCTAGTTGGTATATAGATGTTTGTAAATATATCCTGTAAGCCGTCCAAAACGTGTCCAAGCTCTGCTAACATCGAATCTACGCTAAAACACGACAGGAAGATCTCTAAATCAAACAATGGGAAATTCAGCATGGAATGTAAATGTAACAATATTTTGAGAAGGAAAATTGTTACTCGCCACACAGCGGAGATGCTAATTCACAGACAGGCGCAACAAAACGACTCTCACAATTAGCCGGCCGCGGTGGCCGTGCGGTTCTAGGCGCTCCAGTCCGGAGCCGCGCTGCTGCTACAGTCGCAGGTTCGAATCCTGCCTCGGGCATGGGTGTGTGTGATGTCTTTAGGTTAGTTAGGTTTAAGTAGTTCGACGTTCTAGGGGACTGATGATCACAGCAGTTGAGTCCCATTGTGCTCAGAGCCATTTGAACCATTTTTGAACTCTCACAATTAATGCTTTCAGCCATTAAGGCCTTCGTCAACTATAGATACACACACACACACACACACACACACACACACACACACACACACACACACACACAGATACGCAAACGCACTCATACGACTGCAGTCTCAGGCAACTGAAATCACATGACTGCAGTCATTTCTGTGTGTGTGTGTGTGTGAGTGAGTTGAGTTTGCGTGAGTGTGAGTATGTGTGTGTGTGTGTGTGTGTCTATTGTTGACGAAGGCGTTAATGGCCGGAAGCTTTAATCGTGAGAGTCTTTTTGTTGTGGCTATCTGCGACTCAGCATCTCTACTATATTGTCACAGAGAGATCTCTGTTGTTCCAAGTAATTGAACGTCTTGTACACCAGGAGCTCAATTCTGCACCTGACTTGGATGACACTTCTATTGCAACTATTTTGCACTTCTATTAAAATCTACACTCCTGGAAATGGAAAAAAGAACACATTGACACCGGTGTGTCAGACCCACCATACTTGCTCCGGACACTGCGAGAGGGCTGTACAAGCAATGATCACACGCACGGCACAGCGGACACACCAGGAACCGCGGTGTTGGCCGTCGAATGGCGCTAGCTGCGCAGCATTTGTGCACCGCCGCCGTCAGTGTCAGCCAGTTTGCCGTGGAATACGGAGCTCCATCGCAGTCTTTAACACTGGTAGCATGCCGCGACAGCGTGGACGTGAACCGTATGTGCAGTTGACGGACTTTGAGCGAGGGCGTATAGTGGGCATGCGGGAGGCCGGGTGGACGTACCGCCGAATTGCTCAACACGTGGGGCGTGAGGTCTCCACAGTACATCGATGTTGTCGCCAGTGGTCGGCGGAAGGTGCACGTGCCCGTCGACCCGGGACTGGACCGCAGCGACGCACGGATGCACGCCAAGACCGTAGGATCCTACGCAGTGCCGTAGGGGACCGCACCGCCACTTCCCAGCAAATTAGCGACACTGTTACTCCTGGGGTATCGGCGAGGACCATTCGCAACCGTCTCCATGAAGCTGGGCTACGGTCCCGCACACCGTTAGGCCGTCTTCCTCTCACGCCCCAACATCGTGCAGCCCGCCTCCAGTGGTGTCGCGACAGGCGTGAATGGAGGGACGAATGGAGACGTGTCATCTTCAGCGATGAGAGTCGCTTCTGCCTTGGTGCCAATGATGGTCGTATGCGTGTTTGGCGCCGTGCAGGTGAGCGCCACAATCAGGACTGCATACGACCGAGGCACACAGGGCCAACACCCGGCATCATGGTGTGGGGAGCGATCTCCTACACTGGCCGTACACCACTGGTGATCGTCGAGAGGACACTGAATAGTGCACGGTACATCCAAACCGTCATCGAACCCATCGTTCTACCATTCCTAGACCGGCAAGGGAACTTGCTGTTCCAACAGGACAATGCACGTCCGCATGTATCCCGTGCCACCCAACGTGCTCTAGAAGGTGTAAGTCAACTACCCTGGCCAGCAAGATCTCCGGATCTGTCCCCCATTGAGCATGTTTGGGGCTGGATGAAGCGTCGTCTCACGCCGTCTGCACGTCCAGCACGAACGCTGGTCCAACTGAGGCGTCAGTTGGAAATGGCATGGCAAGCCGTTCCACAGGACTACATCCAGCATCTCTACGATCGTCTCCATGGGAGAATAGCAGCCTGCATTGCTGCGAAAGGTGGATATACACTGTACTAGTACCGACATTGTGCATGCTCTGTTGCCTGTGTCTATGTGCCTGTCGTTCTGTCAGTGTGATCATGTGATGTATCTGACGCCAGGAATGTGTCAATAAAGTTTCCCCTTCCTGGGACAATGATTTCACGGTGTTCTTATTTCAATTTCCAGGAGTGTATTTCTAACCTCTTTCTTATACAACATGCAGATTCAAATATGTCAAAAATGTCCATCAACCAAAAGAATAATTTAATGTATTGCGTTATACAGTCTTGAGACGACCGTATTCTTACACCAATAGACATGCAAGATCCTTAACCTATTAGACTTGTACTTACATCTTCCAGACACTACTTCTCGTTTGTAAGTTTTATAGTATTGCTGCACATACACATATGTAAGCCTCGTTTTCTCATCTTCTATCATATAGATGTATAAATCTGTCATTTATGTGGCAGGTTCAGCTCCACATGAGAATGGCTTAACAAAAATGCCGAAACGGGTAGTGGACTAAATAACATTCTACACAGCAAATAAAGCAGCTTTTTCATTAATCAAAGGAAATGTGTCACCTGGTCACATTAACCACGGTATTCGTGTCCGGATATGCCACCATCAAGGCGAAAGGTTGCTCGAAAGATGCCACATGTCACGAACACACGCCGGTTAGTATGGGTTAGGGTGTTTCACATTGAATTATGGGCTTTCCAGGAAAAGTAAGTGGCGTTTCCTATCTTTTGGATGCTGAACCCTCAGTGCATGTTGTGAGGATGCATAATGATGTCATTCACCATTGAAGTGTTTTGTGGTCATCGGGCACAAGCAAACTGGTCCGTCAGACCTCGAGACTTAGATTCAGTTGCAGCATCGAACTATTCTGAAGACTGATGACTCAATACAACAACAATTGTCTTTTGGAATTATGAAAATAATTTCAGCAATTCTAATAGCATTTATTGGCTTGGCAGTCATACATAGTTCTAAATGTATGACCGCACACTACGCTTAAACAGGTAATGTTATCATTTCGAAAATTCTTAAAGTGGAGCTGTATTTAGGAATTAATTGATCATTGTTTGCAAGAAACGTTAATATCTTTTCAGAGATGAACAAGTAACTCAATTAACTAACCGCTTTGAAATTAACAGAACTTCTGAATCCGAGAGGAAAAACATACATTCAACAGGTTACAAGCTACATTAGAACAAAGGTGCACTTGTTTGTTCTCAGTCGGCACAGAATGAAGTCTCTATAAATCAAGTTATATTCCATTATAAATGAATGCACATGCTAGATCACGGGTTCTGCATTATAATTGTAACCATGTGTTAAGGCGTCTCTAAATTGAATCATTTATTTCGCATTATTTGTTGTTGGCGTGACACTGAAATCCGTTGTACAGCATTAATAACAAAATAGTTCAAAATATTTTGCTGTCTAGAAAATGTGTCTTTATGTCCATTTAATTGCAGTAGATACTGAAATACACAATGTGTCTGGTTACAACTCTAGCCATTTTGCGCTGCAGCCGTGCACTTCTTATAAGACCACGGAAAGCTTCTATCATCACTTAATACCAACACATTCTAGATTCTGTAACAAAAAAATTTCTACGGCTATTTATAAAAGTATCTGCTATGAGTACGTAATTGGTCGTTTTTACATTATTTTGATTCTTGTTTCTACAGGCCACAAATATAATGTGAGAATCATCCGATTGAAGCCGGTATCATAGATTGGTTTGATAACTAGGTTGTAGTCTTCATCGAGCAGGGACAGAACAGACGAGTGACAGCAATGCCGTAGACAACATACTAAGTAATCGACCTGAACTTTCGAATCTGTTAACGTTGAGAAGTGCATCAATGTACATAAGGCATAACTTGATCAGAAGAAAGGTTCAGTTCATAAGACTTATATCTAGGTGGCAAGGATTCAATGCCAGAAAGTATTGAAGATAAAAATTGTGGGAGACCAAGGGATGAATACATTAAGCTAGTTGAAATGGTCGTTGGTTGCGGTAATTATTCAAAGAGACCCGCAGAGGATAGTCTTGCGTTGCGAGATGCCTGTCATCTATAAAAACAAGGCTGAATATCCACTGAAGGAAAATAATTGCAACACCAAAACATAATTAACGTAGAGCAGTTAAAATTAGGAAATGCGTTTGTATAGATATCATATTTAAGTGTTTAATATTGCAAGATCACAAGCGCGAGATAAACCAGTGCAAACGCGAATTTCTGGTACATTAATAACCCTCGTAACCGCAAGAAAGTTGAACACAGTCATGCAGTCGTGCCCGCACGTTGTTGTTTAGGTACCCAATATAAGTTCGTGGGACGGAGTTCCACGCTAGTTGCACTTAGTCGGTCAATACAAGGACGGTTAATGGTGCCTTATGGATGACGTTTGAGTTGTCGCCGGATGACGTCTCGTGTGTGCCCGGCTGCAGACAGAACTGATGAACGAGCAGGCCAAGGCAACGTGTTGACACTCTGTATAGCATATTGGGTTATAACAGCGGTCCGTGGGAGAACATTATACTTTTGGAAAACACTCTCTGCTACGCTGTTCATGAATGGCAGCTCAGCTGGTCGAATCAGAAGATTGAGGTACAAATTGTCAATCAAGGTGCGTGGGAGAGCCACGAGAGTGCTTCTGCTGTCATATGAAATCACACCCCAAACAATACTCCATGTTTAGGTTCAGCATCTCTAGCGCACAGACAGATTTGTTGCAGGTTCTAAACTGGTCTCCTTGTAACCAACACATTGCTATCGCTGGCACTAACGCGGAACCAACTTTTTTCTGAATACACAACAGACCCCCACCATACCTTCCAAGTGAGCTCACGCTCACAAATAGCAATGGTTTGGAATCAGTGGAAGGCACGCTAAAGGGCGTCTGCCTCAGAGTTGTCCTTGAAGTGACCGATTGGTAACAGTATATTGTGTCACTGTCGAACCTACTGCTTCTGAGATTGCTGCTGCAGGTGCAGCACGAAGAGCCAGGACCATACGCCGAACAGGATGGTCTTTTCTGCCCTTAGTGCCCCGTGACCCTCCGGATTCCTGTTTCAGGTCGACCGTACATTCTCGTAAACACCGCTGTCAGAAATCATGCACAGTGGTTACGTTCCTGCCAAGTCTTACTGCAGTACCGCACAAGAAACATCCAGCTTCTCGTAGCCCTGTTGCACGACCTCGTTCAGACTCAGTTAGTTGTCGGTTAAGGGGTATTTTTCGCATGGAGGGCATCAGTAACTAACGCTCACGACAGCTTCAGAGTGTATTTAAAGCAAACCCGATTTGCATCATCAAAGCAGCGCTAGTGGCGCCACTCCTACGGGATTGACGCGAAATATGAGTAGACATCATCTTTCAGATGTAGAAGCACGCCAACGAACTTTTCATTTATGCTGCATAAATGCTTCTTGGCGCCGCGATTTTTTCATCACTGTATTTTTACTTATCAAGAGTGACGAAATACAACCTGCACTGGCTGCTACGGTCGCCGGTTCGAATCCTGCCATGGCATGGCTGTGTGTGACGTCCTTAGGTTAGTTAGGTGTAAGTAGTTCTAAGTTCTAGCGGACTGATGGCCTCAGAAGTTAAGCCCCAAGTGCTCGCAGCCATTGGAACCATTTTGAAATACCTGCACAGCAAGTGGGCAACAGAAACTATTCAGTTGCGATGACAGCTATGAGGAGCACATGCCTTGAACAAGTATGCTCCGAGCAAGCTATTTACGAATGTGAAGATGCGTCGACAGTAACGACGTATATTAAAAAGTTGCTACGACAGCAAAGACAGCTACATATACAGTTTAAGCCAAATAAAAGTGCCGTTTAGAAAGAAAATTCGAACGAAGCCAAAATCAGAATGAGGAGAACAGTACGCAAGCATTCAGTGAATCCTAAGAAATCGTGGTCCTACATAAAGGCAGTAAGTGGAAGGAACGCTTCTATTCAGTCGTTCATTGACCATACAGGCACTGAAAAGCAAGATGACAGAGGGAACATGTGCTTCCTAAGGTATTTTATTACGGGAGTTTGTAATTAATCTCTTCCTCTCTGTCATCACACGAACTCCAAAACAGCAGTTTCTAAGCTAGCGATCAAACAAAACTATTCGGCAGTGTAAAAGCAAATGTTTCTGCCGAGATACCTAACAGGCTATAGATGATTTACGTGAGGGAAATTTTGCCTGTTTTAGCAAATGTTGCTAAATTGGAGTATTTATGGCTACTGGAAAAATGCATAGGCCCATCTGTCTTGAAGAAGGGTCGTCGGACAGGTGTACATAATCATAGCCTGTATCGCTAGCAGCAGGCTATGTCGACCTAAAAAGAGTCCGACTCGGTAGCTACTCTGTCAGCACTATGGAATGTCAACCAAAGGGCCCCAGATTCGGTTCCCTGCTGGGTTTCTGATCTTCTCCGCTCGGTGAATGGTCTTGTGTTGATCTCATGTTCGTATATTCTTAAAGAAATATTATACTATCACGATGGTTCTATGTACACGTTTCGAAATCCCATAAATTAGAAAATGAGCGGTGGAACAGTTTCATGCTCATGGATTATGGCGTTTTTCAGAAGGAAAATCTGTATAGAAATATACATATAAGGGGCGATTGAAAAGTTTGTAGTTATCTGCGGTGCTGAAGCTTACATGCAACGTAGCGCTAGTCCGGTGCTTACACGCAACGTAGCGCGAGTCCGATGCTGTTCTGTAAGTACCGACATGTCGGCAAGGATTTGGTGTGGCATTCCTCTCTTTCCGAAGTGCGTGCGGTAAATGTGAAAACTTGAACTATGGCGACATTATTATCAAATGCGTCCAAACAGGACAGACGTACTGTTATTTTTTCCTTTAATGCCCAAAGACAAACACCAGTACATATCCATAGGAGAGAGACGAATTTGCATGGGGTGGCACGCGTGCGAAGACCACAGTGGTTAAATGGTAACCCAGTTCACGATGACGTAGGTTCCCATATTGCGCTAATGTCGTAACGCAGCAGTTACGCCAACTCATGTAGAAGACACTCGAGCAGCCGCACTACAGTCCCGATTACTCCTTATTTAATTGTAACGCCTCCAGTCTGTCAATAAAACGTCTTGAAAGGTCGACGATTCCCGTCCGACGAGGAGGTGCAGCAGGGAGTTAGGGACTTCTCCATGCAATTGGAGACAATGTTTTACCAAACGGGTATACCCAGCCTAATGGGAAACTGCTGCTAGATTACACGAGGGTAACTTAATTATTAACAGCAATTTAGTTTATTCTGGTAGTACTGTCGTTTTACGATGATGACACATGCTTTGTTTATTCGTTGTTATATTTATGTAATTTTCAAGCTGCTAGTTTAGTTTAGGTATCACTGCAGTGCTGTTAATCATGGCTGCTCCACTGTCTGTTTGCACCAAAGAATAGCAACGTTCAGTGATCCGGTTTTTGTGGTCGTAAGGCGTACCAGGGATCAAAATTCATCGAAGACTTTCGTTACAGTACGAGAACAGTGTTCTTCCACAACAGAGTGTCTACGATTGGATTGAAAATTTCAAAAATGGTAGCACATGTGTTACTCATGATGAAGGAGCCGGACGACGCGTTACCGTCACAAATGAACAAACCACTGAGCGTTAACGTGAAATTACTGACGAAGTGGCACATCGTCTGCAAATTATTCACGCTTCCGCCTACGAAATCATCCACAACAGACTTGGGTTCCTTAAAATTTGTGCAAGATGGTTCCACAACAACTCACACAGTTGCACAAACAAACGTGCTTGGACATCTGCAAAAAATATTTGGATCGCTATGTTAACGAAGGGGCAACTTCTTAGACAAGATCATTACTGGTGACGAAGCATCGATCTATCATTAGGAGCCCGAGAGTAAACGGCAGAGTATGGTATGGAAACGTCCCAATTCGCCGTGGAAGAAGAAGTTCAAGACCCGACCGCCGGCAGGAAAACTGATGCTTACGGTTTTTGGGGACGCACAAGGTCCAGTACTGGAACATTATGGGGAAAGGGGCACCACAATAAACAGTATACGTTAGAGTGAGATGCTTACTGCCAGGCTAAAGCCTCCAATTCGAAGCAAACGCCGAGGATATCTGTCAAAAGGTGTTGTGTTGTTGCAAGACAATGTCCTTCGGCATACTGCTGCTCACGCTTCTGAAACGCTCCAGGAACTCAAATTTGAAGTACTGGATCATCCTCCATATAGTCCCAATCCTGTCCCTTCTCACTATCACTTGTTTCGTCCACTCAGACAGGCATTAAGGGGCCGTCGATTTGCCTCGGACGAAGCACTGAAAGAAGCGGTGCATTCCTGGCTCGCAGCTCAACAGAGACCCTTCTTTTATGAGGGCATCAGGACTTGTACAACGATGGAGCAAGAGGGTTGAAACGCAAAGAGACTATGTCGAAAAACGATTTTCTTGTAAGTTTCCTATTTGATTACAATAAAATTTTATAAATACTTTGCGGATAATAATTGACTTACCATCGTAGTTTCGGTGACAGTAAAAGAAACTACTGCTGAATATCTACGAGGAACGATCGAGATATACCTAATGTGCAATGGACGTTTATAAAGAATAGTAGAAAAAACAAATTCCAGGCCTATACTGATTGCCAGAATCTTAAGGGAAGGCAATTTGTACACGAAAGAAGTTTCTTACAAAACATTTGTTCGTGCGGCTGAGACCCTATCACAATTGATTGTTTGGAGAAATGAAGAAAATCCAACTGAAAGTAGAGCTTCCTTTCTCTGTAACGTTTTGGCGGCGCGCTATCGCTACAGAGATCGACGTTTTTTAATAAATACATGCAAAGTGCGCTTAAGATCATACATCATAGACGATATATAGACGACACATTTATTCTTTTGATCGGTTGTATTGAAGAGAAGAACAGCA
Organism: Schistocerca serialis cubense; assembly: GCF_023864345.2. Classification (NCBI taxonomy): domain Eukaryota; kingdom Metazoa; phylum Arthropoda; class Insecta; order Orthoptera; family Acrididae; genus Schistocerca; species Schistocerca serialis. Next base: position 436,257,052 of record NC_064642.1, on the reverse strand, counting down.
TGCACAAACAGCTAAAGAACCTGAATAAGAATTTGTTTGACGGTAGAGAAGATACGGACAAAACTGTGGATATTTTGGATGGGATAGAGATGTACGAACACCTGATAAAGCCTCCAATAAAAATGTTGAATGATCAGAATAACGTGTGAAATATATGATTGTTAGACAATTTGAGCCGTATTTTGAATTCCACGTGACTTATTTAAACAGAGGAACTGTTTTCTGTCGTCTCGAAATCTGGCAATGGTTGCCGAGCAGCTATGTCTCTGTATGACAGTCTCTGTACTTCTATTTTGTTGGTTTTGTTGTTTTATTATGACTTGATAGTCACTACATATTTTTACCTTCTAATAATCTATATTTTAAGTGTGATTTGTGGATGCTTTTTTCTATTTCTGCCACTTGTCTCCATTCTGTGCCCATATTTCACAAACCACATGACATCGACTCCATATATTAGTATCTTTGCACTCCATAGCTCATACTCTTTGTATGTTTACATCTTTGACCTTTTTGTGAAACGATTAACTCAATTTCGAGACGAAATTTTAACTTAAGTTTTTATATTATTATTTCACCAGCTTTCTGTCATGTATGATACATGTAACAGATTAATTCACACCGTCACATACAACAACTCTTACACAGCATGTCACAGCTGTATGCTATAGAACGGGTTTCAACATCCCACGTAAATACTGTAGCTGAGAAATTTATACTTTCAGCGTTCGTCAATTTCAATGTTAAGTGAATTATATTTGACGAAAGACTGCTTTCAGAATGCTTGAAAATGAGTACGTATCCAAATTGCAATCGCAATAAATAATATTTCAAAAGCTAAAGCAGAGTTATTTCATTTTAAAATAATAATGAATATATTCATTCTATGATCACTATCAAGTAAGGGTCAGGTTGTTTTTTCCCTATCTGCCGTGGAATCATTGAGTCTGCGTGCTGGTAAGGTGTCCAATGGGTTGCTATATCAGCAGGTTGATGCATTACGAAGCGATTAGAAGACAGTAATATCCGAGATCAATGCTGAAACTGAAATAGCATCAACGCATGGTGCTGGAATAACTCGATGCGGCTGTAACCAATGTTAGCGCAATATTCATTACTGCAGGAAATGAAGTGAGATTGTAGGAGAAATTAAGTTATTACTGCATCACAAAAATTTTCGCTTATGTTAATTTGACATGTACTGGGTGGGTGTAATTAAAGTGTAGCTGCTCGCGGAGGTCCAGCCTGCGCTGTAATTATCGTATGTCAGCGAAACTTGGTAGATAGGCAAATGCATTAACGTGGAACAATATAGACCAGTAAAAATTAGTTCCAATTTTGTGTACCAGATGCGAATCTGGCATAGACAGCACCTCGTCGGCATCTCTGGTGTTAATGTTGAACAACGCGGCCATTAATAACATATTCAACAGTATGACTTCCACACTTGTTTGACCTTTCCTGCTCTCATGCCGTTCCTAATCAATTACACACAGAAACACTGCAATCCATTTGTCTTGCATTCACAGCGCCAGATTGGCACCTGTTGGCCAAACCTGGAACTTATTTTTTTTTAACATAAATCAGTTCCGCATTAACGCATTAGAATTTCTGCTGATTTTCGCTGCCATACGATAGTTACAGCCCACATTGGACATGTCTGAGTAGCTGCACTATAATTATAGGCAGCCTGTTATGACTGTACATACGTTAAGAAAATAATAATTCGTATCAAAATGTTATTGCTGGTTAACAACAGTTGAAAGAGTTAGTGGACGATACAAGAGAAATCTACTTTAAATTGTTTTACTCTTTCAAAGATTAAGCCACGTGTTTTACGTGAGCTAATCAGACGCATCCACTTCCCTGTAATGAAACTGCCATTCACTAATGTATAATTTCGACCGAGCGGTGTCCATTGAAATGCTTTACACGCGGTAGTGAGAAGGAGGAAGACGTTCTCTGCAACAGTCGCGCCCGCAGGTAGAACCGGGGCGCCTCAGTGGCGCCTTTAATGAGGCGGAAAAACGAAGAACTTCCCGGCCGACAAACAAAAGGGGCTGAATATAAATACAGTAGCAGCAGCAGCCGCCGAGCTGCCGCTCTGCCGGCGGACGGCGAGATAAAGCGTTCTGCTGTAGCTTTCCTCGCCTCGCCTACACTCGACTCGCCTTGCAAAATCGAGCACCGCAACGAAAATGAACCTACATGTACGTGTGTGTGTGTGTGTGTGTGTGTGTGTGTGTAAGCTCACGCTTCCTGCGTCTGAAGAAAGATTACGCAATTCTTCAACATGAATGCTCTGCGTTATGTTACTTTGAAATCTTTTAAGATCGGCAGGAGACAACTGTGTGCGAATCTTATAGTAAATACACGAGTTAAAAGTCTGTTTCCCGGAAAGTGGCAGAGGTAGTGTTGGTGCAAAGATGATTTTCTGAAAAACTACGCTTGAGATATTAAATCACCTTTCGGGCGTGATCCGAGATATTCTGTAGCCACTTCATCTTACTGTGGATCCATATTTCACATCTCAGTTTCAAGCCTCTAACCAACAGCTAGTATTTTAACTATTTTTTTCCCCGTTCTCACAGCTCAGTTTACAAGTGAACAGTCCTACTTCAGGTTTTTTTCAACAGTAGTTTTCTTAACTTTTCTCCTGTTTACACATTCTGAACAGTATCACGTGAAACATGTATTTGCAGAAGTGGCGTATGAACTTCACATTTTCACCAACTGAACAGTTATAATAAAATTAAAATTATAATGACGGTTTGTCAATTACGAAAGTGGCAGCGGCGCGCAGAATCTTAAAGTTGCTCAACAGCGGGAAGGCGCCGTGGCATTATACCTACATGATCGTGCATCATTTGGAAGACCTTGCTCCTCTTCTAGCACCTGTGTATCGTACGTAGCTGAGACGGCGATGTTCTCCTAATGATTGGACAAACGTGCAAGACATTCCCCTTCTCATCACAGGTGTTTGAAATGACGCACAGAACTACAGGCCTATATAAGTATTGTCTTCTGCTGTAGAAGTTTGTAACACGTTTGTTGTTCATATATTATGGCATATAGTGATAATGATAATCTCCTGCGGAAATGGCACCCATAAGCAACTGAGAAAGTTTAAAGCAAATAAATCACCAGGTCAGGATGCAGTTCCAAATCGGTTTTGCAGATTGTCTCCCACAGTGTTGAGCCGTTACTTAGCTTTCGTTTATTGCGAATCTCTCCCCGCCGCGTAGCCCCGAAGTGACTCAAAAAAAGCCCAGATGACTACCTCACGTGAAGAAGGGTAAAAGAACGCATCCGAAAATTACAAACCAATATCCTGGTGAGCAAGATGTATGAGATAGGCAAAATATCCTCAGACTTCAAGGAGAATATAATAATTCCAATCCCAAGGAAATCAGTTCTTGAGAGGTGTGAAAATGAAACGTCCCCTTAGAAAAATTTATGAATTACTGTGCTGATAAACCTCTTACATTTTTTGCTTGCATTGTTTGCTTTTCAAACAGCTGAGCAAAACTGAACGTACTCAAACATTTACTAAAGTGACACACAATACTTTTAGCGCAACGCAATCTGACTTTCAATAATCGCTACAAAAGAATGGCCCTATACCTTTCACAATTCGCTTACCTCACAAAGATCTTCCTTACTCAAGCTATTGCAATACAGCGAGCGCCACTACTGCCAGCTAAATAAAAGATTCAAACTGCTGAAGGCACTAACTACTGATAGGCATAGTTAGCAAATGAAAGATTTTGATAGAGAACAAACAATGTATTTACCTTAATAGTGTTGAAAAGTCATAATATACATAGCAGTTCATGACATCCAGTCTCACAAATTTCAAAACTCCGCCATCTCTCTCCCCACATTCACCACTGCTGGCGGCTCACCTCCCAACTGCGCAACGCTACGCGCTGTTCACATCCAGCTGCCGCTGCCCAACATTACAATGGCAGACAACAATGCAAACTAGCCACAGACTGCACACAGCACAGCCAGTGATTTTCATACAGAGTGCTACGTGGCGTTACCAATATAAAAACCTAAACAGCCTACTTACAAAAATTATCGAACTATCAGTTTAATAAGTCACGGCGGCAAAATACTGACACGAATTCTGTAAAGACGAATGGATAAGCTGGTAGAACACGACCACGGAGAACATCAGTTTGGATTCCGTCGAAATGTTGGAACACGTGAGGCATTACTGAAGCTACCACATATCTTAGAAGATAGATTAAGGAAAGACAAACCTACGTTTCTAGCATTTGTAGACTTAGAGAAATCTTTTGACAATGTTGACTGGAATACCCTCTTCCAAAATCTGAAGGTGGTAGGGGTCAAATACAAGGAGCGAAAGGCTAATGACAATTTCTAAAGAAATCAGATGGCTGTTAAAAGAGCCGAGGTGGATGAAAGGGAAGCACTGGTTGAGAATGGAGTGAGACAGGATTGTAGCCTATCCCCGATGTTATTCTATCTGTATATTGAGCAAGCCGTGAAGGAAACAAAAGAAAAATTCGGAGTAGGAATTAAAATCCAAGGAGAAGAAATAAAAACTTTGCGGTTCGCCTATGACATTGTAATTATGTCACAGACAGCAAAGGACCTGGAAGGGAAGTCGAACGAAATGGGCAGTGTCTTGAAAGTAGGATATGAGATGAACATCACCAGAAACAAAACAAGGATAATGGAATGTAGTCGAAATAAATCAGGTGATACTGACGGAATGAGAATAGGGAAAGAGACACTTAAAGTAGTAGACGAGTTTTGCTATTTGGGCAGCAAAATACCTGATGATGGCCGAAGTACAGATGATATAAAATGTAGACTGGCAGTGGCAAGGAAAGCGCTTATAAAGAAGAGAAATTTGTTAACATCTAGTATAGATTGAAGTGTCAGGAGGTCCGTTCTGAAATAATTGTATTGTGTGCCGCCATGTATTGAAGTGAAACGTGGAGGATAAATAGTTTTCACAAGAAGAGAATAGAATCTTTCGAAACGTGGTGCTACCGAAGAATCCTGAAGATTAGATCGGTAGATCACATAACTAATGAGGAGGTATTGAATAGAATTGGGGAGAAGAGAAATTTGTGGCACAACTTGACTAGAAGAAGGGATCGCTTGATAGGTCACATTCTGAGGCATCAAGGGATCAGCAAATTAGTATTAGAGGGCAGCTGGGGGATAAAAATCGTAGAGGGAGACCAAGAGATGAATACACTAAGCAGATTCAGAAGTAAGTAGGTTGCAGTAGTTACTCAGAGATGAAGAACCTTGCACAGCGTAGGGTAGCTTAGAGATCTGCATCAGGCCAGTCTTTGGACTGAAGACCGTAACAACAGCGACATCCTTAAAATTTCCCTTCTGAATTCTTGGACATATTCTCAGTTCCAGTATAATACATTTCCTTGAGAAGGTGAGGTTTCCGTCGGCCAAAATATGCACGGGTTTATATAGCTTCGCTGGTGCGAACCTCAACTTGCCGCACGATATCCTGCGAACCATCGATGAAGGGCATCAGGGATATTTCATATTTCCAGCTTTACGGAGATCGTTTGGCGCAGTGGCGCACATAGGCCTTTAACGAAGGTACGAGCATACGGAATATGTTCCCAGGTACGTGAGAGGCCTCAAGACCTTTTATCAAGTCAAGGATATCGGCAGTAGCGCCCCAGGGAAGTGCGATAAGACCCCACTAGTTGTCTGTGTACATTAATGATTGACGAACTGCGTGAGTAGCAAGAAGCACCTATCTGCTGATGACGGTGTGGTGTTCGGGAAGGTGTCGTCGTTGAGTGACTGTAGGGGGATACAACATTCCTTACACATCATTTCTAGTTGTTGTGAAGTATAAAACTTGCTCTACATGTAGAAAAATGTAAATTAATGCAGATGAGAAGGAAACACAATCCCGTAATGGTAAAAAACAGTGTTAGTAATCGCTGCTTGAATAAATAGCTTGACATTATGTTACGTAGTGATATAAAATGAAACGAGCAACTTAAGGGTGACACTTTGGGAGCGATTGGACGACGCCGGTTTATGGGAAGAATTGTAGAAACAAGTAATTCATTTACACTCCGACCCATTCCTGACTGTCACTCGAGAATCTGCCATCCCCAACAGGTCGCATTAAATGAAGACATCGAATCAATTCAGCGGCGGCTTGCTGGATTTGTTACCGGTAGTTTCGGTCGAGATGCGATTGTTGCGGAGATACTCCGTGAACTCAAATGGGAATCAGTGGTGTGGTGACGACGGTCTCGTAGCGAAACCCTACTGAAAAACTCTAGGGCAACGGCATTTGAAATTGACTGCAGAAGAATTCTACTATCTCCAACGTACATTTCGCGTAACGACCATGACTGTGAGAGAAATTACGGCTTGTACGGAGACATATAGAGAGTCGTTTATCCCTCGCTGTATTTTCCAGTGGAACAGGAAATAAAATGGCTAGTAATGGTTAAAGGTACCCTCAACCTTGCTCCGGAAGGCGGCTTGAGTAGTATGTATGTAGATGTAGTCAATCATAAAATGCAAATTCCATCCTGCCAGAGTTGCTCCACCAACAGTAACAAGGTAGCTAGTCCATTTCAACGAACTGCAATATCGTTTTGCTACATTATCTCTAAAATGCAGCGTAAATATTAAACGCGCTGTGAGATACTCGCTCAGAACAACGATAGTCTGGAACCCACCTCTCTCGGGTCTCTACAAGACACAAAAGGCAGTACAAACAGGACCCCAGGGTAATGCTGAGTTCCTTGCCTTCCAGAAGCGGGTTGACACTGTTTCTCACCATCATAGAATCAACAAAATACAATAGTACGGAATATCAGACCAACTTTCTCATTGTATGAAAAAGTTCCTAGGAAATACAACAAAACATGCCGTTTTAACGGGGAGAATGCTCCAGACATAAAAATAACTGTTGCAGGAACTGCAGCGGAAACATCGCATAAAGCATAACAAATGTAAACAAAGGCAAACTCTTAAAAATTGGCGATCCTTTACAAAAGCTCGAAATTTAGCGCGTACTTCAATACGCAATGCTTATAATAGTTTCTACAACGAAACTTTTTGTCGAAACCTGACACAAAACCCAAAGACATGCTGGTCGTATGTAAAATATGCAACTGTCAAAACACAGTCAATGCCTTCTCTGCTGTCTATCAATGGAAATACTGAAACCTCCTGGGAGATTAGAACTGTGTGCCGGCCCGAGACTCGAACTCGGGACCTTTGCCTTTCGCGGGCAAGTGCTCTACCAACTGAGCTACCCAAGCACGACTCACGCCCCGTCCTCACACCTTTAATTCCGCCAGTACCTCGTCTCCTACCTTCCAAACTTCAGAGAAGCTCTCTTGCGAACCTTGCAGAATTAGCACTCCTGGAAGAACGGATATTGCGGAGACATGGCTTAGCCACAGCCTGGGGGTTGTTGGTAGAGCACTTGCCGGCGAAAGGCAAAGGTTCCGAGTTCGAGTCTCGGTCCGGCACGCAGTTTTAATCTGCCAGGAAGTTTAATACCAGCGCACACTTCACTGTAGCGTGAAAAATTTCATTCTACTGGAAATGCTGTCGATGAAAGCGCTGCCAAAGAAGAATTACTAAACACAGCCTTCCGACATTACTTCACCAAAGAAGACGAAACAGATATTCCAGAATTCGAAACAAGAACAGCCACCACCATGAGTAACTTAGAAATAGATGTCCTCGGAGCGCTGAAGCAACTTAAATCACTTAATAAAAGCAAGCCTTCCGGTCCACGCCGTATATCAATTGGGTTCCTTGCAGAGTAAGCTTATGCAATAACTCCACACTTAAAATAGAACCGCTAATGTCAAAATGCAGCGGGATTGTGGAACATATATTGTGTCCGAAAATTATGAATTACCTCGAAGAGAATGGTCTATTGACACACAATCAACACGAACTTAGAAAGCACCGTCCAGCTCTTTACTCACACGAAGTGTTGAGTGCTATTGACAAAGGACTTCAAATCGAATCCTTATTTCTAGATTTCCGGAAGGCTTTTGACACTGTAACTCACAAGGGACTTGTAGCCAAATCGCGTGCTTATGGAATATCGTCTCAGTTGACATTATTTGTGATTTCCAATCATGGTGGTCATAGCTCGTAGTAATTGACGGAAAGTCATCGAGTAAAACAAAAGTGATTTTTTGCCTTCTCCAAGGTAGTTTCATAGTCGCTCTGCCATTCCTTGTCTGTACAAATGATTTAGGAGACAATCTGAGCAACGATCTTACATAGCTTGCAGACAATTCGGTCGTTTATTGTCTAGTTAAGTCATCAGAAGATCGAAATAAAATGCAAAACGATTTGGAAAAGAAATCTGTATGGTGCGAAAACGGGCAACTGAACTTAAATAATGAAATGTGTGTGATCATCCACGGGAGTGCTAAAGGCATCCGTTAAACTTAGGTCTCCTGATGGATCAGTCAAATCTAAAAGCTCTAAATTCAACTGAAAACCTAGGAAATACAAGTAGTTGAAAAGAGCTCATAGGAACTGTTGTGAGGAAGGCGATTCAAAGAGTGCGTTTTATTGGCAGAACACTTAGAAGATGTTACAGATCTACTAAACACGCTGCCTACATTACACAAGTCCGCCCTCTTTTGGAGTACTGCTGCACTGTGTGGGATCCTTTCCAGACAGAATTCGCGAGCTGCATGAAGAAAGTTCAGAGAAGAGCAGCAAGTCTTGTATTATTTGGAAATAGGGGAGAGAGTGTCACTGATACGATACAGGATTTGGGATGGACATCGTTAAAACAAAGGCGGTTTTCGTTATGCCGTAATCTTCTCACGATATTTTGATCACAAACTTTTTCCAACTTTCTCCTCCGAATGCGCAAATATTTTGTTGACGCCGATCTACCCGGGGAGAAATGATCATCACAATAAAAGTAAGGGAAATCAGAACTAGCACGGAAATATATGGGTGTTCGTCTTTCCCGTGCGCTCTTCGAGACTGGAATAACAGAGTATTATTGTGAAGGTGGTTCGATGAACACTCTACCATTGAAGTATAATTTGCAGAGTGTCCTTGTAGATGTTGATGTGGATGTAACTTCTGTCGCACGCCAGCTGAAAATTATTCTGCCTTTGTGTCGAAAGTTACTTGAGGCTAATCGTGGATGATGCTTTTAAACACAGAGAAGTAGTAATGCTTATAAAATAGTACCGAGGTGTAGGATGACCTGCAGAGAGCTGATGCTTGTTGCAATGTTCGCCATTGACTCTCAACATGCACCAATCCAACTGAAGTATCTGCCTGTGCGAATTGTGAATGAGCACGCAGGAACAACAGCAATGGAGTAGAGCGGAAATTTAGCCAGTTTCTTCTGAATATTATTGCAAGAATATGTAACACTACACGTAATGGTGCAGCTCTTATGAGAATTACAGGAAGAGACAACAGTAACAAGCAGCTCTGTTGGAATATTCGTAAGAAGCCCTAGAACGTCGAGGAGTAGAACGACGCCCAGGTCTGCTGTCAGTGTCCGCTTGCATGTAAAATCTATCCAGGATTGGTGAGATCGTCACTGGTTGGAAGCTACTCTGTATGAAGAACTGTGATGAACTGCGGAGCAGTCAGTACAGCTGCCCGGTTTAAGGCCATGAGATGACTGCCTTTTATTTTTTTTTTTCCTACGCTGAATCTCCATCTGAGCCGTGGCACTATTAAGATAGTTGAATGTTCTGTCTGGCGCCACTAGCTCAAGGATAGTATAGACTATCCCTCTTACGGCCCCGTTGCCAATATCTATGAGGAAGAGTTGGTATTTGTGGGTTGTGTCCTCAGAAGCTGTTTGCTTGCCGATATACATACGGGATCGCTGCCCCGAGAAAGGGGCACCAAGTTTGGGGATCAGCGTTGCGTCGCGACAAGAGGCGGTCACGAGGTCCGAGTGGCCGAAGCCGCGACCTACGCAAGGAGGGCCTGCGCAGAGTGCTTCACCGGAGTCGGTGTCGACTACAAGCAGCAGGCAACATTTGTGTCGGACGACCGCTCGTGGTGTAGCTGCCCCCTTCTACATGGCTGTCATTGGCAGCACTCAGCAACCACCGCGACACACCGTGGATCCATGAAGCAGCTTGCTGATAAAGGGGAGTAATATTCTGTAATCCTCGTGGTGATTCGTGTCATTTCCTGGTTTGTACCCGACCCTCAGGGTTTTACTCGGCCGGCTCTTTGGTCGAAAATATAGACCGTAGTATTGTACTAGACAATAGTTGTCGTTTGAAAATTTGTTCTGATATTATATTGCTCTTCCTTTCTAGTTTACACCCGATGATTAATGTTTTAATGAATCAACTCCTGGTTGGAAATGCAGTCAGAAGATTGTACCAAGACACAGGTTTCCGTTAAACAAACAGGGGTCTAGTGGCTAGATTTAGATGTTAACCGGTTCAATTTCTTGATTGTAATTGCATTTGAGATAATCCGAACTACCAGTTGTACTAAGCTCTGCGTTCCTGTCTTAGGACGACCGGGTCATTATTCGCGTATTTTTAATTGGATCCTGTGGTTCCACCAAATGAGTTCTCTTGTAACAAGTGCTCATACGTAATGTTTTGAAACGTTCCTTCAGAGCGGCCTTTATAACTGAAAAATAATTTAACTTTTGACTTATTAACAGCCAACTGTTACTTGAGCTATAGTCAGAATAAGATTGTCAAAAGGGATGGGTTGGGATCAAGTCGCACGTTGGTTGCTGATAGAAATGAAAAGATTGCTCGCTTTGAAGCAAGCCTTATCAATGTCATAATTGTTGGGTAATTTGTTTAATCTTTACGCTTAGGTGCGCATCTTAACCCCGAGCTTTCGACAATCAGTGCCCAAATTAAAAAAAAGAAAAATATGACATCTGCTTGAGTAATTGAAGCACTCTTGTCATCAATATTAATTATATGTGTAGAAGAAGGTTACTTAATAGGAAAAAGTGTGTCCAGCACGGTGGTAAACACTGCTGTTTCACCTGATAACGGGCGGGCTGCAGGTGCGGCCCTTTGTAATTACTGTCATGTTTTTCCTGTTTTGTTTCTCTTGTGAAGGGTTGTTCATTTCACAAATTTGTTAATTTGTAAACAAAGAAAATTTATGATTATATATTGTTAAATGAACAGGTTACGTGAAAAGCAACTTATATTGGTCGATCCTCCCTTCCATGTTTTCCTTAATACCAGTAAATATCACCATTTTGACTTCGAACTGTGAGGTGTGTAGATGCAGGGAATCATTTCATTAATACACTTCTGAAGTCAATTTATCAAAGCCCATATGTCAGCATACCTCCATTCGGTGGAATGACGTCATATTGCTTTGTACCATGGAACGTGACTCCTCATACCTGTGGCATGGGCGAGCAACAGTACGATCTAGAGTTTGCTTGTTATGAACGGTGTCTCAAAGGACATCAGTCCCACGATACAGTTTCGTTGTGGCTGCCCGGAGGCTGAATACCGCATGAGTACATCTAAGGCGGAGGCGTGTAGTGCGGACTATTTCCGGGCACCTGGCATGCGGAGGAAAATAGTCCCGGGGCTGGAAAAAATTTGGATATTTGTGTAAAGTTCCTGTGGGACCAAAGTGCTGAAGTCATCGGTCCCTAGGCTTCCACAATACATAATGTAACTTAAACTAACTTACGCCAAGGACAACGCACACAACCATGCCCGGCGGACGACTCGAACCTCCGACGCGCAAACCGTGGCAATGCGCCTCACATTGCGCGGCTACCCCGCGCGGTTGCAGCACACGCATAGTGTGTATACATTAATAGTATTGTTCCCTTGAAGTAAACGGTGGAATGTCTGAAAACAAAAAAGAGGCACATCTGAGAGAATGGTTCTTTGTTCAGTGGTGTGTGCCAAATACGACTAAGAAACCTGACTCACTTTGCTCATCGGATTGTGACTCATCGAAGTATCTTCTATCACAGCGGCCTGTGTAGCAATTTCAGTAGTTTATCAGATTGTGCTAAAGATATCACGTAGTGTGAGATAGAGTTCAATTAAAGTTTTTGATGTCCTTTTATATCGCGACGGTCTGCGCTACGTGATCTGCTGAGAACTTTTCACACTGGAAAACATTAATATCATACTCTGATGACCGTCAGCCGAACTGGCTGCGCCTCCTGTCGTGAATTGGAAAGAATACCAGACGGCGAGAGCAGCGCCTGCACTGCTGTCGTTCCGCGTTCCTGGTGGTTATGAGTACGTTGTATTTCACAAAACTAGGTTAACAGGACATTCGCAACTGATCATCGTGAAATCATATGATAAAATAGTTCGCTTATAATACTTTTACTGATCGTCATTGTGTCAGTAAAACTGAAGAGGTATATTATCTCTGAGCCGCGCGTAGTGGCCTGCACGGCCCTTCCCGCCGGAGGTTCGAGTCTTCCCTCGGGCATGGGTGTGTTTGTCGTTCTTAGTATAAATTAGTTTAAGTTGTCTAGGAACCGATGACCTAAGCAGTTGGTCCCTTAGGAATTCACGAACATTTGAACATTTTGTATATTATCTGATTTTAAGTTGTATTTATTGTAGTTACTGGTTTTCTATTCGGGGCTGTTTTGGTCATATTTGGCCCGCGGACGACTGAGCAGAAAGTGTACAACACCTGCAGCATAGACCAACAGAAAAACGAAGATGTGCTTTGGTTGCGGTTCGGTTAGGGTGTACGTGCGGACGCCGTTGTAACGTGTTGCGCATAAGCAGCAAAAAGATCCATTATGTTATGGTAGGACGATTGAAGACAAACCATTGGAGGAACTAACATCTACTGCATTACAGTGAATATCCGACAGGAGTGGTCTGAAGTGGGACGACACAATATGCTGCCTGCCAAGAAAGTCTAGCCCCAAGAAGACGTGTTTGGATGTCAATAGAACTTCGAAGACATAAACATGGTAGGCTCTCATATAAATGATTGCTGTTGCAGTTCTCTGTGACATGTAGAACGAAAAGTACACTGCAGTAATGTTGTTAATACTTAGTTTATTATCAGGCCATTTTCAAGTGGAGGAGAGAGTGGAGATTTGTAAAGAGTACATGACGACTTTTATGAGGGGAAGAGAGAAGAAGAAACAGTTGATTTAGAAGGGATAGGCGAGACAATAATAGAATCAGAATTTAAGAGGCCTTTGGATACTGAAGATAAAATAAGACAGAAGGAGTAGACAACATTCCGTCACAATTCCAAAAATCATCGGTAGAAGTGGCAACAAAACGTCTTTTCACGTTGGTTTGTAGTGTGTATGAGTCTGGCGACATACCATCAGGCTTTCGGAAAAATAGCAGCCACACAGTTCCGAAGAGTGCAATAACTGACAAGAATTAGAATTATTGAAAAATCAGCTTAACGGCTCATCCATTCAATAAATATACAGAAGAATGGAAAAGAAAATAGAGTATATTTTTTTGTTCACGATAAGTTTGGCTTTAGAAAGGTAAAGGCATCAGAAAGGCTATTCTGACGTTGCGCTTGATAATGGAAGATAGACAGAAGAAAAATCAGGACACATTCATAGGATCTGTCAACCTGGTATAAACGTTCGTCATGTCGAGTGTGCAAGATGTTCGAAATTATGACAAAAATAGGTGTAATATACAATATGTACAAGAACAAAGAGGAATAATAAGAATGGACGTGCGGGAAAAAAGTGCTCGTGTTAAAAGGAATGTCGAACAGATGTGCAGAACGGTAGACCTATATCTCTAACGTCTATCAGTTGTAGAATTTTGGAACACGTATTATGTTCCAGTATAATGACTTTTCTGGAGACTAGAAATCTACTCTGTAGGAATCAGCATGGGTTCGAAAAAGACGGTCGTGTGAAACCCAGCTCGCGCTATTCGTCCACGAGACTCAGAGGGCCATAGACACGGGTTCACAGGTAGATGCCGTGTTTCTTGACTTCCGCAAGGCGTTCGATACATTTTCCCACAGTCGTTTAATGAACAAAGTAAGAGCATATGGACTATCAGACCAATTGTGTGATTGGATTGAAGAGTTCCTAGATAACAGAATGCAGCATGTCATTCTCAATGGAGAGAAGTCTTCCGAAGTAAGAGTGACTTCAGGTGTGCCGCAGGGGAGTGTCATAGGACCGTTGCTATTCACAATATACACAAATGACCTTGTGGATGACATATGAAGTTCACTGAGGCTTTTTGCAGATGATGCTGTGGTGTATCGAGAGGTTGTAACAATGGAAAATTGTACTGAAATGCAGGAGGATCTGCAGCGAATAGACGCATGGTGCAGGGAATGGCAATAGAATCTCAATGTAGAGAAGTGTAATGTGCTGCGAATACATAGAAAGATAGTTCCCTTATCATTTAACTACAAAATAGCAGGTCAGAAACTGGAAGCAGTTAATTCCATAAATTATCTGGGAGTACGCATTAGGAGTGATTTAAAATGGAATGATCATATAAAGTTGATCGTCGGTAAAGCAGATGCCAGACTGAGATTCATTGGAAGAATCCTAAGGAAATGCAATCCGAAAACAAAGGAAGTAGGTTACAGTACGCTTGTTCGCCCACTGCTTGAATACTGCTCAACAGTGTGGGATCCATACCAGATAGGATTGATAGAAGAGATAGAGAAGATCCAAGGGAGAGCAGCGCGCTTCGTTACAGGATCATTTAATAATCGCGAAAATGTTACGGATATGATAGATAAACTCCAGTGGAAGACTCTGCAGGAGAGACGCTTAGTAGCTCGGTACGGGCTTTTGTTAAAGTTTCGAGAACATACCTTCACCGAAGAGTCAAGCAGTATATTGCTCCCTCCTACGTGTATCTCGCGAAGAGACCATGAGGATAAAATCAGAGAGATTAGAGCCCACACAGAAGCATACCGACAATCCTTCTTTCCACGAACAATACGAGACTGGAATAGAAGGGAGAACCGATAGAGGTACTCAGGGTACCCTCCGCCACACACCGTCAGGTGGCTTGCGGAGTATGGATGTAGATGTAGATGTAAATGTAGATGTAAGACTGGAATGTAGTCTTCCGCATTGCTGTTCAATCTGTACATCGAAGGAGCAATGACGGAATCAAAATAGACGAGCAGGTGTGGAATTAAAATTGAAGGTGAAAATATATCAGTGATACGATTCGCTGGTGAGATTGGTACGCTGAGTGAAAGTGAAGAAGGATTACTTGATCTGCTCAATGGATTGAACTACTACCTAGGCAGCAAAATAACTAATGACGGATGGAGCAAGGTAGACATCAAAAGCAGACCAGCACTGGCCAAATGTCATTCCTGGCAAAAATAAGTCTACTAGTATCAAACATAAGCCTTAATTTGACGAAGATATATCTGAGAAAGTACGTTTAGACCACATCATTGTATGGTAGTGAGTGAGAAAACCGGAACTGAAGAAAATCGAAGCATGTGGCTCTATAGACGAGGGTTAAAGAATAGGTACACTGATAATTTACATTTACATTTACATTTACATTTACATTTACATTTATACTCCGCAAGCCACCCAACGGTGTGTGGCGGAGGGCACTTTATGTGCCACTGTCATTACCTCCCTTTCCTGTTCCAGTCGCGTATGGTTCGCGGGAAGAACGACTGTCTGAAAGCCTCCGTGCGCGCTCTATTCTCTCTAATTTTACATTCATGATCTCCTCGGGAGGTATAAGTAGGGGGAAGCAATATATTCGATACCTCATCCAAAAACGCACCCTCTCGAAACCTGGCGAGCAAGCTACACCGCGATGCAGAGCGCCTCTCTTGCAGAGTCTGCCACTTGAGTTTATTAAACATCTCCGTAACGCTATCACGGTTACCAAAGAACCCTGTGACGAAACGCGCCGCTCTTCTTTGGATCTTCTCTATCTCCTCCGTCAAACCAATCTGGTACGGATCCCACACTGGTGAGCAATACTCAAGTATAGATCGAACGAGTGTTTTGTAAGCCACCTCCTTTGTTGATGGACTACAATTTCTAAGCACTCTCCCAATGAATCTCAACCTGGTACCCGCCTTACCAACAATTAATTTTATGTGATCATTCCACTTCAAATCGTTCCGCACGCATACTCCCAGATATTTTACAGAAGTAACTGTTACCAGTGTTTGTTCCGCTATCATATAATCATACAATAAAGGATCCTTCTTTCTATGTATTCGCAATACATTACATTTGTCTACGTTAAGGGTCAGTTGCCACTCCCTGCACCAAGTGCCTATCCGCTGCAGATCTTCCTGCATTTCGCTGCAATTTTCTAATTCTGCTACTTCTCTGTACTTCTACAGCATCATCCGCGAAAAGCCGCATGGAACTTCCGACACTATCGACTAGGTCAAGATGAGGAATGAGGAGGTTCTGCGCAGATTCTGAGAGGAAAGGAGTGTGCGGAAAACCCTGACGAGGAGAAGAGACTGGATGATAAAACGACGTCTTTTAAGACATCAGAGTATGACTTTCGTGGTACCAGAGGGAACTTTAGATAGCAAATACTGTTAAGGAAGACAGAGACTGGAACACGTCGAGCATGAATGAAGTTCCAAGTGCTGCTCTGGGATGAAGAGATTGGCACAAGGGAGGAGTTCGTGGCGGTCTGCATCAAACCAGTCACAAAGCTTAAGGCTCAAAGAAGATCAGGCATGATACGGTATGCAAAGACCGTGAATAGCATCAGGTACTGAGTGATATCTTTGAAGAACATGATTATGACCCATGTTAGACAGTGTTATCAGCACTTGACAGCCTTTGAAAAGGGCCTTATTCTGGGTCCAGATTTGGCCAGCTGGTCGAGTCGTGCAATACGGTTTGTGTTGCCTTCTGTTGTGACAGTATCCTGATGCTGGACTGCTTGGAAGCTTAAGAACTGGCACACTCATCGTCAAGACTATGCCTCACTCTTACAAGGGAGTATCGCTTTACTGTGCACAAAGCACGTCACAACCACTTCACATCAGTGCCTATTATTCTAGAACAAGTACTGGACTCGCTGGAATAGTCTGTGACCCGGTCTTCATGTTATGAGGAGCCAGCGGTTATGACTTTAGTTCACTGGCTGGTAGTGTCTGTACGAACTCTGAAAGCAGATCGGTACAGCACCGACTATTCTCGTTTTACCTCTAATGCGACAGTATTTTGTTGCCATTTTTCAACAGGACGATGTTCGTCCACAAATGGCGCGTGTTTCTATGAACTGTCTGCGTGATGTTGATGTACTCCTTTAGCCTGCAAGATTTTTAGATCTGAACCCAGTAGAACAAATGTGGGACTTGCTCGGACGTCAATTCCATGCCAGTGGCAGAACAAGGCATATCGAGGACCTGTTTCAACAGTTGCAGGCCACCTTGGCTCAGGAGAGAATACAACGGCGTTATGACAACAACTCTCCCACCCGAAGCAGTGCACTTACCCAGAAGACTTGGGGTGCAACGTCATACTGGTAACTGATTTCATATTGAATTGTTATTTGTAAATGTAATCCGATATTTTAATCACTGAAACAACATCGTGCACCCTCTTGGCCTCTAAAGTTTCACTTCGTTTCCTCCTCCACTTCTGTGTGCTTCACTTTCTGTATCAGACGCTCTAAAAATAATCGCAGTTAAGCCATATTGACAGATTCATTGGAAAAATGCTGCTTCCACGGAGGAACAGTCATTCGATTGTTTCTCGAATGCTGCTCGAACAAGATATGGTTGATAGAGGAAACAGGGAACCAACAGATCAAGAAAAAGGCCTCTCTAACAGTGGACGAAACGCTGGTACCGTAAGTAGTACATATTTTATATAGGATGACGAGCTATCATACCCAGAAATTTTTTATGCCAACTGACGCTGGCCACGGAGCCTATGTAATTACCCGTACACGAATTGCTCTGTAGCCAGTTCTGTCTAGCGCCATGCACCAAAGAAGAGTTACTTCATGACGGTCCGAAATATGCTCTTTCCGCTGTCCGGCTGTGGTCTCCCTTCATTAAATTAAGGTTTGGAAAACCTCAAAGCTGATTTTCTTGATAATTTTTTAGAGTTACGTCGAACTGAACTGGTCGAATTATACTTGAGTTCTGAACTTCACTTAGGATAAATATTAAAAACAAAAAAAAAAAACAAAATCCGACTGCAATGGACTTCCTTTGTCAGATGAAATGCTCCAGTACTACTGTGTTATGATATACTTTTACAAATAAAGAAAAATATGTTTTCTGAAAACATCTGGAAAGCTATAATTTACACCTAAAATCAGATAACATATATATGGGGATCTACTTTTTGACTTCAAAAAACCTAGAAGTAATTAGACCGAAACACGTCCTAGTACCTGAAAGGGAAGGGAGAAAGAAAGCTCACCTCTTTATCCTCCAGACGGTGCTAATATGCGTTTCTTTTCTTATGTTCATTTAAACAAATTCATCCATTAAGAAACGTAGAAAGCTTTACTGAATGAAGCATGAAAAGCAGATGGCGGGTATTTTCTGTCGTTAACAGGTAATGTTTCATTATCCAGTAGGTTAATGAGACATGCGCTTCACCGATTGCGTTTCAGTTCTACATATTAATTTGCAAAGTAATATAGTCGACTGGAAGAAAATGTTCATTTATAATTGTATTGTTACCTTCCTCTATGAAACTAATTAATTAAAAACACTATAGATTTTGTCATGGGCGTTGTTACAATCTTAGACACGCCCTTCATCAAAAATGATTCAAATGGCTCTGAGCACTATGCGACTTAACTTCTGAGGTCATCAGTCGCCTAGAACTTAGAACTACTTAACCCTAACTAACCTAAGGACTTCACACACATATATGTCCGAGGCAGGATCCAGACTGTAGCGCCTAGAACCGCAAGGCCACTCCGGCCGGCCCGCTCTTCATCGACACCAGTTATAATAGTAAACATTTTTACATTTCATCTTGGGTATTAATAACCGCTTCAGCTGTATTTAGTCCTTTATTTTTGGACTATCCAATAATAAAGGAGTAAATACGGCTGAAGCGGCTATTAATACCCAAGATAACTATTCACAGCTGTGGTTGCACCACCTACAAGGATGTCTGCATGTTTAAATGTATGCGTGTGAGTGTGTGTTTTATATGATGAACGGTTATCTGTCAGAGGCTAATAATTCTTTCAAACTGTAGTTTAGCGTCCGCTATTTCGGAGTTCCCAAGGATATTGGAACTGTGTGTCGTAGCAGAACTAGAAACTAGAACCGTCTTTTTTATCCGTAATTCTGTCACTAAGACAGGCCTGTCCTCACAAAGGCCAGCAGCTCTGCCCTTCTTTCTGCGCCTACGTATACTCCAGGAATGGTGGTATAGCTAGGTTACTAGGAGAGATTCTGCTAAATTTAATCGAGACGCAAGGAGCGTGAGCTAACGGAAATATAAAATCATTTAGCGTACAGCAAGATTACACTGTAATAATACATGGTCGTAGTGTACGCCATCCTTTCTCATATTCGAAAAGCTATATAGAAAACAGTTATAGCAAAATACTTGCAAACTAAATCGCAAATCACACATATTTCTATATACAACTATACGCATTCAGTTTGTCATCTTAGGCTTTGCCAGTGAATCTACTATTTGTACTGTTGCTTGGTGTCCATCCGGTTGGAGTAGTTTTCGTAACATTCCATGTCGACAGCGTACATTGCTGTCTCTTCAGGCGTTATCTCTAGAGCGAGCGTCTTTATATTCTCACCGCTTCCCACCCTTTCCTCCAGCGGTGGTCATACGATTCGGTGGTTGGGTTGGAGTGGTGGGGTGGAGTGGTGGGACAGGGGAAGAGGGGGGGGGGGGCAAGGACGTTAGATGGTGGTCGCGAACCCTGGTCCCTGAGTGCTCCTGAGGACTGCTGGCCGATGCTGTGATTTTAGTTTGCCTAATGTTGGGTCCCAAGCATTGCTGAGAGTCAACCATGTGTGTCTGTTGGTCAGACCGTCACACTCCTTCGGATCACAGTCCCAAAATGACGAGGTCTACCTTAGCACTTCTGTTTGTTCATCTCTCGTGAAGTCCCCTGTAGCCACGCACTGTTCTGCAGTCGCTGATCTTGTTGGTTTCTTCAGTTCGGTGTGGCTTCTGTGATCCTTGCAGCTATCTTCTGTTATCCATACAGTCTCCCTGCTATATGCCTTACACAGAAGACACACAAACTTAAGCAACCAACAAAATGTGCGGTTGCAGAACACTACAGGGGACTCCATAAAGTAAGAAGAAGAGGAAGTGCTACGACAGACCTCGTCGGTTTGGGATTGTACTCTGAAGGAGGCTATTGAAATACGAGTTGCTGACGGGATGATCAACAAAGACACTGGATTCACTCTCATGAATGCCGCGGACCCAGCCAAGTAACATCCCAACGTCGGCCTAGAGGGACTGCCTCGTATGTTGCATGTCACAGGAGTGCTGAGGGACCAAGTTCGCGCCCAGATCCGCCAGATTAACTGTTCGATGCCGGACCTCCGCTGTGTTGAACAGTTGACATTTTTTGAATACTGTTTTATATATAATGCAAATTTCCTCTTACACTGTGAAATTAATTTAAAAGTCTTAACAATTTGCATGTATTTCGCAAGAATCTTGGTAACTTTCAGTTGAGTCATTATTGAATAGTTGTTGAATAAAAATATTGGTTTGGAAATGATAACTGACGCATCAAGTTGAGTCACCATTCAACGTGCTTTCCTTAAATTAATTCAGGTCCTTGTTCTTGGTCCCAGTGACATCTGTGAGATTTTCTCCTGCCCAAGCAGCTTGGAGCATTTCATCTACATGTTTAAAATAAACTAACTTTGTTTTTCTCTCCGTATTTTGTGCCTAAAGTTCGTATGTTTAATTTTGAGCAGAAGAATACCGACCTCTGGGAAGAGTTTTTTAGGTCGCCTTTTCAATGCATTCATTTAGTCGTCCAGAATCGGATGCAACAAAGGGCGCAGTTTCACCACGAGATGGGGGCCTTCACAGACTCTTTCTTTATGGATGACAACGTGTGACCGCATAAAACAGAGCAGGTAGGGCATCTCTTGGATATGCGCATTTCTGTGCCTGTCTGTATCACGTGTGAAATATGCGGACGTGGCAGTAGCTGCGGGTGAAATAGAAGCATAAAAAGGTTACAAGGTGGTAAAAGTGTTTCCCTAAGGCAGTATGCCTGCACCGTGTCACCCAACTTCGTCTAGTGTTCTAGGTACCGTATACCCCTGTACTGGGCTACACTGTCACTAAGTGCTCAAAGGCGTCAACGAGCGTGTAACATACGTCACTGCCTACATCTACGTTACATTCAGAAGGCCGCTTTAAGATGCTCCGTGGAGTGTACCTTGATACCATTACCATTTTTCTCTTTCTCTGTTCCACTAGCGCTTGGGAAAAATGGTTTCTGGTTGAACATTAATTTTTCAACTTTATTTTATTTTATTTTATTTTATTTTTTATTTTATTTTATTTAATTTAATTTTTTTTTTTTATCATTTGGCTACACGCATACCGGAGGAACTATCACATGCGTGGATTATCATTTCTTCGAAGGATCTTTCTCGGAATTTCAATAGTAATTTACTTCGAAAGGAACAACGCCTTTCCGTGGCGATTGCGACTGGAGTTAGTTGAACAACTCCGTAAAGTCTCACATTTACTAATTGACGCCTAAAAGAAATTTGCAGCTTATTTGGAGCTTCTCTATCTCCTCTGTTAGTCCTACTTCATAAGGGTCCAAGACGGATGAATAACAGTCAAGAAGAGATGAAAAAATGTTCTGTAAGACATTTCTTTTGTAGACAAATAACAGAGCGTCATTATAATTAAACATTTTATGCTTAAGAGTACTCCCATGGAAAAGAAACGACTGATCGTATGACACTGAAACATTGCGGAAACATCTGTAAGGGCATGCGGAAGAGAAATAACGAGTAAAAAATTGAAATAAACATATTTTGACTTCCAAATAAGATAGTACCATTTCTTAACTGCATATCACGTCTATGTTAAACGTTACACATGTTGTTCAATGTGACGACAATCTGTATGCACGCCAGCCTGGAACAACACTATAGATACCGTTTCACAGTTGTGCGCAGGGCTTTTCGACCCCTGTACCACTAAACATTCAGCTGTGGTGATACAGCGTTTTGCGAGTTAACGAGCATTTCGCTCTCATTTAAGTATATGGCCGACAGAGTGAACCTTCACGAACTGTGAAACGAACCCTGTCGTCCAGGATCAGGTGCCACAAAGAGCGCAGTTCCACCACGAGATGGGGAATCACACGATGGGGAATCACACATTCGTCTATTGTTTATTGAGGCCTAAGAGCTGTAGTGTGCGAATGAAACAGACGTGAACCTACATCACAGGGAAGCCCAGTAGCAGCCGTTAGTTGCCAAGGAGACGTAGTACTGTAAAATATGGCGGACCTAAGAACGACCATAAAGGGAAACATTTATGAAAGAGATTTAATTCTGTGGTAATGCAGGGAATGAAGCCACAGTAATTTTAATCTTCCATCCTCCATAAATTTTCATGCTGATCCCAATAAAACTTGAATATTGATCATATATTTAATAGTTTAGAGTTGGGTTGTTTGCGGAAGGAGACCAGACAGCCAGGTCATCGGTCTCATCGGATTAGGGAAGGACGGGGAAGGAAGTCGGCCGTGCCCTTTGAAAGGAATCATCCCGGCATTTGCCTGGAGCGATTTAGGGAAATCACGGAAAACCGAAATCTAGATGGCCGGACGCTGGATTGAACCGTCGTCCTCCCGAATGCGAGTCCAGTGTCTAAATAGTTTAGGATTTACTGTTAAAGTGAAATTAACAGGTTTTGTAACAAAGACCTGAATGCTAAATTCTGAACGCTTTGGTCGACCTTAAGGATCGACATTTCATATGGAAGCGCATCATTAAAATCACAAACGTTGTGAATATCAACTGTGTAACTTCATTTGTTTAAAAAATATTGAAAAATTTAAATTATCAGTATTTTCAGTTAAGCATCAGATCATCATTTCCTCCAAACAAAACAAATTGAACGATGACAGAATGACGCCTTATTGAATCTTTAGGTAATAGAATAATTGTTGTAAGGTTTAGTGCATAATACCTACTTTTGTTCGTTATTTATTTATCAGAAAACACGTTTCTGGAAGGCCACTGGCGGTGACATTCAAAGTTAAGAAGGAAATTGTATTGGTTTTATGTAACAGAATTTAACAATGGATATTATTGTTACGTTATTTAGAATGTGAAAGCGGTCAAGCTGTAGCTAATCAGATGGAAGGCTTCAGGAAGGGCAACTGCCCCAGTCAATTGAGCGAGGGCATTCGGCGCGCGGGAAACGCGGCCGGGGACGGGCAGAGGGAGTGCTGGTGGAGACCCGAAAGCGGACAGTTCGGCTGGAGACACCAAAGTGAACAGTTCGGATTGAGACGCGGAAACGGACAGTCGGTCTTTACGCACCTAGGAAGGGAAACGACTTAGAAAATTTCGCGTAGTGTGGTATGGTAGGACTTAGTCTCTGAGAGGTGAGCAGCCGCGCGCCTGGTGTGAACATCGATATGGAGTATTGCACTTGTGTTTCGCGATGAGATTGTGAGTGATCGAGATGTGTCAAATAGATATGCGCTCGAGTGGAAAAGTAATTCTAAATACGACCACTTTCGCTATTATTTTGTTTTCTTTCTGAATAAACATTATTCTAAACAAATCGCAAATGTGTGGCCTATATCGTTTATGGGTGGTTAATTTATTTCCCGATATTACTATTACTGTTATTATATGTCATATTAACTTCATACAATTTCGCAAACTTCCTATCAGGCAGACAATTTAACCAAAGGGTCACAAGTGTCTAATTTAGGGCGTGTAATGCAACACGTGCGGTTCAACCCCTAGACGAGTTTGAGCCAAGACATTTCGACGAAGAGGAACCGGATGTGGGCCCGAACATTTTTGGGATTATAGTTCCCAGTGTTCACTGCTTGAAGATCACACATCTGATCCAGCATTCTCAGCCTGGCAACACTAGCTTTGTGGCACACAAATCGCCAAGTAACTCGAACTTCCGAATCATGTTCTTCAACGCTTCTGAGGAGAAGGATCTTTCCGTGACCCATGAATGCGTCGATACTCACGAAGAGCAGCAGCGCAGTTGTTTTGCTAAATTAGCTTTGCGAGTAAAGCTCTGCTCACCTTGTCCAGACCCGTGTTAGCTGCCTGCAACTGTAACGCACTCTGATGTTTGTGTTTCACCCCAATGCCGCCGTACAGTACCGGCGTCTAATGGGAAGTTACGACACTGCTAACTGTTTTTCGATTCTACACTGGCTCAAGTAGTAAAACTTCATTTATAACCACCCAGTATTTTCTCAAGAATCTTCTAATGAATCTCAGAGTGGCTCATGTTTTCCTTCCAGTTTTTTTTGCGAATTCATTGATCTTTACGTCACTCAGGCCTTTTACTCTGAGATATTTTGCGGGTGTTAGTTTTCCACTGACTTTTCGTAAGACTCTTAGCCTATTATTGGACAATGTGTGATATATTGTGTCAACTACCAATTGTAGCGCCAATCATAGATCCACTGCAGGTCTTCCCGCATTTCGCTAAAGTTTGCTGACGTTGCAGTCTTTTATAGACTACGGCATGTAGAGTCGCAGCCTTTCACGTTATTCCCCAGATCGCTAATGTAAACTGTAAATCGTACCGGTCCTATAACACTCTCACAGGGTACTCCCAAAAGTACCTTCAGATTTTTCGATTTTGTTCTTTAAGAACTACGTGTTCAGTTTTGCCTGCATGCAAGTCCTATATCCTTATACACGTCTGGTCTAAGACTCGGGGAGCCCGTATTTTGTTCACCAAACAATAGTGTGGAACTGAGGCTATTGTACAACGGTGGGTCTTTATTATCCTTAAAAACCCTACTCCGTAGGTAATGGTCTAAGACGAATTGTTCGATGCTTTTTAATTCTGTTCATTTTTGCTCCATATCTTCGTCCTCAGAGCTGAATATTTGATGTTGACTCCAAAGACATTTCGCAATTTGTTTCCTACCTACCTTATTCAATAAAAATATTTTCTTTGCATTCTTATTATTTCTTGTCCCATGTGTAGTCAATGATGCTATGGTAGCCGTATGATCATTGATGCCATCCTCTACATTAAATGATTCGAAAGCCTCTGGGCTGTTATTTACTAGTGTATCTCAAGTCATAAACCTCACAGTAAACATCTAACGCAATCTCACACTAATTCCTATCATTGGCCTCAGTTTTAACCACATGACTCTTCCATTCTATACTAGCAAATTGAAATCTCCGTCTTCTACAGGCTTTATAGGGAAACTTACTCGCTACATTCTCCAAGATTTTTCTGAAGCGTCTGCTACTACAACTACTGAGGCAGGCAGACTATAGAACCATCCAATTTCTATGCTCGAGTCAGTGTTGGTGGTTACTTTCCCCAGATTATTTGACATTCAGATTCTGTAATAACCTCACTAGATATTATAGAGATCTGTACGGCACTGGGCTCTAGCCTGTGCTTTCGATTTATGTTCCAATCTATAGAATTTCGTTGTTATTCACTTCTGGTTACAGGCAGCTTTCTGCTGCTAGTACTATATGAGCGCCGTAACTGTTACAGATTACTTTACCATAGAAACTACCGCAGTTGACTAATACCACAATAACAATTCCTGTTTCCATTCTGTATGGGAGTAAATCCTTCTTTGACAGTGAAGTTGCTGATTTATCTTCGTTTTCGGCAGTCAAGGAGGGGTTCCTCCAACACAAAATCCTGCATGCGCACGACATACTTACTCCACTACTCTAATTAACGATTCTACGCCTGACCTATTGAGAGGGAACCTATAATTCTCCACAATAGCAGTCGTCGTGAAACTCGCATCTGAGATTGACGCTGAACGTCTCAGCCTCTGGTTCAGTTCTTCCGCTCGGCTCCAAACAAAAGGACTACATCATTTCTTAATACCATACTGCTAATAGGCAGCTTCCCTTCCACCCAAGAATGGGGCAGGTTGTTTTCACCAACTCAGTTAACCATCTAAACGAACCGAAAACTGCTTCAGCATCCAAGCTGCAAGCGTAATTTTTGCCGACATGAGCTATTACTCTGGTACGCAAAACTTAAGAACGGAACTTTCACATAAGGGTCATTGCCAAGTAACGTAACTGTAAGGATCTTGGGTCATACACAGAAAGAAATGCTACAGTGTTGTGGAGAAGGTAATTGAAAGAAATACACAATGATACCAACAGAAATGACAATATCACTGAAACACCATCACTATAATGACGTCTCCGCCATTTAGAGTATTTACTGGACATAAAAATGGGAGAAATGGTTCTTAATAGGACGCGTTATAATCGATGACGAGAATGTAGGCTCTAGCAACGTGTTCCCAACTGGTAACAAGGTTTGTAATAATTTTCTGCAGCAGTGTGTTCCATTCCTCCACCAGCGCACTTGGCAATTGCTGGATCTTCGCTTGTGAATGTGGACGTCCTGCATTATGTCTCCCCAACGCATCCCGTTTGTGCTGGGTCCGATTTAAGTCTGAGGAACAGGCAGGCCCATTGGCCAAGTATTCTGTGATTCCAAGAAACTCTCCACCTGCGTCGTTCTACACGGTCGCACATTGTCATCCACAAAAATAAAGTCAGGGGCCGAATGTACCTATGAAAAGACGCACATACTGAAGTACAGTGTCACAGTAAAGCTGACTGGTGAGTCTACTGCGATCAAAGATCTGGTAGTCAGTACACGCAGGCAATATTATGCATTTCCAAGCCATAACTCTCGTATCACCGAAACGATCGTGTTCGACAAAGTTTCTAGATACATTACGCGTTCCCACCTCTTGGCGCATAGAGTACGTCCAGAATCACTGGTCAGGCTAGATCTGCTTTCATCCGAGAAGACCTCGCGACACCACTTCTCGCTGGTCCAGTCCCTACGCTCTTGGCTCCATCGCAAATGTTTACGCCCATGTGCAGAGTCAATCGAGCTCATACAGTTCGTCGAGGAAAGAGATCACCAACATACCGCCTTCGTGCCACAGTGGATCGTGAGACTGCGTATCTTCCAGTCCTGTCAAACGTGGTTTCAATTGCACCCACTGACTGATCTGTGTCCATTCTCGCTTGTTGCTCTATGTAGTGGGTATCTACTGCTGTAGCTGGCCATGGTCGACCACTCCTCTCTTTCGGGCAACACTTCCGTTCAGAATGCTGTCCATACACGTGAAAAAGCGATCCTCGGCTACGCTACTAATACCCTGCCATTCTTCCATTTTCCAGATGATCCTTCCCCGTGTAAGGTCATCCGAATGATGTTGTCTTCGGGACAAAGTGTAATGGTAACTACCACCCTAGTGCACTGTAACGTCTCGGGAATTGACACACATTCTTTTTTCCCCGTTCAGTCAACTGCCACATGTAGCGGGGCCAGCCTCATTTGGCGTTATAGCCACCCTGACCTCACACCATGTGACGTCCAACTTCCTGTGCACGACTGCGTGACGTCTGGCAACGTTCGAGTTTGATTCATTTACATCAGCTACTTAATATGTTATCTCTATCTACCTCTTCCTTAAATGTTGTAGAGCAGTGTATTTGCAGCCGTAGCATCCAATGCGTTTAATAGCCACCTGCAGAGCCTCCTCCACATCTCGGACGAGATGTCTAGAAAACACACCTGGCATTTCATAAGATTTTTGTGGGTTTGTGACCGTATTTTCAATATATAAAACTACCGACGTTTCGGTCCGTGTTGCATGTGATCTTCTTCAGGATGTTTTTGTTTACTGCTGAATGAGAAAACTTTGTTTCTTTTGTTCCTGCGGACGTGGATGTTATCTAATTCTGGTAGGCTGTTAAGGATGAATGTGACAATGGCCGCGGAAGCTTGCAGCTGGTCAAAGGGGTTAGATTGCCCGCCTCTTATTGGAGCTCTCACTGACCAACATATCAACCGTCTGTGATCTGTCGAGATCCAAGTAACTGAAGGTGTGCTGACTGAGAGGTCAGAAAGACGTGCAGAACGTTCTACTATGAGATTATTTGAGTGTCTGAAGTGTGTTTCCCGTACTGCATGTAATCTGATGTGCAGTGAACTCAAAAAATGGTTCAAATGGCTCTGAGCACTATGGGACTTAACTTCTGAGGTCATCAGTCCCCTAGAACTTACAACTACTTAAACCTAACTAACCTAAGGACATCACACACATCCATGCCCGAGGCAGGATTCGAACCTGCGACCGTAGCAGTAGCGCGCAGTGAACTCATTCTGAAGAAAGATCGAGGTGTAAATATTTAGGCTTCCAAGGGCACATAGCTTTTAATTTAGACATAAGCACACCGTGCTAAGATTGTAAGTGTCGCTCTATTTTAGCGTTGCTGTATACCATTACCGAAGGGGCATTACAAAATTTTGGATAAAAAGTTATTCGCAGTTCCTTAATAAATTCTTAAAGAAAAGAGGTGAATTGTATAACTAAAGCTTCATCTGTCTTTACCAAGATAGAATGTTTTTCTTATTGAGAATGCACTGAAGAGCCAAAGAAAGTGATACGCCTGCCTGATATCGTGTAGGCCTTCGGGAGCACGCAGAAATGCCACAAGACGACATGGCATGAACTCTACTAATGTCTAGAGTACTGCTGGAGTGAGCTGACACCAGGGCTGTCCGTAAATACGTAAGAGTACGATGGGGTGGACATCTCTTCTAAACAGCACATAGCAAGGCATCCCAGATATGCTCAGTAACGTTCCTGTTGGGGTCTGGAGACAAGCGAAAGCGCTTAATCTCAGAATACCGTTCCTAGAGTCACTTTGTAGCAATTCTGGACTTGTCGGGTGCCACATTCTCCTGATGGAATTTCCCAAGCCCGTCGGAATGCACGCTGGACATAAATGGATGGATGTGATCAGACAGGACACGTACATACTTGTCGCCCGTCAGAATCGTATCCAGACGTATCATGGGTCCCATACCACACCAAATGCACACGTCCCACACCATTACAGAGCCTCCAACAGCTTGAACAGTTCCCGGCTGACATGCAGGATCCACTGATTCATGAGGTTGTCTCCATAACCGTACACGTCCATTTGCCCGATACCATGTTAACGAGACTCGTCCAAGCAGACGACATGTTTCCAGTCATCAACAGTCCAGTGTCGATATTGACGGGTCCAGGCGAGGCGTAACCCATTTTATCGTGCAATCACGCCGAAAGCCCATATCGATGGTGCTTCGTTGAACGGTTCGCCAACTGACCCTTGTTGATGGCCCAGCATTGAGATCTGCAGCAATTTGCGGAAGGGTTGCAATTGTGCCACGTTGAACGAGTCACTTCAGTCGCGTTGGTCTCATTCTCGCAGGATCTATTTCCGGCCTCAGCGATGTCGGAGATTTGATGTTTTATTGGAGTCCTGATATACACGGTACATTCGTGAAATGGTCGTACGGTAAAATCCCCAATTCTTCGCTATCCCGGAGATGCTGTGACCCACCACTCGTGCACCGACTATAACACAACGTTCAAACTCACTTACATCCTGATATCCGGCAATTGTAGCAGCAGTAACCGATCTAATAACTGCGCCAGACGCTTTTTCTCTTAGAAAGGGTGTTACAAAAAGGTACGACCAAACTTTCAGGAAGCATTCCTCACACACGAATAAAGAAAAGATGTTATGTGGGCATGTGTCCGGAAACGCTTAATTTCCATGTTTGAGCTCATTTTAGTTTCGTCAGTATGTACTGTACTTCCTCGATTCACCGCCAGTTGGCCCAATTGAAGGAAGGTAATGTTGACTTCGGTGTTTGTGTTGACATGCGACTCATTGCTGTACAGTACTAGCATCAAGCACATCAGTACGTAGCATCAACAGGTTACTGTTCATCACGAACGTGGTTTTGCGGTCAGTGCAATGTTTACAAATGCGGAGTTGGCAGATGCCCATTTAACGTAAGGATTAGCACGGGGCAATAACCGTGGCGCGGTACGTTTGTATCGAGACAGATTTCGAGAACGAAGGTGTCCCGACAGGAAGACCTTCGAAGCAAATTGATCGGCGTCTCAGGGAGCACGGAATATTCCAGCTTATGACTCGCGACTGGGGAAGACCTAGAACGACGAGGACACCTGCAGTGGACCAGGCAATTCTTCGTGCAGTTGACGATAACCCTAATGTCAGCGTCAGAGAAGTTGCTGCTGTACAAGGTAACGTTGACCACGTCACTGTATGGAGAGTGTTACGGGAGAACCAGTTGTTTCCGTACCATGTACAGCGTGTGCAGGCACTATCAGAAGCTGATTGGCCTCCACGGGTACACTTCTGCGAATGGTTCATCCAACAATGTGTCAATCCTCATTTCACTGCAAATGTTCTCTTTACGGATGAGGCTTCTTTCGAACGTGATCAAATTGTAAATTTTCACAATCAACATGTGTGGGCTGACGAGAATCCGCACGCAATTGTGCAATCACGTCATTAACACAGATTTTCTGTGAACGTTTTGGCAAGCATTGTTGGTGATGTCTTGATTGGGCCCCATGTTCTTCCACCTACGCTCAATGGAGCACGTTATCATGATTTCATACGGGATACTCTACTTGTGCCGCTAGAACATGTGCCTTTACGACACAACATGTGGTTCATGCACAATGGAGCTCCTGCACATGTCAGTCGAAGTGTTCGTACTCTTCTCAACAACAGATTCGGTGACCGATGGATTGGCAGATGCGGACCAATTCCACG
The DNA here is from genome assembly GCF_023864345.2 of Schistocerca serialis cubense. Taxonomy (NCBI): domain Eukaryota; kingdom Metazoa; phylum Arthropoda; class Insecta; order Orthoptera; family Acrididae; genus Schistocerca; species Schistocerca serialis. The sequence goes on along the minus strand of NC_064642.1, from coordinate 436,226,221 downwards.
GCCTCCACGCTCTCCTGACCTCAACCCTCTTGACTTTCATTTATGGGAGCGTTTGAAAACTCTTGTCTACGCAACCCCGGTACCAAATGTAGAGACTCCTTGTGCTCGTATTGAGGACGGCTGTGATACAATACGCCATTCTCCAGGGCTGCATCAGCGCATCAGGGATTCCATGCGACGGAGGATGGATGCATGTATCCTTGCTAACGGAGGACATTTTGAATATTTCCTGTAACAAAGTGTTTGAAGTCACGCTGGTACGTTCTGTTGCTGTGTGTTTCCATTCCATGATTAATGTGATTTGAAGAGAAGTAATAAAGTGAGCTCTAACATGGAAAGTAAGCGTTTCCGGACACATGTCCACATAACATATTTTCTTTCTTTATGTGTGAGGAATGTTTCCTGAAAGTTTGGCCGTATTTTTGTGTAACACCCTGTATAGGCGTTGCCGACTGCAGTGCCGTATTCTTCCGGTTTACATACCTCTGTATTTGAATAAGCATGCGTGTACCAGTTCCTTTGGCGCTTCTGTGTAGATCACAATGCTGTTGCACCATAGTCATGGTGTCGGAGAATTTATAGATCCGTATTCGGAGTATGGTCCATCGTTAGTGGTATGAATTGTCTACGGCTGGATGAAAGTACGTTTATGTGAAGTATGAAATGTATTATGTTAAAAATGATGTCCATCTCTTTGGTACACAGATCACTATGTGTAATGATACAGCTGCAGAAGGCTAAAAGGCCACATTTCTTTGTAGTGCTGGACAGTATAATCACGGGACGAAAACAGAGTCATTCAATTTTGTCTTAAATTATGTAGCATTTTATAACATGTTAATGATATTTAAGCAGCTTTTATCACCGTGAACCACTTGTGAACCTTTTGAGTGTTGTTATGAGGGGAATCACATACCTGCTTTCACGGTATCCCGAATGAGTGCCTACAGCTCCCCCACTTGTAAACAGAGTATTTCTACACGGCGCCACCCTCGGCGGTAGCGCCTTCTTGTCTTCTTATTACTTACAAGACTCGCTTGTCTTCAACTCTGCTCATCAGAACTGTCCGAGTAAAATGAGCTAAGTTGCTCGCAATTTGAGGCCTTTAAATTTGTAAGAGCGTGAAGTCGCTTAATTAAAACCACAGCTAATTAATACCGTTAAACGACTCTGGTTTCTTTAAAAGGGCTTTCCTGAGTCTTATTTTATTACTGGCTCGATAGAAAGGAATGCAAATTGTTCTCAAGGGAGAATATTATTAATTATTAGTTTAGATAAATCGTAATGGAAACGAAAACATAATTTCACTGAAATACACTGTTAATTAAACAATTATCTCTTCTTATATTTCCTTCTAATAGTTAAGAATATCAAATCCAAGAAATGAATACTGACGACAAACAAGTTCTCCTTGCAAAACCGTCATAAGCAATGCTTTCCTTTTGCTTGTATCTACGTTCTCCGTAACGTAGTAGCTATTCCTTTGCGTCCCGCACTTAGCGTTGACAGTTAAAAATGCAATCATATGCTTGCATACTGTGAATAAAGTACCATAATCAAAAACAACTGGACCTCCTAACTATTCGGTTGGAATATCTCGGGGAGCAGTGCAAATGCTGGACATACGTAGACGTCCTTCTTTCCCATCTATTCTCACTAATTACAATGGCTCTGACACTGATGGAAAAGGGAGGTTTGGACACAAAGATTACAAACTAGTACCACAATATAGTCTCTTCCTATTATGATGATAGGTTTTTCTAGGGACGGCAGCATAATACCAAGCACCGATCAGTCTGTGGTTCTACGGCTGAGAATGTACATTTAGATGAATTTGATGAACACCACTTTTGCTCTGCACATTTGCGATTTGAATCAGCTATCTGTGGCACTTACATCCCTGAATGGATGAATAATTGAACGTTTCTAGAACGTCACTGGAAATTATTTAGGAATCTCTACACACATCCATCGTACGCAAAAAAAGAGAACTGTAATTAGAGTGGAATCCGACTAGGAGCTTCCAGATTAATTAAGTTCATTTCAAACAATAAGTATAGAATACGATAGTAAATAAACACTTTAACTGTTGTGACAACTTGAGTAGTAGGTCAAAGGAAAACGGAAGACATATCATATGACACATATCATATGACGGTCCCTACTTTAGTTTCTGATTATAATTACTGTTGCGTCTATGTCTATATTTAGTGTGTCAGAATGAGATATTAATGGAGACTGCAGTACAGGAAACGGACGTTCTAGTTTTGTCCACTGCCTACAGGTTGCGGAATCTGCCCTTGAAATAAAAATACAGAAACCAAGCATGGCCTTCCTGATCTCAAGGCAAAAACACGGCAACCGTCCACACTGCATATTCCAACATATCCTTAAACAGTATCTTAATCTGGAGTGTCTCCTTTAATGGAAGGCCAGGTACTTACCCCACCTGACCTCTTCCATCAAGTGCAAGGCAAAATGGCACGTTACAAAGCATTAATGAATGCCTGCATTCAGCATATAGACACCTCAATCGATCCGATTACCTCTTTACATCCCATCCCACCACAGGTTACACAATCCGTATCATGACAAATGTCCACCAAAATAGCCATCCATCTGAATGACAGTATACATTTCACTTAAGTGCCATCATCTATCCTTCGCCTTCTCTTTCCATTTCGCCTTCTCTTGTTTAGTCACCTGTTTTAATACCGCTACCACCCAATCAAGTTCAGAATTCCAATCCTGCTGCACCAAATCCCTCGCATAACTGCAGCCCTCGGAAGAGATCTGATAAATTTTATTCTGCAACTAGCTACATCAGCTCCCCATGCACCATGCTTCCACATTCCTCCTCATTATTTTATGATCCTCATCAGCCCAACTGTTACGAAGGTGATCATAGAACCTCTGAAATTGTCTTCCAGCTAAACTACAAACTCATGATAAACATCCTGCACAACTTCAACATTAAGATTATTACCCATTTATTACCGCGTAAACCGTAAGCGCCGCATGAAGATGGCCTGCATAAACAATACCACGTGCTGGTGTTTATCTGTAAATACATGATTTAACTACCTAATTTTTTTTAAAAGTGAATGGTTACATTCTACAACATAGCCTTTCGCCCTTTAGGGAATTAACAATCATTACAATTAATGACCAATCACAATACGATCCAAGTCATTCACTAAAGATCGAACATAGGTCGTCCTCAGTTGTTGGTGATACTTAACGGTGTTCTTATTTTATTTTATTTTTCCGACGTTAACGAACGCCGTTCGTAATAACTGCATGACTCAGATGAGGTCATTTCTTCTCTTTTCCGCTACTTTTTCTTCCACGTCGTTGGTTCTTTATTTACTTCATACTCATACAGTGGGAGATGTTGATGTGGTTCAATATTTACCTCTTTATCATACGGAAATACAGAATGCCGTAAGGAGTCACATTTCTCATACTTTTCACTACTTATTTTGGAGAATTTTATCCCTATCATAATATTTTGTGTCAGTCAGGCATCTACGATTTCTGTGTATGACTTTTGGCTAATCTGTGGCACTACCTGTCACTTGGCTGAGACTCCCATTCCAATGGCATCTGAGGCACATATTCTTTCTATATACTTTGTGTACTGCTTTATACAGAAAGTAATTGTCATGTAGATCCTACTGGAACACCTGTGGTACAAATGGTTCAAATGGCTCTGAGCACTATGGGACTCAACTTCTGAGGTCATTACTCCCCTAGAACTTAGAACTAGTTAAACCTAACTAACCTAAGGACATCACACACATCCATGCCCGAGGCAGGATTCGAACCTGCGACCGTAGTGGTCTAGCGGTTCCAGACTGCAGTGCCTAGAACCGCACGGTCACTTCGGCCGGCGAACGCCTGTGATCGAAGAAATAGGGAGCTACAGCCTACTAAGAAGTTGAACTTACAGTACATCCACGCTTTTCATACACGTAAATCCATCTGGCGATAGAGGTTCAATCCTCCGAAAGGCGTAGTTATAAGTATAATGTTAGGAGCATAGCACAGTAACGAGCCGGAGGCTGTAAAACGAAAACCACTGAAGGGATCGTGATGCCGTTGCTTACGGATGAAGGCGTGAACCCTATAAGAGCGCTGGGGGCTAAAACTCGTCACTAGAGTGACATGGGCGCACAACTGGATCACGTAGGCTCGTTGACTGTGATATCAGTCTTAACACGATAATTTACGTAAAATCATAGGATAAAAACACTGCAGGCGTATCTCTTACAATTATCACATTTAATCTTTTCTCTCTCTGTCATTCTTCCTGGAACTGACATGATAGCATCCTACTGCTGCATCAGAACTGTCGTTTTGGATGGTTTGTGGGAGGGTAACTTAAGGCTCTTTTCCCAGAATATCACTTCATTAACGATAATGGTGTCCTCTTATGCATAATCATCGTCGCTCCGGTCATCTTGATCGCTTTCATTCCTCTTAAGTGCGACCATCATCATTCCGGTCTTGGTTTCTGTCGTTGTGTCTCCTCCATTAGCATAACCTCGAGCTCAACAGTAGTTCTGGAAATCTTCTCGTCCTAAAATTTTTCTTTGCTATTTTCGGCAAATGTGATTGATAGAATAAAAGGAATCTGTCACTCAGTTTCTGGACGTGCATGGTTATAATAATAATAACAGTTATTTTTATTATATTGTTATTGCATCACTGGCATAATTTTATGTCATTAGTAAAGACTTCATAAAAATGGGAATGTGGAACGAAATACTCACGCTAACACTGTACCAGGTTACGAAATGTCCCAAAAATGCTGCTAGAAAGAAAACGAACAACGTAACCACTTCAAACAATTTTGCATCTGATATTGGATAGATCTACATGCTCGAAGATTAACGGGAATCTGAAATTACAAAGCTCTTCTATCACTCAGAAATATCAAAAATAGAAATGATCGTGGAGTCCAGTTCCATACCACAGTATTCCAGGTTAATAGTCCTTTATTACAGTTACGATCGAATGACGGTCTACCTGTCTGTCTTTGGTGATAGGCAGCGACCTTCACAAGACACGCAAGGTCAGGCTACTGTATTAAGAAAATTGTTCGTACAGACAGTTGCAATACTCGTCTACCGCGTTATTCTACTGACATTGGTTACCGTTATGCGGGGACTAGATTCCGTTCTCTTGACGTGTGCCTCAATCAAATCAAAGTGGAATCTTTGCTATTTACGCATTTTTACTGGTCTGTGTAGAACTTACTTCATCTAGTTTGTTGTCTATAACTTAGCGACATTCTCGTTACTACAATCATCTTGAGGTCGAAGCACTTTTGTCTGTGTTTGCTTTAACAATACATACGTCTTTGGATGGGGTCACCCTTTAGCAGAACACAGTTTTGTTTTATATCCCAAACGTGTTTCACTGCAGTTACAGCATCATGAATGGGCTTTTACTTTATGGCTGTTAACGACAAAGGATATTCTTTACTGTTTGTGCACAAGTAAATATTAGTTTTTATAATCGTAATTACAAATTTTGAAAAAAACATAAAGTTATGGTAAAAAGGGTATGAATACTTAACTTTATGTGTTCTTCCAAATTTGTAATTACGATTTTAATTTGTCGTTGCTGTTGGCAGCAGATCTGCGGTGTAGAGTGTTGTTACACTGGATCGCTTGTTGTGCAGTACCTGAACGGTACCACGAGAAATACTGCTAGTAGCGTAATATAAAGCCATAAGCGGCGATATTGCAATAGAGTCCCAACATCCGATAATATGTGCCCTACGACGTTGTTCATAAGCACGCTGCGCACGTCAGCGATCAGCGACGTTAACACCGTCAGTTAGTAGTACTCATAATGTTTACATGCACAAACATTATAATACAGGGCTATGAGCGTGGCAAAGCGAGTAGCGAGAATTATGCTTTCAGTAGTGGTACAACTGTTAGCCACCGTGAATAAATTTTCCATCCTACTCAGTTTATAGTTACACAAACAGGAACATTTGTAAAGTTGCAAAACTTTCTCAGTATACAAGCGTACGAATTCTCGCAACCGGTTTCGCAGTTTTTTTCATAGTTGCTATGTGCTTGAAAAGTCGTTTGTGTGTTGTTGTTCCACCGCAGCAGGAATAGTTTTCAGATTCACTGTAAATGTCCGAAATGTGAGAACACTTTTTTTACCATAACCTGGAAGTCATTCTTATACTGGATTCCTATAGATTTGTGGCTGTCTTCATGTATTTTGAAACTGTTTCACTTTAAGAGGTCCGAGCAGATGTAATTTCGATGTATTGCTCATGCGCTGCCTGCGATATGCAAGGTCTCTGACCAGAGAGCGTTGTTGACTGCAGTAGGAACTGTGTAGCTGTAGCAGTAAGTTGTTGCTACTCTGGAATCTGCTCTGGTCTGGTATGGTGTATCGTGTTGGCTGGCCCGGTCGCGGTGCAGCGATGTCGGGGCCTGAGTATTATTGTATAAGGTAAAAAGCAGCCTCTCGCATATGTAGTAATGTTATCTCAAGTCGCATGTAAATGTTTTAAAACTCTCGTAATAATAATCTTCCTCATAAAAAGTAACTTTTAAAAACCATTCATTTTAATTTAAAGAATTTACTAATTTCTCCCATCCACGATCATCCCGATTACTGAAATAGAAAAATCAGTTGCTTCCTTTCATAAATGCCAGCATTGCACAGAGTCGTGCGGAAAAATTTCTTGTAAGAGCAGATATCTCAGGCGACTTCATTGAGGTAAGAATTTTTCCTTTTTTATTCAGAATGATCTTTGAGGGCCATGACGCAGCACTGCTGTCGTCCAAAATTTACCAGCTTAAATTCAGTGAATTATTGAAAAGTCATAAGTGAGTGACAATTTAATTGAGAGGTAAGTTGCACTGTTTTATTACCAGGTTGCTGAATTTATTTCTTAATTGGGACGTTACACTGAATGTGAACGACATAATTATAGTTTTTACTGTTGAGAGGTTTAGGAATTTTTCTGTTTTGAGGTTACGGTAAATGTGAATGAATTTTGAGCTTAGATTAAATGTAAATGAATTTTGTTTTTGAGGTTACACTAAATTAGAATCATACTCATATTATTTATTGTATTCTGTGGGGAGGTTACACTGTTTTCCTCCGTACTGTTGCATTACTAAATAATTTCTGTCTAGACTCTGGCAAAATTACATAAATAATATTATACATTCTCTGCTTGTTATGGTGGCAATCATTGCTCATAATTCTTATAAGAGTTCTCTTGAAGCACAAAAATTGGTACCAATTGATGTACAAATATAAAAAATTTGCGTAATTACGAAACATATTCAATAACTCTATTTTTCCATAAGCAACAAATTTCCTTAGAAACTATTAGTACCAATGGACAAATCATTGGATGTCGGATGTCGAAAAAGCATTACCTCACGTGCTTTGATAGCTAAGTACTTCAGTAGTAAATTTCGTGTCATGACATAATCAGCAGCAAGCTAATGTCACAAGTACAGTAGAATAATTTATTGAATATTGGGGAATCGTTTCCTCAGCAAATCCGTAATGCAAGGTGTGTACGTAAAAATTTATCGCCCAACTTTGCTGTCACTCACGGTGAGGCAGCTTTGTGTAACACTCCCTGTAACCAACTGACAGATAAATGATTGATGTGGCAATCCGGAGATAATTAGTGCGAGCAAATCCAGAGCGGACGACACGCAATGTAATCTGCGTCGCGTATAAATCAGCTCATCTGACTGTCACTCCAGCTGAAACGTGCCTCATCTTTCCACTGCATTTGCCACTGATTAATGAACGACTTGGTCTTAACGCCTTTCATTTCTCTAGATGCAGCCTACCACGTCAGACAAAGCTGTAAACCATGTTATAAACTCTAGAAACGGATCTACTGAAGGATCTCATAGGTGCAACGGATTAAATGTGTTTCTTTGAACGAGACACAAATTATCAAACTAACGATGTGATACTCTGCCATACATGTGGTTTTAATTGTGTGAGCATTTTTATTTCCTATGTCAGGCGTATGAGGGTACAGAAATCTTTGTACGGTAGTCGACTAATGGGTCTCCTCCGATAAAAGTCAGTTTTGTCCCTACAACAGAAACATTGCAGTGTCAAGGTACCAGGAACTTCTCACGTGATAAACTTTGTCATTCTTTTTCAACTTAGAAGTGTCATTTTTTAAGAGAAATGATAAGAAACAGTAAAGACTTCTGAGCGTTGTCACGCGCACCGGTCTCTACTGTTCAGACAATGACCAGTCGAAATTCATAAGTCATGACTTTTTAAAATGCTGCAGATGAATACATGAATTAAATTCATTACAGACCCTCAAAGGTCAGGGTTTATCTCATTTTTACAACTTGTCACCGCAATTTTCTTCTTTCTAATATTCGGACGAACGCCCTAATTTATCTTCTCCTCGTCAAATACCAGCATGAAACACTCACCGAAGCCAAGCTACGATTCTTAGAAAGGCTTTCCGAGGTTAGAAATTAAATCATTTTCAATACGACTAATGGTGGCTTCTGGTGTAGCATCTTAACCAAAAAAAAGTATATTAAAAAGTACGGTGTTCTATAAAAGAGAATAAATTGTGTCTCTGGTCTGATAGCGATTGGCTTCTGAGCCACAGATGTTAGTTTGGATCTCCATCACATTTTTACTAGAGGAAGAGAATATGAGTTTTATTCATTCTCCGTATACTGACCTAACGAGATGTGAATCTTTGTTAAAAACTAACAAGCCGACATTTCTGCGTAAAGAGATTTAGTAGAATAAATGATCCCGTGTTCTGGTAAGAACTACTATAAATACAGATTCTACTATTTCATTTTCCATTGATCCATGTTCAGATGCACTAGAAGAACTTCTTTCGAATATGTTATCTTTTTCCAAATAAATTGTAGCTACTGCCAAAAGAATTTCAGTAGCTTTCTTCTCTGTCCATGTGGCGATCTATTTTGTCTTTTTAAGTATTGTCAAAGATAGAATCTTTTGTTAGACTTTGTTAAATATTCAGGTAACAGGATTTAACAGAAATCACTTCCGATGTTCCAGGATGGTAAATACAGCCCGTAAGACTCTGTCAATTTGTTTTTTCACTAGAATAACATGAAATACCAATAAATGTGAAAATTTATAATTTTTCCAAAATTATGTCTGATTTTGCTTTCATAAGCAAGATTACCTGTAATGCTAGAGAATAAATTTTTCTGATGTTACTGATTGAAGAAAATGAAATTTCTTAGATGAGACGTGTTTCTGTGTAACAAGCCAAACCTAGTTGGAAAGAAGAAAATGTATCCCTTCTCTGTGTTTCGCTTGCATCCGAATTAACTCTATTGCAATCAGTATTAAAAATTCAGCTAGTATAAGTAATAGCTATCACTAGTACTATAGCTGTAGTTACTACTTATGGCATTTTGAGAGTATATGGTGGCTATCTTTGACTATAGTGTGTCCGAAGGTGCAAAATACTGCTAAACTGCTCCCTTACATTAAAAGCCATTACGTGTGCAATATTCTAAAATAAGATTTAGAATCATTGTGACAGGTTAATTGTTGAGTATAGTAAATATTGTCAAATAGCAAAACATGGAAGCATTTGAATTAAGTAATGGTGAACATCGAGTAGAAGTTCTAGCAACGTCAATTCGAATAGCCAAACCCGTTGGTCAGACTGCAGAAATGGCTACTGGTCTAATCCTCTTAGATGAAATTTCGTCCTAACATATTACGAGTTTGGGTTCAGTGTCTCAAATTACTGAATCAAAGACTGGGGTAGCTGAAACCATTCAAGTCAAGTTCCTGCACAGGCGGGTGTCGCAGGAAATGACCACAAACAATGAGTTAAAGCATATAATTTTTGTGTTTAACAGGACAGAAGTTTTACAGAACGTTTTGAAGCATACATACGGGTACCAGCCTATGAATTTCTAAATCAATTTCTGAGAAGGACAAGCGATTTGGCGGAATAAATTACACAAAACTCAATTAATGGGAAGAAAAGAGTAACGAAGAGCATAAGATATCTGAGTTAAAAACTGAAAATAAATTTTAAAAAAGCGGTGATCAATATCTTGAGGGAAGTTCAGTCTGAACAGAAGGACTATGTAGGACACGTCCAGACAGAAATCAAAGGTTTAAGAGAAATTGTGAGTCCAGGTTATGCCTAGCGGCACTTTGTTGTTTCGGAAGATGTAAGTTAAAAAGAAAATTTCTGACTCACTCCTGCATGATGCTGACGTGACATATTAGTTCACCTGGGGTTGCAACAGAACGAAACAGTTGCAGTGTTAGCCAATGGCTCAGGTTCCCACCGATCAAACATATAGCATGGGGCTGCACTAATGCTGATGTCACCCTGGCTAGAAGAAAATATAATATGACATACGCAATTCCAGATTTTTGTTATGTGACAAGCGAAGCACGTACCAAGTTAAAAATGGTTCAAATGGCTCCAAGCACTATGGGACCTAAAATTTAATTTCATCGGTCCCCTAGACTTAGAACGACTTAAACTTAACCAACCTAATGACATCACACACATCCAAGCCCGAGGCAGGATTCGAACCGGCGACTGTAGCAGGAGCGCGGTACCAGACTGAAGCACCAAGAACCGCTCGGTAACAGCGGCCGGCCATACCTAGTTACATTCATACAACTGTTGGTCAATATATTGCTACACTTCTCGACAAGCAAAGAGAGGATCAGATTTGTTAGTGGGTACATACAAGACGATTCTCCTCTATGGACTACCAGAGCAGCAGAATCTTGTAAAATATATGACGATTATGAACATGATATGGTTCTGAAATATTTGTCCAAGGGCATTCAGAGGAGGAAGAATTTAATGTGAAGCCATGAATTTAAAACAAGGTAATCACAGGAGATACTTGGAAAAGTAAAATTATAAAACCAAGTACTGGAAAGAGCCAGTCTCTCACACAGATATTTTACCCATATTTAAGGTGAAGTTTGGTGTCGAAATGATTATCGTCTCGTAAACTAACCTGGAGGAGTATATATCGGTGCCGGATTTCATTGGCATTGTACAAGAAGAACCAAAGGTGGCAACATGTAACGTGCGTCATGGTAGGAACGAACTGGAACGCCGAGAAAACAGTTGACTTGGTACTTGCAATGGATGAGCTGAAAGTGGTGGCAATGGCACTTACGGCTTTGTTGCTGAAGGGCAGACAAACTTGTGAGAAAAACTGCGCAACTGCAGTCAGCTTATAGCGCCCTGCTCTGCCGAAAGGGCGCTGCAGCAACGACGACATAACGAACATAAATTTGGTTATCAGAATTCGATAGGGGGGCAAGTTCACAGATATTAGTGGACACAAAATGTGATTCTGAACAGTCATAGTCTGAAGGCGAGCGTGGGAAAGGTTAATAACTTTTATACCAACTCCGAACAGGAAAATACGAATAACAACATTGAGTCTCAGAAAGCAGTTCATGGGTAGATGTAGTGGCAGTGGCAGTGGCAGCAGTATTAACATGCCCCTTTATAATGGCGGATGTAACATGCAAGCAGAATTATATCACAAACTAAATGAATATACTATTCAGCTGTGAAAATATTTCACCCCAATGTAGAGACATGCGTTTTGAGATTGTTTTGGATACTGGTGGTGTCACGAGTGTTCTGTCTATCAATTTGTGTAAGAGGACGTGTGACTCTGCCAAAATACCTACCTTGCCAATTACAAGCTCCAGAATCCTGGGAGCAACTAGACTCAATGTAATAAATCTAAAGATAAGAGCCAATTTGACTTTAGGAAATATAGCTACTTAGAACATGTTCTTAGTGACTGATAATTCAGTGGTGTATTATATGCATGGATTGACTTTCTGCTTGAGAGAGAGAGAGACGCTAAAGTGAACCCTCCACGGGAAAGTATTGTATCAAGGTTGATGGTCAGGGTGTGGTAGTGGATTTATTGCAAATGGATCCTGGCTAAATTTTGCCAAGATGTTAGGGTGAAAATTATTAATAATGGGTATGACAGTCACAACAATCTACAGCCTTTTATTCTGTTCAATATATTGTTGAGCAATAATTAATAAAGTTAATGAGTCTGGTTGTTGAAATGTTGGTCAGCAATCTGAATAGAAAGGCAGTCTTGTAAGGTACATGACTGTGTTTGAAGAAAACGCTGGAATAATTTGTGGTTACGAAAGTCTCCTTGATATAGTACCCCACAAAAATATTGCCACAACTTGTACTCCATACCCTGGGCAAAAAATAGTCATGACTAAAGCAATACGCAACAAGTTAGTGTCGGTCATTACAGAAATTACTGCAAATGGCCCACTTATCATTGTGGGAACAATTCACTGCTGTGCATATTTACTATGCTATCCTGGGTCTATTAAAATATAAAAGTTTATAGCCTCATCAGGATCTAAAACACTACTTTAAATGATTAGTTCCTTGGTAGGTTATAATCAGATATTGTATATCAATGTGTACGTTGAACGTTGTAAAGATTTGCCAATACGTGTAATTAAAAGGACTGTGTATGTAAATTCTCACAGCGATTACCTTGTAGGGTATAAATATTAGTGTATACTTACGTTGCGATCTAACATGATGGTGCAATATGGTAACCAGAATCTTTTTTTTTTTTCAGTTAAGCTTAAGCAGTGACTGAAATTACGATGTGTGAAGGTGTACATGCTTGTGCAGCCTAAGGAAGTATATTTTGTGGTCATGATGTTGATTTGAGGAGTTAGTAAAAGTTGTTCATGAAGTGCAGAGCAGTAGCAGAATTACTAACATATGTACATGTCTGCACGTGTATCTCTGTGTTATAACTGCAAGAACTTTATGGATGACAAAGCATGATTTGCGGAGGATACAAATAAATCAACTTCTGTTTTTTTCTCTGTAACTGGTAGGATTTCAGAATATAGCTTATTTCTTTTGTTCTCCATATTCATGAGAATTCGGTAAGCCAAAGTAGTGATAATGAGAAATCACTCTACCAGAAGCCTACGAATGAGTGATCAGATGGCTGTACTTATAAAACTGTAATTTATGTACGTTAGCTTGTGTTTAGTTGGCGTCAAATTAGACTTTCTGCCTGTTGTATTGATCTTTTGACAGGTACTAGATATACGACAAGGCAGCGTAAAAACTGAGCCTCTGTGCATGTTTTTCCACATAACAGACCAGGTATGTAACTGCACAGTGTGAATGATTAAGCTAAAAAAGTACAATGTTCCTTTCATGGAACGGTCAGGTGATAGTGTAAACCAAGTACAATTCTGACGAAGAAGAGGTGTAGTTTACTAGTTGAGTTTAGTTATTAATTATGATAGTAACATTTACATTGCAGTTAGACACTTCTACATGCAGTATGATTTTTGCATATGATTTGAGAGCGATGGTATCGAATATGTTGAATTGTGAAGATAATACACATATAATCAGCATGAACTGATCAGAGAGCTTGTGAATCAGGAATCAGTATACCTGATGGCACGAGGACAAACCTTTGCCGTTGGCAGTTGATGGTAGGAGTGCTGACACATTATCTCCCTATCCGATAATGTTGGCAACTGATGTGTTATGCATGGGGATTACATCACGCCGTACTGCTCCAAAAACAGGCTGAAGATAACGCACCGAAGCGTTGAAACTAGTAGTGACAAAATAAAAATAAAATAAGTAATAAGGACGGCTGTAGGTGTTTTTATTTGTCACGAAACCTTAGCAATGTGCTCTTAAGGACTGTGATAATGGACTTACCTTTTACCTGCGATAAGGACGGTGAGTGTAAGTCCTGTCACTGTGTGTATGTGTGTGTGTGTGTTTTCGCGATGAATGTTGTTGTCCTCATGAACACAAATATTTTGTAATGTCCAGATGAACATGTGCAAACACTCCCCACTGATATTTGGAAAAGTATTACCTGAGCACGAACGTAATCCCTGCGGAACCGACAGTCAGATGTCACCAGACTGTGTTTCTGCCGTTCAGATGAATGAAACGGATGCCACTGCAGTGTGGACATCGGAACTTAAATAAAGACTGCAAAAATCATCTACGAATGTCCTTGTCGGATGTTATGAACCGAGAGTTCGTAACTGGTACTGATTTATGGTTAGAACGATAATACTGCTCGTGGACTTGGTGAAAAATGAAAAATATAGGAGCCACCGGCAATCACAGTACGTACCTTGACTGCACTCTCCCCGATTCTGACGATTTCACGTTATATAACTATAACTATTTTTCACAAAATTGTGTAGCTCCGTCTTCTACAATTTTTATCTTTGCTTTAGGTCTTGATTTCCAGGAAGATAATTATGTAAGACTTTTTATATTAGTTGTATTGTTACGTGTTTTGCTGCCATCTGATGTTCTGCTTGGCGGTGTGAAGATACTGGAGCAGACATCACCACTAGTGGTCCTTTCGTAAGTCAAATGCCAACCAAACAAGACCACACCCCTTGGAGGATTCGGCTCAGGAGAAAGATCGACATATACACACAACAACGTAAATTGTGTTCACGTTCCTGATATAGAAATGGGGAACATAGCTAAATTTACCTACCTAAATTCTTCATCCTGTAAAACATCTTAATTCACAAATCGACCCTGGTCTTCAGCCACACTAATGACATTTCTGTATTTAAAATCTATATCGTCATACCGCGATCTGATTTTCCCCAGCTATATAAGCTTATACTCCCGTCTGTAAACAAGGACCGTCTGAACAACTTGTTGTAAATGAGAAATATGAGTTACCTTAAACATGAGAATGAAGGCGCTGCCTTTGTTCTTGCCCCGGTTTTCCATAGGCAGTCAAGAAACGGTGGAAGAAGAAACATGAACCAGTTGAGCTTATCCGAATCTCATTCCATTCAGCGAATCGTAGAAAATAAAAATAAACAGTACGCTCACCAAACCAAGAAGAAATTGCTGTAATCTTTAATACATATTACTGAGTAGCGTTGTATTGAGACATTTCTTTCCCCAATTGTGAACTGCATTACTTCGCTAATACTAGTAAATATTTACCTACATTATGTAGCTTTTCACTTGAAAAGTTTGCCTCGTTTTTTGTAGCTCCTTTGAATTACCTATGCATGTAGAGCTGTTTCGTATGTCCTTGATTGACATGTGGTTTAACATGTCGGTAATGACTGTTATCTTTCTGTGTGAAATAAGAGATACATCTTGCTTTATTACGTCCAGTACTGTACGAGATTGGTTCCAGGGAAGCGGAGTTATAAACATTAAAAAAGAAAGAAAGCACTGAAATTAAAATGTGAGGAAGGGCTTCAGCCAAAGAAATACTTTAAAGTAGTTAATGTGAAGAAAAGCGAGTAAAACCAAGAATGGTGACAGACATGCTTACAATTAACAACACATTCCCCCATTGAGGACTTCGTAACATCTCAGTCAAAAAATGTTTTATGAAAGTGAATAAACTGCTTCTCTGAGCTGGTTGCGTATGCCTGCTACACCAGAGTCACAATACAGTTAACTGAAATCTCTGTCATAATTTACCCGCTCATAATGATCTGATAGAGGAAGCTGAAATATTTTTTACCTGTTCTTCAGGTATTAATCCAACAAGAATTTCTGTTAAGGAGCCAATAAGAAGAAATTTTGTTTATTGAGGTTAAGGCGAATAAATATTTCTAAGTTCTAGTGAGTGTTAAAGTAAATATAGACTTTATTTAATTTTCAATGAAGTTACTTTGGCGCTAGAATTTCGCTAACTGTCACTATGATTGTAGTGACCTGTTTGGCTTCTCGAGTTTATCAAGGACAGAATTTTATTTTTCAGTTTACTGCATCTTCAGACAGTATCTAATACAAAGATTTAGTGACATGCGACTGGGTAACATTTGTTTCAATCGGAACTCAAGACGTTATCCTGAAAAAAGTTGTAAAATTATATTCTGATTTATGAGGCAAATAAAATATGTAATACGGGTAAAAAAAACAGAAAAAACAAAAAACCAGCATGAGGAAGCATGAGAAAGAAAATCGTAGAACCTCACGAAGTACAAGTTAATCTGATTATTGGGAGAGAATTTGTCAAGTAGTACAATGAAAGTACTTGACGATAGAGAATATACTCTGTCCATCAGAAACAAGGTGGCTTTCAGTACCTAATTATGACTGTATCCGCTGACATTGCTTTGTTAACAACTCTGCATGATAAACTTAGCGTTGATTTCAGTCGGGCCACAGATGCCAGGTAGCGCTACACGTGGAATGCCAAAACGTTTAGCTATAACACAAGAGTAGGTAAGTTTGACGTTATAGTAATCGAGTGCCTCGTTAATGATATGTTGCTGTATACAAATACTAAGTGAACGTGAATGAGGCTAGAATCTGGTCAGAGAGATAAGACAGACATCAAATGACAGCAACCAGTCCGACGTGAGCACTCCCCAGCGTGACTACCCGTTGCATATCTATTTAGCAAGCATATTTTCAAACGGCTGTAGCTCTAAAACTGTACGCTTTCAGTACCAGACATGGGATCCTGCTCAGAATATTGTGCATTCACTCTTCTCTACACGTCCTGCAAGTTTTTAAGGGAATTTACGAAACCCAAAATCCAAAATGTAATACCCCTTTTTTTGCTTTTATATGCATACCACAATCACTTGCAATTTCACTGGAGAACCGAGTCAGCACGGCATTCGCCCCATAGCCGACTAGCGCCTTTGCTTGCATCTAAAGACAAGTTATATTTTTCTTACACATTCTGCAGATGTTCCTGTTTCATTTGTGTTTGCAGACTTAATAATACTGACCATTAACCACGACACATACTTCTATTTGTTT
The DNA here is from genome assembly GCF_023864345.2 of Schistocerca serialis cubense. Lineage (NCBI taxonomy): Eukaryota > Metazoa > Arthropoda > Insecta > Orthoptera > Acrididae > Schistocerca > Schistocerca serialis. The sequence continues at coordinate 436,209,375 of NC_064642.1, read as the reverse complement.
CCAACTTACCTCAAGCTAGTGTCAGCTTATTCAGCACTTATTGGACGACATTTCGTAAGATTTATGTGCAGCTGAACATCTCCGACAAATTTCCCACTAAGATCACGGTATTCTGTTCCGTCTTAGGTTGACAAGAGCTCTACAAGCTGCTCAGAACGTTCGATTTTTTGCTGTCTCTGGGTGAACTACAGCGAGGAACTCACTCTAACCCAAATTCAGTTATGGAAAGGCGCGTTACAGTTTGCAGTATACTGACTTCATATAGAGTAAGACAGCTTTTGGAAGCCATCCGGAACGAGTATATACACTGTCCAGTCACATTAGTATGACCACTGTCTTAGTTAAACATCAACTTGGAATGACCGCTGACAGACTGCAGGTGGCATTACTAGCAGTGGAAGGTACATAAAACATGTCACGAGGACGCGGTAAGAATGATTCATGTCGTAATACGGAAATGGAGTGATTTATCACCCGTCCAAAATCATTGCCTCTTTGGAAAAAGGATAGAAGCATTTACGAAGCAATGAAGTTTGTAAATTGTGTTTACAGGCATATTTAATTGGATTCAGTGACTCCTGAAGCAGTTCGTGCTCAAAGACAAGTGTATTTCCCGGAAAAGCGCTCAGGGATACTTTCGCAAGTATGTCGTTATCTTTTCTTTTAGAGTATGTGTTCAAGTGCGCCATTGGAGGTATTCCTCGGAATTGTATAAATATCCTCTCACCATCTGCAAAGCCCCTTCTCTTTGTGGAGTGATACATTTAATTCCTGTGATATCTTTAAATTATGTATGTGTCAATATTCCGCCACACGAAATGTTCTCGTGGGCGTCAGTATTCCACAGATGTTTAACAGGTAAACGCTGTTTCGTTTAGGATTCGGTCCGACTGCAACCAACGACACGCACAGCCCCGGCAGGACACGAGGAGAAACTGAGAAAGAGCACGTGTTTCGACAAGAATTTCTCGGGTGCTTTTGTTCGGGGATCAGCATGACGTGTGATCCGTCAGTCACGTGGCCCTAGCGCACCACCGCTTCTCAGGCTCCTGCCGGTGTGGCGCAGTCCAGCAGCCGACGCCGGCCCTGGGGTTTGAGGCTGGGGCCTCCTGCGTGGGTGGCAGGATGGGATGACAGACGGTGTGTGTTTTGAGATCGAAACATTTTTAACAGCGTAATTCCGTGTGATGGGTATTTCATGATGGTAGTCCTTGCGTGACTGCGTCTTTACAAGATCGCATCTTCCCAAACAGCAGAGAATGAAGACCAAGAGAGATCGAACCCCTGCGAACTGAATTTCTGATGAATAAATAAATCCTCTGCTAAGTAACTAAATGTCATGAGATACTCCCTTTCAACCACAGAGGGGGAGGAGGGCAGGGGAAGTATAGAGTAAGGACCTCTCAATCAAAAGGAAGGATTATCAACAGGGGTGATAATTCTTCATAGGTTTGCCCCTGAATGTGTACTTCTCCCTGATCTAAGTAGCCCTCACTACCAAAACGCTCTGATGCCCCTTGTACGACGCTCATCGCTTCAGCCTGGATCAGCACGACCTCTACGGTCGCAGGTTCGAATCTTGCCTCGGGAATGGATGTGTGTTAGGTTTAAGTAGTTCTAAGTTCTAGGGGACTAATAACCTCAGATAGTCCCCTAGTGCTCAGAGCCAATTGAAACATTTCTTCTAAGGAATTGAGCAGGAAGATTTGGAACTACTCGGAAGTATTCTAAACAGATAATAAATTTTCTGCGACTACAGAAATGTATCAAACATTTTAGTAGCGTTAGCACAGAATGTAGATGACAACTACGAGAAAATCTGATAGTGCGAGTTGGGTCATTTAAAAGAATGTTCTTCGTGTACAACATTACAACGTGTATCACATTTTCCACATTTCACTTCATCGACAGTTTTAAAGATAATGGTTTTCAAATTAGGTTACAATTCTCTGAATTGTGTCTACGTGAATTATAAAGCGTTGAGGTGTTTCAGTGCAAGACTGTGTTTACGAAAATGGTATCGCATGGGTAAATCAGTCATCGCAACAGACGGCACTGCCCATGCTCGCTGACGAAGGTGGGAAAACAACATTGACTTGCCTTCAGCGTTCCTCTCACGAAGCACATAATCAGTCCCTGATCTGGTGATGGTACCCTAGACAGCCAGAACCCGTACACTTCGGGTAAGGTGCAACAGATATCCGGTGACATCCCACGGAGATAAGGCATTCCAAGTGGTACCAATACGAAGTATATGCCGAACATACCGTACAGCTATATACAGACCTTAAATGAACAAATTGTTATGACTGTATTGGTCGTTTCGGATGCAGAAAACGGCCTGCATACTCAACAGACTTAGCTCCTCGGGACTTTTATTTACGGGGAAAATTGAAACACAATGTCGGCAGTGAAACTGCGACGACGCCAAATGCAGTAAACGTCTCAAGACATTGGCTTCTGCTGCGAAAAGTTCTGATGAAATTCCACATGCAATATTCTCTGTGTGTAATCGCTGTAGCATGTATCGGTGTTCGACGTGAACATTTTGAACACCTGACACGGTAGTCTTAACAATAAACACAAGAAACATACCTGAGTTACGTGTTTGCTTACATTTCGTACACTGGGGCCGACGATCGTGGATTTCTGGTTCTGGCCTGAGTGTTTCGAAGAGCTCTTGTCTCGATACCGTTCTATCAGATTCCAAGCTTGTAAGGTCGCTGAAATAAATGGTTCAAATGGCTCTGAGCACTATGGGACTCAACTGCTGAGGTCATTAGTCCCCTAGAACTGAGAACTAGTTAAACCTAACTAACCTAAGGACATCACAAACATCCATGCCCGAGGCAGGATTCGAACCTGCGACCGTAGCGGTCTTGCGGTTCCAGACTGCAGCGCCTTTAACCGCACGGCCACTTTGGCCGGCTCGCTGAAATACTTCAGTGCCATAGGAGAGGGGTAAAAGGCGGAAGCTACCTCCAATAACTGAGAATGTCGTTGGTGTTTGTTACAGGGTTTCAGTGCGAGTCACTTAAGAGATGTCTTACTTTGAAAAGTTTCCATGCAGTCATTTGTCCGTCCCATTCAACCTGCGTAATTTCTAGGTATTATGTTGATATGCATTTTTCCATTGAGCTTGTGTGTTCCTTGGGTGCAATGCGGCTTGTTAGTCACCTAGTGTGTGGCAGTGAAAGCAGCAGGTCCAGAGTGGATGATGGGATTCACCAACGCAGAGAAAGCTGAGATTTATCATTTTTGCGCTAAGATTACATGCTCATGGTAAATTCAATTACTTCTTGTACGGTGTATCCGGTAAGATATTCCAGTAGACGTCAATCACTCTGGCACCTGTTTATCGAACTCGTGAAAGTGATACCTCGTGAATGTGGTAGTTTGACAAAGTAAGAGACAGAAACCAGTGACGACAGAAGAGAGACAAATTAAAGTTCTTGTTGCTATTGCTGCAGTTGCACGAGGAAATGGCATGAGTAAGACCAGAGTCCCGCGCCTTCCTCATCGACATAGGTTCTATCCCTACTTATGTTTGTTCATCAAAAGCAGCATGGAAATGATTATCAGAATCGTATTAGATTTCCGTACTTAAGACTTGAGGTAGGATATCCTAGATGTAGGAAAGCACCTGTGGTCTAGGGTAACTAACGTCTTTGATTATTTATCAAAACGTCCTCGGTCTGGGGTTCCGAATTTGGCACCGCTTCAATGTTTAATAAAAATCAGCACCGGTGGCTGAAGACTTTCGGCATAGGAACTCATCCTCATTCATCCCATGGCCTTTTACCCGCAGCACATGTGGCCTGTAATAGGAAAACTATCATGATGATCTATCCATGGGCAAAAGATTCCGTAGTAGTCACCCTGTAGGGTCTCCGGGAGAGGACTGCCCAGAGGGAGGTGACCGTGAGAAAAAGGTTGAATAAACAAAGGAAGGGTAACGTTCTACTAGTCGGAGGGTAGAATGTCAGAAGCTTAAACGTTGCAGGGAAGATAGAGATTCTGAAGAGGGGAATACAAAGACTAAATTTAGATTTAGTGGAGGTCACTGAAATGAAATATAAAGAGGACAATTATGTCACATCTGATGCGTGTAGGATAATACGAGGGTTGGACCTTTAATGGTGGCAACTATTTATTTACAGCTCGTACAAAGTAAATCTGTTTTTCAAAGTGTTACTGACCTTCAGAGTAGTTACCAGCATTGTGTATAACCCGTTGCCAGCGATGTGGAAGTCGTAGGATACTCTCAGCGGTGTCAGTTGCGTTGACAGTTCGAGCGACGTTGTCTATTGCCCGACGAACATGTAGCAGTTCTGACGCTAATTCCGTGAAGTGTTTCCTTCAGTTTAGAAATCGAGTTGAACTGACGAGGGCTGAAGTCAGGGGAGTGCAGTAGGTGATATAGCACTTAGCAGCCCCATCAGTCAAACAAATCCGTTACAGCTTGCACTGTACGTGCTAGAGCAGTGTTCTGCAAAATGATGGTCAGGTCCTGCAAAAACTGTCATCACTTCTGTCTCTATGCTAATCATTTTTGGAACACGGCCTTCGGCCAGCTTAGAGACGGAAGTGATGACAGTTTCTGCAGGACCTGACCATCATTTTGCAGCACAGTGCTCAAGCACGGACAGTGCAAGCTGTTACTGATTTGTTTGACTGATGGGGCTGCTATGCCACCTACTGCGCTACCCTGACTTAATCCCTCGTGAGTTGAACTCGATTTCCAAACTGAAGGAAACACTTCACGGCATTATCTTCAGAACTGCTACATGTTCGTCGGGCAATAGACAGCGTCGCTCGAACTGTCAACACAACTGGCACTGCTAAGAGTATCCTACGACTTCCACATCGCTGGCAACGGGTTATACACAATGCTGGTAACTACTCTGAAGGTCAGTAAAACTTTGAAAAACTTATTTATTTCGTATGATCTGGAAATAAATAGTTACCACTATTAAAGTTCCAACCCTCGTATCAACAGCAGCAGAAGATGGTATAACAGGAGTAGGAATCGTTATTAATAGGAAGGTAGGGCAGACAGTGTGTTACAGTGAACAGTTCAGTGATTGGTTTGTTCTCCTCATAATCAACTGCAAACCAACACCGACAACTACTCTCAGGTCTACGTGCCGACGCCGCAAGCTGAAGATAAAGAGACAGATAAAGTATATGACGATATTGAACGGGTAATGCCGACCGCTGTGGCCACACGGTTGTAGGCGCTGCAGTCCGGAACCGCGCAAAGTGCTACGGTCGCAGGTTCGAATCCTGCCTCGGGCAAGGATGTGTGTGATGTCCTTAGGTTAGTTAGGTTTAAGTAGTTCTAAGTTCTAGGGGCTCAGAGCCATTTGAACCATTTTTTGAACGGGTAATTCAGTACGTAAGAGGAGACGAAAATCTAATAGTCATGGGGGATTGGAATGCTGTTGTCGGGAAAGGAGTAGAGAAAGCGCTACGGCGAATATGAGATTGCTACTAGGAATGAGGCAGGACAAAGACTAATTGAGTTCTGGAATAAATTTCTGGTAACAACAGCGAATACTGTGTTCAAGAATGACAAGAGGAGGAGGCACACTTGCGAAAGGTCGGGAGATACTGGGGAGATTTCAGTCATGGTCAGACAGAGATTCCGATATCAGATACCGCATTGTAAGTAGATTCAGATCGTAATGTAATCGTGATGATGAGTATGCTGAAGTTTAAGATTAGTCAGGAATTATCATTTCACAAAGAAGAGGAATGCGGAAGTAGTATGAAATGAAGAGATACGACGGAAGTTGTCTAAGGCTATGGAGACTGCAATAATGATGAGGTCTGCAGGCAGTACAGTTGAAGAGGAATGGTCATCTCTAAAAATGGAAAATCATAGTTGGAAAGAACAAGAAAGGTACAAAGACGGTTGAATCCAAGAAACCATGAGCAACAGAAGAAATGTTTCAGTTAATCGATGAAAGAAGGAAGTACAAAAGTGTTCAGGAAAATTCAGGAATACATATAAATCGCTGAGGAATGAAATGAATAGGAAGAGCAGGGAGGCTAAGACGCAATGACTGCATGAATACCGGACTGCCAAATCCTCGCTGCCGGTGGCCATTTCGAAAAGTCTGCGATTGGTAGTTGTCACGATACTGGTCAGAATCCACATTACTAGTGTATGAACTCGTGTTGTTCTTTACTTCGTGCTGCCACAGCTATTGTACAAGTGCCGATGTGGGAACTATTCAGATTGCGATATCTCGCAAAGGTCTCGCAGTAGAATACTGCAACAAACACCACTGACATTCTAATGTACGCTTCTTATAGTTTATTGATGTCAACAGGCATCCTTCCGTTTAAAAATGTGTGTTCACACTAAAATACAATTTCTAAGTACTATCACAGTCTGTTGTTTGGCTAACAATACCAGCCCCTGACTAGCAATCCATTCTGTGGAAATCTCACGTCAACAGCACTTACCATTTCCGCGATACTAACTGTGCAAATTTTAGGTAGTTCTTCTGTATAGCCGGGCGGGGTGGCCGAGCGGTTCTAGGCGCTACAGTCTGGAACCGCGTGACCGCTACGGTCGCAGGTTCGAATCCTGCCTCGGGCATGGATGTCTGTGATGTCCTTAGGTTAGTTAGGGGACTGATGACCTCAGCAGTTAAGTCCCAGATTACGCTGATACAATAGCTCCCTACTTAGCACTCATTTACAACCGCTCGCTCACCGATGGATCTGTACCTATAGATTGGAAAATTGCGCAGGTCGCACCAGTGTTTAAGAAGGGTAGTAGGAGTAATCCAACTAACTACAGACCTATATCATTGACGTCGGTTTGCAGTAGGGTTTTGGAGCATATACTGTATTCAAACATTATGAATCACCTCGAAGGGAACGATCTATTGATACGTAATCAGCATGGTTTCAGAAAACATCGTTCTTGCGCAATGCAGCTAGCTCTTCATTCGCACGAAGTAATGGCCGCTATCGACAGGGGATCTCAAGTTGATTCCGTATTTCTAGATTTCCGGAAAGCTTTTGACAGCGTTCCTCACAAGTGACTTCTAATCAAGCTGCGGGCCTATGGGGTATCGTCTCAGTTGTGCGACTGGATTCGTGATTTCCTGTCAGGAAGGTCGCAGTTCGTAGTAATAGACGGCAAATCATCGAGTAAAACTGAAGCGATATCAGGTGTTGCCCAGGGAAGCGTCCTGGGACCTCTGCTGTTCCTGATCAATATATATGACCTGGGTGACAATCTGAGCAGTTCTCTTAGGTTGTTCGCAGCTGATGCTGTAATTTACCGTCTAGTAAGGTCATCCGAAGACCAGTATCAGTTGCAAAGCGATTTAGAAAAGATTGCTGTATGGTGTGGCAGGTGGCAGTAGACGCTAAATAACGAAAAGTGTGAGGTGATCCACATGAGTTCCAAAAGAAATCCGTTGGAATTCGATTACTCGATAAATAGTACAATTCTCAAGGCTTTCAATTCAACTAAGTTCCTGGGTGTTAAAATTACGAACAACTTCAGTTGGAAAGACCACATAGATAATATTGTGGGGAAGGCGAGCCAAAGGTTGCGTTTCGTTGGCAGGACACTTAGAAGATGCAACAAGTCCACTAAAGAGACAGCTTACACTACACTTGTTCGTCCTCTGTTAGAATATTGCTGCGCGGTGTGCGATCCTTACCAGGTGGGATTGACGGAGGACATCGAAAGGGTGCAAAAAAGGGCAGCTCATTTTGTATTATCACGTAGTAGGGGAGAGAGTGTGGCAGATATGATACGCGAATTGGGATGGAAGTCATTACAGCAAAGACGTTTTTCGTCGCGGCGAGATCTATTTACGAAATTTCAGTCACCAACTTTCTCTTCCGAATGCGAAAATATTTTGTTGAGCCCAACCTACATAGGTAGGAATGATCATCAAAATAAAATAAGAGAAATCAGAGCTCGAACAGAAAGGTTTAGGTGTTCGTTTTTCCCGCGCGCAGTTCGGGAGTAGAATGGTAGAGAGATAGTATGATTGTGGTTCGACGAACCCTCTGCCAAGCACTAAAATGTGAATTGCAGAGTAGTCATGTAGATGTAGATGTAGATAGTGCTCAAGGCCTTTTGAAGCATTTCTTCTGTATACGTTAACAGTCATTTACGTGCATCAGAAAATTTGTCTCGTTTTCCCTTAAAACTTAACGAAGAATGTATATCCAAATATTAATTTGTTAAGGATATGTCTGGGTTAGCTTGTCTTTCCAAAGTCTTAATGTATAGATCGGGTTCATGTAGCTTCATCAATGTAATAAATCGGAAATGTTCACGCTTCCAAGGTTATATGAAATCTTATTAAAAATACGATTTTCGCAACCAAGAGATTACTGCTCTCTGTTCACCTTAATATTTGTAACGTTTACCATCTACTTAAAATTGTCTCCTGCCTTCACACGCTTGTGCAGGTTTCATCTAGATTTCATGCAAAAAGTTATGCAACGGACGAAGATGTTAGTGAAGCCGTCTCAGGGGTCGCCTTGTTTCTCCTCTCTCGGCAAACGTTTACTTGAACTTACCTCGCTTTATTGAACACTGTCGCAGGCGAGGATTGGGGACGTGGCTTTAGCATTTGACTCTGTTTTCACGAAATGAAACACAGTGAACACTGTAGCCCAGAGCGTATCTCTTTTATTCTCCCAGGGGGTTAAGCCGCGAGAACAAGAACAGAAATGGAGGATTAATCCTAACTGTTGCACTACCTCCTCTTGTTTCTGCGCATCTCGTGCCACTTGTCTACCTGTTCCTGGCTCTATCCTTGTTCGTTTGGACTTTTTATGGCTTCGTTCACAAACTTGTGCCTTGAAGACTATGCGGCATAGTCTTCGTCTCACGGTAACCCGCGAGATAGTGCCATGGATAAGCGCACAACTGCTTTCAAGTACCGAATACCCGCCAGATGCATACGTATAACTGGAGCTGGTGGCTGCTAGCACCTCCTGTGCGACGGACAACGCATGGCTTAGACGACAAGATGATAGTGTTTGAACAGTGGACCTCTATGGATTGAGGCGCCTACTGGCGCGTTGGCGTTACGTCAGGGGACGAGCGATAATATGGTTACCAACTACGTCTATAAACTGGTCTTCGATGAGCTGGGTTGCTTGCGGCGCGAATGTACTGGAGCATTCCGTCGATGCGGAGGGGTGAGCATAGGAATGTCTTTGGCCTGCTGGCAAGTGGGGTCATCTACTGAACTCGTTAACGTACTGAACTGAGAGGATTTTGAAGTGTACTTCTGTACAGAGCTGTAACGCCGGAAATGCATATCCTCCTATTTCCATCTATTGTACTATAAATTTTTTCCTTATTTTGTTACCTGAAGATATGACGTTTCTGTGTCTTTGTATATTACAATTGTTTTACTATTTGTATATATATATTTATTTATGCATTTATGTCGATGTGTAATTGGTTTGTTTTGTAAATATTATTTGTATTTTTACGCTGGGTCTTGCCTAGGGAAAACTATGTTATTGAACGAATACATCGATAGGTCGTGTGGAACACCAATGTGTTTAGGATCTTTGGTAGTGTGAACTCGGCCGCGTGGAGGGCGGGCAGAGCGGAGTCTGGCTGGAGGAGGGCAGTGGAGCAGGTGTGTTGTGTGACTTGCTATGTTAGATTCTGACATGGTGTCGCGGACGGAAGGCGTTAGCTGGCACAAATCAAGAGCCCGTTTCGGTTGGAGACAGTGTCGAGAAGAAGGTGCGCCAACATCCAGCTTCTGAAACAGCGACGGCCGACAATGAGTGACTGTCGCCACCTCCTCGATCGACGGCTTCAAACCTTCAATCAACCAACAAGGAAGACTGGAAGCACGAAAAGTTTTTGAACTGTATGGCAGACCCCAGCTTTTAAAATTGTTGCATCACAAAATTACAGCAACTCAGCACGAACCTTTGTTGCTCATTGTCCCAATTGCATTACCAAGCAGAGTCCTTTCCTTTTCCGAAATGAACCCGAGTGTCGTTGAAATTCAGACGCAAGCATTAAAGTAATATCATTCCATTTCACTGCTTTAATTTCAATGTTCAGTTAAGGTATTCATAGCTGGCTACAATATTTAGATTACACAAGCACAAATTAAGAGTGCGAGTTTTGTTACCATATTTTAGCTTACCTGTGACTGCAGCTCAGCTTGGTACGTATCAAATGTTACTATTGTTAATTGTCCAGAATCATTTAATTCAAGTTCAAAGTTAAATCTCTTATTTCTAAACTGCGTAGATTCAAGTCAGAATGTAGCGAAACTTGTTATTTCTGACAAACATTCAGTTTTCACACAGGACGTGTCAAACTTCAGTTGCCACGTTTTTAGTGCTAATTATATGTGCATTAATCTTTCATTTTCAGTTATTATAGTAGTTGTCCATAGGTCTGGCGACCGTAATAATCCCCAAATCTCAAATATCTAATTAACGCCAATTAATTGTTAACGTAACGGCCGCACATTTACTTTCTTTATTAACTTTACCCCTTTTCAAAATTAATTTCCACCAGTTTCATTTGCATTTTTCCTTTCATTTAGATGTAACCCTTTCCTCCCTCTTTACCGACAGATAAACTTCGGTGACGATTGCTTTTCCCAAATTCCCATTAGGTACACGCGGTTTAATTTTTCACTGTCATTAAGGTCGATAAGTGAGGGGGAGTTTATAGAGCCTCATATAATTGTGCAGCTTCTATGTAATAATTAACTAGGCTGAAAGCAAGGAGGTTGCGCTGTATTTTTGATAATAATAAAAGCAAGAGTTTTTCCTTAATTTATAAAAAAATTCTTATTAATTAATTCTTTCAAATGAAGAGCAAGTCAGTGTTCATGAAACTGAAAGCTATAAGCGTGGGAGAGATTTCTCATAATATCTGTAGGTTCGGCGTAGTTTCCCATACTTACAATAAATCCAGTTTGTTTGCCTTAGTCTTATGGATCAATAAATGCTCTTCGACCGACCCCAGGCCTTCAATTCCACAGCGATATCATTTTAATAACATTAAAACCGACTTGTTATTTCCTTACAGATATTTGCGAATTTGCATTTGCTCATGTTAATCTAAATTTCAGTGTCTCATAGCAGCGGTAACAATGCTCTACTGAATAGCTTTATGTTTCTCTGCAATCAACTACCAGAAATTGAATGCACCGACAACTCTTTTCATTCGTTTGGAGCAGGTATAATGAGCCAGTCTGTTTTAGTCATTACGCCTTTATGTAATTCATCAACAAAAAATAACTTACTACATATACTAGTTGCATACATACCAATAAGCGAAAATATTATGACCACCTGCTTTGTAGCTTGTCTGTCCGTCTTTGGAACGAAATGCATCACTGATTCTACGGATCAAAGATCCGACAGTTTGCTGGTAAGTTTGCGAAGATACGTGGCATTTGAAAAAAATTGTTCAAATGTCTCTGAGCAATATGGGACTTAATTGCTGTGGTCATCAGTCCCCTACAACTTAGAACTACTTAAACCTAACTAACTTAAGGACATCAGACACATCCATGCCCGAGGCCGGATTCGAGCCTGCGACCGTAGCTGTCGCGCGGCTCCAGACTGTAGCGCCTAGAACCGCTCTGCCACTCCGGCCGGCTACGTGGCATTAGATGTCTACGCACATGTTATGTAATTCGCATAAATAACGGACCTCTGATTTGACTACGCGGTGATGCCGCCCGGCAGTGAACCAGATAGGTTCCATAGGATTTACATTAGGTGAATTTTACAGCCGACATAACAACGTGAAATTACTATACCCCTTCTCAAACCACTGTATCAATGTTCTGGCTCCGAGACAGGGACAATTTGTTGCTCAAAGATAACATCGCCATCGGAAAACTTCAAACATGAAGGGATTCTGGTGGTTTGCACCTGTCGGCGTGCCTTCTATTAATATCACGAGCCCCCTGCAAGCGCAGGAGAGCGTCTCCCACCGTATAATACTGCTCCCATCAGCCTGCATCCCTGTCGAGCTGCACCTTTCCCTCGATGACGGCGTCTGTGGAGACCACCATCGAACTAGTATACCAAAAATGTGATTCACCCGAAGAGCTGACACGTTTACATTGATCGACGGACGAATTCCGATGGTCCCGTGTCCACTACAGTCGTAATTGACGATGTCGTATGGTCAACTTGTTAACAAATGTGTCTGGTCCGCTGCGGAGCTCCAAGTTCAACAATCTATCATGAGCGTGGCCAGCATTGCGCTCTTTCCGCAGAGGTGTCACAGATCACCATCCATCCTAATTTACAGAGCAGACAAGTCTCCGAGCCACACGTTGTGTGAAGAGTCATGGACGCCCAACATTTACCTCCTATTCGTAGTTTCACTGTCCCCTTACCTCTTTCTGTACATTCTCATGGCGGTAGCATGCGAAAATTCGACCATGTTCGTCGTTTTCGAGATACTCGTTCACAGACAATGCGTAATAATAATCTGCCCCTTGCCAAAGACGCTTATCTCAATGGATTTCCCCATTTGCAGCCAATATATCCGCTAGTCCCTGCAAGATCAATAGCGAACGTAATATTATTTGTATTTTTACGATGGGTCTTGCCTAGGGAAAACTATGTTATCGAACGAATACATCGATAGGTCGTGTGGAGCACCAATGTGTTTAGGATCTTTGGTAGTGTGAACTCGGCCGCGTGGAGGGCGGGCAGAGCGGAGTCTGGCTGGTGGAGGGCAGTGGAGCAGGTGTGTTGTGTGACTTGCTATGTTAGATTCTGACATGGTGTCGCGGACGGAAGGCGTTAGCTGGCACAAATCAAGAGCCCGTTTCGGTTGGAGACAGTGTCGAGAAGAAGGTGCGCCAACATCCAGCTTCTGAAACAGCGACGGCCGACAATGAGTGACTGTCGCCACCTCCTCGATCGACGGCTTCAAACCTTCAATCAACCAACAAGGAAGACTGGAAGCACGAAAAGTTTTTGAACTGTATGACAGACCCCAGCTTTTAAAATTGTTGCATCACAAAATTACAGCAACTTAGCACGAACCTTTGTTGCTCATTGTCCCAATTGCATTACCAAGCAGAGTCCTTTCCTTTTCCGAAATGTACCCGAGTGTCGTTGAAATTCAGACGCAAGCATTAAAGTAATATCATTCCATTACACTGCTTTAATTTCAATGTTCAGTTAAGGTATTCATAGCTGGCTACAATATTTAGATTACACAAGCACAAATTAAGAGTGCGAGTTTTGTTACCATATTTTAGCTTACCTGTGACTGCAGCTCAGCTTGGTACGTACCAAATGTTACTATTGTTAATTGTCCAGAATCATTTAATTCAAGTTCAAAGTTAAATCTCTTATTTCTAAACTGCGTAGATTCAAGTAGCTTTTGAAATGTCGAGCTGCGGAGCTCCAAGCTCAACAATCTATCATGAGCGTGGCCAGCATTGCGCTCTTTCAGCAGAGGTGTCACAGATCACCATCTATCCTAATTTACCGAGCAGACAAGTCTCCGAGCCACACGTTGTGTGAAGAGTCATGGAGGCCCAACATTTACCTCCTATTCGTAGTTTCACTGTCCCCTTACCTCTTTCTGTACATTCTCATGACGGTAGCATGCCAAAATTCGACCATGTTCGTCGTTTTCGAGATACTCGTTCACAGACAATGCGTAATAATAATCTGCCCGTTGCCAAAGACGCTTATCTCAATGGATTTCCCCATTTGCAGCCCATATATCCGCTAGTCCCTGCAAGATCAATAGCGAACGTAATATGGCGGCTACTATCCGCTGCACGATGCAGGTAAGAAAAGCATAGATGTGGTGCATCCTCCGAGCAGGATGCCTTCCGCAATCGAAATGTCAGGGGAGACTTTTATGTATGGACCACGGCATGTCAGTCCGGACGTTTTAAGTGATGATAATACCAGCAGTGAAAGCCTTCATTCTATGGTTATATTGAATTTTAATACTTACGATGGAGGCGATAGTTTGATAATAGACTTTGTATCCGAAACCAGTCGCCGCTAATAAAGGATTTTTCTCACAGCAAGTTCGACAGCTTCGCATACACAGATTTGACTCTGTAGCTTATACCAGGGCTCCATTAACCGCCCGCTGTATCGATTTTGGCAGCATGCGATCATCCGAGTTTCTTTGTTATTTATGTGTGTAGTACCGGCCTAAACCGAAGCTATTAAGAAGGGCAATAGACTGCTAATACATGTAGGGAAATGTTTAGGAAAGTTCGCTGTGCAACTCTTAAAGAACCACATACAAGACGCTAAGACTACCAGTTCTCGTGTACTTCTCGAGCGTTTACGGATCTTGTCAGATAGCACTACCTGTACAAATCGAAATAATCTGAGAAGTCCTGTTACGGTTATAATAGGTACACTTCACACAGAAGTGTAACAGTGTCACTCGGGGAACGTATAGAGCAGTCAGTGGATGAAGGGCAGCAGTGTCACTGTGAAACACCATTAACAATGGTTATAGACGAGTGTCAATGCCTAAAGTCTTTCACTAGCAAACGAAACGTCCTGGGTTCTCGGATCGAACCCAGCCACTGCTTACATTCTGCATAAAGGTGTCAGCAATGCTATGGCTGCTAATGACTTAAGATATAATGATTTATTCTTGTCAAAAAGAGCACAGGAGTGGATGTTGTTTAATGACAACTTCAACTAAAATGGTGTGCAGCTTCTCCTAAAAAGAATTACCAGTGATCAAAGGCATAAAGACGTAGTAGAAGCCAATGGAAACCAATGCGTTAAAGACATAAATTGTGTACCCACAGGACATGTGGGCTGTAACTGAACAAATGTCATGATGATCTCTCCTTTAGGAAAGCCATTCCCCAATTTCTATTCCAGTGAGGCACTGTTATATCTAATAGAATAAAAATTAAAAAAACAGGGCCTTGGAAGGCTTGCCTTCGAATAACGAGAAGGGATAGATAAGATTCTTTCGGAGTATCTTAAAACCTGTGGGGAAATGGCAACAAAGCGATTATCCAAGTTGGTCTGCAGCATCCCTGAGTAGGGAGACGTGTCATCAGAGTTCCCGAAAACTATCGTTCACGCAGAATCGAACATGGCAAGGATACGTAAATTCGAGAAGGATGGTAGTAGGATAAAATATGGGAATGACGCGAGAAAGATAGAAGATGAATTTCGCTGTTAGGACAGAAAAGACCTGAAGACAGTAGAAATGAAAAGCATATAAACTGTAGACTGACAATAACAAGAAACCCTTTCCGAAGAAGGCAAACTTGTTAACGTCTAGATAAAATTAAGGAGTTCTTACTTAAAGTAGGCTTATTTGCCTCCTATGTACGTTCTTATGACCGTGTAGCTTTACACACTGTATCATATGTATGTTAATCTTATAACGTGTAAGACAACAGAGAGAAGCGTATTCATTTATTTGAATAATGTAGGAAGTGACTACTGCTGTGAGAAAAGTGAAAGATCACACGGGTGGAGACTCGTACTTTATGCAGGCCTCATTTCCGTTCGCGAAATGTTGCCCAGGGGTGACTCGCTGTTGTTTTCAGTGTTACACTCACTATATCTATCATGCTCTCTGTGAACATTCGTTGACGAGATGGTGTTTAGTGGAACCTAATGTGGGGCTGTAAGAGGGAAAAGCGCTAACAGAAAGACAAGTCAGTTGTATCGTTGTGTCTCTGTTGTTAAGAAAGCCCTCAGTTCAAAATTAAGCAGATGGATGTCATGTATCATTTTGCTGTGGCACTCTCTGTCACATTAATTATGATTATAGTTCCGTTTTTTGTTCTTAGTAGAATTCGGCTGGCTGTAGCTGGCAGGTACACTTAGCGGCTCAAATAACATCCAGTTGTCCAAAGAATGTATCCCTAAACGCCAACAAACGACTACAGAAATGCTCTGTTATAGCTTTCCACGCACACAGTATTACACCTGTGAACCGCATCGCTGTGTGTGGAAAACGTTTACTGTAGTACACAGGAGTTATGAGTTGATTAATATCTTAATAAGATGAAAAATTGAAGCACTCGTCCTCTTCAGTGATATACAGCAACCCATAATTGAAGAATTTTTATAGTATCTCAGGTTAAAAAATGTGTTGTGCTTTTTGTGAATTTTTTGGGGCTCTAGGTTAAGAATTAAGAAAATAACATATTTTTTTCTCGATATTATTGTTCTTTAGTACAAAACTGTAGAAGCCACGACGTTATGGGAAAGTCAGTTATTTGCCTATGAGCAGGCTGGGGAGAAATAGCACTTCTTTCGAAGGGGCATTGTGAGCTTCACATGGAAGTGAAACACGGTCAGTGAAAGGTGTAAATAAGAAGAGAACAGAAGATTTAGAAATGGCGTGCTGCAGAATAGTGTACATTTATTAATATGTTCGGAAAGAATGGTGAAGGGAAGATGTTTATGATATAACTTGATTAAAATAAGGGGTAGGCTGACAAGACACTTTCTGAAGCTCCAGTAAATATCTACTTTGGTACATAAGCAAAGTAGAGAGAAAACAGTGCTTGAGAACATTAAAAAAGGTCAAGTGGAGTAGGATGGGATAGCTGAGCTGAGATTAAGAGATTTACCACTTGATACGCTAGCATATAGATTTGGCATCAAATAAGTCTTCGAATGTAAGACCACAACAACAACCACAGCAACAGAAACGACAATATTTTATATTAACTTATAACTATCATCATATTTGCAGTCTGCCTTTTCTTCAATGTTACACAAAACAAGCAATTTATTACAATTTTAGATAAATCTCAATACATTCTTGCTATGTTATGTATCTGGCCAATGGAATGCCTGTTCAACTGCTGCTACAATTACTTTACTCAGTACAGTTACATTTGTATAAAATGGAAAAGACTGACAGTATAACATTCTTTTACAAATCTCTTCGTCAGTGATGTGTTCATTATTTTCTCTTCTCAGACTTCAAACAGATCCTTCTAACTTACAGAAACATAAAACACATGAATCAATATCTAACCAAAACTCCTTGGGAATTAATACTAAAGAACAGCACAAGTTAGAATTCTGGTATTTATTGTGATGCTGACTGAACTTTATGACAGTGAAGAGTAAGTGAAATCCTGATTGATAGACCCTAACTTCACTTAATCGACAGCTCAGAAACAGCACATAAATGATTAAAGTTAAATCCAACAGCTGGATTTTATGAACAATCTACTGCCTGTATGCAACGTCACATCAAGCATGCCATTTTCATTGTAAGCAGTAACTCGAATAAAGATATAATATCGAGAGAAACTGTGCAATCTTGGTTGAGGAAGACAATCTCTCCCCATGCATCTATATACAGAAAATTTCTCAACGTCGGTCATTTCTATAAAGGCAGTAATATTATCACCAGGGTCGAGAGATCGTATTTGCGTAACACCCATGTTTACTTAAAAAAAGTTTTCGAGAAGCATTCCTCTCAGTTATTGGAGAGCTCACCAATGAAATAATATAAGTTGGTGGCAAATTCTTTGGGGTAGCTACTACTAAAAGGGTTGATTTTTCTCACTCTTATGTTACTAAATGAAAGCTTTGACAGTTTTAGTCTTTAGACAGAATGAATCATCATAAATTCAGGAAGTTGGTTTATAATATTGATTGTATAATTTTACTTTTTGTGATTAAATGTCAAATTTCTGAACCTGTGCACTGTAGTTCGACAGCAGCCAGAAGAGGGTGGAAATTGAGGAAAACAGCTGAGCGTTTTGTTGGCAGATAAGCCTTTCATCCAGCATAATATTGTGGATTATCATGAACATCTGAATTTAACTCCTCTAGATGTCAGAGTCATATTACAGTTATTAGATGCAATCATTCTATCATTGGAGAAGCAGTATTATGTATACCCTTTATTGTTATCACTAATTTTATCATTATTATTAGTATTATTATTATTATTTGTAGTAGTAGGGGTATTAGTAGTAGTAACAGCAATTAGAGTATTGTTGTCCGTAGTGTTTCTAAAACAGTACCTCCGATTTTGTATTCAGCACAATGTTACTTTCAAACGAAACTGTAAAAAGGATTCTCGGTCAGAAGTAAGTGACGCTGATTTTCCATTTTAAAGAAGAAGCACATATCAACACAAAACAAATATCATGTAGCTTGTTTTCTATTTTTGCAATCTGTTACAAGATTAATATAGTTTTCCATGCACGGTATATCCCACACTCTTTCGGACGTAATTCCTATTACTGAGATGTAGTCACCTCACATTTCACAGATAATACTTATTATTTTAAGAATAGCTACTTTTGATATTCTCTGTTGTGTGAAATAAATGACAGATGAATTGGTTCTTTCATACAGAACGGTTGCCTTCATAACTAAAAATAAATTTAAAATGACAATAAGTACGTGTTAATGCAGATTTGACAGAAAGGGAAATTATTTTCAGAACTTTAACGACTAATTATTACTGGGTTTTTCACGATTAATGACCAGTGAAAATCTTTTATTTGAACGTAGTAACCTGGGAGGCGTATCAGGGATAAGGTTTTAATTATTGCCTAGAAAAATCCAGCTACATCTATGAAACTTGTCGACGGTATTAGTTCTCCTATATGTATTCACTCTTTATTGCGACATTTTTTTTCCCTTGGATGGAAAATCTGATTGAGACCTTGGGTGTAGAGGTCTGCGTTTTGGCTGCTTAGGAAAATCATCTCCAGTGTAACTGTGTAAACTTCTGCCACGCAATGATTTCTTCATCCCAGGGAAGAGGGTTCACAACCATCAAATACTAGTTGCACTGTTATTACAACTTTTTACGTAATACTTCTATCTGTTGTCATTATTATGCGACTACATGTAAGTGGTTATACATTTAGTTTTTGTAGGTGATACACAAACTAAAAAAAGAGTAATATTGGGGACAATGATTAGGCACGCTCCAACAGCGTTGTAAAGAAAACTTCAACAACGCTGGCTTGAAAAAGCTCCGGCATTTGGCCTAGTATTCAGTTTTTTTACTTATGGCCATTTACATGCAGATGCTTGACAGTGACGTTAAGATCGAAATAGGCCAACAGCAAATTGGTACACATGCGAAGGGTGCCAATATGTTCCAAAACGCCACGCATATCAATGGGGTTTTCCCGGGGCTCATACATTGGGGCTCGGTTGTGTCAAATGTTTCGGACAGCTCTTGGGACAGTGGTAAGTTGTATACTTAACACAAGGATTGTCTTACTGTATCTATCGTACACTAGAAGGTCGAAGTTTGAATTTTACACACTTCGCTCAGCTTATGAAAATGGAGCAAATCGGTTAGTTCTTTTTGTACTAGGTGTGCTCTGCGTTGCGCCTTAGGAGCTTATAGAGACACAAACTTAGTTCGTAGACGTTCCTGAGAACACCCTAAAAACAGTCTCTCACCATGTTTTTTTCGACGTCAGCAGCAGAATTGCCATCTTCTGTTTTCAAAAATATTTATACGTTATCGTGAACCACCTCAGATACTTGGATTTTGGGTACTAAGTTTGCTATCTACAGCAGATGGATGCAATTTGTACAACGTGTTCCTAAGATACCGATCTCGAATAACGTTGAAAATTTTCTTGAGATCCCATTCGTTTCCGAGATACAGAGGTTCAAAGTTACCCTGCTTGTACACATAAAGTACGGTGAGGTGAAAACTAGACTCGAAAGTCATTAAAGTAAAATATGCTGTACGTTATCATCAGGAGGGTTCTGATGACCCATGTAGTACTGAAGTACATGGACAGTTTTTGTACATGAAATTCCCGTCTGAGTAGCAAAATTAACTTTGAGTTAGTTCGAATTTTCATAAGTAAAATAGCAAAATTTCACTGACCGTAAGGTATTTTTCATATTAATGTCATGCCGTTCTGTAGCAGGGCAAAGAAGGTAACCAGCGGAAAACTGTTCGTATTTGAGAACAGAAAATTCCAAAACCCTCCTCTTTAAAAGAATCTGACTGAAAAGTGGGGTACCAGCTGACTCACTGTACCTTCCTCAGCACTTTTAAGAATTTTCCCAAACAATTTGGCCTACAAACGTATTCACGCTTACTTATGCTGAGAGGGAAGTATACAGTGGCACATGGAAAGAGACGTAAAAGCAATATATACTGGAAGGCAGTAGTCCTAGACAGTAGTTGTCTATAGAAAGAGAGTGGAAACGATAATAGTGTAAGAGAAAGAGGGAGATACAGTGACTGTTTCGGCGTAAAGTCAAATGCCGGCACGCAAGGCGAGACGTTAGAGCAGATAGGGCTGTGAGATGGCGTCAGCACCAATTGTACGCTGACCAAATCCTCTCCAGGACGACAACGCGATGGCAGCGGCATCTACACGAAGCGGGCATAAGTGCCACGCTGCCTCCCTACAGCCAGTTGAATACTCGCACTACCACAGTAGCATCAAGAATAGGCACTTGTATAGGAGCGACTTACACAACAGTATTAATTCAGTTTTATTAGGAATTGTACTTACTGAATAGATTGCTTATGTTGCTTGCCCCCTCTGCTTGCAACACATCACTGTAAATTCCCAAACTCAAGTATTGTCATTTATCTTACTGTTATATAAATCATCATTAGGATTTTCTTGAATTGTTGTGTAGCAATCCGAGAAAGCAGGTTTCCTAGGCAACCCATATTTGACGAATAGGTAGGATACAACAGTGACAATAAAACATAGTTGGTAGTGACAGAACAGTGCTAGGAAGAGAGTAAAGGAGACACTACCAATGGGAGAAGAGTGAAGAGTAAGAGTAAGTGGATGACAACCAGTGATAAAGAGAGTGTATAACGGTGGCAGGGGGGAAGAGAGAAACAATGACACCGAGAAGAGACAAGTGAAGTGGTAAGGAATGAATAGGATAGTAGTAGTAATAGAGAGCAAGAAGGAGACAACGGCAGAAAACTGTAAAGTAAAAAGAAGGAGACTGTGACTGTAGGAAAGGAGATAGCCACAGAGAAAGACATGGAGATAATGAGAATGAGTTGGACTGAATGAGCGAGTAAGAATGGGCATGTGGGAATGGATGAATATGAGCGATTTACAGTGATGGACAAGAGGTTCTGACCGAGTTACAATTAGGGGAGCTTGTATGGGTGACAGGTTAACATCATGTGAAAAAGAGCACTAATATGTTCGCATGCCAAAATATTTTGAGAAAATTTTTAAAGATGTTGTGGAAGGTACAATGAGGCAGCTGGTACACCACGCTTCAGTGAGAGTCTTTGAAACATTAGTGTATTCGACTTTTTCGTGCACTGAAGGGAACATTTTTCCGCTGGTAAAACTGTTACACAAAGCTACAGCTCCAGCGGATGCATATTTTCATTGAAAGAGGAAAAAGTCACTGGCCATCATGTTACGTGAATATGTAAGGCGAGGTAAAATTCCACTGCCCAGTAAAGCAGCATGTGTTACTGTGTCTTGTGCAGAATGAGCTGGGACGGTTTCGTTGAGCTTCCTGCGGTGGTTCATCTTGAAAATTCCCGTTACCATCTTCACCAGATTTTGCGTTTTTGTCTTTCTTATTGCGGTAAATTCACTTGTTCACACACGTATCTCTGCTTTCTTCGCCTTAAAACAGCTTCCAAGATTTTCGCGGCTTTCTCGGCTCGACTGAGGTTTGGGATGAGTGCGAACAGTCATGAAATCCTGCAGATGGTGACCTTTGTCATATTCAAAATATGTTGGTAGTTGAGAACAGATTGATGACTGATTTTTACTTTTTATTCTATCGCCTCAATTTTGGTTCGTTGGTCGCCGTGCAGACCTTCCACTTCCTTCTCAGTAAGGAATTTCTGTTCTAAGTATCACATAAATAACAAATCCGTAACAGCAGTAAGCAACTTAACCATCGCTAAACCTTCTGGTTGGTGGTGAACTTAAACATCAAAAGGACAACAATTATATATCGTGGGTAGCTCGAACAACTGTACTTATTCATCTGCTTCACGTACAGTTGTACAGTTGCCTTTCTATGTGCCAGTAAATTATTTTTGATTAAGTTGCAAGGGATCAATTATTGGGACATTTGTGTATAAACTGACCCGACCAGCTGGAGTTAGTGACGCATCAGTTAGAACTTCTGTCTTTTGCCACGATGGGGAAAATTGTAGCTGTCCTTAATGCTGAAGTGCTGATCGGATGTATATAAGGTTTTTACTTTCTGCACCAAACTGCACGTAAGCCCATCAGACGGTGTAAAAGTAAACTTTTCTTAAAATATATGGTTATAGAATATCTCGCGATGTGCTCTCATCCGTTACCGAAAGAATAATACATTTCTTTCTATTGATGCATGGTGTGACTATTTTAGGTAAATGTGACTCGAATAAGTGGCTAGGGAAGAGGTCTGGTCAAACTGTTCACTTCATATATTTCCAGAACCGTACAAAATATCGTAATTGCGTTTGATTTGTTACAAAGTTCTCATTAAACGATGTAGAATCTCATTTCATAGCCATGACTTAGACATCGATGTCCATTTCACTCTTTCTAATGACAAAGTAATTTTGACTGCTAGTATCGGAGCTATAAAAGAGATGAATTCAACAGTGTTTCTATTTTCAAAATTCTATTAGTAATTTCAAATTACAATATTTAGAACTTAGGAAGCATCTTATGCAGAAGGTCTTGATATCTTACCTAACTAAGGATATACCTCACATCAGATAAGAGAGGAGTGTTGCACTGCCGTGATTCCGGTATACAAGAGGCAGAGAAGAAATGCTTTCATTCTGTTTGTGTCGTTCAGGTGTGTCGCGTATTGGTTTGTTTGAAAACAAGTAACTGTCCTTTAAAAACTGAAGTATCTAAAACATTGAACTGTTGCAGTATGTGCAATTAAATCAGAAGGAATCCATTCATTCTCCATAGAAGTCATAGTATGGGAGACAGCAAACATTTACTGCTATAGACGGTGAACATTTCGAAAACTTGATTAAATAAATGGAATTTTAAGTGCGTGTATTACCAAATTATTTGGTATCTAATGCATTTTTGCAGTGTAAGTGCGCAACCCTACGTTAAGCTCACGACGCAATCTTATTATTTAACAAACTTTCTAAATCAGTTCCCTATCGTATAAATTCATTTACTTTTTGACGTGCATTTTTCTCTCAGCCTCTCTAAGGTACCTGTCACCGTAACTAACAGGCGAATCATCCTTAAATGCTGCCTCCTTTGCCTCCCAGTTGGTGTGGCTCTGAGCACTATGCGACTTAACTTCTGAGGTCATCAGTCGCATAGAACTTAGAACTAGTTAAACCCAACTAACGTAAGGACATCACACACATCCATGCCCCAGGCAGAATTCGAACCTGCGACCGCAGCGGTCGCTCGGTTCCAGACTGCAGCGCCTAGAACCGCACGGCCACTCTGGCCGGCCCAGCTGGTGTGTCGATTTAGCCACGTGTTGCCAAGTGTGACTAATGCGTTTTATGTTAGTTTTCACTGTTCGGTTTCTGTAAGTAAACTCCCCTAGTCGTGTAAATATGGAGCGCCCCGTGAAATTGACGCAACAGGTCCGCATGAAAGCACAAAATTCCGCATAAGGCAGCAATCGGTTCCATATTCAAAACATAAATCCTATGTTCTAAATACTGAAATATCTACGAAACTGCCAATAGTGTTTTGTAGAGGGAAAAACAATTGCTTTAGTCTCTTTTGCAATTGCGATGCCGTTCGTTGAAAAAAAACCATAACCATGAAAGGGAACTACCCCTCTTTTCCTTACAATTCCTTTAAGTGCAATAATTACGGCTCCCTAAACGTTTCAGGAAATAGCTTACGTAAATAGTTTAAGTGAATCACTCTTCATTTTTCAGCGATGGTGCAGCGGAACTTAGGTGACAAAGTAATTTAATCAATTTGCCAAGCGTGCTTAGAAATAGCTACACATAAGTGCTGCTGCATTGTGCGCCATTGAAAACAAAATTCATAAATTATAAACTATACTTAAGTTTGAGAACTGATTTACCTACATTCATATTTTCGCGAAGTATATTACTAAATCTTTTATCTATATATTTCACATTCTGTGAATGGAGGTGCTGTTCAATATGAACAGCAAGATGTTTCTTCCGACAAAGTTATCTTGTAACCCAGCGTCCTTGTATGAGCTACTTTATAACTGCTTCCATTAGACACAGAACTTCCCACAAATACAAACTGAAAATGTGTGAAGGTTTGAGGAAGGATCTACAAAAAATATATCAAGTCTATTTTAGTTGTTATTTTGACTACATGATTTGCGTAGTTACTACATGATTTTATGCAGTTAACATTCCTGGTTGTGAGAATGAAAAACAGGAGGTATATATCAATTTCCGTTGTATGTTAATGAATGAAAGTGTTTACAATACCACTTATTAGTGGTGTATCCAATACTGAAATGAAGTAATCTGCAAATCTGGTTGAATTGTTACACCAGAAACCATAAAAGTGTCCTCCACCAATTACATTTTAATAATGATTCTGGATACATGTTGAAGTCTGTTAACGTTTTGTGGCTGTAACCGCTCATTCCTCTATAGCTTTTACAGTCCGGTGGGTACAAAAACAGGAAAAATTACTTCGAAAACTACATTCACAGCTTCCCTACTGTCGTTTAGAAATTAATCTAATTTTCATCTCACAAGTTGCCACAAATAGTAGCAAACTGTTACATGAGGATATTCTTATTTCCACACTCATGAGGCTTGTAGAGCTTTATAAGTATAAATACATATACAATATTTTTGACACTTTCGTTAATTGAAGTGTTTTCTCACTAATTACGCTGCTGTTTCAATTAATCCCTCTGCAATTCCAACAATAATATGGTAAGCGAAATAAGTAGCTACTATGAAGGCAATTGACAACGTTTACATAAAGCTGCTTCTTGTATTGTTTTATGATTTGTAGTTATTTTTCATATCATAGACAAATAAAGCAAAATAAAGGAAAACTGGCATTGCTTTTCATATTGGGTATCTCAAACCGTGTAAGTAGAGTCTACCATTTAGTTGATCTGTGAAAACAACACAATATAAATTGCCTAACCTTTTATAAACAGACATCATTACATTTGCTGTAGAAAATAAACTTTTGCTGTAGACGATAAATATATACGACTTGGAGTTGAAGACTGACAGAACTTGAATCTTAATGAAGTTGTAGTGAATAACTTAGAGTCATGAACTTGACGTAATGTGAACGCCAACATGCATTCAGAAAGACAGATGTTAAACTGCAACCAATACCTGTATGCTGACAGCAGAACTGTTACCAATATCACTTACAGAAAACCACCGTTCAAATTTTCTATCGAGTAAGCTACATTGATGAATTTGAAATAATCCAGTTCCTTACACTTTATTCGAATAACAGCATGTACACATTCAATGTCCATTTGTAATCTGCTTATTTAATAATAATATAGTTGAGAAATATTTCAGATCAATGCATAAGTTCTCTGCTGGTTCTTCTTAATATATTTGAAAGGAACCTGATCATTTTATATTCAGTTTTATTAATACTATGTCATTCAGAAACATACAATATTTCAACAAGTTCTGTTAAAAGTAATATTAAAATATATTTTGCTCTATACATCTTCAAATGGAGAGCAGCCATAACGGCACAAACCGATATGAAAATTACTGCCAATATCACAGTCATGTAAAGAAAAAGAAATATAGAGAAACAAATGACACACAGTGATTACAGTGCATAATAATGTTACATTCGTATCCCAATTACCTCTACGTGAATGTCCCAAAAGACAAAGTGCTGATATGCACTCTGAGAATTTCATAATCTCTGATATTTCTACATGATTCGAAATTGTTTTCGTCTTTCCTTTCAGACTTTGAATGTGAAATATAAACCTGTACAGATGTGAAATATTTAAGAAACATTGTTCCGTTTTGTTAATATTTCATAGAATACTCTTAGCTATAGAAAACATTCATACAAAAATAGTTTTATGTGTTATGTTATATACATTCTAGAACCGAGTTTTTTATCTACTTCCTATACGTTTAGTTTCGTGGTGTCTATTCCTTTAGTTTCTTATTAATTTCATTATCACTTATGGCACACACAGTGCATACGAATCATAGGTAGATAATTTCTTTCAATCTTACAAATACCCTATCAAACCCTGTGCCTCCTGTAACGTTATCCTATTCCACACATACGTCCACAAAGAAATTGTAGCCAGTGCTGTACCAACAAAGAATTGCTCCTAGTGGAGCCATTGAACTATAAAGAGAATTTCAAAGCAATTTGAGCTAGGAGACAGCTGTTCTAAGGGAAACTCAAAATAAATCCTGCACAGCCATTAGAATATTGTAATATCACCTGGATCCTATGTTTGAAAAAACTTACATTTCTTATCAGTTTTATGTCTTTCTATATCGCTAGCTCGTTTCCGGAGTGACAACATTATTTAGACATATGGAGCTTTACAATCAGAAAAAGGTATACAGGAAACGTTATTGGAGATAGTGAACCTGTTTCTGAGTGCCCACAAGTAACAGAAACGCTTCAAAAATTGGAAATAAATCCCACTCTGCGTAAAATTATAAATTTCTTTTTACGAAATCAGTCATTTTCTATATTAACGTGAATACCTAGCAAAAGAAGTGAGTCGGTTACCTTATTTATTGGTGTTCTTCCAAGAAAGGAGTGACACAGGTGTAAATCAATAGTAAGTTTTCTTAAAACTTGACGTCGCTCAAAAGTAGACTGTGTATTATTCCAGAATATAATTGTAATCGTAGTACATGTAGAATCATACACAAATTACGTGTAGAAACAAACATTGTACATGTAGTCCAAAGTATGACTGACGTTTTGCGGAACGCCAGAATGAATAAAATTGTGAAAGATACCTACTTGTAAACGTTCCAAAAGCTTGATTATTTGAGAAAACGGTAATAACTTAGAAATAACAATAAAGCGATCATGATTGGTAATATAAGCTATACTAGTATAAATAAAAAATAAGGTCATCAATGTATCTGACTAGCGTGTCATAACCATTACTGTAAAATTTCGTACAGCGCAGATGGGAGTTGTTTTATGTCGCTAGTGGAGCAGCGACTGAACCTGGTCGGAGCTTTTTAATTTAATCGTCAAGATGTTACCGTATTTTAAATGCAAGCTGAAGACACAGCATCATTTCTAAATACACACACTGTGCATACGAATCATACTTGGATCATCTCTTTCAATCTTACAATAAAACCCTGAAAACAGTCTCCTAGTAGATATTTTATTAACAAAACACGGATGAAATTGGGACATAAACCTAACTTAGGTTTGATGAAAGGGAAATGAACACAACGGTACCCTGCTTTACACGCATCTAAGTATTTTACGGTTGTCATTCTTTACTCACATTAGGAATTCGTTACCGGAAGAAACATAAGAGCAAAAATCTCTGTATGATACACCACAGAGGTCTTAATCAGAACTGTTTGGTGCACGTATTACAGTACAGACGGTGTACAGAACACGAAGTCGTCTTTACAGGTGACACAAATACGTTTGCTAGAAGGAATTACTGGACATCTCCCTTGACAGACACTGGGCTACTAACCTTTCTTATTTCATGCATTCTTAGTGCCCCATCAAATGGACAGTTTAAGCAATTGTGCAGGCTCTTGTTGACTGCTTTCAGAGCATTTTCATACTCAGTTCATATCGTATCTTATCAGATAAGTACACTAATCATTCAGATAGAACTAAATAATCCCGTGTATTGTTAGACTCGAAACTGACTGGTTTCATTATTCGACATTATTTTGGAGAATGACTGAGGACGAGGAAGTACCTCAGCAAGACTTAGTTTTGGGTAGAAATTTACTTTCACATAAACATTAGCTCCAGCCTGTTTCCTTTAGGAAGACAAATATTTAAGATGTTAGTGCCACGTGGTAGCGCACGTAGCAAAAGGAAAAGTGTGTACAAGGAGCACGCGAAGGCTACAGGTGCGACCTGACTAGATAGAGACGGAAGTCTCCTGAGGAAACGGTCGCTTGGGAGCTGTCCCTTTGGCAACGAAGCAGCACGCTAGCGCGCAGCCAGCGAACGGAGCGTCGGCCAATTGAGCCTAGACGCAGCTCTCCTGCGGTGACACGACGAGCGGCGTGCGCACCGTGACGATCTCGCGCGGCGGCGGCGGAGGCGGCGGCGGCGTCGACGTCGGCATGGATGTGGCTGCGGCGCGCTGCGAGTGGTCGATCTGAGCGTACACGGTGGGCGGGTAGCGGCGCTGGCTGCGGGGCGCCGAGCCGGAACCACCTGCTGCGGCGTCCGGGCCGCCGCCGCTGACGCTGCGGGGCAGGCTGAGCTCCGCGTACGTCACGTCGGCGCTCGCGGGCCGCACCTGCGCAGACACGCCGGATACGTTGCGGTTATACAAAACAGGCAGGTACTGCGTGTCCGGGATAGAAACATAGAAGGACGTTTTTATACAGGGTGTTACAAAAAGGTACGGCCAAACTTTCAGGAAACATTCCTCACTCACAAATAAAGAAAAGATATTATGTGGACATGTGTCCGGAAAAGCATAATTTCCATGTTTGAGCTCATTTTAGTTTCGTCCGTATGTACTGTACTTCTCGATTCACCGCCAGTTGGCCCAGTTGAAGGAAGGTAATGTTGACTTCGGTGCTTGTGTTGACATGCGACTCATTGCTGTACAGTACTCACATCAAGCACGTTAGTACGTAGCATCAACAGGTTACTGTTCAACACGATCGTGGTTTTGCAGTCAGTGCAATGTTTACAAATGCGGAGTTGGCAGATGCCCATTTGATGTATGGATTAGCACGGGGCAATAGCCGTGGCGCGGTACGTTTGTATCGAGACAGGTATCCAGAACGAAGGTGTCCCGACAGGAAGACGTTAGAAGTAATTGATCGGCGTCTTAAGGAGCACGGAACATTCCAGCCTATGACTCGCGACTGGGGAAGACCTAGAACGACGAGGACACCTGCAATGGACGAGGCAATTCTTCGTGCAGTTAACGATAACCCTAATGTCAGCGTCAGAGAAGTTGGTGCTGTACAAGGTAACGTTGACCACGTCACTGTATGGAGAGTGCTACGGGAGAACCAGTTGCTTCCGTACCATGTACAGCGTGTGCAGGCACTATCAGCAGCTGATTGGCCTCCACGGCCGACCGAAGTGGCAGTGGGGTTCTAGGCGCTGCAGCCTGGAACCGCGAGACCGCTACGGTCGCAGGTTCGAATACTGCCTCGGGCATGGATGTCTGTGATGTCCTTAGGTTAGTTAGGTTTAACTAGTTCTAAGTTCTAGGGGACTAATGACCACAGCAGTTGAATCCCATAGTGCTCAGAGCTATTTGAGCCTCCACGGGTACACTTCTGCGAATGGTTCATCCAACAATGTGTCAATTCTCATTTCAGTGCAAATGTTCTCTTTACGGATGAGTGCAAATGTTCTCTTTATGGATGAGGCTTCATTCCTAAGTGATCAAATTGCACATTTTCACAATCTACGAGAATCCGCACGCATTCGTGCAATCACGTCATCAACACAGATTTTCTGTGAACGTTTGGGCAGGCATTGTTGGTGATGTTTTGATTGGGCCCCATGTTCTTCCACCTACGCTCAATGGAGCACGTTATCATGATTTCATACGGGATACTCTACCTGTGCTGCTAGAACATGTGCCTTTACAAGTACGACACAACATATGGTTCATGCACGATGGAGCTCCTGCAAATTTCAGTCGAAGTGTTCGTACGCCTCTCAACAACAGATTCGGTGACCAATGGATTGGTAGAGGCAGACCAATTCCATGGCCTCCACGCTCTCCTGACCTCAACCCTCTTGACTTTCATTTATGGGGGCATTTGAAAGCTCTTTTCTACGCAACCCCGGTACCGATTGTAGAGACTCTTCGTGCTGGTATTGTGGACGGCTGTGACACAATACGCCATTCTCTAGGGCTGCATCAGCGCATCAGGGATTCCATGCGACGGAGGGTGGATGCATGTATCATCGCTAACGGAGGACATTTTGAACATTTACTGTAACAAAGTGTTTGAAGTCACGCTGGTACGTTTTGTTGCTGTGTGTTTCCATTCCATGATTAATGTGATTTGAAGATAAGTAACAAAATGAGCTCTAACATAGAAAGTAAGCGTTTCCGGACACATGTCCACATAACATATTTACTTTCTTTGTGTGTGAGGAATGTTTCCTGAAAGTTTGGCTGTACCTTTTTGTAACACCCTGTATACAGAGGGGTCCAAAAGAATTTATCCGTAACTTTCAAATTATTTGACGCAGTTGTCTCATTTTTGGTGAAAATGTAGCTTAAAAATCCAACTTAAGGGGGGGGGGGGGGGTAGGACGTCAAACGGGCCGACGTGGAGCAGTAGAGGCATCACAGGACATTTTAATTTCCGGTGTCTATACTTTTACAAATAAAGTCATAAAACTTTATCAGCATCGCCAGGAAGGATTCAGGATTCACACTCATTTCAGTGGAAGTTTACATGTGAAATTTCATCGTTTTTTCACTTACTTATGGCTGCATTTGTCGCTATAGGTACACCTTTTTCATAAGTTAGAGAGATTTGTCGATGAATTTTGCATAGCATACATGCCATACTTACAGGTGTATGAAACTCTAGAATCTATTTAATTTATGAAAAAACGAATGAGCTCTTATATCTTCAACTTCATGTTTAGAAAAAACACAAATTTTATAGTTAATTACCTCAATTTTTACCACAGTTTTTAATAGATGTGGAAAATTCTAGAGTTTCATACACCTTTAAGTATGGTATGCAAAATTCATCGAAGAATCTCTCTTACGTATGAAGAAAAGTGTACCTATACAGATGCTGCCATTAGTAAGTGAAAAAAATGATGAAATTTGACGTGTAAAGAAAGTTGTTTCGTTAAGTTTTCGAACTTCCACTGCTATGGTAGTGTATTCTGAATCCTTCCTGGTCATGCTGACAAAGTTATATGAATTTATTAGTAAAAGTATAGACAATGGAAATTAAAATGTCCTGTGGTGCCCCTCGTGCTCAAAGTCGGCCCATTTGGCATCCTACCCTCCTTCAAGATATCACTGTAGGTGTTCGAAATCGTCACCATTAACATCCACACACAAACGTTCCTCCCGAACTGCAGCACGAACTACTGACTGCAACGTGTTCAGTTGGATGTTTGCACACGAATGTACGATGGATTCTCGGAGTCCATCCAATGTGGGTGGCTTTTGTCGATAAACGACGTCCTTTAGTGTTCCCCACAGGTAAAAGTCCAGAGGAGTTAGGTCTGGGGAACGTGGTGGATACTCCACAGCACCTCTACGGCCTATCCATCGTCCTGGTAGACTTTCGTCGAGATACGCCCTAACAAGATTTTGGTAGCGGGCTGGGGCACCATGTTGTTGAATGTAAATTCTTCCGTCTCCATACACGTCTCGGATGGCAGGTAAAATTGATGTCTGAAGCTTCTGAAGGTACACCTCACCGGTAACTGTGCCGTCAAAGAAGAATGGCCCAATCAAGCCCCGGTAAGACAACCCACACCACACATTTACTCCTGGCAAATTCACGGCTTCCTCTATGTGGACGTTCGGATTTTCGGCGGCCCAGTAGATGCAATTGTGGCGATTTACTGTACCACTGAGTTGGAACTGTGCATCTCTGGAAACTCTTCATCGTTGCGCACCATGTTAGTAGACCACTAGCAGTACAGAAGTCTGGGTCGTCCTCGTTCATTGAGTGTAGCAGTCGTGGGATGTAGCACTTCCACTTTACTGTCTTCAGAATTCGCCGAACACTTGAGCGATTCACTCCAATTTCACGGGCACACTGTCTCACAGACTTCTGTGGTGAGCGAGTGAATTGTTGTAACACATGACGGGAGTTAGCTGGACTTGTTACGGTTACAGGTCGTCCAGATCGTTGTTTATGTACATCTATAACAAAGCCTTCGGCTTCAAATTTGTCTCGAATGCGACGAATCGTTAAACGTGTCGGTGGCTCTGTTTGATACTCATTTAGCCATTGCCATTGAACCTCGTTAATGTTTTCGTACATAAAATACCACTTCAAAACTGACTTCCTTTCATCGAATGTAAGCCTTGCGCCACCCATGTTTACTCGAATAACTAGGTGCAACTGAGAACAAAACACTGACTATCTGGAGACTGTCACCTGACAAAACAAAACAACGCAATGTAACGCTTGTGTGGCGATTGCCGGAACTAGAAACTATTACACTAC
Organism: Schistocerca serialis cubense; assembly: GCF_023864345.2. Taxonomy (NCBI): domain Eukaryota; kingdom Metazoa; phylum Arthropoda; class Insecta; order Orthoptera; family Acrididae; genus Schistocerca; species Schistocerca serialis. The sequence goes on along the minus strand of NC_064642.1, from coordinate 436,177,079 downwards.
CAAATATGAGACAACTCCATCAGTTTGTTTAAACAGCTATGGACATTTAAAGACCGGATGCATTTTTTAGGACCCCTCTGTATTTCGGAACCTATTAAGATTTATGACTTTAAGAAGTCTGCTCGAAAAACTCCGGGACATTCGCAATTCCGAGCCAGTGGCGTGTTGGAGCGAAATGTGGTTGGCATCCCTGCATACGCTTGTGTTTAATGTGTAATTGCCACAAGTCTCATTGTTGTTTGTCTGTTATTTATTGCTCAGTGCTGAATTGAGTAGAATGTTGTGCCACACAGCTGCGATTTTCGAGGTGGCAGAGTTAGATGAGCAACGCGTCTGCATTAAATTGAGCGTGCAACTCAAGAAAACCTGTAGAGAGAGACACCTAATGATGCACGAAGCCTGCGGAGGTGCGTGCTTAAGCCATACTCGATGTTACGAATGGTTCGCAAGGTTTAAAAATGGCTGGATGTAAGTTAAAGATGTCCCTTCTTGAAGACGCCCTTTGACGTCTACGGACGATGCTCGAGTCAAGAACGTCAGCGAAACTGTGCTTGCCAATCGAAGACTGACTGTACGAGAGACTGCAGAAGGCCTACATTTCAGTAGGAGCACATCATAAAATCTTGACTCAGCATATTGTAATGCATCGTGTTGCCGCCAAGTTCGTCCGGCAAATAATGAGTGAAGACCAGGAAGACCACTCTCTACCCCGCAGTCTGTGAAAAGCTTTTGGATAGCACAAATGAGAAAGAGAGGTTCCTTAAGGGAAGACGGAAGGCAAGTGCCCTTCAAATATACGACTTTTAAATTTTAGCATATTTGAAATGCCTGGTCATTCCCGCTTGAAAAGTTTTTTGTTTTACTCCTTGTGTATTATTTAATGCTTCTATTGTTTTATCACTTCAGTGTTTCCTACCCTCTATCTACTATCGATACTCGTTTTTCCGATCGTGTTTGTTATTGTTTTTGAGCGTTAATGGCTGTACTTTGTGAAGTTTGTTGTGAGTGAAGTACGTGTTGTTTTGTATTTTCTTTGGTTCCAGTGTTTTCGTAAAAGTGCAGTTAATAAATAAATTCTGGCCTAAATTAAAATTCAGAGGAAATAAATACGTAAAAGTACGGTAAATGAGATTAGTGGGATAAAAGGACCCAGGAATGTTAGACATAAAGAAAATCAGCACATCAAGAAGGAAACTGCAGTGTCTTCAAGGCATTTCCTCCCAGTCAGCTTGTGGAGATGGACATTCGTTTGGAAATATTATGGTGAACCTTAGCATGCTCTGTGATTTCATTTCCAAAAATACTGTGTGCAGAATATGTGGTGGTGACGTACCTTTGGGTGAGAATCAGCGTCTTCGTAAAGGGATTGTGTCAAACCTGACATTTAGTTGTACAAAATGTGGTGCACTTGCTACAACAATGACATCAAAAATGGCAAATAATAATTTATATGAGAACAACATAAGGCTAGTTTATGGTCTTAGATCTATTGGAAAATGGATGTAGGCAGTTAAAAACTTATGTGGATTGCTTGATATTCCAAATACTCCTGCAAAATTTATGTCTTACAATAATGTTATTCGTACTGCTGTTGCTGAAGTTTGTAATGTCTCAATGAAGGAAGCAGCTGAAGAAGCACTCAAGGAAAGTGATGACAGTGAAAGTGGTGATATTTTTGCATGTTTTGATGGCAGCTGGCAGAAACGTGGACACTCTTCACTAAATGGTGTCGTGACAGCTACATCATTTGATACCGGCAAAGTAATTGATGTAGTGATTCTACGCAAGTACTCTAAAACTTGTGGCAGTGGAACTGAGAAAGAGCATGAACATAACTGTCAGATGAATTATACTGGTCCAAGTGGTGGGATGGAAGTAGCAGGAGTTCTCAGAATTTTTAATCGTTCAGTGGCAAACAGAGGTTTCAGATACACACAGTATTTAGGGGACAATGACAGCAAGGCTTATGACCGGTTATGTGCATAACAACCCTATGGTCATAATGTCACAATTTCTAAATTGGACTGCATTGGGCATGTTCAGAAGCAAATGGGGTCCAGCCTGAGAAGATTATTGAATGAATAGTGAAAAATAGTATTGGAAGATAGTAAGAAGAGAGGTGGTAAAGGTCGCCTGATAAATGTTGATATAGATAGATTACAGAATTATTATGGCTTGGCCATAAGAAGAAATGTAGGGAATTTAGAAAACATAAAAAGTCTGTATGGGCTATCTTTTTGCATAAGCTTTTCACAAATGAAAATCCAGTGCACGATCTTTGCCCGAATAATCCCGACACTTGGTGCAAGTACAGGAGAAGTGCCAGATATGGCCACAATCATTCTTTACCTGCATCAGTAATAAATGAAGTTAAACCCGTATTTAGAGACCTTTGTAGAGATACCTTGTTAAAGAAATGTCTTAATGGGGAAACCAAAAATTTTAATTAATGTGTGAATTCTGTCATTTGGAACTGGTTACTGAAAACTGTATTTGTTCAGCTTACAATCCTCAAATTTGGTGTTTATGATGCTATTTTATGCTTCAGTGATGGTGTAATTAGAAAATTGGAAGTTTTGGAACTATTGGGCATAAAATCTAGTGGAAATACTGCAAAATCCTTGGTGCAAATAGATAAAGAGAGAATCTGAAAAGTAGATATTTCTAAATTAAAATGCACAAAAGAAGCCAGACAGAAAGGAAGAGGGACCAAGAACAGAAAAGAAGATCAGTGTGATTTAGATGATGCTCAATATGGTGCAGGAAAATATTAGTGGTAAGTAATTCTCATCAATAACTGTACTACAAGTGCAATATTAAACCTAAAATTGATTTATCAGGTACCATTATTTGATAAACTAATGGGGTTAGAAACATGAAATTTGATCAATTTTTACTGCAGATGGTAATAAGTTAATATAAGTAAATTGAGAAACACTAAACAGTCAGAAACTGTTTTATAATAATTAATGTCCAAAAGAAGTTAAATTTTACTTGTGAAAGAATAATTTTTTTTCTTCAAAACCATAAGAAATATTACGTTCATTTATTTATAAATTGAGGCATATATATATATATATATATATATATATATATATATATATATATATGCAGTAAAAATTTCATTGTTTTATCACTTATAGTTCTTTTGAAAAGTGTACCTATTCCAAGGATAAAACAGCATTGGCAGAATAGGGATGAAAATTGCCCTATGTCTCCCCTTAAGAGAATTATAACCGGTGATCAGACATGGGTCTACGGATATGATTCTGAGCCCAAGGTCCAATCTTCACAATCGGTCGGGAAAGGTTTTCCATGACGAAAGAAAACTCATCAAGTTAGGTCTAATTTCATAGCCGTGCTGGTAGGTTAAGTTGACATTCAAGGATTAGTTCGTCATGAATTCGTGCTACAGGGACAAACTGTTGTCGATGGTACTATCGGGACGTGTTGCAACACCTGTGAGAAAATGTGAGACGGAAGCGGCCAGAAATGTGGCGAGTCAATGCATAGCTCGTGCATCACGATGAGGCACCCGTACATTCATACCTGTTCCTGTGTGACTCTCGCACAAAAAACGAAGTCACTGTGCTGCTCCTCTGTACTTGCCTGACCTGGCCGCTGTGAACTTTTCTTTTTAATTTCCTAAGTTGAAAACCTTGCTGAAAGGACGAAGATAAACAACGTTTGACAAGATAAAAGAAAATTGAAACTTACCGGCAGATTAAAACTGTGTGCCGGACCGAGACTCTAACTCGGGACCTTTGCCTTTCGCGGGCAAGTTCTCTACCAGCTGAGCCACCCACGCACGACTCACGCCCCGTCCTCACAGCTTTACTTCTGCCAGTACCTCGTCTCCTACCTTCCAAACTTTACAGAAGGTCCCGAGTTCGAGTCTCGGTCGGGCACACAGTTTTAATCTGCCAGGAAGTTTCATATCAGCGCACACTCCGCTGCAGAGTGAAAATCTCATTCTGGAAACATCCCCCAGGCTGTGGCTAAGCCATGTCTCCGCAATATCCTTTCTTTCAGGAGTGCTAGCTCTGCAAGGTTCGCAGGAGAGCTTCTGTAAAGTTTGGAAGGTAGGAGACGAGGTACTGGCAGAAGTGAAGCTGTGAGTACCGGGCGTGAGTCGTGCTTCGGTAGCTCAGTTGGTAGAGCACTTGCCCGCGAAAGGCAAAGGTCCCGAGTTCGAGTCTCGGTCGGGCACACAGTTTTAATCTGCCAGGAAGTTTTATATTCTAGTTATTTAAGTAAAACGGTCTTTATCGTATGTAAGTTGTGTATCTCTCGTTTGGTGGCCGGTTTCGCTCTTTTACAAGACCATCACTGGGCCATTTGTTTTACTCTGTAAAGAAGAGTTGTGCATATCGTAAACGATCGAGGAATCTACGCAATCACAGAAGTAAGATTATATAAAATAAATGGATGGTATCCCCTTAGTGGCGCTAGCAGACCGCTGTGGAGACGTGTGGTACAGTTCCGAGTGGAGCTCCACCCAGAGCCTCCTCCATCGGGTTTTCTATGACTTTAACATTCTTTTACAAACAGCTCTCGCAGATTACAGGACGGTTCTCTGTGATTGGCTGTACGTGGCACTACGCAGGAGGCGGTGGGCGGAGCTCCCATGTTAAAACCACAACGACTGAGCTCCACTCAGCACTATACCACACGTCTCCAGAGGGGTCTGCTATTGCCACAAGCACCTGCTGTCACCAAGGGTATACCAGCATTTTACTTTATGTTATCTTACTTCTGTGATTGTGTAGATTCCTCGACCACTGGCGATGCGTAGAGCTCTTGTTTACACAGTAAAACATATGGTCCTATGATGGTCTTACAGAAAACCGAAACCGGTCACCAGACGGAATATATACAGCCTACATGCGATCAAGACTCATTTATTAATAATTTTAAAATTTCCAAGAGGTTAATGGATATCGAATGAGTTATAGCTTTTACTCGAGTGCCACCTGTTTCGTTTTTCGTCTTCAGCGTTTCTTTATTCCGTTGACCATCGTAACTAGGTAACCTAATTGGTCTATGTCGCATCACCTGTTATGTATTATTGTATACACTATACTTTAAAAACGTATCGCTCAACACCACCACCTCGGAAAAATTACAGGTCCTAATTATTTTCAGCTAATCGAAATCCCAGGAAGGACTACTGTTACTACGTACAGTTCCAACTAAGTTTCTTGTTAGTAATTATATGTGTTTCATAAACTGCTTCGATCCACTATATCTATAAAATTATTTCCTTCACTGCTGTCTGACTGTATTTGACTGGTTTCGTTTCATTCTGCAGTGCGAAATCGGGTCTCGTGCTGGGTACCCTATAAGAACAAATGTTTCTAGATTTGGCGTGAAGGACGAGGTAAGCTGATTCGCAGCTCCCGCACTAACAACAGGAAAACAGAGGCCGTCAGCTGAGGCCGCCGGAGTTCAGACCGTTATCACGACAAATGACCGCTGTTGAACGAGCGTAAACATCCATAACGATCGATCACCCAGGTCGAAAGCAGTACATTACCCCGTCTGGTGCCCAGGACACAGAACAGGCCATGCTCGAACGAAGCGCTGTGCTGGCATCTAAAAGCGAAATGCTCACGGGCAGTGCGAGATGTCTAAGATCATGTTACCCTTTGAAATATTATTACTAAAACACATCAAGAACTATAACTTTAACAGTAGCCTTCTTGATTTCCTCATGTCACGTCATGAACACATCGAGTACGAGAGTAGCACCACCTGCGATCACGCTAATACCGTGTAGGGCATCCTCTAGCCTTGACAAATGGCCACATTCGTCTGGGAACTGAGGGCTTCAATTTCTCTGTATATACTAAAATCTTGCTTAAGCCACTCGATGATAATTCGGTACTGCAGAACCCGCAAATTACGGGAATGGAAAGAGCTACATTGCAGCCCCTCTTCCTAATATTTCCACACGTTTTCTATTGAGTTTTACTTCCATATGTCAAAAAACAGACATGACGGGGGAGCGACAGCCGTGCGAATTTAGTTCGAAATAAATTTGCTGAGTTCGAGAATCTGGGCATCGGAAATATTAGGCACAGTATGCTCCTTATAAGTGACATATGAAAACTTGTGTCATACCGAGACTCAAAACTTTGTTTCACGCTTATCGCGAGGAGTCACCTTAATCACTTAGACTATCCGTGCACGCCCCCTGGATTGGCCCACATTTTCGTAAGTCACATTACCTAAATCACTGTACCATTCATTCCTGACTTACTGCTCGCAGCATTACTCTGGATAGCACCAGTGACAGTGAGAGTATGAGGAACCGTGGCTAATGATGTTATCGTCTTTTGCCAGTCTTGTCGTGCAATACTTACTTGCAAGTATGAAAGTCATGAAATTAGGGGACTATGGTACAGGGATGTAGACAGTGTGACATATGAGAGCGTGGCTCCGTCCAAGAGCCGTGCATGGATAACAGAGGTGATTAAGGCGACCGCTCGTTAAGGTGACTGCTTGAGATAAGCGGGAAATGTGTACCTCACAAGCCCAGCACTGACAGCCATTAACAGGTAGTACGTCTACACCTAATGCAGAGAACGCCAAGATAGTCACACTCAACGATTTTTTTTTCGAACTATATTCGTGCTGCTGTCGACCGTGTTATATCAGTTCCTTCAGACATGCAAGTAAACAATCCATGCCAAGGCAGGGCAAAGACTATAACATCATCTCTTACGGTTTCTCATGGTCTACTTGTCTCTGGAGCGGGAAGCCAGGGTGATGGTGTGAGCATCAAGTCATCTATGTATGGGATTATGATACAGGCCGCGCGGGGTAGCCGCTCGGTCTTGGGCGTCTTGTCACAGTCCGCGCAACTCCTTCCGTCGGAGGTTCGAGTCCTCCCTTGGGCATGGGAATGTGTGTTGTACTTAGGGCAAGCTAGTTTAAATTAGATTAAGTAGTGTGTAAGCTTAGGGACCGATGACCTCAGCAGTTTGGTTCCATAAGATCTTACCACAAATATCCAGTTTTACTAATTTACACTTATGCATATAGTGTGACATTTGGAATTTGGACGGTCTTAAAGGCGTGTACAGGTAGCCGAAGTCGTTAAGGTGACGCTCACAATTAGCAGGAAATCCTAGTTCCGTCCCAGTCCAACACATATTTTCGTATTCTACTAACGCCCGACCCCTACACTTACCGAATTTATTCGAACTAAATTTTCTGTGGAATCAGTATCGCCGGCCGCAGTGGCCGTGCGGTTAAAGGCGTTGCAGTCTGGAACCGCAAGACCGCTACGGTCGCAGGTTCGAATCCTGCCTCGGGCATGGATGTTTGTGATGTCCTTAGGTTAGTTAGGTTTAACTAGTTCTAAGTTCTAGGGGACTAATGACCTCAGCAGTTGAGTCCCATAGTGCTCAGAGCCATTTGAACCATTTTTTGGTATCAGTATTGGATGATATACAGCTGGCCAATCGAGGTGTCGTAGGATGCCTGAGTGTTCCTCATACAACTGTTTCCTTTTCGTGCATCCCTCTAAAAGGACTGTTGCGTTGTTGGAAGACAGGAGTGTCCACAGTATCACTGAGACGTAGAAGATAGGGGAACCACCGCTCATGGAAAATGCTGAAATAAAGTTCCTGGTTCATCTTTATGGTTAACCGAATGAGTGAACACAAGACTTGGCATGAAAAACAATAAAAAAAACAAAAGAACCACCTCACTGTACCCTCGACCTCCGGTGACTTCATTAGGGTGTCAGTGTGCTACGATCCTTGAATCATTTTAAACGAATGTAAATAGTGGCTCTTCGTATCACATTACACGTCCTCAGCCAGCTACTGTTGCTTGGCACACTGAAAAGGTGCAAAATCATTTACCTATTTCATCTGTGGCTTTCTACCAATTGCACGCTGTTTTACTGTGAATGTCCGTTCCGAATCCGGTTGTTTGGCCGTATACTCACTAAGAGCAGCTGATCCTATAGCATTTAGAAACCGCATGCCATTGACACATCACGTCACTACCACGACTTGCATCGGTGTAGTGGAACTAGTTGTGTAACTACTGTTGCGCACTTATGCCACTAGAGTGTTCTTTTTTTTTATTTTTTTTTATTTACAGGGGGTGACCAACATTCTCTACCATTTTCTCCGTAGAATTAATACCGTCTCTTCTCCTTACTCGCTTAAAAGCTTTTCAAACACAAGTTGTTCTTAATTTATGAACTACTGTATGTCATGTACACATCTTAAGAAGGAAATTATGCAGGGCAGAAGCTTTCCAATAAAAGCACCAAAAATCTCCGCACCAGTGTAATAAGTTGTTGCATGTCTAGATTTTAATTTTTATGAAGAGCATACGAAGGGTTCATTTCATAATTTTCTGATGAAGCGTCAAGGGAAGACTGAATAGCTTATATGTTCCGGAGATATCGTAAATAATAAAACTAACACCGGTGCTAGCAGAAGCGTTCTCATGCATTTCTCGCTGAGGAGCGCCCGTTGAAAAAAGATTAGCAGACTTCCTAATAACAGTCGGTGTTATGCCTACAGCGTCTGGGGTCTCAGTTTAAAGAGACAGTCGTCGTTTTGTTTCCCTGTTTTGATGCCCTTATACTGGGTCCAATGCGTTGCCAGGGATGTGTATTCAATCAGTAATCAGATCCATGACAGAGGAGTGATAATCAGCATTATCATTTTTTGTAAAGGAGCTGGAGTTCTGTTACAAATCATTTATGAAACAATATCCCTAATGCGTAACAGCAATTACACGTCCGTTAGAGACCCTTTCCCTAATCCACGTCCACTTTCTCCAATTCACTTTAAAGTGGAATATCTTAACATTCCATTCCGCTGTCCATCCCTGCTAAACTTATGTAGCGAATCAGTCCTTAATAACTTATTACTTATTACTGGACTTTGTATGGCACCACGGCATCGATAAGTTACAGAATATCGTTTAAACCACACTGTTAATTTAGGTAAGTCTATTATTAATAATTAACGGTTAGTTTCGAGGGCGTGTTCACTTTCGGTTGCGTAAGTGGATGTAGACACAATAAGACATAGCATAGTCGTCAGTGAATATAACCTTAGAACAAATATCTAGAAAACAAGCATACACCACTGTTTACGGTCCAGTCGCAAGTGTTAATGGGTGCAGTATATCATCAAAATACCTCCACACATCCCTGAACAAAAGAGAATAACCTACTACATGTCAGGGGAGGCGGATTTGCCTTAATGAAAGGGGGAGGGGAGTATTGCGTCGTCTCTGGAGGATCAGTTACAGCAGAATGAGTCGGTCATGAGATCTCAGTATCATGGACTCGTCACTGGATGTCATCTGAGAAACATATCTATCACGGGTATTTGAAAACTTCTGATGCTGCGACAGTCGACTATTGCTGGTGTAATTTTTAAGTGAAATCGTAGAGGCACATCCACAGTCAAACCAAGACTACGGACGGACAGGGACCGTCGAGTACTGTCGTCGGTGGTTGTGAAAAATCGCACAAATCACTCGTGTGTTCCAAAGTGCTACCAGTAGCCCAATCAGAACAACTACTGTGCGCAGCGACTTAAGAAAAATGCGGTACAATGGCAGAGCAGCTCCGCATAAGCCACATATTTCTGTATCTAGTGATAACGACCTTGATTTGGTACAAAGAGTGACGCCATGGGACACTGAGTGACTGGAAGGAAGTGGCTTGGAGTTATGAATCACGCAATACTCTGCGGCAACGTGATGGAAGTGTTTGGGTTTGGCGAATGATTGGAGAACGCTACTTGCCACGATGTGTAGTGCCGAGTGAAGTACGGAGAAAGTTGTGTTACGATTTGGGGGTGCTTTTCACGGTTAAGGAGTGGTGTCTTTCTAGCGCTTAAAAAATCAATTAATGCGGAAGTAGATGGACACCTTTTAACGGCATTGTGTACTGCTTACGGTAGAGGAACAGTTTGCAGACAGTGATTGTATTAGCGTGACATTGGACAGTGTCATGAAGCACCAGCTGTGGGGTGATAGTTTTTAGACAATAATATTCCTGAAATAGACTTGCCTGCCAAGAGCAGCGAATGGAACCCATTCCAGTGCCTCTGGGATGAATGAGGAGGAGGACTTTGCTCCAGACCCCATCGTCAAACTTTCTCTGCCCTTTTTTCACATGATATCTTGCGAACCATGGGTGAAGGGTGTCAGACGGATGCCATAATCCTTGACTTCCGGAAAGCGTTTGACTCGGTGCCCCATTGCAGACTCCTAACTAAGGTACGAGCATATGGGATTGGTTCCCAAGTATGTGAGTGGCTCGAAGACTTCTTAAGTAATAGGACCCAGTACGTTGTCCTCGATGGTGAGTGTTCGTAGGAGGTGATGGTATCATCTGGAGTGTCCTAGGGAACTGTGGTAGGTCCGTTTTTGTTTTCTATCTACACAAATGATTTTTAGGATAGGGTGGATAGTAATGTGCGGCTGTTTGCTGATGATGCAGTGGTGCACGGGAAGGTGTCGTCGTTGAGTGACTGTAGGAGGATACAAGATGACTTGTGATTGATGTAAAAAATGGCAGCTAACTCTAAATATATATAAATGTAAATTACTGCAGATGATTAGGAAAAAGAATCACGTAATGTTTGAATACTCCATTAGTAGTGTAGCGCTTGACACAGTCACGATTAAATATTTGCGCGTAACATTGCAGAGCGATATGAAGTGGGACAAACATGTAATGGCAGTTGTGGGGAAGGCGGATAGTCGTCTTCAGTTAATTGGTAGAATTTTGGGAGGATGTGGTTCATCTGTAAAGGAGACCGCTTATAAAACACTAATACGACCTATTCTTGAGTACTGCTCGAGCGTTTGGGATCCATATCAGGTCGGATTGGGGGAGGACATAGAAGCAATTCAGAGGCGGTCTGCTAGATTTGTTACTGGAAGGTTTGATCATCAAGCGAGTGTTACGGAAATGCTTCAGAAACTCGGGTGGGAGTCTCTGGTGGAAAGGAGGCCTTCTTTTCGTGAATCGCTAATGAGGAAATTTAGAGAACCAGCATTTGAGGCTGACTGCAGGACAATTTTACTGCCGCCAACTTATATTTCGCGGGAAGACCACAAAGATATGATAAGAGAAATTAGGGCCCGTCCAGAGGCATATAGGCAGTCATATTTCGCTCGTTCTGTTTGGGAGTGGAACAGAGAGAGAAAATGCTAGTTGTGGTACGAGGTACCCTCCGCCACGCACCGTATGGTGGATTGCGGAGTATGTATGTAGGTGTAGATGTAGGTCTGGGTGCTTGAGGAAGAACGTATTCCACACGGATTCAGACTCATCATTAAAATGGCCCCAGCTGAGTTTCTGCTGCCATTAAAGGCAAAAGATGGACACATATCAAGTTAATATTCACTAACACGTCTCCGGATACCTTTGACGAGAAAGTGATACTAGTAGTCATCCGTTTTTAACTCGAAGAGTGGCTTCAACTGTCTATTACTGCCACCTGTTGCTTGAAGAGTTAGACATCAGCCAGCCATACGCTTTCGATGTATTTTAATGATTGCAGAAGCATCACCGGGTTATGTTGCAATACCCGTGGTTGATTTTTCCTCCATGTTCTGCATAAACATATACACAGCGTACTTTATAGTGCATGGTGGAAGCCTTCCAGCAAAACAATGAAAATAACATTATTAACTGTTAACCTCTTTATAAGGAAGTGAGAAAACATTATAAGTTAAATACGCGTAGCGTGGGGATTTTGTGGGTAATTAACTCGTAATGACTGTAAGTGCTAAAATTTAGTCAGATTACACACATTTCTTTCTCAGTATTTACCAGCGCAATGAACCTCTTAGAAGGTTTAAATAGGATATACATGGAATATATGAGTTTTTAACATGTCCTCATCGTAACTTGAGAACAACTTACTTACAGTTAAAAACACACAAAATTATTTCAAAAGCTTACGGCAGAACTGGGTTGCTAGATTATCCTAGTTGTTTTACTCCATACCACTCACTCAGTCACCACATTTCCCATTTACTTTTATCAATCAGCTGCAGCCTCTTCTCTTTTAATATATCAAAGCTCTCTGGTTATGCGTGATGCATATACTAACGATTGTAGTCGACTAACACATTTTACTGTCTCTTGTGTCGTCCATTACACCCGTAACTGTCATCGAACTCCTTAGGACTTCCATTCATTGACCTATAATGATTTCACCATTATTAACTTGATCCTTTTTCTGGTAACTTTTGTCCACAGGCATCTCGTCTTACCTTCCCTCCTAGTTCTTATTCATATAGTGTGTTACAGAGGGTCGTTTTAAAAATTTTGTAGTTGGTAGAGGATTAAATTTAGAATATTTTGCTATTAGCAGGCTATAGATGGAGAAGTGAAAGAAAGTCTGTACGGAACTATGAGGATTCTGTTCAGTCGTTACGCTAATAAGAATATTGTAGTTTGGAAAACATTTATTGACGGTGACGCACAATCAAATACTGTAAACGGAATCAGTGACTTTAATGCACACAAATGTTGAATGTGATGACCATCAACTTCGTTACGTAATGTGCAACAAAGAATCATGTTTTGTCTGATTCTCTCTAAGATTCCGTTGTCCCCTGTGATAGTATTAAATGCTGTAAAGATGCATTCGATAAGTTCAGGTACTGCACCTGCTAGTGTTGAGTACGCAAAGGACTTTACGTAACCTTAGGAGAAAAAGTGCGTTGCGGCACCCTCTTCCTGAAAGCGCAAATGAGTGCATAACTGCAAGGGAACATCCTCCAAATGTTCAGGCAACACATTGTCCAGAAAGTTCAAATACCATGCATGGTTCAAACGATACGATGAGATGTGTGGTTGAGTAAGGCCACCTCCAAGAATTCCAGCCAAATGTTTACAGATAAATTAATATGGCAACGTCTCGTACAGAGCGCAGATTGTCAGCAGCTCAATGGTAGCTATGGAAACTTTGTTTCACGTTTCCGGATGCAGGTTCCTGATATTAAAACGTTCCAGAGTTCATCTCCCCTGCGGCTGGTCTCGGCGGAGGTTCGAGTCATCCCTCGGGCATGGGTGCGTGCGTTTGTCCTTAGGATAATTTAGGTTAAATAGTGTGTGAGCTTAGGGACTGATGACCTTAGTAGTTACGTCCCATAATATTTCACATATTTGATTTTTTGAACATTTCTTCTCCTCTAACGTCCCAAATTTTCACAACGTCAATCTGTATCACCTCGCATGTATGAGGTTATAGCATCACATTGCTAACACTTTTTATTTCATGTTGTCAGGATTTTCTATACAACAACGCCTGTGTTGTTTACAAAGTTCTCTGCAATTTACTTCAGACGTGCGAGCATGTGTATAGGACTAGGCACTGTTGCGAGCGAAACCCGTATGAAATACTATAAATGTATTCGCAAAAGGGAATATGGTCAGACTCCAGCCGCACAATGTACAGGATATATTGAAAATTTGTGTCGTATTGTCACTGTAACCCTGGTCTCCCGCTTAACGCGAATGTCTTCTTAACAATTTTAGCCAGCCAAGCACACGTCCAGGATTGACCAGCCGCTGCAATATAGTATTTCACTCCAAGATCAGACCGCGACGATAATGACGAGTCTCACCCCGTGCGGGAATCACAGCAATTGGGCGAGCGCAGGACGTACGCAGACGGTGACATATGGATACTTGTATCGCTACTGGAGGCGTGTTGCGATGGCCGACGCGGTTAAAGTAACAGCCAGAAAATGGAAAATTCGGGTTCGATTACCGGTTAGGCATAGATTTTCGTAGCCAACAATACATTGCGCAGCTGGTGTCTGATAATATACCATATTTGCAGTTGCGAATACGTTTCCATCTTTCCTGATTTCTTATAGCCTACGAATAACGTCTGCACAGTTCCTTGTACCAGACGTGTGCATTTTGAATCATGTTTCTCAACTAAGGTAACAACATCCACCAGTGTTGACAGTTTTTGTTGCGAAACCCTTTTTCACCTGCACTAGTATGCGTCTGACGTGTTCCTCTTTATGGTCGTAGTGTAAAATTGATTTATATGAGAACCTTCTACTAAATCGCCATGAGTACTGATATTAATTAAGTACCTCATCTCCTTTGTACTACTCCTCGTCACTTCTGTTCCAAAACTGTATCTTTCGTCAGGTATGTTCGTTAACGGTGGCTGAATATGATTCAAGAAACGGACACCGTATTGCACTGGCCGCCACATCTGTTATTACGCGGACTACTAGTTTTTGGGACAGTGCTATACAAAATAAAAAATAAAAATTTCTGACAACACTCTCAGTAAAGACGGTGGCCTGCAGCTAATCACAGCTAGGAACCAGGCTATCGGAAAGTTGAAGCGGGTGCGGCAAGCACGCAATGAAAACATTACCATATATGGCGCTGGAGCGAGCACCAGTGACGTCACTGAAGAAAGCGCAGCTATTGGAGGACGGCAGCAGCAGTCATATGACAGTCACCACGTGAAAATGGCCTAGGAGTGCTCGGCCGAGCGCTCGTGAGTTTTAATCCACTGGACGTGGTTGTTTTTTCAAATTATTGGATAGTCTATCCTGTTCTTCTTAAAATTCTGCCAAAACACTACAGCGTCTTCATGACGAGAAATTTTCTTCTCCCACAAAAGCAAATAAATAAAACACTAAAAGTATAAAGTTAACTAAATGAAAGAAGCAATACATAAAATAAACAAAAAGCTAATATCCTAAGTTTATACAACGTTGTTATAAAAATTTCAGGTGGTAGTATGAAGTTCTATCTTTTGCCTTCGGCTGTCATTTAGCGGTAAGTGATGAAAATGCAAGACAATGTAAAGAGAGACACTAAAATTGCAAAACATGGTTAAAATGGCTCTGAGCACTATGGGACATAACTTCTAAGGTCATCAGTCCCCTAGAACTTAGAACTAATTAAACCTAACTAACCTAAGGACATCACACACATCCATGCCCGAGGCAGGATTCGAACCTGCGACCGTAGCGGTCGCGCGGTTCCAGACTGTTGCGCCTAGAACCGCTCGGCCACCCCGGCCGGCACTAAAATTGCACTTTAACATCTCGAACAATCATTGTTACTGGTATTAAGGTCATACACAATGCACCTCCCGCCGGAGGTTTGAGTCCTCTCTCGGGCAAGTGTGTGTGTGTAGTTCTTACTATAAGTTAGTTTAAGTAGTGTGTAAGTCTAGGGACCGATGACCTCAGCAGTCCCTTAAGAATTCACATACATCTAAACATTTTTGAACATACAGAATGTATGCTCCCATTCGCGATCACTAATGAGATTCTGGAGTGCCGTGAACAACTTTATTGTGACAACAAGTAATAATTTATGTGTGGAATGGCATGCTGTCTATTCCACGTGGTGCTAAGTGCATAAAGAGGTACACAAGATCGCGCCAACGGGAGTACCTGTTCAGTCGCTCGGCTGACTGTCGTCATCAGTGTCTGCTGTTGGTGTTTCCCAGTCTCTACGGATTTGAGAAGATCACGTAGCGTAGACCGTCGTGATACGAAAGATCTCCGAAGCTTTTAACTGAACTATCACCCACTAAGTAATGTCTACATCATATTGTAATAAACAATTGACCCTGCTGCATAGAGCAGTGTGTTGAAACATGCTTCCCTTAATCAGAGGCTGATGAGCAAAGAGAGAGTCAGAATTTTTAATCGTACATAGCACGCGCCACTGAACAGAGTAACATTACCTCAGATGTGCCTACTTTTTCTATTCAGACGCTCAACCAGACACTTCAGGGGAACAATATTATTAATGTATACAATGAACGCATATGCTAAATTGGTTCGCTTATTATGATATCATAGTGACGAGTCTTACAAATCAGAACATATCACAAAGTGTCTACAACTTTTTCTCTACCGTTATTGTGAAATGTATTTATAAATTTTAACAAATATTCATACTCTCAAAACAGCCAATTGTGTTATAGAAGACGGTGCTATAAATGGAGAAGCGAGAAACGCATGCAACTGCAACCGGGTGCCACAAAAATTTTTAAAAGTTTTTATCGCAAGTAAGAGGAATGAAAACGAATTGACGAGACAAAGTACATGACATATCGTCATCAGAAGATGGAATGCGTAGGATGAACTTAGTTTCCAATGCCATGTAGTAGGAAATTGATGGTCAGTCGAAGAGAAAACGTAAAATAATTTCTTGATGGTAGCAACTGTTTAGATATGTAGAAATGAAAAAAGATAGTAAAAGATAAGGATAAATAAAGACACCAACTGAAGAGCAAGACTGCTCTCCTAATAAATATGTCCATTTTCCTTCACACTATCATTGCGTTAGCTATTTTATCTACATTCAAAGTTCTGTTGTATCATGTCCATTTCTTTTAATCTTATAAATTTGACTTTCGACAAATACGAGACGTTAAACGCGAACCTTATAATCCGAATCTCTACCCTCTGTGTTATCTTTATGTTGCAAAGATTTTCTTCATAATTGCTCTTTATAAATGCTTAAACTTCTGAAAACGAATGTAGATATTTATGAAATATCTGTAAACAATTGCATACTTTTCGTAGTTAGGCACAGTTTATATCTGAATATCATTGGCTCCTGTATAGTAATACTGAAGTACGGAAAGTAGATAACAACATGTTCTGTATTGAAGGAAATATGGTAAAGCTATTCGCCTCGCCCTCTGAATGTACACAACTTACTTCCATTCAAAATGAAAACTGAAACTTTACATGCATATGAACATTTCTTCTGGCTGTATATATGTGTTGTTTTTAAGCTTCCTGTGCCTAACCGGGACTCGAATGTAGAACGCCTCCTTTTCCTGCCTATGCTGTTACCAACTAGCCCTCCAGAAGTACACGTTCATGACCCCACACCCACAGCATCAGTTCTGCCCCAACATACCTAGCAGAACTAGCACACCCTGGATGAAAGGATATCTCTGAGAAATGTGTACCCAGTACCTGAGGCTATTTCCACAACGGATAACTTACTCTGCTACTGTGTGAGTACTCTTGTGAAAATTCTGAAAGTAGGACGTAGTGACAGAATTAACGTTTTGGGGGCGGGTTAGGATTTGTTCATGGACAGTTCAGCAGCTAAATATATTGCACAGGTAAAGCAAAGTTCCACATACTAGTCCAGTTACGACACAATGTTTTTACTACGATGGAGGGATTGACGACTGTGGTCGATGTGACACATAGACAGTAATTTTTTCATGAATCGTGACGGCACTTTATTTTACAGATTCGTCTTCAACACACGAACTTTTACACTTCGCTATTACCGATTTCGGCTACTGCCATCTTCAGATCATAAAATATTCTGATGTAGTATCAACGTCAAACTAAACGTGTAGGTGCATAAGAAGTGCACGTACAATGTACCTACATGTTAAGTTTGACGTTGATACTACATCAGAATGTTTTATGATGTGAAAATGGAAGTGGTCGAAACCGGTAATAGTGAAGTGAAAGTGTTTGTGTGATCAAGAAGAATATGTAAAATAAAGTGCCAGAAAACAGGATCAAGGACTCATTCTCAGACTATGCCTTCAGCTGATAAATCGTGACGGTCTAAGCACTCCAAGATCTCACGAAATGCTAGGGCAACTGACGTAGTCATTTACCTCATGTGGAAAGAGGGATATTTTTACGTGCGTTTTCTGTCCGGGATACTGTAAAATTGCGTGGAGTGCGGCAGTGGTCACACTGGTTCCATTCTTTCGACCGCTAGACTATAGCGAAAAATTACGGGCGATAACTGAAACGTCAAAAGGGACGAAGACCCAAAATCGTTTACTCTGTTTATTTATCTGTCTACACAACTGTTTACAAGTAAAACTATTTACTTATCGAACGTGTGTCGAGAACCTGGAGCGACTGCCAAATTAATTTGTCTCCTATGTTACTTCGTTTTGACGTTTTCTGCCCAGTTAATGGCATTTCCAATCCTAGTAAACATACTACAGCGCACTTACTTACGGTGATTCTGAAACGTGCAGGCAAATGAGAACCGAACACCCGCTTCAACGGAATCCTGAGACGGTTCCATGTTGGAAAACACTGCAACAGTTTCCTCGCCGACCTGGAGAAAGACATTCGTGGACAACTGTTTCAGTCGGAAATCACAGTGCAGGAGTAAGTGCGGATGTGGATCAGTCAATGGCTGACCGCGTTCTACGAAACAGCAAGTGATGGTCTCGTCTACCAATGGGA
Organism: Schistocerca serialis cubense; assembly: GCF_023864345.2. NCBI lineage: Eukaryota > Metazoa > Arthropoda > Insecta > Orthoptera > Acrididae > Schistocerca > Schistocerca serialis. The sequence goes on along the minus strand of NC_064642.1, from coordinate 436,158,830 downwards.
TAAATGTCTGAACACGTGTGGTGAATACATCTAAAAGGTCCCGTGATGGGGGGTGTTGGGCCTTCATTGGACTGTCTATTGTGCTCAGAAGCATTAAGAATAGAGCTTACGGATTGCCACCGATATCTTACCCTAATTTTATGGCAAATGCCTATTTGAACCAACTGCTGAGGTCATCGTTCGCTAGATTTATTCACTTAAACCAACTTACGTAAAGGACACACATCCATGCCCGAGGGAGGACTCGAACCTCCGACGGTAGATTCGCGCTAATCGTGGCAAGGAGCCTCAGTCGGCGTGGCTACCCGGAGAGGCCACCGTATTTGCTGTTGGTAACATCTATGTTTAATAACCCATATCGCTCTTGATGAGAATCTGACCTCCTCATAGCTCGGTCGCCCGTATTGTTCCGCCTAGGGAACCTGCCATGCAAACTGTTATAATTCAGACTACCAACTGATAGCTTTATTTATGCAAAAGCATAAAAGAATTGTGATCATGATCCAGCAAATATTTTTAAAAGCTCTAAGGAACTCGCAGCAAACATAGTGCTGAGGGACACAGTATATTGTGGTTAAACGGCAGTCGTATAGTAAATGTGAACAGTGACAACAGGCTGCAGATGACTTACGTTTCACAACACTACAGCAAGGGAAACGTGTAATCTTTGTATGTTTGAATTATACACACCATTTTCTCTGCACACTAGCGTTGCTCATAAAATTAATTTAGAAAATGTACGTATGATTCAAAAGGCACTGTTAGTTTATAACTGAGAAGCATATTAATGCCCATTAAATTTATTGTTGCGACGACTGAAAAGTGGTGTTGCTTCTCATGGCAACTCTAAATTTTGTTGATTATATCAGTGCTCTGGTCTTACTGACCTGATATTTGAATAATGTAGCTTTACCACCGCAAATCGCGTGCAACTGTCTCATTATTGCTTTATATCAATGCTTTTGTTAAGCACCGTGAAATATTCAGTAAAATACAAGTAATTCAATAAAGGTAATCTTCATTGATTTGATTCATCATTCTCAGGCTGCTAACAAATGGAGTACAGGAAATTATGTCAGATATAGCCTGCTAAATTCCGTTATAAGCCATTGATAAACGTGTATTAAAGTGGATAAATGGGTAAAAAGAAAGCAGATAACTGCAAATTAAATTGCCAGTTGTTGTTTGTGTTCTGCGTTACTTAACGTTTATATAGACGACACCAGTAGTAAATGAAACATTTCAGAAGACAAAACATCTTTGTTTGCGTACATCTTAGCAGCGTCGATATACACTCCCGGAAAAAAAAATCGCAGCACGAAAAAGTAATTAATGGAGGACAACGAAATTTCGGGAATCCTTTTTCTAGGTAACATGTATAAGAGATTAACATCGCAAGATCATAGAGGTAAACGAGATAAGCCACTCAAAGTGTGAAATGCTGTTTCATCAGCAACCGGTTTAACTGCCAGAATGCTGAATGCAGGCATGCAGAGGTGCAGACACTGTGTTGTACGGGTGCCGGACGTCGGTGTGTGAGATGAAGTTCCATGCCTGTATCACTTGGCTAGTCAATACAGGGATGGTTAATACTGTTTGTGGATGGCGCTAGAATTATCGTCCAATGATGTCCCATAAGTGCTTGATTGGAGACACATCTGTTGATGAGGCAGGCTGAGGCAACAGTTCGAAACTGTAAATCAGAGCGGTATGGGTATAAGCGTTATCCTCTTGGAAAGCACCCTATGGGATGCTGTTAATGAACGCCAAAAAAACATGTAGAATCACCAGACTGACATAGAAATCTGCGGTCAGGGTGCTTGGAATAAACCAAAAACGAGATCCCGCTCTCATACGAAATCGCATCCCAGACCATTACTCCGCGTACAGGTCTAGTGTGTCTAGCAACACCACCTAGACTACAGGGCTGCGCGCACACTTGTGACGTCACACACTGATGGCCGGGTCTGTATCGGAATGCTCCTGTTAAGCAATCTGCAGCTATACGAGCTTTATACGAGTTGTAGAGCTGAGACCGCGTAGTGATTCTCGTGATTTCATCTTCTACATGGCCTTTTAATGAAAGTATGGAAATTTATATCATTGCGTAAAGTAACTGAACAAAAATGCCCTACCCGGGTTCCCGGGTTCGATTCCCGGCGGGGTCAGGGATTTTCTCTGCCTCGTGATGACTGGGTGTTGTGTGATGTCCTTAGGTTAGATAGGTTTAAGTAGTTATAAGTTCTAGGGGAGAGATGACGATAGATGTTAAGTCCCATAGTGCTCAGAGCCATTTTTGAACAAAACTGCCCTATGTTCTTTCAAGATGTAAAATTATTTTGACGATATGCCTTAAATACGCGTTTCTAGGCTTGAATATAAACCGTAATTTTAAATGCTGTCTTTTACGTCAGGAGCTACGTTTATTTGCAGTAAAAAATCGGCAATATGCAACAACAAGCACCCGTTTTCAGTTTTAAATAAAGCAGCTGGAGCTCCTACAGAATTGAAGAATTTATTTCCCCGGTTATTTTCGTAAATTTTCCTCTCCACCTCAAAATTTGCTGACCTCACACGAAACTCAGATCATTCGACGAAAATGAGCACCTCCTGACATAATGTTTAATAAAGCAAAAATCCCGAAAAAATATTTTATTTCCCTGTTTCTCCAGAACTTTAGAACCTTAAACATGAAAATATTGTTTCTCCTATGTTCTTGACTTAAATTCGTGACACAGAGTACTGTTAATTTAATCACAATGCACTTACCTCGAAATTCTGCTTTACGTACTGCTTAATCGGCCGAACACTGAATTCATTAAAAAAAATTTCTAAGGTAGTTTACTCAAATTGAATTTATTTCCGAATAGCTGTATATGTAAAAATGAACAAAATAATTCTGTAGGTCTTCCAAATAAAAGTACTGGAAACTCAATAATCTGGTAGGAATGATAAGGAATACTAAACATTTTTGAGCCATACTAATTAATACAGCTATTCTGTGTGACAATAGTTGCAAATATGGGAGACATTTCACAGCCAGCTTCGTATTAACCTCGCATCAATGGCCCAGAATGAAGAAACAAATTATACCGGTACATGATACATAACTGCTTTTAAAAAAACAATTGGCAAATGCGGTGCAATGGAAACAAACAACACGCTATAAATTTTTTGTCGTTTACTTACCCTTGAATGATGCATAGACACAAATTCCTGTCTGGGAGCAAAAGGGAACGCAACACTTGTATCCCATGCTCCGAAGAACTGTAGGCGAATACTGTATGAAATCTATATGAGTTTCACGTGGCACACACTTTCAACACAACATACACGTTAACAGGACTGCCGATTAAAGATAAGACGGCCAACAGTTTGTGACGTCACGTGCCAATATGACCGCTGTGCGTAGGACTTGTATCTAGAAGGCTTTGGTCTAGCACGCAGATAGTTTGTTCGCAGTAACTCATCTGGTCCCCTTCTACACAACACACGGCAGCCACTAGTACCGAGACAAAACCTTCTTTCATCAGAAAACACAACAGACCTCCATCATATTCTCCAATGAGTTCACGCTTGACACCGAGGAAGTCGCAGAAGTAGGTGGTTTTGGGTCAGTGGAATGCATGCTACAGGGCGTCTGAACCATAGCTTTCCTTGAATTAACATGTTTTTAACAGGTCGCTGTAATACCAACTACCACTCAAATTGCTTCTGCAGATGCTACACGATGCACAAGACTCATACACCCACACGATGGTCTTCCCTCTAGGCAATGCCATGTGCCCTTCTGGAGTCCGGTCTCCTTGCGACGGTGCATTCTCGTGACCACCGCTGCCAGCAGTAGTATATAGTGGCTACTTTACTGCCAGGTAATTCTGCAGTACCACGGAAGGAAAATCTAGCTTCTCTTAGCCGTATTGCACGAACTCGTTGAAACCCAGTGAGGTGTTGGTTAAGACGTATTTGTCACCTTGAAGGCACTCGTGACTAACATCAACGGCAATCATAAAAGTAGCTAAAGTTAACGATCGTTAAAGCGTATATTTAAAGGAAACCTGATTTTGCAACCTCATAGGGGCGCTACTGGCACATTCTTCTGTCACTGTCTCGAAATTTGAATAGACATCATCTTCTAGATGTAGAAAAGCGTCTGCAAACCTTCGTTTAAGTCGCACGACTCCTTCTTGGTGCTGCGATTTTTTTTTCCGACAGAGTATTTCTCACATGAAAATACTGCTCGTGCAACTTTCGAATTTATTTGCTATTGCCCCATTTCGAAATCTTAGTCATTATCAAGTCGTAGTCAATAATGTCTATTACGTCGCAAACGTGTGGCACCCAAATCTGTCCACCAGCGCTCATGTGGAGCGAATTATAAACAACAAGGAAGTCACACAGAATCCACATCATCTCTGTTATGAGTACATAACTGATTCACATGGTATATTCACACGAAGAAATGAGTTGTGACATGTTATCTAGAGGTTAGCTGATAACTATGAAGATTCAATTGGCCAATTGCAAAGAAATTTTTCACTTTTACAGCTCAAAACGGACGAAGTCTTAATTTGACTTTTTTTATACTTCAGATTCAAAAAATTACAGACTGACTACAAAATTATACCATTTAGGAAATAATGACGTGCTTTCAAGTGTTTTTAATTCCATTCTCGTTCAAATGCTATGTGAAAATGGAAATTCAAACACCCGGAAGCACAGCATTAGTCATCACAAGATATACCGTGAAATCAATCGGACAAGCCATAATTACAGGCCGCGCACGATTAGCGGAGAGGCCTAGGCGGTGCAGTCATAGACTGTGCTGCTGGTCACGGCGGAGGTTCGAGTGCTTCCTCGGGCATGGGTGTGTGTGTTTGTCCTTAGGATAATTTAGGTCAAGTAGTGTGTAAGCTTAGGGACTGATGACCTTAGCAATTAAGACCCATAAGATTTCACACACACACACACACACACACACACACACACACACACACACACACACATAATTACAGGGAATTTTGGTAGCAAACAAGGAGTGGCGTTGACAATCAGGTTCTATTGGAACATGACCCTTTCTAAAACTTATATGGAGCACAGTGTTGGGGAATGACTAAAACGCAACAACGAAGATCAAACGCAGCAAGAACGGTGTCCCAGTGTCAGAGTTTAGTTTACGCATGAGGCGACCGCCTAGGAGACTCAGATTGCTGGTAGCATGTTTACAGGGTTTTTCAGAAGTATAAGTTTGGTGCATAAGTTCGTAACGTTTTTGGCTTTGCATGTTGGCATTTCGTTTACTACGTGTTTGCTTATCGTTTGCCGTATTTTAGTGTAGCTCGCTGTTCCTATTTGAGTTTAAATGTTATCATTTTATCATTTGGACATAGTGAGTGGAGCTATGGCTAATAGGAAATAGAGTGTCAAGTGGGAAAATAGGAACATTTCTGAAATATTCTTCTGTCTGAGTTAGGAAACAGCACCAGAGACAGTCACAATCATTTCCGCCTTGTACGGGGATAAATGCAATTCGACGAAGCACGGAAAGAAAATTGTCTTCTCTTTCTAAGGAAAATCGTTTTGACATCAGGGACATTTTAGATTCCGGAAAACCTTAGGTGTTTCATGAAGATCGTTTAAATGCATTAATCCACGACGATGCACGTCACTGTATTCGAGAACTGGTGAATGTGATGAACTGTGATGATTTCACCCCGTGCGACAGGCCGGCCGAAGTGGCCGTGCGGTTAAAGGCGCTGCAGTCTGGAACCGCAAGACCGCTACGGTCGCAGGTTCGAATCCTGCCTCGGGCATGGATGTTTGTGATGTCCTTAGGTTAGTTAGGTTTAACTAGTTCTCAGTTCTAGGGGACTAATGACCTCAGCAGTTGAGTCCCATAGTGCTCAGAGCCATTTGAACCCGTGCGACATTTTCAGTGGGGAAGTTAAAAAAAAAAATCGGGTTTATGGGTACCCCATCCTCTGAGCCACAATCATGAAAATCAACAAGTGGTCGTTTGTGCATCTCTGCTCCCCGTCAATAATTGGCTCGTGAACAACACTAACCACTCCTATCCTGTATCGTTACTGGTGATGAGAAATTATGTCTTTATACTAACTTAAGAAAAGGAAAGGAATGGCTAAGCGCAAACAAAGCAGCAACTCGCCGTACAAAGATCTGCACGCATCCACAAAAGATGGTGTAGATGGAGCAGCGACGGTGTGGTGTGGTATGAATTGCTTCCCCGAGTAGTAGCTATCACTGCTGAAATTTATCTGAGGCTTCTAAGAGACGCCATCTGAGAGCGACTACCAGGAAGACTGCGCGAAGTGATGCTGCACAGCGATAACGCCCACCTGCACTCTGCTAGACTGACAAAAGCATTACACAGGGAGTGGGTTGGCACGTCAGTCCGCACCCGTTTTCTTCACCTGATCTTGCTCCCTCAGATTTTCAGTTTTTCCGCTCCCTGTAGAATGACCTTCAACGAACTTTCTTTCCGGATGAAAATGCGTTCTGAACATGGCTCGAGTGTTCTTCGCCTCAAAGCCACGTGATTTCTACAGCTGCAAAATCAAAAATTTGCCCCAACACCGACAAAATGTAAATATCGAAGGGGAACATATTATTCATGACTAAAATGTCTGTTATGTGCATTTGTTACATTTATTAAACTTATGGAGAAATGCAACGCTTTTATGGAAAATGGAAAATTGTACTGAAATGCAGGAGGATGTGCAGCGAATTGACGCATGGTGCAGGGAATGGCAATTGAATCTCAATGTAGACAAGTGTAATGTGCTGAGAATACACAGAAAGATAGATCCTTTATCATTTAGCTACAAAATAGCAGGTCAGCAACTGGAAGCAGTTAATACCATAAATTATCTGGGAGTACGCATTAGGAGTGATTTAAAATGGAATGATCATATAAAGTTGACCGTCGGTAAAGCAGATGCCAGACTGAGATTCATGGGAAGAATCATAAGGAAATGCAATCCGAAAACAACGGAAGTAGGTTACAGTACGCTTGTTCGCTCAGTGCTTGAGTATTTCTCACCGGTGTGGGATCCGTACCAGATAGGGTTGATAGAAGATACAGAGAAGATCCAACGGAGAGCAGCGCGCTTCGTTACAGGATCATTTAGTAATCGCGAAAGCGTTACGGAGATGATAGATAAACTCCAGTGGTAGACTCTGCAGGAGAGACGCTCAGCAGCTCGGTACGGGCTTTTGTCAAAGTTTCGAGAACATACCTTCACCGAAGAGTCAAGCAGTATATTGCTCCCTCCTACGTATATCTCGCGAAGAGACCATGAGGATAAAATCAGAGAGATTAGAGCCCACACAGAGGCATACCGACAATCCTTCTTTCCACGAACAATACGAGAATGGAATAAAAGGGAGAACCGATAGAGGTACTCAAGGTACCCTCCGCCACACACCGTCAGGTGGCTTGCGGAGTATGGATGTAGATGTAGATGTAGATGTAGATGTAGAACCCAGTACCTCTGGGGTTTCATCAGATGTTCGATTCCCAGCGCCCCCTCATAATTTTTCTGAAGTAGTGATGTCTGAAACGGAGTCCACTCAGCCACGCGAGGCCACGTAGGGAACTGCTTGAACAAAGAAGTGCACTATCTGGATTTATCTACTGGCAATAAATGCAGGAGGGATTGGTGATACGTTGATCACAGTGCATCTGCTCCCTTGTCTGCAGCCATAGCACGCCTAGGGCTTAACCCTCGATTTGTGTTGATGTTATATCATTGGATGAAGCATCTCTGAAGATTTAGATTAGTAATATCTATAGTGGCGTAGCGCATCAGAAAGGAACAGGTGTGACAGAACACGTACTTAAATCAGTCGATCCATATTGTCGCGCCGAATAAATTTGTTCAAAATGTTTCTGAATTTCTAAGGGACCGAACTGCTTAGGTCATCGGTCCCTAGACTTACACACTACTTAAACTATGATAACAACAACACACACCCATGCCTGAGGGAGGACTCGAAGTCATGGACTGTGCGGCTGGTCCCGGAGGAGGTTCGAGTCCTCCCTCGGGCATGGGTGTGTGTATTTGTCGTTAGGATAATTTAGGTTAAGTAGTGTGTAAGCTTAGGGACTGATGACCTTAGCAGTTAGGCCCCATAAAAATTTCACATACTATTTATTTATATTATTTTTATTTATTTATTTTATTTTACTTTTTTTTCTTTTTTTTTTTTTTTTTTTTGAGGAACTGCAAACGTGCGCTTTCCTGGATGGCAGTAATAGCGATTTCAATTAAGTTCACGACGTATTGACGGGCGCCGCGTCACAATCTGTGCCCGTACTGAGCAGCTGCAGTGGTAGCAAAATACTTGGAGTGATTCTCCGCATTGACATGTGCCTAATTTCTGTTTATCTTGTATGGGATGTCCGGATAAGGAACCCTTGATTTCAACTAAAATTTCTCGAAAGCTAACATTGATAGACGAGTGCAGCAAACGGTACGTTTATTGTGAAATCTGTAACAATTTAATACAGAAGTTGTACAGAGCTTTTGAAATAGTTAGAAAAGATGCTAATAGATGGAGGCATAATCACAATACGTAGTGCGTGTAAATAATGCGCGCCAGCTCAGAACGATCAATTACACCATTGAAAAGTGAAAGATGGCGGTGGTGCTTAGTGTTTAACGTCCCGTCGACAACGAGGTCATTAGAGACGGAGCGCAAGCTCGGGTTTGGGAAGGATTGGGAAGGATATCGGCCGTGCCCTTTCAAAGGAACCATCCCGGTATTTGCCTGAAACGATTTAGGGAAATCGCGGAAAACCTAAATCAGGATGGCTGGAGATGGGATTGAACCGTCGTCCTCCCGAATGCGAGTCCAGTGAAAGATCGCTAGCGTACCGAAAGAAGAGGTTTTTCCCCAATACTCGAATACCGCAAAACCCGATTCGAAAACCGTTCTTAGAGCCTTCGACCAGCTTCAACTGACAGGCGACGCGGCTGACGATCTAGAGGGGAATTTCGGCGTCAGGCAAACTGTAGTTACCACCGAAAATGTCGCCATGGTTTCTGGAATTATTCAACAAAACCCAAGGAAATCCGTCTGAATGACTGAAGCAGAGACTGGTTTGAAGCGCTTCAGCACACAGAAAATACCCCGTCACTGCCTACTCATATTTTGATAGAAAATTCACAGAGTACAGCGCGCGAGTTGTGCGACTGACGTCTGCCTTTGCGCCTTGTCTGAATATATGAGACTACTTTTCGTGGGGCACATTCAATGACAATATACACCGAAACCATCCCATCCCGCTGGACAAGCTTCAGTCGGCCATCTCTGTGGCGTCTGAATCCATTTGCGTTGTGACACTACAGGATTTGATGGCGAAGTTCATTGTGCGTTTGATCACCTCCGCACTGTGAGTGCTGGACATTTCGAAGAGATAGTGATGTGATTGCAAAGAATGCTCGCTGAGGACGAGTTTAATTCTGCACGCTGATAACGTGCGAAATAAACAGCGCACAGCGACATATGTTAGCAGCCTTCCAAACTGTTTCTAAACTTGTTTATTACTTCCCTTTAAAATTCTTACAACTTTCACTATAAACATAGCGTTTCTTGCACTCGTCTATCGATCTTGGTTTTCGAGATACTTAATTTTGAAATCAAGGTCTTCTGCGCTAGGCACCTTGACTCTTTTACGTTGTCGTCTTACGAACATCCTGAAGTATGGGTAACGCTGTACTTCAATCATCTAATGTACATCAAAGTTCCTGAATGGTGCAAATTGATTGGTGCTAACCGCCCCTCTCCCCAAATTCTGTTACTCTCCAGATCCCCACGCGCCATGCACTCCGCCTCGCCTTCCGTATATACCTCCCCCATCTGCTCCTTTTCCTCGAACATATCCACGTCCTCTACACCTCCCACCACATTGATCCCCTCATCCTCTGGTTGGTCCTCTCAAACCCCGCCCTGTGTCGCGCCTTAACCATTGTGTTCCGCTACCCTTCACCTCTACACCCTTCATCTTCCCCAAGATGGCTTCCGTCGACTCCCTCTCCCAGATGATGCACTCTCTCCCTCCATTTATCCCTCCTATCAATTCTGATCCTCAACTCCCCCTCCCTTCCTCTGTCCTTTCCCCGGGCTCCCTCTTCCATCCCCCCCGTTCCATCCTGTTTTTTCCCTGCCTACCCTCTTTCTGCCTACCCCCAGTCCTTTCTGATCTCCGCTCTCTGCCTTTCCCACTCCTTCTTGCTTCCGCCCACCCCCCCTTTTCTATGTCCACTCTCTCCATCGCCTCCCCCTTTTGTTTCTTTCTCTCCTCCCCCCTTTTTGGCCCTCATATGCCCAGGTCATCCCTCCACCCCAATCTGACGCTGTGTCTCCTGTATAGTGCTGTTGTGAGTGTGTTTTCAGTGTTGTGCGTCCCCCGTCAGTGTTGCGAACAGCACCATACTGTCGCTAGTTGTGTTTTTTATCTCGTGCGAACAGAAACCAGACTGTCGCCGTGTTTTTTAATTGTGCATGTCTCCTTCCTGAGTGTCTTCATCCGCATCGTCAATGCTGTGATTTTGTACTTTAAGTTCCGCAATTTTCCGCCATTTTACTGTTATTAACAAAGTCACCATTTTATGGTCTATTTATATTGTTTGTTCTCTCACCATTGTTTGTGTAACTTTTCTCTCAGCTGTAAAGCAGCGTATTAAGTTACTGTCAGCCCACCCCTCCCCAGGTGGGCCGGCAATCGAAAATGAAAAAATTGGTGCTAATTGATTTCCAAAATTTGCTGTTACGTAGAAGAGGGAGATACAGTAAAATTGGGAGGACCTACATTTAGTTCCTTAAATGGCGAACAGTCGTTACAACATGTAAGCTGAGCGAAGAAACTACAGAAATATACGCCCAAGTTGAAGTAAAAGTTTGATAATCTGACTGAATAGAAGTGCTTATATAGCCAGCGCTTAGCAACGAGTGCAGAAGTGCCTCGGCTGCTGGGGTCGGCGCTCACCGTTCTGCCCGGGGGCACCGGCGAGTCCCACGCGCACACACGGCTCCGCGTGTTATTGTTGTACTCGAGGAAGAGGTCTCCGTTGCGGACGGCCTTCGGCGACACGGGGTTGGGGGGCGGCAGCGGCGGCGGCTCCTGCGGCGGCGGCGACGTCTGCGGCTGCGGCAACGCCTGCACCGGCGTCTCCGCCACCGACGCAGCCTGCCCGTCCACTGCGAAACAAACCACTCGCCGTCCAGAGAGACCATTTCACAAGATACTGCTAAGCCTTAGTGTAAGCGAAGGGTCAATATTAAATTTCTGACAGTTTTTCGAAAGTTTCATCAGAGTCGATAATTCATGAAACACTTACAAAAACCTTCCTTTAGACCGCCATTGCAACAACCCTCTACACGCTGACTGAACTTCGACTTCGCAGCACCCTTCTAGCTAACCGCCCACACCTGACTATGGTGATGCTGTTCTCCAAGAACTATTGCGCGAAATCTCGCGCAGGCTGGAACTGGCGGTGACTACTTGTGAACGGTGCATTTGTGACATACGATATTTCGGCCATACCACTCCTGACTACAACCAATTATCATGGGTACGTGTAGCTACGTGCCAATATGCCAAATCTTCTATATTTGCTCTATCGCCTTCTCAATCATCGGACGTTCTCTTATCTGCAATTCTTACACAACTGTCTCAACAGCAAGCCAGATATACACTACTGACCGTTAAAATTGCTACACCACGAAGATGACGTGCTACAGACGATAAATTTAACCGACAGGAAGAAGATGCTGTGATATGCAAATAACTAGCTGTTTAGAGCATTCACACAAGGTTGGCACCGGTGGCGACACCTACAACTTGCTGTCATGAGGAAAGTTTCCAACAGATTTCTCATATACAAACAGCAGTTGACCGGCGTTGCCTGGTGAAACGTTGTTGTGATGCGTCGTGTAAGGAGGAGAGATGCGTACCATCACGTTTCAGACTTTGATAAAGGTCGGACTGTAGCCTATCGCGATTGCGGTTTATCGTATCGCGACGTTGCTGCTCGCGTTGGTCGATATTCAATGACTGTTAGCAGAATATGGAATCGGTGGGTTCAGGAGAGTAATACGGAACGCCGAGCTGGATCCCAACGGCCTCGTATCACTAGCAGTCGAGATGACAGGCATCTTATCCCCCTGGCTGTAACGGATCGTGCAGCCATGTCTCGATCCCTGAGTCAATAGAGGGGGACGTTTGCAAGACAACAACGATCTGCACAAACAGTTCGACGACTTTTGCAACAGCATGGACTATCAGCTCGGAGACCATGGCTGCGGTTCCCTTGACGCTGCATCACAGACTGCAACGCCTGCGATGGCGTACTCAGCGACGAAATTGGGTGCAAGAAAGGCAAAAAGTCATTTTTTCGGATGAATCCAGGTTCTCTTTACAGCATCATGATGATCGCATCCGTAAATGGCGACATCGCGGTGAACGCACATTGGAAGCATGTATTCGTCATCGCCATTCTGGCGTGATGGAATGGGTTGCCATTGGTTACACGTCTCGGTCACCTCTTGTTCGCATTGACGGCACTTTGAACAGTGGAAGTTACATTTCAGATGTGTTACGATCCGTGGCTGTACGTTTCATTCGATCCCAGCGAAGCCGTACATTTCTGCAGGATAATGCACGACCGCATGTTGCAGGTCCTGTACGGGCCTTTCTGGATATAGAAAATGTTCGATTGCTGCACTGGCCAGCGCATTCTCCTCATCTGTCACCAATTGAAAACGTCTGGTCAACGGTGGCCGAGCAACTGGCTCGTCACAATACGCCAGTCACTGCTCTTGATGAACCGTGGTATCGTGTAGAAGCTGCATGGGCAGCTGTACCCGTACACGCCATCCAAACTCTGACTCAATGCCCAGGCGTATCAAAGCCGTTATTACGGCCAGAGGTAGTTTTTCTGGGTACTGATTTCTCAGGATCTCTGTGCCTAAATTGCGTGAAAATTTAATCACATGTCAGTTCTAGTATAATATATTTGTCCAATTAATACCCATATGTCATCCGCATTTCTTCTTGGTGTAGCAATTTTAATGGGCAGTAGTGTATTTGTACCCAACAGAGTGAAATTCTCTCAGTACCATTGAAAAACACTGCTATATACTCTAAATGATTTTAAGGAACTGGAACCATACTCTGCAACAATCTTCCCCGATTACTAGAGAAAAACTCCTTTCAGACTTCAGAAGACAACTAATGGTCCACCTTGTACGTAATAGCCAGCTCTGCCACATACTAGTCTGCAACTCAGTCTCACCATTGCTCCATAGTCTAAACATTTTTCGCCTCCTTGACGTCAGAGTTTAATTCTGTTTTTCTACTCACAGACACTGTCACTGTCATTTCAGTCTTCCCTTTCCTCTTTACTCCTCTTTTCCTGATAACACTGAACAGTTCTTTCTTCGTGCACTTTACTGCTACTGCTACTACTATTATTATTACCATTATTGTTATTATTGTTGTAGTCTACTATTATGATCATGATGATTGTTATTATTATTAGTTCGTGAATTTTTTTTAAACCGCTAGTATGTATTGCTCATGGTCAAATGAGAGAGAGAGAGAGAGAGCGTCGTAAGTCCTTATTGTAGTCAGGCGTTTTTTTTTAATGTAAGTCGTCTGCCGGCTACGAATGCTTCTCCTGTGCCAAACTTTTCATCTCAGAGTAGCAATTCCAACCTATGTCCTCAGTTATCTACTGAATGTGCTCCAGTCTCTATCCCCATCTACAGTTTTTACCTATACAACTCCCTCTAGTACCATGGAAGACGCCCCTGATGTCTTTACCAATGTCCTGCAATTCTCTCCCTTCCTGTAGTTAGTGTTCTTCCATATCTTCTTCACGTCGCCGATTCTGCGGAGATTCATTACCTTATCGGTCCGCCTAATTTTCAACATTCGTCTGTAGCACTATATCCCAAATACTTTGATACTCTTCTGTTGCGATTTACCCACAGTCCATCTTTCACTACCATAGAGGGCTGTGCTCCGAAATTTCATTCTCAGAAATTGCTTCCTCAAAATATGGCCAATGTTTGATACTAGTAGACTTTTATTGGCTGAGAATGACATTTCTGCCAGTGCTAGCTGCTTTTTATGTCCTCCTTACTCCGTCCATTGTGCGTTATTTTGCTGCCCAGCTATCAGAATTCCTTAACTTCATCTACTTGCTAATCACCAATTATGATCAAATGTCTCGCTGATCTCATTTCTACTCTTCCTCATTACCTTCGTCTCTCTTCGATTTATACTCATTCCATATAGAGTGTTCATTCCACTCAGCAGATCCTGTAATTCTTCAGAGGACAGCAAATTCATCAACGAATCTCATCACTGACATTCTTCCACCACCAATTTTAGCTCCACTCTTGAACCTTTCTTCCATTTTCGTCACTCCTTCTTCGACGTACACATTGAAAAGGAGGGACGAAAGACTGCATCCCAGTCATACAGCCTTTTCAGTTTGAGTTCTTCTTTCTTGGTCAAGCTAAATAAGCAAAAAATAAATAAATGAAGGATTTTATTCGAAGAAGGAAATCGGTATGTTTAAAAATCTCAAGTCACAACACGCTAACTGACTGATGTGCAGAATGGACATTCGCGAGCACAGTGATCATGGATCTAATCATGGTTAATTCAGTAGCATTCGGACATATGAGGAAATTATTGTGATTAATACAATTCATAAATTTAAAATAAATTCTATATGTCGACATACATTTACTCGACATGGTTGGTTAATAGCGTTCCTTCGATTTTCCAGCCACGTTATTGCTTCCATTGTCTCGACGACCGACCCAGTCGTCCTCTCCAGGTGTAGCAAATTGTGCTGTTATTTGTACTCACTGCCTTTATTCCAACCAGACTGTGAACTATTATTTGCTATACATCAGAAAATTAATTAACTCAACATTCTCCTGTCCAGTATCTCACAACGGCCCATCTTTCCTCTATAGTTGGGCAGACAAAGCTTAACAGCCCGGAAAGACAGTTTGCCTAGAGCAGAAATCATTGGTTCAGCTTCTCAGAGCTTCTAAAACAAGTCTCAGATAAAAAATTTAACATGATGGAGTATGGCTGCGAAAAGGTGCTTCGATTTTGCGAACTTGGAATGCACAGGGCTTGAGTATTAAGAAAAAAGGTGTTTACAATGAGTTCCAAGGGTTGAAAATTGGTGTGTTAACAAGAAGAAAAAGTGGAGAGAAGGGAATTGAAATGGCGAGAGATTCTGTTCGTTTCTACAACAGTGTCAGGAAGGACGAGAGGGGCAAGACAGAGATGGCAGTGCAAATTCACAAAAAAATAACAGAGGATTGAGGGAGGGGAACAAATTAATGAAAGAATGATCTTTTCCAAACATAGACATGACTACACTCTAGTGGAACTGTATGCCCAAACAAATGGCGCTGGCAGCATAATCAAAGTTTTATTTTATGAGGAATTGACAAAGGTACTGGAAAAGATATATCCTCAAAATGATTTAGATCATACGGTAGATTTAAATAGGAGAAAAGGTACAGAAGCAGATGATGTAGTAGTAGGAAGATACGGAGAGAATATCATAAATGAAAATGGTGGAATGTTTGTAAAGACACGCTCTGCAGTGGATCTGGAAATGCCAAAAGATCTCCTCCCCGTTAGTGGGTGCATAAATACACGTGGCAGAGTCATTCACGAAATCTGAGAACAATAATAGATTACATCACACAAAAGCAATATTATAGACTTAGGGTGACGGATATCAGGGTATACGAAAGCCCCGAAATTGGCCCTGAGCACTTCCTGCTTGGAGCAAAACTTGTCATTCCACCATGGGGGAAAAGGTAACTCAGAACCATTCTCTATGTTTTAAATCTAATTTAAATATTCTCGGAGATGAAACTATTAGATTTATTTATAAAATGGGGCTAGATTGAGAGCTGCATAATTTTAGTGAGCGGAGAAATGCAGAAGAAAAGTAACAAGAAAGTGAAAGGTATATTCATGAGGCAGCATATAAGAAGCTGGGTGAACACAGAGAAGAAAGGAAAGAAAGCTCAGAGAGGTGGGCGGAGGACTTAGGCAAAAGGTGAAAGTAAATAAGAAAATGTATAACAGTTGGCGGAGTATAAGAGAAGTGCGGGAGAGATCAAACGTTTGTGGAAATAAACAGGGCGATTAAAAAGAAATTATTACTAGGAAAAATATGTGTGAGACGTGAGGAAATAGGTGCAGGGTGGGGGAAGGGGGTCACAAACGTAGCAGAAGCCTGGAGAACTGTGAAGAATTTAAGAAGAGATGTGAATTAACGAACAAATGTAACAGTTATTGGCATTCAAGACTGGAAAAGTGGTTTCAAGACACTGTTTACCGAAGAGAGAAACCAAATATGAGGACGCTGAACTAGATTTAGAGAATGAATTATCTGCGGAAAATTTAGAGGAAATGACGAAAACAGAAGCAGGAGGACTGGTGAAACTGAGGGAAAATTTACCAGACCAGCAAACATACCAGCATAATTATTTAAGTATGGTCTGAATGTATTATAGGATTGTTTGAGTAAGTTGCTTAGCGCATGTATGTCGAATAGCGAAGAAGTGCCCGATGAATGGAACTGCCATATGTAACTCCACTTTATAAGAAAGGTAGTAGGAAGACAAGTAGAAATTATAGTGGAGTCAGTGTTACAAACCATATGAGTGGTTATATGGTCCCGAAAGACAGGTAGTGGTGGCTAGTGAAGAGTGTATTATCCGTTTTTTGCTAAGATAATTGTTAGATGAATCTGGTGACTTAGGATTCAAAGCAAATTTTCAAAAGAATGAATACCTATACAGTGGAGAAAACGCTGAAAGCATATTAGTACATGGCCATCACATCAAGTCACGTAAAAATTTTAAACTTTTGGGTGGCATCCTCTGGGAAGACAGAAGAAGTTAGTGGGAGGTATAACAACGAGTAGTCAATGGGAAAACTGCAACCCAGATTTTTAATCCCCATTTTAGGGTCTCCTTGCTGGTTGGAAAGTAAAGGACATGCTATAAAAGTGTATCGTAGACTCTATAACAAATCATGGATGCGAGTGCTTGAGGCTTATTGTAAAAAATAGAAGGAGAGAGATAGTACTAGAAATGCACTATCTCAGGAGACCGTGTAGAATGTCTCGGAAAGTCCACATAAGAAATACAACGTGTAAGGAAATGACACAGACTCAAGGAAGTATCACAGATAGAAGAAGCGCAGCTCCACTAGTATGGATACGGCAACAGCTGGAGGAACCGCACATGAAGGAGATAACTTGTGTCCTCGTCTGTCGTAGGTATGCGTCCAGGTTTATGTTGTGGCGTGTTTTTCGATGTGGAGCACGTGTAGTATTACTTGCAGAACTAACACAACAAGCACGGCGGTAGCCAAATGTTGAATTTGGTTATGTCCTGTGCGTTTGATGGGTCATAAAAGTGCTAAGAGATTTCTGTTTTGTTTCTCATACCCATCAGTCGGACACATTTGAGCGAGTGACAGAATGCTGGGTTTCTTCCAGGGAAAGACTATTGTCTCTTAATAGTGACTGTGTGTTAAGAGGATTGCTTCATATCCACCTCGTTCAGGATTAGTTTTTATGTGGCTCTATGATTTTAGACGATGACATGCTTCTGTCAATTTTATACTATGGCAACCACAAGAACTGGTGCTGTTCCAGGAATGTTTGGTAAGCGTTGTCCCACATTCTCGATTAGCGTTTCGAAATAGAAGCGTCCTATAAAGCCAAAAAACAAGATTTTTATATGCAGGCATTACTTCAAGAATCGGGTAACGGTATTGTCGGACATATTCAAGATATTACTGTCATACACAGTTGTCAGTCGTTCCTTGTCCGCTGTAGCTTACAGGCAGTTGTATTTCCAATTTAGTATTGTAAGCTGATACATCATAGCAATTCGGCACGCCTAAAAACAATGTAATTTTGATGTTGATCTTGGTATGGTCTACTTGGTGACACCTCGTTAGCAGTTTCCGTGGTATATGTCAGACAAGTCTTGCTGGTTCCAAAAATATCTCACATTACTGTAAAAATAGGCTACTATCATCTTTATCTATACTGTCTCATTTATACATGTGAAATGTGAACAATTTTTAGCAAGAGTGTATATTAAAACTTTAAGCAACTGGACGTAACAATAACACCATTTACTGCAATTAACAGAATTATAAACGTATAAAACACCATTTCATATTGTATTGATGGAATTTTACACCTAGTTCTGAGGAATTATTCTAACTTAACAAGTAATATCCTTAATGTTACAGGGAATTTTTCCAGACAGATTAAATTATGTAATCTGTAATCCTCTTTATAAGATAGACGACATAAAGTAAATGATTATTGCCCTGTTTCCCTACTGACGCCTTTTCCTGGAATATTCTCACATTCAGATACAAACAATTTACTTATCACATCACGTTTGGGATTCCGGATTGGCTGTTCGACTGAGATTGCTGTTTATACATTCACTCACAAAATATTACAAGCTTTACATTAGGTAATATCGCCAGTTAGTGTTTTTTTTTTTGTGATCTTCCCAAGGAGATTCATTGTTTGGATCATGTCACTCTCTCAGAAAAAACGTAAGTTTCATGGAACTAAATGTTTTACAAAATGCTGATCTGTATCATACTTAATAAACAGAATGTAGGAAGCTGCGCAGAACAATTTAAACAGTGTTGTAAAGTGAGAAATTTTGATGAATAGCGAGAAATCACGAAGGGAGTCGCAAATGGTTCAATTACAGGTCTACTCCCATTCGTTGTATATGTAAATGATCTTCCACTTAACATTCATCAAGCAAAATTAGTACTTCTTGCAGACAATACTAGTGTTATTATTAAATTCCATTACAGAGAAACTAACATAAGACATTGTTAATGATATTTTACAAATAATTTTTAAGTGGTTATTTGAAGATGTCCTCTCCCAAAATTTGAGAAAACACAATACATGCAGTTCTGCATAACAAATATTCATAGCAACAATTTGTGTAACACATGAACAGGAGTCAGTAACCGGGCTAGAGTGCTCCAAAGTTTAGGGTATAAATGCTGATAAAATCTTGAACTTAAACAAACATACTACTGAGCTTCTCAAACAGTAAAGTTCCGCAACATTCGCTCTTCGTATAGTTGCTCATCTTGGATACAAGCGAGTCAACGGTCTAAAATATTTTTCACATTTCCTAACTGTAATGCCTCATGGACTGATTCTCTGTAGTAAATCATCCTTTAGGAAGAAAGTGTTGACTTCACAAAAACGACGTGTATATATAATATATGTGATATTAACTCACTGTCAGCTTGTAGGATCCTGTTCAAAGAGTTAGGCATTCTGACCATTGCATCATTATGTATTTGTATATGAAAAACTTCGTGAATAATCCATCAGAGTTCGAGTAGAAACGTTATGTACGTATCTACAACTATGGAAGTTGTCAAGTATTATTAAGTATATCACTGGCTCCAAAAGAAGTTGAGTATGCAGCTATAAATATTTTTGATGATTTGCCCAATGATACAAAATGCCTAGTGTGAAGCAGAGAAAAATTTAAATCTAGCCTACAATCATTTTTCTGGGGCAACTCTTTCTATTACATTGATGAATTTCTATTTAAAAATCGGTAGACAGCATTAACAAAAGAAATTATATATATATATATATATATATATATATATATATATATATATATATATATATATACATGGAGCATATTCACAATTGCGAATATCGACAACCATCGGTTGTTGAATGACATGACAACAGTGAACAATTGTGCCAGACTGGGACTGGAAGCCGGATTTCAGCTTATCACGAGTTGTGGCCCCACCATTTTGCTATCCGCACGTGACTCATGGCCAGACCAGACTTCCACATGTCGTCAACCACGTGTTTACAACCTGTAGCCGGCCGCGGTGGCCGTGCGGTTCTAGGCGCCCCAGTCCGGAGCCGCGTTGCTGCTACGGTCGCAGGTTCGAATCCTGCCTCGGGCATGGTTGTGTGTGATGTCCTTAGGTTAGGTAGGTTTAAATAGTTCTAAGTTCTAGGGGACTGATGACCACAGCAGTTGAGTCCCACAGTGCTCAGAGCCATTTGAACCATTTTTTTGAACAACCTGTACTTGTACATCCATTACATATATATCGCCCTGAAATTTTTTTAAGTTCGGCTTTGGCGTGGCCACACGGGCCGTTCGACAAGCCGGGGCTCGTCAGCAACTGCATGGTTGCGAACATTAGCGGGAGCAAGTGGGGTAGCCCCAGCGCGTGGTCAAGGCCGACCACATGGCTGGAAATTCCATGCTGCCGCTGTGTTTAGGACTGTGCTTTGTGTTGATGAAGGAGATTTGTGTGCCGGGAGTGCCAAGGATGGCGGACTTTGTGAAACCATAATAGCAGACATTTCACAGTCTATAGAAACTAATAATAGTCAGAGGAATCCTGATACCTTAAAAAGAAACATGTACATTACAATTATTTGCACTGTAGGCGCCTACAGCACGATGATTCTGATGGTGTAATCAGATTTTCATCACCTTTATTAGTTTAACGCTTAGTATCTGACTGTAAATTACACAATTAACACCCAGTAACAAATTTCCAAAATCTAAACGGTTCATCCGATTTTGTCGATCGACATGTCTTTGGAAAGCTATTAGTGTAAACCTAAATTGGTATAA
The DNA here is from genome assembly GCF_023864345.2 of Schistocerca serialis cubense. NCBI lineage: Eukaryota > Metazoa > Arthropoda > Insecta > Orthoptera > Acrididae > Schistocerca > Schistocerca serialis. Next base: position 436,138,064 of record NC_064642.1, on the reverse strand, counting down.
ATTGTAGTCATGTAACTTGAAAAATACATGCGTTATTCGAGGTCAAAGTGGCTGATTACTATTGATTGCGTCCAGCCATAAGTACTCCACAGTACTCCATGTATTCGTCTGTCTTTGTTTACATCCGATGTATACTATTCATGAAGAAATTGGTCAAATATTTACTGTGTTTTAGAAATCATATAGGCATTAGGCTACAGGACTACTTTTGCTTCTGTTCCTTTGATATATGTTTATTTCATCTGTTTATGCATTTAATAATGTGTGTTAGAGCGTGTTTATGGTCGTTCCGTAGGAATATTCATTTATTTTCAAGTTATTTAAATGTAAATCCAGCATTTTGTACGTGTTTCAACTTGTTTGTGAGTGTGCGTTGGCTTGGAGACATGGCGGGAGCGCTCTAGCCCATCACAGTGCTCGTTACTACCATAGGTAACTACCAAAGTCAATGGAGATACTGTATGGGATTGGGGGAGGAGCATCGGGTTGCACAGGGCACAGGTGAGTGCTGGACGGGAACGAGCGATAGACGGTCGTGGAAAATACTTGGAGAGGTATGAGCAGTTTGCGCGTGGTTGAGGGAGATAGAAATATTTCGTAGTGCCGACTTGAGCACTAGGGAGACTTCTGTGGCTTCTGCAGTGAAGATGTAGTATGCATTTTGAAGTGAATATCTTGCGAGATATGTGGATATTCATAAGTAATTACGTCAAGTAGGAATCTATTGTTTCCCTGCTGTTCAACTCATATTTTATTTAATTGCTGTACCATTGACATCAGTAAGTGTTTTGCAGTAATAAACGGCATTCTTAAACGTACTTCTGCTGTCATACTCGTCTTTTAAAGTCGTTAAAAATAGTACCAGCATATTTTGTTTAATTGCAATCTTTCATTTATAAATTTATATGTTCATCCAAAATTCTCAATTGTCGAGCGATAGGAACCTTCGACCATTCGATTCATGTGTATATTCATGTTCTATACTGTAGACCCAGCAGTATCTGGCTTGTAATGCGGCAACTACGTATCCCAGCCCCTTCTAATATTTCAACGCTGAGTCTGAGGGTACGTAGTTGCGGGCCATCACATTTTTTATTTGAAAGCCCGCACCATACAGGCGTGACATTTTGCCCTAAATTAGATTGCCTAATGTCGGCGGATAAACAGAATATTGCAGTGCCTGTGTTATTCCGAATTATGATACAATCCTTTGGATATGGATGTATTTCCAAACGAACATTGAATCGTAATTCGTTAGAACATAGTCACTGCACTATTGTATAGAAGAAACATTAGTTCTTTAGTGTAGTTTCATGAGCAGAACTGCAAGTAAAAAGTGTTCATCAACGTTAAAATTAATAATGTATTTGTATACTGTAAACAGACTCGTTCGACGTCATTTCGATAAAATAACCGCTCAAATATTCTATACAACATGTATGTTTCTAACTTAGAAACATAAAATTGACTGTATATTTACATCACCTCGGTTTCGAGAGTTCCAGAACCTGTACACAAAATTGGAATAGAGATCAACGTGAACATCATTACTGTCCTTTTTATTGCTCATGAAAACCACACATTTCGTGTTGTAGGACCATAGAGCGAGACCTTCAGGGGTGATGGTTCAGATTGCTACACGGACTGGTTGGTACCTCTAATACCCAGTCCAGTATTTGTCGTAATGTAGTATACACAAGTTCATCAAGGCACTGTTGGTCCAGATTGTCCCACTCCTCAACGGTGACTCGTTGTAGATCCCTCAGGGTGGTTGGTGGGTCAAGTCATCCATAAACAGCACTTTTAAATCTATTCCTGGCATGTCCGGTAGGGCTCATGTCTGGAGAACATGCTGACAACTCTAGTCGAGCGATGTCGTTAGCATGAAGGAAGTCATTTACAATATGTGCAGGTTGGAGAGGGGGGGGGGCGAAATTATGTCCATGAAGTCAAATGCCTCGCCAATATGCTACCGATATGGTCGGAGGATGGCATTCACGTGTCGTACAGCCGTTACGGCGCCTTCCATGACCACTAGCGGCGTACGTCAGCCCAACGTAATGCCACTCCATAACAGCAGTGATCCTCCGCCTTTCTGCACTCGTTAGACAGTGTTCCTAAGGCGTTAAATCTGACCAAGTTTCCTCCAAACACGTCTCCGGCCATAGTCTGGCTGAAGGTATAAGCGACACTGATTGGTGAGGAGAATGTGATGCCAATCCTGGGCGGTCACTCGGCATATTGTTGGGTCCATCTGTAGCGCGCAGCATGGTGTCATGGTTACAAAGCTGGACCGCGCCATAGACGTCGGGAGTGAAGTTGTGCATCATGCAGCCTATTGTGCACAGTTTTCGTCGTAACACGACGTCCTGTGGCTGCACGGAAAGCATTATTGAACATGGTGGCGAGGATATCAAGGTTTCTCGAAGCCATAATCCGTTGGTAGCGGTCATCCACTGCAGTAGTAACCCTTGGGCGGTTTGAGCGAGGCATGTCATCGACAGTTGCTGTCTGTCCGTATCTTCTGCACGTCCGAACAACGTCACTTTGGTTCACTCCAAGACACCTGGACACCTCCCTTGTTGAGAGCCCTTCCTGGCACTAAGAAACTGTGCGGACGCGATCGAACCGCGGTATTGACCGTCTAGGCATGGTTGAAAAAGAGATAACACGAGCCGTATACTTCCTTCCTCGTGCAATAATTGGAACTGTTTGGCTGTTGGACCCCCTCCGTCAAATAGGAACTATTCATGCATGGTTGTTCACATCGTTGGGCGGGTTCAGTGACATCTCTAAACAGTTAAAGGGACTGTGTCTGTGATACAATATCCACAGTGAACGTCTATATTCAGGCGTTCTGGGAACCGGGGTGATGCAAAACTTTTTTTTATTTCTGTATATTAATTTTTGAACACATATTTCAGGAAATACGTAAAGTAATATAGGATTTATTTGTTTTATCGATTGCGAAAGCGAGCCGAGAATATCAATTTACCTCACAGCAAATTCCATTAGAGGGTAAATTGTATTGGTCAAGTGTCCCTGAAGAAAACAGTAGTAGGTTTTAAGAATACTGTAGTACTGTAGTGAAGTCACGAAAAATGTAAGTCAGTATGCTGTGACAGTGATGTGGATTAGTCTCCTCCCCAAAATTGTGCTATTCATTGACAGCTCACTCATCTAGCTATGTTTTCATGTATATCAAGTAGATATAATTATGTGCTTTGGTGTTTCGGTTCACTCTGATGGCGTTCACACTCCTCAGAGATGGTGGCATAGTGTCAACAAATGATCATTTTTGAGTTGGGTTACTCTGAGAAGAGGAGCGTGTCTTACCACTGGCGGAGGGAACGACGTCAGGGTTTTTGTCGTCCTTGTCGAGCAGGCGCTTTTCCTTGACGGCGAGGTCCTTGGGCCTGGCCGCGGCGCGGTCCCTGGACCTCTGGACGCGCAGGTAGACGGCGCAGGCGGCAGACAGCACGGCCAGCAGCAGCAGCACCAGCACCAGCGCCAGCAGCGCCGCCAGCACCGGCGTCAGCTCCAGCGACGACCGGCGACCTGCAGCAGAGCCCAGCAACGCCGTACACCTAGCCCAGTACCAACATCTGGACACGTGGAACACGTGCCCAGCAGCACGGCCTTCAGCAGCAGCATCCAGCCAGTACCAGCTACATTGTCAGCGCCTTCGCCAGCTCCTGCATCATGCTCTAGCCTGTCCTATGAAAAGTTATATAATGTGTTCCTAGATGCAGGTGGGCTAGGCGGTTGATCTGCATCCCGGCCACCAGCAACGGTCCCAACATATAAGAAAACCCTTGCATCGGCTTCATGCTACAGAATCGATTGTTTGCCATTGTAACGGCCACGCTTGTGCGACATCACAGATAACGGGCAGCATAGCCAGCATCTGTGACTGGTACACGAAGACCACTGACATTGTCGATCAGAGGCAGCTTATATTATTCTTTCCTCAACGACTGAACGAGTTAAATGCAAGCTTCAGTTCCAAGTACAAGCATAAGAAGTAAGTTGAACAGCAAATCTGATGTAGGCAATCAAAATCTTGCAATAAGATTTAGTTTGCAAACAGTGAAATTAGGCCTACCAGTGTGTTTGAAAAGGCAAGCTTTTTCTCGTGGCAGTGACACATGGGCTTTTCATGTTAGGTAGTTAGTTACACATTCCAAACATCATTTGACAAACATTTTCTAATGGCGGTACAATTAGTTAGTTTACAGGGCGCGAACGCATAGTTAACTTTAACATGATTTGAATTAACATTAACGAGCTCTTTTCAGCTCTAGTCACTCAGCTATAATTACAACCAAATGTTACGTAAATTGAGGGTGGAAGAGGGACAAATGAAAGGAAACGGAACTATTGACGTCATCTGAATCGGGACTTTATGCGGAATCAGCAGTGACGAGTGAAAATGTGTGCCGAACTGGTATCTCCGGCTTACTAAATAGACGCTGCCTCTCCAGAACAGAATAGTCAACTCAGCTGCGCGGCCGATCCACATCCCTACCTAGCGCCACCTATCCGCAGTGCCCGTCCTGTCCTCCAGCTCGCTACTTCGAGATTCCCACAAGACATCGTACGTAATTGTGCATCCGCGCTGACACCTTGCATTCATGTAACTGACTGGCCTTGATGGGCAATGAATCTGCTAGTTTCAGTGCAGCTGCACAAGTAGATCCGACCCCCTGCGGGTATGTCGAGTTAGCGATCGTGGAGGTCATGGACGAGGACCGCCGATAGGTGGCGCTTTGTGGGAATGTGCATCAGCCGAGAGCCGTGCCGCCATAGCCCGTGCAAGCGCGACAACGCCTGTGTCCGAGTTGCACAGTGGCTAACGCAACTTTCCGATAACCATGAGACGATGACGGCTTCGAATCCCGGTCAAACGCACATTTACACTCGTCGCCGCTGATTGCGCATAAAGTCCCGATGCAGCTGACATCAATAGTCCTCTCCCGTCCAATTCCTTTGGCCCCTACACCTTCAATTTACATAATATGCGTCACAGCTGCACATTCTGCGAGGTGTCTCTTCATTCAGACATGTCGAAGAAAAGAGATACCAGGCTTCATGCAACTAAATGTTCCAGACCACGATTTTCACATAAATTTTCGTTCGTGGAGCTGAAAGTCTTGCTCAGAAGAAATACTCTCAGGTTAATTTTAAATCATGCTATCCTACATGCCAAACATTTTTCGTTACTGGGCAAATGACTAAACCTTTCTATTGTCATACAGTAAATTCCTCTATGAGTCATCACAGTTTTAATAAAGTATAATAAAGGTTATTTTTTACTCTAGTGTGGCAGGTATGGACATCACGATCTTTCTCAAATTTTGATAAATTACTTATGGTTCAAATGGCTCAGAGCACTATGGGACTTAACATCTGAGGTCATCAGTCCCCTCGACTATGAACTACTTAAACCTAACTAATCTAAGGACATCACACACAACCATGCCCGAGGCAGGATTCGAACCTGCGACCATTGCAGCAACGCGATTCCGGACTGAAGCTCCTAGAACCGTTCGGTCAAAGCGGCCGACAGATTACTTATGGTCAGGTCCTGCAGAAACTGTCATCACTTCTGTCTCTAAGCTGACCATAGGTTGTGTTCCAAAATTGAACAGCATAGAGGCAGAAGTTATGACACTTTTTGCAGGACATGACCAACATTTTGCAGGACAATGCTCAAGCACGTACAGTGCAAGCTGTTACTGATTTGTTTGGCTGTTGGGGCTGCTAAGTGCTATACCACCTACAGCACTCGCCTGACTTACGCCCTCCTAAATTCAACTCGATTTCAGAGCTGCTAAAAATTCGTCGGGCAATGGACCGCGCCGCTGAACTGTCAACACAATTGTCACTGCTAAGAGTATCCTATGACTTCCATAACGCTGGCAACGGATTATACACAATGCTGGGACTACTTCGAAGGTCAGTACAACATCGAAACAAGTGTCTATTTTGTACGAGCTGTAAATAAATAGTTTCCATTATTAAAGTTGCAATCCTCGTAGTGTGAAGGTACAGTTACTATGAGCAGCTCTTTGAGTAGGTACCTAGAAAATGACAGCAAGTAAACGCCACATATTATGCTTATTGCTCGCTTTTGTGTGACCATGCTGACACCATTCACGTTTGAGAATTACTGAGCTGGAAATTCAAAAATGTATGCTGGCTACTACTACACACAAGACGAGGAAAGAAAATGGATTAGGGATTGCAGGATGAAGACATAATGTTATCATAGTGGAAATGTAGTTGATCTAAGTGTTTACTCAGACGAGTAGACGGTAGAACTCTTTGTTGGATTTCGTGAAATAAGGAAAAAACGCAACAAAACCATAACTGAAGGTTAGTAGATAGTTTTTAAAACAAGCAGGAGCAATATAGCTTTGTATAGACAAAGACTTCAATGCATGGAATGGCTTAATGCAGGCCTTTAGCCAGGTGTAGATGCCAAATGACTAACGACAATACTGACGATGCTGACATAGAATATGAGTGTAGGAAGTAAGCCGGTGTTCTCATCGTTTTAAATATAAAATCAGTAATATCACGCAAAACAGATGTTACTGAATTAAAGATGTATAAAAGACCTGTAATATGTGGTGTTCAGTCCAATGTCTGTTCAGTATTCAAATCCAGGAATGTTTAAGACACTTTCAAGTACTCCTGCCTTCTGTTCCTATTATTATTGATGGTGATGCGTTCTTCGACATACTGAACCGAGTGATCTGAATATTTTCTACGTGGAATGATTGATAATTTATCAAGAACCGATATATAATATTTCTGATTTGTTCTTTTCTTGTTCCATCTATTGTTACATTTTTTCAGCCTGATTATGGTGCTTACATCATCAAACAGAACTGTTTCTCTTTTATCTGTGTACACGAGAAGGTAATTTAAAAAATGAAGAATAAGGCTAGATACAGAATAATACTCTGAGAACTAGTAGCATTTTGTGTTCTTTTATAAATGTTCACGTGAAAACTGCATATGCTACCCACTATAACCTTTTAATTCGTGTTAGTTAAATATGGTATGAACCACTCTACCTCAAAGGCCATGATGTTTACGTTCCTTGAGTGAAATGCTACACTTCCTCAATCTTATGGATTAAACGGGTCACGAAAACTCCCTGTAAGTCTCTGTCATTCCGGTATTGTATTAAAAGGTAGCAGAAATGTTTCACTGCATCTTCATTGGGGAGCTACTTACTCGTACTGCAGTGAAAATTTTGACTGATCACAACATCATAGCTTCAGATACGAGCAAGCTTTTCTAAGTATATTACTTTTTTCAAATCTTTTGAGAGACACATTAACAGTGAAACTGGTTGATGCTTTGTAATGAATGTTCCAATGTCTTCCACTATGTGAGAAGTAACAATGGCTTGACGTTACTCTGTCAGGAAATATTAGTAGATGAGTACAATAACTGTGTCGCAATAATGCAATTTTAATTTATTTTTTTAATTTTATTAACGCCATATGAATTTTACTTTTATAATTATTAATTATTTTCATGATTTCTCAGGTAAGAGTTACACTAATAGCAAATTCACTGAACTTATGTACTAGTGAATCTACTAGTATGTTGAGGACTGGGTTGTTAACGCTAACTGCCTCATTTTTGCTGCCATGAGTCATCTGATCATTATATGTAGTCACTGAATGACCTAGTTTCTTCACATATTTCCCAGTTTCCTTTATAGTTATAACCCATATTGTTTCGGTTTTGTTTTGAGAAAGTAGTACTTTCCGACTTTAAACGTTACCTTCTAGATTCTTTTATAACTCTTCTCGGTGGAGAAAAACTATAATATAAAATCAATTACACAATGTCGCTGATTTAGACCATTTTGTGCATTTTTCTCTTCTTATTACATGATGTTCCTGTTCCTTTTGCTATCCATTGGAAACATAATTCACTAAGATTTCGACAATAAATTTCTCGAGCAAGCAAAATGTCAATGTGTGGCCATCTCATACATATGCCAGTCAGAATATAAGGTGCACCAAAGCTGATGCAGAGGTTGTCTGACATATCTTTTTGATAGCCATACACCATGTATTACCACAATCCGAGGGACTCATCTGAAAATTTAGTGATAGCCATGATCGTCGGATACAAAATTAGATTGAGATGTTACTACCTGATGTGCAAAATGACTCCAGTTACTTATGCCTGTGTTACCCCATGTTTGCTATACATAAGATATCCTACTTAGCTTGCTCGGAAAAATTGAGAAAATTTCTACTCAATTCTATAAAGTAACTGTCAACGAATGAGGCTGGACTGAGAAGCGATTATTGCTACGAATACAGCATTAGCAGTCCTCGACTAATTTAGATGTTTCGACAACATTTAGCAGGGCTTTCTCCAAACAGACAACTAATTTAATTTGCGTTCATATACATATACATACTCTGTAAACCACTCGGGCAAAGAATATTTCCAGTTGTACCACTTATTGGAAATTTGTGATAAGGTCTTATGGGACGAAACTACTACGGTCATCAATCCCTAAGCTTAGGCACTACTTCATCCCCATGCCCAAGGGAGGACTCGAACCTCCGACGGGAGCAGCCGCCCAGACCGTGACAAGACGCCCCAGATCACGCGGCTACACCACGCGGCTGTTGTACCACTTATAAGAGCCAATAACTCCCAGTTCCACGCACATATGAAGAAAAAACGGTTATTTCAATGTTCCTATATGCGGTGTAATTACTTTAATTTTGTCCTAGTATCAAATTCTAAGATCGACGAACCCTGTGAGGTTGTCTGAAAGAGTGGTTTTTAGTTTACTCAAAATTAGGTCACTTAAGGATTAATTTTATTCAGCATATACCACCGGGCTTGTAAACCTTGGCCGGCCGCGGTGGCTGTGCGGTTCTAGGCGCTCCAGTCCGGAGCCGCGCTGCTGCTACGGTCGCAGGTTCGAATCCTGCTTCGGGCATGGGTGTGTGTGATGTCCTTAGGTTGGTTAAGTTTAAGTAGTTCTAAGTTCTAGGGGACTGATGACCACAGCAGTTGAGTCCCATAGTGCTCAGAGCCATTTGAACCGTTTTGTAAACCTTGGAGAATCGGTCGGAAAGTAGATAAAGGAGAATCAGAGACTGGTAATTTGCTTAACATCAACTACAAAATAGAGGAAGTCAAGGAGTTCTGCACTTTTGAAGCAAAACTCCGTATGGCGTACGAAGCAAGGAGGATACCACAAGCAGTCGAGATAATGCAAGGAGGATTTTCCCCGCAAAAAAAAAGATGAAGTTCAAGAGACTGTGCTAATGGAATACAGCACTGCACGGAAATCAGTCATGGACATCAGGATAAATTGTAAGAAAGGATAAGATGACAGGGTGTGAATAGCGACTTCAGGGAATAGAAATGGTTCAAATAACTCTGAGCACTATGGGTCTTAACATCTGAGGTCATCAGTGCCCTAGAACTTAGAACTACTTAAACCTAACTAACATAAGGACATCATACACATCCATGCCCGAGGCAGGATTCGAACCTGCGACCGTAGCGGTCGCGCGGTTCCAGACTGAAGCGCCTATAAATGCTTGGCCACACCGGCCGGCCAGGGAGTAGACTCTACGGTACTAAAGGGAGCTAAAAGTAACATAAACGCAGAGGAAGACCGAGAGTATAACATGTTCACTAAATAACTGAATGTGTCTACGTGGTACTGAGAGACAAGGAGGTTGAGATAGGAGTGGAAGTCGTGTTCTGGTGTCTCAAACTGGTCAGAAGCTAGCTAATGAGCTAATGAGGACGTGTTAAATTGAACTGGTGAGAAATTAAATTAGTAACATAATCTGAGTTACAGAGGGGATCTTTTAACACGACACATCCTAAGACATTACGGAATAGCCAGCTTTGTAATGGGGGAGATAATTGCAAAGGAATTCCAGTAAGCAGGTTCAAACTGAAGTAGGTTGCAAATGTTTTGCAGAGGCAAAGAAGTTTCAGACGACAGACTGCTGTGGAAAGCTGCATCACGCCAGTCATTAGACTGAAGATCAAATCACCCACAACCATTTGTTAGCATTTGGTCCAGGTGCCCGTGATTGGTTACTTTACGTCTGTGTGGCATGAATAAATGGCAATATCATGAAAACTGTTGATTTCTGGAAGCACATTTATGAAGTGTTCTCACGGATCCTAGTCTATAGTCTGCTACTGTTCCATTTAAAATATTACCAAATACATCTCTGTATCTCATGACTCCTACAAGGTGCCTATGATAGAATACTTTACGTCTGTGTAGCATGAATAAATGTCAATATCACTAAAACCGTTGATTTCTGGAAGCACATTTATGAAGTGTTCTCACGGATCCTAATCTATAGTCTGCTACTGTTCCATTTAAAATATTACCAAACACATATCTGTATCTCATGACTCCTACAAGAAAATTCTATGTTCGAGGAGGAATATTGAATATTGTCGATGGTGACAGCAGAAGACGATTTATTTTATCTCTGACAGATTTAAGATCAATTGCTTATGCGTGCCTTACGTATCCAAAAGTTTTTGAAATAATTTAATCGTGTTTACAGTAAACTATGTAGGTATGTGCAGTGAATAGCAGATGAGTTTGCTCTCAACGTGCAAATGAATTGAGTGTGGACGAGATAGAAGACATTATTCTTTCAGAGCATATTTCTACAGAAATCGAAATTCATCATACAAGAATATTGCGGACGTTAGGGACATACGGTCTTTGTCCTAATATTTATAACAGATTCAACCCCTTATAGAAGAAGATGGAGGAAAACGATTGGAATTTTCTTGTTGGATAATTTAAAATCGCCGAGTAATCCGATTAATAATGCTAACTTATGAAAACTAATTTCACTCGTAACAAAATTCGTAATTCACTTCGATTGTGCGGCATAAATCGACGTTTCTCTATGGGGACAGATTCTCAAGAACGCGGCTCTGTAAATGCATGTGTGGTATGATAGACAGTCAGTCGATTAAGTCAGTTTATTACGGCACTGTCTTATATGCCCACGTCACCTAGACTTCATTAAAAACGATCTCCCGCCAACGTATGGAGACGTTAGGAAATGTCTACAAATGAATTGATCATTCCGATCGTGATCACTGTTGGCTTAATAAAAGAATTACCTCAGAAGAGCTATGTGTGCGCTGTCAAGCAAATTCGAAAGTGCTTCGAAGTCGGAGGTGGAATTAATGAAAATCAACTTTGAGCTGAATCATTTCCCTTAGCTTAACACATTCAGTGATTGAGTGTTTGAGTTACTTTCTAGCAGCGGTATCCCCGTAACTCAGGAAAATGGACATGTATTATATGGAATGTTTTATTCGAATTAATCTATACTACCACCTACTAAAATATTTGCCATTCCTCTTGCAACATCTTAGAAATTGTGCTGCAAAATCTAACAACAGAACTGATCGAGGCAGGTGTTAAGGATGCTAGTGCGGTACGCATTAACAATATGTGGCAAGTATTTCAGAACAATAGAGGTGATTTCGTCTCATCCAGGAGCCGCTTTTCTAGGTAGCCGTCTGATGTAGCCACACACGAAGTGTCGATCATGATCTATGATTTCGTTGTGGGTCTTAGATAAGACCATATGGTCCATGAAATTATCTAATGGGAGCTCCCTGCCATCACATACGCATCGGAAATCCGGGTTCCACTAAATCAGAAATTTCCACAATGCGACGGATGTTCTCCGCTTCCAAACACGCATATGTGTAAGACACACCAAAAAATCTTGTACATCATCCAACAGAAAGCCATCAGCTACTCAGAAAGCTTTGAACTTTACCTCGTGCCGTAATTCGCATCTTGGATACCATCCTAACTTAGCTCAAGGTCAAGTTCCCCCACATGCCCACCACTTCCCAGTTCAGTTTCTAACATTTTTCTTCTCAGACTTCCCTGAACCCTTTCGCACTTACTGAGCGAGATACCACAGTTGTTAGCACACTGGAACCGAATTCGGGAGGACGACGGTTCAAATCAGCATCCGGCCAAAAACATTTAGGTTTTTCGTGATTTCCCTAATTCAATTCAGACATATGGCACGATGGTTCCTTTTAAAATACACGGCCAATTTCCTTCCCCATCCGCCCCTAATCCTAAGTTGTGCTTCGAGTCTAACAACCTCATCGTCGACTGGATGTTAAACACTTATATCCTCGTCCTGCTTTCGCACTTACACCACACCATCTTCATACGTTCAGTCTCCTCATTCAGACATACAATTCTTCGACAAAAGGGAAGGGACGCAGCCTGTCTCATACCTTGAGCTTACAAGGGGCTTCCACCATCAAATTCCACGGATGGGTGGATAATCCTACAGGAACAGGCAGTCTTACACTGTCGACAATACCTGCGCGTAGCTCGGTGGCCTTGAGCGTGAAGGCGTCGAGGGCGACGGGCGCGGAGCGGCCGCGGCTGTTGACGGCGGCGACGGTGAGCCGCAGCCCCTGGCCGGCAGGCAGGCCCGCCACGCCGAACGCCGGCCAGCGGGACGACAGGTTGGCCAGGCGGCGGCCCGACACCGCGTCCTCCACCAGCAGTTCGAAAGTCTGGGGCTGCCCCCCGTCGAAGCCCTCCAGGCACTCCAGCTGCAGCGACGTCGACGTCTGGTTCACGAGCGTGCAGTTGCTCGGAGGATCCGGTTTGCCTGAAACGACAGACATCAGTTACAGAAGAGGTAGTACAAGTGGTTTCTCACAGCTCGTTAGGACAAATAGTCGATTTCAGAATCATGATGGGTCACTGATGAAATAAATCGGTACCCACTACTTTCGAACGTCTTATCATCATCAGGCATCGAAAAATCGTTTACAGTACCCTACATGGCCAAATATTTACTGTGGCGACAAGCAAATTAGATGATTTCAAGATTTTAAACATGACTGAAACAGCAACTGTTGAAATTCTTCACGGTAAATGATGGCAGTCAAAACAGTTGCAGGATAAAGATTTATTAAAAATTCTTGGCCACGGTTTCGGTATATCTAATTATTCCTTCATCAGAAGTAAAATACACTAAAATCATATCCTGCCTAGGGCTTTCACACCCTCTCCACGTTAGTTCATAGGCGAAGTACTGATGCTGTGTTCGCATCAACCCTCTGTCCATAATTATGTTGTATAAATGGAGATGACGTTTTAACTACTGACGACGCTTTTGGCACAATTTTTTTATCAATCTCCATTGCAGGATATGATTTTAGTGTATTTTACTTCTGATTAAGGTATATTTAGATATACCGAAACCGTGGTCGAGAATTTCAATAAATCTTTATCCTGCAACGGTTTTGGCTGTCATCATTTACCGTAAAGTAGATGATATCTTGCCTCATTGTTGTCAATAATAAAATGCGATCCACATTTACGTCTTTATCCACATCCACAAGTCACCATATGGTGCATCGAGGAGGGAACCATGCGAGCTGCTAGTCACACCCTCTCCTGTTCCACTCGCTAATGGATCTTGAGATGAACCACTATTAAAATGCTTTAGTGCTAGTCCTCAATTCCCTTATCTTTTCCTCACGGTCTTTATGCGAGATGAACTTCGCCCGTACAAAGAATTTCGAGACTGATTTTATTCAAGTCGTCCAAACGACGACAGCGTAGTGACTACGGAGGCAGCTTGAACTATAAACAACAGACTGGACCAACAAGTTGTTTCCTAACAGCGTTAATCGCTGGACGTAAGGTTGCAGTTTGTCAACGTCGTTGTGTCAGAAACACCAATGGAGAATCATCTCTAAATCGAGATATGCTCCAGAACGTTCTGAAGAACAGGAAAGTGTGTGCAAAAATTTTCCCGCACACCTTGACTCCCGAACACAGATCATGATACATGGATGACTGCTGCGAATTGCTAAGATGCGAAATATGGGCAACTCTTTACTGAATAAAATCATTGCATCTTACGAGCCTTGCTTTTATTAATATGAACCTACCATGAAACGACAAAGTGCAGAAATTCATAAAAAGAGTCAACGCTTCGACAACATAACCGACACTGAAGCCAGTGTGACGCCCGCAATGAACAAAGTGCTAAAGGAGTTCTCTGGCAGTTTCGCATGGTTGTATGAGCGTTCAACTGGGAGAAGAGTGTGTACGAGTAGAACGGTTAAATTATTAAAGCTGCCGTCTTAATTTTCCTCAGTTTTTAATTTTGGGACTGGCTGAGTATTTTGACAACAGTAGAATGGTTCTGCACTCTGTTGCCCATGCCCAGTCCCTTAATTTCCTAAACATCGTTTCATGATAATAGCGTTCTCTTTCCTCCACGATTTTTAATTTGCGTTGACGGACAGCTTCCATAATACTCGCGTTGTGGACGCACCGAATGGTAACAACCCTAGCAGCATGCCTTTCAACTGCTTCGACATCTCCCGTTAATTCGATCTAATAAACATCCAAAACACTTTTCCAGTACTCCACAATGGATCGCACAAGTACTCTGTATGCAGACTCCTTTGTGGATGAGCTACACTTTCTTTCAATTTTCCCGATAAACCAAGGTCGATCATTCGACTTTCCTACAATCGACGCTAAGTGGTCCTTCCTTTACATGTTGCTTTGCAACGTTACGCCAGGATATTTAACTGACTTTAGTGTGTCTAGCAGAACAACACTAATACTGTATTCTAACATTAAAGAATTGGTTTCTCTTCACGTCTGCTATGTAGAGTTGACAATGAAATATACCGTTTAGTTAATTAACGATCGTAGACTGTAACAATCGAGTCCGATCTTTCATGAACTTGTCAAGGTGCAGAGTACACTCTATACTGTCTGATGAATCTGACAGTGTAAGCCAGTTACAGTAATGTATCTACTGTGTAACGTATATTACATTTAACTACTGACAGCAGTAAAGCAGCATGCCTTTAATTGTATTAAATGACACATTGAGAATGTTCTCGTATGGACTGCTGTAAATAATTTTGTGATACCTGCTATTGATCACATAGTCGAAACCTATAGTCAATAAAGTTTTATTTAACCAGCAGGTCCTGGGTTTTCCAAAATGCAGTTAAATAAATGAAAAACAAATACACACATCAAAAAAAGTTTTCCATCACCCCGGTTCTCAGAACTCCTAAAGATAGACAGACACACTCCCTTTGACTGTTCAGAGATGTCATTAAACCCGCCCAAAGATGTAAACATCCAAGCATGAGCAGCGCCTATTAGACGGAGGGGATCCGACAGCCAGTCAGTTTCAGTCATTCCACCAGGAAGAAGGTACACGGCTCGTGTTGTCTGTAGTTCAGTCTGTAGTTCAACCATGCCTCGACGGTCAATGCCGTGATTCGATCGCATCCTCATTGTTACTCTGTGCCAGGAAGGGATCTTAACAAGGGCTTCTTATGGACGACGTGACCCACCAAACACTCTCAGGGATCTACGCCGAATCGCCGTTGAGGAGTGGGACATGTGGACCAACAATGCCTTGATGAACTTCTGGATTGTATGCCTCGACGAATACAGGCATGCATCAATCCAAGAGGACGTGCTACTGGGTATTAGAGGTACCAGTGTGTACAGCAATCTGGACCACCACCTCTGACGATGTTAATGTATGATGGTACAACATGCAATGTGTGGTTTTCATGAGCGATAAAAAGGGCGGAAATGATGTTTATGTTGATACCCATTGCCATTTTCTGTAAAGATTCCGGAACTCTCGGAACTGAGGTGATACAAAACTTTTTTGATGTGTGCAGAAAAACTAGTTGAGCTTTAAAAATGGAGGCGTTACACCAAAGAACTCTCCTTGTTTTGGTATAGTTGCAGATATCGCTTGTCTCTGGTGAGAGACAGAGAAAACTAGGTTGCCGGTTTTTCAGTTCATCTTGCTAGTAATGGGCAGCGGTCGGATTATTCCTGTCAGGCAATGTGGATGTTGATATAAGATCAACGTACACCTCCTACCGCAATTAGCGGACCGTGCCGTTGACACCTAACAAAATACTTGTGCCGACAAAACTGATAATACATATAGATACAAGTAGAAAAAAAAGAGGAAGCGAAACCACACTTAGATATTGAAATAACACGTGTCTGGTTGATAATTTCATTACAAACAGTAAATTCCTTTCAGTTCGTCTACTACCTCCAATGTAGATACAATAGTATGTCTAGGAATTGGTAAGAATGTTGAAGAATTCTACATATCACAGAATACATCATTATCAAATCGGGATTTGATTTAGTGAAATATATCCACACTCCAAGCAACTGGAACAAATATCACAAAAATCCAGCTGCCGCCCGATAGGGGAAGGGAAATTGCATTGCCTAAAACTGCTCAGAAAAAAATACGTAGTGACGGTTCCGTCGGCAGTTTTTCTGATGGGCTAACCCGACCCTGATAGTTACTATCTGCAGCAGTATCCAGGGAAGCATATTTCTGTTAAATCGGAATCGACTCCAATTTAATACCAACAGTCGCTTCCATCTTCAAGCACTATACTAATTTCTCGTTTAATAAAAGCTTCTCCGCGTTGCTGAATCGTCAGTGAAAATCACGTCCACAGAAGTTCTATGAAGTGATCAGGGTGATTTGAACCGCTATAGAACGAGAATAAAATTAGTATCTTCTTTTGCAACTTCAGTCACAGGAAATGATGTGAGAAGACATCCCCTCCACTTGTCCCGATGCCACCATAATTTCAGATTACTAAGAGATAAACCACTTATTTTCTTCTAGAGGGACAGCGAGGTGGACGTAGTTTTCGTAGTTGATGAATCATAATAAAATAGATCATGTTGTAGCGGAGACATTTTCATTTGGGGACCGTGTCACTTTTTAAAGCAAAAAGTAGACCTGCTCACAGCGGTCGTTTTAGCGTGCTTTCTAAATCAGTCCATCGCCAAGTTTTCCATTCATCTGAAGACGATTCAGGAAAAGAAAAAAAACGTACATGAAATTCTTAAAGGAAAAGTAGTCAGAACCAAGAGACATTGATGCCAACATCAGAGTGCAGGTTGAAATTAATATCAGGATGGAGACGAATGAACATCGGGAGAGGCTGCGTAGGAAGATAAATCGGAAATAGGAGGTAATAAGTATGCTGAAGCATGGAAGTTATTAAAATATGATATAACAATGAGTGTAAGGACACTAGGAAAAAGTTCCCGGTCAAGAATGGACAGGTGTTCAGTATTGTTGGCGGAATGTAGGTTGGACTACTAGGGAGAAGATATTATACATACATACATACATTTGATGCAGACAATAGAGAAATATCTGAGAAGGATCGGAAAACCACGTTGTCTGAAGAAGTTGTAAACAAAACCCCAGGAAATATGGGAATAGAAATATACGAACATAAATATAAGAATGTAGCTTCTAAAGTAGAAGAAAGCGTCATGATGCGATTGTGCCGTGCTGCACACGACACCATTCCGCAGCCCGTTCGGATTTCGCGACGGTCTCGACGAGCGCCGCCTCGGCACCTAATTACTGATTTCTAATTATTCATCTTATTATAATGCCTGCTGTGTCGCGATCTAACTCAAATATTGGTAAAGCGGCCATTGAGCCTCATCATTAAATTTATTTTCAAGTCTTTTTGTAAAGTCGCCATTCCGCGTATTCACTGCCTTCAAACTGTTGTTCTTACAATTGTGGCAATGGTGTTTCAATAAAATTCAGATTGTAAAATGAATTTGTGTGACGTTTTTGGTAAGCTTGACATTAGATTCAGGTGTATCTTCTGAAGAAGGCTCAATTATTTGGGCT
Organism: Schistocerca serialis cubense; assembly: GCF_023864345.2. Lineage (NCBI taxonomy): Eukaryota > Metazoa > Arthropoda > Insecta > Orthoptera > Acrididae > Schistocerca > Schistocerca serialis. The sequence goes on along the minus strand of NC_064642.1, from coordinate 436,120,263 downwards.
GAGACCTCGGTAAAGGTTGGTTTCACTACCGCAGTCGAGGCTGATAGTTTCTTCTACATTTTATTTATATTACATTAAAATTACTGAGCACTTCTATAAAAAGATAGACCAGCTACAGGAACAAGCTTCTGCCCCCGCGAAGCGTATTGGGGAAATGTCTGCATCGAATCTAGGGGAGAAATTAGATGTGAAAGACATGGAAACTACTGCACAGAAAACTGAGTACAGTAGTCAGACTGATAGGAGAGTTGTCGACAGACAGCAAGAAGGCACAGCTAACTGTGATTTGTTGGCCTAGCTTTCTAATTCTTTACCTGGTTTGCTACAAGAGCAAAGAAAACTGTCGGTGGACAGAGCCCAGATACATTTTTTATAGCGGTTCCTAGTTGAGTTACAGGAAGAAGGCGAAAATTGTGGTTTGAGAGGACGACAGATTTTTAAGTTTTATATTCAAAGTGTACATGGCAGTTAACGGATTATGTCAACACAACTAGAGTGGTACAGTATAGCCATAGTGAATTTTAGGGCGTATTTGTTTAAGCAATTAATACCCCGCAGGCACTGCAGGAATTAGTAAGAAAGTACTACTCGCGGGAGCAACAAAATAGAGTGCAGAATGAGATTCTCACTCTGCAGCGGAGTGTGCGCTGATATGAAACTTCCTGGCAGATTAAAACTGTGTGCCGGACCGAGACTCGAACTCGGGACCTTTGCCTTTCGCGGTCAACTGCTCTGCCAACTGAGCCACCCAAGCACGACTCACGCCCCGTCTTCACAGCTTTACTTCTGCCAGTTTCATATCAGCGCACACTCCGCTGCAGAGTGAGAATCTCATTCTGGAAACATCCCCTAGGCTGTGGCTAACCCATGTGTCTGCAATATCCCTTCTTTCAGGAGTGCTGGTTCTGCAAGTTTCGCAGGAGAGATTCTGTAAAGTTTAGAAAGTAGGAGACGAGGTACTGGCAGAAGTAGAGCTGTGAGGACGGGGCGTGAGTCGTGCTTTGGTATCTCATTTGGCAGAGCACTTGCCCGCGAAAGGCAAAGGTCCCGAGTTCGAGTCTCGGTCCGGCACACAGTTTTAATCTGCCAGGAAGTTTCAAAATAGGGTGCAGTTTGCAGATGATGTATTCGGAGATATCAGGCATACTGTAAAGGTAATGTGTCTGTCGTACAGTGAAGGAGAAGTTACCAGTAAAATTCTCGAAGGCATAAGTATGGAAGATAAGTCAAGATCACAGTGACTAGACTGCAGTCATTCGCGGATTTTCAAGCCGTATTACGGCAGGTGGACGCTGTCCGTTGTGCGAGTATGAAGAGAATGGTAGAGAGCGGGACACAGGAATGGAAGGCATTTGGGGTAGGTAGAAGGGGCTGCCTTCCTGCGCATGGGATGCCGTATATGTGTTTTAGCTCTGGAAGTCCACAGCACTTTAAAATGGATTGTCCAGGTAACTAGACAAAGAATGAGATTTCTTACTGATTACAGACCAGGAATAGGGGCTAGTTTAGAGCAAGCAGACGCCGAGTGTGTAATTAGATAAAGGGTTCACCTACGGCCCCTGTTCTACTTATTTCTCTTAGTCAGAGCGAAGAGCCAGCGTGGGTGCCATACTTGACAAGGGAAGCACCCTGTCGTTAATTAGGTAAGAGTCGTATCACGAGTGTCAATCGTCGTGTGGTTTCCTCCCATGAGCTGGGATGTTGGTAGCTGCATGGTGGCCAACTCTGGTAAAATGCATGAGTTCGGAAAATTCCCTAATAAGCTAAGAATTTGTCATATTTTGACATAATCCGTTAACTACGATACACACTTTAACTATACCATCTTAAACAACTGTTATCCTCTCTAACCACAATTTTAACCTTGTTCCTGAAATTCAAGTAGGAACTGCAATATATAATGTACCTGACTGTTGACCGCCAGTTTTCTTTTCTCTCGTAGAACCCAAGTAAAGGATTAGGTAACTTGACAAACAGACAAGCCGGGAGATGTGGCCGAGTGGTTCTAGGTGCTACAGTCTGGAACCGCGCTACCTCTGCGGCCGCAGGTTCGAATCCTGCCTCGAGCATGGATGTGTGTGATGTCCTTAGGTTAGTTAAGGTTAAGTAGTTCTAAGTTCTATTGGACTGATGACCTCAGATGTTAAGTCCCATAGTGCTCAGAGCCATTTTGAACCATTTGAACCATATGAACCATTTGAACGAACAGACAAACAGATCACAGCTCACAGCACTCTCGATCCTCTTTGCCCTCTTGGTGTATGTTGGACACTCTCCTGTCAATCGGACTACCGCTCTCTGTTTACTGCGCAGTAGTTCCTCACGTGCTTCACCTCTAATTTCAGCCCTAGATGGAAGAGTACGTTGAAGGTAGCGTGTGAATCAGTCGTTTCTGCCATTCTTAGAACTTATTTTATCCAACAATTTGATAGAATTATTAATTGGGAGGAACGTCAATTTTCATTCCGTTTCTCTAGAGATAGAATTTATAATCTGTGTATCTACAGTCATATAGTATCGGTGTAGGTTCACATCGTCAATGAAACCGAGGAAGAAGAGTGTGACAATATTAGTCATCTGCCTTCTGACCAGGCCGCTCAATTATGGCGCGTTGGTCGAGCATATCCGGATTTGATTAACGAATTTTCGGGAGTTGCAAAACTCAGCATGTACGAAATCGCACTTACTATCAACATTCCTGTCAGACATACACCATACTGGCTTTCTCCTTCGTGGGTGAAAGAGCTCAAAGTGGTTATTGAGGAAATGGTTAAGGACGGAATCGTTAGACCTCCTCATTCTCCGTACTCATCAGCCATGGTTTAAGCTCGATGATGGGGGACTTGGGCCTGTCATAAATTATCTCGCTATGGCACTCCATTTCATTACCGATTTGGATTCGTTTTTCTCCTAGTTTCGTAAGGTTAAAGTCTTGAGTATCTTAGATTTCAACCACGTTTATTACCACATTTTCCTGTCAGGGGACATTAAAACGATCAAAGCCGTTGCAACCGATTAGAATCTCCAAAAGTTTAACGGTGTTCAATTCGGACTCTCGAGCGGTTGTATTTTCCTGTGTCCTGGTTACTACATTACTGACTATTAAAATTGCTACACCACAAAGAAGATGTGCTACAGACGCGAAATTGAACCGACAGGAAGAAGATGCTGTGATATGCAAATGATTAACTTTTCAGAGCATTCACAAAAGGTTGGCGCCGGTGGCGACACCTACAATGTTCGGACATGAGGAAAGTTTCCAACCGATTTTTCATACACAGACAGCAGTTGACCGACGTTGCCTGGTGCAATATTGTTGTGATGCCTCTTGTAAGGAGGAGAAATGCGTACCATCACGTTTCCGACTTTGATAAAAGTCGGATTGTAGCCTATCGCGGTTGCTGTTTATCGTATCGCGACATTGCTGCTCGCGTTGGTCGAGATCCAATGACTGTTAGCAGAATATGGAATCGGTGGGTTCAGGCGGGTAATACGGAATGCCGTGCTGGATCCCAACGGCCTCGTATCACTAGCAGTCGAGATGACAGAAATCTTATCCACATGGCTGTAACTGATCGTGGAGCTACGTCTCGATCCCTGAGTCAACAGACGGGGACGTTTGCAAGACAACAACCATCTGCACGAACAGCTCAACGACGTTTGTAGCAGCATGGACTATCAGCTCGGAGACCATGGCTGTAGTTACCCTTGACGCTACATCACATATAGGAGCGCCTGCGATGGTGTACTCAACCATGAACCTGGGTGCACGAATGGCAAAACGTAATTTTTTCGGATGAATCCAGGTTCTGATTACAGCATCATGATGGTCGCATCCGTGTTTGGCGACATGGCGACACGCACATTGGAAGCGTGTATTGGTCATCGATGGTATGGGGTGCCATTGGTTACACGTCTCGGTCACCTCTTGTTCGCACTGACGACACTTTGAACAGTGGAAGTTACATTTCAGATGTGTTACGGCCCGTGGCTCTACGCTTCATTCGATCCCTGCGTAGCCCTACATTTCAGCAGGATAATGCACGACCGGATGTTCCAGGTACTGTACGGGCATTTCTGGATACAGAGAAAGCTCGATTGCTGCCCTGGTAAGCACATTCTCTAGATCTCTGACCAGTTGATAACTGGCTCGTCACAATATGCCAGTCACTACTCTTGATAAACTGCGGTATCGTGTTGAAGCTGCATGGGCAGCTGTACATGTACACGCCATTCAAGCTCTGTTTGGCTCAATGTTCAGGTTTATGAAGGCCGTTATTACGGCCAGAGACGGTTTTTCTGGGTACTTATTTCTCAGGATCTATGCACTCAAATTGCGTGAAAATGTAATCAGATGTCAGTTGTAGTATAATATATTTGTCCAATGAATACCCGTTTATCATCTGCATTACTTCTTGGTGCAGCAATTTTAATGGGTAGTAGTGTATTTTTCCAAATATTAAATTTGAGTTTGTTTAGCACTACCAGGACACCTTGGCTATATTTAGTGAGAATTTTTCTGAGCATGTAGCTTGTTGAACACGTTGAGGAAAGATTCTGCCAGTAAGCGGAGGGTGAAAGAGGGGGGGGGGGGGGGTTGAACTATTTTTTATCAAAGTCTCACTGAGGCTATCCACAGTTGTCCGTCACCTGGGAGTCCTAAGACTGTGGTAAGATTCACTGGCATGATTAATATCTTTCGGAAGTTCATATCTAACTTCGCCCAGATGGTACGCATTACGAAAGAAAGAAATAAATGTGAATTTCATAATTCCTAGCAAGCCACTTTCGACGATATTTAGAAGGCGTTAATAATAGCGCCATATCTGGCGACACCTGATTTTTCTAAAGAAGTAGTAGTTCAAAAAGATGCGCATTTGCCAGGTGCTGCAGCTGTTCTGTTACAAAAACATCCGTCCGAGATAAGACTATTAGGGAAAGGTTCCCGTAGTTTTTCGCGGCTAGAGACTAAATATTCACTTTACGAAGTGTTAACAACGGAAATTTCGTGTATATCTGGAGCATTTTCCACTTTTGCTCGAAACATCGAGCTCCTGAGCTTGGTACTGGGATGACGAAGGCGGAGAGCGCGGATCGTTAGATGGCACATCGGATCTCTGTCATTCAGTTTAGAGTGCATTATATATACAGCAGGGATAATTTGTTGGTAAAAGACTTAGTCGTGTGCTTGGGGAGGAAACCATTCGTGACTGGACCATTCAAGGCAGTAGTCAGCATGAAACGGAATTCATTGACGCTCGACTGACTCTTTTTGGAACAGGAAGACATCTGTGTAAAGTTAAAGGAAATTAAGGTGAAGATAAAGGCGGGAGAAAATGTGGAGCCCTACAATTTGAAAGGAAATATTTTGTGCTATCCAGACAAGGAAGTAAACGGGACAAAACTTCCACCCCCAGAATTAGTGTCCTTAATCTGTAAATATTACGAGGAGCCAGTCGGAGGACATTTAGAACTTCTTAAAATTGTGTTAAAGATTCACGAAAATATGGTCTGGCAGGACTTGGACAAGGAAGTATAGGAATGGGTACAGTCTTGTAAGATCTGTACAGTGAGTAAACCGAGGACGAATACACATCAGGGGTTGCTAGCTTATGAGTCGGTGACATCATCTGTGCGAAGGTTGTACGTAGATTATGTAAACCCTCTGGCATGGTCGCGAGTCGGGATGAGGTTCATTCTCGTTTGTGTGGATGCATTTACCGGATCTGCTGGCTATTTTCGAGCCTTGATACGACCGCGCAAGGCACTATAGGTTCTCAACAGTCCGTGTTTGCTATCTTCACGCAAGTCCTTCTTTGGTATCCTCAGGCAACCACAACATTTAGTATCTAATGATGCCGCGGCATTCACGACAAGACTGTTCCGTGGTTTCCGTTTGGAAACGAGGATTCCGCATACCTCCCACCCCACCCCTTATTCTCTAACCCTTCATTTGCGGAACAGATAATCCACAATTTTCGTTTCGACCTCATAGCATTGCACCGTAAAGATCAGTCGCTTCCTTGCTTAGCTTTTGTCTTGATTAAGGTGGTACATGAATCCCACAGACTCCAACTAGCCCTATAGGCAGATTCGATATAAGTGGAAGAATTACAGAGCTAATCTGGAACGTGAAAGGGAACACCGCAGTACTACGTTGTGAAAGAGAAGCCTAGGGGAACGATTAAGGTAGGTGACCTGGTTATTTCAAACCGGGCGACAAGATATGGGTGCAGAACTTTCAGGCAGGCAGTAAGGACAAAGATAAGACAAAGGAAAGTTGCTGCCAAGGTTTACGGGGTCGGTCAGGACCTTCGGCAGTGTGATTCAGTCACCATGTTGGTAAGAAACAAGCAGAATAAACGAATCTTTTGCGACCAAACCTTGTAAGAATGATATATATATATATTGCATTAATTTAATCCTAAAAAATGTGTGGTTAGGGAAAAGTGTATTTGTACCCTTTTTTTTCTTTACTGAATTTCGATTCCCCCCGAAGGGGGCGGGCTGGCAGCAGCTTAGTATGCCGCTCTTCAGCCTACCGACTTTTTTTAAAAAAGGTGAAAATAATATATAATAAAAGCAGGCGATAAAATCGGAGACGTAAATAGTAACATGGCGAAAAAATCGTGGAACTTAAAACATAGAACAAAGGGATGATGAGGCTGCTAAAATACATATAAAGCAGACAGGTAAAATAATAGACAGACAATTAAAAAACACGGCGACAGTCTGGTTTCTGTTCGCAAAAGACATAAAATTCACACCCAGCGACAGCATGGTTTCTGGTCGCAACACTTGGAAAGACGAAACAACACTGAACATTCACTGGAAGACTGCACTAAAAGGATGGCAAATAAGACATACCACAGCCGAGAGCAGGTGGGGGGAAACTGGACAGATGATGGGAAAAGAGAAGAGGGGGGAAGGAAAGGAAAAGCGAAGTGGGGGGGGGGAGAAAGGAACCAATGGAGAATGAGGACCCATAAGAGGGGTTATTTGTACCCTTACGTACATTACATTTTGTATTCTTGGAAAAGGCATCCTGCTCACGAGATTTTACGCAGGATATTTTCATTTTAAGGCTCTATTGGAATAAGGTACTAATAATATCTTGAGTTCTCTACCCAGGAAGCTGCTATCCCATGAAGATGTTTTGTGGGCAGAAAGTAGTGCCGCGTTGAACACTGGGCTGCCAGTCGCGCAAATTCGAGTTTCTCTCCGCTAGACGTCACACGCGGCAACAGCAGACTGTTGGGGGCAGTGAGGCTTCCGCTCGGGCAGAACGCTTCCTGGAACGGAGTGAGCCGTCAGACCTGCATGGGCAGTCGACGGTGACCGTCACTGGTTGCGAGCTACGGCTTCACCTCTGCTAACCCTTCAAAACTTAACCGGGTGTGACAAGGTCCAACCTTGCAGCTCGCCAACAGGTTCACTGAGGCAACTGTTAGCACTCTAGTAGGAGACTACATTTTCCTTTAAATAAGGTGGTCAAAGAAACTCGCTTGTTTGTAATTGTATAATCTCAAATTCAGCCTGTGAATATTCAGACTGTCGAAGATAGATATTGTATCTCAAATCCCTTAGTAGTTGGTAGGCGTGCTTAGCTAAATTCAGTCTTTTTGAATGTCCTTTGGTAAAGTGATCGCTGCGCCTGTTCAGTGTATTCTATTCGTTGTTCTTACTATCGCGCCTCTGCTGTATAAATCAAATAAAAATTTTAAAATAAGTTTTAGCATAATGTTTTCGCAAGCTGGACTATTGGTTTTAAATTGATTTTCCTCAAATTCAAAATAAAAAATTTGGTCTTGTTAACTTAAGTTTTAAATTTCTTTAGTAAGATGGCCGATGTGCCTAAGTACTTACATGTTTTGTTGAACATTGTTTTTAAAAATAACTCTCTTAATAATCCAGCCCTTGTACTCACCTAAGTCTTTGCTACAAGAATATCTACAGAAGATTTTTGAGAAAGTGGAGGAGGGAGAAGATTCACAAATCCAATGGTATGGAATCTGCCGTACATCTCCTCGGTATATAAGGAAAGTGGACGAGAGGGTATACACAAATTGCAGAGGAATAAATGTTTTCGCGACAGCAACTAGGCTTCTCTTCAATATTTTCTGTAGGAAAATAATAAAGGATATGGCAGATTTAATTGACGAGGACAGTGGTTTTAGACAAGGTCCACCATATCTTGATAACATTTACTGCGTCAGACAGTTGTAAAAATGTGGACATAAAATTAGAAGCGCATACATGACTTTCGCAGATCTTCAGAAAGCGGGTAACAATGTCCCCAGAATAAAATTATGATAAGCAATGAGAAGGATTAATGTGACAGAAAAAAGGATTAACGCGGTTAAAAGGTATACAAATACGAAAAGTACTGCTTAAAACGGGAAATAGGTTTATGCGAAGTATTTTCGTTGACAGATGTCTAAAACAATATTGCGGACTATCACCTACTTCTTTAACATTTACTTGGAATAGGCGCTGACTGGCTGTTACAGGAAAGCTTGGGACATTGGAATATAGATTGGTGAAGATACTCTTGACACTTTGTATAAGGATGCGCGGCTAACATTCTTTGAAGATAGTTCAAATGGCTCTGAGCACTATGGGACTTAACATTTGAGGTCATCAATCCCCTAGAACTTAGAACTATTTAAACCTAACCAACCTAAGGACATCACACACATCCATGCCCGACGCAGGATTCGAACCTGTGGCCGTAACAGTAGCGCGGCTTCAGACTATAGCGCTTAGAACCGCTCGGCCATTCCGGCTGGCCCGGTTTCTCAACATCATTGTGATGTGAGTACAAGGATTTTTTCTTTCAGCTGGCTGCAAAATTAACTTTTCAATTTTTATAAGTTCTTAATTGAGCAAATTAACAAAATTTTTATATGGATTAGCCTTCAACCACTCCTAGCAACGTTTTTCTTTATTTTTTATCCTTCTTACTCAGTTTTTCACATTTATCACAGAAATTGGACTTCACAATGTGCATCGAGCAAAGCGAACAGTATCCAATTTTGAATATAGGTATTTTCCTGCATACCACCTAATAAGTTTAAGTGGCATGTACGTAGTTGCGTGAAACTTAAATATCCATGAACATTCTGTTGAGTAATTTTGGAGAATGTGGTGGTCAGTAACCGTGTAACATCCCTTTCTTTGACATCAGCACCAAACGGGCTAAGCTTAAAAGTAGTCTGATACTCTTACATCCTCTGCTTCCATAACAGATATAAGGTTAAGAGAACGCAACTTATCTCCGCACATACATCTTCACTTGCTATCAGAAAGAGGCCTAAAGGTAGTATAATGTAAAACCGAAATCGACTTCAATAAAAATTAGACGTATATGTGCAGGTGAAGGCATCATCCCTATGACATAAACCATTACGAAATTAACGTGACCCACGTCGTTCGTCTCAACCCACATGTTCTCAAGGAAAAATCCAATAGATAGTGTTGCAATTCAATATTAATATCAACGAAAGTCACACATTTTTTGAGGTGCGCACCAAAATTATATCACCAATTGTCAAAGTGATCTTACCTCGCAACGTATAGTTTCAATGCAAAATGGTGACCACTATCCAAGAATTTGTAAGTGATGATCAGACTCAGCTGAAGAGGATTAAAATACAACCAACCATCAAAACATAGTTGCTAGTGGTAATTTCAGTTATATCTGACGTAAATGGTAAACACCATAACTGTATATTCGAGCTGTGGTGGTATTTTTGAAATTCGAAATCCCCAATGGAACTCTGCTCTTTTGTACTAAATACTCTTCCTTCCTTCCTATCGGACGTTTGCAGTGACTCGTAAACTTCCTAATACTTGTGGGTCATCATCTGTGCTCTCCAGCGCTTACTGTACAGCCCTTCGTAGACACAGAACCGATATGTATTGCTGTTCATGAAGTACATTTAATAATATCTACAGCAATATAATTAATAAGTGGTTTTCTGAAGTATAGTCTCACATTATTGAAACATTTACGTGTTAGTATTTATATAAGTTTTTTTTTTTTTTTTTTTTTTTTTTTGGCAGACCAGCTCCTTGGCCGAGACGGCACGTAATACATTGTCCCCGAACTGCAGTCTTGATCCTCTTCCTACTATGGAAAGAGGATCATTACCTTTGACCATAGTTATAATTATATCCGTATTCGACTTAGACGTCCAATAAATTGGTGTCCTCAAATGATATTCAGGTTTCGAAGTTTTCATCTTTTGTAAGACATCGATGATGGAAAAACAATTTGGATGGCACATTTAAATAGTTGGAGAATGTATTACGTTCTAAACAATGTAACAGCATTGTTCATCTAAATCAGCACACTATAAGTCACTGCGTGGTTTTTAATGCTCTGCGAATAGTCTACCAGCGTCAGGCATCGGGAACTATTAGTTCAACAGTCGGTTTTGGGAAATAGTGCGTTCGTTATTGTTCCGGGTTCTCAAATTCGTTCTCATTCAAGTGAAACGCACTACGTTGATTGAAAGACTGACTGCAGTCTGACTGGAATTGGTTCGCTGTGTTTGATAACTACAGTTAGTGTGTCAGCAAATTCGCCTGCGAATGTGTTGCATTAACTGTAAACATTACGCTTCATTTGTCATCTGCTGTTACAGAATTCCGCAAAAGTGATTAGGTCACATTAAGTTCTGTACCGTTAAAAGGCGAGACCGATTTCATTGGAAATTTCCTGAACGACCCTAGTCTGAAATTACCAATACACTGTTTTACTTTTCTAGTTACACTCAAACTGTGAAAGTACAGCACCGCTAACGCAATTTTAGTTTTCCTGTGAACTATTTTCCATATTTAGCAGTGAATTAAGAGTAATGAAAAGTACTTATGAGACAATTAAAACAGATGGAAGGGGCAAAGTCGATAAGAGTTACGTAACATGTTTGGCTGCGATAGAGACTTCCGAATTCAATCGAATAACCGACGCGACATCAAGTATTAAAAACTGCTATAACGCCTAATGACGCTGCTGAAATGTCAAGGAACTAGAGGAACTGAATTAGAAATGAAGAGATTTGCCTCTTCGACCTCAACGCCAACGTTCGCTCTCCCACACAGTGAATTACGCAAACGAATATTGTTATACGTTGGCATACGTTCCCCGTCAGCATGTGTACAGGTTGATCCAACGACCATATGAAAACACAATTCCAAGATGATACAGTTCCATACTTTGTCCGCTGTTTACGGTCTAAAATTTGCCATAATACATTATTATTCCGATTTATTCAAAATAGTCGGGTCAAAAAAGATGGTTCAGTCGACGTCGAAATTTATTTGAATAAAATGTTATGCTTCGCCACTATTGGCCAGTTTAAAGGAAATGGCAGTTTTCCAGCTTTCGTAGTACACGTAACAAAAGAGACGTACTCGTTTACGAACGGACTGAAAAGTTTTCACGTTTTGTGTGACTACAGTTGTACAGAAAAGAGCCTGTATGAAAAAATTATATTAGAAATAATAATATTTAAAATTCTGTACTTCAAATACAGATAATTATTTACATGCAGTCATACGCAATAAGAAAAATAAAAATACCGAAGATGTCCAGAAGCACGTCACCCGGTATGTGATAATACCACGGATCAGTGTGACGAAGAGTAAAAGTTACTGAAAGAAATACGAGTATACAGTACAATTACGTAAGCGTTGACCGTCGATGGTACGTTTCACTTTTGCCTTGGCACGGCAACAGACCGAACTTCACCTGTTAATGAAAAGTACGCCAGTGTTGTTAATTTAGGTCATAAGCTAATCGACAAATGGAGATAAGAAGAAGAAGATATGTACCCAGCGATTATCGATAATAGCAACCAAGTATACAACTCGTAAATATCCTCCCTTAATGATGAAGTGACCGGAACGCAGGAGCGTCGACTAGAGATAACACAAGGAAGAAAATTAGAAGCGTAGTGCCTAACATCGATAACTCACTACATTTTAGAAAGATTCCCGTTGAAGCCACTCAGTATAACAACTTAGTGCTTCCAATTAAGCAATTCATATAACAAGATAACATACAAAGGCAATGACATTACCCGTGCCAACCTCTCAGTGTTCGTTAAGTTTCCTTCTCAGCCAGCTTCTAAATTACGAATGTAATGAAACGGGGAACTGCTGCCCGCCTGTCAGCTTACACGGAGACTGCGCTCACATCCCCATCACCTTATTAAGTTTTCAGTGGATTCCCTTTTAAGGGTCTGAAGAAACATGAGTGACTACGGCTTCGTACTGCAGAATGCTTCTTCTTTCCTGAATAAAGTGAAATAAATTTCTGTGCCGTCAAATTGCATGTCATATAATTACAGAGACTATCAGTTTCAAAGATTTTATTGCGATAGTTTAGCGTCATATCTACTAAGTTTATTATAACTGGTGAAAACGAGATCCCTACTGATACCATTACGTAATTCTCGGTTGCGGGTGTAACAAATGTTAATTTTTATAGCATTTGAAGTATTTGATGTACTTACCGTTAGCTTTTCTGTACAGTTGACGTAATTCTGAAATAATTAGCTTGGATAGTAGCTAACTTGGACAGAAATTTTTTTAAGTAAGTAATAGTTCCCTTTCCATACCTTCCTCTCTCTCTCTCTCTCTCTCTCTCTCTCTCTCCACCCCTCCCCCCCCCCCCTCTCTATCTCCCACTCTCTCCCATTGCTCTTTTTCGCCGTCTGTGTGCGTGTGTGTGTGTGTGTGTGTGTGTGTGTGTGTGTGTGTGTGTGTATGTGTGTGTGTAAGTGAGAGAGTGAGTGAACCGTTAACTGTTTCAAACATAACTAAAGCCATGTAAAAATAGTTATCTAACTTACTGGATATATGCAATTTGTATGATTTCTTTCACTTTGTTATAAACGTAGATTAATGTAATACTGGAGGGCGTTACTCTAGGTATTGAAATGGCTTCAATGTTTTCTTTACGGGTGAACAAGAGTTGTTAGCAACTTAACCTCAAACGCGATATTTCTTCTTGACTGTCAATTATGACCTCTTTCGAGTAATGAAATATTGGTCATAAGACTACATACTCATCTGTTTAAACATTCCTAGCTCCATCTTTCACCGATGGTGTTAATGCACTTCTCAGTCTCTTATCGGTGAGTAACACGTGTTGCTGTTACGGAGTGTAGGTGTCTTAGAACGGGAGTCTATCTAGAAAACAAACGAGTAAAATGATTAGTTGCTTTTTCTTTACAACAATGTGAAGGTACATTAAAATTTCGCATCCCTACAAAAACGAAGTCATTAGAGACTATCTAAAGGCTCAGGTTGAGGAATGATAGGAAAAAAAATTCATTTTTTTCTGTTTAAGAGGGTCCATATCTTCATTTTCCCTTAGATACTTAGGGTAGCGATGTGAAATCTAAATATGAATGTGCCGAGGGGCACCTGAAAGGCATTCCTGTACGAAGCCATCCTCTACATTCTAAGTTTAGTAGTAACAGGATCCGCCAAAGTACATAAACATTCTCTCAGAACAAACTGTTGACTGCACGGCATTGAGTCGGATACATTTAATCGATTCTTCTCGGAACTGTTTTGATCCATGAATGGAAATACAGAGAGACACGGTCACGCAACTACACGGTTAGGAATTTATGAGAAGCCGTAACACAAGAATGAGAAGCTACCGATCGATGGAGAATGGGCTGGGACGCGGAAGCGACGTGCCCCATGTTAGAAACGCATTTCTCGACGCGTTGCGATGGTTAAGCTCTCATCATCTGTTCAGCTGCTATACAAATACCCAACAAATTATATGAACTGCAACTTCAAAAGTGTCATAATTAATGAACGTTCCATAAATTTACAGGAATAATTGCACAAACCAAGTCATATCATCTTATTCGTATTGCCTTAGTAGCGGGGGCTGTGTGAAAGGGACTCGGAAATTTTTTTCGGTTAGAGGGTCTTAGGAAACCACCGAAAGGGCGCCCATCTAAAAGAGGCAGATAAAAAACAGTAAGGTAGTTTTAGAAACGATCGGTATTGTAGTTGTAAATTGTCGTAGCTGTGTTGGGAAAGAACCAGAGCTTTAAGCCCTAATAGAAAGCACTGAGACTAAAATAGTTATAGGTACGCAAAGCTGGCTAAATCCGGAAGTAACTTCAGCCGAAATTTTTTCAAACGACCTAACAGTGTTCAGACAGGATAGATTAAATGTAGTTGGTGGTGGAGTATTTATTGCTCTCAGAAGTAGTGTACCCTGCAGTGAAAGTGAAGTAGATAGATCCTCCGAATTAGTATTAGATGTTATAGATGACAATTGTAAGATACTAGTAATTGGATCGTTTTACCGACTCCACGTCTCAGAAGATATAGTTGCTGAAGAGTTCAAAGGAAACTTGAGTCTCATTTCAAATAGTTGCCCCACGTCTACAGTTATAGTCGGTGGTGACTTCAATGTACCCCGCGAAATGCTGGAAAAATTATATGTTTCAAACCGGCGGCAGGCACAAAATGAACAATTAGTTCATGAGCCCACTCGAAGCGTAAAATGTTGCGAAAGCATATTGACCTCTTAGCAACAAATAATCCTGGACAGATAGGGAATATCATGACGAATACAGAGATTAGTGGCCCCCAGGCAGCTGCTAGGCTGAATACCGTAACATCTACAACCTTCGAAAAGAAACAGAAAGTACCTCTTTTTTAAAAAAGCTGATAAAATGCTCTTAACGCCTTTTTAAGAGACAGTCTCCACTCCTTCCGATGTGATCACGTAAGCGTAGAAGAGATGTGGAATGATTTCAAAGAGATAGTATCGACGGAAACTGAGAGATATATACCACGTGGATTAATAAGTGATGGTACTGATCCCCCATGGTGTACAAAACGTATCACACCGCTGTGGCAGGAGCAACTAAAAAGAGTGCCAAATTTAAAAGAATTCAAAATCCCCAAGACTGGCAAAGTTTTGCAGAAGTTTGAAATATATAGCGTACTTCAATGCGAGATGCTTTCAGTAATTTCCACAACGAAACTCTGTCTGGCAGAAAACCCAAAGTGATTCTGGTCACACATAAAGAACATCAGTGGCAAGACGCAATCAATATCTTCCCTGTGAGATAAGAAAGGTGAAGTCACTGATGACAGTGCCACTAAAATAGAGTCATTAAATACGATTTTCCGAAAATCCTTCACCAAAGAAGACAGAGTAAGTATTCCGGAATTCCAATCAAGAACAACTGCCAAAATGAGAAATTTAGAAGCAGCTTAAATCACTTGATAAAAGCAGGGCTTACGGCCAAGATTGTATACCAGTCAGGTTCCTCTCAGAGTATTCTGATACAATAGCTCCATATTTAGCAATTATATACAGCCGCTCGCTCACAGGAAGTTCCGTACCTGAAGACTGGAAAATTGCTCAAGTCACACCAACACCCAAAAAGGGAAGCACGATTAATTCGTTTAATTACAGGCCCATATCACCAACGTCGATTTGCGGAAGGATTTTGGAACATATACTGTATTCGATCATTTCGAAGTACCTCGAAGAAAACGATTTATTGACACGTAGTCAGCACGGATTCAGAAAATATCGTTCTTGCGAAACACAACTAGCTCTCTATATACTCAAGAAGTAATGAGTGTTATCGACAGGGGATGTCAGATTGATTCCATGTTTTTAGATTTCCAGAAGGCTTTCGACACCGTTCCTCACAAACGTCTTCTAACCAAACTGCGTGCGTATGGAATATCGCGTCTCTTGTGCGACTGGATTCGTGATTTTCTGTCAGAAAGGTCACAGTTCGTAGTAACAGATGGAAAGTCATCGAGTAGAGCAGAAATAACATCCGACTTTCGCTAAGGAAGTGTTATAGGCCCTCTTTTGTTCCTAATCTGTGTTAACGACTTAGAAGAAAATCTCAGTAGCCTTCTTAGATTGTTTGCAAATGTTGCTGATGTTGCTGTCATTTACCGTCTTGTAAAGTCACCAGATGACCGAGACGAATTGCAAAATGGTTTAGATGAGATGTCTGTCTGGTGCGAAAAGTGGCGATTGACCTTGATTAAAGAAAAGTTATTCACGTGAGTACTAAAACAAATCCGCTAAATTTCGATTACGCAGTAAGTCACACAAATCTTAATGCTGTAAATTCAACTGAATAATTAGGGATTACAATTAAAAATAACCTACATTGGAACAATAACATAGATAATGTTGTGGGTAGAGAAAACCAAAGACTGCGATTCATTGGCAGAATACATGGCAGCTGCAACTAGTCTACTAAAGAGACTGCTTTCACCACGCTTGTCTGCCCTTTTTTGGAGTACTGCTATGCCGTGTGGGATCCGCATCAAGTGGAACTGACGGATGGCAACGAAAATGCTCAAAGAAGGGTGCCTGGTTATGTACTATTATGAAATAGTAGAGATAGTGCCACAGACATGATACGTGAATTGGAATGGTAATCATTAGTAGTAAGCCGTTTTTCGTGGCAACGGTATCTTCTCATGAAACTTCAATCACCAGTTTTCTCCTCCAATTGCGAAAACTCTCTGTTGGCACCGACCTACACAGGGAGAAAAGAACATCACGATAAAATAAGACAAATCAGGGCTGGCACAGGATAATTTAAGTGCTCGCTTTTTCTGCATGGCGTTCGAGCGTGGAACGGTAGACTGACAGCTTGAAGGTGGTTCATTGAACCCTCTGCCAGGCACTTTATTGTGAATCGCAGAGTAATTACGTAGGTGTAGATGTAGTTAGAAATAAAATACATCCGATAGTTAGGTATTTTATGTCAGTGATTTCTGCTATCGGAATGTTACGATACTTTCCTCTTTTACGGCGGAACTTAACGTCATTTATTCCATATTTATTCTACTTTAATTGCAATGGATTTCTAAGCTATAGATAATGGGGGAGGTTGGTGTTCTATAGCTCCAAGCTATATTGCTCCAGGCATATGTTTCCAGGAACACATAAATCATATGTATCCTCACTGTTACACAAAAAAACATGCGTTTTACAGGGAGAGCCTCATGATGTTGTGGCTTAATTTATGGTCTTTCGAACGATGATGTTCGGGACGGAGGCAATTTTATCTGCAGCGATGGTAAGCCTCGTCTGCCAATTTCCTCGTAATTTCAGTTTTATATCGCCTATTTGCTATCTCTATCTCTTTGCATCCTTCATATTCGTAGAACAACACCTGTCAAATATAACGTAAAATTCGGCAGCTGATGAAAAGTCGGACATTCTAAAGCTACAGCACATACATGTAGTTTGACGAGATTTATGCTCTCAGAAGGAAAGACGCATACCAGAGCGGTTACAAGTTTCAGTATCAATGAAAAATTTATTTTTTGTCTTAAAAGGAATGCATTTCAAATTATAAATACGAAAAAATTACAACATGAACAGTAAACAAAAATTAAGATGTAGAAAGCATTCTACATCGGACGCAGCAGTCCAAACTCTCAGATTTACATCTGTAATTGATATCCAATTAACATCACTAGATGGGGCTTTCAAGACGCAGTATGGAACCAGCATTAATGTTCAGGCTGGATATTCCTTTCCTATCCATATATTCTTAGCTATGTTGGCACGATTTTCTTGACTAGCCCACATTCGTATTCGACTGTCTGGATAATTTAGGCATTCGTGCCATTTAATCTTGGCTATGTCAAGACTAATCGTAGACGCAGGAAATTTAAGCCAGTATAACGCCTTATTTTCACTGAACGTATTCTGAGCTGAAACGTAATGAGGTATCTTGAACAGACTAACCTCCTCAGTGCCAACCAGCATGGATTTTGAAACCACCGAACACGTAAAACACAACTTGCTCTTTTCTTATATGACATAGTAAAAGGTCTGGATCAGGGCAGCCAGGTAGATGCAGTATTTCTTGATTTCCGAATAGCAAAAATGGTTCAAATGGCTCTGAGCACTATGGCACTTAACATCTGAGGTCATCAGTCCCCTAGAACTTAGAACTACTAAAACCTAACAAACCTAAGGACATCACACACATCCATGCCCGAGGCAGGATTCGAACCTGCGACCGTAGCGGTCACGCGGGTCCTGACTGAAGCGCCTAGAACCGCTCGGTCACACAGGCCGGCTCCGAATAGCATTTGTCTCCAAACCATATCTACGATTAGTGCCAAAGAACGATCATATGGGGTATCAAATGAAATTTGTGACCGCATTGACGACTTTTTGGCAGGGAGGACACAACATGTTATCTTGAATGGAGAAGCATCGTCAGATGTAGAAGTAACTTCGCGTGTACCACAGGGAAGTGTGTTCGTTCCTTTGGTGTTCATGCTGTATTTTAATGACCTTGCAGACAATATCAGTAGTAACATCAGGCAGATGATGCAATTATCTGACATGTACTGTCTGAAGGATGTTGCATAAACCTTCAGTCAGATCTTATAAGCTTTCAAAGTTGTGCAAATATAGGCAACTTGCTTTAAACGTTCAGAAATATGTAACTGTGCACTTCACAAAACGAAAAACCTTGTTATCCTATTACTATAACATCAATGAATCGCTGTTGGAATCGGCCAGCTGTTACAAATAGCTTAGTGTAACACCCTGTAGAGATATAAAAGGGAATTATCACATCGGCTCAGTCGCGGGTAAAGGATGTGGTATACTTAGGTTTATTGGTAGGAAACTGGGGAAGTGCAGCCAGTCTGCAAAGGAGGCTGCTTACCGATCACACGCGAGACACATCCTAGAATATTGTTCAAGTGTGTGGGACCCGTATCAAATAGGAGTAACACGGGATATTGAACGTATACAGAGAAGGCAGCACGAATCTTCACATGTCCGTAGCAGAGTGGCACAGAGATACTAGAGGAACTGAACTGGACGACTCTTGAAGATAGACGTAAACTGTCGCGAGAAGTCTATTAACAAAGTTTCAAGATCCGACTTTAAGTGATAACTCTAGGAATGTACTACAATCCCCTACGTATCGCTCATATACGGATCGTGAAAATAAGATTAGAATAATTACTGCTCGCACAGAGGCATTCAAAAACCATTATTCCCGCACTCCATACATGAACAGAAGGATCCCTAATAACGGGTGCAATGGGACGAACCGTCTGTCATGCACCTCACGTTGTTGGCAGAGAATAAATGTAGATGCAGAGGGCACTACTTTGCAAAAAATTTTGATACCACGCTCTGAGGGACAAAGATGCTTTTAGCAATACCGCATTGAAAACCACGATTTCTAGCACTGAGATGCATTCTTCTGTTGCGCATTTCAGATTTCCTCTTTTCTTTGTATTGCGTCAACGATGAAGGAATCACTAAACCTTTTTTACATGGTTTGTCTCTGCAGTTTTTTAAACTTTTGAGCCGGCCGAAGTGGCCGTGCGGTTAAAGACGCTGCAGTCTGGAACCGCGAGACCGCTACGGTCGCGGGTTCGAATCCTGCCTCGGGCATGGATGTTTGTGATGTCCTTAGGTTAGTTAGGTTTAACTAGTTCTAAGTTCTAGGGGACTAATGACCTCAGCAGTTGAGTCCCATAGTGCTCAGAGCCATTTGAACCATTTAAACTTTTGAGTTCCCCAGTTCATAAATATTTTGAAACACTTTCATCTTTTAGAAAGAAGCACCACTAAATAAAGTCTGCATAGACTTGCGGCCTCTGACGCTGCTGTTTGGAGGCATCGCTTGAGCCCGTGTAAGAAACTGCGACCTGTGTTTCGCTTCCGAGTGTGGCCGTTAGGTTTTATTACTATCAAAGGTAAGTTACGTCTCATCAGTGAAGGTCCTGCCCTGAGATAGGTGTTATTCTTCTTCTTATTGAAAAGGCTTACAATTTTGTTAGGATAAAGAGTAGTTCAAGATTCAGATATGTAACGAAAGAAATATCTGATACATTATCTGTGGCATTAGATACCAGAAAACTGTGCACATCAAACCCGTACCATGCAAGTGACGTTAAATTTAGTACCCAGCTTATAGGTAAAAGCACAACACAATTCTGAGGTATGTGTACTGAGAAGCGTATGGTACGATTTCACACACTTGAGTGTTAGTGGCTGGATTCTGTGACATAACAAAACGAAAGGTGAACCCACTGGGTAAGAGTCGCAGGTATGATGGTCTATGTGTTGAGATGTACTTCAAGAAATAGTGTATGTCCCCAATACATTTTTTCACCAAGTGCTTTTGCTTGCCGTCATGTAAAGACATAATTGCATTCCTGCATGAATGTATTCGTCGTGGCATATATCCACAAGTTTATCAAGGCACTGTTGGCCCAGATTGTACCACTACTCAACTGCGATTCGGTTTAGATCCCTCAGAGTGGTTGGTGGGTCACGACGTATATAAGAACCGTTGTTCAATCCATCCCAGGCATGTCTGATAGGGTTCACGTGTGGAGAACATTCAGGACACTCTAGTCGAGCGATGTCGTTGTCCAGACGGAAGATGTGCACGATGGGGGTGCGAATTGTCGTCTATGAAGACGAATGCTTCGCCAATATGCTGCCGATATGGTTGCACTATCGGTCAGAGGATGGGATTCACGCATCGTACGTCTTCCATGACTAACGGCGTTGTACGTCGGCTTCACATAGTGCCACCCCAAAACATCAGGGAAACTCCGCCTTGCTGCACTTGGTGGACAGTGTGTCTAAGGCGTTGAGCCTAAGCGCGTATCCTCCAAACAGGTCTCCGACGAGTGTCTGGTTGTAGCCATATGCGACACTCATCGGTAAAGAGAACGTGATGCCAATCCTGAGCGCCCCATTCAGCACATTGTTGGGCCCATCTGTACCGAGCTGCGTAATGTCATGGTTGCAAAGATGGATCTCGCCATGGATGTCGGGAGTGAAGTTGTGCATCATGCAGCCTATTGCGCACAGTTTGAGTCGTAACTCGAAGTCCAGTGGCTGAACGAAAAGCATTATTCATCATGGTGGTGTTGCTGTCAGGGTTCCTCCGAGCCATAATCCGTAGGTAGCGGTCATCCACTGCAGCAGTAGCCCTCGGGCGGTCTGAGCAAGGCATGTCATCGACTGAACTACAGACAACACGAGCCGTGTACCTCCTTCCTGGTGGAATGACTGGAACTGACCGGCTGTCGGATCCCCTCCGTCCAATAGGCGCTGCTCATGCATGGTTGTTTACGCCTTTGTGAGGGTTTAGTGACATCTCTGAACAGTCAAAGGGACCGTGGCTGTGATACAATATCCACAGTCAACGTCTGTCTTCAGGAGTTCTGGGATCCGGGTTGATGCAGAACTTTATTGATGTGTGTATTTATCTCAACATATTCAGCAAGGTGGCGAACACATTTCTCCAAAAGAGAGACTAGCTTGTTAACGTCAACTCTGTAGAATGTCTGTCGAAGGAGACACCACCTCACCTCTGCTTTCACAGCTTCATGACTATCAGAGTGAATTCCTCGGAACGGTTCTTGAAGTATGGAAAACAGACGAAAATCGGTTGGGGCCAAGACGTACTGTATGGCGGATAAACAGTGAACCCAAGGTGTCGACTTGTTGCAGATGTCGCAGCGCCAGTGTATGGTCTGATACTGTCATTCTGCAGGAGAGGGTGCTCCATGTGTAGACGAACTCGTCAAATTCGAAATTCGATTACAGCAAGCTGTTTCTCAGGTACCGACAAAGTTACGTTACACATCGCCATGTCACACGCTACAATTCGGAGCCGTCTATGGGTAAAGGGCTGGAAATATGCAGACATGAAGAATAAAAATGTAGTATGTTTATAAAGTACGCTTTATATAAAAAGCTCTGAAAATTTGCACATAAAAATTTTGGAGGTATTAGTTTTCGCAACGTCCAGTTCTAATTGTGGCATCAGAATGATCGCGCAGACGTCCTCGAATGCAGCTTCTCTAAATGAACTAGTTTACGTTCCTACATGTTAAGGATTCTGAGCTTTAAACCAAAACCTTATAAATTGTGGCACTAGCCTTTTGTATGCTTTTTTTTCTCTTCTGCCGGTGCACTGCAATACGCCAGATCCGTTCCAACAAATTTTGGTCGTCCTTTTGTTCAACCCACTTCATATCGCTTCTTAGTATTCTATGAAGCCATTTACGATGTGTCATGCTCAAAACGTTCACCTACAGTCTTATAATCGCATTCTATCCGGCTCCTTCTCTCTATTACATTATCCTGAATTTATCCACGTAGAAGGAGAACTGCGATTCATTGTCCCAAGCGGAAACTTTTTCCACGTCAGTTTGCTCTTCTACGTGTACGTACACGTTTTTGCTATAAACAGCAGCACCATGTACGAACGACCTTCTAGTGCTGCTGCTCTTCTCTGACAATTCGTTGATGTATCAGAGAACGTCAGAGGTCTGACGCTCATGCGATATTAACTTCGCCTCTGCTGCAAATTCACGCTCCACTGATATAACTTATTGGATTCCATTTGTCAAATATTCACCGAGCCAATGAAAAGTATGCGAAGAACTTCCGTATCGTCGTACTGTGGTCAGCACTGGGCAGTGTGGTACAGTGACAAACACCATCTGGAAACCTAGGAAGACAGAACATTCGTCAGCACCCTCATCTACTGTCTGCATGTTCTAAGGTTGCTTTGACTAATGGTACAAGTGTTTAATCCCCGATTTAGTGCAACTCTGCCGTCTTATAAAGATATTCGTTATTCTATAAACAACTTCGTAAAGCTATCTGACTGCATAAGATGGTCCAACTCACATTTTAAACAAATCGCACGACTAGTACAAGTCAGGCATAGATTGTATAACTGAACATCACAGTGAAGATCTCTCCTAAGACCCTACAAAAATTAATCAACGCACAGTTGAGCGCTGTGTAATGGAGATCGTGTTCCACGTTTTCAATCAGAGTACTTACGTACGGAAATGAATAACTGCTGATGATATTCCCACAAATCATGAATCTGTGGTTCGAAAGAGCAGAATACGAGTGAATAAACGGAATGATGAACACTTCAGTATGGTGGTCTGCATAATGAACATGGAAACACGCTCTGCAGGAATCTGCCACATCAGTTCTACATTCAGCAGACGACGTCAGAACATCTTCACAACTGGTAATTTACGGGTAGAGAATGGTAAATTAATAACTACCGATGGGGAAAGCTCTGTGAGAACTGAACTGTTCAATTTCTGTACCATGCGTCATGGTCTAGTACTCAGGAATGGGGTACTTTGCAACATGTGTGCACAGGTTGCTGGCAGACAAATGTTGCACCTGAAATACAAGTAAAATTCAATAAATGGTGTAGGACTGTGGAAATGAGAAAGATGAGATACAGTTTAACTGTACTGACTTTACATCACGCAAACAAACATACGAGCAGCTTGGATTCCAACGTACACGTTTGCTTAAGTAATTGCTGCAAGACTCCCAGCAACATATACAATGACCTAAATGGCAGAAGTAAGTGAATAAAGTGGCCGCAAAAGTCATCGGACTGAATAACCCAACAAGATCTTCTAACCAGTTTAAAGGTAGACCTTCGTGCCTAAATATCACCTCACCTTCGCAATTAATCTCAAGTTCACCATGAGCAATTAGTGAAAAAAAAAAAGCCATACGGCAGAAACACCACTGGAATGAACCGAGTGGAACACTTTGCCTATTAGCAGTCACTTCTAATAAATGTAACTTTACCACCAAATCTGCTGAACTGTTGCCGCCGCGGCTGATTTGCGTCTACCAACAGCACGTCTCCCGGAAGACGTCCCGTCACCCAACAAGCAGCGATGTGATTGGATGGAAGCGTGCGAAAACGACCAGAGTTAACCCCGTTTCTGTTGCAGCATCTCAGGAAGGTACATTTCAAAGACGTGAAAGAAATTCAGACCGAAGCCGCAATTGGCCACCCAAATAAATCCAGAGTAGACAATCGAAAAATTGTGCCTGACCGGGATCGAACACGGGTTTCCGACTTCATGTGAGTGGTCGCCTCAGCTGCTTCTGTTATCCGAGTACGCATTCCGTACGACTCAGGGTCTCAACTTTTCGCGCACTACACATGTAGCACCCGTGTCAATCATACTAACTGCTCGCTGCATCACGCTAGATTTCCGCAAGAGTTAGGAAAGACAGTGCATCCACAATGAAATTATGCCAATGGCTGTCAAGCCGTATATATTCATATAAGAGTGCTGTCTGTTCTTTCAGACACCACACATACCAGTAACATACATGCACCTTAACATGCACCTCCAATGCGACTGCAAACCATGTCTGAACTTTTACGGTACTCAGGTGAATCTGCGAGCAGAGCATGTGAAGGACAGGGTGTGCTACATGTGCGGTATGCAACAAGTTAAATTTTGTGTCAAACGGAAAGTGTCCACGGGTAGCCGTAGCGGTTAAGGTGACAGTAAAAGAGAAAATACGCGATCGAATCCCGGTCAGTCACAAATTTTCACTTGTCATTGATTTCATTACAATGCCCGATTGTGCACGATGCAAGAATTAATTTCATTTCTTCATATATATGTAAGGTAATAAGATCAAGAATGTATAAAGAGAGTAAAACTAGTGATTAAAGTTCTTCTGGGTATTATGCCGCATCAATAATTATTGTTGTTAGTTTTCAGAAATGACGTAGCATTGTACCAAAAAGAACTTTAATCACTACGACACCGGCCGCGGAAGCCAACGTTCTTATAAAGTAAATCTATTTAACAAATCTTAGGTGCCACATAACACACAACTTTCGAAAAGTATCCTGACACCCCCAAAAACATACGTGTATCACATTAGGTGCATTGTGCGGCCACCTACTGCCAGATACTCCGTATCAGCGACCTCAGTAGTCATTAGACATCGTGACAGAGCAGAATGGAGCGCTCCGGGGAACTCACGAACTGCGAACGTGGTCAGGCGACTGGGTGTCACTTGTGTCGTACGTCTGTACGATAGATTTCCACATTCCTAAACATCCCTAGATGTGATAGTGAAGTGGAAACGTGAAGGGACACGTACAGCACAAAAGCATACAGGCCGACCTCGTCTGTTGACTGACAGAGACTGCCGACAGCTGAAGAGTGTCGTAATGTGTAATAGCCAGACATCTGTCCAGACCATCACACAGGAATTCCAAACTGCATCTGGATCCATTGTAGAGGCCGCCGCGAAGGATTAGCCTAGCGGGCTAAGGCGCTGCTGTCATGGACTGTGCGGCCGGTCCCGGCGGAGGTTCGAATCCTCCCTCGGGCATGGGTGTGTGTGTTTGTCCTTTGGATAATTTAGGTTAAATAGTGTGTAAGCTTGGGGACCGATGACCTTAGCAGTTAAGTCCCATAAGATTTTACACACATTTGAACTTTTTTTCCACTGCAGATACTATGACAGTTAGGCGGGAGATGAGAAAACTTGGATTTCATGGTCGAGTGGCTGCTCATAAGCCACACATCACGCCGGTAAATGCCAAACGACGCTTCGCATGGTATAACATTGAACGATTGAACAGTGGAAACGATCCTATGGCAGAGTGTGGGTATGGCGAATGCCCGGTTGTACGTCATCTATCAGCATGTGTAGTGCCAACAGTAAAATTCGGAGGTGGTGATTTTATGGTGCGGTCGTGTTTTTCATGGAGGGGACTTGCATTCCTTGTATTTTTGCGTGGCACTATCGCAGCAAAGGATTACATTGATGTTTTAAGCACCTTCTTGCTTCCCACTGTTGAAGAGCGATTCGGGGATGGTGATTGCATCTTTCAACACGATCGAGCACCTGTTCATAATGCACGGCCTATGGCAGAGTGGCTACACGACAATAACATCACTGTAAGAGACTGGCCTTTACAAATTCCTGACCTGAATTCTACAGAACACCTCTGGGATCTTTTGGCACTCCGAATTCGTGCCAGGCCTCACCGACCGACATCGATACCATGCATCAGTGCAGCACTTCGTGAAGAATTGGCTGCCATTCCCCAAGAAACCTTCCAGCACCTGATTGAACGTATGCCTGCGAGAGTGGATGCTATCATCAAGGCAAATGGTGGGTCAACAGCATATTGAACTCCAGCATTACCGATGGAGGGCGCCACGAACTTGTAAGTCATTTTCAGCCAGATGTCCGGATACTTTAGATAAAAAAGTGTAATGTATTGTTAAAGTAAGCTTACTTTTTCTGTACTTTTACCGATTATTTGAGAGAAAATGCTCTTCTTTGCGGAGAATCATTGTGACTCAACTTTAAATATCCTCTAGGATTCGAAAACGACGGGCATCTGCAATATTAGTTTGTAATTCTGAGCAGCTTTCACTCTAGTTTTCTTGTAAACAGAAATGACTTGTGATTTTTTCGAGCATCGGAGAGTATTTGCTGTTCATGAGATTTACGTAACAGTGCAAGGACGGTGCTGAAATCTCTCTCTGTCGACGGGACTGGAAATGGCAAGTAAGATAGCGAAAGGTTTTGTTGACCTTGGCAGTAGAGAACGGTTAGTGTGAAAACTACAATCGACGAGTCTTAGTGAAATGCTGCGGCATGTTCAACCCCAAGACGCCGGTAAGCCCCAAAAGTCTGCTGCGATTAAAGGTGTACTCCTCGAGCAGGTGGACCACTCTATCATTAAGGAGTCGGTGTGTTAAAAGGTGGGGCGCGCCACGCGGCTAAACGCTGTGTCGGCGCGGCGGGCTCTTTGCAATATGCAGGCTGTTTCAGCGCTACTCGGAGCCGCCGGCTCCGCCGCTCATTGATTACCTGTTGAAAACATTTGCATTATTCACCGTGCCGGTTGCAAAGGCTTTCCGTTTTATTGAAGGCTGAACGACCACTCAGCCGCCTTGACGGAACGCTTTGTGCCGCAAACAGTAAGTGGTATTTTTGTTCCAACTTTTTTATTACATTTTGCACAGGTTCAGAGGATTTTGAAAGCTGGGTGGGCCCACTAGTGCCGACATTTCTGAGAGAGCCTTTGTGAGGGATTGTCTGAATACCTGTGTATGAAATTTTGTTGTGTTAGCTACGCTCAGCACCCGTGCTGATTTCAGAAAAATTGTATTTGTTTATACTTCACAGTTTCTCGTTTACTGTAAAACATCCTTCTTAGTCATAAAAAAAGGGAATCATCGCTTAACAGTCGTTAGAAGATAGCCGTGAGGATAACACAGCGATACGAATGTGTCTCGCCACAGAAACCTAATAGTTCATAATTATTCACCTTACTAAACCTCAGCTCCTATTGACAGACTGCTTACATGGTAAAAAAGAAAACATTCTTTGTTTAGCAGTTTATTCCATTGCCGCTAATTGACCTCCAGTGGTCATGAAGTTCTGTGTATTCAACAACCAGAACCATGATATGAATCTCATTGGGAAGAAGTAATATACATCTGTATCTGCAACTACATGTATACTCTGCAAATCACAATTAAGTGCCTGGCAGGGGGTTCATCGAACCACCTTCACTACAATTTACTATTATTCCAGTATCGAAAAGCGGACGGAAGGAACGAACACATACTATCATTTCGAGCTAGCTCTGATTTCCCTTATTTCATCGTGATGATCATTTCTCACTACGTAGGACGGCGTCAACAAATATTTTAGCTTTCGGAGAAGAAAGTTGGTGATTGAAGTATCTTGAGAAGGTTCCGCCGCAACGGAAAACGCCCTAGATTTCGTGATATCCGTCTCAAATACTGTGTAATGTCCGAGATAACGAACTAATATCGAAATAATAATATTCCCGCGCTCCGGCGGAATGGAGACAGACTCATACAGTGATTGCTGTATTCTAGATGTAGAGCAGAAGACTACTTTCAGCCGCCACTCTAGGGGTCCAGGCAAATACATCTCTTGGGGATACCAATTGCCCGCGACAGGAAATAAAACGGGATGGTCAATTGGCATCTCTGCGTAGAAAAATTTCTGCGGAACCTGAGTATCTTACTGGCATAAGCGGCTTTTAGCGGGTGGGCTGTTTGTGAGTTGGCGAAGCCTACGAATATGAGAAAAAGAAAAAAAACATTCTTATGGTGAAAAATTGATCTGCATCTGATCTACGCTTAGCAACACAATTAAACTGTCAATTAAACTACGTAACTGTCTCCCATTAAAATTCACACCTCATAAATTTTGATCAAAGGTGCTTACAGTGCCTGTAACGGTGCAAAAACTTGGCACCCTGCAACGCCATCCTCGGCGCAGGGACGCTTCAAACAGAAGAAGTCGACGCTTGGGAAAAAGTCCAGTGTTCTGAAGTTTATCTGAGGTGGAAGTTAGGTTAATGATCTCAGAATAAAAATGCCACTATGCAGTGGAGTGCGCGGTGATGCGAAACTTCCTGGCAGATTAAAACTACACTCCTGGAAATTGAAATAAGAACACCGTGAATTCATTGTCGCAGGAAGGGGAAACTTTATTGACACATTCCTGGGGTCAGATACATCACATGATCACACTGACAGAACCACAGGCACATAGACACAGCCAACAGAGCATGCACAATTTCGGCACTAGTACAGTGTATACCCACCTTTCGCAGCAATGCAGGCTGCTATTCTCCCATGGAGACGATCGTTGAGATGCTGGATGTAGTCCTGTGGAACGGCTTGCCATGCCATTTCCACCTGGTGCCTCAGTTGGACCAGCGTTCGTGCTGGACGTGCAGACCGCGTGAGACGACGCTTCATCCAGTCCCAAACATGCTCAATGGGGGACAGATCCGGAGATCTTGCTGGCCAGGGTAGTTGACTTACACCTTCTAGAGCACGTTGGGTGGCACGGGATACATGCGGACGTGCATTTTCCTGTTGGAACAGCAAGTCCCCTTGCCGGTCTAGGAATGGTAGAACGATGGGTTCGATGACGGTTTGGATGTACCGTGCACTATTCAGTGTCCCCTCGACGATCACCAGTGGTGTACGGCCAGTGTAGGAGATCGCTCCCCACACCATGATGCCGGGTGTTGGCCCTGTGTGCCTCGGTCGTATGCAGCCCTGATTGTGGCGCTCACCTGCACGGCGCCAAACACGCATACGACCATCATTGGCACCAAGGCAGAAGCGACTCTCATCGCTGAAGACGACACGTCTCCATTCGTCCCTCCATTCACGCCTGTCGCGACACCACTGGAGGCGGGCTGCACGATGTTGGGGCGTGAGCGGAAGACGCCCTAACGGTGTGCGGGACCGTAGCCCAGCTTCATGGAGACGGTTGCGAATGGTCCTCGCCGATACCCCAGGAGCAACAGTGTCCCTAATTTGCTGGGAAGTGGCGGTGCGGTCCCCTACGGCACTGCGTAGGATCCTACGGTCTTGGCGTGCATCCGTGCGTCGCTGCGGTCCGGTCCCAGGTCGACGGGCACGTGCACCTTCCGCCGACCACTGGCGACAACATCGATGTACTGTGGAGACCTCACGCCCCACGTGTTGAGCAATTCGGCGGTACGTCCGCCCGGCCTCCCGCATGCCCACTATACGCCCTCGCTCAAAGTCCGTCAACTGCACATACGGTTCACGTCCACGCTGTCGCGGCATGCTACCAGTGTTAAAGACTGCAATGGAGCTCCGTATGCCACGGCAAACTGGCTGACACTGACGGCGGCGGTGCACAAATGCTGCGCAGCTAGCGCCATTCGACGGCCAACACCGCGGTTCCTGGTGTGTCCGCTGTGCCGTGCGTGTGATCATTGCTTGTACAGCCCTCTCGCAGTGTCCGGAGCAAGTATGGTGGGTCTGACACACCGGTGTCAATGTGTTCTTTTTTCCATTTCCAGGAGTGTATGTGCCGGACCGAGACTCGAACTCGGGATCTGCTCCTTTTGCAAACAAGTGCTCTATCAGCTGAGCTAAGGTAGGTGGCGAGGTACTGGAGAAATTAAAGCTGTGAGGAGGGGTCGTGAGTCATGCTTGGGTAGGTCAGCTGGTGGAGCACTTGCCCGTGAAAAGCAAAGGTCTCGATTTCGGGTCTCGATCCGTCAAAGAGGTTTAATCGGCCAGGACGTTTCTTAGGTTAATGATGTCACATTGAGACCAGATTTCGTCACAATACCGGACAACGCCAACGTGGACGTATACTATGGGAAGGTCGCCAAACCAACTCTTATCCACATTTCACCCTTTCTTTCGGCGCATCTGCGATGGAGGTCAGCAACGTGAATCACAGGATACCAATCCCGTTGTTTTACTGGCTAACCATGGTAAGCATTTCAGGCACACCGCCGCTCAGAATCCACACGAAAAGGCCTCAAGAGGTGGTGAAAAGTGCATTACACTGAAACACTTTCCACACCCCTTAGATTCCCTATCTACGTCCACATACCACGCAGGCCTCCATATGGTGGATGGTGGATGGTACCCTGTAGCACAAATAGTTATTTCCTTTCGTGTTCCACTGTCAAACACGGCGAGTGAAAAATGACTGATTGCTTCCGTACCAGCCCTGACTTCGTGGTCCTTACGCGAAATGTACGTTGCAGGCAGTGGAATCGTTCTGTTTATCAGCCTCGTATGCCGGTTCTCTAAATTTTTCTCAATTGTGCTTCTGGAAAAGAACGTCAACTTCCCTCCAGTAATTCCCATTGGAATTTGAGTTACGCTTTGTTCGAATCCACCGGTAACAAATCTAGCAACCCGCCTCTGAACTGCTCCAACCTGGTGCGGATAGTAACAGAGGGGCTCCACTGGTGTCCCATATGCGGCCGCCTTTACAGGTGAACCATACATTTCTAAAATTCTCCCAGTAACCGAGGTCGATCTTTCGCCTTCCCACCTACAATCCTTACACGTTCATTCAATTACATATTGCTTTGCGACTTTATACCTAGTTATTTTAAAGGCATGACTGTGTCATGAACCACACTATTAACGCTGTGCTCGACATCATGGGTGTTGATTTTCCTACTCGTCTGCTTAAATTTTTCTAGCTGCCATTCACCACATCAACATCACACTGACATACCCACAAACAGGCTCTCGACCAGCAGGAGGACGCCACTCTGATGAATGATTGTCGAAGTCTCTGTACAGGTTTCTGCTGATCGCACCCTGTACACCAGGTACACCAGGGGCAAAACTGCGGTCGATACACTGCAAAGCAGCAGAGCACGTTCAGTGGGGTTGCAGCCCAACGATGTCTTTAAAGAAGTGTTGTATCGTCAGAAGGATGATAGCCATGTCGAACGCTGTGAAGAACGTCGCTCTGATGCTCATCGCCTTGTGAACTGTCGTTTTCGACCACGAAATGAATGGTAATCAACATCCGATCGGAAGGGTTGGGTTCACTGACGCGCTTTATGCCACTTCCTTAGACCTTTTCTTGTCGATTCTGAGCGTCGTTGTGTCTGAAATGTTTTTCTCGGCCACCCATACGAAACTGCGTGCTTTCAAAGCTGTCCATCGTGCGTCTGACCTCCATCGCAGAGGCGTCAAAAGAAGGATTGATATGTAGGTAACAAGGTGTGCGACGACCGTCCCGTCTTGTGGAACGTCCACTGCGGCACTGGGCAGAGCAGTGGTGAAATTTGGTAACAATGTGGCATTTACTGGCCCTCCTTACACCTATCACGAACTTCTGAGCTTCTGCCTTTTCTCTGTATGTGTCAGAACGCTGCTGTTTAAACCGCTGCGTCGAATTGCGCCACGCTGTTACACATATATCATCGAAAAGTACGCAGAATTCTTACAACTCTAACGCCCCCATAAGTACTCTTGACTGCCAAGAATTCATGCTTTTTAACTTCTAAAGTGCTTGTTTCAAATCAACAAATCTTATCAATAGCAAAAGACGCAAAATATCCTACACTGCCCAACGACTGCGACTGTGAAAAGACGTCTGTACTCTTCACTAACACCAGCCACGTAAATAAACAATTCTCCACCTGAAGATGTCGGTGTTAACCATCGAAAACGTAGATGCAAAGTAAACAAGTGACTGACGCGGAAACTGTTTCATTTGTATTTTGCTACGGGGGTTTCAAATAAGTGATTTCTTAATAACTGACCCTTTAATTGGTTGCGCAATGCGAATAGGCAGGAATGAGACACTATGACGAATTGTTGAAGGCAACTAAAGTGAAAACGATTCATGCTTTGTTCATCGATACTTTCAGTCGTTAATTTCATCCTCTACCGTTTTTTTTTTCAGTCGATTTAGCGACTGTCCTGTGTCTGCCTTGTCGTTACCTTCTAGTAGTCATACGTACGAACTAGTTCGCGAATTTTTGAAACTTATACAATCTAGTGGCTTGTCATTCAATACCCTGTGCACTAATTTCAAGACACAATTTCAACCAGTGTTAGGAGAAATGGTTCAAATGGCTCTGAGGACTATGCGACTTAACTTCTGAGGTCATCAGTCGCCTAGAACTTAGAACTAATTAAACCTAAGGACATCACACACATCCATGCCCGAGGCAGGATTCGAACCTGTGACAATAGCGGTCGCTCGGTTCCAGACTGTAGCGCCTAGAATCGCACGGCAACTCCGGCCGGCTGTTAGGAGAACGTGACAGAGTCGTATAAATCCTGATTTGTGGATTCCCAGGGTCTTAACTGATAATAGAGTTTTTTGCGGTCATTTAGTAAGACGTGTCATGCGAAATCTTCAGTTCGTAATGAATATGTAGTTTCATGCAAACCAGCAACATTTTCTGCAGGGCTCAACCAGTGCAAGCTTAAATTTTAGGCTTAAATTTAGGCCTTTCCTGTCTACTATTATTCCGTTTAGTAATTTTAACGTTTTACGAAAGATATGCTCTGATTTATTCGGATCATATCTGCATAGTGTCCGAAACCTTAAAGCACAGTATGGTAGATGTGACTGTTGTTACACCCAATACCTCTAAACAATTAAAGGTATTGGGAGTGTAATCAATCACATCTACCGAAGGGCAGCACCCAGAATGGTACAGAGATATGGCCCAGACATTGGACTTGATGCAGGTATAATTTCTGCATTCAACTCAACTGATTATTAGCGGTAAAGTTTTACCTATCGCCATATCAGAAAACACTTATTTTTTACGAGCCATACTCATTATTGTTATTATTCTCATAATATTATTGTTACTATTGTCACTATTACCGAAAGCAGCAACATCAGAACATGTAAAACCGGTATTAACGCCATTAATTCACAGCATTATTTACTCACCTTCCAGTACAGGTACTGAAACGTCCGCTTTGAACAATTATACATGACTGGGCTTAAACTGACACTCAACATCTTTAGCGCAACGCAATCTGACTTTGAAAAATCCCTACAAAAGAATGGCCCTGACTAACATTAACCTATACGTTTCACAAATCACTTACCTCACAAAAATCTTGGTTACTCGGACTACTGCAATACAGCGAGCGCCACTACTGCCAGCTAAATAAAAGATTCAAACTACTGAAGGAACTAACTACTGATAGGCATAGTTAGCAAATGAAAGATGTTGATAGAGAAGAAACAATGTATTAACCTCAATAGTGTTCAAAAGTCATAATGTATACTGCAGTTCATGACATCCAGTCTTACAAATTTCAAAACTCCGCCATCTCTCTCCCCACATCCAGCACTGCTGGCGGCTCACCTCCAACTGCGCAACGCTACGCGCTGTTCACATCCAGCTGCCCAACACTACAATGGCAGACAACAATGCAAACTAGCCACAGACTGCACACAGCAGAGCCAGTGATTTTCATACAGAGCGCTACGTAACGTTGCCAATAAGAAAACATAAACAGCCTACTTACATAGCCCCCATGCTCCCTAGAAACATTTTACAAATTGTTTTGGTTCCCATATTGTCTGTTTCTATGTTTATCTCTGTCGTATTCGTTACTACAGAAATGCGATCTTTCTCTATAACTACTATTCTGCCAACGGTTGGCATACGGGTGGTGTCTGTTTTGGTCACGATTTACGTTGTAAGAATAGCCCTGTCGTGTATTATTTCTGTCATCGCGGAATTGTGACAGATGTGACCTGTAATTGTTGTGCTCCCGTTTTCGCGTTCCGCGATTGTCAGTGTCAATTTCCAGTTCTTGTAACAGTCCCTGAAAAGCTTCAATGTCGTCTTTGCAACGTCCTGCTAAAATAATATGTCGTAAATGTTCAGGCAGTTTGATTAAGCAAATGCGGATGAGTTCTGAGGGGCTGTATGGGTTTGACAGATACTGAATCTTGTGCAACATGTCTTCAAAATATTTCACAAGACTGGAAAATTCAGATTGTTCGAAATGTTTCATCATTATGATGCTATGTTTTACTCGGTCTTGTGTAGCTTGTGACCAATATGCTGAGAGGAAGGCATGATAAAATTCTCCTTCACTGTGGCAATCGTGAATTACCAATCGCATTCTTACGGCTGGTTCATTCTCTAAATAGCCACACATAAATTGTAATCTGTGCTCTATGACCAGTTGGGAGGAAAACAATGAGAGAATTGATGGAGCCACGCTTGTGGATGAATGTCGTTGCTAGAATTCTTAAATGTTTTGAATTTACGTGTAGTAATGAACAGCTTATAGTCAAAATCATCGTGTCGGCGAGTAGCAGATCGCTCATTGTTACGTCGTTTCTGCGGTTCCATCTCAAAATTCGGTGTACCTTGCCCATTTCTATAATAATTTTTCGAAGTGTCCTGTGTTATTATTTTGTGGTTGTTCCGTATTTCTATGTCCCTCTGCCCATACTGGAGCGCGAGTGTCCTCTGAAATATGTAATTCTTGTATTACTTGTGCCAACTGATCTTGTACTTCCCGGATTTCTCTTTTGTACAGTGTATTGATTTGATTTTGATTTTGTTTGAATTTTCTAATTTGTTCATATTCTTCAATGTCAGTGAAGGCTACAGGTCTTGTGTCATTCAGAGCATCATCTACCTTTTTAGATAAGTTAGTGAACTGATCTGAAAGTTCGGCTACGTTATCCGATTGTGAAATTATTTCCTCTGTGTGTTTTTCTGAACCAAGTTTCACAGTGTCCATTTGTGTTGAAATCGTATCTATTGTGTTCTTTAAGTTTTCCTGAGTTTTTGCAAATAGCATAACCGAATCGGTAGATGCAACTGAGTCAATTTTAGCTTGCAAGATCTCATGATTTTCATGAACAATAGGTTGCAGTTCTTTTATGGCTGCTTCGTGATTCTGTAATGCATTTTCATGACGCGAAAAAATAGGTTGGAAATCCTCACAAATTTGTGTTTTTACGTCATTACAGACTTTTTTGCATTTCGATTCAATGTTATGTAACTCAGTAATTAACTCGTGTTTCTTCAAGTGTGGTGTCTAACTTTTGAAGCTTTTGCTGTGTTTGTCTCTGATTTTGTTCCATTGTGTCTAACTGTTGCTGTGTTTGTCTCTGGTGTTGTTCCATTGTGTCTAACTTTTGAAGATTTTGTTCCATTGTGTCTAACTTTTGAAGATTTTGTCCCATTTGTTTCTGATTTTGTTCAAGCGTTGTGTCTAACTTTTGTAGCCTTTGTCCCATTTGTTGCATTAACTGTAATAACAGTGCACTGGTGTCTGAAACATGTTCCTCAGTGCTATTCGGCAGTGCATTTCAACTGGCAATATTCGCATTTTGAAAAGCAGAAAATGTGTCTTGATTTATTTGAGGAAACGGCGAGGACGCAAAACCTGAATCTACAGTATTTGCAAGGCTGTGTCCTGTCATTTTGGAATCCTGAGGCGAGCTGTTGCCGACCGATCGATCGATAATGCTTCCCTGTTCACTAATTGTTTCACTGCCTACATCATTATTTGCAGCCCGCTCCATTTCCCGATGCACAATTACCAAATTACTAATTTGAACATTAGTTAATTCATTACATGGTGGCGCTAACACACTGCTTTCGTCTTCACTGTCATTTCTCAGTTTACTTTGGAGTGTAGAATTACGTTTTCACACGCCATTATCGTCGCAATATTTCACACGACAACACAGGAAAGCACAATTTGAAGAGCAAAATAAGAAAACACATTAACATAACATTGAAAATAATATCTCGTTAATTGCAAGCGCAGTTGCGAAATACTTGGTGCAAATCTACATGCATGCCACAACTGTTTTCCTGTACAAGAATGAAAACTACAACTACAAAGGAAATTCTCTATATGATTACGCGCTAGCAATAAACAATAGCTACACTAATTTCACAAACTACAAGAACAAAATCAGAAGATTCCAGTGAGGTATCCTCGGCTAAGGGTCGACTTATGAAACGTCCCCTTTGAACAATTATACATGACTGGGCTTAAACTGACACTCAATATTTTTAGCGCAACGCGATCTGACTTTGAAAAATCCCTACAAAAGAATAGCCCTGACTAACATTAACCTATACGTTTCACAAATCACTTACCTCACAAAAATCTTGGTTACTCGAACTACTGCAATACAGCGAGCGCCACTACTGCCAGCTAAGTAAAAGATTCAAACTACTGAAGGCACTAACTACTGATAGGCATAGTTAGCAAATGAAAAATTATGATAGAGAACAAACAATGTATTTACCTCAATAGTGTTCAAAAGTCATAATGTATATTGCAGTTCATGACATCCAGTCTTACAAATTTCAAAACTAAGCCATCTCTCTCCCCACAACCAGCACTGCTGGCGGCTCACCTCCGACTGCGCAACGCTACGCGCTGTTCACATCCAGCTGCCCAACACTACAGTGGCAGACAACAATGCAAACTAGCCACAGACTGCACACAGCACAGCCAGTGATTTTCATACAGAGCGCTACGTAACGTTGCCAATAAGAAAACATAAACAGCCTACTTACAGTACTCAATCCATTTTAATACTGGTTGTCATTTTATATCCGCTGTTTCTTATGTATCTATGATACAAAAACGGTACTGCATATGTGAAACACTGGTCCAATGTAAGAGAGGGCTTGATGGACCTAATGAAATCATATTAAATAAATAGTAAAATAAATATTCGCAACGTAGCGCGTTTCCGAAGCGGGCCCGTCAGTACCGACATGAAGGCCATGGGTTAGTGTGGCTTTCGTGTCTTACCGACTTGCGTGCTGTAGACGCGTAAACCTGAACTGCAGCGACATAATTACCAAATGCGTCCAATCAGGTACAGCGTACTATTATTCTATATTTGGTTGCCGAAAGACATCCATCGGAGTGTGAAGAATGTGTATGGGGCAGCATGTCTATCGAAAAACATCGTTGGGAACAGTGCGACACGGTGTGTTATAGGTTGTTCGTGATAACTCACGTCCCTATATTGCACACGTAACGCAGAAGATAATGCCGACTCAAGTGGGAGACACTATTGTACTTCTCTCGCTATGCGATTACCACACCTTCGATCCCTTGGGGTGAAGGTTCGACGATTCCAGTCCGACTAGGACATGCGGCAGGCAAATAGGTACCAGAAACTTCTTGGCAGATTAAAACTGTGTGCCGGACCGAGACTCGAACTCGGGACCTTTGATTTTCGCGGGCAAGTGCTCTACCAACTGAGCTACCCAAGCACGACTCACGCCCCGTCCTCACAGCGTTACTTCCGCCAGTACCTCGTCTCCTACGTTCCAAACTTTACAGAAGCTCTCCTGCGAACCTTGCATAACTAGCACTCCAGAAAGAAAGGATATTGCGGAGGCATGGCTTAGCCACAGCATGCCAGGAAGTTTCATGTCAGCACAGAGTGAAAATCTCATTCCAGTGACGTACCTCTTCACGTAGCAGGACACCACGTTTTGCCAAACGGTTATCTTCAACCTAGTGCATCGGTGGCTTGAGTGCCTCAGTGTTCACGGCGATCTTGCCTTCATGGCGTACCATTTCTGCACTGTACGGCCTTTGCACTGAAAATTTTTTGTCACCCCTTATAACTTCTTGCTCGGTATCCGCACAGCTAGTTATCTCACAATTTTGCGCACTTCGTTTACTACTGGCCGCGCAATGAGATTAAATCTGTATTTCTTAAAGTTCACGTACAAATAAAGGACAAAGTCTTACCACAGTCACCGAGCGAGGTGGTGCAGTGGCTAGCACACTGGACTGGCACTCAGAAGGACGATGGTTCAATCCCGCGTCCGGCTATCCCGATTTAGGTTTTCCGTGATTTCCCTAACTCGCTCCAGGCAAACGCCAGGATGAGTCCTTTGAAAGGGCACGGCCGACCAAAATCCGATGAGACCGATGACCTCGCTGTTAGGTCTCTTCTCCCAAACCACCCAACCCCAACCCTTACCGCAGTCTGCACTGTTTGTTTGTGTGGTCGACGGTACTTACTGGCCGGCAGGACGGTAAAGACGCAAGGCTCGCTCTGGCTGCCCACGGCGTTCACAGCGAAGCAGAGCAGGTCGCCGTAGTCGGAGCCCGTGATCGGCGTGTAGGTGAGCAGCGACGTGGTGCCAGAGGCGCCGCGCATCCTGTAGCGCTCCTCCGGCACCGCGGGCAGCTGAGGAAACTCTCCAGACTCGGACGTCGACACCGCACCGCCACCTGCACCAAGTGCACATTCAGACAGAAGCAGTTTCACAAACGGCCATCAAACCGCTACAATTGTTGTGTCCACATCTGGTCTTCTTACTGCAAGATATTTTGTGGCTTTCATCTTTTCTAGCTTCTTGTGATTAAATGCGTAAACTATGTAGATAAAATGAGAAGGTATTTTAGAAACTCTTGCTTCAGTGTGCGCAGAAGAAGCGAAAATATAGATGGGGTGTAAAAGCAAACAGTCACGGCTATTAGAAGCATATTCTGAAGCGCTTAATCCTAGTATTCCCTAAATCTCCTCATATTGGCTCAACAGAAAATCTTCCTTAAGTAGTGAACGTAGTACTGACAGCACTTTAAATCTGAAAAGCGGCAGAATATCCATAGAGCTTGTGAACAAGAAGAATTCAGAGTTCCTGAACACGATGATCATGTTATTTTTCTTCTTCAATACGCTAGGGGTGGGGGGTGGTGGGTGGGGGAATTGAGGCAGTAGAGATGTAGTACACTGGTGAAGTAAAGCGCTTAGGCAATTTAGCAAAGCTGCACTTTTGCTCTACATAACTCAATGCAAGTGAAACACAAGGAGCAACAATAGGTGAAACTTTCCTGATGCTAAACGACATCTACATCTACATCCTCCTCTACTCCGCAAGCCACCTGACGTTGTGTGGCGGAGGGTCCTTTGAGTACCTCTATCGGTTCTCCCTTCTGTTCCAGACTCGTATTGTTCGTGGAAAGAAAGATTGTCAGTATGCCTCTCTGTGGGCTCTAATCTCTCTGATTTTATACTCATGGTCTCTTCGTGAGATATACCGCTTGATTCCTCGGTGAAGGTAAGTTCTCGAAACTTCAACAAAAGCCCGTATCGAGCTACTGAGCGTCTCTCCCGCAGAGTCTTCCACTGGAGTTTATCTATCATCTCCGTAACGCTTTCGCGATTACTAAATGATCCTGTAACGAAGCGCGCTGCTCTCCGTTGGATCTTCTCTATCTCTTCTATCAATCCCATCTGGTACGGATCCCACACCGGTGAGCAATACTCAAGCACTGAGCGAACAAGCGTACTGTAACCTACTTCCGTTGTTTTCGGATTGCATTTCCTTATGATTCTTCCCATGAATCTCAGTCTGGCATCTGCTTTACCGACGGTCAACTTTATATGATCATTCCATTTTAAATCACTCCTAATGCCTACTCTTTAATAATTTATGGAATTAACTGCTTCCAGTTTATGACCTGCTATATTGTAGCTAAATGATAAAGGATCTTTCTTTCTAAGTATTCGCAGCACATTATACTTGTCTACATTGAAAATCAATTTCCATTACGTGCACCATGCGTCAATTCGTTGCAGATCCTCCTGCATTTCAGTACAATTTTCCACTGTTTCAACCTTTCGATATACCACAGCATCATCCGCAAAAAGCCTCAGTGAACTTCCGATATTATCCACAAGGTCATTTATGTATATTGTGAACAGCAACGGTTCTACGACACTCCCCTGCGGCACACATGAAATCACTCTTACTTCGGAAGACTTCTCTCCATTGAGAATGACATGCTGCTTTCTGTTATCTAGAGACTCTTCAATCCAATCACACAATTGGTCTGATAGTCCATATGCTCTTACTTTGGCCATTAAACGAACAACGGTAGACATCGGCTGGAGTATGAAGAATGTGTATGCGGCGGCATGTCTATCGAACAACATCGTTGGGGAACAGTGTGACAAGGGCTGTTACAGCTACAGGATAGCACACGTTCCATGAAGAAGAAACATGAACAGAATTCACGTACCTGCATTTTGTGACGTGTTTTCCTACTGGTTAACGTAGTAGGCCTCAACTTGCAATCTAAAAATATTTCGAGCCTCGAGTACGCCTTAAAACCTACATATCCACCGTTACCCTGGACCACACGTTTTTTACAGAATGTTACAGGTATAAGTGCAGGTATTTCTGTTGATGGTTGCGGGAAATCACATCAATATTTACTTAATTTCCAGACTGATAATTATAGCTGTTACAAGTTGTATGTTTTGAGGATGATTAATAATTCCAAGAATCTGTGGCACAAACAAGACTTTAATGTTTAATTCCCCTGGGCAGAAGGTCAGGTATTGAAGTGTTGGTGCCTGGACGCAAAACGGTTAATTTATAATGACAAGTGTAGTTCACTTCATGGTGCAGTTACGACCGTGCACAAAAGAAAGGTAGTAAATTATATGATGCGTGTGCGAGACGACTGTTAGATACAGAGAAAAAAACAACTAAAACACTGTCGTCGGTATATATTATGGTACCAATAATCAGAATATCGATACATCTACCCCTAACAGCCCCTAGCAGGGAAAAAAATGTCTGATGAATCTAATGTACATCTATACAACACATCATTGACTAAAACAACACTTACTGTGCCAGACTGGTTGTAAATCCTACAGATACAAACAACAAAGTGTATTTATACAAATTTTATGATATGTACAGAGAAGACCAAAAGACCCATATGTTGATTCCTATCTCTGCTGTACAGTTTTATTAATCTACACTCTACACAATTTACATTTAGACAATAAGTAAATGCTTATGTGCTTGAAAATGAAATCACTCACCTTTCGTAATTTCAGTAAGAACGGTGTAAAAATTATGCAGCCAGTTTCTTGTGCAAGGATAAAACTTTCTTTGAATCGTTACCTTCCCCAAATATTTACCAAAGCTTAGTTATAGCTTCTTCGGAATGAGTGGTATCAAACTCCACTGCTGAAAATTCAGTATTTACGTGTTTAGGATGTACTCGACGTGGAATATGGATCGAAAATTTGTGTATGCGTACATGTCATTTAGTTCAACGGACAATAAAATTTTAAAAATAAATTGTCTTTAGTTCTCTCAAAAGCCGCGTGAGTTCCATTCCCTTAAAACTAAAAGAGCACCTGCCATCTCTAAATATAGTATCTCGGTGAAA
The DNA here is from genome assembly GCF_023864345.2 of Schistocerca serialis cubense. NCBI lineage: Eukaryota > Metazoa > Arthropoda > Insecta > Orthoptera > Acrididae > Schistocerca > Schistocerca serialis. The sequence goes on along the minus strand of NC_064642.1, from coordinate 436,078,857 downwards.
TAAAATAATAAACATCATTTTCTCAAAGCTACACCACTAATCAGTTTTGTGAATAATTACAAAAAATGACTTCGCTGTTTTCATTAATTACTTATTGGTCTTTCTTGGTGACATAGCTATGTGTTGATTTTATTCGATGTCGGACGAAAGTAGTAAAGCTTTCAACGTTCTGCTTGCCGTTTTAGTCCGTTTCTGACCAGACTCCATTTAACAGCCAGAATACTCAAAGTCAGCTCTCTATAACGTAGATTGTTACGATTTTTTAGGTTTAGGCGTCCTTCCATTTGCGGAAGTCCTAATACGCACGGAAATTTCAGATTATTCTAATTTTCGTGTACGCTTAAAAATTCTATGTGCATCTTCAATTGTAAGAAGATAGATCCTCTAACTGTAATGGTTCTGGAGTGGCATCTCTGGAAATACAGCTTCACCCTATTTTTTTCATCAGAGGCAACTCATCAGTGGAGTATACACCCGCACATCAACTACCTGAAATGCAGAAATTTGATTTATCAAAATATCGGTAACAAGAAGACGCCACTCCTTCTCTTTCCGCCTTTGTTAACAATTTCGCATAAGTCTAGGAACATTTGTGACACCATACTATACTTTTCCTACTTAATAGCTGTTCTCGTTTACCCAGCAGAATTAACCTACTCAGTTCCCGAAGTACATACAGCTTCACTTTTCCAACCTAATGTCTCTTACCGTTTACCCGTCGTACTTAAACTATTCATATGTCGAAATCACTACAGAGTCACCCATTTACTTCGTCCACTTCCTGAGGGTGACAAAAGTGATGTGGTACTCAATTTTTTAAATGACTTTCATGTAATGACTTCAGGATTCCTGTTCACAGTAATAAAATATTTGTTTGGGTCCCAGAGAAAGCAGGAGATAGTTTCTAACATTTTGAAACTTTTATGGTACTTTTATACTATACTCTGCTTTGCATTTAGGGAATGTAAAATGCTACGCGTGGTTTTTGAAGAGTTATTGTTTATCTTCACACTTCATTGAGAAATCGATTTCTGACATTAAGACGGTAAACAAACGCTGGATGAGGAACAGGTAATCAATTTATTCGCTAGGATGGAAAGCTGAGTAAGCTAATCACACATAATAACGACTTCTTGACAAAGGGAGGACAGTGTACCACAAGATAGATTAATTTCCTATTCCAGTGTTACAAAGGTTCCACCTAATTACCCCTACACATATGATCTGGAGGTAGGCACACGACTTTAATACTCACATAAGGAAATGTAATAATGAAATCAGTTCCCGTAATGCAACTATTATATAAAATCAGTCGAAAACTGAAAGCTAATGCTTCTAAATAATAGCTTAACTGAAACACGGAGCAAATGAAACGGTGTTTTAGTGTAAGTATCACAATCTACACTTACATCTGCATAATTACTCTGTAATTCACACTTAAGTGCCTGACAGAGGCTCTCGAAAATACCCGGGAAAAATGAACATTTAAAATTTTCCTTAAGACCTATGATTTTCCTTATATTACTGCGATAATCATTTCTCCCTATGTAGGTGGGCGTCAACAAAATATTTTCGCATTCGGAGGAGAAAGTTGGCAATTGAAATTTCGTGAAAAGTTCTCGGCACAATGTTTTGGCAAATAGCCACAGTTAAACTAGGTGAAATGTTTTAATTGTACCTCTACAAAAGCAGCTGTTCAAAGTAATAGAAAGTTCCTGGAAAGTGTAAACACAATGAAATAATCACTAGCAATTCTGGCAAAAAGGGTGAACGAAAATATCAAAAAATGCTGCCACGAATGCAGAATTGATTTCCATGGTTACGGACTAAATAATTGGAACCCGGTAAACGGAGACGCACGGATAATTCACATAAACTAGTAGTAGCAGTATACTGGTTCAAAAACTTGTGACACTAGCTTGAAACAGAACTGCACGATTGACACATCGGCGTCCAACAGCACTCTGTGAACGCTAAGAACCAAGTGCCTTGAACGGAAATAATCACTGCGGGGAACCAGTGTCGGAGTACTCTATCCTCGTCTTGTTAGAACCATTAGTCTAGACTACACAACCGTTTTCTCGGAAGGGGAATGCTAGCTTACTGTATGCAATTCCGCGGTACATTCACTCAGCTGGGTAACGGAGTCACTTTCGAAAGTGCCCTACGTGTCATCTTCAGGCCACAAAAACGTCAGGAAGAACGTCGAAACTTTTCTCAAAAAAAAACATTATTGTTAAGCAAATAATTTCCTCTTCTCACTTTAAAGGTTTCTGTGGTAATTAAACGGACGACTTCAAAACAATCATGTCATTGGGGAATGCTCCCTACATACAGTCAGAGAATTCAGAGATCTCATTTTCGTTAACGATAAAATTATTATGAGTAGTTGTGCCGGATCAATTCTGTCTCCTTGTCGAATGAGGCAGGAAATCTCACAATGCAATAGTACTGTTGCATAATTTTGTGTGAAAACGATGGGGAAGGTAACTCAGGTCTGTTTGTACTGAAACATGACGGATACTTAGCATTCCGTTGTGAATACAGTTTAGACAAATGCTAATCTATACGCATCCCTGTATTTCCGTAGCTTTTAGATGATTCTGTTGTAATGGTGTACAGAATGTTTTCTGGCCATTGTAAGACCATACAAAAATTGAAACAAAACACGTATCATTCCTCCATTCCTCTTAAAAAAAAAGAAAGAAAGAAAGAAAGAAACCATTGCAGTATTATTCATGCAGCGCAGCAGTCAATCTCGGTAATATCGTAGGACGCGTGTCCCATGATGGGATATGATATAATAAACACCTAACAGAAATCTAGTGTGTCCTGAGTTCAAAACTAACTAAGTGCATAGAGATAACGTCAGATACAGCACAGAAAGTTCTTCAGATATTGTTTCAGCACATGCTTCATGAAACACCCATGAGACGTATATTGAAGTACCTTAAGGAACAATGATATTTCGAGCATGGAGACAAGGAGCACAACTAGTTTTCGGGATACAGAGTATCCACGTGCGTAGTCTAACGATGACAAGTTTCGTTGGCTAAATGATATCGTTAACGAAATAAGAAACAAAAATTTTTCTGCAGAAGGCAAGTTGGAAATATATTTCCTATACACAATTAGAACCGTTTTCTACATCTCCATTACAAACCATTGTGAAGTGCACGGCAATGGGTACTTGAAATTGTACCAGTTATCATGGCTTCACTGATCTCTTCACGTGAATTATCATTCATTAACAGTAATATTTTATTCTAATCGCTAGTAATACATTCTGAATCCTCATCATTTTCTATAAAGAATTTTCAGATCAGTTAGCTCTCATTCTAATTTGTAATATACCATGCATCTCTGAAACAAAAAGCTGTTTCCAGCACTGGTCACAACTGTCTGCAAGAATGGCAGCAGAAGCAATAGATGAATATATCATCCATTATTATTGACATCCAGCTGCTGTCCAATTTCTAGAACGTGTTATGATGCCAAATATAATGAAGTGCCTCAAACAGAACGACTTCCTCCCTGCGAGCTACCAAGGATTTATAAAACATCAGTTTTCGGCATCCATCAGTCCATGATTCAAGGCAGCAAGGTAGTCGCGTATATACGGTATTTCTTGACTGTCCAAAAGCAAAAAGATTTTTTGGTAGGGAGGACGCAGCATGTTATCTTGGATGGAGAGTAATCTGCAGAAGCAGAAGTAAGTTCAGGTGTACCTCAGGATTGTACAAGAGGAATATTGCTGTTCATTTTATACGTCAATGACCCGGAAAACGTAAACAATGACTTCAGACTTCCACAAATTATGCCGTTATCTACAAAATACGTATGAAAAGTTCAGTGAATGGTTCCACACGTTAAAAATCGCGCTGGTTTGGATGTGGTGCCCACGCCTACGTATTTAGAGACATGTCAGCAAGTAGAAACCACCGAAATGAAGCAACAGTGCAAACTGCGACCAAGCTAACGGAGTCAGTGTGAGAACTCTTGTCACTGCAAAATTGACAACGCGTTAACGTAAGGTTTTTCTCCAAGTTAGGAAAAATGAAAAAGACTCATAGACTGTTAGTGCAAGTGTGCGGTGTTAAAGCTGTGAGTTTAAAGTGCGTATTTGAGTGAATTAAACACTTAAGAGATAGATAGGAAGTTATAGAGTGTGGGCCGCGTTCGAGATGACCACCAAAACGCACAACCCCAGACGACACCGCACAAGTGCGTCGGGTACATGCAGATGATCGGCGGTTGTCCATACGAATGTCAGCAGAAGAGCTGAAGATAAGGAAAGGCACTGTAGCTACTGTCCTTCAGTTTTTGGTAACTGTCATGAAAACAGATAAAACCTAGTGCTGCCAATACCATCCACACACAAAGTGACAGTCAGTGACTTAGTGTTCATCGTTTCCCCGCTTCCCAAAAGAAATTGACTAAATCTAATATTAAGGACTTGACCACATTTTTCGACTGCTAGGGCTTGATCTACCACGAATTCCTACTCGAGGGTCAAGCTGTCAACGCAGAACTTTAGAAGAAAGTTTTGAAACGGTTCCTGCAACGCACCCAGTGCTTTCGGCAAGAGTAGCGCCGGAGCGGACAGCGCAGTTTCCTCCGTGAAAAAGACCCCCGTCCGTTCGCCCTCTGCTGACAGTCCTGACCGCTCTTAAACACCCTCTTACTCTCCAGATTTGGCGCCGGCAGACTACTTTTTGGTTCCTCGACTTAATTTAGCACTAAGTGGCCCACTCTTCGCAGGCATTGCGGATATCCAGCAACGCGTGACAACCATGCTTCGAGTGATTCCACAAGAAGCGTTTTACAGAAACTTTCCTTCAGTTTTACAAGAGATATCAGATTTGTATTGTAGCTAATGGTGATTACACTGAAATCCAATAAGGGTATTATTTTTATAACTTCTGTTTCCTTTATTTTCTGACATGATACACAGAACTTTTCAGACGCACCGTGTATAATTAAACCATGTCTCAGTTAAACTGCGTGAATAGCCTGTGAGATGTTGATAATATCTCACTGTGCTGCAAGTATTAACTTACTTTCGATGTGTAGGCATGGAAAGTTGTGTATTGCACAGAATGAAGAATAGTACAGCCTAAGACTAGAACATCTGTGCATCGTAGTGGTGGTTAATAAACTAATACAAATACCTGGACATAAGGATTATTCAACGAAGGACAGCACGAATACCAACGTTTATTTTACTTACGACAGAGTGTCAAGAAAATGCTGAAAATCTGAATCGGTAGCTGGAGGATAAGAATCAGTTACCCCAGGAAAGCTCCATACAAGTAAACAAGAACTGGAATTAAGTAAAGGATCTAGAAATACGTTTCAGTCACTTTACTTACTTCTCCCGTATTGGCCGAGAATGCCAGATTAGACTAATTACCGCGCGTATTCAAGCGATAATTTTCCTGGTGCACACAAAGCCTTTGGAACGGAGGGAAACCCAGGCACTTGCCATAATGCCAAGTACCCTCTGCCATGTATTCCACAGCGAGTTTTTGAATATATATGTCGTTTTTACTGCACACCACCAACACAATAAGATATTTAATTTTTCCTGCCTTAGTTCTAGAATCCTAATTTATTTATGTATCTTCATGTGTGATGATTTACATCTACTCAACAGTTTGAAAGGGCCACGGTATTATCTCGAATATTTCAGTCGTATCCATTTCCTTTTGTTCCTCAACTATTGTATTTCTAATGAACAATTTGTGGATTGTGTTAGTTTGTTGAGTATATACTTATCTTATTGGTATATAGTCTCACAACTGACATACTTAACTACGATGAAAATTACTAGTCATATTTGTCATAGGCTTGAGGTATGAGCAATAATGAGAGATGAAAGAGAGTAGCTGCTGGTGCGAGGGTATGGAAGGAAGAGAATGTGCAACCTCTACAAAAAGTGACAAGGAATATGAATATCCGTTTATGACAGTGCACAATGAGTAAATGTGCATTAAAGGCTGCATGACGAGGCCTGATAAAAGGAAGAATAAGCGGGAGGAATACATGATAGATAATCATTTTAAAGTCACACGCCAATACGGTTATGTAACGGCAAAATGGCTAGTGTCATACAAAGATGTGGAGAGGCAAAATTATGTAACGACCATTATTTTTATCAGTATTTTCCGTGTAGTCCTTTCCTCACCGATTCTAGAACCTTCTCATTCCTTATCTTATCAGTCCACCTCATTTTCAACATTCTTCTGTAGCAGCACATCTCAAATGATTCGATCCCTTTGTGTATGTATATGACAGATTAAAATCATGTTGTTACTTATCAGAATACTTACATCAACTTCAGTTTATCGTTTTCGTATTTCATCGGCCACATACATGTTAAAAAGGATAAGTGGTATTCTGTGCCCCTCTCAGCAGGTTTTTCTGCCATCACCGTAAATTTAAATTCGTAATAAATATTTCAATGTGCTTAGCATCCTTTGTGTGAAATATTTCGATACCATAGGGAGATCCACTGACTATACTTCCACCACTACCCCGCAGTTATTTATCCAGTGGATACGGGTACAGATACTGTCAACACTGGTACCGTAGTATGTACCCACTTCAGGACGTTGTTTTCCTCTCTGTGTGACAATCTTCCAGCAGACACATCACCTAATTTGCTTCCCAATGTTTTCTGCATGGTCATAGCTGCCCCGCAAAGGTGGACTACGCCTCTCAGTGTAGTCAGTCCACACTTCGACACGTTACCTTCTGCCCATAGGAACATAAAAACTGATAGCTTGCTTGTGCCACGCATATTTGGAGGTACTAACCAACCTAAAAACATACTACTTGTAAAGCTTTAACTGTCAGTCTGCAAATTAAGTACATAGTGACGTAATGTTGTTCAGTATATTATTGTCCTCACTCATCAACAGAAATATCTGCACCTCTACACCTAACACCTCAAATGTTTTTTGTTTTTTTTTTTTGCAAATGTCCTGTAAATTATCGATTCACATATAGGATTTGGAACACAAGCTTATTTTGTCTTTTTTGATAAGAGGAGCCACGTTTTCTGCTCCTGTGGCAATATTTTCATCTCAGAGTAACATCTAACCAAAACGTTCACTGTTATTAACTGTATATGTTCCAATCTCTTCCTCTGTAACTTTTATCCTCTACAGCTTCCTATAGTACAAAAGAAAGTTACTCCCAGGTATCTAAATATATGTCCTGATAGTAGTTTCCATGGGTTTCTTTCCTCGTCGATTCTGTGGAGTATCTAGGTACTTCAAAACACATCAACATACATAGTTTTCCCCATCCTTCTGTTTCACTACATCAGAAACACGTAGATTCTCTTCTTTTACAGTTGTCCTTCTGTCTACAATTCTCTTCTGTACGTATCTGTGCCTCAGATCTTTATACTCAGTCTGTTTGTCAAGTTAGGGTCTAAGTGAAATACCTAGACGTTATTTGATGAAGAAAATCCTCATTGTCTGTGTTATTCGGCCTCTTTAAACCTTCTCGCTCCATCAGCAGTGCGTTATTTTGCTTCCAGGACACAGAATTGCGCTTGCAGAATATTATGCAACTAACTAATGAAATGGTTTGAGAGACCTCACGCTATTCTCCGGAAACTTTCAGATAAAATTTGAGATTTTGGACTGACAATCGGAAGAATCGATGTTAAAATCCTGTGTCTTGTAATTTTGCTGCAGGTTTGTCGTGATTGTTCTGAATCAGATAGATTCATTTCGAGAATCCACTTACTCTAGCACATAAACATTTAGTAACTGGATAAGTGGTTGCAAATGTAAATTGTGGCCTTGGTATAGGTGAATGATGATGATGTTTGGTTCGTGGGGCGCTCAACTGCGGAGTCATCAGCACCCATACAAACTCCCAAGTTTCACACAGTGCAATTTTTTTGCACAGTCCAATCGAGCCACTGTAACGATTCACGCTCAGGACGAAATTATGAGGACAAGAGAAACACCCAGTCCCCGGACATAGAAAAGCCCCAACCCCGCCGGGAATTGAACATGGGACCCATGGTCCAGAGGGAGCAATACTAGCCACTATATCACGCTCTGAGAACGGCACAGGTGACCGGATGTATAACAGCGTAATACGGCAAAGGCAATCAAAATGAAGAAGGACCCCCAGAAAAGCAAGGACGAACACCAATACTTTTGCAAAAGCACATGATGAGTAGAATTAGCTGGCTGTGAATGATAAATCCCCGCAATTAAACCGAGACGCAATTTAAATAGGTTGCGTACCACCCAACTCAGTGGCTGAATTGATGACATAAGTTTACTTCTCGCAAACGCACGGAGTGTGGGGGACTGCTGCAGTGTTGACTGGCAATTATGAAACCAGATCAACCTCTGCACATTGCTCTAAGTCAGAGAGATCTCTCTCAGTTGCTACCTAAAGTGAAGAGCATTCTCTATGGGATCCACGAAGTAAGTGTACTCTTAAACGTCACTGCAGCAAGTGTGTTATGTCTGTTCGAAACTTATCTGGTTTTGCCAGCATAGGAATATCACCTATCAATCGTAGCTGACGCTGTGAATTCTGACCAGTAATAATATTACAAACGAATTTAACCATTTATTATTCTCACAGGTTTTGTCATGTTATGGGAAGAATAGCGGAAAATCTCTCCTGATACATGACAGTTTTTGAATCCCAGCCAATAAGAAAGCCTTGAAAATAGGGATATTTGAGATAATTACAGACCCCTAGCGTTCACCTTCTGGTCTCAGACCTTCTGTGTTTTTCACTTGGTCTTCAGATCTCATCTAGGCAAAAGATTCCTCCTAGTATCTCACACAACCCAGACTTATGGATCTTAGTCCACCCTCTCCTACGCTCCTGCTGTGTGGACATAGGAGACGATTATTTCCCTGTTAGATATCTGTGTGGGGATGGCTTTTAGCACCAAAAAAGTGTATGACAGTCCTAAATTAACTTTCCTATCGTGAGACAGCAAAAGAAAGCCCCCAAAGCTGCAGAAAGTAACAGGTTTCCCTCTCACGGTAAGAAAGGGAAAAGAGAAGACCAAGTAATTAATAGTGCATTGTTTGACACTGTTGAATACTGTCGGCAATTATCTTGTAACATTAAAAACTGACTATCTGGATGAGCATATTACATAATGAAGGTAGTTTGCATGACTTTGGGCATGAACTAGCATGTACGTGTAGGAGAGGCAGTTTCAAACATCAACTCGAGAAAGTAAAGTTATATAATTAAATTCTTTTTGTTGGCAAGTATATGTTTGCAGTCTTGATACGTATCCAATTCGTCACCTCAAACTATTATAGATTTCCACTAATGGAGTCATTGATAAAGTGTAGATGGTCTACGGCATTTTGTTTTAACCTCTCTAACAGCATGCTATGGCGCTATGAGAGAGGTAAAAACAGCGCCCAGGGCTGCAGAAACTAAAAGGTTTTCCTCAATACAAAAGAGGAAAAGCACAACAATTATATAATAGGGCAATCATTCACAGTAGTGAATACTTTTGGCAGTTTTCCTGTACCGTAAAAGAGATGAGGGTATTACACATTTCATTAACTACGACGTAACATTAGGAAAGATAATCAGGAAGTATTATCCATCAACTTGAAAAAATAAAGTTACATACTTAAGTTACTGTTTGTTGGCAAGTACACGTCTGCAGTCTGGGTATGTATCCAAGTCCTCACCCCAAACTACTACGCCGGCTGAAGTGGCCGTGCGGTTAAAGGCGCTGCAGTCTGGAACCGCAAGACCGCTACGGTCGCAGGTTCGAATCCTGCTTCGGGCATGGATGTTTGTGATGTCCTTAGGTTAGTTAGGTTTAACCAGTTCTAAGTTCTAGGGGACTAATGACCTCAGCAGTTGAGTCCCATAGTCCTCAGAGCCATTTGAACCCAAACTACTACTGATTGCCACTAGCGCAGTCTCTGATATAGTGTAAATGGTCTGCGCCATTTTGTTACGGCTTCTCTAAGGGCACACTGTTGCACTGTGGTGCTGGTGTTTCATTGCTTACCAGGACTGAAGCACCGTACCTGCTAACTAAAAAACCTTAAGTATGTAACCTGTTTCTTTTGAGGATGTTAATATACGTTTCACTATGCAGATTTATAGTCAAGGCATGTTGACTGCTTGTCACATATGGTATATCAAGACACACGTATGAACGGAGAGTTAGTATCTGAGTGCAACTGATGGAGTTATCGTGGTAGGGTAGTTCAACAAACACAGAGTTTCAGGCTGAACAAAACCATCCAGAATGCATGTGGCTATGGAGTCCGTACCAACTGACGACACGGACGGGGCGATGGCGTCGGCGGCGCCGTCGGCAGGCGCGCTGCTGTTGAAGAACCAGCGGAAGAAGAGCGGCGGCGGGTGCGCCCTGACGCGGCACAGCACCCTGGCCACGTCGTGCGCCGGCACCGCCAGCGTCGCCGGCTGCTCCGGCGCGCACACCGGCCTGACTGCAACAGGTTAACCACAGCAGCACAGTAGTCTCCATCAAAAGCGACGAGGAAAGCGCCAGGCGGCGCTGATCGGGTATCCCCAAACACACAGTGAAATTACTGAGGGTAAGCATTGTGTCAATGGAGCGATGAAGGAAATGTTAGATAGTTATAGCTGATTACGTATGTAGCCACAATTGCAATTTGGAATAGACGATTATGGGATCTGGTAATAATCAGATCTTTCTACACTACTGGCCATTAAAATTGCTACATCACGAAGATGACGTGCTACAGACGCGAAATTTAACCGACAGGAAGAAGACGCTCTGATATGCAAATGATTAGCTTTCCAGAGCATTCGCACGAGGTTGGCGCCGGTAGCGACACCTACAACGTGCTGACATGAGGAAAGTTTCCCACCGATTTCTCATACACAAATTGCAGTTGACCGTCGTTGCCTGGTGAAACGTTGCTGTGATGCCTCGTGTAAGGAGGAGAAATGCGTACCATCACGTTTCCGACTTTGATAAAGGTCGGATTGTAGCCTATCGCGATTGCGCTTTATCGTATCGCGACATTGTTGCTCACGTTGGTCGAAATCCAATGACTGTTAGCAGACTATGGAATCGGTGGGTTCAGGAGAGTAATACGGAACGCCGTGCTGGATTCCAACGGCCTCGTACCACTAGCAGTCGAGATGACAGGCATCGTATCCGCATGGCTGTAACGGATCGTAAGCCACGTGTCGATCCCTGAGCCAATAGATGGGATCGTGGTCAACGCAAATTGGGAGCTTGTATTCGTTATCGGCATACTGGCGTATCACCCTGCGTGATGGTATGGGGTGCCATTTGACATATGTCTCGGTCGGTCACCTCTTGTTCGCATTAACGGCACTTTCAACAGTGGACGTTACATTTCAGATGTGTTACGACCCGTGGGTCTACCCTTCATTCGATCCCTGCGAAACCCTACATTTCAGCAGGATAATGCTGTACCGCATGTTGCAGGTCCTGTACGGGCCTTTGTGGATACAGAAAATGTTCGACTGCTGCCCTGGCCAGCACATTCTCCAGATCTCTCACCAATTGTAAACGATTGGTCAATGGTGGCCGAGCAACTGGCTCGTCACAATACGCCAGTCACATCTCTTGATGAACTGTGGTATCGTGTAGAAGCTGCATGGGCAGCTGTACCTGTACACGATATCAAATCTCTGTTTGACTCAATGCCCAGGCGTATGAAGGCCGTTATTACGGTCAGAAGTGGTTGTTCTAGGTACTGATTTCTCAGGATCTATACACCCAAACTGCGTGAAAATGTAATCACATTTCAGTTCTAGTATAATATATTTGTCCAATGAATACCCGCTTGTCATCTGCATTTCTTCTTGGTGTAGTAATTTTAATGGGTAGTAGTGTAGCATTTTCATAGTCTGAAAACATCCTCATCGTCGCCGTGTATGACTATCTCTATGTTAGAAGCATTTTAACAACTATATTCGTGACAGATCCAAAACAAACATCATTCAGTATCAAGAAAGTAAAATTATCACAAAAATATTAGGACCATAATTTGAGATTGGAATTTGAATGAAAAACAAATCTTAGTTACGGAAAAAAGTAGGTTCACAGGAGACGCTGAATAAAGTTACACTGTCACCTATATGAAATGTAAACATCATGACCCCTAAAAATGCTCTGAAAATAGCTTTGTCGATGGAAACCAAATCAATTTTCTGACAGAAGTCAGTGAAGACATAAAAGAGATTGATATTCATGAAGCAATCATTAAAGATGTAACTAAGTTTATAAACCTATTCACAAATCCTAAATGATTGAGAAGCTACTACCCGAAAAAGCTCAGAATGGATGCAAGAACATAAAAAAGAAATACTGTCAATGAATTATGAGGTATTCGTAGGAAAAGAAGAAACAACGTACTAAATACGTTATAAGGCAGTCACTACTTGGACCTCAATTGCTGCTGAGGTAAATCACAAGATATAACAGTTTAGATTGAGCTCCCATATATGCCCCATTTTGTAACAGTAAGAATGATAAATGCAGAGAGAGAAGTTGTAATAGCAAAATATTCACATCTACTCATAGAATGTTGGTATGAAAGGTGATACCAGACACGAATACTTTTCCAACGCTGTAGTTCTAACTCACGAGAAATGGAGCAACGAATATTTAAAGAGCTACTTGCCCGTTAATCTTTTCCATTGGTGGTGGATATATTCAAAGAATTCTTTACTAGTAGCCTCGAAAATATTTTTTTTACAAGGGAAGCGAACAAGCTCAGTTCTCAAACCCAATACATCATATATAGGTTGCCAATGAAGCTAAACAGGGAAATAACGAATTTCATTTACACATTTGTTGGCTACGAGAGAGGTTGAAACTACAAAATCCATGAGGACGAACAAATAGAATATTATTACATCTGTGTGTTCAACAATATATACGACATTAGGGTTAATCTTTAAGCATTACATCTAGCGACTGAAAAGTTCAAAATTGAGAAAAGTTTTAGGCAAGGCGTTTCACTTTTGCCAAAACTGTTTTGCGGAAGCTTACAAGACGTATTCAAATATTTAAATGTGAATTTAGAGGTAATCGCGTAAACCTTTCTTATGTGAACAACCATTAGTTGGCAGATGACATTCTTGTGCTGAACAGAGCAAGTATGTCAACAATACTGACGATTAATTACAGTAACACCAATGTAATGTACAATCATTATGCTGACAGTATAATAGTAAAGAATAATGACGGAGTTACACTAATACTTGAGTAATTTGCTCACTTAGTGCACATGAAAAGAAGTGGAAGGACGCGTACAGGAGTAAACTTCTAGTATTGGGTCAGAAATTGATAATAATGTTGACGATGATAACATGTCTCTGCAATTAAACTACAGAAATGAATAAGAGAGACACTTGGAAAATACGCTCTTTCATAGATTTTAATTAGTAGTTAACGCACTGTGCATTTTAAAACAATAGTTACTCAACCAACGTGAAGCAGTAAGAATGACATTATGATGATGAAATGGGTATCCAAAAATCTAATAATCATCTCTATTGTGTTTGGCTTTACAGATTTCTGATGTTACATACGTCTATAACAATTATGTTTGATTAGATAATTCTCATATTCATCATCTTCACATTTGTAGTTGACTATTATCTGTCATGGATAAATACAGAGGCCCCCATAATGTATTCCACCTTCTCCTCAGTTATCCTATCTTGTTTCTCAATCGTCTCTTATAAACGAGTATCTTCGGTACTTCGTTCTTGGTCAGCTTAGTTAATTATTATTTCCATGGGTTCTGCTTTCCAAGATATAATGTCAGCTTGCTTCAATCCCATGATTACAAATTCATAATTAATTTCAATGTGAAAATCTTTTAAGTTTCACGCAATAGAGGATGAATCTCCTAAACTTCGTGTAGCGTGACTTGAACATTTGCTGTATGGTACATTTCCAAACATATAGCTGAGTAACCCATTAGAAGCCAGAAGCTTGCAGGTTGCCTACCTTCATTACTATAGCTCACACAATATATATGTTGCTTTTTATTTGTCAAGAAATCTGCTGACAGTGTCTTAGCACATTATAATAAGACAACCTCATACAGAAGTGATACTTAATGCTAATCGACATCACTATCCATGTGTTTATTTAGTAGCTAAGAGGACAGTATGAAAGAGGTAGCTCTCCTTGCACTGTACATGTATCATTCGATTGATAATAACACGCAGGATCTTTGCTGAAATAGCATCATCTTTTTATCGTGATAACACCTGTATGAATAAGATGTCTTTTAACAAGTACTTTCAAGCTGTGGAGCAACATACTCACAAGATTTCACGATAATTCCTTACTGAATCATATCGCTGTGAGACTACATCCCTTATTATGGGAATGTGTCTACAAAGGGGACATATTTTTTCCATGTCGTCAGTCATTTTATTGGTCTCGAGACTGTGGACGAAGGCTTAATTAATTAGGTTGTCTAAAAATAGCGTTTCATAATTGTCCATTATTGACACTAAGAATGCGATGGTTACCACCACAGTGGCTAAGAAAGTTTGTTTATTTAAATCATTGTATTGCAGATAATACTGAATTTAGACGTTTATAATATCTTCGCGGCGCAGGTGAGAGACAGAAAGCCGCTGACACCAAAGGCAGTCGTGCACAGGCGCCATCTCTTGCAATAGATGTTATGGCAGCAGAGTATAGAGGAGAGAAGATTGGTTTTCCTCTTTGGACATATGTTCAAGTTTGTAATAAGGTGTTGGAGAATGAGAATGGAATAATTCAATAACAAATCCAAGCAAAGGAGACAAAATCTGTAGATATAGAACAAGGGCTAATTTTCTTTAAAATCTCCTGTATTACTTCTATAAATCTACTACCTTAAAAATAAAAATTTTGTATAGTCATGACAGGCGTGTTGTCACGCCAGAAGAAAGATAAGAAGGAAAAAAGAATGGAGAATTCATAATACCAAAGTTTAGCATGCTAAGAACTTAATGATGGCACGAGTTTCATCTTGCACAGACTATATCCGACCTATAATGACGGTTTTGATACACAATGGTTTTTTTGGTCCCACTAAGTTGATTGCTATTTGTAATATAAACTGGATATTTCGAAATTATGACACATCAAGAGTGATTTAGAGTTACAATACTAAACAAAAGGGTTGACACATACAAAATACTTTATTGAACCTCAACATATCTTCACTCTCCTAGATTTTTGAATCAGTAGAGTTCCAGTTCGTTGTACGAGGCGGAACGGGTGTCAGATTTTGTAACTCGTTTTTCTGTTTTCTGTTTAGTACTGTTATCAGACCTGGTAGAGTATATTAGCACAGTAAACAGTATTAGATGTTGAGTTACCACTGTGTAGGACACAAGGAAGCCGGGTACTTGTATGTGACAGCGTTATCAACACCTGACCGCGATTGAAAGGGGCCTCATTATAGATCTCGAATGGTCGAATCACGCAGTATCCACAAGTCTGGGGCATTCCGTTGCGACAGCGGCCTGATGTTGGTCTCCATGGAAACATGAGGGCAGGAGTATTCGTCGTCAGAGTTCCATTCGAGCATCACAAGGAAGAATCGCCTTGTGTGCAAAGCATACTATAACCCTTTTCACAAGCACCCCCTGTAACATGCTGCCTCATCCCGTAATATTTGTTCGAGACTATCAGCAGCACGACTAGGAGGCTACTGTCCCATGCATGGGCTGCTGTAAGCAGTACAAAAGAAACAGTTACGCTGGAGTGGTACCGTCACTGGGAAGCATGGACTGCTGATGACCGACACCACATTATGTTCATCGATAAATCGCGATTCTGCAGTACCCCATACGGCCACCGTCAGCAAGTAAGGTTGCGATCTAAGGTGACATCCCATTCTTCTAATGTTCTAATGAAAAACGGTGTTGATTCTCCTCTGTTTGCAGCTTGGGAAACCATCGGATACGACGGGTGAAGGTGGTTGAGGGAAATCCGTCGCCACAGTCGCACGTCACTTGTATCCCTCATCGTCACGTATCTCTCATGCGACAGTATCGCGGTGCCATTTTTCAACAGGATAATACACGTCAACTTATGGAACGTATCCGTATGAACAGTCTGCATGGTGCTGAGGTACTCCTGTGGCCAGCAGTACCCCTGATTTGCCACCAATAGAACTTGTGTAGGACCAGCTCGGAAGTCAACTTCATTCAAAAATGGTTCAAATGGCTCTGAGCACTATAGGACTCAACTGCTGAGGTCATTAGTCCCCTAGAACTTAGAACCAGTTAAACCTAACTAACCTAAGGACATCACAAACATCCATGTCCGAGGCAGGATTCAAACCTGCGACCGTAGCGGTCTTGCGGTTCCAGACTGCAGCGCCTTTAGCCGCACGGCCACTTCGGCCGGCCAACTTCATTCCAGTGGCCGGATATTACGGACCAGTTACAACAGTCTTTGTATCACGACGAGATAGAAATGCTTTGTGGCACCCCACCCAAATGAATTAGTGAGTCTATCTAGAACAGCGGCGGTACAGCTACTGTTAAGCCGGCTCAAACTACCACTATGTTTGTAAATTTCACTAGAATTTGTAAGCACTGAAATAACATCGGATACCGTCTCAGTTCAGGCAGTCATGTCGTTTCCTCTTCCTCTTCACCTTACTGCCATGCAGTATAACAAGTCAGAGAAAGAAAACTGGCGTTCTACGGATCGGAGCGTGGAATGTCAGATCCCTTAATCGGGCAGGTAGGTTAGAAAATTTAAAAAGGGAAATGGATAGGTTAAAGTTAGATATAGTGGAAATTAGTGAGGTTCGGTGGCAGGAGGAACAAGACTTTTGGTCTGGTGATTACAGGGCTACAAATACAAAATCAAATAGGGGAAATGCAGGAGTAGGTTTAATAATGAATAAAAAAATAGGAGTGCGGGTTAGCTACTACAAACGGCATAGTGAACGCATTATTGTGGCCAAGATAGACACAAAGCCCATGCCTACTACAGTAGTACAAGTTTATTTGCCAACTAGCTCTGCAGATGATGAAGAAATAGATGAAATGTATGAAGAGATAAAAGAAATTATTCAGGTAGTGAAGGGAGACGAAAATTTAATAGTCATGGGTGACTGGAATTCGTCAGTAGGAAAAGGGAGAGAAGGAAACATAGTAGGTGAATATGGATTGGCAGGAAGAACTGAAAGAGGAAGCCGCCTTGTAGAATTTTGCACAGAGCATAACTTAATCATAACTAACACTTGGTTCAAGAATCATAAAAGAAGGTTATATACCTGGAAGGATCCTGGAGATACTAAACGGTATCAGATAGATTATATAATGGTAAGACAGAGATTTAGGAACAAGGTTTTAAATTGTAAGACCTTTCCAGGGGCAGATGTGGATTCTGACCACAATCTATTGGTTAAGAACTGCAGATTGAAACTGAAGAAACTGCAAAAAGGTGGGAATTTAAGGAGATGGGACCTGGATAAACTGAAAGAACCAGAGGTTGTAGAGAGTTTCAGGGAGAGCATAAGGGAACAATTGACAGGAATGGGGGAAAGAAATACAGTAGAAGAAGAATGGGTAGCTCTGAGGGATGAAGTAGTGAAGGCAGCAGACGATCAAGTTGGTAAAAAGACGAGGGCTAATAGAAATCCTTGGGTAACAGAAGAAATATTGAATTTAATTGATGAAAGGAGAAAATATAAAAATGCAGTAAATGAAGCAGGCTAAAAGGAATACAAACGTCTCAAAAATGAGATCGACAGGAAGTGCAAAATGGCTAAGCAGGGATGGCTAGAGGACAAATGTAAGGATGTAGAGGATTGTCTCACTAGGGGTAAGATAGATACTGCCTACAGGAAAATTAAAGAGACCTTTGGAGAGAAGAGAACCACTTGTATGAATATCAAGAGCTCAGAGGGCAACCCAGTTCTAAGCAAAGAAGGGAAGGCAGAAAGGTGGAAGGAGTATATAGAGGGTTTATACAAGGGCAATGTACTTGAGGACAATATTATGGATATGGAAGAGGATGTAGATGAAGACGAAATGGGAGATAAGATACTGCGTGAAGAGTTTGACAGAGCACTGAAAGACCTGAGTCGAAACAAGGTCCCCGGAGGAGTAGACAACATTCCATTAGAACTACTGATGGCCTTGGGAGAGCCAGTCATGACAAAACTCTACCATCTGGTGAGCAGGATGTATGAGACAGGCGAAATACCCTCAGACTTCAAGAAGAATATAATAATTCCAATCCCAAAGAAAGCAGGTGTTGACAGATGTGAAAATTACCGAAATATCAGTTTAATAAGTCACAGCTGCAAAACACTAACGCGAATTCTTTACAGATGAATGGAAAAACTGGTAGAAGCGGACCTCGGGGAAGATCAGCTTGGATTCCATAGAAATGTTGGAACACGTGAGGCAATACTAACCTTACAACTTATCTTAGACTCTAGATTAAGAAAAGGCAAACCTACGTTTATAGCATTTGTAGACTTAGAGAAAGCTTTTGACAATGTTAACTGGAATACTCTCTTTCAAACTCTGAAGGTGGCAGGGGTAAAATACAGGGAGCGAAAGGCTATTTACAATTTGTACAGAAACCAGATGGCAGTTATAAGAGTCGAGGGGCATGAAAGGGAAGCAGTGGTTTGGAAAGGAGTGAGACAGGGTTGTAGCCTCTCCCCGATGTTATTCAATCTGTATATTGAGCAAGCAGTAAAGGAAACAAAAGAAAAATTCGGAGTAGGTATTAAAATTCATGGAGAAGAAGTAAAAATTTTGAGGTTCGCCGATGACATTGTAATTCTGTCAGAGACAGCAAAGGACTTGGAAGAGCTGTTGAACGGAATGGACAGTGTCTTGAACGGAGGATATAAGATGAACATCAACAAAAGCAAAACGAGGATAATGGAATGTAGTCAAATTAAATCGGGTGATGCTGAGGGAATTAGATTAGGAAATGAGACACTTTAAGTAGTAAAGGAGTTTTGCTATTTAGGGAGTAAAATAACTGATTATGGTCAAAGTAGAGAGGATATAAAATGTAGACTGGCAATGGCAAGGAAATCGTTTCTGAAGAAGAGAAATTTGTTAACATCGAGTATAGAATTAAGTGTCAGGAAGTCGTTTCTGAAAGTATTTGTATGGAGTGTAGCCATGTATGGAAGTGAAACATGGACGATAACTAGTTTGGACAAGAAGAGAATAGAAGCTTTCGAAATGTGGTGCTACAGAAGAATGCTGAAGATAAGGTGGGTAGATCACGTAACTAATAATGAGATATTGAATAGCATTGGGGAGAAGAGAAGTTTGTGGCACAACTTGAGTAGCAGAAGGGATCGGTTGGTAGGACATGTTTTGAGGCATCAAGGAATCACAAATTTAGCATTGGAGGGCAGCGTGGACGGTAAAAATCGTAGAGGGAGACCAAGGGATGAATACACTAAGCAAATTCAGAAGGATGTAGGTTGCAGTAAGTACTGGGATATGAAGAAGCTTGCACAGGATAGAGTAGCATGGAGAGCTGCATCAAACCAGTCTCAGGACTGAAGACCACAACAACAACCGTCTCAGCTCAGGCAGTCATGTCGTTTCCTCTTCCTCTTCACCTTACTGCCGTGCAGTGTAATAAGTCAGAGAAAGTCAAATGAAAACCTAACATCTGCCACAACAGGACCATAGACTGGTTCCATCAAAAGTAATCGCCAAAAGCGTTAAGACATTTATCACACTGAGAGACGAAACGATCAGTTCCTGTTTCTTAGAAGGGAGTCTGCCGCTGACAGATCCACTACCACACCCGCTGTGGCGCTTTCTCGCCTGACTGAAAGCGACATCAACGACTGTCTTTCCTCAGGTCGCCAAAGATATGAAAATCACACGGTGAAAGATCCGTGCTGAAAGGAGAACGTTGCAGTGTTTCCCAAACACACCACTGAAGCGTAGCCTTCATTGGATTGGCAGTGTGAAGGTGGACATTATAGTGGACATTATAGTGAAACAGGACGCTTTCGTCCTACAGCGTCCCAACAGCCCGAGCTGAAAGGGCCAAAAAAAAAAAAACACAAAAAAACCTAAGCTTTTATGAGTATAGACATAAGCAACGAGTGATAATGTGTACCAACTCCGGGGTCGAAACAGCGTCCCCTGCTTACTATGCAAGTGCGCTAGCCACTAAGCCACGTTGCACGTTGACACCGCGGTTCGCACAACTGCACGGATTACCCTGGAACGCTTCTCTCTTCGACCCAAATTCTCACTGCTGCCCCAGTATAGGGCAGAACAGCGAGGCGTACCAGGGGTTTCTGTGCAGTCTTGCGAAACGCTGTGCCAAGTTGGCTTAGTGGATACTGCACCTGCATAGTAACCAAGAGACTCTGGTTCGATTCCTGGATTTAGTAAAAAGTTCCACTCACTGCTTCAGTCTATACACATAAGATCATATCTTTATGAGACCAGTAAACTCTCTGAATGAAAGCTGTTCATTGAAGTTTCCGGTAAGCCCATGATGACCTCCTCCTTCGACTATGTAGTGGTCCACTGCTCTTCGCATTCCACGGAGTTTATGAAGACACGTTGCTGAAACTGTGATGCACCACTGTCAAAACGCCCGGGAACGCTGTCGGACGGAAACTTGCTATTGCATGATAATGTCCACCGTCAGACTGCCATTCGAACGAAAGCTACGCTTCAGTGATGTCATTGAGAGACGCTGTAGCATATTCCGTACCTCTCGGAACTTTCACCGAGTTACTTTCGCATCTATGGCGACCTGAAGAAAGACATTCGTGGGCATTTGCTTCAGTTACACCATTCTATGGTCCCATTGTGTTGCGTGTTCGGTTTTCATTTGACTGCCCCTTATATGTAGCAATAAGCAGTAGATGTGGAAGCGACAAGGGATGTCTCCGAGACCAGAACACCGCCCGTTGACTTTATGATGTGAGTGTTTTTACCCAAATAATAGCTCGCAGTGTGATGTATTCGTTACAGCACTTTTACAGCGATATCAGTATAGTGTACGAGTTAAGGGGTATCGCAAATTTGTGATCGACCACGAACCCTTAAATTTCATCTCCAGTTAGTTCCTAAATAGTAACTACGATTGAACAGTGGATAAACGTTTTGTGTAATGACGAATCACGGTACACAATGTGGCGATCCGATGGTATGGTGTAGGTATATATAAGAAACTATCAGCCTCGATTGCGGTAATGAAACCAACCTTTACCTACGTTTCAGCCCAAATAACTGAGACTTCTTCAGAAGATACACCTGAATCTAAAATTTGTCTAACAAGGGGAAGGCCTCAGACACGGCCAACCGATTCTGCTCAAATTTGGCAGGTCGCTTGTGTACAACCTAAAACGAAGGAATCTAACATATTTTTGGTCAACACCCCCGCGTTTTTGAGAAAAT
This sequence comes from Schistocerca serialis cubense, assembly GCF_023864345.2. NCBI lineage: Eukaryota > Metazoa > Arthropoda > Insecta > Orthoptera > Acrididae > Schistocerca > Schistocerca serialis. The sequence continues at coordinate 436,057,413 of NC_064642.1, read as the reverse complement.
CGCCCCTAAAGATTATGACGAGCAATCGACTAAAAATTGGCGGGATCGATAAATACTTGTAATCAGGTATGGGGTCCGAAAACGCATACGTTTCCAGAAATGGCGGTAAGAATCTTTTACAACTGCCGCTCCTATCAACCTGGAACGCCGGGAAACAGAACTGCCTGCTTCCGGTAGTGCATTGATAATGCATCTGTCTTGCAACACTTTTACAAACCAAAACACAGCGTCGGTAACTTCCCGCTTGCCATCGTCTGTGACAGGCTCCCAACTATACAGGTTTATTACAAATGATTGAAGCGATTTCACAGCTCTACAATAACTTTATTGTTTGAGATATTTTCACAATGCTTTGCACACACATACAAAAACTCAAAAAGTTTTTTTATGCATTCACAAATGTTCGATATGTGCCCCTTTAGTGACTCGGCAGACATCAAGCCGATAATCAAGTTCCTCCCACACTCGGCGCAGCATGTCCCCATCAATGAGTTAGAAAGCATTGTTGATGCGAGCTCGCAGTTCTGGCACGTTTCTTGGTAGAGGAGGTTTAAACACTGAATCCTTCACATCACTATGCGTGAAACTTGCCCGCACGCGTTGAACCGTTTCTTCGCTCACTGCAGGCCGACCCGTTGATTTCCCCTTACAGAGGCATCCAGAAGCTTTAAACTGCGCATACCATCGCCGAATGGAGTTAGCAGTTGGTGGATCTTTGTTGAACTTCGTCCTGAAGTGTCGTTGCACTGTTATGACTGACTGATGTGAGTGCATTTCAAGCACGACATACGCTTTCTCGGCTCCTGTCACCATTTTGTCTCACTGCGCTCTCGAGCGCTCTGGCGGCAGAAACCTGAAGTGCGGCTTCAGCCGAACAAAACTTTATGAGTTTTTCTACGTATCTGTAGTGTGTCGTGACCATATGTCAATGAATGGAGCTACAGTGAATTTATGAAATCGCTTCAATCATTTGTAATAGCCCTGTATATTATAGCGCTAGTCAAAGGGTGTACACCGTCCATTATTCAGATTATGCACCTGAAAGATATGACACAGCAAACAATAACTAGTTACTACGTCATAAACAGACGAGCTAATTACTACAAACTGGATACAGTACTCGTCATATGTTACTTACGGAAGAACACTGTATTCATTCATAAAAACGTATTTCATTTGGTGCATTAACGACGGAAAAATCACTACATGTATCCGCGAGGTTTGATCAAAAAATGGTTCAAATGGCTCTGAGCACTATGCGGCAGCCTAATGAAGGAGAAAAACAAATCTTTTCGATTGACTTCTATAAGCCTCGTGCTGGACACCTTCACTCTTCCAGGCATCCGGGACAACATAACTCTCCCCGCGTGCATTCTGACCCGTGCCTCGCTGTAAACAAGCGTCGCGCTGTTGGCTATCTGTGTTCCCTCGTGAGGAATTCGAAGCACTCTTACTCGCAGTTGTTTTCATGTGACAAGGCTTAAAACTTTAATACTTTAGCAACTTACGGCGTTTGGGAAATTAGTTTGCCTACCTTATCATTCCTTACTGAATTACGTACCTTATTAACCCTCCTATCCCTATCAATTGAGATACTGAAAATAAGAAATACACAAATGAAATGAATAACATCAGATGGGTTTCGGGATTCGAACCCGGATTCCCCGATTCCCAGCCAGTCACCTTGGCCGTTGCTCTATCGATGATGGCGGCGAGATGTGTTTACCATGTGGGTACAAAAGCGGCAGTTGCAAAAGTTTCTTACCTCGATTTCTGGAAGAGTTTGTGTTTGCGGACTCCATATCTGATGATGAAAAATGCTCTATTTACAATTATCTATCGATCCCTCCAACTTTGAGTCGATTGGTCGTCATAACTTTTGGGGCGATTTTCTCAAAATTGCGGGGCTGTTGACTCAAAATATCTTAGAGTCCGTTTAAGGTTGTACGCAAGCGACCTGCCAAATTTGAGCCGAATCGGTTGGCCGTGTCTGAGGCCTTCCCCTTGTAAGAGGGCATGGTCTAGAAATAAAACTAAGACAGCCTGAATAGGCGTAGTCACATTTTAAAAATGTTGTAGATAGAGTATAAGGACTGTGAAATTGAGTTGCACGTCCGTTCACGCAATTACCATATTTTTTACACGTAAAACATAATTTGACCGATGCTGGTCATTTGCTGTTACATGGCGATGAAGTGGCGTTGTTCGTTCACTTATTTTTAGTAATAAGATAAAAAATTAATCTTGATAATATTTTTCATTCAGTGCTGGTCACCAATAAGAAATATATCCACATCGACTGATAAATACCTGCTCGACCATCTGTGTACAGGTCAACCGAGATTATTGCATTATGGCGTTTACATACTACAGTTTCGCTGTTTTATGTCCTATGTCATCTTTCATTAATAACGATGGGTGCGTTTCGCAGCATTCGATGTGAAGGGGCCGATATATTCTAATAGTGTGGAAGTCGGGGCAGAGTGTTCGAACGTATATACATCTATGCATAGTTTGTTACATTTTAGTCGAAACCTGGTGCAGAGGCTTTATGTTTAAGATTCTCGACGTTTCTATAAGTTATACGTTGCAAGATATAACTACGTTGGTCTTTTATCTTTGACAGTCATGGTCTCAGACATGTGCAATATTCCTCGCCATGTTGATTTGCAGCGCGTTATCTAGTCCTACTTAGCTGCACGTGACCTCCCGAGGCCCTCCACACGGCGTCCATGGAGTCGAGGCGCACGCCAGAGCTTAAATTAAGTCTTGGTGTGGACTTAGTACTCATTTACCGCATTTTTAAAATGTGACTACACCTATCCAGGCTGTTTTAGTTTTATTTCTAGACCATGCCCTCTTAGACAAATTATAAATTCATGTATATCTTCTGAAGAAGGCTCAATTATTTGGGCTGATACCTAGTTAAACGTTGATTTCATTACCGCAACCGAGGCCGATGGTTTCATATAGAATAGATTATCACGCTTGCTGACTGGGCTGCAATGTTGAAAGTACAAAAATTGTGTAGCTATGGCGAATGCCCGGTGAACGTCATCTGCCAGCGTGTGTAGTGCCAACAGTAAAATTCGGAGGTGGTGATTTTATGGTGCGGTCGTGTTTTTCATGGAGGGGACTTGCACTCCTTGTATTTTTGCGTGGCACTATCGCAGCAAAGGATTACATTGATGTTTTAAGCACCTTCTTGCTTCCCACTGTTGAAGAGCGATTCGGGGATGGCGATTGCATCTTTCAACACGATCGAGCACCTGTTCATAATGCACGGCCTATGGCAGAGTGGCTACACGACAATAACATCTCTATAATGGACTGGCCCGCACAGAGTCTATGTTGTGTCCCAAATATAATTCTTTCACAATTCGATTCAGTATAGTATCTTTATTTATTCGATCTGTCCATCTAATTTTCAACTTTTACTGTAGAACCACACCTCAAAATCTTGTGTTCTGTTGTTGTGTGAACTGGTTCTTGTCCTGTTAGGCTTCTGTACGAGGCTACACTCCCAAATACCTTGTGAAAGGACTTCCCAACATTTAAATTGTTAATTAATTTTTAGTTTTGAGTAACGCTTTAGTGGCTGTTGTCGGTCTGCGCTTTATATCCTCTCTAATTTGGCTAGCGTTAGTTATTTGGCTGTCCAGTTAGCGAAACCCATGGACTATTTTTAGTGTCTCATTTTCTAATCTAATTCTATCACCATCAGCTGCCTTAATTCGACGAATCTGCATACTCTACACTTTGTTTTTGTTTCTATTCCTCTGATAATCTCTTTTTAAGATATTGTCCATTCCTTGGAATTTAACTTGCATGTTTTTTGTGTTCTCTGACTGAAACAGAATTTCGAGAACTAACCTGTACTTTAATTTCCGTTCCTAATTTCTGTTTGGCGACCTTTATGCTCGCTCAGTGCACAGAGAGGGGGACTAACGTTAAGTCTACTTCCTCCTCTGCAACTGTTTGCTTTTCGTGTCCTTCGACTCTTATAACTGAAGTCTGCTTTCTGTACAACCTTTCGCTCCCTGTATCTTACCTCTGATACCACAAAAAATTCAAAGAGATTGTTCCAGCCAACCTTCTCAATAGGTTTCTCCCGACCTACAAATTCTAGAAACAGGAGTTGTATTTCCTTCAATCTTCTACGTGAACTCGTAGCGTCAATATGATCTTGCGCGTTCCTACATTTTTCTGTACCTCCGAGGTCGGCTTCGAACAGTATTTCCGTCCTTATGTAAGTTATTGTAATTTGCAAGCATGACTTACGAAATGATGGTTGTTTATCATTCGCACCTGTCTATACCAACCTTCTTTGGAATAGGAATTGTTACATTCTCACCCATAGTTTCCTCAAAATAACCAATATTTTTTCTACTCTATAAAAAAAACATTTTAAACTGTTCAGATCTGAAATAGTTTTCGAATTAGCTTAGAGACGCATCCTTCCGCGTTTCCCTTTTCCAACATGAAGATATTGCCCATCTGAAAATATGTTGTCGTACTGCTAGGGAACTCACACTTGATTCTGAGGTGGAAGGTGTTGCTGACGCCATCGCCTTCGACGTTGGACGCGACGCACGTGTAGTTGCCGGCGTGTCGCCGCCTGTCGACGTTTTGCAGCACCAGACTGTGGTTGACCACCCACACTCTCGTGCGAGCGCCATCCACCAACAGCTGACCCTGCGAAACAAAGGGGTTTCTATCACATTCCAAGAAAAGTCGTCATTGGTGAATACCATAGAATATCCTAATGTACTTTTCTTTTTCGTCTGTTTCAGTCCTACAGCCATGTGTATGTTACTTGAGAGGGTAAGGGTGGTTAATACGTTTCAAATAATGTATATATACGCTATGTGATCAAAAGTGCCGGCCGGTGTGGCCGTGCGGTTAAAGGCGCTTCAGTCTGGAACCGCGTGACCGCTACGGTCGCAGGTTCGAATCCTGCCTCGGGCATGGATGTGTGTGATGTCCTTAGGTTAGTTAGGTTTAATTAGTTCTAAGTTCTAGGCGACTGATGACCTCAGCAGTTAAGTCGCATAGTGCTCAGAGCCATTTGAACCATTTTTTGATCAAAAGTATCCGGACACTCCCAAAAGCATACGTTTGTCATAGATTCATCGTGCTGCCACCTACATCCAGGTACTTCAAATCAGCAGCCTCAGTACTCATTAGACATCGTGACAGAGCAGAATTGGGCCCTCCGTGGGACTCACAAACTCTGAACGTGCTTAGGTGACTGTGTGTCACTTGTGTCATATCTCTCTATGCGAGATTTCCACACTCCTAGGTCCACTGTTTCCGATGTGATAGTGAATTGGAAACGTGATGGGACACGTACGGCACAAAAGCGTACCGGCCGACCTCGTCTGTTGACTGACAGAGACCGCCGACATTTGAAGAATGTCGTAATTTGTAATAGGCAGACATCTATACAGACCATCACACAGGAATTCCAAACTGTATAAGGATCCACTGTAAGTACTATGACAGTTGGGCGGGAGGTGAGAAAACTTGGTCGACCAGCTGTTTGTAAGCCTCACATCACGCCGATAAATGCCAAACGACGCCTCGCTTGGTGTAAAGACAATAAGCATTGGATGACTGAACAGTTGAAAAACGTTGTGTGGAGTGACGAATCACGGAACACAATGTGGTGATCCGATGCCATGGTGTGGGTATGGCGAATGCCCGGTGAACGTCATCTGCCAGCGTGTGTAGTGCCAACAGTGAAATTCGGAGGTCGTGTTGTTATGGTGTGGTCGTGTTTTTCTTGGAGGGGCATGCACCCCTTGTTGTTTTGCGTGGCACTATCACAGCAAAGGCGAATATAGATGTTTTAAGCACCTTCTTGCTTCCCACTGTTGAAGAGCAATTCGGGGATGGCGATTGCATCTTTCAACACGATCGGGCATCTCTTCTCAATGCACGGCCAATGGCGGAGTGACTACACTAGAATAACATCCCTGTAATGGATTGGCCTGCACAGAGTCCTAATTTCAATCTTATAGAAAACATTTGGGATGTTTCGGAATGCCGACTTCGTGCCAAGCCTCACCGACCGACATCGATACCTCTCCTCAGTGGAGCACTCAGTGAGGAATGAGCTGCCTTCCCCAAGAAACGGTCTGGCATCTGATTACACGTATGCCTGCGAGAGCGAAAGCTGTCATCAAGGTTACTTGTGGGCCAACACCATTTTGAATTCCAGCAATACAGATGAGGGTGCTACGAATTTTTAAGTCATTTTCAGCCATGTGTCCGGATACTTTTGAACACGTAGTGTATGTATAGGGTGCTAATTTGGAATTGGACAAAACAACACAAATATTGTAAGAATCTCAGACACAAGACATTATCAAAATATTCATTACTACTGTGGAAAACAACACTCCGCTGAGACGTCATTAGTCTAGCACAAAATGAAATTAGGTAACAGGGGAGATTACATATCACCATCTCGATTTCCTGCACCCGTAGAGGAAGTTTCCAGTTTCCTAACCTGAAGAAAAGAACGAATAAGAGGTGATGAATCCTAAGTGAAGAATTACTACGTAAGTGATGGTGTACCGTTAGTTGCTAGTGCAGATCTCCATTAACGAATAGATAACTTTTTAGAGCTCTTCTGAAAGTACTCGTGACATTTAGTTACAAAAGTATCTCCTAATGTCAATAATACCTTGATGCGCTGTGGTTCGAAAACATGTTTATAATGGCCCTCCTGTAACTGGATGATAAGTCAGATAAAATTTAAGCGAATGGTAACAGTGTGACACCTACAATATCGTAATCGCTAGTAAAGCACTATGGTCTTCAGGCAAACACTTCTTTACCCTATGACTGAAGTGATGTATAACTATCAATTTTTCCTCTATACAGCAGTTGGATTCCACGACAGTGTGTGAAGCAAAAGAAGTCAACGGCAAAGCAAAATTTTGTCTGAGGTTATAAGATAATAACTGCATATGGGTCAATGGCCGGGTGCAAGTCTTATAACTGGACGCCACTTTGCCGCCTTGTGTCTCTCTAACGTAGCCCAGTTGCACAACTGGGGAAATTGGACATACAGCTTAACATGGAATCCGAGCTACCTGTTGTTCCTCACGAATCTTCACGTCGTTGAGAGTCGAAAGCTAGATTAAAAGTATAATGAAAATTTCCATAGTCCGACCTGGATTCTATACCGCGAACTCCCGGTTTCCACGCATGCGCTTTAAAGCTAGATCACCACGCCCGATGTGTGATTACGTAAATGATATATAAGAGTTATATAGATATATAACATCATATCACAGTCGATGAGTGCACCCACGTTCCTAAGGGAAGGTAACCTGATGATGTCAATAAAAAAAGCCATGCAAAACAGGTTAATTTGGAGCATCATTATAATTTTGCCCACATTTAATATGACACAATTTGTTCCCAGATAGATGCGGTGTAAAGCATCGATATGATACCGGCTCGATACTTTCCACCGTCGTACTTCCTATCTTGTAAGTCGTAGGGTTAGTATCGCCTAGAGTGACCCTACATTTCTATGAAACACTAGCTGGTCTCCCGCAGCTGACTTAAGGTTGGATCTGCAGTCTTGGACTACCAACGAACATAAAATAATTTTTATCCACAGCGGTTGTTGATTTGGGAATCTACATTACTAGTAGAGGCTAGCGTCAGTGCCATTTCAAATAAACATATGTACATCTCAAAACAGATTTTTTTTTCTTTTGTCTGGGACTATGATCTGATTCCGATCAAGATTATCAGGAGGTTTCCCTAGTAACACAAATACCAGTACTGATAATCTTCTCCCATTTATTTTCAGTTGGTAATCCGTCTGACCCACTACCAGTTAGCCAGCTAAATAGATGAAAATATCTGCCATTTATGTGTCGGATCTCATGCTGCCCGCGTTACTCCTTAAAGCAGAGAATGAAGAAACAAAGAAATATGGCATCGCATGGAAATGGCCCAGGTTCACTGATAAACATTTCCTTCGTCGGCAGTGCAGCAATTACGTCGCCTAGATGTTTAGCGTGCATCGAAAAAGCCTGGAGCACACACCTCGCACGAACTGGGGTTCGTGGAAGAAGCATTGTTACAAAGACCTGAAAGAGTAGCAATTCGTAGGTGACAAATAACGTGTATGGTAAGTGTGATATATTGACCTGTTACTGTACACCGCTTTCCCGACTGTGTTACGTTTTAATGTGGAAGATTCTTGTGGTCTTGTTACGAAGTAAAGGGGGAGCGAAATAAGGTGACATTTTTCTCAGACACAAAGTTTCAAAACAGGTTTCTAGTAAATAATCCATGTAGGTTTTTACTCCATAGGTTAGATGAAACGTCGTCGGAATGTTGCAGCATGGTCCTGTATTTGATTCTTAGTAATATTTAAAGATTTTCCTCAAAGGTAAGTCAGGAATGGAGCCTATTCAGTATCGTGGAGAGAACTGAGGAGGTACTTGAAAGAAAAATATTGTCTACGGTTTGTACATCTGACATAGAAGGTCTATGAAGCTTTATTCTGGGCACAGTTATTATGACATTAGGAAGTCCTTTGCGCTGGATCACGTACGTAACTTCATGGAAAAAGACAGAAAAATATGAGACCAAATTCTTCTGTTGTTTAAGTACAGTGTGTAATTTGGAAATGTGTGGTAAGGTCATATAGGACCAAACGGATGAGGTCATCGGTCCCTAAGATTACACACTATTTAATCTAACTTCAACTAACTTACGCTAAGGACGACAAACAGACACCCATGCCCAAGGGAGGACTCGAACCTCCGACGAAGGCAGCCGCGGGGACCAGTGTGTAAGATGTAGCGAAACAGAAGGAAACATACCATGTAAGTGCATAAGAAACAGCCTAGAGTCTATAACACAACAATGTGCATTTTATAAAATTGTAAATATTGACATTAAAACTGTCATTTTCACACTACTTCTTTGGCATGCTCAGCTTAGCTTGTCAAATACCTCCGGACAAAGAAACTTAATACTGAAAAGATTACCAATTTTATCTTTTCCTTACGCTAGCCGCATTTAGGCATCCGCCAGATTAATGCTGTAGCGTTCTATGAACTGAGTAGGCTGATCGAAATGTTGCATCTCTTCTCTAATCATTCTCAACACTGAAATTGCAGTTCAAAAGTGGACTTGAATAAAATTATATGACGTTCAACCTCCGTAGGATTCCTAGAATCCGGGGGATATATCCGTAAGAATACAGACATGAGAGTGCCGAATACATTTCAGGATGAAATTGTCTTATAAGGCAACAAGGATTCGTGAAAAATAGTTGCCATAACGACAGCTGGCTCTTTTGTATGGCAGATACTCACATTCAGTTTCCAGACGAGTTTGTAGATGTTGGGGTTTGCCTCAATATTGCACTCGAAGTAGACATCATCCCCTTCCTTAATGTCGTCTGCGTTGAGTTTAGATCCCAACTGCAGTTCCACTGAAGGAGGGACTGTGAAAATAAAATGAAGATTTTAAGTGCAAGAGAAAATATCTTGAAATTGGGTTTAGAAAATTACGAGTAGAAACTTAATTCATGGATAATCCATAATCATCTCTTTTCTACAGAATGAGGTGTACTATACTATAATAGCATCTTTTGATTATTAGTGACATGCAAAAGTCCCACAATTATTCTCAGATTCAAGCTTAAACCATTTACATGAAATTCAGTAGTATATGAGAAAAAACTGCATAGTTCCTAAAGGATCCCTACAAAGACGTCGAGGCTGCTTCATTTACAACAGTTATTTCTACTGTTTCCTGTTCCATCCACCAACGGCGCACAAGATCGACTGTAGCTACGTAAGCGCTCGAATGTCTCAGTTCACTTCGCGAGATGTATGTTGATGGATTTAATATACCGCTTTCATATTATTCGTGTGCCCGGTCTTGGAGCTTAGCACGAAGCCTTTCCGTGAATCGAACGCCTCTGGAGAAGCTGCGGCCTGTTGAGTTAGGAAAGTACGCAGGAAGACTGTTCGTAGAAAAATTCAGCAGGGAACTGCATAGAAGGAATAGGAGTACTTGCAATCTCAAGCAAAACCATAACACAGTGATAGAGTCCACGATTTGTGGAACAAAACTGGGAGAATATATACAAATATATTCCCAAAGTGTTGCTCCAGGAATCGTGTCATAATAATTTGCTAAATCTAGAAAGGCAATGCGTAACTGTTTTCGTATTACTATAACCATCTGCTTTAGGTACTGTAAAATAAACAGGTTGTTTGTACAGGAATAGTTTTGCCTGAAACCAACCAATATATACATACGAGGGTTATCCACTAAGTACATTACGCTTTCGTTTGTGTCCGTTAGGGGCGGGGCTAGCGCGGCCATCTTGGTTTCATGGCATTCCACCGCTCAGTCGGCATCCTGCCGTGCTAGTGACAGGTTCGTGCTGTACTCCGTTGAGTTACTGTGACAGTTTGAAATGTCAGCGTTAATTGAAAATGCCGGGAAGTGTGAAGTGCGTGCTGTAATAAGGTTTCTGACTGCAGAAAACTGTACACCGATGGAAATCTATCGGCAGCTTTGTGAAGTGTATGGGGACAACATAATCACTGAAGGTGGAGTGCGTCAATGGGTCATAAAATTTAAAAATGGCCAAACTAAGGTTCACGACGAAGAGCGAAGTGGAAGACCCAGCATATTGACAGCCGAACTTGTCGAAAAAGTCGATGCCGCGGTCCGTGAAAACCGTAATTTCACAATAACGGAACTCTCTATGAGTTTTCCACCAATTTCACGAAGTTTGTTGCACGAAATCATTACCGAAAAGCTTGGTTACCACAAGTTTTGTGCAAGACGGATACCAAAAATCTTGACAGACATTCACAAAAATTAGCGAATGGCTGCAGCGTTAACGTTTTTGGACGCTTACGAGAAAGATGGCGACTCATTACTCGATCGCATCGTTACTGGTGACGAAACATGGGTTAAGCACGTGAACTGCGAGACAAAATTGCAGTCAATGCAGTGGGGGCACACAAATTCCCCACAAAAACCCAAGAAAAGCATGTAGACAATGTCGGCAAGGAAGGTGATGGCGACTGTCTTTTGGGACAGAAATGGTGTGATTTTTGTGGATTTCCTGGAAAGAGGCAATACAATAAACTCTCAAAGGTATTGTAAAACTCTGCACAACCTCAGAAGAGCAATACAAAACAAGCGCAGGGGAATGTTGGGCTCAAAGATCTTGCTGATTCACGACAACGCCCGGGCCCACGCGGCAACTGCCAATCGTGAAGCTCTCGCATCTTTTAAGTGGGAGTTGTTTCCTCATCCGCCGTACAGTCCTGACCTGGCACCGAGCGACTTCCACTTATTCCCAGCAACGAAGAAGTGGTTGGCTACGTAGCGTTTTGATGACGACGCACAGCTTCAAGAAGAGGTAACCAAGTGGTTGAAGGCGCAGGCGGCCGAATTTTACGACGAAGGAATTTCCAAGCTCGTCCATCGCTACGATAAGTGCCTTAATTTAAATGGCAACTATGTAGAAAAGTAGTATTTAAGTGTCGCTTTCATCTGTATATAATTTTAAAACATCCAATACTTTATTTGTTTTTAATTCCAAAACGTAATGTACTTTGTGGATAGCCCTAAATTATCTTTGTATTAATTAATCGTGTAATAATAGTAACAATAGAAGTGATAATAATAATAATAAAAATCAAATGTTAACTTGTTTGTTTACAGTGTGCTGTCCAAAGAAAAGGCAGACGTCTCCATGAGTTAAGAATTCCATCAGAAGCGAAGAAAGTCTATAAACGCCTATCGGGAAACCCAGAAATCAACTGAGAAAGCGGATCCCAACAAGAAAAGAAAACTGGAATTAATAACAGCAATATATGCCAATCCTTAAATCCACTAATGGAGAACTTTGCAACAATGCAGTTGATTATTGAGAAGAAGGAAAAGCGCTGTTCAATTGATAAATTAAACTAACTATAGATGGTTAGTGTCTGCCGTCCTGATCGGACATATCTGTTGAAGGGAGCTGCCAGTTGCTGAACTGTGTAAAATATAGGCGAACAACAGCGCTTGCTCTACCTGTGGTTTGTGTTAGTAGCTACTGAATGTTCGTAATTGTAGTTTGTGTGGTTAGAATTATTGGGAAGATATCAGACAGGTTACGCATGAAGTGACAGGGAACCATTCCTTTTGTGTAGTAGGGAAAAAGTGGCACCTTGGACTAGAGACTATGCTGGTCTTTGCTTTGGAGGGAAACGATGAAGCAGTGGCGACAGGAACTGTGGCACAAATAATAGATTTCATGTGCGCAGAACGCTACACCACGAGTATACTGACTCTGTAAATAAATCTTATAAGTGATTTTAAATGAAACTCGAGTGCTTTATATCAGTGGAGCAGTACGCAAAAGTTATTTTAGTTACACTGTGTAGGCATTAAAATGCTCTGAAAGCTAGTTTTATGCTGAGACATAGAAAAAAAGTAATTAAGTATACTACACCCATTAAAATCACTTGATGCATTACAAATCGCAAAGAAAGATTGAACGAAAAGGTGAAGGTTAGTGTCATGTTAACGGTCGACCTCAGTACGCGAAAACCCTTAACTGAATTTGTGACATTCAACAAAAATGATATATTTGGAGCAGATGGTGCCTCACTACTCTATATCTACATCTACATCCACACTCCGCAAGCCACCTGACGGTGTGTGGCGGAGGGTACCTTGAGTACCTCTATCGGTTCTCCCTTCTATTCCAGTCTCGTATTGTTCGTGGAAAGAAAGATTGTCGGTATGCCTCTGTGTGGGCTCTAATCTCTCTTATTATATCCTCATGGAATCTTCGCGAGATATACGTAGGGGGGAGCAATATACTGCTTGACCCCTCGGTGAAGGTATGTTCTCGAAACTTCAACAAAAGCCCGTACCGAGCTGTTGAGCGTCTCTCTTGCAGAGCGTTTCACTGGAGTTTAACTATCATCTCCGTAACGCTTTCGCGATTACTGAATGATCCTGTAACGAAGCGCGCTGCTCTTCGTTGGATCTTCTCTGTCTCTTATATCAACCCTATATGGTACGGGTCCCACATAGGTGAACAGTATTCAAGCAGTTGGCGAACAAGTGTACTGTAACCTACTTCCTATGTTTTCGTACTGCGTTTCCTTAGGATTCTTCCTACGAATCTCAGTCTGACATCTGCTTTACGACGATTACTTTTATATGGTCATTCCATTTTAAATCACTGCTAATGCCTACTCCAAGATAATTTATGGAATTAACTGTTTCCAGTTGCTGGCCTGCTATATTGTAGCTAAATGATAAAGGGTCTTTCTTCCTATGTATTTGCAGCACATTACACTTGTCTACATTGAGATACAATTGTCATTCCCTGCACCATGCGTCAATTCATTGCTGATCCTCCTACATTTCAGTACAATTTTCCATTGTTACAACCTCTAGATATACCACAAGGTCATGTATGTACATTGTGAATAGCAACGGCCCTACGACACTCCCCTGCGTCACACCTGAAATCACTCTTACTTCAGAAGACTTCGCTCCATTGAGAATGACATGCTGCGTTCTGTTATTTAGGAACTCTTCAACCCAGTCACACAATTGGTCTGATAGTCCTTATGCTCTTACTTTGTTCATTAAACGACTGTGGGGAACTGTATCAAAAGCATTGCGGAAGTCAAGAAACACGGCATCTACCTGGGAAACCGTGTCTATGGCCCTCTGATTCTCGTGGACGAATAGCGCTAGCTGGGTTTCACTCGATCGTCTGTGTAAAATCGAACTGATATCCCATCAGTTCCAGCGGCCATTCCTCTTTTGAGCGATTTTAATTGTTTTTCTATTCCTCTGCCATCTATTTCGATATCTACCATTTTGTCATCTGTGCGACAATCTAGAGAAGTAACTACAATGAAGTCTTCCTCTGTGAAACAGCTTTGGAAAACGACATTTAGTATTTCGGCCTTTCACAATGACTGTGGAGACGTCCAATGAAATAGTGTAGGAAAAATGACATTCACTCGAAGAGTCATCACGTTTGCGTTGATCGACGATGGTATCCCAATTGTCCATTGCAATCGTAACTGACGATGTCTTTGGGTCTAAATATGTCTACATAAGGGTGCTCCATGATAATATGCGATGAACGGTGTACTCCGGAACACTTGTGTGCACCAGCATTGTGCTCTTTCCGCAGAAATGCCACTTTACGAAGCAGAGAAGCCTCCGAAACCAACTTTGTGTGAAGAGTCGTGGACATCCATCCATATAGCACCTAGTGGTAGTTTCATTGCCCTCCTATCTTCTTCCTTAGATACTCAAAACGACAGCACGTGAACATTTGACTTGCATCACCGTTTTCAATATACTCGCCCACAGGCTCTACGTAATATCAATCTGCCCTTTGCCAAAGTGCCTTATCTCAATTGATTTACCCACTTGCAGCCCATAGTTTCATTTGGGTGATGCATCTCGCGTGTCTGCTCCCCTTACACTCTCTCGTTACGGCGTCCCGTGACCGCAACGCCATCAGGCGGCATCGAATGTCGCGGTGGGCAGTGGTTGTAATCCGTTACGATTTTTTACAACCAGCGTCAATAGTCTTACCAGTTCAAGAAGGTCGCAATTGCCTGTTTCATGTATTCTGTAAGAGTTAGGTGTTTACCGAGCGCAACTATGTAAATGCCGCAACAGATGCCAACTATCTGAGATACCTTTCCTGTCGCAGCTTCGCTAGTTATAGCTGCCTAGGCATCAGACGCTTATCGTGTCACTCTTTTTCGTTCAGGTTTTAAAGTACGAAATACTTAGTATTAGTCCATACTCACTTGTTCATTATACCCCATAAAATCAAGGACGTGATAGTGAATAACTAGAAGACCGCATTGGCAAAGATTTCGTGAGTATGTATGAAGGTACGATGGCCGACTATTGTTGGGTGCAGATAAGGGACAGTAAATATGAAGGTTTTACGAGTAAGTAAAATACGATAAGGTCTGTAAATTAAATGTTGCTACTTAGCTCTATATCCAAAAGGAAATGTCCTGTTGATTCACTGACCTATCTTGCCCCAACCCAAACCGCTAAGGATAGAAACTTGAAATTTCGCGAGGGTGTTGATGCTATACAGACCAACGGCCTTGCCGGAATGATAACATCGATTTCCGGCAGATCACTGAAGTTAACCGCTGATGAGCTTGCGTAGAATCTGGATGAGTGACCTTCCAGTTTGCCAAGTGTTGCTGGTAAGCGGTGTGCAGACAGCTCTTGTGAAGCAAATTGAGGAGCTACTTGAGTTAGAAGCGGGAGAGCGGTGTGCTGACCACATGCCCCCCCACATGCCCATCCAGTGAGGCCAATAGGCTGAAGATCACACGGCAGTCGGTCAATACCGCTAGGGTCTTCAGAGGCCTATGCGGAAAGAGTTTACTTTTAGTTGACGTTACACTGTAGGCATCGCCTAAGATTGGTTTTACGAAATTCCACCCTTAACGGGGTGAAATAAGCAATAAATGGTTTTTTAAAAAATATGTGGCTGTTACCGTGGTTTTGAACTTAGAACTACAAAACTTGGTACTTGATATATCGGTTAGAAATAAAAAAGAAAGACGTTAAGCGTTTTTTTTTAACAACCCACCACGAGGTGAAATAGGAGAGGAATAGTTTTATGAAAGTATTCATAATCAAAGATCTTTCAAAGCTAACTCTATTACAAATTGTATTTGACTTCTCGGTTGGAAATAAAAACAGAGTGTTTTTCTAAATTCTAGTCTGAGGGGATGAAAATTTTTTCGAAAATACGTCATTATTGAGGCAAGCACCATATTTAAGTCCGATTTGTCTCTTTCTTGTCTTAACTCGCTGTATGAAATTAAATTATACCCGTTGGAAGCTTTACTTACGCAAATACTGGTAGCCATCAGCAATTTAAAGAGTCACTAAGTCTTTTCTAGTGTGTAGAATTTCCCGTAGGCAATGGGCGTAACAACATACAAATTTGATTAAAGGAGAAGAGAAAAAATATCTGTGTGGACCATACTGTCAACGTCAGCCGAACAGGGGGCGCTAAGCTAGTAAAAATACGAACTGGATTGAAATTTTATTTTATATTTGTGTTTCTATTATTTCAAGTTTTAAAATACTATAAGCTATTTTGTGAAGTACGTTGAACGTTAGAAAAACTGAAAATAAGTTTCAGAGTCAACATTACAACTTGATTCTAGGTCATTATCTTTGAGAAATCATCTCACAAATATTTTATAAATACAGGGTCGTGTTGTCCTATACCAGCGCCTCTATTCGTAACAGTTCATTAGTAGACTTTAGGAACTTCGTTTATTTGAAGAACAATATGACTATCCCCAATGCAGACAGACGCCTCAGTACGTAAGAGCCAGGGTCAGGGAGCAACTCACAGTTGACGTTGAGCCTCCAGAGGTCCTCCTGTACGGCGGCGTTCATCCGAGGGTTCTCGGCGCGGCAGGTGAGCACCCGCTTGTGGTCGGCTGCAGACGGTGTCAGCGTCACCGTCGATGTCGTCACGTTGCCGTCTTCTGAAACCTGCGCTAGACACGTCTCCATTTGATGACGTCGCAACAAGTTCTAAAAACAGCGCTGATCTATGATATATGCAAACTGACCATCAGTACTTAATAAATCCACTAAGGCACTCAGCCGAACTTCTTCTACACATTGTTGATATGAGTAGCAAGAAAAAGAATGAATCGTTGGCGCTTAACACCCCTCGCAAAACAACCGTTTTACAATATACTGAATCAACCCAAAATTGGCTTTTGGTGTTTGCATGTAAGTATTCCATGGTATTCCGTGTCTCGTTGCAAGGAAAGTGCATATCGTTTGAGTTCTTACCTTCATTTATCTTTGTATTTGTATTGCACTAAGGATATTGTTGATGAAAAGAGTAACGCTCATCGTCTCTTCGTTCTGAAGCCTGCATTCGGCGCTGCTCGGTTCTGTGCCAGGGGTGAGCGCTGTAACTGGGTGTACTTTCCAGACTTCCGCCTCTCCCCAGCCTTGTGATAGAAGTTCAATACCCGCTATCCAGTGACGTTAATATGGCCATCATTCGAAAGCCTGAATAACCACGTTTTGCAGTGCGGAGCGCTGCAGGACGTGCAGGAAGAGAGTAAATGAAGTTCTGCTAGATACCGATAGGGATGTGGAGCCTTGCCGACTTCTTAGCAGTGGCCAGCTGCGCTAGGTTTCTCCGTTGAGGAGTCATGACGCGAACAGGTCGATTGAGGTCCCTGACGGCGCAACATGTTGTAACAATGATTATCTATGATATTTACAACCTGATCATATATTTTGACTAAAGTTCAGTCTTGATCACACCATTTATGTTTCAATGACATAGGTAACCGGTTTCGGTTATTTTTACATAACAATCATCAGACCCATGGCTCCCTTATGATGGTAGGCGGAGCTCTCCTCAGCTGCTACGAAGTAAATTGATTTTTTCTTTCTTTCTTTTCTACGTAATTCTGTAGCTCTCAATTCGTTCGAGCAATCAATCATTCATGATAGGAAATACAGTCATAGCTCAGTCACTCAAAATGATTCTGAAATTTTACTTGTTAGAATGAAATCAGGCGATGATTCTTCTTCTCTGCAGGCTCGTGCTTTGCGGCAGTCTGCTAATCTGCACAAATAAAATGCCTCGTAATTTTGGGAGCGTTGTATAATCAGTCGGGAAACCTCAGATCAAGCGGATATTTGGCTTTGATGAAGTTTAACCTTCCGAAGAAGCAATGGAGCTCTTGGATTATTAAGTGCAGGTTCGTATCCAGTCTTTCGGAAGTCCCTTCTGATTAACAACTACGCAGTATATCGATAAATATCATTAATTCTCAAATTTAAAATACACACCATTTACTTGAAGGAGCCATCTATATATATTTCCATTTAATCGTACAGTTCATATCAGTTATCTTCTGTAATAAATCTCAATAATCAGATTACAGTTCTTCCAAACCAAGCACAGGCTAATCGGCACGAAGACAATCTCGGAAGCTCCCTTTCTTTTTTTTTTTTAACAACCACCAGAGAGAGTACTACAAAGAATAATTATGCGCTCATGGCATAGCTATTGTATGAACTACTTTTCGCATGGATTCTGCGAGTATGAAGATAGAAAATTAGTAAACGTCATTCAAGGGTAGAATTGTATCAGAATAATTCATCGAATATAAAGAGATATTACATTACATAATAGGCAAAGGCGTCTCAGAGGCAATTCTGTAATTGCATTTGATAATGGCAGCAACTGTAAAGAAAAATCAAGACATATTCGTAGGATCTGCTGACCTGGAAGAAGCGTTCGACGATGTGAAAGGGTGGAACATGATCGAAATTCTGAAGAAATAGTGGTAAGCTGTAGAGAGAGAGAGGTGGAAAATATACAACATATACAGTTGCCAAGAGGGATGAAATAAGGGTGCCAGACCGAAAATGAAGAGCTCATATTAAAAGGGTGTAAGCCTCGGACGTATTCTTTCGCCTCTACTGGTAATTTGTACATCGACGAAACAATGACGGTAATAAAAGAGAGGTTCAGAAGCGTAATTAAAATTGATACGACTCGCTGATGATATTGCCATCCTCAGTGAAATTGAAGAATAATTACATGATATGTTGAATGGAATGAACAATCTAATGAGTACAGAATATGGATTTAGAATATATCGAAGAAAGATGAAACTAATGAAAGGAGAACAGGGAAAAAGATAAAATCGTAATTGTTAATTACGAAGTAGATGAAATTAAAAAATTCTACTACCTAGGCACCCGCGCATGATATGGGAAAGAGAAGTCTACTAGTATCAAACTTAAGCCTTAATTTGAGATACAAATTTCCTGGGAATGTATGTTTGGAGCACAGCACTGTGTGGTAGTGAAATATGTAGTGATGGAAACCGGTAAAGAAGAGAATCGAAGCATTTTAGATGTGATGCTACAGACGACTGTTGAAATCAGTTGGACAGTAAGGTAAGGAATGAGAAGGTTATCTGCAGAATCGGTAATGAAAGGAATATATGGAAAACACTGATAAGAAGAAAGACAGGATGGTAGGTCATCTGCTAAGGTATCACGGAATAACCTCCGTGGTACTAGCAGCACTAGAGGGAGCGGTAGAGTTGTGAAAACTGTAGAGGAAGGCAGAGACTGGAATACATGCGTCGAATAATTGAGGATGAAGGTTGCAAGGGTTACTCTGAGATGAAGAGATTGGTACAGGAGAGGAATTGGTAGCGCGAAGCATCATCCCATTCAGACTTAAAATAAACGAATAAATAGAAAATGTCTGATCAAAATTATTATACTATGAGCATACTGGCCGAATTCTATTAAACTGACACTCCAGTATCACCATGCTAGTGAAATTTGTTGATTAAAATTTCAACGTATACCTTGTTTTTGGGAAAAATGTAGAAGCAGATTACTCAACACTGTGAGCCAGGAATGGTAAATCCTTTTATTACGGACAGGATATCAACGACATATTTCACTAAGAGAATATTAGACCGCGTTCACACCAAAAACGCCTTGTGGAATCAGTTTCTTTGCGTGTGGCTTCACAGGCTAGACGTAATTTCTAAGTGTTTGAAATGATTTTTATTTTTTAGTCATCAGTGTTCCGACAAGTGTGATGCAGTCCGACAACAATTCCTCTCCTGTGCCAGTCTCTTCATCTCAGAGTAGCACATGCAGCCTACGTCAGTTGTTCGCTGGATGTATTACACCCAGTCTGTCTCCCTCTACAGATTTTTCACTCGACAGCTCCCTGAAATACCATGGAAGTTATTCCCTGATATCTTAATAGACATTCTTTCATCCTGTCCCTTTCTCAACTGTTCAACTGTGTGTGAAATCTTATGGGACATAACTGCTAAGGTAATTAGTCCCTAAGCTTACACACTACTTAACCTAAATTATCCTAAGGACAAATACACACACCCATGCCCGAGGGAGGTCTAAAACCTCCGCCGCGATCAGCTGCACAGTCCATGACTGCAGTGCCTTAGATGTCCGTTTCTCCTGTCAGTGTTTTCCACATAATCCTTTCCTCTCCGATTCTGTTCAAACCCTCCTCATTCATTATTTTACCAGTCCACCTAATTTTCAAAATTCGTCTGTAGCACTACAACTCAAATTTACCGATTATCGCAGGCCGCGGTGACCAAGCGGTTCTAGGTGCTTCAGTCCGGAACCGCGCGACTGCTACGGTCGCAGGTTCGAATCCTGCTTCGGGCATGGATGTGAGTGATGTCATTAGATTAGTTAGGTTTAAGTAATTCTAAGTACTAGGGGAGTGATGACCTCAGATGTTAAGTCCCATAGTGCTCAGAGCCATTTGAACCATTTATCGATTCTCTTCCTTCCGGTTTCTTCTACAGTCCATATTTCACTACCATGCAATGCTGTGCTCCAAACGTACATTCAATGAAGTTTCTTCTTCAAATTAAGGCCTAAGTTTGAAACTAGTATACTTCTCTTGGCCATCAATAATGCTCCTGTTTGCCAGTGTTATTCAGCTTTTGATATCCTCCTTGCTCCGTCCGTCATTGGTTATTTGGCTGCCTAGGTAATAGAGTTCCTTAAATTTATCTACTTCTTGACAATCAATCCCGATGTTACATTTCTCGCTGTTCTCGTTTATGTATTTCTCATTACATTGGTCTTACATTTACTCTCAATCTATATTCTGTACTCACTAGACCATTCTACTCAGATTATAATGCAATTCTTCTTCACTTTCACTCAGGATTACAATGTCATCAGATGGTCGTTTACTTCCATGCCACTAAGAACAGAAGAATGATTTCGTGTCTGTATAGCTAATGCGTATGGCTCACACCTAAAAAAGCACTATGGGACGTAACATCTGAGCTCATCAGTCCCCTAGAACTTAGAACTACTTACACCTAACTAACCTAAGGACATCACACCTCTATGCCCGAAGCAGGATTCGAACCTGCGACCGTAGCAGTCGCGCGGTGCTGGACTGAAGCGCCTAGAACCGCTCGGCCACCGTGGCAGGCCTCACACCTCACAGCGATGCTGTTGACAGGCATTAGTTATTAATGGAATGAAAGTTTAACCACTTAATGTGAAGTATGAACACCTCTCGAAATTTTGACACACAGGGTGTTACAAAACGATAACGACAAACTTCGAGGTGTTGTAGAGGATGTCACGAGAAACAAATCCAAGGTTGGAACTCGTGTCCGGAAATTTCATGGAACGACGCTACAGAGCGTTGAAGTTATAAGCGCCAGTGACTGCCGGTAGGCCCCCTTCGCGAACAATCGTGGCTTTTACGCTGAGGGATCATAGGCGGTACGTCTCGAAATACTGTTTGTTGCCCAGCGATTGCGACTAATTGCCACGATCGCCAGTGGAGGAAATGGAGCTAGCTGCTGTGTAGTCTCCTATAATGTGATGACAGTTTCGGACTCAGGTTTCCATCCGAAGTTTATGTTCCTTGTGGAACCCTCCAAAACCTTCAGCGTTTTTTGATATAAAGGAGAAAAATAAACTGCGGATCGAGACCTCCATCCGAAATCAACATCCATCAATGCAGCAGGGAATCGTATTCATTGAAGACAAGGCCTGTCTAGGCATCAGCTAGTTCCGTCTTCTCCATTGGCGATCGTGACGATCATTCGTGATCAGTGAACAACAGACAACACTGCGAGAACTACTTACACCTAACTAACCTAAGGACATCACACCTCTATGCCCGAAGCGTCGGCGTACGAAGTCACGTCTCCTGCCGAACGGGTGACCCAGTGGCAGGCGTGGGCACCTCTAACTTGGGTCGTTGGATGGCGTTTCCGGACACGGTTTCCGATTCTCAGTTTGTATCTCACGGCACAATGCGTTGAGACCGGTTTGCGGAATTCTGTATGTCGGTGCTTCCTGGTATAATGCGCCCCGTTTCTGTCAGTGTACAATAGTAACACCACACGAAAGGACTACTTTGTTGAGGGAAAGAAAACTAGAGGTACCTGTGGTGGTGTTAGAAAGGATAATGGGCATAAACACAAAATAATTAGGAGTGAAGGCGTGGCACTGTGCTTCATGGTATAATGCTTCCAATTTTTGTCGGCGTAGCACAGTAACACTACAGAGAGGCACTACTGTATACAGGCAAAATAAACTAGATATAGCTGTGGTGGTCTTAGAAAGGGTAATGAAGATGGGCACAAAAGAATTAGGAGGGAAAAGTGGCACTGTGTTCCGTTACGCGTTGTAATGCTGCGGCATGCCTGAGTGTACAGCTCACCTGCTGGGAGACGGAGGCGTTGGGCTGCAGGTGGCCGTCGAGCCACCAGGTGACGATCGCGGGCGGCCGGGACCCGGTGGTCTGGCAGGTGAAGCTGCAGCGCCGCCCCGCCGACAGCTCCTGGTCCGAGCTGAGCACGCGCGCTTCCAGCGGCGCCACTGCAACACACACCAGCCGGGTCACCGTGCGTGCCAGAGCTGAGCTCAGGCAACACGTCCCACGTCCCCTGGACAGAGTTACATCAAGCCTTAACACGCGTACCAAATTCGAGAAACCTGTTTCGCATCGTCTGTGTACTGCTGATGTCTTCCGTTCCTTTGTAGTTGCAAGAGAACACTAGGTTGCGCTATTGGCTTGTGACATCACTAGTCACTTAAAATTTCTCATATGAAGAGCAAAAATTAACACAGTCAAAGTGAGAAAACTCACATTCCTCAGGAGAATCGAATGACAATGTATCTCATTCTCTAGATTAGTTATTTGTGTGCAAAAATTGAGAACATATTCTGTTACTACAGAATGAGGTTGCTTAACCTCATCACTAGAAAAGGTAATGGCGCCAATTAGAATACAAGTATCCAGACGAGATACTGGCAGAAGTAAAGCTGTGAGGACGGGGCGTGAGTCGTGCTTGGGTAGGTCAGATGGTAGAGCACTTGCCCACGAAAGGCAAAGGTTCAAAAATGGTTCAAATCGCTCTGAGCACTATGGGACTTAACGTCTATGGTCATCAGTCCCCTAGAACTTAGAACTACTTAGACCTAACTAACCTAAGGACAGCACACAACACCCAGTCATCACGAGGCAGAGAAAATTCCTGACTTCGCCGGGAATGGAAAAGGCAAAGGTCCCGAGTTCCAGTCTCGGTCCGGCACACAGTTTTAATCTTTCAGGAAGTTTCATATCAGAAAATAAGTAATTTCTTAAGTACATTGTTAATGCATGTCATGAAAAGAACTGCTTCTGAGTGCCAATAACGAAGTTTTCGTTTCAAAATCCATTAATAACGAGGTATTACGTTTTGCTTGAGAAATAAAAGTACGGAAGTGCTGCAGTAATGTTTAGCTAGTAGATCTCAGGTCAATGAAAACAATTTCTCAGACGTTTTATTACATTTCTTACAAGATAATAATTAAATTTATGAAGGAGATCTCTACGTCTCTAGTTCTACAACTCTATTTTTAAGATCAGATGTTGCAATGTTTACAGTAAAACTCCCTTTGTCATTGTGGAAGAAAGGGCAACATCACGAAGAGGTTTTTCTGTTTTGCCATTGATAATCGTGGCTAATGTTTCAGATGAAGTATGGTGGGGGGTACATCAGTCATTGTCTATCTGCCATTGAGTACAGTGACATCTTCTCATTCTTCTATTTCCGAGTAACCAATTTTGATAGCTATTTTATGTGTATGAGACACTTTGATCATACTGAATTTTGAGATCTTTCACGCTAGGATTGACAACAATGCTTCAGCACCATCTTTAAAATCAAAGAAGTCAGTTGTGTGCATTTGAACCACATTGGATGTGTTTATTGCCGTACCTGAATCAACAGTCATGTGTAAATCTTGCCGAATAAGGGCTTTGCTTACTTTCTTTCTCTATAGTGTCAAAACTTCCTTCCATCAAATTCACACCTACAAACATCCTCCGCAGTGAGGAGAGTAATACGTACTAGTCATTTCCTTCCCTGTTCCACTCGCAAATAGAACGAGGAAAGAACGACTGTCCATAAGCCTCAGTAAGTGCTCTTTTTTCTGCCGTCCTGTCTTCGTGGTCTTTACGCGAAATGTACATTGGTGGTAGTAGAGTCATTCTTTACTCGGCCTCAAAAACCGGTTCTCCAAACTTCCTGAACTGCAATACGCGTAAAGAACGTCGACACTACCCAGGTAATCCCATCTGAGTTTACAGAGGATCTCTGTGGTACCTGCTTGTTGATCGAACCATCGGTAACAGATCTAGCAACACCCCTCTAAATAATTTTGGTATCAAGCTCCAGTTCTACCAGGTCGTAACACAAAATTCGAGCGGTCCTCAGGAGTGGGTGGCAGTAGTGTTAAGCACGCCATCTCCTTATATATGAGCTACAGTTACCTAGATTCTTCCAATAAAAATTTGTCGATAAGTGGCATATCTAGACTTAGAGCTTGCTCAGGCCCGGCGATGGCGGCATTGCTGACCGAAATCAGAGCAGCCCTAAGCAGTCTCGGTGCGGCAAGACGGCTTGTGACCGCTAGATATGGAGCAATATTGGAGGTTTCGAGGTCACTTGTCTGGCTAACGGCACAGATATGGTTTTAGGAATACGCCAGTCCTTACCTGGATTTAATAATCTAATCTGGAAGAGTAGATGTCTTATAACTGTAGTTGGATGCAGAGATCATTGAACTTTCTTACGGAAATATTATGGCGACAGACCTACACCCAGGAAAGGACTGATGCGGTACGTCAACCTGTGTGTTCCTACGCCATATAATTCTGCTGTGTTCAAGGCTGGTCTGCATTTCCGGTAGCTCAAGTCATGGGGTACACTAGCTATGCACAAATTATACCACTTTTAACACTATTGCCTTGGAGCTCTTATGACTGAACCACTGAAATGACTGTATTAATACCAGGTGTCATTCTTGTGCTAGCCCAGATCATTTCTCATTCCGTCATAGTCATATTGAGTATTATGAATACCACAGGACACGCTTTGGTGGGATGATGCCGCGTGTAGTATTTTGTGTGTGGCAGGAGCACCGTGAATCCGAAAGTTCAGATTGCACTGATAAGCGCACCAAGCAGATGTGCAGACAAACTTGTTTCTGAGTTTACTAAAGGCGTCCTACACCTAAATTAAATGGAAAGTTACTGAACAGGTAACTATTAGCATTCAGTGACTTCTAATTGAACATTGTGTACTGATGCACGTTGGACATTAAGCAAAAGTCGTGATGTTACGCGACTGATTAACTTACGACGTGAGACAGCCGTGTTATTGCTAACGGAAATTAACTTAAGAAAGAGGTTATTCTCGTCAATCATGGTACCGCAACTGTCTTGTGACTTTGGTAGCTTCCTGTGGCTAACAGCTGTTAATGTTATCGGTTTCCAGGAACTAAGTATGGTTGTTTTCTAATTACCTGAAGGAATGTGTCCAATATATGATGTTCTTCGATGGGCCTTGCATGTCCGGTAATTGTTATCAAAAGAATAAATCTAACGCCATTTGCCGCTGTATGACGAGTGACAGCTGTTAATATTACCGGCTCTGTAAGTGACTGCGGCGTCTCCATTATGTTGGTCGAGCTTTCACCATTAAAAATACTTTACTGATTGTTAAGCTTTAGGTATTTTATCGAAAGATTTTAATTATTGCCACTGTTAGTTGATTAAGTATTGCTAAAAGTACATGTCGCCCTTGTGTCCAAGGTGTGTGAATAGTGTTATTAAATTCTTGAGTTTAATTAATATGTCATTGTTTACAGAACTCATTCATGCATGTAGAGAGCAAGCACTCTGTTGTATTGACTGAATTTATTGAAATGAACATGGTTGTTTTTGTGTTCTCCTGTTATTGCTGTTGTTGTGGCCTTCAGTCCAGAGAGTGGTTTGATGCAGCTCTCCATGCTACTATATCTTGTTCAAGCTTCTTCGTTTCCCAGTACCTACTGCAACCCACATCGTTCTGAATCTGCTCTGTGTAATTCATCTCTTGGTCTCCCTCTCCGATTTTTACCCTCTTCGCAGTGTAATGTTGTTGCTTTAATTTGTTATGAAAGCGGTGCTGATAGACAATAAAAGCGGGTTAAAAGCTGTGAGCTGCCTGGGGAAGTTAACCTTGCATTGCTGAGCAACTGTTTCACCAGATATCCAGTCTAGCTTACCAAATTCCCAACCAGACTAACATTAATTATAATCTTTTAATCGTCATACGACATACGACAACCGGGAGATATATATATAAGAGAATTTAAATAAAAAGAAATAAATCAGTTTATATTTGGAAATTTATTTTAACATTGATCATTAAAATTTCAGCATATTAAACCTGATTCATAACTAAACTGGTGCCTTATTTAGGATTGAGAAAATGTGAGTTTGTAATCTTACAGAACACATCAAATATGGAGCCGAGATTGGGAGATTGCATACAACACTGCATTCATAAAACAACACACGAAGAACGTTGAAACATATGCAAGAGGAAATTAACCACAACCAACCGATTCAATTTTCGCCCAAAGAAGTTACGTTCATTGCGCAATCCTGCCCGTCATGTAATTAGCACACTCTGGTATACTAAATTCATACTAACTTCCTGTGAAATCTTCCCGAAAAGATTAGCTGAGGGCTACTTTGATGATTACACCACATGCTTCACGTGGTCATCTTGGTTTACACAAAGAGTGTACTCCACAATAATTTTGATAATTAAAATAAATTAGATCGAAAAGCAATTTACAAAAGAAAAACCTCGAACTCGTTACTATCGTCTTACTATTAACCTGATGGGTCAAACAATTGTATAAGCACGTGGTACTGGTCTCACAAAGTACACCCCACGTGGGTTGAACATAAAGAAAAGTTGCTACATTGAAAAATATTGTCAAGACGAGACGTTATAATCTCATGCTCATTCGCATTTAAGATTGATGATCTTAGTTAGAGTTACCGATCAAAACGTGGTTCCACTTTACTCACAAAGTAGTGACAAAGCAACTAGTGGAAGATATTCTGAACTTCTCACTCGAAATACACTGCGTTGCAATTTAAGATAACATTAGATATTTTAGAGCTAAACCTGAAAGAAAGGTGATTAAATTTTGAGTTAGGCTGAACTTAAGAAATCCATTGTCCTACGGACTTAGCAGACACGCGCTTAGCCGGAGATTTTACCACTTCAGATGCTGGCCGGGGACCGACTGAACTGGGCTCCTACCGAGCGTGCTTCACAAATACAAACGGAAGTGACCAAAGAGGCAGCTCCCTATACCAACATGACAAGGGACGGACAGGACCATACTAAGAATAGAAACCTCTTTGCTTCTAGAAAGCGTAGCTAACTGTACCGACGTTGGTCCTACTGTTCTCTAGCAGACAGGCTTGTCTGCTACCATCAAGTATGCAACTAGAAATACAATGCTCATTCATCCTCTCACACAGAAGGGAAGGGGGATGACAGTATCTTATCATATACAGTATATAAAAGAAAGCATATGTAGGTTCCGTATGAGACTGTGTGACATGAATTACATATAAACTGTGTTTTAAAGTGTAGTAGTGTGACAGATCGTTCTTGTTTATGTGTAAAAGTAACAAGTTCCACTACTCAGTCTCCTCCCAGATAGTCAGAACAACCACAGTAAATTTAGAAGAGGAATTTATGCTGTAAATGACCACATATTTAAGAAATTAACATAAAAGGAATCCAACAGTGACCTTTCAGGATTTCTCAAATACTAAATTGGTGATCGATTGATGGCTCAGATCATCTCCTACTAACCGATACCTTTTTCTAGTCAAATTGTACCACAAACTCCTCTTCTCCCCAATTCTATTCAATACCTCCTCATTAGTTATGTGATCTACCCATCTAATCTTCAGCATTCTCCTGTAGCACCACATTTCGAAAGTTTCTATTCTCTTCTTGCCCAAACAATTTATCCATGTTTCACTTCCGTACATGGCTACACTCCATACAAATACTTTCAAAAACGATTTCCTGACACTTAAATCTATAGTCGATGTTAATAAATTTCTCTTCTTCAGAAACTCTTTCCTTGCCATTGCCAGTCTACATTTTATATCCTCTCTATTTCGACCATCATCAGTTATTTTGCTCCCAAAATAGCAAAATCCCTTTACTACCTTAAGTGCCGCATTTCCTAATCGAATTCCCTCAGCATCAACCAATTTTTATTCGACTACATTCCATTATCCTCGTTTTGCTTTTGATGATTTTCATGTTATATCCTCCTTTTAAGATACTGTCCATTCCGTTCAACTGATCTTCCAAGTCCTTTGCTGTCTCTGAGAGAATTAAAATGTCGTCTGTGAACCTCAAAGTTTTTATTTCTTCTCCATGAATTTTAATACCTACTCCGAATTTTTCTTTTGTTTCCTTTACTGCTTGCTCAGTATACAGATTGAATAACATCGGGGACAGGCTACAACTCTGTCTCACTCCCTTCCCAACCACTGCTTCCCTTTCATGTCCGTCGACTCTTATAACTGCCACCTAGTTTCTGTACAAATTGTAAATAGCCTTTCGCTCCCTATATATGACTGTTGCCACCTTCAGAATATGAAAGAGAGTATTCCAGTCAACATTGTCGAAAGCTTTCTCTAAGCCTACAAATGCTAGAAACGTAGGTTTGCCTTTCCTTAATCTGTCTTCTAAGATAAGTAGTAGGGTCAGTATGGCCTCACATGTTCCAATATTTCTACGTAATCCAAATTGATCCTTCCCGAGGTATTCTTCTACGTGTTTTTCCATTCGTCTGTAAAGAATTTGCGTTAGTTTTTTGCAGCCATGACTTATTAAACTGATAGTTCCGTATTTTCACATATGTCAACACCTGCTTTCTTTCGGTTTAGAATTATTATATTCTTCTTGAAGTCTGAGCGTATTTCTCCTGTCTCATACATCTTGCTCACGAGATGGTAGAGTATTGTCAGGGCTGGCTCCCCAAAGGCTATCAGTAATTCTAACGTAATGTTGTCTACTCTCGGGGCGTTGTTTCGACTTAGGTCTTTCAGTGATCTGTCAAACTCTTCACGCAGTATCATATCTCCCATATCATCTTCATCTACGCCCTCTTCCATCTCCATAATATTGCCCTCAAGTACATCGCCCTTGTATAGTCCCTCTGTATACTCCTTCCAACTTTCTACCTTCACTTCTTTGCTTGGAACTGGATTTCCATCTGAGCTCTTGATATTTATACAAGTGGTTCTGTTTTCTCCAAAGGTCTCTTTAATTTTCCTGTAGGCAGTATCTATCTATATTAGCCCTAGTGAGACATGCCTCTATATCCTTACTTTTGTCCTGTAGTCATCCCTGCTTAGCCATTTTGCATTTCCTGTCGATCTCATTTTTGAGACGTTTGTATTCCTTTTAGGGTGCTTAATTTACTGCATGTTTATATTTTCTCCTTCCATCATTTAAGTTCAATACATCTTCTGTTACCCAAGGATTTCTACTAGCCCTCGTCTTTGTACCCACTTGATCCTCTGCTGCCTTCACTGTTTCATCCCTCAAACCTACCCATTCCTAAGCAGGGACTTTCTAGAAACTCGAAAACTTAACGGAATCAGTTGTAGTTTGGAATGGAAGATCCTTGTAAACTATTTTAATTTTACATTTCCTTAGTTCGTCCTTTGGACAAAAAGCTGAGAAGAGTCTACTTAACACTGACGGTTAATATTTTAAGAGTTTGTAAGTAGCTCGTTGTTGATAAATACTCGAAAGTGTCAGTCTCCCTTTTTAACACCCAGTTCTCGCTCCACCTATCATTTTGGTCCAAAAGGAAACGGAGCATTCGACTTCTCTCGACTTCTCTACTAACAATATGACGCTCTAATTTCATTTTATATCGCTTTGCAACGTCACTCCTGGATACTTAATCGAGGTGACTTTCAAGCACCATACTACTAAATGGTTTAAAAGGCTCTGAGCACTATGAGACTTAACAGCTGAGGTCATATCCCCTAGAACTTAGAACTACTTAAACCTAACTAACCTAAGGACATCACACACATCCGTGCGCGTGGCAGGATTCGAACCTGCGACCGTAGCGGTCGCGCGGTTCCAATGTGTAGTGCCTAGAACCGCTAGGCCACTCCGGCCGGCTAATTCTACTAATGCTGTATTCTAACATTACAGTATTGTTTTCCCTACTCATCAGACTAAACATACATTCATCTATGATAAGGATAAGATGCAATTTATCACACAAGCTAGAAATGCTACCTATCTGGTAGCCTCCCACAACCATTCAACGACGAAATCTTCCTGTACTCGACCGAGTCATCAGCAAACTGTTGTAAATTTCTGCTCATCCTGTCCGTCAGGTCATTTATGAACCTACCAAATAAGAGCGGTCCTGTCACACTTCCCTGGGACTCCTAACGATACCCTGGTTTCAACATAACACTCGCGGTAGAGGACAACGTACTGAGTTGTATTACTTTAAAGTCTTCGAGCCTCTCATATATCGGGCTCCCTATTCCGCATGCTGGAACTTTCGTAAACAAACTTCAGTAAAACTTTTCCGGGAAATTAGGAATAAGGAATCTGTCGGTTTCCATGATCCATGATTCGCAGGGTATCGTGAGAGGAAAAGGCAAGCTGAGTTTCGCTCGTGCGATGGTTTCTAAATTCTTGATGATTTCTGGACAGGAGCCTTTACGTCCCAAGGAAGAATACGTTCAAGAATTCTGAAGAAACCGATGTTAAGGATATTGGTGTGTAATAACTCAGGTACTTTGTTTAACCTTTCTTACAATATACACTATACACTGCGCGTTTTCCTAGTCGCTCGGCACATTGCTCTGGGCGAGGAATTCGCGGATATTGCAAGCCAAGTAAGGGGTAGTGCCACAGAGTATTCTGTGTAAAGAGATTACAAAGATGTTTTATTGATACACGCAAAAGTTTACATGTACTCTGCTTATCACACATACTGTCCGTTACCTGAACTGAGGAGATCTTGGCGCACGATGGGCTTGCGCTTGTAGAGCGAAGCACTGCGGCATATAGCAAAGAATGTCTGAAACATCTTCTCCATCATATGTCACTTATAATAAACTACAGGCATGAAACATTGTAGTGGGATGTCAGTTAGAACGTTCGACATTTTCACTCTTCATTTGTTCTTGCTAAAATACTGACAACTCAGAAACTGACAGAGCTTTGCATTTACAACATGCGTTTGAACGAACAATGTTATGCAAAAAATGGAAATTTCCTTTGGAAATTGTCGCTGGAGTGTCGTTTTACTATTTTTGTAAACACCAAACTCAACAACAAAGTTTCGAATCGCTTTCTTCGAAATTGGTAATCAGGAAAGTTTGCCCGCAGTTGGTCTCTAAATTTCGTCGTAGTCCTGCTTCCGTTAGTGATGAATTTCGTGAAGGTGGACCAAACACGCTTACGTTCCCAAGAAACCATCGGCGCCGTGCGACACATTGTAAAAGAAGATCATCATTTGAATTAACGAGAGACAGAAGCTTCCTTAGACGTTCGAAGACGGCAGATATTCCGGTTTTACTCGAACAGTTAGCTGCGAAAAAGTTCTCTTCTCCGTGAATTCCACGCGATTTGACCGAGGCTCAGTAACTGGCTTGTGCGAACCGGTGTAATAAAATGCTCTAAACTTTTGACTGAGGAGGAGGAAATCCAGATTATCACATTGAAGCCGAGGAGCTAACACATACACTAATTGATTAAAAGTATTGGGATATCTATCGGCGAACATTAATACGGGGTAATCCACCCTCGCTTTCGTGACGGCTTGATCTCTGCTACGGACACTTTCAGTGAGGGGTCTGAATGACTGCGAAGGAGTGGCAGCAGATTCTTCCTCAAGATCCGGAACCAGAGAAAGTTGTGTTGCTGGACACTGTGAACTAGAGCGAACTCGAGGTTCGAACTCATTCCGAAGGTACTATCCGGCTCCAAAACTGGAATGGGCAGACCAGTCCATTTGAAGAATGTTACTGTCCACAAACAATTGCTTTACAGAAGCTGTTTTATTACAGCATGCATTGTCATGCTGATACAAATACTTACTGAACGCAGGAGACAACGATATAAAAAGTGTTCATTTACATCCGCATTGAGCGTTTCCTTAAACACAATAAGCAGCCCACACCATAACCACGAAAAACACCTCTACACAGAAACAGTATTCTCTGAGTTATGCGCTGTTGAAATTACACTCGGTAAATCAAGTCACAGTTAAAAGACATTACCACTTGCACATTACTCTTTTAAATCAAGGTACGTACTGGCGAATTTCCAAAACCATCTCTGTGATGCTGGCCAGAGAAGTACCTTCGAAACCTCCTACAGTCTACGTGTCTAGCGGTCACCAACCCCCTTGCTGCAGCGAAACCCGCCAGGTAACTCTCCCTTAAAGCTCCTCCGATTTCGTCAATGGCACCATCACCGGGCGTGAAAATGGTACTAAGTCGCAGATGTGCGGCTAATACGCACAGTTTTATTGGAAGTACCTGGGAAACTGTAGGTCATCCATGAAGGAGACGGCATGTGTAACACAAGGGCCAGGTAACATTCTCCAGGAATTCGACAAACGCAAACCCTCCTATGGGACTGCCATAGGCCTGATACATCACACCAAATCTGTCCTTTCCATTCATCGCTCTTTACATCACGTCCAGCATCGCTTATCACTGACTACAGAAATGGGTAGCTAATGTGGAGCTGCTCGATCTTTGTGCCCTATCGTTTGCAAAACCCTACGTAAAGTCATTATGCTAGCTCCACTAATGGTAGCAATTTCGACCTCACAAATGATTCCTTCCTCTGATTTCATAGTATTTTTACGACCACCTTCCGCAATGCTCGATTGTTCCTGTCCGTCTGTACGTGAAGTCTTATAGTTTTGGTTTAGTTCTGGTTGCTCCTTCGCGTTTCCACTTGACAATGACATCACGCAAAATTGGACCTGTGTACTTTTAGAAGGGTTGAAATATGCCTGATGGATCTGTTAGTCATGTGGCATCCAAGATTACCCAAAGTTCGAAGTGACTGAGCTTCTCTAGTGACAATACAATACTCCCTGTATCCTTTTAAAGTTGTGGGTTGGCCTATGGTGACACCTAGTGGTCGACTCTGCATTACATGTATGCGGATACTTTCTATAGTGTGTATATATGTACGGTCCGAAAACTAAGTGGCAGAGAACTGTTTGCGTGTTCCACAATCAACCAAAACCAACAAATTGTTTTGTTCGCGAAGCACTTCCAAAGTGCTTGCTTCTTTGAGTGAAATGTACGTGTCGCGATTACTGCTTTAGAAGAACAGTTCTTTGCGAAAACTCATCCATTGAAGAAGGAAAAAGAGCCTAAAAGGTCGCATCATTCTACAGTTGGACAATGTTACCTGTTACGAGCACGTTAAACAATTGATTATTACACGAAGAAAACAATAAATACAATTTCGTTCCCCGCATTCAGCTCCCCTTTCGTCTCAAACATAAAATGCGTGGGCAGTGATTTGCACCACCTCAGGAAACTGTTGAGTCTACCCAAAAACCAGTTTTTAAGGTATCAATATCAGACTGCGAAAATCTTCTCAAAATTGTTAGCAACATGCGAAAAATGTATAAATTTTAAAAGTGAATACCTTGAGATACAATAAAATGAGCTCTGCCAAAAATGTGTCTTTCACAGTTCTTGTCAGAATTGGAATTTGGGCTCATGTACAACGCCCTTAAACGTTATCTGAACTAGCAGCACTCGCGTTTCGTTCTGATGGTGCTTTGATGCAGGATGTTGTACACTTCAAACGACAGACGTGGTCGAAATGCTTTGAGTGGGAAATCTGTCAGAAATAGCAAG
Source organism: Schistocerca serialis cubense (assembly GCF_023864345.2). Classification (NCBI taxonomy): domain Eukaryota; kingdom Metazoa; phylum Arthropoda; class Insecta; order Orthoptera; family Acrididae; genus Schistocerca; species Schistocerca serialis. The sequence continues at coordinate 436,023,500 of NC_064642.1, read as the reverse complement.
AGCTACCGTCTTTATATTCACATTAGCATGAACAATAACCTCTACACTTAGTTGTACCATCCTGATTACGAGACATGCTTGCGTCTCTCGACCTTCTAGAATAATTAATGGGTCAACACCAGTAACTTTGTCTTGTGCTTGACGGTTACTGATGGCTGTATTTACTGGCTGTGATAGTGTGACCTCTGTCAATAGACAGGCTACCAATCGGTATGGGTCTGTTACACTAGTCTCACGACGACAGCTGTCTTGTGAAATTAGTTCCGTGCAATTCGCTTGAATCCAATAAAATGTATTTGCCACGCGATAGAAAGAGACCATTAGGGTCGTTTAATGAGCAGTTTCACGGAACGTACTACTTTGGTGAGTCATTAAATACTCTCCCTTTTTGTTATTTCATATTTCCTGTTTCACGGGACAGCGTCTTATAAAAGTAAACAAGTCTAGACCACTCATTATTCCCAGTATACTTACCTTTGTTTTTGTCTCAATGATCAATATGCAGAGAGCACAGCACCTAATAACGTGTAATCTGAATATGGCAGTGCATTTTACTGCTGACTGCTGCATTTTACTAATGTTAGCAGTCACACAGAATAGTTATTCAGTTTCACGCTATAGTGAGAAAGTTATCATGTAGACTGTTTTAAATAATCAGTCGTTGTTAAAAGATCATCATATGACTGAAAACAATGCACAATGAAGTTTTATTTATCAGGAGCTATTGGTGGTTAAGAATACGACCTTTTTATAATCCTCACCTGCTGTGGGACACCCTGTGTACAAACTAATAGTAATAATAATAATTATCTCTTACAGTTTTCATTAATTCTTCAAAATTAAAATGAGAGCGCGTGAAAACACCCTCACCTTGCCCTTTGTGAATCTTTTCCTTCCTTGCAAGAGAACCCAGTTCTAAATGAGACAATATTTAAATCACTCGGCTTCTGTTATGACTGACTCAGATTCCTAAAGGAGTTCTTAGAAAGTCTTTTTACACATCTGTGATGTATTCACACATTACTCACTCTACATTTATATTGTACGGGGCCGAAGCTGTAATGCTTATTTGCTTTCTGTGCTCCGCAGCCTTTGGTCTACGGGTCACTGTGTGAGCGCTCTTATTTGTTTTTGGTTTCACGTGCTGACGTCCAGTAAAGACTTCCGCTAGCCAAGACTACAGGAGGCGGAATATTGGTATACCGCGAACAAAGGACTGTAGTGTACGTGGAACCCTTTGAACAGTGACTATTCTCATTTAAACACATACTGTGATCCGTGAGCCGTCTCTCGCATTCTGCGATTTCGCTCGTTTTCAGTAACTGCCCAGTAATCTTCCTTCAACAAAGACATTTTCAAATAATTTAATTTTACATTTTTACTTTTAGATATAGTTATGAGAAAGTAGTACCGTAATTTGTGCGTATGAATTTAGTCTTTAACGTACCTCGGTCTACTAAACTTGAGAACAGCGAGGGAGTGACTAGTGGTTAGAACATTTCGTGACCTCAACAGAGGGGAGAAATAACTGAAATTTAGCATCAGCAGGGGCATACTAACTTGAAGTGACAGTAAATTTGCACGTAATCGAAATTACATGCTGACGACGTGTGGTACTGAATAAAAGACATTTTGTGTTGTTGCTTTCGATTGTTGAGACACTAGTTTCATTCTCCAGATTCATTGAATCTCCAAAGACTGGTCATTTCTGCCATCATACCTGGATATTTCCTACGAACCCACACACTGGCAAGAGACTGGAATTCGATCTTTTCAAATTCAACACAACAAAATTCAGTTTCTTAAATATGATAGCATAGTCAAATTTTACAGTAACCAGAAGTGCAAAAAGTGTTCGTTGTCGTAGAAACATCATTTCTATCCAGCATCCATATGTAGCCTGGAGCTTTAACCAGGACACAGATTCCACATAGGACTCCTCCAACTTTACATGTTATTTCCTTTGCAAGGTTCAAGGAAAGAAATATACGCTACTGGTCATTACAATTCCTACACCAAGAAGAAATGCAGATGATAAACGGGTATTCATTGGACAAAAATATTATACTAGAACAGAAATGTGATTACATTTTCACGCAATTTGGGTGCATAGATCCTGAGAAATCGATACCCAGAACAACCACCACTGGCCGTAATAACGGCCTTCATACGCCTGTGCATTGAGTCAAACAGAGCTTGGATGGCGTGTACAGGCACAGCTGCCCATGCAGCTTCAACACGATACCACAGTTCACCAAGACTACTGACTGGCGAATTGTGACGAGCCAGTTGCTCGGCCACCATTGACCAGACGTTTTCAGATGGTGAGAGATCTGGAGAATATGCTGGCCAGGGCAGCAGTCGAACATTTTCCGTATCCAGAAAGGCCCGTACAGGACTTGCAACATGCGGTCGTGCATTATCCTGCTGAAATGTAGAGTTTCGAAGTGATCGAATGAAGGATAGAGCCACGGGTCATAACACATCTGAAATGTAGCGTCCACTCTTCACAATACCGTCAGTGCCAACAAGAGGTGAGCGAGACGTGTAACCAATGGCACCCCATACCATGACGCCGGGAGATACGCCAGTATGGTGATGACGAATACACGCTTCCAATGTGCGTTCACCGCGATGTCGCCAAACATGGATGCGACCATCATGAAGCTGTAAACACAACGTGGATTCATGGGAAAAAAATTACGTTTTGCCATTCACGCTCCCAGGTTCGTCGTTGAGTACACGATGGCAGGCGCTCCTGTCTGTAATGCAGCGTCAAGGGTAACTGCAGCCATGGTCTCCGAGCTGACAGTCCATGCTGCTGCATGCATCGTCGAACTGTTCGTGCAGATGGTTGTTGTCTTCCAAACGTCCCCATATAATGACTCAGGGATCGAGACGTGGCTGCACGATCCGTTACAGCCACGCGAATAAGATGCCTGTTTCCTCGACTGCTAGTGATATGAGACCATTGAGATCCATCACGGCGTTCCGTATCACCCTCCTGAACCCACCGATTCCATATTCTACTAACAATCATTGGACCTCGACCAACGCGAGCAGCAATGTCGCGATACGATAAACCGCATTCGCGACATGCTACAATCCGATCTTTATCAAAGTCGGTAACGTGATGGTACGCACTTCTCCTCCTTACACGAGGCATTACAACGACGTATCACCAGGCAACGCCGGTCAACTGCTGTTTGAGTATGAGAAATCGGTTGGAAACTTCCCTCATGTCAGCACGTTGTAGGTGTCGCCACCGGTGCCAACCTTGTGTGAATGCTCCGAAAAGCTAATCACTTGCATATCACAGCATCTTCTTCCTGTCGTTTAAATTTCGCGTCTTTAGCACGTCATCTTCATGGTGTAGCAATTTTAATGGCCAGTAGTGGAGAAATAATAATTGATAATGATGAGTCGTGTGAAATAGTATTACTGATACAGTTAGATGTTCTTATCAGGCATATATTTCCTGATACTCGCTGATAGTACCTTTTTTGTTGATGAAATGTATGGTGAGTAACTTAACATTTACGCTTTCGTGGGTTGCGTGCCATGGTAAGCGCATCAACTTTCTTATAGTACCAGAATGAAATTTTCAGTCTGCAGTGGATTGTGCGCTGATAAGAAACGTCCTGGCAGAATAAAACTGTGTGCCGGACCGAGACTCGAGCTCGGGACCTTTGCATTTCGCGGGCAAGTGCACTACCGTCTGAGGTACCAAAGCACGACCCACGCCCCGTCCTCACAGTTTTACTTCCACCAGTTCTTATAGTTAGTTTGTTCTCATCTTAACTGATTTTCATTAAAAGACAGAGTTATACATATTTCTGGTCCCATTCTGCTTATACGTAAGTGAATTCCCTTCTTTTTTGACATGGTTTTATTTTAAGTTACAAATGCTCATTAGTCTACTATTTTGTACGCATACAGCGGTTTCTGTGGCTTTGGATAGTTTACTTTTCCTCTCCTGTAGAGTGAACGTCGTGATGCTGTGTCTTATTTTCTTTATTCTCGCACATGACCTGACAAAAATAGTTAAGTACTTAGTGGGGTGGAGGAAATGAAAAGTACATTCGCAGGTTGAGAGAGTATGTCATCTTAATACAGTAAATATGAAAATGTCTCAAATTTAAAGAGAACTTGGTAGTACAAACAAATTTATCGGAAAGATATTGTATCTAATCTGGCCTGAATGCATGCGCTTATTCGGTTCGGAAGTGTGTCATAAAGCTGTTGTATCGTCTCCTGAAGCAACCTGGCACACAAATATTGTAACTGGTCCCAGATACCCTGGAAACGAACACAGGAACGGAGTTGACACCCGAGGTAGTGCAAGACCTGGGACATATCTCGGGATCTTTCTGGTCACATGATTACCTAAACATCATGCAGACAGTTAATGGAGACATGTGGCGTGTGTGGACGAGCACATTGTCCAGCTGGAAAATGGTGCCTCGATACTGCCGCATGACGAGTAACACATGAGAATGCAGGATGTCCGGGACGTACCACTCTGCAGTCTGCTTTCCCTCAATGACTACCTGGCATGACAGGAAGTCTTAACCTGTAGCTCCCCACATACTGACGCCCGATGTAACACCACTAAGCCACTACAAAGAACTTAAATATTGGGCCCTCTGTCAGGTTGCTACCTCGCTCATTCAGGATGCTGGTGAACCAATGTACACAATGCGACAATGTGACTTCTCAGTCACGGAACCACTCTAAATGCTGCCATTTTTTTGTGGTGGTAACGGCAGTCTATTCCTGGAAAATTATTTCCCTAGTCCAATGATTCGGCGTGTCACAGAATGTCACACGGAATCTCGCATTGCAGGTGGATATATAAAGGGGTTAAGATGCGCTTGGTGCGCTGTCACCTCCTGTGGTAACCCTGACGAAGTGTGTGCCTGCCCTCACTTTCCCATACAGTTCACCATGGGCCACTGTTACGTTTGAATGCCCAAAAATCCTAATATTGCACAATTCGATCAGCAGCCCAAATGGAGGCACAAAATGAAGCCCCTTTCAAACTGTGTCAAGTTCTGATAATGCTGTGTCACAAGCTTATGCAGCATCTTCGGATCTTTCACAGTGATCACCCAACTTACTGAAACACTTCGCACTCCTTACGTACCTTACCTGGCCTGGTAAATTCTATTACACTAAGTAAGAACAGCACTAATGCACAATGGTGACAATCTGAGCAGCCGTATTGGGCTGGTTGCCGATGACGCTGTCGGTTATCGACTAAAAAAGTCATGAGTAGATCAAAACAAATTGCAAAACAATTTAGAAAAGATGTCTGACTGGTGAGAAAATTGGCAGTCGGCGCTAAATAACGAAAAGTGTGAGGTCATCCACATGGGTGCTAAAAGGAATTCGTTAAACTTCGGTTACACGATAAATCAGGCTAATCTAAAAGCCGTAAATTGAACTAAATACCCAGGTATTACAATTACGAACAACTTAAACTGGAAGCAACACATAGAAAATGTTGTGGGGAAGGCTAACCAAAGACTGCGTTTTATTGGCAGGACACTTGGAAAATGTAACAGACCTACTAAGCAGATTGCCTACACAACGCTTGTACGTCCTCTTTTTAGAACACTGCTGCGCGGTGTGGGATCCTTACCAGATAGGACTGCGAAGTACATCGAAAAAGTTCAAAGAAGGGCAGCATGTTTTGTGTTATCACGAAATATGGGAGAGAGTCTCACAGAAATGAGACAGGGTTTGGGCTGGACATCATTAAAAAAAAAAGGAGTTTTTCGTTGCGACGGTATCTTTACACGAAATTCCAATCACCAACTTTCTCATTCGAATGCGAAAACATTTTTTTGACAGCAACCTACATAGGGAGAGACGATCATCACAATAAAATAAGGTTCAAATGGCTCTGAGCACTACGGGACTTAACATCTGTGGTCATCAGTCCCCTGGAACTTAGAACTACTTAAACCTAACTAACCTAAGGACATTACACACATCCATGCCCGAGGCAGGATTCGAACTTGCGACCGTAGCAGTCGCGCAGTTCCGGACTAAAATAAGGGATATCACAGCTCGTACGGAAAGATATAGGTTTTTGTTCTTTCCACGCGCTATACGAGATTTGAATAATAGAGAATTGTGAAGGTGGTGCGATGAACCCTCTGCCAGGCACTTAAATGTGATTTGCAGAGTATCCATGTAGATGTAGATGTAGATGTAGATGTAGATGTGCCTGTCACAGAAAATTGTAACTGTATCATTTACATAACCGCCGTGGCGTATATTTGTACGATGTTACTCGGACATCCGACCATCGTCTGGGTGACTCGCTTGTCTACAAGGCAGTGTAAATTAATTCACTTATAAGTATTGAACCTCACATATATTTGTAATATATTAACGCCATTCGTACATGTTTACTTTCGGATAATTTTCATATAAATATTTTCATATTTTATGAGCTTTATTTCACTATATAGTGAACCGCAGTGCTGCTTAATGAGCGAGGCGGCGCAGTTTGACACAATGCCCTCACATTCCTAAGGACGACGGTTCAGATTCTCGTCCGGCCATATATATTTAGGTTTTCTGTGATTTTCGTAAACCACTTAAGACAATTCCGTGATGGTTCCCTTAAACGCGAACGACCAGTTACATTCCCCATATTTCCAAATGATAGAGAACATCAATCAGTCATTCTTTTCTTTCAGAAAAGGCAAACCTAGATTTCGGCTAATGCCTAGGGTGCACCCACATTCCTAATGGAAGGTAACTTGATTCCCAGTACTTCCGTAATCCGTGCTTCTACTCTGTCACTAATGAGCTAATTCTGTACCGGAAATTGAGCACTAATTTCTTTCTCCATCCTTTGTAGTACTGTTTTGCTGTAAAGGACCCATAATATGTGTTTGTCCAATAAGTAACATTATTATCATGACAAAAACAGGAAACATATACTTTTTATTGATAGACTTCGTAATCTAAAATGTTCCACTTTTCTTATATATGTTCCAAGTTTCACCTTGGTGTGGTCATGATATGAGGTTCTGCATGTGAAGTATCTACCCAGATTGGAATCAGATTTATTCTTCATTCATTACTGTTTAATGTATTCAGAAGTAACAAAAAGTTTATAAAAATTCGTAATATTATTGAGATACATTTCTGCTTCCATAGCTGACTGCCATGCGGATGTGCCTGGTTCAATTCCAGCTACTGCCAGGGATTTTTCATTCGTGGGAGGACTGGAATGGGGTCATTCAGCCTGGTGATGCCAGCGGAGGAGCCACTGGACCGAGCAATAGTGGCTGCAGGTGAAGAAAGCAGACAACGGTCGGAAAACCGATGTTGTGGACTCCACGTCCTTCCATATAGCACTCTGTAACTGCACTGGCAGAGGACAACATGGTAGTCGTTCGGTACCGTTGGGTATGCAAAGCCCTGTGGACATAGTTTACGTCAGTGTTTTAATTACTTGAAGTGTGTCTTTCCTTCCACGAACTTTGTTGGTTCATCATGTTTCTCCCTTGACATTATTTTATTGCAACTTTAGCAACGCCTTTTTTGCTATCATAAGAGAAATTTGTTAACATCGAGTATAGATTTAAGTGTCAGGAAGTCATTTCTGAAAGTATTTGTATGGAGTGTAGCCCTGTATGGAAATGAAACGCGGACGATAAATAGTTTGGACAAGAAGAGAATAGAAGCTTTCGAAATGTGGTGCTACAGAAGAATGCTGAAGATTAGATGGGTAGATCACATAACTAATGAGGAAGTATTGAATAGGATTGGGGAGAAAAGTTTGTGGCACAACTTGACGAGAAGAAGGGATCGGTTGGTAGGACATGTTCTGAGGCATCAAGGGATCACCCATTTAGTATTGGAGGGCAGCGTGGAGGGTAAAAATCGTAGAGGGAGACCAAGAGATGTTGACACTAAGCAGATTCAGAAGGATGTAGGTTGCAGTAGGTACTGGGAGATGAAGAAGCTTGCACAGGATAGAGTAGCACGGAGAGCTCCATCAAACCAGTCTCAGGACTGAAGACCACAACAACAAGAGGCAGCTACTTAGTTACTTGCGTCTCGCGAAATATTTCTATTTTTTTCCATCCACAAAGTGTCAAACACGGCAAAATACTGATATCATCAGTTCTGCAGCACCCTATTACTCTAAGCGCCTATACAAGCAATTGAGTTGAAAACAATGTTAACGAAAACAAATAAATGATAGTTTCTTCTTGCATTACCGCTTCTATGTTTAAGCAAACTTCACCCCTCATTCCAACGAATCGCTTTGGTACAAGTTCGAAAGTTATTTTAATTGTGCTGAAACTTAATGAATTTAAGTTATACTGGAGAAAATCCATATGCATAAAAGTTAAGTAAACTGAAGAGATAATTTACAGAGAAACAAACTTCAACTTACTGCAAAACAGAAACTTCGTATCGCACCGACTATTCGCCTTACGCCACAAACTTTACACCAAGCCTTCTCTGTTCCTCTCAGTTCTAGACTTATTAATTTAGCTGCTGCATCACGACTAGTATGTGTAATGTCTTAACGAGTAGTTGCAAATCATGCCTAACCAGAAACATTGTTTAGGGATCTTAAATGACTAGTTGCTTCTCTAGTGAGATAAATCCCTCGCATAACGTTTGGAAACTGTGAGACTGTCGAGTGTCAACGACCAGTATTATTATTATTAAAGTACACATTTCGCAGCGCATAATTACTTTTGAGGAATGTCTTTTAGAACAATCACAATGTCGGCATATGGGCCCAGAAGCTCTGCGGGATTTTGGGGTAAAATAACACTTCGAATGTTGGAGGGCGTCCAAGAGCAATAAATAGAAAAGGTGTCCCTGTGACTGGAGAGGGCACGTTAACCGCAGAAATGGAGCCACTGAAATACGACATAGTAAATTAAGCACAGCAGAAATACCAGTGCTGCTGTTTTACTGAGAGGACGTTACTGTCTTTTCTCTTCTAATGACTCGACATTGCGAAATATGTGCAAGCACTCTGAAGTGACATAAACCAATGCAACGTTCGTGAAACGTCGCACTCTACTGCAGACATTATCAATTCAGAGTGTAGCTCTCTTAACAGGCTATAATGGGTTGCTTAAATGCTCGCATTTCCTGTTAGTGTGTTGCAACAGTTATTTACCTCAATTGACAAAACACTTCTTCACAAATTGTTATTAGAACATGACATCACTCTCTTTGTTTTATTAAATTTTACACTGCCGGAGAAAGACTGCAACACCCGCAAGGACAAAGTCATTTTATTCAGAAGTGACAGGTAGTTGATAATTGCAGGAGTATATGATAACAAGTTCAAAGCAAATGAAACACAAATTTCATAGGAACGCGTGTCAAATCAGTCGCATCAATACATCGCGTCAATACACAGTGTATCCCTCTTCCCTCTGGCGGCAGCGCAGGCATGCAATCATGCATGCAGACGATGATAAAGATACCAAATGTCATTCTGCGACAGACTTCCCAAGCATCTTCTATCTTCTGTTACGTTTCTGCAATGGTTCTTGCAGGCTCGTCTCAGTTGTGCGACTGGATTCGTGATTTCCTGACAGGAAGGTCGCAGTTCGTAGTAATAGACGGCACATCATCGAGTGAAACTGAAGTGATATCAGGTGTTCCCCAGGGAAGCGTCCTGGGACCTCTGGTGTCCCTGATCTATACAAATGACCTGGGTGACAATCTGAGCAGTTCTCTTAGGTTGTTCGCAGATGATGCTGTAATTTACCGTCTAGTAAGGTCATCCGAAGACCAGTATCAGTTGCAAAGCGATTTAGAAAAGATTTCTGTATGGTGTGGCAGGTGGCAGTTGACGCTAAATAACGAAAAGTGTGAGGTGATCCACATGAGTTCCAAAAGAAATCCGCTGGAATTCGATTACTTGATAAATAGTACAATTCTCAAGGCTGTCAATTCAACTAAGTACCTGGGTGTTAAAATTACGAACAACTTCAGTTGGAAAGACCACATAGATAATATTGTGGGGAAGGCGAGCCAAAGGTTGCGTTTCATTGGCAGGACACTTAGAAGATGCAACAAGTCCACTAAAGAGACAGCTTACACTACACTCGTTCGTCCTCTGTTAGAATATTGCTGCGCGGTGTGGGATCCTTACCAGGTGGGATTGGTGGAGGACATTGAAAGGGTGCAAAAAAGGGCAGCTCGTTTTGTATTATCACGTAATAGGGAAGAGAGTGTGGCAGATATGATACGCGAGTTGGGATGGAAGTCATTAAAGCAAAGACTTTCTCGTCGCGGCGAGATCTATTTACGAAATTTCAGTCACCAACTTTCTCTTCCGAATGAGAAAATATTTTGTTGAGCCCAACCTACATAGGTAGGAATGATCCTCAAAATAATATAAGGGAAATCAGAGCTCGAACAGAAGGTTTAGGTGTTCGTTTTTCCCGCGCGTTGTTCGGGAGTGAAATGGTAGAGAGATAGTATGATTGTGGTTCGATGAACCCTCTGCAAAGCACTTAAATGTGAATTGCAGAGTAATCATGTAGATGCAGATATAGATGTAGAAGAATGTTCCCGCTTCATCACATCCTATGTGTGCTGAGTTGGTGAAAGTTTCGGTGATCTTGCTCCCAGAGCAACAGCTGTGCACCACGACGACCACGTTGCGTCGCTACAGCCTTATCTGAACCCGTACACCGTCCTGCTGGAAAATCACATAACCTTCGTGTCGAAGAATCGGCATCAGCACGAGGATAATAGTCTGTACAATGTAGAGGACACTAGTTACTTTATCCTGCAGACATGTGAGTCCGCGGTGTGTTGTATTTTCTGCCTCCATCTCTGCCAGCTTTAGGAGGAAACAAAGTAATCACCGGTAGACTGTCCTCAATGGGATGGGGCTGTATGTCACGTTATAATGCACTCTGGAATTTGCAGCTCACCAAGTCCACGCCATATACGCGTACGTCCATCACTCGCATACAGACAGAACCTCCTCTCATCAATGAAGGCAACAGAGCGCCACTCCATTCTTCAATCAATTCTTTCGCGATACTAGCGTAGCCACGCTTGGCGGTGTCGTGGTGTCAATGGTAGAACGGTCCTGTTGGAAGCAGATGGATCCGAATCGTCACTGATCACGTAGAAAATGCCACATGCGGCCGGATTTCGTACCTGGATAATGTTCTGCGGGCCACCGCTGCTCGCAAAACGCGTTGACATTGACCAAGCGACATTCAGTGCCTGGTCTATAGGGGTGGAATGTTTCACAGAACACTGACAGAGGAGGAACCTAGGACCGATTCATTGCACCCAGTACGTGCAGTAATTGTTCGATACGTCCATCCAGTATTCCACAGGTCCACAGTGTGACCGCGATCAAATTAATGAAGCTGTTCGACGGAAGTGTGTACTCGTCGGTGGGGCGTTGTTGTGCAGCAGAATGAATGTTGCAAACGATATTTAGCTCTAAATTGGGCCCAGTTACTGCCTGCAGCGTTATAATGGAAATTTGTGGTAATATCTTAAGGGACCAAACTGCTGAGGTCATCGGTCCCTAACCTTACACACTACTTAATGTAACTTACGCTCAGGACAACACACACACCCATGCCCGAGAGAGGACTCCAACCACTGACTGGAGGAGCCGCGGGAACCGTGACAAGACGCCTGAGACTGAACGGCTATACTGCACGGCCGCAGTGTTAAAGCAGACGGTATGCAGACAGTCCACCGAACACCATCTGATCGCTGATGACCGTGGCAAATTGATCATTAAAACTATAGACCCTCTGTAGACAATACTATACACCGATGCCACAAAACGTAGTCTTTGAGGGTGTTGCATTTTGTTGACAGTGTACAATCAGAAGTCAGAGTTGAGTGATAAGACACCCACATTCAGCACTCTGAAATTTGAGTAATATATTGAAGACAGTTATTTTGACGCTTGATAAATAAGAAGAGAAAAACAGCCACTACCATCCAAGTGCAAGTGTAACATTTCATCCATAACAAGCCCAATCAATATTAAGAGAAAAAAATGATATAAATTCACTGAGCCTTAGCAGATACGTCATATTATATTATACTATTCATGTTCCATTTATCCCATGGAGAGGGATGTCTGGGATGTGAAAAGAGGATAAGGATGTAAATTTTATATAATTACAATAGAACAAAATGACTAAACAATATAATCTATTACTATACTATAGTCATAATATGAAATACAAACAAACCTGAAATGCTAATTTGAAGAAAATTTGTAGAGTGTTCTATTTCGGTGCCAGGTGCTGAGGGCTACGGCGGATGTTTCAGCCAAAACTAGTGCGCGTGCTTTTTCCTGGCCACGCACAGAGAGCTTCAGAAGTATTTGGCTCGCCTGAGAAGGACTGTCCTGCGTAGAGTATGGCAGTCGGCGACAAGGATGAAGATGAATCACGGATAACCTTACAGATTATGAATGAAGTGCACGTGTTTGTATTATATAAAAGCGGGTTTTTGCTGTGTGGCAGTTTGCGTGAGCCTTTCCCAGACGAGACACAGGGATAGTTTGTGAAGTGTTGCGCTTGCCCGAGAAGGGTGCTCTGCATAAGATAGGACAGACAGCTAGTGTGATGCCATAAAGTCGTGGACAACTTCAGACACAGGGATAAAGTGTAGGAGTGAGAAACAAGAGGCTTTGTTGTTGTGTGATTGCTTTCGTGAAAACTTGATTACGCAAACAGTTCACCAATTCGCTGTAGACATTACAGCTAGTGTTACAACATGGGACACAAGAGAACAAGATGGGAGTACCCAAGTCACACGTCAGGTGCCTCATAAGGGGAAATATTGTCCTGCATGATGACTGGGAGCCACGGTCACGACAAGTCAGTCGACTACTGAGTGGAACTGCTAATTCGGGCAGCCAGTGACGTAGCCAGTGTGACGGGAAGTCCAGACAGTGTGGGAGCAATGTGCCAGGCGTGCTTCTTGGCAAGAGATCCGAGAGATTCAGCGAGCAATAAATCGGACACTCAGCCAGTCACCGAGAGGGTCAAGAAGAAGTGGTGAGACATTGAGTTTACCTTGGGGATGCATGTCAACCCATTGCCGACTTGAACACAGTCGCAGCAGGGAGATTTCTTGCCAGGAGAGCCTCTTCAGTCTGGACAAACGTCTCATACACAAGACCTTTCACATGGACCCCCAAGAAGGTATCTTGTTGGGTGACATCAGATGAACGTGCTGGATACGCAACAAGACCTCCTCTGCCTATCCATTCTCCGGGGAACGCCTGATCCAGGTGTTCACTAACTCTCAGTCCCATGCGAGCTGGGGCTCCACCGTGCTGGAACAACACCCGTTGACGAATAAGAAATGGGATACGTTCCAGGAACCTGTGTAGTACTGTTTCTGATAAACAGCGTCTGCATAGGTGCATTTAAGCAGGGAGGAGAAAGAAACAGGCCTAGTATGTAATAACTGAACATGCCTGTCCATATATTGAGTGGAAATCTGGGTTGACCTCCATTCACGACTATAGAATGGTGATTCACACCAGCTCGAACATGGTGGCTATTTGTACCATACAGAGTTCCGTCTCTGATGAAACAGGCTTCATCCATGGAAAGCGCATAGGTAGGAAAGAGAGGATCGACTGTAAGGCGCTGGAAGAACCATTCCCTGAACACGACAAGAGGTTCAAAATCAGCATGCACCTTCTGCGAATGATAGGGTGTAGCTTCATTCCTTGTAATACTCGTCACACAATACTCTCCAACACATTCATTTCACGTGCAATTGTTCGAGTGCTGATTGCAGGTGTTACATCCACTCGAACAGTCACAGCATATTGTAAGTTCGGGAGTCCGTGACCTTCATCGTCCTCCCCGGTCGTTGTACAGTGCTATTAATTGTCCTGTTTGGCTTAATGACTTGGATAGTCTTGGAAACAGTGTGTGCCGGATGTCTTCAGCGAGGGTATTTTATCCTATACAGCCTTCCTGCTTCTCTGCTGCTTCCATTTTCTAGCCCGCAGACAAAAATCATATCTTCATGTTGGGTCACAGGGTACAAACTCAGTTGGATAGGTCTGATCGACGTTAGGACTTCAACATGTAAACAAAGGCTTCATTCTACTACAGTAAACACATTGCACACCAGGAGTGCTCATGTCAGTACATAATACGCCATCTGCATTCGATTAGTTGAGCTACTATCCCAACTGCCTAGCAACATTGCACCGGTACATGTACTACACAGCCAGAGGTATCAAAACGTTTCTGGGTTACATCTTTTCACTCGGTCGTTTCCGGAGCAGGATCTGTTACCTAAAATTGATACATTTACCCTTCTCAGTCAGCCCTGAAAGTTTGTAACATCATCACGAAATCTTTCTGTACAACGAAGATTGCCTAACCAGGCCACGATGAGTCGCTAGAGACTTTTACTCTCGCTGAATCTTCTAGTGTTTTGTCAGCCATCAGCAGACGAGGTATCTGCTGTAGTACGGAACGTCTCAACACCTGTATTCCTGAGAAAGGATATTCTTTGGGCATCAGAAAAACTAATGTATTTGTTAGGTTCGCCAGAGGAGACCATAAGGACTTACAGTGTACGGAAACGCGGGTGCAACATTGGTAAATAGAAATTTATCCTTGTGTCGGTAAGGTAATACTGAAGGAACCCGCTTCTCATGAGCTGCACTGTGGGCGGAGTTAACGTAATCTCCATATTTTCATCGTCATTCGTGAACGTCGTTTTGATTATTCCTAGTACATGCTTCATTCCTTAAAACTGGAGGCACTTTCTCCGCGTGCTTAACATCTGATCGGTACATGACAAATGTTCTGGCACACATGGAAGTTCTGGCTTCCAGTATTCGTTCTTCACATTTTCGGATACCTTACCTACTGTCAGTGCGTTTATAAATACCTTTTGTAACTAAAATCATTATAAGAGTTCCAAGACTTCCATTTTAGTATCACATGGTCATGCATTATCAGCCTTTAATTTCAGTCCATGTACATACTTACTTTCTGACTGGTACGCCGATTATGTTAATGTTCATCACAGTACAGATTAATTTTAAATTGTGGTTACCTACTATGCACATCCATTTCATCATCCTGTAATCCATGCTGGCACGTACCTAGTATATCAATGTTCTTTCTTTCAGCATAAGAGAATTTGTTGCATATGTTGCTGAATGAATATTCAAGATACAGAACTGTTGCAGAGAGAGATTTCGCAGTGCAAATTAACTGCAGATTCATTTCAAGAATATTATTTCAGAACTATAAGAAGAATAGGTAAGCCATGTTAAGTTATTGTTCTTATGCAATATGGAACACACTATCTGTTATTATACCACTTTCAGCTTTTCTTTCTGCAGGTTTTCCACATTTGAAGATTATTTTAAACGAATCTAATATTTGTATTCCTACTTTTATGTAAGGTTACTTGAAGTTTCATTGGAATGAATAAAACATTTTTACTCTACAAACTGAGTTTATCTACGTTGGAATACGTACGCTATATTGTTTGCAGAAATGTCTAGTGCAAAATTATGAATTACTCTATATAAATTATTCAATGACAATAACAGTATAGATGACTGCCGTGGCGCGCACAGCCACACAAATGCAACGGTCAGCTACCGCGGCAGAATTAAGCGGCGCCTGCAACTTAGTGCCGGCGCGTTCCGCCAGCCTGCGCTAGAGGCGATCGCGCCTAACATTCAATCAACCGCGAACTACACACGCGCACGAGCCTTTTTCCCGGCGCGGATGGTCACACTATGATATCACCATCCACCAGTCAGGGATCGCCAACGGCCGCCAATCATCACTCCGGAATCAGCGGAGGACGGCTGGCGCCGCCGGGTTAAATAGCCGGCGGACTGCCTCCCGGAAGATACTTCGACGCAGCCGGAACTTCCAAGCGCCACGTCTTCGCTACGCCGGCCATCGACCCCGGACTCTGCGCCGGTTTACTTCCTCGGCATCCGCCGGAAAGCGTCGACAAAAAACCCGACAAAAGAACGTAAATTCAATTTAGTTGTTAATATTTCAGTTCAAAATGGTGGCATATTCTTTGGCTTGTTATAAAATTTTGATAGGAGATTAGGCCTTTTGTTTCCGAAGAAAGTTTATCTTTTTGTAAAATTAAGCGGTGGCCTCGCTCCACCTGATAAAAATTTTTGTTCGCACATAAGTTTTAATCAGTGGATATAACAATCACGTCTTTTATTTAAATGTGGTAAATAAACAGTTAATTGAAAATCAAGATTTAATTGTTTGTTTACATGACCGTATTCGTGTTCCTTACCAATTAATACGCCTGTACTCAGAATTCAAACAACGGTATAAATAAAGTACTAAAATTTAGACAAATGTGATTCCAATAGTTAAAATACTTTAGACATATAAATTCATTAGCAAATGACCTAACATAAATTAGAAAACGTTTTCGATGTGGAAAGTATACAACATAATGTCACATATTGGTTAATAGGGGTTAAGAATAATTTGTATTTTGTCAGGAATATCACACTGGTTTCTAGACTGGCAACTAAATGCCCGTCGGTGCCCACAAGATTTAAATGATATTGATGAATTACATTTTGAGATGACGAATGTTATAGTTACCGTAGAACTGAAGAGGATGAATTTCATTTAGAGACGATGCATTTTATGGTTACGTGGAATTGGAGCTCAATCTGTGTATCTACTGCAGCACGCGACGATACAGAAATGATAGAAAATAAAAATCACTGTCTAAAATGAATGACAAATGTTTCGTGAGATATATGCAATACCTGTGATTCTACTTTAGAACAGGTTTGGTATTTTATCCATCGTCAACAATTATACTTCTGTTTGTTGAAATAATCAGCAACCAGTTGCAGAAAAGAAATTTTATTCCTTTACCGAAGTTAGGCATCTAGTGCCCATCCTCAGAATGTTGTAACTATATCATTACTTGTGAGCTTCAAAACTAAGATGTGTGCCGCATATTGCTGTGGTGATGGTGCTTCATAGTGCCTGAACAACGAATGTATAAAGAAACTGAACAACAAGTGCAGACATCATGCCAGTTACCTGATTACCTCCTGTTCTGGCACGATGTGTGCACTTTTGCGGTTTCCTTGTACCATTGTTGCACAGGCACTCTGAACCACGTGACCAAAGCAATATGCTGCTATATCTTAGTTTTGACCCTCGCAAATAATGCGATAGTTATCAATCCTGAAGAAGGGCTCTAGATGCCTGAAAGCGCTTAAAGAATAAAGTTTGTTAATATGCGAACATTTTGGCATGGTAAGCTAACCCTGTTAAAGTTCACTTTCAGGTAGACACCTAAACTGTTTTGAATTCTTTCCTCAGGAGCATATGGAGAAACTGTGCATGAACTTGAAGTTTCTAGAATCAAACGAATGAATTTCTTTTCTGAGTATCAGATAATTATCTATCATCACTAAGATAATAAAATGGAAACATGCGTTTAGTGTTATTTAAACATATGCGTTATTTTCTTTCTTCACTAGCTGAATCACGATACGACCTGTTACAAGCATATGTATCCCCTATCTGCAGTATCGAAAATAATAACTTGGTGAAATGATTAAAAAATGTTACGAATTACCGTGTCTGCTCTTGTCTGCGCCGCCGCTCATTACACTACAATGCTTTCTAGTTCTGATACAAAACAAAACCAGGCTCCATATTAGCATTTATGTTTATGTACTATGTGTGAGATGTAACTCCTATTAGATTGTGATATAATGGACGAAAGCTACATTCCCAATAGATTTGTAGTAACGTCATACTCATGTCATTAGTGACTTGTGACGCTACATCCGCAGGTAACTCGCAAACAGATCGTTCAGAGACCCTTAACTAATGAAGTGCTTTTGCTTCTGTTATTGCATATTTTGAGCCATGTCTATATCCATTATTTTGATGTACAACATATACAAGGTGACAAAAAAGTTATTCCATATCATGAGAGGTGATAGTATGGGCCAAAAATATCCAGTAAACATGGACTCATAAATGCATACCTTCGTTACTGTTAATATCTACTGCATGCTGTTTGTTATCACGAACGACCAACAAAATGCAGGAAAGAAATGACAAATTTCTCCGTTATTGTCTCTGGATACATAACGTATAATTATTACTGTAATCCGTATTGACCGTTCTGAGTACGTACAGCGCATACATTAGTTCTAATAAAACCAATTCGTGTTTTGACCATTTTTTGCGTTGCTTTTATATTGTTGTTTTATCTTTGGAATCGGCAGCATGATCTAAACTTATTAGGTGTGAGGACACTACAAATCTTTGATGTATGTAAGCCCCATTAGTGATGTACAGCACTACAGGAAAGCATCACCACTTCTGATACATGTGTCTAATATCCTGTACCGTCCCCGCGAGCACTCATGTGACGCAACACGACGTCGCATGGATCCGACTAATGTCTGAAGTAGTGCTGGAATGAACTGACACCATGAATCTTGGAAGACTGTACATAAATCCGTAAGAGTACGGGGGTGGAAATCTCAACCGAGCAGCACGTTCCATGGCATCCCAGATATGCTCAATAATGTTCATATCTATGGAGTTTGGTGGCCATCGGAAGTGTTTAAACTCATCGAGTGTTCCTGTAGAGACTCTGTTGCAATTCTCAGCGTATGGAGTGTCGCATTGTCCTATTGGAATTGCCCAAGTGCTTCAGAGAGCACAATCGACATGAATGGATGTAGGTGATAATTCAGGATGCTTACGTGCGTGTCACCTGTCAGAGTCGTATCTACACGTATTAGGGGTCTCATATCACTCCAACTGCACACACCCCACACCACTACAGAGCCTCCACCAGCTTCAACAGCCCCCCGCTGACATGCAGGGTCCATGGATTCATGAAGTTGTCTCATACCCGTAAACGTCCATCCGTTCGACACAATTTGAAACGAGACTAGTCCGACCAGCCAACATGTTTCCAGTCATCAACAGTGCAATGTTGGTGTTGAAGGGCCCAAGCGGGGCGTAAAGCTTTGCCCTGTGCAGCCATCAATGGTACACGAGTGGGCCTGCAGCTACAAAAGCTCATATCGATTCGTTGAGCGGTACGCACGCTGACACTCGATGATGGCCCAGCACTGAAATCTGCAGCAATTTGCGGAAGGGTTGTACTTACGTTGAATGATTCTCCTCAGTCGTCGTGCTCCCGTTCTTGCAGAATCTTTTTCCAGAGACAGCGATGTAGGAGACCTGATGTTTTATCGAATTCCTGATATTGACGGTACACTCGTGAAATGGTGCTACGGAAAAATCCCCACTTCATCGCTATCTCGGAGATGCTGTGTCCCATCGCTCTTGCGCCGACTATAAACCACGTTCAAATCACTTAAATCCTGATACCCTGCCGTTGTAGCAGCAGTAACCGATCTAACAACTGCGCCAGGCAGTCTTATACTGGCGCTGCCGACCGCAGCATCGTATCCTGCCTCTGTATTTGAATACGCGTGCTTATACCAGTTTCTTTGGCGCTTCAATGTTTATAAGAGTCTCGTTTTGGCAATATGGTGAGAAACTACTTGTAACACGCTTGCATGCATGACCACTGCTGTAAGTGTAGCATCTTCAGCGCATATTATCCAGTTATTCCCTCTTTTTTCCACAGAGTTGTTTGAGCTCTACGGACTGCGCAAGTGCCCCTTCACAGCGGTAGAGAGAACTTCCTCGTGTCTCACTGCACAGGGAGATAAAAATAGCACACCGGCCGTTTGTTCAGCGAAGACAGGAGCCGATTCACGTCACTGCACTGGGAGTACAAAGTAAAGAAACGACTCCGACCTAGGACCTGGCTGAGTAAACTTCCAGAATTATAAATGCCGGGACGGCCGAGGGTGCTGCTTTCGACGGAGGTTTTTTCCCGGTTTGCTGGGAGGTTCGGGCGCCCCGTCGGAGTTGCCAGACGGATCCGCAGCGGCGCGTCGCGGCGCTCCGGCTGTCCGTCTGTCGGCCGACTCTCTGTGGCGGCAACTTCTTTGTGCGGCACGCAAGGGACCCCGAAGGGCAATCGCGTGAGGCATCGGCGGCTATTACCGCGGACGCCGACCTCTGAGCTAATCGCTCTCGGGAAATATCGCGGCCGGCATGAGTTCTCCCGTGACGGAGGAAACTTCTTCCACAGACCAAATGCCAGCTTTGGCCTGCTTCGGATAGACTTGTTGGAAATAAAATAAAAACTTCGACGGGTACGAGTGAAAGGTATGTCTGCGCTTAAAACACAATTATGGTTGACACAGACAATTTAGTAAAGTGGAAACAAATTCTGTTTAGTAGACAGAGAAAGTATACACCGTGTTCTAAGTCATAAGTAAAATACTTCAAGAATGAATCATATGTACTGTTTAGGTTAAATAATTTACAGTCATCCGTTAAATTAATAGGGAAGTTGCTTCAAAGGTGGACATACAGGGTTATTTTTACCCCATTATATCAGTCGGATGAACGAATTGCTGTAATGAAATGATAATTAAATGGACATCCTAGCTGCAAAGAGGCGTTGATGTACTTCATTGGGGACATGTTGAAAATGTGTACCCCGACCGGGACTCGTACCCGGGATCTGCTGCTTGCATGGCAGAGCCACCGACCTGCAATCGCACTGTTCTCTGTGTCCTCGGTGGCTCAAATGGAGATAGCATCTGACACGTAAGCAGGAGATCCCGGGTTCGAGTCCCGGTCGGGGCACACATTTTTAATATGTCCACAATGAAGTATATCAACGCCTATTCGCAGCTAGGGTGTCCATTTCATTCTCATTTCATTCTAGCAAAAGTTGCATCGTCATCAACGGTAACTGTTTTTTCGGGAACAGATACTACCGTCATATATAGAATTGCTGTAAGACTGAACTTACTCAAATGTACGACTTTAGTGTTAAAAATTATGGAAATAAATAAAAATAAGTCGTTTTTAATACAAGTCTATTCAAATATGCGTACGTTTCTATAGAAGATAGACAGTATTCTTTTTTTTCATTAACATTTTAAACAACAACATAAGAGTTTCGTCAAACTTGACAACGGAGTGTCCCATATTTCTATGAAGTTCATCTGCGTAGCACTAGTAACAATGAATGTTCACTTAAGATTGGATTCCTCACCACTGACGATGACGAAAGGAAAGTGATGTGGGGCACAACAACTGTCTTCCTCTACAGCTGCCCAATAATCGGCTTCTATCGGCACCTTCTAACCTGTAAATGGGACAGCTTCCCATGGGACAGCTTGTCCTAATAACAAGGGAATTGTCCAATCCAACATGGCGAATTCTGTCCTGAAATTTTTAATTTTGTATGCTGGACGACTACGCAAGAAAACACAATATAAACATTTTAAACCCTAAGATACACTGCAATTAATTAAAAAATGCTGAAATTTGACAAATTAGTAGTTCACTTGGCGGCTGGACAAATGCATACAGCCGTAGCTGTGGGAGACAGGGCAAGCGTAACACGGCAGGCACATATCCTTAGTTGACGGTCATCGGTAAACAGATAACACGGAGGGAGGGAAAGGATCCATCTTGGTACAACAAACATATTAGGAAGTTGCTAAGAAAGCAGAGAATTTTTGCACAGTCGTTTTAAACGTAGTCACTGCCCCGCTGACACACAGAAATAATGCGAAATGAAAGCAACTGTCAGAACGACAATGAGAGACTTTTTTCACGAATTTGAAATCAATATTGTATCTGCAGATTCTAAAAATAACCCCAAAAAATTTTGGTCGTACGTAAATCTATGAACGCTACAAATAATTCAATACCTTCTCTTGCTGACAGTACGGGTAATGTAACTGATGATGATAAACAGAAGGCCGAAAATCTAAACCTAGCTTTCAAAAACTCGTTTACGATAGAGGACTGCAGCACCATTCCCCCTTTCAGTTATCGAACAAACGAAAGGATGGCTGACACAGCGTTTAGTGTATCTGGGATTGTAAAACAATTAAGATCCTTAGACGCCAGAAAGGCATCTGGTCCAGACGGTATCCCCGTAAGATTTTACGTTGACTATGCAACGAATTTAGCTCCATTCTTATCCGTAATCTATCACAGATCATTGGAAATGTGGAAAGTTCCACGGGACTGGAAGAAGGTCCAGGTCATAGCAATCTATTAAGAGGGTAGAAAATCGGATGCACATAACTACCGGCCAATTTCACTGACATCGAATTGTTGTAGAATCATGGAACATATTTTGTGTTCAGACATAATGACCTTTCTACACTCTCAGAAGCTCATCTGCAGAAGCCAGCACGGTTTTAGGAAACAGTGGTGATGCGAGACACAGCTGGCCCTCTTTGTGCATGATATACAACAGGCTCTAGATACCGGCTCCCAGTTTGATACCATATTTCTCGACTTTCTAAAGGCGTTCGACTCAGTTTCGCACTGTCGCTTGCTACAAAAAGTGCGCGCTTACGGTCTATCAAATGACATATGCGGTTGGATAGAAAGTTTTCTAACAGACAGGGAGCAGTATGTCGTCCTGAACGGGCTAACTTCAGGTGTATCCCAGGGCAGCGTAATAGGTCCTCTGCTTTTTACGATTTACATAAACGATCTGGTTGATGGTATTGACAGCGGCCTTAGACTGTTTGCCGATGATGCTGTGGTCCATAGGAAAGTAGTATCACACGAAAGTTGTGAACAAATCAATGAGGATTTGCAGAAAATAAATGCGTGGTGTAATGACTGGCAGTTATCTCTCAATATTAGTAAGTGTAACCTACTGCGTATAACAAGAAGAAAATCCCCATTAATGTATGAGTACAAAATAAAAGATCAGTCTTTGGAAGCGGTAGCATCCGTCAAGTATCTGGGTGTTACTATTCGAAATGATCTCAAATGGAATGATCAGAGTACACAAGTAACGGGTAAGGCGAACTCTAGGCTACGGTAGAATCCTGAAGCGGTACTGTCCTTCAACAAAGGAAATAGCTTACAATACGTTAGTTCGTTCAGTCTTAGAGTACTGTTCATCTGTATGGGACCCTTACCAGCTGGGTCTGATTGAAGAGATTGAGACGGTCCAAAGAAGAGCGGCAAGATTCGTGACTGGTACATTTAGCCATGGCGAGAACGTTATAGATCTCATAGAAAGTTTGACGTGGGATACACTTGCAGATAGACGACGCGCTAAACAGAAGGGGCTGCTCACTAAATTCCGAAATCCAATCTTCACCGAGTATGTAGAGCATATATTATTACCACCAACTTTTAAATTGCATAATGATCATCATTCTAAGATAAGGGAAATAAGAGCTCGTGCTGAGGCGTTCAGACAGTCGTTTTTCCCTCGCACAATCCGCGAGTGGAACAGAGGGGGGAAATACGACTTACGCGTGCATTGTGCCCTCCGCCACACACCGCTTGGTGGCTAGCGGAGTGTATATGTAAGTTTAGATGTAGAAATACGCTATAGTAATACGTAAAGCGAACTTCAGTTTCCGTTGATAGTTTCTCTGGGATAACTGTTCGAAGTTACTACTTGCTCGAATTTATTACTCTTTTAATATCCATAACAATTAACCGTTCCTTTTGTTGTATCGCTAAACGTTAACAATGGAGTTAATTTTCTTTGTAATTTTTTTCATAGATAAATAGCATCTGTCTTTTAGCACATTTCAGAGTTTCACAGTAATCTCGAATTCAGTCATTGTTTGAAACCTTGTAAAAATGGAGAATGATGGACATGGTACGCAATGGAAATCATCTACGTCACGTGAAGACCTACATTTGTGTTATTTAGTAGTAATTTCTACGACATTCGTTCGAATGATGTCGCCATTTCGCTAGAAATTGTGGACACAATAGAGCAAACAGAAATTAACTCGGGCGACCCCATGAACTGTCTTTCGAACGTTGATTATTGAGCTACTTAAAATCTACAATAAAAATAGAATACCTTGCTAGCACAAATAAAACGTTCCAGTAATTGATTACAGTGATTAAAGAAGCTACATATGTTTTGGTTAACAATGGTGGGAGAACAAATATATAAATCAACAGTGTGCAAAGCTTTTTTCTTTTCGTAAATCAAAATATCAGTTGTATACATGGAAGAAAGATTTGTATGAAGTATGTGCCACAATAAAACTAAAAAATTTGTGTTTGAAAAACAATTCAAAAGATTTAGAAGGTTGGCAAGAGTCCAGCGCACCATTACCAAAGGAGACCTGTGAGACTGGGTGCTCTGAATAGAATTTGAGATGGGCATTACCGATTTCAAGGCCTCTTTGACAAATTTTACCTGAAATAAATGTGCAGATGAGATGCCATTAATAGAAAATACAATAAAGGAACTCGTGGCTAACGTTAAGTCGAAGCTTCTTGTTATCCCAAAAATGTCGCATATAAAGCCAGTCAGCCAGGTTTCGTGCATACTACAAGTCATCATTTCGAGCAAAGACAGACAGTCACTTGTGCAGCTGATGAATGCTGTGACACATTCGTATACAACAGTACTAGTGACAAATATCAGTGGAGTGCTGTTGCTGCCACTTTATAAATGTCTTCAGGAACATGAAGGTAAATTAGGACCAAAAATTTTAACAAAATAAAGGGACTCCGTACTTGCAAAAATCTTGTAACTGACATAGTAAAATGAGAAAAATGGCAAAGAATGATTTTCATTATCTATCCGAAACATGTTCGTACCATTACCGACATAAATTCATTGCTTTTGTTGGACTTCAGGAGGACGAGGAAAAAACGGAAAATGTAATTCGTATTCCACGCGAAACTAATAAAAAAAGTTCAACTGATTTAAGTATTTTTCAGATAATTTTCGGGAAATATAATATCCATTACCTCTTTGTCATTTCAGGTTTATCAGCATAACGGTATTCTTAAACATCAATAATTTCTGTACATTCATTTTCATCACCAAATTTTTCGAATTTGATCAAATATGCCCGGTACGCAGCACAATATGCAAAACAAGGGCCACTAACATTTTTTACTCCATTCCAGCATCGTCTAAATGAAACTAGTGATTACTGTGAAGTGCCTGAATGCATTATTTTTTCTCGTATTATATGTACTTGGTGTAAGCAATGTTGGTTTTCGTAATCCAATAGATACTTCCCATGTTCGTTACTGCTGTGACAAAAAATGGGCTAAAAAGGATCTGGGCATCCCTGAAAATAACATAAAATGACTGTCCTAAGTTATGTAAAACTGAGAAGACCCAAAATTTAGTAAAACGTATGTCATAATATTTTACTCTTTTAAGGTACTAATCATGAGCCGGCGCTTGCAATGAATTGCGATCTTTGAACAAAGTACCCAGAAAAATTGTAACGCAAAAAATTTTGAGTTAACCTTACATTTTTCGTACGTATTTGTGTCTAACAAAGTTTATAAATCTATCGAAGTAGGTAAAAAAACTGTGAAAACCTTACTGCCCTATAGAACCCATTGTTTTGACCATAGTACATCCTGCTGCAGCATGGGAAATAAACAAACCAGTGGAAATACGCTGCCGCCGGAGCTAAAAAAGGCGAATATGTTAGACTTTAAAAGACTCTGACTTAGTTTCTAGAGGGAATCGTGTAACTCTCTTGGAAAATGCTTTCCAGAGATTGAATTCTGAAGTACTCTTCAGATTGAGTCAATAATTAAATCACTGGAGACTAAGGAGTCTCAGGGAGAGATTAGCAGAATATCTGAGTACTGTGCTGCACATGTTAGCCCTGCATTTAGCCATATTTGTAATTTTTTCTTTGAGAATGGTCAGTTTCCTGAGCGATAACTACTCAGTAGCAAAGCCGCTTTATAAAAAGGGAGAAAGGGATAATGTAGACAATTTTAGACCTGTTTCTGTCAGTGTTCTCTAAAGTTATTGAAAAGGCTGTGTATGTAAGAATAACTGATCATTTTATTACATATAATTTGCTATCAAATGTACTTTTCGGCTTTAGACGTCGTTCAACAATTGAAAATTCTGTATTCTCTTTTCTCTCTGAGGTACTGGATCGATTAAACAGAAGATTTCCAATATTAGGAATCTTTTGATTTATCTAAGACGTTTGATTATGATGATCACAAAATATTGGTCCAGAAGTTGGACCATTATGGAATACTTGGAGTAGCTCCCAATTGCTTCACCTCTTACTTTAACAGCAGACAACAAAAGGGATTTATTTATCATTTTGAGAATGGCTGTGATGTGAGGACTCAGTGGTGCACGGTCAAATGGGGGAAGGGGAGGGGGTGGAGATTTTCCCAGGGATCTGTGCTGGGCCACTTCTATTCCTTATTGATGTAAATGATATGCCACTATTAAAGGTAATTTTAAAAATTTCTGTTTGCTGATGATACTAACTTGGTAGTAACAGATATTGTGTGCAACATTGGCTCTGTTTCAAATAGTACAGTTCAAGACTTAAATTCATGGCTTGTAGAAAATAAACTAACGCTAAATCGCAGTAAGACTCAGTTTTTTAGTCTCTAACACACAATTCAACAAAACCCGAGGTTTTAATTTCACAGAATGGGCATATGGTTAGTGAAACTGAAAAGTTCAAATTTATAGGTGTTCAAATACTTAGTAAACTTTCGTGGAATGCCCACGTCCAGGATCTTGTTCAAAGACTTAATGCTGTCATTTTCGCTATTCGAACGGTACCTGAAGTAAGTGGTAGTTCGACACGAAAAGTACTTTGACCATTTTCATTCCTTTAGTATTATATTTTGGTGTAACTCCTCCCATTCTCAAAGGATAATTTTGGCTCAGAAACTGACGCTTTGGGCAATAAGTGATGTAAGTTCACGAACGTCTTGTCGACCTCTGTTCACTAGTCTGGGTATTCTGACATTGGTATCTCAATATAGATATTCTTTACTGTCGTTGCTTGTTAACATCAAATTATCCCCAAGAATTAGCAGCTTTAACTCAGTTAATACCAGGCGGAAATTCAATCTGCATTTGGATCGCACTTCCTTGACGCTTGTGTATAAAAGTGTGCAGTACATTGCTGCATCCATTGGAATAAGCTACCTCAAGACTTTAAAAACCTTAGCAGCAATGTATGCGCTTTTCAAATCTACGTTGAAGAATTTCCTCATGGGTCACTCCTTTTATTCTGTCGACGAGTTCCTTAAAAATTAAGCTGATTCTTGTGTTATATAGTTGATTGCGTTTATATAAACTTTTGGCTTCTTTTTTTCGGATTCATGAAATTTTATTTTATTTGTTATTACTGTTATGTTGTAATTTCATTTACTGACACGTTCCATGACCTTGGAGATTTGCTACTCCATTTGGTCCTGCGGATCTAATGTGTAAAATAAAATAGAAATAAAAAGAAAATAAAGTAAATGGGGGGGGGGGGGGGGACCAGCTGCCACAGTACTCATTCTGCCTTCTCACCACACTTTTGGTATGCAAAAATATTAACGCCTTTTTGTGATGAAAGAGATTAATAGAGAGATGGTAGAACAGAGGGGAGACAGTGCCAGTGAGAGAGAAAGAGGGAGGAGACAGTCATGGTGGGAGAAAGAAACTGGCAGTGAAAGAGAGGTGGATGGAGACAATAGCAGTTGGAGCTAGAGAGAGAGAGAGAGAGAGAGTAGGCATAGATGGTTAGTTAAAGTCATCGACTGTAAAACAGAAAGAGAGGCGAAGGAAGATACGAGCAAAGGAGAGAAGTGGCCATGGAAACGAAAAATACAGATCACTGGAGACCATGCACAGGCGTGGGAGTTCTGTACTCACCCAGACCGGCGAACTTCAACACGTAGGTATAGAGGAGGACGCATTTCCGACCGCAATTTTAAACAAGTGGGGATAGGAAGCCGGCCGAAGTGGCCGTGCGGTTAAAGGCGCTGCAGTCTGGAACCGCAAGACCGCTACGGTCGCAGGTTCGAATCCTGCCTCGGGCATGGATGTTTGTGATGTCCTTAGGTTAGTTAGGTTTAACTAGTTCTAAGTTCTAGGGGACTAATGACCTCAGCAGTTGAGTCCCATAGTGCTCAGAGCCATTTGAACCATTTTTTGGGGATAGGAATACACTAATTTGGAGCCTAAAGCTTTGAACTGCCAAGGTATGGTGGACACAGTGGCAGTGGGAAAGAAAAACAGTGTCAAACAGAGACCGTAGCAGCGGATATAAAATAAATCAGTGTGAGAAAAAAGTGTGAGTGGGAGAGAACGTATGTGGACAGTGGTAATGAGACGGAGATACTGCATATGAAGAGTTAACTACGAAGAGAAACTTGGGAAAAGTTCTTAGAATGTACTGTGTTAAAAGAGCGCAGATACAGGGCGAAAACTATAAGAAACAAACGTGAATTATTTACAAACTGAGGGGTGCACATAATTTATTCAACATGTAAATTTAACTACAGATATTCGGATCTAAGTTATGACATGTTCGATATGTCTGCCATCATTGGCGATAATGTGGCGCAGACGAATAGCGAAATTCGTAACGCCCCTCTGTCGATGGCTGTTTTCAGCTCAGAAATGATTTTGGGATTATTGCTGTACATCATGTCTTTAATATAGTCCCACAGAAAGGAGTCGCATGCGTTCAGATCCGGAGAATATGGCGGCCAATCAAGGTTCATGCCAGTGGCCTCTAGGTACCCCAGACCCTGGATGAGGTACCCAGAATGGTCCTCTAGGAAATCAAACATTCTCCTGCTTCGATGGGATCGATCTCCATCTTGCATGAACCACATCTTGTCGAAATCAGCGTTATTTTGGATAACGGGGATGAAATCATCTTCGAAACTTTCACGTACCGTTCAGTAGGCACCGTGCTATCAAGGAATGCCGCACCGACTTGTCCGTGACTGGAAATTGCACGCCACACGGTCACCCGTTGAGGGTGAAAATAACTCTCGATCGCGAAATGTGGATTCTCATTCCCTCAACCGCACAAATTGTACTTATTGACGAAACCATCCAAACCATGTTTGCTAATTGCCATCATGCTCCGCGATCAACCGTGCAGTTTGAACATTCTAACGCACACCGCTCAGAAGTTATGACGATTCCATTTGATATAGTTCAATAACTGTCACTCTGTACGATAGGATATCAAAATTTTTCTTGTGTAACGCTGCTGTTTCCTCAAATTTCTCTCAGAGTCTTTTAAAGAGGAATATATTGGCCTTTTCTCCGCTGGTATTATTATATTCAAATAATTTTATAACTTATCATTTTTATTAAAATCTTAGGCACCTCTGCCTTGTTAAAAGTGGGAGTCACTGCAGTTATTATTGGTGCGGTGAGAGAGTGTGAGTCGTGGACAGCTGCGAACTACGTGTGACAGGCCCCTCCTCCATCCCATCAGAGTCCTCGATCTGCGCGCGTGCTAGTGGGCGACAGTGTGAGCTATTAGACGCTTATCATATCGCCAAAAAACAGCATTAATAGCGAGCAGAAGTACTGTGTGGTACTCACGGACGAGGTCTAGGGCGACGGTGGCGGCGACGGGCGGCGCGGCCCTGGTGTTGGATGCCTGGCAGGTGAGCCGCGCGCCCAGGTCGTCCCTGGCCAGCGGGCCCAGCTGCACGCGGCTGCGCATCGGCTCCAGCTCCTCCTCCTCCTCTTCCTCCTCTTCCAGCAGCTCCTCCAGAGGGTCCACTGCGCCAAGATTCTCCTCTCCCTCAGGAGGCTCCTCTGGCACCGGAGGCTCCGACACCGCCAGCAGCCGCTCTCCCCTCCACCAGCGAACCGTGGGCATCGGCCGTCCTGTTAAGAAACAGGGACATTTCAGTTCAACATTATGCTTTGAGAGAAAAGTACAAAAGTGAGCGCGAAAGTATCAGAACAAATCAATGTTAGGACATCTAACCCTTTCAGTACAAGTAGTTTCCGCATGAAACCACCATTTAATTAATTTTTTTCTGATGCACCCGTGCCTTTAGCTTTAAACCACTGATGTTGCTGCCAGACAGAGGCATCTACACTGGAGCATCTACACTGGTATAGGCACGCGTATTCAAATTCAGAGATATGTAAACTGGCAGAACACGGCGCTGCGGTCGGCAACACCTATATAAGACAACAGGGTGTTACATCGGTTACCGCTGCTACAATGGCGCACGAGCGGTGGGACACAGCATTTCCGAGGTAGCGATGAAGTGGAGATTTTCGCGTACTACCACTTTACAAGTGTACCGTAAACATCAGGAACCTGGTAAAACATCAAATCTCTGACTCGCTGCGGATCGGAAGAAGATTCTGCAAGAACGGGACCAACGACGACTGAAGGCAATTATTCAACGTGACAGAAGTGCAACCTTTCCTCAAATTGCTACAGACTTCAATGCTGGGCCGCCAACAAGTGTCAGAGTGCGAACCATCCAACGAAACATCATCGTTATGGGGTTTCGGAGCCGAAGACCCACTCGTGTACCAATCAAGACTGCACGACACAAAGCCTTACGCCTCTCTTGGGCTCGTCAACACCGACATTGCACTGTTGATGACTGGAAACATGTTACCTGGTCGGATGAGTCTCTTTTCCAGTTTTATCGAGCGGATGGACGTGTACGGATATGGAGACAATGCTGACAACTATTGTCGAGCGATGTCGTTATCCTAAAAGAAGTCATTCACAAGATGTGCACGATGGGGGAGCGAATTGTCGTCCATGAAGACGACTGCCTAGCCGATATGCTGCCGATTTGGTTGCACTATCGATCGGGGGATGGCATTCACGGATCGTACAGCCGTTACCGCGCCCTCCATGACCACCAACAGCGTACGTCGGCCCCACATAATGCCACCCCAAAACAGCATGGAACCTCCACCTTGCTGCACTCGCTGGACAGTGCGTCTAAGGCGTTCAGCCTGACCGGATTGCCTCGAAACACGTCCCCGACGATTGTCTGGTTGAAGGCATATGCGACACCCATCGGTGAAGAGAACGTGATGCCAGTCCTGAGAGATCCATTCGGAATGTTGTTGAACCCTTCTTTACCGCGCTTCATGGTGTCGTGGTTGCAAAGATGGACTTCACCATGGACGTCGGGAGTGAAGTTGCGCGTTATGCAGCCCATTGGGCACATTTTGAGTCGTAACACGACGTCCTGTGGCTGCACGAATCGCATTATTCAACATGGTGGCATTGCTGTCAGGGTTCCTCCGAGCCATAATCCGTAGTAGCGATCATCCACTGCAAAAGTAGCCCTTGGGCAGCCTCACCGAGGCATTTCATCGACAGTTCCTTTCTCTCTGTAAATCCTCCATGTCCGAACATCGCTTTGGTTCACTCCGAGGCATCTGGACACTTCACTTGTTGAAAGCCCTTCCTGGCATAAAGTGACAATGCGGACGCGATCGAACTGCGGTATTGACCACCCATGCATGGTTGAACTACCGACAACACGCGCCGTGTACCTTCTTTCTGGTGGAATTACTGGAACTGATCGGCTGTCGGACCCCCTCCGTCCAACAGGCGCTGTTCTTGCATAGTTGTTGTCAGGTTGTTGTCAGGTTTAGTGAGAGCTGTGAACAGTCAAACGGACTGTGTCTTTGATACAATACCTACAGTCAACGTCTATCTGCAGGAGTTCTGGGAACCGGGATGACGCAACACATTTGTGTGTGTGTGTGTGTGTGTGTGTGTGTGTGTGTGTGTGTGTGTGTAGAAAAAGGGAACCTGTTACCGTAGTTCCCAACGTGATATTATAGAAGTTTACGTCGTTGTTGGTGACGAAACGGCAAGACTGGTGATTCAAAACCCTTTACATACTGGTTACAGAAGTGAATGACTCCTAGAGAACAACATGGCGGGACGTTTCAGGACTGTAATGAGAGATGATCCACAAATATACAAGAGAAGGTAAGCAATCGTCGTCTGAAGCTAATGACCTTGCAATAACTGCTAAACCTGAAGATGGTCAGGCCGTGCTGTATCACGTTTACACTCATGTCCTTGTAACTTTATAGTCACCGTTTGTGGATTCATACAGTGCACGTCTCTCATAGAAATATGTAACTCGAAAGGGCACAATGTAACATAGTCGTTGATGATATAATTCTTTCTCCTTCCCTTTGAATGTGTTTGTTCCGGGCACGATAGATTACCAGAGAACCAATGGGAATTTGCTACGTATTGTCGTTATGTATCACGTGTCAAACTGCTTCGTGCAAAAACCGGTTCACTCGCTATCACAAGTAGGATCGATGCGACTGTCACATGACACACTCCAATTGGATTGTAATGATAAAAAGCTTGTTATTTGTCATAATGTACCGACATGGGAAATATCTGTGATCATAAATATGATCTGAAAATGTACATCATAAATGAAAACACAGGATATCATTCATTTCATTAGCACTGGAACATATGAATCCTGCCTCAAATACCACTGGGACACGCATGTCCAACCCCTCATGCACTGGAATATGTAACGGCAGGAAATTTTTTTCATATTGTTACCTCTGCCGCCGACATTAACTTAAATAATTACACATTAATATTACTCACTCGTACAGAAAAAATTGATAAATTGGTAGTAAAGGGTTAAATAACACTAATTTCGTAGTAACATACGTACGTAAATATACTCACTCGTGACATATCGCACATTGTTCTCCACAGACTGATGTGACGTAAATTGCTTACTCCCACACTAGACGACTTTCTAAAATTACGACGGTATGAAAATGAGACATCGTGGAAATCAGTTGATGCAGTGAAATGTATGTACTCGTAATACAGCCAAGGTGGAATATTTAATTGTGTTTTAGTAAATTTGTGGTTGTGGTACACGATACGCAAAAAAGTTTCTGAATTCGTGTTACACAGCCCGGTTAATATTTTCGCTGCATTTATCAGACAATGTAGCAAAATAGCACTGCAATTATTTCAGCTGACCGGATACCTTTTTCTTATGAATGGGAAAAGCTTTGGTAGAATGTAACTCGAATTTTAAAGTCGACGACAGCATCATCTATATGTCTATACATACTCACAAGACACCATGTTGTGCATGGCGGAGGGTACCACTCGCCGGTAGAGAAAGGGAAAAACTACTATGTATATGCCTCCGCAGGACCCCAAAATTTCTCCTATCTTCGTGTTCCTTATGCAAAATTTACGTTGGAGGCAGTAATATTTGAGCCGTGGTGCGCCTTTTCTGGCACACCAGCTCTTTGGCAGTACTGTCGATTACCCGACTGTACTACTATCTTTGCCCCTGTGTAATCTGGCGGCGGGCATTTGCGGTAGGCGAGTTGTTCGCCGGACTCGCTACGAGGCGCTACGGCGTGCTTGAGAGGACGACGGGGCAAACAAGCGGGCTCGGGCAGCGGTGGCGCGGCCGGTCTACCTTGCAAGATGGTCGCGAGTTCGTGGTGGACCTGTCGGATGTCAACTTCGGGCGCTGCTCGTCGCATTGCTTTGGGGCCTGTTTTCTCGCAGAGACCCATCCCTCGGGACCATCTCGAACAACGCTCTCCGTCGTACGTGTAAGTGGTTTTGGTGCCTTCGTTTCGTCAAACGATTTGCGTTGCAGCGAGTGAACTTCTTGGTCGGGTGGCAGCCGGCAGAGTCTTTGTGACTGTATGCAGACCAGCATTTACTATTATGCTTTAAAATCCCCTGGTTGGTTGGCTATTAAAAGGCAGATTAGCACGAAGGCGAGCGTATGACTTTGGGTTTATCGCCATCAAGCGACGTCCCTGCTATATTGCTGCAACTTTTTTTTTTTTGTGCAACCAGTTATTCTGTTATTACTGAAGCTTGTATTTGATAATTCTACTCATTTATAAGTACTTTCTTATATACCTGCACTCATTGAATGCACTCACTCAACAGTAATTAGTTTGTGTATTTTATCGATTTATTAGCGTGTATTGCTTGATGTTTGGTTGGCGTTTGTCGTGTCTTCTGCGGTCTATTTGCTACAGTTCCTGTGAACTGGGCTGCGTGCGTGTGGCGCCACGTCCCGCTTCCGTGTACAGAAGCTGTGACGTGCCGTCTAATGGGAACTGACTCCCGGTTGAGCCCCGACGTTTAAGTGTTATTTGGACGGCTGGTCGGCTGCTTCCGACATTTAAGTCAAGTCCTCCTCGCCCCATTTTCTTTGGAAAGGGGTTTTAAGCTCGTTGCTTATGGATTTTTATTATAGTCACATGTTGTGCTGGTTGGGTTTCTGGGGGTAGTAAGCCCGCATCTCGTGGTCGTGCGGTAGCGTTCTCGCTTCCCACGCCTGGGTTCCCGGGTTCGATTCCCGGCGGGGTCAGGGATTTTCTCTGCCTCGTGATGGCTGGGTGTTGTGTGCTGTCCTTAGGTTAGTTAGGTTTAAGTAGTTCTAAGTTCTAGGGGACTGATGACCATAGATGTTAAGTCCCATAGAGCTCAGAGCCATTTGAACCATTTTTGGGGGTTGTAAACGAACTGATGCTTTTGGTAAATTACCATCATATTCAATGTTTTTTTTAAAATTCGTGCAATTTTTTTGAATCTGCTTCGTACTGTAATTTATTTGAAATCTCTGTGGGTTATCTCTTTAAGTCTGTTGGTAATTGTTATCTGCTGTCTTGCTTGAGAAGCAATATATATATATATATATATATATATATATATATATATATATATATATATATATATATATATATATATATATATATATATAAAAGAAAGTCGTGTTAGTTACACTATTGATAACTCAAGAACGGCTGGACCGATTTCGCTGAAAATTGGTGGAGAGGTATCTTAGAACCAGGAGACTGACATAGGATACTTTTTATCCCGTTCGATCGCTATAAAACGTGGTATAAAAAAAACGCATCTGACATGGAATAAGAAACTGCAAACGACAGATAAACGTCTATCGAACCATACAATGCAAGGATAATATGTGAGAAGATATTTTACATTAAATTCGTGTCAGTTCCAGAAATTGAGATCTTGAAATGAATGAGGAGATACATAATCGGGCTTTACTCTTGATCGAAGAAATGTGTTACCTCATGTGAGGAGGTTTATTAGTCAGGTTAGGAATGCCAGCGCCAAATCGTGAAATGAATGACGCATTTAATCGAGAATTGGAACGGGAACGTGAATATGATGACCAGGAATTAGATCTAGTAGTTCAAACTAATGTACCCCTGCTGAATCTCCAACAAAAGGATGTTTATGATACATTAATGAAGGCAATTGATGATGGAAATGGTGGTTTATATTTCCGGGATGCCCCTCGTGGAACTAGCAAGACATTCCTCACGTCAGTAGTTTTAGTCACTGTTCGTGCGAGATCCAACATTGCGGTTGCAGTTGCTTCTTCTGGAAGAGCAGCCACATTGTTAGAAGGATGCCGAACGGCTCATTCAGCATCAAAATTACCGTTAAATCTTCAAGCTATTGAAGAACCAACTATGGCCAAAGTTTTATCAGCATCCAAGATCATAATATGGGACGAATGCCCAATGGCACATAAATGTGCATTAGAGGCACTTAACCGAACACTGAAAGATATACGTAATGACTCGAGATGTTTTGGAGAAGCAATGATTATACTGTCTGGCGATTTCCACCAAACATTGCCAGTACTTCCAAGATCAAAGGCTGCAGACCAAATAAATGCTTGCCTCAAATCATGAATCTATGGTGCTATGTGAAGAAACTTCAGCTGAAAACAAACATGAGAGTTGCATTACTTAATGATACATTTGCTGAAAATTTCTCTGAGCAGTTGCTGACTATCGGTAGTGATATAGAACCTGTCGAAGAATCGAGCGGATTCATTTCATTTCCTCATAATTTCTGTAACTTTGTCTCATCGAAAGACGAACTTATCAACAAAGTATTCCCAAACATCATTACTAATGACAAAAGTAATGAATGGTTGAGTGAGAGAGCAATTTTAGCGGCTAAGAAGAAAGATGTAGATGACCTAAACTACATAATGCAGAATGAGATCATTGATAAAATGCATTCATTCAAATCTATTGACTGTGTAACAAATGAAGATGAAGCCACCAACTACCCAATTCAATTTTTAAAGTCCTTGGATGTGCCTTGCTTATCGCCGCACAATTTATGCCTAAAGTTGGTTCCGTTAAAATCATGCTTCGAAACGTAAACCAACCAAAACTATGCAACGGTACGAGTTTGGTGGTAAGTAAATTGATGAACAATGTTATTTACACGACGATACTCAAAGGAGTATTCGAAGGTGAGGAAGTTCTCATTCGGAGGATCCCGATGATCCCAACTGATATGCCGTTTGAGTGTAAAAGACTTCAATTTCCGATCAGTCTTGCATTCGCCATGACCATTAACAAATCACAAGGCCAATCCTTGAAATTTTGTGGTTGAAATCTGGAATACCTATGTTTTTCACATGGTCAATTGTATGTGGCATGTTCACGGGTCGGAAGACCATCTGCGTTGTTTGTTCTTGAGCCTGATAATAAAACAAAAAAATGTCATGTATCACAAGGTACAAAAAAACACAAAAGAATAAAGAATCATTAAAATACTTCATTTTTTGTCTGTATTTACTAATAAAAAATTGAAGTTAACATCGAAAATCTGATTATTTATTGGCTTTAAGGCGGAACAGAGTTCGTTGGGTACGCTAGTTTGTAATATTTTGTAAAAAGATGCCCACATTTATTGCCTTAACCTGTTTTGAATAAACAATGTATTTTGTAGTTGTTGCTTAAGGAGTAACATTACAGGGCAGTTGACCTATCATCCTAAATGTACCCCTTATCCCCACTTCTGCATTCAGCTTCAAATGCTAGTTCTCGTAATTTATCTATGGTGTTTTGCCGAATGAACGTCATTTTCCCTCCAGGGATCCGCATTTGGGTTCACGAATCGTCTCTGTAACTCTCACTTGATGATCTGATCTACCGGTAACAATTCTGGCAGTAAGCTTCTGTTTTGCTTTGTGTCTTCCTTTAATGCAGAATGTGTGGAATCCCAAACACTCGGGCAACACTGAACTAGTATTACACATGCGTTATACTTTGTACATGACCTAAAATTTCCTAAAATAAGCTCAATCAACTGAAATCTGCCATTCGCCTTCCCTTCTACATTCCTTACGTGCTCATTCTGTTTCACATCGCTTTGCAGTGTTACGCGTAGATATGGTGTTTAATGGAGGTGACTGTCATGCTGCACACTACTCACGCTGTATTCGATGGTTACGTGACTGTTTTCCCTACTGGTCTGCATTACTCAACACATTTCTACTATTAGAACATGCTCCCGTTCAGCACACCAACTAGTGTATTCTCCTACACTCACTCAACGACGTTACTTTCCCGCACTCGACAGCATCAATAGCGAAAAGTCGCAGGCTGCTTCCCTTTCTGTCCGCGAGGTCATTTATGTATATAGAGAACAAGAGGTTCCGTATCATACTCCCCTATGACACTTCTGACGGTAAGAACGTCTGTGATCGACACTCACCGTCGGGGACAACGTACTGGGTTATATTATTTAAGAAGTCTTCGAGCCGCGTATCTGGGAATCTAGTCCATATGCTCATAGCTTCGTTAACAGTCGGCACCGAGTCAAACGCTTTCCGGAAATCTAAGGGTATGGAATTTACCTGTTGCCTTTCATCCAAGACTCGTATGCTATCACATGAGAAAAGAGCAAGCGATGTCACGCGCGAGAGATGCCTTCTATACCTGCGATGATTTACGAACGGAAGATAGAAATTACACTACAGGCCATTAAAATTGCTACACCACCAAGATGACGTGCTACAGACGCGAAATTTAACTGACAGGAAGAAGATGCTGTGATATGCAAATGAATAGCTTTTCAGGACATTCACACAAGGTTGGCGCCGATGGCGATACCTACAACGTGCTGACATGAGGAAAGTTTCCAACCGATTTCTCATACACAAACAGCAGTTGACCAGCGTTGCCTTGTGAAACGTTGTAGTGATCCCTCGTGTAACGAGGAGAAATGCGCACCATCCCGTTTCCGACTTTGATAAAGGTAGGATTGTAGCCTATCGCGATTGCGGTTTATCGTATCGCGACATTGCTGCTCGCGTTGGTCGAGATCCAATGACTGTTAGCAGAATATGGAATCGGTAGATTCAGGAGGGTAATACGGAACGCCGTGCTGGATCCCAACGGCCTCGTATCACTAGCAGTCGAGATGACAGGCATCTTATCCGCATGGCTGTAACGAATCGTGCAGCCACGTCTCGACCAATGAGTCAACTGATGGGGACGTTTGCAAGAAAACAATCACCTGCACCAACAGTTCGACGACGTTTGCAGCAGCATGGACTACCAGCTCGGAGACCTTGGCTGCCGTTAACCTTGACGCTGCATCACAGACAGGAGCGCCTGCGATGGTGTACTCAACGACGAACCTGGGTGCACGAATGGCAAAAGTCATTTTTTCGGATGAATCAAGGTTCTGTTTACAGCATCCTGATGGTCGCATCCGTGTTTGGCGACATCGCGGTGAACGCACATTGGAAGCGTGTATTCGTCATCGCCATACTGTCGTATCACCCGGCGTGATGGTATGGGGTGCCATTGGTTACACGTCTCGGTCACCTCTTGTTCGCAGTGACGGCACTTTGAACAGTGGACGTTACATTTCAGATGTGTTACGACCCGTGGCTCTACCCTTCATTTGATCCCTGCGAAACCGTACATTTCAGCAGGATAATGCACGACCGCACGTTGCAGGTCTTGTACGGCCTTTCTGGATACAGAAAATGTTCGACTGCTGCCCTGGCCAGCACATTCTCCAGATCTCACACCAATTGAAAACGACTGGTCAATGTGGCCGAGCAACTGCCTCGTCACAATAGGCCAGTCAGTACTCTTGAAGAACTGTGGTATCGTGTTGAATCTGCATGGGCAGCTGTACCTGTACACGCCATCCAAGGTCTGTTTGACTCAATGCCCAGGCGTATCAAGGCCGTTTTTTCGGCCAGAGGCGGTTGTTCTGGGTACTGATTTCTCAGGATCTATACACCAAAATTGCGTGAAAATGTAATCACATGTCAGTTCTAGTATAATATATTTGTCCAATGTATACCCGTTTATCATTTGCATTTCTTCTTGGTGTAGCAATTTTAATGGCCAGTGGAGTATTATTTAAGAACTCTTCGAGCCGCCTGTCTGGCAACCTAGTCCATATGCTCATAGCTTCGTTAACAGTCGGCACCAAGTCAAACGCTTTTCCGGAAATCTAAGGATATGGAATTTGTCTGTTGCCTTTCATCCAAGACTCGAAGGATATCACATGAGAAAAGATCAAGCCGTGTTTCGCACGAGAGATGCTTTCTAATACCAGTGATGATTTACGAACAGAAGATAGAAATTACTATATTTGAAGTGAGAACAAGTTCAAGAATTCTGCAGCAAACCGATGTTAAGGACACTTGGTTATCGGCCGCGGTGGTCTAGCGGTTCTAGGCGCTCGGTCCGGAACCGCGAGACTGCTACGGTCGCAGGTTCGAATCCTACCTGGGGCATGGATGTGTGTGATGTCCTTAGGTTAGTTACGTTTAAGTAGTTCTAAGTTTTAGGGGACTGATGACCACAGATGTTAAGTCCCATAGTGCTCAGAGCCATTTTCGATACTTGGTTACCAATTTTTTGTTCGGTTCACTGACCATACAATTGTACTTGCTACGACATATATCAAGGGATCACCAATTTACTGTTGGAGGGCAGCGTGGAGGGTAAAAATCGTAGGGGGAGACCAAGAGATGAATACACTAAGCAGATGAAGAAGGATGTAGGTTGCAGTAGGTACTGGGAGATGAAGAAGCTTGCACAGGATAGAGTAGCATGGAGAGCTGCATCAAACCAGTCTCAGGACTGAAGACCACAACAACAACAACAACGACATATATAAAAGGCGACGAAGTGTTTTTGAATCGATGGTCTTGGTGTTCGGCTAATCACAACGGCAACGTATTTTCTGTGATCTTGAGT
The DNA here is from genome assembly GCF_023864345.2 of Schistocerca serialis cubense. Classification (NCBI taxonomy): domain Eukaryota; kingdom Metazoa; phylum Arthropoda; class Insecta; order Orthoptera; family Acrididae; genus Schistocerca; species Schistocerca serialis. The sequence goes on along the minus strand of NC_064642.1, from coordinate 435,983,510 downwards.
GTAATCTTAAGTGTCTAACCATATATTAGCCCCCACGTGAACTATCAGTAACAGAATTTCCCCACTTACAGGTGCAACAAGGTGACCTGTTGGAGCTCTGTGTTCAAAAGATTACGAACTTACTGTTGCAACAACCACCACCACACGGACGACCCTTTAACTGCAAGGAAAAGATTTGTCAGAATACTATCTGAGCTATAAGCGCCTTTCTCAGCCTACACCATTAAAGGTACACCGCCCATTGAATCATTCCTGTCCACTGTTGGACCCGTCTTCTGCTGTCTGTTTCTAAGATAGTTTCCCGAATGCCGTACGGAAGTTTTAAATTTGAGGACGTCGTTAGAAAACTCGACAAGCATTACGAGGCACAGTTTCATGTCACTGCGGTGGGATTTAAACTTTTTCGGCTTAAGAAGCACCCTGAAAGGTCAGTAAAGCTGTGCATTGCAACTTTAAAGGGCTAACGAGACATGACAGCTTGAAGTGTTCTTGTGGACAAAATTACAGTAATGTTTCACTACGTGAAGCAATCATGCAGTTTGTGTAATATGCGTTGCTGTCCTCTACTTGCCAGATCTGGAACTGAAAAAAGTTCTGTCAATTGTAGAGTCTCAAAATATTGTGGCCACAACTAATGTAGATTTTGGTGCTCCATCTATTTTTCATGTTCGTAGTGCACAAGGCACTCAGCTTAGAGTTAATGTGAAAGTGACTGAAAATAGGGCTCGAATTCTAAGTAAAAATAATAGTTTTCGGTTACATTGTACATGAGGTGTAATTTAGAATAAAGTGTGGAGGTTTTGTTCACAGCGTTTTCCTACTCACGACAGGAAAGCATGGCCATGATGTGAAGCTCAGTGTTTGAAATGTGAGACGCTAGGCCATACACAGGCTTCTGTTGGCAACTCCGCCAGGCAAGGCGCCAGTTTAACATACAGCCACAGTGGAGTTTTCAGGAACTTGATGCTGTAACGGCCGAGGCAGTGTGGCGGGCATAAACTATGTCTCGTTTTTCCGCTTCCTGGAAACTTTTCACTGTTGTCCACAGCCAGAAGAACAAGTTTGTTGAGTACTTAAGATTGGTTCACAAGACAGTCAAATTTCAATAGGACACAGCTACATCTGTTTCCTTGATCAATAAAGAGACATATGATATTTTCAGTAGCCCGCGGCTGTAAAGGCCTACGTCTTCACCTGCTTATACTGGACACGAAATACCAGTACTAGGCATGTTCCATTTGCCAGAAACTTTCCGTGATATTATGAAGTGTGTTTCAATTCACGTACTATATTCTAGCAACAGGACAATAATTTTTGGGTTAGACTTCTTTGATTAGTTCACCGTGTGTATAGAAAACAGAGTGTTGCAATTTAGTATTTCGATGCCTCATGCCCAGGTCCTGACTTGTGCAATAAGTACATTGTACTTTTTCATCCAGAATTATAAAGGGCTAAAGACTTTGACACATGCTTTACCGTGAAGGATAATGCACAAGCACGATTTTATCGTACTAAGCGTGTCGCCCATGCTATATGTCGGCAGATTGCATGGCAACGGCAACGATGGAGAGACCATGGCGTGTGATGTACTTGGGGCAAGTAAGAGACTGCTTGTTTACTCTTAGGACAATGTATCTTTGACTTGTTGTATTGTATGTTCTGTGACTATGTAATAAAGTGTTGTTAGACTGCTAATCGCTGCTCTGCTGCGATTCACGACATAAGAATTTGGTGCTGAAACCCGGGAGACTATTTCCATGATTGCCGTTGTGGAACACGAATTCTGGACGCACGTCACGCGGCAAAACTGCGAGGGGGATTACTGCAGCGATTTATCACACCACGCAACAAGCTCTTCGACGACAACCGCCTACATACACAGTTAAGTTCGATTGAATTACCACGCAACATGTTTTGTTGTGCCATTTGTAAAGGCAACTGGTTACATTATTGCCGCTCTGTACTGCTATTGTAGCTGTTCGATTAGCGCTTTAACGAATTATTATATCCTACGCTACGCCTGTAGGTTGTTTATGACTAGTGCTGTCATCTAGCGACCATCAATTGAACTACTTCGACTAGCGATCCAAAGAATAACGCCTTACTAGGTCCAGCTGATCGCTAGCCGACACCGCTTTAAACTTTGGAGTAATCGGACGGAATGGACATCCCAGACCACAAACCACAAGCACAGTTACACTCTCTAAAGACAAAACGTATGAGAGAAAGAGCAAACATTACGCGACTCGTAGCGGAAGTTGCAAGGTTGTCAGACACATCGGAAATCACGGATTATAAATATTACAATGACAGATTGGGAAGCGTTCTGAACCGCCTCGTTAAATTAGATGAGGATATTCACGAGTTGCTAGACGATGACGAATACGAAGAAGATGTTCTTAACTGCGAAGATTATATAGACACCGCGAAACTGACAATGTCTCGATTGTCTCACGAAATAGAGAAACAGCTTGCGAAATAGGCAGCAGACAGAAATATTCCCGACAATCCGCCGGTACAATCTGTAACAATGAGTGTTCTCAGAGCTTCAGTAAAACTTCCGCCGATCAGGCTTGAGCCTTTTTCAGGCGATATCGAGACATGGGCACGATTCTGGGAGGAGTTTGAGCAGTCGGTTGACAAAGATCCGACGGCAGCTACAATTAATAAACACATATTTCTTCGCTGCTATCTTTCGGGAGAACCAAAGCATTTAGTGGATGGTATTGCGGTGACGGCCGAGACGTACGCCGAAACGAAGAGGATTCTCCGAGTGCGTTATTGCAACAAGGATCGAATAATTCAAGCCCACTTAGGTTATCTCGAAGCCATAAAACCAATTCGGCTGTCCACCCCAAAGGAACTTAATTCAACATTCATTGAATGCCAGCGACGTAAGCAAGCTCTTTGGGCACTTGGGGAAGACGTAATTGGATACGGCCGAGTCCTCGTGCCGAAAATTTTACGCGCTTTTCCGGATGACATATGCCGCCGCTGGATAATTCACGCCAAGCGTACGGGAATATCCGAAGGGGTCATTTTGCAACTGATGGAGTTTCTGAACGAGGAAGTCGACGGGGCGCTTACCACGCAGAAGATACGCGGTGAATTTTCCAGCACTTCTAGTAACCTTCCCACAGCGTCCACACTTCACGTACACGCGAAATCTAAAAGATCGACTCCGAAGGATACCAGCGTAAAGGAACCATTCTGCGTCTTTTGCGAATCTTGCGGTCATTGGGGGCAAGACTGTAAGAAGATCGTACGCGATAATGATCGAATAGATAAACTGAAACTAGCAAACAGATGTTTTCTTTGTCTTCAACGTGGACACAAAGTGTCAAATTGCAAAAAGAAAGAAAAGGCTTGGTGTGTTAACTGTAAAAGACTGCATCATAAGTCCATATGTGAGGAACGAAAGGATATTAGGAGTCCTGCGGTTCAGACGTGTGTTACTTCCGTGGGAAAGGTATCTGTCGCTCCCCATGGATACACGTACCTTCAGAAAGCACAAGTATGCGTCTCAGGACCTACGGGATTGAGCAGGACAACGCGATGTCTACTGGGCGCAGGTAGTCAGTCCAGCGTCATAGCAAAATCGCTGATTGATGATCTTAAACTGCAAACGGTAGACCAACAAGAACTAAACCCTACACGCCCACGCCACCGCAGGCTTGTTCAGTTTAGTATGAAGGGGCTTTGGCAGAACTCTTCAGTGCCACTTACTGCCTTTGAAACTACTCGCGTTATTTCTCACCAGCCTTCGGTTTCACAACATATAAAGAGTTTACCAGATACCCGTAAGATTACGCTAGCAGATCCGAAAACCGATTCAACAGAAGATCTTCCCGTGGAGATTCTATTAGGAGGCGATTTTTATTGGAAAATAGTGAAGCACAATTCACCCACACACATCTCTGAAACCTTAGTGTTAGTTCCTTCTCTGTTTGGCTGGATACTTAGTCGTAACAAGTCACAAGCCTGTGTGCATGCATCCGTGGTAAATTTTGCTCAGACTGACCAATCTCCTCTACACTCGGACAATGATTTCAGACGCTTTTGGGACTTAGAAACTATAGGGATTACTGCCGATCAGGATCTACCTGTGAACAACAAGGATACGAGACTTCTTGAAGAGTTTAGTGCATCTTTCTCTATAAAGGATCATCGGGCAGTGGTTACACTTCCTGAAAGATAACGTACAGTGCTTTCGAGTAACAGACCGATCGCGGAAAAACGATTCAAGCACCTTAGGGAAAGATTTCAACGTCAAGAGACCTTTAAGCAAATTTATTTCGATCTTATGCTAGACTACATTACGAAGGGGCACGTAGAGGTCACCCCCATCCCACTCTCAAGAAAGGAGCTATTTTATCTCCCGCAGCAAGCAGTGAGGAAGGAGAAATACGGAACCACTAAGTGGAGAATAGTCTTTGACGCCTCATCTCACGAAAACAATGCACTTTCTCTGAATGAGGTATTAGAATTAGGACCGAACCTATTACCAGAGATTCTTGAAATATTACTGCGTTTCAGACTATATTCTACGGCTATCGTCGCGGGCATCACACAAGCATTCGTTCAATTAACCTTGAACGAAAAGGACAAAGACTAGACCAGATTCTTCTGGTTCAAAATTAGCAAGGATGAAACAGGAAATCTTCAAACGACGGATGAACTAATAGAATACCGTTTTAACAGACTCCCATTCGGCCTGACCTGCAGCCCATTCTTACTCTCTGCAAGACTAAGAGAACATGCCGACAAGTGTATGACAGAATTTCCTACCGTAGCGCCACTTATAAACAAGACTACATACATGGACGACTTTGTGATCTCAGTAGAAGGTGATAACTTGGTGATAACTATATACTACGAACTTTTAACCCTAATGAAATTGATCAGTCTCCCCTTATCAAAATGGGCTACCAACTGTGAACAACTCCACACTATCTGGAGGGCAGAAGGGCGAGAACTCCACACCCAGACTCAAGTTTTAGGCGTAGACTGGAACACTGCAGGTGACTACTTCTGTATCGATCCTAGCGAAATCATCAGAGGGCCGTCAGAAGAGACGGCCACCAAACGACTTCTTTTACAATGTTCGGCTAAATTATATGACCCACTCGGACTATTTTCCCCTGATTCTCTTGTTGGGAAATTGCTATTCCAGGACACATGGTGCCGAGGAATTGGCTGGGATAAACTTATGCTCTGGGACTTAGGGGCACGATGGCGCACTTGGATGTCTTGTTTACCTTCATTGTCACATATACGTGTCCGTAGATGGAAAGCTACAGCTCATGGAAGAGACCCTCCGCTACACGTATTTTGTGACGCCTAGGAAAAGGCATATGTAGCAGCTTTGTACATTCGTACTGTCTTAGATGATGACGTCGTAACCCATTTAGTCTGTAGCAAGAACAGACTTCCTACTATTAAGAAGGTGACATTGCCTCTACTCGATCTTTTAGCGGCAGTAGTTGGGACCAGACTATTGTGTTGCTTTTGCCGCGCAACAGACTTTAACATTGCCCATGCGATATTGTGGACGGATTCTACAATAACACTAATTTGGATTCGCTGTGATCCTAACAGATGGAAGACCTTCGTTTGTAATCGTGTAACTAAGATACAAACACACACGACTCCTACGCAATGGTAACACTGCTCAGGACCAGTCAATCCTGTTGACCACCTCTCACGTGGACTCTTCGACTACCAAATGAATTCTCTGGATATTTTGTAGCATGGGCCGCCTTGGCTCACACGCCCTCCTGAATGCTGGCCACACGATACTCCAACGATGGTACGACTTCCTCCCGAAGAAAAGAGGAAGAAAACCCAGAGCCAAGTCTTGTCGATATCTACGCCAAACAGCCATTTGAACTTACTTAAATTCAGCTCATACTGGAAGCTCATTCGTATCAGAGCATGGACTCTCCGTTTCCTACACAACATTCGTCAGAAGAATAAATCTTCAGGAGAACTTACAGCCACCGAATTATCAGCTGCCAAAATGTATTGGATTCGAGTGGGCCAGAGAGATACCTTCCCCAGCGAATTACATGCACTTCAGAATAACTTACCACTGCCAAGAGAGTCAAAAATCGCACGATCCAATCCTTTCCTAGAAGATGGACTGATACGTCTAGGAGGTCGACTGTAGTGCACTAGTCTAATTTTTTTTTTTTTTTTATCGTCAGTCTACTGACTGGTTTGATGCGGCCCGCCACGAAATCCTTTCCTGTGCTAATCTCTGCATCTCAGAGTAGCACTTGCAACTTACGTCCTCAATTATTTGCTTGACGTATTCCAATCTCTGTCTTCCTCTACAGTTTTTGCCCTCTACAGACCCCTCTAGTACCATGGAAGTCATTCCCTCATATCTTAGCAGATGTCCTATCATCCTGTCCCTTCCCCTTATCAGTGTTTCCCACATATTCCTTTCCTCTCCGATTCTGCGTAGAACCTCCTCATTCCTTACCTTATCAGTCCACCTAATTTTCAACATTCGTCTATAGCACCACATCTCAAATGCTTCGATTCTCTTCTGTTCCGGTTTTCCCACAGTCCATGTTTCACTACCATACATTGCTGCACTCCAGACGTACATCCTCAGAAATTTCTTCCTCAAATTAAGGCCGACATTTGATATTAGTAGACTTCTCTTGGCCAGAAATGCCTTTATTGCCATAGCGAGTCTGCTTTTGATGTCCTCTTTGCTCCGTCCGTCACTGGTTATTTTACTGCCTAGGTAGCAGAATTCCTTAACTTCGTGACCATCAATCCTGATGTTAAGTTTCTGGATGTTCTCATTTCTACTACTTCTCATTACCTTCGTCTTTATCCGATTTACTCTCAACCCATACTGTGTACTCATTGGACTGTTCATTCCGTTCAGCAGATCATTTAATTCTTCTTCACTTTCACTCAGGATAGCAATGCCATCAGCGAATCGTATCATTGATATCCTTTCACCTTGTATTTTAATTCCACTCCTGAACCTTTCTTTTATTTTCATCATTGCTTCCTCGATGTACAGATTGAAGAGTAGGGGCGAAAGGCTACAGCCTTGTCTTACACCCTTCTTAATACGAGCACTTCGTTCTTGATCATCCATTCTTATTATTCCCTCTTGGTTGTTGTACATATTGTATATGACCCGTCTCTCTCTATAGCTTACCCCTACTTTTTTCAGAATCTCGAACTGCTTTCACCATTTTATACTGCCGAACGCTTTTTCCAGGTCGACAAATCCTATGAAAGTGTCTTGATTTTTCTTTAGCCTTGCTTCCATTATTAGCCGTAACGTCAGAATTGCCTCTCTCGTCCCTTTACTTTTCCTAAAGCCAAACTGATCGTCACCTAGCGCATTCTCAATTTTCTTTTCCATTCTTCTGTGTATTATTCTTGTAAGCAGCTTCGATGCATGAGCTGTTAAGCTGATTGTGCGATAATTCTCGCACTTGTCAGCTCTTGCCGTCTTCGGAATTGATGTTTTTCCGAAAGTCAGATGGTATATCGCCAGACTCATATATTCTACACACCAACGTGAATAGTCGTTTTGTTGCCACTTCCCCCAATGATTTTAGAAATTCTGATTGAATGTTACCTATCTCTTCTGCCTTATTTGACCGTAAGTCCTCCAAAGCTCTTTTAAATTCCGATTCTAATACTGGATCCCCTATCTCTTCTAAATCGACTCCTGTTTCTTCTTCTATCACATCAGACAAATCTTCACCCTCATAGAGGCTTTCAATGTATTATTTCCACCTATCTGCTCTCTCCTCTGCATTTAACAGTGGATTTCCCGTTGCACTCTTAATGTTACCACCGTTGCTTTTAATGTCACCAAAGGTTGTTTTGACTTTCCTGTATGCTGAGTCTGTCCTTCCGACAGTCATATCTTTTTCGATGTCTTCACATTTTTCCTGCAGCCATTTCGTCTTAGCTTCCCTGCACTTCCTATTTATTTCATTCCTCAGCGACTTGTATTTCTGTATTCCTGATTTTCCCGGAACATGTTTGTACTTCCTCCTTTCATCAATCAACTGAAGTATTTCTTCTGTTACCCAAGGTTTCTTCGCAGCTACCTTCTTTGTACCTATGTTTTCCTTCACAACTTCTGTGATGGCCCTTTTTAGAGATGTCCATTCCTCTTCACCTGTACTGCCTACTGCGCTATTCCTGATTGCTGTATCTATAGCGTTAGAGAACTTCAAACGTATCTCATCATTCCTTAGTACTTCCGTATCCCATTTCTTTGCGTATTGATTCTTCCTGACTAATGTCTTGAACTTCAGCCTACTCTTCATCACTACTATATTGTGATCTGAGTCTATATCTGCTCCTGGGTACGCCTTACAATCCAGTATCTGATTTCGGAATCTCTGTCTGACCATGATGTAATATAATTGAAATCTTCCCGTATCTCCCGGCCTTTTCCAAGTATACCCCCTCCTCTTGTGATTCTTGAACAGGGTATTCGCTATTACTAGCTGATACTAGTTATAGAACGCAATTAGTCTTTCTCCTCTTTCATTCCTTGTCTCAAGCCCATATTCTCCTGTAACCTTTTCTTCTATTCCTTCCCCTACAACTGCATTCCAGTCGCCCACGACTATTAGATTTTCGTCCCCCTTTACATACTGCATTACCCTTTCAATATCCTCATACACTTTCTCTATCTGTTCACCTGAACTATCGTTCTCGGTGTTGGTCTGCTGTCGATTCTGATTAGAACAACCCGGTCACTGAACTGTTCACAGTAACACACCCTCTGCCCTACCTTCCTATTCATAACGAATCACACACCTGTTACACCATTTTCTGCTGCTGTTGATATTACCCGTTAGTCATCTGACCAGAAATCCTTGTCTTCCTTCCACTTCACTTCACTTCACTGACCCCTACTATATCTAGATTGAGCCTTTGCATTTCCCTTTTCAGATATTCTAGTTTCCCTACCACGTTCAAGCTTCTGACATTCCACGCCCCGACTCGTAGAACGTTATCCTTTCGTTGATTATTCAATCGTTTTCTCATGGGAACCTCCCCCTGGGCAGTCCCCTCCCGGAGATCCAAATGGGGGACTATTCCGGAATCTTTTGCCAATGGAGAGATCATCATGACACTTCTTCAATTACAGGCCACATGTCCTGTAGATACACGTTACGTGTCTTTAATGCAGTGGTTTACATTGCCTTGTGCATCTTCATGTCGTTGATCATTGCTGACTCTTCCGCCTTTAGGGGCAATTTCCCACCCCTAGGACAAGAGAGTGCCCTGAACCTCTATCCGCTCCTCCGCCCTCTTAGACAAGGCCGTTGGCACAATGAAGCTGATTTCTTATGCCGGAAGTCTTCGGCCGCCAATGCTGATTATCTATCAAAATTTGGGCAGTGGCGGGGATCGAATCCGGGACTGAAGTCGTTTTGATTATGAATCAGAGACGCTACCCCTAGACCTCGGGTTCCCTGAATAGGGAACAAAAACATCCTGTACTCCTTTACGGTTCCCACCACTTCACACAATTGGTTATTCGAGAGACACACATCCACCTTCATCACTTTGGTGGTCGTTCTGTACTATCCGAACTGCGAACCGAATTTTGGATCCTTAGAGCTCGTCAGGCCATCAAAAGAATCCTACATTCATGCCTGGCAATGCAAGATCTTGAAGAATCCACGAGGGCAACAGATCGAAGCACCGCTGCCACCTGAACGAGTTTCACCTGCTAAACCATTTGCTGTAACCGGAATAGACTTTGCTGGCTAACTATTCGCAAGTGGGGGAAGGAAACACACAAGTCACATATCACTCTTTTCACATGTGCTACCACACGAGCTGTACACCTCGAACTCTGTACAGACTTGTCAACGGACAAGTTTCTTATGGCACTTCAGCGATTCGCCGGTAGACGCGGACCGCCCCACACGATATGTACAGATAACGCGAAAACATTCCACGCCACGAATATGGAACTAGCCCAACTGTGGAAGGTATTAACCACCACAAAAACTTATCAGTTCCTCGGCCGGCACGGTATTACTTGGAAATTTATTGTCTCCCGGGCAGCTTGGGGGGGAGGATGGTGGGAAAGAACGGTGGGCACTATAAAGCGTTGCCTACGGAAATTATTGGGACTCGCAAAGCTCACTGAGGAACAACTGAACACCACCTTGATCAGTATTGAAGCCGTGGTGAACTCCAGGCCCATCACACCAGGAGATGATTGTGATGCACTCACACCTTCCCATTTTCAGACGGGAGAAAAACTTACGACTATACAGATGGGACCAGAGCCTTCAGCGAACACGAATTTAACAAAGGAATTCAGACGGAGACAGCAACTCTGTGACAGTTTTTGGAACCGTTGGATTAAAGAATACCTATTGGAGCTCCGGAACTACCATGAAGTTAAACGTCCACCGGGACGAGTCATCCCCTTTCGCCCTGCCGACATCGTGCTGATCCAAGAGGACCTTCGTCCACGACGTATGTGGAAGAAGGCCAGGATAGAAAAGGTACTACCAGGAAGAGACGGCAGGGTAAGGACGATAATACTCCGGACACCAGAAGGTCACATCATTAGTCGTCCTGTGCAGCTGGCCGTACCTTTGGAGGTGGACCAGGGTGGGGAGGATGTCACAGAGTGATGTACCTTGGGCAAGTGAGAGACTGTTTGTTTACTCTGAGAACAATGGATCTTTGACTTGTTGTATTGTGTGTTCTGTGACTATGTAATAAAGTGTTGTTAGACTGCTGATCGCTGCTCTACTGTGATTCACGACAGCGTGATACAAGCCAGTGGGCGTCTAGCCCTGGTAATACTTCAGGAGGTTTATATCTGTGTGCTGATTTCAAAGATGGTAAACACACAAATTGTTGTGGATTCCTTTCCTCTCCCACGAACAGACAGTTTTGGTCAGGACAGAGTCTTTTCAAAGAATTATTTATATGAGACATCTCTACAGTTATCGCTGGACAAGCAGTTCCAGCGGTTTTTCATAAACAATACTAACTTGGAATAGTTTTTTAAGATTACCATTTACAAGCGCTTCAGCACGTACTATTATTCCACATTTTCTGGAACAGTTAACGGCTGTTAGTCCTTTCATCTACAAACTGTCTGGATGATGTAGATGTCAACGGCTGTACATCTGCTGAACTTCAGGCAAATTTAGAGAGTTACTTCAAGTCCTCACTGAGGATGGCTTAAAATGTAACAGGTAAATGTGTTCCTTCTTCCCTGAAGGACTTAAATAATTAGGACATGTCATAAATGCATAGCATATTCATCCTGCTCATTTGCACTCATCTGTAATTAAAGATTAGCACCAGCCCATAATAAGGAGTTACAGGCTACCATGGGGAAGCTAACATATTACTTTAAGATTACTGCTAACGCTGTGAAAACTGCTGCGCTATTGAACTGGCTGCAGTAGAAAGATGTTTCCTTTATGTGGTCACAAAAATGTCAGTACATATTTCAGCAGTGAAAAGAGGCCGTGGTAAGTCGTCGTTTTTTCTTTGCTGACTTGTTGTCTCTGTTACCAGTCGGTTTTAATACGGCGTTTGATCGGTCTGAAGAATCATGTCATAAAATTCAAGGTCAAGACACTGAAATTATTCAAAACTTTCTTCTGCACTTTCGGCGTATTGCTCGAGCAAGTGTTTCAGATCCATCTCTTCAGGTCGTTTAGCAATACATGTATCGTGTTTGGCCACGTAGTTTGAACTAAATTGCACGTCCAATGGCACGTCGCTACTTCTTGTATCATAGCATACTGTCAATTTGGTCAGGCGCTTTGTTGCTGTATACAGAGAATTACAAGGCACGAGTTGTGATTCCTCCCTCTCTACCGTAGGAAGTTTTGTACTTTTTTACAAGGTCACTGAGCCATGGTTTCCATTAAGCAACGCGACTAACATCATTATACTTGGCGGGCATGGACACCTAAATTCAGCAAATGACTGCTTATTACACAGCTTGTGCAGAAGATCAGTCCACTTCACTGTAACGCTTTTTCCAGTGGCCACATCTAGCTGGACCGTGGCAACGCTTGCACATTGGTTTTCCGGGTCTGTCCATGAATATATGTTGGTTGCCGGTGGTCGACACGTATGTCAAATTTCCATTTGTAGCCCCCATGACATCCACCAGAACCGTTAGTATTCAGTTTGCCTGTTCTTTATTTTTCGTATCAAAGGTATTCCCGAGAGCCTGGTCTCAGACAACAGAGCACAACTGATGTCAGCCATTGTTCAAAAGTTTTGTTCCGAAAGTGGCATACACCATTCAACAACTGCTCCTTTTCACCCTCAGTCCAAAGGTGAAGCTGAACGGTTTTTTCAAAAGTCACTGGAGAAACTCTGTTCCTCTCTCTCATGCCTTATTCTTTCCTCTTACCACACCTTGCCATGTGACCGGAAGTCGATATTAGAATTATTACATGGTTATCGTCATCGTATTCCACTGCATCTTCTATGGCCAGGTCAGACAAGCTTCTACCAGAGGACGAAGTCTTCTTAAACGTTTATGTCAAAAAACAGCGTTGGGAGCAGGGTGGCATCACACAAGTCTCATGTCATTCGACTTACGTCGTTCAGAGTTCCTCTGGTTGCACTGGCGTCGCCAGAATCAGCTGCGACTCTCGTACGTCAGTGATGCTGCCGCATGATTGTGAACTGCCACAAATTTCTCTTATGGAGAATACATCCTGAGGTTACAGATCATGACAATAAAAACGCTCAAATATTAAGATTCACTTTCTGATTCTGTCCCAAACAGCCACTCTATGTATGCTTGAAAGGTTAAGTAACTTATTTCTGCCGTTTTCAAGAAACTTCTATTAATTGTCTATTTAGCTTTCTTTATCACCGCTCTGTCCTTGTCCTCCTCCTCCTTCACTTGGTCGCCAAACTAAGTGTGTGTGTGTGTGTGTGTGTGTGTGTGTGTGTGTGTGCGTGCGTGAGAGTGTGCGTGCAAGGAGGGTTCAACCAAAAATGATTCTGCATTCGCCAGAGCTTCGAAGTCCGTTTACGTAACAAAACTTTAGTAGCGCACCGTGCCTTCTCATCCTCAACAGTTGTGTTACTATTGTTATTTCGTTTGTTATTTCCTAATCTATGTTTCCCTTTAATCATAAGCTGTATGGAACTATATTCTATCAGTGACCCAGGTGAAGGAACAATTCCAAGCAGGTATAGAAATTTTGAAAATTATGTTTCACTTTGAACCAGACTAATAGGAAAAGAAACAGGAGAGTGGAGATGCACAAACTTGAAATGTATCAAGTAATATCACAAAAGATGATCGACCTCAAGAAAAAAAGAGCTTAATAGTGCAATTATTTCCTGGGGAAGAATAGACAATGATTAAAATTACGCCTATAAATCTTTTCGCAAAAATTTCTAGCCTTGTTTGTTTGGACGAAAGCTCTGCTTGGAAGTACGAGGCGTGACAAGTAGGAAAACCACGCAGGATGAAACATAAAATGTGAAGTTATAGTTAGAATCTTAAACTGAGCGAAATGGTAGGCTACAATAAATATTAGTCAGATGTTTCGTAGAACCAACGATAAACGTGCTGTGGGACTGCGATAATTTGGCTCAGAACAATATACAGGGTGACTCAAAAGTTTGTTAACATTTGAAAATTCAATAATTCATGGAATAATTTAGGAAGAGAGATAAATATTGACGTATATATTTGAAACGAGATGAGGGAAGAAATTCGGTCGTGCCCTTTCAAAGGAACCATCTCGACATTTTCCAGAAGCGATTGAGGGAAATCACAGAAGACCTAAATCAGGATCGCAGGACGCGGGTTTGAACCGTCGTCCTGCCGAATGCGAGTCCAGTGTGCTAAGCACTGCGTCACTTCGCTCGTTCACGATTTCGTGAGTTTTGAGATACAGTTCTGTTAGGTCACCCTATAGTAGTTTCCTTAGGGACTGCAAATAAGGTAAGAGAAGCTACCGCAGGAGGGACGTTGCACGTACCACGTCGGGGATATAAAAGATGGCAGAACAAAAACCTGACTCAACGTGTGATGACCAGGCTGTTTGAATGACAGCTACCTGCACAAACACCTCTTTCGGACTGCATCTAGCGTTGCCAGTCAAACCACTAAATACTTCGCGGTCGTACTGAATATGTCGACGGCTTGTAACGAACGTAATATAGAATACTAGTGTTTAGCACAGAGTAGTGACGTTGCACATGTTGCTTAAATTATAATGAAGCAATAGCGTTATTATAACTATAATATTGTAGTTACTGCCCTTCATAATCCTTATGTCATTCTCAATTAATAAAGTTACAGTCACGCCACGCAATTTATGTCACTTTCCTTCTGAAGAAAATACGATCAGTGGACTGAAAGCTGGTCAAGGTATTTACATAAACTTCTGCAACCGGTTGGCTGTATACTTTATTAATTGAAAATTTATTTACGGCTTCTTCTGTCAGAATTGTTTAAAATTGTCGTGCCTCATGTCACTATTACCTTGGGTAGGATCCTGTACCTATTCTTAACTATAACCCCTCTGTCGTTGAGTTGGTTACGAAAAATTGTAATGAAATCTGGCCGCTAATTCTATTTCATTATTGAACGGCTCTGAGCACTATGGGACTTAACATCTATGGTCATTAGTCCCCTAGAACTTAGAACTACTTAAACCTAACTAACCTAAGGACAGCACACAACACCCAGTCATCACGAGGCAGAGAAAATCCCTGACCCCGCCGGGAATCGAACCCGGGAACCCGGGCGTGGGAAGCGAGAACGCTACCGCACTTCATTATTAACAAATCTTACAATACCAAAAATTAACTGTCTTGCATGAATAAATGGCTTATCAGACTTAACAGAAGAAGGTAATCTTTATCACTTAACGTTATTTTAATTGATAATATTTATTTCGGCATGTATTTTTAATACTTATTTAACGATTCAGTTGTACGTTTGATTTTTCTGTCTCGATATTGTTGTGGCTTGGCGTATAGCGTTCCATCACTGAATCAACATTCAAAGGGAAATGTTGTTTTATCAGCATTCCGATGAATACAAGAATGATTTCAATATTTTTGGTCAGCTGGGGCAGTGAATACCTTTTAGTGTTAAAGTGTCGTGACACTTTCGCATTGTCGTATGCGTGTTATTTGAGTCTCAGTAATTACAGTACTAACCGTTTTTTCTCCAAAATGTAACAGAGAGTGTGTTTCTCTAGAACAGAGTAACCTATTTTTTAAGATGGACACGAAAATTTTGGCTTTATACACGTTACACTTTTAAGTAATCATACCTGTATGTGGTTCTTAACTATTCGAAAGACTCTTAGGTTAACTTCTTAGATATACAGTGGAATAGTCCGTAGTAAACTGGAGATTGCTTTCTTTTGTAATTACTCCTGTTCTTCCCATTTCTGGAAAGCATTACCGCCTCATGGCGATAGAGGGAGCCCTAGAGAGTAGCAACTGTAGACGAGAACAAAGATTGGAATGCATCAAGCAAATAATTGAAGACATAAGTTGCAAGTGCTACTCTGAGATGTAGAGGTTGGCTAGCCGCATCAAACAAGTCAGAAAGTGTTAACTCAAAAAGTATTCTGCACGATGTTTTATCAAAACTAGCTTGTTCTTATTTACTTAATGTTTAGTAGGACAGAAGGCTGTCTTTTTTCGCTCACGTATCTCTTTACAAGAAATCAAATAACGACTTTGCAGTATTTCTGTTATTCCTTTGGACGTGCGTGCACCTCCAGGGCCACTAGTATCGTAATTCGGAGTAACACAGGCGAAACAATATTGTATTTATCCGCCGACACCGAGCAAACGACTTTCAAGTAGATTGTCTCTCCTGTACGGGAATATTCAATACTCATAGTGGATGTAGGAGTACAAGCAAGGACGTAGCCAAAGGAAGGGTTGAGGTCCACGGGTTCCGGACAGCTCCCACGGCTCCCCCTCCCCACATCGCCTAAAATGAAACTACACACGACCTAGTTGCCGTTAGTGAAACTGAAAGATATTTTGACTTCCCATCATACAGCGAAAAAGGAATATGCACTACCGACAGTGAGCAAGGCCAGAGCCAGATTTAAGCTATCTGTGGCCCATAATTATTTTATGACCCATTGCCATTTTAGCCAAGACGAATTTGGTGGCCTTGCATGAGCACAATTATCCTTGTGTTAATCAGTTCAGTTCTTTTTGCAGTTGAATTTAATGTAAGGGCTGCTATTCACTGTTTTTGTGGTGGGTACTGTTATGATACTTTCTATTTATAGGTATTTATGTAACAAGAAAGGAGAGAAAAACGGATTCTGATTGGTCTTTTTGAGTTATGATAACTTAAAAATATGTACGCACGACTATAACAGCCTAATGACCCACCTACAGCTGTTTAATGTTAGCACTGGATTCGTTATTTGGATAATGGTAGAAGTTCGGGGTTGCAATAATTCAGTATTTCACAAGCCAGTACGGCGGTAAACTACATTACAAATAACCTTGTATTAAAAACATTGTCTTGAATTTTTCTGTGTCGCCCAAATCTCGCGTTGATTGACAAAAATATCGCCCAAACGGTAGTGTCTGCATTTTAAAAAATTTGCCCATGTTTAAAATTTGCTTACTATTCTATCATTAATGGACCAAATGCAAAATATCACCCAATGAGGTCACCCGCGTGGTTCTCAATTAAAAAAAACAAAACGGATTTAATAAAATGATGGGAAGGGGTATGTGAAGAGCGAAGGTGGCATATGATTACTGTACATTCTATAGTTCGTTGGTTTCTAAAAAAATCAGCAGCGGGTTGATCGAATTCTTCAGGGCCGACTGTGTCTTGCATCCCTCCATCTCCCTTTCTTCCAAAATCTATTTACTCTCTTGTAATACTATAATAACCGTACCAGGAATTCCATGTGCCATGAAATTTTAAAATAAGAATGCAGTCATGCTCTATCAGATGACTAATCATGCGCAATGAAACGAAAAATGTGCCAGGTCAGAATTCAATATTTTCTTGTGATAAATTTTATTTTATATAAAAAAGACGTAAAACAACGTTTTTTCTCAAGTTCTCCACCGACATGGCGTAGCTCTGCGCGTTGAGGCGCTGAGGAAGCAATCCCTGCATTCGGAGGCGAGGTGGTTTAAATCCATCAGCTGACAGCCTAGAAAATGGTTTTCTCTAGTTTCCCATTTTCAGTTTAGGCAAATGCTGGGGTTTGTACCTTACTATGGGGATACAGCCAGCTCCTTCCGACATCTTTTCTTCAAAATGGTTCAAATGGCTCTGAGTACTATGGGACTCAATATCTGAGGTCATCACTCCCCTAGAACTTAGAACTACGTAAACCTAACTAACCTAAGGGTATCACACGCATCCATGCCCGAGGCAGGATTCGAGCCTGCGACCGTAGCGGTCGCGCGGTTCCAGACTAAAGCGCCTACAACCGGCCGGCAAAGCTTTTCTTCCATGACAGATTCTAGTTCCCTTAAAGATGCTGTTCCTCTGTTTAAATGAACACAGCTGTTTCGAAGACGAGCCGAGCATCTCTTCACAGGGACTCCCGGCACTAAAAGCCACGCTATTAGTGAATAATAATCCGAATCCTCCTCATTTAGGATAATCCTTTCGTCTGCCAGGACATTCTTTTACACAGAAAATTATCATTCTACATTGCATTAGGTGAGAAATTTTTAGTGAAACAAGGAAATTTAGTAAAGTGTAAGACTCAACATTTTCAGATCATTTGAATTTTCCATAAATTTAGACAACAGTGTCCATAAGAGAACAGCGATCTCGTTCTGTAATTTGGGTAAAATAACAGTCTAGAATGCAATTATGCATATTTTAAGTTGAAGTCAAAACCGGTCACAATAACTAAATTTCACTGCGTTATAGACTGTTATATTAATCATACGCCCGCATCTCGTGGTCGTGCGGTAGCGTTCTCGCTTCCCACGCCCGGGTTCCCGGGTTCGATTCCCGGCGGGGTCAGGGATTTTCTCTGCCTCGTGATGGCTGGGTGTTGTGTGCTGTCCTTAGGTTAGTTAGGTTTAAGTAGTTCTAAGTTCTAGGGGACTTATGACCACAGCAGTTGAGTCCCATAGTGCTCAGAGCCATTTGAACCATTAATTATACTCTGAATTTTCACCACAAAACATTGTTCTAACTTCTCTGTCGCTTTCCAGAAGCCCTGTCGGTGATAATCGCGGTGTCTTAGTAAATCAACTCACTTTCTCAGCTCATATTCACGCTTAAAGAAGAATATAAAACGACCTCAGGGTAAAGGGAGATTGGAGCAACTGCTTCTTAGTGGTTTGCCAAAATACAGCACCTCTTGGTGAAAACTCAGATATCATTGTTGAATAAAATAATTTATCGTCCTTCATGTATATTTTCCAAATTTAAAAAAAAATCAGTCAAATCTGATCCCACCGACCGTCGAAAACTGGCTACAGGACTGATCCAGGTTGTAGACGCATGGCTGACGACAATGGGAGTTTGGGTTTCGGCCGTAACTCGTGCATGGATAACCAATGGTAAAGAGACCGCTCACGATAATCGGAAAAGCTAGGTTCGTGTCTTGATAGGGCGCTAAACCCGCTAGGCAGAAAAGGTAATAGGATTGTGGAAAGGGCCAAGCGTTGAAATCATTTTCTGCTTCTAATTGTCATTTATTGTAATTTAGAAACTCTTTCACGACTGAAGGCCTCCAACAAGAAATCTTAACAAGATAGATACCCAATTTAGATAGCAATAAAATAATTCAATAAAAACATACGCAAAGTGCGATACAAATGGCTGAGGGCCACAATCAAATTTCAGAACTTAAGAACATATTACCACAGACCTTTAAAAGCAGAAGGCCAGCATGTTTAACAACAAGAAATCTTATAAATCAACAAGATAAAAATCCAATTAAGATAGCAACAAAGTAATTTAATGAAACAACGTATGCAAGGTGCAATACCAATGGCTGAGGACGACAATAAAACTTAAAAATTTCAAAATATATTACCATAATCTTTAATGGCAGACGGCCGCCGTGTTTAAGCTTGGAAGATAAATTTAAAAATTAATTTGCAAAATTTTAAGAAACAAACAAGAACTATAAGCCTAAAATTTAAAATAGCTGACAACAGATAATTAAACATCGGTAGCACTCAGAAGGCCTCCAGGGAGGTCGGTCTACCCTCGTTCACTTAGGTGAGACAGGTGGTGAGCCCAACTATACTTGATGCGTCGGACCCAATTACAGGGCAGCCACGGACCGACCGACTCAACAACTTGCTTCCCGTCAATCAGTACATGAGAACCCCAAACGACAATGTTACAAACGTGATAATCCACAATGCAGTACGTATTAGTTGTCAAAATTACACTCCGTGTGTCCGCAGCTCGTGGTCGTGCGGTAGCGTTCTCGCTTCCCGCGCCCGGGTTCCCGGGTTCGATTCCCGGCGGGGTCAGGGATTTTCTCTGCCTCGTGATGACTGGGTGTTGTGTGGTGTCCTTAGGTTAGTTAGGTTTAAGTAGTTCTAAGTTCTAGGGGACTGATGACCATAGATGTTAAGTCCCATAGTGCTCAGAGCCATTTGAACCATTTTTTTTTTACACTCCGTGTTGGAAAGCGACAACAGGTGAGGAAAGGACGCTGCCTGAAATTACGTCAGTGCCCAGGGCAGGTAACAAGAACACTAACGGCCACAACACAGAAAATTCCACTGGTGCACTCACATCGTAGTCGACCAGAATAGTTAATTGCACCACATGACGGCTAAATCTCAGCAGTAGAACCACTCGGTATTGCTCACCGGAAAACCTCCCCAACAGCAACTGACCCTTAACATAGACAAATGTATTGTATTGCAAATACGTAGAAAGAAGAATCCTTTATTGTATGATTATATAATAGCAGAATAAACACTGGTAGCAGTTACTTCTGTAAAATATCTGGGAGTATGCGTACGGAACGATTTGAAGTGGAAAGATCATGTAAAATTAATTGTTGGTAAGGCGGGTGCCAGGTTGCGATTCATTGGGAGAGTCCTTAGAAAATGTAATCCATCAACAAAGGAGGAGGCTTACAAAACACTTGTTCGACCTATACTTGATTATTGCTCATCAGTGTAGGATCCATACCAGGTCGGGTTGACAGAGGAGATAGAGAAGATCCAAAGAAGATTGGTGCGTTTCGTCACGGGGTTATTTGGTATGCGTCATAGCTTTATGGAGATGTTTAGCAAACTCAATTGGCAGACTCTGCAAGAGAGGCGCTCTGCATATCGCTGTAGCTTGCTGTTCAGGTTTCGAGAGGGTGCGTTTCTGGATGAGGTATCGAATACATTGCTTCCCCCTGCTAATACCTCCCGAGGAGATCACGAATGTAAAATTAGAGAGATTCGAGCGCGCATGGAGGCTTTCCTGCAGTCGTTCTTCCCTCGAGCCATACGCGACTGGAACAGGCAAGGGAGGTAATGACAGTGGCACGTAAAGTCCCCTCCACCACACACCGTTGTGTGGCTTGCGGAATATAAATGTAGATGTAGCAAACCATCGCGAATAGACGTGGCTTGGGTAGTTGATACCACTACTCAACTTTGACGTCCTGAGTCAGCGATCCACAAAGCTCGTAGCTATCGGACAGCTCTACCTACACACGCTCCGACACTGCGCAGGGACTGCCAGCGGCCCCAGCCGACTGCACCGCGCGGAGAACTTCCCTCGTCCGCAACAACCGACCGACTCCTGATGGTCCGATCGCGACTGCTGTTCCGTTGCGACTGAACTGCTGGTGCGTCTCCCACTCACTTCCAGACGCACGACGGCGGAAATACTGAATTGAAGGGGCCTAGAAGCGCTCGGAGAACCAGTAAACGTCGCGCGATGAGACGACCGACCACTCAGAGGCAGTACACCGACAACATTTAAAATCACTTGTCAAAGGAAAGGCCGGCCGGTGTGGCCGCGCGGTTCCGGGCGCTTCAGTCTTGAACCGCGTAACCGCTACGGTCGCTGGTTCGAATCCTGCCTCGGTCATGGATGTGTGTGATGTTCGTAGGTTAGTTAGGTTTAAGTAGTTCTAGGTTCTAAGGGACTGATGACCACAGATGTTAAGTCCCATAGTGCTCAGAGCCATTTGAATTTTGTCAAAGGAAATAACGCTAACTACACACACGACCTGACAAACACTTGCACGAAGACCTAAACGGTACCAAACAGTAACTAAGTACGCACGAAGACAAATCGAGAGTCGATGCCCACGCACGCACACACACACACACACACACACACACACGCACACACACACACACACACACACACAGCCGACTCATGAACGTTCGGCGCGCCAAAACGCGCCGTCCGGTTGGACGACCGACCGACGATCCACCAAGTCCGTGGTCCGGCTCATGTGCTGCATGGCGGCAATGGTCGGGCGAGCCATGTCGACGCACAGCTCACTGTTGCTCCAACCCGACTGCACTAGTGCCTCATTACATCTCCCAACTGACAGGTTCGGACTGCGCTCCAGACGCGTTTCAACTGACTGGCAGACCCGAACTCGCCACCTGAACTGCGACCAACTCACTTAAACAGACAACGATCGGAATGTAATAGCAGCCGAACAAATATGCTATAAGAGGGGATATGTCGATACGCCATGCTAGCGCCGGTCACGGTCAGGTAAAGCAGCAACTCAGTGACAGTAGTAATTTAAATTAACGTATCGAGGTGGAAGTAAGTTAAAATACAGGATTTAAGTTAGATGATGGCGGGAACACGAGCCACACACGGCTCACACACATTTCCACTATCGTCATTCCTCTCTACTGCTGATGGATGTCAATATTCGCAGTTCCCAATACATTTAAAATAAATCAAATCACGATGAACATCAAAATGATGTCATGTGAAGTAATTTACGAAGTGTTTTTGTGATATATCACATGCAGGCAGAATGGAGTTCAAATGATAGGTGAATCTCCTGGACGCAGAGCTTTGGTTGTTCCACCGCAACATGGAACGTTTGCTATGGCTGTTCGATAATCTGTCACCATTCTTTGCTGTATGTATATATCTTTCTGTCAGATTACAAAACCGTCGTGTGAGCATCACAAAGAAACATCGTTGTGTTTGTAAACCTTCTGTTTCGTTTGTGTCTCACGTTGTTCATAGCTTTTCCAAGTAAAGACATCGCTATAATTTAAGACGTTCCGTGTGTCTTCTCATTAGTGATTATTCCTTTAGTTCAGGCTTCGAACGGACGAATGGTATGTTAATGGCGTGTTCTAAAGTGGTCGTAAAGATAAGGTTGGTCATAAAGATAGCTCTAAACATCATTATGACCCAAATAATATTGCTAGAGGCGTTGTTAGTGTGAATGGGGGAGGAAGAGAGGTGGGCCCTGTCTTCTCCCAATATGTTACAAATTACGATTAGTGTCCCCGCGTCAGTCATTTTTCTTTCTTTGTGATACACGAGTATTTTGCAGTCTAACAGAAAGATATGTACAGGCAGCAAAGAGTGGCAACAGATTATCAAACAGCCGGACGGTGTGGCCGTGCGGTTAAAGGCGCTTCAGTCTGGAACCGCGTGACCGCTACGGTCGCAGGTTCGAATCCTGCCTCGGGCATGGCTGTTTGTGATGTCCTTAGGTTAGTTAGGTTTAAGTAGTTGTAAGTTCTAGGTGACTGATGACCTCAAATGTTAAGTCCCATAGTGCTCAGAGCCACTTGATCCATTTCTTTCGATGTTCATCTTACATCCTCCTTTCAAAACATTGTCCATCCCGTTCAGCTACTCTTGTAAGCCATTTCCAGAACTACAGTTTTGTCGGGAAACCTCGAAGTTTTTATTTTTTCTCCATAAACTTTAAGTCCTACTCCAAATTCGTGTGTGGTGTCCTTCACTGCTTGCTCAGTGTACAGACTGAATAACATCGGGGATAAGCTACAACCACTGATTCTCTTTCATGCACCCCGACTCTTATGGCTGCCATTTGGTTTGTATACAATTTGTAAATAGCCTTTCGCTCCTTGTTTTTTTTTTTTTTTTTTTTTTTTTTACCCTCTTCGAACAGAATACTCCAGTAACCATAGTCAAATGATTTCGATAACTCTACAATTGTTACAAACGTATGTTTGCCTTTCCTTGACCTATCTTCTAAGATAAGTAGTGTGATAAGTATTGCCTCGAGTGTTCCCTCTTTTCTACAGAATCCAAGCAGATCCACCACGAGGTTGGCTCTTACTACTTTTCGATTCTTATGTATTTAATTTGTGTTAGTATATTGCAACGATGACTTGTTAAACTGGTAGTTGTCAGTATTCTCACCTATGAGCACATGCTTTCTTTGGAATCGGAATTTTTTATATTCTTCTTTAACTGTGAGTTCGCGTCATGCACACCCGAAAGAAGAGTTTAGCTATAGCTGGCTCTCCCAAGACTATGGGCGTTTCTGACGGAATGTCCTCTACTCACGGGGAGTTGTTTCGACTTAGACCTTTCAGTATTCTATCGAATTATTCTCGCAGTATTATATCTCCCAATTCATCTCCATCTACATCCTCTTCCAGTTTATAATATTGACTTCAATTTCATATACCTGGTATAGACCATCTATATACTTAAGTATTCCACGTTTCTCTTCTTTGCTTAGGACTGGTTTTCCATCTGAGCTCATAATATTTTTGCAAATACCTCTCTTTTCTCCAAAGACACCTTTAATTCTCTTGCAGCCCGTATCTATCGTTCCTCTAGTGATATATGCTTCTATATCCTTACATCTGTCCTTTATGCACTCGTTCTTAGCCACTCTGCACTTCACGTCAATCCCTAGTTTTAGACTTATGTATTCCTGTTCACCTCTTTCATTTGCTGTTTTTCTTTATATTTTCTCCTTTCGCCAATTAAATAAACCTTTTATCATCCAAGGCGCCATACTAGGTCTTGTCATTTTATCTATCTGATCCTCTGCCGCTTACACTGCTTCATCTCTCAAACTTAACCATTCCTCATCTGCTGTGGTGCTTTCCACCACCCAAGTCGATTTTTGGCTAATGCTTCCTTTAAAACTCTCAAAAATCTCCTGTTCTTTCAAAGAATCCCTTGCTCATTGCCTTAATTTCCAACCTTTTTGCTATATATTTAGTTTTGGTCTATAGTTCATGGCCAATAAATTGAGGTCAGAGTCCATATCCAGTCCCGTTAATGTCTTTCTACAACTTAAAATCTGGTTCCGAAAACTCTCTCTTACCATTACATAATCGGTCTGAAATGTTCTGGTGTCTCCAGGTCTCTTACACGTTTACAGCCTTCTTTAATATTTCTTAAACCAAGTATTAGTGATGACTAAATTATACTCTATGGAAAATCCTAACAGGAGGCTTCCATTTTCATTCTTTCCACAATTCCATATTCACCTACTATTTTTCTTCTCTTCCTTTTCGATCCCTTCATCTGTTGCGGATTGGCTATGGTAATTCGTTAACTACCCTGTTTAGAGTAGCTTACCCATTTCCTATTTCCGTATTCATTACTGAAGCATCTGCTATCTTATTTTGTATTTATAAGCCTATATTCATCTTGTCAGACGTCTTGTTCGTCCCACCAGTTCCCACTATATTTAACTTCAAACCTATCCATTTGCGTTTTAAAATTTTCTAATCTAACTGCTCGATTAAAGGATCTAACATTTCACGCTCTGATGACATCCTCCTGAATAGTCCCCTCCCAGAGATCAAAATGGGGGACTATTTTACTTCTGCAATATTTTACCTAAGTGGATGCCATCATCATTTAAAAATACAATAGAGCTGCATGCCCTCGGGAAAAATTTACGGCTTGTTTCAGACTTTTGCAATACCTGCAAGTCCGTTTTGGTTGATGTTACGAGGTCAGGTAGAAAGTCATCCAGACTGCTGCCCCTGCAAATAACGAAAAGGCTGCAGCCCCTCTTCTGGAACCACACGTTTCTCTGGCTTCTCAACAAATACTTCCCCTTGCAGTTGGTGCTACGGTACAGCTGTATGTATCGCTTTGACACGCAAGCCACCCCACTAAAGGGAAGGGCCTTGATTCGTGGCTGGCTGCCACAGTAACAGCGAAATGTAGGAAAATATAAACGATAAAATACTTTCCGATAGTGACACGGGGGTATTTTTAATTTGGAACATTCTTCTTTAGACAGCCTGCTCGATTTTACTCGTACGTTTGCGAGAAACGACGGTATTAAAGAAATACACTATGTAGAGTGAAGAAATATGTAGATGCACATGAAATAGGAAGGGAACTGGCTACTGAAGAGCAGTAAAAATCGTCAAACCTCGAGTTACCAAATAAAAGGATCGTGAAGCCATTAAATAGTTGCGGATGGAGACGGTACGTTACCAATACGCGTAATAGTTAAAATAAAGTTATCCCTAATGTTTTAAATGAGATAGCTTGCTGTAGGAAAAAGAAAAATACTTACTTTTTTACTCAGACTTCTTTATTTTCCCGTGTATTTCTCATACCAAGGTTACCAGTTTTCATTTTCAAACAAAAGCTTGAGACGTCCGCTGAACAGTCTATACAGTAATCAAAAGGCCCAGATGTTTAACGTTGTAGAATTTACCATTCTAGCATGTACTGTAGTGCCTGCTGATGCTCATTAGTGTTCTCAGTCATACAGACCTTCTTAAAATTAAACAAACCCATCGGCAATTCCTCGAAAGCGGGTTTCCGCCAACGGATTTGCTCTTGCACGGATATTGTTTTTACTAGGTGCTAATAATGTAACATGTAATATGCCAGCACTCCATTATACATCTTTCTGAGATAACTTTTACCACCTGACAACGAGAATACCGTCACCATCTGACTGGTTGGCGTGGGATCTGTTCTGATGGTGACGCAACAGATTTCCGAAAGTTATATGACGATGGAATCATTCATATATTTCACATTCTTTAGTCGGTGATATCCGTATTGTATGAATAATTTGTATCTATGATTTTGTTGTATAAGCGCCAAAGGCGCTGCATTCTGCTCGCAAACGTTTGTTATTTTTAGTGACTTTAAGGTAAATTTTTGCCGCGCTGACCGGTGCCATTAGTCATTTCCATTAAATAAATGCGCTACACCGATAGCATTTCAGTTGATTAGCTATTTATTATTATTTAGAGAAATAATTAATAGCACCATATGACGAAAATGTTTTTGTGTTATACAGTGAGCCACGAGAGAGTTTTCGCAGAACTGTAGCGTTCATTCTCTGATGACAAAACGATTGAGCGTTGTTGCGGTTCTATAATTAAATGTGTGTTTAATTCAAGTCGAACCCGCTTTACTACGTGATATTGTCCGTGTATTCTATCAATCAAATAATTCTAGATACTTAGATAAATAAATTTTATCTACGTGAACTATCTCAGGTGATACACCCACCAAGTATCTATACTAACATAGACGCTGATGCAAAGCAATAAAGAGCGTGAGACAAAAATTTTCTGTGTTGCTTCATGGTGATTTTTAATTTATACTGGTCAGTTTAGAATGTATTAGTGAAGATCTCCCCACAGAGTCCGTATACTTTATCCTCTTAATGGTACGGTACATAATTTATAAATTTTAAAATGAATGTTGTACATGTGTGTGTCTGTATGGCCCACATAACCTGCTACATCACTAGACCAAATTCAGCCACACTTGTTACACATATACCTTACTGTGAGGTAACAATCCTTGGTGTGGGTAGGGAGTAAGAACCATCAACCTATCAAAGGCGTGGAGGTGACAATGCCTGCGATGTCTGAATTCCCAGACTCTATTCCCACAGAATTTGAGAATAACAGCAGTTAGCCACTTGCAACTAACTTTACACATAATTTCAAACATTTAAGGATTGGTTTTCTCGCTGACAAACCCTAAAAATGATGAAAGGAAAGAAGTTTATCGCTTACTACCTTTCTGCTCTTCATGCAATAAAAGTACAGCATGAGGCATGACGTATTTTATCACTCCTTTACTATTAATTGTATTAATTGTACAAGATTTTCCAGTCAGTACGCACGTTTCCATTGAATGTAACTGCAAAATTATATCACC
The DNA here is from genome assembly GCF_023864345.2 of Schistocerca serialis cubense. NCBI lineage: Eukaryota > Metazoa > Arthropoda > Insecta > Orthoptera > Acrididae > Schistocerca > Schistocerca serialis. Next base: position 435,956,401 of record NC_064642.1, on the reverse strand, counting down.
GTTTGACACATTGTTTAGTAGATATGATGTCATGAACAGTAATACGCATGATTAACCGCCACATTCTCAGCCCCCAATAGCTCATTGCTCAGCGCGATAGAAAGTCAATCCTAAGGGCCCAGCTTAGATGCCTGGCTCGGTCGGAGATTTTCTCCTCTCAAGGGCTGGGTGTTGTGTCCCCATTGAGGCGCAAGTCGCCGAAGTGTCGTCAAATCGAAAGACTTGCAACCGGCCCTAGTCACACGGAATTTTATCGCCACATCATACATGACGTTTCAATTTCTTATTTCCCTGCTACCAGCTCTATTCAAACGAATTTTGCAAGCGGTATCCACATATGCCGTTGGCTGTACCAACAAACACATAGTATAGGAGAATCGATGTCTTAAGATAAGATTTTACACACATTTGAACATTTTGAACCTAATAGTTGATCCAAGCGCCGCCATTGTCGATTACTGCTTAGCACCTTAGGCTTCTCTCTGGTAAATCATTCACGTTTCCAACCTCTAAATATCACTGGCCCCTCTTTGCAACGACTGTCTTTGACTTTGTAAGGAAGTTAGCTTCAGCTCCATACGAACGCTTTGCTCACTGTGGACGATTTACAAGGAACACTGCCTCGTGATACTTCAGATATCTTGCACTCATTTTAAACTGCAACCGACAAAACAAAACATTCAACTCTCACATTGTTTATCTGTGAAGGGTGCTTGTAAAAGAATTTCCTAGTTTTAAGTATAGATTTAATGGAAAATTAATAAAATATTACATCAGTGAGTGATGATGATGATGATGAGGTCCCATATTCCGAGGAGCGTAGTGGACGATGGGGGAGACCCGCACCACCTTCTAGGGATGCTCCTAGCGGAGGTAGTTTGCCATTGCCTTCCTCCGACCGTGATGGGAATGAGTCATGATGAATGAAACGACACAACACCACCCAGTCATCTCGAGGCAGGGAATATCCTTAAACCCGCCGGGAATCGAACCCGGGACCCCGTGCGCTAGAAGCGAGAACGCTACTGTAAAACCACGAGCTGCGGGCACAGAAATGATTACATATCATGAAAGAGTATTCCTTCAAGTTCTGTTTAAGGTTAGTAGACGTCATCATTATGATCCATTTGTTGCCCTGCACACATCGAGACAATATTCCACTTCTTGCCACGTATTCACCACATTTCAGGTGTAACTGTCTCAACCGCCGCGAACATTCTGTCCCGTAAATGATTGATGTCTCTGATCTTTCACTGTACGAAATCTTTTTTTAAAAACCTGATAACATTATGGATTCTGTGTAGAAAGTCAACAGCTAACTAACACCTTTCGATTTTATCACTAGGTTTTATTCATATAACACTTGCAATTTGTAGGCGCCCAACTTAGGTCTTTTAGGCACAACATCAGACACAGTACCTTCAAGCACTCCTAATCGTTGATTACATCTGGCCGATGACTTCTTCGGGCTCCGAACACACGAAACACGGATCTGTTCGACAACATCATCAGAAGTTCTCGGTCTACCTGTTGATTTTGATTTTAAAACACTATCGGTTTTCTTGAAAGACTTTAGCCAATAACAGATAGTTTTCGCTGTAGGTGGTTCACCACCATACTGACGTCTAAAAGCCGACTGGTGAGGCCGAGCGGTTCTAAGTGCTTGAGTCTGGAACCGCGCACCCGCTGCGTTCGCAGGTTCGAATTGTGCCTCGGGCACGGATGTGTGTGATGTCATTGGTTTAGTTGGGCTTAAGTAGTTCTAAGTTCTAGGGGACTGATGACCTCAGACGTTAGGTCCCATAGTGCTCAGAGCCAGTTGACGTCTAAAATTACGTTGCACTGTTATGACTGACTCAGGTTTCACAAGCCAAATAACACACCGCGCTTTCTGTTGCGGAGTACACATTGTTGCTGAGTTGCTCTGCACTGCACTGCACGCACACATGGACTGAACTAAGGGAGCAGAGGAGAATAACAGCACTGGTGCCGTCTCAAGGTCAAGCAAACCTGCCAACTGCAGGGGAGCCAAACTTACAGAGCTGATGAATCAAACACCACAAACCAGAATAATGTATGTCACTTTGTACAGATTCTAGGACCCATTAAGACTGGGCACTTGTTTTTCAAACACACTGTGTGTCTATACACTTTGCGAAAGTGCGTTGATTACAGTTTCGAGACCACTAATCGAGATGTCACTGCGGACGTTACATTTGAAATTATGACGTACACTTTCTTGTGGAGCTGTATCTATATTACTTATTTGCTGCTAACTTCATTCGCAAGACATTTTACAGGCAGTATCTACATATCCCGCTGAATGTAGATACAGTATTATATAAATGTTAGACACATACATCAGAAGATACGACATAAACATTAAGCACGAGGCCAGACGTATCGTGATAGGGGAGTGGACGCCCAGCTATAAGTAAATACATGTTCCAAGCCGGCTTTCTGTGCTAGTATAATTAAAGACTGAAGAGGGTATATTTCAGGGGGTTCATTATATTCGAAGAAACTACGGAAATCCTTATTCTCCATGGTCGAATTTGAGTTCCGCCTCTCCAGAATATAGGCGAACAGCATTACGAAATTTACTTTGGGTATCCAATTGTAATATCACTTTATATTCGATGAATTATTCTGATACAATTCTACCCTTGAATGACGTTTACTAATTTTCTATCTTTATACTCGCTGACTCCATGCGCAAAGTAGTTCCATACAATAGCTATGCCATGAGCGCATAATTATTCTTTGTAGTACTCTCTCTGGTGATTGTTAGAAAAAAGCTTCCGAGATTGTCTTCGTGCCGATTAGTCTGAGCATTGTTTGAAGAATTGTAATCTAAATATTGAGATGTATGACAAAAGATAACTGATACGAAATTGTATGATTAAAAAGGAAATATATATATACTGCTGCTTCATGCAAAAGTTGTGTAACAATTTACATTTTTTGACATTTGAGAATTAATGATATTCATCGATATATTGCGTAGTTGTTAATCAGAAGGAAACTTCCGAAAGACTGGATACGAAGCTGCATTTAATAATCCAAGAGCTCCATTACTTCTTCGGAAGGTTAAACTTCATCAAAGCCAAATATCCCCCTGATCTGAGGTTTACCGACTGATTATACAAAGCTCCCATAAATACGCGGCATTTTATTTGTACAGATTAGCAGACTGCTGCAAAGCACGAGCCTGCAGAGAAGAAGAGTCATCGCCTGATTTCATTCCAACAAGTAAAATTTCTGAATCATTTTTGAGTGACTGAGTTATGACTGTGTTTGCCGGCCGATGTGGCCGTGCTGTCTAGGCGCTTCAGTCTGGAACCGCGTGACCGCTCCGGTCGCAGGTTCGAATCCTGCCTCGGGCATGGATGTGTGTGATACCCTTAGTTTAGTTAGGTTTAAGTAGTTCTAAGTTCTAGGGGACTAATGACCACAGATGTTAAGTCCCATAGTGCTCAGAGCCATTTGACTGTGTTTCCTATAATGAATGATTGATTGCTCGAACGATTTGAGAACTACATAATTACATAGATAGGAGGAAAACTTACACAATCTGTTTACTTATTTCATACGACAATCTACGTTTTCCTTGTCTATCAAATCCGTGAGTTGCAGGCAGCGCAGTGTAAGGGAAACTACGTTTAGATTTCCTCTAGCAGATAACTACAGCGGAAATCCGTCCAGAAAACCACAATCTGTCTGTTTAGAGGCAGTTTGGCGCTCGGTAAGTGGAAGAAATACGTGTTCCATATGCAAGGCGCCGGGCGCCGGCCGCACGCGTTCGGAGCCATTATTTACCGCCGGAGCGGAAACGCTTCCGCTGCAAGGCCACGGCGGGCTGGCCGGCCGGCACGCGACCACACCCGTCACAAGCTGGCGGGCCCCTCCTCTGACCCCTGGCCAGATTAATGCCCGCCGACAGACTGGGCGCTGACTTACGGCTCAGGAAATCACTGCAGGCCCGCTGGTCAACAGTCGAGGGCAACGTAAGGACGGAGGGGCCTCAGCGCGTGGGGTTCCGCCGATTGTTGTCGCGAATACGGTTTGTCACTGCGTAAGGTCTGTGAAAGATGTGTCAGGTGTGTTTTCTACAGTGAAGGCTCCGGCTAAGACGGTGAGCTGTTGTCATACTGGACTTGAACGAACGGTAGAGAGGGATAATTTGAATACTCAATATTTTAGGGGGAATTCCCTCCACATGTCAGTACTACACAGCGAAAGATACATTGCACTTAGATTTTATGTCATGCCGTCTTAGAGCACAAAATAAAGTACCATTATTTAGAAAAAAAAACATTTCTCAGACGAGCTTCCTCATATCTCGCAAAAAACCAACTTCAATGCATTACGCCGGCCGGAGTGGCCGTGCGGTTCTAGGCGCTACAGTCTGTAACCGAGCGACCGCTACGGTCGCAGGTTCGAATCCTGCGTCGGGCATGGGTGTGTGTGATGTCCTCAGGTTCGTTAGGTTTAAGTAGTTCCAAGTTCTAGGGGACTGATGACCTCAGAAGTCTCATAGTACTCAAAGCCATTTGAACCATACAGCAGTAGACATAAACTATTTTGGCAGTTATTTATCATTCCCTTCTACCAGTTACGTGAAAGTAACAAATGATGTGAGCATTTATTCGCACTTCCTAATGTGTCGTGGTCTCTTGATACAATGCATACTACGCTATATACTAATAAGATATTGACCAGCAGTCCCGCTTATACTTATTGCTTCAGAGCTGATTACAGACTGAATTTCCTTGCAGTGTTATGGTTGCTTTATCTTCTTTCACCTAAAACAGCTTCCCTGGGCGGTGCGGCATTATATCACAAGAACTGAATGTTAATGATTTCGTACGCAATTAGTTGGTTCATTCCTTACAGCAAGTGAACTTTGTGAACGAATGTCACTGACAATAGTCCTCCTCGGCCGAATCAATGTCTCCCCCGCGAAAGATCAGTTTTCAAACGACGTTTTCTGTTTCCACCGCACCTATTACGTTGCAAGCATCTTCAACTCTGAATCTCTGAGAACCTGCTGGGCCTCAGGCACACTTCCTGAAAACATTAAGCCTGATCGATCCGATAACTAATCTTACAAGCACGTCTCCCCTCTATTCTCTCCTCCACTGCTTCCCCTGAATGCCTTCCCACTCCCCCTTGCCCTTCCCCCACCCCTACCCCTCTGAGGAAGCGGTGCTATAACAGGTGGCAACGAACCTGCGTCTGTCAGAAATAAAAGCGTCTGTATCACTCCGTTATCCACAACACTGCAACACAATTAAGATCCTGAGTAGCTTCCTGTGCATGCTTTGCAATATCTGCAACAGAACTACCGTCTGCAGCTATGCGTTGGACGACACAAAAATCTTTGTCATATATACTTGTCTGTACATCTGGCGCCGCTCCCCGATCTCTGCACGTCCTCCATCATCATCCACTGCGGTACATATCGCTTGTAAATCAATATCACACATATTGCTGTTGACACCCTCATTTACGTGTACAGCACACATCAAACTCCTCTGGCTCTATAGCCGGTTCAGTCCCCAGATTTGCACTATATACTGGATAATTACACATTACTTTCCTTCACTTCCACAACATTGTTACTTCGCACATCGGTTAAACTCACATTATTAACTTTCTTCCCCTGACTTTCGTCTTAGGTGCAAAGTTTACCACACATTTTCTTACCCCTTTTTTCATTTTCCAAATGATTAACAAGTGGCTACATGTGTCTACATAACCTCTCGTCCAATATGTTCCATCTCCAGTCTACAGAAGTGTCGAAAGGTTTAACTTGGGCAATGATAGTTACAAGTATTGGAGGTGTAGATGTACAGGATACAGTCCTATTCTCATTCAGAGCGTTCAATTGTTCACATACATTTGCATTGTCTGTTTTCAAATGTTCAACTGTGTGTGAAATATTATGGGACTTAACTGCTAAGGTCATCAGGCCCTAAGCTTACACACTACTTAACCTAAATTATCCTAAGGACAAACATACACACCCATGCCCGAGGGAGGACTCGAACCTCCTCCGAGACCAGCCGCACAGTCCATGACTGCAGCGCCCTGGACCGCTCGGCTAAACCCGCGCGGCTGTCTGTTTTCAAGTAAGCTAACTCAACTGTGGTCGTTCGCAACATACGCTCAAAGACAGCCTCAGTGGTACTGACCAGACGTGGTCGAAACTCTATCTGTTCCACGGAAATTAACAAACAAAGGGAGAAGAACACCTAAATGTGATACTACCGTAACACTTCTTCCTCAGTTTCTCCATCTGAATAGCTGATCATTCTTACTGCTTTACACTATTAAAGGGTGACAATTACTGAACTATATTTTTAAAAAGTAAATTAGTTAAGAACTACGGCTCCACACACTTTATTCAGCATATAAAAATCACTACAGATATTCGGATTTAGGTTATGACATGTTCGATATGCGAAGATGTGGCGCAGACGAATAGCGGAATTCTGCTGACCCGCTAAAGTGTCGGAACATCGATGATGTCGAAAACCTCCTGAACGGATATTTAAGCTGAGGTATGGTTTTTGGCGTATAGCTGAACAGCCCTCAGGGTTAGGCGTGCGGTCTAACGCACAGTGTCGCCTTGCGCGTCCAGCGAGCAGGTTGTTGACTTCCGCCTGTGCCGCAGCGCCACTTGTGTCGCAGCTACTCTGTCTTGTTTGTGTATCGGCCGGAGTCACATCGTAGTTGCGTAGCGGAGTTTGTTGTCGTTTTCCTCTTGGTGGCGGTGTTTTCTGCTCGCGCCATGGTGTCTGTCGAGTATCCTAAATCTGTTCCTCGTCGAGCTACTTCAGTTTTGACAAGAGTACGCGTCGTGTTCATCGTGGCTCCTTAGAAATTCACGATTGGTTGGCTGATGTTATCCGTGTTACACCTGATCAGGTAGATACTGCTTACTTTGATTCTGATTTGTACGCATTCTTTCTGAAGTTTTACTATCCCGTTCAAGTAGAAAGACTTCTCTGCCGGGTTGGTCCTAAAGTGTTGTTTACACATCGCGATGGTTCCGTTAGTCAGGTCCTCCTCCGGTTGGTATTTATAACCTTCCTCCTGAAGTGGACGATTCATTTCTTAAAACAGCGTTGCTTGCGTTTGGAGTCATACGGCATATCCGATAGGAACGCTGGTCAGCACAACATCGCTTCCAGTGTTATAATGGTATCCGGACTATGGACATGTGCGTTAAAAAGAATATTCCTTCCTACTTAACTGTGTTTACCAAATCCATGTTACGTATACAGGACAAGAAGGAACTTGTTTTCTCTGTAACGAAAGCGGTCATCTCTGATCTGATTGCCCACGCCGTGCTACTGTTCTGACGTCATCTTATCAAAAACCTCTTCCTTTAACGTTAGCAGACATAGTAATTTCGCAGTCAGCTGTCGGTCTCCAGCTTTAAGCGATGTAGGGGCAACCTTACCCCCTACTCCTCGCGAATTTCCGCCGTTACCGACGCCTCCCAGTGCGGCCTCTGTCCACGAGGGGACGACGGCTCCTGCAGCGCATGTCAAACGCCGGCGGACTGAGGACGGTACAGATTTCGAGGCCGCCCCACTCCAGTCTCGTTCTTCTGACACGGCGTTGACAGAGGGTGCACCTTCTGGCTGTAATGAGTTGTCTACTGATGTTAATTGTAATTCCAGTACTACCAGAGAGGATGTAGCTGCTTCTGTTGATGCTAAAATGTGCGTTCAATCTGCGTCCCCCACTTCACCCGTATACGTGGTGGTTCCCGTGGGGCCCGTTGTTCCCGCAGAGAAGTCTTTTCAGTGTTCTAGTACAATACCACCCCTCCTCCACGCTGAGACGGTGGAGCAACAGGATTCTACGGGTTCTCTCCCTGATGTTCAGGAAATGCCACCCGACACCGGCACTGCATTACCTGTCTCTTCTGTACCTAATTTTGCTGTTGGTCGCTCTGAGTTGTGCTCCCCGATTTCCGATAAGTGCGGTGACGATGGCTCCTCTATCAATCGCACCTTGTCGTGCCCTCAACCCCTCCACATCAAGAGTATATGTTTTCACGGAATGGAGTGAAATTGCGTTTTCAACCTGCATGTGCCGCGGCGCGTCGTAAAAAGAAATGCGAGGATTCCTCGTCGTCAGGTGGGGAGGACTAGCATTATACCTTCTTTTCCCCGCTTCCGGACTTCGGGGAGAGACGGACGTGATACTGCTTTTTCCTTAATCTTGTTTTATTGGCCTTACATGTGTTAACGGATGCAGGCGTATGCATTTCTAACCCTCAATGTTAACAGGATATCTTCCCAATTACGGCTTGCTGCGTTATGCCAGTTTATTTACCATTCCCAAGCTGATATCGTGTGTTTACAAGAGGTATTATTTGATGTGTTTTGTCTTCCTGGATATTCTATGTTTTTCAATGTCACGGCTGAAAATTCTAGCGGTATGGTTTTGTTTTATCGAGATGGAATCCCGCTGACGGACTTCGAAACACTATATGATGCTCGCGGTATAGGCTGTAGTTTTTATGACCTCCTCTTCATCTTTCTTTACGCTCCGTCTGGATCCGCTCGTTCATCCGATCGCGCGCGGTTTTGTAAGGAAGAAGTTCTTTATTTACTCCGACGGAACCCGCGCAAGATTTTATTAGGGGACGATTTTAACGGCACCTTATGCCGTGTTGATCAGACCCCCAATTATACATTTTGTTGTGAACTTTACGGTGACGTCCATGCATCTCCAGGATGCTTGGGTTTTCAGATATCCTACATTGGTGCGCTTTACGTTTTTTTTATAGCTACTTCAAGTAGCCGACAGGACCGCTTTTATTTGTCTGCCCCCATATGTAGTCAGCTTCTATCGGTTGATGTAATTCCTGCCAGTTTGACTGATGACTGTGCTGTTTCAATGACTTTTAACCACGTCCCGCAGCGTGTCCATCTTTCGCGCCCTTTATGGAAGCTAAACACACTACATCTCACGGACCCCTCTCTGGAAAACATCATCGCAGAAGTTGGCGGCGGACAACCCTGTCCCAGACGCGTTATTCCTCACTTCTAGCATGGTGGGTTACCTTTGCTAAACCCCGGATTCGAAACACACTCAAGCATTTTAGCGCTGAAAAAGCGGCTGAAGTTAGGTGCACTAGGGAAGTTTATTATGCAGTCCTTCGCGATCTTTAGGATAATAATCGTGATGCCCCCTTGAGGTTGTCGACGTCCACCGTGTGAAGGCAAATCTTCTCCAACTTAAACGTAGGCAAATGGATGGTATCGGACTGCGTTCCCAGCCTCGTTCAATCGTACAGGATGAGTTGACCTCTCTTTATCATCTTCTCCGGCTTCACAAAGCGATCTCAATGGACGTGTCTTTCTACCATTCGTTTTCTAGATGGCCGTGAATGGTCCTCCCAGTCTGAAATCATGCGTGAACTTACCAGTACTATTCCGAACTTTATACTGAAGTGGATTCGGACGGTCCACCGTCTGCTGATTTCACCTCTCTCCTTGATCGTGTTGTTACACCTTCCCAGGAAGAGTTTTTCTCTGTATTCCATCGCGATGATATAATTGATATTGTGGCTCGTTGTCCCTCCAACAAATCACCTGGCCCCGATGGCCTTCTCAAAGAGATTGATATTCGATTTTGGCCCCTAATAGGAGATACTATAACTTCCATGGTGAATGAAGTGTTCCACGGTGGCCTTCTTCCACCCAGCTTTAAGGTTGCTGAAATAGTCCTGATTCCCAAAAATCCGGGACGTTTGCGTGTGGATCAGGTCCGCCCGATAACCCTCTTCAAATATGATTATAAAATAGTGGCGCGAGCGGTCAATGGCCGACTATCGGTATTGTTGCCTACCATCATCGCGAGCCATCAAAGTTGTCTTCCATTTCTTCCACCATCCCCGTGCCAAGCGCTTTGCTTTTCATTGAATTTCACCAAGCGTTCGACCGTGTCAATCATGGATTCCTTATGCGAGTATTGACGACTGTTGGTTTTAACAATGCTGCACGACGACTGTTTAGCTCTTTAATCACTGGCATTCGGGCGTCCATTGACGTAAATGGCCGTCTTACTTCCCCAATCGTGGTGTGTCAGGGCGTCCTTCAAGGGAGTCCATTATCAATGTCGCTCTACGTGCTGTTTCTGGAACCATTATTGCGAACTATAGCTGCTCGTTTGAGTGGCTGGTCGCTGCTGGGAGAAAGGTTTACCGTTCGTGCATATGCTGATGACGTTATGGTTCTTCTCCATACCCATGATGATATACCACTGCTGAAAGAAATTTTGAATGCCTTTTGTTGTCTTACGGGAGCGCGGGTTAATGACCAGAAGTGTCGTTTACTCAGTTTGCGAGGACCTGAAGCTGTTGAAATTCCATGGGCTTCGAAGGTCACTCGATATCGATCGTTGGGTGTCATAATTGATAGTTGTCCGCTAAAGATGGCTACGATAAACTGGAAGTCTGTTACGGATAATATTCAGGGTGCAATCATTGAACACGAGCGTCGCTCCCTCTCACTTCTTCATAAAGTTCGAGCCATGAAAACGCATGTGTGACGTAAGGCTTAATTTATAGCACAAATCTTTCCACTTCCGGGGATGATGTCCGGCAAGTTGCAAAGTTTAATTGGAAGGTTTATCTGGGGCCACTCTGTATTTCGCGTACGTTATTGGTCATGGCGCAACACCGTTTGCAGGGAGGTTTGGGCCTCCCTCACATTCGGGTTAAGGCTTCTGCCTTATTCATTCGTCGCACCGTGTTAACGTGTCAACACGCCCCCACCAGTCACTTACAGCTCGCCTTTATGACTGTATCCGACCGGCGAGTTTAAACACATCCAGTAGATATTGGTAGGATTAGTTATAAAATACGGCACGTTAAGGAATTTGTTCACAGCTACCTTCCTTGTACCTATGTTTTCCTACCCAACTTCTGTGATGGCCCTTTGTAGAGATGTCCATTCCTCTTCAACTGTACTGCCTACTGCGCTATTCCTTATTGCTGTATCTATAGCGTTAGAGAACTTCAAACGTATCTCATCATTCCTTAGTACTTCCGTATCCCACTTCTTTGCGTATTGATTCTTCCTGACTAATGCCTTGAACTTCAGCCTACTCTTCATCACTGATTAGAACAACCCGGTCACTGAACTGTTAACAGTAACACACCCTTTGCCCTACCTTCCTATTCATAACGAATCCTACACCTCTTATACCATTTTCTGCTGCTGTTGATATTACCCGCTACTCATCTGACCAGAAATCCTTGTCTTCCTTCCACTTCACTTCACTGACTCCTACTATATCTGGATTGAGCCTTTGCATTTCACTTTTCAGATTTTCTAGTTTCCTTACCACGTTCAAGCTTCTGACATTCCACACCCCGACTCGTTGAACGTTATCCTTTCGTTGATTATTCAATCTTTTTCTCATGGTAACCTCCCCCTGGCAGTCCCCTCCCGGATATCCGAATGGGGGACTATTCCGGAATCTTTTACCAATGGAGAGATCATCATCACACTTCTTCAATTACAGGCCACAAGTCCTGTGGATACACGTTACGTGTCTTTAATGCAGTGGTTTCCATTGCCTTCTGCATCCTCATGTCGTTGATCATTGCTGATTCTTCCGCCTTTAGGGGCAATTTCCCACCCCTGGGACAAGAGAGTGCCCTGAACCTCTATCCGCTCCTCCGCCCTCTTTGACAAGGCCGTTGGCAGAATGAGGCTGACTTCTTATGCCGGAAGTCTTCGGCCGCCAATGCTGATTATTTATCAAAATTTAGGCAGTGGCGGGGATCGAACCCGGGATCGAAGACGTTTTGATTATGAAACAAAGACACACATCGTAGTCGACCAAAATAGTTAATTGCATCAAAGACGTTACCCCTAGTCCACGGTGACCTCCAACCATATCGATCACTAAAGATGCGGATTAAAATATGAAGCGAAGAAGGGCACCAAACCGAAACCTATAGTGCATTAAATAAAATCATTCTCTAGAGTGACTGGTAGCGGCTATTTTTCTACACGCTATACGAATTCTTGATTACTTGTGACGTCGTTCTGCTAAATCGACGCAGGAGCATTCGTTACACTGTGGGAACCATTATGTAACGTTCTTGGTGAGCTCTGAACGTGGTCCTACAGTGATAAAAATAATTAGCAAATATAAAGCTTCTTTTCGAGGAAAATGGAAATGGAGATATCCACCGTGCTTATAGCTTTTATGTGCTGCAGGAACTGAAAAAAACTATTCTGGAGGGAGACAGTAAATTTTCAGCATGGGAAAAGAGAGAATTATTGACTATTTTTGAAAGATGATACTAAATAACTTTTACGGCGAGAGTAGGCACCTAGCCAGTCAGATGCATAGATATACCTACAGAAAACTTTGCGGAAAAGTAGGGGAGAAATTAATCTGGTGCAGGTACTTCGATGCAAGCCTTCATTAGCGCATTTCGTTACATCTCAGAGTTCAGTGTATTTTTCCCGGTTGTCTCAGAGTAGCAATATCCAACATCTTTTGGAAGCTATACTAAGGAATTGCCATTAGTGTAATGGGTATATTATTCTGTTATTATTTTTAATTGGAATGATGGAATGATATTAATTAGACTATAGTATTGTTTTCGATAGGGTAGGCGAAATTTGCTAGCCGTGGTACAAATAGAGGTGTACATGTCCCGCTTTTAACCCGCCCATGCTTGCCCGGTGGCCAGGCGGGCAGGCCGCCGCTCGTTGTCGACAGAACGGGCAGGCTGCTTCACTCCCAGCCAAGCCAAGCAGAACCCAACCCGGGCAGGCTGCGGGAAACTTGCTTGCCTGCCCATATTACTGCTGAGCTGCGCTACGCAGCCGTTTAGTCTGCGCGCGTCATTGTCGTATTATGAACGTTAATCAAAAGTTTTTATTTTACCTGAGCACCAAAAGACAAACCCCAACATTATATATATGCATTAATTTCAGGTAAAAAAATATTGGTTTTATTTGTATATTCTTCCTTTACGCGTATATTTCGGGCTTCTTATCTATATAAATAAAAATTAATTGCCAAATGTGTTGATAAGCGTAAAACTCGAGAACGCCTGGACCAGTTCGGCTAAATTTTTTTTGCTGTGTTCGTAATTCTCAGGACAAGGTTTTTATGAAATAAAATTTTTCGAAAATCGACCGAAAAATTGTAAAATTTGACAAAAACTGAAAGTGCGTTTTCATTGTGTTCGTGTGTTTGTATTGCATACAACCTTGATGAAATTTTGCACACTATACCTTGAAACCACGAGGAAGGTCACAGTCTACATAAAATTTCATATGGTGCATGGCAGAGGTTCCTTTACATAACGGAATTCGACAAATTGTACGTATTTATTCCGATCTTGGCGAAATTTGGCACACTTGATATTCAAAGCAGGATGAAGGGCGCTGTCTGCTTAAAATTCTGAATGGTGCATGGCGGAGGATACTTTACTTACACACTTCTACACCAACCTACAATTTTATTCCGATCTTGAAGAAATTTTGCACACTTGACCATCAAGAGGAACATCACTGTCTACATAATATTTCGGACAGTACATTGAAGAGAGTACCTTACAAAAGATTTTGACATCGTTTGCGGGTTACCATGAAAGTTCACTATGTACGCATGTTTCCATGGAGAAGGTTTTTGAATATTTACATGTGCATATATATATATATATATATATATATATATGTATATATATGTATGTGTGTGTGTGTGTGTGTGTGTGTGTGTGTGTGTGTGTGTGTGTGTGTGTGTGTGTGTGTATGTGTATATGTATATATATGTATTTGTCTATGAATATATATATATATATATATATATATATATATATATATATATATATATATATATATATGTGTGTGTGTGTGTGTGTGTGTATGTGTATATGTATATATATGTATTTGTCTATGAGTATATATATATATATATATATACATTTCTTTGAAACGAAATGTCTATGATCTTTTTGAAATTTGAGAGCTGTCTGACACATTCACAGTCATCGTGTTGGACACTTTGCGCACAGCAAATGTCGTTTAACAGTTGCAAACCATTTTTGGTTGAGTGAACGTGTTATATTGGCTGCAAGAAACCTTGATGTTAACGATATGAATTTTCAGATTCAAAATATAGCACCTGGCTAATTGCTGACATACAAGTCGGTTTATTCCGTTACTAACCAAGATGATGTAGTCAACTATCCTACGGAATTTTTAAATTCGCTGGATTTCCCCGGATTACCGCCTCCCAATCTGTAATTAAGTCGGATCGGCAATCATGTTGCGAAAGGTAAATCAGCCACGTCTTTGTAATAGCACCCGGCTTGCGGGGAAGAAGTTAAGGAACAACGTAATCGAAGCCACAATTTTAAAAGGGAAGTACAAAGGTGAGGACAGTTTGATTCCAGTATCACTAAGATTCCGACCGACATGCCATTCGACTTTAAACGGTTATAATTTCCAGTGCATCTTACATTTGCCATGTCGATGGATAAATCGCAAGGGCAGTTGTTATATGTTTGTGGCATCAATCTTGGAAATCATGTTTTTCACATGGCTATTTGTATGTCGCATATTCCCCTGTCGGGACACCTTCAACTTCATTTGTTTACGCACCAGAAAACAAAACTATCAATGCTGCGTATCAAAAAGTATTACAATAAATGCTACCTAGCAATAAACTTTGACATTGATTCACTGATCACCACAAAAGTTGACAGATATATATGAGTTTTCATAGATAGGTGAAGAGGAGATGAACTGAGGTGGCGGAATCCAACAGAGAGAGGACGAGGAGATGGATAGAGGGTGGGGGGGAGATGGGCCAAGGGATGGGTTCAAAAATGGTTCAAATGGCCCTGAGCAATATGGGACTTAACTTCTGAGGTCATCAGTCCCCTAGAACTTAGAACTTCTTAAACCTAACTAACCTAAGGACATCACACACATCCAAGCCCGAGGCAGGATTCGAACCTGCAACCGTAGCGGTCGCGCGGTTCCAGACTGTAGCGCCTAGAACTGCTTGGCGACTTCGGCTGGCGAAGGGATGGGGAGGGGGGGGGGGGAGGTGATCAAAGAGATAGTGGGAGGGGACTAAATGGATAGAGAGAAAATACGGGAGGAAAGATGGACTACGAGAGTATGAAATAAATAAATGCCCAGGCAACGCAATGCAGTCTGTGCTGCACTTTTCAACACCGAAACGGATGGATATTTGTACTAAAGAAGTGAACCTCCACCCCCCAAAAAGAAGATTGGTCACCTCCCCAGAAGAATAAATTATCCACGCCCCTATTAACCACTGTACTGCAATGAGAACCAAATTAAGATTTTGGAAGTCTAGATTCTTTAACTTTAGTATGTTTCAGCCAAGTATGACACCAATTATATAAATATTTAACTACGTTTCCAGGATGTATTTTACTGGCTCTGTGAATTCATTCGAAGTTGGAAAATCATTCTAAATTGCCAAAATGCATTTTAACAAAATCGAAGGACTTGTTTCGTATCCAGTTCGTCTAAAAACTATAGTACTGGGAATACAATGGCGACCCTGAGCCATTTTTCGCGGCTCCTACGATTGCGTCATGAGAGTCCACACTTGTAGTATAGGTCTGCATCATGAGGGACCATATTTCGGTCCATCATGATGCAGACTAAGACGAGGAGTGTTTACTTGCATGTTGCAAATCTAAACGACGACTGTAGACCCTCATAACACAGACCTAAACGACGAGTCTGAATCCTCATGACGCAGGTATAGACGCTGTGGAGAGTGGCTCAGAGTTTCCATTATATTCCTACTACAATACATTCATGGAAAAAGACGCTCTTCATTTTAGGAGTATTTGTAGTGTCTAGGTCTTCAGCATCTTGACTCTGCATGTGGGATTCCCCTTAATATAGAAATACAAGAATAAAATTACATTTTGCAATGTGTGTGGAACTCAACAAAATAAATTGTAATTTAAACTCATAATGTGTATTGCCTTACTCCACGAATGAATATTTTATTTTGCAGAACACTTTTCAACATAAAATCTTTACAAATTTTCCTTCAGTTCCCCTGAAAGTATTATTTAGGCCAAACCAGATACTCCTAAAAATATTTGGCTACTTTTGCAAACCCAAGTAACAGAAAATGGTTTACAAACAATAATTAATGTCACTTGGGAGGATTGAAATCAAAAAGTTTAGTCTAAAATAAAAATGAACTGTATGCATTACAAAATTTCTGTCTCAGAAATTGACGCCCAGAAAGCACAAGAAAGAAATCTGCACTCTTAATTAGTAAATTTGCGCTCAAACTCATAGTTTCCCGTTTAATATTCTACTGTATTTTCAATGTGTCTGCTGATTAGTGTTTGAATTAATTATGACGAGATCGTTAAGTCTGTCTGCATTAAGACGTGATCGTTTTTCGCTAATTAGGTTTCCAGCGCAACTAAAAATTCTCTCACTAGACCCACTAGTGGCTGGTATATTTAATATTTTTCTTGCCACACACGCAAGTCGAGGAAGTCGTTGGGAGTTATTTTTCCACCACTGTAGAATATCTCCCTCGTTCACACAGTGTTCTTGCAAGTATCTGCTGACTTCATCATGTAGGAGAGGAGGCTCTTCTGCCCAGTCCTCAGATTTCGCCATTTTGTACGGCCCTGGATTTGTTTCTTGGTTGCTGTGATTGGGCACTTGTACTGAAACTGTACAGGTTCCAATTAATATTTGCAGAATAATGTGAAGATCGTACTACACATAGTTGAAATTATAATAGGTTTTAGATGATGCTATCATTTATCGTCCTGTAAAGTCACCAGAAGATCAAAACTAACTGCAGGACGATTTAAATAAGGTATATATTTTTGGTGTGAAAATTAGCAGTTGGCAATAAAGAATGACAAGAGCGAGTTTATCCCTGTGTGTACTAAACTAAGTCCGTTAAACTTCGTTTACAAGATCAACCAGTCAAATCTAAAGGCTGTAGATTCTACTTAATACCTATGATTACAATTACGACCTACTTCAATAGGAATGGACACACAGAAAATACTGTAGGCGTTTTAACGACAAAACACTCTTTTGGAGCATTGCTACGAAGTTCGAGAGCCTTACTATTGACGGAAGAGGTCGAAAGAGTCTAAATAAGGGCAGCTGGTTTGGTATTATCGTAAAACAGGGGAAAGAGTGTCGCGGAAATTACACAAGAGTTGGGGTGGTAATCATTACAACAATGGCGTTTTATGACGTGGCGCGATCTATATATGAAATTTCGATCACCAACTTACACCTCCGAATTCGAAGAGATATTGTTGAGTCCCATATACATTGGAAGAAATGATCATCAGAATAAAATACAAAAAAGCAGCGCTCAGACGGAAAGCTGTAGGTGTTCTATCCCGCGCGAAATTCGAGAAAAGGAGACAAATAAGTTGAAAGTGGTTCGATGAACCCTCAACTAAGTACTTGCGTGTGTCTTGCAGAGTAACCATGTACATGTAGATGAAGAATATATGCATTATCTTAGGAGCTTACCTTCAGCACACATCTGTCGTGCTGCTTGGTAAACTTCAATTTTTTCATCCTCGGTTAACTTTCTTAATGTGCAGTAGTTAGCCACCATAAACGTTGCAATTTTATGCAACATACTAACGCACATTTTCTGTTCTAGGAAGGCATCAGCGGCTTGTTTCAAAGGTTTCATGTCCTGAAAATACATTTTCTCAACATACATATTTCACAAGTGGTTCTATAATATTCAGATGGAATAAAATTACAAACCTCTTCATCGTTATCCCGTACGGTACAGTGAGTTTTTAAGGCATAAAACCACGGTATAACTAAATGTAGGGTTGGATCCTTGTCACTCTCTAGATCAACTGTGGCTTCTTTAAACGGCCTAAGAAATTCTATAAGCTGGCCAGTTATATGGTGGTCATAACCCAGCATTTTATCAGAGGCACCTTCATTATGTAAAAAAGCCTTCACTGAATCAATCTCAGAATGGATTGATACAAGCATGTCAAAATAACTATTCCAACGAGTTGAAACCCACTGCTTTAAAGATGAGTTCAGTCTCACACAGAGACCTCTTCTCTTGAAGTACGAAACCGTAGCCCGCACTGTATTAAGAATGGCTAATATATTTGGAACATTTTCTTCAAAAACTGTTCGCTCAGAACATGTTTCAAGACTGTGTATATACTATGAGCCATGCATGGAAGACGCTGATATACTTCGAGAGCTTTGACAACGTTACTGCCCTGGTCTGTGACAAACGTAATTTTGGCAATGTCTTCAAGAGAAACACCCATAGTTTCTAAGCCATCTTCCAACTCGTTTCGAATATTCGAGCCAGTTTTTGGGCAGTCAAGAAACGCAGAGCACATCAGTACATATTTATTCAAACGCCAGTCTGAATTTATGTAATGCATTGTCACGGACATGTAATGCACCCCTTTGTAATTGTCTGTCCATAGATCAATTGTACTGGCACATATACCAGAACGAATCGCATGCACTATATCTGGGAGCATTTTGCTGCGCACTTTATCATCTAAGGTTTGAACTTTCCTAGCTACTGTCACTCGGGAAGGCATAACATTTTTAATATCAACTGAGCCATATTTTTTACCTATGTCGATCAGTGTCTGCCCTAAATTAAGAAATCCTTCTCCCTCTATACTGATAAATGGTCTCAGGTCCTTAGCACACATTTCGACGCACTTTTCGGCCACTAAATCTTTGTCCTCTTTCAAGATATTTACGGAGTGTGGGAACTGCTTGTCAAATTTGCACACATGTCGTAACATACTCGAGGTTCCCGAATAAGTACTTAAGAGCTTTTTACATAGTTTGCATTGAGACACACCTACCGATTTATTTGAAGCGGCCTCATAAACACACGAAAACGTTTCCCATGCGGCACTTGTGCTCTGTTTCGTTACCAGCATGTATTCGCCAGTTGTCAATTTTTTTTCAATCTCACTAAAGTTCGACCTATTCATTGTGCTGCCACCACCGTTGCGATAAATGAACTGCGGGCTAACTACCTGGCTACTCTAGTCACGGTAGCTTCACAGCGCAACCTGTTGTCAGGCGCAGCAAGCTGAGCGGGTCCCGTGAAGCTTGGCAGGCTTGCGGGAACCCAGGTAGCCTGGGCTTGCGGGAGCCCGTATCGCCCGCATTGCCCACTATGCCTCAGTACACGCGCACTCTTGTGTTTACGTCGCGGCAGGCTGACCTGCATGAATGGTTGCAGAGGAGCTAGGGGCAAGCAGGCTGCAAGGGGAATTTGTACACCTCTGGGTACAAACAGAACTTTTATGCAAATAAAATGAAATGGTTCAAATGGCTCTGAGCACTATGGGACTCAACTGCTAAGGTCATCAGTCCCCTATAACTTAGAACTACTTAAACCTAACTAACCTAAGGACATCACAAACATCCATGCCCGAGGCAGGATTCGAACCTGCGACCGTAGCGGTCCTGCGGTTCCAGACTGCAGCACCTTTAATCGCACGGCCACTTCGGCCGCCAAATAAAATGAAATTTAATGTGTTTATATTGCCGCTGTTGGTGACACTATTACACCCTTCATCTATTAAATTAATTTCAAATACCTCACTTTGTAATTTTACTAACAAATTTTACCAACGTTAGTTAATTACTTAACATGCCGTTATTTCCTCACAACATAATTGGTACCCAACATGGGGTCCAATTGAAATACATCACTATAGCCTTATCGACATCTTTCCCTCTCAGATTGCTATTAATTTCAACACGTCATTGTGCAGTGCGATGAGAGAGACCCACTTTTGTAGGCTGCTTGCATTTTCTTTTGTAATGGGGCTACGTTAAGTCGGAGGGATCTGCATATCAATTTGAAAGTGACATTGAATAGGCAACAAGAACCTGCAGACCATTTACAACTCGGGGTAACTGTAGGGAAGTACACTTACAGCCAACTGGGTGCCAGTATTATAGTTTATCAGGACGCTAATTACCGTGTACTAAAGCAGTGACTGTAGCGCGTCAAAGTGTAGCGCGTCAAACGTGTAGAAGGTTTCGCTTTGAAGCACGGAAATGCAGTGAGTCTCGCTGGTCGAGGAAGTGTAGGAAAGATTAATAGGTTTGTTTTTACTTATTGCTAGTGTGTCGATATACTACGTACCCACGTGTTCTGTTTTACTAGCAGAGATAGCGATTGCACAAAACAAGAAGCGCATACGGTAACTTTGAATGAAACCGTTGAAGTTCTGAAAGTCAGGTAGCCGCGTTAGTCCAAGATAAAACAGAAAGAAGTCAGGCTCGCGGAAAAGTACTGAGAGAGCTAGAAGCATTACCTGCAGCAACTAAGTTGACGCTGTCGCAGGGAGGTGATACCAACACCATAGTAAAGTTTCCCGTCCCATCTGCTGGCGTAAAGTGCATGACTGCAACTTACGGAGCAGGATAAGCGCAATAGAAAGAAGCATGCGGTGAAAGAAAACTGGGATGTTCTGATGGTCAGAGGTCATTCAGGACAAGATAATTTACTGCAAAAACGTGTGAAGAGACTGATTTCGCTATATTGGTGCAGTAAATAATAAGGAACATAAATTCTTGACGGACACAGACACACGTGTGTCAGTTGTATCTCTGGACCTCTTTGGTGTTAAAAGACTTCAGTTTCCACAGTATAGTTTACGTGGAGCGTGTAACAATGAGACAAAATTGTTACGGCAACACTGTTCACTTCTAGAATCGGGTCTGAAAGATTTAATGAGCATGTAGAGGTTTTACCACACGTTAGTGAGAGGTATTGTGCAATTTTCGGACTCGATTTTATGAATAAACATTGCACCATAGTTGTGCTTTAGTGGCGTACAACTGAACTTGGTGGGACGTTGTTTGCACTAGGGGAAAGAGCTGCTAGGAAATAACGACGCAAGTTGCATCTGTCACGAAGGTGGTTACCAGTTAAACTGTGTACAGTATACTAAAGATTAATTCATAACTTACCAGCAGGTACTGGGAACTGATCTGGGCTGTAGTTGGATCCACGAACGATGGCGATTCGCGTATGTCGAGGCACATACGAGGAATACATTGTTGACGATTCCAAGTGACAGTTGCGGTGTGCGCATGCGCGGGCTTTCCGCTTGGAGAAAGCGTATATTCTGCAAATTATGTCTCTCGATTGCTTATGCAGAATTTATCACCTACCACCGCAATCAACGATGACAACGCGCAATAAATGGAACCGGATTGTACTAAACAGTTCGCTACGATCACGTTTAATGCTCGCATTAATTGCGGCATTCGCAGTAGTGCGCTCAGAAGATACTGAACGCTCGTTAGCTGTCGGAGAATGCATGACGTAAGTGCACAGAATAAACCTAAACTCTACCACCATCGTTCGTGACCATAACTATAGTTCAGGTACGGACTTATCAAAGGAATTGTTGTGCATGTACAACCAGTGGCCTGGAATGAGGGGCTACGTGGGTCCCATTGTATGGCGTGGGGACTGTATTTCGCATTACACGAATAGATGGGAAATTTATGGTACCTTTGAGTTTGGAACATTCTGGCACGGATAGGGTTTGTCTGTCAGAGGACGTAATGGTTGCCAGTTTGAGTGGCTTGGAAGAAGAGGGTACTGATAACTAAAATAACAAATGCAATCCCAAGCATACCTTTAGCAGTTATGCACTATGCGGTAAAGTCAAACACTTTCAAGGAAAGAATAGGGAACCATGGAGACCAGATCGCTTAGAGTCACAGTTTTATTCAATCCAGTGGATCCGTTACCAGTGACGCGTATGGTAGGGTGTAGTATATCAACAGGAAGAAACTATAAACGTCAGTAGTATAGGGACAAACGGCGACGAGCGAAAATGTGCGCTGGGCCAGGACTGGAACCCATGATCTCCTGACAATATTCATGTAGTTGATTTGCCTTGATGGGCAATGAATCTGTCACCTTCAGTGTGGACACACAATTACATCTGACCTGCTGCAGTAAACTCAAAGCAGCGAGCTTTGAGGACTTGGAGGAGTGCCGAGAAAGTCCGCGCAGCTGCGGTTAACAGTGTGTCCGGGTCGCGCAGTGGTTAACGCATCTAACTGGTAACCAGGACATCCCAGGTTCGAGTCCCAGTCTGGCACACATTTTCGGTCGTCGGCGCTGATTCCGCACCAAGTCTCGATGCAACTGTCATCAATAGTTACTTCCCTTTCCTTTCTCCCCTCCACCTTCAATCTGCATAATACGTTTCTTCCTTTTATCGAGGTTTTTTTCCCAAGGGACCAGGCTGATTTATCGAGAAATTTGATTTATCTAGCTTCCAATTAGAAACAGTCAATAGTCAACTTCTCATTGTCCGTCAAAAATGCCCTGAGCGTATGAGCGACGTCAGCGCAATAACTACTCTGGAACTTGAACGAACAACTGTAAACGATAAATGTTCTTTTAGGCAGCCAGCTGCGAACTGGAGATTCGGTGGAAACGCTGCCGTGAATTGTCGCTGCAATTCTGTCACAATGCAGCAACATCTCTAAATCAAGTCTTCAAGACTTTCTCCAGATTGTCTTCTGGAAAAGAAAAGTGTGTGCAACGTTTGTCCTGTACACCTTGATTTTCGAATAAAAACAGCGCCTGCCACGGCTTCATTGAAATGCCAAACCCGAGCAATTCTTTTCAGGAAAAAATTATCACGGGTGACCAAACTTCGTGTTGTCAATATGAACTTACCATAAAAGGACAATGTGAAAAAATTCACAAGAAGTATCAACGCATTGACTATGTAAGCGACATTGCAGCGAATGAGACGCTTGAGCTAAAGCTTAACCACATCCCAAATAAGGATGTTTCTGCCAATCTTACACGGTTGTATGAATTTTCTGTGTGTTGCACGTGATGGGAGAATGGGACCACGTAGAGCAACTGAAGAATTAAAAGCAACATCTTAACTTTTCTATATTTATCATTATTACACTACTAAACTTTTGAGCTAAAAGGGTACTAGGTTTGGTTAGATTTATTAAATTTTTGCTTTAGATCTTGTTCAGAACAAAAAGTACAGTTTCATAAAAGGCCTGCCTGTAACCATGTTTATTATTTGTGAACTTGATGACCCCTCCCACATGAGTTGTCGTGAATGCAAAAATATGGAAAAAATCTTACGTCTTCGACAATACAGTCACGCATACAACTTGTAAAACTGCGGTTGAATTTATTTTTGTAATAAGGTGACATACTAAAGTTCCACGTTAATTATAATTTTTAGGATCTGCAGTGTTCATTTGGCTTAAAAGTGAATTTCTAGGTCATTCGCCGACGGCTGATTGTTCATCACAGTAAAGAAAACAATCTCGTAGCGTTTACGACGTGTACATGATTGGTTTTATAATGGAGAGCACGTTTTTTCTGTTGCCGTTCGAGTAGCTTGCTGTGTAGGAGTATTTTATTGCTCTGGAATATAGGGAATATAGCGGTGGGGGAGAGGATGAGGGAGGGGGAGGGGGGGTGGTTTGCTGGCGCAGGGAGCTGATCTCCAGGAGAACAGGAGTCCCAGCGATAATCCAGCAGTAGCCGCTACTAACATAAATTCCGGGATAATGCCAGCCAGTCCCGAGATAATAGCCTCCTCTGCTCAAACCATGCGAGGAACAATCTTGCTTCTGTTGGACTTAGCATTCTCTTGTACTTTACGGCCCTTCTCGACGGAAATGACTCTGGGGACTGAAGTCGTCGCGACGAATTATATACTAGGGGAGCAACTCAACTTTGTTTTCCAGTTAATTAAGTAGCTGTATTGCAAACAGTTAACGACACTGTAAGAATTCCAAGAACTTCTGAGTTCCTTGTATCATATTTTCGCTTAGTGAAGTGGGTAATGGCGAATGAACAGCGAATCACGTCTCCTGGAAACCAGAATCGTTGAGGCTAGAAGGTCGACGTAATGGAAATCCGTATTTTCAGCTTTAATACGTCTTAAAGTGAAAGTAAAGAAAGTTAAGCGGTACCGATGTCAGACCCAGTTCTTAGAAAAAAACTACAGTGAAAGAAGATACACAAATCCCTTTAATTGGCATCACTGCTACCTAATGAATCCACAAATAATGGGAGAAACAGACATCCTACCGCATTCTCATAATCCAAAAGAGGAACATCTTTGTGTGTAATCTAAACTATGGAATAATTTTGTTGCAATCCAAAACCACCATATTACATGTTACTTGTACTTGACTGTGAAACGGAGGATGTATAATTTATAAATGAGCAGAGCATTTATTGCTGGAGATTTTTGACATAACTGGTCGTCCACAAGAATTTGTGAAAAAATCTTACCATGAAAGACGACTCTTATATCCCTCATGTTAAAAATATTCATTATTGGTCGACAGTTCTATGGAAACGAACCTAGTTACAAAAACAAATAATTATCAAGCATTATTGATACGACTAGATAAGATTTCAAGCTACGTCAGAAGCATTTGATGTCTTCCAGTGTAGTGGAGCGACAACCATCCATTCTGTACGAATTCCTGGAGATGCAGATTAATATCATCACTTCATTGTAGTCATAGACTGCTGGTTGTTAAGTAGCACCTCTAGGAAGATATGAGAGTGGAGTGAGAAAAAGTTCGTTATGAGCATTAGAACAGCGACATATTGCCAGAATCAGTACTCGATGAAATAATCACGCACTAAATAATGAAACTCGTTCGTCGTTCTTTAGAACTATAACGGATTTGAAAGGGTTTCTGAACAATAACATTATATTGGTTAAAGTCTATGTTTGAACAAAGTAGTTATTATACTAGTATACATGTGATTGTCCACATATGTCCACATGTGCGATATTTCGTTCAAATGGGTCTGCTGGGATGAAACATCTCTCGTGCAGGTGAGGGAAATTTAGAATTTCTTGCAACGAGCATTGACGTAACTTTGGGGACAGGTTCGTTACACAAAGACAAGGAAGCAAGTTCATACAAGCGTATCCAAAATTCCTTTTTTTCGAGCTGTTAACGGAATTTGACGTTTAACAGCTTTCCAGGAACAATCCAAAAACTTCACGTGTCTATGCTTACGTTTGAGGGTATATGCCCGTTTGTGTCATCGTATTCATGATGGTGTTGTGTCGCTAGGAAGACTTGTTCACATTCGTCATTCGTCTGTCTTCAGAGTGTCCATTTTGTACGTGTGCTACAGTTAGTAAGCTAACTGAAAGTGCTCCGTTGAAATATAGCAAGATGTCCATTTTGTGAGCAGGCAGAAATGATTTTTATGTCTGTTTTATCTGAATATTAATCAGAACAGTCGCTACCCCTGTAGAAGTTGCCCAGACTTCCTCAATTTTTATAATCTCCTGTTGTGACGTAAGATTTCGATGTTGCTCTTTGGGCTTTTTTTGGGACTACACTTACTCACTACTTAGGAAATACCCGATATCAACTCTTTTTCGACGTTTCTTAGTGAATATCAGGGCTCATTCAACCGTGCAAAGAGGCGAGCTTACATTCACATCGTGCTTCTTTGGAATACGGGAGTTCTTCTTCAGCTAGCATATTTCGGCTGGCTTATCAGATAGGTTTTACAGATTCTTCCATTCTTTTAAATCAGCTGTGTCTTGGAGCGCCGTAAGTAGTATCAGAATAACCCAACTTGTCGAAATAAGTTCTGTTATTTAATCCTGATAAAAAAAGTCCATGCATCTACTGCTCAACGAATGTTCCATATAAATATTTACTTTTTTATGAATTTATACTCTTTTAGTTTTGTTGATAAGTGTTCACGATTGGTGAAAAACTACGAAAATGTAGACAGCTTCATCACGTGAGAGTGGGATACCGATAATTCTCCGTCAAAAATATCAGAGTTCTGGAAACGAAGTAACAAATGTGTGTGTGAAATATTATGGTACTTAGCTGCTAAGGTCATCAGTCCTTAAGCTTACACCTAAATTATCCTAAGGGCAAAAACACACACCCATGCCCGAGGGAGGACTCGAATCTCCGTCGGGACCAGCCGCACAGTCCACGACTGCAGCGCCCTACACCGCTCGGCTAGTCCCAAAAACGAAGTAACGAGTGAGTCGATCACTCCCTTATAGATTCAAATGTTTACTGCCTTTATTTCTGAAATGACATGAAGTCAGTGAACTCTACGTGAAGATTAATCACCACAGCGTGCATCTTGTTATCATCACATACTACTTCGAATTTCGGTCAACAGTTGCTGATATGAATGAAGGAGTGGTTCGAGTTCTACAGAATGAAGCTTCGCGCAGAGTCATCCACGTGCACCATTACCTACCTGACATAAATATCGACGTCGTCGTACACAAGATAAAGCAATATTTCGACAAACAGAAACAAACTTGATTAAATCAATCCATATACCATCCGACACCAAGTTCAGACACTTCAGTGTTTTCAATCGATCCTATACCGTATTATAAACAAGAAAAGTTCGGACATTGTTCAGGGGTATTTTCTGAGTAGTTAGTATGGAGCACGTTGATCTTTGGTGGCTTCTTACAGAGGAATTTTATTTCGTTTGATTTCCTACGCCTGTTTATCTTTATATCTGTATTGCAATGTAAACAGTTACACACCACTCCAGATGTCAACAGTACACAGTGTGTGTCGTGTTGGGAAACCAACTACTTCCCTTCTCTCACGGTACCTGGTGTTGACGAACGCCCACTTCATGCTTTAACCTCTCACTTGCATTCAGTGCTGCTCGGTTTTGTTTCGGTTTTTTTTTTTTCAGCTTTGTTACTGTCAGTTGTACGTTAAGGTTGGTAGACAGCAGTAGAGACAGGTTTACTGGTGAAGAGTTGGTCGATATGCAACTCATAACGAGTTCACTGAATGCTAAGGAAGACCAACACCACGGCGCTGTACTGAAACAATAACAGCAACCGCATCAGAAATTAGACTGTTGCATTGCTCTCTGTTGTATGTTTTGGTGAGTGTATATTACAGGATTTCTGACTATTGTGAAAATAATTGCCGGCCGGAGTGGCCAAGCGGTTCTAGGCGCTACAGTCTGGAACCGCGTGACCGCTACCGTCGCAGGTTCGAATCCTGCCTCGGGCATGGATGTGTGTGATGTCCTTAGGTTAGTTAGGTTTAAGTAGTTCTAAGTTCTAGAGGACTGATGGCCCTCAGAAGTTAAGTCCCATAGTGCTCAAAGCCATTTGAACCATTTTTTGAAAATATTTTCACAGAAGCAGAGGTAACTGCTGTAGTGAACAGAGTAGTCCATAATTACTTCACCGGCCCTGATACGAAAGTAGTCGAAAACATCACGGAACAACCACAGAATTGTTGTCGATGGAGTCCACACTTTGTGTATATAACCTTATTCGTCATCTTAGTAATGCAACACGCCATGAATTACTTTCTTACGCCAATCACTTCGTCTCAAACTAGCATTTACAACCTACGTATCCTCTGCAGTTCTCTCCAGTGCCATATAACTTATTACCTCACTTCTTATTAGACGTCCAATGATCCTGTCACTTCTTCTTGTCAGCTTCCTTTCTTCACCGATCCATGGAGAATCTCTGCACTCCTTATCAGCAAGCCCAATTTTCAACGTCTCTCTACAGCACTACATCTCGAACGCTTCGACTCTCTTATTTTCGGGTTTTCCCACGGTTTCTGATTCCTTACCAATTATTCTGTGCTCCAAACATACATCCTGAGATATTCCTTCCTTAAATTATGGCCTACGATGGATAATATTATACTTCTACTGGCCAAGAAGGCCCTCTGTTCCTCTACTAATCTACTTTTTATGTCATCCTCGTTTCGTCCGTCATGGATTATTTTGCTTCCCAGAAAGCAGTAGGCCTTAACTTCTGGGTCGCCGATTGTGACATCAAGTTCGCCCCTAGTGTCATATCTGCTGCTACTAATCACTTTCGTCCTTCTTTGTTTTACCTTCTTGTTTCCATTATCAAGACCAACATCAAGACTGCCTCTCTGGTGCCAAACAGATCGTTGTCATTCTTCAGTATATCATCTTGACCATTAACTTGGATGCGTGAACTGGTAAACTGACTGTGCGATAGTTCTCGCAGTTACCTATTTTGTCATCTTCAGGATGACATGGATAATGTTTTTTCCGAATGACTGAGGGCATGTCTACTGGCTCATGAATGCTAGATACCAATGTGAATATCCTTTTGGTTGCTTCTTCCCCCAATGATTTTAGAAATTTCGAAGGAATTCTATCTATTCCTTTTTTCCTTACTCCATCGAAAGTCTTCCAGTGCTCTGCTAAACTTTCATTTAGTAACTACATGCTCTACATCATCCACACTGACTTCCATGTCTTCATCTATCCCATCATCAGACGTCCTCCTCGTTTAGGCCTTCAGTGTGCTCCTTCCATCAATCTGCTTTCTCCTCTGCATTTCAGTTTAGAATTCCCATTACTCTCTAAATACAAAGCCCTTGTTTCAATTTGAGTGAGGGGTTTTCTGACTGTTGTGTATCCTTAATCTGTCCTTCCGACGACCATTTCCTTTCCAATCTTCTCTCATTACCGTTGCAACCACTTCGCCTTGAATTCCCTCACTTCTTATTTATTTAAATCCTATGTGACTTACGTTGTTGTTTTCCGGTATTTCACTGAACCTTTTTGTAGCGCCTTCATGTGTCCATCAGTTGAATTACTTCTGTTGCCCAACGTGTCTTCGCCGTTACGGCCCTTTTTATCCAACTTGTTTCTCCCACTTCTGAGACTGCCCTTGGTAGATATGTCCGTTCCTCTGCCAGCTGAAGCAATCATTATAGCAGTACCGATAGCCTTAGTGAACTTCAACGCATCCCACTATCCCTCAGTCCAGTAGTATCCCATTTCTTGCCATATTTTGTACTCTTCATCATTAATAGATTGTGGCCCGAGTCTGTATCTGCTCCTGGGTACAATCCAATACCTGATTTCACAATCTTTGTCTGGCCGTTTTGTAATCCAGCTGGAATCTTTCTCAAAAGTTTATTACTTATTACTTTCTCTTACAGCACTACTCAGTTAGTTTATCCCGTCTCTCATTCCTACTGCCAAGCCCTTATTCCCCTTAACTTTCTTTTCCTTTGCATACTACTGCGCTTCATCTATGATGACCATTGGAGTATCATCTCCCTTTACATACTGAAATACCCGTCCTGTATCATATATTATCTCCACTTGTTCTTCTTCTACTTGTGCAGTCGGCATCTACACCTCAACTAAAATCACTGTATATCGATAGAACCGCTTCGCAAACAAAGTAGACTCTAAACTTGGCAAGCAATGGTCCACAACATTTTATTTCTCACCATATCGGCAAGTGTTCATAGTATGGTTGAAGTCCAGAAATGTAACGAACGAGATTTGTTGTCGATACACCTGGAGATGGCAGGTAGGGAAGCTACCAAATCATAGTATTAATATAAACTTGGCGGCGAATTACAAAAATTAGGTTCAGTGTTAATATTGGTCCTTTTTTTAAACTTGCTCTGTAAAGCTTGATTTGAAATTTGGGAAGCCTTCAGAAAACAGTCACGTATGTAGGTTGCTTGATGTCGCAGGGAACCTGCGAGAGGACAGACACTCCATCAACACGAGCTATTCGCGGAGCATCCGCTGTCGGCTTCCTTCGCCGCTTGCTGGGGCCAACACAGGTGTGGAAAGGATACAGACACAGTGTGCTGCTTTGGAGGTGCTTCCGCTGAGCGCGGAAGATAATCAAAACGCGGAGCTCATTGGCAGAAAGGCCACCAGACTGGGACTCACCTCTGCGGCCTGAACTTCCCATCTCCTGGTGGAGCGAGGACAGGCGGGGGCTGTGCGTGTGCCTAATTTTCGCCACGAGACAGTAAGCCCGAGTCCGTGTCCTGCTTTTTATTCTGGCGCGTTGGCGATAGCGGATGAACTTCCCTCGCTAGCAGTCTCCGTGGAGCACGTCTGCACTGCGCAATCGCCGTCTCTACGATGTTTAAGCGGCGGCATCTCGGATCTCTTTTAGGTGATACAGCTTCGAAGGAGACTAATGAAAGAGATGGAACAGCGGCTGGAGACACTCCAGACAGCAGTGGGATACCAGCTTAAATGTTTCCCGCCATGTGGCCTGACAGGCAGGAGCGATGGCCTGGGCTGATTTCTTCTCAGAGCAGGACCCATTTGTTGTCACCCGCGGCACCCACACAGCACAGTGGTGTGCCCACGATGTTCTGCGCCCCGTTTTGTTTCCCTTCGTGGCAAGCCATCGTGGGCTTAAATTTCAGCAAGATAATGCCCTCTCTCACTCGGTCAGAGTTTCTACAGCTTGTCTCTTCTAAACTGAGAAAGTTTGGAGAATTATGAGCAGGTTCCTCCAACCAGCTCGAGAGTTTGGCGATCTCAAGTGCCAATTGGACAGAATTTGGAACGATATCTCCCATGACGACATCCAATAATACGAGGCTGAGTCAAATGAAAACCTTAAATATGTTTTTAAATATTGTTTACTATGCAGAAGTGGTACAAAGCTGTATCACTTTTCAACACAATTTCCTCCCATTGCGTCTTTGAGTGGTCCAAACATACGGAAATCACTTGCTGCAAGATTTGGTGAGTATGGTGGATGCGGAATACACTCAAAATGGAAGTGAACCCAGGTTTCGTCCCCGGTAACGATTCTTGCAAGGAAGCCATTACCTTCCCGTTCAAAGCGCCGAAGAAGTTCTCCACAAGCATCAACACGTCGTTCTCTCATATCAGGAGTCAGCTGCCATGGCACCCATCTTGCAGACACTTCGTGAAACTATAGCTCATAATGCGCAATGTGGTGTGCTGACCCGTGACTAATCTGTAAACATGCTGCAATGTCATTCAGTGTCACTCGGCGGTTTTCCTTCACTATGGCTTCAACTGCTGCGATGTTCTGTGGAGTCACAACTCGTTGTGCCTGACGTGGATGAGGAGCTTCTTTCACTGAAGTCACACTATTTGGGCACTTCCTACTCCATTCGTAGACTTGCTGCTGTAACAGATATGCATCACCGTACTAAACCTTCATTCGTCGATGAATTTCAATAAGTTTCACACCTTCACTACGCAAAAACCGAATAACAGAACGCTGTTCTTCCCTGGTGAAAGTCGCAAGTGGGGCGGCCATATTTATACTGATAATGCGACGGTATGTGTGCATCTGCACTATGCTGCCATCTACAGGCCATTCTGCACGCTGTTTTTAGCAAGCTTACCAACTTACAGGATAACGGCGCGAAATTTCGATTTGTTATTACAAATTTAAGGATTTCATTTAACTCACCTTCGTACATCAATTAGTGCCACCCCGAGTAACTGCTTGCATAAGATCCAGAGGTATTGATTTGCTTCGCATGAATAAATCATACTATTTTTCTCAAATTGAAATCGTTTGTTTGTCGGCACATATACATCACGTCTACCGATTTCCGCCCGATTCGGGTAATTCCTTCGTGGTGAGTAATTTTTTTTTTTTTTTTTTGTCTTAAGGGCTTATGATTTTAGTGACATATTATGATAACAACTGGTACATCGTAACTTTTTATAGCGAAATGATTGTTACCTAAGACAATCATCTACATCGAGGAGAAGAAATTCTAGTGTCTGGTGACCCATGTGAAGTGAAGGTAAATGCTCTCGAAAGGTACCATTGAGAAAAGCAAAACTGTATTAACAGATGATTTCTATAATTTATCGTTCTAGCCATAATTTCCGTAGACGTGGGGTTAAATGTGTGGAGCTAGAAGGTGGGTGGGAGAGGAGGCATAATTTAGTGATTAGCCTAGGTATTTCAAGAATCCGAACTCAGTGTGCCTCAATTTTCCAATTTCGAGTTTACTTGGTGCGGAAACACGTTATCCTGCCATTATTTCTTTTTCTTTCCTATTCCGATTAGTCCAGAAGCCTTGCGTGGTGTTAGTCAGCCGTTGTGTTATTTTCGGCAAGGCGATTTGTTATTGTGCATAATTCAACAAATTAGACTCATATGTGTCACTAGAATTTCATTTATTTAGTATTCATGTAAAATTCACCATGTACTATCTTCAGGTATATGCTTGCCATAAGCTTTTCCCATATAATAGGTCGTCTATGGCTCAAATGTCTCTAAGCACTATGGGACTTAACATCTGAGGACATCAGCCCCCAAGACTTAGAACTACTCAAACCTAACGACATCACACGCGTCCATCCCCGAGGCAGGATACGAACCTGCGACCGTAGCAGCAACGCGGTTCCGGACTGAAGCGCCTAGAACCACTCGGGCACAGGGCCGGCGGTCGTCTATGATCCAGTACCTTAAATGATATTACACTCATTCTTCTTGAGTAGAATGAAGTAGTTTATCCCGTAACGAGCCTGAAAGTTGTTAGCCGACGTTGCCGACGTGACAATCAAGTATATGACTGTAAAGATACGGTCTCATTGTGGGTTCCCGGCATATGGAGCACCCCACCACCGAGGATGTGACTGCGCTCGATATCATGTGCCACGTTCTCAAGTGGCAAATATCTATTACCGTGAACTGTAACAGACGATCGGTGGAAGATCTATTGTTTCAGATGTCAGTTGCTTTAGACGTAAACGGCTTTGTTCGTAGTAACCTAAGTAAAGTAATGAAAGATGGTCCAGACGTAACATAACAGATCCCTTTGTCCACTACAGAAAACCATTTGAAATTATTCGTACCTGTCTGTATCGAATTTTTACTGGTATTTATCTCATGTGCTGCCATTAGGCGGTTCAAGTTCTGGTGTTTTTTTAGTAATACCTGACATTACAGACAAACAGTGAAATCGATCTTAAGTACATTCAGACAAATTTTTAAAAATACAAAATCATTTTATTCTGTAGATCGAAAAACTACAAAACATTAAATCTGATAGCTGGTTTCTGTCGATTGCACAACTATCCCCTGATTTAAAAGAACAAATACATACACATAATTGTTTTATTTACTCTGACGCAGACAATCGTAAATGCATATACTAAGGTAAAGTAACGTACAAAGTGTAATAGAATATCACTTACTGTAGTCAATGTGTACACTACGATTAGAAGGAATTGTCTGCGTTTATAGGTACTACGTATGCTGCTTTCATATGGAGGGATTCACAATCAATTTTACTTCACTAAGATAAAATGTGAAATAAAAAAGAAGAAACAAAGAAAGTTACACTAAGCGCAGTATTATACACGTGGCATATTTATGCATTTATTTATAATTATTCATGTGCCGTGCTTATCACAAGTTATATTTTTTATGCTGATTTGTTTCGTTATTAGTAATGAACCTGTTTGTTTTTTTATCACCATAGGTTTAGAATCATACTATTTTCTATCCCGCCGGTATAGCGGGTACTTATTTGAAGTTGCCTCTTATATCAGAATGGTGTGTCGTTGCTGTTGATCGCTTCTCTACTTCCGTAATTTTGGCGTATTGAATGTGGTTCATGATCAACTGACAGCTGCTTTTTGTTTCTTCCGTAGTACCAAGATATGCAAACGGTGCGGTCTAATCTTTAGATATATTTAATACGGCTGATATACCATTGCATTTTGTACATTACTTTTCTTTGAAATAAACATATTCAAAAATGGCTCTGCGCACTATGGGACTTAACTGCTAAGGTCATCAGTCCCCTATAACTTAGAACTACTTAAACCTAACCAACCTAAGGACATCACACACATCCATGCCCGAGGCAGGATTCGAACCTGCGACCGTAGCGGTCGAGCGGTTCCAGACTGTACCGCCTAGAACCGCTCGGCCACCCCAGCCGGCTATACATATTCCTAAAGGCTGTTGTCGCCAATGTCGCATAAATGATGGTAGTGTAAACAATCGAAACTAATTATCTAATTAATGTAGTGTAATGTTTGTGAATTAAACAATTAAAATAATTTGCATAAAATTATGGAAAATGTTTCGTTTTCGGTTTGTCTTACAGAAATTATCCTTAGTGGTACTAGCATGTATCTCAGGTCAAATACATTTCCTATTCGCAGAGTAAGATTTTCAGTCGAAGCACTAAGTCAAAAACTTCAATTCTGATAACGAATTTTAGGTAAAATATCTTGTTTTAATTTATATTATTTAGAAAATCGATAAGGACGCAATGACAACTTTTGTACCACTGTGCCTAGAAAAATCCAAAATCACATTCGTAATCCCCTGATCATATACACTCTTTTGATGTGTAACAAGACAGCAATGCGTTCGATTTTTATTTTGGAACTTTTCTAGTGATTTAAGTTTTGATGCCTTCTACCGCTTTTTAACCCGGTTCTATGTGTATATTATCCACACAATTTTCATAACATCAGAACAGACAACATGTGAGGAGCTTCCAATGCCACTTATAAGCCATGAATTATCTGCATAATTAGCCATCAGCTTCAATGAAATTTGCATGAAACATAATCTGGGTCATAAGGGACTTCGTAAATCTGACGCAACGTTTGCCTGACGCCACTAAATTGACGTTCCTCGTAACTAGAATAATTGCAGCAGCCTTAGCTAAAGGGAGACGAAAACACCGCTACGGTTATAAGATTCTTTTATATAGAACACGACCGGTTTCGGGCTGTTATACGCCCATCCATATGTGTTACAACTTCGTGCTGTAACCCAGAGCGCCACAGTGGACAGTACAGGACATGATGTGTTATCAGCACTCCGTGCTCCGCGCTCGCTAGTAATACACCGTGTCCTGTACTGTCCAATGTGACACTCTGAGTCACAGCCCGAAGTTATAACACGTGAAGTTGGGCGTATAAGAGCCCGACACCAGTCGTGTTCTAAATAAAAGAACCTTACAATAGCAGCGATATTTTCAACCTCTGGTATAATGCTCAGTTGCTGACGTTCCTCGTACAGGGTTGTTTATAAAGGAAGAAGGCTTTCGAGACAAGGTACGATAGTGATGAGCGTAGCGAGCAGATGCAGTGACCCACAGATGTGCGTGTGTTGACAGAATGGTACTCTGTTGTTGTTGACGGTCGCCCCACTATGACAGAAGGATACTTCAGTAAACGGAACTCTTATTTATGTAAAAAACACTAGTACACAAACATTATTTGAAGTTTTGGTTCGTTAACTATGAAAAAGAATAACGTCTCACTCAACGTGCGCCATGTGATCAAAAGTATCCGGACACCCCCCAAAAACATACTTTTTCATATTAGGTGCATTGTGCTGCCACCCGCTGCCTGGTTCTCTATATCAGCGACCTCATTAGTCATTAGGCACCGTGAGAGAGAGGAATGTGGAGCCCCGCGGAACTCACGGACTTCGAACGGGGTGTGGTGATTTTGTGTCACTTGTTTCATACGTCTGTACGTGAGATTCGCACGCTCCTAAACATCCCTAGGTCCACTGTTTCCGATGTGACAGTGAAGTGGAAACGTGAAGGGACACGTAAACCACAAAAGCGTACAGGCCGACCTCGTCTGTTGATTGACGGAGTCGACCGACAGTTGAAGAGGGTTGTAATGTGTAATAGGCAGACATCTATCCAGACCATCACGCAGGTATTCCAAACTGCGTCAGGATCAACTGCAAATACCATGACAGTTAGGTGGGAGGTGAGAAAACGTGGATTTCATGGTCGAATGGCTTCTCATAAGCCACACATCACACCGGTAAATACCAAACGACGCCTCGCTTGGTGTAAGGAGCGTAAACATTGGACAATTGAACAGTGGAAAAACATTGCGTGGAGTGACGACGCACGGTACACAATGTGGCTATCCAATGGCAGGACGTGGGTATCGTGAGTGCCCGGTGAACATCATCTGCGAGCGTGTGTAGTGCGAACAGTAAAATTCGGAGGCGCTGGTGATATGGTATGGCCGCATTTTACAAGGAGGGGACTTGCATGCCTTGTTGTTTTGCGTGGCATTAATACGGCACAGGCTTACATCGATGTTTTAACCAAATTCTTGTTTCCCACTGTTGAAGAGCAATTCGGGGAGAGCGACTGCATATTTCAACACGATCTAGCACCTGTTCATAATGCATAGCCTGTGGCAGAGCAATTACACGACAATAACATCCCTGAAATGGACTGGCCATCACAGAGTCCTGACCAGAATCCTACTGAACACCTTTGGGGTGTTTTGGAACGACGACTTCGTACCAGGCCTCACCGATCGACATCGATACCTCTCCTCAGTGCAGCACTCCGTGAAGAGTGGGCATCCATTCCCCAACAAACCTTCCAGCACCTGATTGAACGTATGGCTGCGACAGTGGAAGCTGTCATCAAGTGTGCGCCAACACCATATCGAGTTCTAGCATTACCGATGGAGGGCGCAACGAACTTCTAAGTCATTTTTTGTCAGGTATCAGAATACTTCTGATCACATGGTGTATGAAGCGGCGTATCAGCTACCTTGGACAAGAAATGATGACAAAATAAGTATATTCGAGGGAGTTGTGGATCGGTATTCTACTAGGAATTGCAGATAAATCGTTAGTTTTGAGAAGAAAAAATGCTGTTATGCGAAACGCTGTTAGGTATCTTTGTTCTAGCTTCTTTAACATTTATATAAGTATATATTTTAGCTGGGTGATAGTGGCCTTGAGAGGAGGGGCATTCTTTTGCACAAACAAGACTACATTTCTCAGCTTTGATCGCCGTTGACAGGTTAACTGTTCCTTCATTGTGTCAGGAAGTTCAGCATATTACTTTTCCGCAATGGTTTTACCTAGTTATAAGAAGTCAATAAGTAGGATTCCATTTTTATCCCAAAAGACTTGTCTGCTAGTATTTTCGTTTTGAATTTCTTTGGACATGAAAATACACTTTACCTCCATTTTTTGGACTGTACGTTAGTCTCTGGATCATAAGCGTATAACCACCTTTAGGCCTTGGTAACGAGATGATCCAAACGTCCCACACAATCGTGGCGAAACTGAACGAAAATGGACAGTAGAGCAACCACTCGATCACGTTTTTCGTGTGCACTGAGACATGTGGAAACTCATTTGGCTGAGAGCTTTCTCATATCCTAAATCTCATGAATTAAATAATCCACATGTCCTCGTGGTATGTCCATGGTTTCAGCTACCTGCTGAGCCGTTATCCTCCATTATCCAGGATCATGGAAGCAGCAGCATCCACGTTTTACGGAAATGTGACTTGAGTTTTCCATCCAGGAAGCTCTTCATCTTCAGCACTGAAATGCCCCTTCCTTACAAAAACAACCCAGTTCGTGATACTGTAGTAGTAAGGGCAGTTACCATGCAGTGTACCAAACATAGCTTCATAAATTAGTTTGGCCGTGTTCCCTTTTCAAATAAAAAAAAATTAATCATAGTCCTTGGCCTAGGAGTTAGCGTCATTGATAAGTAATTAAAACGCCCTCCGTCCAAGGTTCGAAACGTAACATCGCTTAGATTTCGATTAATAATCAGCGTTGGCTGCCGAAGACTTGCAGCATAAGAAGGCACCCTCATTCCGCCAACGGCCTTGTCAAAGGGAGCGAAGGAGCGGGCAGAAGTTCAGGGCCCTCTCTTGTCCGTGGGATGGGAAACTGCCTTACTAGGCGGAAGAAACAGCAATGATCAACAGCATGAGGATGTAGAAGGCAATGGAAGCCACTGCGTTAAAGACATATAACCTGTATGCACAGGACATGTCGCCTCTAATTGAAGAAGTGACATGATGATATCTCCACTGACCAAATATTCCGGATCAATCGCTCAATCGGACCTCCGAGAGGGGACTGCTAGGGGGGAGGTGACTATGAGAAAAAGATTCATTAACCAACGAAAGTACACTACTGGCCATTAAAACTGCAACACCAAGATGAAATGCAGATGATAAACGGGCATTCATTGGACTAATATATTAATCTAGAACTGACATGTGGTTACATTTTCACACAATTTGGGTGCGTAGATCCTGATAAATAAGCACCCAGAACAACCACCTCTGGCCATAATAACGCCCTTGATACGCCTGGGAATTGAGTCAAACAGAGCTTGGATGGCGTGTACAGGTACAGCTGCCCATAAGCTTCAACACGATACCACAGTTCATCAAGAGTAGTGACTGGCGTATTGTGACGAGGCAGTTGCTTGGCCACCATCGACCAGACGTTTTCACTTGGTGAGAGATCTGGAGAATGTGTTGGCCAGGGCAGCAGTTGAACGTTTTCTGTATCCAGAAAGGCCCGTACAGGACCTGCAACGTGCGGTCGTGCATTATTCTGCTGAAATGTAGGGTTTCGCAGGGATCGAATGAAGGGTAGAGCCACGGGTCGTAACACATCTGAAATGTAACGTCCACTGTTCAAAGTGCAGTCAATGCGAACAAGAGGTGACCAAGACGTGTAACCAATGGCACCCCATACCATCACGCAGGGTGATACGCCAGTAAGGCGATGACGAATACACGCTTCCAATGTGAGTTCACCGCGATATCGCCAAACACGGATTCGACCATCATGATGCTGTAAACAGAACCTGGATTCATCCGAAAAAAAGTGACGTTTTACCATTCGTACACGCAGGTTCGTCTTTGAGTACATCATCGCAGGCGCTCCTGTCTGTGATGCAGCGTCAAGGGCAACCGCAGTCATGGTCTGCGAGCTGATAGTCCATGCTGCTGTACACGTCGTCGATCTGTTCGTGCGAATGGTTGTTGTCTTGCCAACGTCCCCATCTGTTGACTGAGGGATCGAGAGGTGGCTGCACGATCCGTTAAAGCCATGCGGATAAGATGCCTGTCATCTCGACTGCTAGTGATACGAGGCCGTTGGGATCCCGCACGGCGTTCCGTATTACCCTCCTGAACCCACAGATTCCATATTCTGTTAAAAGTCATTGGATCTCGACAACGCGAGCAGCAATGTCGCGATAGGATGAACCGCAATCGCGATAGGCTACAATCTGACCGTCATCAAGGCCGGAAACGTGATGTTACGCATTTCTCCTCCTCATACAAGGGATCACAACAACATTTCACCAGGCAACGCCGGTCAACTGCTGTTTGTGGATAAGACATCGGTTGGAAACTTTCCTCGTCTTAACACGTTGTAGGTGTCGCCACCGGCGCCAACCTTGTGTGAATGCTCTGAAAAGCTAATCATTTGCATATCACAGCATCTTCTTCGTGTCGGTTAAATTTCGCGTCTGTAGCACGTCATCTTCGTGGTGTAGCAATTTTAATGGCCAGTAGTGTATAACGTTCTACGAGTCGGAGTGTGGAACGTCAGAAGCTTGAATGTGGTAGGGAAGCTAGGAAGTCTGAAAAGGGAAATGCAAATGCTAAATCTAGATATAGTGGAGGACATTGAGATGAAGTGGAAAAAATAAAAGTATTGCTTATCAGAGGAGTATAGGGGAATATCTACAGCAGCAGGAAATGGAATAGGATTCGTTATGAATAGAAAGGTAGGGCAGAGAGTGTGTTACTGTGAAGAGTTCAGTGATAGTGAAGTTCTTATAAGAATCGACAGCAAACCTACACCAACAACGATAGTTATGGTATACATGCCGACATCGCACGCTGAACGTGAAGTGACAGAGAAAGTATGTGAGGGTATAGAAAGGGTACGTAAGGGGAGAGGAAAATTTAAGTAATGATGGACTGGAACACGGAACGCAGTTGTAGGGGAAGGAGTAGACGAAAAGGTTAAAGGAGATTATGGGCTTGGGACAAGGAATGAGGCAAGAGAAAGACTAACTGAGTTCTGTAACAAGTTTCAGCTCGTAATAGCGAATATTCTGTTCAAGGATCACAAGAGGAGGAGGTGTACTTGGAAAAGGCCAGGTGATACAGGAAGATTTCAGTTACATCACAACATGCTCAGACAGAGATTCCAAAATCAGTTGCTAGATTATGAGGCGCACCCAGGAGCAGATATACTCGGATCGCAATGTACTAGTGATGAAGAGTCGGCTGGTTTTAGTCGGGAATAATCAGTACACAACGAAGTGGGATACGGAAGTGCCAAGGAATGTCGAGATACAATTGAAGTTCTCTAAGGCTATAGATGCAGCAGTAAGCAATAGCTCAGTAGACAGTGCAGTTAAATCTCTAAAAAGGGCAACCACACAAGTTGGAAAGAAAAACGTAGGTACAAAGAAGTTAACTGCAAAGAAACTAGTGTAACAGAAGAAATACTTCAGTTGATCGATGAAAGGAGGAATACAGAAAAACAGCTCGCTGAGGAATCAAATAAAAAGTGCAAAGAAGCAAAGACGAAATGGCTGCATGAAAAATGTGATGAAATTGAAAAGGAAATGATTATCGGAAGGCTTAATGGAAAGTCGAAACAACCTTGGGTGAAAAATATTAAAATTAAGCGCGCAACGGGAATTCCACTGTTAAATGCAGAGGAGAGAGTGGATACGTGGAAAGCGTGCACTGAAGGCCTCTATAATGGGAAAGATTCGTCTTATGTGATAGATAAAGAAATAGTTGTCGATTTAGAAGACATAGGGATCCAGTATGGGAATTAGATTTTACGAGAGCTCTGAAGGACTTAAGATCAAATAAGGGAGAAGGGAAAGATAACACTTATTAGAATTTCTAAAATAATTGGGGAAGTGGCAACAAAGCGACTACTTTGTTGATGTATTGAATGTATGAGTCTGGCGACATACCATCTGACTTCCAGAATAATATCGTACACAGAATTCCAAAGACCGCAAGAGCTGACAACTGCGAGAATTATCGCACAATCAGTTTAACAGCTCGTCCATCCGAGTTGCTGACAAGAATATTATACCCAAGAATGAAAAAGAATCTGAGGATGTGTTAGATGACGATAAGTTTGTCTTCAGGGAAGTTAAAGGCACCAGACAGGCAATTCTGACGTTGCGGTTGATAATGGTAGCAAGACTAAAGAAAAGTCAAGACACCTTCATATACAAGGTTTCGACAATTTAAAATGCTGCAAGATGTCCGAAATTCCGAGAAAATTAGGGGTAAGCTATAGGTAGAGACGGTTGATATACAACATGTACAAGAGCCAAGAGGGAATAATACGAATGGACGACTAAGAACCAAGTGCTGGGATCAAAAAGATTGTGAGACAGTTATGTAGTCTATCACTGTTCGATCTGTACATCGAAGAATCATTGGTGGAAACACAAGAAAGGTCCATGACAGGAATTAAAATTCAAGGTGAAAGAATATCAATGACGCGATTCGGTGATGACATTGCTATCCTGAGTGAAAGTGAAGCAGAACTATATGATCAGCTGAATGGAATGAACAGTCTAATGAGTACAGAGTATGGATTTAGAGCAAATCGAAGAAAGTAGAAAGAAATGAGAAGTAGCAGAAACGAGAGCAGCGAGAAACTTAACATCAGGATTGACGGTCATGAAGGGGATGAAGTTAAGGAATTATGCTACCTAGGCAACAAAATAACCAATGACGGACGCAGCAAGGACGCCATCAAAAGCAGATTAGCATTTTTAAAAAGGCATTTCTGGCCTAGAGAAATCTACTAGTGCCAAACATAGGTCTTAATTTGATTAAAAAAAAATTACGGAGAGTTTAGGTTAGGAGCACAGCATTGTATTGTAGTGAAACACGGTCTATGGAAAACCGGAACAGAAGGGAATCGAAGCATTTGAGTTGTGGTGCTGCAGATGAACGTTGAAAATAAGGTAAGGAATGAGGAGATACTGCGCAGAATCGGAGGGGAATGGAATATGTTGAAAAACAAGGGAAAGGGATAGGATGACAGGACTTATATTGAGAGATCAGGGAATGACTTCCATGGTACTAGACGGATAGTAGATGGTAAACACTGTAGAGGAAGACAGAGATCAGAGATTGGAATACATCCAGAAAATAACTGAGGACGTGGGTTGGCATAGGAGAGAAATTCGTGGTGGGCCGCATCAAACCAGTCAGAAGACTGATCACAAAAAAAACCAGATATTAGCACCACTTTCACTGCGAAGTCTCTATTTTCTTCGGTCATGTTCACCTCAAGCCTGCACAGAAAAAGAGAAACCAATGTTGCTGCTACGAAGTTACTATCACATGTAATGTAAAGAATGAAGTTTTGCACTAAAACACCAGAATTAATGAGTGGAAGCTCATCAGAAATTCATTTAAGAGAAGTAATAGGTAGAAGTCATACTCTACAGAAAGCAACAGTTCTGTGCTCGACAACAACATCTACATCTACGTGTATAGTCTAATTCACAGTTAAGTGTCTGACAGATGTTTCACTGAACCAACCTCACACTAGTTTTCTGCGGTTCCATTCTTGGATATCACTATGCAACAGTGAATACTGAAATCTTTCCGTGAGAGCTCTGATTTGTCTTATTACGATGGTCATTTCTCCCTGTATAGATCACATGAACAAAATGTTGTCGCATTCAACAGAGAAAGATGACAGCTGAATTTCGTGAAAAGATCTCACCGCAACAAAAAACATCCTTCTATTAATGACTGCCATCCCAACTCGCGTATCGTACCTCTGACACTCTCTACCCTATTTCGTGAAAGCAGCTTCCCTTCCTTGAACTTTCTCTATGTCCTCTGTCAATCACATCTGGTAAAGAACCAATACCGCGTGGCGTACTCCAGAAGAGGACGGACAAGCAGAGTGTCTGTAGAAGACATGTTGCATATGCTATAAAAGGCAGTCTTTGGTTCGTCTGTACCATGGCATTATCTATGCAGTCGTTGCATTTCAAATACCTTGGTATTTAGTTGAATTGAGAGTCTTTCGATTTGTGTAATTTATCGTGTAACCTAAATTTAACGGATTCCTTTTACTACTCACGTGGGTGATGTCACACCTTTCGTTATTCACGGATGATGTACAGATACAACCGAGACACGCAACTTAGCATAGACATTACTATGGATACAGAAAACGCAGCGACTGGATGTTCGTAGAACCATAGATGTCACCTTCACTGAAGAGATTTGGCACACATTGAAGCAATGATATAACGGTGTGGGGAAACACGTGTGGTGATATATCCCACTTACGAAAAGGACGCTATTTAGGCATGCGGAGAGCATACATGAGGTAAAATCTGCATCAGCAACAGATGCAGTAAAGTACTTAGAATCCTGGTAAAACTCACAGAAGGAAATTTAACGTCCAACATAACAACGCATCACTCATTCCGAACTCAATCGACCATCCAGCGCATGTGATCTGGTGAGACAAACATGTTCTCTTTGTAATAAGACTCTTTGCCTGGACGATTCATGTAATCAATAGGTGGAAGCACACGGCATACTATCCATCGACTATCCGCAACCAGTAGCTTCGTATTTTGTCCATTACTAGGTATCTGGAGGGGTAACGCTTCTGTGGGTGAATGCTATGTGGAACAATATATATTAACAGCATCACGAAAACAGGTAGAGAGGTGGCAGTAGCATCGCACTATGTAATATAGAAACGCTCCTTTTGGCCCTAAGTTGGATGCAAAATGTTCAAATGCGTGTGAATTTAACTGCTAAGGTCATCAGTCCCTAAGCTTGTACACTACTTAACCTAAATTATCCTAAGGACAAACACACACACCCATGCCCGAGGGAGGACTCGAACCTCCGACGGGACCAGCCACACAGTCCATGAGTGCAGAGCCTTAGACCGCTGGGCAGTTGGATGCAGTTACGGATCATGTCAGCACAGTGGTAGTGATAAAAATAATTAAAAAACGGTGGCAAATATTGAGTTAATTGTTGTATTCGGCATATTGTGGCAGATGAGATCTATCTGAAAATTAAGCAACGATAATGTTTTCTATTTACAGTCAGTATTCCAATAAATCTAAAACTTCTACAGGAATGATTATGAACGTATATTAACTAGTGCTCAACCATCTAACAGAACGCACGTACAACCAAAAGTGAAGCACACGAACCCAGAATGTAGAACTTGCACGACTCTCTATTCTAAGGAAACAAAGCTAATCTCAAACATGCTAACAGAGGCCAGGTGGGAGCACTTCCATTGAAATCTCTCCTACCACTTGGACGTTGCCATCAATAAGCAAATGATTGGGGACTATTGTTTAGCACTGGCTACGAGAAGTGCTGTTTACATCAATACGTTCAAAATGGTTCAAATGGCTCTGAGCACTATGGGACTTAACATCTGAGGTCATCAGTCCCCTAGAACTTAGAACTACTTAAACCTAACTAACCTAAGGACGTCACACAACACCCAGTCATCACGAGGCAGAGAAAATCCCTGACCCCGCCGGGAATCGAACCCGGGAACCCGGGCGTGGGAAGCGAGAACGCTACCGCACGACCACGAGCTGCGGACCATCAATACGTAATCGAGAGTTCCTCACGCATATAGAATCACAGGCAGTCTGATTCGATCGAGTATAGATGTTTATCAACTCACTTTTCGTTCGATATGATCAAAGAAAACACAGTGTTCTTAAGACGAATGCATCGCAAGGCGGCGTCTTTCCTAAAATGTTACGTTCCCTGACAATCCTAGTGAAACTAAACAGCTGTCTTTCAAGCTGAAATAATCACTGTACGACACATTTATAGGGAAACACTTTCTGCTTCAGGCTGAACAATACACGTCGAAACTCTCTATGCGAGGAGTAAAACATCCATAATTTTGACATTTCTTGAGCGAAACGATCGATGTGTGACACAGGTACGAACACAAACAGTTCAACTTACATAAGATTCACTACGTTCTGCCCTTACACATGACACAGGCCTGCCTCAACATCGGAACCTGAACCGACCGAATTTTGGCACCAAGAGGAATATAAACTATATTGGCGCTTCCACTGATCACCTAAGGGTGTTGGAATAGTTTTGTGGAAGAC
This sequence comes from Schistocerca serialis cubense, assembly GCF_023864345.2. Taxonomy (NCBI): domain Eukaryota; kingdom Metazoa; phylum Arthropoda; class Insecta; order Orthoptera; family Acrididae; genus Schistocerca; species Schistocerca serialis. The sequence goes on along the minus strand of NC_064642.1, from coordinate 435,911,529 downwards.
TCGAGAGATATGTGTTCCTGTTTGCTTTCGGTCGTACATGTCAAACGTCTCGGGGCGCCATAGAGCCACAAACGGGAACCTCTCATCCAACGCCGTCCTCCCTCTGAGTCGAACCTGCGGAGATGGTTGTCTTGCGGCGCCATCAGAGAGAAGGGGGTGTTAGTGCTGCTAGATAGCCCTTAATCTGTTGTTAATTATCGTTAATATGATACGAATGATGGCCATTGGTGAGCGTACAATGGCGTTCATTCATTTCCATTAACCAGTAAGCTCGTACCATGCGTATATTACGTTTAATACAGTTTCTGTGGTTGCGCTAGCTTTGAGCTATTTTTCTTTTTTTTTGCTATGCTCCAGTACTGTCTTCAATTAACTCGACGTCTATAAGACGTACGTGATGCATATCACCTAAGCCCGCCACATATAGCGCTCACTCATTCTACGAGTAATGTGTTTGAAATTTAGAGACAATTTATCCGACCAACTCGCTGTCTCCCCTAAGAAAGGATTACAAAATACTTTCATATAGTTTTTAGATACTACCCCGAAGTCGTCTACGTGAAATCTGGGTTGCTCGCTATTAATAGTTCTCTGCACGTCCTGTAACGATTTTAAATAATAAAACAGAAGCGGTTTACGTGGCGTCTAGAATACCGGCACCAGGCTGCGTGACACTAGTTTTATAAAGTCTTATACTGTCTAACCTCTGAATATTAGTTGTCCACTCCACGTAAATGCAGTTTTCAGATGCCCGAAAACCGGTTTTTACATTGAAACCTATATCAAGTTGAATATTGTGCTCTGGTTAAGCAAATGTCCTAGTTTGCATAGTCATTGTGATAAGGTAATGTAACGTGCCAACATTTACTATCGCTGCCAAGCCATAGCATTTCTTTTATTTAGTTATCGTCTGAACATAAATTCATTGTTTCCAGGTTTGACAGATATATCCTTACCTGTGATGACAAATTTCGGTCGTGACCATTGTTTATATGTCTTGTCTCTTCCCTGAATGAGGTTGTCGGTTTGCGTGTTTACCCCGCTTCCGTAAATTGCGTTAACAGCTGCTTGCTATCTCTACTGTACGACGCCATATGCCGCATGGCATATTAAATGGCTTCTCCCATAATGTCTTTCAATATTTGCGCGTTTTTCAATGTGCGTTGCTTCTTTGGGACCCAGTTATTCTCTAGGCTTTGAGGTCTCATCTCATGACGGAGCAGTGCTTGGTCATCCGGTACTTCTTATTCGCATCTGATTTCCGTGTTTTAATACATCTGATAATTTATTCATGAAGCTGTAATCTGAGATGAAGAGGTTGCCACAGGAGACAAATGCGTCGCGGACCTCATCAAACCAGTCAGGGGACTGATAACTCAAAAAAATCAATTATTGTTATTTCTTTTTATACTGGCAGTGATTGGTCATCTGCGGTGAACAGGAATACATTAAATTTTTGTCTCACTAATGAGAAAGGGGAGTCGGTTTTGTTAAGGGAAGCTTTACAGACATTCTGAAATTTATGTTCAAAGCAGCCATTTCTCTCTCTCTATCTCTCCCTCTCTCTCTCTCCCTCTCCCTCTTTCTCCCTCCCCCCCCCCCCCCCCACTCCGCCGCCCGAAACTCACAACTGCGAATTAAAGGCAACTAATAAGGGTAAATGTGATACAAAGCGAGTAGGTCTTGTGAAACTTAAATTATGTTGCTTTTGATTAGTGTATCTGTACCACTCTGTCTAATGGACGTCGTTACCTGCTGACAGAGTTAATCGTGTCATGTTTGCTACTGTAAAAGCTTCTCGATTTTCCTTCCACGCAGTTTCGCAGAGTTTCTGAGAAGTTTCCTCGAGATGTATCTCTTTACCCATCTTCGGTCCAAAAGTACCAATTTCTTATCGAGTGAGTTCGAAAGGTTTGCATTCCACTTCAGGTTGAATTCCTATCGTTTCCTCCAGTGAAACACGCTGCAAAATAGGATCCCGCTGAAAGTTAGGTACAAAAAATGGTTCAAATGGCTCTGAACACGATGGGACGTAACTGCTGAGGTCATCAGCTCCCTAGAACTTAGAACGACTTAAGCCTAACTAACCTAAAGATGTCACACACATCCATGCCCGAGGCAGGATTCGAACCTGTGACAGTAGCGGTCACGCGGTTCCAGAATGTAGCGCCTAGAACCGCTCGGCCACACCGTCCGGCAGTTACGTACAACTAAGCACTATGAGACAGAATTGGGCGTCCTAATACTAGATCAGCGTAGGCAGGAAACAAATCCGAAAAATAGTAAGACAACTTCTTCTCGAGGCGTCCTTCACGACCAACTTATTCATCACTTGCCAACAATCATCTTTAGCGTCCACTTGTTTTAGTTTAGTCGAATGGGAAGAAACTCTTCATCGTTTTGTTCTGCTATACTCTTCTGCGCTTCCGAAGCATTAGCCTCCATTGTTTCAGAATGTGGTCTACCTACAGTATCAGGCAGACAGCAATTGGCGCAGCTGCTCTTAACAGGCAATGAGGCATTCAAACCGACGATGCATACCTGACACCCCAGGTGGGCCATTTAGGAAATTAGCCGTATTGCCACCATTAGCCCAGAGCAATTCATGATGCAGCAGATCATTAGGAACAGCTGTTAACCACTGCATGACCTCACGCGGACCTCTGGATAATTTTATGGAGGACATTACTACATGGTGTCACCGTACAGGATAATTACGTTCCTTCTAAGTCTTCGGCCGCATAAATTTACTTCTTTTTTGTTTCCTTAACCCGTGTGAGAAACTTGCGACCTGACCATCTTTTTGCCATAATAATTCATTTCTTGTTAAATTGCAAACAAAACGTAGAGAAATTATATCAGCAATACGTAACAGTGGAGTGACTATAAGTGAGAAATAGCACGTAGAAAAGAGGTAGTGACCATGAAGAGAAAAGCATTGGGCTTGATCACCCTTGAAGTCGTCATTGAATCGTTTTAGGTTTTCACCCCTTGGTACATTAGAGAGAATACCATCGTGAAGTTGATTTAATCTTTGGATATTACATCATTACGAAGATTTCGTTACTGAGACTTGTTACTAAAACGTGAGTTTCCCTAAACGATTTCTCAAAAATTTATATTTCTTCCTCTTCGTCAAGTCAACGAGATATTACATTTTCACCAACCAAACATATTTTTCTGAACATGAACAAGAAAACGGTTCATGAAAACCTCTAGGTTTTACAGCCTGGCGGCAGTGTCAATGTACGACGATGTTTCGAAGATCGTCATACTCATAATCTTCTGGAAAACTACGAAAACCAGAAATTTCGTTGTTTTGTAAACAGTAATAGTGAAAGTTTGGAAAGTGGAGTTTTTCATGAGGCGATAGGGGGAAAACAAACATATGACAGACTTCAACAGGAAAACAAGCCACAGCTTATTCTGGCAATAAAGAAAATAAAAGCCCACTTCGAACTAGCATTTTGCATGGTCTTATCACAAGAAATAATACTTTTCTAATCATTCTAATGATTATAGACGAATTTCAAACATTAAACTTTATTTTGTCAGGAATCGTAGGTGTCTTACAAACGAAATGAAGCTCGATTTGAAATTGTTTCGCTTACAACTGAGATGGGTCTGCTTTCCTTTTTTTGCGTCAGTTCAGTTCGTATGCTTAATCCCAGTACAGTGCAATAACATTTTCTTGAGTTGTTATCTCACTAGATCTGAATCGGTAGCGGTCACGGAAACGCGAGCTGTTGATATTTTGAATCTTCTCGCTGCCATGTTTTGCGATCAAATGATACTATGCACGTTAGGCGTAACACTATAATCGTCATTGTTTAATGCCATTTTTCATTTCGGTGACAAGCAGAGAATCTTATTTCTGCATAACAACTTACGACATTATGTACTGATATGACACCAATTATTAACCGCTCACCTCGAGAAGACAGTGGCTGTTTCGACAGAAGTCGAAAGACTGTGTATGACATCAGTTGTTCACCTGTTTCTGGTCGCTGCTAATCTTAGCTTTCAGTATTTTAGGCAAATACCTTCATTTGACGCGTCAGTAATTCAACACCATTTTAAATTCTATTTGCTGATAACATTTCTGCTATCTTTAACTCCGCGTGCTACATCTGATTTCGTTCACCGGTACGTAGACGCACTGAACATCGTCTACTGGGTGATGTTGACTAAATGATACTATGTGATTACCTGACACCGTCAGTGGAAAGCAGGAGGCGATCTTCTGTCCTTGAATGTCTAGTATCCTCTCAGAACACTATATTGGCAAGAGCGAAAGTTTTGTTATCTAGACGCTCACGGAAACAGGCTGCGGTACGACTTTAACTGGTTCCTATGTCTCTCGGGGTGGCGTATTACACTGCCTTGGTTATAATTTCATAAAGATCATCATACAAAAGTGTTTCTGTGCCACTTTTTTGCGCTATGTGAAATTGCTCAGTACTGTATACAGTGTCTAATATATTGCTGATTCAGGGGATTAAGGATTTGAAATGGGCCATTTAACTATATGAAACCGGTTACCTATATAGGAAAACTTGCGATCTAGGCAATAAAGTGTTCTAAGAGGATACCAGACCCTTAAATGATTCGCATATCTGCGAATGAATGATTCCCTAAGGAACTTCGTGAAAATAATGGGAATGATTTCCAAAATCAGCTTTAATTACTTTCACGTATTGATCGATTTTACTAATTTTTCAGTTCCATTTCTCCTTCTTTTTTCCGTTTCTTTCTTTCAGGTAGCAGGTGTCCCTAATCATTGGGGGCCCTCTGAGCAATATCCCAGTTGCCCCTGCCTAGTCACATCCCTTAAAGGGACGATCTAGGAACAGTTTAAACAAAGTCGTTTACGTTGTGCGAATTTTTACATATTTTAACACAGTCACCCCGACGATATACGGCTTTGGCTATAGTATTTCTCCGTCTCCGTTAGCGGGCGGACATTTAACGTAGTGCCTATCCATGCGGCAGTTGACGCAGCAGACGTTCGGCAATCGTGATGTTATACATTAGCCCACTGCTCGGTACATTTCACCAACGTTTAACACTTCTTCTAGAAATTTTGGTTTCCAGTTGGACAGACACCTTTAGGGTTATCTTGAAACTACTGAAAATATTATCTTCTTGTTAACAGTTTCTTATAGCGTTGCCCAGTAAAGAGTTCTGTTCGTATCTATGGACGCCTGCTACGTCTCAGTTTCAGCAGAGTAAATCAGATATCATCTGTCAGAGAGATCGTTACAGATCCATACAGAAGCTGGTTCATCCGGAAAAAAGGGCTTTTTCCGACATGGATGTCCACTTATTACTAGAGAATGTGCCATTTTTTTATTAATGTTGAGATTTTTAAGCCGAATGGTTTGTCTGTATCCACTGACGCACTGTTCCGCGAAAGGTGTTAACTTTGAATCACAGTTCTCTTACGAGAGACCAGGTCTTCAATATTTCGTGGGAGAATTTAAAGAGCAGGAAAAGTTTATATTTTCATCTCTATATTCACAGGCAGAGAAGTCAGAACAGCATATGTGTGCTGTTTGAAAGTATATATCAAATACAATTAAGTAATATAAAAATTGTCCTCGATCGCAGTGAATTTAATTAAGATACAACCGGCCTCAGAGCTTTATGTGTCAATCGAGAAGGAAATGCTTTCCTATGAATACGGCGTTATTGTGAACTGCCCTCTGCCGCCTATAATACGGCACTTCACACTGACGTGGTGTACGTGGCCAAGATTTTCATATCTCGTGCTGGTGCCCGAAGTGCTGAAAGCAGTCGTATGTTAATAAAAATTCTCCACGATCTTGACGGTTTACTATCAACAGTGCAATAGCTGCAGCCCAGTGACGCTGCCAACATTTAAATTAAAAACAATAAGCCACGTTTAAAGCTTTCGTTTATGGCTTCGAAAAGACTGGTACGAATAATTGCCTTGGTGGTTCGGCGATAGCCTGACACTGCAGCGCTGAAGTAGAAAGACCTCCTATAGCTCCACTGTCACGAAGGCTCCTACGAACCACACTCGTCATGTTTTGGAGTTTCGTGTGTGATCTGTGCCGTAACCAAGTGTCAGTAATTCACAAATACAGGGCTTAAGATGTGCTCATGCTTATTTTCAGCTATTAGTTGGAGATTTGCTACGGCAAAAAGGCAATTTTCGCCTCACGAGGGAATTATGTAAACGAGAGAATGTTTCATGTTCTTTGGACAAAGAGTCGTTTCTTACTGACAATATCTCCTCAAGTATCCTGTTAAGCAAAGGCAGTGGTAGTTGCAGCGGAAGAATTGCCTGTGTCACGCAAGTGCTTGAGTCACGCGTAATGAGACCAGAAAAAGAAACCACAGGGTACATTCAAGTCTGTACAGTTTTACGAACGACGAACCTCCAAAAATACAGTAGCTCAGTAGAATGAGTATAGAAAGTAATGGAAACGGCCTTATACACCGAAACAAAGTCGTAATGTTAGACAATGTCCTCCAAGCAAATAAATAGGTTATACTGTTGTTCATAGTGTCAGTATGAAACTCCTGAGGAGCTTGTGGACTGTAATGTGAAATATGCTGAGATTTCAGAACACTGGAAAATCATGGAGGGTTATTGTTGTTGTTGTTGGTGGTGTTGTTGTTGTTGTGATCTTCAGTCGAGAGACTGGTTTGATGCAGCTCTCCATGCTACTCTATCCTGTGCAAGCTTCTTCATCTCCCAGTACCTACTGCAACCTACATCCTCCTGAAAATACTTAGTGTATTCATCTCTTGGTCTCCCTCTACGATTTTTACCCTCCACGCTGCCTTCCAATATTAAATTGGTGATCCTTTGATGCCTCATAACACGTTTTACCAACCTATCCCTTCTTCTAGTCAAGTTGTGCCACAATTTCTTTCTCCTGATAACGACGTCCTCCTGAGTAGTCTCCGGCCGGAGATCCGAATGGGGGACTATTTTACCTCCGTAATATTTTACCCAATAGGACGCCGTCATCTTTCAACTATAAAACAAAGCTGCATGCCCTCGGGAAAAATTACGGCTGTATTTTCCCCTTGTATCCAGCTGTTCGCAGTACCAGCACAGAAAGGCCATTTTGGTTAGTGTTACAAGGTCTGATCAGGCAATCATCCAGACTGCGGCCACTGCAACTACTGAAAACGCTGTTGCCCCTCGTCAGGAACCACACGTTTGTGTGGCCTCTCAACAGATACCCCTCCGTTGTGGTTGCACCTACGGTACGTCTATCTGTATGGCTGAGGCACGGCAAGGTCCATTGTTCATGGGGGGAGTATCATGGAGGGTATTTAATAAAAAGTTGTGGGTAACTGGGAAACATTTTGGAGGGTAGCTGTAGGTGAATAAATGGCTTCATATCATAAATAAAAACCACTAAGATTGGAAAAAAAAGCGGAACGACCCTTTCCAACAGTTGCGATATTTAATCTTCGGACGAGGCTTAATATTAAGTTCTGAATCGTGGTGGAGTGTTTTCCTAATATTTTTATCTGCTCGTGATTAATTACAGTCGAGGTTGTGGCCTATCGGATACATAATCGTCACTCTTGTTCATCCCAAAAATATTCTCTGAAGATTCCAAATCGGGGCTTCACGCAGGCCACATATTTACATCACCACGAATTGATCCTTGAGCTGTGAACAGAGACGTTGTGATACTGATAACGAAATGGTCCGCTCATACTGTTAGCACATTTTATACAACATAATGTTTTCATATACACCAGCACTCATTATATGACTGACCAATATATTCCGTATCTAAATCGCCCTCACCTATTTTCCTTGTATGTTCATCATACACTGCTCAAAGCAGGTCGTCAGGATTGTGCTACATTTACAGAGTCTCATATGAGTATAATATCCTGTTCTGCGATTTATCAACACATGAAATCATTCGCTGGAGTGATTTAAAAAGTAATTTTCTCTGCTTAAGTTTCTGTGCTCTAAATGACACTGTGAAAAAGGATTACGCCGCCTTTTGGGGGTTCATTTGGAAACTGGGCTCCGTTTCTAAGAAAGTTGGTGTATAGGGAGGTGGCCAGAATCAATACCGGTTGTTTCTAGTTCGCACTTTGGTGTCTTCCATTAGAAGGTCTCTGACTAACAATATGGCAAGAAGGTGGCAACACGTTCTTTAAAATGATTTCACCAAGAAGATCATAGGATGATTCGACTGGTTCTGACGAGCAGACAAATGACAATACCTGAATTCAAGGCAAAGGTTAAAGGAAAAAAGTAGTGATGAACTGCAGGGAATAGGTAACTGGAAATCCTGTAGAGATTTCTAGTCGCTATGCTCAGCTAACTACTGACGCCATGTTCTGGCGTAACCAAAGCGCTGGAACGAAGATAAAGAACGCAAGAGAAGGTGGTGAAACGAAATCGGCCAATAGCCCGCTGATTAGGACCGCAATACGACAGGAGCGGCCTCTACAAGAGGAGAACATAAGCGCCGCTCCTAACAGCCTCGGCCGCTCAGTATCGCCTCAGTATCTGGAGTATTAGGACAGACCTAACACAGAGTGCTACGATAGCAGTTAGTAGTGATCCACATCAATTTCTTACAGGGACATTGTCTATAGCGAAGAACATTACTGCTTTAAAGCCGCCCATCACTTGCGGCGCTAGTTGTAAATTCCAAATTTAAGTATTGTCAATCTTCTTTATCGTAATAAAAACTATTGATATTAGTTGACTGAATTCTTGTATAGCTTTCCGCGAACGCAGAAACCTTCAGGCACCCTATACGATACGAGTGGGCAGGACCCCACGCGCCACGCCATAGGCAGCTGAACAACCGAGCGAGGCTGTGCAGTGGTGAGCGCAATGGACTAGCATTCGGGAGAACGACGGTTCAAGCCTGTATCCGGCCATCCTGATTTGGGTTTTCCGTGATTTCTCTAAATCGACTTAAAGGCAAATGTCGGATGGTTCCTTTGAAAGGGCACAGCCGATTTCATTCTCCATTATTCACACAATCGGAGCTTCTGCTCCGCGTCTAACGACCTCAACGTCGACGTGACCATCAAACCAATTTTCCTTCCTCCGCAGAGAGAACTGGTACACTCAGTAGCATTATGTGGTGTTTAGCGACGAGACTCTCTCCTGTGTGCGACTGTAGGATCGACGCCAGTGTGGCGGTAGACAACCTCGTGCTAGATACCATAAAGCACCAGTTGTCGAGATCTGCTCCTGGAATCATGAGTTTGGGAGCTATTGCATATGAGAACGAGTCTGATGTCATAAGTGTTGAACGGAGCCTGATCGCTTGCCAGTATGTGGCAAGGGTGGTAAACCTTACTGTCATACTATTTGTTATCAAGGAGGTTCACAAATGGTTCAAATGGCTCTGAGCACTATGGGACTTAACGTCTGAGGTCACCAGTCCCCTAGAACTTAGAACTGCTTAAACCTAACTAACCTAAGGACATCACACACACCCATGCCCAAGGCAGGATTCAAACCTGCAACCGTAGCGGTCGCGCGGTTCCAGACTGTAGCGCCTAGAACCGCTCGGCCACCCTGGCCGGCTATCAAGGAGGCAAATGGCATACTCCAACAGCATAATGCAAGATCTCACGCTGCAGTTCACACCACAGTTGCCTTGACGAGGGGCAGAAGGCTGACAAGCCACTTCCTGGAATGAAGTCCAACTCGACTCGGCTGGGAGTTATGCGCTCTATGAGGCGCGGATTTGGTAACGTTGGCTGATAGTATTTGGGATGAGGCCTATTGACACGGCAGTTTTCTGACGTTATTCCAGAGTGCGCATTATTGTAGCGATCTTGGCCCTGTGTCTTCCTCGAGCGCTAGTGCAAGTCATTTTCTTGTCATCTGAGGATTCAAACTCTATGAACTAATGTACAGGGGGTCTGGTATTATGGAGGAACTGATTCATTAGCTCCTTCGCCTTTGGATTACGGGAGAACCGTGCTTCCCATCGACCAAATGAACTTGGAACTGCTTCAATACGTTATAAAGGACTAAATCAGGAAAGGGGCTATTGATGATGTCAGGATAGTTCTAGTAATCATATTGTCAGTTCTTTTTCTCAATCAGTAAATCTGACAGAGCAAAGATATTTAAAATTGTGTAAATGACTGATAACTCCTTGTGTGGAGAATTGGTGAGAACTGTCCACTTCTGCAGAAGTGGTGCCTGCTAAGGGTATTCGTTCCTGAATGAATATCTGATTACTGGGGACCGTGAAAGGAGCTAGTGGTGCCGCAACTTGGACACTCCCTTAGTTAATTCCAGTCTTGCGGCTGTTGTGACACACGAAGAGGACACCAAACCTGTTGGTCCCCATAGTTCTCTTGTGGACCAGCCCCCTGTATGCAGGACAGGAGAGGGGTATGGGCTGTGGTTTGCCAAAATGCTGTGATGGGGGAGCCTCTGCCTTGCCTTTGTGCCCAAGATAATCAGGTGCCTCTGTGTGCACTTATTGATTCAGGTACCTCTGCTTCCCTCCTTGAGTACTGGTGGTACCTGGTGCCCTTCCTCCCGAAGATGACGGGCTATTAACGGGCAGACATTGCCTCTGGTTGGGGAGTGGCAAGGGAAATTGAGTTATTTGAACTTTTCATAGCCAATGAACATGGTGATGGTCAAGAATTCATCAGTAAAATTGATTTTGGGTTGTGATTTTATACGAATCACAGGTATGATATAGGATTGTCAGGATACGGTTGTTCACTTTAAGTTTCGTTCTTCTGAGACGTTTGCCTTGGGCTCCTGTGGAAGTTCGTGGGAATTAATGTTGTGTTACCACCTCACTCAAGATCCGAGGTCAGTCATTTGGCTCTGGTCAAGGCAAAACGGCTTTTAAAAGTGCTTAAAATTGGGTATAAGATCCTCCATACTGATGAGATCCTAGTGAGGCGAGGTCCCTATCGGCTTTCTCTGTCAAAGATGAGCTTACGTTGTTTGACTGATGGTATACAATTCTAGAGGGTCATCAAGACTCCCACGTCACCGTATCCTTCACTCACATCTCTGGTACCGAAGGGCAGGAGGGCAGAGTTTTGTCAAATGGTTGATTATAGGTTAGTCAATGATAAGGTGCTTCTAGATTCTATACCGCTACCAGAGTTACATAATTGTTTCACTTTGTATACCGGGACACGATTTTTTACAGTTCTTGTTCTCATCCGGGCTTATCATCACATTCCTTTAAGAAGGATTCCTAGCACATTACCGCCTTTTGTACCCTTTGAAATACATACGAATTCAAAAGGGTCCCCTTTTAGTCAATGGGAGCTGCCATCTTTCTCCATCTTCAGGATTCTGTTTTGGGAGTTCTTAAGGTCAAGTGTGTCTATAAATATTTGGAAGACGCAGTTCAGCCGTCCACGGCTCGTGTTCATGCCATTTATTGTTTGTCATCTTCTATTTCGGTACTGCCGCCTCGTTTTCTTATTCCAGTCACTCGCGTCAGTAACTTCCTGCCTTATTTGTCCGTGAGCAGCAGCAGCAGCGCGTATCGATAAGTGCACTGTCGTACCATCTCTGGTCCGACCGATAATATTTCCGGGTCGTCGTGTGTCTGGCAGTCAGTCGGAGACTGACCAGCAGTGCAGTCGGAGCGCAGCAACAATGAAGTCGGGGTCGGAGCGCCGGTGAGGCGTGGACAGCCAGTGCTCGTCGACTACTGGCGACACACATAAACAGTCCGACGTAGGGAGATTGCAGCGGGACGACCTTTGGTGGTGGGTGTTGGGTTGGTCGTCTCATTGGCCTACATATATTTGGTCCTTTCACAGATTCTGGGCCTGGGCAGTCGATCGGTTGGCGTGGAGCAGTAAGGAAGTCTCCGTCGCGCGGACTCTGGCCAGGGCCGCTGGTGGTGTGCATGCGTGGATGGAGTGTGAGATGCTGCTTGCGAGTGTTACGAAGTTCGTCGCCCACCGATCCTGGACATGGAAGTTGAGTCATTAATTAACCTACTATCGAGGCTCTACTGTTTAGATTTCTTCGTTTGATCCTAGTTGTCGCTTTTGGGACATTCCCGCGAGCAACAACGTGTGTGTAATCAAGTCCTCTAAGATTCCAGACATCTTCCTGTGGTGGTTAACTTAATTTATTCCCTGTTATTGAATTTTACAGCGGTATCATGTGCTTCGTGGCCGTTGACGTTCCGGTTGCCTGCCCTGGTCATTGATGTAATTTTTGGCAATGTATATTCCTCTTCGTGTTGTTGCTGTCCAGCACGGCGTGTAGTTCGACAGCTGAGGTGTTGTGAGTCGTTGTGGGCGCCAATATTCTGTGTGTCGTTGTCTTGAAATCTTGTGGTCGTTTTTCAGGTTGCGTAGAGTGGAACTGATCTTGTTTATTGGTCGGTCGGCTGTCTGTCGGTTGGGTTGCCTTCAGATTAAGAAGTCGTTGGACAGGCTGCCTGTCTCACCTAAATGGGCGTTAGTGTTACAACCTCAGGCCGACCGTTGGAAACGTCTGAGCAATGTTCCTCTCTGTGTTTGGGTTTTAATTATTTGGTTGATTTGGGGTCTTCAGCCGATTATCAGTATCTCTTAAATTAATGTTCTTGTCTTGCACTTAAGGCATGATGTTATTCTTTTATATGGGGCCTTCAGCTAAATTTTACATGAGATGTTTTAAGATAAGGCCTTCTGCCTTTTAAATTGAAACTCTTTTCTGGGCCTTAAGACCTTAAACATATTTTGTTGATATGTGGCCTTCTGCCGAGTACAAATACACTCCTGGAAATGGAAAAAAGAACACATTGACACCGGTGTGTCAGACCCACCATACTTGCTCCGGACACTGCGAGAGGGCTGTACAAGCAATGATCACACGCACGGCACAGCGGACACACCAGGAACCGCGGTGTTGGCCGTCGAATGGCGCTAGCTGCGCAGCATTTGTGCACCGCCGCCGTCAGTGTCAGCCAGTTTGCCGTGGAATACGGAGCTCCATCGCAGTCTTTAACACTGGTAGCATGCCGCGACAGCGTGGACGTGAACCGTATGTGCAGTTGACGGACTTTGAGCGAGGGCGTATAGTGGGCATGCGGGAGGCCGGGTGGACGTACCGCCGAATTGCTCAACACGTGGGGCGTGAGGTCTCCACAGTACATCGATGTTGTCGCCAGTGGTCGGCGGAAGGTGCACGTGCCCGTCGACCTGGGACCGGACCGCAGCGACGCACGGATGCACGCCAAGACCGTAGTATCCTGCGCAGTGCCGTAGGGGACCGCACCGCCACTTCCCAGCAAATTAGGGACAATGTTGCTCCTGGGGTATCGGCGAGGACCATTCGCAACCGTCTCCATGAAGCTGGGCTACGGTCCCGCACACCGTTAGGCCGTCTTCCGCTCACGCCCCAACATCGTGCAGCCCGCCTCCAGTGGTGTCGCGACAGCCGTGAAAGGAGGGACGAATGGAGACGTGTCGTCTTCAGCGATGAGAGTCGCTTCTGCCTTGGTGCCAATGATGGTCGTATGCGTGTTTGGCGCCGTGCAGGTGAGCGCCACAATCAGGACTGCATACGACCGAGGCACACAGGGCCAACAGCCGGCATCATGGTGTTGGGAGCGATCTCCTGCACTGGCCGTACACCACTGGTGATCATCGAGGGGACACTGAATAGTGCACGGTACATCCAAACCGTCATTGAACCCATCGTTCTACCATTCCTAGACCGGCAAGGGAACTTGCTGTTCCAACAGGACAATGCACTTCCGCATGTATCCCGTGCCACCCAACGTGCTCTAGAAGGTGTACGTCAACTACCCTGGCCAGCAAGATCTCCGGATCTGTCCCCCATTGAGCATGTTTGGGACTGTAGCTCTTCTTAGTGCTTAATATGCGGCCTCCAGCTAAGTTTCAATAAAATTTAATTGGTAAGGCGTTCAGCCTGTTTAGATTGAAGAATTAGAAAATATTTTTGCGTGAAACCTCCAGAAGAACCTTGTATTGCAATTTCTTGCTTAGGCCTTGTGTCTTGCATTTTGAGTGTGGCCTTCAGCCGATCCTAAATTAATCAAATTAATTAAATAATTCTTGTTGAATTATTGTGTGTTGATGAATAAAGTTTATAAGTTGAGTGCAACTGACGGCAACTTATTTTGGCCCCTTTCCACAACCTAATTTGCTCTGTCCTGCTAGCCCAGGTATTTCAGCGGTCATTTAGAGCGACATTTTCGAAATATCTGCAACACATGGAGACAATTATGGTCGTCCTTAGAGACTCAGGACTGACCGTGAAGCTATCTAAAATCACGTTAGCACACCGTCAGATTTCCTTATGAGGTATCTAGTTTATAACTAAGAATAAAAAAGGTGTCGTCAGATTAATTGGCATGGTAAATTTATTTCGCAAATTTGTTCCGAGCTTTGCACAGGTCCTCTTAAGGATATGCGGAAGAAGGGTGTTGTTTCTATTCTTTGAAGCCATTAAGGCTGCTCTTAGCAATCCATCCGTTTCGCCTCTTCGCAGCTTCTGTTTGTGATCGAAACGAATGCGTTTAATTCTTGGGTAGTAGCAGCCCTTTTGCAAGAGCGAAATTGTGAGAGGCGTCCGATAGCCTATGTGTCGAGGAAATTGTCGTCTGGTAAGATGAAATATTCTGTAACGAATGGGAAGCCTTGGCAGCCCCGTTTGCTCTAGAAAAAGTTAATTTTTATCTGGAGCATAAAGAGTTTCTTTTAGAAACCAATAACCAGGCTCGCTCTAAAACTGCTTGAAATGTTTGGTGGACAATTCCCATTTCCCCCTTTAGCTTTAAAGTCTGGAATTTTAGAGGCCCTGATAATCTGGTGGAGCATGCAGTTAGTCGGATGTTCAAGGGCGAGGGACTGGACTGTAACGAGCAAGCGGCTTCCTCTCAATAGTGGATAACGGGAGTGTTGACTGAGGTTCTGGAGCTGTTTGTGAATTTGAAGAGCAAACAGGGAGAGGACTCTGCAGTTACCGATATTAAGCAGAGATGGTTGTGACGAGAGTAGGTGTCTGGGTATAGTTTGCATAGGGGACTGCTTTACTAGAGTCGATGTGGCGAGCGCAATCCCGAGATCTGTTTGCCCAAGGAACTGGTAGTGACCATATTTCGTTATTTCCACAACAATGTGGTAGGCGGGCACTTGGGGAATTATAAAACTATTTTTAAGACAAAGGAACACTTTACTTGGCCTACCATTTGTAAAGATATTTATATTGGTTTGGGAGAGCGAAATCTGTAATACTGTTAAGCCTAACACTGATTCGGTAAGGTGTGTTTGTAGTCAACACGGAGGATCATCCTGTGGGTAAAATTTTTATAGATTACGTTAGGCCGCTCTCTCGTACCTGCGGTAGGAATACCTATATCTTGTTTGTCGTTTGTCCAGATTTGTTGGTTGGTTCCAAGCAGAGAGGTGATAGCTCTTTTACCTATTCATCGTCTGTCAGGGACGTTACCCAGTTTTGGGATAATCAGAACGCTCGTTGCTGATAACCAACCTGCCTGTATTTCCAAGGTGTGAAAGTGGTTCTGCTTTGAGTACAACATACAGCATGTCATCACTACCTCTTATTACGTGCAGCCGTATTTTGCGAAGCGGATGAACCGAGCGAAATGGCAGCTCTCATTATATTACAGCAAAGTTCAGAGGAAGTGCGACCATTCGATACCCTGGTTCAGCTTCGCTTTCAGTATTGCTCAGCACGAATCCTTTAAGGCCTCCAGCCTCTGTTATTTTGACGTATGCGGTTAACTCCGTCTTGGTAATTTTTGGTGTATTATACAAAAGAGTAGGAGGAGCACTAGGCGGAACATCGTACCTGCACATAAGAGGCTGGCCTGCAATTACAAGCAAGGCCGATGGGAGGTCTAGGTCAAGGTTAGGGATCACTTGTTCGTATTCATTCCATCGAAAGGGAAGTTGGCTTTCGCTAGTAAGTTAGTCCCTCGTTGCCACGCCATGTAGCCGCGCTGTCTAGGGCGCTTTGCCACGGTTAGCGCGGCACCGCCCCATTGGGGGTTCGAGTCCTCCCTCGGGCATGGGTGTGTTGCCCTTAGCGTAACTTAGTTTAAGTTAGATTAAGTAGTTTCCTGGGACCGTCTCACATTGGGAGGGTTCTGAGTCCTGTGATCCTCTTGTCTGCAATTTGCGCATAGGCAAATCATGGTGAGTTTATGTTGGTCAGGTCAAAGAGACTCGATAGCTGCACCCTAAAGGTGTGGAGGAGGTTGCGCCATGGCGGCTTCCTTCTTTCAAAGTTCCCTCCATGCGCATCAGAGAACTACGATTTTCCACCACAGCGTTTTCAAACCAGGGGCCACGGCGGTGCCTCTGCGAGCGGCCAGGCAATTTCTGTCAGTGGGATCTGGGTTTGGTCACATTGGCTGTATTCGGTACGAGGCCTTTTGACACGATGGTTCTCTCACTTTTCCAAGTTCACAGTCTTGTAAGCGATGTTGGCCCTGTGTGTTCCTTGACAAGTCGTTTTCCTCAATTGGGGATTTAGTGTTAAAAGCTAATGAATGGAGCTTCTGGATGTTTTGAATA
This sequence comes from Schistocerca serialis cubense, assembly GCF_023864345.2. Taxonomy (NCBI): domain Eukaryota; kingdom Metazoa; phylum Arthropoda; class Insecta; order Orthoptera; family Acrididae; genus Schistocerca; species Schistocerca serialis. Next base: position 435,894,996 of record NC_064642.1, on the reverse strand, counting down.
TTGGTTCATTAGGTGCTTCGTCTTGGGATTATGGAACTACCGTGCTGTCTGTCGATCCAGTGAGCTTGGGGACTAATCAGGACAAGGCGATACTGGAATTACCTTGTCTCCTGGTGCTAGGTATAATCAGGGGGCTACAGTTCCTGAGACTTGATTGTAGCAATCGTATAGTTGATTCCTATGCCCTACAATTAATGTGCTAGGGGAAAAGTATTTAAAATTGAACAAATGATTGATGAGTCTTTGGGCGGAGAAGGCGCCTGTCAAAGGAATCCTTTCCCGAATGAATACCCTTTTATAGGAGACTGTAAAAGGGGTATTGGTACCGCTACTTAGACGCTCCTTTACTTGTTCCAGGCTTAAGGCTGTTGTGATACACCCAATGGTCACCGAAGCTGTTAGCCCCAGAGGCCACCTGCGTGTATCGGCTTACGACATTGTCTTCAACTTCTGCATGTAAGCTATGTAATCGTGTTACAGTTTTCTGAGGCAGTAATTGTACTATTATTGTTACATTCTTCTTCTTTTTAAGAGATTTTTTCCCATTTCGTGTTTTAAATAAGATGAGCTTAACAGTTTCACACTGTTAGGTTAATTTTTTGCAGGGTTGTAGACGACCGTTGCCCTGGTTGTTAACTTTTCTTAAATTTTAGTAACTGGCGCTGGCCCAATATAAATTTTTGATGAGCCTTATTTGGCCGTTTCATAATTCCTTATTTTTTTTAAGGTTTTATTTTCTGCATCAGTGGGCAAATTTTTTTAACTAAAGGGGCTCTTAGATGTAGAGGCAGTATGTTAATGGATGCCTTTAGAAATAATTGCACTTATTATCCGCCATGTTCTTGGTTTCCAATTAGTCGGGATCCCGTATGTAGAGCTGAATTGTGGTATAAGATTCTAGAACGTTATTTGGTCGTCTTTATCAGGATAATTAGCTGCATGTTGACACTGATAATTTTTTCTCTGTTTTCCTATATGTGTGACTCAAAAGTAAATACCACTATTTCTTGCTCAAATTTTAAGTGTCCTGTAGCTTTTTCTTAAAATTGTTAAGGAATTTTAGTTCATTTTCAATTTATTAAGCGGTAATACGTGTTGCCTATATCCATAAGTTTTGCCTATTGTGAAACTGGATGTTAGCACTTTATAATCTATATAACAAATATTTGTAAGTCCATCATTTTGCCTGGAGGGCTTGGGAACCACGGCCGTTCACTATTATAAGAAAATGAAACGCTTACGGCCGTTTTTTGGAAAATTTTGAAAGTTGCTGAGAAAAATAGGCAGTTGATTACGTTAATTTTCAGTCAGTCTTTTACGCAGGTGCATGTTCGGTTTTTTGTGCTCCGATTGGGGCATTTTTACATCTGTTCCATTCTCTTCTCTGCCGCAGCAGGGAGTGTAACTCATATGAAAATAATTTTGTGAGTAAGTAAAATTTGATGGTTTACTTGTGTGAAAGTGAAATAACGCCTAACTAATTTAACCCCTCAGACCGGAATTTATATGCCCAAAAATTTTGAATGTTCTTCAGGATTACAACATAGGGTTACCATAACACTGCTGATGATAATGGAGACATTTCATAGCAAATTTCTCCATGTTACGTCTCTTTGCAAACTATGTTTTCCCCTCACGCTGAATTTTTCGTGCATATTTTACCTGTACAGTTAGGGTACGTTTAAGCCACTGTATCTCAGAAACAGATAAAGATATAGAAAATTTTGGAGGTTTTTCGAGATCTGAATCTACGGAATAAATGGTAAATATTACATCCATATGCTGTTTATAGCTGTCTTGAGATTTGCGGCTCGGTTTTTCTACCCGAAAACCATGTGGTGTTTCTCAAAAAGGATAAGGATTTTGGAAATGAGAAGATGGCACTTCTAAATCAGTACTTCACAAATACTGGGTTTTCGGAAATTACCGTTACAGATTTCTAGGACTTACAGAGGATACTGAGTGCACGATACTTTGAATATGGACCCATGTCCGTTCTATGACAGTTTCAATACAGTTATGTAACGTGTCTACGTCTGCTAAGGGAAGAGAATAGTCTTAGAGTTGCGTGTCCCTATATGGAAGAGGCTAGACAGGATGTTGTGTACCATGTCAGACGGTCCACTGATGTTTAATTCACGAGATTCCTGTGGAGACTGAGCACGTTTGGTGGCACTAGTTCTGGCCCTTGCAGTGGAAATTCAGAGACACCAGGTGGGCCGGAGAGAATACACAGCTTCGCAATTACAGCGTCCGTAACAACGCTGGTGGTCGCCACATCGAGCCGCTGTTGTATCAGTACTGTCCTGTACGTATAGTATGCTGGGCTCTTTTTTGTTTTGGAATAATGTAAACTCGTAATGTTTAAGTGTTAATACAAACAAACGGTACGTTTCTGCACATAGGTTTCTATTCTAAGTATTATTTTCTAACTCCCCCTACATGTCCTAGAAGTTTGTAACTGGAATTTCCGAACACCCTCTATAATGTTTAAATTTAAGCAGTGTGCTGTGGTTATTTATTATTTTTATTTCGCCTCTCACAGGATTCTGCCTCCGTATTTTTCGTGCACACGTAAGGTAACTTTGGACCTCTTTATCACGGAAACGGATAAAGATATCAGACAGACTTTCAATGCCTTTCGAAATCTGGATGTTAGGAATATACCGCAAAAATTTCAGCCATTTACCTTACGTAGCGGTCTTGGAACCCGCGGCTCGGTTTTGGTATGAATAAATGACTAAAATACTTTTTTGCCTTCTTCTGATGAATCGCCCACGAACTAATGGTGGTTCCATTAAGCCCATTAAGATCCATCAAGTTCCAACCGATTTGTAACATTTATCTATCAATAACTCTTGTCCCTGACATTCTGTCACCAACAGAACCCGAAAAACGAGCCCCGGATGAATCCCTTTTTTATGTTCTGTGTTTTGGAACATACTTGATAGTGCATGCTGTCTTATGCATAGCGATAGAACAAATTGTTTGTTCCATTTTTTTGTTTTGTTTCTGCGTATATAGCTATAATTTTAAACAAAATTCTACACAAAGAATACTGCTGTTTTATTTCCTTCTTTGCAATATCTATTAACATAAACCTATATATTATGTGTTTATTATTTATCCGCTTGCTTCTTATTTATTAGGCCATCAGTCTTCTGACGGGTTTGATGCGGCCCGCCACGGATTTCTCTCTGTGCCAACCTTTTCACATCAGAGTAGCACTTGCAACCTATGTCCTGAATTATTCTGGGTGTATTCAAATCTCTGGCTTCCTCTACAACTCTTACTCTCTACATCTCGCTCTATTACCTTTGAGGTTATTGCCTAATGTCTTAACAGAAGTCCTATCATTCTCTCCCGACTTTTTGTCAGTGTTTTCCAATATTCCTTTCCTCGCTAATACCGCTGAAAACCCCTTCACACCTTACCGTATCAAACTATCTAATTTTCAACATTCTTCTGGGGTACTTCTCATTACTTTCGTCGTACTCTCAGTCCGTATTCCGTAATCTTTAGACTGTTCATTCCGTTTAACAGGGCCTGTAATACGTTTCCACTTTTACTGAGGATAGCAATGTCATCAACGAATCTTATCAGTAATACCCTTTCGCTTTGAATTTTAATTCCATTCTTGAACCCTTCCTTTATTTCAGTCATTGCTTTTTGGATGTACAGAATGAACTTTAGGGACGAAAAACCACATCCCTGTCTTGTGCTCTTTTTTTAGTAGGATGATGTTTGTCTTCCATTCTTACTGTTTCGTCTTGGTTGTTGCACATGCTGCACATCCCGTATAGTCCACCCCTATTTTTCTCAGAACTTCACAATTTTTGTACCTTTTACATTGTAGAACGCATTTTCCAGATCGACGTATTATTTGAACAAGTCTTGATTTTTCTTTTTCGCTTCCATCCTCAATTTTCTTTTCCATTCTTCTGCATATTACCTTGCCAGCACCTCGGACGCATGAGCTGTTAAGATGACTGTGCGATAATTATCACAATTGTTGCCTCTTGCATTCTTCGGAATTGTGTGGATGATATTTTTCCTAAAGTCTGACGATATACTGCCAGTGTCATACATTCTAAACACCAATGGGCATTGTCGGTTTGTTGCCACTTCCCTTTATGATTTTCGAAATTCCGATGGAATGTATATCCATTTTGCCTTATTTGATCTCAAGTCTTCGAAAGCCCTTTTAATTTGTGGTTCTAATACTGCATCCGTATTCCTTCCCTCTCGACTCCTGTTTCCTCCTCAACCTCATAGAGGCCTTGAATGTACTCATTCCATTTATCCTCTCTCTGCATTTAACAGCGAAATTCCCATTGCACTCTTAATGTTAGCGCCCTTGCTATCAATTTCACCGAAGGTGGTTTTGACTTTTCTCTATGCTGCGTCAGTCCATCCGACAATTATTTCTGTTTAGATTTCTTTACTGTTTCGCCCAGCCATACCTTCTTAGCTCCCCCCCCCCCCCCCCCCCACCACTTATTTGTGTCGTTACAAGTGAATTGCATTTCTAGTTTCTGATTCTCTGAATTTCCGTAAACGTGTATGTACTTTCTTCTTTCGTCGCTCATCTGAAGTATTTCTTAAGACAGGAGGGAATTACAAACGTTGGCTGCGAGCGGATATTTATTGAAAGGAATGGGGAGCATTCATAATTGGTGCAGTATTGGGATTAGAACCCGGATCTCCTGCTTAATAGGCAGATGCTTCACGAAGCCATCCGGACACCGTGGTCACTGAAGCTACTAATGTAGTGCCTCTTGCCCATTATCCTCATTACTCGCGGCATTCACCGATTGACGGAAGAGATCGATTCTAGTGTGCTTCTGCACTGAAGAGATAATTGCCCGTTTGTTACGCAGTTCTTTCCTTGTACCTATTTTATTCTGTCCTACTTCTGCAAATGCCATTTCAGAGATGTTCATTCTTCAGATGCACTGCCTACTGAGCTCTTCATTATTGTGTTATCCAGAGCCTCAGAGAACTTCAAACACCTCTCTTCATCCCTTATTATTTGCGACTTCACAATCTCTGGCTTACCAAGATGTAATTTATCCGGAATATTCCCCTGTCTCCTGGAATTTTACAACTGTATCTATTACAACCGTGATTGTTGAGCAAAGTATTCACTGTTATTAGCTGAAGTTTTCTGCAGAACACTATTAGCCCTTCGCTCTGTCATTCCCACTACCTCGTCCGAAGTCGGCTTACTACGCAAGCTGAATCGCCACAAACTTTGGAATACCACCCCTTCACAGGTTAAAACTATGGGAAATAATATCATTGATGCTACTATCCTCACATATCCAGTAGCAGCCCGTATATTAATGATCCCAAGCTGTTTACCCATATAATTTACGCTACTTCTCGTCCTCACACAAATCTCTGGGTACCCCAGATTGAGACATATTCCCAATGCACGTATATATTAATAATTGTGAAGTCTTGCCAGATTTTCGAGTGAATCAGTAAAAAGAATAATAATTGCAGTAGAGTCTGCTGCTGGAAGAGATTTAGGATGATTCGTTTATTGAGATGTCGCAGGTGGTTGATGGTAAACTACACTCCTGGAAATGGAAAAAAGAACACATTGACACCGGTGTGTCAGACCCACCATACTTGCTCCGGACACTGCGAGAGGGCTGTACAAGCAATGATCACACGCACGGCACAGCGGACACACCAGGAACCGCGGTATTGGCCGTCGAATGGCGCTAGCTGCGCAGCATTTGTGCACCCCCGCCGTCAGTGTCAGCCAGTTTGCCGTGGCATACGGAGCTCCATCGCAGTCTTTAACACTGGTAGCATGCCGCGACAGCGTGGACGTGAACCGTATGTGCAGTTGACGGACTTTGAGCGAGGGCGTATAGTGGGCATGCGGGAGGCCGGGTGGACGTACCGCCGAATTGCTCAACACGTGGGGCGTGAGGTCTCCACAGTACATCGATGTTGTCGCCAGTGGTCGGCGGAAGGTGCACGTGCCCGTCGACCTGGGACCGGACCGCAGCGACGCACGGATGCACGCCAAGACCGTAGGATCCTACGCAGTGCCGTAGGGGACAGCACCGCCACTTCCCAGCAAATTAGGGACACTGTTGCTCCTGGGGTATCGGCGAGGACCATTCGCAACCGTCTCCATGAAGATGGGCTACGGTCCCGCACACCGTTAGGCCGTCTTCCGCTCACGCCCCAACATCGTGCAGCCCGCCTCCAGTGGTGTCGCGACAGGCGAGAATGGAGGGACGAATGGAGACGTGTCGTCTTCAGCGATGAGAGTCGCTTCTGCCTTGGTGCCAATGATGGTCGTATGCGTGTTTGGCGCCGTGCAGGTGAGCGCCACAATCAGGACTGCATACGACCGAGGCACACAGGGCCAACACCCGGCATCATGGTGTGGGGAGCGATCTCCTACACTGGCCGTACACCACTGGTGATCGTCGAGGGGACACTGAATAGTGCACGGTACATCCAAACCGTCATCGAACCCATCGTTCTACCATTCCTAGACCGGCAAGGGAACTTGCTGTTCCAACAGGACAATGCACGTCCGCATGTATCCCGTGCCACCCAACGTGCTCTACAAGGTGTAAGTCAACTACCCTGGCCAGCAAGATCTCCGGATCTGTCCCCCATTGAGCATGTTTGGGACTGGATGAAGCGTCGTCTCACGCGGTCTGCACGTCCAGCACGAACGCTGGTCCAACTGAGGCGCCAGGTGGAAATGGCATGGCAAGCCGTTCCACAGGACTACATCCAGCATCTCTACGATCGTCTCCATGGGAGAATAGCAGCCTGCATTGCTGCGAAAGGTGGATATACACTGTACTAGTGCCGATATTGTGCATGCTCTGTTGCCTGTGTCTATGTGCCTGTGGTTCTGTCAGTGTGATCATGTGATGTATCTGACCCCAAAAATGTGTCAATAAAGTTTCCCCTTTCTGGGACAATGAATTCATGGTGTTCTTATTTCAATTTCCAGGAGTGTAATTTTACTCCAAAGAAGAGCATAATGGAACAGGGATGTATTGGCAAGTACTGACAAATATTGTGCTATGAATAGTGTCAAACTATAATCGTTATATCAGAGTTGGAGCCAAAACATATCCCATAGAGACTCACTACCGCGAAGAAGTGTACTGTTATTTACAGTGTACTTTTGAAAACTTTTTAAACGTGAGAGAAAACAATATTGGGGTGTCTTTCACTCTTCCAGTCTCCTGTCAGTTTCCCCAAGAGTGCGTCGTTGCCGTTCCATCTACAAAGTCGTAGGAAGCCGCCGCTCCAGACGCCTCCTTTTAGAGCCGCGGCAGTCGCATCGCATTCTGCTGCCGCCGTTTCTGACTGCAGGCAACGAGCCACAAAAAGTAGCTATCGCTGGAATGGAGAACAGTCTGCGCTCTGGATGCAGGTCGACCCAACGCAGTATTCCGCAGGAGGGAAGTCGGTATTCGCTTAAATGAAGCTTCACCTACACCAGGCGCCACAGTATCAGCAGTATGGGGCGTCGAGCCAATCGTACTTTGTTTCCCGAGGTAGACTGCGGCCAGTGTCGTGTGGGATAGTAGGAAACCCTAAGGGGCTATTAGGAGAGAAGTCCTTTCGCCGTCTCACCTACAGTAACACTGTTACCAATATACCGGGTGATCAAAGAGTCAGTATAAATTTGAAAACTGAATAAAACACCGAATAATGTAGATAGAGAGGTACAAATTGACGCACATGCTTGGAATGACATGGGGTTTTATTAGAACCAAAAAAATAGAAAAGTTCAAAAAATGTCAACAGATGGCGCTCCATCTGACCAGAATAGCAATAATTAGCATAATAAAGTAAGACAAAGCAAAGATGATGTTCTTTACAGGAAATGCTCAATATGTCCACCATCATTCTTCAACAATAGCTGTAGTCGAGGAATAATGTTGTGAAAAGCACTGTAAAGCATGTCCAGAGCCGGCCAGTGTGGCCGAGCGGTTCTAGGCGCTTCAGTCCGGAACCGCGCTGCTGCTTGTTCGCAGGTTCGAATCCTGTCTCGGGCATGGATGTGTTTGATGTCCTTAGGTTAGTAAGGTTTAAGTAGTTCTAAGTCTATAGTACTGATGACCGGAGATGGTAAGTCCCATAGTGCTTGGAGACTTTTTTTTCTTGTCGACAAATCGCACAAATAACATCTGTAGGCTGCTCACGGCTAGCCCCAGTAATGGGCAAGTCCTCTAAATAATTACCACAGATCGGACTATCTTGAATGAGTTGCTCAACGTATCTTTGAAATATTGTGGAAGCAGTTACGGCCTCAGATTACAATCTTTTATGACAGTCCATGCCAGCTGGTATATTAATGACTAAAAACTGCTTTGTCTGGCCATCTAGAGGCTACTGACAGTAGCCGCTGGTGACAGGTATCTTTAAAATATAATGGACCCCAGCCAGATATCCTAGCAATTCCTCCGACCAAGGTAATAAATACGGACATCCATTTGTGAGCCGTGCGTGGCTCACAATTGTGATCTGTCCTTCCTGTATTTCTTAAACGGCGAGAATTTTTTTGTTTCTTTTGTTATTGCCTTCTGGCGCCACTATCCATGCTCACCTTCGCTGTCCGTGAGTGGCAGCTCCAGCGTTATCGATAGTAGGTTCGTGTTATTATCTGTGGAGCGACCGCGAGTATCCGGGTTTGCTCTGACAGGAACGATGCGGTGTGAGGGAGTCGGTGGAGTGAGTCGTTGCAGTGAGTCGGCAGAGTCACTCGGATGCCAGACAGTCGCATGTTAGTCAGTCGGCTCTGAGTCTCAGTTCCCTTCGTGTCTTCGGCTGAGTCGAGTTCGTCGTTACTCGGCTGTTGGACGAGTTGGTTGTCAGTAGCAAGGAGGTCCGCATGGTTTAAGTACGCGCCGGGACCAGTGGAAGGCCGTTGGTCGGTCAGTCGGCTGGTCGTCGAATGGCGACATGTGGTCTGCTGAGCACTGACACCAGGATCAGTGGGGGAAGAGTTCACATCCAGCCAAGGTCGGGTCCGTATTGTGTTAGTATTCACCGGGACAGCTGTTGACGAATGTGGGCTGCCGTTGGTCGTTTGCTCGGCCGGTCATCTCTCTCGACGACGCCTTGGATCCTCAAGACGAAAACCATTATCTGAGTCGGGATGTGGTTGGACCTGGTTGGTTCGTTGGCACTGAACAGCGACGTAGTCTCCACAGCGCGAAGCCAGGCCGGGGCATTTGGCGGTGAGGCACAAGCTATTGCATTTTGATGCCCTAGCTGTGTGATCTACTTTTCGCTTTCTTCCGAAGCAGGATCCGCAAGTTGAGTTATTAGTTGCTGTTCTTAAACCTCGACTGTTACGATTTCTTCGTTTTGGTGGATTGTTCCTTCCTCAGCCGTGGACGCGTGTGATAACAAGTGGTGTGTGTTGTAGCCTAGAACCCGCTGCCTTCTGCCGTAGTGATTTGACAGATGTGACTTGTGTTTTCTGTATTCTTTTAAACTTGTCTTGAGTGGTGTGTGATGCCTTGACCTTGGTGAGATCGTGTCCGAATTAGAGGTATTTTGGTTTACTCGTCATCGGTCACTATTTATTATTAATTGTGCAATTGGATGTGACGGCTGGAAATCGGTCAGATTGTCGGTCAGTCGTGAACCGTCCGTAGATTGTGCTGCCTTCTTTTATCTGACCTTAAGCTTTAGCTGCCTGTCCCAATTCACTACAACCGTAAGGGACCTTCACAGGCCGATTCTGGAGTATTTTCTGAACACCACTTTGAGAGTTGTCAATACTCTCATACGATTTAAAGGTTGGCTACAGCGCGCATTCACAAGCTCTGGAATCTAAGATATTGTTGTCGCGCTTCGCAGCGCACGGATTAATTAGTGGCAGTTTGGAAGCCAGTGTAGGAGCCCGCCTGCTGTGGTGCGCATGTGTGTTGGGCGAGGGGTCGTCGCCGAGCTGCCGTACTGCTGTGTCCGCCAGCAGCGACACGGGATTTGGTTATAATATTCTGCACGCTTATTAATTTAAAGAAAAGGGTTTATGTATGTGCGAAGCAGCAGACGGTAATTTTGATAATGATAGGAGTTGAATTCTTAAGGGAAACCATTGTTAGGCGAATAGATTAAGTATTGATTTTTGTCATTGATTTCTTTTGTAATTGTCAGGGAAATGTTTCACTTTGTATTTAATTGAGACGTATTTCAGTCTGTCTCAAGAGTTTGATTAATTTGTAATATTGCTTTAATGCCACTGGAGGCAGATTTACATACGAAGCGATTATTCAAAGAGCTTATAGCGTTTTGTTAACTGAATGAGAGAGAATCGCTTTCAGAACATAGTTTTTGAAAAAAAGGAATTACTTGTTTGGGTTATCATTTATCGAGTTTAGATTTGGCCAAACCCTTTCTCTTGAATTATATGTAGATGTAGTAAGCAGCAGCAGCCGCAGCAACAGCAGGAGCCGCCATACAGAACATGCATTGCACTCAGCACGAATAATAGGTTTTTTTATGTTTTTGTTAAATAATGGAATGCAGCAGATCAAGCAGTGGCAGCAGAAAGACCAAGTGAGTTATCTGTTGTGCACAAGACCAGTTAAAAAAAAAGTTTAGGCGATCTCTGTAATAGTAAAGTTAACAGTAGTACAAGCACGAGATTTTCAATAGAAAACACGAGATAAGAAGATAGAGCTCTCGACTTTCAACTTGTTATGGCTTTAATTTGTGCTTTCCCCTTTTTTTAATATTGAAGTAGTGTGCTTGGCCTTCCCTAGTGTATTAATGCTGTTTTAATTATTGAAATTATGCCTCCAACCGTGTTTTATTTAAAATTCTTGTTGCTCTGTATTTAGGCGATCAAACGCGTTTGTTTCAGAATCTGTGACTTTAATATGTAAATCGTTGTCTAACGTTTCCCTTTAATTATCTTGAATTCTTGAAAAGGCCTTCAGCCGTCTACTGTAAATGTTTATCTTAAGGTTGTCTTTAATTAGTCTTGAGTAATTGTTTGGGCCTTCAGCCGACAAGATACTTCAAGTTTTCTTAAGATGTTTTTCTGCTGTACTGTGTAAAAGATTATCTTTGAAGCCTCTCTTTTATTACGTAAAGAATATTTATTTGGGGAGGGGGGGGGGGGGCGGGGGCCTGCAGGCGAAGAATTAACTTGAATTTTCCTTAGTATGGCTTTAGCCGGAATTGGCAAATGCTTGGTTTTTAAAGAACTCCTTAACTGATCTGAAATATTATTTTGGCCTTCAGCCGAGAAGAGATTGTAATTTTGCTTAAGTAAGGCCTTCAGCCGTTACTTTAAATCCTGGCGTCTTAAAAACAGTCACTCAAACTTATTCTGGAGAAATTACTTGGGCCCTCAGCCGTGAAGTGATCTTTGTTGTTTTAAAGAGAAAACTGTCCACTGGTTTGAACAATAGAGTTGTGTGTGTTCTTGTATAACTAACAGTAACTGATCTTGGCCGCTTTCCACAACCTTATCCTGATCCGCTGTGTATTGCGAAACCAGATTTCAGTTTGCTTGAGCATTAACACGAGACTGAAAATCACCACAAATTCTAACTGATCCATTTAGTTTCACTAGGACCATGAACTCAGGCTACTGGCTAGACGATATTGGTGATGTAACTCCCATCCATACTTTGCTAACTACTGAGTTTTGCTTTAACTTACTCATGTATGGCGAAAGGTACCTGACAAGCTGTACAACAATTGGGCGCTGCTGATTGCTTTAAAGATACGTGGGTCTGCGGCCCTGCTGCAAAACATAATATAACTTCAAACAGTTGTTTAAATTGGGCAGATAAAGCATCAAGCCCTTTAAATGGTATCACAGTTGAAATTAGATTCACCTGGTCCTGAATTCGAAAAGGAAAGATCGCAAAAGCGTCTAAGCCAGAAAGGTTGTTCAAGGTTGACTGCTACTATTTTATAGTTAGCTTTGACTACGATCTGACTCCGCAACAGGATAGACTGGCGACTGGTGGTCATCACCTTGTGCTGATGGGACTTCACTTGTAGGGAACCAATGCACCGGCACGTTTACTCATTAATCAGGGATACGGCTGTGCCTGTATGAAACTGGAAATCGACCGTCACTCCATTAATGTCCAGTTGCAACACGACCCTCTGCGTCCCGTCTGCTGCTCCTAGGAGCACCGCACGATAGCGACAGCGTGCTGATAACCGATGTTGTTAACACACTTCGGCAAAGGCAGACATTCGTGAGGTGCCTCGGTTAGCGGCATGCAAAACAAGTGACGTCACGGAAAGGACACTGACGCCGTTGATGGCAGGGGCCGCAATTTGGACACGATTTGATGTCCCGCCCTGTTCTGGAACCTTTAAGAACAATGGCGGAGGAACAGTTGCACGAACGTCCGTTCGCTTTGGGACATGCAGATGGTGAAAAAAGCCGTCGCAGTAACTTCTCTAACAGGAGTGACACAATTGATAATATGCTAGATTAACGGTTTCACTTACAGTGCGCCACCGTGTTAACAGGAAAAATCGCACTTGTACGCCAAGCCTTGCAAATCGTCACAGATGCCTCGTAGGATTGTGTACGTTGTTTGACATACTCATTAAACTTGTGCCTGCTTGTGACGACGTGATTTTGGTGACCCTAATAGTAATTCAGCTAGTCACGGACCTCAGAGAAACTCAAACCACTGAGGTCTGAGAGTAGGTGTAGTTTCTACACCACCTTGTACATTTATTTCTAGAGTTCCACCAACGTTAGTGTCAGTCATTAGACTTGCCTTGTAGTGAAGGACCAAACGATATAAATAAACCTTCCAATTCTCGTTTGCCTCGTAGAAGCAGATGAGCGGAAGAGGGGAGGCGAGGAAACTGCAGCTGCCGACTGTTGGTGATTTCGCAGCAATAATAACAGCATTTTTCTCTGTTGATGGAGGAATTCTCATTCTCATTTTCGTTTTCTTCAGTTGCTCTTGATGCAGATTCTGCTCCTTGGGCTGCAGCTGCTGCTGCCACAACTTCAGAAACTCGGAATCCATGCACGGTTAGAAAGCCCTCTTTGCCACTTTTCTATTCTACTCTAAGTAGATTTAACACAGGTTATGGTAAATCGCACTAGCTTTAACACAGGGACTGGTCTTGCAACAGGCGGTTCCTCTGGTAAACGGCGGTGGAGTTTATTAAGGGATTGTCTTACCGAAAAAAAAATCAGAGAGTAGCAGAGTAGTCTTAAGCGTATACAACGGTCCAGGGAGCAATCCGAATCAATAACGTAAAAAAAAGGCAAGCTCAAAACTCTGCTATTCAATGGTGCGTGACTAAAGGGTTCAAAGACTAATAAGAGGCTGACTGGGAAATGTCGAGCTGCAATATTTACCGGCAGACTCACGTCAGTGGACGGTTCAGCCTGATATGCTTCTCATGGAGGAGCCTCGTGCGGGAGCAAGTTGAAGCTTAAGTGTGTAGACCGATTGATCTGGTCTAAAATGATCTGGGCTGAGCGGCGAATCCGAATTATTGTCAGATAATGAAGAAGAAAAGTTACGCTTTATTTTCGTCAACAACGTGGGCATTCAGGGCAGAGTATTAGCTCATTTTCCGTAAGTACGGAAAGGAATTCGATGTGTCCATTTCAAAGGAACTTAACAAGCAGCTACGATAAACTTGTCAGAACTACTTTGAGCTCCAATTCCCTTCAGTGCCGGTCCAGTGTTTCAAGCACTGGGTCATTGCGATCGGAAGGTATTATGACTGCGCGAGCATTCATTTCCTCCTTTTTATTTTTTCTCTTGATTGTGGTACAAATATACTGAATAAACCGTTTTTCTAAAGATAAAAGAGATACTGCTCGTTTTCGAAATGACTCCTCTAAAAGAGGAGAAAACCTTTCGACAACAGACCTGGGTTCAATTACTGTCACTTAGCTGCATACATGGTAAAGACTACAGCAGTAGAATAAGACGGACGCAATCCACTTGCGCTATACTCCATACGTTGCTTGTAGAGCAGAAAGGTATCTGTTGGCGTGGCTTCAAATTACTGTTCTCATTATATTTATTTTGTCAGTGTATTTCCATAACATGAACGTTCTGATAGACTTAGTTTTAGACGTGATTGAATAACGCTGAAACCTAATACGTATCGGCACTTATATTCGTGTAAACTAGCGCTCAATCGACAAAGCGATTCTTTTTATCAGCTTTCTCGCTGTGCTACTATACTCGCACATTTCTGGTGACGATAAATCTCTGTAAAGCACTGCGTCGTCGGAAATAAGCAACGTTGCTAGAGAACTGTATTGCTTTCCTACCGTGTTCCTGTAAAAGTAATGTGCCAATATTTCTTCCAACGAAACAGCAAGGAACAACCCAACACTACATCGGATACCTAAGTCAATAAAAGGTTAACTTATTTTGAACGTCACAACCCCATTCACCTTCTGTACAAGCACTTTCATATTTTATTTTTCTAAGAGAAAATTAACACCAAGTGATCTTGTTATGTTACATAATGACGGAAGCACAGAAAGAAAGATTTATACGAAAAATTTTTGGGCTACTGGGGACTACTTCAGTATTGACAGGGGACAGCAACAGGAACATCCTTTTAGTTTACGTGAAACACGTGCGTAACTGAGAGGACATACCTTTAGTCTCTGTGGAGTACTATGTTCCCCATATTTTAAAAGTAAAAATTTTGTACTGGAGCGGACATGAGACTGCGGCTCGAAAAGTAAATATCCCCTTAGTCAAATGACGGCGCCATTTGACGTCTAACTCTGTATTTATTCGTTCTTCCATAATTAATGGTGGATTTTTTAAGCCATTATCGAATGCTTAACTTTATGAAAAAGCAGAACAGGTTAACCACCACGAAACGGGAATACAGTAGTGTAAACATAAAATAATGGGAAGGTAGTTTGCTAGAAAATGCTGCAATACGTATGAAAATGATAGTATTTTATATTCATATTATTTGTTTCCTCTGGTTTTAGTTTAAAAGCTGTACGGTTCTTGATGGTATGACACGTTGTGTGTGCATATAAGGAAAGAAATATGTGCGAAGATGTGACGCTGGCCAAAGAATAAAACTGAGGACTAAGTTCAGAGATTTATGAACGTGTCTTTAATCGTATACATAAAGGAAACCAAAATAAATAGCAAGGAATAAAAAGAAAAATATAATTTTTTTTAAATATGTGAAACAAAATTGGAAATTTTCACTTAGCGTATGTGTGTGTGATACAAATAAAAGTATTGAAAACCATCTTGAATGCTAACCAAGGGTAATTGATTTAAAAATATGAAAATGTTTTTCAGAGACCACTGTAAGTCACAAATAATTGTTGATTCTCTTAAATTATTTAATAAAACAACGTCAGGCTACAAAGGCAACAAAAACATTTAACGAAAATGCACATAGATTTTAAAGTTGGTCTATACAGTCTTCGCATGCTTTGTGGCCTTTTCTTAATGTAAGCAGCCTTCTATGAAATTAATCAAATATTCCTTTCTATTAGGTTATTCCTCTCTTCCTCCGCAGGATGGCGACGGCACATGCCACGAAAGTAAGGAATAACTGTCTGAGAAAGCATTCACCCACAAATGTAGTTCTCCGTGGGGAAACTGTTGACAGAATCGTTACTTTCGTTTGGATTAGCTGTCTGCTGAACGTAAGATAATTTTTCACGCAGCTAAACACATCATAACGACATCGAAATCTGAAAATCGTTGTAGAACTAAGTAGTAGTCTACGTAAATAGAGCCTAAATGAAAAAAGCCCTCTTTACTGAATAAAGTTAAGAGTTCATTTGCTATACCAAGAATTTATTCATTTTATTTAATTTTTTCTGCCGTTTGTAGAAGTCAGCCCGGAAAGTTTGTAGCTGTCCTTAATGGACTGCTGCTTTCAAATTCTGAAATTTGTTGACTTGCTTTATGAGTATTAAAGCGTTACAAGGGTTACATTGTCTCCACGATCAGCACATCATTCAGTCCTACGGTGTAATTGTGTCTATCGGAGTACAGCCAGACGGGAAGGAGAATTAGGCTTTAACATCCGGTTGACGTTATTATCATTAACGTCGGAGCACAAGCTCGGCGTATTACAAGAATGAGGAACCATCTCGGCGTTTGCCCGGAGCGATTTCAGTATGCTCACATTCGTAGACATAGTTGACATTGCAGTTGACAAAAAAATAGGGTCTACTGAGGTCGAAGTAGAGTGTGATTTTTAAGTTATCTGGACATATTTAACAGGGCTAGGAGAAATAAAGTTAATTGTCGGGTATTATTACCGGCCACCAGGTTCCACCGTGACAATTCTAGAATCATTCAGTCTACACTCTGTATCGCAGAAGTACCCGGATAGTGCTATATTAGTCAGAGGCGACTTCAACGTACCTAGTATAGACTGGGATGTCTATGGATTCATTACAGGTGGTACAGACAAGCCGTCGTGTGAATTGCTTTTGAACACATTATCCGAAATCTGTCTTGAGCACCTAAATCGACAGCCAACGCGTAATGGAAATATTTTAGATCTGGTAGCCACGAACAGACATCATCGACGGTGTCAGTGTTGAGACAGGGGTTAGTTATCGTGATGTTGTCATCACGACTATGGTTACGAAAATTAAAAAGTCGGTCAAGAAGGCTAGGCGAGTATTCTTACTAGAAAGAGCAGATAAGCAGTTGTTAGCATCCCACTTAGTAAATGAATCGACTTCATTTACTTCCGGTACGATGGACGTGGAAGAATTATGGGCAAATTTTAAACAAATTGTAAATCACGCATTGGAGAAGTATGTGCCGAAAAAGTGGGTTACTGACGGAAAAGACCGACCGTGGTTTAACAGCGCAATTCGGAGAATGCTCAGGAAGCAAAGACAGTATCACTCGCGGTACAAGAAAGATCGGGAGGATGGGGACAGGCGAGAGTTAGTAGAGATTCGTGCTGCTGTAAAAAGAGCGATGCGCGAAGCGTACAACCACTACCACCGTCATACGTTAGCAAAAGATCTTGCTGAAAACGCAAGGAAATTCTGGTCTTACGTAAAATCGGTAAGCGGGTCGAAAGCTTCCATCCAGTCACTCACTGATCAGTCTGGTCTGGCAACGGAAGACAGCAAAACGAAAACTGAAATTTTAAATTTAGCATTTGAGAAATCTTTCGCGCAGGAGGATCGTACAAACATACCGCCGTTTGAGTCTCGTACAGGTTCCCGTATGGAGGACATAGTGATAGACATCCCTGGCGTTGTGAAGCAGCTGAATGAGTTGAAAATAAATAAATCAACAAGTCCTGATGGGATTCCAATTCGGTTTTGCAGAGAGTACTCTAGTACATTGGGTTCTTACGTAGCTTAAATTTATAGCGAATCTGTTGCCCAACGTAAAGTCCCTAGCGACTGGAAAAAAGCTCAGGTGACGCCTGTATATAAGAAAGGTAGAATGACGGATCCTCAAAATTACAGACCAATATCCTTAACATCGGTTTGTTGCAGGGTTCTCGAACATATTCTCAGTTCGAATATAATGAATTTCCTTGAGACAGAAGTTGCTATCCATGCATCCGCACGGCTTTAGAAAGCATCACTCCTGCGAAACGCAACTCGCCATTTTATCACATGATATCTTGCGAACCATGGATGAAGGGTATCAGACGGATGCCATATTCCTTGACTTCCGGAAAGCGTTTGACTCGGTGCCCCACTGCAGACCCTTAACTAAGATACGAGCATATGGTATTGGTTTCCACATATGTGAGTGGCTCGAAGACTTCTCAAGTAGTAGAACCCAGTACGTTGTCCTCGATGGTGAGTGGTCATCGGAGGTGAGGGTATCATCTGGAGTGCCCCAGGGAAGTGTGGTAGGTCCGTTGTTGTTTTCTATCTACATAAATGATCTTTTGGATAGGGTCGATAACAATGTGCGGCTGTTTGCTGATGATGCTGTGGTGTACGGGAAGGTGTCGTCGTTGAGTGACTTTAGGAGGATACATGATGACTTGGACATGATTTGTGATTGGTGCAAAGAATCGCAACCAACTCTAAATGTGGATAAATGTAAATTAATGCCAATTAATAGGAAAAAGAATCCCGTAATGTTTGAATACTCCATTAGTAGTGTAGTGCTTGACACAGTCACGTCGATTAAATATTTGGGCATAACACTGCAGAGCGATATGAAGTGGGACAAGCATGTAATAGCAGTTGTGGGGAAGGCGGATAGTCGTCTTCGGTTCATTGATAGAATTTTGGGAAGATGTGGTTCATCTGTAAAGGAGACCGCTTATAAAACACTAATACGATCTATTCTTGAGCACTGCTCGAGCGTTTAGGATCGCTATCAGGTCGGATTGAGGGAGGACATAGAAGCAATTCAGAGGCGGGCTGCTAGATTTGTTACTGGTAGGTTTGATCATTACGCGAGTGTTACGGAAATGCTACAGGAACTCGGGTGGGAGTCTCTGGAGGAAAGGAGGCGTTCTTTACGTGAATCGCTACTGAGGAAATTTAGAGAACCAGCATTTGAGGCTGACTGTAATACAATCTTACTGCCGCCAACTTATATTTCGCTGAAAGATTACAAAAATAAGATAAGAGAGATTAGGGCTCGTACAGATGCATATAGACAGTCATTTTTTCCTCGTTCTGTTTGGGAGTGGAATAGGGAGAGAAGATGCTAGTTGTGGTACGAGGTACCCTCCGCCACGCACCGTATGGTGGATTGCGGAGTATGTATGTAGAGGTAGATGTAGACAAACTACTTAGATGAAATAAGGAGGGCATTCCGTTGAAAGATGTTTCATAGGCCTGATAAAATTCTAACCTCGAGTTGCACTGTTTGCGGTAAGTCTGCATCGAATGTTTGATTAGTACAATGTATATGACTTCTTTACATAGCAATGTTACTCACCTCCAGAGACCACGCAAGTGAGGGCAATGGTGGCGCCCTCGAAGTAGGGCCCAGCAACAGAAGTCACTTCCTCCCCCTCGTCGGTTACGATACGTGGCACGTCCGGCGGCACTGTTGGCAGATTGAACAGAAGTGTGGATCAACAGTGAGGTAAGAGCCAAATTTCATAATGGCTATTACGTTCCTAGTGCATACACATAGGAACACGCTTACTACCGAAAACGACCCAATTCTCACAAGCTAAGAGTATAGAATACGTTAACATATAAAATTCGTCATTTTACCAAGAAAACTTGCAGCCTAACGGAAAGATGAAAGAACTCGATACATAGTAAGTGCCGGCTAGTTCTGCGTTCCTCACATTTGAAATAGCTGAAAGAACAGTCAGCAATAGTGGATTTTGGTTTGAGGAAGTTTAGTCGGTTTATTATATGGGTTTTGTAAATTTTGTACTGTAATACCAAGAACCTTCATCAGAAAGTATTTTTTGTTACTAACATTTCACATCCCTAGATCACAGTCTATTGACCATTAAACAAAAATCATGAATGATTCAATACCGGCAATGAAATCTGGTATTATACGATCACTGGTACTTCCATTCGTTAATAATGACCTATACTTCTTATAGAACTATTGCGGCCAATACACGAATGGTGGGTTATATTTGGAGAAACAGCTGAAATATGCTGAACAAGATTGATTTGTTTTCGTTTTCTGTCGTCCATTAGTTCCTTTTATATAGTTGTTAGTAGTATCTGCTTCGAGATGTGGTCCGTCCGTGCCGTGCAACTAAATGCTACTAATTAACGTCGTTTGCTGTTAAGTCGTACACATTTCGCTTTTCATTTTTGCGAAGCATCCTCAGTTGCCTGCAATACATGTTTGTTGGAAGCATATAATAAATGTATTTGCAGAAGGTAAGAATGTCAGAGTTTTTTCGTGATTCTCTTACTATTAGTTGAGAACATTTTTACATACAATGAGCCCTTACATGGAAAAATTATTAAAGGGGTACATTAACATAATTAACAACTCACTAATCACGTTAACTACAAAACAATAACAGACTGGGAAATAAAACTTAACCAAATTAAATAATAATGTACTCATCTCGCCACCGTTGACACTTCCATAAGAAAAAATATTGTAAGTACCCCCTCACATTTCCGCCCTTTTTCCGGAGCATTCCCGAAAACACATAATAACATAGGGTTCTACGTAACAAACAAAAGAATATCAGAATTCATACAGATACCAAGATGCAAACAACAGACGACGAAAAACTCATAGCGGATTGGCAAATTATGGACAGCAGACGTACAGAAGCTACACACATTTCTAAAAAATACAGAGTGTAAAAGTGAAGTGTTATATGAAATGTACTGCAAACGCCGAAAATCGGACATCCTGCTGTACACAGGATGACGAGGTACAATTCCATGACAACTTATACGTAATAACAGTATTCACAAAAGTCATGAGTAGAGTCAGCCAGCAGTTTCAACTAACGAAACTTGCGCTCCAAAAAGTTGTTTCCTACCTAATCATAAAATAAAAACGTAAAAACCGTAATATTGTAATATATCAGGAAACACGTTTATTATGTAATTATGGATATCAAAACATTGCTTCGTAAAAAAGGAGTTAAAAGCATATGGCATAAACAGAAACAGCCTTTTAATTAGTTGTTTAAACGAACCGCGTTTCCAAGAAGACATTAATAACAGTAAAATACGGGAATTGTGCTACATTTGTATCATTACGGCCGGGCTGGAAATGGTACTGGACGTTGACAGGAAACGACTGTATTTTACACATTGCACGATTATCATTCTTTCCAATTAGTTAGGCTTTGTTGTGATTAAGTGCTTAGGAATGTGTCCTAGTTAAGTGTTCCGTTAATGAAATGAAAGACGATTAGATATAAACCTGCTGTCGGAAACTTATCATTGTAAAACGTAAACTTTCACAGCTGGTAATGTTTAAATTAATAAAATATTTCTGGCTGTTCAGCTGTGGTCAAATAGCTTTCACTTTTTAAAAAAATGTTTCGTCTCCATCGGCGGATGACAGCTTCGAGGGGTCTCGTAGCTTTTCTCGGGTGAACGATTCACACCCTGGCTCGCTACTTACTGCAGCAAAATACCGTTTACACGTGTTCGCGCGCAGTGGCGTAACATCGCATGCCTTGACTACCCGAGCACAATTGTCCGTTATCGGTTGCCGTCGCCCGCTGTTGCTGTTATCCCATGGTATACATTTTCTTCAGCACCTGTTTTAACATATTATTCACGCACGTGTACTGTGCAGATGGATGTTAGGACTAGTTTAAGGTGTCAAAACCAGGATTCATCTAACGCAACAGCAGTGGAATTTCTGTTTATCGCTATGCGTGTGTGGTTTATACAAGTGGGACCAGGTCTAGTGAAGGCGCAGGCAGTGCTTATTGGGTAACCTGAAGCAAACAACAAAGCATGTAGAAGCTGTATCCACACTCGACTATTATAACAGCGGAAATGATTGCTATTTGGAAACCCCACTATTCACGCAGACGTCCACGTCAGACACAGTAATTATCATCTCTCTTAGGCTGTCAGCTCTACAAATGACTCGAAACCATCATAGTAGTTGTACCAACGCCATAGTTGTGGTAATTGTCAACTTTCTGTTTCGTGTGCCGAGGAAGTGTCGCAAAATCATGATTTTATAAATTAAAGGTCGCTCTGGGATACTTACAAATGAACAAGTAGATACCCTAGCAACCAGGCATATTTGCACAGGCTAATTAAATATTATAAACACAGTCTCGTAGATATTATTCATAATGTCAGAAAGAGGTTGTCATCCGACAGGCAAGTGGAACTGTCTCGGACATCTAAAATTAATGGCACTCCCTAAATATTAATTCATGCTCCTATTCTATGTGTACGGTAGTATAACAAGGCACAAATGCCAAAAAGATTCATGTCAGTAACAGCAAGGCCGAAATTTAATCACTGTAAGTCCAACGAACACCTAAGAGCCACCCCTCTGTGTGTTTGCGGAGAGGAAGAAGAACTGAACCATATATTTCTACAAGGTCCTCAGAACACGAATCATATATGTCTTTGCTATTAATCTTCAAGCTATTAGTCATCATTTGCCAAGCAGCCTCTAGACTTTGTTAGCATCTAATAGTTTTGCAATGTATGATCTACTGTACGAGTTCGTCAAAAGCGCCATAATCATGTTATAGTTCCCTACGCTGTTAAACTAAAGCATCAGGTACGTAGAATGCTAGGGGAAGACCAAAGCTCAATCGACTATAACCCTACGTGCTATAGTACAAAATACGGAACGCTCAGATTATAAATGTGCGTCACTATGTATCTACTATGTGTAAGAGTCTGAATACAGGTGTAACTGTACGTTTGGCTGTAACATGTAACTATGGTGCTTGTAAACTGTTCTCCTGTTCTGTCTGGATGGTACTTATTGACCTGCACACGTATTCAGTTCTCTATCCGCTATTTTTGTAATAGCTCTCACAGGATGTACGAAGAAAAGGTTTTTGGTAGTTAGGGTACATAGTCGTTACTGAGGATTGAATCTGCAATATCCCAAATGTGTACCATTTGCGAATTATCATTTCTTATTGTGTTAATAGTAGTATTTTTATAGTAAACGACCAGCGTGTATTCTTTGTTACATTTTCGTCTTGTTTACTCGTTTTCGTATTCTCTGTTTGTAAATCTTATTTTGTGTCCAATCAGTTCATTGTTAATCAAATGTAACATCGTACGAGGGTACGACTTAAATAATTCCTACACGATAAATTGTCAAAACGAATTGTAAAATGACATTTTCTCTAATTAGCTGGCTATACGATCAAGTTTCATGCTCTTGTCCTTCCTATTGAAATTCTTGAGATTTTAACAATCCCTATACTCTGTCTGTATAGCTTTTCATGATATCCGCTTGTGGCTACCAGCATTTGAGTCCTATCAAAATGAATGCAGTGGTCTCCTAGCTGCAAATCTCGAAATTCACCTACATTTAACGAACGCATAATTCTGATGTGAAGTCTGTACGAACGAATTGTCTTTTAAGCAATCTAAATGCATTAAATACGTTAGATTTTGCATTAACCTCTTCAGAGAAACAACAAGCTTATCTATAAATCGCATCTTTCGACTTGTCACAGAACAGTACTTCATCCATCAGTTTTGTACTGAGATGTAAAAGTAATTTAGAGATGTTATGATGAACATTGCATTCCAGCATAATCTCAAGAATTGAAGTACCGGTACATTAGTTTATGAGAAAGTAAGGTTATCGGTAACTACTTAGATTACCCATTGTGCCACGCACAGTGTTTAAAATACCAGTGCGCGATGCGACGTTTTAACCTGTTGGTACTTGCACTGTAGTTCGGTTTGCTTTCCGACATATGCCTTTCGTTTGAACTCTTCACAACTGGCCTCGCTGTGTATGCTTTGCAGTTAACAGTTCCCCGTTTCCCTGAAAAATGACAAGGGTATCCTCTACTGCCAACGGCACCGCCGTTGCGCATGCGCGAAAACCGCTTATTACCTTTCGCCTTTAGAATAAACGACCCTAAAGCGGGCTGTGGACAGCACAGTAATGTCTCCACTGCATATCGTGGCTGTCACATTATGTAAATGGCCCAGCAGAACGAATACTGCAGTTTAGTGCTGTTTGTTTCTACCTTGTTACTCAATGTCGGCATCAGGTAATTTGAAGCTTTCGTGATAAAGGCGTGCTTCTTGAGGGCAAGCGTGCCCTCTGCGCGTTTAGACGGGCAAGCGCAACTCTTCTGTAGCTCTTCACAATGGCTTGAGGGAGGTAGTAATGATTTAACTTTCAGGTAACTTTCTTTTTTTTAAGAGAAATTTCGTCCATGGCTGTCCGTCACAGTGTCTAACAGATTAAGAACAGTATTTTGGTAGCACACTATCTTCAATCACAGTGTTATACTAGCGGAAAAGTTCTCCTATCGGAGCACAAAAAAATGCGAATTTGTTCCTGTTTGTTCAAAAAACTCTGTGACTAAAAAGTGGGGTACCAGCTGCCTCATTCAATCTTCCTCAGCACCTTTAAAAAATTTTCCCAAAAGTTTTGGCGTGCGAAAATATTTGCGCTTTTTTTAACATACGACTCACCCGAAACTATCACATGTACCTCAAATACAGTCAGACTCACTAGTCAATCGCTGTAAGTCACTTGTACCCATCCACTCCCAGCTGGCCTTTCTCACTCACTCATGCAGACAAACTCATTATCGTTATCTCTTTATGTCCCTCTGTAATTTTTTTCCTTGTCATAATCAAAGTAACATTTGTTCTGTCCCACTACTACAGTCACCTTTCACTGTCACTGTCTCTCCCTTGCTCTCTTACAACTAATATCTCATTCCTTCTCCATGATGCTGCTATCTCTTCTATCTCTCACTTCCTCGTTGTCACTGTCACATTTCCTATCTTGCATTATCACTGGGTTTCATCCACTTCCACTTTCTCGTACTCTTTAGACCTCCCCCCCCCCCTTTCCCACCTATCACTGTTTCCTACACTCTCTTCGTAGCACTATTCAGTCAATGTCAACTATGTTCCACTGACACTATGTCTGCCCTTTCTTTAACAACGCCATTGTCTCCCCTCTTTCTGGAACACAACCACTATATTTATTACTTTTCCGTTTCTTTGCCACTGCCACTGCCTTCTTCTCTCTCAGCGTGCAAAATCGCGAATGTGCTCGCATTCCAAAATTTTTGTGCAAATTTTTTAAAGGTGCCGAGGAAGTCACAATGAAGCATCTGTTACTCAACTCTTCCTTTAATTAACAGGAACTTACTCCGTTTTGTGCTCCGATAAGGCCATTACTCCTCTGGTACCCTTCTTTTCGCTGCTGAAGCAGGGCGTGCAAGAGAAGCTCGTTGGTGAGTAAAATGTAGAAAGTTACTTATCTACTCCTCAGACCTCATTTTATGTTCAAGAACAGAAAAAAACTGTGTGCTTCAGTACTACAACTTAGGGATCCCAGGTGATAACGGAGACATTTTACAGCATATTTTTCCGTGGTACATCATTGTATAAGCTACGTTTTCGCCTCACACCGGATTTTAAGTGCGTATTTTAGGTGTAGAATTAGTGTAACTTTGAACCTCCGTATTTGGTAAACGAGTAAAGATGTGAAAAAAAATGTTCAAGGTTGTTCGAGACATGGATCTTAGGAATGCTTCGTAAGAACTACAGCCATTTCCTGTGCAAAGGTGTCTCGGAGTCCGCGGCTCCGTTTTGGTAACCAAAACAAAGTTTTAGGGGTGTTTTTCGATAACGGATAAAGATTTTGGAAAACGAGGAGATGAATCTTCTAGAAAAATGCCTAGAGAATATATCGCTAAATTTCTAAATTTTTTTTCACTTGTTTATTACTTAGATTTGGCCTCCGATTTTACGTGTAGAAGGAGGGTAACTTTGAACCTCTGTATCTTGAAAACGGATAAAAATATCAAGAAAATGTTCAAGATTGTTCGAGAACGATATCTGGAATATATCGTAAAATTTTCAACCATTTACGGTGCATAGCCGACTTGGAATCCTCAGCCGGGCTTTTGTCCACTAGTGACAGAGGAAGTATAGCAAAATCCCTTTTTGTGTTTTCCGAGGAACTGCTAATGAACTAATAGTGCTTCTATAAGTGCAAAATCAAAATCGAAAGTAACCAACTGATTTTCTCCATTTGTCCAAGAAAAGGGAGGTGTCTAATATTCGTACTTTGACCCTTTACTGTGGGGCAGTCACACTAAGACAATCCAGTTTTTGGGCTAGAAATGGCCCGTAACCCAAACTTGACTATACGTTTTTACAACAAATAGTGCTCAAGTCATAGGCACCGAAAAATCCTGTTTTTATGCAAGCCGTTTTAGAACATAGTAGGCAAGCATGCTGTCGTATGCATACCGATTTTGGTGATGTGGTTGAACGCTTTTTTGGAGCTACAAATGTTTCCTAGGCCTACACTGAGGTTGTTCATTTAATGTTGGGTGATGAGCTGAAAAACTTGTAACGTCCGAAATACTTTAACGCTGTCCTTGAAAATATAGATCCTCTGAATAAACATTGTGCTAATAGAGGGAAATGTAGTACTTTGACGGGAGAGCGCGTGTTACTAACAAAAATATTCCATAAATTGTTTTTCTTTTTCCTCGTCTTATAGGCGATTACTACACGATGGACATTTTGAGGCCTCGTCGTGAATTTGGTGTATGTACCTTTTTGAACAATAATCCTTGTCTATAACTACTAGGTTTTTGTGCTACAAGAAAAGGATTATACATATTTAAGACAAGTGCTTCTGATTCGAAGGAGGGAGGAGTTCATTATATTGCCAGGCCTAGGTGGAAAGGAAAATCGCCTAGCATCTTCTCTACTTTCTCAGTACGGGGAAGCTTGTTTTTGATAGAAACACTGGGTGGATGAATTTTAAAAACTCTTGGCTGCAAGAGTGAATGCATTTTAGTATTACTCGGCTCTCTGATATGAAAACAGGAAGCAAAACAGCAGCGGAGGAGAAACTGAGTCTACATGCCACAAGAAATACATATGTACAGGATGTTTCAAACTCTTTGAGGCAAATGTGTAGGGGTGATGGAACACTTAATGGGGAAAAACATAGGTTACAGATAAAATGTTTGCTTCCTCGCTACGCTAGGCATTCTTCTTTACTGGTTATGCCCGTGAGAGGCTGTAGGGCGTAGGTACTCTTTGGGGTGGGTATGCAAAGTGTGTTGCCTACAATCCAGTCATCTGCTCCGTGAAAAAGGACCTGGGCTGCGCAAAATTAAAGCTCCTGGTTCTCTTCTAAGATAGCTTTCTATACTTGGAGGCACTGGTTACTAGGTTTTCTTGTTGGAGATCACTGTATCACTATAGTTATCCGGATATTACTCCCCGCCAGTTGGGTGAATTGTTCGAGGGCCGGCAGATACTAAAGGACGCCTAACGTCACTGCAAAGAGTAAGCGAAAAATTTTTCTCTAGCAAAAATTATTCCCCATGACGTGATATTTAACCCCTAGACCTTCGATACAAAGACTTTGAAACACCCTGAATGAGTTCCGCACGTCCCTTAGCATTTATCTCTCTTACCATAGCAGTTACTTGGTCAAAAATCTAATAAGTATCATAATTAAAATCATGTTTTCATCCAACATTATTCGGGATTCGCTGCACGATTATAAACTCAAGTAGACAGTTGTAGTTAGTTACAATCATCTTATCATCCAGTACCCGTGTCGGTTTTGTTATGGAACTATAAACTCAACTTGACGTACAGTAGTATAATTTAAATGATTATTAAGTGACATTTGCCTATGTACATGTGAGTAATTCCGTTTCCCTTTTGTCATACGCGTTTTGCCTTAATTTATTACGGACAGAAATACATACTCATTTGTACTCACACGCATCACTTAACAGTTACATATTCTCCATTTGCAGTAATATGCTACTATTATTTCTGAATCTCGTACTTTCTTAGTTATATGTTTACATAGAACTTTTAGTGGGTTATGTAGAATATTATCTAACAGGACAGCATTCACACATGTGCGGAAGACCAACATACATTGTAAGTAATAAAACACACGTATTCAGAAATAAATTACCAGGAGCAGATCTGTTCTCACTTTTTAAGTACGTTGACGCAGTACGCGAGCTAAGAGTGCATCATTTAACTGCAAAATGTGTATTTCTAGCCACATGAGATACCACAATAAATAAAAATTTAGTGCCAAAAGCCATATCTATTCAGTTGAAGATAAACAGACAGTATATAGAAATCATTAGTATAATATTAGTAGCATATGAGGACGAACAGATCGACATCAATACGCCAATCCGGAATAATGACTTACAATATTACGCTGGCAACTCATACGTATTCACTTGTTCACCCTTGTTACCTGAAATACTTGACTGCTTAGTTTTATATGTTTGTTTCTACCTTCTCGAAATTTTAACTGCTCTTCTCCCAATACAGTTTTTCAAAGTGTTTAATCGGAATTAAGAAATACCCTGTAAATTATGTGGAAATGAGACACCCCTAAATAACAGATACAGTGTCATCTATAAAAGCTACCCATTACTTTTATTTCCTAAAACCATTTGCCACTCCTAAGCTACATAATTTAAATGTACTATCAAAAAACACTACAGATCTTCCAACTAAATATGACTGTTCAAATAATTTTACCTATATTACAGACCACTGGTGAGGCCTAATATGAATAGGTGAAACTTGTCTAGTTAGAAACAAAACATACCTTCTGTTGTTAAAGATGATAGTTTTCTGATCCACGTGATAAACATAACCGACGTAACAACTGCGGATGATTGGCTGCAGATATTAGCAATGTATTGTAAGCCTTAACACAGAATTGGGAAGGTTTACTTTCTTCGTCAGGTGTGGAATGTTGGGTCCTCCTTCTAATAGTGACGAGCGCTTGCTGCGTGTGATGAGTTGTAGATAACGTGATCAGCAAAGGGGAAATGCGGAGAAGGGGATGGGGCACGGGAGTACGTGGTGCGAGTGTGTAGCCTCTGTCGGCAATAACCGAGCCTCAACATTCAGTATCACGGACGGGCCACCATCAAGAATGTCACATTTATTCGAGCCATGTGGCTCAGAGGAGACGTCATCGATCTACTCCTGTGCAAGCAGCGTCGGTCTGCGAATTCCCTACGCATGCTTGGTTATTACTGCCACACTTAGAGCCTTCATCTGCTGCTCTTTTACTCAGCACGAAACTTTTGTCCTGCGCTGAAAATAAAATGATGTTTGTACTACGTCATCTGTAATCAGTGTAATGAATTCATTCCGCTGGAGTCATTATTCATGGTGCTGCAATTTTAATGACTGCCGTGATGAATGTTATTATGGCGTTTTATCACCAATAAAATTTTTATAAGACGTGGGAGAAACCACGTGAGAAACTAGACATTCCAAGGCTCCATTCGTATCTTCAAGCCATTTAATATTTTGTACTTTCTGCGTAGCTTTCATTTCTGGTACTTACTAATTCAACAATCTGGATACTCGTCTACCTTTTTCTATTTCTGTAAGTGTTCAATCGTCGTGGTTCTTTCTTTATGGTATGAAAGACTCCTTTCAACGTTGCCTTTCAGTAACAGTAAACTTCGACGCTCTAGCAGAATAATCTCATATAATAATCGTGTTCTTACTGCAACAGTTCATTTCCGTTTTCCTGCCTGATACACGTTTCCTTCCTTATGAGGGACACGAGTCCACGAAATCCATAGCGTATAAGAAATAATGTAGTGTATAGTGTAAGAAATAATATAAATCAGTTGTGATATGTATCTTCCGAAACATTATTGGTTTAGGTATTACATAGAAAAAATCTATCATTTAGTAATCACAAGAAGGAATTGTTTCTATCATGCTTTTATTTTAAATTAGTTTTTTACAACCGCTCCTTCAAAACATAGTGAAAACGAAGGCAAATGGATTCTGTGTGGATTCTGTGTGCCTTGTACGTTGTTTATAGTACTACAGTTATTCAATACAACAATATACAACAATTACTTTTCAAGTGCTATTTAATAATTACAAGAACGAATTAATTATGTCAGGCTGTATTTTAAATCAGTTCTTTACAACTGCTCCTTAAAAAAAATAGTCAACACGAATGCACATGGACTCAGTAGAATCCATTAACTGGTGTGCCATGTACAACAATTACTTTTCAAGTGGATAGCGGTCCTCAGCATCCGTAATAAATTAGAAGTTGGTACTTTAGTAACCCCCACTCTCGCATCCGGGAGTGTTGCTGCCTCTTTACGATGACCATGAAATTCCTGTTACAGGACAATTCACTACTTTTACTTTAGAAGGAAGGTCAGCGTTGGCAGTAATATTGATGGTTTATTGATAGCAAAATCGATTTTCAAACACGTACTGATCATCTTCAGTGCTGTGGTGTACTAATAAGACTCATAGCCACTGGTATCAAGTTATTATCAGTAACCAAAGCTAAGAAACGATCACAGTAACTCTTGATCCACTCCTTGTTGAACAGGGTATGTTGACTTGTGATCGCCAGCTTGATTTTTAACTTCTTGTATTTAAAATACGCTGCACATGCCCAGCTAGGCAAAATTTTACTGATTGGCGTCTCCATGGAGTGCTGTGTGCACAACGACCATATAACTGAAAATCGATTTTGCTATCAATAAACCATCAATATTTGAGTTATTGTGATCGTTTCTTAGCTTTAGTTACTGATATTAACTTGATACCAGTGCCTATGAG
This sequence comes from Schistocerca serialis cubense, assembly GCF_023864345.2. Lineage (NCBI taxonomy): Eukaryota > Metazoa > Arthropoda > Insecta > Orthoptera > Acrididae > Schistocerca > Schistocerca serialis. The sequence continues at coordinate 435,864,752 of NC_064642.1, read as the reverse complement.
TTCAGTTTGTACACCACAGCACTGAAGATGATCACTATGTGATTGAAAATCGATTTTGCTATCAGTAAACCATCAATATTACGGCCAACGCTGATTTCCTTCTAATTTCACGTATATGGCCGTAGTACACAAAGCACTCCATGAAGTCGCCAGTCGACAATTTATTTACGACGTTATGTGGGTTCTAGAAGGGTTGCTCTATTGAGAAATGAGCTCGTAATTATACATTAACTCACTAAATATTACAAGCCTTAAATGATAAAATATCGCAAGTTGCTATTTTTACTGAACTGTCCAAATTGTTTGATTTTTTAATACCTTATTACCCTCTTAGAGAGAGCTGTTTTAACGAACTAATGTCGCTACAAATAACTAATTTGAATCATACTTAACAAAGAGAATGTAAAAAGTTATACTTAATAATTCGAAATTGGGATGAGAGAAAATTTTAGTGACTAAGGAGAAATTATGGAGTCTGTCAGGGTTCTATTCTGGATACATTCGCGTTCCTTATATACATAAATTATTTTCAGCTTACATTCCCGAAGTGCTACTGGTCTTTTTCGCAGATGGAAGCTGTGTTGTACTAAATACTACAAGTGAGAAAGCAACAGAAGAAGTTCTTAACGAAGTTTTTCAAAGAAATATTAAGCGATTCACTGCAAGCTTACTCACCCTTAATTAAGAGTAAACATATTCTGCTCAGTTTTGTATATTAATAGGGCCATACCAATTACTGAGATAGTATACAAGGTCGGATTTTCCAAACTTCTGGGTGTACATAGTGAAAACTTGAATTGAGAAAATCCTATTACCGAGTTCCTAACGTATTTCACTTATTGTCGATCCACAATATCTTAAGGAATAATTTTCATGGGTAATTCATCACTTAAAGATATTGCCTGCTCAAAAGGAAACTATTAGACAAATACGATTTCACATGTACTCATATTGTAGGGACATCTTCAAGGAACCGGGATTTTTATCTGCACCTTCACAACATATCATTGATAAGCCACTGCTCACCGAGACGGTGGATGGCGACAGGTGGAGTTGCCGGCACTTGACGCGGCAACAAATGTATGTAAGCGGAGCAGACAGGTACGGCAGATCATACTTACGACGATATGGTCTGAAAATGCGGAAATCCATTGAGATAAGCGACTTTAACAAATGGCAGATTATTTTTACACAGAGCCTGTGAAAGAACATATTGAAAACGGCGAAAGTGGTCGAATGTTGCGGGCTACTCTAGTGACCATCTAGGGAAAGAGGTAAGGCGTGAAACTAGAACTAGGAGCTAAATGGTTGGACGTCTCGGATTCTTCACAGAACGTGATGTTCGGAGGTTTCCCAGCTCTGTAACGTAGGACAGATGGTGTTCTGCGGCATCTCTGCCGAAAGAGCACAATGTTGGTGCACGCACAAATATTTCGGAGCACACCGTTCATCGTATATTGTTAAAGATAGAGCTCCGCAGCAGACCACCCCTAAGTGTACACATGTTGACATCCTCAATTACGATTGCAGTGGACACGGGTCCATCAGGATTCGACCGTCGATCAATGGAGACGTATCGGTTCTTCGGGTGAATCACAATTTTGCTACACTAAGTCGATGGTCGTCTTCACAAACGCAGTCATCGAGTGAACGGCGGCTCCAAACGTGCAACGCACCGTGGACGAAGACTGGTCGGTTGAGTATTATTCTCCAGCGCTTGCATGTGACCTGTGATAGTAACCGAAGACATGCTGACAGCTGCGGATCACCTGCATCCTTTCATGCTTAACATCTTCCCCGACGCCGATGCCATCTTTCAGCGGTACAATTGTCTGTGTGTCAGAGCTAGAACCGTGAAGCAGTGGTTTGAGGAGCATTTTAGTGGATCCACGTTGATGTCTCGCATACAAAATTCGCTCTGTGTCGCTATCGGTTACCATCACCGCGTACACAAGTCAGCATATTAGATGTCCCCAGCGTAGACACATAATACTACGTACCTCCACAAACCTAACAACAAACTGTCAGATCCTTGATACGTAAAATCAGTGACGTATTTCGTTCCAAAGACGGGCAAACCCACTATTAAGAGGGTAGTCATAATGTTTTGGCTCATCAGTGTATATTCACTAACGAAATCTGTTGTAAATAATCCACCTCAATACGAAAGCAATTGCGAAATCCATTAACCATTACTGAAGCAATCGTAGGTTTCAAAAGAGAGACAATTTTTGATCATTTACCCAATAACATAGAAAGTCTGGCAGGTAGCAGAGCAAGTTTCAAATGTAGCCTCAGATCACTTCTTCTGGACAACTCCTTTTTATCCATAGAAGAATTTATATTTAAAAACTGATAACCTGTAAAAACAAGTTTTAAGTGTACAACTGGAAAAAATTAAAATTATTTATAGGAGAGTGTGGTATTCGTTCAAATGACAAATGGAACATTTAACTAACCAACAAGGTAATTGCTTGAGGACTAGGATGACCTATAAATACAGAGGTTCGTGTTTACTTGAATGTCACAGTAGTACTACGTTTTGCTTACCCTACACACCTTGCAAGATACTGCGAAGGAAGAACTAGATAGCTCATAGGATAAGGACCTATGTGTGGCTTACCAGCAAGTTTCTGGAATTCCCTTTCAATTATCATGAAGAAACCGATTTCTAAGGAAAGAAGGAAAATTAGGGTTTTACGTTCCGTCGACATCGAGGTCATTAGGGACGGGGTACAAACTCGCAATGCTTCAAGGATAGGGAAGGAAATCAGCTGTGCAAAGGAAATCAAGTGGCCTCTTGCCTTTGAGATGGCTTTAAAGCTGCCACTGCTCGGACCGTTGTGAATATTACTATGCTTCACTCACGATATTCTTTCGCGTGCTTGAACACTGTTGAATGTTTACCCCAGCTGGAGTTAGCAGATGCATATCTAACCTTCCTTTGAAAGTATCATCAGAAAAATATTTGTGTCTCAACAACACTTACGATTGCCTTGCGGTATTGCACAGGCACCTAGTGCAAGTCAGTGGCGTTATCCAGTTTTTCTGGCTATATTTATCACATTGTTGTTACTTGTGCAAACGCAGACATTCTTCGGAATGTTTTAATCTGAAAGACTTGGTTGTAACTCAAAGAAACGCTCTTTGATTATCAACAAAACGTGTAAATTTTATTATCAGCAAAAATTGTACAGTAACAACCGAATCTAACTTGTGAAGTGTCACGCTACGGTATACTACTTGAAAAACTACAAGCATGAATAAACAGTACAAATTTTTATAGTCTTTTCTATGAAATGTAGCTCAAATAACCAAACGTCTAAATGTTCTTTATAAAAAAGGTATCCATTTCAAATTGATTCTGAGTGTGGAAAAACATATCTACTCTAAACCAAAAATTTAAATTCCCCCCTCCCCCCCCTCTTCTTGCATCAAACGCTAGTGTTTGCTTTGGAGGCATCAAATTATAGTAGAGGCAAAGAGCAAAACTGAGATGAATCATCTTGTTGTTTAGTTCCATTAAACACTGATTTCAGCTCAAGTCAGGAACTTAAAGATTGAGAAGAAGACTGGGTTTGTTTTACGTGCAGTTTCCTAATTTTGTACTTCCATTTATAGAGTAAGATTCCGTTTCTGACTGGAAATCTCTGTTGCCACTGTTCAATCGAAGCTCATCGTTACCACACTGTAACACAGCACATTAAGACTGCAGAGATGGGAACGCTCTTTAAAACAACTTGAGTCGCTTTGTGTACTCACGTACAAAAACATTTCTCTTTCGGATTGCTAGGTAACTCTGGAAATAGACCCCGCCTGTCTATCTTCGTGTATTCCAGGAGCACGTTTCTCAGTATTGTCGATGTCGTGAGTCGTGCATTATTACGCGTTTCAGGGGCGAATTTCATCTATGAGAGACCAACTGTGCAATTACCTCTGTGTACATTAAATGTTCTTCCAACTGCACATTGTAACTTAATTTCACAAGTATTCCAGCTTATCACCTTCTTTAACAATGCCCAAATATTATCAGAAGCCTCTGTGTATCAAAGAGACGCAGGCAACGATTTTTATTAAACTACTTGTCCAGATCTCTAGACGTTAGTCTTTCCTGAAATTTATTACGTATATTCGTCAGTATAAATATTTACGAATTTCATCGTTGTTAAAAAATGATACAGACAAAAATATGTTAATTGGACAGAGAAGAGGATATTGAGAAACTTCTGGAACTCTTATTGAGTGACTACTTTACATAGGAAGACATTGATAGCCGTGAATGTGAAGAATGTCACACAGGCGTTTCTACGATGATCGAGGACAGGGAGGAGAAATCCGATATGAACAGAGTAGCAAGAAATACATTTCGTGGTCTCATCGAGGCTATGAGAGTCTACAGTTTTATAAAGTTCTGTGCAAAGAGGACAGACAAATCATAAAATCTTGGTTGTGAATAAAATCACCCTACACCTCATCAAAAATAAAGAATCGCACAAAATTGGCTTACACTGCTGCTATGTGGGAAAGGGTAGTGAAAAATATGAATAAAATATACGATGTCTGGTGTCGCAAACAGATCAGGCAGGTTGCTTTTACTGAGAGAAAGGACTTTGTAGCGTTATTTGACGTACGTGGATTGTAGAAAGCAAGGTGAATGAATCTCGAATAAATATGGAATACGACGGCATTCGAACTGAAATGCTTCGTCCAGATATAGAATTAAAACAGGTTTAGATCTCTTCGTTCAAGTCTAATGACAGAAAAGTAAGGTCCTTAACAAACAAAACTAATCACCTTCTGGCAGTCAGAGGTTGCTTTAAATGTTTAATAACGAACTGTAATAAATGACATCAAAATAGTGAAACATTAGAACTAACGTAAACTGTAACGCTTATGTGGCCAGTGCTGCTTTGTGCGATATATTCTTTCAAATCCTACCAAGTGTAGGGTAAAAATATTCGCTGTAGTTTATTACAAAATGTGTTAAAGAAATAATTTGAAAATTGGTGCGGTTAAACATGCCTGACGATCCTTAGCAAGTAAGTGAAAAGTACTGATATGAACTATGCCATCCTGCATTCCAGATTACATTTTTATGGTGCGATTGACGTTGAAGAAGGGAATTAAATGGAACTTGAAAGTTTCTCATTTTACAATGAAAATAAAATTTGATATAGTAGGGAATATGTGGTCTCCCTGTATTGCCTTATGAAATACAAAATGATCATTGGATTCCATTCAGCACTGAACGTCGAAGAAGTAAATAAGAGTATTATATGTTTCATGTATATTTCCTTTGAGGTGTATTAAACGCATTTTCCACTTGCAGAATGGGAGAATCTGAAATCCATGTTGCTCTTTGTCTCTGTCATCTACACATGGTGAACTTCTAGGGGTGAATGAGCAAAGGAGGAGTAATGACAAAAGTGAAACCAAACAAAATGTTACAATCACGAGGAAGAGATGTAAACAATGTAAGAAAAACAAAACAAATGAAATCGAAATACACTCCTGGAAATTGAAATAAGAACACCGTGAATTCATTGTCGCAGGAAGGGGAAACTTTATTGGCACATTCCTGGGGTCAGATACATCACATGATCACACTGACAGAACCACAGGCACATAGACACAGGCAACAGAGCATACACAATGTCGGCACTAGTACAGTGTATATCCACCTTTCGCAGCAATGCAGGCTGCTATTCTCCCATGGAGACGATCGTAGAGATACTGGATGCAGTCCTGTGGAACGGCTTGCCATGCCATTTCCACCTGGCGCCTCAGTTGGACCAGCGTTCGTGCTGGACGTGCAGACCGCGTGAGACGACGCTTCATCCAGTCCCAAACATGCTCAATGGGGGACAGATCCGGAGATCTTGCTGGCCAGGGTAGTTGACTTACACCTTGTAGAGCACGTTGGGTGGCACGGGATACATGCGGACGTGCATTGTCCTGTTGGAACAGCAAGTTCCCTTGCCGGTCTAGGAATGGTAGAACGATGGGTTCGATGACGGTTTGGATGTACCGTGCACTATTCAGTGTCCCCTCGACGATCACCAGTGGTGTACGGCCAGTGTGGGAGATCGCTCCCCACACCATGATGCCGGGTGTTGGCCCTGTGTGCCTCGGTCGTATGCAGTCCTGATTGTGGCGCTCACCTGCACGGCGCCAAACACGCATACGACCATCATTGGCACCAAGGCAGAAGCGACTCTCATCGCTGAAGACGACACGTCTCCATTCGTCCCTCCATTCACGCCTGTCGCGACACCACTGGAGGCGGGCTGCACGATGTTGGGGCGTGAGCGGAAGACGGCCTAACGGTGTGCGGGACCGTAGCCCAGCTTCGTGGAGACGGTTGCGAATGGTCCTCGCCGATACCCCAGGAGCAACAGTGTCCCTAATTTGCTGGGAAGTGGCGGTGCGGTCCCCTACGGCACTGCGTAGGATCCTACGGTCTTGGCGTGCATCCGTGCGTCGCTGCGGTCCGGTCCCAGGTCGACGGGCACGTGCACCTTCCGCCGACCACTGGCGACAACATCGATGTACTGTGGAGACCTCACGCCCCACGTGTTGAGCAATTCGGCGGTACGTCCACCCGGCCTCCCGCATGCCCACTATACGCCCTCGCTCAAAGTCCGTCAACTGCACATACGGTTCACGTCCACGCTGTCGCGGCATGCTGCCAGTGTTAAAGACTGCGATGGAGCTCCGTATGCCACGGCAAACTGGCTGACACTGACGGCGGCGGTGCACAAATGCTGCGCAGCTAGCGCCATTCGACGGCCAACACCGCGGTTCCTGGTGTGTCCGCTGTGCCGTGCGTGTGATCATTGCTTGTACAGCCCTCTCGCAGTGTCCGGAGCAAGTATGGTGGGTCTGACACACCGGTGTCAATGTGTTCTTTTTTCCATTTCCAGGAGTGTATATCTATTTGGTTCATGTAGTGCGTACCCCTGTCTCCAATAACACACTTTCACCTAAAAAAGGAACTGTAAGAACATATCAACTGCTTCAGGGAAGATGTACGATCCTTCACCTCTTAACTTCTTGTATGCTTAAAACTCCTATTATAACCACTGCTACAGTCAGTTACAACAGTTATTATCGTTTAGGGGTTCCTGTTTGCTTTACTGTGTGAAAGAGAACTAATTAAATTTGTCTTATTGTGTCCAAGACTACCTTCATTCGTAATTTGATTTTATACAAGGAGAAATAAAAAGTACATCCAAGAGATAGGTGGGCAGGATCAACGACTAACTCAGTGTTAAGTGCCTGCTCCTGTCATATACAATGTAAGTCCCATGTCTGCTTCTAATTGCCAATGCACTAATGTGTTTACTAGTATACACGGGTGAAGGTTTTAATAGACACGGAGTAGTCTATCTGCAGATCGATATTGAATTCTGTCATACACTGTAAGAACCTCCACTTGAAGAGAGGCTAATCACAATCAGTCGGCTACGGATTGAGTTTTGAGTTCGTAAATAGAATATTTTAATAACAAAAATGGAGGAAAGGATATATCTCCTTACAGATATCCTGTATCAGTTTTGTTTTCGTTACCTTAAAAGCATAGACTTTTTCAATAAAGTAACTGCCGGCTACTTGTTCAGATGTAAACAACCTAAGATTGACTGACGGCTGTCGAGAAATTAGTGCTGACATTTAGCATACGGCGTAGGTAGTCAGCGTTCGATTTTTCCTTGTAACCAGTCTTCTTACTGGTTTGCTGCAGCTATCCACTAATTCCTCCCCCAGGGGAAGAAGGGGACCTTTTAACAGACGTAATAATAATTTTCATACTGTACGTGTGATTCATCTCCAGTTTTCATATTCTTTTAATAAATATAGAGGGTGATTCAGTGATAATGTGACATACTTTCAGATATGATGGAGAAGGGTAAATGCTTCAGTTTGAGGTAAGGGATCCTGTTCCAGAAATGACCAAGACGAAAGTTAGAAGCGAATATTGTTCTGATATCTCTGTAACTAGACCTATTCTACTGAATGCTCTTTGCTTTCCATATTTAGAGACCACAGAAGCAAAAAAAGCAAAAAAATGTCTATTAAACGTGGGCTCTGAAGTTGTGAGCTCCATGAAACATATCTCTTCTAGTGAGAAAGTTCTCACAGCTCTTGAGATATGTGGTTTCGAGCCCATGATTATTAGACAATTTTTTCTTTCTTTGTGCATACTACATCCTCCAAAACTGGGGAAAGCAGAAAGCTTGCAGTGCAAGAGGTCCACTGTCAGTCGCATGAGAAAGATTTTCGCTTGTAACTTCCGATTCGGACATTTCAGGGTCAGGGCTACTTACCTCTGACAGCTTCATTTATCATTTGCAACAGCATCCACATATGTCGCTGAATGTACCTTCAAAATATACTCGTATCATTTTACAAGACGTAGTTCAGGACATATGATGCTAAATACTGAGAGGCGTGCTAAGTTACTTGTTTACTACGCACTACCTCCACTCACAAAACATTTCGGAGACAAATGGTTCAAATGGCTCTGAGCACTATGGAACACAACATCTGAGGTCATCATTCCCTTAGAACTACTTAAACCTAACTAACCTAAGGACATCACACACATCCATGCCCAAGGCAGGATTCGAACCAGCGACCGTAGCGGTCGCGCGGTTCCTGACTGAAGCGCCTAGAACCGATTTAGCAGACAGTACACACGTGTATTGCTGGATGTACCACTAAAATTATATAGTTCAGGAGATACGTTGTTATGAACACTGAGCTGAGTGAAAGTGCAATTGGAAGACGAAGTGACGACGAACCAATGCTCATAATTAAATGGCCAAAGCGTTCAAGTAAGAGATTAAGAGGGTAAATTAATGCATCTTTTGCGATGAAAGACGGGCTACTCACACAACGTATGAAACAAAGCTTTCATAAAAAATACAAGATACAGGTGAAATACGTCAACAAATACGTGTGAGATACGTGAAACATACTTGCAATATATTTGACATATGAGCACGCGGCCAAAGTCAAGAGTAGATGCTCATCCCAAACATATGGAACGATTTTAACCAAATTTGGTACACATATTACTTACGAAGTGGAAAGAAATAGTGTGAGGTTAAGAACCACCAGCGTCCTATTGTGTGAGGATGATAACCTGGAGAGAGAAGCGGAATGAGGAGATGGACAGAGCGAGGGGAGGAGGAATCGATCAGAGAGAGGGGAGTGGAAGGGATGCACATAGAAAGGAAAGAGGAAATGGCGGAGAGAGATTGGGGAAGTAAGAGAGGGACAGAGGGGGAAGAGAAGGAGGAGGAGGAGGAGGACGAGGAAGAGGAAGAACAGACAACGAGGTCATTACAGACGGAGCATGAGGTTAAGGAGGATGGAGGAATGGCAGTGCCCTTTCAAAGAAACCATCCCGACATTTGCCTTAAGCGATTGAGGGAAATCACGGGGAAACTAAATCAGGATGGCCGGACGCGGGTTTGAAACGTCGTGCTGCCAAATGCGAGTCTAGTGTGCTAACTACTGCGCTTTTCCCCCCTCGATGTGAGAAAGAGGTAAAAGCAGGGGTGAACAGAGGGAGGGGTAGAGGAAATGACAGAGAAAGGGAAGAGGAGGAGATGAACAGGGAGGGGGAGGAGGAGATGGATTGAGGAAGGAGAATGGAGCAGAATAACGGGTAGGAGAAGATGGACAGGGCGAGGGGGAAGAAGAGGATGGACACAGAGAAGAGGAGGAGGCGATGGGAGAGGGAAGGATTGACAAACGGGAGAATGAGCAGACAGACAGATGGAGCAGGTAGGAGCAGATGGATAGAGAGAGGGTGGGAGGAGATGGACGGAGAGGGGGGCAGGAGGAAATGGAGAGTGGGTTTATTTGGGAGGTGAAATGAGAGAAGGGGTTGGAGAAGATGGACAGAGAGAGGTGAAAGAGGAGATTGGAATATTTTCGTACCTGTGTAAGGCCGGGTACTCAGCTAGTATATACTGTAATATAAACGCGCCTATCAGTTAGCTGAGTAAATGTTAGTGGTAAGGGTCGAATAAATAAATGAACTTTAATCGACATGTAAGGACTGTGAGGCAAAGCACGTGAAAAGCAACAACGAAGGCCGCAGCTGGAAGAAGCACGTACTCACCGATGACGGCGAGATGAACGCGGAAGTTCCTGGAGGGCGAGCGCCGGAAGTCGACGCGGCAGCGGTAGAGAGCGTCGTCGCGGCGCTGCACGTCACGGATGGTGAGCGCCGCGACGCCGGAGGCCCAGGGCGTCGCCACAGGGCTGGGCGCGTCGAAGCTGGCGCGGTCTCCCAGCACGCGCCGCTCCTGCCAGTGCAGCGACGGCAGCTGCAGCTTGCCGCGCACGTCGTAGCTGCGCGGCAGACACACGTACAGGGCAGCTTTAGTTTCCTTGGTGAAAGAGAGGTTCATCAGTTCATGAAAGAATTTTTACTGCTTCAGCCACTAATATTTACTAGCATGTTACGTTTCGGCAACATTCTGCCATCATCAGATGCACTACAGTTAAATGCACATTAACCTGAAGTGAGGTGAGGATTATTTGCTGGGTGTGCCAGTGAGGTTCTGTACCGATTCTTATCGCTGTTGTAAAGGATTCATTTATTTGCTTATCTCACCTCAGCTAACTGTAACGCAACATGTTGCCGTCAGTTGTCGCGCTAATAAAGTTTATTAGAAATTGACTGAAGCAGTAGAAAAAATTTCTTAAATTTATAACACAGCCTCTGTCCTCAAACAGTTCAATACAACATGTATAAAGCAAAGTTAAATATTCATCAATAACTCAAGTTGCAACTCCAGGGAGGATTACTAGAGCCATCTCTGGCGGCAACACTGTGCATTACGGACTTCTTTGTGTGAAGGTTTCCTCTAAAATGGCGCCCATTTGAGATCTTCAAGCTTCTCCGCAACACCATAGAAACATCTGAGTCGACCAGATAAAACGCCAGCAGCTAATTCTGAGCCCTTCCCTCTAATCAGTTCTTAGAAACTCCCACACAGTATGGCGGTTCTGGAAAATAGATCGCACAGTACCCTTTTGTGGTGTCTTCTTAGAAGACGAGCCGCACTCTCCCAGAATTTCCATTTGTGCTCAGTATAACAGGTCTACTCCAGTTCACATCCGTTTCCCCAGTTAACCCTCTATACATTCCAAGCTTTTTCCTCATGCATCACAGCGGAATACCACAGTTTTATTTCGTCTGTGCTCTCAATGAACATTTAATGCTTTGCACTGCAGCTAGAGAAACTATTCCCTAGCAAAACTCGGAACTTTCTATAGGTAACCAGAAGCGGCATTTCACAGTAATCAACAGAATCACCATGAAATAATATTTCCAAGTACATAGATCGTTAATAGCCGTATCTAATTTTTCTGGGACACAGACAGTGACACTATCATTCTCATGAGTACTCGGCCACAGCGTTTGTTGACATTTGTGAGGTCTATTTCAGACAAGTGCCTACCTGGAACGATAGTCAGAAGCGAGGAGTTAGGCTCGTTTTGAAATTAACCTGGTAGAATATTTGCACACTGTACCCGCTGTACAGAGTTCTCGATTCAACATTTATCAGATCCGAAAACTTATACAGAATATGTTGGCACGTTAGGAGGAGGAGTGGACTTAAATGTTCACCTTTTTATCATATAATAGCCATGGATTGCTGTGTGAGTTTCTTGGACTCATTTTCGAAATAACCCTCAACGTGTTGTAAATGTTTTGTCTTTCGTTTCTTTCATCGAATGGTTGTCATGAAATCAGGAAATATACCACTTGCTTCCATAGCTAATTCTTGAACTATGGCACGGAACGTGCACCTTTAAATGGTTTCTTTTAATGGAAGCCCTATTTCACACGGAGCGTGAACTGCCGCATCTTTCATTGCATACAATGCATTAATCTAACTCCTTATTCTGTTAATGGAACGCTTTGGCCATTCAGCTATCAGCATTACATCGTCTTCACTTCTATGCCACGTGATTCCAGATTTATACGCTCTGCAGTTACGGCGAAAGAAGCCGGCAAAACCCCTGCCACGTTATTAAAGACTTAAAATCCTGCTCTCGCCAGAAGGGTTTTTAAGAATTCCAGACAGCTGTGAAATTTCAAATAAAATTGTTATAATTAACAGCGCGATTGTCAGGGATAGACTTCATTTGGAATATTGTAGGGATACTTTCATGGAATGTGTTAACATATCCTTAGCAGTAGTGGGTGCTTTTGAATCGTTTGATACTGCACAGATGTCGCGATCTTAGAATCCAGTTACTTAAAAGTATACTGGAATTACCACTTACCAACAAGTATACGTAATTGATATTTCCCAAATAAATTGGCAGTTAAATACGTAAAAATATTTAACTGTGAAACTAAAATATGAAGAGGTGTTAAGAAAATGAGAAAAGTAACCTGTGAGCTATGCGATAAATTGGAAGAGGTTGTAACACAAAAGTCTGGAATTAAATGTTTTTATTTATTTTCATTTATTTCCTGGCACTGAATTTGGACTTGTTGTCTATGTACCACAGAAAGTCGTTTTACTTCTGTTATTAAAGTGATTGCGCATGTATTCTGCTCAACGTAATAGCAATATTATCCTGCTATGTTAGATTATAGTGTAGCTGCGTTTCTAATTGTAATATGTTAGTGTGTCAGTATATTACGAATAAGTTAGAAATACACGATAAGCTAAACTAAGATTAATACAGAGTGGTGAGACAGAGTCTGAAAATATTCGTTTCGCAAACAAAAGAAGCCGCCCTTTTTTTTTTTTTTTTTTTTTTTTGCAATGTATTTATCCGTTCCAGACGCTCTTCGCTTTTACTTCAGGACGTCTTCAGTGGAATCTCGAATGAGACAGTTTTTGTTTTGGTATGCAAAATAAGTAGATTATTAAACAATTTATGTCTTATTTTTTGCGTAAGTGATTACATATAGTTATTCACGTTTTTCCAATTATCTGCGTGTCCTCTCATCTGGTCACGTGCTGGAAGTCGCATTACAACTTCAATTATAAAACGTAACCACATTTTCATGTTAAGGACTTTTTTATTCACAATTTTCATATTCTTTGAATAATTGCTGTGGATTACTGTTATTCTTCTGTCAGTTGGGATTATGTTTCATGAGAAAAGTAATAGTTTGACCTCCTGCTTGTGACTAGATGAGAGGAAACGCAAATACGAGCCAAAAATTCGAATAACTGTAAGTAATCTCTTACCTACATAAAAATATGACATGACTCGTTTTATACTCAACAAACACCCAATATCAAAACAAGACTATTTCATTCTAGATTCCACTGAAGACGCCTTAAAGCAAAGGGCGAAATGTCTTTGAAACAAATTAAATACATTATAGCAAGAAAATTCGGTTTTCTTTGCAGAACGTGTATTCCTGTGCTTACTGCAAACACCCTTGACTGTCAGGAAAAGTTGCAAAGGTGTTGCAGGGGAGGTAGCTCTCAGAAATAATCATTAAGAAAAAATTTTATACGTTGCTTCATGTCCTTGTTATTTAGAATTGTAGTTAGCTAATATAGTCGTTCTGCGCGCAAATTCCAGGACTGGCACGTGCTAAAATGCGGTAATGCACAGATGTGTGTTGGTCTGTGAGGATCACTTGTTCGAATATGTGTGAATTCCTAAGCGACCAAACTGTTTAGATCGGTCCCTAGAATTACTCACTACTTAAACTAACTTAAATTGACTTATGCTAAAAACAAGACAGACACCCATGCCCGAGGGAGGATTCGAAACTCCGGCGGGCTGGGCTGCGCAGTCCGTGACATGACGCCTCAAACCACGCGGCCACTCCACGCGGTACTTGATCAAATGCTCGTTACCAGTTAAAATATGCCTTTTTCTGAAGAGACAAATAAAAGCTAGCTTACAAAAAGCTCAATTTGTCCGGGCTGTTTGGCTAAGTTCAACGCTAAATAATTCGGAAGCGGCGCAAAGTATAGACTTTCTCTTAACAATTATTTCTGACCACAACGTGCCCTGCAACACACTTACAAGTTTTTCACACTGTATCTGACAGCCCTATATATAGTTGAATCGTCTATGCTGAGATTTATGATTACGACATTAGAAAAACTCTTTTATTACTGTTATACCACATTTATATCACCCCCGTACTCGAGGGTCGTGAAGAAGCAAAGAGATGTTACTACACCTCTCACTGAATATCAGCCTCTAGCAGGGTGATATGGTTCAGATCTCCAACTATTAGTGCATGTTGTGCTCTTTCATTCAACTGCGAGTCTATCAGAAGAGAATATGAACATATCTTCTTTCCTCATAGCTCTCCTCTTCACTGCCACTTCGCCTCGAGATTCTTCCTTTTGTGGCACTGGTTTCTATTTCCTTAGACTTCGGAGTCAGAATACCTGGAGTAAACCTTCGGCATATCTCCTCGACTATCACGAGTCCATGCCTGAGACGACCCAGACAGTATATTTCGCTTTACGTCTTATGGCCCTATTACTACGAGATCTACATAGTGTCAGCGCTGGATGTGTCACGTTCTTGCTGAATCAAGCAATCGAATTTTCTGCCGCAGTCGCACATCGCCGGCCTCGGAATATTATGTGGCGTCCTAGGAGTGATGTACGCCCGCAGTTAGTTTTGCAAGTGAATACATGCTAGAGCATGTCTCTCTGGATTTCAGTATTTACTACGTCTACATTACTCGGACGACACATCTGTAACGTTACCATTATCTGTCCTACAATGAAGAGTGACATGCCCTAGGGTTCCAATGTCACAACACGCTTAGCTATCATCTTCTCCACACTTAAAGCACTCAAAAGGAGCAGTAGGATCCATCCTCGAGATGAAGTAGACAAGACCTTTATTGAGAACTAAGTTGTTCGTTCTGCTGTGTCCTATTGCCAGTAATGCACTTGTACAAATTTGTTGCAACTCTTTGTTTACTGATATCGGTACTGTATTTCTACTGTTCAGCAAGTCACAACTTATTACCCGCATTTTTATTACGTTTCCTCCTCATAGCCAATAAATGGTTCCCCTCCTTTGGATCTCAAAGACTTGGGATACAGTTCTAGGATTTCTAATAGGGTCTCCATTTGAGTTGCCTTTAATACATTAGTGTGTTACAAAAGTATTCCCCTCTGCATTCTTCCGAAGATTTTCAACACTCTCCCTACCTCCGTTTGTGTGCCCAGACACTGGCTCTGAACCAACTACAGCTGTCAAGATAGCTTCATTATACGTTCCCACTACGTCATACGGTATTATGCACTGGACAATGGCGATACTAGCAATCTCGTTCATAATTCCTTTTGCTCAGTGGGACACTGCCTTTAGGTGGTCATAAGGAGTCTGTCTTTCATCTAGATTCTGACCGAGATACCGACACACCAACTGTTACTTGGAGGGTTATTTGTTTAGTCTAATGGTCAAATTCTGTGTGACAGACAATCTACCTTTCATGTATGTTGTTTTACTTACTGCCACCTGCAAAATGTCGTCCAAGTGCCATCTCTGCACTATAGCCGAAGTTTCATTACATTTATTTTTCATCTATGGTCTGCAATCTCCTGATACAATAACCAGCAGCTCGTCTGCATATAGCGCAACTCCACTAACTTGCCGACTTCTTTCCAGCAGTCCAAGAGGACGCTCTATGTCCCAAAAATAGACCACACATGGAAGCCTGTGACTCTCCTTCGCGATATCTTTTTGTAATACACTTGAGTGCTCCATTCTACTTTCCGATTTTAGCAGTAATTTACCAGTCTCAAATAAATACACACTCCAAGACAAAAAAAGGACGTAAATCGGTAGACGTGACGTATATGTACAGAAAAACAAACCTTTTCAGTTTCAGAAAAACTGGAATATTTATTCAAGAGAGAGCATTTCACATACTGAGCAAGTTAATAACGCATAGATCCACCTCTGGTACTGATGCAAACAGTTATTCGGCTTGGCATTGATTGACAAAGTTCTTGTATGTCCTCTTGAGGGATATCGTGCCAGATTCTGTCCAACAGGTGCGTTGGATCATCCAAACCTCGATATCGTTGGAGGATCCTGCCTATAATGCTCCGAATATTCTCGTTCGGGGAGAGAGCAGGTGACACTATAAGCCAAGGTAGAGTTTGGCTAGCACGAAGACAACCAGTAGAAACTCTTGCTCTGTGTGGGTGGGCATTATCTTTCTGAATTATAAACGTATGATGGGTTGGGATGGAGGGCAACAAAACAGGCCGTAGGCCGTCGTTGACATACCGCTGTGCTGTGAGTGTGCCACAGATGACAACCAAAGTCTTCCTGATATGAGAAGAAATTGCGTCCCTGACCATCAGTCCTGGTTGTCGGGCCGTATGGCTGTCGACAGTCAGGTAGGAACCCCACCGCTCTCTTCGGCCTGGAGTCTCACTGACTGAAATGGAATCGTTAAAATTCATGAAGAAACCTTCAGCTGTCATTTGCTTTGCACAATTCGCTACTAGTTACGGTCAATGATCATAATCAAACTTTTCTGGAAAACGGCATGGAAGTTATACCATAATTAATACAATGTGCGTTACTAACTGTCGAAGTGGACCTGTTCCTCGACGAAAATTATCGTACACAGGTATTGTCTTAAAAGAGCCAATTACTTTTGTTTAAATGAAGGTATAACTTTCCTCCCGTTTATGCCAACTAAGTTTCATAATGGTCAATGACCAAGATTAGTTGCGAATTGTGCAAAATAAATGACAGGTGAAAGTTTCCCCAAGAATTTTAACAATTATTTAGCGGCTGAATACCCCCGCTCTGCTTCGAACTGACGCCCGATGACCGGCGGATGCGTGTCTGGAGAGGTCCCAGTCACAGTGGATTAGAGACCTCACTGTCGACTGCAATAAGGCCCGATAAGCAGGTGTGGCGGTCTAGATTTCATTTCGTAGCAGAACAACTTTCGTTGTCTTCAGCGGCACCCTCACGCCCCGCTTTATTGCTTTTCATGGCAAGCCATCCAGGACTTATATTTCAGAAAAGTAATGACCACCTGCTCACTGCAATTGTTTCTACTGCTTGTCTTCGTACTTGCCAAGTCATACCTTAAATAACATGAATACTGACAGCCGTCACTTAACTATTTTATTTGGTTATCAGTTTCGTTGCCTCATTGGTACCATCTTCAGGCCCCTGTACAAAAAGATATGTTATCTAAACGTCTGTGCTGTTATATTGATCTATAACTTCAACTGGTTTCCGTAGATTTGTAGAACTACTCTGTATGTGTGGAGAGTCCAACTCTGTAGAGAAGTTTTGGAAATCTACGTAAGCCAGTTGACGTTATTGATCCATATAATACCACAGACGTATAGATGGCTTCTCTAGGCTGAAGATAGTGCTAATGAGGCACCGTAACAGGGAACCAAATAAAATAATTAATAAAGTTACGGCTTTCACTATTTTCTTCTTCAAGTGTTGCTATGAGATATGAGGTTGTATTTTGCCGCATTTGTAAAAATTTCAGATTCTTCCATTTTAGTACTGTAGAGTGTACTAAAACTATTTGAAATATATTGCTAATTCTTCAGGTACAGAATTTTATGGTGAGCAAAATGCTACAAATTCTTATAACTCTTTATGTAACATGCGGATGTTTAAGTCATTTTCGTCGGTGGTGCACTACCTTTCATCTTGAAGCAGAAAAAGGTCTTTTACCATGTGACACTTCCAACTGAACTTAGTTTCTTATTGTTCTTAACAAAATTGGTGTTTCTTTCCATCAGCTATTGTTAAAAAGGTATAACTGGTATTTGGTGATACTTCAGCTTAATTTCATTTCACTTAGTGTTTATTGGTGCGTAGAGCAGTACCAGTGTAACAGACAGAAGATTAAATACAGTAATTTTAAGATACAGTACTGATAAGATTTTGTCGATTCCAAAGACTTAAAATTCAGTCAAATATTTATTCCTGGGTACATGAGGATGTTGTACCTTGGAACATGTTTTCATATTTGGAAAAAATCTTAATTTTCTGGAGTAGTTAAAAAGTTAAAGTCGTCTTAAAAAACAGGGTATGAAGATACATTCAGCTTATAGAGACAAAAATCTGGATATTATACCAAAGCAGGACACACTCCCTTGCTGCTACTGGTGACACATTGTACGGACTGTTAATCGGCCTCTTAAGTAGCCACTGTTGTTGGCTTTATTCTTCTTCATCGTCCACTGGTAACAGAAGGCTTAGAAATTCGGCAGAGTCCTGTACCAGCTCCTTGACATTACCAGTGACAACAGAATTTCTTCTGTTATTTTGAAAGGCGCTGCCTACGAATTCATATCCAAACTTTTCGTGGCAACACCTTTAGCCATTAATACTATTGTTACTACGTGCTCCTCATGTTCATAACTGTAATATCCCTTTTCAAAATAGCAATAGCCTGTTGCTACTTCTGGGGCTTATGGAGGTGATCCCACAGAGTTACCACGTTCTTGGATGCATACTTTATTCAACCCTAGTGCTTTCCATACTTCTCTCATGACAACTATGCTCTGCATGGTGTTTATTTGCTTAGCCATTATCATTTTGCTCTCCATCATAGGCAACCTTTGGGGAACGGTTAGTTTGAATTTCATAGCGGAATTTGTGACAATATTTGCAGGAAGTGAAGTAAATCCACAGGGATAAACAAATTTGCATAAAAATCGCTGTACTGCATAGCCACAGCCGGCTGGAGTGGCCGTGCGGTTCTAGGCGCTACAGTCTGGGCCCCGCGCGACCGCTACGCTCGCAGGTTCGAATCCTGCTTCGGGCGTGGATGAATGTGATGTCCTTAGGTTAGTTAGGTTTAAGTAGTTCTAAGTTCTAGAGGACTGATGAACTCAGAAAATAAGTCCCATAGTGCTCAGAGCCATTTGAACCATTTTTTTGTATAACCACATCATACTAACTGCAAGACAGTGAAGTACCAAAAATAAATTTAATTAACTGTATCAAATGCATAACAAGTCTATTCAATACATTCTGCCATACGTGATTTATGTTGTCAGACCTCAAATCCTCAAAAAAAATTGAGTAACAAAGGCATGAAAGATTAATAGCTGCCAGAAATTTGGACAGATAATCACAGAACACTGTGTAAATAGTGTGGCTGCGAATGTGTCGAAATATCTTTATGTCAGTTGTGCCTTACTATGAGTAGCGTTTACAAAATATGACATTTCGATACAAGTACGTTCAAATTAGTTCTCTTTAAGTAGTTGATATAAGGATTAGTATTATAAGATCGTATAGCACGAAATTTCCCAGCTTTCTTCGAACTTGGTCATTGTAACCATCTCATTGGAAAGTAACGAAGACCAAGTGTAGCGTAGGTGTGGAAATCGTATTTCAGATGATTATTCAACGCGTCCTTAAATTTTTAGCGGCAGAGCATCTAATGTGGACGTACAGGGACTATTATGTATCTTTGAAATTCTCTCTTTGCATTTTGAGACCGCTCGACTTAGAAGTTACGAACAGTCGTAATTTGGGAGTAGCCATGGAGTGAGCATGTACCAGCATGGTTCTGCGGCATAATCCAATTGAGGAATTCTTGCATTGAGGTGTGGTTTCTTGGAAGTGGATGTTTCACTATACTAGGATGATGGGCACAATTCATACGGTCGTTATTGGAACTGGCTTTTATGACGGTGAGATTATAGCCTGATATGCCATACTTAAGGAAAAATGTAAAATGGTTCAAAAGGCTCTAAGCACAATGGAACTTAACATCTTAACATGTGGTCATCAGTCCCCTAGACTTAGAACGAGTTAAACCTAACTAACCTAAGGACATCACACACATCCATGCCCGAGGCAGGATTCGAACCTGCGACCGTAGCAACAGCGTGGTTCCAGACTGAAGAGCCTAGAACCACTCGGCCACAGCTGCCGGCGAAAAATGTAAAATAGCTCTATGAAACTTAGAACAAACATAGAAACAGATGGTACAGAGTAGTAAAGAAGGTACCTGAAAGATATAAGAAATGAGACGAATTGACACTTTTATTCAAAGAGAATAATTACGCTCAAGTCACAACGATATTTGATGCTCCACTGGGCATTACGAAAGGCGGGACATGTTCCTGTACACTTCACTTCTCGATAAATGACGGTACGTCAATCATTGTCGAACGTGATCGATTTGGTTGGCGAAGTAATGGTGTGGAGAAGCATAATGCTGCACAGGCGCACGGGCCTCCAAAATTTTGCAACACAGTACACTCACCACTCAACATTATTGTGACACTGCAACCTTCTCCATGCGTGTCTTTTCAGTGGTGCGTTCGACCCTGCCTTCATTTTCGTGGTTGACAATGAGCGATCGCTTCGAACTGCGTGGTTGGAGGAACTCTCGAAACGAGAGAATGCTGGCGATTGGACTGGACAACCCTTTCGGCCACACGTGTGGCATGCGTTGGGGAAACGCATTGCAACACGTCTAGATACACCAATGACCATCCAGCAGCTGTAGACCACGCTGGTCGAGCAACGGATCGACCTACCACAGGAACTCCTAACCAACCTTTTGGCCATCGTGGGCGCCCATTAGTGAGCGTGCATCGCCGTCCGTGGTGATGGCACGCCCTGCTAAAAACCCTGTCACAAATACGTATTGTCAAGGTGTCCATCACAAGTCGTAGTGATTCCAGTGCAATTATTGTCTTCCAATGTAAGTTTTATTTCTGTTCACCTCATTGTGTATGTCTTTCAATCACCTTCTGTACAGCCTGTAACAGCTCTCTCTTCGTATGGTCCACGTTTTATCGAGCTATATCTCTGGGCAGTGACACATCAGGCGTATGTCACCTTCGTCTTTAAGCTTTGCGCACCAGTGTAGTATTAAGGTGTGCCATAATAATAAGCCCAAATTCATAATTTATATGTCAGTGGGCTATAAAGTAATATCTCATAATATTTTCCTAAGGTACGTCGCCGGAACTACGATAGGCTATCGCGCACGTATCATGGTAATATTGTTGTTGTCTTCAGTCCTGAGACTGGTTTGATGCAGCTCTCCATGCTACTCTATCCTGTGCAAGCTTCTTCATCTCCCAGTACCGACTGCAACCTACATCCTTCTGAATCGGCTTAGTGTATTCATCTCTTGGTCTCCCTCTACGATTTTTACCCTCCACGCTGCCCTCCAATGTTAAATTTGTGATCCCTTGATGCCCCAAAACATGTCCTACCAACCGATCCTTTCTTCTAGTCAAGTTGTGCCACAAACTTCTCTTCTCCCCAATCCTATTCAATACCTTCTCATTAGTTACGTGATCTACCCACCTTATCTTCAGCATTCTTCTGTAGCACCATATTTCGAAAGCTTCCATTCTCTTCTTGTCCAAACTAGTTATCGTCCATGTTTCACTTCCATACATGGCTACACTCCATACAAATACTTTCAGAAACGACTACCTTACACTTAAATCTATACTCGATGTTAACAAGTTTCTTCAGAAACGATTTCCTTGCCATTGCCAGTCTACATTTGATATCCTCTCTACTTCGACCATCATCAGTTATTTTACTCCCTTAACAGCAAAACTCCTTTACTACTTTAAGTGTCTCATTTCCTAATTTAATTCCCTCAGCATCACCCGATTTAATTTGACTACATTCCATTATCCTCGTTTTGCTTTTGTTGATGTTCATCTTATATCCTCCTTTCAAGACACTGTCCATTCCGTTCAACTGCTCTTCCAAGTCCTTTGCTGTCTCTGACAGAATTACAATGTCATCGGCGAACCTCAAAGTTTTTACTTCTTTTCCATGAATTTTAATACCTACACCGAAATTTTCTTTTGTTTCCTTTACTGCTCGCTCAATATACAGATTGAATAACATCGGGGAGAGGCTACAACCCTGTCTCACTCCTTTCCCAACCTCTGCTTCCCTTTCATGCCCCTCGACTCTTATAACTGCCATCTGGTTTCTGTACAAATTGTAAATAGCCTTTCGCTCCCTGTATTTTACCCCTGCTACTTTAAGAATTTGAAAGAGAGTATTCCAGTTAACATTGTCAAAAGCTTTCTCTAAGTCTACAAATGCTAGAAACGTAGGTTTGCCTTTTCTTAATCTAGCTTCTAAGATAAGTCGTAAGGTTAGTATTGCCTCACGTGTTCCAACATTTCTACGGAATCCAAACTGACCTTCCCCGAGGTCCGTTCCTACCAGTTTTCCATTCGTCTGTAAAGAATTCGCGTTAGTATTTTGCAGCTGTGACTTATTAAACTGATAGTTCGGTAATTTTCACATCTGTCAACACCTGCTTTCTTTGGGATTGGAATTATTATATTCTTCTTGAAGTCTGAGGGTATTTCGCCTGTTTCATACATCTTGCTCACCAGATGGTAGATTTTTGTCTGGACTGACTCTCCCAAGGCCATCAGTAGTTATAATGGAATGTTGTCTACTCCCGGGGCCTTGTATCGACTCAGGTCTTTCAGTGCTCTGTCAAACTCTTCCTGCAGTATCTTATCTTCCATTTCGTCTTCATCTACATCCTCTTCCATTTCCATAATATTGTCCTCAAGTACATCGCCCTTGTATAAACCCTCTATATACTCCTTCCACCTTTCTGCCTTCCCTTCTTTGCTTAGAACTGGGTTGCCATCTGAGATCTTGATATTCATACAAGTGGTTCTCTTCTCTCCAAAGGTCTCTTTAATTTTCCTATAGGCAGTGTCTATCCTACCCCTAGTGAGACAAACCTCTACATCCTTACATTTGTCCTCTAGCCATCCCTGCTTAGCCATTTTACACTTCGTGTCGATCTCATTTTTGAGACGTTTGTATTCCTTTTTGCCTGCTTCATTTACTGCATTTTTATATTTTCTCCTTTCATCAATTAAATTCAATATTTCTTCTGTTACCCAAGGATTTCTATTAGCCTTCGTCTTTTTACCTACTTGATCGTCTGCTGCCTGCACTACTTCATCCCTCAGAGCTACCCATTCTTCTTCTACTGTATTTCTTTCCCCCATTCCTGTCAATTGTTTCCTTATGCTCTCCCTGAAACTCTCTACAACCTCTGGTTCTTTCAGTTTATCCAGGTCCCATCTCCTTAAATTCCCACCTTTTTGCAGTTTCTTCAGTTTCAATCTGCAGTTTATAACCAATAGATTGTGGTCAGAGTCCACATCTGCCCCTGGAAATTTAAAACCTGGTTCCTAAATCTCTGTCTTACCATTATATAATCTATCTGATACCTTTCAGTATCGCCCGGATTCTTCCAGGTATACAACCTTCTTTTATGATTCTTGAACCAAGTGTTAGCTATGATTAAGTTATGCTCTGTGCAAAATTCTGCAAGGCGGCTTCCTCTTTCATTTCTTCCCCCCAACCCATATTCACCTACTATGTTTCCTTCTCTCCCTTTTCTTACTGACGAATTCCAGTCACCCATGACTATTAAACTTTCGCCTCCCTTCACTACCTGAATAATTTCTTTTATCTCGTCATACATTTCATCTATTTCTTCATCATCTGCAGAGCTAGTTGGCATATAAACTTGTACTACTGTAGTAGGCATGGGCTTTGTGTCTATCTTGGCCACAATAATGCGTTCACTATGCTGTTTGTAGTAGCTAACCCGCACTCCTATTTTTTTATTCATTATTAAACCTACTCCAGCATTACCCATTTTTGGTTTTGTATTTATAACCCTGTAATCACCTGACCAAAAGTCTTGTTCCTCCTGCCA
This sequence comes from Schistocerca serialis cubense, assembly GCF_023864345.2. Lineage (NCBI taxonomy): Eukaryota > Metazoa > Arthropoda > Insecta > Orthoptera > Acrididae > Schistocerca > Schistocerca serialis. Next base: position 435,841,018 of record NC_064642.1, on the reverse strand, counting down.
CCGAACTTCACTAATTCCCACTATATCTAACTTTAACCTATCCATTTCCATTTTTAAATTTTCTAACCTACGTGCCCGATTAAGGGATCTGACATTCCACGCTCCGATCCGTAGAACGCCAGTTTTCTTTCTCTTGATAATATTAGAACGAGTAATCTCTTTTTCACCGTCGCTGCATTTCTTTTCATTTCTGTAGCCCATAAACTGATTTAATTTTACAATTATGTAGGGTCACTCAACTATTTTCCTCGCGGCCTTTGTACCATAAAAGCTTTGAACATACTCCTGGCACCTACGAGTTAAATGCCATTGCTCTCACATTTGAATTTAATTATATAGTTTTTCTGTACCGTCAATTGCTTTTATAAGGGACAGTATAAATTGCAAAGTACCAACGAAGATTTTAGATGATTTTGATTTGAGTGTTTATAGGCAATTTTCAGAAAAGACGGAAGATGTTTTGGGGCTTTGGAACTATGTTCAAGTGATGTAACTACTTTCATATAGGGAGGATAACAGTTTTCTTCGTTTATTTTCCTATTACTGCAGTTGAACTTGCAGACTTGAAATGAATAGAGCTATATTATCCAGTGAAATGATATCAGAGTCAGAGAGCCCAGTTGCATTAGACATAACACTTTCTTTGAAATGGAAACGCAGTAAAGCTGAGCAAACAGTGTTACATTCACTTTGAACAAAAAATGTATTACTGTCGAACCAGGACAACAGAGCACTCTCCCTCTTCTTAAAAGTTCATCAACAAATATTAATTCGCAATGTGGTATAGATGCATGACTAATTCAGAACGATAATTTGTAGAAATCTGGGACTCACAGAAGCGTAGGAATCTTCAACGTGTGTTTACAGAGTACTGGAATTAAAACCGAAAATGGTGCAGCAAATGCCGGTGATATGAGAAAAATATTGACGAAGAGACAAGAACTCTCTAAAAATGCGATTATGAAACAAAGGAACGTAAGGCAGGATGAGGCCCTGTCTAGAGAACGATCGTACGGTAGTTAATTTCCATTAAATTATCGGAGGCGTCGTCCAGATCTGTCATTTGCATATTTTGAAGTCGAAGAGGAACTATTTTACATTGTATATTAACTTTACCAACTTTCCCGAATGATACCACGAAAATGGAAGAGAAGGTGTCGTTATCTGTCGACGAAGTGGAAAAAAGTACAAACCAAGTAACTTTTCCTCTGAAACGTTGAATATGTATAGGTGAGAGGTAATGTGGGACTGTCGCGTTCATTAAGTATGCGTGGAAATCCAGTTGATTTCGGATCGCTGATCATTTTGGCAATAGTGGGATGTCCTCAGGTGCTTTGTCACACATGTTCATTTTTTTTTTTTTTGGACTTACTGTCGTGGTTCAGCTAAACGTATTCTGCTGGATTTCTTTATGGGTGACATTGTTTTACAGTGTTTGGAATGTGAGCACTTTTGGGAATATATTCTTGAGTGCTGACGTTACATCTAGTCGTACACTTAACATGAAGATCAGAGCGCCGAATTATTTTATGTACATTATGCGACCAAGATTCATATTAGTTTCTGTGGTCTTTGGCACATTGGTTCCTGAAATATTCGTGACTACAGTACACTTTTTCAAAAAAATTCTTACTTACTCCAAATGATTGTGTTAGTATGTCGAACTGTTTTGACTTCTCGAAAATGAAGTGGGTGAATAGTGTGTAGTCACTAAGACGTATTTTTCACAGGAGACAGGCTTCTTTCCCGAGTTGAAAACGTGTGACAGAATACTATTCACGCTCCTGTCTGCTTGCATCTAAACTTAGTGTACAACTGCAGTTGTTCTTCTGAGTATGACAGAAGTGATCCTCAAAGTATAGCATAATCAAAAACAATTTTCCACCCAGTAACGAGTTTCATACGAAATTAACTCACTGTAGTATGCGATTTAATAAAATTTCAGAGTGGAATTTTATCAGATACTGTCCCTTCTATTAAAGTAATTATCGATTTTTAAACCAGATTTCCTAACTCAGGTCAATTTTATGGTTTCGTAGATGGTACGAGGGGTGTTCATAAGGAATGCAACAAGTTTTCTTAAAGCACGTTAGTTTAGCCGGTATTCCAGTACACCCTATTTCTCAACGTAATCTCCATTCAGTAAGATAGCTTTCTGCCATCCTGCTGGGAGGGTTTCTATGCACGCATGATACCACCCTACTAAGTCGGCTTCGGAGCCTATGTCTTGCTGCATCAATAATCTCATCAGCCACGTACTGCTTCCCGCGGAGTGCATCCTTCATTGGGCCAAACGGGTGGAAGTCGGGAGATGCTGGATCTGGGTTGTAGGTTGGATGAGGAAGAACAGCCCAGTCAAGCTTTGTTGGCTCCTCTCGGATGCTCCGACATCTGAGGGATCTCGCGTCTTCAGGGCGAAGGGTTGAAATGGCTATGAGTACTAGGGGACTTAACTGCTGAGGTCATCAGCCCCTAGAACTTAGAACTACTTAAACTAACCTAAGGACATCACACACATCCATGCCCGAGGTCGCGCGGTTCCAGACTGTAGCGCCTAGAACCGCTCGGCCACTCCGGCCGGCATGGCGAAGGGGTAGTTCATTCGCATATTTGTAATGGCGTACACGCTGTAGCTGTTCATTGTCCTGAGGGTGGCACATTATACCTCAGAGTTGATTGTGGCACCCTGAAGGGGGATAACAAACAAAATAACACCTTCAGAGTGGCAGAAGACAATAGCCATGACTTTTCTAGCCGAGGTTGTGGTTTAGACATTTTCTTCGAAGAAGAGGTGGAATGGCGCCACTCCATAGATTCCCGTTTTATTTACGGTTCGAAGTGATGAATCAATGTTCCATCATATGTGGCGGTATTCGACAAAATATTGTTACGAACATACTCGTAACGCGCAGGCAATTCCACAGATGGTAATTCGTTTCTCTTTATGGTCTTCCATTAGGCGGCGACAAACCCTGCACTACTAACAGAGACGTCCAATTGTGCAGCGAGGTGTTTCATTGTAATCAGTCGATCACGTCTAATGAAAGTGCCTCCACGTTCCAACATTGCAGGAGTCACAGCTGTGTGTGCCCGGCCAGCAAGCGAAAGATCGTACAGGCTTGTGCGACCTTGTTCCAATGATGACAGACGCCCCGTCCAACAATTCGTCTTGCTTTTCTTCACTGCCAGGTATTCTCAAACATTCTGTAAGAGCCTATCAATATCTGCAATACTCTGGTTTCCACCAAAAGTATCCCAGTCACAGACGCCATTTTGAAGGTTGCGTATAGCGCCACCACCAATCGGAACTTCATGAAACTATACGGGTTGAAATGGGAATATTTCACAATGTCCTACAAGAAACTTTGAATTTTTTGAAACGAAATTGGCCGAGAAAAAGGTTTTGTATCACTTATTTAACGCCCTTCGTTACAGACAGAGGTGGATTTTAAGCATAGCAATGTCTGACGTGGGTAAAAACATAACACAGCTAGCGAAAATCCATTTAGAAAATAATCTCTGTCATGCTATGGAATCGAAAGAATGACAACTTGTTACCATCTCTACATTCTTCGGGGAAACAAGAATTTGTCTTCCGAGGCAAAGAATTGTTGGAAACCACATAAAGAAGCCATAGTTGAGTAATCCGCCTCGGATTAAAGCTTTGCTCATCTTTGTACATTTCGACTTCACGTGAAGGTTAAAAACCGAAATTAATCCACTTGTAACGTCACAAAACTGAAGTTTTACGTCCCACATTTATTTCGAGCTGTAGCACATCTATATATCTGGCTAAATATTTGACGTTTTATTGTGTAAATTTCGAAGCCAAAAGTGTAAAATCCAATGAGCGTCCATAAATCTCCGAATCTGAGGCCCTAGTAGGAGCAATTAAAGTGGGCAATAGAGAAATTCAAGCGAATAAAACAACGGGTACACAAAGATAGTGCGGGGTGAAGAAATGAATACGTTGAATAAGTGTGAGAATGTACATTTTTAGGTGTACTACACTGGTTTCTCCAAAATAGATGGTATAAAAACAGAAAGGCGCGGACGAAACAAGCCTGAGACAAATAAAGAAATAATATGCTGGATGTCTGAAATATTTTGCTACAATTATGGATATTCTACTAGTAGAACGGAACTGCTACGTAACAATAAAAAGCAAAATCAGGTTAAAACTGTATCACTGTATGTTGCTAAAATCGAAGTTGTAGATGAGGTAAAAGAAAGTTAAACAGATAGGAGGCTATAGCGTACGGGACATATACGAGGAAAGCGCTTACCAGAGAGAGCAGCTAGTTGTTGAGAGGGATGTGTTGCATCCGAGGCTAATTGAATTTGTGCTGACGTTACCGAGGGAGCAATCGTAAAATTTTAACTGGTAACACGGACATCAAAATGACAATTATATAATGTGAAATGAATCTGGAACGTAACTAGTACTTCACGACGAACATACACGAAAAATAACTCGTCCAAGGGAATAGAAACACGGTGTTACCAAGCTACCTCTTCCGCGCATGTGTGTGGGGTTTTAGTGTTTTGCCGAAACCTTAAAGATGTACACATGGAAGATTGTCTCCTGAAGCATAGCGTGTAACTCAGCATTTAAATCTCTGACTATGTTTGCATCATAGCAGTTCAACTTTATCATAATTCTGACATCAATTCCAAAAATGTTAGTATAAACAGGGATCTATGCCACAATGATGTGTGATCAGTGTGACGCACCCAACGTCAGTGCATATTGATATAAACTGGTTTGCTTACTATTTTAAAACCTCAGAGTAACGTTGCTATAATACAGAAACATCATTAAGAAGGCACGGAAAACGTTTATGATTTTAAGTGCGTGCCGGTCTGGGACTCGAAAGAGGAACCTTGAAGACAAGATTTCAAAACCTAGTCTCGGCTCTTTACACACTTTTGAGCTGCAAGGAAACTAAAAAACAGCGCACATTCCGCTGCTGCGTGGAATATTTATGTTGGAAATCCTTCCTTTTTAAGAGAGTAATTACTTTACGAGGTCAGAACGTTGGTTATGACTAACGCTTTATCTCACATCCGTTTCCTGCAGTGCTCCCCATTGGTCCTAGACTCCAGTCGTTTGTGCGGTTTCTTTTGCTCTCTCTATCCACTCCTTCCGAAGCCTTCCCTTGGGTCTGGTACCACCTAATACCATTTCGAAAGCAATCCCTAGCTATAGTCTGCTATTTTGTATCGAGACATCCAGTTCATTGTTAGGGCCTACTCTTAATAAAGCCCAGAGACTTAAATGACTACATGCAACACTCAGCTACTGATTGCTAGTTTATGTCAACGGAATTCTTATAGTCGGGACCACAGTTGCAATTATTTTTTTAAAATGACTCCATGTCTCCTTCTACTCACGTACCTTAACATATTTATACTAAAGTGGCTCTGAGCACTAAGGGACTTAACATCTGTGGTTCAAATGGCTCTGAGCACTATGGGACTTAACATCTATGGTCATCAGTCCCCTAGAACTTAGAACTACTTAAACCTAACTAACCTAAGGACATCACACACATCCATGCCCGAGGCAGGATTCGAACCTGCGACCGTAGCAGTCTCGCGGTTCCGGACTGAGCGCCTAGAACCGCTAGACCACCGCGGCCGGTATATTTATACATTATGCCTCAAAGTCAAGTTACTGAAGGTTACAGAAGTTATCATGTTGAATCAGTAGTGTATACTAAGCAAAACGACGCCTAAATAATCTACATTCTGTTAAGTCACTGCATTTAACTGTAACTGTAAGTGATGTCTTCAAGGTCTAATACTGTTGTATGAAACTGTTAGTGGAGTATCTGAAATGGTCTAATGCCAAAATTGAGCTACAGTCCATAAATAAACGAAAATGCGACAGCTACATACGGGAGGATACGTTTAAGAAATCAGTTTAACAGTGGACCCAAGTTCAAAGAAAAATGCTACCACTTTGAGATTCTTGTGTAGACGTCCTAGCTCTAAATTATTGACGATTCTCCACGCCCTGATTTCCTACTTCTTAACGGGCCGTAGATTTTCTTGAGAATCTTTCAGAAGTCTGAATCCCTTTTCCTTTTCGTTTTCTCTGCTTCAAGTTTGATAGCAGCAGAAAAACAGTGTCGAGTGATGTACAAGCACTAGAACTCCTAACGTGCTGCCAGAGATCAATATTTTGATGAGAGCGTAGAAGCTCCTAGATTTAGTCCCTGTTTCACTTTCTGTACTTTCTGAGAACGTGTTAGTGTCACTGAAAAAGAAGCGAGCCGGAGGCTGTAATATGTAAACCGCTGAAGTGATCGTAATGTAATTCTCTATGGAAGAAGGGGTGGTCCCCATAAGAGGGCTTGGGATCCCAAACTCGCCAGTACATGGAAATGGGCGTACAGGCACGAGACGACAGAGCGACCACAGGCAGGCGTCCTCCGACCACTGCCCACAGTCGTGATAACACAGTGGAGCCATCATAAGACGGGCGAAGGGCTATAGTGTCTTTCCTGACATCTGAAGAGGTTCAGGGAATGAAAATTCATCAAATAATCATATACGTACATGGAAAACACTGCATATCCATTGCAGTCATCAATGCGCAGCGCAAACGGTTCGAGGAAGGATGGATGTCGTTGACCGATGATGCAACGTCTGGAACGCCGCGCCGCATTACAGATATCGGTGTCCAGCATTTAGATGCCCTCATAATTGAAGATCGGCAACGCGGTTGTAGCCAATACCCCGCATGTTCCTCTAGCGGCGAATTTGAGGCCGCGGCGCTCTTATACGAAGCACACTTTTCGTAGGTGATGGCATTACGATTCCTACAGCGGTTTTCATTTTACAGTCTCAACCTCAATTCTTTTTTATAGTATTTATTTGAATTACTTAAAACTCAAATTGTTCTGTCGCCTTGTTGATGATACATTTACCGTTTCTTACACTCGCAAATTCTCTCTAGCGGTACCTTACTCAATTAAATCCACGTTCTCCAAGGGCACCACTTGCCACCACCTGAAACCGAAAGCATTCCATCTCAGATGCATACGGAATCGGAATATTTTTACGCTCATAATATAAAGAGGGTATATCTCGCGTGTGATAGAACAAGGACGACTATGGGGTCCTCAAGGTGACAGCTTCCCTTACAAATGGTTCAAATGGCTCTGAGCACTATGCGACTTAACTTCTGAGGTCATCAGTCGCCTAGAACTTAGAACTAATTAAACCTAACTAACCTAAGGACATCACAACATCCATGCCCGAGGCAGGATTCGAACCTGCGACCGTAGCGGCCGCTCGGTTCCAGACTGTAGCGCCTAGAACCGCACGGCCACTCCGGCCGGCCTTCCCTTACATATATTGGAAACGTTTCTGAGGAAATACGGTAGACTACCGAAGAAACTCAGGTTAACCTGGACTTTTGTGCTTCAGTATATATCTGGGTGCTTCCTGGATCAGTCAGATACGACTAAGTGATTCTGACGTTGGCGGTTTGTAGAATTCCATGAGACTTTTTTTTTATCTAGTTTGGTGAGACTGAGTGGAGTATCACTAAGATCACTGGTTACGGGGTCAAGAAGATCGAGAATGCTGCTTAGTTTTTCACTGTTCCTAAGATTTTTAAACAGCTAGACCATTTATTTTCTATCTCTTATAGGAAGTACGTCTCCGTTCTTGTTTCTTATACGTGAGTTTCGTTACTTTGGTCCATTTTAAATGGTTTTGTTTTTACTAACGGTTCTGTTCTTTCATTTCAGTAAAGTCTTCTCGTTTCAAATATTACAAATCTCTAACGTAGGTCTTTTTTACTCTTCTCAAACAAGCTTTGGCTCTTCGTCGTACGTTCCTGAATATTGCTTTGTCATCCTCGTACCTTCTTTTTGTTTTTACTTTTATATTATTATTCCACCTTGCACACGCTCTTTCCCAACATATTATCTTTCTCAGAAGGTACTTTCCATTGTTCATCGGACCACGTTTCTTCCGTCAGTTATAGCAAGTCTCGTCTTTCGTTGATTCGATCCGGTCCGACCTGAAGCGTAGTTAAAACTTTGATCCTGTAAAAACCCCGAGTGTATGTAAGTGGATTTAACTGAATTAGACTTAATCGTGCTACAGTTGAGAGTCAGTGCTCGAATTAATTTATGTAAAGGACCGATGAAATATTGTGGCCGTAGCACCAAATCTTGAGGTGGGAAATGTGCATTTTGTCGTTGAGAAATATTAAATGTGATAGCAAGAAAAAACATGATTTAGCTTGGAAATTTGCTGCAACGACTATGGGACCAAACTGCTAAGGTCATCGGTCCCTAGGCTTACACACTACTTAATCTAACTTTAACTGAAGCTAAAGACAACACACACACCGAAGCCTGAGGGAGGACTCGAACCTCCGACGGGGGCAGCCGCGCGAACCGTGACAAGGCGTCTCTGACTGCACGACAGGATTTAAAAGAACTCTTCACTTCATTACAAAAAGCATTATAATTGCAAAGCATCCAATGAAATTAATAAAGTACAGTCATAGAATTAAGCATTAGAATAACTAAGCTGGAGCTACACGATGCTACTCGATGACATCAGAAATGCTTAATTATCTCACATCTGATTGTGAAGTTTATCACACCCTGACTATGTAGCGAGTACAGTGACGTTGACTGAATAGAGAACTGAAAGAATACGTAGATCTGAAGATGCACTGACAAATGTGGGACAGTGCAGTGTATCATTAATCTGAAATTCTATGTCTTGATTGTCGTGACATTCCGGTCCTGGTAGCAGCATAATCTTTGGTGTAATACAGGAAAAATGGTGATACGTCTCATGCTCCCATGAAGTTTGACGCTATGATCACTCTGCCAAGGATTCGAATATTTGACTCCAGTCGGCTCCTCCAGTTGAGAGCGCAGCGTATGGAGAACCGATGTGTTCAATACCAAGTCCAGAGACGAAGTCTTTCTAAGCCAGTAAAGAACTGACTGCTCTCTTTCTCCACCAAGAAAAACTCGATCTCCATTACTCTGTAAAGTTACATGTGACCACCAATGTTGTATTTGCTACTTTAAGATAATATCCGGCCAAAAAGAGGAACAATGTCAAAATAGCCGTTATCTGAGTATCCTCTTCTCTTTTGTAAACAAACTTCGCGCTACTTCCAAACGGTGGTCTCTCAACCAACTGTGCTCGACACTTGCTGCACACTATGTGGCATCTTCTGAAACTGTAATGCACTATGTGATCAAAAGTATCTGGACACCTGGCTGAAAATGACTTACCAAATCGTGGCGCCCTCCATCTGTAACGCTAGCATGCAATATAGTGTTGGCACACTCTTAGCCTTGATGACAGCTTCCACTCTCGCAGGCATACGTTCAATCCGGTGCTGAAAGGTTTCTTGGGGAATTGCAGCCCATTTTTCACGGAGTTGCTGCACTGAGGAGAGGTATCGATGTCGGCCGGTGAGGCCTGGCACGAAGTTGGAGTTCCAGAATTTCCCATAGGTATGCTATAGGATTCAGGTCAGGTCTCTGTGCAGGCCAGTCCATTAAAGGGATGTTATTGTCCTGTAACCACTCCGCCACAGGCAGTGCATTATTAACCGGTGCTCGATCGTGTTGCAAGATGCAATCGCCATCCCCGAATTGCTCTTCAACAGTGGGAAACAAAAAGGTGCTTAAAACATCAATGTTTGCCTGTGTTGCAATAGTGCCGCGGTAAACAACAAGGGGTGCAACCTCCCTCCATGAAAAAACACGACCACTGGACAATACCACCGCCTCCGAATTTTACTGCTGGCGCTACATACGCTGGCAGATGACGTTCGCCGGGCATTCGCAATACCCACACCCTGCCATCGGATCTCCACATTGTGTACTGTGATTCGTCACTCCACAGAACGGTTCATTCGGACAATGTTTACGCTCCTTACACCAAGCGAGGCGTCGTTTGGCATTTACCGGCATGATGTGTGGCTTGTAAGCAGCCGCTTGACCATGAAATATAAGTTTCTCACCTCCCGCTTTACATAGTACTTGCAATGGATTCTGATGCAGTTTGGAATTCCTGTGTGATTGTCTGGATAGATGTCTGCCTATTACACATTACGACCCTTTTCAACTGTCGGCAGTCTCTGTCAGTAAACAGACGAGATCGGCCTGTACGTGTCCCTTCACGTTTCCACTTCACTATCACATAGGAACAGTGAACGTAGGGATGTTTACCTCTTACCCACAGCATTTCTCACTGTCCAGACTCAGGCAGGAAAAGGTATACCACTCAAAATTCGGGTAAGGGAAGTTTTAAAAAAATAAAAGGAAATATAACCAGGGCATGCAGTCACAGTAATCTCATTAATCCAGCTAAACTAACTCAGCTGCCCTCCAGTCGCGTTGGTAACCATAAATAAATGATCAGCCAAATCACTTCTCGCTTTTCCAACATATTTTTGGCAGTTTCATATTTTAGAACTTATACATTTTCGATTAATGCTCGAAACAGCGTAACAGACTGATTTAAATGTGCTATGTGTCACAATACATGATAAATTTTAGTACTTAAATTGGTCAACATTTTAGAATTTATTGACCCCTTTGGTTTCCTTAGTACTTTGAAATGTCGAACAATAGTGGGAGGCCTACATTCCACTGCTCTCGCTGATTTTGTAATGTGTGCACTCTTTCTTTCTAAAATCTGTGACAAGGGGATAGAACTGCTTACAATTTGTTGTTTGTATATGCGAGTGAGCAGCAAATGCCATAACTAATTAATCGTAGAACAACTAAAACACTAAAGCACGTAGGTAATATTTTCGTATAACGGAAAATGTTCGGAATGGCCCGAAAATTCAAAGGGTGCAAAAGTTTTTTTTTATCTTGAATTTGTGCAATAGGCTTGCGAATTTAATGCATGCGGCGAAAAGAGAGCCACCTATTTTTTTCGAGACTCCTAATAATTCCGTCACTGGCTTACTACCTGTCACGCAGTGCCAGACAACTGCGAAACGGCGAATCTGCCCTCGCAATATTTAAAGGGTGGGTGGGAAACGACGCCGAAATGAAAACCGTACATCAGCATTTTTCTCTCTGACATGTAAAACCCTGGAAAGGATTTTTTTCCGTACGTTACATCGAGGCGAAGTCAATTACTGCCTTTCACGCGGTTATTTATTAACATACACGGTTTCACGCGGTTTTATTGGTGGGCCGGTGTTGCTCGGTGCCAGCTGTTCCTCTCTGCCAGTGTAGAGAGCCTGTAGGCATCCGCGGGGGCAAAAAAAGTAAAAGAGAAAGAACAAGCAGAATAACCGCATGGAAGCGCAGCTTTAGGTTTCCCAGCGCCCGAGATTAGTTGCTCGCGTCCTTAGTCTCTCATACAAATAAATGAATATACATTACGAATTCTGAGCAATGAGAATGGAAAAGGCTGGTAGTTTCTTGTTCTATAGAAAGGATTACAGAGAGCTGTTGAGTTTTCTAGCCGAAAGCGTACTTTCACGAAACAGCTGAGCGAGTTTGTAATGGAAAATATCAGTGACGCTATTTTCTTCATTTTTCATACTTGCCAGTACATACTGAGAATTTTACAACGTGACAAAAAAACATTTTTCTGAAATTACATAAATTTGAATTTGTAAAGAATAAACAATAACGTATTATTTTACTTATATTCAACTATAAAAACTTACATTCAAGCGGCAGTCCACGCATTATTATCTTTAAAACAACACATTTAGTTTCATTGTATCCAAATTCATTTCAAATTGTAATTACCTTTGAAATTACTGTCAATATTTTAATATTTGTAATTTATTCTGCAAAAATTCGGAAAGAGTTGGTGTTGTTGTTGTTGTTGTTGTTGTGATCTTCCGCCCAGAGACTGGTTTGATGCAGCTCTCCGTGCTACTGTATCCTGCGCAAGCTTTTTCATCTCCGACTACTACTACAACCTCCATCCTTCTGAATATGCTTAGTGTATTTATCTCTTGACCTCCCTCTACGATTTTTACCCTCCACATCTCCGCCCAATACTAAACGGGTGATCCCCTGATGTCTCATAATGTGTCCTACCAATCGATCTCTTGTTTTAGTCAGGTTGTACCATAAATTCCTCTCCTCCCCTATTCTATTTAGTACCTCCTTATTAGATACGTGATCTACCCATTTAATCTTCAGCATTCTTCTATAGCACCACATTTCCAAAGCTTCTATTCTCTTGTCTAAACTGTTTATCGTCCATATTTTACATTCATATAAATACTTTCAGAAAAGGCTTTCTGACACTTAAATCTATACACGGTGTCAATTAATTTCTCTTCTTCAGAAACGCTTTTCTTGCCATAGCCAGACAACATTTTATATCGTATCTACTTCGATCTTCATCAGGTATTTTGCTGCCCAAATAGCAAAAAGCATCAACGACTTGAAGTGCCTCATTTTCTAATCTAATTCTGTCAGCATCACCTGATTCAATTCGACTACATGCCATAATCCTCGTTTTGCTTTTGTTGATGTTCATCTTATATCCTCCTTTCAGGACACTGGTCGTTTCGTTCAACTGCTCTTCCAGGCCCTTCGACGTCTCTGACAGAATTACAATGCCATTGGCAAACCTCAAAGTATTTATTTTCTCTCAAAATTTTTCTTTTCTTTCCTTCACTGCTTGGTGAATATGTAGATTGAACAACATGGGGGATAGAACACAACTCTGTATTAATCCCCTCTCAACCACTGCTTCCGTTTCATGTCACTCGACTCATAACTGCCATCTGGATTCTGTACAAATTTTAAATAGCCTTTCACTCCCTGTATTTTACCCCTGCCACCTTCAAACTTTTAAACGGATTATTCCAGTCAACATTGTCAAAAGCTTTCTTTAAGTCTACAAATGCAAAAACATTGGTTTGCCTTTCCTTAATCTATCATCTAAGGTAAGTCTTGGGGCAGTATTGTCTCGGGTGCTCCAACATTTCTACGGATTTCAAACTGATCTTCCTCGACGTCGGCTTCTAACAGTCTTTCCATTCGTCTGTGAAGAATTTGTGTTAGTATTTGGTAACTGTGACTTATTAAACCGATAGTTCGGTACGTTTCACACCTTTCAACACCTGCTTTCTTTGTAACTGGTATTATTATATAGTTCTTGAAGTCTGACGTATTTCACCTGTCTGAAGCATCTTGCTTAACAGATAGAAGAGTTTTGTCATGGCTAGCACTCAGAAGGCTATTAGTAGTTCTAATGGAATGTTGTCTAGCTCCGCGGCGTTTTTTCACTTAGGTTTTTTGTGATTTGTCAAATTCTTCACGCAGTACCATATCTCCCATATCATCTTCATCTACGTCCTCTTCCAGTTCCATAATATTGGCCTCAGGTACATCGCACTTGTATAGACCCTCTATATACTCCTTTCACCATTCGCATTTCCCTTCTGTTCTTAGGATTGGATTTTTTTTAAAGAAGTTGAAATGTGTGTGAAATCTTATGAGACTTAACTGCTAAGGTCATCAGTCCTTAAGCTTATACACTACTTAACCTAAATTATCCTAAGGACAAACACACACCCATGCCCGAGGGAGGACTCGAACCTCCGACGGATTGGTTTTCCATCAAAGCTCTTGATATTCGTACAGGCAGTTCTCTTTTCTCCAAATGTCTCTTTAACTTTCCTGTAGCCAGTATCTATCTTACTCCTTGTGATATAGGCCACTACATCCTTACATTTGTCCTCTAGCCATCCTGTCTTAGCCATTTTGAACATCCTGTCGATTTGATTTTTAACACGTTTGTATTCCTTTCCACCTGCTTCATTAACTGCATTTTTATATTTTCTTACTTTCATCAGTTACATTGAATATCTCTTTTTCTACCTAATTATTTTCACTAGCCCTCGTCTTTTGACTTAGTTGATCCTCTACTGCCTTCACTATTCCATCTCTCAAAGCTACCCCATCTTCTTCCATTGTATTTATTTGCCTTGTATTTGTCAACTGTTCCCTAATGCTCTCTCTGACACTTTACACAACCTCTGGTTCTTTCAGTTTATCCAGGTTCAAAAATGGTTCAAATGGCTCTGAGCACTATGGGACTTAACATCTGTGGTCATCAGTCCCCTAGAACCTAGAACTACTTAAATCTAACTAACCTAAGGACATCACACACATCCATGCCCGAGGCAGGATTCGAACATGCGACCGTAGCAGTCACGCGGTTCCGGACCGAGCGCCTAGCACCGCTAGAACCACCGCGGCCGGCAGTTTATCCAGGTCCCATATCCTTAAATTCTTACCTTCAGTTTCAATCTACAGTTCATAACCAATAAATTTTGGTCAGAGTCCACATCTGCCCCTGGAAATGTCTCACAATTTAGAAACTGGTTTCTAAATCTCATTTTAACCATTATACAGTATAACCAATCTGAAACATTTCGGTGTCTCCAGGTCTCTTCCACGTACACAACCTTCTTTCGTGATTCTTAAACCAAGCGTTAGTTATGAATAAGTTATGCTCTGCACAAATTCTTAAAGGCGGCTTCCCCTTTCATTCCTTACCCCCATTCCATATTCACTTACTACTTTTCCTTCTCTTCCTTTCCTTACTATCGAAATCAAGTCTACCATGAGTATTATATTTTCTTATCCCTTAACTATCTGAATAATTTCTTTTATCGCATCATCCATTTTTTCTACGTCTACATCATCTACGGATTTAATTGGTGTAAAAACTTGTTCCTCTGTAGTAGGCGTAGGCTTCGTGTGTACGTTGCATACAATAATGTGTTCACTATGCTGTTCGTAACAGCTTACCCGCGCTCCTATTTTTTTGTTCATTATTAAAACTAATCCTGCATTACCCCTACCTGACTTTATATTTATAAACCTATATTCATCTGACCAGAAGTCTTGTTCCTCCAGCCACTGAACTTCACTAATTACCACTATATTTAATTTTAACCTATCCATTTCGCTTTTTAAATTTTCTAACCTACCTGCCCGATTAAGGGATCTGGCATTCCATGCTCCGATCCGTAGAACGCCAGTTTTGTTTATCCTGATAACGACATTTTACTGAGTTGTCCCCACCCAGAGATCCGAATGGGGGATTATTTTGCCTCCGGAATATTTTACCTAAGGAAGCAATCATCATTCAACCGTACAGTAAAGCTATATGCCCTCGGGAAAAACTACGGTGTTGGTTTCCCTTCTGATTTCAACCGTTCGTATTATCAGCAGAGCAAGCCCGTTTTGATTAATGTTACACGGCCAGGTCTGTTAATCTACCACACTGTTACTCTGCAACTACTGAAATGGCTGCTGCCCCACTTGAGGAACCACACATTTGTCTGGCCTGTCAACACATACTTCTCCGTTGTTGTTGCACCTACGGTACGGCTGTCTGCATCGCTGAGGCACGCAAGCCTCCCCACCAAGGGCGACCATGGTTACATGTATATAAATGTCTCTAGACATAGATGAGTCGATACTTTGTAAGATCACTGTGCTGTCTGTAGTTGCACCTTTGTTGTACCTAATGAAAACATAGTGTGTGCATGATGGTGTACGATTTAAGTGGTTGTTGGAAGCACGTCGTTATTTAGTTTAAAGGTATTTGCATATACGGAACTTGTCAGTTTAATTTGGCTTTGTTATTTAAAGTTGAAAAATATCGGGTCACTGGTGATCTGTTGTGTTAAAATGTGTGGATAAAAATCCTTGTTTAAGACCGCTAATTCATTTACTGATTGCTAGTTCAGCTTACTGACGAGCCATCTTCCTATCAATAAAAATTATTACTTAATTCAGTGTGTATCAGCCACCCATCATTCATCATACATAGTCATAATCGCTTTTGTTGTTGTATACACACTAGGTAAAAATGACGATGTACTTTGATGTGTACATGACAACAACGGCGATTCAGATCAAGATATTTGGCGACGTCAATTCCTGGTGGCTGATACTCAGCGAATTACGTAACAGTTGTGTACGCGAGGTTAGAAAAATCATTTTTTTAATTATTTAATACTTTCAGTTCCAGAGAAGGTCAGAAGTTGCATAATGTTTGGAATTCATTATTGTTTCATTCATACTTTTCTTTTTGTTTTGGAGATGTGAGAATCCTGTTAATTCGAATGAGACACTTTCTTTCTCTTGGTCTTTACTCTCGTCCAGTACTCTTTCATTGCTTGTCCCTGTACTGTTCACGTTTCTGTCCTTTGTCTAGCTCTGTTCTGAAAACTTGTGACACCCTGATTTTTTCATCTGAAATACATTCTACTGCAAAATAGTCTTTTCTCTTCCCATGTATTCCATATCTCTTTGTACCCGATGAATCCAGCCTAACTTGGTATTCTTGTTTATAAGAACATTCATGACATGATATGTCAACCTTCCTGTTACCATTCTGAGGATATGTCAGAAGGCTAGAGTCCTTCTTTTTCTTAGGGTGCATACACAGTTCACGCTGTTTTGTAGAAAACTGGTTTGTTGAAATCCTGACTGTGTGAAAATACAGATTAATTACTACAATAGAGTAGAAACAGCATCCAACCACTGCTAACAAAGCTGTTATTTTTTTCTTATTTTCGAGTCGTCAGTCATCTGACAATTTTGATGTGGCCCGTGACGAATTTCTCTTCTGCACCAACCTCTTCCATTCACAGCAGCATGTGTATTCTGGAACCTCAATTATTTGCTGGATGTATCCTTTAGTTTTTCATATTGCCTCGCTCTACTTTCCAGAATTCCCCTGATTTTTGCGCAACGTGTAAGTAATTATAGTTTGGCAATAATTTTTCATTTATCAAATGGTTCTTTTCATTGATGATATTCGTGGTGAGTTCGTCTGCTAAATTCTTCTTGTTTATTCGTACTCCCACGCCTTCTTTTTCTCCCAGACCAGTCTCTACCTATTCTCCTAGATATTTCAATATATCAAACTTCAGGAATTTCTCTTTTTCTATTGCCGTATGTCTAGGATATGGTTTGATGTCCATTTGCTATAGTGTCTTTTTGATGCAGATCGATAAACTTGCTTTGGTCACTTGTCTCTGTTGTTAGATGGTTTGAATACCTACTTCATCTAATGGCTCTGACAGTGCTGTTTCACTCTTATCTTGCAATTTTTTTTTTTTTTTGTTACAAACGATATGTACTTTTAGCTGTGCTCTAAAAGGAATTTTTTGTTACAGAATATGTGCGTGTTTTAAACTTTTCTGTTAGATTGGAGGTATTGTATAACAGTGATTTCGTACTTTTTCTTAGCTTGGTGGTGCAGGAAGTAAGAGGGTGACAGTACGCAGCTGCATGGAGCCAAATGAATGTAATGGTCACCACTTGAGAAGAGTGTGAGAACAGAAACTACGTTTGTTGACTTTTTTTGGAATTCGTCTCTCAGAAACTGATAATCCGTATTCAATAAGTTCGTGATCCTAAGTGAATAAGACAGTGGCGAATGACGCACTCTTCTGAATTTTCATCAGGTCTGCAGCTAATCGAACGGACCAACTATACCAAGTGTTAGTCGGACGAGATTTTTCAGGTATGTTTTACGAGGACATGCAGTTCGTTATAATTCTTCCAATGCATTCTCAAAACTTATATTTATGTGCTCGCCCACTGAAAATCGCTCTGGGTGAATATTTAGACATAACTGTGGATGGTGGAATGAAACCAGATAGAATCTTATCTCCTATTACTTAAAGCTTTTACTAGTGTCATTTATTTTTGAGGGATACAGATTTACAAAGATTAATTGAAACACGTCTCTACTCCATTCACATCTGTACTCTTTTCATTTCTATTGTTTCTTAGTACAATGATGTTTTCCTATCCAAAGTGTTCTATCTCATAGGGGTAAAACCCATGTAGCCAGTAGATAATCTTAAAATGATTATTTCGATGTAAGGGAATAATGATCAGAATTGACTACTCACATTTGTGTCATCTTGTTACAAGGCAGGCTCCAACCCTTTGTTTTAAATTGTAACTTATGGTCGGCATTGCAGTGCTGCACTGTATGGCCTTCTGACAGAAATGAAGCAAAATTCGAAAATCATTTGTCGTTATTCCTTGCTAATTTGATTTATGGCATGGGTGTGAATGCTACTGTACCAATACTATTCAAACTGCGATCTTCTAAGAGCAGGCTGACGGGAACTTACTGATGAATCTTCTCCAACACTAACCAATAGCATCCTAGATTCCATTGCGCGAGAGGTCTCTTTGGGTTAGTTGACGCGTTCTCTCTGAGTTTACAGGACCAGTTTCTTGGAGGTAGTTTTCCACGGTAATATTTTTCTACTGAAGTAAATGAGGCCAGACGGAAAAGTTTCCGTCTCTATTCTTCGCTTTCCTAGCAACTACATGCTAATGTACTGTACATGAAACGGATATCGTAACATTATGTGAACAATTAATGTTCGATCTTCGATACTCGGTCACGCACGCTATATTGGTAATCTACACCGTGGAGAAATTGCAGATCATATAGGCACAATGTTACCAGAATGGTTTTGTAAGGTTTTACTTCTGAATATTTCCCGGCTCAACGTTTGAGACTTCTCATAATTCTTACCCAGCCTGTAACTAATTAATTAAGTTTCTTGGTTATTACCAACTTCATATCGAAATGATACAAGAAGAAAATTAAGATTACGTTCTTGTTCAACAAATTCATCTCTTAATGTGCTCGCTACATGTGACTTTAACTTCTTCGCTAAAGACGATCAACTTAAAGTTTTTAGTTATCTTATACAGTTGAGACTGCCGACTCTGTAAAATATTTTCCGTACATGTAAGTATCACTTGGTTATGAATACAACCCCTCATCTAGCAGGAGGTTAATAAATTTGAAAATATGTCCTTCTGACACAAAATCAAAATCATTTTTTTCTGCATTTAATATTACTCGGCAAACAGCAAATTGTACAGTAGTCGGCAACTTAACAATAGTGTAGTATTACACTTACATTTGACATAAATTTATGATGGGAGATCCTCATTGGTGGATAAACACTAGCAATACCGCCCACCAAAACTGAAAATAGGTATGTGAGCCACAAATCACCAGTTTATGTACATGTCAAAACAGAACGAAGATTTTTTTAAATTTTCTTTCTAGAACTGTAGTCGATTTCTTTATTCTGTTTCAGAGGAACGGAGTATTAAAAAATTCATTTTCCACAGAACAAGTGAAAAGAATATTACCCAGGTTTTAAGATACTGGTTCTAATTAGTAACCAGAATATGTAAGAAAAACTAAACATTGGTAACCTTTTTAATTTACCACTGCATCTTGAATTTTAACGATATGAAACCCAAGATACTGAAAATCTCTAGTAGAAGTCTGTGAAATAATTTCAAATTTGCGTGCCGATCGTATTTTAGAGAAGTTGTGATGAACATTAGGCATGAAAAACGATATGAGGCAAATTCTGTATTTCTGTATCATTTTTTCTGCAAATCATATTACTTCACTCTTAGCGTAAAGAATTCTTCGCAGCTCGTGATTATATTAGCACATGTTAGTATAACCACACTAACCTCTTTAATTAGGAAGAAATACTTGAGCCCGTAAAAGACGTTGCAACCCAGCCGTTATTTCTGTCGCTATCTGGTAAGCAACCCTTAACTTTCTCACAGCAGTTCTCATACGAGTTTTCAAATGACGTTGAGATCAAATATCACAAAAGCACCATTTTGATTTTTACATTTGTTTTCCTTTTGCTCCCCTGGATTGCTTCTTCAATAAGGACATTCCATTATTGCAGCTATTATTCTGAGCCAATTACTATATTTTCGAAGCTAAAATACAAAACAAGTTACGTTTGTGGAATAGCGTTATTGGTGTTTTAATGCTTTTTGCTTTAATGGAGTTTTCTAATTCAATGATATATACCAACGGAAGCAAAGTGAAATCATAGTGGATATGTTCTCGATTGGTCAATATTTAATCTTACTTTCGAGTAATTAAATAAATTCATGTGGGATCATCACGTGAAAAGTATTGTAAGTACATGGTTTACTTTTATACATTCGAAACACGCTTTTAATAAAATAAGGAATATTTGATTGATGCGTAAACGTTATCATCTCAAACACAGAAAAATTTTACTGTAACGTGATGTTGTGCTAGCTTTCACAGTGTTTCTTTTACGAACCTACGCCACAGTGTGATTAGCTTAAACTGCTGGAGGAATTTCCACGTCTGGAAATATTTAAAAGTGTGCAAAATGATGTAAAACTATGAAAATCACTAGTTTTTTTACGTAACAGTCTCAGAAGCTGTGAATCAAACAGTTCAGTTTACACGACGAGTTTATGCTGAGATCTCTAAATTATTTGTCGTGATATGCGACAGGGCGCCAGTAACAGGGGAAACATAACATTTATAAGATCTGAATTAAGGTACTAAACTATCCTTAACTGTGTCAAGTGGAATTAAAAATAGCTTATCATCTTTGGTTACTGTTTTACGGGAATTTAGTAGTGTTGTAAGACCCAGTGAAAGGCAATGATTGCTGAACCAAGCCCTCTGGGCTTTCCAACCAGTAATGCCATACGACTTTACATTTAAGTTAAAAGTGAGTTTATATAACGACTTTTCATCCAGAGGCTTGTTTGTAAAATCATCAACGAGCGAGTCACGCAGTGCATTTCACCACACTCGCTACTCAGTAAAATGAGGATCGGTGACTCGTCAGTTTTTCCAGATACATGGATGATGAGATAAGAATGATCGAGTGGACGGCCAGAATTTGGTGCCCAACGTGAGTTATTATCACCAGGTGCCGCGACCAACTTACTTTGATAGAGCACGTGCCTATCATCTCCACACTGCTGTAATAAATGGAAAGTCCTATGCCGAGGGGATGAGAAATGTCTGGAACTGTAGCTTGTCAGTGATATGGAATGTATGTACACGTTTGTGCAAAATGAAAATATTTCCAGTAAGACTGACACGGGGTCGGCCCTTGGGTTTTAGTTCTTAAAGCCATATGCACTTGTTAATGATCCATATTGAAAATGCTGTGTCCTTATGCGTTTTTCTGCCCATTAGCGTCATCTTGGTTCTCGCTATATTTCAATTTGACTCCACCGCTTAGCGTTCTCTTAATGTAGTCTCTCTATGGTCATATTCTGTTCCGCTGTTATTGTCACGCCCTAAGAGTCACCACTCATGTCTCGAGCAAATATTAATCCTAATGTTTATTATCTCCGACGCGCTGTTTTTTGTTACAGGTCCAAGCACGAAGCTGTGACATTGCGGAAGGCAACATACGACATTTGTGCTACTGTTCGCACGTCGCCAGACTAGGCTATTCCGTTCGGCCAAAGTGAAAAAACGCCTATCCGTTAGGGGCAGCCGCAGTTTACCATTTGCCCTAGGCATTGGATGCTGATCTTCCCGAAGATAGTCCTGAAAGAACATTGTTTCTGTTCACCTTAGTAAGAAAATCAGAGTTAGAACAAGTCGATTTCAATGTTTAAGTACCTGATTAATCATAGTCGTTTCTCGCTAACGTCTGTTCCTCCGTTACAATACATTTACATAAAATCATTATTATTTTCCAATCCATGTATTGTTAAAATACCCTCCATAAATTATGACCCCTGTCATATGCATCCACAAAATATAACTAGGCCATACACAGAAGAAGAACAAATTTTCTATTTCTTATTATTAATCCATCACAGTAATTACAATTTTTAAGTAAGTTTTAATGCAGTGTATACCACTCTGCAGGGTGAAAGATTAATAGTAGAGATATAAATCTTATGAAATACCGAGAACGAAGTGGATGCATAATAATGACACACAGGCAACTGTGAGCCAGGGATGGCTGCGCGGCTGGCTTTAGAATTATTTTAATTACGGGGCAACAAACATACCAGTTTAAAAATCGAGATCTCTGGTTGAAAAATAAAAATTATTCGTGTGTAACGGATAGAAGTACGTTGGTGTCAAACTAAATATATACACACATTACGGTAATCGGATAAGCAGTGGGATTTTATGACACGCATTGTTAAGTAATTAAGAAAGTACTCTGAAATTTTAGATCTTCCTTTGAGAACTAATGTAGGCACGCGCAGAGATTAAACTCGTGGAGACAGCCGACTGACCTGGCTCTCTGCGAATGCACATACATCATTTAAAGCGTGGTGTTATTCACTAACGTACTCTTAGTATTAACTAAAGTGGAAAGCTGTGTCCAGGTGGAAGACTGTATGAATAATCGCTGAAGCAGAATGAAGTCCGAAGCCTCGATATCCCACGTGCATTTGAGCGAGCGTGTTTTCAGTCCAGATGCCGTAACTCTTTCTTAATTGAATTTAGCGACCTGTGATTCCAGAAATAGCTTGGGAGTGAGTCCTGTATGGGTGTCCTTGAAGTGGACTGTGTGGTGGAGAACAGAAGAGTAATCGAACAGATGACTGATAGCTTAAAGTTCAACGGAAGAAGTTATTAACGTAACGCTGTCAGGATAAACATCAGCGTTGTAGCCATATGCGTTAGAAAGGAGTCCTTAATAATCATGTGCAGAGCGCCTGACTGACTTTCCAACGTTGAAACGTATAATCTCATTCTGTATTGTGTATTTTAGATGAGTCCAAGGAGCAGGACCAAAATTCTAGTCTTGAAATCGAGCGAGTCGGCGTGCTAATTAAGGGACGGGAATCGTAATCGTAAGAACCGTACTTTAATTCTCTCTCTCCGGAAACAGAGATTAAAGATTCTCGTGAACTCACTTCAGCGAAACGACGGAGTGCTTCCTTTGTAAAGGACACGGACACATTCCCTTCTCCACCTTTCCTCAGTCCAAACTTTTGATACGTCTCTGACGATTTTTAAGTCAACTGGATATTAAAACCTTAATCTTTCATCCTCCGAAGAGCGTACTTCGTTGCCTACACGTGGCATTAAACGGGCAGTGAATGCGCTGCAATATTAAACGTAATTGTAAAAAGTGCATGCGCATGCTTGTAAAACTGATGCGCTGGTAAAATCAAATGTTTTTTCTGAAAATAAAAATTTTCTTGTTCTGTGCTTAAGTTAAAGTCCATCTTAAGTTTCTTCCGACGTTCATGGAGTTGGTATAGTATTCTAAAACAGGATGAACTTTTTCGTGTTGGCGTATTTTGAGTTTATGTACTATAAAATACATTAAACGTTGATTGGGGTTATTTGTACTGGACACGAACGGTGGTAACTGATTATCAATACACATCGATAGCCATGGCCGCTGCCTAAACAGTATTGTCGAGTAACGTATGAGTCGTGTTCTGGCAAGCCCGTTGTATCCCGATGTCGGCGCCTAGCATCTATTTCTAGCCCTTAGTGCAAGATGTCGACTCCACGTGTTAGTTCATGTTTGAAAAATCATTGGCATGCCTGTTGATCTACAGCATCCGTCGCCATCTCGTCTGCTCTGGACGTTGACAGTACGACATAGTACTCGTCGTGCCAACAAAAGCACATGACTGAAGTCAGCTTTCCCACGAAGCAAACAAAATCGTTTAAACGAATCATATACGTTACCAAAACTGAGAACACCGGCTTCCAGTTGCTGGGTTGCTCGTAGCCCCTCTGGTGACAGTGAATTTAGGATTCCATTTCAGATTTCTTAAGTCTCGTAAGGGCTAAGTTGGTGTTAATTTACAGACATTGTTCTGTAACACGAATGTGCTAGCTAAAGTGATAGCCACGAGGTCATGTTGGAAATTAACGCCTCCGAATATTTTATACAAAAACTCTTAAGACTTTTAGAATCAAACAAACTTTGTTAACGTTTCACAACTTTATTCTTCATGTCTACATATTAATTTGTCAACATAGTAACCCTGGCGTCGGACACATTTCCTAACGAGAGACTAGTTTGTTGACACCTCAGTGTAGAAAGTTTCACTTTGTTGACGGAGCTAGAACCTCATCTCTGCTCTCGCCGTTTCATAACCATCAAAGCGATGTCCTCGAAGGTGTTCTTTTGCTAACAGATGTCAATCGAATGGGATCAAATAGGGGACTGGCGTCGGATTGTTTGAGATGTCGTGGCATTCGTATCTGGTCTTGCGTCGTCTTGCTGAAGGAGGGGATTATCCATGTGTGGACGAACTCTTAGAATCTGAAACTCGATTAGAGCAAGCTGTTTCTCACACACCGACATATTTACGTTACACATCATCATGTTACGCGCTGCAATTCCGAGCGCTCTAGCAGCACAGTGTTGCAAATACGTAGACATGAAGAATAAAGATGAAAAACGTTATTAAGCTTAGTTTTATCTTAGAAGCCTTGGAAGCTTTCACGTAAAAAATTTGGAAGCGTTACCTGTCCGCACGCCCTTTCAGGGAAATATGTTTCAGCAGATTGATATTAGTAACACTATTTTTTCAAGAAATGGAAACCACAGTTTTATTTGCAACGTATTGCTACACCTTCCAGCTACTTCCATACATAGTCGCAGCTCCAATTTAGATATGTGTCGCAGCCCACTACCTACTTTCCAGTACCTCCGTCATACATGCAACCGGCTGTGCTCTCCTTCAATTTTCTACTCAGATATGCTGCTCATCGTGTTTGCCAAAATTCCGTCAGTGTACCCAACGGTTCATGGTGACCAAAAAGATGTAAATCAGATGGAGCCAATTTCAGTCTCTATGGTAGGTCATCAAAACAGCTCCCATCGCAAATGCTGCTGAAGCGTCTGTGTTGCAGGTGCTGCTTGCGACCGAGTATTGCCACGAAGAAGGACAACGCCTCACACAACTCTTTTCGCTTGTCCTCAATTGCCCATTATAAACGATTATCTCAGATCGTCCGGTCAGATAGCGTAACAAGATCGTCGGTTAACACTGTTTTTCATCCCTGACTGCTTGCATGTAAGTTCCACGTACGGTAAATACGCTATGCAGGCTGCATCAAATCAGACTGAACCCCTGAGCATATAGAAATCGAATAACACCTCGTACTTCACATCTGCCGGGAGACTGTATTGTTTCAGGCATCTCTAACTGCACACCGTGCGCTCAGAACTGAAAAGTGCGACGTGATGCGATCCACGGGCATACCACAGACACTGTACAATATATATGCGCAAAGTTTTATAGTAGTAAAGACTGGAAAATTGCTCAGGTCACACAAATACCCAAAAAGGGAAGTAGGAGTAATCCGCTAAATTACAGACCTATATCACTAAAGTCCATTTGCAGTAGGGTTTTGAAACATATACTGTATTCGAACATTATGAAGTACCTAGAAAAAAAAGGACTTATTGACACATAGCACGGTTTCAGAAAACATCGTTCTTGTGAAACACAACTAGCTCTTTAAACTCATGAAGTAATAAGTGCAATCGACAGGGGATGTGATATTGATTCCATATTTTTAGATTTCCAGAAGGCTTTAGACACGGTTCCTCACAAGCGTCTTCAAACCAAACTGCGTGACTACGGAGTATCGCCTCAGTTGTGCAACTGGATTCGTGGTTTCCTGTCAGAAAGGTCACAGGTCGCAGTAATAGACGGAAAGTCGTCGAGTAAAACAGAAGTAATATCCGGCGTTCCCCAAGGAAGTGTTATACGCCCTCTATTGTTCCTGATCTATATTAACGACATAGGAGACAATCCGACCAGCCGTCTTAGATTGTTTGCAGATGATGCTGTCATTTAAGGTCTTGTAAAGTCATCAGATGATCAAAACGACGTGCAAAATGATTTATATAAGATATCTGTATGGTGCGAAAAGTGGCCATAGACCCTGAATAAGGAGAAGTGTGAAGTTATCCATATGAGCACTCAAGAAAATCATCCAAATTTCGATTACGTGGTAAGTCACACAAATCTGAAGGCTGTAAATTCAAATAAATACTTAGGGATTACAATTACAAATAACCTAAATTGGAACGTTCACATAGATAATATTGTGGGTAGAGCAAACCAAAGATTGCGATTCATTGGTAGAAAACTTAGAAAGTGCAACACGTCTACTAAAGAGACTGCTTACACAATCCTTGTCCGTCCTATTCAGAAGTATTGCTGTGCGGTGTGGGATCCGCATCAGGTGGGACTGACAGATGACATGGAAAATGTACCAGAAAGGGCAGCTCGTTTTGTGTTATCGCGAAATAGGGGAGATAGTGTCACAGACATGATATGTGAATTGGAGTGGCAATCATTAAAAGAAAGGCGTTTATCGTTGCGACGGGATCTCATGAAATTTCAATCACCAATTTTCTCCTCCGATTGCGAGAACATTCTGTTGGCACCCACCTACATAGGGAGAAATGGTCATCATGATAAAATAAGAGAAATCAGGGCCCGCACAGAAAAATTTAAGTTCTCGTTTTTCCCGCGTGGCGTTAGAGAGTGGAACGGTGGAGAGACAGCTTCAAGGTGGATCATTGAACCCTCTGCTAGGCACTTTATTGTGAATAGCGGTGTAATTACGTAGATGTAGATGGTTTTAATTTCTCGAGCTATCAGACCCCCCCCCCCCTCCCCCACCGCCACAAGGAAACGTCGTAAAAATATGGATTACAAAGTGTTGCTAATAAAAGGTTGCAGATATCGATACAGTTCCTAAGTGTCGAATACTGCCGTTACTCATCTCTCCTGGACTGGAGCCAACCGATGGCTCTGGGATGCTCCATGATCTCAGTATAGGAGCGTCCTGGCGCTTGACGATTTGGTAGAAGGGCTCACCAGAGTGAGTCGCAGGGCAAAGTGGTGTGCAACCTAAGACTGCGGAAAATTCGCGTGAAAGTTGTTGAGTCATGTTAGTTTTCTATGAAATGCGGGAGTTTATATTTTACGGCGAGTTGTCTAAATCAGAGAAGCATCATCTAGCTCGAGTGGATTTGTTGAAACGTGTGAATGCTGATGCACTTTGATGAACTTTAGACAAGGCAGGCACGTTTTCCACAAAGGTAAAGCATAATAAAAATAGTGCCTCGGAAAAAATGCTCTGCCTTCAAGAAAAGTTTCTCAGCATCTTTTACGTGTTACTGCGTCCGTTTTGTTGAATAGTGAGGGCAGGGGTTTGATTTAGCTTATGTCGCTTTGGCACATGGTTAGGAACTTTATTACCGTGATACGTCTACCTTTGGAGTAAGGCTATTCGGCAATCCTGCCCACGTCAATACGATACCAAACAACTAAAGAAGCCAGTATGAGAGAACCAACCTTTATACAAAGTAATAAATTGTACAGACAAACATAGCATTCATGGGCGTCCAAACGCAGTTAAAATGCCGTATTTCATAATTAGTTTAGCGAGTTTAGAGAACAATGTGAGCGATTGCTACCTCTTAAGTGTGAAGTTACATGTTAAATAAGTGGATTGTGCCTATGGGCGATAAAGTACTGTAATCAGCAAGTAACTGAAAGAAATCTAGTATTACCTGGAGCAACGTGAAGTGAATTGACTCCATAAGACTAGTAGTAGGCAAAAGATGCGGAATACTGAGATCCATTGAATCCACCCGTGAGAGATGTATCTCAATAAGCATTCGTTCCACCTCTTTCTAAGTACTGCTCATCGGCGCTGAAATCTATGATTAACATAGGTAATAGACAAGATTCAAGGAAAAGATGAACGATTCGTCACTTCGTTTAGTAATCGCAAGAGCGTTAGAGATTTACACATCAAACTCTACTGGCAGACACTTCAGGAGAGACTTGCGTATCTCAGAGAAGTTAACTTTCAACATGACGACAGCATTCCTTCCAAGAACAATAAGGCAACATTTTGACATATATGTAGCGAAATGTCCACAACGGGGCAATTCGGTTATATTTGAGTGCATACTGATACCTACCGAGAATCGTTTTGTTTGTATGTTACAGTTATAGATGCGGGTCAGTTTTACATATATCTAAGGTTAAGTACAATTAATGCGACACCTCCTATGTTCGACATCAACGTGCAGTAACCACTCACAGGCGCCAGATGGCATGACTAGCAGTGGAGGGCATGCAAAACGTGTCACGGGGACGCAGAAAACAGTGCAATCGTAGTTATGTGAAATCGGAGCGATTTTTTGATTGCGAAAGAAGCTTGCTCCATGCTTTGGCTTACGACCCAAGGGTGGAAACGTTTGCGAAACGCCTAAATTTATGAACCGTTCGCCTGCCGCCTTGGTTAGAGTACGCTGTGTATGGCAAAATGGCGATTTTCCAAACCCGGTACAGAGGCAACTGTGATGTACCATGGGCCATAGATTACAGTGGCGAACAATTGCTGAAAATATGTAGAGGGCGATTAGACGTGCAACTGCTGAGCAACTTAGAGCCAAGACGAAGCAAAGGGGTCCCAACAGTGTCTCCTCAACGACCGTTCAGAAAACATTGCTACATATTGGCCTCCACAGCAAGTGCATGGTTCATGCACTTACGTTGACTGCCATTCATCGGCGACGGGGGCTGGAACTTCCACGCCAGCACCACAGCTGGGCGTTCACAGAGTGGCGACAGATGGTCTTTTCAGATGAATACGTTTTATGCTCCATCAGACAGATGGCCTTTGGCTTGTGCGCTGTGCAAAGTTTAAAAAGCAAACAAGGAGAGGAATATTATTGTGCCTTTCCCCGGATGATCTCGTGATTCTGGAAGGCATAATGGATCAACGCATGTATGCATCTATACTTGGGGATCATGTCCACCACTAAATGCAGTTTGTTTTCCCTCAGCTTGATGGCATCCACCAGCAGAACTGTGTAATATGTCACAACGCTGGGAGCATACGTGTGCGGTTCGAAGAGGTCTGGGATGAGCATACTGTGATCTCCTGGCCACCAAACTCTTCTGATTTAAGCCCAGTCGCGAATCTGTGGGACCGCCTCAGTCAGGCTTTTGGTGCCTTGGATCCTCTACAGAGAAAACTTGCGCAGCTGCTCAGCTTAATTGCCCTCGTTGTAGCTTCGTTTTTTTACAAAGATATGAACAGCGGTGTGACTTTTTTAAATGGCACCCTGTATTTTTTATTCAGTAATTCATTTCCTCTCCTAAGGACGTACTGAAAATTGTATGACAGTGTACCATTCACTGAAACGCAACGTTATTAATTACATAACATAACATTGACTTTGAGTCCTGGATCACGAACTCGTTCACTTACTGGAGTTCTCAGAAAACAAATGAAAACCAAGTAAAAACATAACACAAAACTGACTTTGACTCTCCTGTACCATTGCCCAGGAGTAGAATATTACCGAGCGAGGTGGCGCAGTGGTTAGCACACTGGACTCGCATTCGGGAGGACGACGGTTCAATCCCGCGTCCGGCCATCCTGATTTAGGTGTTCCGAGATGTCCCTAAATCTCTCCAGGCAAATGCCGGGGTGGTTCCTTTGAAAGGGCACGGCCGGCTTCCTTCTCTAATCCGATGACACCGATGACCTCGCTGTTTGGTCTCTTCCCCCAAGCAATCCAATCCAATCCAATCCTCAGAATGTCGAGGAGAATATTCAAAGGTGCTCAAATGGGTGACACTAGACACCGATACACTGCTGCACTCGTTCAGTGAAAGAATTATTTACTGCCTCCAGTATTGCCTGCTCAAGAGAATTACAAGCAGGCACGATACGTTCCTGAATGTCCTCAGGAGTTGTTGGAATATCGCGATAGATACCGTCTTTAATGCATCTCCAAAGAAAAAGGTCCAGAGGATTTACATCAGGAGACCTAGTAGACCAAGTAACTGCTCCTCCTCGACCAGTCCATCTGGCAATATACCTTCGGTTCAGAACACGACGTGCACCTAAGGCATTAAGTGCTGGGCATCCATCGTGTTGATATCACATAAGCATTCTGGTTCTTAGCAACACTTCATCCAGAAAAGGCGGAAGAATTAGTCTAAGAAAGATGGTATACGCTGAGCCATTTAGACTACCATTGCTGAAATAACGCCCAATAATTGTAGTACCAAGCATCCCACACCAGGCGTTAACGCTCCACTGACGCTGATGTTCCACCTGGCTAAGCCATCGTGGGTTGTCGCTGTACCAATAATACATGTTGCTTGTACTTACCTGTCCTTTGTTTGAGAGGAAACGTTCATCGGTAAATAGAACATTGGAGAAGAAGTTCGGATTGGCGAGGATTTGCTGCTGCGAGCACTGACAGAAATGTACATGATTCTGGAAATCATTCCCATGCAATTCTTGATGTAGGTGTACATGGTAAGGGTGGCACTGGTGACGTGTAAGAATACGATGTACACTGGTCTTAGAAATTCCAATCTCGTGTTCAAGCTGTCGCGTGCTCACATGTGGATTCATAGCAACGGAAGCGAGAACAGTAACTTCGGCAGCTTCGTCTGTGCCAGTGCTACTACGGTTGCGTTGTAGTTTGTAGGAAGGACAGCCTTTACTGTTTGCCTACTCTACACAACAGTATTTAAAAGGACTAAGCTACTGTACTAAATGTAACCGTACACAAGAAAATAGTATTGCAATTACTGTTCTGTTACTTACATTCCCCATACGTGAGTAGCATTTCTACCTTCTCTTCTTTGGTGTACATTCTATTCACACAACTCTTCAACCGACGATGGTTGTCGGAATGGCGGGTGTGCATTCTACTTATGTTTATATTTGCCATGTGTCAACGACAGCACGTGTATGTCTTCCATTACCCCGAGTACCTGCACTACGCGCTGGGAGCGTCAACGTCAATGTGGTGTTATTTGCTTGAAACATTTTGTAATTTTCATCTGGACAAACCTTTATTTAGGGTGGTCAAGACAAATGGGACAAGAGAGGGAGGGAGGGAGGGAGGGAGGGAGAGAGAAAGAGAGAGAGAGAACAGGAGAGAGAGAGAGAGAGATATGCAAGCGTGAACCCCACACTGTTTGTAATAGTAATGTGACTGACGTACTACGATCGACAAACGCTGTACGTGTTGCTATTTTCACTGTTGTGAAGTGGGATCGAAACAATACAGATGTCCAGTCACACACAATGAAAATTAAGGAAAGGGTTTACTGGTTCGTGCTTTATTAGTCATTAGTAGAATGGACATAACGGTGATGAAAAACCGAATATTACCTGCAAGGAGAAACATAATTAATAGCTGACGTTGTAGATGAACTTCTACGTAGGAACTCACGTTTGGAAACGTAATCCAACGACGCTACAAAGCATCAAAGTTATAGTAACCCGTAAATGTGTGTTTAGTTAATACGGGGTGATTTCCGGACATGAGTTCCTATATAAAACTTTATCTGCTATGTCCCTCTAGAAGTGTGTAACATGAATTATGAAACATCCGATACATATTCCGAATTGCGAACTTCCATTTACGTCACTGATTTAAATCCTTATTTTCCAATGTCATGTGATATTTTTAAGTCTTTAATATGATTGAAGGCGTTAATAACAAAGCCATCATCTCGCATAGTCTTCTGTTTCCGTCTTATTCGTGACGGCATCCATTAGGCGTGTCTCCTCCGTGATAATGACGTCTTACGTCTATGGTAGTGGTATCGCGATTCAAACGAATCAAAAAAACTGCAGCTCTGTCCTGTTAGCCCGTAACGATCCATTCACTGCCTAATTAACATGGTGCCCGTGCACTTTAAAATACTGTTTTGACAATTCCCAACGTCATTCGCCACCGTACACTATTTTTAATTGTACTTGTAACCTGAAAATATCCCCTCGTTTTCTCTTTATTTTTCAATTTACTAGGGTGGACTCTGATGCGAGTCTCGGGTATAGCGTTTTTAATTCTGTAAGCTGATTACCTGCACAACATCCCTTGGTCAATTATAGAGCTCATACGAACAATTTCATCGCTGCCCGTCAAAGCGTTTGAACATGTGAAACTGCATCAGTGGGTTGTCATAATGAAATCCGTCTCTGCGTAGTGGAATGTGACAAGTTAAACCTGTCTGTCACACGGGGAGACAGTTTTAACTCGACACATTCCGTCGACACAGTATAAACTCTTGAAACAGTAAATGAATTCTATCTGAGTAGCAATTGTGTATCTGTAGGTAGATGAAAATCTTCATTACACACAGTTCCCCGCTGATGATAGTACCACAGCAGTGAAGAAGCGATGCAGTGGGATTTAGATGTGGTTGAGACAAACAGAAACCTAACTGAAGATGTGAAGAGGCAAGTGTGAAATTCCAGAGGCAATAAGTTTATCGGGAAATTTCAATCTATGTCTGGTTCATGGTTTTCTCTCGTCATTTTCTGTAAGTATGCGTAAAGTAAAAAGCAGATCCATATTAGCTCTAAAATGCGATTTCTTGAATGCCTTATCGTTCGCCTCTCCGATCATAGCACAGCTGGAAACATGTAACGTAAGTAAAACTCAGAAATGAACAAACGTATTCGATAATTTTAACTTCACGTCTGTTGATTCAGGTCACCCGGTTGAATACTTCACTTTTGAAGACTAAAAGCAGTGTTGAAGATTCGAAAGTTAGAAAAATACCGTTCTTGTGTTCTACACGATCAACAAGAGAAAGGAATTTCGATTAAACAGATCAGCGCAATAAATAGTAGGAAGTGAATCTAATAAGAACCAGCAGCGTTTTGAAATGATGTCATTTTCATGCGAAAAGAAACATTTAGAATTCCCTAAGGAGAACACTGGAAATAACAGTTAGTCTTCCGAGCTTTCCGTTTTTCTTCCGTCCCGGAAGTCTGTATCGGTAAATGTGTCACCGTTGTGAGAACATGGAAAAAATAACTGACCTGTTACGGATACTTGAGGGGCAGAATAGTTTACGATACCCTAGACAAAACATACTTATTGAAGGTTTACATAAAAGGTTTCCTGAAATAATAACTGAACTTTCCTACTACTTCCTTGTAACTTTACTCATTATAATTCGGTATATTTTGACATTATTGTGAGATTTGTGAATCTTACGAAGGTCATACACTTGGCACCTTATGACCTCCTCAAATAATTTCAGTAGCGAATTTCCGCAGACAGTTCTTGTTCTTGCAATGAGCTTTCATTTCATTCGTGCTTTGTATTACATGAGATTCTGATGATGTTAGTCACAGTGGTTGCCTGCCACAAGTGGAATTGTATTTTTCTATTAATGAAAGCTACTTCCATATAATTTAATGAAAGTCTGTTTGAATAAACTTTATCTATCTTACATGTTGTGTGAACTGTACACCGTCGGTACAAAAGGGTCCGCAGCACGTGGTCGTGCGGTAGCGTTCTCGCTTTCCACGCCTGGGTTTCCGGGTTCGATTCCCGGCGGGTCAGGGATTTTTATCTGCCTCGTAATGACTGGGTGTTGTGTGCTGTCCTTAGGTTAGTTAGGCTTACGTAGTTCTAAGTTCTAGGGGACTGATGACCATAGATGTTAAGTCCCATTGTGCTCAGAGCCATTTGAACCATTTGGTACAAAAGGTTCCAAGACTGATTTTGTTCGTGCTGCGTAAGTACTGTCGTCATAATAACGACGGTGACATCTTGAGCTAAGGACTGTAAACAACAGTAGTGCATTCGATAAGTTAGTTGTGAGCTGGTTCAAATGGTTCAAATGGCTCTGAGCACTATGGGACTCAACTGCTTAGGTCATTAGTCCCCTAGAACTCAGAACTAGTTAAACCTAACTAACCCAAGGACATCACAAACATCCATGCCCGAGGCAGGAATCGAACCTGCGACCGTAGCGGTCTCGCGGTTCCAGACTGAAGCGCCTTTAACCGCACGGCCACTTCGGCCGGCAATTGTGAGCAGGTAGCGTTAAGCGGTGAGCGTGCGAGCGTATTACGGTACCGCTTTGTGTCGTAAATTACAGTGTACAACATCTCTAAACCAGATGTTCAAAGACATTCGACAGAATATTTTGAAGAAGAGAAATGTGTGTGTAAATTTTTCCGTGCACATCTTGGCTCTAGAAAAAGAAAAACAACGGAGCGTAGAAGTCTATCCCATGACTGAAATGCAAAACACTGACAACTCTTCTCTGGAAAAGTCATCACAGGCGAGCAAACTTTATTTTATGGTAAAGAACCAACCAAGAAAAAGACAAAAGTGCAGAAATTCACTAAACGGTGAAAACTTTGACGATGTAACAGTCATACGAACTGCTACAGACAGCGAGTAGGACAACATTCCGAAGAAAGGCCTCTCTGACCGTTTCACACAGTTGTACGAACGTTCTGCGAGTTGTATTCAGTCTCAGTTCCGTGTGTTCTCGTAACTGAGATGATCATCCATAATACACATACGGCTTAAATTAAGCCAGTGAGATATGCATGGGAAATAGTAGACAAGGGTAATTAGCAGCATGCATAATAGGCACCTATACTCCACAGGCCACGTTACAGGCGGCGGAAGAAGTTCCCCCACCGTCCAATTCCATTTGCGAACACTGCGTGGCCACAACGGATGTTGTTAGGCCTCAATATAGCATTATGTTTCTCTGCATTGCACCGTCGTGGTCATATCGTAAAAAAGTAATGGGAGAAATAATATCTTGCCGCGTGAAAAGTGAGTTGGAAGAAATAATATGTTGCCTGATTGTTCCTGGTAGCTAATATCTCGTAGTTCTTTAAGAAACGTTGTCTGTGATGCATGACATCTGTCTTCTAACGTCTGCAATGGGTCTCACCAGTAAGATTGTAATGCTTTCGCGATTATTGACTGAACTCGTGACAAATCCCGCTGCTTTTCTTTGAATCTTCTCCACCTGCTCCATTAATTGTAAATGGTAAGGGTTACAGACTAACAAACAAAATTCAAAAACCGCTGGAACTACTGGTTTGTATGTTGCTTCAATCTAAGCGTAAGATTTTCCAGGAACTAGTCTTAGGTGGTCGATCCACTTTAGGTCCCTCCGGATGCATAATCCTAGATATTTTATTATTATTATTTTTTTCCGGTGACTTATTGCCAATAGTGTAATCAAACACTTATTGGTCTTTTTTGTTTTATTTTTTTAATACGTTACATTTCCATTTTGAGTCAAATGCTAGTACCTGTTGCCTTCGTATCTACGGAAACATCTGCTAATAGTTATTGTTGCTCCCTATGCGAAGAACACGTAATGACAACTATTTATTTCTCTTATCCTTCATCTTCCTCCAAAATTCTTTCATTATCTCAGAACGAACGCTTTCCCTTTTAATTTACTTTTTGACAGCAGTTGTTTTTCTGTTGTTTTAGTTTCCTGAAAACCTTTTAATTTCTTGATTCCTAGTCCGAATTTGTCTGTGTCGAGTAAGGTCTACATTTCCACTAAATCCTTGTATGCTTTGCCTCCCCAATCACTTTCTTTGTCTCTTTTCCTGTTTGGGAAGAATCTGGTATGTTAATCTTCCTTGATTCTCTCTAAATGGTCATATATTCTAACATGACTGTTCCTATCCTTATCTGTTGTTTTAGGGCACAGTGAGTATAATTCCGTATTTGACCTCAAAATCCAGTTTCCACCCTTGTTCTTGATTGGAGCAATTTTTGTCGCAGATTATTGTTTTCTGGATTTTCCGAATATCCTAATACCCCTTTACCTCCTACTATAGTATTATTTCTGACGAACAGAAGACGTCTTGTTTTTCAACTGTTAATGCCTAAATTTAATACATTTTGAAAAAAACTATTTCTATTGCACAGCTTTCTTACTTTCATTTATTCCTCTTTAGTTTTTTCAGGATTGATTTTAGCTCATTCTTTTTCATTTTTTATGTTTTCAGCCCGATATTTTAAGTTTCCTGTTCTCTTGACGATGCCATACTTGGTTTTTAAAAGTACTGGCGAGTTACTTTAACTGGTCATGTATTCTGATTTTTGTACAACTGACTTCTGTGCTATTTCCTTCAGAAGTTCTTGTCTTTTACTTGCATTCTCTGAAGTTCCATGTATTATTACCAGATCGTCTGCAAAGGCCAAACAACTTATTCCTTCTTTCGAACTGCCCTTATTTTTCTTCCTCTACTTTACACAATCTCACAACTTATTTCATCACACACTGAATAATAATAGTTTAAAACCGTCTCCTCGTCTGACTCCTGATACATTCTGAAAGGGACTATAGGTTGTTCCCAGATATTTAGTTTGTTGCCGGCCGCGGTGGTCTAGCGGTTCTAGGCGCGCAGTCTGGAACCGCGCGACTGCTACGGTCGCAGGTTCGAATCCTGCCTCGGGCATGGATGTGTGTGATGTCCTTAGGTTAGTTAGGTTTAAGTAGTCCTAAGTTCTAGGGGACTGATGACCACAGTAGTTAAGTCCCATAGTGCTCAGAGCCATTTTCAGTTTTTTTAATTACTTCCGGAGTTTTCATTTCTACTGCGAATTCCTCACGGGTTTTCTGGATGGAGTCTCTGTCTACTAAACTCTGTGCCTTTGTAAAATCAACAAATATTAGCACTACCCTTTTTGCTTGATATTTTCATATACCTCATTATTTGTTTAAGGTTTCGAATTTGTTCTACAAAGGATGTGTTGCTCCTAAATCTAGCTTGATACTATCCAATTTGTTATCTAATTAAGGTTTTCATATATATATATATATGATCTTCAAGAAGATTTTTTATTCTAAATGTAGTAATGAAATTCCTATCTAGTTATTGGTATCTGTTTGTCATCCTTTTCATGAAGTTGGTGAAACATCTACTACATGTGTTCAATAGAGATTTTTACGTGTATCAGAAGATCCATGAAGGGAGAGGTCGAGATAATGAAAGGTCATCAGAGACGGAGTCTAGTTCGACAAGGACACATTAGGGAATCGGCTCAGCCTTTTCAAGAGGAATATCCAGGCAGCTGACAGTCTGAGCCCTCTGTCCTCCACAATATGACTCTACAACACTAGCAACGGCATCACGTAGCTCGCTAGCTGGAGGCAGTGATGCAGTCTCCGTCAAAGCAATGACCGGTAAAGTGCTCCATTTGATTTCAAAGGTTGTCTGTAAGCGCTGTTTAAACTGCTGTTGCGTAAACATTGCGTAACCTGCCGCTGATCGATGCTGGATGGAGACTGAACCAGCCGTTGGCTGCATTCATCTGTGAATGGTACCTTTACGTTTGTGACTTTACGCATAGAATAATATGTATGGACTCTTACACTATAACGCATTTTCCACCATGAGGCGCATTACTAAGTGGTTGGTGGCGGTGGGAATACTGTGTGTGCACCATAAAAAAACGGAAAAATAAATAAATTTGTTAATTGTTGTTGACTTATATTAACAATAACTTTTTACAGAGATTCTTATACAGAGTACCAACGTGTAGAGGGGGGGGAGGGGGGCAGGAAGGAGGGGCGGGAGAGGGGGAGTTACTTCACG
Source organism: Schistocerca serialis cubense (assembly GCF_023864345.2). NCBI lineage: Eukaryota > Metazoa > Arthropoda > Insecta > Orthoptera > Acrididae > Schistocerca > Schistocerca serialis. The sequence continues at coordinate 435,803,752 of NC_064642.1, read as the reverse complement.
TCCACCCTAAAAATATTTCAAAACGTATATTTCGTTAAATGTTGTTGGGTTTTACTCACAACATACTTTTTAAAACGATTTTGAATGTAAGTAGCCTCATATACCTTAATATATTGAATAAGTCATTCATTGAAGAAAGTGAATCTATTAGTAAAGTTTTAAAAAATGTGAGTGAAGTGTAGCGGGAAAACTTAAAAAATTATGAGATCTGTTAGGAGAATTGATTCAAAAATATTTGTTTCATATATTTTAATTATAAATTACACTACTAACTGCACGAAACTACAAATTAACTGACTCGCTGGTTCACAGTATTTTCCAAAGTTTGGCGTAAAGGACCCCCTTGGAACCGCGTGGTTTAACTAAGGTAGTGTGTTCTTCGGAATTTTATAGTTAAACACTGCTGGCCACGAAAACCGCAACACCGTAAAGGTAGTCTGCAAGAAACAACGTTAAATAGACGCGATATATATACACGATTTAAGCGATCTCGCGCACCCCTAAAGGTGAACGCCTCAGAAAGACGTTACGCTAACATTTAGAATACGTTCTGGCACTTCCACATACAATTAAGGCGAGATGCAGACTGATGAGGTACACAGACATTAAGTGCTGAATCTCTTAGAACTCACCCTAGGACTCACTCTGGGGTCATAGGTGACCCCAATCATCTTTACTATGGATAAAATAATATTTCTATTTCTTGTAAAAATCCAGAATTTTATGACTTTTACCACACAGTATTGTAGTTCTCTTACAAAAATTTTTAGAGCGCTTGACGCAACATTTAAATCAATAATTAACAAAAACTACTGTTGGGGTCAATTATGACCCCAGATAGATTATCTGTAACATTCATAGAATGTATAGATTATCAACTATCAATCTCTTTCTTAGGTATTTTGAGTTGGTAACACTGAATTCAGGTGTTATGCAGGTGTAACTCAGAACTAACCTCAAACTGGAAGTTCGTTTGTACGTTTGTTGTACGTTTGTTGTTGCAGTGCAATTTCAGCATGGATGGAATACGTCTTACTCCTGGCTATAGTGTGGAACAAGCTATGGAAGACTTATTTCGTAGCAGTAGTGATTCAGATGGTAGTGACGCCGAAGATGATGGAACAGAGACACAGGTAGACCAAAGTGATGAAATTTGTTTACATGAATTAGAAGAAAATGATATTCTTGCTGAAAATGATGACAGTGGAGAAGATGAAAGTGCAGTACTGGTAAGCAGGGGTCGGGATACTGCATCGAGTACAAAAGAACCATCAATTCATAGATTTCTAATCCGCAACATACAACGATTTTCAGCAATTATTCCTAGTACAGTTAGTGTTAGCTCAGCTGTTGATTGTTTCAGGCAGTTTATTACTAATGAATTGCTGGATATAATAGTTCAGTTCACAAATCAACGAGGAAATTAATTGAAAGTGTCTGGAAAATTAGTTGACTGGCGTGATACAGACAGATGAGAGCTTATTTAATTTTTAGGCTTGCTGATTCTGTATGGCGTACAGAAGAGCCAGGGGAAACCTATTGACGAATTTTGGGACTCTGAATATGGCACTCCTCTATTCCGTGCTACTATGTCGTGGAGGCGATGTTAGGACATTCTGCGTTCACTTCATTTTGACGACCGCATCACAAGACTTGAAAGGAAAGAGAGGAGTGGAAATAAGGCTGAAGCTGTACAGGAAATATTTGATTTGTTTGCCGTGCCATGTCAAACATCACTTATACCTTCCAGCAACATTACTGTTGATGAACATCTTTGCGTATACAGAGGTCGGTGCAGTTTCAAGGTCTACATTCTTTCAAAGCCAGGAAAGTATGGCATCAAGATATGGTGCGCAGTAGACTGTGAACATGGGTATCTGACAAAACTTCAAATGTACACTGGAAGGAGTGGTGATGTGAGAGAAGTGAATCAAGGCAAGAGAGTGGTCTTAGATTTAGTGCGTGATCTGGCTGGCAGTGGTAGGAATATTGCCACTGACAATTTTTTCACGAGATATGACCTTGGCCAAGAATTGTTGAAAATGAAGTTGACACTTGTAGGTACTCTACGTTCTACAAGAAAAGAATTCCCAAAAGAGTTTTTGCCTTCGAAAACTAGGGAAGAATGCACTACCAGATTTGCATACAGTGGTAAAACCCTATTAGTTTCGTATGTTCCAAAAAGAAATAAGGCTGTGCTACTCCTGTCAACACAACATCAATCATTTGAAGTGCCCAAAGAAAACAACTTGAAACGAAAACCAGAAGTACTGCTGTATTACAACTCACCAAAATCAGGTGTTGATACGCTAGATCAACTGAGCTCTTACTATTCTGTGAAAAAGGGTGCAAAACGTTGGCCATTAGCAGTATTTTATGATCTTGTCGATCTAGCTGTACTCAATGCCTACATACTCTTCTGTGTTGCTGTTGAAAAAACAGGGAGACGTCTTTTTCTAATGAAGTTGGCCAAAGAAATGGTAAAGCCCCAAGTGGAACGTCGTTTGAGTTTACCACAAGCAAGGAACAAGGATCTTATTAGCAGTATCAGACGGTGTGGATTTGATGATCTGTTAGACAATGGACATTCAGACACAATACCCGACAATCAGAAGAGAAAGCGAGGCAGATGCTCCATTTGCCCCCGATCAAAGGACACAAAATACAGTTCAACATGCAAAAAGTTTAACAAATTTGTTTGCAAGGAACATTCTGAAATAGTTACTACTTGCAAAATATGTGCAGATGACTATGGTACGGATTCCGGTTAGAATTATGTTTCCTGTTGAGTTGTTCATCACATTTTCTGTAAATTTGAAGCCATTGTGAAACACTTATGAGTCAAACAAATTATGACTTAGAGTAAAATTGTAACTTCTGATATGTAATTACTCTGCCATATGTAATTTAATTCTACTATGTACATACCTGTTAAAAAGCTGTGAAATGTGTCTAAATAATAAACAAAATGTAAACAAACAGTATTAAACGACAGTACGTTGTTCTCTGAATGATTAGTACACACAGTCAATTATATATTGATTGGGGTCATGTATGACCCCAGATGGAGTACTAGGGAAATTTTAGCATAGTGAGTCCTAGGGTTAATCAGCAGCAACTCACTGTCAAAATCGAACACGTACTGGTAGCCTATGCACCTTCTCAGACAAGATGTATAAGATTTTCTCAGAAGAAATAACATTCAAACAAAATTTCTGTGTGAGAAACGCTATGTAATCCAATCCCACATAGAGAATGTACGAGGTACTATTTCTACAAATATTGTGAAACTGCACTGAAATATAAGCCAGTGCATAGCCAAACATCTATCGGGTAGTTATAACTGAAGTGCAGCTACCCACAGTGTGGCCTGTAATTATCATATGGTAGCGAAACTTGGCAGATATTGTATCGCAGTAATGCGGAATAAATTTACGCCGGTAAAGTAATTAGTTCCGGGTTTGGCAACCAGTTGCAAATCAGACATTTTGAATGGAAGAGAGGTGTACAGAAATGTTTCCATATATAATAGATTAAAAATTAGATGTGGGCGTAAAAGGCTAAGCAAGTGAGAAAGGCATAACGTTTATTTTATTCTTTTTCGCATTTTTTTCAATGTGAGCACCGCAGAATCGACGTCGACGAGATAATGTACAGCGCCAGATTTGTACTTGGAGCCCAAAATTGAAACTAATTTTTTTACAGCGCAAAATGATTCCACATAAAGGTTTTGGCGTATCTACCAAGTTTCGCTGCCATACGACAATTGCAGCCGAAACTGGACCTCCTTCAGTATCTGCATTTTATTTATAACCACACGGTAGTACAATTCATAGCAAATTTTACGTTCTTTGTGTCCAGCTTTTATGGTGTTGCTATTTTAATGATCATCAGTACACATGGACAATAGAAGAGGTCTCGAGAAAGGTGTTATAATTAATGAGGAACAATAGTGTTTTAAAGTAAAGTAAAACCACCTGTTTTGGAGTTTCATGACTATCTACAATCCCAGCGTGGAGTCACAATTTCATGTTTGAGATCCAGCTCGATCTCTTTGGCTATCATTTGTAACCATTCGTCCAACACATATTATTTACTTTTTTTTGTTTTTTCATGCATACGTCGGAGGTTGGTCGTCTAATGACGCTAATTCCTAGCTCCTACATCGTGTAGTAATGAAGGTATCCCATACATTTTTTCTCTGTTTGTGAATACACAGTTGTAACCACAGCTCCATCGACATACGAGTACTATAAAAGGTGGTAGCGTGTAATTAACAAGCGCCGGCCGTTGTGGCCGAGCGGTTCTGGGCGCTTCAGTCTGGAATCGCGCGACCGCTACGGTCGCAGGTTCGGATCCTGCCTAGGGTATGGATGTGTATGATGTCCTTAGGTTAGTTAGGTTGAAGTAGTTCTAAGTTCTAGGGGACTGATGACCTCAGATGTTAAGTCCCATAGTGCTCTGAGCCATTTGAACCATTTGATTTAACAAGCGAAAGATGTCTAAAATATGTGTTGTAAAAGTATACTTCTAGCTATGAGCACTTGGTCGATAGATGGAATGTGTTGCACAGTAGGGAAGGAAGACAAGTGCTCATAGCTCTTATAGTACTATTGAAAGTGACTACCGTCCCAGGCATGATGTACACAGCTCTTGGAAAGACTATAGATGAAACTATAACGTTGGAAGATGCAACAGAAATTTGTTCATATTCGGAAATGGGGATACCACTTCTCCACTCACAAGACTGCACTCGACGATTTCTGTTACCCTTGTAGTGCGCGACTCTCATTACACTGCACAACACACTTTTTGCCCTATGCATGAATGTCGGTGATTATGACTAATTTTTGTATACTGAATTCTAACTTGATTCTAGTTTTCGTTCATCACATACAGTTTCTTCTTTCATATCTATTTCTTTCTGCCACGGAAACATGCCTTCATTTAATTGAAATAAGTTTCACTATACGTGAAAGAGAGAACCTTCTTCCTCTATGTGTATTTACATCTCTGTGTTTGTCCACCTGCTGTTAGCTGTCGTAAACAGAAATCACAATCCTGCCGTGTTCTGCCACCTGGTGAGTTTTCATGCAATTTCGAATAAAGAGTATTTGTGCTACACTGTAATTGCAGTTACAAACGTATCGTGTGTTACGCCTATTTAAAGTTCGTGGTACACGAGTATATTCTCACAAACTCTTGTACAAAATTCTAGACAATGTTTGAATAATCTGAGTGCTTTGTTACGTTTATGGGAACTACACAGTGAAGACCGGACGACGTACCTAAACATACCTTACAAGGGAACCTCCCCATCGCACCCCCCTTAGATATAGTGGTAAGGTGGCACAGTGGTTAGGCCTTGAAAAACTGAACACAGATCAGTCGAGAAAACAGGAAGAAGTTGTGTGGAACTATGAAAAAAAAAATAAGCAAAACATACAAACTGACTAGTCGATGCGCAAGATATGCAACATCAAGACGATTGTGAACGCAGGAGCGCCGTGGTCCCGTGGTTAGGGTGAGCAGGTGCGGAACGAGAGGTCTTTGGTTCAAGTCTTCCCTCGATCGAAAAGTTAACTTTCTTTATTTTCGCAAAGTTATGATCTGTCCGTTCGTTCATTGACGTCTCTGTTCGCGGAAAAACGTTAAAAATATATGTTTCGACAGAGCACAGGGAAAACTGTGCGACTGTGAAACTGTTGCATTCATTTTTTGCAGTTTATGTGACAAACTCTTATGTTTTCGTAACTTTTTTGGGAGTGATTATCACATCCACAAGAAAACCTAAATCGGGCAAGGTAGAAGAATCTTTTTACCCATTCGCCGAGTGTACAAGTTAGGTGGGTCGACAACATATTCCTGTCATGTGACGCACATGCCGTCACCAGTGTCGTATAGAATATATCAGACGTGCTTTCCTGTGGAGGAATCGGCTGACCTATGACCTTGCGATCAAATGTTTTCGGTTCCCATTGGAGAGGCACGTCCTTTCGTCTACTAATCGCACGGGTTTGCGGTGCTTTCGCAAAACACAGACACTAAACTTATTGCAGTGAACAGAGACGTCAATGAACGAACGGACAGATCATAACTTTGCGAAAGTAAAGAAAGTAAACTTTTCCCTCGAGAGAAGACTTGAACCAAGGACCTCTCGTTCCGCAGCTGTTCACACTACCCACGGGACCACGGCGCTCCTGAGCTCACATTCTCCTTGATGTTGTCTATCTTGCGTAAGGACTACTCAGTTTGTATATTTTGCTCCTCATCTTTATCGGGGCATACGTGCAATTAAGTGGCTACAGTGTTGTCGAGATTCACTGGTGGCGCGAACGGAAGGATCACGCCACTGACTGCTATATTTTGTCAACCGAAGGGAAAGGGTATTCTGCAAAATCGAAAAATGATGTTCAATATCCCAACCTCACCTATCCATGCGGCCAATTCTTCATTATGCTTCCCCACCTCCTAAGCCATAATTAACTGGACTATTGGTGAACAAAGGACAGACAAGCTATTCGACAGCTGTGGGAGCGAAACACCAGCAGCAACCGGCACAGGAGTATTTACCACTACAATCAAATCATCTCACCGCATTACGTACGGAGAACTTAATAACCTCTTTAGGGGCCTGAATCTGTCGCAGGCACAGTATGAGCTACTGGCTTCGCGATTGTAAGAAAGGAATTTGTTCGCTGAGATAGTTTAAGTGATCTCATTTAGGAAGCGCCAGATTGAGTTTGAAACCTGTTTCTCTTCCTTCAACGCTTTTGTGTATTTTAGTGATATCGATGGATTGTTTGAAGCACTGCAAATGTTCACAACCGTGAGTAATGAAGATTCTTCATTGATTTCTCCAGTAATTACTGGCCTGAAATGAGATTTTCACTCTGCATCGGAGTGTGCGCTGTTGTGAAACTTCATCGGTGATTAAAACTGTGAGCCGGACCGAGATTCGAACTCGGGAGCTTTGCCTTTCGCGGGTGAGTGCCTCACCAACTGAGCAAGCCAAGAATGAGTTACCGCGCTTCCTCATAGCTCTACTTTTGCGAGTACCTCTCCTACCTTCCAGACTTCAATGAAGTTCTCCTGCAAAACTTCCAGGACTAGCACTTCCGATATGAAAGGATATTAGGGAGACAGAAATTACTCACAGCCTGTGGGACGTTTCCAGAGTGAAATTTTCACTCTACAGCGTAGTCTGCGCTGATACATAGTTTTAGTCGCCGGCCGTAGTGGCCGTGCGGTTCTAGGCGCTACAGTCTGGAACCGCGTGACCGATACGGTCGCAGGTTCGAATCCTGCCTCGGACATGGATGTATGAGATGTCATTAGGTTAGTTAGGTTTAACTAGTTCTAAGTTCTAGGGGGCTGATGACCACAGCAGTTAAGTCCCATAGTGCTCAGAGGCATTTGAACCATTTTTTTTAAATCTTCCAGTAAGTTTCAATTATTGGCCAATAGATATCGCCAGTGAGGAAGGTTACCTTAGTGATTCATTTGTTCAAACTATTGTGAGACTTACCTAGCGTCATAATATACGGAAGTGGAGCACGTTACGCGATATGTCCTGCAGCAGAGATCAAACAGCAAACAAGCCCACCATCATAGAACAACGATTCCGTGAAGTGAGCTTTAAAGGAAAATAAGTGTCACCAGTCTCTTGCGGCCAGAGCGTGTCGGGAATCAGTTGTTACAGAATTTAACGGAGACAAGTGAAGTAGTGAATAGTGCGCTTTCTTCCCGTAAGTTATGTTCAACACATGGAATAATAGCACACAGGCTCCCAGCATTGATATGTATTTGCACATCACCTAGAATGACAGGCAAAGTTTGACCCTCCTGTACATTGTGTGTGCCACAAATGGAACAGTTCATGAATTTGGTATTTACTAGTGAAATGATTCGGTCTTTTCCTATATCATTAAAAGTTGATTGACGAAATCATGGAGGGCGACTAACAATGCCTCTTTCAGCGCAACTATAGAGTTAAATATCAGTTGCCTGGTCTCTCTGAAAGACGTGTGACAATTGCAGTGACTTCCCATGCTGTGTTCCTGCTGTCCACATTGTTTGAGCTATGTTCGGCAAAATAACCATCAGGTCGATCGCTGGCTTTATCACGCTATAAAACCCAGTTCCTATTGGAGGAGATGCGATCATACCTTTTGCTATAATTAAAGCGATATATTCAGTGAGCTACAGGTGAATGCCAATCACGGAAAACTTTAAAATATTTATCTCTCTGAAGTGATATTAGCGTTAAATGACAGAGTGAATCGCTGGTTCTATTGCGATCGAACGCCGAAACTTTGGACTTCTGTACCAAAACTTTGTTACTCAGCAAGCAAGTCACCGCATGAGTCTGTCTTGGAAACCCTTACTCAGATTTTCACAGCAATTTAGGGAGGTACTCTCCAATAATTGAAGTTTCTCTCGCTATTCACAGACCACGTAGGGACGAACACAAAATCGCCCTGTTTCGTCTTTCTATCTTTTTCCTATTTCTCGTCCTCTTTTTGTGCATTTACGCGCTTAGTGCAATAAATGATATTTGCTTGACGTTTCACTTGTTTTCACTTGTATTCAAACGTATCACGCACAGCTGTTGATTAAAACACCCTTAATAGATAAGACAGATAGAAAAAGGTATAACACTTCTGCCTGCCACAGCGCTGTCGCTTCCGTGTTTACGGAGGCTTCTGTCATGAGCGATGCAATATGTTCACAATGGAGCCTACGAAGTGTTATTTGCTATTGTGGAACACGTATTTCGTTCTACAGAGTCCATAACCGTCACTGCTTCTGAGTCACTATCTAACGGAGAATGTGACAAATAAGAACAGTGTCCACTGATGTAAACCGCGTGACCCTGCATGTACAGGTTACATTATCGTAGCAGTCAAATCAAAGTAATCTTGATAACTTTACCGATTATTTATGTTTCTTATGGTCAGTCCCAGTTTTGAAGCATATCAGGTTTACGAGAGTATTGGCTTTTACTCTTTAATAAATGCCTTACAGAACACCGAAACTCCAAATTCATTCATTAGCAACATGCTCCACTGAATTATTGTCATCACTGGAATCATATTCAGCCTTATATTAGTTGCATCGACAAATAATGGTTCTGCTACTGACGTTTGGTGCCGAAAATATTTGTTTTCTGGCTCACAGGCGTCAGCTGAGAAACAGTTTCTACGGCCCTGGTGTCCGTAAATAGATCATCAAGGTCTCAAAAGCGATCCGCAGCCTTGTAACGCACTGGCACTACGCCTCAAGCTACGACTCTCGCTTCATGTGTGTTACGTCTCACTGACACATTTCTTCTCTTGAACCGTTGCTCATCATTTAATCGAAATAAGCAGTAATCATCTTCAAGAATCTGCACTGATCTGGAATTTCGCATCTTCTCTTTCCATAGACAGTAAGACTGTCCGTCATTTGTTGATGGGTTGGCGTCCGTGGAAAATAAAAAAATTACATTTTTTTTTTACAAAATAAACAAAATTTCGTATGAAAACATCAGAACTCCAGTAATAGAAAAATTGAATATGTTAACGCTACGGTATTAATAGGAAACACGAAAAGAGAACAGAAAATCGTACATAACAAGCTAAGTAACGATATATTCGATCTTAAACGGGCGAGAAACCTAAATCTGAAACCGTTCAGTATGTTTCGGAGGCGGCAGGCTGTAAGAAAATGTGTGACAGCTGTAAAGCTACCAACAGAAGTACAACTTATTAGCAACATCTAAGTATGTGCAATACTTAATAAAAATTTGTTTTTGAAACCGGTATGCTAGGCCAAATTTTCGCTAAAGCAATAACATGCGATATTTCGTATATTATTTAGGTGACATGTGTCATCAACTACGTATGTAAACCAACACAAACCTGACTTTTAATTACGTTCCTTCATACGTATACAAAAAATGTTAACATGAAATTACACTATTACCATATTCTAACAATTTTCCGGCTGGAAAAATGTCACGATGAAGATAGCACAAAAAGTGCTGAAATATGTTTGCGAAAAGTGAAACAAACAAATAGTGTCTTGCATAAGGCGGAATATCACACAAAATAAAATATACATTACATAATGTTTTGTTTTTAGTCGTAATACCCGGTTTACGCCCATTTATGTCATATGCACATCTAAAAGGAGAATTAAAACAACAAAAATTAATAATCACCTATACTCTAAGTTATTTACAGAATACATGAAAGAAATACATACACTCCTGGAAATGGAAAAAAGAACACATTGACACCGGTGTGTCAGACCCACCATACTTGCTCCGGACACTGCGAGAGGGCTGTACAAGCAATGATCACACGCACGGCACAGCGGACACACCAGGAACCGCGGTGTTGGCCGTCGAATGGCGCTAGCTGCGCAGCATTTGTGCACCGCCGCCGTCAGTGTCAGCCAGTTTGCCGTGGCATACGGAGCTCGATCGCAGTCTTTAACACTGGTAGCATGCCGCGACAGCGTGGACGTGAACGGTATGTGCAGTTGGCGGACTTTGAGCGAGGGCGTATAGTGGGCATGCGGGAGGCCGGGTGGACGTACCGCCGAATTGCTCAACACGTGGGGCGTGAGGTCTCCACAGTACATCGATGTTGTCGCCAGTGGTCGGCGGAAGGTGCACGTGCCCGTCGTCCTGGGACCGGACCGCAGCGACGCACGGATGCACGCCAAGACCGTAGGATCCTACGCAGTGCCGTAGGGGACCGCACCGCCACTTCCCAGGAAATTAGGGACACTGTTGCTCCTGGGGTATCGGCGAGGACCATTCGCAACCGTCTCCATGAAGCTGGGCTACGGTCCCGCACACCGTTAGGCCGTCTTCCGCTCACGCCCCAACATCGTGCAGCCCGCCTCCAGTGGTGTCGCGACAGGCGTGAATGGAGGGACGAATGGAGACGTGTCGTCTTCAGCGATGAGAGTCGCTTCTGCCTTGGTGCCAATGATGGTCGTATGCGTGTTTGGCGCCGTGCAGGTGAGCGCCACAATCAGGACTGCATACGACCGAGGCACACAGGGCCAACACCCGGCATCATGGTGTGGGGAGCGATCTCCTACACTGGCCGTACACCACTGGTGATCGTCGAGGGGACACTGAATACTGCACGGTACATCCAAACCGTCATCGAACCCATCGTTCTACCATTCCTAGACCGGCAAGGGAACTTGCTGTTCCAACAGGACAATGCACGTCCGCATGTATCCCGTGCCACCCAACGTGCTCTAGAAGGTGTAAGTCAACTACCCTGGCCAGCAAGATCTCCGGATCTGTCCCCCATTGAGCATGTTTGGGACTGGATGAAGCGTCGTCTCACGCGGTCTGCACGTCCAGCACGAACGCTGGTCCAACTGAGGCGCCAGGTGGAAATGGCATGGCAAGCCGTTCCACAGGACTACATCCAGCATCTCTACGATAGTCTCCATGGGAGAATAGCAGCCTGCATTGCTGCGAAAGGTGGATATACACTGTACTAGTGCCGACATTGTGCATGCTCTGTTGCCTGTGTCTATGTGCCTGTGGTTCTGTCAGTGTGATCATGTGATGTATCTGACCCCAGGAATGTGTCAATAAAGTTTCCCCTTCCTGGGACAATGAATTCACGGTGTTCTTTTTTCCATTTCCAGGAGTGTATTCATGTAAAAGTACCTGATTGCTTCAAATACAGCGTCAGCCAAATAATCTCTTGGTCTGATGCTCCAGGCATTTTTTTCCATTCTTCGGGTGCCCAGTGGCGGGTTCCTACGCCCTTCATAGTTTTCCTAACGAAAACCTTAGATGAGTTTTTTGTTTCGACAACGCTCACTAGGCGAGGCAATGTTCATGGTATCATGGTAGATTTTATTAGATGTTTCTTGTATTGTGACTATAAGTAAACCTAGTTGTAGATAATTATAAATGTGTGGGTTTTTGTCATTTTACTTTTTGATTCATCACGACTTAATTTCGCAGTAACCGTCAATTATAAGAAACAAAAAAACTCAATGTAGACTACTTTGTTGGTAAAGTTGTAAATGTGATCACTGTCTCATCCTGTCACTTAAAAACGTCTCTACATCTGTAATCAACTGTTATTACATGACGGCTATTTACGTTGAAACTCATACCTGCCGATGACAAACTGAGTATTTTGAGAATGGTGATCGGAAGGAATTTCACTTGGTGCGACGATTTTTTTATGAGCCGTACTGAGAGTTTCGAGTTCGTAAACTGCTTCTGTTTCATAATAAACAGCGGCACGTTATGCGAGGAAATGAGACTGGTTTCTACTGGAAGAGACTAATCAACTCTCACCTTTAGAACAGTTCACGAAATGTACAGAGAGCTTGTTTTTAAACACGATGTGATAAACAGAAGCCTACTACTTGATGAGAATGGGCATGTGCTGTGCTATACAAGCACAAACCAGACTCCCCTTAACTGGACAAGCACTGCACCTAACAAGCAACGCACAAAGACTGCCTCAGGGAAAGCATAAAAACTTCTCTCGTAGCGCAGAGTTGTTAACCTTGTACAGTAAAATAACGAATACGAAAACTTTCGCACAACGTTCTGCCACACTCTCCCTTTTATTTCATTTTTGTTTTCTTTCTCTCTCGCTCTCTTGGTCTTTTGTTTTTTCTCTTCTCAGACAAATTGTATGGTTTTAATTGACGAATTCAGTATTTAATGTACACAAAGAAAAGTAGCGTCTTGCAGATTATATTACAAGCGAGTGCAAGCACATCAGGTGAGAAAAAATTAACAATAACACATCGGCTACCGACGCTCGTAGATGTCATATTCTGAAACCGATTACTTCTGCACTGTGATATCATTCTATTATTTTACAATTGCACACCGTTCTTAGACTTTTTTTTACTATTTGGTGGGCATGTGGGCATAATTACTTTCTGAAAGGCACCGTAAGAGGTGTAATACGAGGGGCAGTCGAAAGAAAACTGAAATCCACTACAACGGGACCATCCAAATCGGTGAAGCGTAGCCATTGTCCACTTGGATGTGTGGGGGCGGTAGTTATCATGCAACAGAATGATTTCGTCCGACAGCATGCCTCGGCGTTTTGTCTTTACGACGCGTCGCAGTTTCTGCAGCGTATCTTCATAGCGCTGCACGTTGATTTTGGTTCCATGCTCGAGGAACTCAGAGGGCAGAGAGCCCCTGTGATCCAAGAAGAAGATAATCAAGCCTCAGTGCAGACGGCGAAGTCAACGTTGGATACATGCCACTCCTTTCCCGCTACAGAAATTCAAAGCTGTTCCCGCAGGTTCCGGTAAGTAACACAATAACGCCCGCCACCACACCGTCAATCGGCCGAGGGGTATGCTGCGGCGATTTGGTTGGGGAATAGTGTAACACCCTCCGTACAGCATGGATCTTTCGCAGTGTGATTTTCAAGTCTTTGACGACCTGAGAATGAGATGTGTGGTTTCAGTCGGACGAAGAAGAGTAAGAGTGACGGCGGTTGAGGATCCGTCAGCGGCCGACCACGTTCTACGAAACAGGAATTGATCGCTTTGTCTCTCACTGAGATCAGTGTCTTAACACGTATTGCCATAACTTTTCAGTGGAACCATTCCGTGGTCCCGTTGTGGTAGGTGCTCCACTTTCATTTCACTGTCGTTATACACTGACGGAAAAAGAATCGCAACACTAAGAAGGAGTTGTGCGACATAAACGAAGGTTGGTAGGCGTGTTTCTGCGTCTGAAAGATGATTTCATTTCAATGGCGTCTTTGTCGCCTTATAGTCATTCTTGACTAACATCCAATCACCACGATCAGTCTCAAAGGTAAGTAACGCTCACTGTCGTTGCAGCATGTACACTCATTAAAAAAAAAAACACCTAAGCGACTAGAACGAGGAGGTTCATATTCACAATACGTATACATTAGTATCTTCCGCAGAAATGATTAGCATTTCAGTTACCTAGGTTAAGCACATGTCCTCTTGCGTAGGAGGCACATTGTCTGAAATGGGCCCTGGTAACTTATTAACTCATTTTCGACTGGCGACAAGTCTGGTGATCTCGTAAGTAGGCTGTTTAGGTTCTTATATTGGTAACGCCACCGCCACGTAGCGCTCTGTATGAAAATCACTGGCTAATGAGGTAAGATAATGGAAAATAAATAATGTGGTAAGAAATATGTGAACATATAAATACAGAAAGCATGATTGGATAGGATTTTTTTGGTGGAAACAAATCTTGAAATAAGAGAAAAGATCTATGGAATGAAGTTTTGGGTTGGACTGCAGTACCAAATGTTACACTGAAAACGAACCCTGTCTTTCCTCTTGTATTATTCCGCTATGTGTTTATGCATCCTTGTATATTTGTGTTTTTCCTGTCTTTATGTGTTTAGCTGATACGAGTTATGTTGTAGAATTTTTCTAATAATACATTATCTTCTTTGTAAAGATATTTAGACATTCTTTATTCTGTTCTGTTTTAATGCTCATGTGTGAAATTAATGTTTCGAAAACTATTCTCATTATTTTATATATTTACTTATGTCATAATTTCTGCAACACTGATGTATCTGTTTATTTCTATTCTTTTGTAAAGCCTGTACTACTACAAATGTTATCTGTATTATTATGTTTTAATGATGTTTTCTGTATCTTTGTAATTGTATTCTGATGCTATAAAATTGTAATGGACACCAGTTCAGAAAATTAAGTAACTTGTAAGCATTCATTTCAGTGCACACGTTTCTGTTGATCGTAGTATATGCACAATATGTGAAAAAGGAGGACTGTTAGTGCTTGCACGTATGTTAATAATTCAGCAAGAGACTGGTTAACAGCATTGCTGGTTCTAAGGTCAACTCCAAAAACTTTGTGAGTGCACAAGTGGTGGTTTATGGACTTGCTATATTGTCTGCAAGACTCTTCGATGGTGATTGTGCACCTGCACAGTCGCAACAGATGGCTGCTGGCCGTCTCTACAAGGACTGCATTGGGTCTGCACCTCTGGTGGCCCACCAATACCGTAATCTGTAACAAGACTACAGTGGGTCTGCTCTGTGATGACCTACCTACCAATATTCTTCAACTTCGACTGACTCTGCTGTGGGTTTGCTCTGTTGTGGCCCATTACCTGTCTGCATGTCAAGAGTCAGCACTGTCTTTCCGTTGGAAGAACAACACTACTTCTTCAAGACTGCATGGAAATCCACTACTTTCGTGTGCATTTTCTTTTACTGCTCAGACTTTGAGAAAAATAAATTGCAATTTTACTGTGATGAATGATCAGGACTGTCTTTATGGACTGTGAGAAAATTGTAGCTTTTGACCAACATTGTATCTATAAGTGTGTGCATTTGATTTCTTTGTTATTGTAATTGTGAAAAAATTTTAACAAATATGAATTGGCCAGTGCCCAAAACAATTTGTAAAATTTTTTGTGGGGAGCATGGGGGCTATGTACGTAGGCTGTTTAGGTTCTTATATTGGTAACGCCACCGCCACGTAGCGCTCTGTATGAAAATCACTGGCTGTGCTGTGCGCAGTCTGTGGCTGGGTGGCATTGTTGGAATTTGCTATTGTAGTGTTGGGCAGTTGGCTGTTAACAGCGCGTAGCGTTTCGCAGTTGGAGGTGACCCGCCAGCAGTGGTGGATGTGGGGAGAGAGATGGCAGAATTTCGAGAGTGTGTCATTCAGAAAGAGTAAATTTGTAATATTGGATATTATGAAATGATATATATATGATGACTTTTGAACATTATTAAGGTAAATACATTGTTTGTTCTCTATCAAAATCTTTCATTTGCTAACTATGCCTATCAGTAGTTAGTGCCTTCAGTAGTTTCAATCTTTTATTTAGCTGGCAGTATTGGCGCTCGCTGTATTGCAGTAGTTTGAGTAACGAAGATTTTTGTGAGGTAAGTGATTTGTGAAAGGTATAGGTTATTGTTAGTCAGGGTCATTCTCTTGTAGGGATTATTGAAAGTCAGATTCCGGTGCGCTAAAAATATTGTGTGTCAGTTAAGGCACAGTCATGTATAATTTTTCTAAGGGGACGTTTCAATCTGTAGGGCCCAGGGCAAATGGCTGCCATCCTATGACACCAAGAAAGACACGTGTTTACGCAGCAATATGTGGTCGTGCACTATCATGCGGAAAAATGGCGTCTAGGGTGTTGCGCAGAAAGGGTGTGGCTAAGGGTCCCACGTAAGTCGCACTGGTCACAGCGCCCTGAACACGCAACAACTGTGACTTGTGGCAATACGCAATAGCATCCCACACCATAAAGTCCTGAGCTTGCGCTGTATGCCTTGTGATAATGCAGTCACTGTGATGCCGCTTCCCTGTCTGCTGCGAATCAAAATGCAGCCGTCACTTTCAAACAAACAGAACTCGTATTCTTCCGAAAACACTACCTGATGCCATTCCTGTCTCCAGTGATGTCGTTATATACATCATTCCCGTCTATTACGCTTCTGCACATTCGTCAAAGGTAGGCGGATAAGTGGAAGACGCGCATGTAACACATGCCACAACAAATGGCGACTGACTATTAGCGCACATGGTGTACAATGTGTTGCACTGTTCCATTGTTTCGTCAGAGCCGAGAACTACGCAGATATGCCCTTCAACGCCGTCAGGAGAAGGTGTTGATGTTCTATGGGTTTGGTCTGGGTGGAGCGACCTGACCAAACTTGTGTCCTACGCCTTCCGTGAAGCATTCTGGACACACATGGTGCACTGTCGAAACACATCTGAACACAGGAGCTGCAATTTACCGGATGGGTCCAACACATCCTCTCATGCCAACAATGCGCCTTCCTTCAAGGTTACTGATTTGATGGCACCGTTCGCATATACGTCTACAAGTCATCCTCTACGGCTGCTCAAGCTATACTCACCATTTACCTTCGGTTTATAGCGACAAAGAGAACCACAGGGACTTTTTACCGGAAGGTGATGTTGCTCCACGACATCGATGTTGACCTTGAACCTAGTGGCCGACATGATTCAAATAGTTCAAATGGCTCTGAGCACTATGGGACTTAACTTCTGAGGTCATCAGTCCCCTAGAACTTAGAACTACGTAAACGTAACTAACCTAAGGACATCACACCCATCCATGTCCGAGTCGGGATTCGAACCTACGACCGCAGCGGTCGCGCGGTTCCAGACTGTAGCGCCTAGAACCAGTCGGCCACTCCGGCCGGCCGACATGATTCAAATGCTAATCATTT
Source organism: Schistocerca serialis cubense (assembly GCF_023864345.2). Taxonomy (NCBI): domain Eukaryota; kingdom Metazoa; phylum Arthropoda; class Insecta; order Orthoptera; family Acrididae; genus Schistocerca; species Schistocerca serialis. The sequence goes on along the minus strand of NC_064642.1, from coordinate 435,786,512 downwards.
CAGCAGAACAAGCTAATGTGCGTATCCTGTGAATATGACCGTTCTATCCGTAGACGTTCAACGTCATCTGTTTTTCCGAACACGTTGTGCACACTGTAACGGTCGTGAGCGTTAGTTACCTTTGAGATTGGACGTGGTTAGTCGATGTTAGTCATGAATGCCTTTAAGGGACAGAGGAGCCATTATCTACATTTCACTGAGTTTGAACGAGGTCGTTAATAGGACGACGACAAGCTGGATGTTTTCCTGCGATTCCAAATAAGACTTGACCGGAATGTAGCTACTATACAAGTGTAATGGTAGTGGTGGACAAGAGAATGTACCATCGCAAGACCGGACTCTGGAAGGTCACATGGCACTACCAAGAGAGAAGACAATCGTGTTCGTCATATGGCTCTGGCGCGTGGTACTGCATCTGTAGCAGACATTTGAGCAGCGGTTGGCACCACAGTGACACAACTAACTGTTAGAAATGGGTTACTTCAAGGACAGCTCTGAGCCAGACACCCTGTAGCATGCATTCCACTGACCCCAAATCACTGCCATTTACGACTTCAGCGGTGTTAAGCGAGAGCTTGAGGACGAGGTGGAGTTCTGTTGTGTTCTCTGATGAAAACTGATTCTGCCTCAGTGTCTGGGAAGGCCATGTGTTGGTTACAAGTTGAGAGATTGCAACCGAAGAGTCTGTGTGCTTGACACACTGGACCTACACCTGGAGTTTTGGTCTCGAGTGCGATTTTGTATGATAGCATGAACGCTGTCGCTGTTATCCCGCGCATACAGACTGGAAAGTTCTGCGTCAGTCTGATGATTCGATCTGTTGCACTGCCATTCACTAACAGCATTCCAGCGTGTGTTTTCCGCGAACTTCCAACATTCTTCACTAGGTCATTAACATAAACGGTCAACAATAGCGGCACAAAACACTCCCTTGCGGTTCTCCTTCAGTTACCTCCAAACGTGTCGATTTTTTTCTTTGAGAAAGACGAGTTGAGCACGGCCTACAAGTAAGTCGTGAATTCGGTCACAAATCTGATCCAGTATTCGATAATCTGGTATTTTGTTCACTGATCGACAGTACGGGAATTTGTAAAATGCCTACGTGAAAGCAAGGAACACGACATCTGCCTGGTCGACATTATGTCCGGCACTTTGGATATCGTGGACGAACGGAGCGAGCTGAAATTCGCGATATCTGCTTGTGGAAACCATGTTGATTTGTGCAGTTGAGATGTTTTCTTCAAAATGTCATAAAGCCTCAGCATAAACCATGTTGCGTAATTCTGAAACAGATCGGCGTCAATCTATAATTATGCCCATCTGTCCGACGGGTCTTCTTCAAAACTGTGTCGACGTGGGCTTTTTTTCCAGTCACAAGGTCCCCTTCGTTGCTTCAACGTCGTACGATAAATTGCTGCTAGAAAGTGAGAAAATTCTTTAGCACAATCTCTCTAGAATTATCATTTATTTTGCTGCCTAAACATAAGAACACATCGGCAACTCTCAGTTTCTCTTTTCTTCATCTAATTCCCTCAGCGTCTGCCCTTTTAATTTGACTACACCCGGTAGCCCTTGTTTTATGTTTGAGTGTTCATCACATAATCTCTTTCCAGGATATTATTCACTCCGTTCAATTGACTTTCCATCTCCTTTGCTGTATCTGACATTAACGTAGCCGTAGAGAAAAATCTATAAATTATTGCTCTCAAATGTTCTACTTTTTAGTATTTAACAGTCGGAGCTCTCTTCACATTTCTCATCGGCTTCGTTCTGAAATTAAAACAAAAAAAAAATAGTGCAAGCAATATACGCAGCTACTACGCATACGAGCGCTGATTAATCCAAGTGTCACATACAATACTGACGTGAAACCAGCATCATAGAAAGTGATCTCTCACATTTCGTTCCCAGCCATAAAATGTTTGCAGATGCTGTGTGTAGTACTATTTCCCCCGAAAACAAGATGTATGGATGGTCAGCTATTTTATTGAACGGACAAGCAGCTAGAACAGCAAATTTGTAGCTGTAATCTGCAGTGCGAAGTGGCATAGTTATTACCTCCCGTGATTCGCATTCAGTATTCTATTTTGCAATATTTTCGGAGCTGACACTGTGATATTGCGATGCACGCAGTGAATTTTAATCATCATGTATGAGATATAGCCAGAGCAGCGAATTTAATGCTACGTTGTGAACACAGAACAGAAAGATGGCTTATAGGTAGTACACAAATTGTTAATTTTCTGTAGTGAGAAGTACACATCTAAAATAATTAACTTTTTCTCTCAGATCGTCATCAATTAACAAGTGAAACGGGGTACCACCGGAGTTCCATCCAAGCAGAAAGTCTCCTAAAGCAGCAGCAGTTCATATTCACGTGCCATGTCCACTAATAGAGATTAGTTTTCTAAGAATGCCTACCTTTCCTTAATCAGATACTATGCACGACTTAGGAACAAATGCATGCATGTAAAAATCTTATTTCATCAAATTTGGTAACACAATTTCGTGAAGAACTTATCACAGGATAATAATAAATCAACTGAAAATGCCTACAGAACCGAAATCGTAATAGTGTCCGAAATTAAGAACAGTTTAATGGAGGAAGTGTTATATTTACTCCAGAATTAATTTGCAAATAGAGAGTTGTTTATTAAAAACCATTTTGTTTGGCACATCCTGTCAGCAGGTTCTGCTTACTGGATTTATTGATCACTCATTGCTATGGAAGTATGGCGCCTGCTAGCTAATGTGTGTGTGTGTTTGTGTGTGTGACTTTTATTTGAGAATGATTCACTGTTTGTGAAGTAGTATGTGCTTCACGGTAACGGCATCATTTACAATATAACAGAAACCAGTGCCGTGTTCCTTACATCCTCACTGCTGAATGAAGGATTTATGAATAAGAAATACCTTGAAATTTGAGTGTAGGTGCCGCTGTACTACTAGCTTTCATAAAATATTTGTTATGAACCATATAAAAGGCACCACTTGAAAGGCAACCCCAAACTCGTCAGTTGGCGCGTTAGCCAATGCGAGAAAGTAGTGCTGATGTCCCGTGACACGTCAAAGAAATAAGAGGATATGCAATGACATTGACTCAAAGGAAACGTACTTAGGTACAGCCATGGGGTCTCCGAATCCCTCAGTCCCATCCTAAGGACAAATAACCGTGAATATCTTACACCCTTATACGTCGGCGTTTGGGTTTTACAGACAATTGATGGCACACAGAATGGTGACAAATTTGTACGTACTTATCTAATCTCTCCTTGATGTCACTAATTCATGTGATTTCTTCGGACTCAAGTATCCTACCGGACTACTTCGGTGTTGAACGCTATCCAAAATGCCTCCAATAGTGCTTTGATATACTTAAGATATTTTGCGAGTGATTGAATTCCGAAACTGAACTACCGAGATGTTTGGCAAGGATTAATCCTTCTGAATGTGAGCAGCAATGCTTAGTGTAGAGCTTCAAACATGACACAAGCGCGCTGGGGATGAACAGATATCTGGCAGGCTCAAGTTACCCCATGCGCTTTGGGCTTTTCCTCAGACTGCCGAGTGACGTTTGGGTGTTAGCCTAAATAGACGCTTTTGTGGTAAGGAATTTTCTCGCAATACGGACACTAAAGCATTGTCTGTCAGCGCTCTTGTATTGCCCAGCTTGAAGTAAGCGAAGGTATGTCCGTTTGAGATTAAAAATCTCTACATTATATTGTTCATATACCTCCCAGAAGTTATAATTTTAGAGTTCAAGAATAGGTCTAATAATTCGTATTGTACTAATTGCACGCCACATTTTGCACGCCACATTCGTATTTCTCTTGATACATGGGTCCATGATGTAACTGATGAGAGCTCCACCGTCTACTGTTCTGGGAAAAAATGACGTCTGGGTCTAATGGTGTCACTGGTGAATTGCTTGTTTTGAGAGTAATTAAATACGGTACAGTCACTTCTTCTTCTTCTACTTTTAGTGTTCAACTCTGAGGTTGGTTTGCAGCAGAGCGCCATTCCTCTCTTCTGTCTGCCTTCCTCTTCATTTCCACATATGTGTTACATGCAACGTCATTCATGATCTGTTGCATGCATGATAAGCTTGGTCGTCCTCGCCGATCCCTTCCTTCAATAGCTCCTTCTGTTGTTGTTCCAATGATGTTGTTATGTCGTAGTGTGTGCCTTACAAGTTTGTCTCTTCTTGCTTGGATGTGCCTCCACAGATATCTGGTTTCCTGTACTCTTCTAAGCACCTCTTCATTTGTCACTTTGTCTCTGCAGCTGATCTTCATCCTTCTATAGCACCACATCTCCAGGACCACTTGCCGTCTTCTCTCTTCTCTTCCAATTGTCCAAGTTTCACATCCGTGTAGGGCCACACTCCAAACGAAAGCTTTCATGACACGTTTCCTTATTTCCAGACTGATGTTCTTGCTGGTGAGTAAGTTCCTCCTCCGATTAAATGCAATTTTTGGCTTTTGTATTCTGCTCACAATTTCTTTCGGGCTCCTATCATCCCCTGTGATTATGCTTCCCAAGTACGTAAATTCCTCTATCACATCCTGCTCCTATCTTCACTTCTCGTTCTCAGAGGTTCATATTCTGCTCCTGTACTGCATACCATCACTTTAGTCTTTTTCTTGTTTATTCTCATTCCATGTTGATTGCGTAGAATGCTTTCCCTTGTTCTGAGGACTTCCTGTAGATCTTCTTTTGTCTCCGTAACTACAGCAGTATTATCTGCAACTGTTCCTAATCACTGCCACCTCATTTTTATAGAAACTGTGTATCACAAGGATGTCTTTGTACCTCATTCCTGTTTTCCTCAGCACTCTGAACATCTCTTGCCAGATAAGGCAATATAAGTTGAGAACATTTAAAATTGCAGCGCTTCAGCAATTGTGAATAATTTAATGATTATAAAGAATCCGCCTCGATTGCAAATAGTAATTGTGTGTTGACCTAGGTTTCGGCGCGCATAGCCGGAACACACTTAAACTATAATATAAGTTGGTTTATTTTTCTGAAATTGCTTTACGATAAGGAGTCTCAGTGCCCAATCCCCTTCTGAAACCAAACTGATCAGCACTCAGCATATCTTTCACCTTCTCTTCAATTCTCTTCAGAATTATTTTATGAGAATTTTTGATGCATGTGATATTAGGTTTAAAGTTTGGTATTGTGCACATTGTATAGCTGCTGCCTTCTTTGGTATAGGAACAATAATGAATTTCTCGAAGTCCGTCGGTATCTCTCCTGTGTTATAGATGGACCTAATAAGTTTAAGCAGCATCGTTTTCATGCTGTCACCAGCATTCTTTAGTAGTTCTGCAGGGATGTCATGTATACCCATTGCTATGTTGTCTCGTAGTTCCTTTAGAGCTTTGTCAAATTCATCTTTCAGAATGTCATCTCCCTTGTCATCTTCGTCTACTTGCTCTTCTCTTCCTATTACTTCCTCTGAAAGAGGTGTTGCGGCATGCAACTTCTCTATGTATTCTTTCCATCTCTTCACCATGTCTTCACCAAAGAACATTTTCCCCTCTTTGTTTTCTATTGTGCCCGAGAGCGCTTTTTTACGTTTGTTAAGAAATTGATTTTCTGTTCTGTAGACTAAATTAGTTCTTTCGTTTTGCATAGTTTCTTCCAGTCACAGATAATATTAATTCAAGTTTGCCAGGTTCGGTCGTCACCGTGTTTTCGGACCATTAGACAGATTTCGTCGTTCGGTACAGCACAAAGGAAACCACATAGTCAAACAAGGCTGTTGTTCAGTGTGTTTCTTGATTAAGATTATTGCAGCCACACTTAATCAGGAAAAATTAGCATCTTATAAGGAACCGCTTGTGTTCCAGCCACATTGTAATTCCTTATTTTTCAGTTTTACAGTTGTGTATCGCGTCTGCAGACACCGTGTAGCATTCAGTAATTAAAGCGGTACTGCATAACGCACACAATTGGGAGGAAGATTTCACTTCCCATTTTGGCTGAAGGAGCCGATGAACAATCTTGACTAATAAATATTAGCTAATGCAGATATTAGGAGAAGACTGTAGGTCGTAAGTAATTTCTCACAAGAATATTACAACATCAAAACTCGATTATCTTAATACATAAACACATTGTGTTTAAGCTAACGAATATGTACGAATGGCTACGAAATATCACGAGTGTATGTACGAGATACTGGCTCTGTGCCCTAGTCGTCAGTCACCGATAGGGTGCCTTCCGATCCAATTTTGTCGTAAGACCATGCTGTCAGGAAATTTCTAAATTTCAATTAATTTCCATTAATTATGTCGATATTGTCAGTTTCTGGTTTTAAGTACATTAAATCTTCACAAACGCATTCCTTTTGAACATTATTACGAATAATAGAGCTTCCCGCCTCATAACTTAGAATCACAGGAAGTAGAGTTGCACTTCACAGAGAACCCGATGGCGCTCATACTAATTCTGAGAGGGACATTAACTTCGAGAGCTTCTTAGCAAAACAGGTGGAAAGGATCCTACACGACGACTTAGATGGAACAAAGAATTTCTCAGACATCTTTCTAAGGTCGTTCTTAGCTCCTCTTAGTAAAATTTAAATTGCATGGTATCCTTAAGGGAATGCCCAGTTACAAACTTTAGTTGTATCAACTGTAAGGGCTGTACAGTGTTGGTTCAAGGTTTTAGATAAGCGCAAGCATTGGTACTGCTGTATTGTTTACCGGCTTGTAGTGCTACATACGCAATACAGTGACTCCGGAGCGTTAAGCCCTCTGCATTTTGCAGTTTTCTGAGGACGAGTCTGATAGTTCAGTTAAACGTTGGTTTCCTTCAGAGTTTAATTGTGATCACCAGTGTGACAACGACATTAGCCGATGATATCGTCAGACCCAAACGACAAGATGTGCGTGTAAAGGGGAAAACATGGGACGACAAAAAATATATGAAGAGGAAGTTGACCGTGTTAGAGCATCTTACCTTCGTAGTCATAGGAGGTCTGCTTGGAAAACTACTCTTCAAGTTCAGTTACCAAGGATGACGGCGTGGAAGGCTTTATGAAAACTTGTACGCAATCATTCATACGGGTTACAACTGGTACACCAGGTTGCACCGTGAAGATGTCGTTCTTCATCATGTGGTGTTCAGTGATGAGCCAAATTTTCATTTAAGTGGTACGGTAAATACCCGTAATGTTCTTATCTGGGGGTCAGAACATCCTCATACAGCTGTACAATAGGAGTAACATTCCCCAAAATTAAAATAGTTCACCGCTGCATCCCGATGTCAAGTGTACAGACCATTGTTGTTCACTGAAGCTACCATAACAGGTATGGATTATCTGGATATGTTGCAAAAACGGCTGTTTCCCTGATCAGAAGGGGAAACTTAAAACTTTATTTAGGAATAAGATGGAACCTCTCCTCATTGGCATCTCTTTGTACGAGATTTGTTGAAAGTAAAAATTCCTGACTCTTGGATTGTTCGTCATGATCAACACGACACAGCTGTTCCGCTGGCTTCCCCATTCACATGACCTCACACATTCGACGTCAATTTGATACACGATTTGTTGTTAATAGTTTAATCTGTAGCAATACACAGTTTAAACTGTGACTTTCTTTTATAGACATACCGTGGTTCGCGTTTGTTAGCTAATGGGCTGGACTGCTTCCGCGAGCAGAGCACCAATGGGAGCTGTACTGCCACTGTCGACTCCCACTGATTTTCCACTTGCACTGCAGAAAGCAGTGTTTCCCTTCAGTTTTCGGGAAACTTTTCTGGTAGCGATTATCTCGACTTTTGCCAAAAAAGAGTTCCAAATGTAATTAAAATTAAGAACATACATTTTACATGTTCGCAGCTCGTGGTCTCTCGGTAGCCTTCTCGCTTCCCGAGCACGGAGTCCCGGGTTCGATTGCCGGCGCTGTCAGGGATTTTCACCTGCCCCGAGATGACTGGGTGTTGTTGTTTCGCCTTCATTATCATCATTCATCCCCATTACGGTCGAAGCAAGGCAACGGCAAATCGCATCCATTGTTTAGTACGGCGGTGTGGGTCTCCCGCATCGTACCTCTATGGTGTGTCAAGAAGCATGGGACTTCATTTCCACGTTTTACATAACCGAGAGTCACTTAAATTATACCACTTTTCCAATTTTATTACAGCAGTAAGTTATAAAATATTTAAACAATGGCACCCTCATTTGGGGATATTGTGCTTGTTATCTCATTTTCAGAGTGACATTTATGAGAAAAATAACCACATGACACTTAGTTTTCTGAACATCTGAGAGTGGTACAAATTAGAAATCTGATTTCCTAATTTGTGACAGTGGATGCAGAAAATTGCGCCAACCGTAAAACTATGTCCTCAAACTTAAAGACGTATACTAGTGTAAGTTTAATGAAATGTTCAATATTTTAGTTTTACGACGCTGTTTGTAGGCATTTCAATATAACTTTTTTACTCCCTTTCCCTAACTCTGCATATTTTGCATAAATCCACATTTCGCATTTTATGCACTTCATCATTTATTCCATTCGATATTTACTACTACTCTGTTTTACGAATAAGTTTCTGTGGTGGCTTTGGTTTCTGTGGTGGCTTTGGCGCTACATCTCCAATCCACTTCCTTTTTACCGGTGGGGCTGTAACTGCAGACTTATCCTTTGCTTCAGTCAGCTTTTTGGCTGCTTGTCCTCTCACTGGTTTTCTTGGGTAAACGTTAAAGTTTTCCTAGGGGCATTTATAATGTCTCTCGTATTCGGCGATGTTTCTTGGATGGACACTTTCAGCCCGATTTCTGTCTGCCATGGCTTTCTGTGCATTGAAATTATGGGACAACGAAGCGTACATTTCAGATCCATTTCATATGCTTTAAGTCTCATTGTCGAATAATTCGCTGCTTCATGTTGGCTGTACATAATGGTAGCAGGCCTCAAAATAGGAAAAGAGTCACTGTTTTCAACCACTATCTCTTTGTTTTGTTTAGTTGTGTCCTAAACCTGTGGTTAAACTCATAATACACGATTATGTTCGTTCTGAATGTATGTTCTCCCGGGTAGCGGAAATTGGTAGCCTGCTATAACAGTCTCGCCAACTTCAGGATGGAAGCAAAACGGCATAGAAGTTAACTATCTCCACGGGACGGAAATTATGTACACTTAGGTTGGTTAGGCTGAGTGATCTATCTCGGAGCAATTGGTCCCTCCACAATTTCAGGTTGGTTCGATACCCAATGACCATTGTCCAGCCCTCTTTAGGCAGGGCTAGGTAAGAACAAGTGGTTTTGGTAGGCACTCAGTAATGATATGGCTTAAGGTTTTGGAATTCTTGGTTGGCGTTTCGGTTTGTTACGTATCCAAGAATAATTGTCACTTTTGTGGGAAGGACTTCGTGTGTAGACTGAATTGCTACAGTGTGCTGTGATAATACAAGGAAATTATGTATTTGCTTAATAATTCATAAAGTACATTCATTTCAATGCGTTTCGTAAACTCAAGGAAACATGGTACTGAATTTCATAATTTTTCTCATTTGTGGGTATTTGTAGTCTGGGACTTTGTTCAGTCCCATAGTGAGGAGTTCTTCTTTCTTTTTCGCCTTTTTAACTAACGAGTGTCTTCCGGATTGAAGGTAATTATTTGGTGGCATAGGTCTTTCTGTCCCATCTTATTACATTCATATCAACGTCCTTTCCAGGGAACCTACAGGTTCATGTCTCACTCATAAACAAAATTTAATCAATTTTTCACCCTGACAAATATCTATGTGTGTGTACAATTTTTATTCATTTTTATAATTCTCAATTTAGTGTATTTTTCATGGTTTGGCACATGTACATCCACGTGTTTCCTAAAGTGTGTACAGGTTCAGCTCAGTCACAAATGAACAGTACTCAATTTTATACGTGGAACGAGTACCTCTACGTTTGGATAGTTTTTATTCCTGTGCGTGATTTTCTAATTGACAGGTTTCTCGCGATTTGCACTTCTCAATGACTAAAGTTCCATCTCACTGCTGAGTACATAGTAGTGTTTCATAGCTTTTGTCTAAAGTGAAGATATCATTTATTACTTTTATTTATCGAGTGAACGAACAAGTAACTGTTTCTGATTGTATGTCGACTCCATACGTTAGCACATTCCTGTCCCAAACCTTTTTAATGCAATGCGGTGCTATGAACAGTCACTTACATCAGGAATGTGGTACTTCCAGCATTAATGTACAACTGTTTTATTTTATCATCAGTGGGGACTATGTGTTCATCGAGATCAGCTTTTATTTTTTAATAAATTATTTGTCGAAATTGTAAGACCTGACATTCTAACATACGAACCTCCAACAGAAACTTATTCAAAAGTAAACGCTGATGCAAAACTCTATCCTCTGAAACTTCCTGGCAGATTAAAACTGTGTGCCAGACCGAAACTCGTACTTGGGGCTTTTGTCTTTCGCGGGCAAGTACTCTACCATCTGAGCTACCCAAGCACAACTCACGACCCGTCCTCACAGCTTCAATTCTGCCAGTACCATCTCTCCTACTTTCCAAACTTCACAGAAGCTCTTTTGCTTCAATTAAATGTTTATTAAAGTCTTTATTCGCTGATAAACTTTAAACACTACATTGCTTCCTTCATTCTATTTCCTTTTACATAATCGCATTGGTTATGATACTTTTTTTCATATTTAACCGCCCTTAATACGTGCATGTATCCTCTAACCGCAATATGCTGCTACGTTTGAGCAATTCGCTTCGTTGCTGCATTGTCTGATGCAAGTTTCCTTACGTTTGAAATTCTTAAACCGAACGTCATTTCCTAGGACTTAACAATATTCTGTTCCAGTTTGTTTTCAACTTGGATGGAAAATACTTTACTGCAAAATAAATAAATAAATAAATTAATTAATTAAATCCCACTATCCAGTTTCGCTTCCATAATCAGCAAGGCTGTTAACTCAATTAACTGTTTATAGGATCTTTCTGTCACCATTTTGTAATATAAAATAATTATTTAATTACTAACTAACTAAGGAAGCGTTAGAATATTCACCACATCCCTTTAAAACTTTATGTGTCACTAACAACACATACTTAAAGATCACAATAAGAGAAACTTTCTGAAACTGCACTGGTTTAATATCGGAGACCTTCAACGGTAAATTACAGGTGACTTCACGGATTTGCGTACACATTCCGACAACTGGTTAATGTGCTCAGTTTGGATGTGACCACCTCTGGCAGCAGTACAGACCTGCCAATGACGGAGCATGTGTCAATCCCTTGTTGAGGCGATAAAGCGCCTTCTTCCTGCAGAGCTGCTCGCAAGTCTTGGAGAGTGGTTGGTAGATGCTGACGCGATGCAACCCGTCTCTTTGGAGCATCCCAGACATGCTCCATGGGATTCAAATCGAGAGAGCGTGCAGGCTACGCCGTGTGTGCAGTATCTTCTGCTTCCAAGAAAAGACCGACCAGCCACGCTCTATGAGGTCGAGCAGTATCGTCCAACAATACGAAGTCCGCAGCACCTCGCAACAACGGCACATGGGGTCCTAAGATCTCGTCACGATACCTGACAGCAATTAATTCTTCACGATTTACCCGTGCAATTTCATGAAGAGGTGTTCGAGTGGTCAACATAATCCGTGCACACACCTCTTCGATGCAGGTCTCTTTCAACAGTGTTTGGATTCCGAAATCGTGTTCCATGTTACCTCCATATACGATTCCGGCGAGAATCGCTCTACAGACCAAATCAGTAATCGTCTGTCAAGCGAAGACTGGCCCACTGTTCGACTGTCCAGGTGCCACATTGACGACTCCACTCTAGACGTTCCCTCCCGTGAAAACGTGTCAAAGGTACACATACAGCAGATCTCCGACAATAAAGGCCACTCTGCCCTTCTGTATATCCGTTGCCTCGATACAACCCGTCCAGTGAATGCTGCAAAGTCTCATGCCATGGGCCGTGCAGTAATAAGGCGGTACCGTCGTGCCATTACAGCCAATTAACGGTCTTCTCTATCTGATGTCACAGATGATCTTCGGGGTATAGTTTCGATCTCTATCAACTGTAGCCACATCCGAGAAACAAGACAATGATTTATTTTAAGTCATCGGGCCACATCAGTTTCCAACCGTCCTACTTCCACTCTCCCGACGGCCTTGGTAGGCGTCTTTTCTGTGTCACCCTGCACAGCCTGTGACTGTGTACACAGCGATTCTTAATGTAAGAAAAGCCGGTGAAAACTACCCCGTTTCAAAGATGCCCTGACGTCAGCGTCGGCGTTGTTGTTGGTGGACTGGAATGCCATCTTCTGTGCAGATGGGGAAATAGCGGTTTGTTGGTTTAATTTTGGACAGCAGTGAACTAAGAAACCAGCGCTGTCTTCAGACCATCAGTTCCTCCACACACGAAAGTCATAGCTTACGATATGACTTCAAGAAGCACGTCGTTCACGCAGACCTCACTATATGTAGGAGAGTACAGCAGATACTGATTTTGTAATAGTGGTACGAATTAGGAAGCTGTAGAATTCAGGAAACTCTCCCCTATACAGATATACTCTAGACATATATATCGTTTATGAATTTCGGAATTTTTACGGGATCTTTGCAAGTGGAACAGAATTTAACGACTCTTCCTTTTTGTGAGTCAATAATTTTATTGACAGTACTACAAAAATCAATAAATAAAATAAAAACCTTATACATAGCAACCGTAATGCCCATTTCCAAGCCAGGTAATTTCCTAATCAGTTTGACGTGATACACTTGAAGCAGTTTCCTGGAAGAGATAATCAAGTCAATTTCTAAAATGTTAACGAAACTCTGATAATAACTGAAATGAATACCAGTCGCTTAAAAACATCCCAGTAGTGGCCTATGTCTCACGTGAGTTTCAGATTCCTGTACGTGAATTCCGAGGAGTGAGAGACTTCAAAGACATTATTCCTCGCTGCGGAGAAAGGAAAGATATGCAGACTGCTTTCATAAAATCGTGTTGCCGTGAAAATGTTGAAGTTATGGATCCTAACTAATTTAAATCAGACCGATACGCCACATGCCAGATCAGCATATTACTATAGAAAAGAAAAAGGAAATAGATGAAGAATAGATGGGAGATACGGTACTGCGAGATTTGTTTGACAGAAAACCTGCAGATCTAAGTCGCTAATTTGATTTAGGTCTTTCAGACTCTGAAGTAGACGACATTACCTCAGAATTACTGAGACCCTTGGGCTAGCCGGACTTGACAAAACTATCCCACCTGTAGTGCAGAAACCGTGAGACGGTAGAAATATACTCAACCTTCAAGAAGAACGTAATAATTCCAATTTCAAAGAAGAAAGAGCCATCAGTTTAATAGTTCATGGCTACAAAATACTGACTCGAACTATTTACAAAAGAATAGAGGAACTGGTAGAAGCCGACCTCGGCCAAGACCAGTTTACATTTCGTAGAAACATAGCAAGACGCGACACGATGCTGACTTTCTCGCTTATCTTAGAAGACAGATTGTAGAAAGGCAAACCTATGAATAGATGTAGGTTAATTCTAACAAAGAAGAAAACAGCAACCAGCCACTATTAATACTGCTATTTATTTAGGTAAATATGCCGTTACCGGTTTCGGATTAGCAATTTCATCATCTGACGGCTGTTCACATGATTTTCAATATACACTTTACATTATCGTCCGTTTCCGATTTTTATTATTCCACTGTGGCGAAGTGTTTTTGGTGTGTTGTTGCCCTACGGTAGAAAACAGTGTTAGAAGCGCACTATGTGAAGGTAACTAACCTCCAAACGATGGATATATTTTGGAATATCCGAAAAATACTATCCTGCAACTTCGCAAGAAAACCGCGCGGAATTTTCGACGTAAGTACCATAACCACTTAACCTCACATATTTGTTTACGCTGTATTTCATCGTTTGGAGGTTAGTTACTTTCACATAGTGCGTATCTAACACTGTTTTCTACCGCAGGTCAACAACAGACCAAAAATTCTTCGCCACAGTGGAATAATAAAAATCGGAAACGTACGATAATATCAAGTGTATCTTGAAAATCATGTGAACAGCCGTCTGATGATGAATTTTCCAGTTCGAAACCGGTAACGGCGCTATTTACCTAAATAAATAGTAGTATTAATAGTGGCTGGTTGCTGTTTTCTTCTATGTAAGAATTAACCTACATTAATTGTACACAGCCACGGTCTCACCTTGGCAGTTTTAGACAAAATAGCAAACCTATGAACTTATCGCAGATTTAGTAAGGATACATTAGTAAGGATACAAAATGCAGAATAGCTATAACAGACAAGAATTCCCATGAAAGAGGCAAAGGTACTTGCGTCGAAAGTAGCCTTGCACGAAAGTAAAACGTATTCGATCCGTTGTTCACATAAGAAGAGAGTATAATTCATTGTATAGTGTTGCTGCAGAAGAATGTTGAAGATTAGATGAGCAAATGTAGTACCTAATGAGAAAACACAGGATCTAAATGGACAAGAAAGAAATTTATGGAACAACGTGACTAAAAGAAGGATCAGACGCAGGATGCATCGCGAGACATCAAGGAATCTTGGATCTGGTAATATAGGGAGGGGTGGAGACGTAAAAATTGTTGAGAGGAAACAAGGGATGAATGAAGTAACCTGGTCCAAATGGATGTAAGCTGCAGTAGTTATTCAGAGGTGAAGAGGCTCACAAAGGATAGAGTACCTTGGAGAGCTGGAACGTAACAGTCTTTTGATTAAAAAACTCAACAATAACAACAACGAGAAAAACATTGCACCTGTCTCTGAGTATGGAGGCGAAGCATACGAAGCGATCTGAGTCTGCCCCTGCAGCGTTGTTTCCAGATTGTATTCGGACACAGTGTCTCCATCGAAAGGTGAAACACCGTGTACAGAGGGTGCGCAGAATAATATTGCCCTGGAAAATACACTCCTGGAAATTGAAATAAGAACACCGTGAATTCATTGTCCCAGGAAGGGGAAACTTTATTGACACATTCCTGGGGTCAGATACATCACATGATCACACTGACAGAACCACAGGCACATAGACACAGGCAACAGAGCATGCACAATGTCGGCACTAGTACAGTGTATATCCACCTTTCGCAGCAATGCAGGCTGCTATTCTCACATGGAGACGATCGTAGAGATGCTGGATGTAGTCCTGTGGAACGGCTTGCCATGCCATTTCCACCTGGCGCCTCAGTTGGACCAGCGTTCGTGCTGGACGTGCAGACCGCGTGAGACGACGCTTCATCCAGTCCCAAACATGCTCAATGGGGGACAGATCCGGAGATCTTGCTGGCCAGGGTAGTTGACTTACACCTTCTAGAGCACGTTGGGTGGCACGGGATACATGCGGACGTGCATTGTCCTGTTGGAACAGCAAGTTCCCTTGCCGGTCTAGGAATGGTAGAACGATGGGTTCGATGACGGTTTGGATGTACCGTGCACTATTCAGTGTCCCCTCGACGATCACCAGTGGTGTACGGCCAGTGTAGGAGATCGCTCCCCACACCATGATGCCGGGTGTGCCCTGTGTGCCTCGGTCGTATGCAGTCCTGATTGTGGCGCTCACCTGCACGGCGCCAAACACGCATACGACCATAATTGGCACCAAGGCAGAAGCGACTCTCATCGCTGAAGACGACACGTCTCCATTCGTCCCTCCATTCACGCCTGTCGCGACACCACTGGAGGCGGGCTGCACGATGATGGGGCGTGAGCGGAAGACGGCCTAACGGTGTGCGGGACCGTAGCCTAGCTTCATGGAGACGGTTGCGAATGGTCCTCGCCGATACCCCAGGAGCAACAGTGTCCCTAAATTGCTGGGAAGTGGCGGTGCGGTCCCCTACGGCACTGCGTAGGATCCTACGGTCTTGGCGTGCATCCGTGCGTCTCTGCGGTCCGGTCCCAGGTCGACGGGCACGTGCACCTTCCGCCGACCACTGGCGACAACATCGATGTACTGTGGAGACCTCACGCCCCACGTGTTGAGCAATTCGGCGGTACGTCCACCCGGCCTCCCACATGCCCACTATACGCCCTCGCTCAAAGTCCGTCAACTGCACATACGGTTCACGTCCACGCTGTCGCGGCATGCTACCAGTGTTAAAGACTGCG
This sequence comes from Schistocerca serialis cubense, assembly GCF_023864345.2. Lineage (NCBI taxonomy): Eukaryota > Metazoa > Arthropoda > Insecta > Orthoptera > Acrididae > Schistocerca > Schistocerca serialis. The sequence continues at coordinate 435,770,367 of NC_064642.1, read as the reverse complement.
ATGGAGATCCGTATGCCACGGCAAACTGGCTGACACTGACGGCGGCGGTGCACAAATGCTGCGCAGCTAGCGCCATTCGACGGCCAACACCGCGGTTCCTGGTGTGTCCGCTGTGCCGTGCGTGTGATTATTGCTTGTACAGCCCTCTAGCAGTGTCCGGAGCAAGTATGGTGGGTCTGACACACCGGTGTCAATGTGTTCTTTTTTCCATTTCCAGGAGTGTACTATATGCAACTTGGGGTGGGTAAATTTAAATATGCATAGATCTGTAGTTTATCTGTATAGGTCGCATAAAATCACTTACAGCAAGTAAATAATGACTTTATTAATCACAAATTATGCACGATGCGTTTTAGAATTATTTCCGTCTTTAAAAATCCAAGTGCAAAGGTAACAGAAGGAGAAGAGTGTTACCGATTGTGTACGTAGCATAAGACTTCCCGTTTAAAAGCTTCGCACCAGGCATGGGTGATGTAAGTTTTCCTGCTTATCTTGAGGTTGAGAACGAAGCTGTTGTTCCTCTCCCCGTAGCTATTCTTCACGAAGCAAGTGTTTCCTGCTGCCGACCGGACTAGCGCTGCCCACTCACGCAAACCTGTGCTCACAAAATTGTTATCATCGTGACAGACACGCACCACACAGTTCGTAAGCAAGGAACTTCAAGTTACGCGTTTTTGTCAGGAGAGACTAAATGAAACTGAGATGGGAAATAGGTAAACCTGTACGTCTGAAGCGAAAATGGGTTGGGGGGGGGGGGGGGGGGGTTGCTAACGCTGTCAGGCTTCATTTCTGGCGACCTACCCTAAGTAGCGCAGACTCCGAGTCTCTGGGGCAGCTGAAGCTGCCTCCACTTTACGGTGGGGATGTTAGTTTTGGTAACACTGGCATCACTAATCGGATGCCAGGCTCCAGCCGATTTTTCAATCCGACTACAGATTTTTAAGCCTCATGAAAGTCGTCAAGGCGCAGACTTCACTTACTTTTATTCACTTAATTCAACTAACCGCTTCTCCTTAACTCATAAGTAGATGACAGGTTCGTGAATCTAATTTTACCTCGTGGATACTTAACTAACATTTATGTAGAACAGTATAAATACAGAAATTGTTTGTCCCGTCACACATCTGCTTAGAATCCCGAAAAAGTGGCCATAAATAAGAAAAGAATGCTCGCAATAAGGAGTTTCGTTTAGTAGTTTGACTGGAGTAATGTTGGGACTACTGAAACCCGGTCTTTAAAGCGACCAGCTGTTTCTTCCAAAGGTTGAATTTCAGGTCCAACACGTCATTAATTTGTGAGGTGCGCGGCTACTTTGCTGGATTGAAAAAGTGCGTAGTTCAAAGGAAATGTTTTTGTTCAGCGAAATCAGAAGGAAATTTTTTAACATTAAGGCCATTCCAGAAGGTACATATTTCATTACGAACATTTATTTCAATATTTACTCATTAAATGACAACTGCAATTGGTTAATTAGATTCCGACCAGAACACAAGCAAAAAAATAATGAAAAGAGATACAAGGTTCAGGTTCCTAGGCATTCCGCCTTATTTTTCAATGTGTCCTTAAATATGTACAGTTATTTTCGCGAATCAGCGTTTAAATGCAGTTACTAGCCGCAAATCCGGTTTTGAGACATTTTTAAGGGACATTTGTAAAATCTTGTTATTTACTTTGTCATCTGAAGATGTTAACCACTTGATACCTGATGCAGTGGAATACTAGGAATCAAATGCTGAGGATGACGCAGAGAATACAGATGTCGGCGAGGAAGAAGATGAAGAAGTAAATAATGATGAAGAACAAGTACAAGCGCAATAGGATCAAGAATATCTTTTCAATTTTGTTATTTATATACTCGAATATATTCTTTAATAAAATAAAATAAAGTAAAAAAGGCAGTTTTGTAATAAAGTTTACCATTAAAATTATAAATGTTCTCCGCAAATACTTTTGATCCTCCTTTTCCGGATTGTTATCGCTGTATTGGATCCGCCATTCTGAATCTTTTTTTAAATTTTGATATAATAATTGTTATCAGTAGTGTAAGTAACCTCATTATACCAATTTTGGGCCAAACAGGAGCATATTTTGAAATTGTGGCTACAGTCTCAGTATTCTTGTCCACTGTGCGATAGGTCGCGTTGCGTTTGGCCGAACTCGTTCGAAGAGACGTCTTTCGTTACGTCTTGCTGGTTTTCCTTTCGGCCCAACCACTCAGTTATGTTCTTGGAAGATGTTAATCAATATTCATATGTCCGTTTCAGGTGTAAATAACTAGTAGACTATGACAAATATCAAATTTAATATATACAGGATTCCCGAGGTTTTTGTAAGTAGTTAGAACCAGCCGAAGGATCCCTTTTACGATTCATGAAATACACTACTGGCCATTAAAATTGCTACACCAAGAAGAAATGCAGATGATAAACGGGAATTCATTGGACATACATATTATACTAGGACTGACATGTGATTACATTTTCAAGCAATTTGGGTGCGCAGATCCTGAGAAATCAGTACCCAGAACAACCACCTCTGGCCGCAATAACGGCCTTGATACGCCTGGGCATTGAGTCAGACAGAGCTTGGATGGCGTGTACAGGTACAGCAGCCCATGCAGCTTCAACACGATACCACAGTTCATCAGGAGTAGTGACTGGCGTATTGTGACGAGCCAGTTGCTCGGCCACCATTGACCAGACGTTTTCAATCGGTGAGAGACCTGGAGAATGTGCTGGCCAGGGCAGCAGTCGAACATTTTCTGTATCCAGAAAGGCCCGTGCAGAACCTGCAACATGCGGTCGTGCATTATCCTGTTGAAATGTAGGGTTTCGCAGGCATCGAATGAAGGGTAGTGCCGCGGGTCGTAATACATCTGAAATGTAGTGCCCACTGTGCAAAGTGTCGTCAATGAGAACAAGAGGTGACCGAGACGTGTAACCAATGGCATCCCATACCATCACGCACGGTGATACGGCAGTATGGCGATGACGAATACACGCTTCCAATGTGCGTTCACCGCGATGTCGCCAAACACGGATGCGACCATCGTGATGCTGTAAACAGAACCTGGATTCATCCGAAAAAGTGACGTTTTGCCGTTGGTGCACCCAGGTTCGTTGAGTACATCATCGCAGGCACTCCTGTCTGTGATTCAGCGTCAAGGGTAACCGCAGCCATGGTCTCCGAGCTGATAGTCCATGTTGCTGCAAACGTCGTCGAACTGTTCGTGCAGATGGTGGTTGTCTTGCGAACGTCCCCATCTGTTGACTCAGGGATCGAGACGTTTCTGCACGATCCGTTACACCCACGTGGAAAGATGCCTGTCATCTCGACTACTAGTGATCCGTTTGGATCCGGCACGGCGTTCTATGTTACCCTCCTGAACCCACCGATTCCATATTCTGCTAAGAGTCATTGGATTTCGACCAACGCGAGCAGCAATGTCGCGATACGATAAACCGCAGTCGCGGTAGACTACAATCCGACCTTTATCAAAGTCGGAAAAGTCATGGTACGCAATTCTCCTCCTTACACGAGGCATCACAACAATGTTTCACCAGGCAACGCCGGTCAACTGTTGTTTGTGTATGAGAAATCGATTGGAAACTTTCCCCATGTCAGCACGTTGTAGGTGTCGCCACCGACGCCAACCTTGTGTGAATGCTCTGAAAAGCTAATCATTTGCATATCACAGCATCTTCTTCCTGTCGGTTAAATTTCGCATCTGTAACACGTCATCTTCGTGGTGTAGCAATTTTAATGGGCATTAGAGTATATTCCAGCCCAGGTGTATTTCGTCTATTTTGTATATGAGTATACAACTTATATAGTTGTAAGTTCTGCGTAACTCAGTAATGCATTAGCCCTAGTGCTGCTGAGCACAATATTCCTTTGCAGTACGGGTAGCCTCATAACACGAGCAGAGGACAGGGTGGGTGTACTGCCAAGGCCCTTGGCCTATGCTGCCCCGGAGGAAGCTGGAGGAGTGCGATCGATCTCAAGCCTATTCCACGAGCGGCCACTCGGGTCAGTCATCGCGGCCCTCGGCTGGCGCGCGTCCAGGCTATATATAACAGCCGCGGAGGCAGCGTCTGCCGAGACCGGAGCAGGGGCAGCGGGCCCGCCGCCGCTCCCACGGACTCAATGGGCGCGTGCGGGCACCTCCCCGCATGGCCAGCCTGGCTGCTTTCCATACCGGACCGGTCCTTTGCTGATGCGAAGCTGGGAAGCTGGGAAGCTGGACCGAGAAGTCGCCTGCAATCCGACCGCCAGCCGTGTCAGCGCTGCCACAGCATGGGGGCCTGATGTCATTGCGGTCTTGCAGCTGAATTAAATCGTGGGTTCCGGGAAGCAATTACTCGATGCCGCATTGGTGCCAGCAGCCTGTTTCATTACAACAAGGGCACACTGACGTCCCTCGTATAGGGTAAAGTTTGCTTTTCCGGAACAGAATTTCAGAATCACATACTTTGCGAGTTCCCTATCCTCCACAAAGGCTTTGCAGTCTCTGCTTCTGTTCCCAGTATCTGTTTGGATACGGAAGCAATATGCAAGCGACGAGGTATTTGGCACCGTTAACGTCAGGTGGTAGTTGTTACTTTGTCAGGTAACTGCGGAATTTTTTCTGTGGTACGTGTAGTTCTTATGAGCCTTACTACTTTATTCTGAGAGTCTGTGTATCATCTTATGTTCCTGCAATAATTTCTAGCCTCTCTGTCTTTCATAACAGAAGGAAGGTTGGTTGGTTTGTGGGATTAAAGGGACCAGACTCCTACGGTCATCGGCCCCTTTTCCCGAAACCTAAAAACACCCACACAGAATAAAAACGAACAATGGACATGACAACGGACGACACAGGACAAGAAAGACGTAGAATGAGACCGGACAAGAGGAATTAAAATCACACAGAGTGTGACAGTGGTTGGCCAACCATAGAGACAAGAAAGGAAAAGCCAACCACCGAGAAACACACTAAAAACTCAGACTAAAATCGTAGGCCAAAGACCAAAAGCAACACAAAAATGACAAACACTTAAGTAATAAAAGTCACCTGCCCGAATAAAACACAAAAGTAAGCCTGCCATAGCAGCGTCACCAGTTAAAAGGGCAGGGAGCGTATCAGGAAGCGCAAATGTCTGCCTGAGCACAGTTAAAAGTGGACAGGCCAACAAAATGTGGACCACCGTCAAAGCCGACCCGCAGTGACATGGCGCAGTAAATGGCTGTGTGCCAAGTGGGTGTGGCCAATGCGGAGCCGACAAAGGACTACTGAGCCCCTGCGAGTGGCTCGCATTTACAACCGCCACACATCCGTCGTCTCCTTGATAGGACGGAGTTTGTTTGGTGTGGTCAGGTTGCGCCAGTCAGTGACCCAGAGTTCGAAAATTTTGCGGCGTAAGATTGCTCGCAAATCAGTCGCCTGGAGGCCAATGTCCAGAGATGGTTTATTGGTGGCCTCTTTCGCCAGGCGGTCAACATATTCATTGCCGGGTATCCCAACATGGCCTGGGGTCCACACAAAGACCACAGTGCTGCCGCAACGGGCAAGAGTATGGAGGGACTCCTAGATAGGTGCACCACACGAGGGCGAGGCAAACACTGGTCGATAGCTCGTAATACCGCTCAGGGAGTCGCTACAGATAACGAAGGACTCACCTGAGCAGGAGCGGATATACTCTAGGGCACGAAAGATGGCGACCCAAGATTAGGTTCGAATGGCTCTGAGCACTATGGGACTCAACATCTGAGGTCATCAGTCCCCTAGAACTTAGAACTACTTAAACCTAACTAACCCCCGGACAACACACACATCCATGGACCAGGCACGATGCGAACCGGCGACCGTATCGGTTGCACGGTTCCAGACTGTAGTGCCTAGAACCGCTCGGCCACACCGGCCGGACCCAAGATTAGCGTCTTATCATCTTAGAGTTTAGTAGAAACGTTGCGGGAACTCATTCCCGCCAGTAACGTAGAAACTACACTGAAGCGCAAATGAAACTGGTACAGGAATGGGTATTCAAATACAGAGATATATAAACAGACAGACTACGGCACTGCTGTCGGTAACGCCTATATAAGACAACATGTGTCTGGTGCAGTTGTTAGATCGGTTTCTGCTGCTAAAATTGCAAGTTATTGAGATTTTAGTAAGGACGTGGTGTTATATTCGGCGCATGGCCGATGGAACACAGCATCTCCGAGGCAGCGATGAATCGGGGATTTCACCGTACGACCATTGCACGAGTGTACCGTAGATATAAGGAATCCGGTAAGAAATCGCTGACATCGCTACGGCCGGAAAAACATCCTGCACGAACGGGACTAACGATAACTGAACAGAATCGTTCATTGTGACAGAAGTGCAATCCTTCCGCAAATTGGTGCAGATATCCGTGCTTGGCCTTCAACAAGTGTGAGCGTACGAACCATTCAACGAAACATCATCGATATGGGCTTTCGGAGCCGAAGGACCACTCGTTTATCTTTTATGACTGCACGACACAGAGCTTTATGCCTTGCCCGTGCCCGTCAACACAGACATTGGACTGTTGATGACTGGAATCATGTTCCGTGGTCGGATGAGTCTCGTTTCAAATTGTATCGAGCGGATAGACGTTTGCGGGTATGGAGACCACCTCATAAATCCATGGACCGTGCATGTCAGCAGCAGACTGTTCAAGCTGGTAGATGATCTGTACTGGCGTAGGGCGTGAGCGGTTCGAGTTATATGGGACCCCTGACACGTTTAGATACGACTCTGACAACTGGCACGTATGTAAGCGTCCTGTCTGATCACCTGCACCCATTCATGTCCATTGAGCATTCCGACGGACTTGGGAAATTCCAGCAAGAGAACGCGACACCCCACTCGTCCAAAATTGCTACGCAGTGGGTCCAGGAAACCTTTTCTGAGTTTAAACACTTCCGCCGCTCACCGAACCTCTCAGACATTATTGTGCATATCTAGAGCTTGCAAAGAGCTGTTCAGAAGAGATCCCTACCCCTTCGTACTCTGACGGATTTATGGACAGCCCTGCAGGATTCATGATGTCAGTTCCCTGCAGTACTACTTCAGACATTTTGCCTATGGAGTCCGTGATTGATTCTTTTGTAAAAATTGCTTTTTTTATTTATAGACACAATCACATGTTTATGACACACTCATAACCGGTTTCGGCCATACGGTGACCATCTTCAGATGTTAAAGGCGGCATACACTGAACACAGGTTCATGCGTTGTCAGAATACTTCAGACATTAGTCAAGTCTATGACACGTCGTGTTGCGGCACTTCTGCGTGTTGCGGGGGTCCTACACGATAGCAGGCAGGTGTACCAGTTTCTTTGGCTCTTCAGTGTACATTTCGCAAGTCATCCTGGCAGCGAGCAGTTTTCTCCCAACAAAAGGCCAGTTTCTTGATACCAAAACTGTAAATGTTTGATGACGGAGCCCAGCCTCACCTCTGCTTTAGCCGTTTAATCGTTATCAAAATGAAGTCCTCGTATTTGTTCCTCAAGTGCTCACGTGGCCAAGTCGGGACTGTGTGGAGGATAATCGGCGACAGTGAACACAAGGTGTCGCAGCGCTCTTGTGTGGTGTGCTACGGTCATGCTGAACGAGAAGGTACTTCACGTGTGGACGAACTTCTGTGCATTTAGAAACTCGATTACAGTATGCTGTTTCTCAAGCATGGAAATAGTTTGGTCAAACCCTGCCATTTTACACACAACAGTTCGGAGCCCTCTAGCGGCAGAGGTTTGCAACTTGTGTTAACGAAGCGAGAAAGTCGACCGAGTAATATGTATGATACATAATACATAAATCGGTACTGAGAACAGTATAAAAAATTCGGACCTATTACTTCGCATCACGCCCTCGTATGCTCTGCAGGCCATATTACAGTGTCTAGAGGACAGTACTTTCGGTACCTCTATCTTCCATTCACCCCACGACTCCCATGCATCCCCCTCTCTTCCTGTTCCGTTCTTCTCTTTAATGGCGTGTAGAAAGAATAACTGTCGATAATACTCTGTATTTGCTCCAATTTTGCCGTCGTGGTCACTACGCGATAGATACGTGGCAGGACGTACTCTCCTTTGCACTAACTGCCTTCTAATTTACTCATTAATCCTCTCGGTGGCACACAATGCTTCTCATATAGCTTCTGCTGCTAGAGTTTGTTGACAATCTCCATGGCGCTCTCTCATCGGCTAAACGATCCAATGTCGAAACATGCCGCTCTTTAATCATACAATGTAGGCGTTCACGCTGCTTAAACACTGTAGGCTTAAACACTGCCTAGCGACAATTTATTTCCAATACAACAACGAGTTTTACGAACAGATCGACGGGGTGGCGATGGGAAGCCCTCTCAGCCCAGCTGTTGACAATTTACTTACGGAGATCTTCGAACAGCGAGCGCTGCAGACTGCCAGTAAAAAGCCTGCTAATTGGTACCGCTAAGTTGATGACACATTTGTAGTGTGGTCTCATGGTGAAGAAGAGTTGGATGTCTTCTTGGTGCACCTGAACGGCATCAACCCGAAGATACAGTTTACGATCGTATAAGAGAGCAACGGTCGACTCAATTACCTGGATGTGTCGGTAATTACACAGGTGGATGGGACACTGGGCCACAAGGTGTATAGAAAGAACACTCACAGGGATCGATACCTCCAAAAGGTATCTAACCATCATCCTAGGCAAAAAAGAGGTGTCATGAAAACCTTGTTGGACACAGCCAACAAAATCTGCGAGCCGGCTTACTTTCAAGACGAACTGAATCACCTACGGTCAGCCTTCATGAAAAACGGATATACCAGCAAGGAAATTGATCGAGCCCTCCATCAAAGAAGAAAAGAAGCCAGAAGTCCAGAGCAACAACGGTCACCTACTGGAAAAGTTTTCCTACCGTTCATTAATAAGTTCACGGACCGCATCGGGAAAGTGCTGGCCAAGTATGGGATCGAAACAATCTTCAGATCCACCAAGAAGATTAAGGAATATTTAAGAACTGCAAAAGACGCCCGACATCCCCTAGCAACACCTGGGGTATACAAAATTCCATGCAGTTGTGGACAAGTATATACTGGAACAACGAAAAGAAGTGTAAACACCCGCTTCGCCGAACATAAAAGAAACTGTCGCTTAAGACACATCGAAAAATCGGCCGTAGCTGAGCATGTTTTGCGAGATGGGAATCACGAAACTAAATTTAATGCGACAAGCGTTCTAGCACGAACATCCCATTATCATGCGCGCATGTGTAGAGAAGCAATAGAAATTCACATACACCACAACAATTTTAGTAAAAAAGGGGAAGTTTTAAAGTAGGAAAAAATATGGATGTCGACGTTGCGCCAGCAGAACGACAATCGATTACTCTTAATCGAGAATGATGACGCCTTCCAAAGATAGGCATACCGTCGGCATCACGCGACAAATGGTGGTGCCCTCCATGCAGTCTATAAGTGCAAGAGTACCGGGAGCCTCAGTTGCCCCCCCCCCCCCCCAAATGCTATCAGTCCCTCCAGATCCTTGAGCGTCATGCACTCCGCCTCGCCTTCCGTATCCGCCTCCCGTCCCCCACGCGGATCCTCTATGATCTCATTCCTTTCCCCCATCTGCTCCTATTCCTCGAACATATCCACATCCTCTACACCTCCCGCTGTCTTGAACCCCCTCACCCCCTGGTTGCTCCTCTCCTCTCCCATCCCCACTCCCTGCCACGTCTTCACCGTTGTGTCCCCCCTACCCTCCATCTCTACACCCTCCATCTCCTTTCCCAAGGTGGCTTCCGTCAACTCCCCCTCCCGGATGATGCCCTCTCTCCCTCCATTTATCCTTCCTATCAACTCTGATCCTCAATCCCCCTCCTTTCCTCTCTCCTTTCCCTGGGCTCCCTCTTCCCCCCCCTTCTGTCCTGTTTTCTCCCCCCTAACCTCTCCCTACCTCCCTTCTCCCCCCCCAGTCCTTTTGTATTCCCCTCCTCTGCCTACCCCACTCCCTGTCGCATCTGCCCCCCACCCCTCTTATGGGTCCTCATCCTCCTTCAGCTCCTTTCCCGGCTCCCCCCTTCGCTTTTACTCTCCTTTCCCCCCCGTTTTTGTTTTCCCATCTTCTGTCTAGTTTCCCCCCACCTGCTCTCGGCTGTGGTGTCACATTTACCAACTTTTTAGTGCAGTGTTCCAGTGACTATTCAGTGTTGTTTGTCTTTCTCGTGTTGCGAACAGAAACCATGCTGTCGCTCGGTGTGAATTTTATGTCCTTTGCGAACAGAATCCAGACTGTCGCCGTGTTTTTTTTTAATTGTCTATTGTTTTCCCTGTCTGCTTCGTATGTATTTTTATTAGCGTCAGCATCCCTGTGTTGTTGTTTTAAGTTCCACGATTTCTTTTCGCCTTATTACTCTCTAAGTTTCCGATATTATCGCCTGCTTTTTATTATTTGTTCTCTTGATCTTTGTCACAAAATCTGTCGGCTGAAGAGCGGCGTACTAAGCTGCTGCCAGCCCGCCCCCTTCTGGGGGAATTGAAATTCAATAAATGAAAAAAAAAAAAAAAAAAACAAGGAGCCTCAGTGGCAGTAGCCGGACGATCTCAGAAGATGTCTCCCGTAGATGGAGACGAAACGTCAGGTGGAAATTTTATACATCGACCACGGCCCCTCAGCCCAGAAGTTTCAACTGAAGATGCCGCTCTTTGATTTTCTCTATCTATTTTACTAAGCTAAGTTTGTAAGCTTCCTAGATCACGAAACAGTACCCAAAAATCGGTGTTTTTAAATCACTTTTTCCGCGAATGAACTTCATTAAGATTCCTCCAACCCTTATTTCAGCCTGGCATTATCTTCTTGTTCTGTTTTCAGGGTTTATTGGTCAGCAGCGTAATCGAACAGTAATGAGACTCTCCACCTGTTTATCTCAGTACATTCACTTAATGTGTCAGCTGCCAGTCCCTGCACCAGTCATGGATTCTTCTCGGATTTTCCTGTATTTCGCTTAAGTTTTCCTATAGCCTCAAACATCTGCCTACGTTATGCACCAGATTATTTATATATGTCGTCAACAATAACGGTCCTATAACACTTCTATCGAGCACACCTGAAAGCTGTCGATTTTGTTCCGATAGGAGCAATATGTTGAGTTGTTGCTAGGTAATCCAGAATTCAGTCACAAATCTGGTCGGTAAGTTCGTAATTTGTTCACTAAGCGACACTGCATAATTGTAGAAAATGTCTTTGCTAACGGGAGGTACTGGTGTAATTGCCACTCGGTTGTAAAAACATCGGAGAAGGCTGAAAATTTGTTTCGAAAATATCTTGGCCTGGTGAATTCAGTGGGCAAATCCAATATGCTAAAAAAATCTTTTTTATCGCTTTCAAATTTTAGATTGTTGAAAAAAAATCAATATTTTTTCAAAGCCACACTTGGGAGTTGTTGGTTATCAAGGAACTTATTTACGTTTGAGCCAAAACGTCTTAAAACTGAGAGAGTAGTAGCATTTTATTGTTTCGGCCGTTGTGATTTTTTCAAAGAAATAGAAATACAGTGACCTTTTTAGCACTATAGACATACAAAAATAATACCTGACAAGAATTTAGCATAAAATAGGTTTGCTATGACAATATAGAATGTTTGCCCATTATGAAGGAAAAATAAAAAAAAAAAGACGACTAGATAGTTTGAAAATTTTATTCTTTATTTTCAGCTTGCATATTGTAGCTCCCGCTACGTCCGCACGGGCAGGTCGTCGGCCGTGAGTGCAACTGGCGACCCGGAATTGATGTTCGCCGGTTCTGAGTGCCAGGCCTCGTGTTGTCATAAATCGCCGGCCTTCCGCGTCGTGTTAGAGTTGTTAGACTGCAGGGGCGTTCACCTCTAGAATGTATGAATGTACCGTGGATTGAATTAAATTACGTAAAGGAACTAAAATGTGTTCGAATGTTGATCGCCCTCTCGCCCTGCGAACCTCACACCACGTTGCCGACCATTCTGGTCCAAATGGCTCGGAGCACTATGGGACTTAACTTCTGAGGTCATCAGTCCCCTGGAACTTGGAACTGCTTAAACCTAACTAACCTAAGGACATCACACACATCCATGCCCGAGGATGGATTCGAACCTGCGACCGTAGCGGTCGCGCAGCTCCAGACTATAGCGCCTAGAACCGCTCGGCCACTCCGGCCGGCACCTATTCTGGAACAGAAACATTTAAAAATATTTACTTTCCAGTTGACAACCTAGTCCGCCGCGAACGTAACTCGGTATGTCTGAAAACTCAAACTTTTTTATGCGTCCATTTCGTGATAATAAATAACTCCACGTATGGGTTCGACATAAATAATGGTTTTTTCAAATCTGAAAAATTCATAAGTGATAAAAAAACTTGTTTAGCAACTTCGATTTACCTATTAAATTCAACATGCCAAGGTATGTTATGAAACGTATTTTCAGCCCCTCAATTTTTTTTTACCATTGGGTTGCAATTTCATAGAAACCTCTCCTTAAGTCAAGGAACGCGGCTTCAACCTGGACACCAAACGAAGCGGTGCCCTAGATCTCGAGGACGAATAGAGTGAGCTGATTTTCGCAAGATCCCTCTTCTTGAAATCCAGTTTCATTGTTGTGAAGGAGATTTTTCCATTGCGCAATGAAAAGACCAAATAAAGAACATCTAAACCCTTCCCCCTCACCCTCATATCCAATGGCAGCACTCCTCCCTAGTATATAAGCTACCAAACTTGCGCTCATTCAGCAGCTAGCAATACACCACGTGGAAGGCGTCTTGCAATAGTCACCGAAACGTCGGAATTTTATAGTTGACAATGCGACCTCAGACAATGGAGAATTTTATTGGCTGGTGAAATATTGATTTTGATTTCACTGTGCACTTTCCAAATCGGTCTTTTTACCCTCATTTTGCTCTCGTTCCACTTCTGTCGACTGCATTCGCTTACAGTGACGCAGAAAATCCACCTAACACCTAAATGACGGCGTTTAAACGGTGACATAAATCTCCACTTTCCTCTATTTGTAGCTTTCCACTCATTCACCTTACTCTGTACTGATGTAAAACTAAACAAAGCTCGGCTCTGTGAGGTCATCGTTCTAATAGGATAATGACTAGGTGACTGAGTGCTGCTTCAATTTATGGCAAAGACTTCACTGAACCTCACACAAGGGAAAGCATGAGTGACCTCGTCCTTTTTGGAGCCACAAGTTCTCTTTCAAGTGACTATGCTTACCAAAAAGAAACGACTAGCTTGAGAGCTTGGATCTTACTTTTCTATCGCCTTTATCCCATACATAGACTGCATTGGCGTGGTTATTATCGGATGTGGTATTTGACGGTGGCCGGATGCCGTTTCTGTCGTCACCCTGTACTCCCTCCCTTCCTCCACCCCTCTTTCTCTCCCCCCCCCCCACCCCACTCCCCCCGGCCCCATTCCCCAGGAGGGAATTTCTGTACGCCAACTGTCTGCCTGCAGCTATAGCCATGAGCGGGTCCTTAAAGTTTTGCGCCGCGCGGGGTAGCGTGGTCTTGCGCGACTGGTCACGATCTTTGTGGCTGCCCCCGTCGGAGGTTCGACTCCTCCCTCGGACATGGGTGTGTCTGTTGTCCAGAGCATAGGTTAGTTTACGTTAGATTAAGTAGTGTTTAGGCTTTGGGACCGACGACGTCAGGAGTTTCGTCCCATAAGACCTTACCACACATTTCCAGATTTTCCTTAAAGCTTTGGGAATCGCGTAAGTGAGGCGGGAACATGAGTATGAGCCTAGCATTCACCTAATCGGATAAGGGAAACCACCGAAAAACTGCATCAAGGCTGACCGGCACACAGGCTCTCGTCGTTCATCCGCCGGGCGAATTAGGTTTGATGCCGGGGGGGCCTGCCCGAATTCCGCAAGCTGCCTGCTGCGGCTGTCTGGGCTGGTAGAGAACCTGGGTCTTTCTTACAACAGCCAAAGTGACTGTTCAGTGGCGGAGATAGACATCAATTATACCAACAGGTAGAATTATATCACATTAGAATCCATATGGAACGAATGTGCTCAGCGACGGTGTTTGTTTCAAGTTAAGAAAGTTTACAGCAATCACTCGCTAACAACCTGTTTATTTATCTCCTTTGCAGTAAGATGAAAATCAGATCTTCACTGTTGCTAGTCTATACAAATACGCGCTGGTACACTTCCCACGTCAGTAGGTGGTATTTGTATAGACAACCAGTTATGATGGTTTGACTTGCACCTTACCGCACTGATGATAGCCACACACTGGTGGATATCTAGATCTGCAATAAACAAGTTGTTGGAGAGTGACTGCTGTAAATTTCCTCATCTTCACTTGTGAATTTAGTTTGCCAATATGATTACTTTAAAAAATTAGAAAGCTATAGTGCTCGCTTAACCATAACGTTCTTGGTAGTCGGGACAATCTAGCATGTACGTAACATGTGCCTGAGGATATCGAACTGGACCCGTGTAATAAACAGAACTGTCGCGTCATGTTACCCTAAGAAACTATAGTATGCGCGTGGGAACGGTCAGGATGGGGACCACTAGAACGATATAGTTTCAAGAGGACAACCTACATATTATAAAAGCAATTTTTCTAAATGTACGACAAGTAGTGATTCTTAGGCAATTGTTTCTTGTGTTCATTGTAATGTTCGCTGTCTTTTCTAATCTGGGGTAACTATATGCGGATGGTTATATGTCACGTTCATACCGTACTCTCTACAAAGTAAAACAGTACATACGTCTGATAATCATGGTACTGAAAAAAGATTAATACGTTCTGTAGTAAACCATCACATTCACATTGGGCATTCCATAGAAAACGTATATGAAGATGGTCTGACACGAATTAGTCACGATCTCTTCGAGTACATTTATCTAAAGACATAGCTCGCTGTTTGCAGTACAACGTGCTCCGTTATGCGTTGTAGAATGTAAGGCTCACTGCTTGGATAGTGGTTGTATTTTACAAAAGTAAGATTTGCATATATCAGAGACTAAGATACTTTTTCTTTGCATACTTTCCCTGCTACCACACTGTTTCGTCCATTGTTGGTTTTAGTTTACATTATTGTGTATTTCTCACTTCATCATTTTATAATCAGCGCCACACGATGGAAGCACAGTAACACTGTGTCACCGCCTGCTTATGACGGCTAACAACGCGTGATAGTGTATTTTTAGGTTTACACTACCAGCGTAAACGTGAGGTGGGTAAGGGAACTTTTCACTTGCGTCCTTGTCCTTGTCGATAAGACAATCTTCATCTTTTGTGATTTGCCGTCAGCAGTAAATAAGCTCCGACTTCGTTTCGATGCTATGAGCCAAGGGCCCAATGGGGTGAAAGTGTACCATTAAGTGATCCTTGTACGAGATCTGGATCCACCGAGATCTGGATCCATATCTACATATGTACTGCACAAAACACTGTACAGTGACTGGCTGAGGGTGCATCGCTTCAATGTTACTGATTACTATACAGCTCTATTATCATTTCGAACGAGGTAAAAATGATTTTTCTTGTGATACGGCATGCGCCCGGATCCCACTCATATTATTCTAAGAACGATTTACAAATTTACGATAATGGCAGCATGCTAGTCATCTGTCCACTTCGCATATAGACGCTCTAAATTCTCTAAACACGTCGTATTTGATCCTAGTATTCCCATTAAAGTTCTCAGAGCATTTCTATGAGGGCTGTTCGGAAAGTAGGGAACGTTTCCGTCTGACGCCGCTAGACGCACGCTGATGGCGAATATTTTGGTATTTGCGTGCTCGGCAGCTCAGTCGGCATCCATCCGTGACAGCGGGAACGTCTCTGCACGTCTGGTTGTTTCGATATTCGAATTTGAAATGTGCGCAGCAATCGAAAATCCCGCTAGTTGTCAGGCGCGTTCTGTGATACGGTTTTTGTTGGCAAAAAACCTGAAACCTATAGAAATTTATCGGGAACTGTGCGAAGTGTACGGAAACAACGTAATGAGCGAATTTTCCGTCCGGAAATGGTGCATGCTGTTTAAAAATGGCCGAACCAACGTTGATGAAGAGAAGAGTGGACACCCGAGCACTGTGACTGACGATCTTGTCGTTAAAGTTGATGAAACGATTAGTGAAAACAATCGCTTCACAATAACGGAGCATTCGCTTTCTTTTCCACAAGTTACACGGACTTTGTTGTTTTAAATTGTCACTCAAAAGCTAGGCTACGACAAATTTCGGGGCCGATAGGTGCCCATAATGCTTACAGAGCACGATAAAGAACAGCGAATGAGGGGGCAACGTTGATGTTTCTGGAGGCGTACCACAAACATGGTGATTCATTATTGGATCGAATCGTAATCGGTGACGAGACATGGGTGAAACACGTCAATTGCGAGACAAAATAACCGTCCATCGAGTGGGGGCACACAAGATCCCCCCAAAAACCAAGAAAATGTTTGGAAACCTTGTCAGCAAGAAAGCTGACGGCGACAGTGTTTTGGTATAGGCAAGGTATGCTTCTTATTGATTTTTTCGAACGTGGAGCAACAATAAATTCTGCCTGGTACTGTCAAACTTTGTACAGCCTTAGAAGAGGAGTTTGAAACAAAGGCCGAGAAAAGCTGACGTCCAAAATTTGGTTTTTGAACAATGCCCGACCTTACACCCAAACCGCACTAAAGAACTCCTTAATTCATTCAAATGGGAAAATTTCCTTTATCCGCCCTACAGCCTCGATCTTGCGCCAATTACTTGTTTCCCAAGATGTAGAACTGGTTTGCAACGCAGCGCTTTGATGACGACGCGGAGCTCCAGGCGGGCGTCACTCACTGACAGAAGTCTCAGGCGGCAGAATTTTACGACGAAGGTCTTTCAAAGCTTGTCTATCGCTATGATAAGTGCTTCAAAGTGTTTGGTGACTATGTGAAAAAGTAGTGTCAGTCGCTCTTTCAGATGTATTTAATAAAATGTATTTCTTGTACTTAGTTTCTTTTTAATGCCTAAACGTTCCCTACTTTCTGAATAGCCCTCGTATTACACCTTCGTATGAGCTATACCGGATCTACCTCCACAGCTGAGTAGTCAGTGTAGATGGCTGTCATGCTAAGGATCCAGGTTCAATTCTCGGTAATGCCAAGTATGTTTTCTTTGTGAGAGGACTGGTATGGAATACACTCAAATTCGTGATGTAAAATAGGGAGTTACTGGACTGACAAGTAGCGGCTCTAAGGTATGGAAAGTCTGGACAACGGCCGCGACAGCTGTATGCTGACCATGTGCTGACCACCATATGATGTGGTATGGCAGAGGATGACACGGCGGCCGATGGACGGCCCTTGGGCCTTTAAGGCCTAGACAAGGAGTTTGTTCATGGACAGTGCACCTCTGAATTCCCTGGATATCTGTTGTCACGTCTGAAAGAAATCAAAGCGCTGAAACAGTACAACTGGTCGCGCTAGCGTCTTATACGCATTATCACCACCAGCTCACTGTACTTTCCAGAATCCTTCCTACTAATCTAAGTCTGCCATTTGCCTTAGTGAAGCAGTTTATAACATCGTCGTCCCTTTTCGTACCGTTTCTTAATATTGATCCTAAATGCTTATACTGTGTGACCGGCTCCAGACGTTAACAGTCGGTCTTGTTATCTGCTATTATCGATTTCTTTTGCTTGGAATTATCCAAACTTACACTGCCGCTCGTTATTTTCAATAAACCTAGTAAGTGACATGTAATTCACTGTACATATCATCTAACACAACTACTGTGGTTGAGTAAACAAAGGAAGAGTTGCCTAAAGATCTGTAATAATGCAGTTTTATGTGTTTCATTACATCTATATGCAAAATTATCTGCAAGTGTATTGTATACATACAGAACAATAGGCTGAACTGTGTGACGAAAGGATGCCCATTCCCTACAGATCTGTTGTTCCCTGTAATGTTGTGATGCCTGCAGTGCACTTCATGCAGTGGTACGATAAATACTACATATTTACTGCCCTTCGGCTCGTTAGTGACAGTTGAAAGTGTGAAGATCATTATAGTGGCTCTAAAAGGGGAATTGCCCGTAGACAAAGTGCTGCAAATGTAGCACTCACACGGGCAGGTCCATCTACGCTGTAAGTTAAGAACACGTCCTTCACCGCCAGAAGACAACAGGTAGCAATAGGGACACAGTACTACCAGAATGACCTCGTAAAAGAACTGACAAATTCAGCACAACTAATAGTGAGAGAAATAGGCGCGAAACAGCTGCAAAGATTCGCGCAGAAATGGTAGAAATGTACAAGAAAGACATGTATGCTGTAACAATTAAAAGGAGATATACTGATGCTAACTTGAAAGCAGATATGCACGTAAACAATGAAAAAAAAAAAAGAAAGGGAGAGACTCGAATAAACCAGGAAGCACAGTAAGTAGATACGTGAAGAGCAGAAGAATTTGCTATTCACAGATGAGTCAAAATTTTAGTTTTTTTGATATCAGGAGGAGGTAATTTATTCGTCAATCTGCAGGAGAAAAACCCAGCAGTGCATTCTACGTGCTGTTAAACACTATAGGGATCCTACTCTGGTTTAAGCGTATTTTCTCAGGGGTAGAGTTGGCGGCATTGTGAAAATAGAAGGATGTATGCACGGGAAGCAATACCATAGCGTACTTCAGTATCAGACGATAGCGTATGAAGAGCGCTCAACAGTGAAAGAATTCACATTACAACAGCAAACGACCCAAAACATCTGTGGGTGTTCCGTAGGAAGTTTGCAGCACGAAACGACAAACAGAAGGTACTGAACGGTGTAGTGCGACCGTCCCAAAGCCCCGATGGTAAATGTGTTGAAATGATCTGGGATGAAGTGGACAGAAGTATCCAGAAATGACACATAACAGACAAGGAACATCTCTGGAATGTCGTTAAGGATGAGTGGAATAGCATACACTCGCAATACCTACAAACACTTGTGAAACAGTCATTAAATCCAAGGGAGGTTACTGTGATGAAAGTTAAATATAATTTTTCTGGCTGTATTATACTTATTTAAATGCAATAAACTATGTTTTGGAGAAATAAAGTTTAGCTTGTGTTCATACTTAAATTTCAGGTAACAATTATGACTTACATAAATTAATGAGAGGTACTGTAAAGGAAGCGGCCTTTCATTGCACGAAGTATACATTTTCTCCAGACCTTTGAGTAAATCCTTACCATCGTCCAACGCCCATGATATTCTGTAGATGTCAGCATCGGCAGATAACAGTCTTTTAGCACAGTTGATCCTGATAATTCCATAATATATTTTAGAAACATTAGAAGTTCTGTTTGGGCCACACCCTATGACGCTTGCGTTTCTGCGCAACATTTACCGTTCAGTATAACGTACTTGGTTGTATTTGTCATACATTAACCAAGCCACAAGCTCCTGAAGCTATTTCGTATGATCTTTCCTTGGTTAGTGGTCGACGATATGGGACAGGGCCAAGATGTCGTGCATGAACAGAACTAGCTGTTATTCAGACAAGCCATGTTTCTTTGAGAGAAACTTGTTTTCTCCCAGAAATGTCATAATCCTTCAGTTTAGAATATGTTCAACTACCCTGCAACAGAATGGCCGCCAACGATATTGGCCTTCACTTCTGTGCATTCTTGCTGTTCCAGACACGCAGACTTATTCCCTACGCAAGAGATTCCTTATGAACAGGAGCGAGACATCAGTCTGGAACCTCGCGACCGCCACGGTCGCAGGTTCGAATCCTCCCTCGGGCATGGATGTGTGTGATGTCCTTAGGTAAGTTAGGTTTAAGTAGTTCTAAGTTCTAGGGGACCGATGTCCTGAGATGTTAAGTCCCATAGTGCTCAGAGCCATTTCCTTCCATGGAGCGAGAAACGATGCCAGTTCCGAAGCGTGTTCAATTTAAAATCTAGTTGGAGTCAATCAGGGTCTGGGGTCGATTAGTCTTTAAGTAGGCTTAATATTTTTTTAATATTTTGTCTTCTTTGTTTGTAGGTCTCTTTTTTCCGCAGTGGCACACATGCATATTTTATAGGTCAAGTGCCGTCGATAGCAACTGCAATAAAAGTCTTATATTCCATTCTTCTTCGTCTTCCACGTGTATGTGTCGAGAGAAGAGCACACAGAAGTGCGAATGTGTTACGCGCAACGAAAGTGCTGTGTGCAAATGCAAATACTCGACATATACACATGGAAGACGAAGAAAAATGGAATAAACAACAACAAAAAAACAACCTGACCACTTAAGGTGTTTTAAAATAAAGCGAAACGCGTCGCGTCTTAATAAGTCCTTTTAGTTCAATTGCTAAAGACGGCAATGAACTCCACAACTTAGTTTCTTTTACATACTGGGTATGCTAATAAGAATATCTCCAATTTGTAAGTCTATACGGTGTTCAGTCATTGGTAGGATAGTATCCCCATCTTCAGACACTTTTTAAATTCTGTAATTCATATTTCTGCTTTCTGTTCACTGCAGGATCGAGGAACTCTGAATGGAACGTTTGCACCTCACCATTGATTTTACTTGTCCAGATCGTACTAGAATTTTCCAACATTTTTTTCACCAGGATGTTAATGTGAATTTTTGTACATTCACGCTTGACCCTTCCATCGATGCACTAGTTCCCATTAAGTTTTCTGTTTCCCTGTACTTTGTTTCGTAGTTAGAACTTTGTAATCTCTATTTTTCCGACAGTCTATGAGTAACTCCATTAAAGCAAAGTGTATCTTTGCGGCGGTTTATTGCTTTACTTGATACAAATTTATCTAGAACGAGGTTTACGTCTTTTACATTTAACCACAACTGATGACCTCAAGTAAACTGATAGAGGTTATCTCATCGACCAAACGTAAATACTCTCCAAGCTTCCTTGACAGTCTTTACCAGCATGCTCGCTAATAACTCTTTCTTTTATTTGTGATACTTTCTTAAAGAACCAATCAACTTCTTGCCACGAGGTCTAAAATACTTGCTTTGCACGTGGGTTGTCGGGCTAGTTGTTCGAGGCAGTTGTGCGACGGTAAAACAAATATTGCGAAATCGTATGTAAATCGTGGAAAGAAAATAATTGAAAAATACTAAAAATGAGTAGGCCACAAGCCTGTGCAATAATTGAAGACAATATGACATAATGTCCGTAACACCTTTAGCGATGGTAGCCGAAGGAAAGCAGAGAGATACGAATGACTCCACTACATGATTACAATCCTCCCAAAGTAAAACTTGTTAAGTCTTCGCTGCTCGCTAGCTGAGAAAGCTGATGTATCATGAGTATTTCTTGAGTCGTTATACAGAAGAGCACTTCTTTCTCTATGAAGTTCATGGATTTATAAAAGTTCTTATTTTGTTCCTGTGGCGAACCTCGTTCAGTTTCCATCGTCTGCTTCGCTGGATAGCTCATCTTACGAATATTAAATAGGTTTCGCACGAAGAACGAACACCACCGCAGATGTCCAAAGTCACAACGACCCTCTTGTCTCGCACCAAAAGTTATAGTTGGAGTTGTAGTTGGAATACTTTATCAGTATGTGTCCCCTGACAGCTACTCGCCCTTAACGGCTGTAGTGAAGTGGACAAGTTAGTAGAGCTTCCCTCATGTACATACCTTCATCATCGTTACTGCTAAATACGTAGCCGAACATCGCTACGATGTAGCAACCACATAAAATGGCACAATTAAAAGTTAATCCATATTGACTTTCGTAATTCTAGATGCACTTAACCTTTCAGTCGCTGGCTTTGTTATAATTATTCAATTATCACGTGCAGTAGTTAGTAGGAATCGCAACATAATTTTTGAAGTTGTTCTTTCAGATGCAGCTGTTGGAGTCTTTCAGTAGACATTGAACAACTCTTTACGAAAACAAATCGGAACAGATGCTGCTACAAACTTCGATAAATGAAGATCATTCATCACAAAATGTTATCAATAAAATCTTCCCGCTTTACAAGCTGCTTCATTTCAAGTAAAATACTCGAAATTTGTACACATATCTTCGCCGTCTTGAACAGCAGTTGTAATCACTGAGCGCCGGGCTGGCACTGTGGTCTACATCATTATAATCTTATATGAAACTGGTTTTTTTTTATTTCGTTCCACTTTCTATGTAGGTAACTGTCAGTTGTGATGACGATATCGAAAGCTCCAGTGTTTTTTGTAAGCCGAGAACATTTTGCTGAAGCATGCCACCAAGGAAGAATTCCAAGAAGCAAAATTATATCTGAGACATTATAAATACGCTATGCTCTTTTAATGTCACTCATGACGATATACAGCTGTAGTCTGAAAATGAAGATGAATAAAATTAAGTTCTCTACAATTGGCCATTTGTTAAACTCTCTTCTTCTGTTCTACGTTCCCACTGAAATGTAGGAAAATTTTTCAAAGACGAATCCATTTTCCAAATTACCTTTTACGACAGATTGTATTTCAATAAGTTTATGGCTGTGGCACCCGACATAAAAGAAATAATTGTAAGAAAATTGATTGTTTGTATGATCTCAAAAAAATCCTAAAGTGAAGGCTTTCGTGGTTGGTTGTCTTAATTGCTGGTAAATCTTCCCGATTGTTTGGTAGTGGTCCAGAAATTGACGCAAATACAGTTCTTCGAACACGTGAAGAGAGTCAAAGGACATGGATGGAAAACAACAATGAAAAAATACAGTTTTTTCCCTTTTGTTAAAATCGTAACTGATCAGATCGGTAACAATAATAATAATAATAATAACAATAATCATCATAATCATAATAATTTCGTGTGGCTTTCTACTGGACGCCTCTTCCCCAATTGGGGAAAGGCTACCTACAGTGTAAAATGGAATACGAATCATGTATTGCTTCCGGCGGTTTCTCATAACGTTGAAGATGAAGGCTAGGTTAAAATTAAGATCAGTCCATGGTTCGACCGATATCCGATGTCACGACCTCTCGATTTCTAAGCATGAGCTTACAGCTAGGCCGCCTTGCCCGACACATATTACACAGAAACATACTATCAGAGCAGTTTTAAACTAACAAAGAAAATATGTTATCATGGATGTAAGAGATGAACGCCCTCCTCGGTCGGCATGCGGAATATATCAAATTTCATGTACCGGAGGTAAGGCGTACACTGGAACTTCCAAGAAGATCGCGAATACACGCCTGCAGAAACACAAAATATTTTGCAGTTTACAGAAAGCAGAAATCTCAGCTTACTACAGCATGCTTCTCAGCAAGGAAACAATGTGATTTTTTTCCGCAACCGATATGTTTTCTGCAATAACGAACCATTTTCTGCTACTTTTTAAAGAAGCCGTAGGATTATTTACACGGGGAGACACCTGGAACAGAAAAGAAGAAGCCATCAGCTTCACATAATTGATAGATTTTATCTTTGACATACGGCATTTCAGTGCACAGAACCTTAAGGTGAATGTGTGCGCAGTTTAGCCATTTTGCCCATAAAAATCTTACTGTCTCGCGTATTTCAACTTTTGAGTACGTTTCCAGTTGATGCGGGATTTCAGTCCAAAACTGTGACCTACCTGTTATTCCAACCGCAGCAGAAATTTGTGTACGGGAAATCCACTCTTTCTCGCGAATGGGCCACCGTTCTTGCGCATTGGTCTTAGCTTGGAACAACATCTGTAACTTAATTTTCGAAGTTCACTCTTATATATTCGCCGCCTGAAGGTGGCTTTCCTCTCATAGCAATCTCTCGACAAATCACCAATCTTGCAATATCAACACTGTTAGAAAGTAGCACCTAACACTTAAATACAGAACTCGATTTTCCTTGATTGTTCTGTTTTCTTTCATTCGTCAGGATACTAACTAATAAAATCTGACACGTTGCGTTGTAAAGTGTCAGTCCAAATTCGATTCCTTGTTATAGGCCCATTTTTCTGACAGGAGGTGTCGGAACGCCATGTTAGTTCCGAATAAACCCGAAAGTCTCGGTCCATTCAACTTTAAACTCTACATCTATATCAGTACTCCACAAACGACCCGATGGTGTGGGGCGGAGGGTACTTCTGGCACGACTAACTAATCTCTCCTTCACCAATTAACTCGCAGATGGCGCAAGGGAAGAACGAGTGTCGGCAAGCCTATGCATTAGCTCTAATTTCTCGAATTTCCTCGTCGTGGACGTTTCATGAGATTTATGGGGGACCGAGCGAGGTAGCGCGGTGGTTAGCACACCGGAAATCGCATTCGGGAGGACGACGGTACAAACCCGCGTCCGGCCATCCTGATTTAGATTTTCTGTCATTTCCCTACATCGCTTCAGGCAAATGCCGGTGTGATTACTTTGAAAGGGTACGGCAGACTTCTTTCCCAATCCTTCCCTAAGCCAAAGGGACCGATGACTTCGCTGTTTGGTTCCCTCCCCAAAACCAACCAACCAACCAACCAACCCCAGTGTATATAGGAGAAAGTAATATGTAGTCCAACCCGTCGAGGAAACTACTCTCTCGAAATATCAGTAGTAGCCTTCTCGGTGATCCATAATGACTCTTTTGTATCGTCTGCCACCGTAGTTTGTTGAGTGTCTCTGTAACGCTTTCGCGTCGATCAGCCGATCCCGTAAAGAAACGCGCCGCTCTTCGTTGGATCATCTATATCTCTTTTTCAATCCTATCCGTTAACGGTTCCAGATTGATGAACAATACTCAAGGATAGGTCGAACAAGCGCTTTGTGGAGAAGGAGATTAGTGCTTAACGTCCCGTAGACGGCGAAGTCATTGGAGACGGAGCACAAGCTCGGGTTGGAGAAAGGTGGAGAAGGATAGATTCCTCTAAACGCGTAGAACGGCACCGTGTGAAGAAGATCCCACTGGTGGGGCAACTTGGAAGAAGAAGGAAGGGAGACTGAGTTCAACGTCCCGTTGACATGGAGGTTGTTAGAAACGAATCACAAGCCTCGATTGTGTCAAGGGTGGATGGGGAAGGGTATCGGCCGTACCCTTTCAAAGAAACCATCCTGGCATTTGCCTAAATCTGAATGGCCGGTGGCGCGTTTTAACCGTCTTTCTTCCGAATGCGAGTCCAGTCTGCTAACCACTGTGCCACCTCGCTCAGTAGGGAAACATGGAGGACGGCCAATGCGCCTTGCACCAAGGCAGGTGGAACTGCCAACCTCAAAAGCGCGGATTTTAGTTAGAGTTCAAATCATTCTTTCGGGGACACCAATTGGTTCAAATGGTTCAAATGGTTGAAATGGCTCTGAGCACTATGGGACTCAACTGCTGAGGTCATCAGTCCCCTAGAACTTAGAACTACTTAAACCTAACTAACCTAACGACATCACACACATCCATGCCCGAGGCAGTATTCGAACCTGCGACCGTAGCAGCAGAGCTGTTCCGGACTAAAGCGCTAAGAACCGCTCTGCCACAACGGCCGGCCAACACACTACAAAACCAAGTGATTTCCATAGTTGCGCAATGGAAAAGTTACCTCAGCCTTTGCAGACTGTTGTAAATAATAAAGGAGAATATATTATTCAAGAATGTAGTCACTCTTAACTGTGTCTGTTGTGTTTGTGAAACTCACGGAAAAAAGCTAGGAACTTATGCACCAACCTAAGAGAACAGGATGTAAATATAAGAGTTGACGATACGCGTTGACATTTTATGTTTCTGAAAACGTACGCGTGCGCACGCACATCATATTTTGTAGATGAGCCATTATCAAGGTGCTGAAGAGCCGTATGCATCTCGCGAACCACGGCGTGCCGACTTCAGGAGTCGTAATTCGAAGTGAAATTTAGATCGATTTCCAGTCTTAAGTATTTTCGTGTTCCACTGAAGCTAATCTAAAAGTCTCAGAATGTTAGATAGAGATGGAAGGGAATTTCGGATAGTTATTCTTGTGATTATTGCCCGGGACTGGAGGGAATGATCGATAACTGGTTGCAACGTACCATAATCTCGCAAGAGAAGTCAAGAAGAATGGTTTGAAATTGTGCACTTATGGTTTATCAAGCCGGAAAAGAACCCAAATTGGCTTACAAAGGCTATTTAAGCCATGTGAGATTCCGATTATCCTGCCACCTTCTTACACCACTTAATTATTCGGTAAGTTTCTTCGTAATTTTTTTATTTAATTAATATCCGTACGGTAGTATAACATTGACTGTGGGAAAATCGGAACACAAGAGAACCTAAGCATTTGAGATGTGGCGCTATAGAAGAATGCTGAAAATTAGATGGACTGATAAGGATAGAAATGAAGTTCTGCGCAAAATCGGAGGGTATAGGAGTACAGGAAAAACACTGACAAGAAAAAGGGAGAGGATGATATGACATCTCTTACGACATCAAGGTATTACTTCAATGGTACTAGAGGGAGCTGTAGATGGCAAAAACTGTAGAGGAAGACAGAGACTGGAATACATCCAGCAAATAACTGAGGACGTAGGTTGCAAGTGCTACTCTGAGATGAAGAGGTTGGCACAGGATAGAAATACTGTTCGGGCCGCATCAAACCAGTCAGAAGACTGACGACTCAAAAAAATATTAGTAATTCACTCCATCGGGTATAATAAACGGAAACAGTATGTACAAACTGATTGCGTTTACATTTCAATTTAAATATAACCCTTACAAGAACAGTGCTCTCCTAGTAAGAAGGCCGAAGAAACAAAACGATATTATTGTTACGTTTTGGGCTGTTAAAAGTGACAAAACTGGATGGAAAGATTACCCAAGGAATTCAGTTTTACAGCTTATAGATGCACAAAGTAGACGAAGTATAAATTCTGCTATCTCAGAAGCAAAAAAACCCATGATGGACGAAGCAATGACATAAAATGCTGACTAGCACAGGCAAGGAGGGCATTCCTGACCAAGAGAAGTCATGGTATCGAACATAGAAATAAATCTCTGAGAATGTATGTTTGAAGCACAACATTGTATATTAGTGAATCATGGACAGTGGGAAAACCGGAACAGAAGAGAATCAAAGTGTTAGAGCCATGGTGCTTCAGAAGAATGTCCAAAATCAGGTGGACGGATGAAGTATGGAATGAGCAGGTCCTTTGCAGAATCGATGAGGAAAGGAATGTGCAATGTTGACAGATTGCCAACACTACGCACATTATTTAAGGGAGGCGGCCATTAAGCAAGCAGGCTGACTTGATGGTCTGAAACTGGATACTGCATAAATGCTATAAAGAAAAGTACGTAGCTGCTGGAATACTTAACTTTAATCCACCATTTGTATACAGCGTTCTTGATGAGACATTTCATACGATAACTATCAAACTATCAATTGCTATGTAAGGCTAATGGCGCCCTGCTAGGTCGTAGCCATTGACTTAGCTGAAGGCTACTCTAACTATCTGCTCGGCTAATGAGCGATGCTTCGTCAGTGTAGTCGCTAGCAATGTCGTCCGTACAACTGGGGCGAGTGCTAGTCCGTATATCGAGATCTGCCTTGTGGTGGCGCTCGGTCTGCGATCACACAGTGGCGACACGCGGGTCCGACATGTACTATTGGACCGCGGCAGATTTAAAGCTACCACCTAGCAAGTGTGGTGTCTGGCGGTGACACCACAGAATGGACGGTAAGCACTGACAAGACGGGACAGGAAGCAGAGACATCTGTTGAGGCAGCAGAGAATAAGCTCCACGTTACTAGAGAGAAACGTCGAGGGTAAAAACTGCAGGGCAAGATCGTGATGTGAATGTAGTCAGCATACAATTGAGGACGTAGGATGCAAGAGGTATTACGAAATGAAGATGATGGTGCAGCTAAGGAGTTCGTCGCGGTGCCCATCAAATCAGTGAGCAGACATGACTCAAACAAAGAAGTTGTGTTTAAGGTAAGTCCAATTTTGAAAAAGATATGCGAGCTAAAAGGAGGCTTTCACTCAAGGGGGGAAAGACACATAACCGACTGAACAGTCCGTGACTACAATCACTCATACAGTATAGTGCCCATATTCAGTCTGGATGCTTCATTGCTATCTGTGTAATGTAGGCCTATTTATCGTTAAGAGCCGACCGGAAATTTTGGACCAGTACTACGATCTGTATTCTACAGTCTTCTGAAGGATCACGAATGAAAATATTATAAGGTAAATACATCTCGCTACATTTTCATTTACTAGAACCATACTCCTTCTTCTAGATCTTAGTTAGGTCAAAAAAATTGAATCCTCAGTTACCGTATTTTCAGTTCACCCTGTTACAGAAGTAGAGTCGCTTCAGAGTCCACCTCGTTTGACGAATATACTGACCATAATACAGATGTTCAAATTTTTTGAATTCCGAAGCGACGAAACTGCTGAGATCACCGGTACCTACACTCACACACTACTTAAACTAAATTATGCGAAGAACGACACACACACCCATGCCCGAGGGAGGCCTCGAACATCCGGCGAGAGGGGCCGCGCAGTCCGTGACGTGGCACCTTAAACCGCACGGCCACTCCGCTCGGCTTATACAGATGATTTTTCATTAGTGTAAGACCTTTATCAAACAAAGGTATGATGGAATGATCACTGCAGTTTGCAGTCTGACACCATGAGAATATTGTGAGCTTGCAGCCACTACTACATATCAATTTTCCTCTCCTCGGTTTCAAAATCTGATTAAATATGTTTGCCACTCTTCCAAATATACCAATATTCGGCTGGATTCTTTCCTACCCTTGGCCCAGATTGGTCTAAACGCTAATACGTCTGTCTGCGACTCCCATGGCAGTCAAATCTCGTCTTTTATTGTATTCTCATAGTGGACAACAAATATAAATTTGGAACACTGCATCAATATTTCACCTTTTTACGCTAGATACAATGAATGGAATTTACGCTGAAGTGCTAAGAATCTTGTATTTACTTGTACTTAAACCTTATTAATTTGGAAAGGATATAGGTGATTAGCCGGCCGAAGTGGCCGTGCGGTTAAAGGCGCTGCAGTCTGGAACCGCAAGACCGCTACGGTCGCTGGTTCGAATCCTGCCTCGGGCATGGATGTTTGTGATGTCCTTAGGTTAGTTAGGTTTAACTAGTTCTAAGTTCTAGGGGACTAATGACCTCAGCAGTTGAGTCCCATAGTGCTCAGAGCCATTTGAACCATTTGAACCATATAGGTGATTAAAACGACTTGTCTTTATTTTTGAATGTATAAATATATTACGATAGTTGTTGGTTACCTCATTTTCTACAGAATTCAGAGCTATACACCAGGTGGTTTCAAACATGGAAACCGCGAGAAAAATGTCATATTTCATAACTGATTTTCTGTAACTTCCAGTTCACGATCGAATTTACCATGTGAATTTTAACTGACAGTAACTACAAGTCGCTAAAAAATCAAACCGGCTTTACACAAGGCAAATGTGACCATTCCTTGTTACAACTTATTGCTTCATTTCTCAACACTTGTTATCTGCCCTTTTCCTTCTCAGTTTCTTTTACATGTTGTTCTCTTCGCAGATCCTGAGCAGAAACTTCTCATTCCTGATCATATCAGTCCACAAAATTTTCACTTCCAACCACAGTCCATTATTCATTTAAACACGATGGTATACTCCTAACGTACATTCTCAGATATTTTTTCATGCAGTTAAGGAAGATGTTTGATCCTCTTTGCCAACGATAGTTTACTTTTTCTAGTCATGTGTCATTTTGCTTCCAAGGCTACAGACTTAACTTTGCGTGGTACTTAATTTTTTGTTATGTTTATTAGTTATCAGTGTTCATTCCATTCAACGCGTCCTGTAATTTTTCTTCACTTTCGCTGCTAACAGCAATCCCATTTGCGAATCTTATCATTAATTTAAATTCACACTTTACTTTAATCCTACTCATTAAATTTTCTTTTGTTTCCGCCACCGCTTCTTCGATGTACATATTGAACAGTAAGGGTGAAGGACCATATCCCTGTCTTATATTCTTCCTAATTCGATACCTTCGTTCTTTGAGTACCATACTTATTTTGTTGGTTTGGTTCTCGTACGTTTTGTACGTCACCCAACTTTCCTTATACCTTATACCACTACAGCAAACTATTTCACATTTTTATAATAATTCAAATTATAAATATAATTTTTAAGATTTTTTCTGTCAGCATTAAGTATTAGAGATATTCCAGCTCAAATTCCCTATAAATAATTTGAAAACAATGTTGTAAATAATGTGACGTACACATTAGCAAAGTGAAGCTTTTGTTGCTTATAGCAACCACTTCTTACCAAGGATAATGTCGGCATACATCCTTGGTACGTGATAACGTGCACACAGAGATGCGGTAGTAGGCAGTGAATGAACTCGCACATGAGTAACTGTGAAAGAATGTTCAAAACTTGGTTGTTAACTTCGTGAAGATAAAAGGTTCGAAGCAGTATAAAGATAACGAACAACAATATGGGCCACAGTATCGTAATTATTTGAGAAGAGATTCAAGAGTATTAATAGAAAAAGATATTTTGTGGAAAAATGTATTTAATAGTGTTCGTAAGACAGGATGAGCCTTTTTATAAAGATGTTTGGTTTTGTTGAACGCTCAACTGCGCAGTCATCAGCGGCGATACAAAGTCCCAATTTTTCACACAGTCCAGTTTATTTACTCAGTCCTATTTAGCCACTGTCAAGGATGATGATGAGGACAACACAAATACCCAGTCCCCAAGCAGAGAAAATCCCTGGCGGGAATCGAACCCGGACCCGGCTGAGTCTTTTGCCGAACAATTGTCATCAAGTCACCACGCAGCGCCTGAAGCAACTCCACCTCAAAATAAGATCCTGCCAATTAAGAAATTTAGGAATGTAGAAGTCTTGCCAGCCCGTAGATATTAACAACTGGACATTGTAGGTATTTTGTCAACTTCAAACTTATTTAGTATTAATAACTATCAACAGCAAATGTAATAATCGAGCGTCATAGGCTAAAGGCTTCCAATTAAAATTTATGAAAGAGCCAGTCAGTAAATCTGTTGCTCGGTGAAAAGTGAAACCTTACAATTTAATTAAGAATGAACTCATTCTTGAGAAAGGAACGTCTAGTTTATTTAAATCATTTAGTGTGCTAAAATTACAGTTCGTAATTCATTTCAACAATATGTTTTACGATTTTGGCTTTTGTAATTTCGGCAGTGCCTGTTTCCGTTGTTGACTATTGTGGTGTATTCAGTGTTCCTTTCGTGGGGTTCTAGTACCAAGTCGTGTTTATCGAAAAGAAATGGTTGGTAAAACATGAGAACAGTGAATATTATAGTGAAGTAACATTTTTCTATCATTGTTACACTGCACGTCACAATTAGTAAATACTTTTGATTTTAGATTACTAAAAAGTGTCCATTGTCATGTTAACTGACTTCCAAACATTTTTTTAGAGTCTGGGACTTTCAACTAAGCTTTCGCGGGTGCACTGACCGTTACTGCGGACGTAAATTTAAGTAATTATTGTATATTTTCACTTAACATAGCCAGTTTCACAACTTTTGCTCAAATACTATACTCAATACTAGCTGGCAAAATTATTATCTCATCAGATACTTACAGTTTTGCCCAATACCAGTTCTAAATTAATAACACTTTCATTAACTATTTCATAATTATTTAGCACAATTACATATCTTCCTAGTTTCGATCGTTATTAGTGCAATGTGTTTCGTTTCCATAATAATTTTCAATAGTACACGTGTTTGCATTCTGATGGCACAAAATTCTTCGGAATGGATGCCTTTTCTGAAAATAACAAAGCGTTATGTACTCTTGTCATTTAATTAGCAGTTTTTCCTGAATAATTCTAACATCTTGCGTCATATAACATAGTCGAACGCTTTTTCTAAGTCAACATACTCCACGAGATTTTCTTGATTCTTCGTAGCTTTTGGTTCCATTATACCGCGAAACGTCAGAATTGCCTCTCTTGTTACTTGAACTCTCCTAACTGATTGTCTCTAATAGAACTTAACCTTTCCTAATTTTTTATGTTTGTTTCTATTTTTATTTATTTATTTATTTGCAGCGACTGGGATGACGAGCTATTCAACTGATTGTGAAAGACTCCTCGCATTTATCTGACCTCGTTATTCTGAGCATTCTACGGGCGATATTTTCCGCACGATACGTCTCAAGACTCATAGCTTCTACTAACAGACTTAAATAGCTGTTTGGCATCGACCACCCAATTGATAGTAGATATTCAGGTTTAATATTGTCATTCTTTTGGCTTATTTGAATTGCACTCTAACAAAACCTCGGTACCATAGTTTTAGTACACTACGGAAATGATGTAGAAAATTGTAGGATTACCGGTAGTATTGGGTACATTGGTAGGGAACATTGAAGAGTGTGTAAGAGAGGTACAGGGAGCTGACAACGTCTTTGTGTTTTTGTTTGTTTGATTTTTTTCACGTAATTAGAACCGCGCAACTTTCAGAGATAGTCCATTGTAAATCTTGTAGCCTTACAGAATATAAGTCGCATTCTACAAGTCATAAAAGTTAATTGGTCACATAACTCCTATACTTTTATGTGACCAAAGCAATTAATTTTGATTCAAATAAAGTTTGCATGCAAAGAAAGGGAAAACAAACATATATTTATAGCTATTGTTATTCTGTAGTCAATAGAACGTTCTTCATTATGATAAAAAGTGAGAACTTCCTGTTATTGTTAATAAATGGAAGTTATTTATGAGTAACAGAATCATGCCGTAGGTAAGTTCGATTAAGTATTGAAGTGTAGCTTGAAACTTCTTTTCATTTTCCTTTTTGTTGAGGAAATTGCGTTTTCTAGTGCTATGTGATAGATTTGTTTTGCTTCCTTTATTTTCACGTTATTAATCATCAACTTTCCAATAAAATCTGAACGAAACACTGACAGCTTCAATCTTGCTATAAATACTGATTACTTGTAGCAGATAGGGGGATATAGTGTAAAACTACAATGTTCTGTAGGTTGCCTGGGCCTTAATATTTCCTTGTTCAGTTTCTAGACGGTTCACCACTCCCAGTCTTTAGGGAAATTTAGTTAGAAACTGATCGCTTACATAAGGAAAGTGCGAGGTAGCACCCAAAAGGGGTGCAAGTATTGAGAACACGAAATTAACTGACCAAAGCTACTAGGAAAACTACCGTGATCAGCATTTGCTCCCGCTAGTCTACAGCAGTCTGATCATAAGTCTTCCAAATTCTGACCGAGGAGGAGTGTGACGGAATGGTTAGCATTGTGGACTCACATTAAGGATAAGATTTGTGTTCAACCACTAACCATCAAACTTCAGATTTTCGTGATTTTGCTAATTCATTCCATGCAAATGTCAGGACGATCCCTTTGAAAGAGTAAGGCCGATATCCATCCCAAATTTTGAAACAATCCACTCGTGTGGTCTGTTTCTAACGAGCTCGTTGTCGACGGGACTTTGAACCCTGGTCCTTCATCCTTCCTCTCTTTCCAAAGCCGTCTTAAGCTCTAACTCTAATATTATATCTATTATCTCATCCAAATGGAAGAGGGTGTAGGATTCAGCATTAACGAGAACTTACATAGTGTCAATCCTTTGGAGTCAGACCTCAACGTTCACGGAGAAATAGATAACTTCGCTCGTCAGTGAGAACGAGTCCCGGCCTACCAGTCGTCGTGGAGCGGTCGCCGCCGCAGCGGCAGAGCAGTACGTCGTCGCTCCTGCTGGATGCCCCCCAAAGCCGCTCGCCGTGAAAGTGCTGAGTGCTGCGGCGGAGCAGACGGCGGCCGGCGGCCGCGCTGAGTGTTTCTTGCAAAGTGCCAGGCAGCACCCGGGGGCAGATAACTCAGGCCGGCTGTTTCCGGCGCGGAAGCCGCCCCCGGCCGCCTCTTAAGAAGCACCGCTCTGGTCGCCGGTGATTTGTTGCCTCCGGGCGCGGCCCCCGGCTGCACGACACGCCCCGCAGGTGCTCTGCTCACCAGCCTGCCGGCGCTCGGCCGGTCTCCGTTTCGACAACGAGGCCGCAATGTTACCACTGCATTGCAGCACTTCTCGCAGCAAAACTATTTCTCTGCAGCATTACATGTAAGTCTACAGACTACACTGATGAGTCAAATCATAATGACCACCAGCTTAATAGCACGTTGACTCGCTGTTAGACCACAGCAGAGCAGCGAATCTGACCGACAGATGTTCGATGAGCCCTTGCTAGGTTCACAGAGGTATGCAGCACCAGGTTTCTACCACAGAGCACGAAATTCCCGTAAATTACTTGCCACTGGTCGGTGGGCGCGGCTCTGGCCCCGAATGTGACTCAGAGGTATACCATTGATAGTAGGTCAGGCGAATTTGGTATCCAATACATCAGTGTTAATTAAAATCATCTGTGTTGTTAGACCACTTCACATTTCTTTCAAACGATCAATCTACAGTAAACGTCCCAAGATCCTGAAGATAACTGCTACAGAGGGATCGTTTAGCATAAATGTGACGTGGCCTAAGAATACAGAAGACATTAACTTCAGTGACAATGGACACAAATGTCTACAGAATAACATGCACTGAGGCAACAGAAGTCATAGGGTCCACAGCTCGTGGAGCGCGGTTGTGTTCTCGCTTCCCGAGCACGGGGTCTCGGGTTCGATTCCCGGCGGGGTCAGGGATTTTCACCTGCCTCAAGATGACTTTGTGTTGTCCTCATTATTTCATCATCATTCATGTCAGTGACGAGACTGCACTAAGGAAAGGTTGGGAATTTGTACGAGCGCTTATAACGGCGCAATTGAGCGCCCCACAAACCAATCATCATCATCATCACCATCAGAATACAGAGAAATGGACACATAATGAGATGAGGGTAGGGTCGAGTACACGAGGTATAAAGCAGAGTTGTCATTTGTATTCAGATGATGAATCCAAAAAGGCTTCCGACATGATTATTGCCGCACGACGGGAGTTATCCTACTTTGAACGCAGATTATTAGATGGAGCTTGATGCATGGGACATTCCATTTCGGAAGAGTTGAGGAAATCCAAAATTTCGAGATACACAGAGTCAACAGTGTGCCGAGAATACCACATTTCAGGCAATATCTCTCACCATTTACAATCGAGAGCAGCGGCGTTTGCGTAGAATGTCAGTGCTAACAGACAACCAACACTGCTTGAAATGAATGCAGAAATCAAAGTAGGACGTACGGCGAAAGAAGCCTTTAGGTCAGTGCGGCGAAATTGGTCGTTAATGGACTGCGACAGCAGAGGAGCGACTCGAGTGCGCTTCTCGTGGCCTCCTCATCATGTGGGTTCGACGCTATGAGACTGGGAATCCCTGGCCTGGTCAGGTGAGTACCGATTTCAGATGGGAAGAGCTGATGGTAGTGTTGCGAGTGTGGCCCAGATCCCAAGAAGCCATTGACGCAGGTTGTCAACAAGGCACTGCGCAAGCTGACGGTGGATCCATGATGGTGCGGACTCTGTGTACCCGGTCCTCTGCTCCAACTGAAACGATGGCTGACTGGAACTGATTATGTTCTACTACTTCGAGACCATTTGTTCCAATCATGTACTTCATGTTCCCAAACAAAGACACAAATTTTATGGATCACAGTGCGTCATACCATCAGGCCACAACTGTTCCAGACTGTTTTGACGAACATTTTGGACAAATCGAGCGAATGATTTGGTCACCCAGATGGCCCGACATGAATTCCATCTAATATTTATGGGGCATAGTCGATAGATCAGTTCGTGCACAAAATACTGCTCCGGCAAAACTCTCGTATTATGTGTAGAGGATATGTGGCTCAATATTGCTAGCGAAACGATCTGTCCCACCTCACTTGAGTAGTGCTCTTTGTTTCCGCAGTATGTTCGGAGCAAGTTTTAGGTGATTCACCCTGTGTTGTATATATTCGTACGACCAAAGCGCTGAAATCTGAATTACAGTTAATGTTGGCCATTGTTCAGACATTTTGTGTAAATTTGTCGCCATAACGCGTGCGTGGTAGAAAAATAGAACTGTTATGCTCATGACTAGAAAGATAGAGATACGGTTAGTACTCCGACTCATGAAGCGAATGCATCATCCTGACCTCATATTTAGTGCGCGAGATTCAACACCAGCTTTTATCAAAAATATTGTTTAATTTTCTTAATTTTTCTTCAGCGTTTATTCCACGTTTCGCAAAGCCTTTTAATGACGAAAAATCGCAGACTTACAGCACTGTACTCTTATTTTATCGGTATTTGTATTTTTTTTATGGCAGAGAATGTAAACCAACACTGCGTTACAATAAATAAATGCGGAAAACCGCTTGAACACCACAGTCAGACTGACCGATATAGCACACGTTTAGTTATTAATCTGGTGTAGGTCTTCTATCCAGGCACAGCCAACCTTCATAATATGTAAACAGCAAATACGAACAGCTCGCACTTCATGCGATGTGATTTCGAGTACAGTTTCTAAGCATGTTCTTTATGTATTGTGTTCTTTCGATGATTCTCCATCTTTCATTGTATTTTATATTGGTAACTTGTGTGAAGATCAGCTGTTTAATTCCACCTGCCGCTGAGTTGCACTGTCGCCTTTTCCGTGAAAGCATCTACATCAAAGGTACTCTAGCGAAAGAGTCAATGAGAGTGCTACCGGACTCACACTCGACTCTCAATAATTGACCTTCCGATTAATGTGGGTAAACGTAAATACCTTTTGATGAGAAACGGAATGTGTTGAAACTCAGCTCTGCACCAGATACTTTCCCGGATGTTGGTGAAGTTCAGTCTTTCGTTATTTGGTGCTCATTTTCTTTCATACCATTCAGTAATTTGTTCACTCCTTTTGCCCTTTTCCTCTTAATCACAGCACAATTCAATTATATCGTTACATCACAGGGCGTACAGTTTCGAAGCTTCCCTTTACAAACAACTTTGAACGAATCCAAGATACCACGTTGCCGCTAACGGCAATAGAACCAATCTGATTTGTCTGGTCTTCTAATTTGACGGAATATACGGTTATCATCAGTCTGTTTTAGTGCTTAAGACTGGAAAGCACAGCTTAGTTAAAAGAGTTTATACATGTCTATAAATAATCCATTCCCGCATTACAAGGACGAACAAATAGATTCGTGTCTTCATCTCTTGCGTTAACATAGATGTTTGTAACGCAGGTTTTCTGTGTTTTAGGCTACTGACGTTCAGAGCTTACATGATAAAATATCTCGATGCTACACAGTTTACAAAGGTATCTCACTATTATTGTAATTGCAGTAGAAGATACGTACATTAACAGGAGGTACTTGCGGTGACATATCAAATCGATAACATGCTACAGAATCAGAAGAATTAAACCTAGTTGCTTCTAAATCGACATGAACCAAACTAAAACAAAAAGGAAGAAAACAGCGGAATGGACAAGAGAAGTGAGACAACAACCTTTGCTATTCATAACAAAACATCAATATTAGTACTAAAATTTATATTACATCTTAGAACCAGACTTGATTAAGGTAGATTAACATTCTGTTCTGTTCAGATGTAATCGTTGGGTGCATATTGTTCCCATAGACAGTAGGCTATAGTGCATAAGTATCGCTGAATCTGCTACTTGTAGCTCGAGATTATTTTTCCACAGCATATATAAGTATGCATTATAATATAATCTAAGAGATGAACATACAATTTTATACCATCTCTCACTCACCTGATTTTGAAGAAAGTTGGTATTAAAATTCAGCTACAATGTAAGTCGTATTTATAGTCGCATTCGGAATAAGTGCAATTCAAAAATCTTTCACAGTATACTGTATTAAGGTTTTGTTGTTTCACTGAATCGACCGTTACTCAATTGGCAGTACTTGTACAGCAATGATGTCTACAATGACATAATTTTCGATTGGACATTCATTCTTTACACTCCTTCAAACTAAGACCCAATAAATAGCATCACAGATTATCTCGAAGTTTCATCGTCCCTTTCGTTCCTCTCAACTCCCATGAGGTTTCTTAGAACCACTTTCATCAAGCTGTGTAACTGCCCCCTTCAAGAGAAGGGTCACCGTTTAGAGCTTTCCTCCGTAACGCCATAATGCTAAACATTACAATGTAGGTAACATTTCATGTTAAGGATCACACCCCTCTTGTAAAGAAATGCTTAACGTTTTTTAATCGCTTTGTATCCTTTTTACTGCTTATTGCAACCACAGAGTCTGAGCTGTTGGGCTCATAGAATATGATTATCATGAGAAAAAGAACATTTTAAGAGCCCAAAATTAATGTTTCTTGTTACCAGTCAACGGTTCTATATTTCCACAGCGACATTTTGTCCAAGGGTCGAAACGATATTAAAATCAGAAATGAAAATATTCGAAACAATATGTTTTGGTAGTATGTTTTGATAGTAATATTTGGTATCTGTTACGCCAGGACATCTAAAACAGTACATTGTACTCTACAGTTTCGTTACAGGTAACTTGAACCTGAGTATGCTTTCCAATATCTTACAGACTATCATTTTTCTGTAGCTAATATTTTCACAAGATTGGACTGGTGCTAACGTTTTTTTTTTTTTTTTTGCCTATGATGCGTAAGTATTGGGAAAAAGTCTGAATTCCATTCACCTTTTGCATTCAGAGACCAATTTCTATATTATTGTAGTAATTATTCGATGAATTAAATTTTGTAGTCTCACTTTCACTAAACGCATATTGCCAATTTCATAACCGCGAAAGGAGCTCCCTGTTAACAGCTTCTCCTTTTTTTTTGGTTATTAGTCATCTAATCATCTTACCGGCTCGGTGTCTCTCGCCACGAATTCCTCTCCTGTCGAACTACTTGAACTACTTACTTGCAACCTAGGTCCTCAATTATTTGCTCGATGTATTCCAGTCTCTGTCTTCCTCTACAGTTTTTTGCCCTCTACAGCTCCCTCTAGTACCATGGAAGTCATTCCCTTATGCCTTAAGAGATGTCCATGACTTGTCCATTCTCCCTGTCAGTGTTTTCCACAAATTCATTTCTTCTCTGTTTGTGCACAAAACATCCTCATTCCTTGCCTCATCATTCTACCATTCGGCTGTGAGTAGAGGAACGTTGATTGTTGACCTGCGGCCTGGCTAGTGTGTTGCTTTTCGCTAAAGCGCGTAAAGAGCTTCGTGGGCTTATACCTTTTTGTAATGTTCAGCGTAACAACCACTCACGTTCAGATAGGCTGAAAGTATTCTGGTACTTCAAGAATAAATCTCTCCTTCAGAGTGGCTGTTACAATTTATTAAATGTCAGCAACTGCGACAGATGTTTGGTTTTCCAATGTAAAATGAAACTGAGTGATCACTGGTACTTATGTCATAGGCATCACCACCATCATTATCACCATTAGTCATGTGATACCTGCTCATGTATAAAGGTCTCCTCTAGAAATTTTTGTAATTTGAGGTCTGCATCAATACGTATCCACACTGCTCCTGCCTGTATTATATATTATTTGGTGTATTATACATTATTTGATTTTATTCAGTATGTTTACAAATTAAATGTTTGTTCATTCAAGTTATACAAGAAGATAAATGTGTAAATGTTTGGCCTGTATCTTTGCTGTAACAGAGCGTGTTTCCGGTTATCGAAACTCAACAATCAAGTGATTTGGCTGTGATTACAGGAACGCTGACTGTTGAGTTGTGGCTTGGGTAGTGTGTTGCTTTTTTTGCGAAGTGTAGACACCCATATGTAAATCAATATTTGTATCATATCCTATGAACTGTCAAAACACAGTGATTAATGGTGAGTAAACTGTAAACTGTGCCCTCTGGTTTCTGTAACAGTGGATTCGTACAGTTTTCACATATGCAATGGACGCAGGTCAATGGGTCACTACTGGAACACTGTGTGTGCACGATATCAGGTTTGAACGTTTCGGTTACTGTGTTCTGATGGACATCAACCATGAACTGAGGCGTGCTAATCACCGAACTGAAACTCTTTCGGGAGTGCCATTCTATAGAAGAACATATTTCGTAAATTTATGGCATAACCTGACTAGAAGAAAGCATCGGCTGGTAGGACACATCCCCGGACATTAGGGGATCACCCACATAGTACTGTAGGAAAGCATGGTGGGTAAAAATTATAGAAAGAGACCAAGAGATAAATACAGTAAGCAGATTCAGAAGGATTTAAGTTGCAGTAGTTACTCACAGATGCAGAGGCTTGCACAGGCTAGAGCAGCACGGAGAGCATTATTACGCCAGTCTTTGAAGTGAAAACCACCAAAATGCGACAAAAACATTTCAAACTGTACACACTTCAAATGCCATTCCACATCCAGCTCAAGAAAACAGCTGTGACAGTACCACAGTCCTAGCATTACCGGTGACAGATGTATAATGTGACTAAGTAGAAACAACATACCGGATTACAAGAAGTGTAGTTATTTTCATTTCCAGATGTGTTGCATTTATTAAAGCTCTCTTGAATAATCTAAGTTTTAGACCATCTCCCCCTTGTGGATTATCTGCCGTCTTGAAAAACCGCTAAGAAATGCCACTTTTTTTCATTTTCACCAGTGCATTTCAAGCAAAAATACGCAGAAATCATTCTTAGATAAGTTAAAGTCGGAGCAGCTACTGAGATATGAGGCTGTGAAAATATACAAAAGTATGAAGAAACCGCAGAAAGTTCGATATGTTAGTTGCTTTTCCTTACTAACTTTTTGTGGGTGTAGCTTTGTGCAGAATCATTAATAACGATTGTTGTAAAGCGTTTAATTTCGTTCTAGAGTGATACAAAATATTTCTATCTAATCTCTGTACACACTGAGTAATACTGTATTAACAATTTTGATGAAAGTGCACTTGAAGTGAAAATAATATCTTCAGTCACAAGCAGAATTCCTGAATGCTGTTTATTCATGTAGTTCATAAGTAATTTCTGAGCAATAAGTATTTTTGAAAAATTAATACGTATATTTTCAACACTTGTACATATACTCATATGAAAAATGGTTCTTAAATTTTATTTTAAAGATGTGTACAAATTTCAACTTACAAATGCTTCAGCTTCAGTTGTTTTACCTCAGATGTGGTTGTGTGTACTTTACTTGAAAGGAAAAGCAAATGGTTTTTCACATATTTCTCAAAAACAAATTAAGCCCCATATTTAAATCAGTACAGCAAGGGTGGCCATGAGAACTGCCTGCATGGTTGCCTGTGAACACTGAGCTGTGAGGGCAATGCTGAGCAGCTGTGAGGGCATGTAGTGCAGGTAGCAGAGCTGTTTGATGTGGATGGCCACTTGGTCATGCCCACTACATGTGGGGCAACCGTGCTTTTGTGAGAGGGCTTTGCACACACACAGTTTGGTATGGGCAAGCTAACAAGCATAGTGCAGGTGAAACACTTATTCATTCCAGGTCACTTCTTGTGTATGTGGTGCCTACAAACTCGGCAGCGGTACATGGTTATTAGGAGGCCAATTGTATATGGCACAACATGCACGATTGGGATGTAAGTGTAAAACATGCTTACCCAAAGTTTGTGTATCCTGTACCATGCAACAGTTGGCCAAACGGATGAAACACAGTTTAAAACCATTGTAACATGTTCTACTTTCATGGCTACAAATAAGATGCAGATGTAAAGGGTTAGGAAATGAACACATTTGTATTGTATGTGTTACCATTTATTTACACAGATGTGTGTAGTTCTGAGGAGGGGTACTATGTATGAATAGGACCTAGGCATTAATTTACATCATCCTGGATGTTTTTAAAATGATTTGTACTAATATCCCAATATTTGGTGTGAAATTACTGGTCATTAGGAGCACTGCACCAGTCAGATGAACATCAGTATGACTACTCCTAAGGTTCTCTTTTGTCAGTTTCACTATGGAGAAAACACTTTCACACAAGAATGTTGTCCCAAAAGAACTATGCACACGAGCAGCTATTTTAAATAACAATGGAAACTCTTCACAAGTGAAATATTTGTAGGAGATTTCCAAATTTTCTCCAGAGTGAATCTTGTCCTTCAGCACACGATTGCATTGAAAGTCAATGAGTTCTTACTGAATATCTGAAGGCATATTTTCAACAATAACTGCAAAAGAGTCCTCAAATATACTATGAAAAATGCCTTCGAGAGGCTGTAGGACCGTTACAGACCCATCAAAATGTTCTTTGAGCCTCTCCTGTTCCAAATTGTTTTCACTAGCAACTAGTGCA
Organism: Schistocerca serialis cubense; assembly: GCF_023864345.2. Lineage (NCBI taxonomy): Eukaryota > Metazoa > Arthropoda > Insecta > Orthoptera > Acrididae > Schistocerca > Schistocerca serialis. The sequence continues at coordinate 435,728,223 of NC_064642.1, read as the reverse complement.
ACGCTTGGAAAGTGTACACACGACATTTGTGACAGTTGCTTTGCCCGCAAAAGCAGTTTTCTCTTGAATGCCAAAACAGTGTCAAACATTTCACCAGCCATCTTATTTCTGCCTTGAAAATGTAGAGTTATACAGATGCTTGGCTATGTCCATTAAAATCACAAGGTCTAAAATCCACTGTGAGTCTTCCAATTCCCTCGCCAATTTTCCTTTCATATCCATGAGTAGCGCTACATCTTTACGTACATTAAAAAATCTTTTCAAAGCAACACCTTGACTCCACCAGCGTACTTCACAAAAGAATGGAACATCGCAATATTCACAATCGAGATCTGCCAAGAACAATTTTAATTGTCTGTGTCCCAAACCGTGTGATCTGAGGATGTTAATTGTTTTTATAAACATGTCCATCATGCTAACTAGTTTGGCACATTAATACAGTGAAGAGTGCAATGTATAGCTTGTAGTTCCTACTGGACACCGACACCTTTCAACTTCTTTTGTATCATAGCAACAGCAGCAGACTTACGAGTATATGACCAATCATTGCAGGCATCCCATCTGTTGAAATCGATAAAAGTTTTTCCCAACATAGCTCGTATTTCTGTATTATACGCTCTATGCACCAAACTATATCATAGGTCATTGTTGTCTAATGCATTGGCACTAAATCGAGGAGCTCCTCACAAAGAGACTGAAAGTTGAGCAACATTACACACATCAGTGCTTTTGTCCAATGCTAATGAAAAGAAAACCAAATCTTCGCTTCTGTTTCGCAATTGAGCTTCCACATTGTGTGCCATTTTTTCAATGCACCTGCAAACCGCTCTCCATGAAATAGAAATAGTTTCAGAAATAGAAAGACTTGCTGGGCACAAAATTGTTGCAGCAGCAACAAAATATTCTTTCACAAATTCTATATCGTCAAAGGGCTGTGCAGTTTTAGCTAATGAGAGAACTGCATGTTAATCTAATGTCATCGTTGCACCAATGTGGATGACGGGGTTTTCGTCCTGTAAATATTTACAGGAGGAGGTAGAAGTGATGGAAAATGCACATAACATATTGTTAGTAACCGTAATAATGTGAATCAATGTCATACTTGTCTCTACATATACATATGTATTTCTTCCTTTTCTGCTTCAGTTTGGTGAGTTTGGCTTTTCTTTCTTCATTATTCAAACAGACGAAATCCTTCATGTGAAGCAGTTGATGATGTCGTTCATATTGTACTTCTTCCTTGAAGGCAATGTTGCATTGCATGTCAAACACATAGGCCGATATTGTGTTCCATGAAAAAAGTACTGCTCTTCTGACTGTAGATTAACAATTATGGGTTCAATAGAATTTCGTTTCAAGGATTTTAACTCCTCCTCGGCCATTTTCCACCCACTAGTTCTGTTCTATCACTATCACTGAATGTGATGTCTACACAATCAACAGAATTTTTTCTGATTTTTTCTGATTTTTATAATTTACTTTATATTTATTGAATTACTTTGTTCATGTATTTATAAGAAATTCCTTTTGCTTTTTCTGTTTACACTACAAAGAATTTTTGATACATCTTTATTAGTGCACTAACATAATCATATTTGGATTTTTTATATAGTAACTAAATGAAATTGGTAAATATGTTTGAGATTTATTATTTTAAGCTTTTTCATCATTTGGTTGAAGGAGTTAATATATTTTAATAAACAATCGAAATGTGGATAAATTACAAAAGGTACTCAATTTATTTGTCTTCTGCAGGCAAATCGTTTTCAACTTTTTTATTGTGTTTACAATCATAGTTATTTCTTTTTCTTGTGACTGAAAATATCTCTAGCATCTATCACAAGGATAAACTTGTCTAATTTGTTTGCATATTTTAGTACTAATTAAACTTGGTAGATTTTTTCTTACAGTGAAAATTTTTTATCTCAAATCAAAATAAAGAGAAATGTTTTATTTTTTATATGGCAAAGTCGATAAACACTAAATATATCACCACATGCCTAAACATTAATTCTTTTCGAACTTTGGAATATATATTAATTCGACAGGAAAATCAATTTTGTACTTCTTCAAAATTCTCATCTAATTTCCTCATCATGCTCAGCTGGATACAGAGCTTATTTTAATCAGTAAAGAAGTCATTTTAGGTCTGTAATTTTTACATTATTTATAGTTTTTTATCTTTAATTGCTTTTGTTAAATCGATACAAAAAACCTAGAACTTAATTGTGCCTATTATCATTCAGTTCTAAATTATTTAAATGATGTAATGACTAACTAGATAATTTCTTTGAATTTATTCCATTTTAGTTATTTGTTTGTTTATTGACCTTTTAAATATTTCTCTAAATTAGTTGTTCTTAATCAAACTTCATTAGTTGTTTTACAATTACATTATTGTATATTGTCTTTATATTCAAAATACAAAAATTTCATATAAGCTTTAATTGCTCTTCTTTGTATTAAATTGTTTTTTAATTTGATGATTTCTTCTTCTTCAATTTGATTAAAGTATCTTGTGATTTATCAATAATATCTTTATTGTTAATTCCATAAGCTTTTATCTTTATTCAAAAGCAGAAGGTTTTCTATAGATGCATTTAGGTATTTCAAAAATTCGTCATCCTCTAGAAAATTGAAACTGAGAAAACTCTTCGATAAATTTTTTGTTCAGTTTCTTGATATTAATCTACTAGAAGGTGTTGAAAACTATTCTTGTTATCGATATTATTAAAACTGCCCTCAGATCTTCTGATAGGGTCTCATCTCCTACCTTCCAAACTTTACAGATGCTCTCCTGCGAAACTTGCAGAACTAGCACTCCTGAAAGAAAGGATACTGCTGAGACATGGCTTAGCCACAGCCTGGGGAATGTTTCCAGAATGATATTTTCATTCTGCAGCGGAGTGTACGCTAATATGAAACTTCCTGTCAGATTAAAACTGTGTGGAAGGTAGGAGACGAGATACTGGCAGAAGTAAAGCTATGAGGACCAGGCGTGAGTCGTCCTTCGGTGGCTCAGATGGTAGAGCACTTGCCCGTGAAAGGCAAAGTTTCCGAGTTCGAGACTCCGAGTCTCGGTTGCGTACACAGTTTTAATCTGCCAGGAAGTTTAAGATATATTATGTTTAACAATGCCCCTTTATAAGAAAAAAATATTAGAGTTTTTTATTTCTGAAATAAATGATAATTTGGTTTGTGGATATAGAGAGAGATTATTTTAGAAAACTTTGTCTCCTTCTTTCGTTTTTGACATCTTAGTAACACATTAATTTGCTTCACCTTAATTTCTTCTGCTCTTTCTCCTTTCCCAATATTCTTTCATTCAGATACTTTGAGACTTTCTTCGTTCTTCTGCCCAAGATGATTTTTTTCTAGGTCTTGTTCTGTCCCTGAATGATTTTCAGCCTGAATTTTGATTTAAAAATCATGCTGTATCATATTTCTGGTTCCTGTATGCTCATTTCTTCTGGATCTCTTATATTATTCTTACTCTAGGTGTTGACAGTTAGGTTATATGCTAAGTTCATTTTGTTTATTTATGCTCCCATCCCTTCTTATTCGGTCAGTACAATGTCTACCCATTCTCCAAGTTATTTGAAACTCTCCACCTTCTGAATTTTCCCTCCTCCTATTGTCGTCCATCTAGGAGCTGTTGTAATATTTGTCATATATTGTGTCTTCTCGATAGAGATCTTTAGGCCTGCTTTAGCTTCCTGTCTCTGCAGTTCTGTGGTTTGTTAACTGCCTCTTCTAGTGATTCGGACAAGATCACAATGTCATCTGCGAATGCTAGACAATTTACTGGTACTCCTTTATTCTTACAACCTAGGTGTATTCCACCCATTACTTTCATTCCTAGCAGTCACTTTGTAATCACCTTATCCAGGACTCAATTAAAGAGTAAAGGAGAGAGTCCATTTACCTGTCTTACCCTAGTTTTAATTTTAAAAGCCTATGACAGCTTTTCTCTGAATTTGACCAGGGATGTTGTGTGGCTTAGGGTCTGTTTAACCAGTTCACAAGATTTTCAATCCATACTCATCAACCATAAAACTTCCAGAATCAAACACTTTCTTGAAAGCTATGAATTTAAGCACAAAGGTTTTGTTCCTCTGTTATTATCAGATTCAGGATATGTTCTGTGTACGATCTCTCCTTTCTGAAGCCTCCTTGGTACTCATCAATTTGTGGATTTAGTTGTTCTTCCACTCTAATTAGCAGTGCTTTTCAGAATACTTTATAAGTCACAGGTATTAAAGAAATACCCTTGTACTTCCCAGGTTCCACCTTATGGTCTTTCTTGTGTATATGATGTATTACTGTCGATGTCCAAGCATCTGGAACCTGCTCTTCTTTTCAGATTTTTCGTGTAATTTGTGTTAGGTCTAGGATCACATTCTTTAAGATTTCTGCAATGATCCCATCTTCCCAAGGTGCTTTGATATTTTTTAGGGTTCTTATAATGTTCTTAACCAGTTGTATAAAAGTCTCACTTGTTGTTTTTCTGGAAGTATCCTTCTGTTTGAATTAAACGTTCTTACAAATATTTCCTCTTGAGATTTCAGATAATTTTAGCAGTGGTTCTTTCTCACTGTAATTGAATGTCTCGGATGGCGCTTCATAATTCAGGAGATCTTCAGAGTATTCTACCAAGATTGTTTTCCATGTCTCCATACACTGTCTCTTCTTTATTCTTAAAGCTGAGGTCTGGAGGATCATAATTTGCAAAGGAGCTAATTTGGTCTTGAATGTTCTATAGAAGTCTCACTTGTTGTTTTTCTGGAAGTATCCTTCTGTTTGAATTAAACGTTCTTGCAAATATTTCCTCTTGAGATTTCAGATAATTTTAGCAGTGGTTTTCCTTATTTCTTGGAAGTGCTCTAGATCTTGTGGTGTTTTATGAGAGCACTAATCAACCCTCAGTTTCCTATGCTTTTGGACTGCCTTATCTCCTTCTACTGACCACCATGCATGTTTCATGATGTTCTCCAGGTGAACTGTTTCCTTTGTGGAATCAATCAGTGCATTTTTAACTGTTCCCAATCTTGATAGTTCTTCTGTTTCAAGCTCACCTTAAAATCTTTGCTAGTTCTAAGTTTCTCTGTATCATACTTCACAATACAGGTATTGTTTTTTGTCTGATGGGCTATGGTAGACTTTTTGATTTTTATTTTGGATGGAAAGTGATCTGTATCTAAATTTGCACCCGTGAGGACTTTGACGCTTTCAGTTTCCTTCTCTGAATCTCTTGATATCGCTACATGGTCAAGCTGAAACTCTCCTAGTAATTGATAGGGGGATACCCACGTTTTCTGTTCTCTTGGAAGGTGTTTAAATGCCGTTGATTTCATTATCACATCAAAGGTCTTACAATTTTCCAATAGTCATTCGCCATTCCTATTAGTCTTGTGGTGGGCTGGATAGTTCCCAATTGTTTCTGAATTTCCTCTCTATCCCTAGCTGAGCAGTGATGTGTCCTAGTAGTATGATAACATTCTTAGTGGGAATCTAGGGTAGTGTTTCCTCCATGTCTTCTGAAAATTCCTCTACTTTCTCTAGGTCAGTTCTATTAGTCTCATTTGTGGGAGCATGTACATTGACCATGGTATAAGTCTTATTTGCTCCCATAAAGGTATAAGTTTAAGGTCTGCTGTTTCTGGAGCTTAAGTCAGTGATGGCAAAAAGGAATTTTTTTATTGATTGTAAAGCCTGTGCCCAGTTGAGGCACATTCTTCATTACTCTCTTGGTACGTTTACACTTCAGAATGTGATATTCTAGGGATTCAAATACTGCTGCACCTGTATATCTTGTTTCTTGTAATTCAGTTTCAATGATCTTTTGCTTTGCCCACGTATCACTACGATATTTCAGTTTTCCAATTATGAGGAGTGAGTTAACTTCGAAGGAAGCAAAATATGACATTTTCTTACTTTTCAGTCTTTTGCATGTTCATATGAACTCCCCAGAATCCGTTGGCTCACTAATGTTGTCATTGACAACGGTGGATTGGTTACTACCTGCGGTAGTGCTTTCAATAAGCGAACTTGCCATCATGCTGAATCGAATGATTTATCTTGAGGGCCACACCTAGGTTTTGACAGGGTAACAACTGAGGTAGTTAGCTTCAGAGGTGCCTTGAAATGTGACTAGGCTTCTCATTTGCATCTTATTTGGGTGCCAACCATCCTCCCTTATCTGGGCAAGGGACTGGCAGCAGCACTTCAGAAAGCTTATTTATAAAGAAAAAGTTTATCTGATTTTATTTTTTAATACATGAAAGTTTGATTTGCGGATATAGATAAACACCCTCCTGGGGAACACATTTATAAAAAATTATTACATTTATTTTTTAATTAAATGGAACTGTCTTTCACGAATATACTTAACAGGGGGAAACTGCAAAATTTAAAATCTTTGTTTCATGTCAAGAAATTTTTAAAGGGGGAAACCACCAATTTTAAAATATTGGTTTTAAATCTGAGTATTCTTAAAATATTTGCTCTTAGCGCCAGAACCCCCATTCATATACTGGTGGATTCGCTTTTTTCATTCGCTAACAATTTATGTTTTTGCTTATGTGGAAATATGGTACCACCAAACTGAACTTATCCACAAGATTGTAGCCTGAATCGACCAGCTCTTTGGGTGATGTCTGTGCTCCTTTTATTTTCTTCTGTAGGGTAGTCATCGAAAACTGACACAGCATTTGAGCATGGTGTAACTATACATAGGTCACAGATCTCTTAAAAGTAGCAGAAAACATATGCTCCGATTCCAGTGAACTTGTATGTAGAAGGAAGGCACCACCTACATCAGTTTCGGACTTCCCCGTTTCAATGTCTCTTTTGTAAAGGCAAGGTGGCAGAGAAAAATGTGCATCTAGCACCTTTGCAAATGCCTCCACCGGATATTACGTGATTTTCATTAACTACTTGTATATAATTGTTGCATTCATAATGACTCTAGGATGATATTGCATTTAGGAATACTAGAATGGGGATGAAATTTTCAATTTAGAGTGCACGTTCACTAAAATTGTTAATGCGACATTTCTCCGCGTGTGTAGGGCGTAATTACTAATGTTTTGTATGAACATCGAATGAAATCCCTACAACAATGGTTATCATATGTTCTGTACAAAACTACACAAACGAAAAATTGTTAAAATTAAATCACTCACGTTGCTAGCTTTTTGTGTATTCTTGACGTTTTTGCAGATTTTCACAGCCTCGATCTTAGTAGCTTTACGAATTTTCCAATACACTATGTATGAAACTTGCAGGTAATTTAACGTTTTCTAATACAAATAGAGGTATATTTTTACCTAAAATACACTAGAAGCGAGATGGGCAGGTGAACAAGAACGGGCTATTCGTAAGCGGTTTCTCAAGATGGCGGATTACGCTCAAGAGAAAAAAGTGGTAGAACTTTGAGTTTTCAAGAGTAGGCTTAAAAATACAACATACTTGAAAATCAAAATTACTCCACCTTTTGCACCCTACACCTTTTCTTCCAGAGCTATCCGCACCGGGCTACGCTTATCTGATATTAATTTCAATGCAGAATCGCGAAAACTGGCATGGCACGTCATCGTCACCATACTGTCAGTAAATCGTGCAGCGATGTGATGCCCCGCCAATGCCGAAACATTCAGGTAAAAATCGCGAAAGCAGTTCCGGCTCGCAGTTTCAAAAGTAAGATGGTAACTAATTTATCTAGAATATAAAATGTTGCTCCAGTAATAGTTCTGTAATTCTTGTATACACGATAACTTTGTCGTTATCAGTATCAATGTACAAATGTAATTTGTGCTCTATCTCCTCACAATTTTACTGCTATCTAGTAAAATAATAGCCACACCTGTTTCCTTTCACTCAGCGTATATGCCAAGATCCGCAAATTCGCATTTCTCACGTTATAAATAAATGATACGAATCAAATTTGCAGCCCACCATTAAATGGCATGCGATCGACCCTAGCGTACGTGTGCTTTGTTATTATTGTCCGAGAACCGCAGCCCACGCGTTATTCAAATTTGACAGCCAAGGTACAGGGTGCATTTCTGGGTGCTTAAATGCTTATTACGCAGCATCATTGATTCTAGATACTTGTGACAATTTTAAATGCCAGAATATGTTTCTTTAACTCTCTTCATCCAGGTTTTCGCATATTTGAGTAAAGTTATAGGGCAAGTATATGAGAACAATTTAATTCCTTTTGATTTTTACAGTAAATTTAGTTTCATATATTGGTCACAATCATTCCAGTGTAATTAATCAGTGTAACAGTCGTACGTTCAAGCAGTGTAATGTAAAGAGATTATAAGAAATTATATTTCTTTTCCGTTAATTGGTTGCTGATTATTTCAGCTAATGGAAATACAGTTTCTGAAAACGAATAAAATACTAAAAGTAACTAGACTAAGTCACCATCTGATTACAAAGTAAATTACGGTATTAAAATTTTGGTAGACCATTACTACTGTGTTGTAGTTGTAAAGATCTTCTCTTACCACGTAACATATATTCCATCCGTTCAGGTGGCTACATGTGTCGCCTGCGTCCATTTCATTTCCGTTACATCATTACGTGTCTTCCTATCTTGTCTAATACACTTGTTTCACTTCCCATCTCTTCTAGTAATTCCCAAAACGCTTGTCTACACTTATCGTTGAGCGACCGTCAGACTTTTGGTAAAGATTTCATTGCCGTAAGTCGAAACAGGTAACATACTGATTCAAATTTTTTTTTCGGTTCCCTCAGAGACACAGTTGTAATAATCTTGCACAGTGTACAAAGGACACTCGAATCAATTTTGCCTTACTTTGTATTTCATTCACTGACTTCAAACGGCCAACACATAAGGCCGCATTAGCTGGTACCGTGTCATCAGCGTTAAAATCTGGTAACATAATGTGCTCTGGACTTTCTTTTGTACTGTAAAAGGCAGTCATACCCACTTTAAAACTTCTGCTGTTAGGATCTTTCAGTGTTTGATCAAATTTACCTAAATTTTATGCGAGCTGTACTATTGTAGCACCCTAACATCACAAAATAAGGGTGGATTAGCCATTTTCATTAACATTGAGGCCGATTTACTCTTCGGGTCATCAGTTTGAATAGGAAAAAAATTTTCTAGGTCTGGATATGGAACCTCTATGGTCTGAAAGCTATTTCAATTGTGACGTTCTCATAATCTCGAGGAAAGGTAATGGAAGCTGTAGCAGTGATTTCTGCAAGATGAATCCGTTAAGATGTAAAAAATTTCTAAGGATGGTGAAGAAGGTTAAATGTATTAATTTGAGGTAAGAGACCCTAGTCCGGAAACGACAGATTCGAAACTAATGGGCGAAAATCTACTCAAGTTCTGCTTTATCCCCATGCAGTGCTCAAACTGAGGACATCAACGTCTGACTCCGAGTCATGACGTACATAATTCCCGCTGAATACCCTGAGGTAGTTCCCCCTATTGTAGGGCTGGTAACGGTACACATGTCAGAGAGAGCGAAAATCCCAAGTCTGCGGTACAGTAATAACGAAATCTAGTTACGTGCACACGTTCCGCAAGCTGCTACATTTACAACACTTCTCGAAAATGGTACACGCAGTGTCAATGCAGGCATGGCACTGGCGTACGGTGTTGTGTCGCAACCGTTCTCGTATCCTCAGTGTCATTTCCACAGTGTCTCAGGCAGCGAGAATTCTTGCCAGGAGATCCTCTTCACTCCCGACAGGCGGCTAATACGCAAGACTTGCCACATGCCCCAACAAGAAGAAATCAAATGGGATGAGATCAAATTAACGTACTGTCCACGAAATTCAACCTCCTCCGTTGCTCAGGGATCCTGATTTTGAAAAACCCTCAGTCCGAAGTGTGGGGGGTCTCCATCAAGTTGGAACCACATCTGCTGACAAATAGCAGGTGGAATATGTTCGAGGGACCTCTTTTAAGCTCTGTGTACTCTGGCGCATTTAAGCGGGCAGGAAGAAGATGTAGGTATAGCACGTGATCATTGACTATGCCTGCACACGTACGTTGACGGATAATCTGTGTCAATGACTCTTCGTAACTTTAGCGTGGGGTATCTCATCGGCCCAAACGTAACTTTTGCAACTAGTTAGCATCTCGCCTCTGGGGAAACAGGCTTCATCCTGAAAAGTACGCAGCAAAGTGGGGCTAGACTTTAACGCACTTTAAGAACTATTAGCTGAACATGACACGAGATCTGAAGTTATCAGGGGTTAGAGCATGCACTTTATGTGGATGATACAGGTGTAGCTTCATCCTCCGCAATATTCACCACACAGTACGCTGTGAAACATTCATTTCACGTGCAACTGATCGACTGCTGACTCCAGGCGTCTAAGCTGCTCAAGTAAGCACTGCATCTTCGAAGATGGCAGTTCATGTATTTTGTCGTGCTCCTCGGTCGTTGTACAGTAGTACCAGTTGTCTGTTTCACTAAATCGCCGGAACAATCTTGGAAACATGGGGTGAGTCAGATGTCTTCTAACGGATATTTGGTTCTCTATAACCTTTCCACTTCCATGCTGCTTCCATTTACGTGACCACAAACGAGAATCATGTATGCAAGTTCCGACACAGGGTGGTAGTACTTCAGCTTGTAAACACACGCTGCAATATACTACAGTATAGACAATGTACGGAATTACTGGACTATTTATTGTCCCAGCCTCTACACCTAAGTGTCAGTCGGGATTGACTATCCAGTGATTTTAGCCACAATAGTATTGGCAGGTGTAATTCACTGTCACACATAGCAGAGCAATTTTCGCTTATACCTTTCGACTCAGTCGATTTCCGAAACGTGTTAGTAACCTCAAGTTGATAGAGGAAGAGCACCGTTTCAAAACGTATTAAATGCATCCCAGATCAAATTATAGTTTGATGCGTTTTCACTCCAACTGTGGTATGCTCTTGAACGCTGTTGAATGAGAGGGGTCAATTCGTATCCTTTCCCATAGTAATTTAGCGTTGAAAAACAGGAATTAGATCTAACAGTATTGTGTACACCGGAAACGACTGTTAAAAACATATTATTTTCAGGACAAGTTTACCAGCCTGCGTTAATAACCAGATCTTTTGCCTGCTGTTTCCACTGTTTTCATCCTACAGCTAACAGCATTAACTATACGACTGTGCACTTTCGATCACCGTGGAGGGATGTTGACCCATGAGATAGCGATCGAAAGGAAGTAGAAAGGGAATTATGGTTCCGAAAACTAAAAGACAGCGTGAAAAGGAAGCGCAGTAAGTAATAACACCTGATGTATTTTATGAATGATTATCTTCAGTGAAATTTGTAATGTCGATGAACTGATGCGTCATTCGCGTGGGAAAGATTACATCTACCATGTTTTTATACTTTCATTGAGTTTTACTGTCCATAATTATGGAATGACTAGACGTATTTGGCTTTAGCTATTTTAACAGAGATCTCCCATTAAATAATTTCGAACCGCTTTGTAATTATAAAGAAGTCAGAATCAAGCCTAGAAGCATCCCAGGATTCTATCTGGCGAAAGCAAGAAATAAACAAATAATAAAAATAAAAAAAACAAAAACGGAAAGAGTTTTTAAACTACCAAACAGCGTGGAGCAAGATCGCAGACTCAGTTATGTGATGAAATGATGAAAGTCACATCTCCAAAACCATAAAGAACTGGAAAGCATTAAAGCGCAGTCGAAATTTCATAGATAAACAGAGAGAATTAACTAACAACAAGATTTGGAGGCAACTGGAAAGAGGTTGATGGTTCACAATTTTATGTTTCGGCACTAAACATCGGTCAGACATCAGCTGAAACTGATAGGCCGATTCATAATGACAATGACTGTCACTGTTGGAACGAGGAAGAAGGACTGAGTGCGATACTATAACACAGCGATCTAACTTAAACAGCAAGTTAGTAACTTTATTTTTTTACTTGTGCAGCAGTAAAATCGGTAGAATACTTAAATGAACTTTTCAAATCATATTATGTGAAAACATGTTTCGATCAAATCGTATTTTGCTACGTGAATATGGTTCAAAACGGATTACGTGCAATCAAGAAGCTAAAGAGGCACCTTAATATAGTGGGAAATGATTTCAGGCATGACTGGTTCTCGAACATAATCTAAACACACAGGTCCTGCCATCGAGAATTTCGACATATTTCAATTGGTTAGGAAGAGGAACAGTATTTCGCTTGCTGTAAGATTTTGATCTATGCACTGAATACGATTTGATACGACGCTTCTCACATTTACCCTTCTCCACAATCTCTGAAAATTTATAACATTATTGCGGTGCATTCTGAAGTGTACAAAACTAAGTTTAATCAATGCCTCGTTTGTCGAGGTCTGTTAGCGCATACTTTGTTGAAGTCGACTCGAAAGCTTTTACCTATATCCGCGAATCCGAGGAAAAATCTTAATTAGTGCACATTTCTCTATTTCATTACTTTGTTGACGACCTGTGCTGCATCGAGCATACCTGCTTGTTACTTTCACCGATTACAATATAATGCTGTATGTTTTGTGAATATTGTAGGGAATTTTTTGTACATTACGGAGCATTTAGCTTTTGACTGTTTTGCTTGTTATGTAGCATATTGATTTTTGGTCAACTGCATTCCTCATCAGAAATTTCGTAATCTATTTTGAAAATTCCTTTCCTCTGACTCAGTTTGCAACCTTAACCAGGACTATGTAACACTGTCAACTCCATTTGTCTTACATTTCTTCGTACCTTGCATGGCTTTGAACAAGTCATGTAATATTTTCGAAATATAGTTATCACTATGTTAATGACGGAGTGGCTGATTCATCTATAGACTCTTACAATAATTTAAATACCGTGTAACTCTCCACACCCTTCTCTCAGCTATTAGTCACTGGCATATATGCTTCTTAACCGATGAAATATAGTTCTGTCCAAGATAATATCTTGGTTAGTTTTCTTTACAGTTTTGTTACAGATTGTTTCCAAGTTTTCAGTGTATCCTCTCACATGTTCTGGAAGATGAATGGTTTCTGGACAAGGGTATCTCTGTTTTCTTGCTGCCTCAGATTACTTTGTATACTCAGTTTTTAAGGGCTTACGCAGTCGTCACTGTTAGAAGTTAGCTGTCGTACTACAGGATGCGGCAGAGCAACTTGCTTCCATAGAAATTCATCTAAACAGAAGCAATGGAGATATGTAATTAATTTAACAACATCAGGCATGACACTTAAATTTTATTTTTACACGGTTTTAAAGATGATATCAGGCAGATGGCGTCCATTATATTCAACACACTACATTAATCGTAGTTGGAAGTTTCGTTCAACTCTTTCCTGTTTTGGGTATGTAAGCAACAGATTGACATATGTTGTTCTTCAAATGACCCAGGGTCCTAGGACGATCACTGTAAACAAATAATTCTAAACAGCTCCGTAAAAAGTATTCGCAGGAGGCTAATTCAGGCCACCAGTGCAGATCGCTCCTCGAGCAGATGACGTATCCTGGGAAGTGTCTCCGCTCAACAGTCAGTGACACATGCTCTGCGTGCCGCGGCACCGTCCTGCTGGAACCATACATCTCCCATATCCATCTCGTTGAGTTCCGACAAGAAAACTTCCTAAATTATGTGGACATAACTGTCAGAAGTTACCGAAACTGCCCGTTAACTTTCTTCAAAAAAATATGGTACAGTTGCTCTAACTGGCGCATACCAAATAGTTACACCTTGTGAATATAGGGTATTCAAAATTGTTTGGGCGTAACTGGACTCCAACAACGGAATTTCTGTTTACTTACAGATCCCGAAAAATGGAACTGAGCCTCATTACTGATGAAAACAAGTGTGTTGTGAAGCATGGCAAGAACCACCTCACATGCTTTCCCTCGAGCAACAAAATCTCCAGTACCACACTAATTTTTAGGGAAGAAGTTTTAGTTCTTCGTGAAGGATTTGCTGACAGAAGCAGACAACCTAACAGCAGCTGGAAGATTTGGAGCAGAGCACTGGGGAGTATGAAAAGTAGAAAACCTTACCATATCCACGTTTGGAGGCGTCTCTGCTGTTCCTGGCAACAGTTTTTTTTCTGCTGCACATCACTGGTTTCCCTGACGTTATTTACCTCTGAATCAACCGACTGCCGGCCAGGAAGGCGACTGCGGTATACAGTACAGGAACCGGTACGGATTGCACGTTGCGTGGCGATGACTGAGCGACCGTTGGGGAAGTGTACCTCTACAGCGAAAGCGCGTTGCACTTTTGTCCACTCCATGATGCTAACTAAACCAAGCGGAGCTACAACTTTCCGCTCCACCCTCTTGAATGTGCCTATCCGCACCCTTCTGGGAGCAACCGTCGCTTCAGGGAGCCAAATTCAAACTAACAATTTACTCTTCCACATCCTGTACTGTGGTGTGTGGCACATTGACAGACTTCTTATGAAAGCGGAAGCAGTTGCATTGGTCATTCAACGCACGAGATTTTGGGAACGCTACACAGAACACGAAGCCATATTAAGTGCCACGAGTTTGACGATTCTGACAAATTGTTATTGCTTAACACAGAATTACAAGAAAAATACCATTATTTACGGACCTTCAGCATACCGCAGTTGAAATAAGTCATACTTTCAACGGATTTCCATCCATTTTATCACATACCATTACGTGGGATGGAACTAAAGTATTATTTATACCTTGCTCCTGCATACTGGGATTCTGCTGTCATAGTGGTAGTCGAGATCAGAATGTGCATGGAACAGGAGTGCTCGATCCTGAAAGTCGAGGAGACTGGCACCACTGTTTCATAGGTCCTTAGAATAACTGGTCTCTAGCTGTTAAAAATTATTTATTGACGCGTTTCGGACACACTCATCATTCGAACATCTGACTAACAAAAGTACAGAATCATAAACACAAGTTCTGTACTTTTCTTTTGCGGGTGTGCGGATGGTGGTTTGTGCCAGAAACGGATCAATAAGTAATTTTTGAACAGCAAGAAACCACTTATTTTAGCGATCTACTCAGCAGCGGCATAAGCCTGCTAAGGTTTTCATCATGGTCGCAGGCCTCCTGAGCGACTATATGTCGCACGTTAACTCGATCCGGAAGAGTTACAGAGATGTAATCAATCTACCATCAAAAGGCAGCTACTAATTTTCCTACACCGCAGATACCGACAGAATCTCTGGTAGCGCTTGCAAGATTAAGGGCGTAATTCGGCCAACTACATACCATACCGGGTGCAGTGCCCAGGGTTGTCCGGGATGTTTAATATCTGCTACAGAAAGTGACTGGCCCCTTGCCTTGTTCATAATCATAGCGAATACAAGCCGCATGGGAACCCGCTATCACTTTAAATCAAAGTCATTGTTTGAATCACTGAATGTCAACTGAACTCCTCAACCTTTTTATGGCACTGCTGATTTTAACAATAAAAATAACATTGAAACACTAAAATATCTTATAGGGTGTATGTCGTATGTAACAACAACGACTAATCAATCAATAAGGGTTCCGATCGCGTTTCTGTTCAGTTCTCGAGCTTTCATCATCCTGGGATCTAGTGACTTTTGACGGTGGTATCTCCCAGACAGGCATATCCGCTGTAATTATTCTAGTTATAGGAATTGCTGTCACTTTGCTGGTACATTTATTTTGTTAGGCAGTTAATTTTACATTAAGTTTCTTCATTGATTCATCTGAATTTAGAAATTTGCTGTGAATCGGCCAAGAACTTTTTGACATTTTTGGTAGCGACATGTCTCCTTATATATTTTATAGGAATGTATTGTGCATATTAAAAATACGTAGCCTAAGTCCGCCCAAAACCATCGTTAGGGTATCATGTAGATATCTGAAGCAAATCGACCAAGAACTTTTAGAGATTTTTGGTGACAACCTATTCCGTTTATATGTTACGTTACGTACAAATATTGTCAGTTATGTTAATAGAATAAATTATGATATGAAATTTATTTAAATAAAAATAAGACAATTTTCGTGAGTCATTAAAAATCTTGATTGTTGACAGTGTGAGCTGTCTGCAAGCTGACGTAATTTCTCAACATGGGAAATTATGAACTTTGAACATAAGAATTCGACTGTGAAAATGTACTGCAAAATCTGACTGCGAGACAGTAACTTGAAAGTGCGTATCTGCTCCTCTGTCTGTTTGTGCTCGCAAGAATACTGTCTGCATTCAGACTATGAATAATTAAACGTTTAAACTAAAATATTGGCCCTTGAAAAACTCAGTGTTCACATTTTTTATCATTCAGTTCTGTCTTACCTGTTGCACAATGGAAAAATCGTGACGCTGTTCTTGACTTTAAAGAGGGTCGTATTTGCCGAGCTACAACTAATTACTGAGATGCGCATCGTGCGATGCGCTCTCGTTTGAAAACAAAAGAAGCAAAACGTACATTGTTCTTAATAAATGTTAATAACAAAAATGGTAACACCTAGTTTGGTATGGACTTTGAATGTAGATAATGACTTGGGTTGAATTATAGCATACAATGTATTAGTCTTGTGATTTCAAACGTTCTATATTGAAAAATATCTCTTTCGGTACTTCAGAAACATTAAAACAAAAAATTTACCGTTCTGCAGTGGACCAACGTAACTAGTCCTTAACATCAAATGAGTTATTTCAAAACTGCAACTTGTAAAAATGACATTAAATATTCAACAGTTGTTCCTAACACAAAATTCAAATTGAAAATTATTCTTGGCTGTTTCTCTTTCCCTGTACTCAAGTCTCTGGTTGCCTGAAGAATGCGTAATGCAAACTGCCGCTATAAAGTAGAAATTCTAAAATCAATTACCTTAAATGAACTCCTCTACTATTAATCATCAAAATAATCACAATGAAATATTCTTCTGAAAATGTTTCAATTTCTTTTCTTATCTCAAACAATTAATCAATAAATTAACATGTTCTACTTCCTCAGAATATAACTGCAACCGTACCACTGGGCCAATCCAGTACTACCACTTATGACACATCACTGCCAAATACTGTGTCTACTCATATCACGATTAACAGTGCGCATCAACTCCTGCTCATCTTGCAAAGTGGAGATGGTCCAAGCAAGTCTCCAGGCGACGCGGCCTCTCCGACAACACTGCGCGCTTACATTCTCAAACAGTACAAAGGCGACTACGCGTTCATGGCATCCAAATATGTCACTTAATTGATCATGTGCCTATTACCGCTTTGCTTTATATTGTTGCTGTTTTAAAACCCGCCTTACTCCATTTGAGATATATTTTCTCTACACAGTTGCTGAGCATGTGGATTTAATGTCCATAATCTGAGAGTATTTCGTGTAAGCGGAGACACTACCTGCGTGGTACTTTTAAACAAAGTTAGCCAAGAGATTGGTTAATCCCCTTCTAATGAAGCCACAGGCACACGGACTTTAAAACAATAAAAACGAAGAGAAAATATTTCCACAGCTCTGATAAAGAGTGTAGGGTGGGTAACGCTGCCTTCGTAGGGGCTTTTTCTGAAGCTACACTCGCTCTCTTAGTCTGTGAGAAAATGACGGGAAAAAAATTCGTCTCTCATTTTCGCGGCGCGCATGAACGCAGAAGTTGCCGGCCGTAGGTTTTTTTTTTCCCCCCTTGCAGACTGGGGTGGCCCAAGTTCTGGAGAAGGCGCAGGTATCCAGGGGAGTGAGCACCGAGTGGGCGCCAGCCGAGGAGAAAAACCCGATTACTCCCTCCTGACAGCTTGACTTTAAATCCAACAGGGCCTCCCTCCTGCAGAAAAACAAATAACTTTATGGATTGTGGACTTTCGCTCAAAGCCGGCTTAAACAACTTGGCGAGTTTATCCCGACGGAGGCAAACAGACGGAGAAGACTAGCAACAGGCCGACGTGAGTGCGTGAACTTGAAGCCGAGCGCAAGGCAGAAGTTTAAATAGCTTCCTCTGGCGCGCGGGGCCCAGCCTCCGTCTGGAGATACCCCCTGCACTGCTTGCGTGCCTAGGTCGGGCACGTGTTGCTGGCTGCCCCTCTGAAAACATGTGCTCACGTGCTAAATACAACACGTCTTTCGCGAAGGCTTCTAGGAGCGTCGGGACGTAACATCTTCTGGGTCTTATGCTTGGACAGGTATCCCATTGCAGCTAGGAGAAATGTATTCGAAATTTTTTTCATACAGCTGTAGACCGCATAAATGTATGAAAACAGTAAAATACCATTATATTTATTTTCGATGTCATTCCATGACAAGTGGTCTAGAGGTTCCCACAAGACCATCACTTGTTTTCATGAAATTTTGTGTGAACATTTGCACATATTCCCAATTAAAATTCACTAAGTTTCAGGGCACTAGTTCGATATTTGGCGCAGATTCAGTCGTTTGTTTGACTCCATAACGCAGCTTTCAATAGTGCACCCCTCAGTTTTCAGCAACTTTTTGACATGCGAGTACCTCTGGTAGTATTTTCTTGAAAGAAGCGAAACTAGATCACCATCTTGTACAACTTCTTGCGTTCTCATGAGTATAATAATAGAGAAAAATTTCCACTAACAGCTTTTATCTAGATAATGCGAGGCAAAGTAAGTGAAAAAATAGCTATTTGAAAAAAAAAAGTGAAGTGTAGCTTTTGCATGTGATACGTTATTGAAACAAGGTCTTCGAATGCAAAATTTTATTCAACTACCACTTTACAGTAGTTTACAAATTGAGAGAAGAGCTGATAAGTTTTCTAAAAACACCCAATACTGGTATTTTCAGCCTTCTTTTACAGAAGGGTATTTACTGAAAACTCCTTTGATCATTTTCACTAGAAATACCACGAATACAACTAGGTTTGGTTTGGCAGTTCGAGCATATAACATCCTAACAAATAATGACAAAGTGAAGGTGCAGTGAAAATACGCCCATATTCTACTAGTGCTCAAATCTGACACTTTTTTTTACTCTGTTTGACTATCATTTCATACTCTCTTCATCATCATGACCGTCATTTACCAAGTCCAGTTTCTTGGATGTGGTGCACAAGCGCTCACCATCTACTTCTGTCTTGCTGTGGCCGAAAGGTTCTAGGAGCTTCAGTTCGGAACCGCGCGGCTACTACGGTCGCAGGTTCGAATTCTGCCTCGGGCATGGATGTGGGTGATGTCCTTAGGTTAGTTATGTTTAAGTAGTTCTAGGTTCTATGGATTTGTTTACCTCAGATGTTAAGTCCCAAAGCGCTCCGAGCCATTTGAACCATACTTCTATCATCATACGTTTTCTGTTCCAGGACAACTTCCCATTTGTGTCCCTTCCCCTCCACATCTGATCTCACAGTCTATATCTAGCGTATTCTTGACCTCCTTCGTGTTCTTCTCCCTAAGAGGTTCAGGCTCACATACTTAATGCCAGGTCTGTCGCTGTTCATTCTCATTATGTACCATGCCACTGAAGCCTGAGATTTTGTATGACAGTGGTAACAGGAATCTGAATTCCACCTACTTTCCCTTTCACCTCATTCCTGGTTTTGTCCTTACTAGTTGTTTGATTCATAGTTGTAATGAATCTCATTTCTGTTGCCTGAATTCTGTTAAGGTCTTTGTTTAGTAGGGTATAAGTTTATAAACCACGTGTAAGGATTGGTGCGAAATAGTTGAGGAACATTTTGACGTTTTTTCTACAAAAATCGACACCTTTTCCGTCAGTTTGTAAACAACTGGGAAGCAGTAGACAATGAAGTTTTATGGTATATTCGAAGACCTTGTTTTGTTAAGTTGCCACATGAAAAGTTCCAGGTATATCACGCGCTTACTTCCGCCGATTTAAAACGCGAAACTCCACATCTTTTGTTGAGGACTATTTTTTGTGCCGACTTCGCTTCAAACTTATGAAAATTTTTCATGAAATCTTTTTCTATTACTCCACATCCCCCCCATGAACCATGGACCTTGCCGTTGGTGGGGAGGCTTGCGTGCCTCAGCGATACAGATAGCCGTACCGTAGGTACAACCACAACGGAGGGGTATCTGTTGAGAGGCCAGACAAACGTGTGGGTCCTGAAGAGGGGCAGCAGCCTTTTCAGTAGTTGCAAGGGCAACAGTCTGGTTGATTGACTGATCTGGCCTTGTAACAATAACCAAAACGACCTTGCTGTGCTGGTACTGCGAACGGCTGAAAGCAAGGGGAAACTACGGCCGTAATTTTTCCCGAGGGCATGCAGCTTCACTGTATGATTAAATGATGATGGCGTCCTCTTGGGTAAAATATTCCTGAGGTAAAATAGTCCCCCATTCGGATCTCCGGGCGGGGACTACTCAAGAGGATGTCGTTATCAGGAGAAAGAAAACTGGCGTTCTACGGATCGGAGCGTGGAATGTCAGATCCCTTAATCGGGCAGGTAGGTTAGAAAATTTAAAAAGGGAAATGGATAGGTTAAAGTTAGATATAGTGGGAATTAGTGAAGTTCGGTGGCAGGAGGAACAAGACTTCTGGTCAGGTGACTACAGGGTTATAAACACAAATTCAAATAGGGGTAATGCAGGCGTAGGTTTAATAATGAATAGGAAAATAGGATTGAGGGTAAGCTACAACAAACAGCATAGTGAACGCATTATTGTGGCCAAGATAGATACGAAGCCCACACCTACTACAGTAGTACAAGTTTATATGCCAACTACCTCTGCAGATGACGAAGAAATTGAAGAAATGTATGATGAAATAAAAGAAATTATTCAGATAGTGAAGGGAGATGAAAATTTAATAGTCATGGGTGACTGTAATTCGAGTGTAGGAAAAGGGAGAGAAGGAAACGTAGTAGGTGGATATGGACTGGGGCTAAGAAGTGAAAGAGGAAGCCGCCTGGTAGAATTTTGAACAGAGTACAACTTAATCATAGCTAAGATTTGGTTTAAGAATCATGAAAGAAGGTTGTATACACGGAAGAACCCTGGAGATACTAAGAGGTATCAGATAGATTATATAATGGTAAGACAGAGATTTCGGAACCAGGTTTTAAATTGTAAGACATTTCCAGGGGCAGATGTGGACTCTGACCACAATCTATTGGTTATGACTTGTAGAATAAAACTGAAGAAACTGCAAAAAGGTGGGAATTTAAGGAGATGGGACCTGGATAAACTGAAAGAACCAGAGGTTGTACAGAGTTTCAGGAAGAGCATAAGGGAACAATTGACAGGAATGGGGGAAAGAAATACAGTAGAAGAAGAATGGGTAGCTTTGAGGGATGAAGTAGTGAAGGCAGCAGAGGATCAAGTAGGTAAAAAGACGAGGGCTAGTAGAAATCCTTGGGTAACAGAAGAAATATTGAATTTAATTGATGAAAGGAGAAAATATAAAAATGCAATAAATGAAGCAGGCAAAAAGGAATACAAACTTATCAAAAATGAGAGCGACAGGATGTGAAAATTGGCTAGGCAAGGATGGCTAGAGGACAAATGTAAGGATGTAGAGGCTTATCTCACTAGGGGTCAGATAGATACTGCCTACAGGAAAATTAAAGAGACCTTTAGGAGATAGGAGAACCACTTGCATGAACATCAAGAGCTCAGATGGAAACCCAGTTCTAAGCAAAGAAGGGAAAGCAGAAAGATGGAAGGGGTATATAAAGGGTCTATACAAGGGCGATGTATGGTTCAAATGGCTCTGAGCACTATGCGACTTAACTTCTCAGGTCATCAGTAGCCTAGAACTTAGAACTAATTAAACCTAACTACCCTAAGGACATCACACACATCTATGCCCGAGACAGGATTCGAACCTGCGACCGTAGCGATCGCTCGTTTCCAGACTGCAGCGCCTAGAACCGCACGGCCACTCCGGCCGGCCAAGGGCGATGTACTTGAGGACAATATTATGGAAATGGAAGAGGATGTAGATGAAGATGAAATGGGAGATACGATACTGCGTCAAGAGTTTGACAGAGCACTGAAAGACCTGAGTCGAAACAAGGCCCCCGGAGTAGACAACATTCCATTGGAACTACTGACGGCCTTGGGAGAGCCAGTCCTGACAAAACTCTACCATCTGGTGGGCAAGATGTATGAAACAGGCGAAATACCCTCAGACTTCAAGAAGAATATAATATAATAATTCCAATCCCAAAGAGAGCAGGTGTTGACAGATTTCAATTACCGAACAATCAGTTTAATAAGTCACAGCTACAAAATACTAACACGAATTCTTTATAGACGAATGGAAAAACTAGTAGAAGCCGACCTCGGCAAAGATCAGTTTGGATTCCGTAGAAATATTGGAACACGTGAGGCAATACTGACCGTACGACTTATCATAGAAGAAAGATTAAGGAAAGGCAAACCTACGTTTCTAGCATTTATAGACTTAGAGAAAGCTTTTGACAATGTTGACTGGAATACTCTCTTTCAAATTCTAAAGGTGGCAGGGTTAAAATACAGGGAGTTAAAGGCTATTTACAGTTTGTACAGAAACCAGATGGCAGTTATAAGAGTCGAGGGACATGACAGGGAAGCAGTGGTTGGGAAGGGAGTAAGACAGGGTCGTAGCCTCTCCCCGATGTTATTCAATCTGTATATTGAGCAAGCAGTAAAGGAAACAAAAGAAACATTCGGAGTAGGTATTAAAATCCATGGAGAAGAAATAAAAACTTTTAGGTTCGCCGATGACATTGTAATTCTGTCAGTGACAGCAAAGGACTTGGAAGAGCAGTTGAATGGAATGGACAGTGTCTTGAGAGGAGTATATAAGGTGAACATCAACAAAAGCAAAACGAGGATAATGGAATGTAGCCGAATTAAGTCGGGTGATGCTGAGGGAATTAGATTAGGAAATGAGACACTTAAAGCAGTATAGGAGTTTTGCTATTTGGGGAGCAAAATAACTGATGATGGTCGAAGTAGAGAGGATATAAAATGTAGACTGGCAATGGCAAGGAAAGCGTTTCTGAAAAAGAGAAATGTGTTAACATCGAGTATAGATTTAAGTGTCAGGAAGTCGTTTCTGAAAGTATTTGTATGGAGTGTAGCCATGTATGGAAGTGAAACATGGACGATAAATAGTTTGGACAAGAAGAGAATAGAAGCTTTCGAAATGTGGTGCTACAGAAGAATGCTGAAGATTAGATGGGTAGATCACATAACTAACGAGGAAGTATTGAATAGGATTGGGGAGAAGAGAAGTTTGTGGCACAACTTGACCAGAAGAAGGGATCGGTTGGTAGGACATGTTCTGAGGCATCAAGGTATCACCAATTTAGTATTGGAGGGCAGCGTAGAGGGTAAAAATCGTAGAGGGAGACCAGGAGATGAATACACTAAGTAGATTCAGAAGGATGTAGGCTGCAGTAGGTACTGGGAGATGAAGAAGCTTGTACAGGATAGAGCAGCATGGAGAGCTGCATCAAATCAGTCTCAGGACTGAGGACCACAACAACAACAACAACAACATTACTCCACATAAGTCAGTGAAGAATTAGTACAAGCAGGTCTATTTATATTTCACTCAAGGGAATACTGTCTGGAAATATTATGTCTCATATTTTCTGAAGACCCTGGATTCTCGAGTGTGCTATTGAAAGCAGTATTACAGGTCAATCGAACGGCTGTATCTCTGCGTGTATTACACTAGTGAGAGTGAAACTTCAGCAATCTTCATTGGGAAGGTGTGCGAATGTTCATATGAAATTACATCAAAATCTGTGACGCTCATCTGGAAACTCTTTCTGGAATGGGCTTTTACTAAACATTTATTCTTTCCTAACCATAACCCTTCCCACCCGCCGAGTCTTTAAAAATTCGGACTACTTTGCACAAAAACAACTTCAAAAACCTTATAGCTGGACAAAGGATTTAACGTGATGCTGTAGGCGAGAAAAAGTTCAGAAAAATTTTGAAGTTATTTTTAAAGATTGTTGGAAGTTGCAAATTACTCTCATCATCGAACACTGGATCTGAATTATTTACGCTTCGTTTTAAGAGAAATTGCAAATTACTTTCATCATCGAACATTTGATCTGAATTATTTGCGCTTCGTTTTAAGAAAATGCTGGCTTTTGGTGCATTTCGCTGTTTATGCGCCATATCTCCTGAACTATAAGCCGTATAACCAAGTAATTTTTCACTTACATTCATTGGTATATGTGGATAATGCTTGCAGTATGTGTTGCGAATAGAGTAAGTGGAAAACAAAATTTCAGATGTCATGCCTGACGCTAAATTTTACTGCATGAACAGCGACAATGTAGTAAATGATACTGATTTCTTCCTTTTTATAGGGGAAGGGGGTAGGAGGGCGAGGTGAAATGATATTACCTAGAATAAGTTTAGAAAACGTTTGAGGACCAATGTAAAATTTATTGGAAGTCGCTAAAATCGCATACACTGAACGAATATACTCTGGGCAAATTGCGAACTGTGAGTTACGCCACCTGAAACAAACACAACGTCATCATAGGTTTCCGAACGCTCCTATATAAGGCGGAGCAGGCCACAAGAAGCCGCGAGAGGTAGACCCGCCAGTGAAAAAGCAGGCGAGAAGCCAGTAGAAAAGCAATAACACCACAATGGGTCTGTGAGAAGAACTCGATCTTTTCGAGCGCAGACTAATCATTCTATGTCGCCAGAACAACGAATCCATCAGAGACATTTGACCCCGCTGCCAAAGTCGAATAATGGTGACGTACGAAGGAACAAGCGCAACTATAGGAAAATCAGGCAGAAATCATGTATTGACGGAGAGGAACCGTCGAGCACTTCGGAGAGTGTTTGTAAAAATCGCACACTATTAGTGGACGGAATCATTCGTGAGTTCCAAAGTGCTACCAGCAGTCTATCTAGCACGATGACCGAGCGTAGGGAGTTAAAAATAAAGCGGTAGAATCTTCGAACAGCTCCGTATAAACCACACATTCTTGCAGTCAGTTTCATGCGATGCAAGGGGGAAGCCACTGGACAAGAAATGAGTGATTTGGAGGGACGTTCGCCGGCCGCGGTGGTCGTGCAGTTCTAGGCGCTCCAGTCCGGAGCCGCGCTGCTACTACGGTCGCAGGTTCGAATCCTGCCTCAGGCATGGGTGTGTGTGATGTCCTTCGGTTAGTTAGGTTTAAGTAGTTCTAAGTTCTAGGGGACTGATGACCACAGCAGTTGAGTCCCATAGTGCTCAGAGCCATTTGAACCATTTTTTTGGAGGGACGTTCACGCTATATACCGTTGCTATCCAACGGAAGGTTTTGGGTTTTGTGAATGCCTTGAGGACATTACCTGCTATCGTGTATAGTGCCAACAGCGAAGTACGAAGGATGTGGTTTTCGTGTTCAGGATTTGGTTGTCTGGTTGCACTTGACAAATTGCTAATTGGGAAAAGATACGAACAGATTTCAGAGCACTGTGTACTGCGTACATTAGAGGAAGGATTTCGAGACGACAATTACACCCTGTCCGTATGTGCCATCCGTGAGGCAATGGTTTGCGGTCAGTAATATTTCTGAAATGGGCACCAGAGAGGCAATCCTGACGTTGCGGTTGATAATGGATAGAAGACTATAAAAAAAGTCGAGAGACGTTCATGGGATTTGTCGACTTGGGAAAAGCGTTCCACAATGCAAAATGGTGCAAGATGTTCGAATTTCTGAGAACAATATGGGTAAGCTATAGGGAGAGACGGGTTATATGCAATATGTACAAGAGCGAAGAGAGAATAACAAGAGTGGACGAACAAGGACGCTGTGCTTGGATTAAAAAGGGTGTAAGACTGGGTTGTAGTCTTTCACCCCTAATTTTCAGTTTTTACATCGAAGAAGCAATTATGGAAATGAAAGAGAGATTTAAGAGTAGAATAAATATTCAAGATGAAGTTTATGACATCAATGATACGATTCGGAGATGAGATTACTAACATGAGTGAAAGTGAAGAGCACACTTACAGGATCTCCTGAATAAGATCAACAGTGTAATGAGTACAGAGTAGGGATTGAGAGTAAATCGAAGAAAGACGAAATTAATGAGAAGTGGCACAAATGAGAACAGCGAGAAACCTAGAATCGGGATTGAAGTTCACAAAGTAAATGAAGTTAAGGAATTCTATTACCTAGGCAGCAAAATAACCAGTGATGGACAAAGTAAGAAGGAGACTAGCACTGGCAAAGATGTCATTCCTGGCCAAAAGAAGTCTCCTAGTATCAAACATAGAACTTAATTTGAGGAACAGATTTCTGAGAATGTACGATGGGAGCACAGAAATGTATGGTTGAGAAACATGCACTGTGGGAAAGTCGGAACAGAGGAGAATCGAAGCATATGAGATACGGTGCTACAGAACAACGTTGAAAAATTAGTTGATAAGGAGCCACGAGGAGGTTCTCTGAGGAAACGGGGAGGAAAGTGATGTGACAAGAAGAAGGGACAGAATGATAGGCCATCTGTTAAGACATCAGGGAATGACTTCCATGGAACTAGAGGGAGCTATAGAGGGCAAAAACTGCAGAGGAATACATAGATGGGAGCACATTCAGTAAATAATTGAGAGCGTAAGATGGAAGTGCTACTGTGAGATGAAGAGGTTGTCGCAGAAGAGGAACGCGTGGCGGGTCGCATCAAACCAGTCAGAAGACTGCTGTATATAAAAAAAAGAGAAAAAAGTGTATAAGAGTAATGAGGACAAGATAGGAAGGTCGCTAGTTAAATATGGGCAGCTTCACTGCACACCTAATTAGTTATGCCAACAACAGTTATCGTATGCAAGACGTACACGAGCGTTTACTATTGCGTAGATGAGTCACGGTTTCACAGAGATGCCATGTCCCACAAGAAACTATGCTTTTTCCTTTAAAGAAGCGTACTTCCTACATAATTTTGAAAACAGCTAGTACTGGAATTGCTGTGATTCAAATAACACTTCCACAATGTAGAACAAATCGTGTAACGTCAGCCTGCACAGTTTTGGTATGTCCTAATCTAACCGCGACTATTAAAACAACTTTTCTCAGTAACGTATGAAAATGTATTTGGAATGATGTTTCAACATTAGAATACTGCATACCACGCCACAACAAGATGAATTCTATAAAATTACAGTCATTCAAAATTCGTTAGAAGACTACCAAAAAAAAAATCGCTCCAGAATAATTTGTATTAAACAAATAAATACGTATTACTCGCACTGCAGTGATAATTTGGTAACTTAAGAATGATATTATGTAATTAAGTAAGTACTTTCGAGGCGGAACGTAGTTAAAAATCTTAATTGTTCCAGCCTTTTTAAAAGTAGCAACAAATGTAAGGAAGCGCTGAGCTGGGTTACTGTTATTCCAAATGAGCAGAAGTCTGCGCGGGTAAAAACAATGCTCTCCGCGCCCTCACGTTAACCTTTTCCTCATCCGCAGCTCTGTTATCCGTACCCGTGAGTATTAAAGTATTTCTGTTCAGTACGCTCGCGCTTGGTCTGAATTATCGGCTGCTAAATTTCCTCCTTTTTGGTTGAGAAAATGTAAGTAAGTCATGACCACATGTAGCAGAACACAGTCTGTCATACTTTGTAGACTTCTAAAGGTAGTGTTTTTATTTATCTAAAACACACTGTGGGAAATTATGTGTAGAGTATTTCTCCAACACTGGGGAGCTAAACGAAGTTCTGTTGCTAGTTGTCGTTACATCATGCATACTATTTCATAGCGATGAATTCAGTTTCTAAAATGTATGTTAATTCGCTACAATGTGAAATGGGATTAACGTGGTAATCAAAACGATAAACACCATGTTGCATCAAATTAGCATGTACTGTTTAAATTAAAGTTGAGTAGGTGCGGAGACTTCCATTTTTGGCAGTACATGTCTGTTTACCCACTCGTATCTCGTTTCGGCTGTAGTTCGGTAATCACTGCGTCCTATTTCCGAATTTTTGGGCGTACCAGTACACAGGTATTGTTATCTAACCGATCGGGTTGTGGGAAAGTTGCACGTGACGTGAAGCCATATATATCATAATCTTAACCATTCGACTAATGTCTAAATTTTATAAAAGTGTATACTCATAGGAGTCGTACATGTGGATAACGTGTGACACCACCTTTTCCCCCTTAAATAAAAGAAACACATTCGTTTTGTCAGAGAAAGAAGGACTGAAGAGAATCCTTCAGAGGTATGCAGGGTTAGCTTGCGTCCGCCGCAGCTCAACGGTCGCTCGGTATACCGCTCACGCACCAAATGTTTGTCTTCAGATCCCTGTCTGGGATGAGCTGCATTCCCCTCTGCGACAGATCACGTGTGAGACCATGTGTTGATGCATGCATTCTAAGACATTCGGCAATGAAACACATCCTGCCTTCAGTATGTGCTGAGGGCGTACTGCACACGAGTAAAGGATGTGACTGTGTCCTAATATGACTATCGTGCATAGTAGAAACAACGTCAAGTGAGAACCAGAACTGCTGCACAGATGTTTAAAATATTTTATGTTTATTCTGCGTATATTACATGAAAATTTGACAGAACAAGGAGATACTTTTTGTGTAATAGGTCCAAATTATTAATCCTAAGGATTCTGTTCACTGGAGCCGTGTATGAAAATAAACTGTATACAGACTGCTTCGTGTTATACTGCTATCAACTATTTTTTCTTATAGATTGCAGCTTATACAGTACTGTTTACCTACATCGATTAGTAAGCACAATTGTATGGTTCATCTGACACAGTTACGAAATGGCTGCCATTTTCACTACGTTTGCTGCTTCTCCCACTTAATTTTCATTTCATTTATGTAGCGAGTAAACTATTTATGTAACTAATGTATAACTCCCTGGACTCGAGCCGAGTGATTTCTTCGAAATGTCGCAAAGTTTCGATGAGTGTCTTTCCTACAGACTTCAGGAGACGTGTCGAGATGTGGTTTTAGTTATCCACATATAGGCGCTGCTGCGCGCTAGCTGCTCCCTCCTCGACCTTCTCCACTCCCCACTCCCCCTGAGCCTTCTATATCCTCGTCGAGAATGACGAGGAGGTCGTATTAATATAATATTTACCAATCAGAGAACGTTAGATTAACACGAAGATTTGCCTGGATGCTGTGAGACCTGAGTTCCTCCCAGCGTACAGAACGTTCAAACAAGTTGCGGGAATGCATCGAGGTGACATCGTCAACAGGTGATCACCCTGTGGTTTTCAAGGCAAACCCGCAGGAAAGAAGCACTGTGCAAGTGAATTTAAAACCTCGATTTACAGAGTAATGGATACCTTGCCCTTGGCAGTCGCCTCTATGAGCTCCGGGTAGGCGATAATCCGGAATCTTTGTTGAATGGAGAGATCATCAGGATACTTTCCAATTACAGGCCACATGTCCTGTGGATACACAGTGTGTGTCTTTAATGCAGGGTACAGTATCCGTCAGTAATTCGCGGTCACCTCCCAGCCCGAGTATCGATATAGAGGGATAGTAAGAGATTCTCCTGCTTCATACCACGACCGTAGTTTACTCCTGCAGAGCACGCTGCCATCGCAGCAAGCCAAGTCATGTGCGCTCACTCACTGTTGCGACCATGTACCTAATTTCCGCTCTTCTCTGGTAGTTCTCGCTAGTCGTTGAGGCCTCCAACAACTGATTTTGTTAGTAGGGTGTACCTTGCCTGTGTTTATGTTTCTCGATTTGGATCTTACCCTGCACTTTTTTCGCGTGCTAGAGACAACTCCCGTTGTGCTCTTAACTTTGCTTTTGGGTGCTCGTTCACTTCATGAACGCCGTCATCGTCAGCCACAGGAACCGCATGTTCTACTGGTCTCCACATCACTGCTAGTTGGATTGATCGTAAACTGTGTTCTACCTAGGCAGACTAGGATAGAAAACACTGGTTGCCATTGCCTTCTGCATCCTCATGCCGTTGATCATTGCTGCTTCTATTAGCCTTTACGGGCAGTTCCCCAAGCGGAGAACAGGAGATTGCCCTGAAACTCCGTCAGTCCTCCATTCTCTTTGTCAGTGTCATTGACAGAATGAGGTTGACTCCTTACGCCGGTCGGCAGCGGTCACTGCTGATGTTTTTATTCAAAATTTAAGTAATGTGCCGTTTCAAACGCGGTAACTAAATCGCCCCCCCCCCCCCCATGAACCATGGGCGTTACCGTTGGTGGGGAGGCTTGCGTGCCTCAGCGATACAGATGGCCGTACCGTAGGTGCAACCACAACAGAGGGGTATCTGTTGAGAGGCCAGACAAACGTGTGGGAGGTCGTTCCAAGGCGTGGCAGGCAGCGAAAGACGTCCCCGGAGGCTGATCAGAAAGCCTGCCCGGTGCGTCTGACAAACAGGTTTCAGGCACTGTCTCCGGCTGAGGCAGATGCAGCTGCCTGCCCTGTTTCAGAGGATGATTCTCAGCCTTCAAGGTCCGGGCAGTCACAGAGGGTGGGCTTATTGGTAGTTGTGAGCTCCAATGTTAGGCGCGTAATGGGGCCCCTTAGGGATATGGCGGCTAAGGAGGGGAAGAAATCCAGTGTGCACTCCGTGTGCATTCCGGGTGGAGTCATTCCTGATGTGTAAAGGGTCCTTCCGGATGCCATGAAGAGCACAGGGTGCAGCCAGCTGCAGGTGGTGGCACATGTCGGCACTAATGACGTGTGTCGCTTTGGATCTGAGGAAATCCAGCGGCTATCTGATTTGGTGAAGGCTGCCGTTCTTGCTTATGAGATGAAGGCAGAGCTCACCATCTGCAGCATCGTTGACAGAACCGACTGCGGACCTTTGCTGCAGAGCCGGGTGGAGGGTCTGAATCAGAGGCTCAGACGGTTTTGCGACCGTGTTGGCTGCAGATTCCTTGACTTGCGCCATAGGGTGGTGGGGTTTCGGGTTCCGCTGAATAGGTCAGGAGTTCACTACACTCAGCTGGCGGCTACACGGGGAGCGGAGGCTGTGTGGCGTGGACTGGGTGGCTTTTTAGGTTAGAAGGCCTCGGGAAGGAACGGGGTGGGCCGCAATCTCAAAGGGTGCATGGCAAATACAGGACGTGTTTGGATCAAGGAATAGTCGGAATTGTAGTTGTAAATTGTTGTATTTGTGCTGGGAAAGTCCCTGAGCTTCAAGCGCTAATAGAAAGCACAGAAGCTGAAATCGTTATAGGTACAGAAAGCTGCCTAAAGCCTGAGATAAGTTCTGCAGAAATTTTTACGAAGTCTCAGACGGTGTTCAGGAAAGATAGGTTAGGCAGAATTGGTGGTGGAGTGTTTGTGTCTGTCAGTAGTGGTTTATCTTGTAGTGAAGTCAAAGTAGATACTCCGTGCGAAATGGTATGGGTGGAGGTTATACTTAACAGCCGAACTAAGTTACTAATTGGCTCCTTCTACCGACCCCCCGACTCCGATGATATAGTTGCTGAACAGTTCAGAGAAAATTTGAGTCTCGTAACAAATAAATACCACACTCATACGGTTATAGTTGGGGACTTCAACCTTCCCTCGATATGTTGGCAAAAATACTTGTTCAAAACCGGTGGTAGGCAGAAAACATCTTCCGATATTGTCCTAAATGCTTTCTCCGAAAATTATTTCGAGCAGTTCGTCCACGAACCCACGCGAATTGTAAATGGTTGCGAAAACACACTAGACCTCTTATCCACAAACAATCCAGAGCTGATAGAGAGCATCATGACTGATACAGGGATTAGTGATCACAAGGTCGTTGTAGCTAGGCTCAATACCGTTTCTTCCAAATCCACCAGAAACAAACGCAAAATAATTTTATTTAAAAAAGCGGATAAAGTGTCACTAGAAACCTTCCTACGAGAAAATTTCCATTCCTTCCGAACTGACTATGCAAATGTAGACGAGATGTGGCTCAAATTCAAAGATATAGTAGCAACAGCAATTGAGAGATTCATACCTCATAAATTGGTAAGAGATGGAACTGATCCCCCGTGGCACACAAAACAGGTCCGAACGCTGTAGCAGAGACAACGGAAAAAGCACGCGAAGTTCAGAAGAACGCGGAATCCCGAAGATTGGCTAAAATTTACAGACGCGCGAAATTTGGCACGGACTTCAATGCGAGATGCCTTTAATAGGTTCCACAACGAAACATTGTCTCGAAATTTGGTAGAAAATCCAAAGAAATTCTGGTCATATGTAAAGTACACAAACGGCAAGATGCAGTCAATACCTTCGCTGCGCAGTGCCGATGGTACTGTTACCGACGACTGTGCCGCTAAAGCGGAGTTATTGAACGCAGTTTTCCGAAATTCCTTCACCAGGGAAGACGAATGGAATATTCCAGAATTTGAAACACGACCAGCTGCTAACATGAATTTCTTAGAAGTAGATACCTTAGGGGTTGCGAAGCAACTCAAATCGCTTGATACTGGCAAGTCTTCAGGTCCACACTGTATACCGATTAGGTTCCTTTCAGATTACGCTGATACAATAGCTCCCTACTTAGCAATCATATACAACCGCTCGCCTACCGATAGATCTGTACCTACAGATTGGAAAATTGCGCAGGTCGCACCAGTGTTTAAGAAGGTTAGTAGGAGTAATCCATCTAACTACGGACCTATATCATTGACGTCGGTTTGATGTAGGGTTTTGGAGCATATACTGTATTCAAACATTATGAATCACCTCGAAGGGAACGATCTATTGATACGTAATCAGCATGGTTTCAGAAAACATCGTTCTTGTGCAACGCAGCTAGCTCTTTATTCGCACGAAGTAATGGCCGCTACCGACAGGGGATCTCAAGTTGATTCCGTATTTCTAGATTTCCGGAAAGCTTTTGACACCGTTCCTCACAAGCGACATATAATCAAGCTATGGGCCTAAGGGGTATCGTCTCAGTTGAGCGACTGGATTCGTGATTTCCTGTCAGGAAGGTCACAGTTCGTAGTAATAGACGGCAAATCATCGAGTAAAACTGAAGTGATACCAGGTGTTCCCCAGGGAAGTATCCTGGGACCTCTGCTGTTCCTGATCTATATAAATGACCTGGGTGACAATCTGAGCCGTTCTCTTACGTTGTTCGCAGATGATGCTGTAATTTACCGTCTAGTAAGGTCATCCGAAGACCAGTATCAGTTGCAAAGCGATTTAGAAAAGATTGCTGTATGGTGTGGCAGGTGGCAGTTGACACTAAATAACGAAAAGTGTGAGGTGATCCATATGAGTTCCAAAAGAAATTCGTTGGAATTCGATTACTTGATAAAGAGTAGAATTCTCAAGGCCGTCAATTCAACTAAGTACCTGGGCGTTAAAATTACGAACAACTTCCGTTGGGAAGACCACATAGATAATATTGTGGGGAAGGCGAGCCAAAGGTTGCGTTTCATTGGCAGACCACTTAGAAGATGCAAAAAGTCCACTAAAGAGACACGCTACACTCGTTCGTCCTCTGTTAGATTATTGCTGCGCGGTGTGGGATCCTTACCAGATGGGGATTGACGGAGGACATTGAAAGGGTGCAAATAAGGGCAGCTCGTTTTGTATTATCACGTAATAGGGGAGAGAGTGTGGCAGATATGATACGCGAGTTGGGATGGAAGTCATTACAGCAAAGACGTTTTTCGTCGCGGCGAGATCTATTTACGAAACTTCGGTCACCAATTTTCTCTTCCGAATGCGAAAATATTTTGTTGAGCCCAACCTTCATAGGTACGAATAATCATCAAAATAAAGTAAGAGAAATCACAGCTCTAACCGAAAGGTTTAGCTGTTCGTTTTTCCCGCGCGCTGTTCGGGAGTGGAATGGTAGAGAGATAGTATGATTGTGGTTCGATGAACTCTCTGCCAAGCATTTAAATGTGAATTGCAGAGTAGTCATGTGGATGTAGATGTAGATGTAGAAGTACAGTAGAAGAAGAATGGGTAGCTCTGAGGGAGGAAATAGTGAAGGCAGCAGACGATCAAATAGGTAAAAAGACGAAGGCTAGTAGAAACCCTTGGGTAACAGAAGAAATATTGAATTTAATTGATGAAAGGAGAAAATATAAAAATGCAGTAAATGAAGCAGGCAAAAAGGAATACAATCGTCTCAAAAATGATATTGACGGGAAGTGCAAAATTGCTAAGCAGGGATGGCTAGAGGGCAAATATAAGGATGTAGAGGCTTATCTCACTAGGGGTAAGATAGATACTGCCTACAGGAAAATTAAAGCGATCTTTGGAGAAAAGAGAACGACTTGTATGAATTTCAAGAGCTCAGATGGAAACCCAGTTCTAAGGAAAGAAGGAAAAGCAGAAAGGTGGAAGGAGTATATAGAGGGTCTATACAAGGGCGATGTACTTGAGGACAATATTATGGAAATTGAAGAGAATATAGATGAAGATGAAATGGGAGATACGATACTACGTGAAGAGTTTGACAGAGCACTGAAAGACCTAAGTGGAAACAAGGCCTCGGGAGTAGACAACATTCCATTAGAACTACTGACGGCCTTGGGAGAGCCAGTCCTGACACAACTCTACCATCTGGTGAGCAAGATGTATGAGACAGGCGAAATACCCTCAGACTTCAAGAAGAATATAATAATTCCAATCCCAAAGAAAGCAGGTGTTGACAGATGTGAAAATTACCGAACAATCAGCTTAATAAGCCACAGCTGCAAAGTACTAACGCGAATTCCTTACAGACGAATGAAAAAACTTGTAGAAGCCGACCTCGGGGAAGGTCAGTTTGGATTCCGTAGAAATATTGGAACACGTGAGGCAATACTGACCTTATGACGTATCTTAGAAGAAAGATTAAGGAAAGGCAAACCTACATTTGTAGCATTTGTAGACTTAGGGAAAATGTTTTTGACAATGTTGACTGGAATACTCTATTTTAAATTCTAAAGGTGGCAGCAGTAAAATACAGGGAGCGAAAGGCTATTTACAATTTGTACAGAGACCAGACGGCAGTTATAAGAGTCGAGGGGCATGAAAGGGAAGCAGTGGTTGGGAAGGGAGTAAGACAGGGTCGTAGCCTCTCCCCGATGTTATTCAATCTGTATATTGAGCAAGCAGTAAAGGAAACAAAAGAAACATTCGGAGTAGGTATTAAAATCCATGGAGAAGAAATAAAAACTTTGAGGTTCGCCGATGACATTGTAAATCTGTCAGAGACAGCAAAGGACTTGGAAGTGCAGTTGAATGGAATGGACAGTGTCTTGAAAAGAGGATATAAGATGAACATCAACAAAAGCAAAACGAGAATAATGGAATGTAGTCGAATTAAGTCGGGCAATGCTGAGGGAATTAGGTTAGGAAATGAGACGCTTAAAGTAGTAAAGGAGTTCTGCTATTTGGGGAGCAAAATAACTGATGATACTTGAAGTAGAGAAGATATAAAATGCAGACTGGCAATGGCAAGGAAATCGTTTCTGAAGAAGAGAAATTTGTTATCATCGAGTATAGATTTAAGTGTCAGGAAGTCGTTTCTGCAAGTATTCGTATGGAGTGTAGCCATGTATGGAAGTGAAACATGGACGATACATAGTTTGGACAGGAAGAGAATAGAAGCTTTCGAAATGTGGTGCTACACAAGAATGCTGAAGATTGGATGTGTAGATCACATAACTGATGAGGAGGTATTAAATAGAATTGGGAGAAGAGAAGTTTGTGGCACAACTTGACTAGGAGAAGGTATCGGTTGGTAGGACATGTTCTGAGGTATCAAGGGAGCACCAATTTAGTATTGGAGGGCAGCGTGGAGGGTAAAAATCGTAGATGGAGACCAAGAGATGAATACACTAAGCAAATTCAGAAGGATGTAGGTTGCAGTAGGTACTGGGAGGTGAAGAAACTTGCACAGGATAGAGTAGCACGGAGAACTGCATCAAACCAGTCGCAGGACTGAAGACCACAACAACAACAACAACAACTAAATCGTTTTGATTACTATTGAAAAACGCTACACCTAAATTACGGGAGAGTGGTCTGGGAGAAACAAGACTGCGAAGACAGGTCATGTCTTGCCTGGATAACAGTCGTAACAAGGTTCTCTATATTCTAGTTCCTCATTGACTCCTAGTTTTAAGTTGTCAAATAGTTTCACAACAGCGTACATCCCGGTGCAGAGTGGAAGCTTCATTCTAAGAAACTGGGCTCTCAGACGGTAAAATCTCAATTTGAAAATCAACATTTTTGTCTTTGGTACAAAAAGCTGCTTGAGACACTTAGTGTTATGGTTCGTTTGAAAAATGTTTCAGTGTCTATGATCCGTTGTCGGTGATAACTGAAGCACTAAACTTCGTTCAGTTCGGTTCCAATGATCTCCGATATTTTTATTCGTTCATATTTTCCAGCAAACACGCTCAGTAACAAGTTTCAGTTAGAAACTAGAATATGTTGAATAAAAATGAAACAGCGAAAAAATGTCGT
The DNA here is from genome assembly GCF_023864345.2 of Schistocerca serialis cubense. Classification (NCBI taxonomy): domain Eukaryota; kingdom Metazoa; phylum Arthropoda; class Insecta; order Orthoptera; family Acrididae; genus Schistocerca; species Schistocerca serialis. The sequence goes on along the minus strand of NC_064642.1, from coordinate 435,691,924 downwards.
ATTCATAGCAAAGAGATGGCCTAAAAACTAAAGAGGCATTTTGCACACTTTATCATTCATGAAGAATAAATTATGATACAGGAACAGTGCATCTTCTCCCACTCTAGTTAGACTTATATAGTCTAAGTACAATGTAGGCTGATATAACTACAGTGTCAGGTACTGTCATCCATCTCGTAACAAAGCGTGAACGTCAGCGTGAAATGTGCTGTAAACGCACTCATCCAGCGTCGTCGGATACTAACAGACGGTTAGAAACTAAAACATTTAATAGGATGTAAAGGACAGTAACCTCTTCAGATAAGGTTTTCGTAATATTGTCACAAATTTTTCATCTTACTTGCCAAGTCTTCCTTTATTTCTAAATGTTCGTAAATCAGAGTGTTAATCTTTCTACAGTTTCCTTACTTTAGATTCTGCTCGGTAGTCCTGATATAACTATATAAGAACTATCAAAAATTGTGAAGAGTGGCTTGTAGTGTTTTTGTTAGATTAATTACAGAACAGAAACTTTAGAGTAACATCTGGGAGAGATGGTAGTAGCTTATTTCTGGATTTCGGTAATTCAGTTAAAACAATCTCGAAGTCTCTGTTGTACTCGCTTTTTACGAATTATTATCTCGCTGATACTGGTAATAAATGACACACAGGGGTAGTATCTAGTGTAGTCACATGAGAACAACTAGAACAGTTGTTCGCTTTCAAAAGTTAGACGCAACAGCTCGCGCTGAATTGTCGCGGGTTGGCGGAAAATCTAGTGATTAGAAATCGTGCACTCACAAACCGACAGGTACATTTCATTAGCACTTACACCATCTCTGGACGAATATTTTCTGACAACTGCGTACTTTCGGTGGATGATTCATGGCGAGTTGCCTAACACTTCTAGTTTACAGCTACAATTTTTCAATTATATAACCTTCAGAGTGCACTACGTGAACAAGCTTTTCTGTGTCACGTTTGAAAGATAAGTTGGGAAGTGGCTCACCTGTAAATGGGTGTTGCCTCTTCCTTGAACCAGATGACCAGCGTGAAAGAGTCATTGTCAGCTGGTGGTGAGATGTCGCACGGTAACCGTGCCGTACCCCCCAGCACTGCCTCCACAATCGGGTAGTTTCCCACTGTAAAGAAACACAAACACATGGTTAACAACACTATAGACAACAGTAATACAGTATTTGAGGAACTTTGCAGTGCTAGAAAACCTAAGAAATTACTAAAATGTTTCACTTCAACGTTGCGACAATGATGTCAGGAATAGAGTTACTTGATTTGTATAGCTAACGTGTAGCATTCATAAAAGGCATTCTATTTCTCTGAAGTAGACGCACTCACTAGCAATTAAATTAGAGGCAAACGTTTAGTACATTGGCTCAGTCAAATGAGTCCTTCCATGAACTCCACGGGGTAGTGACAGTGTCGGGGAGCCAGTCTAAAGCGCGAGCACTTAATTGATTGATTTCGGGAAACTGTTTCGTGCTTGGTCCGAGGCCAGCAATTTTAGACAGATGGCTTCCCATTTGTGATAGGTATTTCAAAGGATGTCAGAGAGGGGCTATACGATGGAGTGCAATCGCACCCCTCCCCTTACGCATTCTTGAGTTCTTAAGATCATTCTGATATAATTTGAGAGCAGTAGATTGTGTATCGACTTCCTCAGTTAGTACCAATAAAACTGAGGAAGCAGGGCGGCTGTTATATGTAATGCGGTTATCAGTTTCTCAGCCTGCAAGCCACTAAGTACCTCCATTCCTGAAGATCCTCATGCAACAATCATCAGATTCCAAAAGTATATAAAGAAGATATTAAATGATAAAATACAGACTTTATCGAAAAACTGCAAGCTATCAAATGCATCAACGTGCCAGTCACAACGCTGTAGTACATTTGCATTTGTTATCGAATTTACTGTGTGGCACATGTCCGGTTTAGTTGATGCTTAAAAATGTAAGCAAATACCAATACTAGGCTCTCCCAATGATTCAAAAAGAGTCATAAATTATATCCGTCGAAAATTTTGTCTCTTGTGTGCATTTTTAAAATTAAAACACACTCAAACTAAATTCTACGTCTACATTTATACTCCGCAAGCCACCCAACTGTGTGTGGCAGACGGCACTTTACGTGCCGTTGTCATTACCTCCCTTTCTTGTTCCAGTCGCGTATGGTTCGCGGGAAGAACGACTGCCCGAAAGCCTCCGTGAGATCTCGAATCTCTCTAATTTTACATTCGTGATTTCCTCGAGAGGTATAAGTAGGGGAAGCAATATATTCGATACCTCATCCAGAAACGCACCCTCTCGAAACCTGGCGAGCAATCTACACCGCGATGCAGAGCGCCTCTCTGGCAAAGTCTGCCAATTGAGTTTGCTAAACATCTCAGTAACGTTATCACGCTTACCAAATAACCCTGTGACGAAACGCGCCGCTCTTATTTGGGTCTTCTCTATCTCCTCTGTCAACGCGACCTGGTACGGATCCCAGACTGTTGAGTAATACCCAAGTATAGGTCGAACGAGTATTTTGTAAGCCACATCCATTGTTGATGGACTACATTTTCTAAAGACTTTCCCAATGAATCTCAACCTGGTACCCGCCTAACCAACAATTAATTTTATATGATCATTTCACTTCACATCGTTCCGTACGCATACTCCCAGATAATTTACAGAAGTCACTGCTACCAGTATTTGTTCCGCTATCACATAGTCATATAATAAAGGATCCTTCTTTCTATGTATTCGCAATACAATACATTTGTCAATGTTAAGGGTCATTTGCCACTCCCTGCACCAAGTGCCTATCCGTTGCAGATCTTCCTGCATTTCGATGCAATTTTATAAAGCCGCATGGAACTTCCGACACTATCTACTAGGTCATTTATATATATTGTGAAAAACAATGGTCCCATAACACTCCCCTGTGGCACGCCAGAAGTTACTTTAACATCTGTAGACGTCTCTCCATTGAGAGCAACATGCTGTGTTCTGTTTGCTAAAAACTCTTCAATTCAGCCACACAGCTGGTCTGATATTCCGTAGGCTCTTACTTTGTTTATCAGGCGATAGTGCGGAACTGTATCGAAAGCCTTCCGGAAGTCAAAGAAACTGGCTTCTACCTGGGAGCCTGTATCTAATATTTTCCGGGTCTCATGAACAAATAAAGCGAGTTGGGTCTCACACGATCGCTGTTTCCGGAATCCATATTGATGTACAATTACTCGTACATATATTTCTCAAGAGCATAAGATGAAACATGTAGAGGGTATATATAGAGTGCTTTAAAATTTCCCTTACGAACCTCTATAACTTGTAGAGTGGAGTGAGTAGACAGTACTTTGAACTGGTACCCATGTTCGGAAATGTGCCGCTCGCATGCTACAGACGTCTGAAAATATGTTTTCTAGGTAGATGTACAACAGGATAGACACGGTGGAAGTTGAGTGTGCGGGTGCTTACGTCGGATCAGCTGATGTTATTTGGTTGGAGCCTCATCCGCCTGTCTGTGAGTCTTTCACATTTTCAGAATACATAGGCGTGATCCTTCTGCACGGGGAAGCTCATGGTAGCGGAAGAACTACTTGTCGCCTTTACCAAGATCCCTATCCGCAACATCCGACTCCATCGCATACCCTTTTCGCTACAGATACGCAACGTTTCGAGAAAGTGGTAGGTTCACCGTCAGCAATCGTGACTGTGGTGCTCCAAAGAGACGCCGCACGCCCAGATAGGAAGAGGCAGTGCTGCCTCACGTTGAAAGGAACCTGTCAAAGAGTACACCAGTACGATTTCATTGGTCATTAATGAGTGGAGCTGTAAAACAAGTAACGTTGTGGATCACAACTAATAAATTGCTTGTAAAAGTGGTAGCGTTACCAGCATATTTTCAAATGGTTGTAGCAGAGAAACGGTGCATTTCTGGTCATAGGTTCCAATTCAAAATGTTATCTCCTGAATCCCCTCTATAAATCCTAGCAGGTAGTAAGAGGAATTTTAGAGCACGATTAAGAATGAACGAATTATTTTTCTTATGTTTTAAATGGTAACATATGAAGTATGTTGTACGATGAAATAATCATGGAGTATTTCTATCGGAGTTATATGGTCCACGTTAGAGAAAAGCTTAATGTATATGTAACAGGAATATCTAGCTGCTAGTGATAAGAAATAAAACTTTCATATAGGCTCAGTCCTAAGAACAAAAGCTAGCAGACTTCGTTTGATTGGTAGAATATTAGGAAGATTTAATAAGCCTGCGAATGAGCTTAAAAAACGCTCTTACGGCCAATCCCGTCTGTGGGAACCATATCTTATAGGACTAAGAGGGAATATTCAATTTTTATATATAAAGGGCAAAACGAATGGCTACAAATTTGTTTGTCCCATGGCCGGAAAATCTGAAATGGTAGTCGCTGGGATACAAAACCCAAATGTCTGTAAAAGTCTAGCTACGATGTTTCAGGAACTATTTTTAAGTGAGGAGTCTAGAAATATAGTACTGCCCCAATTACTCCCATATGTATCCCGGAAGCAAGGTTAAACTTAAGACACTTCATACGTAAACGGAATCGAAGAAACTCTAGTGGTTACTACAGGGTTGGACAAACAGAAGTGGCCTGAAGAACAGAGTTCCAGGGTATGAAGAAACATAGAGGAAAGGAAATACACTACTAACGTGACTATAGCCGATGTAGAAAGTGAGCGCTATTTATCTCTTGGCACTTTTGGGTCATGGTCTGAAAGTTTCTGAAGCTGGATAGAAGCTGGACTGATTTAATTGCAGCATCCTCATCCGAAATATTCTGCTGCAGTTCTTGAAGACTATGAGGGTTGTTGCGGTACGGCCTCGAGTGGACGGATCCCCAGACAAAGTAATCGCTCACTGACACATCATGTGACCTCTACGAGCGGAGTGAATTCTGCTAACAACTCTGTGAGGCGTGAAGATCGTGTAAATGTGCCTCAGGCTCCGGCTGGCTCGTTACCCCATGCTGTTGCAAGTAACAGCAGGTCTTTTGCTCCGCCGGGCCACTTTCATTTGCCCTACCTTGTAGAATGGGAGGTACCCCCTGCCATACACTTCACAGGCGCTTGCACAGGCTAAATGTAGATGTAGATGTCCTTCATGTTGACACAATCGTCAGTTACTCTAGAGGTGGAAAGGGCGGTGAAGGGGAGTGGCAGGGGGGGGGGGGGGGCGAAATCTGTGTGCCACTTCTCTGTGAATCGCGTAAACTTTGTTACGTGTATTGTCGTAATTCAACTCTTTGTGCATTGTATTGCGTGACGTGTAGATTGGGGATCTGCCCAGTGTGTGATTTAACCACTTGGGAATAGCTTTTATTGTGTATGACATTGACCTTTTGTAAGTTCTAAGAGATGGTCTGATTATTGCAGTGACTGAAACGTCGTAGTATTATGTGACATCGCTTTTTTTTTAAACATTCTGAACTTTGCCGATGATATTGTAAATTTGACAGAGGCAGCAAAGGACTTGGAAGAGTAGCTGAACGGAATGCACATTGTCTTGAAAGGCGGATATAAGGTGAAAATCAACAAGAACAAAAGAAAGATAATGGAAGGTAGACGAAATAAGTCAGGCGATGCTAACGGAATTAAATTAGGAGACGAGACACTTTAAGTAGTACAAGTGTTTAGCTATTTGGGCAGCATGATATCGTAGTAGAGGGGACATAAAACGTAGACTGTCAATGGCAAGAAAAGAATTTATGAAGAAGAGAAATTTGTTAACATCGAATAAAGATTTAAGTGTTAGGAAGTCTGTTCTGAAAGTATTTGGTTGGTTGGTTGTTTGGGGGAAGAGACCAAACAGCGAGGTCATCGGTCTCATAGGATTAGGGAAGGATGGGGATGGAAGTCGGCCGTGCCCTTTCAAAGGAACCATCCCGACATTTGCCTGGAGCGGTTTAGGGAAATCACGGAAAACCTAACTCAGGATGGCCGGACGCGGGATTGAACCGTCGTCCTTCCGAATGCGAGTCCAGTGTGCTATCCACTGCGCCACCTCGCTCAGTGTGAAAGTATTTCTCTGGAGTATAGCCTTGTATAAAAAAGAAACATGGATGATGAACAATTAAGGCAAAAGGAAAGCTTTCTAAACATGGTGCTACAGCAAAATGTTGAAGATTAAATGGGTAGATCACCTATCTATTGCGGAAGTACTAAATATAATTGGGGAGACAAGAAATGTGAGGCACAACTTGACCAAAAGAAGGGAACGATTGATAGGACACACTCTGAGACGTCAATGGATCATTGATTTAGTAGTGGAGGGAATTGTGGAGAGTAAAAATCGTCGAAGGAGACCAAGACAAGAGTACGATAAGCAAATTCAAAAGGATGTAGGATACGCTAGTTAGGAATGGTTCAAATGGCTCTGAGCACTATGGGACTTAGCTGCTGTGGTCATCAGTCCCCTAGAACTTAGAACTACTTAAACCTAACTAACCTAAGGACATCACACACATCCATGCCCGAGGCAGGATTCGAACCTGCGACCGTAGCGGTCACGCGGTTCCAGACTGTAGCGCCTAGAACCGCTCGGCCACTCCGGCCGGCGATAGTTAGGAGATGAAGAGGCTCACACAGGATAGGGTAGAATGGAGAGCTGCATCAAATCAGTCTTCGGACAGACCACAGCAACAACAGGCAGCTTCATACGCAAAAATAGCCTTAAAACCACACTCCGCTTGGTCGCTGTGCTATGTCCACGGTTGTTAGTCTCTGCGTGGATTTAATCCGTCTTGACTCACCGCCCAACTAGTGCACTGAGTGTTAAGAACCATACAAACAAGTACTTTCAATATTCAAAGGAAAAGACACGCACATCCAACATAAAGGTGACGACGTATCTCGGGGTCTACGGTGTGTTACCGATCGGTCGTTCACACGTCCATTGACACAATTTTCCTGGGCCGGCCAGACGGTACGTTTGAAGTCTTTTTGTGATCAGACAGACGCGGGGTCAGCCGGCGTCCGGGTCGTACGTGTGCCGCCCCGCCAGGCCGCACCGTGAGCTTCCCCCCGTGTCTCCCCCACTACGTCTGTCCGCTTCTGGCCCCGCGCGCAGCCACCGCCGCCACTACGAGCGTGTAATTGCCCGTGGGACGGCGCCGAGGAATGCTGGGGTCGCTCGCGTCGCAGTCTTCCACCGCCAACTGGGGACAATTAGGTCAACAGGCGGCTGCCCCGCCGCTGCCACTGACGGCAAGACGCGGAGGTCCTGGTCCGTTCTATCCGCCACTTCTCTCCTCCCGTGAGGTGTTGCGACCATGTCACACACAGATTGCGACAACAGTGTCTGGACACCTATTATAGGACTTTAACGTTGGATGTGATCACCCTTCGAATTTATGACGAACACTTTCAAATGATGTGCCTGAATTTCGGTGGAGGAATGGCAACGTCAAGAACCGAAATCAGGGAAGGTACTGTTGGTAAATGCTGGGGCTCTGGAGCGAAGTCAACTTTTTTTTTTATGTCTTCTGGTTGCTTTGCTGCGACCCGCCACGAATTACTCTCCTATGCCAACCTCTCCATCTCAGACTAGCATTTGCAACCTGCATCCTCAATTATTTGCTGGACGCATTCCAGTCTCTGTCTTCTTCTGCAGATTTTGCCCTCTACAGTTCCTTCTAGTACCATTCACTGGTGTCTTAACAGATGTCCTATCATCCTGTCCCTTCTTCATGACACTGTTTCCCACATATTCCTTTCCTCTCCGATGCGGCGCAGAACATCCTCATTCTTTACCTTATCAGTTCGCCTGATTTTCTGTATTTCTCTGTAGCACCACATCTCAAATGCTTCGATTCTCTCCTGTTACGGTTCCCCACTGTCCATTTTTCGCTACTAATCAATGTTGTGCTCGAGACATAGTCTCAGAAAATTATTTCGCAAATTAAGGCTTCTGTTTGATACTAACAGACTTCTTTCGACCCTTTTTGCTAGTGCTAGTCTGTTTTTGATATCTTCCTTGGTCCATCTGTCATTGGTTATTTCGCTGCTTAGGAAACAGATATCCTCAACTTCATCTACTTCGTGCTCTTCGATCCTAATGTTAGGTTTCTCGTTGTTCTCACTTCCGCTACTTATTGCTTTCATCTTTCTTCGATTTACTCTCAGTTCATATTCCGTACTCATTAGACCATTCCACTCAGCAGATCCTGTAACTCTTCTTACTCAGGACAGCAATGTCATAAGCGAATAATATAATTGATATCCTTTCACCTTGAATTTAAAGCCAACTCTTGAACCTGTCTTTAATTTCCATCACTGTTTGTTGGATATACGGCCGGCCGCGGTGGCCGTGCGGTTCTAGGCGCTTCAGTCCGGAACCGCGAGACTGTTACGGTCGCAGGTTCCAATTCTGCCTCGGGCATGGATGTGTGTGATGTCCTTAGGTTAGTTAGGTTTAAGTAGTTCTAAGTTCTAGGGGACTGAAGCCCTCAGATGTTAAGTCCCATAGTGCTCAGAGCCATTTGAACCACTTTTTCTTGTACACATTGTATATTATCCGTCTTTCCCTATACATTACTCCTATTTTCGACGTTGTAACTCTTGCCAAAGGTGTTCCGCTACGTTTAGGTAGATATTCTTGGCAACCTACTCAGTTTCAGGAATATTGTCGTTCACAAACCATTGTGTCACAGATCCCCGTTATGCCACGGTGCAGTGTCACGTCGATTAAAAGAATCATTATCTCTGAAGTGTTCCCTTTTAGTATGCAGTACGCAAAAATGTGCTCGGAAGAGTCTTATTTCATATTGTTCCCATCGTCCGGCCGAAAGAGGGAAGCATAGCGTTTGGTGACGGTTTCAACCGCCAAATCATGATTACTCTGCAGGGGCACATTTGACAATTTTGATCATTCTGGGTGATCACCCCATTTGATGGTACAATGACTGATGATTTTCGCTGATCAGGTCCATCTCATGATACAATGTTTCTTCCCGAATGAATGCTGTCATCCAAGAAGATAGGGCGTATGTCCACACTGCTCACGTCGTTCACGAATGGTTTTGTGAGCACTAAGATGAAGTGTCCCATCTCCCATGGCCACCAAAGTCAGCAGATCTCATTATTATCCCGCGGATTGAGTGTTTGTGATGTCCTCACAATTTCATCATCATCATTCATGACTGTGGCTACATTGGACTGTGAAAAAATTGGACTGTGTAAAATTTGGGACTTTGTACGGTCGCTGATGACCGTGCAATTGAGCGCCCCACAAACCGAACATCATCATCATCATCATCATCATCTCATTATTATTGGCCCTTTGTCGTCTACTTTGGTAAGAAAGGCGTGCGATCGTTATTCACCTCCTTTATCATTGGCTAAGCTTGCCACTGTTCTTCAGGAAGAATGATATAATTCCTTTGATATCCGTACAGAACTTGTATTCGTCCGTTCCAAGACGACTGGTAGCTGTTTTGAATGCCAACTGTTTCGCCACACCATATCATGCATGGTAATATGTTGCGTTTATTCCATATTTTTGGGATCCTGTGTATGATAGTGTCGCATGCAGAGTGAGCTTCCCTTAACTTCATCAGCTTTCGGTAGGGACGAGCTCTGTATACTCGCTTTAAACTTGGGAGAGTGTCCTATGAAATCATCACCGACTCTCCCTTTCAGTGTCCTGAGAGAGTCGACTCGCCTTGCCTAATTAACCGAAAACCCATCACTTGAGTCTATTGTCGGGTACAAATGGACGACAACGAATATTTTGTTCACCTTTATCAGTGGTTTTGAATTCACATTGCTTGTTTTCCTTGTGTATATCAAGAGGGGGGAGGGGGGAAGGGGCTGTGGCTAGTGGACGGGCAATAGGCCATACCCTACCACGAACTTCGTTGAATCCAGGTTAACATGCTAGCCCCCCATGAAGATATGGAATACGGCCAAGAAAAATAAGAAGGTTCTCTTATATCCTGGGGAATATATTGTCACAAAAAATTTTAATATCACTAACAAATACAAAATAATGTCCACCACTGTCACAATCATTTGGGAAATTTTAATCGCTTTACTCTCAATAATTTGCACGACAGGTGGTTGAAATTACAGAGAATCTGAAGGGAAAGTGACGCACAATAGCCTGAGAAATATTATGTAACCAAGAGATTTTCGCGGCGACTTACAGCAATGTAAGTCTGATCTGGTGTGTAAACAGCTCAGGGCCAGGGAAGGGACGCCGCAAACAAAGCCCACTTTAATTATCTGGACACAAAGCAGTTTCGAATCGATCTCTCCGCTGTGTCGGCTCTTAATAAACTCGAGGCAAGCCAGCGTTAGTCCGACTCCAACCACGGTAAGAAAAGCAGTTCATGCACAAAATCATGCTGCATTTTTCTTGTTTCGTATTTCTTAGAATAAACGTTTTCCGTTTGGAACCTCTTCATCTTGTAATTATTTACATTGAAGGCTTAATAATTGGATTCCTATTACCAAAGAGCCCCCAGTTTTAATTATAAGCTGTACTTCCTTTTAAAGAAAAAAAACTATTCAGAAGCCTTCTCACATTATTAAAGAACTTGTAAGAAGTAGACCATAGTGTGGTGAGCAGCGGCGTACATGAATGGTAAATTATACTGAGGCGTCTCTCTTAGATGCTGGTTGCTTACATGTCGTTCACATGTAGTAGACTGTAATTAATATTTCCCATAAGAATGAAGCTAGCTGGTACAAAAATCTTGGTTTATCTAATTTTTGCAGCTTATGTAGAAGTAAAATCATAACTCACTACGAGTTTTACCGGCTCGATTACTTAACGGTTTTAACTGTGGAATAAATTTTTTTTAATGGAAGGATTACTTTCGCTTTGCAATGAGCAAATGATTGTTCTCAGTGACCTTCCAAAACAGTATTAATTTGTTATAAACCCTAAACCCACCCTGTAGTACATCAGGAAATATTTTCCAGTCCTCTGTTATATATTCAACGTTGTCCTTAAAAGTCAGTCACTATGGAGCGTCATGTTAATTCAAGTATTTTTCTTTAATTTGCAGAATTTTAGTTGGATCTAGTAACTAGACAAATTCTTTCTAGAATACTGCCTACTGATTGCCATGTAATTAAACAATACCGAAGTATATCATTACGGAGCTTGTCATTGTTTATTTCTTCTAGGAAGTGTTTCAACTATCGGTGTATTTTGGTATATGAACTGTTGTTGTGGACAGTTTTACAGCTGCCCGCGTAACACATGTATAATGAAATTACTAGGCGTTTACAGCGACCTAAGGCGACAAGAAGGTTGCATAAACAAGTCGATAAGAGCCGCACTAGGGTAAGACGCGTGACGCATGCAGTTCCCGGACCGATTTGCCGCCAACACTGCTGCATACTAATAACCGTTTCAAATCTCCGAATTCCACAATTTTTTATCTTAATAAAATTGTCAAAAAAGTGCATAAATGAAAGTACAGCATTGTGGAAGGATAAATTTGTGACATTTCCATGTGTTGGAAGAGTGATAACAGTATATTCTTTTCCATCTATAACCACTGGCGTCCGCAGCTTGTGGTCTAGCGTTGCTACCACTGGATTAAGGGGTCCCGGATTCGATTCCTGGCTGGGTTAGAGATTTTCTCTGCTCGAGGATTGGGTGTTTGTGACGTCCTCATCATTCCATCATCATTCGTGAAGGTTGTTAGACTAGAATGTACAGATTGGAAATCTGAGATATACGTCCCGGTCTCCCTATTATCCCTGTTCATCTTCCCCTCCTCCTTTCTTTGTCCACCTCCTCCTCCTCCTTCGCTCCTTCTCTCTGATTCACCTCCTACCCCTCTCTCTGTCCATCTTTCCAGGTATTGTATATTTTGTTATCTTTGTGTATAGTTACTGACAAATTAAAGAGAGAGACATTTTCTAAATTCTCTTATTAGACACGTTACGTAATACAGGAACATAGTTGTAATTAAACGAGGTCTTAAGGGAAGTTCGGTCAAGAACATGCATTGCCTAATACCTAGCACTACACATTTTGCTGTGTTGGTTAAACTTGGCGGAGAACTGGTGTTACTTAGTATAACTTCAATCCAGTGATTCTAAGCAAAAGCATAAGTCCTTGTTACTGATCTAAGACTTTCTCTCTTAGCTTGTTTTATAAACAGGGGAAAATTCTTACACACTTAAATATCGCTCATTTTAACCACTCGCTGCAGTTTAATTTAGTGCAGCAACTATAACTGTAAATGATGGTGCTCCCTTGCCCAAGCCACTGTTTCTCTGTCATCTCTTAGGATCAAACTACTATTTTGTCAACTAGTGAGCTTTCGGGCCAGGATGATCACCACTGCGCAGGGGTATTCAGGCGTGCCTGTGGCTCGATGAGAACAGCAGATAAAACAAAAAAAAATTATTTTAAGTAACGGCAATATGCTCACATGTTTCTAATGTTGTACTATAGCTGACATTTCGTCGTGAGAGATCAGCACATATATTAGAATTTAAAACAATTTTCATTTATTCTTCAGTCTCAGTTGATCATTTTAAATGTATGACAAGTTTCCATCACTCTCGATCATCTTCAGACCTATGTAGTGGCGTCAGCAGCCCTCCCTGTCTGTGTTACAATCTCGTATGAGAGTACTCTGTCACGAAATTCTGACATAGACACGACGGTTTGCTGATGTCACCATATATATCTGTAACTGATCCAGAGAGACCATGTAAAATAGCAGTCTTGTGTTGTTACTCTCCTACGACCCACTCGTTGCCTAAGTAGCCTGACTGACTTATTATGTACCAACTGATATGGCGAGTTCTGAGGGTTTAAAATTATTGTTGAAGTTTCCACAACCTCTATTTGGTGCTTTTCGGTCAGTCAGCTACGGAGGGTGAATCTCTGACAAAAGCTGGCCAGTCGTCAGAAAAACTACTTAATAACGGCCGTTGGACGAAGATCCCGAGGTGTGCGACAGCACGCAACTCATTCCCCTACTTTTCCGTGCACGGTAACATTTTCTTGTACTCGTAATTTAGGTGAGATCAGTCGTTCCTTTTACCATTGATTGGGGTGAGTCCGCATGCATAACTCGAATGTGATGTTTAAATGCGGCGACACCGAATGGATAGATATTCCACAGTGAACTAATAAACACATTCAAGTCATTGCTCCGTACATACTATCTTATGAAATAGTAGGCTTCAACATGTATACGGGGTGTTACAAAAAGGTACGTCCAAACTTTCAGGAAACATTCCTCCTGCACATTTCAGTCGAAGTGTTCGTACGCTTCTCAACTACAGATTCGGTGACCGATGGATTGGTAGAGGCGGACCAATTCCATGGCCTCCACGCTCTCCTGACCTCAATCCTCTTGACTTTCATTTATGGGGACATTTGAAAGCTCTTGTCTACGCAACCCCGGTAGCAAATGTACAGACTCTTCGTGCTCGTATTGTGGACGGCTGTGATACAATACGCCATTCTCCAGGTCTGGATCAGCGCATCAGAGATTCCATGCGACGGAGGGTGGATGCATGTATCGTCGGTAACGGAGGACATTTTGAACATTTCCTGTAACAAAGTGTTTGAAGTCACGCTGGTACGTTCTGTTGCTGTGTGTTTCCATTCCATGATTAATGTGATTTCCAGAGAAGTAATAAAATGAGCTCTAACATGGAAAGTAAGCGTTTCCGGACGCATGTCCACATAACAAATTTTCTATCTTTGTGTGTGAGGAATGTTTCTTGAAAGTTTGGCCGTACCTTTTTGTAACACCCTGTATAACTATATACAAGTAATCTGAACAACACTATTTAATTACAGAGTAGCGCTGCTATCAGTACCCAACCGACGAGTTCTAGTTCATGTTCATGTTCATGTTCAGATGCATGTTTGTAGTTGTGTTCACTAGCTGTGGTGTCTTTTTGCCCCCTTGCGGTGACAGCTCCCTGCGGTTGTCGTGCCCTGCAGCAAAACACGATGTGAGAAAAGGTTTATTTACCTGCAACTCTAGCTGATATGAATGTAAACAATAACAATAAATGTGTATCTACATACGCTATGTGTATAAATAAATAACATTATAAACAGCGACTGGATGTTGTCTTCTCTGCAGGAGTCAACAAGTATTTTACATCTTCATCGACTACATCTGCGTAGATACTCCGCGAGCCACCGTACAGTGCGTGGTGGAGGGTGCCATGTACACCTACTGCTCGCTCCCTCTCCTGTTCCACTCACAAATAGAGCGAGGAAAAATCAGCTGTCTATATGCCTCTGTGTGAGCCCTAATTTCTCGAATCTTATCTTCTTGGTTTCCTACCACAGTTCTGACATGTTCGTTCCATTTTCTATCGCTTTGCAACATTACGCCCAGACATGTTAGCGACTGTGCCAAGCAGGAAACTAGTAATACTGTAGCCGAACATTACAGGTTTGTTCTTTCTACGCATCCGAATTAACCTACATTTATCCATGTTAAGAGCTACGCAATCACGGTTTCATAATGTCAGTTTCCTACAAAGTATGTCAATTTTGTGTTCAACTCCAATGTACTCAAAAAAGCAATGGTGATGGAGAAGGATCAGCTAACGGCTACATGAAAGAAATGTTCAGATATCATTAACGGAACAGATACCAGACAATCTCTGCTCATCACCACAGGATTAAAAAAATATTACACTGATTAAAGAAAATATTACATTCATACTATGGAGAAATATTTCGCCTAGGCTGTTTACTAAATGTTATTCAAAAATTTCCCTGCGTTTAATGAACTGAACAATCCAATTGATCAAACTGCGGTTAGTATTGACGGCAGTTTTGCTGTTAAATGCAAGTTCTTTGGATTGTAATGTTGTGATAGTAGCTAACACCAACAATATTTTGTAGGAAAGAGCATGTGCAAGGTCTGCCACGCAGAGATTTCGGGACTGCAGCCGGCCGTCGTAAACTTCACCCGACGATATTTCTACTGCACACCCGCCAGTCGTCAGGTGAGCCCTCGAAGAATGACGAAGATGACTGGCTTGTGTGCAGTCGAAATATTGTCGAGTGAAGTTTACGACGGCCGGCTGCAGTCCCGAAATCTTTGCGGACATTCAATTCACCGGGAAAACTTCGAATTTCATTTGCAAAAAATCGCTGGTGATGAGCTAGATACTGTACAGTTACTACGTTAATGAGAGATAAATATATTTCATGCAATCATTAGTCGATGATCTCCCATGTACATTATTTTCACTCTCAGTCTTATTTGATACTAACAGGGATCATTAGTGAACATGATCGATTTATCCGACATCAGCCATATCTAAGATCAAATCTGGATGCGCTGCCAGTTGTGGGGCGGCGGATGAGTTTGTAAAAATAAATTTGATTGATAAACACTTGCATGTAGAATCAGTTTCTAGCTTTTTGAATGTTGTTAATGCTGTCTTTCGCCGTTCTCAACACTGGCTCTCTATTTACTTCTTGGCACCCAGAAAGTGATTTAATAAAACATGGAGCCAGTATCTAGAGATCCTAGTGCCCACTTCAATTGAGATACCATTATAGCTGCAGCTTATAGCTCTGAGGAATTAGGATATTGTCCGGGATTTCTAATCAAAAACGGTTTTCCAAAATAGTTGAGTATATTCTGAAATTCACTGATAAAAAACACAAGTATCCCTACAACCTAACCAACAGAGCAGTTCAGAGTCTAATGCGCTGATGCAACTATAAATGTCCGAATTAAATGTTAAAAAGAATGCTCGCCATAATTTGATGAAAATATTTCATCAAACGCCACGCTAAATATTTGGTAGAATGTCTGTCCTGCGACGGCACGTGAAAACACGACAATACGCAAACTGAAGCTAGATAATGAAAATCATTCCAGAATTAACACTTCACATAAAATGTTTTCATGGTTCCGCGTATCTCTAGTAACTTAATACGGCACCCGAGGCTGTTTGTAGCAGATACACTGATGCGACGCGACTACCGACACAGATGGCGTGTCATTCAGCGTCTGGAGAGAACTGGGGCCTTTCTTCCTCGCGTAGCGTCCTTACATATAAAGCCGCGGTGCGGACGGCGAAGGGAACGCCTGATCTTTTCGGCTTTCTCGACTAGCCGCTGGGCTAGTAACGCACCACTTCAAGTTACATAATAATTTATAGCTTCTTTTGCTGATGGCCGAAGAAGCTCTTAATTTAAACGTGCATTCAGCACGCAGGTAAGTATTGATAATAAAATTTTGACGTGGCTAAGTTAAATATTTTGGGCGAGAGAATTAATTAAATTACACTGCACGCAGTAGATGAGCTCTGAACTGGCCCTTTTGAGATCCGCTATCGCTATAATTTTATAGGTATTCAAAAGAAACTTTACACATCTTCATAGTCATAGCGGACCTCCAACCTATTTAAATCTAAACATCCTAGCCTTATTTATTAGCCTACTTAATCTATCTTGCTTCCTTCAGTTTTGAGATGAAAACCAGAAAATCATGAATTTCCACTAAAGTCTTAATTTGTGAAATCCAAAGTACTATTTTTATTAAATCATTATGAAAGATGAATCTAAATATAAATTTTGAAGTCTCTAGCTCTTTTCTGTTGCGCCAATGATTTTTCCAGAAAAACGTCCAAATTTCGAAAATGGCTGAAGTTATCGAACTGATATTTAACACACATTAATTTAGTATTATTTCTGACATGCTAGAAAAGTTTTAGTTCATTTGCTTGATTTTTAAGGTATTGCGCAACATTTATGACGTCAGAGCTAGTTACAGCAGACTGGCTGGCACACAATGGAAACTGATGTGAATTTACAACAGCGTGAGTAGGCTGCTTCCCTACACAGTCTGTCACCTGATGCGACAAAATTGATCCCTGTCTCAAGAAATACCGTTCTTGAAATTGTGATTATTGCTTCGGTAGTACCAAGGAATTTATCTTTCCTTTTTCATAAAGCAAGTGTAATACACTGTAAAGTACTTCTTAAGACTGAAAGGTAGAAATTCTTGCAATTGTGACGGCACCACGTAATTTGGATATGCGGTATCCCTGTCGACATTTGGTTTCACCATTCGTGGCTGTAAATACTGATAAATATTGCGCTGTACGCTATAATCCGTCCGAATATGATGTACGTTTGTTTGCAGTTCCATTTATTGACACATATTCGTTTATTTTTTGATGTTGCAGGATTATGAAATGCGTTTTTAATGCTCTGTCGTCATTAATCCCGTTGATGGAACATTTTATCTGCACCACTGAAACAAAACGGCATCCCATCGTGGAAAAGGTTGTGTTTTCGTAAATCGGCTGCCGCAAGAATAAAAAAAAGCGGCATGGTCCCTCGAGGAACCGACGCATTCAAACTTTATATTGCCAGATTTATTCCACGAGAGCTTTTAAAATGTCAGCCCTGAATTTCCGGGCAGATTTAAGAATCGATCTTGTTTTATCCATAATGAAATGGTTGCTGAAAGCTTACGTCAGTGAAAAGAGTGGTTTTGGTGTGACGGTCGTTCACTGCCAACAGTAAATATTGTTACGTAGAAGAAGGTGAAATTAGGTGAATGACAAACACTACCTTCACTTAACGAGGGTTTAGTCAGCACTTGCACACAAAATGCCATGGAGCGAAGTGCCTGCAACCAGAACCCATACGGTATATATACAGTTACAGAACATTCCTGTACAATGATTCTTGACGTTTGTGCATACTTCTACAATGTCATCGAACCGAGTATACAAATCAAAATTTTAGAGTGCACGTAAGTTTTGAACTCACCACCCTCCATGCAACAACCTCGTATCATAAACACTACACCACGGTCACTGTGCTACTCAGTTTCATCTGCGACTGTATTTTGAGACAACCAGACAGTTTCTTAATCATTTCTACGTCAGCATTATGTTCCTCCTAAGCCTCTAAGTTCTGCAATAGCAGTAACACGCGATTCAGTTTACCATACTTCCATCTGTCAGCTATCCGAGTCATAGGTTCAAATGGTTCAAATGGCTCTGAGCACTATGGGACTTAACATCTCAGGTCATCAGTCCCCTAGAACTTAGAACTACTTAAACCTAACTAATCTAAGGACATCACACACATCCATGCCCGAGGCAGGATTCGAACCTGCGACCGTAGCGGTCACGCTGTTCCAGACTGAAGCGCCTAGAACCGTTCGGCCACCAGCGGCCGGCCCGAGTCATAGGCTAATGCACTTGGTCACTTCAACAAACGTTGTTGCAACATGGACAATACAGTCATGCCATTTTCCTTGACTTCCGGAAGGCGTTCGATACAGTTCCGCACTGTCGCCTGATAACAAAGTAAGAGCCTACGGAATATCAGACCAGCTGTGTGGCAGGATTGAAGAGTTTTTAGCAAACAGAACACAGCATGTTGTCCTCAGTGTGAAACCTCCCCCTCACTGATCGTCCTTAATGTCAGTGGAAATTTTAAACCGCGTGTACCTAATGGAAATTTGGGAAAAGCAATCGTCACCGAAGTTAATCTGTCGGTAGAGGGAGGAAAGGATTACATCTGAATGAAAGGAAAAATGCAAATGAAACTGGTGGAAATTAATTTTTAAAAGTGGTAAAGTTAATAAAGAAAGTAAATGTGCGGCCATTACGTTAACAATTAACTAGCGGTAATTAGATATTTGAGATTAGGGGAAATTATGGTCGCCAGTCCTAAGGACAATTACTATAGTAACTGATAAAGAAAGATTATTGTTCAAATGGCTCTGAGCACTATGGGACTTGACATCTATGGTCAATCAGTCCCCTAGAACTTAGAACTACTTAAACCTCACTAACTTAAGGACATCACACAACACCCAGTCATCATGAGACAGAGAAAATCCCTGGCCCCGCCGGGAATCGAACTCGGGAACCCGGGCGTGGGAAGCGAGAACGCTACCGCACGACCACGAGCTGCGGACAGAAAGGTTATTACACATATAATTAGCACTAGAAGCGTGGCAACTGAAGGTTGACACGTGTAGAGTAAAAACTGAAAGTTTGTCAGAAGTAATAAATTTCGCAACACTCTGACTTAATTTAGCAAAAGAATTAGTAAAACCGGAAAATCGAAAGTTAATTTAGTGACTGAAGTTAATAGTGAGCTTTCTTTCTGAAGCACACCGAAATTCAGTAAAATACGGTTAGTCTTGGACTACCTCAACAATCATTTCAAAAGCTATTTGAATCTATGCAATTTAGAAATAAGAGATTTAACTTTGAACCTAAATTAAATGATTCTGAACAATTAACAATAGTAAAATTTAGTACATACCAAGCTGATCTGCAGTCACAGGTAAGCTAAAATACGGTAACAAAACTCGCACTCTTAATTTGTGCTTGTGTAATCTAAATTTTGTAGCCAGCTACGAATACCTTAACTGAACTTTGAAATCGAATGATGCTGGCGTTTGAGTTTCAACGACACTCGGGTTCATTCCGGATAAGGAAGGGACCTTGCTTGGTAATGCAATTGGGAACAAAGGTTCATGCTACGTTGCTGTAATTTAGTTATGAAAATGGAACAGTTTGAAAAGCTGTGGTCTGCCATACAGTTCTAAAACTTTACGTGCTTCCAGTCTTCCATGTTGGTTGATTGAAGGTTTGAAGCCGTCGATCGAGGAGGTGGCGACAGTCACTCATTGTCGGCCGTCGCTGTCGCAGAAGCTGGATCTTGGCGCGCCTTCTTCTCGACACGGTCACCAGGCGAAACGGGCTCTTGATGTGCGCCAGCTAATGCTTCCCGTCCGCGACACCGTGTCAGAAACTATAATAGCAAGTCGAGTGCAATTACATGCTGCCCAACCCCGAAAGCGCGGCAACTCGCGGGAGTGTCACACAACACACCTCCTCCACTGCACCACCCCAGCAAGACTCCCTCTCTGCCCGCGCTCCACGTGGCCGTGTTCACCCCACCAAAGTTCCTGAACACTTTGGTTCTCTACACGACCTATCGATGTATTCGTTCGATGGCATAGTTTTCCCTAGGGCAGACCCAGCGTATAAATACAAATAATATTCACAAAACAAACCAACATAAATGCATAAATATATATATACTAACAGTAAAACAATTACAATATATAAACTGAAACTTCCTGGCAGATTAAAACTGTGTGCCCGACCGAGACTCGAACTCGGGACCTTTGCCTTTCGCGGGCAAGTGCTCTACCAACTGAGCTACCGAAGCACGACTCACCAGGCGAAACGGGCTCTTGATGTGCGCCAGCTAATGCTTCCCGTCCGCGACACCGTGTCAGAAACTATAATAGCAAGTCGAGTGCAATTACATGCTGCCCAACCCCGAAAAATAGAAAATGGTTTAGCTATCCAAAAAATCAAAATTCTTAACGGTATCAAGAAATGTACTACTTCTGCCAGTACCTCGTCTCCTACCTTCCAAACTTTACAGAAGCTCGCAGGAGAGCTTCTGTAAAGTTTGGAAGGTAGGAGACGAGGTACTGGCAGAAGTAAGGCTGTGAGTACCGGGCGTGAGTCGTGCTTCGGTAGCACAGTTGGTAGAGCACTTGCCCGCGAAAGGCAAAGGTCCCGAGTTCGAGTCTCGGTCGGGCACACAGTTTTAATCTGCCAGGAAGTTTCATATCAGCGCACACTCCGCTGCAGAGTGAAAATCTCATTCTGGAAACATCCCCCAGGCTGTGGCTAAGCCATGTCTCCACAATATCCTTTCTTTCAGGAGTGCTAGTTCTGCAGGTTTGCAGGAGAGCTACTGTGAAGTTTGGAAGGTAGGAGACGAGGTACTGGCAGAAGTAAGGCTGTGAGTACCGGGCGTGAGTCGTGCTTCGGTAGCTCAGTTGGTAGAGCACTTGCCCGCGAAAGGCAAAGGTCCCGAGTTCGAGTCTCGGTCGGGCACACAGTTTTAATCTGGCAGGAAGTTTCATATCAGCGCACACTCCGCTGCAGAGTGAAAATCTCATTCTGGAAACAATATATAAAGACACAGAAATGTTTTATCTTCAGGTAACAAAATAAGGAAAAAAATGTGCAGTGCAATAGATGGAAGTAGGAGGATATGGATATCCGGCGTTACACGTGCCCCATATTGTCTGAGGATGTTCGTGTAACCAGAACAGACTCAGAAAATGTCCCAAAAAGGAATAAAAAACCAGCGGAAATGCATATGCTCAAAACGTCAAGAAATTTAGCATTATGCTAATTAACCATAAACCAATTTTTAGACCATAATAATTGAGTGGAGACAATCCTAATCTTATTCCACTCTGTCATCTTAGACAAAAGAAAACAGGTTGACAATGTATTAAAATTCATAGAAAACATAGAAAATGGTTTAGCTATCCAAAAAATCAAAATTCTTAACGGTATCAAGAAATGTACTACTATTTACAAAATTAATCGGAGTACATGGTCATAAAAACAGGTAGATCAAAATACGCAAATAAATAATTACATAGAATACACATTTTATATAACCTTTTCATAATTAATATTCTCGTCATGAGAGTGCACTTAACGCTAAACAAGAAAATAATATACAGCAGATCGACAAAAACATAAATATTGACAACAGAATTCTTTCACATCAGCTGTCCGGGAAGAAAAACAGCTCCGCCTTCCGTACCCGCAAGTACAAAGAATGCCGACAGCGGCACAAGAGCCGACAGCGGCTCCGCCTCGCCAGTATTGTTGCGCCCGCCTGTGCGGCACGCTTGATCTCTCTCGCCAGTGTAACGGCATTTCCAGAACGTCCGTTTCACTGAATTCTTTCGGAAAAACTCACTCCCAAGTAATCTCAAGGAGTCCATTAACACTATCACGGTGGATAACTCAACACTGTCCATCATCACACGCATGAACTAGCCTGAAGCTTAAAACAGCGTCTAAGTACAACGGCAATGATTAGTAAATCACATAGTCATGAAATCTTACAGCTAGTTACAAAATCATATTTACATTCCTTAATCTACTGTGACTCAGCTGAAAACTTAAACTAGCAGCTTGGATTTTTCAATTGATAAATAATCACTCTCTCTTAAATCATTTAGTAAAAATTAATTACTTATTAATTACAGCTTCTTTAATGTCCTCTTGGTCAGGCAAAAGCATGGGAATCTAGCAAATCGTTTAAATCTTACACTCTATATTTACATACTGTACAAATTACCCATTCTGTGGTATTAATCAATCCTAGGTTGGTACAAATTCAGGTCTACAATGTTCCGTATACCTAATAGTTTTCCAGAGCTTGGATACTCTAAGCAGTAAGCATTTGTGTGAGGTATACCAATGACTTTATATGGTCCATTATAAACAAATTTAAATTTAGAGATTTCATTGTCTATCTCGCTCGATTTCTCATGAGCTTTAACAAGTACTAAGTCTCCGATTGCAAACTTAACAAAACGCGCTTTTAAGTAGTTCTAAGTTTTAGGGGACTGATGACCTAAGATGTTAAGTCCCATAGTGCTCAGAGCCATTTGAACCATTTTTTTTCTGCCGGTTAGGGCCAGAACTTTCCGTCACTACTTCAACATACAACTCCTGCGGGACGAAACACGACGAATCTAGCTCGTGCTCCCCATTAACATCAACTATTTCTGGTAAAGTCCGCCGGTTATGGCCAGAACTTTCTACCACTTCACAAACACTACCTTCCTGCGGGGCGTGACGCGGAAAATCCTGCCCGCGCTCCCCATAAACACTTCTCCCGTACAGGCCCCTATAATCTCTTAGTTCGTCGTATAAGCGACCGAACTGCCTTAACCAGACCTCATCCCTCTCTGCATCCCCTCGCTCGATGACGGACGTGTTATCCGACATCTGATCTTCTCTCAACACTTGTTGTTACCACGGACTCTACCACTGTCGAGATTATTGCACCAATTGTCCTAGTCCTCAACTCTTTCCAAGAAATCATTGATTGTCTTGTAATTGCTTCCTACGTAGCGTTTTGTATCAACTGGAAGCTTCTTGTAGAGTTCCCAGACTATTTCGGATTCGGTGCGGCGATCACGCAAATATTCCAACTTGCGGATCCAGCCCTCACAAAACTCCTTCATCGAGCCGCGCGAATTCGCATCGAAAGGCCTCGATACGACAAATTCGCGCCAGACATTTTGCTGTTTTTGCTCTGACCAGTATTCAGCCAGAAACAAATTTTGAAACTCGTCAAAGGTCAGGTTCGTAATGTTGAGGTTTAAGCCCCAACGCTTGGCATCACCAGCCAACACATCAATAACCACATTAATTTTTCTCTCATTAGTCCATGATCTGGGTAAAACTCTTTCACAATTTTTAATGAAATACGTCGGGTGTATACCGCCTTTTCTCAAGGGGTCGAACCGCTCCTCTTTCGTCAACAATTCCGAACTATGCGCTCAGATTGGCACACAGCTCTGTTTTTCGTCAAGTTTCTTTTCAAATTCCGACACTCTCGTAATTACTTGGCAAATGGTTGTCGCAAGCGTTTCTACTTCCCTTTTTCTCTCTTCGCAGGTATTAGCCTGCTTCGTCACTTTAGTATCTACTTCGGATACTAAAGCCTTTAAAGTTTCCAATTTCTTTTGATTCTCTTTTTTCACTAATTGAATTTGTTCCGTCACCTTATTCTCGATGATCGGAGCAACTGCTTCTCCTACACTTCTCTCGATTCAGCTAATTTCGGAATAAAAACGAGTATTTATGCTCGCAATTTCCGCCTGAACGCCTATCATTTCCTGTCTAAGATTACCGATTTCGGTATTAATCACAACAATATCTTCTAAGATTTTATCAACTTTTGTGTTAACAACTCCAACATCGTTGTTAACAACATTAATAGCTTTGTTCTGATTGTCTAGCTACCGTTCAAATTTTTCACACTGAGCTTTTTGCTTGGCAGCCTGAGCTTCTTGCTTGGCAGCCTGAGCTTTAATTTCTGCCGATTGACTTGATTTCGTTAATCAAAACATTCAATAAATCAGTTAAATTCACGGAAACTACCGGTTTTACTTCCGTAGCGGCTTCCTCTTTAATTGTCCCCCCGTATTTGTCATCAAGGGATTCAGATTTGATTTTCACTTCCGATTCCGAAACATTCTCTGAAGTTTGGAATTCCATTTCTGCTCTTTGTTGCGTTTCGGAGGTCGCGTCTTTCATGCTAGCCGCCTGCCCCTGAACAATGGGTACTGCGGTGCGAGTTTCCCACTGTTCGGCCGATTGTTCTGTATCCAAGTCTACCAAATTTTGGTAAATGTTGCCTTCACTCATTTTAATAATTTTCAATATAAATGCCAAATCTCAAATCTAATTAGGATTCCTCACACTAATATTCTCGCTGACGTATCGACCATTTCGTAACCAGTACTTTGCTACGAGATTTGCACAATGCAAAATTCGTGTCCAGAACAACCTCAAATCCGAAGATTGTCCTGTCACCAGGTTGCCACGTGTAACCTCCCCCTCACTTATCGACCTTAATGTCAGTGAAAATTTTAAACCGCGTGTACTCAATGGAAATTTGGGAAAAGCATTCGTCACCGAAGTTAATCTGTCGGTAGAGGGAGGAAAGGTTACATCTAAATGAAAGGAAAAATGCAAATGAAGCTGGTGGAAATTAATTTTTAAAAGGGGTAAAGTTAATAAAGAAAGTAAATGTGCGGCCGTTACGTTAACAATTAACTAGCGGTAATTAGATATTTGATATTTGGGGGTAATTACGGTCGCCAGTCCTAAGGACAATTACTATAGTAACTGAAAAAGAAAGATTATTACACATATAATTAGCACTAGAAGCGTGGCAACTGAAGGTTGACACGTGTAGTGTGAAAACTGAAAGTTTGTCAGAAGTAATAAATTTCGCTACACTCTGACTTAATTTAGCAAAAGAATTAATAAAACCGGAAACTCGAATGTTAATTTAGTTACCGAAGTTAATATTGAGCTTTCTTTCTGAAGCACATCGAAATTCAGTAAAATACGGTTAGTCTTGGACTACCTCAACAATCATTTCAAAAGCTATTTGAATCTACGCAATTTAGAAATAAGAGATTTAACTTTGAACTTCAATGATTCTGAACAATTAACAATAGTAAAATTTAGTACATACCAAGCTGGGCTGCAGTCACAGGTAAGCTAAAATTCGGTAACAAAACTCGCACTCTTAATTTGAGCTTGTGTAACCTAAATATGGTAGCCAGCTATGAATACCTTAACTGAACTTTGAAATTAAAGCAGTGAAATCGAATGATGCTGGCATTTGAATTTCAACGACACTCGGGTTTATTCCGGAAAATTAAGGGACCCTGCTTGGTAATGCAATTGGGACAATGAGCGACAAAGGTTCATGCTACGTTGTTGTAATTTAGTTATGAAAATGGAACAGTTTGAAAAGCTGAGGTCTGCCATACAGTTCTAAAACTTTACGTGCTTCCAGTCTTCCATGTTGGTTGATTGAAGGTTTGAAGCCGTCGATCGAGGAGGTGGCGACAGTCACTCATTGTCGGCCGTCGCTGTTGCAGAAGCTGGATGTTGGCGTGCCTTCTTCTCGACACGGTCACCACGCGAAACGGGCTTTTGATGTGCGCCAGCTAATGCTTCCCGTTCGCGACACCGTGTCAGAAACTATAATAGCAAGTCGAGCGCAATTACATGCTGCCCAACCCCGAAAGCACGGCAACTCGAGGGAGCGTCACACAGCACACCTGCACCACTGCACCACCCCAGCCAGACTCCTTCTCTGCCCGCGCTCCACGCGACCGAGTTCAGTCTACCAAAGATCCTAAACACTTTGGTTCTCTACACGACCTATCGATGTATTCGTTCGATGGCATAGTTTTCCCTAGGCCAGACCCAGCGTATAAATGCAAATAATATTCACGAAACAAACCAACACACACACATATATATATATATATATATATATATATATATATATATATATATATATACAAACAGTAAAACAATTACAATATATAAAGACACCGAAATGTTATATCTTGAGGTAACAACTTAAGGGAAAATATTTGCAGTGCAATAGATGGAAATAGGAGGATATGCTTTTCCGGCGTTACAAGTGGTGAGACGTCTACAGCCTTTAAGTAACGGTTGGTTGGTTTGGGAGACTAAAGGGACCAGACTGCGACGGTCATCGGTCCCTCGTTAAAGTAACCTCTGGAGTGCCACAGGGGAGTGTTATGGGACCATTGCTTTTCACAATATATGTAAATGACCTAGTAGATAGTGTCGGAAGTTCCGTGCGGCTTTTCGCGAATGATGCTGTAGTATACAGAGAAGTTGCAGCATTAGAAAATTGCAGCCAAATGCAGGAAGATCTGCAGCGGATAGGCACTTGGTGCAGGGAGTGGCAACTGACCTTTAAGATAGACAAATGTAATGTATTGCGAACACATAGAAAGAAGGATCCTTTATCGTATGCTTATATGATAGCGGAACAAACACTGGTAGCAGTACTGCTGTAAAATATCTGAGAGTATGCGTGCGGGACGATTTGAAGTGGAATGGTCATATAAAATTAACTGTTGGTACGGCGGGTGCCAGGTTGAGATTCATTGGGAGAGTTCTTAGAAAATGTAGTCCATCAACAAAGGAGGTGGCTTACAAAACACTCGTTCGACCTATGCTTGAGTATTGCGCATCAGTGTGGGATCCGTACCAGGTCGGGTTGACAGAGGAAATAGAGAAGATCCAAAGAAGAGCGGATCGTTTCGTCACAGGGTTATTTGATAAGCGTGATAGCGTTACTGAGATGTTTAGCAAACTCAAGTGGCAGACTCTGCAAGAGAGGCGCTCTGCATCGCGGTGTAGCTTGATGTCCAGGTTTCCAGATGGTGCGTTTCTGGATGAGGTACCGAAAATATTGCTTTCCCCTACTTATACCTCCCGAGGAGATCACGAATGTAAAATTAGAGAGATTCGAGCGCGCACGGAGGCATTCCGGCAGTCGTTCTTCCTGCGAACCATACGCGACAGGAACAGGAAAGGGAGGTAATGACAGTGGCACGTAAAGTGCCCTCCGCCACACACCGTTGGGTGGCTTGCGGATTATAAATGTAGATGTGGATGTAGATAATCATTATTTACCATGTACAGCTGTGCGCAGGGTACAGTGTCAGTAGATCGCATTCATTACATCTCTTTCCAGGATGGCAATCTTGAACTTTCGCCCTGCTGTCCACGACTAACAGACTACTTAAAACGCCTCATTTTTCATCTCCCATCGTTTACATACGTTCTTGGTAATTTGTGCTTGTTGCATTTCAAGGCTTAGTAAAAAGCTAAAACACTAGCAACTTTAATAGGTAAGGCTTCCGTCATCATCCTCACAACTGTGCAAACAAAATCGATCCAGATAAGCGGAGAGAAATATAAGGCACGGTATTTTTCTAAGGGAACAAAAAATTTTTCAATTGCCTTCAAACGAACGTGAAGTTGTGTACCAAATTAAGTACTGAAAATCTCAAAATTTATGAGTTATGTCAATACCGAGAAGGGAGTGTCACTAATGTAGTAGCATTTTTAGATCACCTTTTGAAACTGAACATAACTGCATATATGCAACTATAATATATAGTGAAGCAAAAGGAGTCCACATACAAGTGACAGTCCACTTCCTAGAGAGTCCACCAAGGTGCCGTTGGCTCACAGAACATGTTTCATTTTCAACTAATCGAAACACTGCTATTACATCACTTCAGGAGGCTGTTGAGCTGTTTACCGCGACCATAATAACTGCTTATCCTTCTCGTGATGGAACTGATAGCACTACATCTCATGTCAAGCGATAAACATTTTGCGATAAAGATATACGTAGGTCTCACATATTGGCAGCAAGCGAGGTGGAACAATGGTTAGCATACTGGACTTGCTTTCGGGAGGACGACGGTTCAAACCCACGTTCATCCTTCCAGTTTAGTTTCCCGTGATTTCCCTAAGTCCTTCCAATCAACGTCAGGATAGTTCCTTTGAAAGAACGGCCCATTTCCATTGCCATCCTTGACACAATCCAAACTTGTGCTCCGCCTATAATGACTTCGATGTCGACGGGACATTAAACCCAATCTTCCTTTCTTTCTTCATATACCAATGACGCTTGCTGCAGACTCCATTCATTGATCACATGCGATGCTTACTTAAATTTATGCATATGACTGGGCCTAACAGTTCAATCGTCAGTACCAACTTTTTATAATATAAATCACACTTTTCTATGTAGTCCACTCTCATCCTTGTTGGCTCCTCACATGATATTCGAGAGTTATGAAGTTCATTTCCTGTCCTTAATTCCTGTACATCTCTACGAAGATAGCATGCTTCTCCTTCGACTTTCACCGAAATTTATTACTTCACGTTCATACATTACTCCATTTAAAATGTTACACGAATCATTACGTTCGACGGCAACAGGAAATTATCCTTTGACCTAATGTGATCTAAGTAGTACGTTCTCCATCAGCATGAGCCTACATGCACGTGGAATACATGTTATTATTTAGGTATAGATCTGTCCAGGCAAGTATTAGACTAACGATGTAAAATCAGGTTACTAACAGCAATCTATACAAATATAAGAGATGATTTGTAATAAAGCAGCAGATTAAAATCAAATTTTACTGATTTGTTGTGATGATTCACAGAGGAAGTAAAAACTTGTCTTGGAGCCACCCTCCAAAACTGCATAGCTGAAGTGAAATAATATCTGGTTGGCAATGTCCGAGAAAAGCGTTAACGGTAGAAAAATTGCTCCCCCATCAACAGTCTCTTGCACAAACACAACCGATGATAATGTTAACCAATACTAACACCATAAGTATTGATTCTTTTAACGGGAGGCGCTTATTTTCTGGAGACGTATGTTAAAGGAATAGGGCAAATGTCTGTGACAACTCTTTTCGCAGTTGCGGCATCTAAAAGCCAGTTGATTATAGGATCCAACGGACGTACATCCTTGGCAACGGAATACAAATTAAGACACCACTGACTATAAAAATGTACGAAAATGTGAAGCGTATAAAGTGACCATGTACCCACAGGATGCAGATCTACAGAATGGAAGTGACATCACGCGAGAGAGCACACAAATAGACAGCTGGCGAACTGGAATGCGGTTTTCAAACTCCACCCTGATATAATCAGTACATTTTTATGGGTTTGTGACTGCATTGTCAATATACGAGGTATATAAAACTACGAACGTTTCCGTCCCTGTTGCAAGCTACTTTCTTCTGAAGGAAACCAGAAAAATTTCATTGAATGTGACAATGGCCGCGGAAGCCTACGTTTATATCCACGCTGATATGTTTTTATATGTTGTTGTTGTTGTGGTCTTCAGTCCTGAGACTGGTTTGATGCAGCTCTCCACGCTACCCTATCCTGTGCAAGCTTCTTCATCTCCCAGTACCTACTGCAGCCTACATCCTTCTGAATCTGCTTTGTGTATTCATCTATTCATCTCTTGGTCTCCCTCTTCGATTTTTACCCTCCACGGTGCCCTCCAATAGTAAATTGGTGAACCCTCGATGTCTCAGAACATGGCCTACCAACCGATCCTTTCTTTTAGTCAAGTTGTGCCACAAGCTCCTCTTCTCCCCAATTCTGTTCAATACCTCCTCATTAGTTATGTGATCTACCCATCTAATCTTCAGCATTCTTCTGTAGAACCACATTTCGAAAGCTTCTATTCTCTTCTTGTCTAAACTATTTATCGTCCACGTTTCACTTCCATACGTGGCTTCACTCCATACAAATACTTTCAGAAACGACTTCCTGACATTTATATCTGTACTCGATGCTAACAAATTTTTCTTCTTCAGAAACGTTTTCCTTGCCATTGCCAGTCTACATTTTATATCCTCTCTACTTCGACCATCATCAGTTATTTTGCTCCCCAAATAGCAAAACTCCTTTACTACTTTAAGTGTCTCATTTCCTAATCTAATTCCTCAGCTTATATACTAGACGTATAAATATTTAACACATTGCCGTAAGGCAATAGCTCGTTAACTCACAATTCGGTGGCGAATGTGGATTCGGTGACGGAAGAAATTGTCATCCACCGGTATTTTGGCGGCACGGAATGGAGAAAAGATGGGGTCGTGTTCCTGTTCATCTGATGTGTGACGATGTCCTGGACTAAATACGGAATTTTTTTGGAGTATCATGAGGTGAGGACTATTGCTATCTGACAGGTGGAGCTATGCGCTGGCAGCGGATTTGACTTTACTCTTCTCCCTCTCTCTTTATCTTCGTTGCCAACAACAAAGACGCACCGCTGAAACTCCAAACTCACTAATCAGTCATCCAAATTCAATAAATTCTTGTAAGACCCAGCAGTCAAACGAGCAAAGTAAAAGTTCTGAAGTGGATAAGAAAGACTGCCGAAATAGACGCCGATGGTCTCTCAGCCAAAAGCTACGCATAACTTTTCTGTATCTCATGGTAACGCTCTACATTCTCATCTAACTGAACGCATAAGGCATCATGATGGACATGATTTCTGACCGCATGTGTAGAAATAGAACGTACTTCTCGGATGGTCTAGACTGTAAACCCATCGAAGAAGTTGTGGATCGTGTACTCAGAGACGGCGTCAGCGTAAACAGCTGTAATTCACTCTCAGCCAAGCGCTCTTTCAAAATTAGATGCATCAGAGTATTTCAGTTGTTGTAATTAGGAGAGCTAAATTCAGTTACTAAAACGTAAACCTATTATCTGCTCCAGTGTGACAGCCTGTCACTAAACCGTTCAGTTAGTGAAGAAAAACTCTGTAACATTGAAACCTATCGGCCCTTCTATGTCTGGTTCTACAGTCGGAGCAAAATTTCACCTGGGAAAGAAATGCAATGCAAATCGGGTATTGTATTGTTTAATAAATAATCCTGGTACTCACCTCATGTGATTTAAGAAAACCATGGATAATCACAGTCAAGGTCACCTAACTTGGGTTAAAACCGTCTTCCTTCCTGACGCAAACTTAGAGATTGTCTTCAGTAATGAATATTAACGAAGTTTCCAGAATGAGATTTTCACTCTGCAACGGAGTGTACGCTGTTATGAAACTTCCTGCAGATTAAAACTGTGCGCCGAACCGAGACTCGAACACCGGACCTTTGTCTTTCGCGGGCAAGTGCTCTACCAATAGAGGTACCCAAGCACGACTCACGACCCCTCCTCAGTTTCAATTCTGCCAGTACCTCATCTACTATCTTCTAAACTTCACAGAAGCTCTTCACCGAACCTTGCAGAACTAGCACTTCTGGAAAAAAGGATAATGCGGAGACATGGCTTAGCCACAGCGTAGGGGATGTTATCAGAAGAGATTTTGACTCTGCAGTGGAGTATGCGCTGATGTGAAACTTCATGGCAGATTAAAACTGTGTGCCGGACCGAGACTCTAACTGTTTCCCGAGTTCGAGTCTCGCTCCGGCACATATTGTTAATCTGCCA
The DNA here is from genome assembly GCF_023864345.2 of Schistocerca serialis cubense. Lineage (NCBI taxonomy): Eukaryota > Metazoa > Arthropoda > Insecta > Orthoptera > Acrididae > Schistocerca > Schistocerca serialis. Next base: position 435,660,497 of record NC_064642.1, on the reverse strand, counting down.
GGAAGTTTCATTTAGGAAGTTATTGTAAATTAGGTTAGTATCGTTACACTGGTATAATCTCATTTTTCAGATATCAACACATCTTCCTTTATTATTTTGTGGCAAATATATATTAATTACGCATTAGGTTTGTCTAAAATACCTGTAATCTCATGAAATTTGGCAATTTTAAGTAGATTGGTTACACATTACATATACACTCCTGGAAATGGAAAAAAGAACACATTGACACCGGTGTGTCAGACCCACCATACTTGCTCCGGACACTGCGAGAGGGCTGTACAAGTAATGATCACACGCACGGCACAACGGACACACCAGGAACCGCGGTGTTGGCCGTCGAATGGCGCTAGCTGCGCAGCATTTGTGCACCGCCGCCGTCAGTGTCAGCCAGTTTGCCGTGGCATACGGAGCTCCATCGCAGTCTTTAACACTGGTAGCATGCCGCGACAGCGTGGACGAGAACCGTATGTGCAGTTGACGGACTTTGAGCGAGGGCGTATAGTGGGCATGCGGGAGGCCGGGTGGACGTACCGCCGAATTGCTCAACACGTGGGGCGTGAGGTCTCCACAGTACATCGATGTTGTCGCCAGTGGTCGGCGGAAGGAGCACGTGCCCGTCGACCTGGGACCGGACCGCAGCGACGCACGGATGCACGCCAAGACCGTAGGATCCTACGCAGTGCCGTAGGGGACCGCACCGCCACTTCCCAGCAAATTAGGGACACTGTTGCTCCTGGGGTATCGGCGAGGACCATTCGCAACCGTCTCCATGAAGCTGGGCTACGGTCCCGCACACCGTTAGGCCGTCTTCCGCTCACGCCCCAACATCGTGCAGCCCGCCTCCAGTGGTGTCGCGACAGGCGTGAATCGAGGGACGAATGGAGACGTGTCGTCTTCAGCGATGAGAGTCGCTTCTGCCTTGGTGCCAATGATGGTCGTATGCGTGTTTGGCGCCGTGCAGGTGAGCGCCACAATCAGGACTGCATACGACCGAGGCACACAGGGCCAACACCCGGCATCATGGTGTGGGGAGTGATCTCCTACACTGGCCGTACACCACTGGTGATCGTCGAGGGGACACTGAATAGTGCACGGTACATCCAAACCGTCATCGAACCCATCGTTCTACCATTCCTAGACCGGCAAGGGAACTTGCTGTTCCAACAGGACAATGCACGTCCGCATGAATCCCGTGCCACCCAACGTGCTCTAGAAGGTGTAAGTCAACTACCCTGGCCAGCAAGATCTCCGGATCTGTCCCCCATTGAGCATGTTTGGGACTGGATGAAGCGTCGTCTCACGCGGTCTGCACGTCCAGCACGAACGCTGGTCCAACTGAGGTGCCAGGTGGAAATGGCATGGCAAGCCGTTCCACAGGACTACATCCAGCATCTCTACGATCGTCTCCATGGGAGAATAGCAGCCTGCATTGCTGCGAAAGGTGGATATACACTGTACTAGTGCCGACATTGTGCATGCTCTGTTGCCTGTGTCTATGTGCCTGTGGTTCTGTCAGTGTGATCATGTGATGTATCTGACCCCAGGAATGTGTCAATAAAGTTTCCCCTTCCTGGGACAATGAATTCACGGTGTTCTTATTTCAATTTCCAGGAGTGTAGCTGTCTTTGTTATAGTTTCTCCTTCAAAAGTGGAAGTACCTGTTTAGTAAGGTTATACTGACTTATTTTTATTCTTTATACCCAAAGAAGCTTTCCGGCAAAAAGCCGTTGATAGAACCAGAGCCATAACAAAGCAATGTCGTTGATTCACATTGTTGATACTTTCTATAGTTGCCGAAACTGTGTTATTGGAGTGAATGATGGTGCAGTTTCTATAATGATTTTACCAATATGTGTTTTATGTGGTTTTATGTGAGAAATAGTGCAACGTGAAAATTTGCGTGAAAATGGAGAAAACATTTACGGAAACGTTTAAAGTTATGAAGAAAGCTTACACACGTGATGCTCTATAAGAAATGCAGTATTTTGAATCGTTCTTCTGTTGAAGGAGAGGACAGTCATCAGTGATGTGCGACCCTTGACCGGGAAGGCTTTCAACCCTAGCTATGGATCCTCACACCCAAAATTTGTTTCTGTTAAGAGATTGTTTCTATAATGTATCGAGTATAGAATTTTTCCTCGTTTAGCGACCGAAGAGCAAAGCAAATATCGAGTAAGCATTTACAAGGAGTACCTTGAACAAGCTAACAGTGACAAATATTCACGCAGAGCGGGAAACGATAGCTGGATTTACTACTCTAAGGCAACATGAGAAATGTGCCTCCAATTGCCAATATTATGAGACTCCAGCTGTTTGGTTTACAGGTTACGTGTTCATATTTGTGCCAAACCGGGATTCAAACGCGGGGGATTTCTGCTTTACGCGAGTGGTCGTCTTAACCACTTTGTCTGTCCGAACACGTTTACATGACAAGAACCAAACCTCCATAAGTTGCCGTGCGTCCCAGTCTACACTTATACAATCACTGTCATTCTCTCGCATAATGAGACTTACTTATTATTGTCACGGCCTTTGTCCAGGCATGTAAGCACTGTTTGTTGTGATTATGTGTAACGATCTACAGTGCAGTGTCATTCACGCATGCATGTATGTCTGAAGGAGCAGACACCGCTACAATCACCAGCTGTGTGAAATACAAGAAATGTATTCCTGTTCGGGGATCACAGTGATTGTGGGAGGCTAATCGTATTCGCTACTCCGAATATATTTGTTGTATTTCATACAGCTGTAGATCGCAGCAGTGTGTTCCTTCAGACATGCTGGGCGTCTGAAGGACGTGACAGTCAATCCAAGACAGACACTGCAAATAGCATACTGAGACAACAGTCTAGTCATAAGATAAAGATGTCGAAAGTTGTGAGGATTCAAAAGAGAGTATAACGATTTCGATCCAGCGAAACAGGAATGTTCGCTTTCATTTCCTTGACGATGTAATCATCTTTTTCCTGTTCTCAAGGTAAAACTATGAGGCGCCGTTATATACAAGCGTTATGTAAAGATTGTGCCAGAACATTTGACAAAAAACGATCGAAGATGCGGCACTTTAATAATAGTTACGTCATCGTGCCGAAGGGCTTGCCTTTTCAGGTTTGCCAGTTCAAGAGTTATGTGCCAAACATGGAACGAGTATCGTTCTAAAGCAACGTTATATCCCAGACCATGTTCCATGTGACTTTTTTTGTTTTGTTTCCAAAATTAAAACACGATCTGGGAGGACGCCATGTCGGTACCATTCATGAGAATGCGGACATTTCGGCATAGATGTTCATGGATATTCCAGGAAAAGTTTGCATGTCTGTCTGACGACATGTAAACGCTGCTGGGATTGTGTCTTAATGACTTTGAAAGAGACAAAGTCTAGGTGTGTGAAAGTTGAATAGAAACATCATTCCGAAATCTGGTAACTTCCTTTGCAGAAAGCAATGAATATATATCTTATCTGGGAACTCCATTTTGCATTCCACGTGAGGATAAGAACAGGTATGTTATAAACTACTCATCGTGTGCGCCTGGGTTGTCGATTCCGATGAAAAAAAGTGATGCACTGTCATGCTGTGAAAACGTAAGTAATCCATGAAGTTTCGGGATTGCTGCCGGATGACGTCGAATTCTTGACACGATATTTCGGCTCACGACCATGTAGCCATCTTCAGCTGAGTGTTTAGCACTGGAGATTCCTAGTTTACATCGCTAAATTTATACTAAAAATTGGCGCGGAGGTGCATACGCAAAAGGGAGCTGTTACATGAGCAACCTCTATCGAATTTCGGGTCCTCTTCGAATATTGAAACGGCTGCCTCTGTGCATACGTAACCGCGTCAGTGTTTGGGTATAAAATTGGCGACTTGAACTAGCAACCGCAAGAGAAAAATACTCCCCTGAAAATGACTGAATGGTGTCAGCCGAAACGTTGTGGCAAGAAGCCAATGTCGCTTGGCTGCAATCCCGGATGTTAATGGAACTCTGCCGCGCGGGTTAACTGTGCGGTCTGGGCGTCTTGTCACGGTCCACGCTGCTCCTCCAATCGGAAATTCGAGTCCTCCGTCGGACGTGAGTGTGTGTGTCGTCCTTAGGATAAGTTAGTTTAAGTTAGATTAATTAGTGTGTAAGCTTAGGACCCGATCTCCTCACTAGTTTGGTCCCATAAGACCTTACCACAAATTTCCTTAGTGGAATTATATTTATATCGGCAAAATGTCAAGAATCACAACGCAAGTAATGCGTTTACTGTTGATCCTTTACTCTCTTGATAGTATTTCTTTTGTTAAGGAACTACTTTCTTATGTAACTGCTGATCGGTTGTGTGACCGCTGTTACGTTCGTTGTTACAGATTTCGTCTCGGAAATAGGTCTTTCAGTTAGTGATGTGATTTTATGAAAGTGTCTGCGTGTACGTGAGTGCGTTTTGCATATTTTGCATACCCGTACACATCCGTGTGTGTGTGTGTGTGTGTGTGTGTGTGTGTGTGTGTGTGTGTGTGTGTGTGTGCAAGCACGGGTGTACACGCACTTGAAACGCCCTGCAAATGTGTGCTTACCTGACAGCTGCGGTGATGACTATGGCCGAAAGTAATTACTGGACAACAAAAGGATCTAATTGAATTTCGATTGCGCCTATAATGGAAGCTGTTAATAGCACGCAGAGTGAAATGAATAAACTATTACATTTGACCAATTTCCGTGTAGCTTCGGCACTACGACCACTTAATTGACATGTGGTAATTCTTTCGGTTGCAATATTAAAATCGAATCCGTGATAAAAGCTACATTTCTTCTTATCATAAATTCTGTTTGTTGCGCCATTCGTTGTTATCGCGGAGTCTTTGGTGCTTTATTAATATTCTCAAGCAAATGTCGGCACGATATCGAAGTTCATTTTCGTTATGACGTAGAGACCCATCAGCTCATTCCATCACACCAAAGCATCGGATAATGCAGCGGGTATCAGACAAAAGTGAGCGTCTGTATAGAATTTGAATAATAATAATCAGTCACAAACCTACGTAGTGGATAGAACAGGGCTATATTAAAAACTTCCATTGATTTTAATAGTCTGAGCCAAGAATCGGACGCGATAAATATTATAGGTGTTACTATGACGCTCGTTATATTGTAGATTCTAACACAGTATGTATTATCATTAACTTCAGAAAGGTCAATTAAAATTATTGCCGCGACCTTATTTTTGCTGCACTTTTGACTTTCTCTTAATTACTGATTCTATCTTCCTCTTTGCTCTGTCTTCGGTTTTATACAATGATCAGAAGTATCGAGGCCATTATTAGCGGACAGTAACACGGGATGTCCGCCTTTCTCTTCTATGACGAATTCCTGTTGGGGCACTTTCAGTGAGGTGTCTCAATGTGTATGGAGGAATGGCTGCGCATTCATCCTCAAGAGCTGCAACCAGACAAGGTAGCAATGTTGATATACGGTGTGAAATGGACGTATCACTCACGACGCATTCCAAAGTAGTTCCACTGGGTTCAGGTCCAGTACATTTTAGGAATGCTATTCTCCAAAAACCATTACTTCACAGATGTGGCTTTATTACAGATTGCATTATCATCCTGATTCAGTCATCTTCTCTGAACTGTTGCTTCACTGTAGCAGTGCACAATGCTATAAAATGTGCTCACATCCTTTAGCATTTAGCGAATCCTTAAGCGCAATAAGGAGACCGTACCATAACCAAGAAAGGCACACCCATACCTTAACACCACCTCATCTGTACTTCACTGGAAGCACTAAACTTGGTGGCAGGTAACGTTCAGTACACATTCTCCAAAATCAAATTCTTCCATCGGATTGCCACAGGGGGTAGCGTGCTTCATCACTCCAAACCACCAGATTCCTTTCATCCACAATCCAGTATCGTCTCTCTTTACTCCGCCTCAAGTATGGCTTAGCACTGACTTCAGAAATGTTCGGCTTACGAGGAACTATTCAACAATGGTCCCTCATTATTTTTAACTCCCTACGCGCAGTCATTGTGCTTACAGGACTACTTGCAGCACTTTAGAACTCTCGAGTGACTCCTTCCACCGATTTCATGCCATTTTATTAGTCACCCTCTGTAAGTTTCGACTTCCCCTGTCCAAAAGTACATAAGCTCTCACGTCCTTGGGTTATCGGTGGTTGTTGTTTCACGTATGCACTTCACAATCACAATCGATCTGGGTAACTTTATAGGGGTTGGAACGGATTTGTTACTCATGTCACATCCAACGACTAGTTCTTGTGTGAAGTCAATCAGGTCACCCTACTGACTCAACCTGCTGTATCTGCTCCTCTGCTGACAATTCCATTAGTCCTGGCGGGAGCGTCTCTCGTGACAACTATTGGTCAGTTCCGCGTTACGTAGTTGTGCTCGGATGTATGTATGTTTGTATGTATTAAACCGGGGACCTAGAAACGACGGAGAGGCTTCGTCCCGCCTTAGCCCTCAGTGGTTCACAACCCCACAACAGGCCACAGCAGTCCATCCACCCCACCGCCGAGTGAAACTCCAAACGTTTGCGTGGCAGTATAATTGTGGAGCCGGCGTACGTGGAATCGGTGTTTGGGCAGCAAACGCCGACACAGTGTAACTGAGGCGCAATAAGTGGAACGAGGCCGCATTCGCCGAGGTAGATGGGAAACCGCCTTAAGAACCATCCACAGGCTGGCCGACACACCGGACCTCGACAATAATTCTCCGGACGGATTCGTGCTGGGAACAGGCACGCATTCCCACTCGGGAAGCAGCGCGTTACACCGTGCAGCTAGCCGGGTGGGCGGTGTTCGGGTACTATTAATCAATTAGTCTACTTGGTGTCCTGTGATACCACAAATTTAAAGTATTTGCTCCACATTTTATCTGAAGACTCAGACGTTCTCGCTTCCCGCGCCCGGGTTCCCGGGTTCGCTTCCCGGCGGGATCAGGGATTTTCTCTGCCTCGTGATGACTGGGTGTTGTGTGATGTCCTTAGGTTAGTTAGGTTTAAGTAGTTCTAAGTTCTAGGGGACTGATGACCATAGATGTTAAGTCCCATAGTGCTCAGAGCCATTTGAACCATTTGAAGACTCAGATATAGTTTAGGTGCATTATTACGTAAATTCATAATGACGAGAAAAGTGATCATAGAAGCCATTTTCCATTTACACATCACTTCGATGAACTTCGTTACGGAATGGTCTCCACAGCGAGCTGCACAATCAAGTAGTAGGTAAAGTAGCTGAGAGATTTCGGTTCGTTGGGAGGACATTCTTATTATGTAATTTCCAAAGTCGATTGATAAGGACACCCTCAGATGTGCGAGGCCTATACTAAGTAGCAGTAACAAGGAATGGTGAACGTACAGTTCTCAGCGCTGAGCGTATATTTTTGAACGAAAAGTGTATATCGTTGGGTAATTGCGTTTCTAGGACAAAAATAAGACTTAAATACGAAATTTAAGAACTGCTGTGATTTACTAAAATACAGAAATTGTGACATATTTCCAGAGATCCCGTTGATAGATTTCATTTATAAACCGACCACTCAAATACAGAATTTACTGAAAGGTACTATACACCTTCAAGTGACATATAAACATCTGTCGGATTATATAAATGCACTCCTTGGTCACGCAGCCATCCGATATCCAATGTGTGAAGGTATTCATTGTAGGGAAACGCGCGTTTACTGCGAATCAGTTACTCGACTGCCAGCACATTGTCATATGTGGTCAATGTAGATGGCCTCTGTTAGCCGGCCGCGGTGGTCTCGCGGTTCTAGGAGCTCAGTCCGGAGCCGCGCGACTGCTACGGTCGCTGGTTCGAATCCTGCCTCGGGCATGGATGTGTGTGATGTCCATAGGTTAGTTAGGTTTAAGTAGTTCTAAGTTCTAGGGGACTGATGACCACAGATGTTAGGTCTCATAGTGCTCAGAGCCATTTAAACCATTTTTTATGGCCTCTCTTACTGATCAGCATCACCAACATCTGTGCGTCATGCATCAAACAGTCTGTACCGTTTCACGACGGCTGGACACGACATTCTATTCGGTCCACATATCTCCAGAAGCTCACGGAGAATGTATGTGAAATTTAGACGTTTCGCCCATCAGAATCTAACAGCCCTGCGTTGTTCAACTTTCGAGTACGTTTCCAGGTACAGCGGCATTTCACTCCCATTCTGTTATGTTCCTGTTGTTCGTGCGCAGCAGAACCGTGTCTGCATGACGCACAGAATATGTACTCTCTTTGCGCCAGTCTTGGTTTGCAACGATCTTACCGTGAGCCGACTTAGGTAACTCAGTTTTTGTAGTCCCTACGTATATCCTCATTCCATTGTTTTTTATGGAATTGCAAAAAAACTGTTCCTATTTTCTTCGAAACAGAGACACATTTTGTATTTAGTGCGCTACACAAATAGGCAATACTTATATCCAGGCAGCCCACATCTTTAACGATTTTTCAGGGTTTTATTCTTCATCTCAGGTAGATGCAGGCCATGGAACGTCCTTGTCACTGGTGATGCACAAGCTTTGGTGTTCTGGAGAGTTTACTCATTGGAAATGAGTAGTGCATCGCCTTTGTCATCAACTTGTTCCTCTTCTACTTTATTCTCTTCTTTCTCTTGCATTCGCTGTTGGGAATGTGAAAGAAAAGGTTGTTCCCGAATGTAGTCCCAGCCCTAAATAAAAAAATATATATATCGCCATATTGACGTGAAAAAACGAATAATCACTTATTAAATGTCGCTATAAGATCACATGCTAAACACATTGTAGTTCAAACTTAAAATAAGCAGAAAATATCTTTGAAACTTCCTGTCAGATTAAAACTGTGTGCCGGACCGAGACTCGAACTCGGGACCTTTGCCTTTCGCGGGCAAGTGCTCTACCAACTGAGCTACCCAAGCACGACTCACGCCCCGTCCTCACAGCTTTACTTCTGCCAGTATCTCATTCGGGAAAATTCTTTATTTCTCGAAGCTATGCAACCACTGTGATAAATAGTTTCCTTCAATCAGATGCTGAAGCCTCCTGGGAGCTAGCAGAAGCGAAAAGAACTGATGCACAGAAATCACTTGGTGTAAAACACAACTAGGCACTGCAAGTTGCATTAATTGCCTGTGCTAGAAAGAAATGATGTAGCATATATGTTACAAGAGGACTCAGGTGATTACAGGAAGAAGAGCAGTATGAACGGTCACAGGTTTCCTTGAACAGTGAGAACGGGTGGCATAGATGCTGAAAAACCCGAATTTACAGACACTTGAAATAAATGCCTACTATCCCACTAATGCTTAATTTGGAAGTCTCAAGAACCAGTATGAATGGAAGAATCTAGGACTAGCCCACAGTCGACTAGCCCACAGTCTACTATCTATTGTTCCCGTTGCTGAAATGAGACTAATTAAACGGCGCACACAGACATACAGGCCATCCTTCCTCTACGCAACCCGAATCGAACGCGTAGGGGAACTAGTAGTGGTATAGTGGAAAACACCCATACTTATCCTACTTATTTTTAGACTAGAAAAAAAAAATCATCAGATGTTACACAGGACATTTCAGGCATAACAATAAACATACTTTGTAAGTAGGCTGTTTAGGTTTGTATGTTAGTAACGCCACGTAGCGCTCTATATGAAAATCACTAACTGTGCTGTGTGAAGTCTGTGGCTGGTGGGCATTGTTGAAATAGTCGCTATTGTGCTGTTGAGCAGTTGGCTGTTAGCGCATTGCGTTGCGCAGTTTGAGGTGAGCCGCCAGCAGTGATGGATGTGGGGAGAGAGATGGCGGAGATCTGAGAGCGGATGATCTGGACGTGCGTCCATCAGAGACAGTAAATTTGTAAGACTGGATGTCATGAAGTGATATATATATATATATATATATATATATATATATATATTAAATGACTTTTGAACACTATTAAGGTAAATTCATTGTTTGTTCTTTGCAAAAATCTTTCAGTTGCTAACTATGCCTATCAGCAGTTAGTGACTTCAGTAGTTAGAATCTTTTGTTTAGCTGGCAGTATTGGCGCTCGCTGTATTACAGTAGTTCGAATAATGAAGATTTTTGTGAGGTAAGTGATTCATGAAAGGTATAGGTTATTGTTAGTCAGGGCCATTCTTTTGTAGGGATTATTAAAAGTCAGATTGCGTTGCGCTAAAAATTTTGTGTGTCAGTTTAGTGATGATCAGAATAAGTAAAGAGAGAAATGTCTGAGTACGTTCAGTTTTGCTCAGCTGTTTGAAAATCAAATAACGTAAGGGGTTTACCAGCACAGCAAGTGACTAATTTCTCTAAGGGGACGTTTCAACTTTATACATCAGAAGGAGAACCGTGCTTCGTCAATAATGAGTAACACCTACACTGAAGTGGCGTAAGTCATGGAATAGCGATATGTACACACACAGATGGCGGTAATACCGGGTACACAAGGTATAAAAGGGCAGTGCGTTGGCGAAGCTGTCATTTGCACTCGTGTGATTAATGTGGAAAGGTTTCCGACGTGTTTGTGGGCGTGCGACGGTAATTACTCGTAACAGTCTCTGAACGCGGAATGGTAGTTGGAGTTAGACGCATGGGACATTTCATTTCGGGAATCGTTAGGAAATTCAATATTCTTCGATCCATAGTGTCAAAAGTGTGCCGAGAACACCAAAGTTTTCCAGCTTTACGTCTCACCACGGTGGCCAACGACTTTCACTTCACGACCAAGAGCAGCGGCATTTGTGAAAAGTTGCCGTTGTCAACAGACAAGCAATGTTGCGTGAAGTAACTGCAGAAATAAATGTGGGACTTACGAAGAACGTATCCGTTAAAAAGTGCGGCGAATTTTGCCGTTAGTGGGCTATGGCAGCAGATGATCGACTCGAGTGGCTTTGCTAACAGCATGACATCACTTACAGCGTCCCTCCTGACCATATCTGTTGCGCTCTAGACGATTCGCAAAAAGTGGCCAGGTCAGTTGAGTCCCGATTTCAGTCTGCTGGAGCTGATGGTAGGATTCGGGTGTGGTGCAGACTCCACGGAGCCATGAACCCAAGATGACAACAAGAAACTGTACAAGTTGATGGTGGCTCAATAATGGTGTTTACTGTGTTTACATGGGACTGACTGGTGCTCTGGTCCCACTTAATCGATCTTTGATTGCAAATAGTTATATTCAGCTACTTGGAGACCGTTTGGACCCATTCATATGCTTAACCTTCCCAAATACGAGGAGGAGGAGGAAATGGACATAGAAATGGAAAAGGAGATGAACAGAGAGAGGGAGAGGAGGATATGCGCGGAGATAGGAAAGAGGAGGAGAGAGGGGGAAGAGCAAATGGATTTTGAGGAGGTGAGGAGGATATAGAGGAGGCTGGAGGAAATGGATTATGGGGGGCTTGGGAGGATGAGGTGGACACAGGGAGGATCGAGGAGATAAACTGAATATGTACCAGTGTACTATAAAATAAATAAAATTAACCTGTATTGGGAACAAACGCCTGATTTTCTTTAGATGACCAGTACGTTCTTATATGCATTAAGATTGCGCAGGTCATTTTCGCTCCAGATCGAAACAAGAAGCTGAAACTGGATATGTAACGACGACTACTCATCTTCAGTCAGCACAAATAAGCAATCGCTATTTTTAAGTAAGAAAAAACAGCAGGTACAAATCGGTCAGTGAAGTACTCGTATAAATCTCGGAGCGAACACAACTGTACATTATGAAAACTGTCCGATGTTTTCCCAAACTTCGCTTCATTATTACGAGACTATATCGACGCTTCTAAAATACAATTCAAGTAACATTAAATACGCACCACTTTTAAGGACACTTGCTCATTAAACTCTGATTATTACACCTGAAACTTTCGCTCCAGTTCAAATGGTTCAAATGGCTCTGAGCACTATGCGACTTAACCTCTGAGGTCATCAGTCACCTAGATCTTAGAACTAATTAAAGCTAACTAACCTAAGGACATCACACACATCCATGCCCGAGGCAGGGTTGGAACCTGGGACCGTAGCGGTCGCTCGGTTCCAGACTGTAGCGCCTAGAACCGCACGGCCACAAAAGCCGGCTTCTACCCGGTATCGTATTACGTACAGTACACATTCCCCTAACTTGGCCATTCTCCTGTCAAGTTTTTCACTATCTTTCTCTTCTATTCCTGCAGAGGTCTGTTTCATTATCTTCTTTATCATTATCGTCATCTACTATTTGATATCCAGTAGTGGGTAAACGAAGCCGTTAGATTTTTCCATGCATTACGGTCTATTTCTCAAAACATTCTTAGTTTAGAACGAAGCGATAACCACTGAACAGAATCCCATATACAAATAGGACACTGGAGTAAAGTTGCTCCATGAAATGTAAAAGAACGAATGGAGGGTGGAAAAATCTGTGGTTCCAGATAACATGCGCTGGGGCCACCAAAAATTTCAGAAAAACTTATTTGCTTTTAAAATCTCAATGACTGCTTGATAACCAGTGACTGATGAAGAAAAACCTTTTTTTATATTGATCCTGTCACTCTCTAAAAGTAAATCTTCGGTTGCCGGAACTAATGGGTGATATATGTCTTGGGCCTAGCCAAGAGCTGAAATTATTACGTCAGTCCTGTATTTTAATATGATCACCATGAGTTTCCTTGAAATGAATACCAAAGCATTTATTACGTCATAATCCGTAGTTTCTGAAAGAATACGAGGACATTGAAATTCGTATATTACTCTGATAAAAGCAAAGAAGAAAATAATTGGAATAACGACTTTTTCTGGACAGCCGTTCACTAGTTATTTCGTGTTTACCACCTACGTTATGTCCATAAGGGAATAGCGGCGCTTTTTATGTTTCAGGAGGGAATCGATAATAGCTGACGTCGGCACTCTGGTACACACGCATACTTGTGCTATACTCGTGCGTGACTGGACAGCTCCTGACATACGGTGAATAACTAAAGAGTGTTACAGATATTAGCGGAGAAAGCACCACAGGCAGCATGTAGTTTCCCACTTGTGTTTCGTAATCGCAGCCAGGTAGAAAGCAAGATTACACAAATTTGTTACTTCCTATCGCGTTCGCAACAAAGACGAAAGGATCTGCTTTTTTCCCCTCCAGTACCCGTAGTTCTACAATCAGAGAAATGGAATGTCAAAATGAGTTTGGTTGAAAATATGTCATACATTTTATCAAATCTATTTTAATGATCTGCGGCGAAATTTAAAGCAAAAATATTGATTTAAAAAAGAAAAGCCTAGTAATTTAGAAAACATGCAAAACAATTGAACTTAATGATCAAAATCATCAGGAAAGACATCTTACTACCGGCAAACTTCAGCCGCTCAATTAAAAAATGTCATACACTACCTGCTTCCGTCCACATCCTCATCTTCAGGAACAAAATTTGAAATTCAACTCTGAATGTTACTAACATTGTCACTGGCTGGCCTCTTACATATTCAGTACTAATATACTGATACCGCTTTTACTGTGAAGATCGGAATAGTATTCATTTAACTCTCGTATGCCACTGCTGAAACAGCACGGCGTAGTACAAGGTGTTTAGGATGGTGGGTACTGTGATTCTTTACCCGATAAGGGTATCTTGCAGCCGACAAAGGACGCTCTCGTGTACACTAACCCCTTTTTTGCTGTTTATTTACGTTCGTTCACACTCCTGGTTTCAAATTCAAATGGTTCAAATGGCTCTGAGCACTATGGGACTTAACATCTATGGTCATCAGTCCCCTTAGAACTACTTAAACCTAACTAACCTAAGGACATCACACAACACCCAGTCATCACGAGCCAGAGAAAATCTCTGACCCCGCCGGGAATCGAACCCGGGAACTCGGGCGTGGGAAGCGAGAACGCTACCGCACGACCACGAGCTGCGGACACTCCCGGTTTACTGACATCTCAGTCCTGTTTTGTCAGTGGTAGCGCAGACAGTGCGCTGTCGCTGCTGCCGTGTCTAAGAACGTTTCCCGCTACCGGCCCGTGGGTGGCCAGGCGTCAGCTGCTGTCACCGGGAACGTGGCTCAAATGGCTCTGAGCACTATGGGACTTAACTTCTGAGGTCATCAATCCCCTAGAACTTAGAACTACTTAAACCTAACTGACCTCAGGACATCACATACATCCATGCCCGGGGCAGCATTCGAAGCTGCGACCGTAGCAGCAGCGCGGTTCCGGAATGAAGCATTTAGAACCGCTCGGCCATAGCGACCGGCACCGAGAACATGACAGACTGCCCCTCGCTCCTGTGGCAGAGAGCGACGGAGTCCTTCGTTGGAACCTCGGCAGATGAAGGGATGGCTAGATTTTGAGATCATACAGCCAAGAAGGCAACAGGGAGAATGACTGCCCGGGTAAAAAGGTTTCAAGATACAGGGACAGTGGTGGTGGTTGCGTCATCGGCGCAGCATTGTCAGACACATGCTGCGCGTCACGGTGTAGTCAGCTGTTTGACGACGTCAGGGTGGCGTCATGGGATGACCATGCGGGAAGTGTCGCGTTGTTATTTCTCACACAAATGTCTCCAACAGGGGCCAGTGTCCGATCAGGTCCTGGCTATGATCATGGGGGTGGCGACCGGCGGGGAGTCAGGAAGGCGGTACTCATGGGGGATCGCCGTACAGACAGGTCGCTGAGCTCAGTGTCTGAATACGTCTACTAGTGTGCCAACTACAACTTTACGCTGTGGCTGTGGCCAATAGCATTGTATTATTGTGTGGCTGTGCGCTACAGAGTTAGTGCACGGAGCAACTGATAAGTACTGCCAGGGCTTCAGAAGACGGCTGCAGTAAAGGTATAAGACTTCCAGAAAAATTGCGAATATCACTGAATAAAGCAGCTTTCCAAGTTGCGATTTGTACTATTGACCGTGGCCAAGGGACAAGCGTGCCATAATATGTAAAAAAAAAAAAAAAAAAAAAAAAAAAAAATCATTCACTCTGTATTGGCACACAGTTCCCACTCGCAAATAGGTAACTCAATGAACGGATTTCTAAAGCAAGCTGCTATCGGTGTGCCCTCCTGCACAGCTGCAGCTGCACCTTCAAAGAATGTTACGCACAAACTAGCGTTTGCGTGTCACAGACTGTGCCCATATTGATCAGGAGCATGAGTTAAAAACTTGGATAGAAGCTCAGTCCACTGATTTACGCCAATTTTGGCAATTGTCTTCTGAAGCCTCGGAGTTGCTTACGAATAACTCTGTATAAGTGAAGAATTTAGCAAATGGTTGCTTACTAATGGGATGTAACCAGCCCTTGACAGTGATATATACACACATCAAACAAAGTTTTGCTTCGGCCCGGTTCCCAGAACTCCTGAAGATAGATTTTGACTGTGTATATTGTATCACAGACACAGTCCCTTTGACTGTTCAGAGATGTCACTAAACCCGCCCAAAGATGTAAACAACCATGCATGACGAGAGCCTATTAGATGCAGGGGTCCGACAGCCTATCAGCTCCGCTAATTCCAGCAGAAAGGAGGTACACCTCCGTGTTATCTGTTGCTCAACCATGCCTAGACGTTCAATATCGCGGTTCGATAGCTTCCGCATTGTTACTTTGTGCCAGGAAGGACTCTCAACAAGGGGAGTGTCCAGGCGCTCGGAGTGAACCAAAGCGTTGTTGTTCGTACATGGAGGAGATACAGAGGGACAGGAATTGTCGATGACATGCCTCTCTCAGGCCGCCCAAGAGCTACTACTGCAGTGGATGACCGCTACCTACGGATTATGGCTTGGAGGAACCGTGACAGGAACTCCACCATGTTGAATAGTGCTTTTCGTGCAGCCATACGACGTCGATTTACTCAATAGGCCGCATGATGCTTAACTTCACTCCCGACGTACAAGTAGAGGTCCATCTTTTAACCGCGACATCACTCAGCGTGGCAGAGATGAGCCCAACAAAATGCCGAGTTAACCGCTCAGGATTGACATGACGTTCTCTTCACCGATGAGTGTCGCATATGCCTTCAACCAGACAATCGTCGGAGCCGTGTTTGGAGACAACCCGGTCAGGCTGAACGTCTTCAACACACTGTCCAGCGAGTGCAGCAATGTGGGGGTTCCTGCTGTTTTGGGGTGGCAATATGTGAGGCCGACGTACGCCGCTTGTCGCAATGGAAGGCGCCGTAATGGCTGTACGATACGTGAATGCCATCCTCCGACCGATGTCGACAGCATATTGGCAAGGCGTCCGTCTCCATGGACGACAATTCGCGCCCCCAACGTGCACATCTTTTGAATGACTTCCTTCAGGGTAACGACATCGCTCGACTAGAGCCATCATGTTCTCGTCATGAACCCTATTGAACATGCCTTGGATGGATTGAAAAAAGGCTGTTTACAGACGACGTGTTCCACCAAACACTCTGAGGGATCTACGCAGAATCGCTGTTTAGGAGTGGGATCATCTGGATCAAGCTGCCTTGATGAACTTTTGGATAGTATGCTACGACGAATACAGGCATGCATCAATGCAAGAGGACGTGCTACTGGGTGTTAGAGGTACCGGTGTGTACAGCACTCGGGACCACCACCTCTGAAAGTCTCGCTGTATGGTGGTACAACATGCAATGTGTGGGTTTCGTAAGCAATAAAAAGGGTGGAAATAATGTTCCTGTTGATCTCAATTCCAATATTCTGTACAGGTTCCGGTACTCTCGGAACCGAAATGAAGCAAAACTTTCTATGATGTGTATATAAAGAACGCACAGACAAGAGATTCAACTCTCATTCTCGACACCGGTCATGTGGGCTGCCACTGGTAGGGACTGAAGTTTCTGGAATTCAGTAGCTGAAAGTATCAGTCTTAAAGTCATTCTTGCCTTATTGGAAAATGTGGGACATCTGTTATTAAATATCTTTTGTAGCAGCTTTAAATTAAAATAGTGTAATGGAAATGACAGCTGGTTGAGTATTTATCTGGCATGTAACTCAGAATACTAATAATAAATTAAGGATGGGCGGCCGTTTTGCAAGAACCAAATTTATTGTTTCGTTTTTCAGTGTAGGTTTTTCTGTATTGTGGCATACTATAATGTTCACGTTCACTGCAAAGTTTCAATGCCTTTGCATTTCGGGCACAGCGCGGGCTTTGGTTGTATAGGAGAGCATTTGCTTCGTTCGAGCATTTTGCGTTGAGCTAAAGACAGTTTGAAAAATGTTGTTGTTACAAGCACCGAAGAGCCTTTCTAACACTGCGATGTACGGACAACTCCAGAGCCATTACACTTCTCTTTACGTACCTGTTGATGTTGGCGTGCGAGAGTTAATAAAATATGCTTTTTTCAAAACTGATCGTAAATAAATGTAACATTTTCACGTAAGCAGGCGATCCATTACTGTTAGATAGGATACAGTCTGCGTAAACCATGGTGGAGGCGCAGATTTATACACTAGATATACTTCCATTAGATAATGTTTGACACGTTTTCATTAGGGCATTTTCCTGTCTGCTTGTTCGCTGCAACTTGGTAATAGGTACTTTGTGCGCCACTCCCATTTTTCCCCTTTTTCTGTTCCAGTCGCGAATCTTCCACAGGAAGAACAATGAGTGGTAATCCTCCCTGTGAGTTCGAATCTCTCTAAATTTTACCTTCACGGTCTTGTCGCGAGAAATATCTAGGAGAAAGCAATATGTTCGTTGACTAAAGTGAAGAGAAACTGAAACTAAACCAAAATTTACTAAATAAAACTGAAATTTACTGGATGTTTCTTTTGCAGTCTCATCAAAATCTTTGAAATCCACCAAAAGGCAGAAAAAATCATTTAAATGAAAAGACTCTTTAATAATATTTTTATAATATTTTAAAATGGAATAAAAAGAATAAAATAGTTACTCAGCCCATACAGATTCTTAATCCCATAAAGACAGTCCTGGAAGATTGTGTAGAACGTGAAGCCCTTGAAGGAGATAATAGGAGTGTAGAGAGTAGCTGCCGCTGAGGAAACTCACAACACATTTCATATCATTTGCAGTGCAGTAAAATTGTTAGTGACAGGTGAACTATTCATGCATCAGTCATCTGTTGCAAGCGTCCCATGTTTTTCGTTAACAATTTCTCAATTATTGTCATAACTATTAAAAATTCACAACAACAAATTTTCAAAACTATATCTATGGGTTGGAAATCTGTAAGGTGGTAGGAGAAATTATATTATAGCTTTATTCCTTTTTGTAAATATGTTATATTAAACATATTTTATTTGAATAATTATAAATTGTAGATAATAATGGCGCTATCACACTTCCTTGCGGTACTTGTGAAATTTCCTTTATCTCTGGAATTTACTTTAAGTCGTCCGACACCGTTCCGTTAAGAACGATCTATTGAATTCTGTCAGCAAAATGGTTCAAATGGCTCTGAGCGCTATGGGACTTAACATTTGAGGTCATCAGGCCCCTAAAACTGAGAAATACTTAAACCTAACTAACCTAAGGACATCACACACATCCATGCCCGAGGTAGGATTCGAACCTGCGACCGTAGCGATCGCGTGGTTCCAGACTGTAGCGCCTAGAGCCGCTCGGCCACACCGGCCGGCAGTTGTATCAGCAAGGATGACCCGAATCCATCTACATTCACATATTCCGCAAGCTACCGTACGGTGCGCGCCGGAGGGTTCCCTGTAGCACTAGTCGTTTCCTTCTCTGTTCCACTCACAGATACAGTTCGGGGCAAACGATTTTCTATATACGTACCTGCATATGTGCCCTGATTTCTCGTGTTTTACCTTCTCGGTCCTTACGCGAAATGAACGTTGGTGGCAGTACGATCGTTCTGCACGTCAGTTTCAAATGCTGGTTATTCGAAGTTTCTCAGTAACGTATCTAGAAAAAACGCCGCGTTCCTTTCAGGGATTTCCATTTGAGTTCCCGAAGCATCTGCGTAACACTTACGCGTTGTTCGAACCTACTTGTATTAAATCTAGCATCAAGCATCAGAACTGTTTCAGTGTCTTCATTTAATCCGACCTGCTGCGGATACCAAATGCTCAAGCAGTAGTCGAGAATAAGCTGCATCAGCGCTTACATGCTGTGTCCTTTATATCTGAATCACACTTTCCCAAAACTCTCCCAATAAACCGAAAACGACCATTTGTCCACCATACGACAATCCTCACATGTTCGTTCTATTTCATATAGCTTCGCAACATTACATGCCACTCATCCCACCAACTGGAAATTTAGTCTGTCTTCTTGTATCCTCCTACAGTCAGTCAACGACGACTCCTTCCTGTACATCATCAGCAGCATCAACAAACAGACACAGACAGCTTCCCACTCTGTCATCTACGTCATTTATGTATACAGAAAATAATACTGGTCCTATCACACTTCCGTGAGGTATTCCTGACGATACCCTTGTCTCTGATGAACACTCGCCGCGTCGAGGACAACGTACTGGATTCTATTACTTATGATGTACCTGGGAAACTATTCTGCATGCCCGTACCTTTCTTAACAGTCTGCAGTGGGGTACGGTGTCGTAAGTCCGATCATTACTCGATAATCTCGTATTATTTTCAATAGACAACGATGAGTAGCTGTACCGAACGGCTTCCTGAAATCAACGAACACTGACACATTCCGTACGCCGTTGTCCACCGTGCTCTGGATTTTATGACCGAGCTGAGCAGTATGAATTTCGCAAGACCTCTCTTTACGGAATGTTGATTTTTTAATTGGGCAAATTTTCGTTCTCCAAATGTGTCACACTATATGATATTAAACGGTATGTGAGGTTAAGACAATATGTAGCCCTGAAGCTACAAGCATCTGTCCTACCATTCGCCCCAAAAATACAATCGATCTATGTGCGAAGAGTACAACTACCACCGTCATACCTTAGCAAAAGATCTGGCAAAGTTTCCGATAAAATTCTGGTCATAGGTAAAATCACTAAGCGGGTCTAAGGATTGCATTCAGCCCCTTGTTGACCAGTCTGGTGTGGAGTTGAAGACAGCAAAGCGAAAGCAGAAGATTTGAATTTTACGTCCAAGAAGTCATTCACGCTGGAGAATCACTAAAACATACCGTCATAGGACCATAGGACAGACTACCGTATGGACGACATAGTAAGAAGCATACGTGGCGCAGAGAAACAACTGAAAGATTTGAAAGCAAATAAAGCACTAGGTCCGGGTGGAACCTCAGTTCGGTTTTACGAAGAGTACTCTACGGCATTGGACTCCTGTCTAGCTTGCATTTATTGTGTATCTCTCGCACAGCAGAATGTCTCAGATGACTGGCAAAAAACGCAGGTGACTCCACTGTATATAAAGGATAGAGGAACGGACCCACCGAATTGCAGACCAATATGCCTACCTACGTTTTACTGCAGAATCCTTCAACATATTCTCGTTTCGCATACAATAAACTTTCTTGAGACCTAGAAGCTTATGTCTACGAATAGAGCTTAGAAACTCAGCTTGCCCATTTTTAACATGATATACTGCGAACAATGGATTAAGGGCAACAGGATGATGCCATATATCGAGATTTAAAGAAAGCATTTGACGCTGTACCCCATTGCAGTCTCTTAACGAAGATATGAGTATTGGAGGAAGTAGGCAGATAAGTGACTGGCTCGAAGCCTTCTTAAGTAATGGAACCCCGAATGTTGTCCTCGACGGCGTGTGTTCATAAGAGACTAGGGCACCGTCAGAAGTGCCCCAGGCAAGTGTGATTGGACCGCTGTTATTCTCCGTGTACATAAATGTTTTGTCAGACAGGGTGGAGAGCAATCTTCGTTTTTGCTGATGATGCTGTGGTGTACGGTAAGATGTTAAAGATGAATGACTTAAGGAAGATACAAGACAAGTTATACTGAATTTCCGATTGCTGTGATGAATGCTAGCTGTAAATGTAGAAAATTGTAAGTTAAAACCTATAACCTAGAAACTATAATGTTCGGATATGTTATTACTAGTGTCTTTCTTGACACAGACGTTTAAACAGCAAAGCATAACGTTGCAAAGCGATATGAAATGGAACGAGCACGTGAGAAATCTGCTAGTGAAGGCGAATGTCACCGGTTCGAATCCTGCCTCGGGCATGGATGTGTGTGATGTCCTTAGGCTAGTTAGGTTTAAGTAGTTCTAAGTTCTAGGGGACTGATGACCTCAGCAGTTAAGTCCCATAGTGCTCGGAGTCATTTGAACCATTTCAAGGCGAATGGTCGACTTCGGTCTACTTGGAGAATTTTAGGAAAGTGTGTTTCACATGTAAAGGAGAGCGCATGTAGAACGCTGGTGCGACCTACTCTTGAGTACTGAGAGAGTGTTTGGAATCCTTACGAGTCGGATTGAAGGAAGACATCGAAGGGATTCAGAAGCAGGCTGCTAGATTTGTTACCGGTAGGTTTGTACACTATGTAAGTGTTACAGAGATGCTTCAGGAACTCAAATAGGAATGCCTGTGGAAAGGCGACGTTCTTTTGGAGGAACACATTGGGAAAATTTAGAGAACCAGCATTTGAAGATGACTGCGGAACGATTCTACTGCCGGTAACATACATTGCGCATAAGGACCGAGAAGATACGAGGAATTGAGGCTTATGTGGAGGCATATAGAACAGTCGTTTATCCTCGCTCAATTTGCGAGTGAAAGAGGGGATGGACTGACTACAAGTAATACATGGTACCCTTCGCCACGCACCGTACGGTGGCTCACGGAGTATCCATGTAGATGTAGATCCATGTATAATTCTCCGTTGAAATATATTCAGAGACTTTTAAGGATAGGAACACTGGGGGCTGAAGCCTCTGACTCGCTTGATGAGCTCGAAGGTCAAGTGACGCTCGCAGCTGTCTCACTGCGTCAGCTGCTGCAGAAGTTTCCCACTGAATCCAGTCCTGCGCAACGCCGCGGCGTCGCGTCACAAGGCACTGTGTAACCATTAGCCTGGCGTGCTGTCATCGCCACTCTAGTACCGCAGGCGTCACTAGAGCAACCTCCGCGAATTTTTGTACGGCTGTTAGCACTGAGAGCGTAATTTTGAATGCCATGGAGAAAGTCAGTAGCGCTGATACGTTTGTTTCATTTATTATTGCAACTGGGAACTTTCAGAGATACGAAGAAGGGTTTTCCCAAGCTCATCTGCCCCCACATTTCATATACAGCATCGTTACTTACACTTGCAAACGAAAAAAAAAGTATATGCCAGTCCCTTGCGGTGACAACTGGCGACGCGCAAACGATTTAATCTTATCTCTTTGTAATTATAGGTACCGTTTGTGAATCCTGAGAGGGTTAAAGGTCTCTTCCTTATACCCCTCATGTAAATGAGTCAATGTTTCCTTTATTTTTAAGTGCTGCTTAATCCCCCTCAACCCTTGCTTTTTTCTAGCTCATGTGCATCAGGATGCTGGTCGGAGATTAGTCTTTTATCTGTTACATCTCTTTCAAATTTACCTTAAAATTTTAGTATCCTAACGATGACACGGTGTTACGGTGCTGATCAATCTCTTAACACAAGCTTTGTTTCGCGTTCACATCGTTTACTTAGCACATACCGAAACTCTCGCCTTTCATATGAACACTGACATCTGGTTACGCTAGAGATCAATCTGTCGGTGTAACAATATTTCAAGATGAGGACGGGTACTATCACACTCCAGCCCCTTTCTCTAGATCAGATCCCTTGTTTTCCGCCGAACGAAGGTGCAATGATGTGGTATAAGTCACTGAACGCAGTTCAAGCTGGGTGATGGTGAAATCGCCAAGGAACGACAAAATTTTTCCTTATGATCGTTTGGATGATGTAGGAGGTGAAACTGTTAACTTACTTTCCTTGTTTGAAACAGCCGGAGATATAATAAAGAGTTTGGTCTGTATGTTAGTCGTCCAACGCTAGACTTCATATTCCTGGAAGTCATAGAGCTTTGTGTTTCCTCCAAAGTGGAAAGAGATGAGTCCAAGGGCTCACTTAGTAGAGCATTTGCAGCGAAAGTAAAAGTCTGAGTTACAGGTTGCGGAAGGCCACGTGGCTTTAGTATTCCTAACAGTACCAGCCAATTCGTCCGTGACTGTGGAAGGAGTCAGTTCACCCACCAACGCCTGATTAGAGTTCGTTAAACATCGCTAGAACCAAAGAATTGCGTTATAAAAACTGATGCACTAATCGTTCGTATCTTACAAGTAAAAGCATCGCTGAAGCTGTTCAACATTTCCCCGTATTTATTAATAATAACAATAGTTTCCTTCCTCTTCAATTATGCGTTTCGATTCTCGCATAAGTATTGACACCTGAATTGTGTTAACTACCAGCATACATGTTGCAACAGACATACATTACCACTTGAGCTTTACTTCAGGGTTAGGTTAACTATAAGATGTTCGAGCATCAGTGTTCGTTACTGTACAACAATTTCATTTTTAGTGTCAGTTGTAAAGTCTTCCAGGTATGTGTGGTTTCGTCGTTTAATCCATCCACATACAGATAGCCTGTAGCGGCTCTTTCTCCGCCTGGGTATCTTATCAACAACAATCTTCCATAACTCAGACCGCAACCTGTTCTCGCCTTCCGTTCCGTACAGAAATCAAGATCCAAGTAATGAGTGTTTATTATTTTTCTGTCAATATCGTCCAGTAGATTATCATCTATGTTCATTGTAAGTGCAATTTTCGCTGTCGCGAAAGGTAGTGTGTATTTAGTACGCTTTTGGCAACTGAATTCGCCACCTTTGGTTGAAATTTGTTTTCATGCCCGTTATCTCCTCATTTTTCGAGTTTTGCTATTTCGTTTCCATCAGCATCGCCATTTAGAAGGACGACCAAGCCTCACTTAAAGAGAGGGGGCTGCAGCAAGTTGTATTCCACTGTTATCAGTACAGCAAATAAATAAAAATAAACATTACAGAATAATGACTGGAGCAGAGAACTATTATACTGGGCCGGTCAGAGTGACCGAGCGGTTCTAAGCGCTACAGTCTGGAACCGCGCGACCGCTACGGTAGCAGGTTCGAATCCTGCCTCGGGCGTGGATTTGTGTGATGTCCTTAGGTGAGTTAGGTTTAAGTAGTTCTACGTTCTAGGGGACTGATGACCTCAGAAGATAAGTCCCATAGTGCTCAGAGCCATTTAACACCATTTTTTTGTTATACTGGCAAAAGATTAACGTATTTTATTCGTGAACGTAAAACTGAATCATTCCATGATATCCAGTCGTACTCAGGTAAATAACTTCCTAAAAATTTGTAAACATGGTTAGATATTTGAACTTTTTACATTTTTAATGGCGTGTACCAATACCATGACGTCGAGAAATCCGTTCTTTAAGCACTTCACGACATGCAAACATGACCCCTTAATTATGAATCATTTCTGTACTGCTTTACTTCGGAAGCCACCGAACGATGTTCGGTGGAGGATACTTCAAATATCACTGTAATCTTCCAATTTTCGGTTGGTGAATGGAGCGTAGCAGCCACGATTCTAAACTTTTTCCTCGCGATAATTTTGGAGAACTATGTAAGTGGATGGAATATGTTGCTGTTGGAGTAAACAATCTTGAAATCTGGACAGATAACCTCGCAGTTACAGACAAGGACATTACTGATCGCCTGAGTGCGTCTGTGGGCTAGTGAGTAACCCCGTGACGTTGACGTACTCGGGTAGGTCTTAACAACAAATTTATTTTGCCGACGACTATTGTATGTGGTCTTATCAGTATAACTCGTTCTGTACTCCACGTTATTTTACGGTTGTCACTGTTTCCTGATTGATCACACGTTGTGTAAGCTAACAATAATAGATACTTCTGCCCAGTTATACTGAAAACGTGATATTTATTAATGTCGATGGACGAACAGATAACTTAGCATTTTTCACTCGAACCAATATTTAGAGAACCATCGCTGCTTTTCTGTGGTTCACAAACGTCAAATCTGAAGAACATAAAACTAATACATGCGTCGAAGATCATATTATAAGGATTTATAGAGTTGTTTCATCCAAACGAAGCTTATTGGTAGCAAAATATACGGCAAGTTTCTGCATCGAACAAAGCCTATGAAACGCCGTACTTGCACAGGGCTTCGCTCATGGCGCTACTTGGCGAGTTTCTTCATATTTGCCTTTTTTTCCTGGCCTTTATGCTGTATCTTCACACTGCCGGCATATTTATCATAAGATTTGAAAATGTTGTTAGTGGTAAATGGTGTCCTGATATACCCTTCCAGTCGCCGGCCCTTCCTCCACGGGATAGAATTTCTGTACCCTATTTGTCTGGCTCCATACCTAGTGAACGTCTGTGAAAGTTTCTCAAACGTTTGCGATTCCTATAACTTATGAGGGACGTGGATACGAGCCCGGAATTCAACTAGTCGGTTCAGGAAAGTCGACTAAACTCCAAATAACCGCTGCTCGACACAATAGAGTGCGTCGTTAATCCGCTTGCGGGAGACGATACGGGACTGGCGCGTGTCCCTAAGTCCCGGAAGCGGCGTGTTAAGGCGCGTGGCAATCCAGGGGGATACTGGGGGAGCGATTTAAGTGAATCTGGAGTACATTTTGTTCCTCATATATCCTGCATATTGCCGACAAGAAACGGGAAGTCTCTCACGTGGGTGCTCGTTCCGATTCACGGTGTCCGAAGCTCGTTACTATAAACAACAACCTTGATGGTAATTACCAAACAAACCAGTGATCACACAGACCAATGGAAGACGAATTTGAGGTCGCAGAATATGTGTACGTTCTGCAGGTGACATTTCCATATAAACTGACAATTCATCTTGCCTATGTTACACATACAGTGGCGATCCAAATTCAACACTTCGTAGCATTCTAAACGTTAATTTTGCATGTGACGATTAGGCTCAGTGGTGGTAAAACTGCAGCTCGTGGGCCACATGCGACTCCAATCAAGTATTCATTCGGCCCGTGGCTCCCAGCCGTATTTAGTAATAACATGTATCTATCATCTAACAGACGAAACCAAAAAGGCAACTAACGTTAAGAGCTTGAGAGTATACAGGGTGGTCCACTGATAGTGACCGGGCCAAATATCTCACGAAATAAGCATCAAACGAAAAAACTACAAAGAACGAAACTCGTCTACCTTGAAGGGGGAAACCAGATGGCGCTATGGTTGGCCCGCTAGACGGCGCTCCCATAGATCAAACGGATATCAACTGCGTTGTTTAAAATGGGAACTCCCATTTTTTATTACACATTCGTGTAGTACGTAAAAAAATATGTGTGTTTTAGTTGGACCACTTTTTTCGCTTTTTGATAGATGGCGCTGTGCTAGTCACAAACGTATAAATACGTGATATCACATAACATTCCGCCAGTGCGGACGGTATTTGCTTCGTGATACATTACCCGTGTTAAAATGGGTCGTTTACCAATTGCGGAAAAGGTCGATATCATGTTGATGTGTGGCTATTGTGATCAAAATTCCCAACGGTCTTGTGCTATGTACGTTGCTCGGTATCCTGGACGACATCATCCAAGTGTCCGGACCGTTCGCCGGGTAGTTGCGTTATTTAAGGAAACAGGAAGTGTTCAGCCACATGTGGAACGTCAACCACGACCTGCAACAACTGATGATGCCCAAGTAGGTGTTTCAGCTGCTGTCGCGGCTAATCCGCACATCAGTAGCAGACAAATTGCGCGAGAATCTGGAATCTCAAAAACGTCGGTGTTGAGAATGCTACATCAACATCGATTGCACCCGTACCATATTTGTATGCACCAGGAATTGCATGGCGACGACTCTGGACGTCGTGTACAGTTCTGCAACTGGGACAAGAGAAATTACGGTTCGATGACAAATTGTTTGCACGCGTTGTATTTAGCGACAAAGCGTCATTCACCAACAGCGGTAACATAAACTGGCATAATACGCACTATTAAGCAACGGAAAATCCACGATGGCTGCAACAAGTGAAATCAGCGACCTTGGCGGGTTAATGTATGGTGCGGCATTATGGAAGGAAGAATAATTGGCTCCCATTTTATCGATGGTAATCTAAATGGTGCAATGTATGCTGATTCCCTACGTAATGTTCTACCGAAGTTACTACAAGTTGTTTCACTGCATGACAGAATGGCGATGTACTTCCAACATGATGGATGTCCGCAACATAGCTGGTGTGCGGGTGAAGCGGTATTGAATAGCATATTTCATGACAGGTGGATTGGTCGTCGAAGCCCGCACGTTCACCGGATCTGACGTCCCCGGATTTCTTTCTGTGGGGAAAGTTGAAGGATATTTGCTATCGTTATCCACCGACAACTCTTGACAACATGCGTCAGTGCATTGTCAATGCATGTGTGAACATTACGGAAGGCAAACCACTAGCTGTTGAGAGGTATGTCGTTACACGTATTGCAAAATGCATTGAGGTTGACGGACATAATTTTGAGGATTTATTGCATTAATGTGGTATTTACAGGTAATCACGCTGTAACAGCTTGCTTTCTCAGAAATGATAAGTTCTCAAGGGTACATGTATCACATTCGAACTATCAAAAATAAAATGTTCAAACGTACCTGCGTTCTGTATTTTAATTTAAAAAACCTACCTGTTACTAAGTGTTCGTCTAAAATTGTGAGCCATATGTTAGTGAATATTACAGCACCATCTATCACAAAGCGAAAGAAGTGGTCCAAGTAAAACATTCATATTACTTTACGCACTACACGAATATGTAATAAAAATGGGTGTTCCTACTTTAAAAAACGCAGTTGATATCCGTACGACCTATGGCAGCGTCATCTAGCTGGCCAATCATAGCGATATCTGGTTTCCCCCTTCAAGCTAGACAAGTTTCGTTCTTTGTAGTTTTTTCGTTTGACGCTCATTTCGTGATATATTTGGTCCGGTCACGATCAATGGACCACCTTGTAGTTTTCCTGCTCAGTAACAAAGACAAATATTTCCAAGGAAGGAAATATTTCGAGATGTGACTGATTTCAATTAAGACGGTGAATTCAGCCGTGAAGTACGTAAAACCGGCCGCTTATCTCAGGGACAGGGGACTGCCTACCGCGGCCACTACTGGTATGTGAGAGGGGGAATGTTTTCTAGTCTCTGTTCCAGTGCTGATGGCTTATTGGCGTATGTGCCTCGTACCTTTCAAAAGAAATAACGTGGGTTCGTGAATGCGTCTCTACGGACGGTCATCCTCAAATACGGAACATATTTGTAGGAAGGAATATGATTTAAATTAGGTTGGAAAACAGCTCTGAGACTTAACATCTGAGGTCATCAGTCCCCTAGAACTTAAAAAATGGTTCAAATGGCTCTGAGCACTATGGGACCCAACTGCAGTGGTCATCAGTCCCCTAGAACTTAGAACTAATCAAACTTAACTTACCTAACGACATCACACACATCCATGCCCGAGGCAGGATTCGAATCTGCGACCGTAGCTGTTACGTGGTTCCAGACTGAAGGGCCTAGAACCGCTCGGCCACAGCGGCCGGCGATTTAAATTAGGGTTGTACTAATGCAACGCTCTGTGTAGAAGGAAAACGGCTTTCGAATCAGTTAGTATTAATTTATGATCGTGTCTGTATTGCATAACGAATTTAAAGAAAATTGTAATTACTGTTATTAACACTTTGACTGTAAATCTTTTAAACTGACATGCGACAGGATACGGTTTCTTGCTCTTAAAAATGGCTCAAAACCACGTATATTGATGGACTCCATCGGTCTTCATTATACATGAATGCGTAGAATCTGTTCTTTAGGAGATGTCGTATTCATACATAATTGATTAGCCTTTAGGCAATGAGTCCACCACCTCCAGTGTGGATTCCCAATTACGTTCCGCCCCCTTGAGGAAATCTCAAAGTAGTGAACAGAGACAACATGGACTGGGACTGTAGATAGGTGGAGCTCGGTGTGAGGTGGGTCACCCGGGGCCGAACCGCACAATAACCCTGGGTTCGGTGTGGGGCGGCGGACGGGTGAAGTGGACTGCGGTAGTCGTCGTGGGGTTGTGGACCACTGTGGCTGCGGCGGGGACGGAGCCTCTCCGTCGTTTCTAGGTCCCCGGTTAACATACAATGCAATACAATACAAAGGGACTGCAACTGCTGTGTTCGGATGCAGGCTGAGTTGGCATCCCTTCGCTCCCAGCTTCAGGCAGTGTTGGCTTCGGTCACACAGCTTGAGGCTGTTGCCAATGGGCATCACTGCGGGGGTCCGGATGGGGGTTTGTCGGGGACGGCCAGCTCGTCCCACGCATCCCCTGATCGGACTACGACTGTGGTTGCCCAGGATACTGCCCGCATTGAGGCTGATCCCTCACCTGTGGTAGAGTGGGAGGTCGTTTCAAGGTGTGGCAGGGGGCGAAAGACATTCCGGAGGGCTGAACGGAAAGTTTGTCTGACGAACCGGTTTCAGGCTCTGTCTCAGGCTGATACTGATCTTCGGCCTGACATGGCTGCTTGTCCTGTTCCAGAGGTTGCCCCTCAGTCTGCAAGATCCGGGCAGTTGCAGAGGGTGGGCTTATTGGTAGTTGGGAGCTCCAACGTCAGGCGCGTAATGGGGCCCCTTAGGGAAATGGCAGCAAGAGAGGGGAAGAAAACCAATGTGCACTCCGTATGGATACCGGGGGGGAGTCATTCCAGATGTGGAAAGGGTCCTTCCGGATGCCATGAAGGGTACAGGGTGCACCCATCTGCAGGTGGTCGCTCATGTCGGCACCAATGATGTGTGTCGCTATGGATCGGAGGAAATCCTCTCTGGCTTCCGGCGGCTATCTGATTTGGTGAAGACTGCCAGTCTCGCTAGCGGGATGAAAGCAGAGCTCACCATCTGCAGCATCGTCGACAGGACTGACTGCGGACCTTTGGTACAGAGCCGAGTGGAGGGTCTGAATCAGAGGCTGAGCCGGTTCTGCGACCGTGTGGGCTGCAGATTCCTCGACTTGCGCCATAGGGTGGTGGGGTTTCGGGTTCCGCTGGATAGGTCAGGAGTCCACTACACGCAACAAGCGGCTACACGGGTAGCAGGGGTTGTGTGGCGTGGGCTGGGCGGTTTTTTAGGTTAGATGGCCTTGGGCAAGTACAGAAAGGGCAACAGCCTCAACGAGTGCGGGGCAAAGTCAGGACATGCGGGGACCAAGCAGCAATCGGTATTGTAATTGTCAACTGTCGAAGCTGCGTTGGTAAAGTACCGGAACTTCAAGCGCTGATAGAAAGCACCGAAGCTGAAATCGTTATAGGTACAGAAAGCTGGCTTAAGCCAGAGATAAATTCTGCCGAAATTTTTACAAAGGTACAGACGGTGTTTAGAAAGGATAGATTGCATGCAACCGGTGGTGGAGTGTTCGTCGCTGTTAGTAGTAGTTTATCCTGTAGTGAAGTAGAAGTGGATAGTTCCTGTGAATTATTATGGGTGGAGGTTACACTAAACAACCGAACTAGGTTAATAATTGGCTCCTTTTACCGACCTCCCGACTCTGCAGCATTAGTGGCAGAACAACTGAGAGAAAATTTGGAATACATTTCACATAAATTTTCTCAGCATGTTATAGTCTTAGGTGGAGATTTCAATTTTCCAGATATAGACTGGGACACTCAGATGTTTAGGACAGGTGGTAGGGACAGAGCATCGAGTGACATTATACTGAGTGCACTATCCGAAAATTACCTCGAGCAATTAAACAGAGAACCGACTCGTGGAGGTAACATCTTGGACCTACTGATAACAAACAGACCCGAACTTTTCGACTCTGTATGTACAGAACAGGGAATCAGTGATCATAAGGCCGTTGCAGCATCCCTGAATATGGAAGTTAATAGGAATATAAAAAAAGGGAGGAAGGTTTATCTGTTTAGCAAGAGTAATAAAAGGCAGATTTCAGACTACCTAACAGATCAAAACGAAAATTTCTGTTCCGACACTGACAATGTTGAGTGTTTATGGAAAAAGTTCAAGGCAATCGTAAAATGCGCTTTAGACAGGTACGTGCCGAGTAAAACTGTGAGGGACGGGAAAAACCCACCGTGGGTTAGGAAACTACTGCGAAAGCAAAGAGAGCTCCACTCCAAGTTTAAACGCAGCCAAAACCTCTCAGACAAACAGAAGCTAAACGATGTCAAAGTTAGCGTAAGGAGGGCTATGCGTGAAGCGTTCATTGAATTCGAAAGTAAAATTCTATGTACCGACTTGACAGAAAATCCTAGGAAGTTCTGGTTTTACGTTAAATCAGTAAGTGGCTCGAAACAGCATATAGAGACACTACGGGATGATGATGGCATTGAAACAGAGGATGACACGCGTAAAGCTGAAATACTAAACACCTTTTTCCAAAGCTGTTTCACAGAGGAAGACCGCACTGCAGTTCCTTCTCTAAATCCTCGCACAAACGAAAAAATGGCTGACATCGAAATAAGTGTCCAAGGAATAGAAAAGCAACTGGAATCACTCAATAGAGGAAAGTCCACTGGACCTGACGGGATACCAATTTGATTCTACACAGAGTACGCGAAAGAACTCGCCCCCCTTCTAACAGCCGTGTACCGCAAGTCTCTAGAGGAACGGAGGGTTCCAAATGATTGGAAAAGAGCACAGACAGTCCCAGTCCTCAAGAAGGGTCGTCGAGCAGATGCGCAAAACTATAGACCTATATCTCTGACGTCGATCTCTTGTAGAATTTTAGAACATGTTTTTTGCTCGCGTATCATGTCATTTCTGGAAACCCAGAATCTACTATGTAGGAATCAACATGGATTCCGGAAACAGCGATCGTGTGAGACCCAACTCGCTTTATTTGTTCATGAGACCCAGAAAATATTAGATACAGGCTCCCAGGTAGATGCTATTTTTCTTGACTTCCGGAAGGCGTTCGATACAGTTCCGCACTGTCGCCTGATAAACAAAGTAAGAGGCTACGGAATATCAGACCAGCTGGGTGGCTGGATTGAAGAGTTTTTAGCAAACAGAACACAGCATGTTGTTATCAATGGAGAGACGGCTACAGACGTTAAAGTAACCTCTGGCGTGCCACAGGGGAGTGTTATGGGACCATTGCTTTTCACAATATATATAAATGACCTAGTAGATAGTGTCGGAAGTTTCATGCGGCTTTTCGCAGATGATGCTGTAGTATACAGAGAAATTGCAGCATTAGAAAATTGTAGCGAAATGCAGGAAGATCTGCAGCGGATAGGCACTTGGTGCAGGGAGTGGCAACTGACCCTTAACATAGACAAATGTAATGTATTGCGAATACATAGAAAGAAGGATCCTTTATTGTACGATTATATGATAGCGGAACAAACACTGGTAGCAGTTACTTCGGTAAAATATCTGGGAGTATGCGTGCGGAACGATTTGAAGTGGAATGATCATATAAAATTAATTGTTGGTAAGGCGGGTACCAGGTTGAGATTCATTGGGAGAGTGCTTAGAAAATGTAGTCCATCAACAAAGGAGGTGGCTCACAAAACACTCGTTTGACCTATACTTGAGTATTGCTCATCAGTGTGGGATCCGTACCAGATCGGTCTGACGGAGGAGATAGAGAAGATCCAAAGAAGAGCGGCGCGTTTCGTCACAGGGTTATTTGGTAACCGTGATAGCGTTACGGAGATGTTTAACAAACTCAAGTGGCAGACTCTGCAAGAGAGGCGCTCTGCATCGCGGTGTAGCTTGCTCGCCAGGTTTCGAGAGGGTGCGTTTCTGGAAGAGGTATCGAATATATTGCTTCCCTCTACTTATACCTCCCGAGGAGATCACGAATGTAAAATTAGAGAGATTAGAGCGCGCACGGAGGCTTTCAGACAGTCGTTCTTCCCGCGAACCATACGCGACTGGAACAGGAAAGGGAGGTAATGACAGTGGCACGTGAAGTGCCCTCAGCCACACACCGTTGGGTGGCTTGCGGAGTATCAATGTAGATGTAGATGTAGAATGGATGACTTTCAGAAATATTTCCGAGGAATGCCCCATAAAACCATCAGTCTATGATCTTCATATTTTCTCGCATTCTCTCTTCCGGACAGGGGAATGAAAGTTAACAACAGCCATTGGACAGTGTAATGACCCATATACAAATTTCGTTGAAACTTTTGTGTAACAGTATTTCAGAAAAAAACAGTTTTGGGTGCGAAATTATTTAATGTCAATGATATTTCTCCGCACTTTTGGGGCATCATCACATTGTCGCCAAAAATAAGAAGACCAACCAATTAGATACAAGTGGAGGAAAAGGGCATGGTTCTATCTCGCACGGCTACGCAAACAACGTGCCGGATGGTCGTGCCCTATGAGGGTGACACAAGAATAAGCTCTTCATTGTTATATCATTGATTTATGTATGTTAGTTTGATCCATAATTTAAGATCATAAGATAAAGTGCCCTTAAGGCTACAGATGAAACCCGGCTATTGGTCTCGAAGGGGGAAAAGGAAGTCTGATTTAATTCCCAACAGTGAGAAAATGGAAGAGCCTAGTGGAGCGAACCATGAATAAAAAATCGTATTTCGGATCTTATCTCGGAATTCAATTCCCTACTTCGAATGTAATACAATTTCAATTGCAGTATGGAAAGTCCGCAAAATGAATTCACGCAATGCACTGGGGCAAGGGTTCTGTTGAGTCCCAGCAACTGCAATCAGAGGGTTAAATCGGAGCAAACTTGGAATCCTTCTAAAACAAAATTCAAGAAGGAATTCCTTCTAGGCACTTTAAATGTAAATTCTCTAATCAAGACTAGTGAAAAACAGATCTAGAAATACTTTTAGAGAAATCCAAAATTCAGTTATTTGAATTTCAAGAAACAAGGTTCCTAGATAAAAATGTAATAGATACTTGTAATTAGAGAATCTTCAAAGGCAAACCACCAATCAAAATTATTAATGAGATTCGATTATTGGGGATAGCTTTCCATGTTCATAAAAGTATAACAGAGGATGTTACAGAATTTAAATCCACCTCAGAGAGAGTACCTCTCCTATCAGTGAAACGCAAAAGGAAGACATACACACTTGTTAGTTGCTATGCAGCAATAAATGAAGACAACAGGAAAAATTCACAAAAGAACCAGAAACATTCTGTGATCTTTTAGAAAATAAAATATCTAAAATTTCAAAGATGAACACTGTATTACTACTGGGCGACTTCAATGTACAAATATGCAGAGAAAAGGAATTTGGAAATGTAGTACGACAATACTCATCTCATACAAGAAACAACGCAAATGGTATGAAGCTAATCAGTTTGTGTCAAAGCTCTCACCTGAAACTAATGTCAATCTTCTTTAGGAAACTGTCAACAAAAGCTAAAACGTGGATATCTCGAAACCCAACGTTAGACGAATTTCAATTAGATCATGTGGCTATTTCGCGAAAAAGTACAATGGAAATTGTGAATATGAATGTGAATGTAGTAAGAAATGCTGACTTTGATTCTAATCATTACCTCTGTAAGCCAAACTCCTATCTAATAAAGGGCAAAGAAAGTCACAAACGTTAATAAAATACAATAGAATACAGACAGGCTTACTTTAACAAAAGAATCAATTAAAAACTATCAAGATGAAATTGAAGTGGATGAACATGGCAACTGATAAGAAATATCAAAAGCTAGTAATAATGCTCCACAGGTCAATAAAACATAAAAGGAAAATGTGGTGGGGTGAAATATGCAAAAAAGCCATAGCAGAGAGGACTAGAACATGGGGAAAATGGAAATGCTCAAAGAAAATTGAAGATTATGATCGGTTTAAACAACAAAGAAAGGAAACCACCAGGTTAATCAAAAATACCAAACGAGCTCATGAAAAGCAGACACTTTTGGAAATAGAGAATAATTTTGTAAAAATAATACTCGCTACTTTCATCAAACCTTAACAAACAAATTAAATGAGTAGTAATCTCAAAATGTCTGCTTCAAAAATGAAAAAGGCAACACTGAACATTGTGAAATACTAGCAAGATATTTTCATCAGATTCTGAACTGTCCTGACCCAAGTCAAAAATTGGAATTCTGAGATATTAATGAAAATTTGGAAGAAGATTTACCACCAACTATACAAGAAATTTAAGAAGTAATTAAGACCCTCAGAACGACAAAGCCAGTGGAGATGATTCTTGTACAGTTGAAATTTTGAAGTGGTCCTTGCCAAATATAGCAAAGACGTTAAGTTTACTCTTTGAAGAAATCTGGAAAATAGAAATAATCCCAAAGGACTGGAAAGTCGCCTTGTTACATCCACCCCGCAAAAAAGGTAATAAACAGTATATAAACAACTACTGATGAATCTCTTTACTGCCCGTAGCGTATAAAGTAATTCCAGGACGTTATTAAGTAAAATAGAAACAACACTAGACAGCCATTTAGGTGAATATGAAGGTGGGTTTTAGGAAAGGAAGATCACGATCAGAACAAATATTTAATCTCGAGTCATTAATTTGCCACCGATTACTTAATTCAAAGGACGTTGCAGTTACGTTTGTGGATCTCAAACAATTCGTCAGTTTGGCTTAAAGTATAAACTGGCGAACCGAGACCGTGAAAAACTTACAGAAACAGTCTGTCAAGTAATATCTATGAGAGAAATTTCACAGTTTTTCAAAATAAAAGCAGATGTACTACAAGGTGACCGCCTAGCCCCAGTTCTATTTAATAGCGTCTTAGAGAAAATAGTAAGAATTTGGAACTAAAAGCTTACTGAACTCAACATCTCGCCTATAATGTTAGGAAGACGAATCAAAAATATCGAAATCGATTGTCCTACATTTGCAGATGATTTTGCTATACTTTCCGAAAATGTAGCATCTGATGTAACACAAATAAAAATACGAAGAGAAATATCCAGCAGAACAGGCTTCATAATTTCTGCAGCAAAAACAAAATTTGTAACAATCGTTACGGATGCTCCAAAATTCCTGAAAACAGATACTGGCCAAATACGAGATAGGGTAAAAGCATTCAAATACCTAGCGGAGGTAATCCAAGAAAATCCTTTGGAGATATCTGTAACAGAAGAAAGGTTGCATTACAATGGGCAGGTCATATGATCTCACCAAAGACCCCTACAACAAAAAGTGCCCATCTAAAAATGCAAAAAATAACGCGTTAAAACACATGAGTGAATCCAGAATGCCTATAAGCAAGCGAATGCTTGGCATTAAACTGTAATTCAGATAAATTAGAAGTACTTGAAAAGAGAACTGTAACGAAAATATTACAACCACAAAACACAGCAGAAGGTTGGAAATTACGAAGTATAGCTGAAATATACGAAAAGGTTTCAAACGTAATGAGAAAAAGAAGACTAATGTTTCTTGGACATTTATTTCGAGACAGTAGA
Source organism: Schistocerca serialis cubense (assembly GCF_023864345.2). NCBI lineage: Eukaryota > Metazoa > Arthropoda > Insecta > Orthoptera > Acrididae > Schistocerca > Schistocerca serialis. The sequence continues at coordinate 435,624,186 of NC_064642.1, read as the reverse complement.
TTAACTAAAAATATTTTCAAACATTTGTGGGGTAAGAAGTCCACAACAAGCTGGTCAAACGAAGTAAAAATGGATTTAGAAAGGAATTATGGCAAAAAGGCTAAGATATAAACAACAGAGAAGCCTTTCGGGAAAAAGTATTGGAAGGATTCCAAGGCAGGAGAGCTTAGAAGCTTGTTTCAAAATGGTCTGAAGACACGAAGAAGAAACATAGTGAACAGATAAAAGCATACTGGCGGAAAGGAAAGAACAATGAACGAAGAACTGAAACTGGAACGTGTTCCTCAGAAAAAAAAAAGATATTTACGTAAAAGTAGCTGGATACGTGACCCATCACTCATAAAATGGCTCTGGGCACTATGGGACTTAACATCTATGGTCATCAGTCCCCTAGAACTTAGAACTACTTAAACCTAACTAACCTAAGGGCATCACACACATCCATGCCCGAGGCAGGATTCGAACCTGCGACCGTAGAAGTCACGCGGTTCCGGACTGAGCGCCTAGAACCGCTACACCACCGCGGCCGGTATCACTCATAAAACCACATATAATGTAAAATAGACGCTAAGGTTGCCGTAATCGTAAGAAAATGAAACACCTACAGCCGTCTTTGTGATGTTATTTATTGCGTAGCTACCTGTTTCGGTGCTTCAGTGCACCAGCTTTAGTCCTTGATGGTGAATCGGTTATCACGATCCATATATACAATGCATCAGTTGACAACAACTAGTTTGCGCATATGTCGTCTCTCCAACCATCAACTGTCAACTGTTGACAGTTTGTGGTTGGAGAGACGACATAACACTTACACATAGTCTGCGTAAACCAGTGGTTGGCAACTGATACATCATAGATAAAGCTCGTGATAAGCGCTGCAGCATCAACTAAGGCCTGAGGAGCGTCGAAATTGGTAGCTACACAATAAATGACAACATAAGGACGGTTGTAGGTGTTTCATTTTCTTACAGTAATCAACGGCCGTAGTCCCCCAGACATCCTGGCACAAGCATAGACATACAAAAACTGGATATATAATCCATCCGTCACATAACATCTAAACCATGAAAATGGACAGAGTGAAAGAAGAGGAACAGCCAGAATAACACAAAGAAAGTATAAATATGTCGTGGAAAAATATGTGTAAGACTCTGATACCTTCTTAATCAAGAACTTTAAAAGTACCACGAAATTTCTTCAGGTTCTCTTGATTTATTGGTTTTGAGTTTCGTGTGGCTTTATTGTTTTCTTCTTTTATAATTGGCGGTCGTGTTAAATTACCGTTCCTGGTAATCACAAAATTTGGTCTACAATCGTTTAGAAAGAGGCTCCTAATATAGTCTTCCTATATCTTTTTCTAGCAGAGTAGTGTTGTATTATGCAGCCTTTGACACACACTACAAGATTGATTGCTGAGTACATATCTATACGCAAGAGGGCGAATTGTTAAAGAAGGAAAGAAAGTAATAAAGGATTCCAGAGAGGATGAACAATGAACTAGCAACAACTGTAAGCTAGTAACTATTAGAGTTCGTTAGTAGATATTTAATAACTGTCATTGTTTCCAGATACATTCCTGGCTCTTAATGTGTTTCGCAGAAAGGACGATGTAAAAGTGAAACGAGAGACGCTGGAAAATGGAGCATTCCGTTTAACAGCTCGCCGTCTGTTTTCATTTAAGTGGCAACATTCGCAAGAGCGGGCGGATAGTCGGAGCCGCCCTGTAACTGGTTGCCGCCGGCCCAGGCAGCGGTGACAAGAGGAATGGCACTGCGTCCTTCCTGCAGAGGGACAGGCCGCGCCACTTGCACCAACCAAGACAAAACGCCTACGCGACGGGAGGCGGGAGGCGGCAGTCGGCAGTCGGCAGCCTTTATGCTGTGGGCAGGGGGCGTGGGGCGGCAGCGGCAGCGACACCTGCAGCAGCTGGCACAGCCTGCAACCCCACCCTCCACTTCCCCCGCCAACGCCGGGAACACCTAGCAGCGCCGCCGTCGCTATTTTTAATTAAGCGGACGCCTGCTATCCTGGAGCTCAGCGTGAGAGCAGCGTCGCACCATAGCGCAACTGCCCACTCCTCCCTTCATTCCCCCCCCCCCCCCCCCCCCCCACTACATCCCATTCACCACCGCCGCACAGCTATTCGTCGCCAGGTATCGTCGACCGTCTTGGGGCCAACTTAATAACACGGCCGGCAGTGGGCGGGGTAGTGAAGAAAAGGGCTCGGGAGGAGGGGGAGGAGGTCCGTAATCCCGGCTCATTCATATTCATAACGGGCCGAATTATTCGTTCATTTTAGCGGAACCAGGAACCCACGGTAGCGCTGCTACGGCCCGGGCGGTTTCCCGGTGGGATTAAGGTTTTCCCACACCCATCCCAGTTCTCAAGCCCAACCCACTCCCACCCCCAAAGAGACATTTTCGCTTTGTTATTAGCTAACCCATCTCATTGCTGGACATCGTCTCCAACCATTCAGGTAACAACGGAGTAACTGATTCGGGCTGCCGCACACTACAATTTAACAACTCTCTTCCTAGGCACCAATCATTGACGTAGTAGCGACCGCCAGACGTCACGTACAACATGACTAATAGTGAGAACATGGCGTAAAAAATGGATTTACTTATTTCTGAACGGCTGTTGTCAGTCGCACAGGTTGTCGTAATGTGGATGAGAATACCCTTTTATTTCGTCTTTTTCGCTGTTACACAGCTTCGGTCTGTGTCGCCAATTTCACTTGTATAGCATAAGCATAGAATGGACAAATTTGCGTTTGCTAGGTTTAAACATACACCTGAAAATATCCATACAGTGAAAACTATGCAGTCGTGAAACGTCCAAGGAGAAAGGATATTCTTGTAAAGCGTGTTTGGAAATTTCCGTTAAAGACGTGTAGGGCTTGTAGAGGGAAGTGAGTACATAATATTTTGAATAGAGCCCAAGTCCAGAAAAGACACCCAGCAACGCTTCAGATCGTCAAAACTACAGGCGCTGGCATCCGTATGTGAGTGCATTCAGGGTGTTTCCGTAAGATAGTGCAAAAATGTAACAGGACGTAGAGAATGCTCTACTCAACCGTCTGAGATAGGGTACCCGGGGCTGAGAAGCCAGCTTAAGGAGATACAAGTTTACTTGTCCTTTGCTGTTTATTTACATGTACATTCTTTATTTAATGCAAGGAAACAAGGAGGACGAGCCTGATTACCAGGAAATCGTGATACAGGTTTTGTTTACTTTTCTTGTCCCTAAGGTGACTCTTGTATCGTTATATATATGAAGATGGTATCTGTTCTTTCGGAAATGTCCGAAATAACCCTAGATGCATACAGGCGTTGATGTAAGTCAACCGGGACAGTTGAAAACGTGTGCCCCGACGCAGACTCGAACCCGGGATCTCCTGCTTACATTACAGACACTCTAGCCATCGAAGCCACCGAGGACACAGAGGAAAGTGTGACTGCAGGACGTATCTCAGGCACATTCACAACTTATTGTCCCGCACTGTATTCATAGTGCCCCTGCCCAGCCGGCCGGAGTGGCCGTGCGGTTCTAGGCGCTACAGTCTGGAACCGAGTGACCGCTACGGTCGCAGGTTCGAATCCTGCCACGGGCATGGATGTGTGTGATGTCCTTAGGTTAGTTAGGTTTAATTAGTTCTAAGTTATAGGCGACTGATGACCTCAGAAGTTAGGTCGCATAGTGCTCAGAAACCATTTGAACCCCTGCCCATTATACTCATTACTCGCGGAATCGTACGATGTAGCAGTACCGGTGCGGTATTTTCCGATCTTTATACATTTAATATTCGTATGTTTGCTTCTAGAGTCCTGTGTCATATATTTACATTAGTGGTATGCACTACACATTTTAAGTAATTATTAATGCAATATGGTGGCTCAAACCATTTAACCCTTACCCGTGACGATGGTCCAAGATTGAAATAATTCCCACAGAACCACCTGATTTAAATCTTCTACATTCCATCATCCCCGTTTTACTTTTGTTCATATTCATCTTAATAGTCTCCTTTCAAGACACGTTCCATTCCGTTCAACTGTCCTTATAGGCCCTGTGCTACCTCCGACAGAATTACAAAGTCACCGGAAAACTTCAAAGTTTATATTTCTTCTCCATGGATTTTAATTCCTACTCACAATTTTCCTTTCGTTTCCTTTACTGCTTGCTCAATATACAGATTGAATAACATAGGGGATAGGTTACAACACTGTCTCGCTCTCTTCGCAACCTCTGCTTCCCTTACATAACCCTCGACACTTATAAGCGCCATCTGGTTTCTGTAGACACTGTGGCCTTTCGCTCCCTGCATTTGACCCCTGCCTCCTTCTGAATTTGAAAGAGAGTACTACAGCCAACACTGTTACAAGCTTTGTCTAAGACTACAAATGTTAAAAACGTAGGTTTGCCTTTCCGTAATTTATCTTCTAAGATAAGTCGTAGGGTCATTATTACCTCATGTGCTGCAAAATTTTTTACGGAATCAAAACTAATCTTCCCCGAACTCGGTTTCTACCATTTTTTCCATTCGTCTATAAAGAATTCGCGGTAGTATTTTCCAGCCGTGACTTATTAAAATGATAGTTCGGTAATTTTCATATCTGTGAACACCTGATTTCTTTGGGATTGGAATTATTATATTCTTCTTGAAGTCTGAGGGTATTTCGCCTGTCTCATACATCTTGCTCACTAGATGGTCAGGGATGCCTCTCCTAAGACAGTCAGTAGTTTTAATGGAATGTTGTCTACTCCCGGGTCCTTGTTTCGACTTAGGTCTTTCAGTTCTCTGTCGAACTCTTCACGCAGCACCATATCTCCAACTTCATCTACGTCCTCTTCTATTTTCATAATATTGCCCTAAAGTATAACGCCCTTGTACAGACCCTCTATATACTCCTTCCACTTTCCTGCTTTCCATTCATTCCTTACAACTAGTGTTTCCTCTGAGCTCTTTGTATTCGTATAAGTGGTTCGCTTTCTCCGAAGGCCTGTTTAATATTCCTGTAGGCAGTATATATCTTACCGTTAACGATATACGCCTCTGCATTCTTACATATGTTCTCTAGCTGTCCCTGCCCAACCATTTTGCACTTTTTACCTACTTGATCCTCTGCTGCCTTCACTACTTCATCTCACAAAGCTACCCATTCTTCTTCTACTGTATTTATTTTCCCCGTTCCTGTCAATAGTTCCCTAATGCTCTCTCTGAAACTGTCTTCGACCTCTGGTTCTTTCGTTTTATACACGTTCCATCTCCTTAAATTCCCACCTTTTTGCCGTTTCTTCAGTTTTAATCCACAGTTCATAACTAATAGATTGTGGCCTTAGCATTACACAATCAATCTGAAACCTTCCAGTGTCTTCAGACCTCTTCTATGTATACAACCTTTATTCTTAATTTTTAAGCCAAGTGTTAGATACGATTAAGTTATGCTCTGTGCTAAATTCAACTAAGCGGCGTCCTCTTTCATTCCTTACCCCCATTCCATATACACCTTCTGCTTTTCCTTCTCTTCTCTTTCCTACAATCGAATTTCACTCCCCCATGACTACTAAATTTTCGGCTCCCTCCGCTATTTGAATAATTTCTTTTATCTCAACATACATTTCTTCAATCTCTTCGTCATCTGCGGAGCTAGTTGGCATATAAACTTGTACTATTCTGGTTGGCGTGGGCTTCGTGTCTATCTTGGCTACAATAATAAGTTCACTGTGCTGTTCGCAGTAGCCTACCCGTGTTCCTATCTTTTTCATAATTACTAAACCTACTCCTGCATTACCCCTATTTGATTTTGTGCTTATGAGACTGTATTCTCCTGACCAGAAGTCTTGTTCCTCTTGACACCGAACTTCACCAATTCCCACTATATCTAACATTAATCTATCCATTTCCCTTTTTAAATCTTCTGATCTACCTGCCCGATTAAGGGATCTGGCAGTCCAGTTTTGTATCTCGTGATAACGGCGTCCTCATGAGTAGTACCCGCCCGGATATTTTACCTCTGGAATATTTTACCCAAGAGGACGCCATCATCATCTTTTACCAAACATAAAGCTGAATGCTCTCGGGAAAAATTACGGCTGTAGTTTCCCCTTGCCTTCAGCTATGGTATCTCCCCTAAGAGACACCAGATGTGTTGTATTGAGGCACATATTTGCAATTATATTTTAGCAGCCTTTAGCTGAAGTCAGCCTAACCACATACTTCTCATTACGTCTTTCATGCTTCAATGGGAAGCGTCGGTTTCTCTTCTATTACAAACCTAATGATTATTAAACTGTAATTTTTATGTGCCGACCAGGTCGGCTCTGACTGCTACCCCTAAGTAGACGTATTCCCTGGTCGCTGCTAGAGCACTGGTTATTCTTCATGTTTCACTGTTCCTGATAACATATACCGGTAAAAAGAATGTCTCACTTCCCTAAACTGATAGCGCTATATCGAATGAATATGAAATATTGTGATTTAAAAATTACTTTATTTGAAACGGGAAACAAACTAGAATATTCCGACGACGCTGCGCGTTGTATGTGAGACAAGATGGGGGGAATTCCTTTGGTCTGAGACCGTCTACACGTTGGTAAAAGTAAAACTGTTAATATCTGCTGAAACAACAGAGGAAATGCACCTGACTATCCATTGGAGAGATAGCTGGTAGATATATTTATTAGCCAATATGTCTAATATCTTAGCAGTTAAAAATTCTTAAGAAGAATGTCGCAGATGGCAATAACAGATACACTTCTGGCTCGTAAGATAGCTCAGAAACCTTCTGTGTGAACTAGTTTTGTTTAAATACGGTGCCATCTGCATCATCAGATACGAATCAAAATGTATTCAAAACACAATTGTAGGCTGAACATCAGTTTAAGACAGAAATAATTGGACTAGAATAAGTAATGGTGTCTCTAACAGAATGACTGCTGTTGTGGTAGGTATTCACAGCAGGTATGGTTATCTGATGATGTTTCCGCAACGGAAATGTCGCGCCTATAAACGAATTAAAAATAGCCCTGACATTGACAATCTACACGTATAGGAATACGTTAGATGAGCTACCTAGTCGTGAAGACAATCAGTTCTGGATTACTTAGGAGATCGATTATTCTGAATCGATATCCAACCTGAATGAATACAGGTCGATAATGTAAAATTATTTGTTTTCAAGCAACATAATAATGCAAGTCTATATACGGATTGTTAAATCCTACCTTTAATCATTAACTCAAGAGTTGTGGTCTCTCAGACAATGCAAAAATTTTCGAACTCCCTCTTTGAAGGTCCCTTGCAGCAGAATGCTTTTATGCTCCCCCTAACTTCCGCATATCATCAACCCTACAAAGTTTCATTGTCGGTTACATTATCCCGTCCTCTGCTGGCTGCTGACACACGTAATTGACACGTGTTGTGGTCTCTTTTTAGGCCACGCCTCGTGAATTACATACCTCTTTTCTGCAGTATAGTACAAAACGCTTTGGCAGGAACACGTCACTTTTAACGATCCTAAGGTTGATGAAATTGTTAATCGGTGAATGGATGAGGATGTCAGTGATACGCATCAAGAAATAGACGAAAAAGACGATTTTGCACTAGCCAGTGATCATAGTACTGATAGAGGAAGAACTTGAGGAGAGTTGTTATGGGGACATCTCTGTTTCTCCAATGAAATGAAATGATCGTATGGCATTTATTGGCCGGGATATCTCCTTCGGAGATCGGCCACCGTATTACAAGTCTTTTTAGTTGACGCCACTTCGGCGACTTGCATGTCAATAATGATGAAAATGATGATGAAAGACACACAACAACCAGTCCCCTGCCGGGAATCGAGCCCGGGCCCCCTTGCACGGTAGGCGGTAACGCTACCGGTGCGCTACGAAGGCGGACTGTTTCTCCGATAAAAATACTTAAAGTGTTTCTTAACATGTATTCTGAGTGGTGATCAAGAAAAATGCAGATACCAGCACTAAATATGAGTTTTGCAGACTTTCTTTTTTATATCTTTAGAGTTTAGTTTTTAGGTGCATGTTTAAACCCTGGAAATTATTTTTTTGTGAACATTTACTTGCTGCGGTGTTACTAAAATCTTTCAGAATATGAAATTCAGTTCTGTAATAATTCGTTTATGTGTTCTATTTAAAAAAAAATCGCACGGAAATGTGTGATTTTATGTAATAAAAAGTAAAATATTTCTAGCATTATTCAGAGCAACAGAATCAACAAGGAGTATTTAAAAAACTCAAATAACAATAAAAGTAATTGCTATACAACTTGAATATTTCAAATGATGCGGTAATTCTCGGCTTAAACACAAGAGTCGTAGAGACTCCACGTAGTATACGTTACAGAAAAGTCACCTCGTGAGTTAAGTGTTAATCCAGCGTTGATACTGGGAGAATATCTGTGACTTTCCTGAAAGTCCCGCACCCGTTTATTAAGCTGACACACAAGCTGGTGGTACTGATTAACCCCGAGAGACAAAACGCCTCCACCATGAATGGCACTGACGGAAAGAGCACAGACAATAAGCAAATTGAAGTCAACATGTTCACTGTGATTGTTCCTCTACCTGCCGAGCTGCCGTGCGAATCTCACCGATTGCAGTCCTGGGAGACGTGGCACTGCAGGCAGCGTAGATCTCGGTACCGCTGGTTGCCGGGCAGAGAATACACGTTGCGTACATATAAATTCTGTCTATACTGTGAGCGTAGTATAGCGTCCGCACACTTCTACAGCTAAAACTACTTCAGTACGACACAGAAATCGTGTCGAGATTTCTATTTGCTCATAAGCCAGGATCTGAAATTCAACTCACGTGTTCGTCCGTAAAAGAAGCAGACTCCACAAGGATGCAAAGAATGATCTCTATGAAACTTCCTGGCAGAATAAAACTCTGTGCCGGATCGACACTCGAACTCAGGACCTTTGACTTTCGCGGACAAGTGCTCTACTGACTGAGCTACCCAAGCACGACTCACGACCCGTCCTCACAGCCTTACTTCTGCCAGTACCTCGTCTCCTACCTTCCAAATTTTACAGAAGCTCTCCTGCGAACCTTGCAGAACTAGCATTCCTGAAAGAAAGGATATTGCGCAGGAGAGCTTCTGTAAAGTTTGGAAGGTAGGAGACGAGGTACTGGCAGAAGTAATGCTGTGAGGAGGGGTCGTGAGTCGTGCTTGGGTAGCTCAGTCGGTAGAGCACTTGCCCGCGAAAGGCAAAGGTCCCGAGTTCGAGTCTCGGTCCGGCACACAGTTTTAATCTGCCAGAAAGTTTCATATCAGCGCACACTCCGGTGCAGACTGAAAATCTCATAATGGTCTCTATGCTCACACAGAGACGACTTAACTCGCTCCTAGCGGCGAAATCAACACTTTGCAAATTCTAATATTGAGACTCTTCACTGACGCTCGTGTCAGCGAAGACTAAGTCGCTCCTCGCATGATACGTCCTCTTTCGATGGTCGCAGAAGAGTACACTTTACACGCAGTACGCCCGTTTTCAGCAAGGCTCACGGTGACCGGGTGTGCGCTCTCTGCAACAAATCCCTGCACCCGCTACAAAAGCAGTGCCTCCCGGTACAAGGACATTAAGCTGCCAGATACTCACTTGCAGTGCATAGTCCGTACTGTTCTAGAACATTCTGAAACTCCTCCTATCACGATGAACTCAGCCAAACAAATCTCAGATTCAGTTCCTTGCCTTACGGCCCGCCACTTCTCGTGAGAAGATGTGCGAAAGGTCAACTCTCGTCCGCTGTTCGTGACTCCCGCGTATTCCGTGCTAAGAGTACGCCTTCCGCTCTTTTAAAATGCTATCGCTCTCCTCACCCGGCTTCCAGCACCTATCTGTTTTCACTGATTTTTAGCGGTAGGATTGCCTCTGACATCAGGTCATAGGCGTTGCCACGGGAGACCGCCCGCAGGCCTATAAAGCCGCTGCCTCCTCCATGTTCTCTTTAGAGAACTAAACATCTTTCCTCGTCGATGACGACACGTATTCTCTTCTAAACTCCCTTTTGCCTATTCACTTTCATAGGAACGCTCAACTGCTACAGTTCCCTCTTGTCAGCGTCCAGATCAAATTAATTCCCAGGCATGCAAGACTTCAGAAAAATGTTAGTACGTGGTGCTACCAAGAATCAGAAAAAGAAATCAATTATCCGAGCACTGGTATTTAACAGCGATCTCACATCGAATAAAATATGCAGACGAGATGGGATAATATATACATATTGAAGTAAAATATTGCCACCTTACACAATAAGCTACTGAGGTCTTTAATTCAATTGAAATTTATCAGCACATCTTGTGTCTAGCATTAGCACTTTAGTTCATTTATATTCACAGTTATTTTAGATGGGCTAATTTACAATAATAATTAATTCAGTATTCATAAAAACATGTTAATTTACTTGCATTTGATTAGCTGTACCGAGGTACACCATACGTCGCCTGCAGTAACACAAATAATAGTTACATGTTTTGTAATCAGATGAAGCATTATGACCTAAGTTAATCACTACATATCAGGTATGAGGGAACAACCTCCCCAACACAGCTTCACTCTGGTCTACGTGTTCACTCTCTTGCAATATAGGTTAACACTAAAGAGAGATGTGAACCTGTATGTTAGATATCAAACAGAAAAAGATCTATTTATTCAGTCAAATTAAAGATTGTGTCACAGATGTGCGGTGCATGAGAGTCGAACATGTAAGGGAGCGAGTAACTGGGAGGAGTGATGCAGGTTTTCTACCTACCCGCCCATTGTTTTCAATCTGTGCAGCGAGCAAGCATTAATGGAAATCAAAATTAGATTTGGAAACAACTCAGTATTGTCCTGTACTTCTGTCTGAAACGGCAGTTGAACGGTATCGATAACAACTTGAAAATATAAAATGGATGTCAATAAAAGAACAAGAAAGGAAACTGAATAAAGTCGAGTTAAATAAGATGATGATGAGGATTATAATTCAAGATACTAAAAGTAGTTAATGAGTTTCGTCTTTTGAGAAGCTAAATTACTCGCGATGGCCGAAACAGAGATGTCATGAAATGAATACTGGCGATAGTGACAAAAGCCTTTATGAAAAAGAGAAATATGGGTCAGGAAGTCTTCTGAAAGTATTTGTCAGGTGTGTGGCCTTGTATGAATGTGAAAATTTTATGATATACAATGTAGAAAACAGCAGTATTAAAGCTTTCGAAAAGTGATCTTCCAGAAACGTGCTGAGGACAAGATGGTTATGTAGGGCAAGCAATGAAAAGGTACTGAATCTAATTGTTGTGAAGACATACTTTTGGCACAACTTGATTTAAAGAAGACATACATCAATAGCACACATCCCTGGCAGCAATGAATAGTTAATTTTGTGAGGGAAGGAGGTATTGGCGGCAGAATCTGTAGAGAGACGCCAAGAGTTCACTACAATAATGATGTTGAAATTGAAGTAGCTTGGAGCAGGTATTCTGAGATGAAGAGACAAGTATACAGCAGTATGGAGAATAGCGTTATGCCAGTCTTCGGAATGCATACCACAACAACAATATGCGCAGGGACTTAAGAAAATTATTTACACTCATGTCGTCCCGCGCTAAGATCATTATGCACCATCGATCGAGGTGTCGCAATGGTTAGCACAATGGACTCGCATTCCGGAGGACGACGGTTCAAATCTGCGTCCGGTCATCCTGGTTTAGGTTTTCCGTGATTCCCCTAAATCGCTTCAAGCAAATGCCGGGATGGTTACTTAAAAAGGGCACGGCCGATATGCTTCCCCATCCTTCCCTAACCCGAGCTTGTGGTACGTCTTTAAAAACCTTGTTGTCGACGGGACGTTAAACACTAATCCTCCTCCATTATACTAACAGTGGTGCAGTGTCTTGGTCTCTTGCAGACACATTTTCTGTTGCGGTTCCAGTTTGTGACTGAAATGTCACAGCTACTGGAAACATACTCCAAAAAAGTGGATGTTCAAAAAGTCTCTCCGCAGTGCCGCGTGATTGTCAGCCGCTCGTGCCGTATGCCGCAGTGAATATGCAGAAATCAAACTCAGTGAAATATAAGTATTTAATTTATTGAGTATTCATTTTTACTTACAAATTTTCACATTATATGTTGAAAGTGTCACCCCTGTTGTAGAATACACAATTCAATTGGTCTAATCATGCTACCAAACACAATCTGTATTATTTCTTCTGTAACAGAAGCAGTGAAAGTGGATATTGCAGTTTTCAATTCGTCGATGGATTCTGGATGGTTTTTATAGACAGTTTCTTTCGCTGCACCCAGAAGAAAAAGTCAGGTGGTGTTAGGTCAGGCGATCGTGGAGGCCAAAGTCCCTGTGAAATTATGCGATCACCGAAAACATCAGTAAGCAGTGACACTGAAACGCGAGTTGTATGCTCGGTTGCACCGTCTTGTCGAAAATAACGTTCAATATTTCGCTTAACACAAGTTCTCCTATTAATGGGCACAGAATATCACTGCAGTAACGTTGTGGCGTTTATTGTTTCGTTTGCAATATATGGGACCCACAATCATACGACAAGCGCGGCTGACAATCATACGGCGCTGCGGAGATACTTTTTGAACACCCCGTAGTAGTATGCGGGACAGGGAAATTCTTGTGGGTTCATCTTCTAAATAGTACGTAGTTCCATCGGGAAATTCTGGCGCTGTCTCGACAAATGCAATTACGCGTCAAGCCGTAGGAAGTTGGTTCTAACAATGGCGCGATTAGTAACCAGCGAGCGCATTTCTGTAGTCATATTTAACTACTGGTGAAACGATCCCTTTGATTATGGAGACTTGATGACTAAGTGAAAAGTAGTGTCGCATTCCTGTGGTACTTTGAGGCGTAGTGCAGCACTCAATAAGAGTTACTTAATCTGCCACAATACTGTGTAACTAAATTTTTGAAGTCCCCAAGTATGTTGTGTGCAATCGAAATTCGTGGAGCTTCTGGTAGACTTAAAACACAACCAAAAGACAGTTCAGTAATCAAGAATCAGTCAGTTGCACAGACCTTGACAGTTAGTCAGACTTTTATGCAGGCATATCAGCAGAAAACTGAAATTAAATCACAAGGTGTTTGGAAAGAAGCATCAGAGTCGTCTCACTGTCATTTTCGAGTGTGTGATAAAGCAGTGTCAAAGTATATTGTTACCCCGAAATAATAGTTGTAACGTGTATCATACTGATTGCAGGAACGATGGCAAAGAAAAGTCGATGTCCTGTAACGTAGTGCTATCGCGGAACGGCGATCACAGCGGTAGCAACTAATTTGCACCATATGACATGGAAAAGTACAACATATAGGGGTTCAACAGCACGAATTTCGCGCATGAAAATTCAAATGGTTCAAATGGCTCTGACCACTGTGGGACTTAACTTCAGAGGTCGTCAGTCCCCTAGAACTTAGACCTACTTAAACCTAACTAACTTAAGGACATCACACACATCCACGCCCGAGGCAGGATTCGAACCTACGACAGTAGGGGCCGCGCAGTTCCAGACTGTAGCGCCTAGAACCGCTTGGCCACCCCGGCCGGCGCATGGAAATTGCGTAACTACTGCCGCATCTAGCATCTAGCATGTATAGTAAATGACTAGGAGATCTAGGTTTACATTATTCGAAAGTATTGTGGATTCACCATCGGTATTAGTAAAAGATGTGTTACGATTTACAGGCTACCACTGAATATTCGCCCGTCACCCAATATTACGGCAGATAAAGTTACTGCGTGGTCATCCAGTCGCAGAGACCCCGATTGCATCAATGCTCAGCGTTGAAGTTCATCGTATAAACGTGCAGCAAATTTTATGATTTCACCACCGCTAGAGCAGTTCCACCCTACACGATCGCGGTCACAGTTTCACACACGTATTCTTCACTTTACGATATTATCTACCAAAAGTCCATGGATGCCAGGAAATTTACACTTCATGGGCTTTTAAATCGTTAATCCTATATTTCTCCGCTACCAAGATAAATTATAGTACTTATCATGCGGAGTAGTTCGGTCAGGGGGCCATCTCTGCTGAACTCAGGAAAACTACAGCAGATGTTCGAAAGAATTACAGATGCAGTTATAAACTTAACGATCAGTAAGACATCCCCTGTTTCCTTCTTGTAATATATCGTGAATATTGACACTTAAGATTACTTCTGATAAAATAAAGACAAACCCTCAGATGATATTTGTCCGCCTCCGCAACTCAGTGGTCAGTGAGTAAGATTGCTATGTGGAGGATTCGTTTTGGATTTCTGATAGTACCAGGGACTTTTTCCTCCGTAGGAGGACTGGTACAGAGTGCATCCAACCATGTGAGGCTTGACGAGGAGCTACAAGAGTGAGAAGTACTGGTTTGAAAGTCAAGAAAGCCGACAACGCCCGGAAGAGCTGTATGCTGACCCAAGACCCTTCATACGGTACCTGACGACATCGTGGGCTGAGGATGGTACGGCAGTCGGTCGGTCAGAACCAGAACGCAGAGCTTTGCTTTTTGCTCCGACAATATTTGGGTGAAGATAAAATTAAGACATTAATGGAAGATCGTCTCATCACCTGGTCGTAAAAGGATCGCCCGATGAAGTGTTTTGGTAGAACATTACATGTACTGGGGTTGTTGGAAGGATGGCAGTTCAGCTCCCGGTCCGACCATCCAGGTAAGGTTTTCGTGGCTTCATTAAATCACTTAAGTAATAACAGGATACGCTCTTTCGAAGACCGACTTACACCCAAATCATCTTTCCTTCATTGATTGTAAAAGGAGTAGTTAAGATATGGTTTAATTTTATGTCGATAGCTAGATCGTTTCAAATGGAGAATGACTCTGAACTGACGACGGTGACAGCGGAAATTGCCTAAGAACTTTTCAAATATATACGTCCTGGTATTAGCAACTTAGGAAACTTAAACCAGAATAGCCGGGGGGGGGGGGGGGGGGGGAGGGGAATTTGAACAACACTCTTTGATTGTACATTGCCTCTACTTGGAATGCCGCTCGCTGGAAGAAATGTCTGAGTAACTTTGAATGGAGACAAATACACTAAGAGCCAAAGAAACTGGTACAATTGCCTACTATCGTGTAGGTCCCCCACGAGCACTCCTAAAAGCCGCAACACGACGCCGTATGGACCCGCTCTTATAAGTACTACTAGAGGAATTGACGTCATTAATCCTACAGGGTTGCCCATACATCTGTAAGAGTACGAGAGGTGGAACAGCACGTTGCAAGGCATCCCACATATGCACAATAATCTTCATCTCTGGGGAATTTGGTGGCCAGCGGAAGCGTTTATACTCAGGAGAGTGTTCCTAGAGCCACTCTACAGCACTTATGGACATGTGAGGTGTCGCAATGTTCTGCTGGAATTGTCCATGGCTGTCAGAAAGCACAGTGGACGTGAATGGATGCAGGTGATCAGACAGCATGCTTACGTACGTCTCACTTGCCAGAGTCGTACTAAGACTTATAAGGGCGCCGTATCACTCTACCTGCACACGCACCATATAATCTGTGTGTGTGTGTGTGTGTGTGTGTGTGTGTGTGTTATCACCACCATTTTATCATCATTGATGAATAGGTGACCGAACTTGTGTCAAATAGAAAACTTGCACAGAGTGACCGGGTTCTCTGGTCAGGGCGCTACAGTCTGGAACCGCACGACCGCAACGGTCGCAGGTTCGAATCCTGCCTCGGGCATGGATGTGTGTAATGTCCTTAGGTTAGTTAAGTTTAAGTAGTTCTAAGTTCTAGGGGACTGATGACCTCTGAAGTTAAGTCCCATAGTGCTCAGAGCCATTTTTCTATACTACTAGTAACAAAAGCGAAAATAACTCTCCCGTTATGTTATCACGACAGCATTGCTTAGCCCATTTCTGTGAAGTTTGGTATCGAGATAACTTGAATGCTGAGGAGGAGGAGGAGGGGGAGATTAGTATTTAATGTTCCGTCGACAACGAGGTCATAGAGACGGAGCACAAGTTCGGATTAGGGAAGAATGGGCGTTTTCCTGAAGCTATTTAGGGAAATCACGGAAAACCTGAATCACGATGGCCGGACACGGTTTGAACCTTCGTCTTTCTGAATGCTAGTCCAGTATAACGCTGAGAAGGAAAATAGGTTACTTTAAAAACAAAACAAAAATGGTCCCTTATTTTTACATCACTGAACATAAGCCACGTTTAGGACTATTTAAATCTGTTCAGCATTGCAGCCATTGTGTAATGAATAGAAGTCCATGGTCCTGCACATGCACTATTCAGCAGCGACAGTGCTTTTACTGTGCATTCGGACATTTGAGAGGTTATTGAAGGGGGGAGGAGCACATGAGGAGTTGTGCTAACCCGAACAAGAAGATACGCGAGAGCAGGTGACGTTATTGCACGTACAACAGATAGTTACTCATCATCGCTCACCAGAACAAAACCACTGGTAAGTATGTGCAGTTGCGGGTATCAGCTAGTGCTTTATATACTACAAACTATTTTCTCAAATACAATTATCCCCTTTACTTCTTAGTCCTGTGTTAACTACCTCATAACATCTAAGCAGATGTCACATAAACCTGTCAAATTTGCCGAATAAAACTTTTTTCTTTTTCCACGTTTTTTTGGTTGATGTTTGCCTTTCTGCTACCACAATTTGGAAACAATTTTCTTGAAAGGAAAAATATTTCTGTTGTTCTCCATCCGCTACGATGTTAGACAAGTGTTCTCCTTTGCTCTTTCGGCAACTTTCGTGATTACGTGGTTTACTCAGTTACAGTATGTGATCATTAATATAATTCAATTTTTACCACTTATAGAAATTCATTGTTCATCATTTCGTGACAGGAGTGGTTCTTGGATATTGCACGTGCGGTTCACTGTTAAGTGTGTGCAGGAAACTACGTTTGTTTCATATAAATTCTGTGTTTCTGATTTTCGCATTTGTGGAGAGTCGCTAGCACTTCCGTGGCTTCGAAATAAGACACAACATACTTGGACATAGGCATAAATGCATCCGATATTCCATTCGTTTAATAATAACATGGAGGCTGTAGGCTCATCCTACGTGAAACAAAAGATATATAGAATGTTCTAGTCTACGTTAAAGGATGGTACAAAAGTCGCAACACTACAAAATAAACAATGTAGAGTAATAAAATTTCTGGAATACGGTTGTGTAGGTAATATATTTGTGACTAACATCGCAAAACCACAGCTGAACAGGTGAAACTGAGGGTGGGATAAGCCACTGCAAATGTGAAATGCTGGCACGTACTAGTACAGGTGCAGGATGTACGTTTGTGGGAGATGGAGTTCCACGCATTGCGAAACTTAGTCGGTCAACACAGAGACGGTTAATCCTGTCTGTGGATGACTCTGGACTTTTCGTCCAATGATGTGTCACATGCGCTCGATTGAAGATAGATCTGGTAATCGAGCATGCCAAGGCAACATGTCGGCACTCTGAAGAGCACGTTGTGTTACAACAGCGGTATGCTGGCGAGCGTTATCCTTTTGGGAAACACCCCTGTCATGCTGTTTATGAATGGGAGCACTAACAGGTCGAATCATCAGGTTGACGTACGAGTTTGCAATCAGAGAGAGTGCTCCTGCTGTCATACTATATAGCGCGCCAGACCATAACTCCACGTTTACGTATACTATGTCTACACGCAGACAGGTTGGTTGCAGACTGTCAACTGTCAGGAACCCAGAGCCATCACAAGCATCGAAGCGGAACCAGTTTTCATCTGAAAACACAACAGACGTCCACTTTGCCCCCCCCCCCTTCCCCAGCAATGAGCTCTCACTTGACACCACTGATGTAGCAAGTGGCGGTGTTTTGTGGTCATTGGAAGGCAGGCTACAGGGCATCTGGCTCGGAGTTGTCCTTGAAGTAACCGATTTAAAACAGTTCGATGTGTCACTGTGCTGCCAACTTGTACTGAAATTACTGTTGCAGATACAGCACTATGCGCCAGAGCCATACGCCGAATGCGATGATCTTCCCTCTCTGTAGTGGCACGTGGCCGTCTGGGGCCTGATCTTTTTGCGCCCGTACATTCTCGTGACAACCGCTGCCAGCTATCATGTACACAGGCTACATTCCTGCCCAGTCCTTCCGCAGTATTGCAAAAGGAACGTACAGCTTCTCGTAGCGCCATTACACGACCCCGTTCAAACTCAATGAGGTTTTGATAATGGCGTCTTTGTCATCTTAAAGGCATCCTTGACTAGCACAACTTACCACGAACAACTCAAAGGTAACTAACGCTCTCGACCGTTGCAGCGTGTATTTAAGGCAACCCTGATTTGAATCTTCATAGTGGCGGTACTAACGCCATTCTTATGCGACAGGTGCGAAATCTGAATAGACATCATTTTTCAGATGTAGAAGCACGCCTATCATCTTTCGTTTGTGTCGCACTACTCCTTCTTGGCGGTGCGATTTTTTTTCCCGACGGTGTATATTTTCATAATGTTCATTGTATGAGGCAGTTGTGTCTTTTGAGAACTAATACACTACCTGAATCTTTGCTTTTGCGTATTCCACCCCAGGTCAACAAAATGGTATCATTAATGATTTCGACTTCTTAGTAAGTAACCGTTAGGTCATGTGTTTCAACAAAAAAAGGAAAGGAGGGACAGTGAAATACTAGGAAACTAAATTACAAGCGACTATATATAACAGCATGTAATTGAATATGTTACATAGCAACTCGTTCTAAATTAACTACTTGCTTTAGCTTTGAAAAGTTGAACGTTGCATGAAAAGGAGAATCCGCTCTGCTTCTACCATACTTCGTCCCAGCCCCCAATCCAGTTTCTGTGGCGTGGATATCACCTGGCTGGTAAATTTCACTCCGTCACGGCAGAACCCACCCGCCTGCGGGCGCGGTGTCAGTCCGTACAAAGTTCTCACTCTGTGTTGGCGGAAGTTTTATTATCCTCCGGCAGGCCATCAGTTGACCCGTCGCAGACGAGAAACTCCTGCGTCTCGCTTCACTTGAGGGAACAAGAACTAGCAGCGTAACTAAGCTACGGAAGCATTGTATCCGCTAGAGTCTCTGATCGTACGAGAAGAAAAGCGGTTTAGCACTGTTCTGCCAGTGTACATTTCATAACTGATCTCGTATTCAAGCCACAAAGATACTAGCACACGCAACAACTGTGTAAAAACTTAAATACAGCAACAGATGCGAAACACATAGTTTTCTGCAGAAAATTGAAATTGAATCGTACAAGCAAAATCCAGGGATCAGTCTTATCATAACAAAATTATGAATAAGAATCGTCTGCATGCTGCAAAAACTGAAACGTGTTAGCACTCACAGACTGTAAGTAAACCACGCAGTCACGAAGCTTGTCAACACAGCAAAGAATACTACCTGTATAACATTGTAGTGAAGACACAGAAAGAGAGAAAATTTCCTCTGCAGACCTCAACAAAATACTGTGGAAGTTGAAAAAGATTTTATTCGGCGTAATGGTTTGTCTGATTCTATGTTAAGGGATGATTTACGCAGGTACAGGTCGTAAAGGGCAAAATTATATTGGAAGATATATAGGTATGTAGAAATGTAAATACTGATGAAAAGATAGCATCAGAGAAAGTACCAAATAAGAAGAAAGTCTGTCAGCTAAAAATGATATACGGTTAAGATGACCCATTATTCGAACATTCAAATCGCCTGCTTATCC
The DNA here is from genome assembly GCF_023864345.2 of Schistocerca serialis cubense. NCBI lineage: Eukaryota > Metazoa > Arthropoda > Insecta > Orthoptera > Acrididae > Schistocerca > Schistocerca serialis. The sequence goes on along the minus strand of NC_064642.1, from coordinate 435,604,470 downwards.
GTCACTGTTAGGTACGCACACATTTCCTTCGTCGACGTGTCCCATTGGTAGTGACACTGGACGCCAGAGGACTTCGATCTGTGTCCCCATCAGCTATTCTTATTTACGTTTTCTGTGATTTGCTCAAATCACTGCAACAAATATCGCGATAATCCTCTATCGCAATGTTTGTAATATAGATTCTTGCCTGATGATGAGTAATATTGACTGTTGCATATGCAATTAAGTAAAACTGAGATGATTTTTTTTTAACCGCAAGCGGAAACAACCACGTTTAATAACTCTGTTCGAAAACAGCTCTAATTCTGATACTAAAGTGTGTGCTTCTAAACTAGTTTACCACGGGAAATTCAAATATGGAAACAAAAAACCGTTGTCAGGGATGCTTTTTATCTATGTCTGTGTGTATGTATCTACAATTCAGGGCAAACACGGGACGTTATAGAGAAATACGGGTATGTTGCAGCTTCCAGTAGTGATGGAGCGTGAAAATTTCCTGTTCAGCAGCAGGTGGGAAGAATGAGACGTCACTGGGTTATCCCCAGCCACTCCTATGTCATTAAGACCAACTGCAGTAGCTCATTAACTCAAACGGTGACAGCCCGTGGCTGCCTCCGCAGTAAAACTTCACGTTTCCTAGAGGCAGGTGCATCTCGTTTACAACAGTGGTGTTAGCCGTAATTTGTATCAATCTTAACGAGTGGGCATTTTGGCTGACACGTAACCGTCTCTGTCATATTTGCGAGCACAGTTAAACTTATAAGTTCCTGTTTTTAAACTGATTTAGCCTGATGCTGAAGGTAAATTGACTGTTCGTTTTCACATATCAGCGTTTCTCTAGTTCTCTAGTAGTAATGTAGTACAAGTGTATTACTGAAGAGGTATTTCTAAATTTTCAGAAATGCCACGTCATCTTGAATGTTGATATAAGCCAAACAACTTCTTCTGTATCTGTAGGAAGTTTACCTTTGTCAGAAATAGGAAGAAAATTTCAACAGTCATAAAGAAAGCGTGTAAACGTAACTTTAGAGTACAGGTAGGAGACCAAGATAGAGAATGGGCACCACATTTCTGTTGTGTTGCATGTTACTGCAAACTAATTCAATGGTGGAAAGGAAAAGTGAAAGTGGCGTTGTTCGCCGTGCCCTTGGTGTGGAGAGTTCCCAAGGAGCACGTTACGGATTGTAATTCAAAAATTCAGGGTTTTACAAACAAATAATCGAAGAGGCACATTTTTTACCCAGATCTTCCTTCAGCGAGAATGGCAGTGCAGCATTCTGACAGCCTTCCAGTACCTTCAAGAGCTCTAGGTCAAATTCGGAGTAACAATGAAGTAAGTAGTACTGAATAAATCACAGATGATGATCCTTTATATCACTGCACAAGTGAGTCATCGCCACATTTCTTAACAAGCAGATTTAAATGATTTAGTAAGTGATCTAGGACTAAGAAAACAAAACGTGCAGATGCTTGGATCAAAATTACAAGAGTATAATCTACTCCACCAAAGTGCTAAAATCAGTGAGTTCAGGTGCAGAAAACATGCCTTTATTTCCTATTTTGCAACTGACGGAGCACTGATATTTTGCAGTGACGTTGCTAGCCTGATGAAAGTGCTCAAATTTACAGAAGTGTAAACTTTTCATAGAAGCGTCGAAAACAAGTTTCAAGGGCGTTTTGCTTAATAACGGAAATAAAATACCCTTTTTTCCAGTAGCTTACGCCATCTTGACCAAAAATCTACGAATTCGTAAAAAGTGTGCTAACTTTTTTACAACACAACGAATACAAATGGAAGATATGTGCCGATTTCAAAATAATTGCTATGGTGCTGGGAATGCCACAAGGCTACACGAACTATACCTGTTTTCTCTGCAGCCAGCCACTGTAGCCAAGTGGTTCTAGGCGCTTCAGTCCGGAACCACGCTGCTGCTGCGGTCGCAGGTTCGAATCCTACCTCGAGCATGGATGTGTGTGATGTCCTTAGGTTAGCTAGGCTTCAGTAGTTCTGAGTCTAGGGGACTGATGACCTCAGATGTTACGTCCCATAGTGCTTAGAGCCATTTGACCATTTTGTTTTCGTTGTGAGTGGGAAAGTCGAGACAGAAATTCTCACTACGTGAAAAAGAAATGACCTAGGTGGAGATGGAAAGTGTGTGAAAAGAATGTACAAATTAAAAGTCTGGTAGCAACGTGAAAGTCTGGTAGCTCCTGAAGATATACTACTTCCACTGCTTCGTATCAAACTTGACCTAATGAAGAAATTCGTAAAGGCCACGGATCCAACAGACAGTGGGTTTGCATATCTAGCTAACCGATTTCCCCGTCTTTCAGCTACAAAAATAAAGGGTATTTAAGGGCCCAGAAATCAAGGAGCTACAGAAAGATGCAAATTTTGAGACACGTTTAACTGACAAAAAAAAAAAAAAAAAAAAAGACAGCATATGACTGTTTCAAGACGGTGTCAGAAAACTTCCTCGTAAGAAGAAGAGCTACTAATTACAAAGCAATGATGAATGACATGATCAAAGCATATCAAAATCTGGGGTTCAATATGTATTTGAAGGTACATACGATGGACTCTCATCTGCAGTACGGTACTTCACAGAAAGTTGTAGTGACTTATCGCATGAACAGGGCAAAAGTTTCCATAAAGACATTCCTACCACAGAAAGGCGTTATGAAGGGAAGTGGGTACCTTCTACGTTAGCAGACTATTACTGGAATATCATTCGAGAGAAGAAAGATTCACAAAACAACAGAAAAAAGTGAAGTGCATTACAATACAGTGGCTCCTTTTTTGTGAAATTTCCTGTAATTTCTCATGTAAAATAAATGCTACAAAGCGTATGCCAAAGACTACTCTGTTATATGTTAGATCTCACCGTCCATTAATTTGATGAAATAGTAACATCATAAAAACGTGAATCGATAATCGAATTGTACCTCATGTTTGCTGCACTATATCAGAAACAGAAAAAGGAAATAAAATTGCGATTACTCATAAACTATCCCTGACAGAAAAAAAACAACTAAAAACTGCTTTGAATTCAGCACTCGAAGTACAACTAAGCTCACAATGTATTTTTTCAGAAATAGAAAACAGTTATTTTTTTTTTTTAGAACATTCTAATTCTATATGCCATACTCTGATATGAATTTATCTGTTCTCTTGATGTTAAATGCAGTTTCTTTGGATTCATGTGGGAATTTTCTTTCATCGGTAAGACCATGAAAGGTGCAAAGGGAACGGGTACCTTACTCCAGGCTAATAATGTACAAGCTAGGTATGTACGACGTGCAGTCAAATGAAAAGAAAACAAATAGAAAATTGTAATTAAATAGTTTATCATTTCAAAAGTAATGTCCACAATTGTAAGTAAATTTAAACCACTGTGAGACAAGATGTTCAGTGCCCTCGCGGAACAATGTTGGCTAGCCTATGGAACCATGATTGTACCCAGACGTGCACCTCTTCGTCTGAAACAAACCAACGACCAAGAATTTCTTCAGGGCTCCACAAATATGTAAATCGCGTGAAAGAGATCGGGACTGTACAGAGGAAGTTTAACATTTTCCCTGAAAAACTCTTGTAATGTATTAGAAACATCCTTGTGATCATGTAGACGGCCGACATGTTGCCAAGGTTGTTTCGAATGTAGTCCCGAACCCTCCCCATGCAGTTTCAAAATTTTTGGAGGCCTGAAGGGAGTCATTCGTTGTCATCGATTTGCTTCGGATGAAGTGGAGCACGCCTGGGTACAATCATAGTTCAGTAGGCAACCGTAAACTTTTTTTTTTCTTCATGAAAGCATTGACCCTCTTGTCTCAAAGTGACATATATGTGGTAACAATTACAGCGATAGCTTTTGAAATAATGAACAGTTTACTTACTTTCTTTCCATCTGTCTCGTTTTCATTTGTCAGCCCATTAGACTATCGGAAAATGTTTTACAGGCTGCAATATTAACAGTTCTTGTAGTCTCACGATTAAGAGGTACAGTATTTTTTAGAGATTGTTATTTAAGTTAATAATAATTTCAAATAGGTTTTCACGCACATGCCTTAAGTTTCTGATTCTGAAACAGAAGCTATCGCAGCCCCCGAGCCACTCAAACCCTAGATGAAGCTACTCCGACAAAAATATGTTTCGCAATAGCTATTATCGTTTGCGAAGAGATGCTAAACGAACCGGAAGTTTAGCGTTGCGAAAGCGACCAGCAACATAGACAATCATAGCGGGCGCGTCAGTATGCAGAGGTTCCAAGGAGAACGAACGTTCCCAGGGGGCATATGTCAGGACAGCCACTACGATTTACGAATTCTGGTAAAGATTTGGCGCAGCAGCGATGGTGTACCCGGAGTTACCATCCAAGACGACAGCCGGCCTAGGGTCATTGTTGCTGCCAGAGGTAGCAGCTCTCTGTAATTTCGCACTCCGTATACCTCTCAACAAGATATGAAGTAAATCAAGTATTCTCTCTACAGTATGTACACACATAAAACGAAATTTTCGTTATTTACTCTGCTCCCTGCATCTCAAATTTTAACAAACAGCAGTGTACTTCAAACCTGAGTGTCGCATCTCGACGTAGTCTACTAATTACATGTCTTTTTTTCTTTAATGTGACGTTTTCACTGATAAATGAGCGACCTAGTACGAGTGGCTGTTGCAGATAGGGACAGAAAGGCGCTGCGTGGAGCTCAAAGACGGCCAAACGAGTAACAATGACGCTGACGGTGGTGCGTGACGGAGGCGCGACGCGTTATCACGTCGTTAATAAAAAGTTATTTCGGGTCACGTATGGAAGAAATAAATCAATGTGGCGTGCCACTAGGCCCGCGGGCTCTGGCAGTTATGGACGATAAACAGTGAACGAATGTACGAGCTGCAGCGTGTGAAGGACTGTTTGCTGTAACTGTGTTTGCAGAGCTAATGGCGTTCTGTGATCCCACAAACGGGCTCACTGATTCTGAAATAGCACTTACAGCCTAGCACATATTTCACTGAACAATGGCCATTATTTTTCAAGATCCATATGATTAATAGCTGTCAATTTAATAAGCTAGATTTCAGGCATTGTTTGTTGTGAGCGTGAAATGAACCAAAAATGGGGATTAAACTGAGCTTTGAAATTAGGATCTATGTGTAGACAGGACTGACACTGATGCCATGGACAGGCGTGTCGCCGGCTGGAGAGGGTATGGAAAATTGAGGCTCTTCCGTATTTCTCTCCAAACGTGGTGAACAAACCTGCCTTCAGCATAATTCAAATGGCAACAGTTTTATTTAGGAAGTGCAATCATGTGAGAGGCTAATGTCTTATGACATGCTGTAGCAAGAAACCCACCATGTATTTTTGCACCCATAGTCTAGGGGTAGAGTCTCTGATTAGTAATCGTGCTCGCTCCCGAGTTCGAAACTCGCAACCGCTCAAGTACTGGTTAATAATCAGCATTTCCGGCATAAGAACTCACATTTATTCCGGCAACGTCCATGTCAGGAGCCGACAGAAGTTCCCCCAACGGCGAAAGAATCAGCAATGACCGATGGCCTGAGGGTGAGAAAAGCGATGGAAACACATAATGCGTATCTACAGCATATGTGGCCTGTAGCTCAAAAAGAGTCACGATGATCTCTTCATTGGCAAAAGATTCCGGAATAGTCCACCATTTAGATCTCCGCTGGCGGTCTGCTAAAGGGGAGATGACCACGAGAAAAAGACTGAATAAGCAACGTAAGGATAACGTTCTACGAGCCGGGGCTTGGAACGTCAGAAGCGGAAAGAAGACAAGGATTTCTGGTCAGATGAGTATAGGATAATATGAACAGCAGTAGAAAATGGGATAACTGGAGAAGGATTCGTTATGAATAGGAAGGTAGGGGAGAGAGGCTGTTACCGTGAACAGTTCGCTGACAGGGTTATTCTTAGAGAATCCACAGCAAACAAACACCGACGACGCTAGTTTAGGTATACATGTCGATGTCACAAGCTGAAGATGAAGAATAAAGAAAGCATATGAAGATATTGAACCGGTAATACAGTACGTAAAGAGAGATGGAAGTTTAATACTCATAGGAGGCTGGACCCCCCCATGAACCATGGACCTTGCCGTTGGTGGGGAGGCTTGCGTGCCTCAGCGATACAGATAGCCGTACCGTAGGTGCAACCACAACGGAGGGGTATCTGTTGAGAGGCCAGACAAACGTGTGGTTCCTGAAGAGGGGCAGCAGCCTTTTCAGTAGTTGCAAGGGCAACAGTCTGGATGATTGACTGATCTGGCCTTGTAACAATAACCAAAACGGCCTTGCTGTGCTGGTACTGCGAACGGCTGAAAGCAAGGGGAAACTACAGCCGTAATTTTTCCCGAGGGCATGCAGCTTTACTGTATGATTACATGATGATGGCGTCCTCTTGGGTAAAATATTCCGGAGGTAAAATAGTCCCCCATTCGGATCTCCGGGCGGGGACTATTCAAGAGGATGTCGTTATCAGGAGAAAGAAAACTGGCGTTCTACGGATCGGAGCGTGGAATGTCAGATCCCTTAATCGGGCAGGTAGGTTAGAAAATTTAAAAAGGGAAATGGATAGGTTGAAGTTAGATATAGTGGGAATTAGTGAAGTTCGGTGGCAGGAGGAACAAGACTTCTGGTCAGGTGACTACAGGGTTATAAACACAAAATCAAATAGGGGGAATGCAGGAGTAGGTTTAATAATGAATAGGAAAATAGGAATGCAGGTAAGCTACTACAAACAGCATAGTGAACGCATTATTGTGGCCAAGATAGATACGAAGCCCACACCTACTACAGTAGTACAAGTTTATATGCCAACTAGCTCTGCAGATGACGAAGAAATTGTAGAAATGTATGATGAAATAAAAGAAATTATTCAGATTGTGAAGGGAGACGAAAATTTAATAGTCATGGGTGACTGGAATTCGAGTGTAGGAAGAGGGAGAGAAGGAAACATAGTAGGTGAATATGGACTGGGGGACAGAAATGAAAGAGGAAGCCACCTGGTAGAATTTTGCACAGAGCACAACATAATCATAAGTAACACTTGGTTTAAGAATCATGAAAGAAGGTTGTATACATGGAAGAACCCTGGAGATACTAAAAGGTATCAGATAGATTATATAATGGTAAGACAGAGATTTAGGAACCAGGTTTTAAATTGTAAGACATTTCCAGGGGCAGATGTGGACTCTGACCACAATCTATTGGTTATGACCTGTAGATTAAAACTGAAGAAACTGCAAAAAGGTGGGAATTTAAGGAGATGGGACCTGGATAAACTAAAAGAACCAGAGGTTGTACAGAGATTCAGGGAGAGCATAAGGGAGCAATTGACAGGAATGGGGGAAATAAATACAGTAGAAGAAGAATGGGTAGCTTTGAGGGATGAAGTAGTGAAGGCAGCAGAGGATCAAGTAGGTAAAAAGACGAGGGCTAGTAGAAATCCTTGGGTAACAGAAGAAATATTGAATTTAATTGATGAAAGGAGAAAATATAAAAATGCAGTAAGTGAAGCAGGCAAAAAGGAATACAAACGTCTCAAAAATGAGATCGACAGGAAGTGCAAAATGGCTAAGCAGGGATGGCTAGAGGACAAATGTAAGGATGTAGAGGCCTATCTCACTAGGGGTAAGATAGATACCGCCTACAGGAAAATTAAAGAGACCTTTGGAGATAAGAGAACGACTTGTATGAATATCAAGAGCTCAGATGGAAACCCAGTTCTAAGCAAAGAAGGGAAAGCAGAAAGGTGGAAGGAGTATATAGAGGGTCTATACAAGGGCGATGTACTTGAGGACAATATTATGGAAATGGAAGAGGATGTAGATGAAGATGAAATGGGAGATACGATACTGCGTGAAGAGTTTGACAGAGCACTGAAAGACCTGAGTCGAAACAAGGCCCCCGGAGTAGACAATATTCCATTGGAACTACTGACGGCCGTGGGAGAGCCAGTCCTGACAAAACTCTACCATCTGGTGAGCAAGATGTATGAAACAGGCGAAATACCCTCAGACTTCAAGAAGAATATAATAATTCCAATCCCAAAGAAATCAGGTGTTGATAGATGTGAAAATTACCGAACTATCAGCTTAATAAGTCACAGCTGCAAAATACTAACACGAATTCTTTACAGACGAATGGAAAAACTAGTAGAAGCCAACCTCGGGGAAGATCAGTTTGGATTCCGTAGAAACACTGGAACACGTGAGGCAATACTGACCTTACGACTTATCTTAGAAGAAAGATTAAGGAAAGGCAAACCTACGTTTCTAGCATTTGTAGACTTAGAGAAAGTTTTTGACAATGTTGACTGGAATACTCTCTTTCAAATTCTAAAGGTGGCAGGGGTAAAATACAGGGAGCGAAAGGCTATTTACAATTTGTACAGAAACCAGATGGCAGTTATAAGAGTCGAGGGACATGAAAGGGAAGCAGTGGTCGGGAAGGGAGTAAGACAGGTTTGTAGCCTCTCCCCGATGTTGTTCAATCTGCATATTGAGCAAGCAGTAAAGGAAACAAAAGAAAAATTCGGAGTAGGTATTAAAATTCATGGAGAAGAAACAAAAACTTTGAGGTTCGCCGATGACATTGTAATTCTGTCAGAGACAGCAAAGGACTTGGAAGAGCAGTTGAATGGAATGGACAGTGTCTTGAAAGGAGGATATAAGATGAACATCAACAAAAGCAAAACAAGGATAATGGAATGTAGTCTAATTAAGTCGGGTGATGCTGAGGGAATTAGATTAGGAAATGAGGCACTTAAAGTAGTAAAGGAGTTTTGCTATTTGGGGAGCAAAATAACTGATGATGGTCGAAGTAGAGAGGATATAAAATGCAGGCTGGCAATGGCAAGGAAAGCGGTTCTGAAGAAGAGAAATTTGTTAACATCCAGTATTGATTTAAGTGTCAGGAAGTCATTTCTGAAAGTATTCGTATGGAGTGTAGCCATGTATGGAAGTGAAACATGGACGATAAATAGTTTGGACAAGAAGAGAATAGAAGCTTTCGAAATGTGGTGCTACAGAAGAATGCTGAAGATTAGATGGGTAGATCACGTAACTAATGAGGAAGTATTGAATAGGATTGGGGAGAAGAGAAGTTTGTGGCACAACTTGACCAGAAGAAGGGATCGGTTGGTAGGACATGTTCTGAGGCATCAAGGGATCACCAATTTAGTATTGGAGGGCAGCGTGGAGGGTAAAAATCGTAGAGGGAGACCAAGAGATGAATACACTAAGCAGATTCAGAAGGATGTAGGTTGCAGTAGGTACTGGGAGATGAAAAAGCTTGCACAGGATAGAGTAGCATGGAGAGCTGCATCAAACCAGTCTCAGGACTGAAGACCACAACAACAACAACAACAGGAGGCTGGAATGCAGTTGTAGGGGAAGGAGTAGGAGAAACAGGAGAATATGGACATGTGCAAGGAATGAGAGAGGAGGAAGACTAATTGAAACCTGTAACAATTGTCAAGTAGTAACACAGAATATTCTGTTCAAGAATCCCAAGAAGAGGGGGGTACCCAGGAGTATATATAGGCTCTGATTACATTTCAGTTGTGATGAAGAGCAGGATGAAATTTAAGAGATTAATCAGGAAGAATCAATACGCAGAGAGGTGGGTACGGAAGTACTAAGGATTGACGAGATACGCTTGAAGTTCTCTAATGCTTTAGATACAGCAATGAGGAATAGCTCAGTAGGCAGTGCAGTTGAAGAGGAATGGACATCTCTAGAAAGGGCAATCACAGAAGTTGGAAAGAAAAAGACATGTACATAGAAGGTAGCTGCGAAGAAACCATGGCTAACAGAAGAAATGTTTCAGTTGCTCGATGAAAGAAGAAAGTACAAAATTTCTGAAGAAAATTCAGGAATGCAGAAATACAAATCGCTGGTGAATGAAATAAACAGAAAGTGCAGGGAAGCTGAGTAAACAGAAAGTGCAGGGAAGCTGAGACGAAGTGGCTGCATGAAAAATGTGAAGACTTCGAAAAAGAAATGATTGACGGAAGGACTGAGTCAGCATACAGGAAAGTCAAAATAACCTACGGTATACTTAAAAGCAAGGGTGGTAACAAGAGTGCAACAGGAATTATGCTGTTAGATGTAGAGGAGAGATCGGCTACGTGGAAAGGGTGCAAGGAAGGGCTCTATGAGGTGGAATATTTGACTGATGCAATAGAAGAAGATACAGGAGTCGATTTAGAACAGATAGGGGATCCAGTATTAGAGTCAGAATTTAAGACAGCTTTGGAAGACTTAAAATCAAATATTGCCAAAGGGAAAGATAACATTCCGTCAGATATGTGAGAGTACGCACTGTGACTGTATAAAAAGAATTTATTATTGAAAAGCTATCTTGAGGCCCACAGAAATAAAATAAGAGAACCACAAATATTCCGTTTAATTACGAACAGTAGTTTGTTAATTAACATGATTTCCATAGCCTTAACATTAACAAAGTACGAGCCAACAATATGTCACACCAGATTTGTGACTGAACTGGTGTTCTCAGTAAATTGAACACAGTTTTTCATAGAGCATTTTAGAGGGGGTCTGAATATTTCTGAAAATTTTTATAGAGCTAACAGCCATTCATATCGCTAAATACTTTTTTATTTTAATCTCACTTAAAAATACTTTTAAATACAATAGATAGGCATAATTTTATTCAAACATAAATGCGAGAAATTAAAGTAACTGTTTTGAGACACTTTTTTAATGATAGATTTGCGCAGGGAGCATATTATGTTAAGAGTGCCATCAAAGTGGGCAGCCGTCAGTCTTGAGGGATACCGGTTGTTCAAAAATTTCATTTGTGAAAATGAAGTTTCATAAACTTTTGGACCCAAATGTAATAAACAGGAGAATGGATAATTTTTTGCAATTTACATATTTTTCTTGGGCATGGTTTCTCAAAAATTCTTCGGGGGATGCAGTGTTATATGTTTGAGTGGATATGTCTTGCTGCAAGTCTTTTATCTACGTTTGTAATAAAGGCTTCCAAAGGTGGAACAACTTCGCAGGCACATCAGCCTGTTCTCCCGCTGGAGAGACTTCAAAAGGCGAATTTAAGAATCGTGACAACTTCCCTGTCTCTGTGAAGTCTTGGAAGCTTGCTGCAAATTCCTTCCTGATATCTGACACAAAAATTGAAAATACTGCCAAGTCTATTTCGGAATTGCCGAGAATTCTTTCGGTTTGTATGGCCGTGGTCCGTGGAACTCTTGTATCCTTGACGTTTCGTCCAAAGCTACGTTGGACGTCTTCGGAGTTGCTCCTGGTTGTACTGAGTAGTCTGCAAGACTCAGCACAACCAGGAGCAGCTCAAAATGGTGTCCAACGTATCTTTGGACGAAACGTCAAGGATAGAAGAGTTCCATGGACCACGGCCATCCAACCGGGAAGAATTCTCGGCAGCTGAAACATCCGGTCGTGAAAGCCTTCACTGTATGATATTTTGGAACTGTTTTCATATTCAAGAACTGTTGGAAAGCGAATACATTCTTGAACTGCAATGTTTTTTTCTTTTTTTTTTTCAAACATATCCAGCTTTCAACATAAAACACTTTGTTACAGATCACATATTAATTTCACATCTTATTGTAGCCAGGTAATGAGTGCAATTAAATGTTTCGCAATGTGTTTCAGCGTCAGCTAACATACTGTGTTCGTTTGCTAGGAGTTCCAGATGCTTCTTTGCTTCTTGTGTACCCAAGTTGTCTAAGAAGGAGGTTAGTTCAACCCTCAATTTTGCCACATACGTTCAGTCACTTGATCTCCACTTAACCAATGAACATTGTTGAGCTGCAGTAAGACAGGTTGTGCCGAGTCATACTCAGATGGAAACTCTTTCAACAGTCTTTGCTGAAGAGCAGAACGAGACCTCATAAAAGTAATCGACTTGATCAGCTGTCCTTTACTTCTTTCAGAGTGGCAGTAACTTTACTACAAAATACTGCCTGGTGGCTTATGCAGTGATTAGATAATAACCAAAATTGTTATCGTTGATTTAGATAACTAGTCTCTTTACTTTGCCAATAACCGCTGCGGCCCCGTCAGTTGAAAGAGACAACATTTTATCATTGCTAATGTTTGTTTTTGTCATGAAGATATATAAGATCTTAAACAAATCTTCTCCGCGAGGTTTCCTCTAAACGGCAACAGTAATAGCAGTTTTTCTCTAACTGATTTACTTACAATATCCAAAAATCGCATGAAAGTAGACATTGGTTTTTCATCAACACTGTCACAGGATCCATAATATGTGCTATGGCGTAGCAAAGGGTCTCTTGCAGAATTTTGGGCAAACTGTTTTTATCGTCAGCAGCCAAAAGATCCGTTGTTCTTGTATTACTTCTTGTCGACAGTGGAATACCTTGAAACGCTGCACCATCGTTCTTTTCCTCTTCAAACAACGCTCAAACCCAGTCTCAATTTTGTCACTGTCTCAGAATCTGAAAATCGCTTCTGGCGTCCAACACACACGCAACGCTTTTCGGCAGATCTTTCCTGTTTGCTCATAGAGCGAATTAGTAAGCAATTTTTTTTTTCTGAGAAGCTAAATATGGCTGGAGTTTTTCCTCGACAACCTTCACTATCGTGAGAAAAATATTTATGCAGCTGCTGATGAGTTGTTTCTGTCACTTTGAATTTCCAATTTTAACTAGGGCGACAATTTTATTGCATGTTAAGTGAACTCCAACACCCCCAGGATTATCAGCCAGTGTAAAACAATACTTTTTATTCCACTCAGTCAAATACTAACTCTTTAGGATCCATATCGATGGAAAAGAACATTATAAGCCTCGACAATAAGAAACGAATTAAGAACAGCCCCACACGAGATCGCAACAACCACTGTCGATGTCATAATGGGTCTACTTCATTTAGACGTTCTTCATAAAAGTACCGCCACGGACATAAAGGGCGTGTGGACGCACAGCAGAGGAGTTGCTTCCGTGTCAAATTGTATGTCGACGCACGTAAAAGGAGCCGCTTCCATGTCAAAGGTCGTCTCCGCCGTGTACACCTGCCGGAAAGATGAAAGCGCCATTTCACTTCAGAGTTCCATAAAGTGGCGTTAAGCTTTCGTTCGAGTTACGAGCACGAAAACTGTGTTAAAATGAATGTGCCTGTTCTGATTAAAAGAGGCTTCAGTGGTTGCCAGAATCAGAGGTTGGTTTATAAAATTTCTTATTTCTTTAAACGAAATTTCGGCTGTCCGGACCTTTTGTGTGGTTCGACCTAAAAAGCTATACCGGCCTGCCAGCTTTTCCCCTTCTGACTCCGCTCTTAAGTATCCTCTGTGCACTACACACCATAGCAACTATATACAGGTATTTAATTTCCCTACTAACCATTACTAAGTTAAATCAGTCACACAGCTGCCTGAGAAATACTACAAAGAATTATAAGAGCGGTACTCAAACTGACAGATCTACAGTACAATATTTTTAAACAGTTTACTTCAGTAATTCATACTTTCAGAAAAGCTTTTGGACATCCACTTTCGACCTTCCACGGTCCGAATGTGGACCGCCGTCCGCCAGATCCCGACTGTCATCACTGTCATAATAGAGTATGTACGGGTACTGGAAGTGGCACCTTACCATGAGCAAATGTAACATTTGCTCATAATTCTTATTTTGGCTGGAGCCACCGTCATTGCCTTTTTTTAATGATGCTGCCGCCATTTGACTGTTAGAATTATTACTTTATCATCATACAATCCTGATTTACGCCTTAAACCATTTTCAAGTAGATAAACTTATTTACATATCTTTTGACACGTAAATAACTTTTTGTAATCCAGATTTCGGCCTTAGGCCATTTTGAAGTAAAAAAAAAGAAAAACTTAATTATATGTCTTTTGAAGGGCAAATAAATTTTTTTACTTGAAAATGACCTAAGGCCAATATCAGGATTTGATAACCACAAAACAAAAATTATTGCATTCAAATGACAAAATCATTCAAAAAAAGTATTGTGCATACTTACAGTGAAAGATCAGACATTGTATCTTCCACCAATTTTTCTCCAAGTTCGAATCTTCAATGTAGAAAACTTAAAAAGCGTTTACGATTCAAAGCACTGGCCATCACTGGGGACTATTTTCTCCCATCTTTCGGGCAGCATACGAATCCTGCGGTGGAATATCTGGGCGTCTTTTGATGAGATCCGTGAATCGATTAAATTTCGTACTCGTTCATATGACCAGGTCGTGTGCCGTTGATCGAAAAAAGTGGTTGTCAGAGGGAGAAATGACTGGAGAATACGGCGGCTAGGGTAAGACTCTCCATTTCAACGTTTCCAAGTATGTTTTCATAGTTTTGCGACATGCACTGTAAAGCAGCTAAGTCACCTATTCATGTCTATCGCTGTGTTGTGGCTGTTTGTCTTTCAGTGCTCGGCTCAGACGCATTAACTGCTTTCGATAACGATCTCCTGTGACTGTTTCGTTCAGTTTCAGTAGCTTCGAAAACCTTCTTTCTCCCGTCGTCTTTCGCTCTTCGAAGTCAAAATCACCGTTATTGAAGTGTTGAAATGAAAAATGGTTGAAATGGCTCTAAGCACTATGGGACTTAACATCTGAAGTCATCAGTCCAATAGACTTAGAACTACTTAAACCTAACTAACCTAAGGGCATCAACACATCCATGCCCGAGGCAGGATTCGAACCTGCGACCGTAGCAGCAGCGCGTTCCACACTGAAGCGCCTAGAACCGCTCGGTCACAGCGGCGGGCGAATTGTTGAAATCATTCTCTGCACTTCCTTTCACTAATAGTTTACAATGACGTGAATTGGGGTCATAGGTTGACATATTCCACCGAGAATAACTTCATGGTGCAAATGTAAATCGACTAATATTTTGATGGCGTTACATTTAAAAATCCGTACGCTTATTGTATGACACTTGCGACTTACCACCTGCACCACCACTTTCCGCTATTGCCATCTATTGGAAAACGGCGAAAGCAAATTTGTAGACCTAATACGATTGCATGATAGCTGAAAAATCACTGGACACAGTCAAATTCATTATATAGGAGTATACATACGGGGCGATCAAAAGAGGAACAGACACACAAAAATGAACATAGAAAAGACATATTCATTTGGCAGAACGCCATACGTGCGGCCCACCCTCGAAGGAGGTGGTTTACAAAACACTGAGAAAACAGATATTTGGGTATTCCTAGACTGTGGTGGGCCCTTTTCAGGTAGGATAGATAGAGGAAATAGAGAAGATCCAAAGCAGAGCAGTGCGTTTTGTCAGAGATTCTGTTAATAACTGTGAAGACGTCACAGAAATTTTCATCCAACTAAGAGAAGATCCAAAGCAGAGAAGTGCGTTTTGTCAGAGGTGTTCTTAATAACTGCGAAGACGCCACAGAAATTTTCATCCAATTAAAGTGGCAAGATGTTAGACGAGATATGTTGTGGTTTACAATTCGCTTTACAGTTGATATTTCAATAGTGTACATTAAAAGACGATTCAATAAATATATTACTTGCTCCTAAGCAGTTCTAAATAAGACACAATGAAGATAGAATTAGAGGGATTGGTACTCACGTGGTGGCTTATCAAGAACTGGTTGTTTGAGCGGACCATGCATGGCTGATACTCATAAAGGTGAATGGAATGCAGCGTACCCCCCTTCATACGCCATAAGATAACTTTCGGAGTATAATTGTAGACGTCATGAACACAGCGATAACTCTGTCTCATAGCTACTAGAGGTGATTGATGGAGAAAGCTCATTGCAGAAACAGGGCAAGTAATTGGCCTAGGGAGTCAACCTTCACAACGTCTTGCTACTTGTTCATTGATGTTTCAACTCAATGCATCTATCGCTAACATGTACTGCCTTTATTCAGTCTCATTAAGATTCTAAATCCTGTCCTGGAGCATCAAAAGTAGTAGAATTATCCACATTAGTGATCGCCATAACTCGCTAATGTCTCGCAATTTGACTGCTGCTTTGCCGAATTCCATCCTAGATGCCCTAACTCTGTACCATGTGTATCGTAATCAGCTGGTTAGTAGCCAGGGGGTGTAGCAGTCTCTTCTGGTCTCGGATAAAGAAGAATTTTCAACTGCTCTTCATACAGTGTACGATAGCTACTAAATCTGTAGTTTCAGGTACTACACGTTATCTGGTGTCATGCAGCGACTATACTTGGCCTAAATTACCTGTTGATGTAGACAATATTTAACACCTGGAAACATTAAAGTGCCTCTCTAGCGTTCGAGTGTATCTTTCCTTCGCAAGCCTTTCATCCCAGTTCTCCACGTGGCTCCATTTTAAATCTTCTGACGTCTTAAGCTTTCTGTGTTCTTCTCAGTTTCGCCAAATTTTTTCACATGATTATTTCTATGTGTATGATTTCTTATTTCTTTATTTTACCCGAGCTGGGAATTACTACATTTCGAATCCCTCCTAATAGCTGCGCCTCATTTTCATTGCTGTATGTGAAATTACTTGTAGTGGGGAAACAAGGATGAAACAAAATACACATCACCATCCATCATCTAGAGCGAATCACAAAAACTCTAATCATAGAGATTTCATAAATCTTAATACATTCCTTAAAAACTACTGGTAAACAAAACACTAACATAAATGTGCATGTGTAGCATTAGTGTCAGTCACAATGTTATAGTCATCAGCAGGATAATGGCTTTATTGTAATTTATTGTAATTTCATGTGTGCTGGACCGGGACTCGAAACTGTGCAAGGAAGTGCTCTACGTGCTAAGTCACCCGAGCACGACCCATCTTACCAACTTCACTTTCGCCAGTATCTCATCTCGTACCTTCCAGACTTCACAGAAGTTCTCCTGTGAAACTTGCGAGAACAGAACTCCTGCAAGAAAGGATATTGCGGAAACATGACAGCCACACGCTGTGGGATTGCTTTCAGAACGAATTTTTAATCACCTAGAGAGTGTTGCCTGATTTGAGACTTTGTAGCAGGTTATAAGTGTGTGCTTGGGTAGCTCAGTTGGTACAGCACTTGCTCCTAAACGCAAAGATCTCAGTTCCGAGTTACGGTCCGGCACACTCTTTTAACATTCCACAAACTTTCAAATCAGCGCATACTCCGCTGCAGAGTGAAAATTCATACTGCAAATTCTTATTTGTGTTCGGAGCCTTGGTTTACGTCTACTCTCCAGTTATCAATATTTTGTATTTCTACCGTAACCTATTTGACATGAACTGAAGCGATTCAGATGCTAATCGCCCCGGGTCTTTGCTGAACTTTTTCTAATTGAATGTCAGTAATCCACAGTAACTCGTTACTTCATTGTCTTAAAAACTGTGTAATACACTCGTCAAGAGATGGACTGTGGCAGATGTCCGTTAGTGTATGATGAGCTTCATTAACAGACTACATCTCCCTTAGCGAACATAACTAGATAATTTGTCCTAGTTTGTGTTCCCTTTTCCACATGAATGGTGGAGTATTAGTTTTTGCTCTGTTTGTGCATACATGCTCTACATCCAAAATTTAGGAATTTGAGTCCAGCGAGCTGCGCACTTACTGTGAAAATCGTTCGGCTCAGTTTAATGTAATACGGCCATACTCATCAAGAAAAGATGCAAACAGAGGTAATTCCGTTCATCTCTCCGGGCTTTCTCTGTCGGTTACTAAATAAGGACTATAACGATGGTGACATAATCATCCTAAAATACCAGTATACTTGGAACGTTTTTTTTTCTAAATTTCTCCTATCATCATCCACCATGACATCTTGTCCCTTCATCCAACACCTTTCACCTGAGACCAAGGATCACATATTCGTCTCCGTTTCTACCTAACAACAGGTGTCGTGTACATATTTACCACTCTCCGTTTCCCCTAGTGAGAGTCACGGGAAACTCGTAGCGTATATCAATACCAAACTATTAAGTTAAGGATGGTTTCGAAAGCAGTTTTCAGTCAATGAAAATTAAAACTGCGAGTGTTTCAGCTGTGACCAATTAGTATGTAAACATTTCTGTGGACTTACGTCTTCACCTGCAAATTATTTATGTCGGGAGGGTTGCGTACATTCATGCAGACAGAACCATACTACACAAACAACAGACCTCGTAATTAAAACAAATTTGTGTAAGTATATTCAGAGGAGAGAGACTTCAAATAGTAAGCAAGCCAAATACATATTATTAAATGCTGCACTAAAAGTTAGACCGACATAGGAGCATGACGTTAGTTTTTAAAATAGTCTTCAAGTTTCTGCAAAACACGGGCAGAAGGTTCTACCAATCGTTCAATTCCTCGACTACAGAAATCCATTCCTTGGTCACGCAGCCATTCGAGAACCGCTGTGTGAGCGACCTCATTATTGGGGAAGTTCCTACCTCCCGTCCCCCACGACGTTTTTACAACTCGCCGAAAAGGTGGAAATCTTTTGGAGCAAGATCTGGTCTCCCCAGGCAGCGTCACCCACGTTTGTGCGGCCTTTGCTGGAGGTGATATCGCATTTAGTCCATCTGATGCCAGAATTTCACAGTGAATTGTGTGTACTTTGGAAGTTTTGCAAACAATAATCGTACTGTCCCGTCTATTTCAACTCTGGAGTACCTTTACAGCTGTCACAACTTTCCTACCGTATGCTGTGTTGCATTTTGTGAACTTTGTTTTTTTTGGCTCTAATAAAACCCCATGTCATTCCAAGCATGCGTGTCAATTTTTCCCTCTCTGTCTACATTATTCTGTGGTTTATTTAGTCTTCAAATTTGTACTGACTTTTTGATCCCCCGGTATATGGTGGTATTAAAATTGCAGTTGGAACTAATACCGTATGGCAACCTTCTTAGTGGTACGTACCAGTCAAACATGTCAGCTTGGCGGAAATAGTATATAAATTTCCGAAAATTATGGGAAATCATAAAAACAGGTATCACTCGCGATAGTTAATAACTCTCCCGGATAGCTGCGCCTGTTAAGCCCCCGATTCCGGGACGGGGAGGTGCACCGGACCCGGATCGAATCCGTCTGGGGGATTAACGACGAAGGGTCGGTGTGCTGACCAGCCTGGATGTGCCTTTAGGTGTATTTCCCACATCCCATTATGTGAATGTCAGGTTGGTACTAAGGACCTCCCTCAGATACGTTATTCACACACATTTTGAGAACTTTCACTCGCTTTCGTGTGTATAACACTACTCCCAGACAGTTGGGATGTATATACTCCATCCAGCAACGCCAACTAAGTGCCGTTGCGGGCAGAAGCATAAGGAAAAGAAGACGACTCGCGGCAACACACATATACAGACACGTAAACTGATTATGTTACAGTCATGCTGCATAAAACTACCCAATGCAAAACCACCTTCGTTGACAACTTCGTGCTTTGGAGTAAGTCGCCGTCAACCAACTAAGATAACCCTCTTGGCCTGGTGGTCAAATATTTCATTGGACTAAACACTACGAAGATTAATTACTTCAGTTACAAATGTTTCTTATCGTGGCTGAGTATCTTCAAACGTTAGCGATGCAGCTACATTTTCAAAGCGGAAAATCAAAATTCCTGCGGGAAGCTTATTGCTGCCAGTAGTCGCCCTTCCTAGACAGCAGTGACAGCATGTCTTCAAAAACAGTTGCTTACACTGTTTCTGAAACTGTTAACAGTGCAACACTCAGCAGCAGGCGCTTATTACTGTTAGGGTTAATTTATAGTCACTATTAAATTACGCATGCTAATATAAAGTGAGCTATGTTCGCGATAGAGTTACAGATCTTCTCGAACACGAAAATACCGGATAAAATTTCTAAATTGTAGTAAAAAAGGGATCATCTGAAGTAACGGAGTATTAGAAATATTTTTGTTAGAAGTACAAGATAAACACTGAGCGATGATTATGAAGTAGAGTTTAATGGACAATATCTTTTCAGTTCACAACTGAGTAGATATTTTTGACGTTCAGTCACTTTAAAAGCTCTCAAAACGTTTCGTTGAACTTTTGAAAGATCTCCTTATTGCCCACTATAGTTGTGTAGGCACCATTTTCAGAAATCGTAAGTGTGAGTAGAGAGCCTTATTGCTTCCATTGATTAGTTTCTCAGATGTTTGCCATGTCTTGTCTTTTCTTTTGGTATAGTCAGTAAATACGAAGAAATATTTTCTGAGACTCATGATTTCATGATAACCTGAAACGAGAAAGTAACCGAAGGAAGAACCCGATTTTATATGCAAGCAGTATTTATTAACACACCATTTTTGTGAAAACATAGAAATCCAATTTCAACGCTAAACAATGGACCGTGCTTATATGTTATCTTCGCAAACCTAGGTAATTTGTCTCGCAATTAATTAAGCGAAGTGCAAGACATAACAAATTATATCGATGTCCGTGCATTACAAAATGTTTATATTTGCTATTACTCTAAAATTATCGCACAATTTCAACACAATGTAATTGCTTATATTTTCTGTCGTCCCTAAGTTGCTTCTATATTGTTGAGATGTGGTTTGTCGAATGCAACTAAATGGGTGCATGTTTTTATTGTTTCATAGGCACTTCGTTCCGCTTTATTTGTGAAGCATTTTCAGTAGCCTGAAATACTTTTCGTCTTTGTACATACTATTTGGGTTACATATTAATTGTTACTACGGTATAATTTCTTTGTTCTTCTTTTGTTAGGTGAGAAATAACTTTTTGTAAGACAAGATTCGTCACGTTTAATTAATATTGTTCGCATTTAGGATTTGCTTTCTTATTGTTGCCTATCTATCGTTCTGGAGTATAACATGAGCCATCAAACATGAAAACGCAAAGGAAAGTTGTTAGGATGAATATTCACAACAGGAAACGCCAGATATTTCAGAAAAGCTGTCATGTATAAAGCGCCCTTGCAACTGACAAAACTTTAATGAATGACTTAATCAATACAACGTTGACATTGTTATCCTGTAAAACACGGCGGTTAACCACTAATTAGATCACAAATAAATAAATAGTAATTTAACACTACGAAACTTGAGCTTTGAAAAGTTTTTTCACACTTAATAACCAAATAATAATCAAAACTGTGATGTAGTAACGAACCTGTAATTACTGTGTAACGTAAATATTATATAAAAACTCTATTAAACCCTACTGAAGATGCTTCACAAATGAAATGGAGCCAGACGCGAGTGTCACAATAAAAACTGCCTTTCATTAATTGTATTACACGAACCACATCGTAAGAAATTAGTGCTAATACTGTCGTAGATCTTGAAAAGTATGACTCATAAGAAACCCACTCGTAACTTGTAAAACGGCGAGCTCAGATAATCCTCGCGCTTGCGTCTGTGATGTTGCAGGTAACTATGAGCTGAAGCGGTTCGTTTTCTCACCGGCAGGTGTGTAAGAATAAGTAACGTAAACGTTTTCGTCTACCATATATGAAACGGTAATTTATTTTTTAACTACGTTCTTAACATAGTCTGAGGTAGAATATATACGCTTTCGACGATTTTTTTCGTCTTTTACGTATAGCAGGTCTTATGTACCTTAACTATGATTAATCACATTTGTCACAGAAATAAATTCTGTAATTGTTATCTTGATTTATCCTTTACTTATATAAACCTGTGATTTCTGTAGTATAGAATTTTTGATTCGGTTTTTAGTTTTCTTTGCCATATATTTTGTAGACTCTACCCACCGGTGAGGTAATAGTCGCCCAATGTAAAGCGCACAATGGTTATGATGCTCGAGCTACACTGAAAAATCTTCACTTGCTGTTTTTCACGGTTTCAGACCCAATTCAGGAAAGTTCCATTGTCGATTCCCTCCTACTTCTTTATCAAACAGGGTTTGTTCTGCGCAGCTTATGACCTCGGGTCGACGGTACCTTAAAACGCTGAAATGGTAATGCAGTTTATTGCGCTTAATATATATAGTTCATATATTCTCTGACCTGCACTGATGGCAACATAAATTCGCAAGAAGTCGTTCACTATAGATAACAGTGGCCCGTATCTTACATTTGGTGCATGTGACCATTTAATATGCTCCCATACGGGATCTAGTTTCCAGTAGTTTCCTTATCGATTGCGCAGACGTTGCCATGTACAGTGCACCCCACTAGTTATAACAGTATTTCAATGCAGCAATTTCCCTGCTTCAGTACAGAGGCGATCTGAATAACGACGCATCGGCATGCAACATTCTCTGTTATTAGCATTCAGGTCAGAGGCAAATCTGTTTTCCAAATTTGAACCCCTCGAACAATTGACCAATCAGCCGACACTCTGTAGTCGGCAAGCATAAAACAGCGCATGCAAAGCGTTTTAACACCGGGAATGAGCTTTGTGTGTTCCATGTGGCGTATAACAATGCCTCAGCTACCTACCTCTTCACCTTTCATTTACATAGAGCGAGACGGATTAGGCATCTCCTGCTTCACCAGTTGTTTTCTGGCAATTATCCGAGTTACTTGAAAGATTCACTTCTATAATTTTAGTGTAAAAAATTATTAGTATTTCTGTTTGGTGAACCATTCTGCATCAGAATTTAGAATTCACTTTATTATGGATGTTTTTTATTTGTTTGTAAACTAAAAACAATAATATACACTGACGGAAAAAATTGCACACAATAATTTAGTAAGAGAATACATTTATGTAGGTTATACATTTAAGTGATTAACACTGCAATATCACAGGTGAGTGTAACCACGAGATAAATCAGTGTAAATGTGAAATATTGGTACATTAATATTGATCGGTGTAACCGCCAGAGTGCTGAAAGAGAGCATGCTTGTATTGTACAGGTGGAAAATGTCAGTTTGTGGGATAGAGGTCCATGCCTGTAGCACTTGGTCGCTCAATACAAGGGCGGTTAATGATGTCTGTGGATGACTCTGGAATTGTCGTCCGATGAAGTCCCGTATATGCCCGATTGTAGACTGATTTGGTGATCGAGCAGACCAAGGCAACATGTTGGTCCTCCATAGGGCAAGTTGGGTTACGACAGCGAGCGTTATCCTGTTGGAAAACACCCACTGGAATGCTGATCATGAATGGCAGCACAACATGTAAAATCACCATGTTGACGCACTGATTTGCAGTAAAGATGTGTAAGATAACCAAGAAAGTGCTGCTGCTGTCATAAGAAATTGCACCCCATACCATAACTCCATGTGTAGATCTGCTCTGTATAGTATGCAGGCTAGTTGGTCGCATGACTTGAACTGGCCTCCTTCTAACCAATACACGGCCATTACTAGCACCGAGAAAGAGCGAGCTTTCATCAGAAGACACAACAAACCCCCACCCCGTCTTCAAGCGAGTTCTCGATTGGCACAAGTCGCATATGGCAGTGGTTAGGGGTCGGTGAAATGGATGTTACAGGACGTCTGTTTAGTAGCTGACATTTAAGTAGCTTGTTTGTAGCTCGCCCGGTTAGCCGTGTGGTCTAACGCACTGCTTTCGGGATGGTTTTCCATCTGCCTCGGCGAATGCGGGCTGGTTCTCCTTATTCCGCCTCTGTTACACTATGTCAGCGATTGCTGCGCAAACACCGTCTCCACGTACGCGTACACCATAATTACTCTACTCTGGTGTGTGAAGTTCACGGGGTGGGGGGTTTCCCTCGGAGTGGGGCGGTGGTGGGATGGATGGACTGCTGTAGTCTGTTGTGCGGTTGTGAACCACCGAGGGCTACGGCGGGGACGAAGCCTCTTCGTCGTTTCAAGGTGCCCAGTTCCATACAATATAATACTTTATTTGTCACTGTGGTGGCATCTTCTGCTCAAATTCATGCTGCGAATACAGTACGATATGCCACAGTGATACATCAGACACGATTGTCTTCTTCATCGGTGGTGCCACGTAGCCGTTCGGAGGCTGGTCTTCTAGCGACCGTACTTCTCGTACGCTGCCAGGAATCATGTACAGTGGCTACGTTCATGTCATGTCTTTCTATAGCTCTGTAGAGGGAACATTCAGCTTCTCGTAGCGCTATTACACGACCTTATTCAAACTCAGGGAGGTGTCGATAATGGTGTCTTTATCGCTTTAAAGGATTTCTTAACTGACGTCAACCCACCAAGACGAATTTCAATGATAAGTAGCGCTCACGAGCATTTCTGCTTTTGTTTACAACAAACTTGATTTGCATCTTCGTAGTGGTACTTTTAGAGCCACTCTTACGTGACTCGAGCGAAATCTGAGTGGATAACATCTTTCAGACATAGAAACGTTCGTTTATCTCTCACAACTCCTTCTTGGTGTCGCAATTTTTTTCTGTGAGTGTTTACAGGGCAACAACTTTGTAGAAGTTCTAAATTGGTAGAAATGAAACTCATTATGAAAACCTGTTGATACGACTATTTCAACATATATAAAGTTAACTTTTCGATCCACGGAAATATTTTCATATGAATTCTTTATTTGCTTCTTTCCCCTCTTTTTCTTGGCCTTTATACCGTATCTGCACTGGACAGGCATGTTAATATTTCGGATTTGGCAATGTCAGTATGGGAAGATACACGGATGGGCTTTTTGTCGCCACTGCTGGACTCCCGCTGTAAGAGGTGAGGTATGCGCTATATGCGCAGCCTGCTATAGGCAAGACTTAGAAGAGTCTCTGACCAGAGAGCTGTATGTCGTTGTTGTTGCTTGTCGCGAGTCTGCGCTTGTATGCGCGTGTCGACAGTAGTCTTGAGTAGTCTGCGTGAGTCGGCGGTAGTCGGTGCGTGTCGGCTGTCTGCCCAGCTCGGGACTCTGGTCAGGACTCTGGAGGATGAGTATTGTTGTAGAAGGTAAAGAAGCAGCCTTGCGCATATCTGGTAATGTATATTAATTGTCATGTAATTTCTTTCAAAAATTGCCCCAATAATAATTTTTATAATATAAAGTAATTTTTTTAAAAAAGCATTCATTTCAATTTAAAGATTTTATCCAGTGAATAATTAATTCCTTTCACGAATCACAAAGCATGGGCCAGCATTGCACGGAGTTGTACCGAAAGTTTTTATGTAAGAGCAGATATCTTTGAGTTTTTATTGAGGT
Organism: Schistocerca serialis cubense; assembly: GCF_023864345.2. Classification (NCBI taxonomy): domain Eukaryota; kingdom Metazoa; phylum Arthropoda; class Insecta; order Orthoptera; family Acrididae; genus Schistocerca; species Schistocerca serialis. Next base: position 435,579,430 of record NC_064642.1, on the reverse strand, counting down.
AAGACTTTTTTGATTTTTTTATTCAGAATACAGGGCCGAGGCCCAGCGCTGCTGTCGCCATAAAATTTACCAGGTTACTAAATTTTTTTATTATTTTGGTGTTTAGGAATTTTTCTGTTTCGAACTTATCATTAAATGAGAAAAGAATTTTGTGGGAACATTAAATGTGAATGCATTTCTGCACACAGATTATAAATGGGAGCCAATTTTGTTCAGAGGTTACAATATTAAAAAATTCATTTTATTATTACTTTTGTGGGGAGGTTACACTTGGTTCATTTTCATTTAATTATAATAATTTTGTTGGGAGGTTACATTTGGTTCAATTAAATTAATAAATTTCTGTGGGGAGGTTATACTTGGCGACATCCGACCAGGATCGTATTTCTTTGTGAATCGTCTGATAAGTGGTCATATATGTGCTCTTATTTACTTAAATGTAGTTTGCATCTGGTGCTACGCATTTACTAATTTGTCACTCTTTCTTTCACAGATCATCTGCAATTTGTTGCTCTTTGTTGTAATTGTGTTTGTTGCATTTTGCATTGTCCTTGTTTCATTTGTGCTTAATTGTGATTTGTGTAAAAATGCCGCGAAAAACTGTTAACAGTACATCGCGATGTGTAATGAGTGAAATAGCCGACTCTAATAATTTGACCGATAACACTTGCGACACTCAGTGTCTTAATGATAATCCTCCATTTACAGACAATCAGTGCGTACTGATCACTAATATTGATTTTGATCCTAGTAATGAGCAAACAAATTCAGTTGTGTCCTCTGTTAATTTAACGACAATTGATGACGCGAGACGTTCTGTTACAATGAACGCTGCCCAGCTTGACACACCCGGTTTGCAAAATTTACGTAATGAACAGACAAATTTTTCTAACGAAAATGAACAGTGTAATCAGAATACGTCAGATTTATTTGATTCCGAGGTAGTGACGCACAGTGCACATCCGATTGGCAAACCTTTTCAAGAATTACAGAATAACCATATTGTTACACAAAACGAGACAATTGCAGATACACCATCACACAGTACAGAGAATAGAGCCGATAATTTTGGCTGGGATCAAGTTATCGCATTATTACTGCAACTCAATGAAAAAGAAGACAAATATTTCAAACAATTCAGTGAACAACTTAATGAACCGTTCAAACAACGTAATGACAATTTCAAACAGTGGAATGAAAAACTAAACAACAATTGCAAACAACTTAATGAAAAACTAGACAGCAATTATAAACAACTTAGTGAATCGAACGAACAGCTTAATGAAAGTTTCAAACTGTTGAATGAAAAACACGACAACCTTAACGAACAGAACAAACAACTTAGTGAACAGATTACAGCCGTTACCGTGCAACGTCATGATACTAAAGAACAATTACGTGACGAAATTGAGGCTTGTGCTAGGAACAGTAGTGAAGAAATTACATCTGTTGCACAAGAATTAGGTAATAGACATGCAGGCACAACAGAATCACATAGAGATGAAATTAATGCAGTCACTGAACAATGTTCAGAAAACGCAACACAGATACGTGACGAGTTTAATTTAAAGTCACCAGAACTTTCACACACTCTGGATACGGAAGTCGATAATAAATGTGAACAACAGATCAGCCAAATTGACGAACGAATTAAAGCGACAGAAATGAAAAATGTTTCAGTCAGTAACACGTCACAGCATACGGCACATTCCGAACATTTGTCACACTCACACAGCCAGTGTAACTTAGGTAATTTACAGAGACTACACGACTTAAAATCCGAAAAGACACAGACAAACAGATTCTTATGCAATCGTGAACCTGTTCACACATTCAGAGACGATAACGTTGATTATAAGCAATTTTTATCCGTAAGAAAATCTAAAGTATTTAAAAATGACAGAGCACAGGTACACGCTTTGGACTGGACACGACAATTTGCTTTCGTATTTTCAACAGCATTGCGTGTAATGCAGAAACTAGAATTGGCATGGATACAGCAATTTGCTTTTGAATTTCCACCGGCATTGCCTGTAATGCAGAAACTAAAATTTATTTGCAGCGCGTAATTGACCTCAGGGGATTCATTACGCTTTAATGAATATGTGCCGTAGCGTGCACAGAGCCCCGAGCCGTAGTAGTGCTATTTCATCTTTAGTTTTCTGCACTGCTGCCTTCTCTTCTACTATCCTTTATATCTATCAAAACAGCTCTTCAACTATCGCTCTATCTAGGATTAAGAAACCTGTAAAGAAAACCCGATGTGACAAGTTTTACCGAAAGTGACAGTTATCATTATACGCTCCAGAAATGACAACCACAAGAACTTTAATAACAAACAAACAAAATTTTAATCATCAGTATCGTCAAAATTATCAGCAACAGGAACCACATTTTGGTAACAATAGAGGTTTTTCTCCGCAACAGCAACAAAACCAACCGGTTAGCATACCTAACCAACAATGTAATGTACAAAGTCAACCAAGCTTTAATGTTTCGCCGCGTGCACGTATAGCATCAGCTCCAACGAATAGTAACGCACAGCAACAAGGGAATCAGTACGTACAGAAAACACACCATTTCAATTCCTATCGCAATGCACCGTATAGAAATGACTATCATGACAGACGTAAAAGTAATGAGCACAATTTTCAGCGTACGTTTAATAACAGTCGGTCTTATCAGCAGCAGAATCATTCACAACAACAGATTATCATGAATGAACCAGACAGTAGGTATCATCCCGAACGTAACACGTCAGGAAGAAATAACAGAACAGTACAAATAGTTGAAATGCCACAGCATCCTACCGAAAATAATAGCACGTCAGATAGAATTTGACTAAATTCAGTACAGGTTGCATATTCCAGTAACGCAAGCAATACTTTTGACACACAGAATCTTATTCACGAAAATTTTATTACTTTTGACGACATCCGAGACACTCTTTTGCAGGAAAAAGCAGTTGTTCAAAAAAACCATTTCACACCCTGTCATTGAAGTAAAAATTGGATCATCTAAATTTTCAGCAGTAATCGATTCTGGATCACCTACGTCAGTTATGAATGAAAAAACTTTCAACGAATGTAACAAAGAGAATACCTATCCTACGTTACCATTAGGCAAAACTAAAGTAAAAGGAGCAGTATCTGGTAAGGGAGTAGATGTTAAATTACAGACACATTTATCATTTTGTATTGCAGGTCATACATTTCACTCAAATTTTTGGATTGTTCCCTTATTGACGACAGACGTTATTTTAGGTACGAATTTTCTGGTACAACACGACGCAATTATTGGCATTCAAAACTCCTATTTAATGTTAAGGGATGAAAATGTACAACTGGCTTTAGAATTTCAGCACTGTTTATCTGCAGAAGAACAAACAATTGTACAGAGGTCATTTCCGCATTACGTAACATAGACTGTCATTCCACATTGTTAACAGATACGTACGTACACAACTATAATACTCCAGACGAAGCCGACTATGACGTTATACAGATGATTTGTGATAAAGTTAAACAGAGCAGTGCAAATACAGACGACGAACGCACACAACTACGCAAAATTCTTTTACAGGAAGCTCCAGTTTTTGACGACGTTCCTGGTACTATGTCCGGTTTTATATATGAATTTCAAGTTAAACAGCACGACACACCTAAAGCCAAACAATATCCCATTCCGTATACTCACAGAGAGCAAGTTAAGAAAGAATTGCAAGCTATGCTTGACCAAGGAATTATTGAACCGGCAGTTAGTCCGTACATAAACCCGCTCCATATTGTTAAGAAAAAGGATGGTTCACTTCGCCTCATACTTGATTCGCGTCACATCAACGACATTATTATTAATGAAACATATCGCCCACAGACACTAGAAGATCTTCTACAGAAATTTCATGGTACTGCTATTTATTCCACATTAGATTTGAAATCGGGATTTTGGCAAATTCAACTCCATCCGGACTGCAGAAAGTACACGGCTTTTCTCTGTTTTGGTGACTTATCAATTTTGTAAATTACCGTTCGGTTTAACTATTTCTTCAGCAGCATTTATTTGCGGTTTAAATACAATACTTCCGACGGAACGTAAAGACAGAATCACAACGTATGTAGACGACATTCTTATTGTAGAAGCTAACTGGTCCGAACACAATCTGATTCTTGAACAACTGTTACAAACTTTTCGTGCACGAGGACTCACAGTTAATCGCAGTAAATCGCACTTTGGCAAAACTTCTATAAAATTTCTTGGACATGTAATTTCAGCAAATGGCGTTGCGCCTGACCAGGAAAAACTTCAAGCTTTACGTGACATTACTGTTCCTACGACGAAGAAATAACTACGTAGCTTTTTGGGTTTAATTAACTTTTTTCGTAAATTGATTCATTACTCTGCTTTAGACACCCCTAGATTATGTCAATCAACAGGTAAAAACACTATTTGGTCCTGAGATAAGCAAGCACATTCTGAATTTGTGAACCTCAAAAAGAAACTTTGTTGAATGCACCACTTTTATCACATCCAGATCTTACTAGAAAGTTTTCCATTGCCACCGACAGTTCTAACACCGCTTTAGGAGTACACATTTTTCAGGAAATTGAAGAAGATGGCACTACAGTAATAAATAACATCGCTTTTGCAAGTCGCATTCTGTCACCTGCTGAACGCAATCATTCTGTTACAAAACTTGAAACATTATGTGTTGTTTGGGCATTTACGAGATTTCGGCATTTTCTTTATGGAAGACACACTACCGTTTACACAGATCATAGAGCGATACAGTTTTTACTTTCGGCTAAATTTACACACGACAAATTAAGTAGATGGAAACTTTACTTGCAGGAATTTAATTTCACAGTTGTTCACATTCCCGGTACACAAAATATTGTAGCAGACGCACAATCCCGTTCTCTCAGCAACAATCAGCAAGACAAAGCAACCAACTTCTGCAAAGCAAATTTCAGTGTCATGTACATTCAACAAGTTTCATTTGAGAATTTCATTTCGTCGTCATTACAAGACATAGCACAAGAGCAGAGTAACGACAACGTATGGAAAGAAATTAAACACCTTTGGCAAGATAGGAATAATGTTACCATTAGAAACCATTACACTGTACGCAATAACTTTCTGTTTCGCCGCTCTCACCCTGACAGCAACAATTGGTTATTATGCATTCCCGACGAACTTGTTAACAGATTAATCTGGTACACTCATTTAAGTTACGCACATTATGGAGCCAGAAAATGTTTTCTTATACTGAGACAGAACTGTTATTTTACCAATATGGAGAAAAGTATTCGACGAGTTTTAGCGTCATGTAAAATCTGCCAGAAAGCTAAGTCATATACGACTTCACATATTCCTCCATAACATCCCATTGTACCTGTTAAATTGAGACACATGGCCGCTGTAGACATTTTTGATGCGATTCCCAGAACTAATAGAGGTTTTTGCTACATCTTTGTCGCTGTTGAACTCACTTCTAAATTTGTTACCTTCACTCCGTTACGCAAAGCTACTGTTAAACCGTTTCGAAAGCATTTGTGAAACATTTTCTATTTCATGTAGGGCATGTGTTGAAAGTAATTTCCGATAATGGATCACAATTTCGTGCTGCTATATAGACACGTATGTTACGAGCTAGAAACATTTCTCCGATCTATATATCCAGGTATCATGCTTCTTCGAACCCTTGTGAACGATTAATGAAAGAAATTGGTAAACTGTGTAGAATATACTGCCATAAAAAAACATATTGATTCGGACACACACATAATCTCATTCCAAGATGTAATAAATTCCATACCAAATGAATCTACTATGCTATCTCCGTCTGTTATACTGAAAAATGTTGAACCACCTAATAAAATTAAAGAATTAGTAACCTTTCCTACATCTCGTCGACTACGACACCATGAAATAATTGACATTGCGCTGAACAACATCAAACGTGCCGCAGAGCGCCGGAGAAGACAGTAAAAACAGGTTTGTACACGCCGTGACTTTCAGATTGGACAGAAGAAATTAGTACGCACACATTATTTATCTAATAGAGGAAAAGGTAGGTGTAGTAAATTTGAGCTTCTATATGCAGGTCCATATCGAATTCGCAGCATTCCTCACCCCAATGTAGCACACGTCGAAACTTTGAGAACCAGAAAAACCAAAAGGAACCACCACGTCTCCAACGTCAAACCTTTTATTGAATGAATATACTTTATGATTTATCACACTGTAATGCCATTTGCTGATTTTTTTTATGACCACTTATGCAATTATATTTTAAACGCAGCCAAAACCTCTCAGACAAACAGAAGCTAAACGATGTCAAAGTTAGCGTAAGGAGGGCTATGCGTGAAGCGTTCAGTGAATTCGAAAGTAAAATTCTATGTACCGACTTGACAGAAAAACCTAGGAAGTTCTGGTCTTACGTTAAATCAGTAAGTGGCTCGAAACAGCATATCCAGACACTACGGGATGATGATGGCATTGAAACAGAGGATGACACGCGTAAAGCAGAAATACTAAACACCTTTTTCCAAAGCTGTTTCACAGCGGAAGACCGCACTGCAGTTCCTTCTCTAAATCCTCGCACCAACGAAAAAATGGCTGACATCGAAATAAGTGTCCAAGGAATAGAAAAGCAACTGGAATCACTCAATAGAGGAAAGTCCACTGGACCTGACGGGATACCAATTCGATTCTACACAGAGTACGCGAAAGAACTTGCTCCCCTTCTAACAGCCGTGTACCGCAAGTCTCTAGAGGAACGGAAGGTTCAAAATGATTGGAAAAGAGCACAGATAGTCCCAGTCTTCAAGAAGGTTCGTCGAGCAGATGCGCAAAACTATAGACCTATATCTCTGACGTCGATCTGTTGTAGAATTTTAGAACATGTTTTTTGCTCGAGTATCATGTCGTTTTTGGAACCCCAGAATCTACTATGTAGGAATCAACATGGATTTCGGAAACAGCGATCGTGTGAGACCCAACTCGCTTTATTTGTTCATGAGACCCAGAAAATATTAGATACAGGCTCCCAGGTAGATGCTATTTTTCTTGACTTCCGGAAGGCGTTCGATACAGTTCCGCACTATCGCCTGATAAACAAAGTAAGAGCCTACGGAATATCAGACCAGCTGTGTGGCTGGATTGAAGAGTTTTTAGCAAACAGAACACAGCATGTTGTTATTAATGGAGAGACGTCTACAGACGTTAAAGTAACCTCTGGCGTGCCACAGGGGAGTGTTATGGGACCATTGCTTTTCACAATATATATAAATGACCTAGTAGATAGTGTCGGAAGTTCCATGCGGCTTTTCGCGGATGATGCTGTAGTATACAGAGAAGTTGCAGCATTAGAAAATTGTAGCGAAATGCAGGAAGATCTGCAGCGGATAGGCACTTGGTGCAGGGAGTGGCCACTGACCCTTAACATAGACAAATGTAATGTATTGCGAGTACATAGAAAGAAGGATCCTTTATTGTATGATTATATGATAGCGGAACAAACACTGGTAGCAGTTACTTCTGTAAAATATCTTGGAGTATGCGTGCGGAACGATTTGAAGTGGAATGATCATATAAAATTAATTGTTGGTAAGGCGGGTACCAGGTTGAGATTCATTGGGAGAGTGCTTAGAAAATGTAGTCCGTCAACAAAGGAGGTGGCTTACAAAACACTCGTTCGACCTATACTTGAGTATTGCTCATCAGTGTGGGATCCGTACCAGATCGGTCTGACGGAGGAGATAGAGAAGATCCAAAGAAGAGCGGCGCGTTTCGTCACGGGGTTATTTGGTAACCGTGATAGCGTTCCGGAGATGTTTAATAAACTCAAGTGGCAGACTCTGCAAGAGAGGCGCTCTGAATCGCGGTGTAGCTTGCTCGCCAGGTTTCGAGAGGGTGCGTTTCTGGATGAGGTATCGAATATATTGCTTCCCCCTACTTATACCTCCCAAGGAGATCACGAATGTAAAATTAGAGAGATTAGAGCGCGCACAGAGGCTTTCAGACAGTCGTTCTTCCCGCGAACCATACGCGACTGGAACAGGAAAGGGAGGTAATGACAGTGGCACGTAAAGTGCCGTCCGCCACACACCGTTGGGTGGCTTGCGGAGTATAAATGTAGATGTAGATGTGACTACTTACTGATGATTATCATATTTTTTCTTGGCAAGTGCCCGGCAAGGTAACGTTAGCTGGTCGCATTTCTTGTCGTTACACATTAGACCGTGCGCATTTTTCCAGATGAACTTACACATTTTATGACCAATTATGCGATTCTATCTAGTGACATATTAATTTTATCAAATTCTTTCTCCATTAAAGTCTTCAACTCTCGCCTCTATCAACTACACAACATACAAGCTGAACAAAGTGAGGCATTTCTTGTCGTTACGCATCAGACCGTGCACATTTTCCATTTTTCATGTATGTATGATTGTTTTCCGGTTTTGTTTGTATGCACTATGTAATCTTTAAGATATAACAAACACCAGTTGACTTTGACATTTCGCCTTTTGATATCTCAACATCGTGACTATTTTTACATTTTTTTTGCTGCTACATTATGATATTCTGTGTACATTTTTGCATCTGAACACTGTCTATGTTTTTTTTGACATATTACGTTTTCCGTCATGCTACGCTGTATGCTCAATTATATCACTAGAAACCAGCTTTTATTTAATGGGTATATGATTTAAATGCAAGACATTAATCATTGTTCATTATTTTCAGAGAGAAATAAAGTGTAAAAGAAATACATTAAACAGAAATGGGAATTTCACCTTCGAAATAACCGGAAGAAGATGCAATACCTCGTCACGAAGAGTAAATGGATCAGAATTCACAAGCATTAACAAGAATATACTATACACATCGTATGATAGCAGTCTTAACTACTTTTTTCTTTCAGAATACGAGGCGATTGATGCAGACTGTCAGACAGAACTACATATCTTAGTGTTAGTGATGAATATGGTAGAAATAAGCAATTCTATACTATGAGTAGTTGTATAATGAATAATGTAGTGACTTTTTGTAGATGATAATGAATGGTGATGAATAATGATGCAGAATATGCTAATATGGATAATGAAGTTTTTCTATACAGGTGATGATAGTGGAATTATGGTGATGTGGATAATGAAGTTTTTCTTTGCTGGTGATGATAGTAATGATAATGAAGTTTTTCTTCGCAGATGAAAATAATGATGAAGTTTATATATTTACTATTAGTTAAGAGATGCTATGTAGTTATTTAAGTATTTGTTGCAGTTCCTTTTGACAATATGACTTATGTCGCATAGTATAATGACTGAATGTTTTGGGAAAGGCAGCTACAGTACACAGATATTGAGTACACGTTTCATTACCTGTTAATTGGAAGTTCACTACTTTTCAGCATAACATGCATTTCTTCTTTCAGCTCAATAATCTACTTTGTATTTTTTCCAGGAGAAGCTTTTCATGATACTTACTAAACCTGTTACTTATTAAACCTGTTGTAGTACTTGCATTTTTTTTACCCATTTCTGTGTATCATTCATGAATGTGATCACATATACTCTACTTGTTTCATAACCTTGCTACAGCTGATGCGTGACGAATGACGTCATTAATCCTTATTTCCAGCAATAAGTCAAAAGGAAAAATATTTTCATGCCCCAGCAATTAATTATCGATCCCAACACAATGCATTGCTAGCAAAAAAAAAAAAAAAAAAAGTTATTACCAGTCCCAACTATTACCAGCATACAAGCAAATAATGCTACCAGTTTAAGATACATTTCTAGTTCTAAATATAATACAAATTTCTTTGTTGTATTGAATCCATTATGTCTATGTATTAGTCGACTACAGACCTTGAGTAATAGTTACAGTGTGTTACATTTTAAATATGTCCTATGTCACTTAAATGATGAGTTCTGAGTAATACTGAATGATGACTTGTGCATTAATGCTATTCCAATAAGTAACTCTTGTTTTGAATTATGACTTCTGAATAATACTGAATAATATTTTGTAAAACTATATGAATACTTTGTAACTGGCCAATGAGTGCCAATAATTACTGCAATCAGATGAGTTATGAATAGTGTTTTGTAATATTCAATACTTGCTACATGTTTAGTAACTGGCCAATGAGTGCCAATAATTATTTTTAAATACGAGTATGTCATATGTCACTTGAATGATGAAAAATGTTTTGTAATACCAACGAATGCCATTGTTTCTTATACTTTAAATTTATATTATGTCACTTTCATGCTATATATAGGAATTAGCTCCTGCTTTGAATGATGACCTCTGATGATTTGTATCTGGCCAATGAGTGCCAATGTTCTCTGTAAATAGTTGACTTATGAACATTATTCTGTAATACTTCATACATGGTACAGAAATGTTCAGTAACTGGGCGATGAGTGCTACGAATTACTTAAAAATAAGTTAATAGACTAGTGTAATTGTCAATAATGACTGGCATAAGATTTAATGTCCTTCACCTTCTGACCTAATTAGCAGAAATTACTGCAATATCCGTTTGTCCTGTCTATCCTCATGCACATGGAGCACTATATTTGGTTTTTGCACTAATTCTACGTTGGTGTACCTTACAAGAACGTGGTGTTGACACGACATGCTGTCCACCACCTTGAGGGATGGAGATAGTATTATGGTCCCACTGTTTGGTGTACCTAATGTACTACCAAAATGATAACATGAAATGTTAATACGACATTTCAGTGTCTTGGCTACAATGATTATTACTTCAGGGAAAAGAACTTCAGATTGTCTCACTTCGTGTTGTGCTTCTGTAGAAAGATATGGACTTTCAGTGCAGCTGCGTGCAACCTAATGTGCTACAACCATGATGCAATCCTTCCCATTCCTTTGCTAGTTCTTGAAAAATGATAATGACATATACAGTGTGTGTGCACTTCATTTTCACTAGTTAGCAAGATCAGTTGTCCTAAATATGCCAAAAACTTCTACAGTGCGTGTGCACTTTATTTCACTCCATGATATGTTATGTAAAAATGCTAAAGACTTATACAGTGCGTGTGCACTTTATTTCACTCTATGATATGTTATGTAAAAATGCTAAAGACTTATACAGTGCGTGTGCACTTTATTTCACTCCATGATATGTTATGTAAAAATGCTAAAGACTTCTACAGTGTGTGTGCACTTTGTTTCACTCTATAATGATATGTTATGTAAAAATGCTGAAGACTTCTACAGTGCGTGTGCACGTTATTTCACTCCATGATATGATATGTAAATATGCTAAAAACTTTTATAGTCCATGTGCACTTTATTTCACTCCTTGATATGTTTATTTGTTGTAAAAATGTTTAAGACTTCTACAGTGCGTGTGCACTTTATGTCATTTGTTAATATAACTTGCATTCACTGCATATACATTTTGTGATTTGCTGGTATGTTCTGAGCTACAATGCGTATGCACTTCTTGCCATTTGTTAATATGTTTTGTACTCATTGTGTACACATTTTGTCTTTGCCTGATATGTTCTGTACTCAGTGCATGTGCACTATATTTCATGTTCCGCACTTATATATATGTATATATTCTGTGATTGTAAACTTAGTTAGTTAAGAAAAATTTGTTGCTCATGGCAAGTCCAATTGACTCACCATCGCTGCCAAATTTTTGCCCCCCCACTGGAGGGTTATGTCAGAGGTGAGGTATGCGCTATATGCGCTGCCTGCAATAGGCAAGACTTAGGACAGTCTCTGACCAGAGAGCTTTATGTCGTTAGTTGTTGCTTGTCGCGAGTCTGAGGTATGCGCTATATGCGCTGCCTGCAGTAGGCAAGACTTAGAAGAGTCTCTGACCAGAGAGCTGTATGTCGTTAGTTGTTGCTTGTCGCGAGTCTGCGCTTGTATGCGCGTGTCGACAGTAGCCTTGAGTAGTCTGCGTGAGTCGGCGGTAGTCGGTGCGTGTCGGCTGTCTGCTCAGCTCGGGACTCTGATCAGGACTCTGGAGGATGAGTATTGTTGTAGAAGGTAAAGAAGCAGCCTTGCGCATATCTAATAATGTATGTTAATTGTCATTTAATTTGTTTCAACAAAAATGCCCCAATAATAATTTTTATAATATAAAGAATTTTTTTTAAAAAAGGCATTCATTTCAATTTAAAGATTATTTCCAATGAATAATTATTACTTTCACGAATCACAAAGCATAGGCCAGCATTGCACGGAGCTGTGACGAAATTTTTTATGTAAGAGCAGATATATTTGCAGTTCTTATTGAGGTAAGAATTTTTGCTTTTTTTATTCAGAATACAGGGCCGAGGCGCAGCGTTGCTGTCGTCATAAAATTTACCAGGTTACTGAATTTTTTATTATTTTGGTGTTTTGGAATTTTTCTGTTTCGAACTTAACATTAAATGAGAAAAGAATTTTGTGGGAACATTAAACGTGAATGCATTTTTGCACACATATTATAAATGGGAGCCAATTTTGTTCAGAGGTTACAATATTGATAAATTCATTTTAATTATTATTTTTGTGGGGAGTTTACGCATGATTCATATTTTTAAATGTAAATAATTTCAGTGGGGAGGTTACACCGCGACAGCATTTGTTAACTCCATCTGTTTGAACCTAGTATTATGCCCCATGAAAGGGGGCTGGACATGGATACCAGCCCGGTATTTTCCTAGTCGGAAGCGGAAATCCACAAAAAATCCACATTCAGACTGACCGGCACACCGACAATCGTCATTATTCCACCGGATGAATTCTGTCATGGCCCGGGAGCCTCCCTGAATCACAAATGCAGTGTTTTAACTCGCGCGGCTGTCCGAGTTGGTCTTTCTTTTTTTTTTTTTTTTTTTTTTTTTTTGAGCTAATTTGGTGTGGCCCATCACGAATTCCTCTCCTGTGCCAACCTCTTCATCTCACAGTAGCACAGCCTACATCTTCAATTATTTGCTGGATGTATCCCAATCTCTGTCTTCCTCTATAGTTTCTGCGCTCTGCAGATCCCTCTGGTACTGGGGAAGTCATTCCCTGATGTCCGAACAGATGGCCTATCATCCTGTCCCTTCTTCTTGTCACATCCCTTTCCTCTCCGATTCTGCAGAGAACTTACTCAGTCCTCCCTATCAACTAATTTTTCAACGTTGTTCTCTAGCACCATATCTCATATGCTTCGATTCTCTTCTGTTCCGGTTATCCCACAGTGCATGTTTCTCAACTATACAATTCTGTGCTCTGTGATACTACTAGACTTATTTTGGCCAGGAATGCCCTTTTTTCCAGTGCTAGTCTTCCTTTGACGTCCTCCTTGCTCCGGCCATCATTGGTTATTTTGCAGACTAGGTAGTAGAATTCCTTAAATACATCTATTTCGTGACCATCACCATCTATTTCGTACGTGCTAGCAATACTATTATCATGCAATATGTCTGTTTAACATACGAAGAAGCCGAAATATTGATGCAGTCGTTTAAACCAGAACGTTGAGTAGTAAAAGAGCAATGGGCGAAGGAAGGGGGACTGGAATTTAGCGTCTCGTGTACCATTAAGTCATTGTTGACTTACAAGATTCGGGTCCATCAAGAATGGGAAAAATATTCGGTCTAGATTTTTTTCACAGAATACATCCCTGCATTATCATATGCAATTCAGTGGAACCGCAGCATACTTAAGTCTTGGAAGGCGGACAGTGATCTGAATTGTGAATCCTCTCGAATGGCAGCCAGGTTTCTTACGTACTAGACAAAACTCCATTCGCTCGTGTTATCACACAGCGCATGTACAACAATAACTGGGAAGAATGTCACAATTTTAGAGACTACTATGTGTAAATGTTGCTAAGAAGTGTCCCAACTTTTTGGATTGTTGGACTGTAGTGACCCCAATTAGACATTTTTAACAGTTTCTAAAGCGTAAAGAAATGCCAGGGAACGCAAGAGCAAATTTTCACAAAATCAGAAGCAAAATACAAGGATCGTCCACAAAGTAAGTTCCGTTTCTGTTTCTATCCACGGCAGCTCTACGATCGAGTTCCGAGCATGCGCGGCAGTTAGTCTGACTCATGTACGCCATTTTCAGATCGCTGCTGACTACGGGTGCTTTGTAGTGCTTCTGTATAATGTCAGCCGTAATTGAAAATGCTGCCGCGTGTGAAATCAGATCTCTTATTAGCATTCTAAATACAAAGAAAGTCAAACCAAAGGAAATTCATCGGCAAATCTGCGAGGTTTACGGACAAAATGCTATGAGTGATTCAATGGTTAGAAGATGGGTCAGACTGTTCAATGGAGGACGTGATAAAGTGCACGATGAAGAACAATGTGGACGCCCCTCTGTGGTTACTGATGAACTGCTTCACGCAATTAAAGATAAGATTTGGCACAACCGTAAGTTTACAATTAGTGCCCCTGCTAAGGAAGTTCCACAAATCTCACGATCACTAATTCATGAAATTGTTATTGAAAAACGGAAATTTCGAAAACTTTGCTGACCTTGGGTGCCCAAATGTTTACTGAACAACATAAGAGACAGTGGATGGGCAGTGAACTTCAGATTTTGACTCGCTACAATGTAGAAAGCGGTGGATTTCTTTCTCCCATAGTCATGGGGAATGAAACTTGGGTATCGTAGGACACCCCTGAAACAAAACGGCAATCAATGGAATGGAGGCACACTTCATCCCCAGCGAAGATATAGCATAAGCAATGTTGATACCTCGAAAAATCAAGTGTACAGTTTTTTGGAACAGAAAAAGCAGTTTGCTGATTGATTTCTTACGACGAGGCCAAACAATCAATGCACATGGTTAGGTTGCTGGTCAACACTTCAACGATGATGACGAGCTGTAAGAACATGTTACCACATGGTTGAACACAGACGGCAACGTTCTATGAAGGAGGCATACGAAAACTTGTACCACGCTATGACAAGTGCTTACAAAATTTCGGAAGCTATGTAGAAAAGTAGTTCAAGAGTCGTAGATTTTTGTACAATTAATTTTTTTGTGTATCTGTTCACGTTTGCTTTATATAACGAAACGGAACTTACTTTGTGGACATATTTCGTATTTTGAAAATGAGACCGACTTGTGTGTGGGCGCAGTGCAGTTTCACCTTCTTAGCCACGTCCTGCTCATTCGTTGAATCTATAAACTTTGACTTCATATTTAACATACATATTAACTGTTTCAGTATAACCGTTTGCCTACAAACATTCAAGAAACTTGTATCACTTTTTAATGATGCAATGGTGTGTCTTTGAAAAGAAGACATTTGTATATAAAGGATGAATAATAATAAAAAAGACAAACTGCAGGGGCAGATTCCTGACTGGAAATGAAGGAAAGAAGGTCCAATGAACACGTGCCTGGAAACGGACGGTGTGCGTGCAACGACAATAAATCGTGTCGGAGCACAGTACAGAGCTGCATCCCATCCACGTCAGAATAGATCTTCGAAGTGGCCTCTGGTAGCGGTTGTCATGCACTACACACATAATCGTACTTCGGCTTATACCCTGTTGGCGGATTACTTGCTTGGAGCTTGTACTAGTGTTCGTCGCAATATCCTGTTGAGCCAGGTCCATCAAATCTGGTGTACGCATCCTTCAGATTTGGTGTACGCACTGTGTGTCGCCTCCCTGCACGTTCGTCTGTGTGGAAGGACCTAGAGGCGTGAAGTGCTGTGTGAAGTGCAGTGTATTAGCATCGGTGTTGCGCTTGATTGCATATACGCCGCAACAACGATCTCAAACGAAAACCCTTCGACCATTACTTACAGATATCAACAGATAGAGTCACATATTATAAGAAGTGTATTTAGTTTCGAAGTGCCTCTAGAATAAAGTTTTAATCCGAGTAAGCCACTACGAATGGCGCTGCACTTCATTCATATTATGACGCTTCAGGCAGTTTAATTGTATACATTTTATATTGATCGACTTCCTGTCTGTGATCAATGTTACGCTACAGGTGAACTTGACGAAGGCGCAAATGTCGAAACCCATTCGTATGCAGGATAAACTGCAAATCTATATTTGTAATCGACAAGTCGTTCTATGGTGTATAGCAGAAATACGTATTTTAGTAGACCTTATTAGGAGACGATGATCTCTCTCTTATACCCATATGTTTGAACATCTTCGTGATATGCTACGTTTTCTGAGTGAAGGGTCTCATTCTGAGCCTAAAGCTCCATTATTTTTATGACACTTCAGGAAGCATATACTAACATGACCCTGAGCGGAAAATATTTCAAGTTACTTTTGCATGCTTTGTTGTGTTCGTCTGTGTTTTTGTTATATATTCTTCTTTTAGATTGACATTATTCAAATTCTTTCACACACCTATTACAAGTTTGATACGTAAGTTAATATGTGACATTCACTTATTTTGTGGGCAGCAATTTCCACCACCACTTCACAACAGTACATGTTGGCTCAAGACACAAACCTAAAATTTGACGTTTACGGTGATTCTACATAAACCTAATGCTGATGATGCTTTGAACGAAGAGAATTTCAGTAGGAGAAATGAAGTCTTTGATAGCTGGTGTTCCACAACATTTCCAGATATAGTGGAAGATTTTGTTTTTCCGGCAGAACCTGCTATGAAAGGCTATAGTGTTGTAACCAGTTCCTACTGTTAGTTACAGTATCCGAAAAGATTCTACGATCTGAGTTCTAATGTCACTTTCGTGTTTCTGGAGTTATGAAAAGTGGGACTCTGCCTCTTTTACGTATTTACTCAGATAATGTAATTACAAAACTTCTTATTCGTGGTGATCATCAGTAACAATGGGAACCGTTAGCCACAATTAGGAATTTGATAGCAACTTATTGCGATACAACATGATTTTCGAGAAATATAAATGCTATTGGAGGGGAGAGGGAGACTACTCAGAAGATAGCAGATGACATTATCTTTCCAACAGAAAGTAAGTAACGATTAATAACACTTTCTCAAAGGACAGGACAGTAGGTTTTCACATAAAAAGGGGATAAGGATAGACAAGGTAAGGTGAGGTGCCGTGGAAAGAAGAATAGCTACTTCTGGAACGTCGAAATTGGAAACTGGATCATCATACGGTCTTAACTATCGCTCGTAAATATTAAGTTATGTAATTAATTTTTTGGTTTATTTGGGAGTACACATCTCAGATTTTGGTACACAACGAAATCCGGAAGCGACAGCACCGGAGAAAGACGGCAGAAACGTCAAAACAAAATTGTACAGCCCATTTATGCGTTGTCAATTATCTACAAAATTTTGTACTAGAGTTTCTGGCAGTGTGCTACGGTACTATGGTTCTCTGATTTCATTGTGCATCAAAATTTGAGAGATGTAGCTTCAAATGAATAAAACAGTTAATTAGCTACCTTTATTTTTTCGAGATGATATTTAAATATTAAGAATATTTCTCGTAGTATAAATGTCAAAATATATGAAACTGTAATGGAAGGCCAAAGCAACAAACACAAAACTAAACGGTTACAGGTGAATTTTTTCACAAAAGTAGGTATTCGACACGAAGTACAGACATGGTTTGGAGACACAATTTTGAAATCGAGAAGAATGTTATAATTAAATTTTCCCAAGACATTGAAGTCTCATCTGTATCTACAATAATGTTGGAGTCCCGACCGTACCACAAATTCTTATTCATTTTTTCACCTTCCATCATTATCGTAGAGAAGAAGAATGTAACCATTCCAGTTCCAAATAATTCAAGTGCTGACATGTGTGAATACTAATACGAATTGCTTACTTGAAGAACGGCAAACCAGACAGAAGCTAACCTTGGCAGGGATCGTTATGAATTGTATAGAAATACAGGAACATATGAGGGAAAGGTGACCTTAAAACTTATCTTGGAAGATACATCGAAGAAAGGAAAACCCACGTATATAGCATTTGTAGATTCAGATAAAGCTTTTGAGAGTGTTGACGGAACTGGATCTTTGAAATGTTGAAGGTAGCAGAAATAAAATCCAGAAAGCTAAAAGTTGTTTACAGCTCCTACAGAAACCAGACTGTAGTAGTAATAACAGTCGAAGGATATGGAAGAGAAGCACTTGTTGAGAAGGAGTAAGACAGGGTTGCAGTCTACTCTAATTGTTTGTCTGTGCATTGAGCAAGCAGTAAAGGAAACCATGGGAAAATTCAGAAAGACAAATGAGGAACCAAGAAAATAAGGTTTTGGTATTTACCGATGACACTGTAATCGTATCAGTGACAGAAAAAGAGTTGATAAAACAGTTGAATGGAATCCCTGAAAAGAGATATAATATGAAAAGTATAACTAGGGTAATGGACTGTGGTCAAATTAGGCCAGGCGAAGATGAAGGAGTAAGATTACGTACTGCGCGATAGACTTAGCAGTTCTGACAAGGAGAGAATACAAACTTTGGAAACGTTGTGCTACAGAAGAATGCCAAAGTTTAGCTGGGTAGATGGGCTAAATAATGAGAAACAGGGGAGAAATGAATATGACTAACAGAAGGTATTGGGTGACAGAACAAAGAGTGAGATATCAAGGAATAATTAGTTTTCTAATGGAGTGTGGAAGGGTGAAAATTGTAGGAGGAGACCTATGCATGAATACCTGAGTTGGCTGAATTGGATGAAGGTTGCAGTAGTTGTGCACAGATGTAGAGGATTGTCAGGGATAGACTACCACGGAGAGCAGAATCAAATTGGTCTACGAACAGCAAGCAACAAGAACGACACAAGACTAAACCGCAAAAATTTAAAAAGCATTACTATAAAATACTAAAGAAAGATACAGCATAAAAGAATTACTAAAAACAACAATTGCGGGAAACAATGTCACAAGGAAAAGTGACACGTTAATGCATAACGTGTTACGATAAGCGAGGAATCATTATGATGGGTCATGGAACCAATATAAATGACAGCACAAGAGGCGACAAGTCCTTTTGCTTGGCGTAGAGCAGGGGCGGGCAGGAATCCTGCAAATGTGCGGTGCACTTGCACGCGTGCAGTTAACAGGTGTTCCGCGTGCACATAGGGGCCAGCTGGCCACCCGCGTATCTCCCATCCCCACCATACCTTCTGTCCGCTCCTTCCTCTGTGATGCGTTTTGTTTCCTAGCTTGCTTTATTGAGTGAATGAATAAGGTTAGTAGGAGTGCTTGAAAGAAATCGTGGTTTGAAAGAGTACCTATTACCTACGATACGTTTATTTAATTATCGCAGGTGGAGTTTACAATACGTTTAATATCTGGAACAAAACTTCTACATACAGACAAACACAAACAGTTACGTAAATTTTCATCACTGATGTTTGCTCTTAACCGAGACTTATTAATTCAGCAAATGGTTTTCCAGCTCTCGCTATATTAAGCGCAGTCTTATAACTTGCACATACCGCTGGGCTGTTATTGTTGTCGTCCTGAAAACTTGAAAACAGTGCTCCATAAAATGTTAAATCAGTTAGATGAGAGACATGACGAGAGAAAGTCGCAGATCTCTCGTGACAACAGCAACTACGACAAATTCAAATGGCTCTGAGCACTATGGGACTTAACTGCTGTGGTCATCAATCCCCTTGAACTTAGAACTACTTAAACCTAACTAACCTAAGGACATCACACACATCCATGCCCGAGGCAGGATTCGAACCTGCGACCATAGCGGTCGCGCGGTTCCAGACTGTAGTGCCTAGAACCGCTCGGCCACTCCGGCCGGCCAACTACGACAGATTCATCTGGTATCGTCAGATCGCTCTTCTTAAGCACAGTCAATTCCCCATCCGACGATAAATTGTACTCGTCCTTGTGAAATTTATTATAATGGCCTTCAATACTAAACTTCCGTTGACCAGCGAGAATACTGCCACATATTAAACATTTCGAATTTTCACGTTTTTGCACAAAGAAAAAATTATTCTCCCATTACTTTTTAAAAGATAGCAAATCTCCACTTCTCCGTTTCTTGAAATACAACGTTCACTACGTAGTGCTCGCTTCGCATCAATGTCCGCAGCTTAGCCTGGCACTACACTGCCGCAACCTGCCGGCTGTCGCCACAGCCCCGGTCAACGCCTGTACGCGAGCAGCACACGTGCAGCGCTGTGCGCTCATGAGCCGCGTGCAACGTTTGCCCGCCCCTGGCGTAGAGCATCAGATCTGTGTGGCGTCGACTCAACAAGTTGTTGAAAGTCCCTGCAGAAGTATTGAGCTATGCTTCCTCTATAGCCGTCCATATTTTCGAAAGTGTGGCCGGTACAGGATTTTGTGCGTTAACTGACCTCTTGATTAAGTTCCACAAATGTTTGCTGAAAATCATGATGTGGCAAAATGATTCACTCGAATTGTCCAGAATGTTCTTCAAGCCGATCATGAACAATTGTGGCCTGGTGACATGGCGCATTGTCATCCATAATAATTCCATCGTTGAATAGTCGTAAATGGTCTCTGAGAAGCCGAACATGATCGGTTCAGTTGGACTCGAGGACCCTGTCCATTGCATGTAAACACAGTTCGCTCTTTATGGAGCCACTACCAGCTTGCACAGTGCCTTACTGATAATTTCGTGACTTCTGAACCACAACCGAACCATGCCATCAGCTCTTACCAACGGAATCGGGACTCACCTCACGACGCCATGGTTTTCCAGTCCTCTGGTGTCCACCCGATGTTGTCACGAGCGTAGGATAAGGGCTGCAGACAATGTCATGCTGTTAGCAAGGGCACTCGCGTTGGTCGTCTGCTGCCGTAGCCCAGTAACGCCAGTTTTAGTGACACACTCCTAATGGATACGTTCATCATATGTCCAATTGATTTCTGCGGTTATGTTACGCAGTGTTGCTTGACTGTTAACTCTGACGTCTCTGCGCAAACGCTGCTGTTCTCGGTCGTTAAGTGAAGACCGTCGGCCACTGCCTTGTCCGTGGTGAGAGGTAATGCCTGAAATATGGTATTTATGATACACACTTGACACTGTGGAACTCAGAATATTTGATTCCCTAACGATTTCGGAAATGGACTGTTCCATGCGTCTAGCTCCAACTAACATTCCGTCTTCAAAGTCTGTCATTTCTCGTGAAGTGGCAATAATCACGTGGGAGACGTATTCACACGTGTCGCCTGATCACAAATCACAGTTCCTCCAATGCATTACTCTTTTATATATTATGTGTGCGATGTTACCGCCATCTGTTTATGTGCGTATCACTAGCACATGGTTAATAAATGTAAACAAGGTCCTTAGAAGGCTGTAATGCGATTTTTGTTTAATCGTGCGACTGCCTAATTTCGGCTATTTGTCATTGTCGAGCACCTCATATTACGATTAAACATTACTGCACAATTTTCTTACAACAATATGGTGACACTGCCTTATAGTAGGCACCTTCAGTGCCGGGCGGGAGGGTTTGCGTGCTTCGGTGAAGTCGAGAGCTATGCCGGCGGTAGCATAGCTACTGACAGGGTCTCCCAAGCCGGACTGGTCTCGACAGAGGAGCCAGACAAAGTGTGTCCCACAACATAGGGGAGGGAGGGCTCTAGAGGCGTAGTGAAGCCAGCTTCCCTAGAGGAGTAAACCTCATACAAATCCTGGTCCTCCAGGTTGGGGGTTGGGCATGGGGCTAATAACCCCATACTGTAAAAAAAGAATATTACGGAAATTCAACAGAAGCCTCGGAAACTGGATGGAAAGCATGTATCACAGCCCCGGCAAAGGAAACGGATAAAGGATCTAACAGTAGCATCATGGAATGTGAGGACAATGCTTCAGCCTGGAAAAATGAAAGAAATAGCCAATGAAATTTTAAAATTCAAATATGATATTGTAGGGCTACAGGAAATAAGATGGCAGGGGAATGTGCAGATAGATAAACCTGAGCACTCATTGGTATATAGTGGACCAGAAGAAAGAACAGGCCAACTTGGAACAGGGTTTATAATAACTAGGGAAGTTAGGAAAAGCCTTCTAGAATTTGAACCCATAAATGAAAGGATGTGCAGACTCAGACTAAAAGATAAATTTAGGAATATATCAATAGTTAATGCACATGCACCAACAGAGGAAAAATAGGATATAATTAAAGAACAGTTCTACGAAGTCTTGGAAAAAGTATGCTGTGCAGTACCTAAATATGACCTGATGCTAGTAATAGGAGATTTTAATGCAAAAATAGGGAGCAATGAACATCCGTATGGAGTTTCTGGAAAATATTCACTTCATGAAGAAAACAATGAGAATGGAGACTTACTATGCCAATTCGCAGCAAGGACTAATATGATTATTAAAAGTACCTGCTTTCCACATAAAAGGATCCATCTGGGTACTTGGAAGTCTGCAGCCAATGGAGTAGTCAATCAGATTGACCATATGTTAGTGATTGCACGCCCATCCACGTCAATTACGAAAGTACGGAGCTGCAGAGGACCAAACTGTGATTCAGACCACTTTTTGATAAAATCAGTCTTGAGAGAGAAACTGTCACTAACAAAGGGCAACAGAATGGGAAAGATGATGAAATGGAATACAGACAAACTGAACATCCCTGATGAAGTAAAAAAATACCAAGTAACACTAAGCAGAAAGTTGAGCAATGAAGAGACCACAGTAGGAGTAGATGAAAGGTGGAAGAGGTTTGAAAAAGCCATTAATGATGCTGCAGAGGAAATAATAGGCATAAGAAGGAACAGAAGAACCCAGGAGTGGTTTGATGAATATTGCAGGTCAGCAATAGAGGAAAAGAACAGGGCAAGAACAAAAGTGCTACAGAGAGAAACCAGAAATAATGTGGAACAATATAGAGAATTAAGGAGAAGAGCTAACAGACTGTGCAAGAGAAAGAAGAGAGAGTGGAATAAGAAGAAATTTCAAGAACTAGAAGAACTGAAGCAACAGAGTGAAATAAGAAAGTTCTATCATGCCATAGGCAAAATGAAGAATAGATTCCAACCAAAAACAACGGCCTGTTCCAGTGAAGATGGGAAAATGATAAGGGAGGAAGAACAGATAGTGGGAATATGGGCAGAGTATTTCAAAGATACATTAAGCACCAGCCTAGAAGACAGCTGCAGAGGAGAGAAGAGTGGAGCTGGAAGTAGACAATGAAACCAATGAGGCAAGAAAGCCAACACTACAAGAGGTCTCCCAGGCTGTGCACAAGTCAAAAAACAATCGAGCCCCTGGGGAAGACAGCATAATTGCTGAATTAATAAAAACTGGTGGTGAGGCTGTAATAAAGGAACTGCACACATTAATATCAGATATATGGGAAACAGAAACTATGCCGGATAATTGGAAAATTGGAATAATAGTCCCCATTTATAAGAAAGGGGACAGAACAGCATGTGAAAACTATAGAGGTGTAACACCCATAAGTACAGCTTATAAGATCTTCACAAGTATATTAAACGAAAGGATACAGAAGTGTGCAGAAGGCATACTAGGGGAATATCAGTGTGGCTTTCGACCAGGCAGAGGAACAACGGATCAAATATTTGTGATAAGGAAAATGATGGAAAAGTTCTATGAATATGATATAGATCTGCATTTCTTATTCATCGATTTCGAACAAGCCTTTGACAGCATAAATCGGCAAGAACTATACAGAGTACTGAAAGAAGTTGGTATATGTGCTAAATTAATAAGACTAATCAGAATGACAATGACAGAGACAAGAGCAAAAGTAATGGTCCTTAGCATAACAAGTGATAGCTTTGACTTTAATAAAGGTGTGAAACAAGGGGATAGTCTCTCCACTGTCCTATTCAACATAGCCCTGCATAGTGCACTAAATAAAATCAATAAAAGAGGCACCATATTTATGAAAACTAGCCAGATATGTGCATACGCTGATGACATTGCTATAGTAGGAAGAAATACCAATACACTCCTAGAAACATACCGGGCAATGGAAAAAGAAGCCTTAAAAATTGGCCTCATAGTAAATGAAAACAAAACAAAATATATGGTAATGTCACAATCTGAGGCCAGAAGAACCCATAAAAACCTAAACATCAATGGGAAATGCTTCAATGGAGTGTCCTCTTTTAACTACATGGGAGCCCTAATAACAAATGATAACAGTATTGGAAAGGCTATAAGGGAAAGAATAGAAGCAGGAAACAGAGCTTACTTTGCAAATATGAAGCTTTTCAAAAATAGCCTTGTTACAAGAAAAACTAAATTGCTAATATATATCTCCATAGTCCTCCCAGTTATCACATACGGCTCAGAGATATGGACGTTGACAGAACACGATAAAAATGCTCTAAGAAGCATTGAGCGGAAAATACTACGCAAAATCTATGGGCCAATAAGGGAGGAAGAAGGCTGGAGAATACGCTACAATGCCCAATTACAAGAGTTAATACAAGGGAGAGTCATAGTAAAATTTGTGAAATCTCAGAGAATTCGATGGCTAGGACACTTGGAGAGAATGGCAGAGGGTAGAATTCCAAAGAAAATGATGAAAGGTATGATCCATTCAGTTAGGCGAAAAGGGGGACCTAGAAGAAGATGGATCGATGAGGTAATAATGGATATCAGCAATATGGGAGTCCGGGGGTGGAAAAGAGCAGCAAATAACCGAGAAGTGTGGAAGGA
Source organism: Schistocerca serialis cubense (assembly GCF_023864345.2). Taxonomy (NCBI): domain Eukaryota; kingdom Metazoa; phylum Arthropoda; class Insecta; order Orthoptera; family Acrididae; genus Schistocerca; species Schistocerca serialis. The sequence continues at coordinate 435,554,821 of NC_064642.1, read as the reverse complement.
GATTGTTGAAGAAGCCAAGGCTCACCAAGGGCTGTAGAGCTACTGGAGAAGAAGAAGAAGAATATGGTGACTGATAGCCAACATTTAACTGTCACTTACCATGTGATTGTAAGAAATTTGTTCAGCAATGTTTTATCTTAATGTTAGTACTTGCCAATGACAGAACGTCGAAATTAGCTAATAACACGATTAAATAAAAATCACATTACAGCCGACTATGGAACATGTTTACGTTTGTTAAACATCTGAATGCTGTGGATCCCCACAAGCAAAAAATTTCTACTATCCCATGACTTTCGTCACTTCATTGTATACTGATGTAAGGAGTAGCACACGCTACGAAAAGCTGAATGACGGATGAAAATTTGTAGAAAGGCCTGTAACTGGAACGAGTAAGCTGTAGGTGATAAATGAATAATAGCAGGTGCTTCACGACTTTCTAAAACTTTGGTATATTTTTGCGGACTGTACGACGCATTCGGGGAGTTCGTGTTCAATTACGCGGTAGCACGGAGAAGAGGAAACGAGGAGTGCTGCAACATTTGACATTCACCGTAAAGTCTCTGCAGCCAGAACGGTTTCGTGCAGCAGTGAATGGCGAAGCTCTGCACGTCCTCCACAGAGGTCCAAAAATGGCCGGCTCACCATTTAGTAGGTCGGCGCTTTTTCGCAGGCCGCGTTCTGTGCGGGAGCGCAAAAGGCTGGTGGGCTGGCCGCGTGCCTGCGGGACGCTATTAGTCTTTGCGCGCACGCACTCGACCCCTCACAAAGGCGAGTATAAAACAAACGCGGAGCCGGCCGTTTTATCGTGGCGCGGCGCCGCTCCTGATATACACACCCGCATGGGGCGCAGCTAGCTGTAGCAGCCGGATGGCTGGCTTATTCCTGGAATGCCGGCGCACGCCGCAAGGGTGGCTCCACCCCCTGCCGCCCTCCCGGCCTGGCATTATAGTGGCGTAGCCGCGCTGCGGTTGCCGCCGACCGCGGCCGGGCACTGCTTGATACCTCGCGGCGTTGCTGCACGCTATAGCATGTTAATTGTTACGGTTACTTACCTCCCCTTTGAGGAGGCTCCCCAGCAAGCAGTCTCATCTCTGACCAACATACACTCCGTCGACTGGTACCGAAAATTTGCTACATACAGAGTGCTTGAATTTGGATAACTGGGCATTGGGACTGTAGATGGAGACAATAAAAAATTTGTATTTTACTCTCTTGCAATGTCAGTTCACGGAATATATAAATGTTTCAAATGCGTCGTGCTGCTTTTAGCTGTTACTGACTTCATTATACTACTGAAATTTGGACATTTGTTCCATTATCAAGCATCTACCAAACATAATAGAACTTACTTAAAACTATAAAATACGTCTACTAGATGAACAGTGCATAAAACCAGTTTTGCAATTTGTTAGCATTTATGTACTTACAAGATTACAGGTTGACAGTGGGAAGAGATTACAACGTAATATGCATGCACATCAAAGAGCAACCAGTGAGCGATACCAGTCAATTATCGATCACGGCATTTCATTTTATGCACTTTAATTTTTAGTAGACTGTGTATAGCACAAAAGGTTCGTATTGACAATTCTGAAAGTGCCTGGTGATACATAATACAGAGAGAGAGAGAGAGAGAGTGGGGAGGAAGTGATGGGTAGTCAGATAGGAGGAAGGAGGGGATTGATACACGTATGGGGAAGGAGGTGGACAGAGGCATACGAAGAGGAAAATGGACAGAGGAAGAGAAGCCGAGGCGGTGAATAAAAACAGTTGTGTGGGGAGTGGTGGAGGAGGGGGACTGACTAGGGAAAGAAGATTATGGGCAGAGAGATGGCTAATAGGAAATGGACAGAGAAAGGGAAGATGAGGCTCAGAGAGAGAGAGAGAGAAAGGACTGGAGGAGATGGAGAGAGGAAGGAGGAGATGGAGAGGACAGGATGGACAAACGATTGGGGAGGGAAACAATGGATGAGGAGGAGATAGAAGGTGCAGGAGGAGATGGACAGAGGTGGAAGGAGCAGATGGGCAGAGAGAGAGAAAGGAGTAGATGGACAGAGAGAGGCAGGAGCAGATGGACAAAGGGGGTGAGGAGGAGCACATGGTCAGAGGAAGGAGGGAGCAGAAGATAGGGACAAACAGCAGATGGACTAAAGAGAAAGAGCAGACGGACATATTGGGTGGCTCAAATTGATATGAAAGGGGGGGGGGGGATTGGATGGACAGGGGGAGTAACAGGCAGAGGGGAAGGAGCAGATGGAAAGAGAGTGTGAAGGAGCAGATGGACAAGGGGTGGAAAAATATGGACAGAGGGATTGGGGAGGAACTCGACAGAGAGAGGACGGTGCTGCACATTGAGGGGCAGGAGGAGGTGAACAGAGGGAGCTAGAATGAGAAGACGGGTTATGAAATTATGATTAAATACAAACCTGGCACTACTGGGTGCTCAGCTATTTTAGAGAGCAATATATATATATGGATGATTCCAAGGAATTCTGCCATTCACCACTAGATCGCAATGGCATCGCAGTGCCAAGGGATATGTGGAAAGAGAAATGCCAACTTTTATTTATTTATTTTTTTCCAGGCACTGACGATCTGATAAAAAACGCTAATGCAGCGGCAGAAATTTCAGTGGCGACGAAGTGATATCCGAAGGTATCGAAACTTTCAGACACAGTATGGAAACGGACCAACGTCCTGACCAAACTAATGGCATATGCTTACCATAAACAAGGGGCTGGGGACCTGTCACTTCAGATAGCAACATGTGAATTTAGGTCTGGTGCAAGGAGCCCAACAAAAGCGGTTCATATGGCGACCAGAAAGTTGGAAATGCGTGATCGACAGTGCACAAAGTCTTCCGTAAGGTCTATAAAGTGCAGCTGCTTCAGGTACTAAATCTGACAAATAAGAATTAGCAGTGGGTATGCTAGACAACACTAAAGCAAGGACATGTTGGGGAAGATCTGTTTCTCCCGTTCATGAACTACTTACGCATGCGTCACACTGATCCGTCATAACGTTCATATATATATTTCAGAGTGTCGTTAAATTGCACATGAAACGGAAACAGGCAGTTCCAAGAGAAACTTTTCGTTAACACTTATATACAGTTGCATTGTTGGTCAGTTCATTTTCAATGACTTTTTAGCCAAAAGCGATGTTTACCTGAACAAGATAAAAGAGCTTGTGCTACAACTGGAACGCGCTTAACCTGACGTCATTGTACTACAGCAGGATGGAACACAGCCTCATCGCTCCTTAAACGACCGTCTTATGGATGCAGTTTTTCCGGGTAGTTGAATAGGATGCGATGTACCGATTCCGTAGCCACTGCGTAAACCTAACATCACACCACTAGGGAGTTTTATGAAGGATCAGATGTACCGGATCACGGTTGTATACCAATAAGACTTGCGAACAAGCATTCGCAATATATTCGATGGTGGAGCGTACATGGAGACACACTGAATACCGAATGTACGTTTTCCGAGCCACTGGCCGACTAACGGTATATGCGCTGATGTATATGAATGAAGAAACAAAACATTATAAGTTATCTCGGCCACCACAAACTATCTCGTTTACCATATGTTGCCACCAGGTTTTGAACAACGATTTTCACGAATTTATACTTACATTCCCACCCTTGTTAATCGTCATGTAATTCTGGGTGTCCATAAATTATCCTCTCAACACTAGATATCATTAACTTAAGAACCACAGTAGACAATAAAGACTACTTGTGTATATACACTACAGAGAAGAGAAAACTATGCTGATAGTGAGGTCAAATGCACCGCTGTGGAAACGATAGCCTGTCGACGTGGAACTGTGTAGCTATAAGCTACCTTGCCCCAGCTAAACAGTGCAGTTACTGATTAAATTAAATGAACATAATGGCTATAGCTGAATAGACAGAGCTATGCGAACTGTTATGCAATAATTGTATTTTGTTTTCATTTTTTCTGGTTAAAGCTCACCAATAAATCAGTAACTTCAAAAACACTGTAATGCCATTAATTTATGAAGTACAAGCTATGCTGTTGAAGTAGCACATAAGTAATCTAGACACACGCAGAAACGTCCGCTCAACGTACATTCTTCAGCGCACTCATTCCCGTTCTAAGTTGCTGTCGTTTTATGGCCGCATCTCCACAGTAGTGCGTTTCCGACCTACAGTTACCTGGAAAACTTTGCTCTGCTTGCCGCCTCCTATTCAGCTGTGACCTTATTAACAAGTTGTTTTTCTTCCCCCTGTAAACTGACGCACTGCTGATGGATCACGTGTCAAATTACCTCGGTATTTCACCTGTGGAAAGGCATAACAGTCCCGAAACACTCAGGCCTCGGCCGCTGGTCACGTGATCCAGCAGCGTCACGTCTTCGCACCCACAGCCAGTCTACCGGCTGAAATGTGGAGGAACTTTACACACTCGTCTCCAGGGCATCTCCTGTGTATAACCTGGTTCGTGACTCCTCACAGAGCTGCTTCTGATATAATATCAAAATTAATGCATTTATTACCAAATTTTTAAATCATAGCATGACCCTCGTTGATAAATCGGAATCAATAGCAGAGTCAATTAATTTTCAATTTATTTGAGACCGTTACAATATATTACGAACCAAGATTGATAGCGGTGTTTTTAGAGTACACATTGCACCTTTACGCATCTCAGTAGTTGGATTTTGCAGCTCTGCTATCGAATAAGAGAGCAGTTTGCACAGCATTGCCGGCCGGTGTGGCCGTGCGCTTCTAGGCGCTTCAGTCTGGAACCGCGTGACCGCTACGGTCGAAGGTTCGAATCCTGCCTCGGGCATGGATGTGTATGATGTCCTTAGGTTAGTTAGGTTTAAGCAGTTCTAAGTTCTAGGGGACTGATCACCATAGATGTTAAGTCCCATAGTGCTCAGAGCCATTTTTTTTTTTTTTTTTTTTTGCGCAGCATTATCCAGTGCGACCCAGATAAGGGAAAGAGTGTAGAAAAATTTAGTTTCAAAGTAATCAGATTTTCATCGAACTTCATACCGAGATTTTGTGGTAGCAATAAATTTTAAACAAGCATGATTTTCTTAGAATTATCATATTCAGATTTCTCTAGGCGTTCCCGAAGCAAAATTTTTTCATCAATAGTTAGCATTAGGCTAGATAACCGTATGCGCATCATTCAAAAACGGAACTCCAAAGTTTATCACCAGATAGACAATTAATATAGAAAACACAATCAGCGTTACAGATCCGCTTTCACTAATATAAATTTAAACACATATCTTTCAGCGTGAACTAGTATGAGCGGACATTTCCCATAATCATGCAGAAATACAGGCTGGTCGACATATACAAGAAACAACATGCCAAAGGTATCCACAGCTATAGTTTTCTAGGAAACATGAGGCCATCATTACCATGCTTGTATAAGCCATTCTATATTCTCGTCAAGGGTTTTGGCAAATTACGCTACGTTGATGCGCCTTAAAACAAATCCAGCGTGACTTAAGTCGAACAATCGTGGGGGTCAACAATTTCGCGAGATTGAAACAACAATTATTTAAAAAGTTGACAAACGTAATTTTTTATCTTCTGAAAATATCGATTTTGGAGATGCGGACGTACACCAGTTTGCGCTAGTCTCCACAAAGTGTGGAGCATTTTCAGTTGAAGAGGCCTTTCACCACAAGCGAACAATATTACGCACAATAAATGCGCCACCAACAACATTTGCTCCAACTTTAGATGATGTCAGATCTCTATCTAAATGGGTAAAGAGCAGCGTAGAAAACTCTTAGTTTCTGAAAAAATCTGTGATGTTAATACATTAGTTTACCTTAATTCAAGAAAGAGGTTCCTTCTGAGGCAAGAGCCTCGTCAGTTACAACAAATTTTATATACTGCGTATTTTGTGTATTTATTCATTTACAACATGTTCCATTACAATATTTATAATAGCATATTTTGTATACCCGTACACATCCGTGTGTGTGTGTGTGTGTGTGTGTGTGTGTGTGTGTGTGTGTGTGTGTGAGGAGGTGAGTGTGCTTGATGGTGATGATCATGACATTGAGAGGCATAAGGGGGTGAAACCCGGTGCTCGCACATAGCGTACTCGTCACGTGTAATACCAAGGAGGCCACCAGGGTTAAAGTCTCCATCCGACGGACAGATCACCATAGACAGTGTCACATGCAACCACTTCATGAGACACTGCTGTGAAGCTTGGTATTTAAGCCAGGTCTTTGGCACAGAGACTGGTGTTCAAGAACTTTATGCTACCATCTCTCCTCCCTTTGCCAGCCAAATGTTGGCAGCGAAAGTTTTTTCCACCGCGAATACTGTATATTAAAATAGGTAAAATCTTGGACGACAGTATAGATGTGAGCATTTCTCATTCTAGGTTTGTCAAGTCAGGGCTTATAGCTCGAATGTACTGGCTCTTAGTTTCCGCTTTTTGCCACTTTGAAAGCCACAACGTGCAAAGAGCCTTTTCTCTCACAGGACAGTCCTATTAAGATATATCAGAGGATTATGGTGGATATTACACTGGTGAATATTGTTTTTAACCCAAATACTATCAATCACTAGCTGAAAAAATATCACTTACTCCGAGAATGACTGTTATGATCCTCTTTGTCGCCAGGCAGACAGGATAGCTGTATTGCCAGATTATTTAAATAGTGTTTCGTTTTTTCAATCTTTCAAGTTACTTTTGTAAATGCTTCCTATTCGCATGTGATCTAGTTTCTCATTGTTCCATCGGATGCAAGGTGTCTACATATTCGGTCCACTGCGCTCACTTCGAACCACGGTGTCTGTCTTTGAACCACTCCGGCCAGTTTCTTTATAGAGCCAGTTTCCCTCTACTCCTATTCCAGTAGCCACTTTTATGAAGCTATTTCAGTCACGGTTTATCAATCTGAGGAAAGAGATACTACCAAAAGAGTTTAGAAGTTGGTAATAGGAAAAGCCCCACGAAAACGTCTATAGTTAGGAGGACAGAGGTTTCTGGATCGTAAGAAATACAAGGGGAATTAGAATAGCAGGTGGCTGCCATCTGAGTGTCCTGTGTGACACACCGACAGCGAACATGGAACATATGCAGTGGTCCAGAACTGGACACAAGTGATGTCACGACTGATAGCATGGGTATAATTAGTAGGTGGTCATCAACGATATGTCCGTAGCTGTAGGAGGCCAAAGAACAGTAAGTGAAATGATAGCACGTGCAAAGGAGTCAGCCTGTTAATAAATAGTCTTGTATGCAAACCCGACAGAGTGAGAACAAACGACAAAAGAGAAATCGTACTCTGGTGCTCTACATGACATCACACATCTCACAGGAATGGGATTCCAGTTGCCAAAGCCGATAAAGCCCGTGTCGAAAACTCTTGTGAAATTCTGAGCACCTCTCGTGATGAAAGCCCAAATACAGGACTGGTTCTCTCGCTCGAGCTTAATCAACAGAAAGGAGTCACTGATGCAATATGATGTAGCTGTCTCCTACGCAAATGCAACTGAGATCAGAGGCTCTAATACGAATTTACTTCCCTGTACTATCTGCAGATATGCAAACAAGTACTGATTTAGGCTCATCATTATCATCAAAATCATCATTACAATCAGCGATGTAACATCCACTGTTGAACAAATGCCTGCTCTAGGCTTCTCCATACATTGCGGTGTATAGCTGCTGCATGTCATCTAACACGGTCCACTCACAAGACTTCAGGTCCTAGTCAGTCATTTGATCCTTTGAAAAATGTAAAATGTGAATAATATATCACGCTGGGACGGTTTTTGGTAACCAGTCTTGTAAGTGATCTGATACGGCCAGCTACGTGTTCGTCTTCTACAACAACCTTATCTTCTCAAAGTGAAATTTACACGCTATATCCTCAATTATTTGTTGGTTGCGTTCTAATTTCTTTCTTGCCATACAGCTCCTTCAACAACAAAGGATGTTACCCCCTGATCGCATAAAACCGTCCTATCCTTCTGTCCCGTCTTGTTAATATTTTTCATGTATCAATATCCTCACCCATCGTTCCCAACGTACATGTATTATAACATTCAGCTTACAGTAAGACAGGTGTTTTATAATAGTACATTTATTTTAACGAAGAATTGAGTTTATGCACCTGCGAGTTTGCCTTTTGCGTCCGTCCTGTGTCATATTGTGTCCAAGGTGGCAAAAATTCTTCGCATCGTCTACTTTGTGGTCTCCTGTTTCGATGTTAAGTTTATTGCTAATCTCACTTCTGCTACCCACTTATTACTCTCTCTTCGGTTTACTCTCGATCAGTAGTGTGTGATTATTAGAATTCATTCCATTGAACAGGTTCTTGCAATTCGTCCTCCCGTGTATTGTGGATAGCAGTGTGATCAGCGAATCCTGCTGCTGACATCCTTGCATCCTCAATTTTAATTTCACTCCTGTAGCTTTGTTTTATTTACGTGACAGCTTCATCAGTATACATATTGAGCAATAGGTTTAAATAGAATATATCTGTCTTATACCTGTTGCAAACCAAGCATTTTGTTCTTTGTCTTCCATTCTCTTGGTTCCTTCTTATTTCTCGTAAATTTTCTATAATACCGGTCTTCCCGGGTAACTTATACAACTATTTTTCTGAAAATCACTACAATTAGCACCATGTTACATATCCGAACGGTTTTTCTATATCGGCAGATCTTGTGGTCATGTGTTGCTCTCACCATCAACCGAAACGAGAGAACTGCCTCTCTGGTGCCCTTAGCTTTCTGAAAATCCAACTGATCGTCATCTAACATGTCCTCAAATTTCTTTTCCATTCTTCTCTATATTATTTTTGTGAGCAACTTGGTTGCACGAGCAGTTAAGGTGACTGTACGATAGTTCTCGCTGTTATCTGTTTTGACTATGTTCGGGATTCTGTGGATGATATTTTTCCGAATGTTTAATGGTGTGGACCCAGCAAACCAACTTGAATAGACATTTGGTTGCCCCTTTCGTTCATAAGTTTAGAAATTCCGAAGGACTTGATGCTGCTTCTGTGCCCTAATGCCAGTCTTCCGTCATCTTGTTACTGGATTGACCTTTGAAATAAATAGCTTCAGGTGAGAAATGGTAGAATGATATCGGATCTGTTGGGAGATGGGAGAGGTAAATACCAACTCAGGTAATTTATTTAGAAGCGAATCTGTCGGGAAGCCAACGTTGACAGAGGACATGATGTATGCCGCTGTGGGAACAAGACAGGAGAGGACTGTCGCGCGGTCCTGCGATATTAAACGGCGTGTCCACGGTTCGTGTCGCCGGCGGGAGACACCTGCGTGACGCCACTACCGTAATGGGCCTCTAGCACGCGAATAGCACGTCTGTGTAATTGTTCCGAGCTATGTCGCGCACACCCTTTCTCCTATCCTCTCTGAAGAGCAAGCTCGGCGAAATGAATGGAGGATATTACACTTACATTTTCCATAGTGCTTTTGCAAAAGACGTTTTAATTTAATCACAGAACGCACTTCACGTTCTGTTTTCTGATAGAACGTAGTGTACCATTTTTGCCATTACCGTACTTATAGGAATCAAATGGGCTCCACAACTGCTCTATTACGTTCGAAATGTAACCTATGACGTATGCATGAAGGTGTCCTACTGAAAATAACGAGAGTAGATGGTACAACTCTCGTTATTTTCAGTAGGACACCTTCATGCATACGTCATAGGTTACATTTCGAACGTAATAGAGCAGTTGTGGAGCCCATTTGATTCCTATAAGTACGAAAATAACGAGAGTAGATGGTACAACAGATTCAGAAGGATGTAGGTTGCAGTAGGTACTGGGAGATGAAAAAGCTTGCACAGGATAGAGTAGCATGGAGAGCTGCATCAAACCAGTCTCAGGACTGAAGACCACAACAACAACAGATGGTACAACACATGCAGCTGCTTCGTTAATAACTTTGGGAAGTAGTCTCTTGTCAATGGGTCCACATGCATGGCAGTTGTTGAAAGGACGTCAAATTCCCTTATGGCTGTCATGGATTTTACTTTAGCTATGAAGATTTCGGTGAAAGCATCATATTCCAGAATCCATACATTGCCAGACGAAAAGAGTGAAGTGCCCAGAAGACATGGTAAGAGATCAATATCATTTCTTACAGGTACGCAACATCGGTGGATATGTAAATGTTTTGAGTTGCAATCCTCTGTCACAGGTAGGACTCCCACCAACGTGCATTTGTGTTGTTACCAAGGCTGGGAGGGTGTATAAGAGAAGCGAACAGCGCCAGATCTGAGTGGGGGGTCACGCCACGAACTCGTGTGAGACAGTGATATAGGCACCTCACAGAACTGGAAACAGGCCTCATTGCAGAACTCTCTTTGACTGGTCGAATCGTACAATATCCGTACTCATCTTCATGACTCCGGTTGACCACGCCTGACAACGAAATTGGAGAATCGCCATACAGTGCACCAAAATCATTGTAGCACCTTCATATATGCACCTGCCTTCCGAGAACAAGTAGTGGACCTCCTGCGTCATTCTGTACCGGTCGGAGATTAGCTGGCTATTGGTAGGATCTTTAAAAACAAATGTAAATATATTGATGTAGAATTTATTATTGTTTTAACATAAGGTCTACGTAGACATTCCTCCCTAACAGAAATAAATTTCTTAATATTATTCCTGTACTAATTATTAAAAGAAAAAACCAATCGTTGTATGTAAATGAATTCCTGGTATCTTAAAACGTTTCAATGAAAGCCGAAAGAAGTAGACCTGATGTATTCGATTAGCTTCAGTGAAACATGATGTCGATTAGAGTTCTTGGAAAGAATGAAAATATAAAATGTCCATCATTCTTTTATTTAAATAAAGGAATTTTTAATTGTACAATGTACAAGTTATATCATTCTGCATCATGAAAGCGGGACACACATACGAAAACTACCATCTAATTTTATACAACAGTGTTAAACATAAGACGGTGTGTGTTTCATGTAAGGTAAATTCAGCAATAATTAGGTAAATGTTTTCAAATTTTCCAAGAAAGTAGTTGGAAATCAATAAACAAGTTCAATTTTTTCTTCTTTCTTTGCAAACAACTGAAAATAGTAACACTAATTGATAAGTGCCACGAATGAGAAATCATACGGTTTACCTGGATAGGATTACTTGTGACACCAGTTTGAAATGTCAAAGCCATCGCAGAAATGGCACCAGATGAAAACGTTTGCCCCAAAATTTGAACCATGTATGTTTTATTATTTATTTATCTCTAAATACTATAGCAGAAAGTTTAGTTATTGTATGTAAGCGATGATCACAACTAATATCGAAAATTCACTTGTGCAAAAGTACAGGACAACAGGAACAATGAGCTGCCATGGAATTCAGCAGAGATACTGACCTATTTGATACAAATTTATTTGAAATGTAAACTATTCTAATACTTCTCCGTCTAATTTCGGTTTGAATCTCAACTAGGATAATTTTTAGTACTGTAGTTTCTAGAGGCTAACTATTAGTCACTGGTAATTTTTTGCAAAAGGTATTTTCTGGACCCGTGTTCCCTCGAACGTTTTTGCTTCTGTTACTGCATACTGCCAAACGTGTCAACTTTTCCTACTAAAAGCTATTCGTCTTGTACATTAATTTTCCTCTTGGGCACCTCTGCCACCGTTCCCAGCTTGACGCTCCAAGCGGTCGCTTGTTTTACTTGAATCTATAACGAACTGCTAAATTTCGCTAAAATCAGCGATCAAATTTTGTGCTTAAAACAAAGTTTATATCTATGTAACGAATTAATATCCTTTTTCTAACGTGAAACAAAAATTATCTTCTTTACCTTTCTGCCTGCAGCTATTGGAAGATCAGTTTATGAAACTGGTACACACTTGAGAATTGCCAGCATTAATAAGTAATTCCGACTTAATGATGTTTCATTTGGATGTGCTATACTATCTCGATGTAGAGTAACCCTATGATCTTCAAAGTGATGACATTTTTATGTAATTTTCAGCCTGATAAATTTGTTGCTTGTGGTTTGGTAACAGATGCCGAACCAGTTACCGTCGTGTCAGAGTAGGGCAATGGCGAGGCTATGAAATGACAATCATCAGTGAAACCACAAACACTTCAAAGTAAACAAAGCACATTTGCATGAATTTCATGTGCAAAACCATACACTTTATTGTTATCTGTTGATAGTGTCATTTATTTCTACATATATCACATTAATATTCGCATGAATTACTACATTATGTTCTCCACCTTATGGAGGATAGAATACTAAAACTGTATCAATAGTCAAAGAATACCGCATAGTATTATGAGTGTGATGGAATATATATGCACACTGGCATTGTTCTTGTCGTCACAGTTTAATGCCCTACAAGTTCATACAAACTAGTGAACACAAGAACAACCAGTAAACATAATTGAGATGGTGAGCTTAAGAAACTTAAATCTGAAATCATTTGAAGATTAGAACGTAAGATCTGAAGAAAAATTGAGAAAAAGAGTCGCATTCGTTTGACATTATGGTTGAAGAAGGAATTTCCCAAGTTTAGAATCAATGTAGGTAATCCTTAGACAGTGTGAAATGTCAATTATCAGCGAATTTTAAAAAGGTAGTTGTTGGAAGCAAACACAGGATTGGACAAGTTAAAGAAAATATACATCAAATCGGGTAGGAAGTTGCTGTTGTAGAATAAATTTGTAGACAGTAAAATTAATACGGAATGGGAAAATTGTTTGACATCTGCAACGGCTGTGTGTGATCGTGTGGAACTGATAGAATCTAATTCAGAATAGCTGACTAAGCAGGTTAATAAGATAGAAATTGAACTGCTTGAACATGACAGCAGACTGTCTAAGGTAGAGCGTAACATTATAGCTGTTAGTAATAGTGGTGTAATTTGGTGACGAAATCATCCGAAATAACGTGTACTTCTATCAGGTAATATTTACGTTTTGATCTGTCGGGAATGGTATATTCAAAAGAATTTTGGAATGGTTTTGAAAGTTTTTTGCCTAGTTTGTGGACTGATTGGCAAAACACTGGTTTTGTTACATCACAATTCTTGGGTGAAGCTATGAAGTGCGACTGCTATCGAACGGTATGACATATTATAAAGCTTTAATGAAGCCTTTATCAAAGAATATTGAAGGAAACAAAAGCAGATGGAGATTAAAAATAGTTTACGCGGAGTGGAAAAGTCTATTACCAGAAATGAGAGTGTAAATATGTTAGCACTGATGTGGGTTACAAATTTATCTATTTAAAGAATAAATAAGAGCGGGACCGAATGTTGAACGGTTTATATGTGAAACTGTCAACGAACTGGTATAATAACATTATACCTGCGCCTAGGGTTGACATTAACGCATTTGATAACTACTTGCAGACAGAGAGAAAATTATTTCAAAGAGAAGAGCAAGATAACAGAAATTTTAGGCCACGGGAAACCGTGGAAACCCACCAGAATGTAAATGTAAACGGAATGGGCTCATTTTGTGATGATAATAGGATTAGAGCCGAAAGGTGGCGGCATACTACGGTAAACAGACAAATTAACGGAGAATAAGTGTCTGTTCATAGATTGCGTTCTCCGATTCGTGACAATAACGGTGTTCAATAAGGAAACATGTGGGAGTACAAAGAGGAAATGACGTAGAGTCATGGAGTATGAGAAACTCGATCCCGTCTGTGAAGTGGCTACCATTCGCAGAATGGATAACAGTAATTTGAGCCTGCTAGGTATGTTCTTTGTACACCATAATATCAAAGTAATAACAGAGGTGATGCAACGGAGGCAAATGAGATTAATGAATTCAGACTACGCATGTTTAATTGTGGTTTGGAGGACTTTTTTAATGGAAAAGGATGAAGTATTCACTGCATTACAGAGAATTTGCTAGATGGTGTCAAGGAAAATGACGAAACATGAGATATACAGGAAAGTATGTACAGAACAACTGGCGAAGAATTTAGTCATGAAGAAAGGATTGCAGGAGGAGAAAAGGTTGGTGGAAATACCGATGGTAATTAATCAAGATTTATGTATAGCAAAGGGAGTACTGGCAGGTGATGACCATAATGGGGTTCAGTCGATTAGTAAGAGTGCGAATGAAGATGAAGAGGATGGGGAATTTTAAGAGTCAATGAAAAATTTAATTACTGTGAAAAGACAGTACGCACCTTTCAAGAAGTGATTTGATCTATCATTAATGGATAGATTGACAAGTGCTTAAAGGATCTACATCTACATCTATACTCCGCGAGCCACCTTACGGTGTGTGGCGGAGGGTACTTATTGTACCACTATCTGATCCCCCCTTCCCTGTTCCATTCACGAATTGTGCGTGGGAAGAACGACTGCTTGTAAGTCTCCGTATTTGCTCTAATTTCTCGGATCTTTTCGTTGTGATCATTACGCGAGATATATGTGGGCGGTAGTAATATGTTGCCCATCTCTTCCCGGAATGTGCTCTCTCGTAATTTCGATAATAAATCTCTCCGTATTGCGTAACGCCTTTCTTGAAGTGTCCGCCACTGGAGCTTGTTCAGCATCTCCGTAACGCTCTCGTGCTGACTAAATGTCCCCATGACGAATCGCGCTGCTTTTCGCTGGATCATGTCTATCTCTTCTATTAATCCAACCTGGTAAGGGTCCCATACTGATGAGCAATACTCAAGAATCGGACGAACAAGCGTTTTGTAAGCTACTTCTTTCGTCGATGAGTCACATTTTCTTAGAATTCTTCCTATGAATCTCAACCTGGCGCCTGCTTTTCCCACTATTTGTTGTATGTGATCATTCCACTTCAGATCGCTCCGGATAGTAACTCCTAAGTATTTTACGGTCGTTACCGCTTCCAATGATTTACCACCTATGGCATAATCGTACTGGAATGGATTTCTGCCCCTATGTATGCGCATTATATTACATTTATCTACGTTTAGGGAAAGCTGCCAGCTGTCGCACCATGCATTAATCCTCTGCAGGTCCTCCTGGAGTACGTACGAGTCTTCTGATGTTGCTACTTTCTTGTAGACAACCGTGTCATCTGCAAATAGCCTCACGGAGCTACCGATGTTGTCAACTAAGTCATTTATGTATATTGTAAACAATAAAGGTCCTATCACGCTTCCCTGCGGTACTCCCGAAATTACCTCTACATCTGCAGATTTTGAACCGTTAAGAATGACATGTTGTGTTCTTTCTTCTAGGAAATCCTGAATCCAATCACAAACCTGGTCCGATATTCCGTAAGCTCGTATTTTTTTCACTAAACGTAAGTGCGGAACCGTATCAAATGCCTTCCTGAAGTCCAGGAATACATCAATCTGCTCGCCAGTGTCTACGGCACTGTGAATTTCTTGGGCAAATAGGGCGAGCTGAGTTTCACATGATCTCTGTTTGCGGAATCCATGTTGGTTATGATGAAGGAGATTTGTATTATCTAAGAACGTCATAATACGAGAACACAAAACATGTTCCATTATTCTACAACAGATTGACGTAAGCGAAATAGGCCTATAATTATTCGCATCTGATTTATGACCCTTCTTGAAAATGGGAACGACCTGCGCTTTCTTCCAGTCGCTAGGTACTTTACGTTCTTCCAGCGATCTACGACAAATTGCTGATAGAAAGGGGGCAAGTTCTTTAGCATAATCACTGTAGAATCTTAAGGGTATCTCGTCTGGTCCGGATGCTTTTCCGCTACTAAGTGATAGCAGTTGTTTTTCAATTCCGATATCGTTTATTTCAATATTTTCCATTTTGGCGTCCGTGCGACGGCTGAAGTCAGGGACCGTGTTACGATTTTCCGCAGTGAAACAGTTTCGGAACACTGAATTCAGTATTTCTGCCTTTCTTCGGTCGTCCTCTGTTTCGGTGCCATCGTGGTCAACGAGTGACTGAATAGGGGATTTAGATCCGCTTACCGATTTTACATATGACCAAAACTTTTTAGGGTTCTTGTTTAGATTGTTTGCCAATGTTTTATGTTCGAATTCGTTGAATGCTTCTCTCATTGCTCTCTTTACGCTCTTTTTCGCTTCGTTCAGCTTTTCCTTATCAGCTATGATTCGACTACTCTTAAACCTATGATGAAGCTTTCTTTGTTTCCGTAGTACCTTTCGTACATGATTGTTATACCACGGTGGATCTTTCCCCTCGCTTTGGACCTTAGTCGGTACGAACTTATCTAAGGCGTACTGGACGACGTTTCTGAATTTTTTCCATTTTTGTTCCACATCCTCTTCCTCAGAAATGAACTTTTGATGGTGGTCACTCAGATATTCTGCGATTTGTGCCCTATCACTCTTGTTAAGCAAATATATTTTCCTTCCTTTCTTGGCATTTCTTATTACACTTGTAGTCATTGATGCAACCACTGACTTATGATCACTGATACCCTCTTCTACATTCACGGAGTCGAAAAGTTCCGGTCTATTTGTTGCTATGAGGTCTAAAACGTTAGCTTCACGAGTTGGTTCTCTAACTATCTGCTCGAAGTAATTCTCGGACAAGGCAGTCAGGATAATGTCACAAGAGTCTCTGTCCCTGGCTCCAGTTCTGATTGTGTGACTATCCCATTCTATACCTGGTAGATTGAAGTCTCCCCCTATTACAATAGTATGATCACGAAACTTCTTCACGACGTTCTGCAGGTTCTCTCTGAGGCGCTCAACTACTACGGTTGCAGATGCAGGTGGTCTATAGAAGCATCCGACTATCATATCTGACCCACCTTTGATACTTAACCCAGATTATTTCACATGTATAGCGAGTGCAGTCCTAAAAAAATCTGCGTGTAATCCCTAGCCAGGGAGAAGGTTTTGACAAAAGGGAAATTTTACATGTTTTGCTGGAGGAAGAGGAAGCCAATAATTTTAGAGAATAGACAAGACAACCAGTAACTACTTTTACGTTAATGCATGGTGTCTGCTGTTTTGAACACGTCCGAAAGAACAGGAACAGTGGCGAATCCGTAGCTGTGATACATTAAACGGTGATGGTGTGGGAGAGGGGCTGTGAATGGGGGGGGGGGGGGGGGGAGAAAGTAAATGGAAGGGGTTATCGATGTCCACTGCATCGGAGCTTTTGAAGGAATCAGCGGCGACGAGTGAAAATGTATGCCAGACTGGGGTCCAATCCCGTCGTCTCCTGCTTACTAGGCAGTTGTGTTAACCACTGCACCACCCAGTAACAATATTTTTGCACCTGCGTGAACTATATCGACACGCCTCTAGGGCGACTCACACTCCCATCTAACGCCACCTATCGACAGTCCCTGTCCATGTCCTCCCTGCACGCTACTGTAAGATTTACACACGAGATCAGACGTAATTGCGCATCCGCTGTTCTTTTGGACATGTCCGAAAGATCAGACGCCCTGCATTCTTATAATTTATTCGCCCCGATGGCCAGCTAGTCCAACTTCTTCAGTGCGGAGCACAATTACGTCTGACCTGCGGAAAATCTCACAGTAGCGAGCATGCTACTACAGGGACTACAGATAGGTTTCATTAGGTGGGGGTGTGAGTCAACCGAGAGGGGCGGTGAGATAGTCCGCACAGTTGGAGTAAAGCCCGTGTCCAGTTAGGGCAGTAGTTAACGCAACTTCTTAGCAGGCAGGAGATCCCGGGTTCAGATCCCGTCCAGCACACATTTTAACTTGTTTCCGGGTAAAGTCCTTGTACAGCTGACATCTACAGTCACTTCCCGTTCTCTTCCTTTCACCCTCTCCAGCTTCAGTTCACATATACAGTAATTAGTCTGTTGTTACATGGTGAATAAGTGCAGTGTTTGGCTGAGAGTAGCAGTTATCCTTACGCTGTTATTAAAAAATAGTTACATGCATTACCTAACTACGAGAAATTGGTTATAATGCCCTTAATGGATATTCAGATAATTATAGCCACTGGAAAGGTGAAGAAACGTTTTAAATACGAATGAATGTTTCAATTGACATAAATAGTATCCAGTTGTATAAACTTTCTAATAATTTTTGGCTTGAACATTAACATGTTGATCCGTGTAGAGTTTTTTAATAAATACAAAGGGAAGTAGCATTTTAAAGAGAATTCTATGTTTTTAGGTAGAAATAGGACCAAGGTTACTGTAACTTTTTTCTAGGAAGAAGAAACTGACAACTGAGAGAAGAAAATAATTCTATAAGGTTCTGTAGGAGAAAGGAAATACTGTGAGGGTATAACGAGTAGACTGAAGAAGAGGGGTTGGATCTGCAGGAACTGCTTTTGGTGCAAAATAAAATAGAAAAATAGATGTAAGATTTTCATGAGTTAGATAGATGTTGAAGGTAAAGACCTCAGAGGGTATTACACACTCAGCAATGCTGGGTGACCAGCTATCACCATGCGCTCGAATTAGTGGCAGTAATATTTAATTTTTCTTTCACACTCTTAATCGTCCGCTTCTTTCATTCTGAAGTACGTTTATCATCTTCAACATTCTTCGCTATCTGCAGAAATGTAGAAGGACTAATGTGTGTTCTCATACTGAAGTTATCTGGAGAGAGTGTACCGACACTGAGGGAGAAAATGGTTAATGGACGTTGAAAGGGCATTAACATCTAAAGTAGTTAAAAAAATAACATAAATGATGAGGAATTAAAATAATTTGTTGTTTAGGAGAGGATGTTGTCGTTCTTAAAATATTAAAAATATATTGAAATAAAGGTGTAAAGATTATTAGAGGTGTGATGAAAGTGGAATTGATAGTATACAGAAATTACTGGTGAAATTATGTGACTTGTTGCACAAGGGGATGTTACTGTATCGGAAATTACACAGAAGGATGTGAAAAAATGAAGTTCAGTTCACCTGATGGTTAATCAGTGAATTATCTGTTCACGATAGAATACAGTAACTTGTTGGTGAAGGAGGCGTTGTTTGCGATGGAAAATAGGTAATAAGTTTTGAAATAATAAAGATTACCGGATGTGAATTATAAAACAATGATAATGTATGAAATCTAATGAGGGAGAAGATATATAACTGTGCATGGATGCACCTTAGTGATAGAAAAGTAACACTATAATTTGAACTAATAATGTGGAAAATTACCTGATATGACTATTATAATAAGAGCAGTGTTATGGAATAAAAAATTTTGTGGAAGTATGGAATGGATTTTATGAAGGGCAGTGAGATGGAGAATTTTGTAAATAATTGTATAGTTTAGGATGTAATCTCTTTCTGTATTGCGTAAAATATTTCATTGTGTCGATTTGGAAAGGCATTGTGGCTTATCTACAATATGCGGGACTGTATGAACACTGATAAAAAATTGATAACTATGTTGGAAATTACGTAAAAAGGTGATTTGTGCTGGAATTAATATTTTTTTAACTATAAGAAATCGGTATAAAATAAATATTCTGAAATAGTGAAGTAAATCTAGAAAAGCAATTCATTAGCATCGTATTTATTTTCGGTCACTTTCATAATAAGAGTTTTCAAGGATCTTCAATTTTAGAATACTTGGGAACACGTTATAGAAAATTATGTCATTTTCACACGAATGATAAATTTCGAAGCAGTAAGAAGAAAAATTGGGAAATAGAAAAGTATCTGTAGAGAATATTATAGCTTCTCTTAATAATTGTTGATTTAATGCGTTTAGTTATAGATGTGAATGAAGGTGTGAGTGCAAAATAATACAACAAATGAATAATTTTATGTCCATTAACTGAGTACACGTTAGTGTGAGAATTGCATCACTACAGAGAGTGAGGGGAAATTTGTGACGTATGATTCTTCTATCTGTGGCACTGGGAAACAGAAAACACTTTCCTTTCTTTTTCAGTCATCAATCTTCTGACTGGTTTGCCGATTCCTCTCCTGTGCCACCATCTTTATCTCAGAGTAGTACTTGCAACCTACGTCGTCAATTATTTTCTGGATGTATGACAATCTCTGTCTTGCTCTACCTTTCACTCTCTACAGCACCCTCTGCTACCTTACAAGTAATTTCCTGATGTCTTAACATATGTCCAATCATTCAGTCCGTTGTTCTTGACAGTGTCATATATTCCGTTCCTCTTCAGTTCTGTGCAGAACCTACTCATTCCTTAACTTGTCAGTCCACCTAATTACTAACATTCTTCTGTAGCACCACGTAAGGCGTCCGGATTTTACGGACCGTACATGAGCTTGATCCATAACGACAGAGCGAAACACAATGAGATCCTCAGAAAATAATAATTACATTATATCAACAAAAGGTAGCTGCAATTAATATCACGTACTCAAAACTAACAAAACAGTATCCAACAATATATGGACTGGCATGAACAAACAAGTTAAAGTGAAACATATTTTGGAGACAAACGGAGGAGATGGTTGATGATCGTAGAACTCCCATTTAGCAAGAGAACGGTGAGCTTCAGGGCAGAAAGGGCAAAGGCCAGACCAATATATTATTCGTTTTAACGTAAATAAGGCCGGGACCGAGGGTAAGGTGCTGCACGTCATTAACAGGGCTAGACTGCGACCCAGCAAGAAAAATAACAATGTTTATTTGTCTCTAGTGAGACGGTGATTGGCTGAAGCCTTACTTAGCGATGCCGAGGCGACACAGTGGGGAGATCCCCATTATATAAAAGCATTTTGAGACCTTAAGGCTCTATGTCTCTCTCATCTTGCAACAGACCACATAAGTGTGTGAAAATAAGAGACGATATTGAGAGCTTTGCTCTCTGCGAAGTGAGGATGGTACGCTTCACATATTGTAGCGACAGATGGCAAGGCGGTAGATAATTATTCGTGAGGGAATTTTTGTGGGCAAAGGAATTGTGCACACCCTCCAAAGCATAGCGAGTGTGCAATAGCCACTATTTCGACAAAGGAAAGATTAACATTCTACGGAACGCTGGAGAGTTGCGACTGAGTAAATTCAGTCAAGGACAGAGTAGGGATTTAGGATTTCAGATCCAGCACAGAGACAACGCCGTTGCAGATGCCGCTCGGTAACGTATGACTGCGCATTAACCCACAGGAATTTTGACATGATATTTCTCACTCCAACTTGAATACACTTTGACGATTGAACATCAAAAGCGAAGATACTGCCCTACCCTCACTTTGAGTACTTCTTAGTTTTTTTCATTGGATCAAAACGTAAATTTATTCTCCACCAACTCAGTGCATTGACCAGCTATGACAACATAGATTTAAATTAGCTGATGAGGATTTTTAATAATCATTCTTTCCTGTGATAAAAAATGTTCGTGTATAGAGGTAACGCTTTTAATAATCGTTCAAATGAAGTGGTAGAAATGGCTCTGAACACTGTGGGACTTAACTTCTGAGGTCTTCAGTCCCCTAGAACTTAGAACAACGGGAACCTAACTAACCTAAGGACATCACACGTATCCATGCCCGAGTCAAGACTGAAGTGCCTAGAACGGCTCGACCACATCGGCCGGCTTAACAATCGTCATTTCAATACGTCTAAGAATTAAATATTTTGTTATCGAGTGTCAAAAGTAATTGAACATAATTGTTGTGTATCATTTGACCCCTGAAAGCAACAGCTGATAAATTGTGTGCAGAATAAAACAGGAAATAGCCAGCCCGGGTGACCGAGCGGTTCTAGGAGCTACGGTCTAGAACCGCGCGACCACTACGGTCGCAGGTTCAAAACCTTCCTCGGGCATGGATGTGTGTGATATCCTTAGGTTGGGTTTAAGTAGTTCAAAGTTCTAGGGGACTGATGACCTCAGAAGTTAAGTCCCATAGTGCTCAGAGCCATTTGAGCCGTTTTTGAAAACAGGAAAGAGCTGTTTTGTCTTTATAGAGTAGACCCCAAACTTTCAATTTTATTAACACATGCATTCTAGGTACGTGACAGCAGCATTTTTAATGATTTTTGTTAGGATCCGCACTTGATATTAGCAACCTTACAGGTCCAGTATCATATTTATGCCTGTTTGGTACCCGGGGCTTGAGCAGACAGTTCACATGTTTTGTTCATTTGAGCGCTAAGTGGTAGGCTAAGTTTTCACACATTAGTACACTCACTGTGCAGATACAAAGGTCGGACATACAACAAAATGATGACCCTGCCAGGATGCGAAATTACACCATTCTGATAGATTGAGGGTTTGCTTTTGATAGGTAAAAGCACATTTGTCTCCCAAACAATAAGCTGACGCAAATTGGAGCAAAAAAAAAGTAAATGTAAATGTGACTCGACTGTGTAGTAAGTGTAGTTCTGACTAAACTCCAGTAACCAGAAGACTACATAACAGACGAGGAAACGGGTTCAAATATTGAATATAGGACTGTGGATGATATTTTGTGGTAGAATCAAGTCTTATGATCATATGTTAACGCGTAGTCCAGTTCGGAAAATTCGCGAACAGCAACGCTTAGTGGAACGCCCAAAAAATACAGAAAATAATCGATTAAGACAAAGAGAAGTCATGGAATATCTTGATAGGATCGAGTTGGACACGCTACAGGTAGGTCAGCGTGAACAACACAAGACAGAACATGTAGAAATACCGAATGAGGCCGAAAATGCAACACATAACTTTCATCACGGTCCAAAAAGTGGACATGAAAACGGCGTTGCTAATGAATCAGACGCTGAGTCTGTAGATAGTGATTTACGGTACATTGAACCAAACGTAATCATATTGAGTCAGTCATGCTTGCAATTTCATGAAAGAACGAATGTTAGTGCTCCTACTCTATGTTCGGAAGTTAAGGAAACGATTCACCAAAAACGAGATACGGAACGGTTGCATCAGATGGCAACTGACGAAAATGGTGTAGACGAAAACTGCAACATATTTCGAATGTCGCAGCGTTTATTACAACAATCCCAGGAATCAGAAAAGGTTGTAGAGGGGCGCGTAACGCATCAAACAACACAGTTTCAAGAATCAAAAAATCGTAGGGAAGTGCGCGTAACACAAGGGCAAAAAGCATTAGAATGGCGCATATCACTGAGGCTGAAAGAAACTAACAAGGAAATACAAAAAACGCATGAAAATATTCAAGGCCAATTAGATCAAATGCGAGCTGAAGATAAGGAAGCGCAAAAAACGCTGCAAACGCTCGTTACAGGGTACAAACAATTGAGAAGAGGCATTGCCACTGTCCAGACAGATATATTACATTGCGTGAAGATACGCAACCAAGTGTCAAAAAGGTTAAACAACAGGTCGAAGCTTTTGCCATCAAAGAGACGACGAAGGCGAAACATGTCATTGTTAAGACGAGCTCTTGCAAAAGTACGACAAAAGCGTCAGGAAAGAAATTCGATACACGTATCTCAAAAATACAAGAAAAACACGATTTCAATGGCTGAGATCGTAAGTTTTACGTTTGATCGAAAGTCGTGGTGACGTAGAGAGCGTTAGTGAGGAGTCGCAGACGACGATAGAATCCACTTTAGTGTCGGTAGATACCACTGTGAATACTGCAAAATCAACAGTGGCCAATAATACGACAGAAAGGGCACCCGAAATTACGTGTGATGTAAGGCGGAAACGCACATGTGGACACCAGTCCGAAACCGCAAAACGCGAACGAGAAATTAGTCCAAACCAGCGTATGCCAGAACATTGCGGTAATAGTAGGAAACAGTTTGGATTGCGACCACTTGTTCAAGAAAGAATAACAAGTCGTATTTGTTATTTGGATTTGCAGCTCTCTGTGTCTGCCGTGTTTGCAGTTAAAATTGTAGGATGTGAGGTCCGCCAGTTATGCAAAACAACGTTCTCCTAAATCGGTGTTTTGCATAGCCACCGGACCTCATATCCTACAATAATCTGCTTTCTCTCCATGGACCTCCTGGAGATCGCTGATTAAAGTCAGTCTGTCGGTTATCCCGAGTTTGCCAGTTTCGATTCCTGTTTTCGTCTATATTCCTTCTGTTTCAACCACTATTAAAACCATATCCATTACATTGTGGTCAGTTTTTCCACTCCTCCACTTTCTGCAGCAACTTATGACGAGGCGTCCGCAGCAATAAGTAGGGCGATTTGATTAGGGCGAAGAATTGATGAATATGATGTATATGATTCAGATGTTAGATTCTGCACAGACGAAAAATGATTTTCAGCAGGATAATACATATCCTACTGTAACCCGTGACGCTACGATTGATCAAAACGATGGTATTGACCCACAAAATACGGCTAATACAGGTCATAGAGAAAAGAAGGAAGTACGGATAAGTACACCTGGTCAAAAGTTCGACACGCTACAGGATCTACTAAAATCCTTCCACAAAACTTTGGAAGAAAAATGAAGGAGTCTGAGGCATTGTGGACTGCGGGAATCGAACAAAATCGTTAAGAACAAGCCTTTAATGGAAGGAAAATAACAGGAAAAATATCCCGTCATGATCGAAAACGAACCAGATTATAAAGTATGTGAACAGTCTGATAAATGAGATTCAAACGTATACAATTTTGGCACATACGAGGACTTAGTACGGCAGTATTACCGAGACATTTTAATCATCACACCAGACACAGAAAACATCATCGTAATAATTGACGAGACAGGTGAAAATTTTAATCTTCAATTCTCAGTGGCAGTTAACAAATATGATAACGAGTTGAATCAGGGTGTAAGTACAGAGACACTCAACGGGAATCTCACGATACCCCAGAATGTAAGAGTGAAACTGTCACGCTTAAAGCATACTTGCCAGGCTCTAAAATCCAATTTCAACACGATTACACAGACGTGTGACGAGGAGACAAACTTAAAGGAAACAGCAAGGTGTGAATATGAGGATTTCGAATCTATATGGGTTACTTCAGAAGCTGATCTATAAGCAGTGAGAGTGAAGTTGGACAATTTAAAAAAAGGAAGTACTGCACCACAAACTCTCGATGAAAACCATCAAATGTAAATGTAAAATGACGCAGATGTGGATGTCCATAAACATCAAGTTGTAACAGAACGAACACACATACATCGGTTAAATTTAGAAGTAATTGAGGACATATTAATGGTGGAAGTCGAAGACGAGAGTACTTCAGAGATTGGTCCCATACTCGCGTAACAGTTAAGAATATTGTCGTTAATTCAATACTTGATAGTGGGAACGAGTTACGTCGAAATCAGAGGCGTTATTCAATCATTACAATCGTCACAATGGTGACCATGACATATTGGTGTCAAAAACACGAAAGATCAAAGTACTCACACCAACTATGGGGCGTTCGTCGGGCGTCACAAAGCATACAAGACTTGCATTTGACTGCCAGGGTCATGTAATAGAAACGAATTTGGTCATAGTACCAAAGATGTCAGGCGATATGATAATCGGAGCTGACGTCATCAATCAGCAAAAGCTGTGTTGGATATGGGCAGAGGAACTGTCACTTCAGGAGAAATCACTTTAAAATTCGAGGAAAACCCGAGGCACGAAGAAATGTGTGGAAATGATACACAGTCACAAATGCAAGTGGATGGAAATATTGTTTGTCAGAATAATCCGCGATATCTAAGGACGAACCAGCCAGAGCCTGTGGATTTGGGAATACTTGAAGACATTTACACAGATACCGAAAAAAGAAAAAAAACAGATCAGCAAAGGTCAGAATTAGATGGAATATTACGCAAGCATGCGATTGTCTTTGATCTGAAGCCTGGAGCAATTACATATCTATAATATAGATTCGAGGTTAAGGACCATAAGCCCTTTGAGTTGCCCTGTATCACATCCCATTGAGTTACCGACGTGCTATATTCTTGGAATAAAGAAGATGGAAGAAGATGGTGTTATTGAACAGGTTGCCCTCAATTTATAAAAGCCCGTTTCTTGTTGTGAAAAAAAAGGAACGATACATTTCGTGTTAGATTCCAGACAAATTAACACACTCATAGTTCAAGAAACAGATCGTACTGAGAGACTAGAAGACTTGCTCCAAAAAGTTCATAATATAAGAGTATTCTCATCATTAGATTTACGATCAATCTTTTGGATAATTGAATTAGCTCCTGAATGCAGGAAATTCACTGCATTTACTGCTTTTGGAAGGTTTTATACGTTTAAAAGACTCCCCTTTGGATTGAACATTTCATCTGCAGCCTTTATTCGAGGTCTACGAAGTATTCTACCTAAGGAGTTACAAGAGCGATTGACTTGTTATGTGGATGACATACTCATAGCAGAGCCATTGAGGGAAGAACACAATGAAATTCTGGATACCTTCCTGAAAACACTTTAAGAACGTGGGGTAATGGTGAACTTGATGAAATCCAAATTTGGATCATAAGACATAGTCTTCCTAGGACATGTCGTATCTGCACAGGGAATAAAGCAGAACGACAACCGCATCTCAAATGCTTCAATACTGTTCTTTACCTGTTTTTCTTCAGTCCATGTTTCACTATCATACAATGCTGTGCTCCAAACGTACATTCTCTGAAATTTATTCCTCATATTAAGGATTTTGTTTAATACTTGCAGACTTTTCTTATCTAGGAAAGCCCTTTTTTCCCATGCTAACCTGCTTTCGATGTCCTTCTTTCTCTATCCGTCATTGCTTATTTTGCAGCCCAGGTAGCAAATTCCTTAACTTCTTTTACTTCCTTACCACCAATCCTGAAGTTAAGCTTCTTGCTGTTGCCATTTCTACTACTGCTCATTACTTTCGCCTTTCTTTGATTTACTCTCGGTCCATATTCTGTACTCATTAGAACCTTCATTCCAGTCAGAAGATGCTGTAATTCTTCTTCACTTTCACTGGGGATAGCAATGTCATCAGCGAATCTTATCATTGATATCCTTTCATCTTGAATTTTAGTCCCACTCTTGAACCTTTCTTCTCTTTCCAATATTGCTTCTTCGATCTATGGATTGAACATTAGGGGCGCAAGACTGCATCCCTGTCTTACACTCTTTATAATCCGAGCACTTCGTTCTTGGTCTTCCACTCTTCATACTCTCTTTTGTCTCTTGTACATATCATACACGTATTATCCGGTTCACCCTATAGCTTACTCCTATATTCCTTAGTATTTCACCGAGCGAGGTGGCGCAGTGGTTAGACACTGGACTCGCATTCGGGAGGACGACGGTTCAATCCCGCGTCCGGCCATCCCGATTTAGGTTTTCCGTGATTTCCCTAAATCGCTCCAGGAAAATGTCGGGATGGTTCCTTTGAAAGGGCACGGCCGACTTCCTTCCCTATCCTCCCCTACTCCGATGAGACCGATGACCTCGCTGTCTGGTCTCCTTCCCCAAAACCAACCCACCAATCAACCTTAGTATTTCGAACGCTATTTCCTGGTCGAGAAATCGTATGAACGTGTCTTGATTTTTCTTTAGTCTTTCTTGCATTATCAACAGCGAAGTCAGAATTGCTCTCTGCTGCTTTTACCTTCCCTAAAGCCAAACTGATCGTCATCCAACACAGCCTCAATTTTCTTTTTCATTCTTCTCTGTGTTATTCTTGTCAGAAGCTTGGAAACAGGAGGTTTTCAGAAGATTGTGCGACAGTTCTCGAACTTCTCGTCTCTTGCAATCTACGGAATTGCATGAATGATACCTTTCCTAAAACCAGATTTTATATCGCCACTGTGATACATGTTACCCAACAGCGTGAAGAGTCGTTTTGTTACCATTCCCGCAATGATTTTAGAAATTCTGGTGGAATGTCGTCTATTCGGTCAGCCTTATTTGATGTGAAGTCTTCCAAAGCTCCTTAAACTGCTTCTTCTTCTGTCACATCAGACAAATATTCACCATACAAAGTCCTTCAGTGTACTTTTTCCACCTATCCATTCTCTCTTCTGCGTTTAACAGTGGAGTCCCCATTGCACTCTTAGTAACACCACCCTTGCTATTAACTACATCGAAGGTCGTTTTGACTTTCTGTACACTGACTCAGTCCTTAGGAAAATCATTTCTTTTTCTATTTCTCCACATGCTTCATGCAGCCATTCCGTCTTAGCTTCCCCGGCCTTCCTATTTAGTTAATTCCCCTGCGACTTATGTTTCATTTTACGATACTTAATTTATTTAAAGGGAGATTAGTTTGATAGTTCTGGAGTATATAAATTTGTTGTTGATGCTTAATGCTAGACGTTGGATAGCATGGATCGTCTACGATGTGTATCAGCCATCAGAAAATACATTTATTGTTATAATGGGAGCTAGAGAATTTGTTTGTGGAACCCACATTTTAGTTCAGAGCTCAGCCACTACTACGATAGGACACGTGTATTAGGAGCGCTGAACTAATGTGAAAATTTTGTGGAATTATGAATTAAACTCGACCGTGAAGAGCATCGGGATAATCGCAGGTGAGTGATGTTATGTGTAAACCATGATTATTGAACTAACTGAAATTCGTGCGGTGTACTATGCAAGTCAGAACCGAGAACTGAGCGTTCAAAGGGGTCGCATTGTGCAATATTTGAGCGAGAATTCTATTTAATCCTTTTTAAAATGTTTTCAGTGACAGATTTGTTTGAATATCATAAGCTAGCTACTATGAGTTACTCTAATTGCATGTAAATGTCGAAACTGTAACTAGAGGATAGCACGGGCGTGGCGGTATTTCTGTATCAAAGAAGTAACAATATATTATTCGCTCACAAATTATCTGTCTTAATAGCTCAGTTAACGCGATGCTATTAAAACTTGTTGCACCCTTTAGGTACAGTTAATGTGACTGATTCTAGAGCAGCACACCCAGTCGCGAAACGTTATCCGTCTTCTAACAGAGAAGGCATGCGATTGAGCTATAGAACACGAGAAGTCCACTCCAAGGAAAATAAAATTGTTTTCTGTTGGAGGAACATTTAACCGCATTGTTGCAACTGCTTGGGCACCACACCAAGGTGAACAGAAGACTAACAAGGGGTCATGTTACCTTTGTCTCCTACTACACACCTGCAGAGCAGCAAGATGATTATTTAGCTTCTTTGTGTTTACTAGGTAGTGTTGATAAGGATAGGAATTGTGCATGGTGTTTGCGGACACAGGAAGAGATGGCCGCAGTTTGTCAACAGCTGAAGGAACTTTTGAGTACGGTCAGCGGTCTTCAGGCTGCTCTCCTCGGGTGCAGCGGTGGCGGAGCATCTGGTTATCGCGCGCGGCAACTCAGGCGTCGCTTGTTTGGACCACGGACTCTGCTGCCGATGCACCTACCAGCGAACCCGACGAGGCACGTCCGTCTTCACCGTAGTATGAGTGGCAGCTCGTAGC
This sequence comes from Schistocerca serialis cubense, assembly GCF_023864345.2. Taxonomy (NCBI): domain Eukaryota; kingdom Metazoa; phylum Arthropoda; class Insecta; order Orthoptera; family Acrididae; genus Schistocerca; species Schistocerca serialis. Next base: position 435,525,608 of record NC_064642.1, on the reverse strand, counting down.
GTGCTCACGCCGTTCGAGACGGAGGGCCAATGTGTAGTCTGGCCATCTGGCCTCTTCATTGCTCGTGTAAGAGGACAGGTGGCCACTCCTTCAGCAGGATTCGAGCATACACGTGGGAGAACGCGTTTCCTACTAATCTGGAGCTCAAACATTAGGTGCCTTATGAAGCCTCTGAGGGAAATAGCACCCAGAACAGGAAAGAAAGCCAATGTGCACTCGGAATGTCCCCTAAGTGGGCCTCATTTGAAATGTGGAGGGGGCCTTGTTTGCAGCTATCGACACACAGATTGCCCTTGGCTGCAAGTTCTGGCTCACTTCGGTATCAATGAAGCGTTTCGGCTACGTTCTATGGTCATCCTCAGTTAAGAGGATCGACTGACGGAAGTGGTGAAGGATGCTGGCCTCACACGCCGGTTTCAAATATAGCTCGCAATTTGCAGCATTATTCACAGAGTTGATGGGGCATTTGGCTTAGAATCGAGTAGAGTGTACTAATCAAAGATAAGTGTGGGCTGTAGGTTTAAGCACCTGTGTTATCGTGGGAGGGTCGTAGGATCCAGGACTTGTGTTGTCGGGTAGAGCCGTAGGACTCCATTTGATAGGTAAACGGTGCACGGTCAGGGGTGTACTAATAGTCTAATGAACACTCGCCTGCCGACACGTAGATAGTGAAATTAGACGGCATTCAGAGTAAAGACAGACTTTCGGAATTTTATCACTAACTGTGGAAGTGTTCGTAACAAAGTTCCACAATTTACTGCCCTCCGGGAAATTTACCACTTTTAAATTATTCTCGTGACGCGAAGTAAGAAGCTCTGAAATATTTACCGACACATAGAACGTATATCGGAAAGCCAGATTAGTCGCCTTGGCAGAGGAAATTCTCATTGCGATCGTCAGAAATATTTTCTCGAATAAGGTCGAATTTGATTGTGATTGTGAAGTTATCTGAAAGAGTGTTACAGGTCTAAGTGCAATCAAGTTAGTTGTTGGAAGTTTTGAACAGCCACTCGTTTCCACTGTGATAATCTTTGACAAATTCGAAGAAAGCCTACGCACAGTGCCTCGGAAATACACAGGTCATGCAATATTAGTTGGAGTCGACTTAAAACTACCGAGAATAGACTAGGGTGCTTATGGATTTATTACAAGGGGTACGGATGATAGTCTTCCCAACTGCTTTTGAGCATGTATTCCGAAAATTGTCTTGAGCAGTTAGCTCCAAGAAGGTCGGACCGTACTGATGGATTGAGAATAGAGGGTAGAGAGTAGAGAAAGGGACCAGCGATATGAAGAAATCAAAAGGGCCATGGTTACTGAAGTTAGTAACATAATCAAGAAGGCTGGGAGAATCCATTTGCCATAAAGATCATATAAGCTATGAATGCACATTATATATTTCCAGTATGGTAGAACTAGAGGAATTAAGGACACACTTTAAATGGACAGTACATGGCGCTCTGGAGAAGTATGTATCGAGAAAGTGGATTAAGGACGGAGGTTTAGAATCCAACTCGGAAACTGCTGAGGAAGCTGAGACAGTTGGACTGATGAAGAAGCAAAGCCTGTTGCATTCTCGATTCAAAAGACAACGCGCAAATGACGACAGGCGACAGTTAATAGAGACTGGTAAGGGGTAAATAAGATAAAAAGGTTAAAAAGATAGGTATAGCGGTGGTAGTTGTGTGAGAGAAGCACACAGTTACAACCGTCATACCGTATCGAAGGATCCAGCCAAGAATCTAGTCGAGAATCCGACAAGATTCTGGTCGTACGTAAAATCGTTAAGTGGTTCGGAGACTTCTGTCCAGTCACTCATCGACCAATCTGGCGTGACAATTTAAGCTGCAAAAGGGAAACTCAACTTCTAAATTTCGCGTTTAGCAAATCGCTCACGCGGGAGCATTGCACGAAAATGCCGTAGATCGAAATTCGCACAGACTCCCGTATGAAAAACATAATATTAGGCATCCCTGGCGTAGAGAAGCAACTAAAAGAGTTGAAACAAATAAATCGCCGGGTTCAGTTTTACAAAGAGCACTCTACCCCATTGTCTCCTTAATTAACTAGCATTTATTTTGACTCTCTTGCCCAGTGCAAAGCCCCAAGCGACTGGAAAAAAGCACAGCTGACTCCTCTATGTAAGAAGGGTAAATGGAAACTCCTGAGAACTTACAGACCAATATCCTTAAAGTTGATTTTCCGCAGACTTCTTGAACGTATTCTCAGGGTGAGTACAATAAATTTTATTTTGACAGAAAAGTTTCTGTTAATAATCAGAAGGTTTGTAGAGAGCATCGCTCATTTGAAACTAAGTTGGCCCTTTTCTCACGTGATACGCTACGAACCAAGGTTGAAGGGCAACAGACGTAATCTATATGCCTAGACTTCCATAAACCTTTTGGCACGGTGGCCCCCTCCTGACTGTAAACGAAGGTCCCAGCATATGTTTGTGACTTGAAGGTTTCTTAAACAATAGGACCCCGTGCGTTGCCCGCGACGGCGAGTGTTCGTCAGAGACAAAGGTACTGCCAGCAGTGCCCAAGGAAAGTGTGATAAGAGAGCTGTTATTATCTATACAAACCATCACATCAACCGAAATTTTTCTGATGAATTAAGCTGTTTTCAAGGAGACTGTAAAACGCGTACTAAATGATAATTTTACTGAACACTATTTGCCGATAAATTGTTTTATCAAGAGCCCTATAAAATAGGGACCCAAATCTACAAAATAAGTATTTGTAAATGTTGTGTACCGCTCTCACTGTTGAGTACTCCACAAAATATCTAAATCTGTTAAATATTAACGTCTGAATGTTCGATTGCAGTTTTCTCGGATATTCTGTTGACTAGTCCCAAATGGAGGACGGCGGGGGAGAAGGGGGTTATGTTTACTAGATTAGTTCTGATAATAACAGTAATTCCAGCCTTTATTACTAAGTCATGACATCTATTGTTTTATTGAAAAACTTGAATCAATCTTACCAGAAACTCATCACAAAAAAATCTGTTCTTTCATATTAATTATCTGAAACTGTTTGTTAAAATCCATTGTTTGCTTACGAACAAACACTTGTTTAGCAAAGCACCTTCATATATCATTAACTACAAACATGTAATTAATACTCATGTAAAGACGATGAGCCCATCAATGGAACATGATTGAATGGTGTTTCCAAAACCTGTGACAGACATTGTCTCTGCCATTCAGGGAGGCATCATAACGAGCGACTAGATTTCGTTAAAATCAGCACGACAATTTCATGGTTAAAACACAGTTTACATCTAGTTAACGAACAAGCATCTTTCTTTTCTTTTACTATAGTTCGTTATTTAAGGAAAATGAACGACGTGTTGTCTTCTTTACGTTTCTTCTTCGAGCCGCTGGACGATTAGGTCATGTAATTAGTCTACATATTCTTTTTTTTCCGATTTCTCGTATTGGCGATAACAAACACACCGTCAGGCGTCACCAAGCCTTACTGTTTTCCAACTATGACATTTGGCTACAGAAAGTATCAACATTGAGACGAGAAAACGTTTGATGATACCGTAGATGTACTTGTGCCATATCATTTATTGTTGTTTTCTTGTTGACTATGTAACGCTAGACTCTCATTCTCCACAGCATTTTTTTTATCAAATCTGCATGGACCCTAAAGCAACCCCGTGTCGGACGGTAATCTGTATACCATGAAAGGTGGCTACACTGTGCCACTGCGCCAGAGAGTGCGCCAAAGAGTACTATTAAGCCGCCTCCACAGTGCGTGTTTAGAGTTCGTGGCAGTCTGTGGTTGTCGAGAGTTCATAGCAGTCAGTGCTTGTTAGGAGATCGGAGAGGACAGTGTGTGTTGGGAGTTCGTAGCAGGCACTGCTTGTCGTGAAATTGGAAGGATATGTTGTAGTAAAAAGTGTTGTTCCTTGTTTTATGCAGTTATTTGATGGGAGAGATAGCAGATGTTATTGTAATGAGTGCATTTCGTCAGTATATATGAAGGTAAAATTTATAATGTTCCTTTATTAGTTGTGTATCTGAAATAATGTGTCACTACAGGTTCAGTCAACAAAGCATCTGGCTCGTGTTCTTGTATTAGAGTGAATTTTGGTTTTCTTGCGTAATTATAGTTTTTCTAAATTTCTTTTGTCACGTCGGTATAATTGGTATTTAAGAATTCTTGTCTTGTTTGAGAAGAACCGTGCCAGATGTGGACGTTGAGTCACACTCCCACATACAGAACAGTTACTTTTGTGCTTATTGGTTTTGTTGGTTTTTTAGTTGCTGGGGACTTAATTAATTAACTGTGTTTACTGAAATTTTCTTACATTGTTCTCTGCAGTCAGATAGCGTAACAATTCTAGTCAGGGCCAACCGATTACGAGACTTACGTAATCGGACATACAGCTACTAAAAATCATTTTCAATCATATTTATTTAATTAAGCCCCCATGCACGTGGCGACCGCTGCTTCGGATCGTCCCTTGGATTCTTCTGATTGTGAAAATTGTAGACTGTAGTATTGTTGTAGCAATTTGTAGTATAGTAATTGTAGTCTGTTTTGCATGTGTAGATTTGGTAATTGGCATTCTTCTAATGATATTTTTCAAAATTTAAATTTTATTGCCTTGTATACGCGTTTGACAATCTTGTGCAATTATTTCAATTGTTCGATTGATCGTGTTTGAGGGAGACATTGCGTGTGAATAGTATTGTTGGAGATAAGGGGTCATTGTGTGTGATTTTCGTACAGTGACGAATCTTTCGTATATTTTGTAAATGATTACGCGATCGATGAAAAAAGTAAAAATGATGAATAGTGAGTATAACGAAATTGTTGACATGGCGAACTCGCCAACAGAGGAAGACAGTATGGTGGATAATGGAGTTGAAAACAATGTGATAAGTCGGGAAAATAGTCCGGAACCATTTCAAAATTTTTCTCAATCAGAAAATTCACAGAATCCGACATTAACGATAGAAGAGTCTGAAAGAGTATCGAACACAGATAGCTTTACAGCTATGACGAAGGAAACTGGTTTTGCGGGAAATGTTAGGGGCGAAAATAATTTTGAAACAGTTACCATGGGGCAGTTGATGAGTGCTATATTAAAAATGGAAACACGGTTTGTATCTGAATTAAAAACAGTGGGATCAAGAATAGGAACAATGGCAACAGAGATGGGAACTTTGCGATCTGAAATTAGAACTGAGATGGAAGCAATGACAACACGGTTATGCTCACGAATAGGGACATGTTTCAAAAATACGAATGACGAATCAAATAATGAAATTAGAGAAGAAGTACAACCGATTTTGAAGGCTCACAATAATAGCTTAATTTCAACAGAAATTAGACAAGAGGAACAGGACAGAGAACAGGAAGAAAAAGATCGCGTGATAGTACAGAAATTTTCAGAGTTAAATTCACAACGTGCACAAGATAAGGAAGAAATAATTGAAGGAACCGAGGAATCCGTACCAAATGACAGAATAAATAACTTAACGCAACAATATGAACAGTTAACTACCAAATGTGTCAATACTGAAACGCGAATCGCGACACTTACGGAAGATGTAAACAAACAGAAAGAAAAAATAGGCGACTTATCGGAAAGAGTTGAGGAAATTTCAGATAAATTGACAAATCTTAGTTTACATGGGGACAGAGATTCGGATGATACAGCCCCATTACCATTTGCAGAAACCGAAGAGTATCAGAACATAAATAAGCATGTTGAAAATCAGGGAAAATTTAATGAACGTGTGAAAAGGGAATTTGAGGCATTACGGAAGCAAGTCAAACAAATTGAAGGCGAAATAGTAGGAAAGGATAGTAGAAGGAACTTAGAATCACAGATAGCAGAGGGGTATGAAGAAAGTAATTTATTTCATTTACGAGAAGCAACAAGAGAGCGCCAGGCGCGTGAACTTGACAATAATCGACATTCGGACTGGGACAGACGCGGTAGGTCTTTGTCGCCACGAGGCGAAAACTTTGACTATAAACACTTTTTGACTGTCCGGAAATTTAAGATCTTCCGCAATTCTAAGAATGAGATACATCCATGTTCATGGCTAGATCAATTTACGTACGAACTTCCGCCAGATGTGCCACTAAGTCACAAACTGGAAATTATGTGCAGTTATTAATGTCCTCAGGGGATTCACTGCTCCTAAGTGAATATGTGCCGTAGCGAGCATAGGGCCCCGAGCTGTAGTGGTGCTATTTCTCTTTTAGTTTTCTGCACCGCTGCCTACTCTTTTACTGTTCTTTGCATCTGTCAAAACAACTCTTCGACTATCAATCTATCTAGTGAGTAAGTAAACAATAACCTGATATGACTACTTTACCTAAATGTGACTTTGGAATTTACCGTTTGGACTTACTATATTTTCTGCAGCATTCGTTCGTCGTCTAAACGAAATTTTACCTGTTTATCTTCGTGACAATATTACTTCATATGTTGACGATATTATTGTTGCTAAACGTTCTTGGAGTGAGCACAACAAAATTTTGGACTCATTATTACGTATCTTTGCAAAAGTTGGCATGACAGTGAACTTGGAAAAATCTGAATTTGGTCGTTCTCAGGTGAAATTTCTCGGCCACATTATTTCTACAGAAGGTATTCTCCCTGATCCAGAGAAATTAGATGCTATTCGTAATTATGCTGTTCCTACTACAAAACGTGATGTTCGTAGTTTCCTTGGTGTCTGTAATTTTCTTCGACGCTTTGTTAAATTGGACGATTTGGCCACACCTCGTTTATGTGAACTATCCGGAAAGAAATCTAATTGGTGTTGGGATGAGGAAGCTCAGTCAGAATTTGAACAGCTTCGTGATGCTTTAGTTGCTGCTCCACTTCTTTCACATCCGGATTTATCTAAAGAATTTTGTTTGGCGACGGACTCATCATACAAAGGCCTAGGTGCACATTTATTTCAAGAGATAGAAGAAAACGGCGTTGTAGTACAGAAGACTATTGCATTTGGAAGTCGTGTTCTTTCTAAATCAGAAAAGAATTATTCGATTACGGAACTTGAAGCTTTGGCGGTTGTTTGGGCTTTCACAAAATTTCGCACATTTTTGTTTGGCAGACTACTAAGGTTTACACCGATCATCGAGCTCTGGAATTTCTTATGTCAACGAAATTAACTCATGGCAGATTGTCACGATGGGCGCTGTACCTACAGGAATTTGACTTTAGTATTGTTTACATACAGGGTTCTTCAAATATTGTTGCCGATGCTTTATCACGTGCACCTATGGGTTTGAAACAAAGTGCTGAAGAGGACTGCAAGGAAGACAATTATTGTTTGATGTATATTCAAGGTGTTGCGTTTGAGAACTTTATTTCGTCTTCGCTCCAGGACATCGCTAAGGAGCAAAATAAGGATCCTATCTGGAAGGACATTAAGGAGAAGTGGAGGAAAAAGGAAAGCGTAGCGATTAGACAGCATTATTTAGTCCGCAATGACATTCTTTTTAAACGAAAATCGGTCGACAACTCCGTTTGGTTAGTTTGTATTCCTGATGAGTGGGTCAATAAATTGATTTGGTATACGCATTTCAGTTATGCACACTTTGGTCCCCGAAAATGCTTTCATAAATTACGAGAAAATTGTTACTTCAGTAATATGGAAAAACGTATTCGATCTGTTCTTGCCAAATGCAAATTATGTCAAATGGCTAAGCCTCCAACGATTTCTCACAGAGCACCGTTGTTTCCCGTCATTCCAGCGAAATTAAAGGAGATGGCTGCAGTCGATTTGTTTGGTCCAGTGGTTCGTTCTTCTAATGGTTTTGCGTACATTTTCGTAGCAGTGGAGTTGACGTCAAAATATGTGTGTTTTACACCTTTACGCAAAGCAACAGCTCGTTCAGTATCTAACGCTTTTATCAAACATTTTCTTAAAGAAGTCGGTCACGTTGATAAGGTTATATCAGATAATGGATCACAGTTTCGTTCTAAAATTTGGCTTCGTACTCTTCAGCGTCGTAAAATTAAACCAATCTTCATTTCACTTTTTCACCCTCAATCTAACGCTTCAGAGAGATGGATGAAGGAAATCAATAAATTGTGTCGGCTTTATTGTCATCAGAATCACAGAACGTGGGATCAGTATCTTCATATTTTTCAAAACATTCTGAATGAACTCCCTAATGACTCAACTTCTTTACCGCCTCTATTGATATTAAAAAATAAAGCACCGACAAATCGCATTTCTGAAATAGTTCCTTTTCCACCTTCACGGAAACTACGGCATTCTGAAGTTGTGAACATGGCTCTACGAAATATTGCATCCGCGGCTGCTAGAAGAAAGAAATCGGCGAAACGTCCTGGTCGTTTAAAAAATTTGTCAGTTGGTCAGAAGGTATTAATTAAGTCCCACCGTTTGTCTCATAAAGGAAAAGGCTTATGTCGCAAATTTTTTCTGCTTTATAACGGTCCATACAGAATTCGCAAAATTATACATGATAACACTGTTGAAGTAGAAACTCTTAAATCTCGACGCTCTAAAGGAATACACCATATATCTAACGTAAAAATTTTTGTGGAATGACATACTTTGGAGAACTAACAGCTACATGTAAACATGCGGAGAGTACAAGGATACCGCGCTGTGTTTTGGCGGCGGCACATACTCAAAGCAACAGTGAAGTCTGCGCGCCGCACAAGGCAGTCGTTGACCGCAAACAATTGCTTCCTACGTCACGCGCCTACAGCTGATCGAGCGCTCAGTGCGAATGCACTGACAGCCGTAAACAAATACACAGTCTAATTTCTCCGACTAAATTCTGTATAAAGCTATAAGGACTTGTTGAATTGTGTTATTAACATTCAGTATTTTTCAGGATACGGTTGTATAAAATATTTAAGACCTTCAGGTAAATTCTGTGCGTGTCCGACGTTAAGACGACTTGCTATCGAGAAATTTTCAGGAAGAATGTAATTTCGAAGAAGAAACTAATAAACTAAAAAGGGTAATTATTAATTGAGTTCATTTTACAGGTAACATATTTCCACTTAGGTACGTACTTTAGACGTAATTTGCTGCTCGCGATTACGTGATTCATACTTTGTGCTAATTTCATGTTCTATGGATTTACTTGTGAAGCGACGTGCTTGTATACATTTACTGATTTTGACAATTATTGATTAATGAACTGGGTTGACTTGTATATATTATGCATCGCTTGGCTACTATGCTTTTTCACTGATGTCGTATTTTTTTTTTAATTATGTGCCTGCTGTGCTTATTTATTTAAATTGTAATGGTAACCTGATTTATTGTGCTGATGTGTTTAGGTATGTAAGTTATACTTTGTGATTTATCTGCTTGCGCCTTCATGTTTACTTATTAAGATGACATATGAACATTTATTTGCTTATGCTGATATGATGCTAATGACCTGTTTATTATGTTAGATAACATATGTTTGCTGCTTTTTGTATGGATTACATATTTACACATTTCTGTTTTGTTGCCATAACTGCTCTTTAATTTGGTGTATAGCAATGCTGATGTACTGTGTATAAACATAGAGTTTAGGTTACACTGTGGTATTAATTATAGATTGTTCGCTTGGCAGAGCCTCGTTGTAGGATTTGAGCTGCATCCACTTGTTGACATTGTGTTCTCTACTGGTATATTTACTCGCTATTGCTTGTTTTGCTTACGCTCAGTGCCTTACATTTTTAAGATAAGAAAATTAACTGCTATAATTCGACGAACGACATTAGTACAAGAAAGTCATAGAAGTCACATGAGCTGAGGTTTTATGGAAGCTGTATAAATTTATGCTAATAGGAAGGAAGCTAACGACATGACATACCAATACTAGGTTTAGACCATTAACAGTTATTACACTGCATTTTTCGTGAGCAATTGAAATAGGAAGTGACACTTGACACAAGAAATACTCCACATGTTTGCTTCTGTCTGCTATGATTCTTGAAGTGGTGTACACACTGTGAAACATTATGATTATTCACACTCCGTTATCGTACTTAATTACTGAGAGTTATTCGAACTAAGTCTGTTAGAGGTCAGGTATGCATTTCTTTTATTTAATGATGGACAAGGAACCCAAAATGTATCTTATAATTTATAATGAGTAGAAGATTGGGTCAGATGGATTACACAGAGGTTGTGTGTGGACACTGTGTCTTCGAATTGTATGGGATGCTGAATTGAAGTTGCATTAGGATTTTATCTGTACTTGTTCGAGGAGACTGACTAGAGGAAAGAGTTGTTATGGAAGTGAAATGATATTGGTGCTGAGGTTTATATTTATCGACGTATTATTATAGGTATTGAGAGTATATGAAGTTGTTTGTGGACAAGAGGTAAGGTAAATGATGTTGATGATAAGAGTTATATGTATCGACGTATTGAAGAAGTATTAGTGACGTATTGAGATTATGTGATGCTGATGATTATCGAAGTTTTGGTGTATAAGAGGTAAAGTAAGTGAGGAGCATATTTTTTTTGGTTGGTCTTATGGAACAAGGAGGATGAAGAGAGCAGACTAGAACACTAAAATAGAAGGAAGATGGTCTATACACACACTTTGTTAAATAACTAAGCGGTATATACTTTTTTTTGGAGAAAGGAAGTAATTGCATATCTTGGCTCACTGACAGTTGTTCAACAACAGTACATTTTGATCTGGCTTGGCAAACATTGGTCTTGACATGATGACTATGACGTTGACTTAACTATTATTGACTGTTATACATTGCTGCCAGTACTACTTGATACACATGATGAACATCAGATTTAGACAGAATTTCAGTTACACAATTAACACTATTCAATTACACAGTAGTATTTAATGTGGATGAGAGATGCGTGAGTGTGTTTTGTGTGTTTTCCTTTCCTAATCCTACCCACCTATCTCCTAAATATTATTTTATTTGTTTGTAGTGGCTTGCACTGACACCCATGAATATTATAGGTTTACTGGTATTTGTGTATTGTAATAGTTAATAGGATAATTATCTGATATCATTTGTGTGTTTGTTGTGATTTGTATGTTACTGTAAAAGCATCTGTATGTGCATTCAAACTATTGTTCATGCCTGAACTGTCTGATTAGTGAAGATAAATATTCTGAACTGTTACCTGCACTTTTCAACATGATGTGTGACATTTGGTCGTGTTTAATTTCTGCTGATGAACAGAGTGATCAGTGCTAATGAATTTGATGGAACTGCTTCTACTGAAAAGATGTCCCCTGTTGCTGTGTGCACCTGATCAACATTGCTGATGCCACTAATGGACTGTTTTTACTGAAATGGTGTCACTTGTTGGTGTTTGCACCTACTCAACATTGCTGGATGCAACTGATGAACTGTTTTTACTGAAATGAAGTCACTGGTTGCTGTCTGCACCTACTCAACATTGCTGGGTGCCTCTGATGGACTGCTTCTACTGAAATGGTGTCACTTGTTGGTGTTTGCACCTACTCAACATTGCTGGATGCAACTGATGAACTGTTTTTACTGAAATGAAGTCACTGGTTGCTGTCTGCACCTACTCAACATTGCTGGGTGCCTCTGATGGACTGCTTCTACTGAAATAATGTCGCTTGTTGCTGTCTGCACCTGCACTCAACATTGCTGGGTGCAACTGATGGACTGCTTCTACTGAAATGATGTCACTTGTTGGTGTCTGCACCTACTCAACATTGCTGGGTGCCTCTGATGGACTGCTTCTACTGAAATGATGTCACTTGTTGGTGTCTGCACCTGCTCTCAACTTTACTGGGTGCCACTGATGAACTGCTTCTACTGAATTAATGTGACTTGTTGCTGTGTGTACCTCTTGAACTTTACTGGGGCCACTGATGGTCTGCTTCTACTGAATTAATGTGACTTGTTGCCGGGTGTACCTGCTAAACTTTATTGGGTGCAACTGATGGACTGCTTCTACGGAAAACATGTAACCTGTTGGTGTCTTTTTTTGTATAAACTAATCATTGAAAACATTTTATGTGAACATTTGTATAAACTGATTTTTTTTGTATATTGTGTAAACTATTATGTAAAGCCAAATGCATGAAAAGAAGTTGTATTGCTTACTGTATTTCATATATTAGGTTAGTAAAAGGTCAGTGCAAAGCCAAAATTTTTAACTAATTATGTGATATTTAGGTATTAATATTATCTTTATTTTTGTCTGTATTTTTGTGGACGAATTTGGTGGTATTTTCACCACCAATGCTGGCAAAAATACCATCAAATTCTGGCCTGTGGAGGAGGGGCATATGAAAGGTGGCTACACTGTGCCACTGCGCCAGAGAGTGCGCCAAAGAGTACTATTAAGCCGCCTCCACAGTGCGTGTTTAGAGTTCGTGGCAGTCTGTGGTTGTCGAGAGTTCATAGCAGTCAGTGCTTGTTAGGAGATCGGAGAGGACAGTGTGTGTTGGGAGTTCGTAGCAGGCACTGCTTGTCGTGAAATTGGAAGGATATGTTGTAGTAAAAAGTGTTGTTCCTTGTTTTATGCAGTTATTTGATGGGAGAGATAGCAGATGTTATTGTAATGAGTGCATTTCGTCAATATATATGAAGGTAAAATTTATAATGTTCCTTTATTAGTTGTGTATCTGAAATAATGTGTCACTACAGGTTCAGTCAACAAAGCATCTGGCTCGTGTTCTTGTATTAGAGTGAATTTTGGTTTTCTTGCGTAATTATAGTTTTTCTAAATTTCTTTTGTCACGTCGGTATAATTGGTATTTAAGAATTCTTGTCTTGTTTGAGAAGAACCGTGCCAGATGTGGACGTTGAGTCACACTCCCACATACAGAACAGTTACTTTTGTGCTTATTGGTTTTGTTGGTTTTTTAGTTGCTGGGGACTTAATTAATTAACTGTGTTTACTGAAATTTTCTTACATTGTTCTCTGCAGTCAGATAGCGTAACAATTCTAGTCAGGGCCAACCGATTACGAGACTTACGTAATCGGACATACAGCTACTAAAAATCATTTTCAATCATATTTATTTAATTAAGCCCCCATGCAACCACTCTCACCCTCCCCCATCCACCTCCCCCCTCTACCTCCCTCACGATATCTTTACTACTCCAGTTGCGAATGGTGCGCGGTAAGAACTTCTATATCGATCCTCAAAGGGAGCTCGTATCATGGTCTTTTGGCGAAAAACTGTGTGACCTAGGAACGTACGCTCTAGAAATTTTAACAGTAAATCACATTGTGATTTAGCACAAAATTCGAGTGAGCATTTCCGTAATGGTGTGAGGTTTACTAACTGACATACAGTAACACGAAACGCACTACTCGTACTGAAACTTCTGTCAGTCGTATGTAGTGAGAGTCCCTGACTAAGCGCCAACCTTTCGGAAGTGCGAGTTTAGTAATTCACAAGTCAATTGAAGATTCGGCCAAGGTTATTAAATTGTTACCATGAATTTATCTATGACTGGTCCGGTATACATCGATTCCCGAAACTGAATAAAACCATTTTTCTTGAAAGTTACGCGAGTATGCAGTTTTCCTACAAACAGTCGAAATTACAGCATTTGCTCTTTGCCCCCCCCCCCCCCCGGCGGATAAGCTTGTGGATTAACGACGAGGCTGGTCAGCCTGGATGCGGCTTTTAGGTGGTTTCCCACCTCCCCCTAGGTGAATGCCGGGCTGCTAACCAAATCCAGTCTCAGCTATGGGATTCGCCAACTTTTTGAAAACTTTCACTGATATACATTACAAGCAGGCAGTTTGAGGTCACATATTCTGCGACAGGAAGAGCATCCGGTCACCCGTTAAATTAATCATGCCAAGTCTTTTCATAACCAAGCCAACCTTGTCCCGATACGCGACAAGGGTACAAGGAAAAGAAGGGTAATTATTCGCTCCTACTTTATATTCATACAGAACTAACGTGATGGGTGTTCTGATAGTTGCATATTGAATGAAAATCATCCATACTTACGCCGAATAGTGATAGAACTAACATTCAGTGTCGTCAACTACCCACTTCCGACATGTAAGTGTTTAATTTATCATTCTGTTGAATGAGACGTTTTGTTGAACATTCAGTAAATCAGATGTCTGATAAACCTCTCTAATCCCGTACAATTTCGAACTAACTATATTTCTTGGCAATTTTAAACATGGCTGGCAGCATCAACTGTAAATAAATGTTCAATATAGGCAATGCACAACCACCCGGTTACGTAAATGTAACGTGAAAATGTTAACCAGGTTTGGATACCACTAACGGCACCTTCTGCAGAAGGACGTTACATAAATTACATGACTTTAAAATTGTAGCGGGTCATGGAATTTAAGTGACTTCCTTCTGAAGAAGATACCCTTAGTAGTTCGGAAACCTGGTCAAGGTTTTTACATTAAACTTATGCAACCGGTTGGCTGTATACTTTATATATTGAAACGTTTCTTGATTAATCGCTGCCGATGTTTATTAATTGTGTCAAAACAAATAACTTGCTGTCTACATTTCAAAACTACCTTTTATGGTAGATGAAAGTTACTACTGAAAAAATTTATGTTCACAGAAATGTGAGAAAATTTACAATGCTTTTTGTTTAACCAAGGATTGAGCCTATGCATTAGAGCAGATGTTGTAATATACTGGCCTCCCGAAAGGTCTGAATTGAGTAATGCTGCTGAAACAATCCGCTCGATTATATCCAGCAGCTTCAGTATCAATGTTATATTGATTAGCCATTTAAAGTTACGATCCGGTTACTCTGTGTTACGTATTAATCCTATACCAGAAAACTCACGATTCTTTAACCCTAGGACTCACTTTGCAAAAATTTCTCTAGTACTCCATCTGGGGTCATACATGACCCCAATCAATATATAATTGACTGTGTGTACTAATCATTCAGAGAACAACGTAATGTCGTTTAATACTGTTTGTGTACATTTTATTTATTATTTAGACACATTTCACAGCTTCTTTAACAGGTATGTACATAGTAGAATTAAATTACATATGGCAGCGTAATTACATATCAGAAGTTACAATAGTACTCTAAGTCATAATTTGTTTCACTCATAAATGTTTCACAATGGCTTCAAATTTACAGAAAATGTGATGAACAACTCAACAGGAAACATAATTCTAACCAGAATCCGTACCATAATCATCTGCGCATATTTTGTAAGTAGTAACTATTTCAGAATGTTCCTTGCAAACAAATTTGTTACACTTTTTGCATGTTGAACTGTATTTTGTGTCCTTTGATAGGGGGCAAATGGAGCATCTGCCTCGCTTTCTCTTCTGAATGTCGGGTATTACGTCTGGATGTCCATTGTCTAACAGATCATCAAATCCACACCGTTTGACACTGCTAATAATATCCTTATTCCTTGCTTGTGGTAAACTCAAACGACGTTCCACTTGGGACTATGCCATTTCTTTGGCCAGAAAAAGACGTCTCTCTGATTTTTCAACAGCAGCACAGAAGAGTCTGTAGGCATTGAGTGCAGATAGATCGACAAGATCATAAAATACTGCTAATGGCCAACGTTTTGTAACCTTTTTCACAGAATAGTAAGAGCTCATTTGATCTCGCGTATCAACACCTGATTTTGTTGAGTTGTAATACAACACTACTTCTGGTTTTCTTTTCAAGTTGTTTTCTTTGGGCACTTCAAATGATTGATGTTGTGTTGACAGGAGTAGCACAGCCTTATTTCTTTTTGGAACATACGAAACTAATAGGGTTTTACCACTGTATGCAAATCTGGTAGTGCATTCTTCCCTAGTTTTCGAGGGCAAAAACTCTTTTGGGACTTCTTTTCTTGTGGAACGTAGAGTACCTACAAGTGTCAACTTCATTTTCAACAATTCTTGGCCAAGGTCATAGCTCGTCAAAAAATTGTCAGTGGTAATATTCCTACCACTGCCAGCCAGATGACGCACTAAATCTAAGACCGCTCTCTTGCCTTGATTCACTTCTCTCACATCACCACTCCTTCCAGTGTACATTTGAAGATTTGTCAGATAACCATGTTCACAGTCTACTGCGCACCATATCTTGATGCCATACTTTCCTGGCTTTAAAGGAATGTAGACCTTGAAACTGCACCGACTCTGTATACGCAAAGATGTTCATCAACAGTAATGTTGCTGGAAGGTATAAATGATATTTGACATTGCATGGCAAACAAATCAAATATTTCCTGTACAGCTTCTGCCTTATTTACAGTCCTCTCTTTCCTTTCAAGTCTTGTGATGCGGTCGTCAAAACGACGTGAACGCAGAATGTCCTGATATCGCCTCCTCGACATAGTAGCACGGAATAGAGGAGTGCCACATTCAGAGTCCCAAAATTCGTCAATAGGTTTCCCCCCGGCTCTTCTGTACGCCATACAGAATCAGCAAGCCTAAAAATGAAAGAAGCTCGCATCTTTCTGTATCACGCCAGTCAACTAATTTTCCAGACACTTTCAATTTATTTCCTCGTTGATTTGTGAACTGAACTACTATATCCAGGAATTCATTAGTAATAAACTGCCTGAAACAGTCAACAGCTGACCTAACACTAACTGTGCTAGGAATACCTGCTGAAAATTGATGTATGTTGCGGATTGGAAATCTACGAATTGATGGTTCTTTTGTACACCATGCAATATCCCGACCACTGCTTACCAGTACTGCAATTTCATCTTCTCCAATGTCATCATTTTCCGCAAGAATATCATTTTCTTCTAATTCATGTAAACAAATTTCATCACTTTGGTCTACCTGTCTCTGTTCCATCATCTTCGGCGTCACTACTATCTGAATCACTACTGCTACGAAATAAGTCTTCCATAGCTTGCTCTACACTATAGCCAGGAGCAAAACGTATTCCATCCATGCTGAAATTACACTACAACAACAAACGTACAACACATGAACAAACGATCTTCCAGTTTGAGGTTAGTTCTGAGTAATGCCTGAATAACACCTGAATTCAGTGTCACCAACTCAAAATACCTAAGAAAGAGATGATAGTTGATAATCTATACATTCTATGAATGTTACATATAATCTATCTGGGGTCATAATTGACCCCAACAGTAGTTTTTGTTAATTATTGATTTAAATGTTGCATCAAGCGCTCTAAAAATTTTTGTAAGACAACTACAACACTGTGTGGTAAAAGTCATAAAATTCGGGATTTTTATAAGAAATAGAAATATTATTTTATCCATACTAAAGATGATTGGGGTCACCTATGACCCCAGAGTGAGTCCTAGGGTTAAAGAATCAGACTCCTGTGCGTAAAACAAACGTTTGATCGCTTTACAAATAAATTGAAGAGTTAAACAATTGACATTGCCTGAGTATGCGAGGTTTGAAATTATGCTTCAAGTTTGTTGGAAGTAGGAAATACTGGAAATACTGGATGAATACATTCTGGATAATTTGCGTTCCGTCTGAAGCATAAGCTACTTTCTCGTTTATCTCAATATTTATGACGTCATAGCTAAACTATGGTTAGTGCGATCCTATAATTTTGCAGGTACATTCTGTGATATATTTTGATAGTGCCTGAGAAGAGCGTTGCCAATAGAAGTGGTAGTAAAGAAGTAATAAATTGAAAAGTCATATCTGTGGCTCAAGTTTCGCTGCATGAACAGTGAAAATACAGTTACAGAAAAACTGTTTTCCTTTCGTAATTTTGGGGGCTGTCAAAGAGAATAAGATTCTTAAAGGTTCCAAATTATGTGTAAAGTTTGCTGGAAGACGTTAGGTGCTTCCTTTCCCAAATACAGGGCGAATAAATTCCGGATGTTTTAGCATCACTTTTACACTGCCTCAAGAAAAACAAGTAATTTCTAACAGAAATAAGAGTGTTATTCGGAAAGTAAGGTACGATCAGTCACGAAATGGAAAATACAGTGAAAATCTGATGAAGCTTTGCACACAAGCGTTGGGAACTTTGTCCAGTACGTCTGTCGATCGCGTCATGTGGCTCTTTTCAGTTGTGAGCTCACAGTGAGAACTTAAAGATTGCTAGAAATTAGCGTCTCCTATCAAGTATGAGGGCCTGGCGAAAGAAGTCGCCTGAAGCTATGCAATCCACATAACATAACTGTTCTCGTTCTAAACGACAATTCTCGGCCGCACTCTGCAGGGCAATGAAGATGCGTCTGCAGCGCTTTCGGTCGGAAGTGTTTGATCACCCACAATACAGCCCATAATTGGCTACCCCTGAGATTCATTTCTGCTCGAATGAACCGCTGGCTATGAAGACAATATTTTGACACAGACAACGAGCTGCAGTCCAGAGTAGAAAATTGTCAAAAAGCGCTGCTGGCTGTCTTCTGTAATGAGGGAACTGAAAAGTTGGTACAAAACTACGACAGATGTCTACGTCTGAGGGGCAACTGTGTAGAAAAGTAGGTGGAAGGTGTAGCTAACCTTTGCAAATAAAACAGTTTTGATTTTCACTGTGGTTTCCATTTCGCGACCTAACGTTCCTTACTTTCCGAATAGCCCTCGCACTTGTCTTACTGCGTTAAGCTTTTAACGTAGGATTTTACTCCGTAATAAGTAGATTATGACAGCATTTAAAATTTTTAAATTTGGTCAATAACCACACGAAGTACTGAAAATCAAAATTTTGTTGCTCCTGCAAGCTGTTATATAGATTACTTGCAATCAAGGTTGAATAGTCGCTTAGTAACAGAAATGTTAGTGAAGAGCAGAGATGGCAGTATACAACTGTGACACCGGCGCACTCCCGTGAAGATGCTGTTGTCGCCTTCGTCTCCCCTACAGTTTCGTCAGTTTGACTGCTCTACGGTCCTCGTTGCGTCAAACAGCTGCAGCCATTAACTCGCGTAGCTCGTTAGCGTAAGCAACAGTTTTTTAGCTGGGTTGATGCTGCAAAGAAGTGCTATCCACAGCTTCCCCTCCTTAGCGCGAGCACCGTTCCTAGTTAATAATTACGGCACGACGAGTGCAGGGCGATAGATTAGGAAGGGCGCCACTAGCCGGACGGGCCTGGAATGGCCGACGGCCAACACAAAGCAGTCCCGAAACACGGTGGAGTGTGCTCGTCGCCGTAACCCCCCGCACTGGTCGCTGGAGGAAGGCTTTTGTGCGAGGGTTGGGGGGGGGGGGGGGGGAGGAAAGAGGACGGCTGGCGTGTCCATTCTTTTCTATGGCCTTTAAATCGCGCGAAGGGCGAGCGCGGCACAAAGAGGAGAAACAGTTGACGGTGCTTCTGACACGTGAGGGTGCAGCTGTCTGCAATGGCCCTCGTCGTCTCCCAGGATTTCTTTCTCTCTTTGTTAGCAGGCTCGCACTTCCCGTCCGTCTGCTACTCTTGACATGTAGGTAGATGCCTGCTGCAAGACATCTAATATGTGTAGGGTATTGTCAGAGAGCGAATCACACATGTTAATACCTGTATTTTCTCCTGCGTAGCGTGAACGCCATTAATATTTCAGAAGCACTTCCAAATCTCGAAGTAATCGTTCTGATTCCGCAAAAGCAGCGGCGGTTTTCCACTGTTCAAATGGCTCCGAGCACTATGGGACTCAACTGCTGAGGTCATTAGTCCCCTAGAACTTAGAACTAGTTAAACCTAACTAACCTAAGGACATCACAAACAGCCATGCCCGAGGCAGGATTCGAACCTGCGACCGTAGCGGTCTTGCGGTTCCAGACTGCAGCGCCTTTAACCGCACGGCCACTTCAGCCGGCTTTTTCCACTGTATTACACTTATCGAAATGCTTCTATAATCAGTTTTCTTTTATAATATTGATGTACGCACTGCTCAGTAAGAAAATATAAATACCTACCTAAAAGCCGATATGTCCACTTTTGGCACGGATAACAGACGCGACGCGTCAAGGCATGGAGGCAATGATGCCTTGATAGGTCGCTGGAGGGAGTTGGCGCCGCAACTGCACACAAAAGTCTCATAATTTCCGTAAATTCCAGGGAGGGGACGATGAGCTTTGACGCTATGTTCAATCACATCCCAGATATGTTCGATCGGGTCCAGATCTGGCGAATTGGGTGGCCAAAACATCAACTGAAACTGGCCACAGCCTTTCTCAACCACTCAGTCACACACCTGGCCTTGTGGGATGGAGCATTATCTTGCTAGAAAGTGCCACTACCGTCAGGACACATGATCGTCATGAAAGTGTGTACGTGGTCTGCAACCAGTATGTGATACTCCTTGGCCGTCATGATGCCTTGCACGATTTCCAATGAATTCGTGGATGACCACGTGAATATTCCCCAGAGCGTTATGGATCCACACCCAGCATGTCTCCGTCCTACAGTACAGGAGTCAAGGAGCTATTTCCCTGGAAGACAACGGATTCATGCCCTCCCATCGCCATGATGAAAATGGTATGGTGATTCAAACCATGCAATACTCTGACATAGCGTCAGCGTTCAGTGCTGATGGCCACAATCCCATTTCAGTCGCGTTAGGAATTTTTGGTTCACTGTATGTTCAGGCACACTTGTAATCTGTCCAGCATTAATGTCTGATATTAGTTCCGCCACAGTTCGCAGCCTATCGTGTTCTACCAGTCTGGCGAGCCTACACGGACCGACATCTGTAAAGTTGGATAGCTGTCCAATCCCACGACGTCGGGGTTTGATTTCACCTAGGCTTCACCACGTGTTGAAGACACTCACTATAGCACTCCTCGAACACCTGACAAGTCGTGCTGTTTTCGAAATGCTCATGCCAAGTCTCATGGCAATCACAATATTGCCCCGTTCAAACTCAGATACATAGCGCGTCTTCCCGATTTTATACACCGACAGCACGCTAACTGATACCACATGCACCGTGCGTCGGTCTGACTAGCTGTCCTTCACCTTCACGTGAGGGTGCTACCGCCTGTACGGGATTATATCGATAGTAGGTCGGTGGTCCTAATGTTCTGGCTAATCACTGTAAACTGTTTAAAGTTGTTCCTTACAGCCTAGCATTCCAGAAGTCTATGACACGCTCCCACTCTAGAAGTTTGTTACTGTTAGCAAACACACAATGTGGAGAGGACTATACTGAAACTACAGCAGTTACGCAAGTACAAAGGAAACCTAAAACATTAATTGGCAGACAATAAAAAAAGAAAATTTAGGAACATACTGGTGTGAGTGGCCTGTTAAATGGGGCTGTCAGTTGTGCTTTGATGACTCATCCGGGAAAGGCACGCCGCGTGGGATTAGCCGCGCGCTCAAAGACGCTGCAGTCATGTTCAGTGCGGCTGGTCCCGGCGGAGGTTCGAATCCTCCCTCGGGCATAGGTGTGTGTGTGTTTGTCCTTAGGATAGTTTAGGGTAAGTAGTGTGTAAGTTTAGGGACTGACGACATTAGCAGTTAAGTCCCATAAGATTTCATACACATATGAACACTTTCGAATGGGAAAGACATGGCCTACAAATCAAAAGGTTCCGGCTTGGAGTCACGGTCCGGTATGCAGTTTCAATCGGTCATAGATTTTCACAGAGAGCTCAATAGAATGACTTCATAAAGAGAACTTGGAGGATGTGATGCCTAATATCTGTTAAGTTGTAGAGAAAGTGAACAAGCACAAGTGTGTTTCCAGTGATCACTGAAGTCTCTAAGAAAAACATCACCGGACATGTAATTTCCTTACGACGATACACAGAGTACTCTGAAAAGACTTCAAATGTACTACTGTCGATTACGCTTATGCCAGTATTTAGCTGATATGATTTCATCACACTTAGAGATTAATCGATATTTATTAAACACGATTGTAAACATCGTTATACAAAAATTTTAGGGGGAATTCAAAGACAGCCAGACAGTAATATAACAGAATTTCTGAAAAAAAAATTGTAGTTGAGAGCCTGCAAGCTTATGCAGTGGGACTTGTATACCTTAATTAATTACAGCCATGTGACTGCCCTCCACATGTAACTGCACAAACACTTTACAGTGTTGCTGCGTGTTGTCACTTACGATCGCTTTGGTTGCAGTATGCTATTTTTTCATATACTGCTTAACAATATATAGTACAGACCCATACAAACCAACTAACAGTCATAATTATATTGTACCGTATTCACACGATGTATGTTACTAAATCAAGGGGTGAAACGTAGTGACCTTCCGTATGTCTGTTTTCTTAAAGATTTTGTATTTGTCAATATTTCTGGAACTTAACTTTCAATATCTAAAGAGTTTAGCTCCGATGTTCGGGTTGGGTTGGATTGGGTTGTTTGGGGAAGGAGACCAGACAGCAAGGTCATTGGTCTCATCGGATTAGGGAAGGACGGGGAAGAAAGTCGACCGTGCCCTTTGAAAGCAACCATCCCGGCATTTGCCTGGAGCGATTTAGGGAAATCATGGAAAACCTAAATCAGGATGGGCGGACGCGGGATTGAACCGTCGTCCTCCCGAATGCGAGTCCAATGTCTAACCACTGCGCCACCTCGCTCTGTCAGCTGTTCGGATTCCGAGTTGTTAAGTACCTATATTTGATTATGTTCACACATCCTGCTGCACGATATCGTACGATGTTCTTTTTAAGTAATCAGTTAATGCATATTGTATTACAAAATTATTTTCTTGTAACCAGTCCACTCGTCATCAGTTGTACTGCGTACTACAATGTGTGCCTCTTGTTTTCCGTGATTCTAAATTACTGTCGATTGTTTCATTTTGTACGTATGCCGATAAAACTCACTCGTGATAATTTATATGTGGTCCAATACCTCTGGATCGCTAAATGTGTAGTAAATTAATCATAAGGAAATATGGTGGCCTTACTGAAGGTGAAGTGTCAACCTCAATGAAATAATCGCTTTATGTGTGACGAGTTCTGAAACAGTATAGCTACTGAAATATTCGTGGGGGATTGAAATGCGATTGTATCGGGAGGAGTAGATGAAGGGAGAAAGACTGGTTGAATTCTCCATTATTTCAGCTAGTATCAGAGAATAAACTGTTCAAGAATTACGACAGGAGAAGGTATACATGAAATGGGCGCGAATTACGGGAAGATTCCAGTTAGGTTACATAATGACCAGGCGGAGAATCCGAAATAATATAGTGAATTTTTGTAACAGATATGCACTCTGATCACAATTTAGTAATGATGAGGAGTAGGTTTAAGTTCAAGAACCTAGTCAGGAAGAATAAATGCACAAAGAAGTGTGATCCAGAAGTACCAAGGAATGAAGACATCAGCATGAAGTTCTTTGAAGTTATAGATACTGTGATAAATAATAGCCCAGTAGGTGGTTCAGCTGAATAAGAATGAACATCTCTAAAACAAGCCATCACAAAAGTTGGGAAGAAGAACGTAGGTACGAGGAAAGTAGCTGCGCAGAAACATTGGGTAACAGAAGATATACTTCAGGGGATAGACCGAAGAAGGAAGTACACAATTGTTCCGGAATTCAGGATAACAGATAACAAGTCACTTAGGTATTAAATAAGTAGGAAACTACGACGAAATAGCTGCATGCAAATTGTGAAGAATTCGTAAAAGAAATGACTGTCGGAAAGACTGATACAGCCACAGAAAAGTCAAAACAACATTCGGTGAAATTGAAAGCAAGGAAGTAACGTAAAGAGAGCAATCAGGAATCCACTGTTAAACGCATAGCAGAGAGCGGATAGGTGGAAAGGGTAGGTTGAGGTCCTCTATGAGTGGGGATACTTGTTTGAAGACTTGATAATAGAATAAATTGGAGTCAATGGGAAGAGATCAGTGATCCAGTATTAGATAATTTAAAAGAGCTTTGGAACACAAAAAATCAAATAGGACAGAAAGGATAGATAACATTCCATCACTATTTCTAAAATAATAGGGGGAAGGAAAACAAAGCGACTTCTGACGTTTGTGTGTAGAATGGAACTGATGATATACACCAGATTCTCGGAAAAAGATCATCGACACAAGTGCGAGAATTAGCGCACAATCCGTTTAACACCCGTGAATCCGAGCTGCTGACGAGAATAATGTAGAGAGCAATGGAAAAGAAAACTGAGGATCTGATAGATGGAGATGAGTCTGGCCTTAGGAAAGCAAAGGCACCCAAGAGGGAGCTCTGACGTTGCGATTGGTAACTGAAGCAAGACTGAGGGAAAAACAAGACCCTTCCATAGGATCTGTCGACTTGGGAAAAAGCATCCGACAATATATATTAGTGCAAGGTATTCGAAATTCTGAGAAAAATATTTTTAAGCTGTAGGAAAGAGGGGTAATATACAATATGAACAAGAACTAAGAGAGAACAATAACAGTGGAAAGCCAAGAACGAAGTGCTCTGATTAAATAGGGTGTACGACAGGGCTGTAATCTTTCAGCCCTACTGCCTAGTCTGTGTACTGAAGAAGCGTTAAACTGGAAGACCAAGAACGAAGTGGTTGGATTAAAACGGGTATAAGGCAGGGATGTAGGCTTTCACTCCTTCGGTTGAATCTCTCTGTCGAAGAATTGATACAAGAGTGGTATTAGAACTCAAGATGAAAGCATATCAATGATAACATTTGCTTATGATGTTGTTATCATCTGTAAAAATGAAGAAGAATTGCAGGACCTGTTGAAGGGAGTGAGTAGTCGAATGAGTAAGGAATATGGATTGAAAGTATATCGATGAAAGATGAGGATAATGAGCAGTGGCAGAAACGATAACAGAGAGAAATTCAGCATCAGAACTGCTGATCACTAAGCAGACGAAGTTAAGGAAATCAGCTACGTAGACAGATGGACGGAGCAAGGAGGGCATAAAAATCTGGCTAGCTCTGGAAAAAAAGGGCATTCATAGCCAAGAGAAATCAGCTAGCATGAAACATAGGTCTTAATCTGAGAAAAAATTTCTTAGAATATGTGTTTAGAGTGCAGCATTCCATGGTGGAGAAACCGCGATAGAAGAGAATCAAAGCGTATGAGATGTGATGCTACAGACGAATTTTGGAAACTGGGTGACGTGGTAAGGAAAGGCGTGCGGAAGTCCTCCGCAGACACGCCAAGGAAAGGAATCTATAGAAAACACTAAAGAGAAGAAGAGAGATAATGGTAGGGCATCTATTAAGACATCAGAGATTAACTTCGATGGTACTAAAGAGAGCTGTAGAGGGTAGAAACCGTAGAGGAAGACAGAGATTGGAATACATCCAGTAAGATATCAGATATAGAGGTTGAAAGTGAAACTGTCACTGAAACCGTTGGCTCATTTGAAGAATTCGTGGCGGGCCACATCAAATAAATCAGATGAATGATAACTCACAGATTCAAATAGTTGAAATGGCTCTGAGCACTATGGGACTTAACATCTATGGTCATCAGTCCCCTAGAACTTAGAACTACTTAAACCTAACTAACCTAAGGACATCACACAACACCCAGTCATC
This sequence comes from Schistocerca serialis cubense, assembly GCF_023864345.2. Classification (NCBI taxonomy): domain Eukaryota; kingdom Metazoa; phylum Arthropoda; class Insecta; order Orthoptera; family Acrididae; genus Schistocerca; species Schistocerca serialis. The sequence goes on along the minus strand of NC_064642.1, from coordinate 435,500,249 downwards.
ACGAGGCAGAAAAAATCCCTGACCCCGCCGGGAATCGAACCCGGGAACCCGGGCGCGGGAAGCGAGAACGCTACCGCACGACCACGAGCTGCGGACGATAACTGACAGAAAGAAATAAAAGGAAAAAGTTCAGTCGAGAAGAGAATTTTTCGCGAAAAGTGATGTTTCGTGTTCTGCTTGTAGTCCGGCCTACCTGCAATAAGTTTCAAAACGGTAGACACTTCGCAGCAGAGTGAAAGATTAATTTTAGAACTTACATATCGGTACTCCACTTTCGAATGCCTCTGAATGCAAGGTAATGAAAAATGTAATAATCTCTGTATGAGTAAATGTAGCATTTTATTATTTCCTATGCATTTGTTTGCCTTCGATCGTCTTTGGTAGACTCCATAGCAGCAATTGCAACCACAATGGAAATTGTTACAAGCATTTATCACGTATCAGTAATCTAAACACAGGGTGGTCAGAAACAGGCTGAAAACCTTGTAGTTAAAAGGTAGGCAGATGCACAGTTTCCGAGTTAATTAGCATTGAAATTAGCCAATGAGGACGTTGCACTCGCAAATTCAATCGGCTCCACAGAAACAATTTTTGTCAGTTGTTTTCATAGCGTAAATGATAGTGCACGAGACTGAACTACCAAAAAAACTTTTCTGGCTGTTTGTGACCTTCCTCAATAGATATTGAGTATAGATACAACAAACGGAAGTAAGAAAGAGTAGAGCATTTTCTGAAGACGTAGAAAGGTAGGGTAACAGTAAGCTAGCGTATAGTACGTTATGTTGTCCTGCGGTAAGGGCACGGGAGTTATCTTGTTGGAAGTTTCCGAACTGTGACCAGACACGATGGAAATAGATGATAACATCAGACCTAGCAGCATGATTCTTCAGCGAATTACGGTTCGAGGCGAACAAAGAATGTAGATGATGTTTCTTCTGCAGCGTAATCCCCACTATGGTTACCACACGACGAGTTTTCTTAATACGTAGTACGTCTATGAACTCTGACATTCTTGAAAATAGAAACGACTACCTTGCTGAATAACAGTAATCTCCATCCCCTTCTCCAACACACCTCATTTTCGTGAATGAACCGGTGCCAATGGCAAACGTTAAAGGGTATCAGGGATTCCACACATGCTTCAGTGAAACGATGTATCCTTTTTTTTGTCTAGGCAGTTCTCTCTAGAGTCGAGGCGTTCCCAACGATTCTCCTCTCCCAGCTCTCAACACTGCATGGAGATGGCTGTAATGAAGCACATTTGTCGTGAGAACTCTACCCCTCGATCATCTCCAACGCATCTTGGAACACGTTACAGCCCTGACATGACGCAACTATGCGGAACGACCAGCAACACCTGATAGCGAAATTATCCACCAAAGTTCGAGCTCCATTGATTGCACAATAGAAATATGTTGTCTTGGTATAGCAAACACTTTTTGTCATTCATACATTGCATAAGATGACAAACGGACGATATCAAAAATTATCTGTGGCATATTTTCCAATGTTATCCCGTCGCATCGATGGTGTTTCCGAGTAGTTAAACCCGAAATCCACACCCACATTTTATTTTGAAAGTAAATAACCCCTAAAATCACTGAATTTAGCGAATAATATCGTCTAGAAATAATATCCCCAACCGCATTCTCAGATTTATTTTCTCATTAATAAAGCAAAAAACCGCTAAAATAACTGAATTTTTCAGAAAAGTAGTCTAGAAATCACTAAACATACTTTCGTGTATGTTTGTATTTAGAAATACCGAAATACCGAAACAAGACAAATGGTAAAACGAAGATCAGCCAACGTTGGGCGTTAACTCGCTTAGGCGTAGGTTTTGTTGCAAGTGACATTGCACCGATGATGATGATAGAAGCCGACATCATATAATAAATTAAAATATATTAATCGATCTAAATGCAGTTATTTTAAGGAAACAGACAAAATTTTTCACTCCTGCCAATGGCCCAGCCTTTTTTCATTTTTATCATTTCAGACATTGGGGAAACAAGAATCCGTAGTTTTCAGCTCAGTTCACGTAGATTTTAGAAAAAAATGAAAAGGCTCTTTCGTAGTAACACTTGTAATTTTTCTTGAAGATAATATTTGATACTACCTGCAGCAGACATAAACTCCGACCACAATTTGAAGTTTCAGAGAATCGTCCGGAAGAATCCCTGCACAAAGAAATGAGACGATGTACTGAGGAATGAAGAGATGCTTATGAAGTTCGCTAAGAATTTTGATACTGAAATTATAAGTGCCACAGCAGGTACTTTAGCAGAAGAGTATTGGACATATCTGAGAAGGGAAATTACAGAGTTTGAAGAGACAAACATACAGTAGGTATAAGGTAGGTAACTGCGAAGAAACTTCGAGTAACAGAAGAAATATATGAACTGATCAACGAAAGAAGGAAGTACAAATACATTCGGAGGAAGACTGGAAAACTGTATATAACTCATTTGGGAAAGATTAATTGGAAGAGTAGGAAAGCTAAAGTGAAATGGCTGCAGGAATAATCCGTAGAAATCAAAAAATAAGTGATCATCGGGAGGGCTGATTTAGCATGCAGAATAGTCAGAACGACCTTCGGTGACATGAAAAGCAAGGGTGTCAACATTAAGCGAGAAATGGTAACTCCACTGCTAAACACTGAGGAGAGACCGGATAGATTGAGAGGGTGTACTGAAAGCCGCTACAATGTGGAAGAACTGTCTGTGAGGAACTGTCTGTAATGTGATACGGGAAGCAATAGTAAGTGGGTCTTTAGAATGCATGATATCTCATAAAGCAGACGGGATAGAAAAAATTCCTTTCGAATTTCTAAACTGTCAACCAAACGACTGTTAAAGGTGTTCTGTAGACGTATGAGTCTGGAGACATACCATCAGACTTTTGGAGAAGCATAAATCACAGAATCACAAAGGTAGCCAGGGCATATAATTACCAGAACTATTGCACAAATAGCTTGTGTGTCCATACATTTCAGTTGCTGACAAGAGTAACACACACATAAGAATGAAAAAAAAACCACTGAAGATATGTCAGAGGACGATCGGTTCGGCTTTCGGAAAGATAAAGGCATCAAAGAGGAGTTCAGCTGACAACTGAAGGAAGAATGAAGAAAAACCAAGGCACGTTAATAAAATTTCTCGATCAAGAAAAAACGTTCATGTAAAATAGAGCTATATTTCGAAATTTTCAGGAAAACTGGAGTAAGCTATAGGGCAAACGGGAAAGATGCACTATGTACGAGAAGAAAGAGGGAACAACATGAATGGAAGGCCACGAAGAAAGTGCTCCGCTTAAAAAAAAGGTGTAACATTTAATTCAGATTTCTGTTCGTATTGTTCAGATGTGCACCGAAGAAGCAGAGGCGGAAACGAAAGAAAGATTCAAGAGTGTGTTTAGGATGCAGGGTGAAAGGCTATCAGTGCTGATGTTCACGGGTGACGTTGCTATCTTTAGTGAAAGTGAAGAATAATTGCAGGAATTGTTGAATGGAACGAATAGTCTAACGAGTAAAAATACAGATTGAGAACAAAATGAAGAAAGAAGAAATTAATGAGGAGCAACAGATATTAAATTAGCGTTAAACTTAACATCAACATGGTTTACTACAATGGAAACAAATGGGGGAAATGTGCTACATTGGAATCAAAATGACGTATGGCGAATGAAGCAAGGAGGACATTGGAAGCAAAACAGCAACAGGAAAGTTGGCGTTCCCGGCCAAAATAATTCTACAGGGTACCAACAGAGGCCTTAATATGAGGAAGAAATTGATGAGAATATCGTTTTGGAGCTAAGTTTTGAATGATTGTCCATCATGGATTATGGGTAAAACGGAAAAGATAAGAAACGAGTCGTTTAAGACGTGGTGTTACAGGACGACGTTGAAAACTAAGTGGCTTGATCATCTAAGGCATGAGGAACTCCTCTACAAAATATGTGTAGAAAGAAGCATTTAGAAAACACTTAAAAAGAAGGGACAGGATAATCGGACATGAGGGTGTAACTTCCATGGTAGTAGATGAAACTGTAGAGGTTAAAAACTGAGATGCAAGTGCTACTTTGAAAGAAGAACACAAAAAAGTAATTTTAGGTGGAGCATTTCAAACCAGACAGAAGACTGACAATTCAGAAAGAATAGAAGAACCAGAATAAGAAGAAGAAGAAGAAGAAGAAGAGTATCGGCAAGAAAATAAAATTTCAAGTTAATTATCGAAAAACCTATAAAACAACATATAATATTAACGCAGCTGACGCGCAAAACACACTACTTGTGAGTTTATATTGCTTCAGACATGAAAGGAACCAGACTATTCACTGTGAAAAATGCTTAGAAATTCCTGACCACCAAGGGATTGTCAATGTACCAGAATATCCTCATACACTGGCGCTAACTGTATAACAAGTATTCTAAGAGAAACGACAGTAGGTTACACAAATTTGATGGACTATACCTTTCACTGACTGAAAAAGTAAAAATGAAATAAAAGTCCTGTTAAAAATCACCAGGAAGAGAATAGGCCCTGAATTCCACTTTCTATTTGGAAGCGAATTAGATCTGTTATTAACTTCAATAATTCGGGGCAATATACGCGGAAAGTTATCGACTCCAACAAGCTACAGCGAGCGTAGCAAAACGAATCCGCAAATTAGCAGCCAATGTAGTTTGACCACTTATATGTCGTTAATTGTGCGATAAATTTACACTTTCCAATTAATGACGTGCATTTGGCAGTACATTTGCCTCACTAGCTCAGCGCGCAATTCCTACTTACACCTAACACAATGTAGTTGAACATGCTCCCTTTGTTGGGTATGGTGTCGTGAAATTTGCAAATCAACAAAACCACAGAATTTTATATTTCTTAACCAACGGCATATTGATAAGATTTAATTAACATTGTCCATTTCTATGATAAGTCAAGGGACGTGTAACCAGAGTGTCTACTTCTTTTAAAATCATAGTTAAGTTTACCTGGTTATTAAGCGGCTAGTAAATTATAAGTATTTTCTACATTTTCCTGATATTATGCAGAAGACGCTGTTCAGTTCTATTCGGCAGTCACTAACTACGTTCGACCCAGTACGATCGATTATAACACTTCTCGCAAATCAATCTCATGAGATTTCTGCTTTGAGAACCGGTGTGACAAAGAATAGTGTCACAGAGGAAGTAATAGTAAGCTTAGAGTAAACAGAAGTGAAAGAAGCCATCACACATGTGGGCAGACCACAATCTCAAGCTTCGCTTAGCAAAGTATTCAAAAATATGTAACTTTTGAGGAGGTGCTGGACTACTGTATCCCATTCTTTTTAACTTACTACGCACAGCAGCTGTGATGTCTGGACTGCTGATAGCGCTTTGGAACGCAGGAATGAATACGCCCATGACTTAATTTCATTTCCCTACAATAACCCGCCGCAGTATTCGACATACCGTACCCGGCAGTACATGAGATATCTCGGATTAGACTATTGTGTTAACTGCGAGTGTTCCTTCGCGTTGCTGATTCACTTTCAGATCACCAACAGTCGACCTCAACAGCTGTAGAATGGTTAAATGCGCCTTACGGATTTGTCACTAGGTGACATCCAGTGACCAGCCCGCGTTTGAAATCACAGAACTCTCCTGATCGACTCATTCCACTCCTGTCTGACAGTACTCTCCACCTTCTTTTATACTGGAAGGTTAGCTTCTCTTGGCATTTGGTGGTCGATTCCACATTACATAGGTGTTTAGGGATATTTTGATAGTTGGAGCAATTGAAAGAAAATGTCGGAAGGATATTAAAAATTAAGTAGACGGACAGATTACGAAATGGAAAAAGAAAAACATTGAGCAATGGGTTGGGGAGGGGGGAGGGAAACTTTTGGAAGACCCCTAACTGAAGAAGGGACAGGTTAATGCAACATCTGATATGGCAACCCGGTATACTTCACCAGGAGCTAGCACGACGACCGAGGTTAGAAGCAGTAGGGGCAGGCTGAGAATAGAAAATGCAAAACAGTTTCTTGAGGATTGTAATGTTGTAGCTACGTGGTGATGAGTAAATTAGCACGAGAAATGAATCCTAAACATTTGTGCACTATTGAGAGTGTGGAACAAATAGAGTGAAAACGTTAAAACTCTGTCTCGGTCTATTGAGTGTACAGGGTTAGTGCACGTACGTAGTGTTATACTAGCAAAAGGCACGAGATTTGGGTTTGAGTTCCGGCCTCTCTCACTGACTGAGCTTACTGCATATGCTCATTAATGCTCAAACTAAATCAGAACGCATAAAGATGCCATCTCAGGAATATAACCTCTTGCTCGGATTTGTCGTATAATCGATAGCCAAAACTTTGTAATTTCGTAAACAGAAACAAAAGCAAGGAAAGCAAGGCGATGGTTTCCATTTTTTTCCTAAGAATTTTCCGTCTATATACTGAATAACCGTACGTCCTATATCATATTTACAAATGAATCTACTGAGAATTTTCCCAGTAGCTAGATAATATGAGAGGAAATTTACAGGTTAGAGCCACATAGATGACATCTCGGTCAGGAATTTTCGACCTGATACAGAACACTGAGGGAAGACTGTCTGTATAGAAAATCATGATCTAAATTGCCAACCTCTGCAGTAATATCCTTCAATTATCTTTTGTCCTGTTTAGAGGAACTTCATGGAGAATTCTAATCTTAGCGGTCCACTGGTTGAGAGTCTTGATCTAGGGAGTTCTTGGAGTCTCTTAGAAATCAATTATCTATGCAGAGACATCATACAGGCCTTCTCCTTTTCCTGCATTTCCAATTATCACAATCAACTCATACGCTATGCTAAATCTACTAGCAATCTTTACAGCTGGGAACGACATGACGTTTCGTATGACAGAAGACAGAATACAGTAATCCGCTTCGTCCCTGCAATAATATTGTTACTTGCGTATTAAAGTTGCAAAAATAGCATGTGTTATCAATCTTAAATTGAGTACTACTTCGTCACAGAGAGTAAGATGAAGGCAGATTTTTAGATGCTTTTCTCCACTATTGCTGTTTTCCGATAACGCTTTCTATCTTCGACTCTCCAATTATGTAACCTGTTATAGGCTTCATCAATAAGTGTATCTATACAATAGAAATGTTTTATTCTCTTACTGCTCAGATCTGTTGCTCACGAAAGCATGCTTTTGAAAAACAATACACACAATCAGAAACAGTCACTGCACTTTATTAGAACACACAATAAGAAAGAAACGAAAGAGAGAGAGGTACAAAAATGTAAAGGACTTTCTTGGAAAAAACGCATTGTACATAACATTCACACTGTAGCTTTGAGATTCTTCATCGTTACAACACTGATAGAAAGTGGCATTGAGTAAACGCAAACAAAGAGAAAAATTTACAGTAACAAGCATGATGCTACACACGCAAGTCTGCCACGTAGAAGATATGTAAGCGTACTCTCAAATGATATAACTGATAGTTGAAAGACAGAAGGACTATACAGAGGGTCTATACAATGGAGATTTATTTGATGGCAATATTATAGTAAATGGAGATGGGAGACAAGATAATGCGAGAAGAACTTGACAGTGCACTGAAAGACTTGAGTCGAAATAAGGCTCCGTCAGAACTACTGATAGGGAGAGAAAACCATGACAAAAATACCCTTCGGAGAGCCAACCCTTACAAAAATCTACCATCTTTTCGCAAGTTATATAAAAAAGACGAAATACCCTTAGATATCAAGAAGAATATAATAATTCCACTTCAAAAGAAAGCAGCTGGTGGGAGGTGTAAATATGACCGAATTATCAGTTTAATAATTAGTGGCTGCAAAGTTCTAGTACTAATTCTTTACAGAAGAATGGAAAAACTGGTAGAAGCTGACTTCGGAGAAGAACAATTTGGATTCCGGAGAAACGTAGAAACACACTGGGCAATACTGCGCGTACAATTTGTCCTAGAAGATAGGTTAAGGAAATACAGACCTACGTTTATAGAATTTTAGGCTTAGAGAACAATGTTCAGTTGAATACTCTCTTTGAAATTATGGAGATAGTAGCGGAAAAATACAGAGACCGGAAGGCTGTTTGAAATTTTTACAAAATCAAGACAGCAATCAGGAGAGTCGAGGGGATGAAAGGGAAGCAGTGGTTGAGAAGGGAGTGAGACAGGTATTTACCCTATGCTTAATGTTATTCAATCTGTGCAGTGAGCAAGCACTTAAGGAAACAAAAGAGAACTTGGAGTAGGAATTAAATTCCAGGGAGAAGAAATAACAGTGTAATTCTGTCAGAGACAGTAAAGGACTTGGAAGAGTAGTTGAACGGAATGGACAGTGCCTTGAAACAAGGATATAAGATAAACATCAACAAGGATAATGTAATGTAACCGAATTAAATCAGGTCGTGTGACTAGGGCCTCCCGTTGGGTAGACGGTTGGTCGGCTGCAAGTCTTTCAATTTGACGCCACTTCGGCGACTTGCGCGTCGATGGGGCTGAAATGATGGTGATTGGGACAACACAACACTCAGTCCCTGAGTGGAGAAAGTCTCCGACCCAGATGGGAATCGAACCCGGGCCATTAGGACTGACATTCTGTCCCGCTGACCATTCAGCTACTGGGGGCGGACATTAATTCAAGTGATGCACTGAGAATTGGAGCAGGAAACTACTATCTTAAAGTAGTAGTTGAGTTACGCTATTTGAGTAGCAAAATAAGTGATGATGGAAACACACAGGATATAAAATATAGATTGGCAATGCCAAGAAAAGTTTTTCTTAAGAAGAGAAATTTGTCAACAACGAATACAGATTTAAGTGTCAAGAAGTTATTTCTGAAGGTTTTTGTGTGGGTTATAGCCATGTATGGAAGTGAAACGTGAATAATAGACCGTTTAGACAAGAAGAGAATAAACGCTTTTGAAATCTGGTCTACAAGAAAATGCTGAAGATTAGAAGGGTATATCATGTAACTGATAAGAAGGTGCTGGACGTAAATGGGGAGAAAAGAAATTTTTGCTATAATTTGACTACGATGGAGCGATCGGTTGATAGGACACATTCAGAGACATGAAGGGATCACCGGTTCAGCACTGGACGAAAGCGCGAGGACGGGGAGAGTGGGGGGGTTAAACAGTAGAAGGAAACCAAGGGATGAATACAGTAAGCCATATTCAGAACCATGTAGGTTACAGTAGTCATTCAGAGATGAAGAGTCTAGCACAGGATAGAGTAACAAGAAGAGCTACATGAAACCAGTCTTCCGACTGAAGACCACAACTCATGCAGACAATAATTCTCATATAAAGTTTCTTAAAGTTGTACTACAGAATTTTGAAAGAGATACAGTGCTTATTATGCTTAAGCGCTGATCACACTCTCATGAGCAGTATTACGAAGAACATTGTAACGTTGTTGGTTTAATTTGCTATGAAGGCGGTGCTGATGTTCAAGACCATAAAAGTGGGTTAAAAGCTGTCAGCTGTCTGGGGAAGTTAACCTTGCATTACTGAGCAACCATTTCACCAGGTATCCAGTCTAGCTTACCAAATTCCCAACCAGACTAACATTAATTATAATCTTTTAATCGTCATACGACAACCGGTGATATATATATATATATATATATATATATATATAAGAGAATTTAAATAAAAAAAAAAGAAATCAGTTTATATTTGGAAATTTATTTTAACATTGATCATTGAAATTTGAGCATAATAAACTTGATTCATAACTAAACTGGTGCCTTATTTAGGATTGTGAAAATGTGAGTTTGTAATCTTACGGAACACATCAAATAGGGAGCCAAGACTGGGAGACTACATACAACACTGCATTCATAAAATATCACACGAAGAACGTTGAAACATTTGCAAAAGGAAATTAACCACAACCAACCGATTCAATTTTCACTCAAAGAAGTTACATTCGTAGCACAATCCTGTCCGTCGTGTATTTACCACACACTGGTATACTAAATTCATACTAACTCTCTGTGAAATATTCCCGAAAAGAATAGCTGAGGGCTACTTTGATGATTACACCACATGCTTCACGTGGTCAACTTGGTTTACACAAAGAGTGTAACTCCACAATAATTTTGATAATTAAAATAAATTAGATCGAAAAGCAATTTACAAAAGAAAAAAGCTGCAGTCTGGAACCGCGAGACCGCTACGGTCGCAGGTTCGAATCCTGCCTCGGGCATGGATGTTTGTGATGTCCTTAGGTTAGTTAGGTTTAACTAGTTCTAAGTTCTAGGGGACTAATGACCTCAGCAGTTGAGTCCCATAGTGCTCAGAGCCATTTTGAACAAAAGAAAAACCTCGAACTGATTACTATCGTCTTACTATTGGCTGGCTCTGAGCACTATGCGACTTAACTTCTGAGGTCATCAGTCGCCTAGAACTTAGAACTAATTTATCCTAACTAACCTAAGGACATCACACACATCCATGCCCGAGGCAGGATTCGAACCTGCGACCGTAGCGGTCGTTCGGATCCAGACTGTAGCTCCTAGAACCGCACGGCCACTCCGGCCGGCGTCTTACTATTAACCTGATGGGTCAAACAATTGTATAAGCACGTGGTACTGGTCTCACAAAGTACACCCCACGTGGGTTGAACGTAAAGAAAAGTTGCCATATTGAAAAATATTGCCAAGACGAGACGTAATAATCTCACGCACATTCGCATTTAAGATTGATGACCTTAGAGTTACTGATCAACACGTGGTTCCACTTTACTCACAAAGTAGTGACAAAGCAACTACCCGAATATATTCTGAACTTCACGCTCGAATTACACTGCGTTGCAATTTAAGATAACATTAGATATCTTAGAGCTAAACCTGAAATAAAGGTGATTAAATTTTCAGTTAGGCTGATCTTAAGAAATCCATTGTCCTACGGACTTAGCAGACACGCGCTTAGCCGGAGATCTTACCACTTCAGACGCTTGTTTGTAAATAATAATAATATGTAATAATAATAATAATAATAATAATTGTTATTTTGTTTTGGATAAGTAATTGAGAGATTAAAATTTACACCGTGAATTTATCGAGCTTCGCACGTCCGAAGATGTACGGAACGTAGCCAGGGCTCATTATAAATATATTTTTTGTAGACAAAGTCTGCTATCAGACCTCAGCTTCAATCATGAAAATGGAGTGACTAAAACTATTAAAACAAAGAAAAGCATACGATTAAATAAAACATATATTCATTTTCACATGTACATTACGATATAACTGACACTTACGTAAAATTATAGGTAAATAATTGCAGATCATTCACAAATGAGAGCGACTTATTAATTCTGCGCCTCTTTTCTGCTAATAAATATCAATACGGCTAACCGTGGAGCCGCACAAAATATTATGTTCTTCTAAGACAACGAATGACATCAGAGTGTGCTGATGCCTACTGGCTGTGACAAGAGAGCGGTGTTAATTCCTTTATTTTGCTTTCTCTTGTCTTAAAAAATCGGTTCATATACCCTAAGTGCAGTAAATTAAATATTGTCTGTGCTCGAGTGCAAATGGTTCGTTAAAGCTCCTACCAAGGGTGCTTCCGTATACAAAACGGAAGTGACCAGAGAGGCTGCTTCCTATACCAACATGACAAGGGACGGACAGGACCATACTAAGAATAAAAACCTCTCTGCTTTTAGAAAGCGTAGATACCTATTCCGACGTTGGTCCTACTGTTCTCTAGCAGACAGGCTTGTCTGCTACCATCCAGCATGCAACTACAAATACATTTGCTCATTCATCCTCTCACACAGAAGGGAAGGGGGATGACAGTATCTTATCATATACAGTATATAAAAGAAAGTGGATGTAGGTTCCGTATGAGACTGTGTGACATGAATTACATATATGAATTACATATAAACTGTGCTTTAAAGTGTAGTAGTGTGACAGATCGTTCTTGTTTATGTGTAAAAGTAACGCGTTCCACTACTCAGTCTCCTCCCAGATAGTCATAAACGCCACAGTAAATTTAGAAGAGGAATTTATGCCGTAAATGACAACAGATTAAGAAATTAACATGAAAGGAATCCAACAGAGACCTTTCAACATATTCATGCTTATAAGTAATAGATTTAATAAGAATGTCAATTGCGACAATGAATAAACGAACCAGTCGAATTATTAGTTATATACAGTTTCATCTGACAACATTCTCCAGTCATCAGAATCACCACACACTATAAGTCCAGTTATTGACGATTAACCACATTCAAGTGAGTGGTGAAGTCGAAGCATGGCACTTCCAACAATCGTTAAATAGAGCCATTAGGTCACCAGAAGCAGCTTCGCAAAACTAAGAGCTATACAAAAGTGTTCACGCGCCTTATTTACAGCAAGTTGTGAAAAATATTTTAGACTCTTGACGCGTTTCTTGAATGTAGCAGTCCTTCCTGAAATGTAGAAATTTATGCTGTCTGTATATTACGACAGCAAAATATACTTCCAATACTATTAACGATTAGAATAGAGTGCAATAAAAATTCATTGTGGTACCATTTTTTCTCAGCAAGCAGCAGCCAATTGCGAAGAGACATTAAAGAAAATACGTCAAGAATTCAGAATGAGAGTAGTAGTGGAAGAATACAAAAAGGAGCATTGACGAGAAATCCGTAGCCCTCGAAAATGGAGTTCAAAAGATGCATAATATAGAATTACTAGCTTTCTTTCACAATGTTTAATGTAACGAAGGACAGTATACAAGACATAAATCTAATTAACATCTGCATTCTTAGCGCTGAAATGGACGAATTGTTCGAAATACGCATGTAGGCAAGGTTCTTCACAAAACAAAGTTGGATGGTAACTACGGGATACCTGATGCAAGTAAATAGAGCAGTCTTCTTCCGAACAAATGTTGATCACGCATGTTCACCGGCAACTCCTACTGAAACAAGTGAAATTATACATATGAAGTACAGCGTTGAGTGTAATGAATTCAGCGAAAGAATGTTAACTAGTGAGAAGCTGAAAAACGGAAAGAAGGTGAAAAGTAACTACCACAAGACAAGGCTGTTTGTGCTGGCAGCACAGACGTCACAGAAAGAGGAACAGGAGGAGGTAAGCGTTGTGTCAAAGACTCAAAGCTCATGACATTTACTGATATAATTGGTTGTAACAAGTACGCACGAAGGTAGATCTGGAAACGGAATGAAAGGATGTGGATAGCATAATGCAATAGAAATATTAGCAAGAGTTAAAATCAAATGCAAAATCTAAGATGCTTTATTGGGAGAATTTTTAGGAAAGTTAGGTTTGTGTGTAAAGCAGACAGTAGATAGGACCTTAATGCTACCTATTCTTGATTACTGCTCGAGTGTTTGGTTGGTTGGTTGGTTGTTTTGGGGAAGGAGACCAGACAGCGTGGTCATCGGTCTCATCGGATTAGGGAAGGATGGGGAGGGAAGTCGGCCGTGCCCTTTCAGAGGAACCATCCCGGCATTTTCCTGGAGTGATTTAGGGAAATCACGGAAAACCTAAATCAGGATGGCCGGACGCGGGATTGAACCGTCGTCCTCCCGAGTGTTTGGGATCCGCACCAGGTCGGAGTAAGGGAAGACACCGAAGTAATTCAGAGACAGGGTCCTGGATTTGTTACCGGGTAAGTTCAAACTACATGCAAGTATTACGGAGATGCTTTGGGATCTCAGTGAAAATCCCTGGAGGAAATGCGATATTCTGTTTGAGGGAACCAATTGGGAAAATTTAGAGAACCGGCATCCTCTATCGCTCTTTTTGCGAATGAAACGGGAAAGGAAATGAGTAGCACTGGTAGCAGGTACCCTTCGCCACGCACCGTAGGGTGGCTTGCAAGTGATGTATGTAGACATATATGTAGATACAATACTTTTAAGTGACAGTCGTCCTTATAATTTTGAATTATAAATTATAATACTTTTTTCACTAACCGTATGCAGAATTAGTCAACAGGTTGTTATAAATCCGTTAGTCTAAGGCAGAGACGTTTTGATGGCCATTTTCACCACTATTGTTGTGGTAGCATTATTCAGTTTTTCCGTTCCCACAGTGAAAAAGCTCTCATTATGCAGCACGCTTATACTACTAACTGACATATAACCGACGGAGGATGTGAAGAAAGTCATCACTATTCTCATATTTATCATATTATCCTCCAAACGTCTTAAGTGTTGTGAGGCATTGTAGTTACAAATGTAGATCACCACAAAATATAGTAAATGATGTTTCCTATCATTTCTTGCATATTAGTCTTTAATAGTATCGGTGTGGCAAAATTCATTTAAATACAAACTGTATATCACCTTAGTTAGAGATTGTACTAACGTTTGTGTGCACACAGGTTTTAATCAAACTTTATTTCGAAACATCCTGGCAGACTAAAACTGTGTGCCAGACCGAGACTCGAACTCGGGACCTTCGCCATTCACGGGCAATTGCTCTACCGCCTGAGCTACCCAAGCACACAGCTTCAATTCTGCCAGTACCTCGTCTCCTACCTTCCAAACTTCACAGCTCTTCTGCGAACCTTGCAGAACCAGCACTCTGGAAGACAGGGTATTGTGAGGACATCTTAGCCACAGCCTGGGGGATGTTTCCAGAACGAGATATTCACTTTGCAGCGGAGTATGCACTGATATGAAACTGCCTGGCAGATTAAATCTGTGAGTCGTGCTTGGGTAGCTCAGACGGTAGAGCACTTGCCAGCGAAAGGCAAAGGTCCAGAGTTCGTGTCTCGGTTCTCAACACAGTTTTAATCTGCCAGGAAGTTTCATGTCAGCGCACACTCCGCTGCAGAGCGAATATCTCATTCTGGAAACTATATTTTATTTATAAACAGAACAAAAACGACATTTTCAGCTGAGATCGAATAAAACATCTAATTCGCTACCTTTATTCAGTTTCATTTCACCCATAAAAAACAAAATCACCGTTGAATTTAATTTGAGGAAAGTAAGTCAAAACGCAGCTGATGATTTGTAAAAGCCGCACACCATATACATAATCCTCTTGAACACGTCATGAAGAGTTCGTGCAGGGCATTGTGTCGATTCAGATTATTAAAGCTTGTTATACGTGTCAAAGTGCTCTGTGTCACATATTACTTTGGTATCTCAAGTCAAAATTTAAACTTCCGGTTTTCATTTTTTTTATATACTTAGTTTGGTGAAGTCCCTCTGTGACCTACTGGTTTTCTTTTTTTTTTTTGTCTCTCTCTTTCTCCCTCTCTCTACCTTGTTTTTTTTTTTTTTTTTAGTGGGCCGCTGATACACTGTTATACTACTGTCTCTAAAGCAATCTGAGGGTGTGTGACAAGCTCTTACCCTCGCTTGTACAGTTACACCGTCAGAGGCTCTGTGGCTATGGTTCGATAACTGAGATGTGTAACCTTGTTTTCGGTCAAAGGACGTGATAGTTGTCTAGTTTCAAGTTGCTGAGAAATCACGTTAATCAAAGTTGATCGCTACCCTGTAATTTAAAGTAATTTCCGTGATTCATGTTAGCGGCTGGATGGAACCTCCGATTCTGCTCTGACAACAGGCCGGCACGCTGACAGACCAATCTGACGCTGCGCAGCGCCTCTAGCGAAACCTATTTCTAGCAGAAACTAGAGCTCATTTACACTAACGACTTTCCGCTAGACACAAGGCGGCACCGCTCCACCTCCTTTCTCTGTTTCTCTCACTTCTTTTTCTTATTCCTTTTCCGGAGACGAAATGAACAAATCACAAGTGCCCTACAACTTCCAACCTGTTACTTGCTTCTTCATTTATGATGTCTTTTAAGAAGAAGACTGTCTCGTACTCAAGTAGGCACAATTATAGGTCTCAGCGAAGGAACTGAATCCCGCATAGAAAGTGTTTTACAATCTATATATTCATACGATTAGAGAAATTCTATCTGGAATAAATTGCTTATACGAACGACACGTTGTGTGAAATCACTTTGAAGAGAATAGTAATCTGAAATGAGTTGACCAAAACACACATACAATAGTCCATCAAAATACCTTAACGCTGAGGTCACCTCCACACAGTACATAACAATATCACCGAGCTAAAGATTGTTGAGGGTGACCACAACCAGACGCAAATACTTTTCAGATGTTTTGTTTTATTACTATGAAGAGTTTC
The DNA here is from genome assembly GCF_023864345.2 of Schistocerca serialis cubense. Lineage (NCBI taxonomy): Eukaryota > Metazoa > Arthropoda > Insecta > Orthoptera > Acrididae > Schistocerca > Schistocerca serialis. Next base: position 435,484,096 of record NC_064642.1, on the reverse strand, counting down.
AGGGCAATGTTTATTTATCAGAATCGTCAGCACCATGTCGTAAGAGTGTTTTAACACTAAGTACGACGCGGGTAAATTTTTACCGGCGAGGGTTTTTCGAGGGTCCTACCCCCTCCATAACCATCACAGGACCAAACGGTCTAGTGACTTTTCATCAATTATAGGGTTTTATAAGTCACCTAAATTTCATCACCATAGCCCACCTAGAAGTATGAAAAATTTACCTGTTGTAGGTTTTTGAGTCATACCCATCTTAACGCAACTTGATATCAGTAACACCGATTTTCAGACACTAATTAGTTTCTGGGCATGCCTCTACGTTAATTGCGAGAAGCTGGAGTATATTACGACACTTTGGGCTAAAAAGAAAGTGAAATACGAAGAATTCAGAGGCGGGCGATACTTTTCGACAGCGTTGCTTTCCGTTTTCTACGAACTGGCGACATGCAGACTACGAAAAACATTGTACCATAATTTTACTTACACGTTTTAACTATTATTGATGAATGACTGTGGAATTTCTTCTAGGAAATTTAAAATAAAGAAAGTTTATTTCTGAAAATTTATATCTGGCAGTCCACTATTCATCTCTAAACTCTTCCCGAACGAACTGTCAACATGGCGATGTTCGAAACCCAACCCAAATACGAATAAAAGGATGGTTTCCTACTCTGGGTCAAATATGAACACATGGTACCACTTCATAAAAATACACTAATATGTATGCAATTCAAAACTTATAAGTATAATGAGTTTTGTGCACTTACACTTTGTCCCAGTGAATATTTTATTTGTGAGCATTTGTGCAGTGCGAGTTAGGAAGTGAAGAAACAAGCACGCACACATTACACAATAAACTATGGCACACGAACATTTCATAGCATTGTTCATGGCAATTGCTGCTTCATACACGCACTTTACACTTACGAAGCAAAGGGTATCCATCAATTTATTTATTTATTTTGCGTATGGCTATACAGCGACAATATTTTATGTAAGTACAACAATATGTAAACGAAATTTATAAAACAAAACAATGTGTAAATAGTACACGTGTAAAAAACAAGCAATAGCACAGAAGGATAAAGTACAAACACTCAAGACAAAATAACTACACGTTAAAAGCTTGGCAAGCCTGACTAGAAACTCATTCATATATTTAAAGCTCAATATCTGGATCGCACAGCCAATCCAAAGCAGAGGGTCACACATATATAACCTCAGAGACAGGCCCGGCGTATCTTCTTAAGGGGCATTGCTCAATGTAGAAGGCCTGACAAGGGATAAATGTGACTACATAAGCAAGCTGGCTAACGACCATACAATCGACATCATAGCACTCCAAGAAACTCATCAAGTGCAGGAGCGCATAACAGCATCCACCATTCTAGGCTACAGGATGGTCGCAGCACTGCCATCGCACATTCATGGTATCCATCAAGCAAAGGTATCACAGATGTTCTGACAAATAATGACCTCAATTAACTTTCGTTAATCATAGAATATGGGCGGGATGAGCAAGTTAAATACAGAAATAATACTTAAGAGCGTATCCCATTTTGAACAAATGAAAAGTACGTGATTTTCGTGACTTCTATCAGGTAAAATAAAGATAAATGCTAAATCAGATGATACAATGTTATTCCTTACACTTTCGTCCTTAAGAATAATTTTTGTTCTCACATCTGACGCTCCAGTAGCCGTTGCACCAGCTGGAAAGACTCCTTAATGGCCGGCCGGAGTGGCCGAGCGGTTATAGGCGCTACAGTCTGGAACCGCGCGACCACTATGGCGCAGGTTCGAATCCTGCCTCGGGCATGGATGTGTGTGATGTCCTTAGGTTAGTTAGGTTTCAGTAGTTCTAAGTTCTAGGGGACTGATGACCTCAGAAGTTAAGTCTCATAGTGCTCAGATCCATTTTTGAACTCCTTGAAGACGGAATGTTGGTCATTGGTGGGAATTGCCGAAGCCGTCCTATTGGACATGTCACGAAACAATTTTGTATACGCCATTTTCAATGTTTTTTCTATCAGCATATGCACGATAATTAAAAGACCGTTAATGCTGTTTCTGAATGACGCTGGAGTTGTCGTCCGATGATGTCCCATATGTGCTCTATTGAAGGCTGATCTTGTATGTGGATTAGCATTATCCTGTTGGAAAACACCCCCTGGTTCAAATGGCTGAGCACTATGGGACTTAACTTCTGAGGTCATCAGTCCCCTAGAACTTAGAACTACTTAAACCTAACTAACCTAAGGACATCACGCACATCCATGCCCGGGGCAGGATAAGAACCTGCGACCGTAACGGTTGCACGGTTCCAGACTGTAGCGCCTAGAACCGCTCGGACACTCCGGCCGGCACACCCCCCTGGAATGCTGTTCACTAATGACAGCACAACAGATCTAATCACCAGATTCACGTACAAGTTTGCATTCGGGGTTCTTGGGATAACCATGGGAGTCCTCCTCCTGTCACACGATACCACACCCCAAACCATAACTCCTGGTGTAGGTGCAGTGTGTTTAGCGCGCTGGCAGGTTGATTGCATGCCCTCAACTGGCCTCCTCGCAACCTGCACACAGCCATCACTGGCACCGAGGAAGAACCAGCTTTCATCTGAAAACACAACAGACCTCCACCGTCAGCTCTGATGAGCTGTCGCTTGACGCCACTGAAGTCGTAGCAAATGGCTGTGGTTTGCAGTAAGTGGAATACACGCTACCGGGCGACGGGCTATGAGGTGTCATTGATGTAATCAATTTGTAACAGTTTCTGGTGTCGCTGTGGTGGAAACTGCTGCTCATATTCTGCTGCAGATGCAGTACGATGCTCCACAGCCATACGCCGAATACGATGGTCTTCCCTCTCGGTAGTGCCACGAGGACATCCAGATCCCGGTCTTCTTGCGGCCGTACATTCTCGTGAACACCACTGCTAGCAATCAGGTACAGTGGAAACATTCCTTACAAGTCTATCTGCATTATCGCAGAAGTAACATCCAGCTTCTTGTAGCCCTATTACACAACCTCGTTCAAACTCAGTGAGTGCAGATAATGGCACCTCTGTTTCCTTGAAGCTATTCTTCACTATTATAAACTCACCACCTCCAATCTGAAAGGTACCGAGCGAGGTGGTGCAGTGGTTAGCACACTTGACTCGCAATCGGGACGACGACGATTCAATCACGCGTCCGGCGATCCTGATTTAGGTTTTCCGTGATTCCCCTAAATCGCTTCAGGCAAATGCCCGGATGGTTCCTCTGACAGGGCACAGTCGACTTCCTTCCCCATCGTTCCCTAATTCGATGAGACCGATGACCTCACTGTTTGGTCTCTTCCCCCAATTCACTCCAATCAATCCAATCCTCATAGGTAACTAACGCTCATGACCCTTACAGCATGTATTTAAAGCAAACCCGATACGCATTCTCAAAGTGGCGCTACTATCACCACTCATGTGTGACTGGTGTGAAATTGAAACAGACTTCATCTTTCAGCTGCAGATACACGTCTACCAACTTTCGTTTATGTCACACAGTTCCTTCTTGGTGTTGCGAGATTTTTGCTTCGTTGTAGACATCCATCACTCCAGAATTCCTCGAGTTGTCACACCAACTAACGATATAACTAGCCTATGTGCATCCCGTGCGACATTTGAGCCTGAGTTTGCGTCATCTGTGGAACATCTTGTGCATTTGCAACCGAGTAATGCAAGCACCGAAGATCATATATCTCATGAAGGTCACGGACATCAAATCAGGACGACATGTGCCCCAAAAACATTTTTTCCAGAGCCCGATGAACTACACAACACATCAGCTATCAGGATGGAGGATTCTGTTTTAGATCTTTTTTCTTTATTACTTATTTATTGGCATTCCGTCTGCGTCCGTTAAAGCAGCTTAAAAGTGGAATGTCAGTGACGACGGTACGAACTTAAGGACAAAATTACCGCAGCCCCCGAGCGAATGTCCCAGCTGGCACTTAATCAAACCCGTGCACCTTCGCTTGGCAATCCGCAGCTACCAAAATTAAATATTTGAATGTTCTTTAGAATAAGTTTTGGGACAACACCGATGTCTAACATTACTACAAATATGACGTTCACAGACTTATGTTTCCATGTCATTATACATCTGTCTGATCCCTGCAGTTAGTCATCTTTTGATTACGACTACGGTTTGTGATTGTGGTTTGCAGTGTATATGTGGAAGACACAGCTTGCTCGTCTTTACTGAGCACTGACATGTTAGGCTGACTACATCTGATTGTTTTATCAGTAAATATGCTGCAGTTTCAGATAATTTTGACTTCTTCGTCACCTAAAACAGTGAGAGGATCTGATCTCTAATATGGACGAAAATCTTTAATTATTCGGTATTGCTTTCCCAACATTTGGTGGATTATATCTGAAAACTTAAATATCCTTTCATATAATCGTGTTGTTCAAGGTTTCTACATGCTGATGTAATATCTGATACTGTGTCATTTCGATATCGACACTTTTTGCATTTACCATCTGTTCCATATCGATTTCCGTAGCCGTTGTCACTAACGCCCTGCAGTCCGGTGGGGCTCGACTCGAAGGTAAAAGGTGACAATCATTGAACTATAGGGATAGAAACATAAGTTAGTTACAAGCTATGGGGTGCACACACTTTATTCGACCTGTAAACGTCTCTACAGATTTTCGGATTTAGATTATGACAGCCTGCCATCACTGACGATGGTGTGGCGCAGACGAATAGCGAAATTCGCATGACCCGCTGAAGTGTCGGAATGTCGGAACATCGATGCTGTCGATGACCTCCTGAATGGCTGTTTTCAGCTCAGCAACGGTTTATGGGTCTATTGCTGTACACTTCGTCCTTAATACAGCACGACAAAAAAGAGTCACACGTATTCAGATCCGGGAAAGTGGCGGCCAATTGAGGCCCATGCCAGTGGCCTCTGGGTACCCCAGAGCCAGAATGCGGTAGTAAATTGCTCCTCCAGCACATCAAGCACTCTCCTGCTTTGATGGTGTCGAGCTCCGTCTTGCATAAACCACATATTGTCGAAATCACGGTCACTTTGGATAATGGGAATGAAATCACGGTACGTTTCATCAAGTAATATCGCACCGATTATCCTGCAACTACGCATTGCACACCACACAGTCACCAGTTGAGGGCGAAGAGACTTCTCGATCACGAAATGCGGATTGTTTGTTCCCCAAATCTGCCACTTTTGATTACTGACGAGTCCATCCAAATGAAAGTGGGCTTCGTCGCTAAGCCAAATCATGCGTGTTCATACTAATTCCCATTATGCTCCGGGACCAACCGTGCAGTTCGAACGTCCTAATGCGAACCGTTGTGAAGGTTTTATTTCATGTAGTTCTGTAATTGTCACCCTGCAAGACGGTTCGAATCCCGCTGCTGAATGAAATCCTCGCTGCCAGTATTTGGCCGGCATGGGAAGTTCCTCTTCACAGTCTTTGCACCAATGTGGACTGAATTCCAAACCTGTCCGCAGTGCCGCATGAAATGAGTGCACATAACATTGTTATCTGTGATTCGAATGAGACTCCGCAATACGCTTCTACTAGGTCGGACAAAGATGGCATGGCGAATCGGGACTGAGCATCATTCATTAACGCACGAATCACAATTTACTAAAATTACAAGGTTCCATGTAACTGACCAAATCAGCAAACTTAAGAGTATGGCCTCCGAACCAAAGGTCATATTTACCAATTTCCATACTGAGAGCACTATAAGGCAAAAACTCAGCTATGATGAAATTTACCAAGTGTTCTTCACATCAACGAACATTTGAGAATAAAATTCATGATATTAGCGGTATAGGCCTTAAGTGAAATCAAACAACATTTAAAAGCTTTTAACAGTGCCTGAAATAATGCCAACGAACTCACAGTAACACCCAACAGAACCTTAACAGGGCACTTCCAGTGACATTTAAATCCATTTAAATAATGTTTTAAGAAAAGACATACAACAATTATAATAACAAATTTAAAAGCGGAAGTGTTACAAAATATTCTGAGCTATCCCTTGGCACTGCAAGCGGTTCGCACCGATCAGTAGAACGAGTGACTCATCACAAGAACGCGGCTAAGTGGCTCAAATTAACTGGTTCTACAACATACACAAGGTTATTATCACAAACTCAATAAAATTAACGTATCAAACATTGCGTGGCAACAAACAGCTGAATCTCACACTACAGTTTCTTTTTCTGAAATTGTAATATGTGTACATGCGCATCACATATCTCGATTTCCGTCCCATTCAGATAATTCCTTCGTTGTGCTTCTGTCTTTTCTCTTTTTTGTCTTGGAGTGTATACACATAAAGATGGCGAGATTCTTCAGAGCTCTCACTTAAATTGTACCAAACTGTAAGCAAGTCCCTGCCGGCAAAGCAAGTAATTCTGTCCCCCTGAAGAGGCACTGTGTACGTAAAATTTTAGAGGCGAAGGAAAGATCGACACCGTGAGCAACACTTGTTTGCCAAATACGCCGATAATATCAACGTAAACAGTCGACAGAACTGGAGCCCTTAATACGACGCAGGCGAATAAGCAGAACAGACTGCGCAGCGCGGGCTGTGGCAGCCCACCCACCTGATCGTTGTGGGGAACGGACGGCCTAAGTAACGGCGTAATAAAGTGCGGCTCAGGGCGCGGTAAACAGCCCGCTGTTTGCGAAGCTCCGCCACGCTAAAATCTTTCGGTCGCTGAAAGGTGCGCCGGGGTCGGCGGTTTGACGTAGCTTTAAGCGATTTTTCTCCATTCATCTCTATTCCTCGTACGCTCTATCTTTGCCGCAGTCGTATGCCTACATCGTGACCAGTCTCCAGATGGACACTGGTCATAATAATCCGTCTTATCAGTACATACACTGTTCATCTAAAAATTTTCGATACAAATTTTATTCCTGGCGTATAAGAGACGTAAGCGCAGTAGCTACGGTGGCGGCTTGTACTAACAACTGTAAACAACGGACAGGCATTCCACCAGTCAGTTGTGAAGATGTGGACGTGCGGCCTTAGTGTGTCAACTTTGTTGCGTCATAAATCACAATGGAGCAACATCTCTATCCGAGTGTTCAATGTGTTCTCCACAATGTTTTCAAGAGGAGAAAAGTATGTGCAAAGTTTGTCTCAAACACCTTTGGTTTCTTGAGCAAAAACAACGACGCATGGATGCCTGCTGAAACTTGATTAAATGCTAAACACGGAAAATTCTTTTCTGGAAAACATCATCGCGGGTGATGGGACTGTTTTAGCAGCGTGGACCTGCCACACAACGACAAACTGTAGGACTGTAGGAGGATACAAGATGACTTGGACAGGATTTGTGATTGGTTTAAGAATGGTAGCTAACTCTAAATATAGACAAATGTAAACTAATGCAGATGAATAGGAAAAAGAACCCCATACTGTTTGAATACCCCATTAATAGTGTAGCGCTTGACACAATCACCTCGATTAAATATTTGGGCGTAACATTGCAGAGCGATATGAAGTGGAACAAGTATGTCATGGGAGTTGTTGGGAAGGCGGATAGTCGTCTTCGGCTCACTGGTAGAATTTTGGGAAGATGTGGTTCATCTGTAAAGGAGACCGCTTATAAAACACTAATACGACCTATTCTTGAGTACTGCTCGAGCGTTTGGGATCCCTATCAGGTCGGATTGAGGGAGGACATAGAAGCAAGAGGATGTAGATGAAGATGAAATGGGAGATACGATACTGCGTGAAGAGTTTGACAGAGCACTGAAAGACCTGAGTCGAAACAAGGCCCCCGGAGTAGACAACATTCCATTGGAACTACTGACGGCCTTGGGAGAGCCAGTCCTGACAAAACTCTACCATCTGGTGAGCAAGATGTATGAAACAGGCGAAATACCCTCAGACTTCAAGAAGAATATAATAATTCCAATCCCAAAGAAAGCAGGTGTTGACAGATGTGAAAATTACCGAACAATCAGTTTACTAAGCCACAGCTGCAAAATACTAACACGAATTCTTTACAGACGAATGGAAAAACTAGTAGAAGCCGACCTCGGGGAAGATCAGTTCGGATTCCGTAGAACTACTGGAACACCTGAGGCAATACTGACCTTACGACTTATCTTAGAAGAAAGATTAAGGAAAGGCAAACCTACGTTTCTAGCATTTGTAGACTTAGAGAAAGCTTTTGACAAAGTTGGCTGGAATGCTCTCTTTCAAATTCTAAAGGTGGCAGGGGTAAAATACAGAGAGCGAAAGGCTATTTACAATTTGTACAGAAAACAGATGGCAGTTATAAGAGTCGAGGGACATGAAAGGGAAGCAGTGGTTGGGAAGGGAGTAAGACAGGGTTGTAGCCTCTCCCCGATGTTATTCAATCTGTATATTGAGCAAGCAGTAAAGGAAACAAAAGCAAAATTCGGAGTAGGTATTAAAATCCATGGAGAAGAAATAAAAACTTTGAGGTTCGCCGATGACATTGTAATTCTGTCAGAGGCAAAAAAAAAAAGGACTTGGAAGAGCAGTTGAACGGAATGGATGGTGTCTTGAAGGGAGGATATAAGATGAACATCAACAAAAGCAAAACGAGGATAATGGAATGTAGTCGAATTAAGTCGGGTGATGCTGAGGGAATTAGATTAGGAAATAAGACACTTAAAGTAGTAAAGGAGTTTTGCTATTTGGGGAGTAAAATAATTGATGACGGTCGAAGTAGAGAGGATATAAAATGTAGACTGGCAATGGCAAGGGAAGCGTTTCTGAAGAAGAGAAATTTGTTAACATCGAGTATAGATTTAAGTGTCAGGAAGTCATTTCTGAAAGTATTTGTATGGAGTGTAGCCATGTATGGAAGCGAAACATGGACGGTAAATAGTTTGGACAAGAAGAGAATAGAAGCTTTCGAAATGTGGTGCTACAGAAGAATGCTGAAGATTAGATGGGAAGATCACGTAACTAATGAGGAAGTATTGAATAGGATTGGGGAGAAGAGAAGTTTGTGGCACAACTTGACCAGAAGAAGGGATCGGTTGGTAGGACATGTTCTGAGGCATCAAGGGATCACCAGTTTAGTATTGGAGGGAGCGTTGAGGGTAAAAATCGTAGGGGGAGACCAAGAGATGAATACACTAAGCAGATTCAGAAGGATGTAGGTTGCAGTAGGTACTGGGAGATGAAGAAGCTTGCACAGGATAGAGTCGCATGGAGAGCTGCATCAAACCAGTCTCAGGACTGAAGACCACAACAACAACAACATAGAAGCAATTCAGAGGCGGGCTGCTAGATTTGTTACTGGTAGGTTTGATCACCACGCGAGTGTTACGGAAATGCTTCAGGAACTCGGGTGGGAGTCTCTAGAGGGAACGAGGCGATCATTTCGTGAATCGCTTCTGAGGAAATTTAGAGAACCAGCATTTGGGGCTGACTACAGTACAATTTTACTGCCGCCAACTTACATTTCGCGGAAAGACCACAAAGATAAGATAAGTGAGATTACGGCTCGTACAAAGACATATAGGCAGTCATTTTTCCCTCGTTCTGTTTGGGAGTGGAACAGGGAGAGAAGATGCTAGTTGTGGTACCAGTTTCCCTCCGCCACGCACCGTATGGTGGATTGCGGAGTATGTATGTAGATGTAGATGAGAAAATGCACTTGGATTGTCAACGCTTTGACGACACAACTTACATTCTAGCCAACGTGACGATCGAATAGAATAACATCCCAAAGAAGGAGTTTTGTGACATGTTCACATGGCTGTATAAACTTTTTATGCGTTTTACTGAAATGGGAGCAGGCCATGAGAACAGCTGAAGTATTAAAATCACCATCTTAATTTTTGCATATCTTTTATCGATCCAGCCCGGAAACCTTTTGGACTGACAGGGCACAGTCATTAGGGGTGATACAGTGCGCAACTGCCGTGTCTACTTCTTCAGCTGAGATTACAACACACACCCAGTGAACTCGATTATTTTTTGGAAACATTCAAAAATCTGTTTTCCCCTCCAGTTTCTGTCCTCAGCGACTTCCTCTAGTACCGTGGAAGTTATACCCTCATGTCTTAATACATGTCCTATCACCATGTCTTCAACTCGTGTTTTCCATCAACTCCTCACTTTGTCGATTCTACAGAACTCCATGTTTCTTATTTTATGAGTCCCCTTACTTTTCAGCGTCCTTCTGGCCAACTACTACTCAAATACTACGAACGTCTCTTTATCTGGTATTTTTAACTACTGAGGAATGACTTTGTGTATGGAGTCCTCTGAGGTTTTGAATATTGCGGTAATGAATAATATATCAGGCCATTCAGTTCATTTAGAGAGTTCCGTACGGGACCATTATAGTATAACTTCGTTGTCTGTCTGTCACCAGTTCGGTTGTTAAAAACTAGAAACGGGGAGACGTATCAAGCTGAAGTTTATGTCATTTAGTAACGTCTACAGTCCCTTGGCGGATTAACTCGTTGAAGCTTGTAAGTCAATACAATCAGAATGTGCAGCCATTTATGTTACATACTCGTATTTTAATATTCGGAAACTTTCACACTAAAACCTTTGTATTACTTCCCATTGAACTGCGTTCAGCAACTTTGGCAAGAATCCAGGTTTCACAGTAAAAGTAAAAGAAAAGTAATATGTTTGGTGTCCGTTCTTTCGGACAAGTCCAAAAGGACAGCCACCATTTCGGTCCAGCAGCCATTGTGAATCAAGACACAAAGAAGTTACAGACATTGGTTGCGAGTGGACATTAATTGTATTTAATGATGAAGTTTGAAATTTTGTGCCAGACTGGGATTCGAACCCGATTCTCCCGCTTACTAAGGCAGATGCTGTGATCAATAAGCCATCTGGACACAGAGGTCATTGCACCTGCACAAAATACGCTTTCACGCCTCCCGTCAGAATCCACATTGTTAATGTAGCGGTCCTCGCCCAATGTCATCATTACTCGCGGGCCTGATGTGCATCTGCAGTGATCAGATTAAGGCGAGATGGCCATGATTCCTTCAGTGCAGATGCACACCAGGTTTGACTCTTACGGGAAACGGCGAAATGTCGTGAGTAATGACGATACTGGGGAAGGGGTGCTACATTAGCAGCGTGTGGATTAGTTGAGAATTTGAGTCTGTCGGGAGGCGTACAAGGGTATTATGTGCAGGTGCAGTGACGAATGTGTCCGGGTTGCTTAGTGGTCAGAGTGTCCGCCTACAAAACAGGAGACTCGAATTCGAATACTGGTGCTGCACAGTTTTTGAACCTTCTCCATTGAATACAGTTAATGTTCACGCACAGTCATTGGCTGTAAACCCTTTGTGTCTCAAAAGAAAACATCTAAAGAGTGTTAATTTGCAGTAACAGCACACAAAAAATAATACGTTTTTCTTTGTTATCCGTCTTAAAACGTAAAATTGAAATGTTATCGAAAGTCTTGGAGTTCACGGGACCTGTATCCTTCCAGTTCATCGAGATTCTCGAATCCGGATTAATTGCCCTTATCCATAATTAAGTTTGTACAGAACCCTCTGAGTTCGAGTCACCCTCGCACCTGGCTAGTTTTTTATATATTGACACTATCAGATGTCACCTTGTTAAAGTATTCAAAACTGTTCCCTATTTTGATTTCATGACTTATCTTGCCATTATTCGTTGACAGTCATAACCATCTTTCAGTCACAGAGAGATAATAGGTGTTGCGTGGCAGAAATTGCACGAATTAATCTTACCTAATCTGAACCACAAAACCACTACTTTTAAACTTCTTCATCTCTTTCTCGTGCCTCTGTCCCGCATCGGCGTTGGGTGTCCATGCTTATGAGGTGGACTTAGCATGCTTAATTTAAGTAGAGGCAGGATTCCCTTCCTGCCCCTTTCCCCTCCTCCACCCTTTCACGCGAAGGAATATATGTACTTCAGCTGTCTACGTGTAGTTTTAATTTATTTGAAAGTGAGTGAAAGGTTTCTAAATGGTTGCGCATGGTGCGGGTGAGGGTGGACCTGGATACAAGCCCGGTATCAATCTGGGAAGATGTGGGTACCGGCCAAATGACCTCGTGTAGGTTGACAGATGCAATGACCTTCGTCGTCACCCCATGGGGGGGGGCATTCGATCCAGAGCAGGCGCAACTCCCCGTCCCGGAAGCGGCACTTTAACCACCACGGCTATTTGATCGGGCAACAATTTCATTCTAGCTCCTGTTTACAAACAACCCTCTGGTGTTATTGAGGTATACTAGGAAACGAATACCTCAAGATTCCGACATCATTCACTTAAAAATATATCTCCATTATATGAATTAATTGAAATATTTTATACAGGCTGTATAGACACAATTTCAAATTAATTTTCATCATATCAAGTGTTATCGGTTGACATAGTTATCAAATAAATCAATAAGTAACTTTCTTATCTGATTAAAACTTTTCTTACTCTTTTCATCAAGGAATAAGGTTAATTACAGAAATTTTTCTAACGCTGGAAGCTGGGTACACAAAAACGCTATGCACTTGATATGGGTGCAAAAGCGCTGGTGGGTAAAGATTTGACCAAATAGAGAAATTATGTGGCTGGGCCAATGACATCGTTTTTAAGGGTTCTTAAACAAAGTTTATTGCGCTTTAACTATCTTTCTAGCAAACTTCTCTTCAGCACTGGTCCTCAAATTCACAAATACGTCCAGTATGGCAAATTTGAGAATATAATGAATCTTGGAGAAAACAACTCTCAAATTGTCTTCAGGTCTTGAACTGGAAGCTTTCAAGGTATAAAAGAACATGAATAAAAACATGTAAATTACAAGAACGTTGTGAGAATTTTGTTGGAAAATTTCAAGACGGACTGTAAATTGGATGTAGAAGTCAACTACATTAACTCTCCTATTCACTACTTCACTGAAAATCAGGAACATTAAAGTGGAAAGAAAGGAAAACCACTTTGTCAGTAGTTTAGAGGAAGATGAAATTATGATGGCCGTCTGTTGATGAACGTTGAAGAGAAAAAGTAAAGGTGGATTTTCCGTACGTAAAACGTAACACAGTAGTGGAGAATGTTTTACCTTTAGGACAATGTAACTAGGCACATATGATATTTTGTGTTCGGTGCTCCAATCTAGAGACGGATTTTACAGACGCATGAAGAAACACGATCTACATAGCACCATAAGCAGTTTCCGACATTTTCTCTTGCTTTTGGTTATGTGAGCCGTGAGATTGTGTTTCGTGCGGTGTTTGTAAATTTTTCGTGTTCTACCATATTAAGTGCTCTGTACTTTATTAAAGATGTTCGGAAGGTATTACCAATTCTTCAGTTACAGAATCTTATGGTGTGAAAACTCTGTACACTTTTAAAATTAGTTTTATAACGGCTGGGCGATTAATTTACACTTCGCAGATCGTACACTGTTTTGTACTTTGCATCGTGCACTGTCTTCTGCCACAGAACATGTGACATTTGCGTTTTAACGGTATAAACTATGCGTAAAATGAAAATTATTCCCTACCCAATAGCTTCTGTTTCAAAATGTATTTAACTTACAACTCTTATTTGAAAATACTGTACTTTTACTAAATCTGATTTGACTATCTGATTATTTATTAGTACACATATAATGCAACAGATAATATTGACCAGATGTTCGCAGTTGCAACTGTTTAAAACGACCATGCTGTACCATTTCGTAATACGTTACTGTACCGGAGTATTCTTCGTAGCTGTGCAGAAAGACTTCAGCACGCAAACTGCAAATGCTATCATTTAAAAATATGAGAAGATATGTTAAACTTCTAGTACAAGGCTGAAGCCTAAAAAGTTTTCCAAGGTAAAACACTCTGCCATTTTCTTAATGCTGCAGAGAGACCTGCTTGTAGCGGTGTTAGTATATGTATAAAAATAAAATAATACAGACCGTGATCTGAATGTTATTTTGATATTTGTGTTTCATTTACTTATATTTTTAACATATGATGCCTTAGTTTGTGAAAGTCCTCGATGGTAAAACTAACTGAAAGTGATTTCCAGACTCAACATTACAAATTTATTACAGAACTCGTACTGTTGAAAAATCACGTAACAAAAGATCTTTTATAGCCTAGATTACGTTCAAACAGTTTTTTTATTGACCAGTTTCGACAGATAACACTGTCATCTTCAGATCTTTCAGAACATTTTTGGTTGAACATCTTGTTCCATTGTACATTGAGTAGTCACGTCATGTTACCATTTCAGATAGTTCCAAGATATGTTTCACGCGACATGTACATGTAAACTTTAGTACAAATATACAATTTCACTGTACAAGGTGAATCATCTGTTTTATGCAATTTGCAATGCTTTCAAATACCTTGCCAAGATTTTTATGTTCCCTCACTTGTTATATGCAAACTTTCAAACCCACAAAAAAAAGAACAGGACGTTTTTCTCGGAAATTAAATATAGTTAAATTTTGTAATAGGATGCATTTTCGCTAGATGGTGTAGTTTTCGAATTAGTCAAGAAATAATTCTTAAATAACCCGAAAACTGAAGAAAAAAGTCAAGAAAACCGTCTTCAATAATTCGAAAACTGTGACACCCAGTAAAACCTTATCCCTGTACAAAGTTTAACTACATTAAATTTCCCAGAAGATGGTTAAGTTCATTTTTTCTGCGAGACTAATGGTCTGCGCTTAGCGAGCGACAGAATATGAAAATTTGCTCTTGGTTTTTTAAGGCAGTGCGGATTGTACAAAACCTGTCAATAGGGGTAGCTGAATCACGCTGTGTATTGTAGAGCATAACAACTGACAAGGATCAAAGTGCTATGACATATGAAGACATACCAAGTTGCACAAGGTGTATTTCAGCTGTGTGTCTGTTTACTTGTGACAAACCTGTTTGTAAACTAATTTTTGACGTACCTATGGGTAATGTGTAATGTACTACCGACTAAAATATTAATATGGGCTGAGTGATGAACGGACTGTGGAACTTAAGTGGTTTTGAAGATCTGAAGACGACAGTCTCACCTGCCGAGACCGATCAATAACAGGCAGTTTCGAACGCAATCTAGGCTATAAAAAAGTGTTTTAAAATATGTACAGATCGCTCCTTCTCGTTTGTCATTACGAGAAACTTCAATCGTGTGACAAAACTGTTAGCATTGTAGCCTTTTGTTAGCTGCAAGTGTAATGCAAAGTACATGCTTTTTCTGCTGCTACTCGTCTCGTCTTAATGGCCTGTGTTCTGCTTAGAGCACTTTCGTACTCGTTGTTGGCCCGGAGCGGCGGCCGGCAGTCGGTCCGTTAGGGACAGAAGCTCTGCGGGCGCCGGAAAGTGTTCCGAGGGCGGACGGCGGCGGCCACCGTTGCCGCGAATACGAAACACATTCTTGCGAGGCAGCCGGCAATAACACTTGGACGGCGCGGTCTGGGCCAGCAGGGCCGGCCACGCAATTGTCCGATGCCGGGGCGGAGGCGGAGCCGGAGGCGGAGAAGAGAGAGCGCGGTCTCCGAGCCAATCTCGAGCGAACGTCGCCCTGGAGACGGACGCTGGAATGTCCTGGCGCGCCTTCCGGCCGACACTTAGGCCCCGAGCCTCCGTGCTCCCCTACCAGCGCTTCTATGAGGATTTAGTGACGTTCTAAACAAAAGCCGATATTGAATTCGAAATTGATGATGTAAAAGGGGTGTGAGGGGTCATGTTTTATTCATGCGAGGGCGCCTCGCCGCGTGCCTCAAACGCCTCGTGCCCTCGCAAAACACGCTTCGCTTATTCGTTGTATTCGCTTCAAACTGTGAAACTTCGGCAGCCCTACGCTGCGGCATTTTATACCACGTCATATCACAAGCTTTGAATACAGGTGTTTAGATGTATGCCACCAAATATAACCGGATAATGCGTGAACATGCACCATGGATCTATCATATAACTGATAATAATGTCGACAAAAGCAACGAATTAAAACATGTACCTGCACCGAGATTCGAACTTGTGCTCCCACGTTACTAGGCAGATCCACTACCCCTTACGCCGTTCACAGACTACCCCAGTATGTCTCCCTCACCGATACAATTTCCAACTCCCGCGTCAGCCCATTGCTATTCACCTTGAAAAGTCGCATCACTATTGCCACGGCTCTCCAGTATTGAAACAGCACCTTAGCAATGAGCGAAATGGGTTCAATCCTGCTTATACGACAGGTGTAGGTAATACACACTGAAGAGCCAAAGAAACAGGTATACCTGCCTAATATCGTGTAGGGCCCCACCGAGCACGCGGAAGTGCCGCGACACGACGTGGCATGGTCTCGACTAATGGCTGAAGTAGAGGGAACTAACTCCACGAATTCTGGAGGGCTGTCCATAAATCCGTACGAGAACGAAGGGGTTCACACCTCTTCTGAACTGCAAGTTGCAATTCATTTCAGATAAGACCATTAATGTTCATGTCTCCGGAGTATGGTGGCCAGCGGAAGTGTTTATACTCAGAAGTGTGTTCCTGGAGCAACTCTATAACAATTCTTGACGTGAGGGGCACTGCATTGACCTGCTGGAATTGCCCAAGTCCGTCGAAATTCACAATGGACATGAATGGATACAGGTGGTCGGACAGGATGCTTACGTACGTGTTACCTGTCAGAGTCGTATGCAGATGTATCAGGGGTCCCACTCCACACGCCCCACATCATTACAGAGCCTCCACAAATTTGAACAGTCCCCTGCTGACACGCAGGGCCCACAGTTGCCTGAGATTTACTCCATACTTGGACACGTCCATCCTCTCGATATAATCTGAAACGAGACCCGTCCGACCTGGCAACATGTTTACAGTCAGTAACACTCCACTGTCGAAGGGGCCGAGGCGAGGACTGAAGCTTTTTGTCGTGCAGTCATCAAAGGTACAGGAGTGGGCCTTCGGCTCCGAAAGCCCATAACGATAAAGTTTCATTGAATGGTTCGCTCGATGACATTTGTTGATGGTCCAGCATTGAAATCTGTAGAAATTTTCGGAAGGATTGCACTTCTGTCACCTTGAACGAATCTCTTCAGTCGTCGTTGGTCCCGTTCTTGCAGAATATTTTTCCTGCCGTAGCGATGTCAGAAATTTGATATTTTACCGGATTCCTGATGTTCTCGGTACACTAGTGAAATGGTCGTACGGGGAAATCCCCACTTCATCGCTGCCTCGGAGATGCTGTGTCCCATCGTACGCCCCCGACTATAACACTAAGTCCAAACTCTCGATAAGTTGCCGTCGTAGTAGCAATAACCCATCTAACAACTGCTCCAGACACTTTTGTATTATATAATCGTTGGCGACCGCAGTACCGTATTTTGCCTGTTTTCATATCTCTACCTTTGAGTGCGCATGCCTATACCAGTTTCTTAGGCGCCACAGTGCATTCATCATATATAACGGTGAGACATAATATGTAACGGGAAAACCAGCTATATATAAAGTATCACCTACACCTGAGGGACAGGAGGGATTAACCCTATTTCTGTCACTGATAAGGTGCTATTCCAGTATCGAAAAACCTTAGCAATACTGATGTGGTTTAGAAGGGGAATAGGAACGGGCTGAGGCTCGAGCTGAACTATGTATCTGTGAGGGAAACGTAATAGGGTAGTCAATGAAGCTGTGGTACCTGCAGTACCAGTATGAAATAAAGGATAGCACATCCTCTGGTACGCAGGAGACATTGGTTAAGATCCCGTGGCTGCTACAAATTTTAATTCATTACTTTGGCCTTATCATTATCATAAGTAAAGGTGAAAACAAGTCTCAATAATGCCAGCTATATACGATTCTTCAGAATGTTAGCAATACCAGCATAGACCAATCTTTAAAATACTCCTAAGACGAGACAGTATCTCAAGAGGGTTTTATTTATTTATTTTAATAATTTTTACGGCTCCATAACGATTGAGGTAGAAACGGAGCCCTGATAGAAATGGTCCCAACCGTTTTCTGCTCAAGAGCCGATGTTCTCATTGTGGGTCGACACCTGGGGACACGTATATGCAAGTTTTAGTATTAATTGGTTGTTGTTGTTGTGGATCTCAGTCCGAGGACTGGTTGGACGCAGCTCTCCATGTTGTTCTATCCAGTGCAAGCCTCATGACGTCCAAATAACTACTGCAACTTACATATCTCTGAATCAACTTACTGTATTTGTCTCTTGGTCTCCCTCTACGATTTTTGCCGCATACACTACCCTGCAGTACTAAATCAATGATCACTTGATGTCTCAGAATATGGCCTACCAACCGATCCCTTCTTTTGGTCAAGTTGTGCAACAAATTTCTTATCTACACAGTTCTATTCAGTACTTCCTCATTAGTTATGTGATCTACCCACCTAATCTTCAGCATTCGTCTGTACCACCATATTTAGAAAGTTTCAATTCTTTTTTTTATCTTAACTGTCTATGTCCATGTATCACTTTCATAAATTGTTGCAGTCCAGACAAATACCTTCCGAAAGACTTGCTAACACTTAAATCTATATTCGATGTTAATAAATTTCCCTTCTTTACAAACTCTTTTCTGGTCATTGTCATTTTATATTATCTCTACTTTGGTCATGATCAGTTATTTTGCTGCCCAAATAGCAAAACTCATCTATTACTTTAAGTACCTCTTTTCCTACTCTGTATTCTTAGCATCACCTGATAGAATGAAATTCTCACATTGTAGCGACTGTGCGCTGATGTGAATCCTTTTGGCAGGTTACAACTGTGTGCCGCATTGAAACTCAAACTCAGAAGCTTTCTTTTCACGGGCAAATACTCTATCGACTGAGCTACTTAAACACTACTGAAAACTTGTCCTCACTGCTGTTCATCCGGCACTACCTTGTCTCCTAACTTCCAAATATCAGAAAAGCTCCCTTTTGATAACGTAGCAAGACTAGCAGGTCCTGGAAGAAAGAATGGTAGGAGACCTTCTGTGAAGTTTGGAAGGTGGCGGACGAGATGTTGGCGGAAGTAAAGCTGTGACGTCGTGCTTGGGCAGCTCAGTAGGCGTAATCGGGTTTGAGAAGCCGTGCGGCGAAAACGTGTTATTTAGTTCATAGTCGCGGCAAACAGAGTAGAGGAAGTGGCGGCTATTGTGATAGGTGAGAAGCGTCCAGCGTACTCAGGCGACGTTCATATTGCTAATTCTTTACGAAAATCTACAGTGAAGTTCACATTCGAGAACCGCTTTGCCCGACCAAAAGCGCTTGAAGTCGAACGTTTTTTTGAGAGAAGTAGTGAAATTAGATCCTCACGAACCGATTGGCATTCATCTTTCGATAGTGGCAAGTGTTCTATTTGTAAAACTAATAAGTTCCTTCACTGCGATGGCAGTGTAGGGACTGTCCTTGTGGAGCCAACGGGCATTGGAATAAGAACGGTGCGTGTTTTGGAATTAGCATTTGAGTTGACAGCACAACGAGCAACGTCAGCAGTGCAACACTAGGGAACGGTCCTCGCCCACACTGAAGTAAAGTGGTAAAGATTTGAGACGTAGCCTGTTCTCAGTGTTGTACGTCAAGTCAGAATCGATCTTCAGAAACACGTCCCCTCTTATGTATACATTTGTGGCTGCCGTTCAAAAATGTGTCTGAGCACTATGGGACTTAACTTCTGAGGTCATCAGTCCCCTAGAACTTAGAACTACTTAAACCTAACTAACCTAAGGACAACACACACACATCCATGCCCAAGGCAGGATTCTAACCTGCGACCGTAGCGGTCGCGTGGTTCCAGACTGTAGCGCCTAGAACCGCTCGGCCACTTCGGCCGGCCTGTGGCTGCCGTGCGTTCGTTATATATGACGGGCAACCTCGCACATGAACCGCTTTTGAGAAAGAAGGTCACATGCGTTTAGAGTGCCTACAACGACGAATGTGCAATTCCCGGTGGGAGAGAACCGTGACCCGTAACGATCCCAAGCATGGCCCCTCACAAACGTCGAGGCTGCGCTGGAAACTGCGGCACAACGCCGTGTTGCACAAGGAGCTCCCGATGAACCACAAGAGACAGCAGCGCTGCAGGATGGCCCGGCAGTGGATCAAAGAGTGAAACCGGTCGAAGAAGCCCCAAGTCACGCTGTCTCAGTGCGTGTTGAACCTACAATAACGGATGAGATGGATCTGGTCACCGACGTGATGCACGAGACAGAGGGGCATTCAGAAACACCAAGCGTGGGACAGTCTCGAAGATCAGACACGGAGGAAGGACATACGTCTCGGCACCACCAAAATAAGTGCTAGAAACAACGTATTGCACCCCTGATGCTGACAAGGCAGGTCGTCCACATCGAGAAAGGAATCAAACAGATAGCACAAACGCAGCGCAGCACTCCGACGACGGGTCCTGCGAAAGATCGGAACCCATACAGCCAGAAACAACCCGAGGTCACTAGCAGTGAAGACAGTGGTGCGAACAAATTACGACTTTGCCTCGAGCCGCCCCTATGCACAATCCAGAGAACTGGACGGATAATGTTGAGTTTGACAATCGGGTGCAGGAATGACGGAGAAACCGACACCATCACAGGACGTGGCAGACAACCAGGTTACCATGGGCAGCGCAATACGAGGAGGTGCAAGTGAGACAGCCGACGTCTCGGAGAGAGAACGGCGAGTTGAGCAGAATGAACCCTCAACAGGCTTATCGAATAACGCCGTTAAACATTTACAAAATGAGCAGTGATCGTAAATTACAGTTTCTAAGTGACACGCTACCGGCAGCAGGTGTTGACATCGCCTTGTTACAGGAGGTAAGGGAGTCGGATCTCCATTCCTTGCACATTCAAAACGGTGATATCCATCCTGGTACCGCGCACGAACTGGGAACTGCAATCCTAACCAAAGAAGGTATCGAAGTTACGGATGTCAAGTTTTTACCATCGGTGACTGGAATAGTGCCTACACTCGCCGACGTCCGACTTATCAATGTATATTCCCTATCTGGCTCTTCCAACAGACGCACCCACTCCGAATTCTATCGTACTGAGATGATGCCCCTGTTCGCAGGCATGTCATTCTCGAAGGTGACTTCAGCCGCGTGCTGTCACCCTGCGGTCATACTCCGAATTACAACACTTGTGCAAAGCTCTCAACTATCATACGTGACATGGTCTTCCTGGACACATGGACCTGCGTACATGGGGACGCGCCGGGTTTCACGTACTTTACGGCTACGTCAGGGAGCCACCTGGACTGCATATACACGTCGCGCGAGCTATGAATCAATCTTCAAAAGTCGGAACTCTGGCCAATGATCTTTTCCGACCACTTGGCATATATTTGTACCATTATCATGGCGCGCCAGGCTTCTTAACGCGTCAGAGAGTTGTTGAAATGGAATATAGCTCTTCTGAAGGATCGAGATTGCCGTGCAGTAGTCACCGAAACCTGGACGAAATTCTTAAGTGGCCAACATGCGTAACAGTCGGTGCTCCTATTGTGGATGGAGTGGGCCAGACCGGCTTTGAGGCGGACATTAATTCCCAAGAGAGAATGCGATGGTACAAAGACGCAGTACCCTCCGTGATCTGTACAGCAGTCCAGAACAGCAACCGGTTCGCTTTGTAGAAATCAATCATGTCAAAGCCAAATTTTAGCACCTCATGTGCCAAACGATGGACGGCACCCTCATTAGAGCACGACAGGGATATGTTGTAGGGCATGAACCACCCTCCATGTACCACATAGTAAGAGAAAAGAGGAAGTCCAAAGCAAAACACGTCATGACACTTCGGACAGAGTAAGAACAGCAATTAGCAACTTACACAGAGATAAAAAAAAGGATTTGCCGATTACTATGCCCGTTTGTACTCGCAGAAGACTCTGGATGCAGTGGCACTCGATGACATACTTACGGCACTGCACCGCCGACTGGACCGCGAGATTGCTGATGAGATGTGACGACAGAGGGGGTGGCGGCGGCTTTAGCAAGGGCAGCAAGAATAAATGCCCTGGAACCGACGGATTGCCCACAGAATTCTACAGGGATTTTCAAGACGTACTAACGCCGACGTTGCAACACCTGTTCCAGGAGTTACTCACCGCCGAAGTGACCGTACCTCGCGACTTTACACAAAGTCTGATCGTCCCCGTTCCGAAGACATTGTCAGGATTTTCTGTGCATCAGTTCCGGCCGATAGCACTTCTTAACAACTGTCACAACCTCTCTGCAAAACTTCTGGCATTTCATTTAAAACCAGCCCTTACAGTGTTGACGGGAAAAGACCAGACAGGAGTCTGTCACAACCACGCTATTCACATGACATTATGTGACTACCGTGATCTGATAGTCGTCGCAGATGCAAGCAGAATTCATGGCGCCAAGCTTGCGGTTGACTTAGAGAAAGCCTTTGATGCAGTCGGCCATGACATTTCGCACGAAACAATGGCGGCGATGAATATTTAAAAAAATGGATCTGAGCACTAAGGGACTTAACTTCTAAGGTCACCAGTCCCCCAGAACTTAGAACTACTTAAACCTAACTAACCTAAGGACAGCACACACGTCCATGCCCGAGGCAGGACTCGAATCAGCGACCGTAGCGATCGCGCGGTTCCTGACTATAGTGCCTAGAACCGCTAAACCACCCCGGCCGGCGATGAATATTCCACATCGGTTAATCACGACTGTGATGCAGCTTCTTCACGGATCACACTCAATGACCTTAGTCAACGAACTTTTAGCAGGGCCAATACAGATACACTCGCGATTGAGCCGCTGTTGATTCAACTCCACAAGACGCTACGGGCTGTCACTGTACGTGGAAATCGCTTCCCGCGCCCGGGTTCCCGGGTTCGATTCCCGGCGGGGTCAGGGATTTTCTCTGCCTCCTGATGGCTGGGTGATGTGTGATGTCCTTAGGTTAGTTAGGTTTAAGAAGTTCTAAGTTCTAGGGGACTGATGACCATCGATGTTAAGTCCCATAGTGCTCAGAGCCATTTGAACCATTTTTTGTGCATGGAAATAAATTCGTGTACCGGGCTTACGCGGATGTTGTAATCATTTTAGTGAGTTCAAACGGAAAGATTGACATGGCACTGGCCCTGATTGAGAGATATGGTGCAAGAATGAACAGACGAAACTCTGGAATTGTTCTTATTGGTCCCGGATTACCCGCGCAACCGGAAGGCCGCATTAAAGTGCTTACCGAGATGAAATGTTTGGGGGTGGTGTACACTAAGACTACGCGCCGCACAGTCTCTCAACTACAAACGCCTCTTGAACAATATCCACGCCTGTATCCGCCTACACTCCTTACGGTCCCTACATGCGCTGCAAAAGGTCGAATTAGTTAACGCCTACTTCGCTTCGTAGATTATATATCTGGTAAGAATATTCTCAACGCCGCGAGCGACCGTGGACAGACTCCAGACAGCCATCGGACATAACATGAATCAAGGATATCTCTTCAAAGTCAATTACATGACGCTCACTCTCCTGGTGACTGGTGGTGGTCTCTGACTCAATAATGTATACGTCATTGGCTTATTCGTGCGACTGAACCTATGGCACTGAAAACGTGACCATAGCTGTCTGATCTCATTTCTCGTTACGGCAACTGTGCCATCCGAACTGGACCCGCTAAGAGATATTCACCACATTCCTACAGCATTGTCATACTGCCGTACTTTTCTGCTAGACTACCTTTTACCTACCTTTTAGCCCGCCCGGCTAGCCGCGCCGTCTAACGAGCTGCTTCCCGAGCGGGAAGGCGGGCCGGTCCCCGGCACGAATCTACCCGGCGGATTAGAGTCGAGATCCGGTGTGCCGGCCAGCTGTAAATGGTTTTTAAGGCGGTTTTTCATCTATCTCGGTGAATGCGAGCTGATTCCCCTTATTCCGCCTCAATGACACTGTGTTGGCTCGAATGACTCTGAGCACTATAGGACTTAACTACTGTGGTCATCAGTCCCCTAGAACTTAGAACCACTTAAACCTAACTAACCTAAGGACATCACACACATCCATGCCCGAGGCAGGATTCAAACCTGCGACCGTAGCGGTCGCGCAGTTCCAGACTGTAGCGCCTAGAACCGCTCGGCCACCCCGGCCGGCCACTGTGTTGGTAATTGCTGCGTAAAAATCGTTTCCACGTTATACTTACCCTACAACACAACACAAAAATGTGGGGTTACACTCGTCTGGTATGAGACGTTCCCGGGGGGGGGGGGGGGGGGGGGGGGCTGCAGGCCGAACCGCACAATAACCGCGGGTTCGATGTGGGGCGGTGGTAGGGTGGGTGGACTACTGTGGCCTGTTGTGGGGTTGTAAGCCACTGAGGGCTACGTCGGGACGAAGCCTCTCCATCGTTTCTAGCTCCCCTGCTTATTACATACATACAACATACACACATAGCTTTCTGAGGAAGATGACGCACATTGACATTATGCCCGCGGTCCACAGTGCATACGGTACCCACATGTAGCGACAGCGCCAACACGTGGTTGAAAGCAAATATCCTACTGTTGACTGGAATACGGTGTGGTGTAATCCCTCCCCCCCCCCCCCCCCCCCCAAACTACCGACAGTGGCGCGGACTGCATGGTACTACTATATGAATGGTAAGTACTGGACACAGTCATGTCTGCATAAGTTTCGTCTCGCGGCAACGCCGCTATGCAGGGCATGCCATATGCCGCCAGTTTGCGGGGCGACAAAGGAAGTGTGGCAACTGCTCTGCCACCTATTGGCCTTCATCCAACGCACCGCACGCAAGCGATTTCTGGGATGTCCTTACTTTATCCTGATGACGTCCCGTACCCGAGAACGAAGACAAATGCAGTACACTGGCTAATGGGAATCACCGTGTACTACATACTAAGCACTTCGGAATATGCCATTGGTGATTATGGAACATTCCTGTAGAATCAACGTTCGATGCTGAAGCGAATTCTGACCTACCATAAAAATTATGCTAATTTTCTTCTGAAGGTGTTTCAGGAAATTTCTGATAATCTGTTGACGATGGGCTTGAGCAATTTATACATATGGAAAGTCCAGAAATCTCCAAACCTTCTGACTCTACAGCCAGAAATGTCTTCCAGAAGGGAATCATGTGACTAATGCCCCGGGGGGGAGGGGGTTCCTTTTGTTGCTTTTTTTTTGTGAGGACTTCTAAATGGAAAGTGAAAACATGCTAAGATTGTGTAGTAAATAACAAAAAATTGAATAAAATAAAAGTACAAATAAATAAAAAGTTAAAAAAAACACCCACCCAGTAAGCAGGAGAACTGGGTTCGGGTCCCATCAAATAAAAAAAACTAAAAATAAAAAGAAAAGTAGGCAGAGCACTTTCCCACAGAAGGCAAAAGTCCCGAGTTCGAGTCTTTATCCGGCACACAGTTTTAACCTTCCAGGAAATTTCATCATCTGATTTAATGCAATTTGTAATGTTCATAAATTAGTTTTTATGATTCCCCAACGGACTAACTGTAGTAACGACACAGTAAGTTGGTCGCCGGCCGCCAAGTACTAATCGTTGAAAATACGCCCCACCAGCAGCACTTCGTGTCCATTTTAATCCGTTTCAGATTGCTGTCACCCTCAGCGACCCCGAATTCGTGACTCCGTAACTGTCTAAGTACTGTTTGAACCGTTAATTAATTGATTAACAACGGTAATGTACTTATATTTAAATGCTTTATGCAGTATGAGAAGCGATCACAAATGTTATAAAACGTTTAGAACGGCATTTTACTTCTACTCGTTGTGCTACATTAAAACGGCCTTAATTTAATTTCGTATTCCTTGATACAAATATGTATCACATTTGAGGATGTCTGTGGCTATAAGCATCCACAAACAGATGTTAATTCCGTATCGAAATTTATACCGTAGCAGTTGATGAGTACTTGCTGCTCACGCCCGTGAGTTGCCAATATTGGTCGACGAACACTAAAACATTCTACCTTTAATGTCCTCTAATACCTCAATAGGCTCCCAACTTACCTCTCAGCCGCTAAGCTAATTAGCCAGGTTTTATTAGCTCAGGGTCCAGTTTACCAATTAAAGTTAAGCGTTTCTTAAAATATTACTGTCACTGTAAGTATTTTTGTTTGTTACTGACGCTGAGCAGGGAAATTACGCTCTTAGGAAGCTCTAAACGTTAGTTGAAATCTTTGGATTCGGCTTTTAGTTGCTAGATGCATATTAATATAAAATACGGCTGAGAACCTCAGACCTTAGGAATACCTCATACGGGCCGCAAGCGGCACGCATAAGGCCGCCAGCAGGTTGACGAAGACTGCCTTGCAGTAGATTTTGTCCGTCTCTCAATCCGTTTGTGAAGACTCCTGTCTCTTACAAACAAGTTGAGATATGAAGTTTAAATTAATGGTAAATGTTAAGGTATACGGTCCCTTGGTGGTGTAAAATATTTAAGCTTCTAAGTCAATGGTTGGTTGGTTTGTTTTCGGGAAGGAGACCAGACAGCGAGGTCATCGGTCTCATCCGATTAGGGAAGGACGGGGAAGGAAGTCGGCCGTGCCCTTTGAAAGGAACCATCCCGGCATTTGCCTGGAGCGATTTAGGGAAATCACGGAAAACCTAAATCAGGACGGCCGGACGCGGGATTGAACCGTCGTCCTCCCGAAGGCGAGTCCAGTGTTTAACCACTGCGCCACCTCGCTCGGTGTAAGTCAATGGAATCATAAGCTACGGCCGTTTATGTCAGATACTTTGATACTTGCAAACTCACTCTCCACACCCTAAGAGTTACTTCCCATTGACCTAGAATCATCAAACTTAGCAAGAAGCAAAGTTTCGCAGTGCATGTAAGACAACAAATCAGAAATTTGTTACTTTGGAGCTACATTACACAAAAATAATTTACGTCACGTAAAGCCTGTCAATCGTATCAAACTTTCGAGTTCCAACTTGGACTTTCGTGGTACTGAAACGTGAATTTTCAAAAAATAAATTTTCCCCTTATTTAAATTTGAAATGTTTATGGGATCTGTTCGAAAACGTTCAGTTAGTGAGCGCAGTGGAGTAATACCCTGGAAAAAGGATTGAATAAATATGGCAACCACTTGCAACTACATGAGAATAGCACCTGTCAAGTGAAATGAGTCAATGGTAAGACCTTGGACACATATTCAACTGCACTGGAGCTCAAATTCCACCTAGAAAATGTAGTTGATATTTCGATTTGTTTCCTTAAATCCAGCTGGAATGAGTTGTAATTTGTAAGTTTGTACCCATTTCTCGTCTCATAAAGCTATCCCTCCACTACTAGGAACCGATGATCCAATAGTTTGGTCCCTCCCACCTCCCCCCCCCCCTCTTTAAACTAACCAACCAACCCTCCACTACTGAAATATCCCAAATCTTCAAGAGACGCAAGTTTACTGATGCTAATTTTCCTAGAATGTCTTATACATTGTAACTAACCGGTTACTACGGGTTATTACGTTATTATTGGGAATGTAAATGCTTATTGCTTGTGAAGTTAACTTGAGAAGATTAGGGTCGCCATCGACTCTAACCATACAACTAATCAAAGGTTTGGTCGAGTCGGAAAATATATTAATTTGGTCACAGACTAAAAACTCACAAAAATGCATACGTTGTGAGGTCGCTCATAGCGGATACGATGTAATTAATAGTATTGCCCGTGCACTGTTCACGACAGTCAAACATTTAAAATAAAATAGAAAATGCATGAACACTGCATAAGATCAGCTCCCAGCAACACACCTGAAAATAAGACTTAACCTAAAGAATTTGTAATGAAATACAAGGGGAGACTAATCACTAGACCTGTGCATAAGGAAACGCATTGCATGTGCTAACGGGAAAGCTACGAGGTGAGTGGCTTAGGTGCAAAAATGTAATCTCGGAACACAAGAGAAAATTGTAGATAAAATCATTTATTCCTAAGATAAGGATGTGAGGTATGTTCACGATTCCTGATAACACATGGTATGTGGAGACACAATTTCTAGGTATAGTGCCAAATTCCAACAATATCACATCACACAATCATGTTAACATCATCTAAGACAAACATGCGATCGGACTGTTAGTGATGCCGGTAGCCCAATAACTACAATCTTCTACCACGGACGAAAGACACATAAAGCAAGGAAAATTTACGAGAAGGCAAAGCTCTAAATATTTAGAAAGGTGAAAGCTTATGCAGGCACAGCTGAAGGCAAACAGACATTCATACAGAAGCGAGTGCTCACTTCTTATCGACACCTTTGTGTGGCGCTCTTCCGGCGGATCCAAGTCTGCTACAGAAATTTGCTAAAAGAAAAATCTGCCAAAGTTTTGCATTCCTTGCTGCGACAAGGCAAAGCAATTTTCCAGATTTGAAAAGCGAGACCAAAAGCTAACAGCTCTCCCTTCGCCAAGTAACAACGCGCCACGCAGTCAGTCTAAGTCACCCTTCTTGGACTAGAGCACAGGTGTGGACGCTTCCCGTACCGGCGGCAGACTGCCCCCTTTTTCCTCTCCAGCCTCCTCCACGCTCCGCGTGGACCGGAAAGCCCAAAGATGCCATTTCCGCCACCAACCTAACGCAGGTGGATTTCTCACAAGTAGCGCCAACCTCTTTGCCTACTTGACCACTACGAGAGTTGGCTATTCTGTACCAGTGCTGCTGAATCTGTACGACTATCGCAGACTTTCTGCAGCAGACTACGCCACCGTCTAGCAACGTGACACACAACCACATTCATTCAATCACGCCACTATGAGAGTAAAGAGAAAAGAGAAACAAGGTAAAGAAAGAGAAATACTTGTGAAATTGGGCTACCGGACTAATGAAAGGTGACTACAGGACCCTTTCAACATAGTAAATATGTTACTATCACGTAGTTATTATAGACTATCTTTGCTTATTCCTAGTGGTTGTCCAATTTGTTCTCGCATAAGCATATTTCTTGGTCGTCTTTATTTTACCTCAACTAAGAAAAATGCTAGTTGTTCGAGTTATGCCATTCAGTTAGTAGCAATGGAATTCAGCAGCACATTCACGTAAGTTGTACAACGGTATTATTCAGTGCAAGTGCTCGTGATCCCAGCACAAATGTGTGGATTAGAGACAGCGTATACTTGCAGATTCTTTCCATTATTAGTTTCGATTATCGACAGTCTTAATATAATACGACACTCTCTTACAATTTTGTTTCTTATATTTTGTCTTTGTACTGAGATATGTTTGTTGTGCAATTGCAGCGTTAATTTTCATATTTTTTGGCCTTATTACACATCTGGTAGAATGAAACCTTTCACGACCGGATGACATTGCTGCTGGCAAAACTTTCGGGGTGGAAGATCTGGGTCCACAATTGTCTTCTCAAAAATGTATGAATTCCTAAGGGACGAAACTGCTGAGGCATCGATCCCTAGATTTACACACTACTTAAACTAACTTATGCTAATAACAACACACACACCCGTGCCCGATGGAGGATTCGAACCTGCGGCGGGAGGGGCCACGCAATTAGTGACACGGCGCCTCTACCCACGCGGCCACTACGCGTGGAAAATCTCTTCTGTTTCTACACTACAGGCCATTAAAATTGCTACACCAAGAGGAAATGCAGATGATAAACGGGTATTTATTGTACGAATACATTATACTACACCTGACATGTGATTACATTTTCACGGCCGGACAGAGTGGCCGAGCGGCTCTAGGCGCTACAGTTTGGAACCGTGCGACCGCTACGGTCGCAGGTTCGAATCCTGCCTCGGGCATGGATGTGTGTTATGTCCTTATGTTAGTTAGGTTTAAGTAGTTCTAAATTCTAGGGGACTGATGACCTCAGTAAAGTCTCGTAGTGCTCAGAGCCATTTGAGCCACATTTTCACACAATTTGGATGCATAGATCCTGATAAATCAGTACCCAGAACAACCACCTCTGGCCGTAATGACGGCCTTGATACGCCTGGGCATTAAGTCAAACAGATATTTGATGGCGTGGACATGTACAGCTGCCCATGCAGCTTCAGCGCGATACCAGAGCTCATCAAGAGTAGT
This sequence comes from Schistocerca serialis cubense, assembly GCF_023864345.2. Classification (NCBI taxonomy): domain Eukaryota; kingdom Metazoa; phylum Arthropoda; class Insecta; order Orthoptera; family Acrididae; genus Schistocerca; species Schistocerca serialis. The sequence continues at coordinate 435,454,090 of NC_064642.1, read as the reverse complement.
GACTGGCGGATTGTGACGAGCCAGTTGCCCGGCCACCATTGATCAGTTGATCACACGTTTTCAATTTGTGAGAGACCTGGAGAATGTACTCGCCAGGGCAGCAGTCGAACATTTTCTGTATCCAGAAAGGCCCGTACGGGACATGCAACATGCGGTCGTGCATTATCCTGCTCAAATATGGGGTATCGCAGGGATCGAATAAAGGGTAGAGCCAAGGGTCGTAAGATATCTGAAATGTAATGTTCACTGTTCAAAGTGCTGTCAGTGCGAACAAGAGGTGACCGAGACGTGAAACCAATGGCACCCCATACCATCACGCCGGGTGATACGCCAGTATGGCCGTGACGAATACACGTTCCAATATCCGTTCACCGCGATGTCACCATACACGGTTGCGACCAACATGATGGTGTAAACAGAACCTGGATTCATCCGAAAAGATGACGTTTCGCCATTCGTCCACCCAGGTTTGTCGGTGAGTACACCATCGCAGGCGCTCCTGTGATGCAGCGTCAAGGGTAACCGCAGCCATGGTCTCCGAGCTGACAGTCCACGCTGCTGCAAACGTCGTCGAACTGTTCGTGCCGGTGGTTGTTGTCTTGCAAACGTCTCCATCTGTTGACTCAGGGATCGAGACGTGGCTGCAGGATCCGTTACAGCCATGCGGATAAGATGCCTGTCATCTCGACTGCTAGTGATACGAGGCCGTTGGGATACAGAACGGCGTTCCATATCGCCCTCCTGATCCCACCGATTCCATATTATGCTAACAGTCATTGGATCTCGACCAACGCGAGCAGCAATGTCGCGATACGATAAACCGCAATCGCGATAGGCTAAAATCCGAGCTTTACCAAAGTCGTAAACGTGATGGTATGCATTTCTCCTCCTTACACGAGGCATCACAACAACATTTCACCAGGCGACGCCGGTGAACTGCTGTTTGTGCATGAGAAATCGGTTTGAAACTTCCCTCGTGTCAGCACGTTGTAGGTGTCGCCACCGGTGTAGGAATTTTAATGGCCACTAGTGTATTTTAAATATCCCCACAGAAAAAAATCTGGCAACGTGAAACCTGGCGATCTAGCTGGACAATTTGTAGGGCTACCTCTGCCGACACATCGAGTGCTTCATTTGCGTAATATGCTGGGCAACCGCCACGCTGAAAGCACATAAGCTGTTGAACGTCCAGGGCAACATCATGCAGTAGTACCCGTAGTTCCCGTTTCAAAGACGTTCCATATTTGGGTATGGTCAACGCGCCGTGATAAAACTCATAGCAGTCGGTTTCTTCCCCTTTTGCCATATCCTACATTAACCGACCAAGGACGTTGTGGCCAATTAGCCGTAACCAAGACGGGTGATTGTGTACGCTCCAGTAATGCATGTTATTCCGGCTGTGTTGCCATGGTTAGTGACTGTAGACTCGCCGGAAACTAGTTCCTCAGCAAAGAAGGTGGGGATATTTGTTGACGTGTCCATTCACGAAGCACTACCCAGTTGTAGAAATTGTCGTTTTGAAGTTCTTGATGCAGTGACATGCTGTAATGATGACACTTATGACGATGCAGTATTGAGTCAATAATACTTACGGACATACCGGAAAAGCGGTCTAATTGCCGGGCGCTTATCCGTAGGTCGTCGTGCACTGACCTTAGTAAGCTGTTTCATTAGCTTCAGATCTAACATGTTTCCATCATTTCCTTTTGCCGTTCTGTACCCTGCCAGCAGACATAAAGGTTTCCATAACTTAGTGAAAGGACGAACAAGAGAGAGCTTTTTCTGGAAAGCGCTCGTCATACGAGGCAACAGAAGCCTCAGCATTTCTCCTAGATTCTCCGTTAATCAGGATCATTTAAATATTTTCTTCTGTGTTTTCGACACCCATACTCCTATTGCAAGTTTGTTCTCCAACGGATGGGTATGTATGAAGGTAATAAACACCGCGCAACTGCTGTAGCTTCTGGAGCCGCTACTCATTCTGGGTCTGCACGATACGTGAGATCGGGTAGCAGTGTACTGCCTGTTATGATACATCAAAGTTCGCTACACGGCCAATGTGGCGTTTCGATTAGTCCTCTGTTCGATACGTCGGAGAAATACAACGTTGCGAATGGGGTTTCCAGTTAGAAGTTGTGAGGTATTGGTCTGTCGTACCTTCGCAGTATGAAGGTGGGGTCCCACGTGTCACTGGATATTCAAGGGCCATTGAGTATCATGTCGTAAATCACAATTCTGTACCCATTTCTATTCCTCCAAGTACAGCGCCATTTGTTGCGAAATGAAGGCAATGCTTCAGACCAAATGTATGTAAATTTTGCCATATAACATTAATCTGCAATAAAAAACGGGGGTTCCCATTTTCCAATCGCAGATTTCCAAGTTGCCCCCAGCCAATCACGCGCGGTTATTGGTGGGGGGGGGGGGGGTCGACTGTGATATCGTTGGATGCCCCCTCCGAGACAGACAAATTGGAGCCATAACTTGTTTTCATTCTATCTGTAGTTTTCCATATATTTCCATGTCTTCATTTAAAATGAACACGCTCTATATGTCGCTCCCAGGCGCGTGACCGCTCAGTTGGCAAGACTCAACGGAGGAGCAACGTCTCTGAAGATGTCCAGTGTATTTCTGAACGAAACGTTAGCAACAGAAGAGTTTCGTCTACCACGGTCTTATAATCCGTAAGGCTTCTTACAGACTGTAAGGTGGAAGATTAAAATTGAGACTGTGTGATAACATAAATGTTTCAGTTTAATGATTTTCTTTAGAACTCCGTATTTTGGTGTTAAACTGGTATTTATAAATTATGTAATTTTATCAGAGTGCATTTGATAATGACGTCCCAGTCTTGAAACTGTTTGTACCTAAACAAATAAAGAAGTCTACTATAGTTGTGGTAGGTGTATTCGGCAAATAGAACATTGTTCACATTACATCTGAAGAACTTTTCTTCAAGATTTTTAGATCAGCTATTTCGGTTACGCATAATTACGTTACAATTAACTTTTCCCATTAACATATTGTATTATTGCAGAAAAAAATAGTTAACGATTCCTGAGATCAAGTATATCTTCCGAGGTACCTATTTCAACAGATAACTGCATGATATATTTTACAAGGTTGCGCAGGAATGCGACTATGAATTACATTGTTGGTACCTATAGACAACGAAAGACGCAGGAAACATTTTAACATACCTTTGCGTCGCTTTAAAGATATTTCACCAGTTAAATATTAGTCGTACAATGAACATATAAGCGAAATTATGTGGAACTAGGAATGCACGTAGACACAAAAAAATAGCTAGATTTGGGAAAGACAGTGACACTACTTAAACGTTTAGTACAATAGGTAGTAGAATATTTGAGAAGTAGCAATTATTCAGTTACACATGATATTCTTGTGTATGAATAGAACACGAAAGTTATGGACATAATACCTGTGTGACATGAACAAAGAACGAGAAAAATTACCAGTAGACACTTTTTAAAGGCCGTTATACACAGTAATAAATATGACGTAATATTCTGTACTGGCGTTGTACAACAGATCTGTCGCATGGCGTAAAATGGTCATAAAGTCTCCCTAGCCTAAATTTCAGTGATGTAAATTCGACCATTCACAGGAAAATGAGGAGTAGAAATGTTTGAAATACCGTGTATTATTCATGACTGTGCACAATGAGTTTTATTAGCAATTTAAGCGTCTAATATACATTGTGAGTGATATGATGCCTCAACCTACAGTTTGTTGAATTATCTCGACTCTAATGAAGTCTGTGCAATTTTGAACAGTCTTTCCTCCATCCATACGTTTATATTACATTATTTAAGAGCCTCAGTCAACATTGTATCTCTCATAACACGTAATCTTGCTAAAATTGCATTGGAACGTAAAGAATAATAACCTGCTACTTTAGTTAATTCAACGAATAGGCAAATATAATTAAACCCATAAATTTCTTACACCAGTCAATTTCAACTGCTATATCCTACAACAATATAATATGAATGGGAGTTTTTTTAATCTAAATAAAACCAAACATACGTCATTTCTTTCACTTATTAGTCAGACTTTTCCAAATACATCTGGCTGTCATACATTCCCATAAAATATCGTGGTTCATTCTTGTTGGTATTTACTTGTGACAACAAGGCGTAATCACTACGGGTGTCAATTACAAAATATGTAATACCCAAAATATTAAGAAAATTTTCCCTTCTGGTTGTGCAGCGTAAGCTTGCCGGTAAGACGACCACGATCTTAATTGGGTGATCCACAGAGCCGCCGCTATTTGAGAAGTACAGACTTGCTTCTCTCCCATGTTAAAACAAAATATTTCCTTACAGTGCAAATAACAAGACTGATCGACCAAGTATGCCGTACCGTGTCAGGAGCGACTTCTAACATCCTTCATCTATTGTTACACCCAAAATAGTAGCGGACAGTCTATTCCAGCACTGGAATCACCCCTTCGAACTAAACGTCACTGGCCCGTGTAACACAAATCTGGTCATGAATAATGATATTCTGTCTATTATTTACTGATATATGTATGTGTGGATACATTTAAGCTTTCACAGATTTTATTTAGTTTTCGAGTGCTTTCTTGACGTTAGTTCATAAACTTATCTCCAGGAACTTAGAATCTTACAAATCAGATTTCAAATTTGAACAGTATCGAATAGACGGATGATATTTTCAGTTCAATTAGTTAGAAAAAGATACGTAATTGGCTCAACTCACACACAAACATTTTTGTACACTTGGGAAGTCCAGCACAATTAGCATGTTTCCATTTTGAGCAGCTCATACACTTCAGCCACAATTTCCTTTCTTTTGATTGGCAGCCGGCCGCGGTGGCCGAGCGGTTCTAAGCGCTTCAGTCCAGAACCGCGCGACTGCTACGGTCGCAGGTTCGAATCCTGCCTCGGACATGGATGTGTGTGATATCCTTAGGTTAGTTAGGTTTAAGTAGTTCTAAGTTCTAGGGGACTGATGACCTCAGATGTTAAGTCCCATAGTGCTCAGAGCCAGTTGAAACTTTTTTTTTTCATTGGCTGTATAAATCACAACAGTAAATACAAGCTGTGTGCTCTTCTTCATCAGTACTGACGTTTATATCTGCTACTTCCTCATCGGGGGGATATCGGAACTGGAAGGAGTTGGAGAAATCTCTGGAGGGTGGTCTCTGCACGCTCTGCGACTGACTCATCATGCCACGAGTGTAAGAAAGGTCAGATGTTGATAAGGTGGACTGATCTGTTATAGGAGTCCGCGCCGATAGCTGAGTGGTCAGCGTGACGGATTGCCGTCCTACTGGCCTGGGTTCGATTCCAGCCTGGGTCGGGGATTTTCTCTGCACAGGGACTGGGTGTTGTGTTGTCTTCATCATCATTTCATCCCCATCCGGCGCGCAGGTCGCCCAATGTGGCGTCGAATGTAATATGACCTGCACCAAGGAGGCCGGATCTGCCCTCCGAGGGGCCTCCCTGCCAACGACGCCAAACGCTCATTTCATTTCCATCTGTTATTAGGAGTGCTGGGCGCATACAAACGCTCTGGAAATACATCTGGGTTAAACGGAAGTATTCCACAGATTTTGATGCCAGCTTGGCATTTTCTGGAGTTGCTGCTAGCAAATAGGTTTCACGGAAAAGCTTGGAAATTTGGTAAAAGGAAACTACCCTTCCTGGGTAGTTCTTCAGCCAATTCCTCACTTCCTGGTTACAGTACTTGTCATGTGGTCCAAAGAATGCTAAGTCTAGGGTGCAATGTGGTGGAAGGCACAACAAAACAACCCCATTTTCTTTGGCCAGTTCAAGGAAATGTATGCTTTTAAGGTTACTATGGCCATCTATTATTAGGCGTATTTTTTCTTCTTTCATTGGCTTCACTGTGGAAATGAAGTGTTGCAGCCATTCCACAAATAATTCTGCAGTCATGTAACCAGTTTCATTGTACAGACGGTCGGCGCCCAATGGAGCTGCATCGTAAAGCGTTGGATTCAGCTTCTATCGAGGAAATATTAACGCCGGTGTAATGTACTGTCCATTGGAACTGCAATACTTTACGACTTCCACGCTCAAAACTTGTTATAGCACCAACCTGTTTCTTTTTTTTTCCCTTCTTCAGCAAAAATTCTTGAAGGTTTCTGAACTGTTGTGTGTGTTGATTCGTCCATATTATAAATTCGTGTTGGCAGAATATTATGGTCCTTGACTATTCATTCAAGCAGAGAGAAAAACTGTAAGATTTATTAAAAGCCTGTGCACGTGCTGAAGAGGTTTATTCCGGCTGCCGTAGACTTATCTCACGGTTACGCTTTCGAAAACCACTCTTTGCCTGCAATTTGACCGTCAGCTTTAAAAGGAGAAGCAATGCCCATTCTCTGAGAGAGCTCATATGCCAGGCGTCTAATATCACTACACTTTAACCGAAAAAGTTGCGATTTCTGGTCTAAAATAAGTTGAACTAGCAGCTTTTCAATCTTCTGATCAAATACAGTACGAAATCGACCGAGTGTCTTATTGCCGTATTTTGCCATCTAGTTTTTTCCAGAACAATGTCGTCATAGCGTAGCCTGAGGAACTTTGTACACTAAAGAAGCTTTAAGCCATCCCATGCTACCCTCCCTAATGGCATCAATGGCATATTTCATGTCACTTTCATTCCACGAAAATCTGTTTGAAGTCCGTTTGTGTTTATTCACCATTGTGTGTAAACATATTTCAGAAAGTTGCAAGAAATAGTATTTTATTGTTGATTGTTATTGTTTTAATTTCTGATAGGCTTTTTATAAACAGGCACACTGCATTTCAGCACTCGATAAGCTATGTAGTAGAGCAGGGCAAAATGACATAGTCCTGTATCATTTTGCCCTCTTCAACGCAAGCGTAATCTTTGGCCATAATCTCGAAAATTAACAAACACACCATCAAAATATTGCCACAGATTTAAAGACTTACCCTTATACGATATCCTCCTGATAGTAAAATTTCCACACAAATAATCAACACTGCACAAATATGAAAGTTTGCTAATAGAAATACTGGTTTCGCTGACTTCAAAAATGGCTTCCCGCGTTTCACTTCACCGAATGGAAGCTGGCAAAGATTAATGGCTTATGGGCAAGGTGTAGCCCCCACAAGCTGTGAAGCAAACCAAAGTTTATGATCCTGACAGCTGCCAAACAAAAAAATAAAAAAAAGCCACTATGCCCTTTTGCCCTACTATGTCATTTTGGGCCACTTTCCCCAAATCTTAAGAAATAGCAAAGAATAGCAAAAGACTGTAATATAGTGATATACCTGGAATCGTAGTACATTATATATATATATATATATATATATATATATATATATATATATATATATATAGTTATTGATCATGACAGGGTCAAATATCTCACGAAATAAGCGTCAAACAAAAAACGAGTTTCGTTCTTTGTAGTTTTTTCCTTTGATGTTTATTTCTTGAAATATTTGGCTCGGTCACTATCAATGGACCACCCTGTAAAGTTATGTTAATAAACAGAGTAAGTAACGTTTGTTGGTTGCCGTTTTGTCTTACAGTAAGCATCTTTCAGTACTTTCACTTCGTAATATTCTCATTACGTCAATACGACAATGTGAGCATCACTTTTAATACATAATAATCGGTCGTACGAGGTTATGAAAGTGGCGTTCATTGTAAGTGGATTTCATAAACATCTTCCGTTGTAGCTCATGTTACTATTTGATGTCAACGCAATTAAATCTATGCCGACATCACACTTTTGATTTCTTCGTATTGGCAGCATAATAAATTTAACGAGCGAGATTGATTTCAGTGACTGACAGTGCAAAATTACCCTACGTTGAGTACGTTGTTATAGTACAGTACATTAGATGTACTTAAGTTGAAGGCCAACTTCCAGTCCCTGCAACGAGCATTATTCACCTGTAGGACTATATGCACTGTGTGACTTTATTTCGTTGTATAAAAATCCCTCGTGCGTGAGGACTCACATCTTTTACGTATTTCGTGAGTAATGTCAGTCCAATCGTACTTCTTCATCGTGCGTCCACCAATATATTTATCTCTGCGCCTGCCCGTCTGTTGACAACAATTACTTTCGGGTATTATTTAAGGAGCCCTCAATCTACGCACTTGGGTTGGAACTTTAGTAGTGACAACTATTTATTTACAACTTATATGAAATATATATATATGTTTCAAAGTTTCAGTGTGCTTCAGAGTAGTCAATAGCATTGTGTATAACCGCGCTCCAGTGATGGCTAAGTCGTAGGATGCCTTTAGCAGCACCACTTTCGTTGATATTTTGATTGGAAAGGAGGTCTTTTGTCTGACGAACCTCTGTACCAGCTCTGATGCGAATGCCGTGAAGTGCTTCATTAGAGGAGTGGAGCTGAAGTAACAAGGTTGTAACTCCGAGTAGTGTAGTGGGTGGTACAGCACTTCCCGGTCCCATCGATCGAACAAATCAGTCACACAACTTGCGTCAAATGCGCCCAAGCACTTTCCCGCAAAATGAGGGGCTGTTCCTGGAGAAATTATCGCTGGATATTTCTCTGAGGTGGTCGCTGGCTGTTTTCCAAAGACGACCAGCTTAGAGAACGAAGAAGGCGACACGTTCTGCAGGACCCAACTAATATACCGCAGCATAATGCTCGGTCGCTTAAGGTGAAAGTTGTGGCTGACTTAAGTCTTTGTGATTTCAACTTGATTCCTAAACTCAAGAAAGCATTCACGTCAGAACTGCTACAGACATTCGTCAGCAAATAGATCGCTCCACTCTATCAACGCAACTGTCACTGTCAAAGTTATCTACGACTTTCACATCGTTCGCAGCTGATTATATACAGCGCCGGAAGGATTATGCACAGTGCTGGAAGGCATTAAAACTTTGTAACGCGTATCCATTTTTTTATGAATTTACCATAATGGTTAATACTATTAAAGTTCCAACCTTCGTAATTGTGTGTTTTCTATAGCATGTCCTCCATTCATTATATCACGGAACTGCGAGTATATAGAAAACTATTGGAAAGTTAGCCTTCATGCAAATCTTAATATGTAGGGTTTTCCTTATCTCATCAGCGAAACCGTCATGTTTTCAAAGCATAAGTGTTTGGCAAATTCCTGACAGCTAACTGAAATGAAAAAGCAAAATTAAATATCAACGAGGTCATTAGGCACGGAGAAAGAAACCCTTTCCCCAAGGATGGAGAAGGAAAGCAACTGTGCCGCTTTTCAAACTAACTATCCCGTGTTTTTCTTAAGTGAAACCACTGAAAACGTAAATGTGGATGGTTTGTCATGGATTTGATAGCTGTCTTTCTAAATAACTGTCCTTTACGTTACCACTGCGTTACCTCCTTCTGTTTGGTTCATAGACAGGTGCAGTTCGGTCTCAAAAAAAGTCATCGCATAAAAGCATAACACGCAGTCCCTCTTAAGTTCGTCAGACGAGAACAGTTTTTGTTAAAGGGCACAGACGTAACAGGTAGTATATCCCAATCATGGTTTGGGAAAATATTATTCTTGATCTATAACGTTTAGGACGCTGTGATTGTATGTCAGTTTTGCGTTACACAGTTCACTTATTACAACAGTTTGCTTGCGAGATGAATTTTGAATCCACATGGAGACTTCTGTGTCGTTAACCCGGGACATAATGTATATTACTCGATTTAAACTGTGGCGGGTTTCCTTCACCATCTACAGACATATGCTATGCATCATATCTTGTAGTTTGGAATATAATGTACTAAACAATTACACTGTACATCATATTTTAACATATTTTCATTCGGCAGTTTTGTGAGTACTTTCATACCATTTACGTATATTTCTTAAACTTACTATCAATACCAGTTCTCTGAAATACAAAAATGCAAATTACAAATCATTTCAAAAGAATGTTATTAGAAAGCACGTAGATACGTCAAAAAAGTCAAGAATTTTGCTATGTATAATAACAGTCTGTGACCAATGGTAATGTCGGCACTGTACTAACATCGTTGGTGCCTTACAGCACGACCACTGTAGTTGTTGCAAGTTGACCTTGAGTGAGGTCGGACTTGAGTAATGGAGAAAACGCGTGCAAAATTATGAGAATCAAACAAGTAGCGATAAAAAGTTAGGCAAGGGGTTGTGAGGATAACTAGCAATAGTATGATTCTCGATACAATAATAATCTTTGTAGAGTTTCAAGACTATTAATGGAAGAAGATCACTGCATGTACAAATACATCTAATTCAGCTCGTAGAGAAAAGAAGCGCATTTGGTCTAAGAACTGAAGGCGTCAGATGATTACATCGCACCGGCAGCTGCTCCACCTCAAAGTAAGACTGTGCAATTTCACAAAATTAGAAATGTAAAAGACTTAACAGCGTAGCTGATTTATTTTTTTAACATTATTATTTTAGTTGAACTATAATTCTAACCAAGTGTTAATAATTTTCTAAGTCATCCCTACCATTTTGTAGGATACTACCTCTATCACTTTAATAACCGGATGCCACAGTAATGAAAAGGACCTGCACACTAAATTCCACAGAGAGCCAGAAAATACGTCGTACGATCTGGTACTTCAGTGAAAAAAATTTTGAAGCGTAATTGAACGTGCTTTTTCAAAACTTGTAAATATGACCACATTTATTATCTGTTTCAGAAAGTGCTAATCAAGTGCCAAAATTAATGCTTCGGAAAATTCTAATTACTAATTAATACCATTAAATAATTGTATGTATTTATTTATGTGTTGTGTGATTCTTTGCCTTCGTACTTCCGGCGTTATCATTTTCCGTTGCTGCTGATTGCGACGTATTAAGAGTTCAGTTATTTTGTTTGTACTAACGAGTGTTGTTTATTAGAAAGTAGTTGTTAGTGAAATCGGGAGACAGTGAATATTATTGTGAGGTAACGTTGCACGTGTATTGCCCGAAGCAGTACAAAGTGGCACAGTACATAGTTGCCGCCTACATAATTTTCCAAAAGTGTTACGTAAATTCGTATTTTCTCTCAAAATATATCAGTTTCACATATTTTGCCCGTTTACAGACTACCATCGTACAACTATAGTTTGCTAATTTTCAAGCTCATTATTAATAACATTCTCGTTAACTTCCCAATACCAATTAAAACAATTAATACAGCTTCTGATTTCGATTGTTATAAGAGCGAGGTGTTTTGCTGGCATTATAACTATCCGTATTCGCGTTCAGCCGGTACAACTTTACCGTTATATTAGTTGAAATAAATAGTTATTCCGCAGCTATATTCCAAACCACTATATGCGAAGCGTAATATATTTCTATGGATGTCTGAGTGAAATGATGCCCCAGAGAGCGTTACTGGAAACTAAATATGCATTCAGAGTTTATCTGGTAGACAAATTGTTGTAGCAGTTCAACTATAGTAAATAAATAAACGTAATTTCTAATAGTGATTTCCCTAATGTTAGGCAGAGCTGACATAAAAACCGAACATTCTAAATATTGTAGAGCAAGAGTAACGCACTCTCTAGTTGTTGATGTGGATTTCTGTCCAAAGACTGGTTTGATGAAGTTCTGCACACTAGTGCCCCCCGCTGAAACCTCTTCATCTCCAAATAACTTCTTGAACCTAAATCCAAATGAAACTGCTTACTGCATTCATCTTCTCTTATTTTTTATAATTTTTACCCTCTCTACAAGGGTGGTGTACTTGAGGACAATATTATGGAAATGGAAGAGGATGTAGATGAAGATGAAATGGGAGATACGATACTGCGTGAAGAGTTTGACAGAGCACTGAAAGACCTGAGTCGAAACAAGGCCCCGGGAGTAGACAACATTCCATTGGAACTACTGACGGCCTTGGGAGAGCCAGTCCTGACAAAACTCTACCATCTGGTGAGTAAGATGTATGAAACAGGCGAAATACCCTCAGACTTCAAGAAGAACATAATAATTACAATCCCAAAGAAAGCAGGTGTTGACAGATGTGAAAGTTACCGAACTATCAGTTTAATAAGCAACAGCTGCAAAATACTAACGCGAATTCATTTCAGACGAATGGAAAAACTGGTAAAAGCCGACCTCGGCGAAGATCAGTTTGGATTCCGCAGAAATGTTGGAACACGTGAAGCAATACTGACCCTACGACTTATCTTACAAAATAAATTAAGGAAAGGCAAACCTACATTTCTAGCATTTGTAGACTTAGAGAAAGCTTTTGACAATGTTGACTGGAATACTCACTTTCAAATTCTAAAGGTGGCAGGGGTAAAATACAGGGAGCGAAAGGCTATTATCAATTTGTACAGAAACCAGATGGCAGTTATAAGAGTCGAGGGGCATGAAAGGGAAGCAGCGGTTGGGAAGGAAGTGAGACAGGGTTGTAGCTTGTCCCCGATGTTATTCAATCTGTATATTGAGCAAGCAGTAAAGGAAACAAAAGAAAAATTCGGAGTAAATATTAAAGTCCATGGAGAAGAAATAAAAACGTTGAGGTTCGCCGATGACATTGTAATTCTGTCAGAGACAAAATGGCTCTGAGCACTATGGGACTTAACATCTATGGTAATCAGTCCCCTAGAACTTAGAACTACTTAAACCTAACTAACCTTAGGACATCACTCAACACCCAGTCATCACGAGACAGAGAAAATCCCTGACCCCGCCGGGAATCGAACCCGGGAACCCGGGCGTGGGAAGCGAGAACGAGAACGCTACCGCACGACCACGAGCTGCGGACCTGTCAGAGACAGCAAAGGACTTGGAAGAGCAGTTGAACCGAATGGACAGTGTCTTGAAAGGAGGATATAGGATGAACATCAACAAAAGCAAAACGAAGATAATGGAATGTAGTCGAATTAAGTCGGTCAGTGCTGAGGGAATTAGATTAGGAAATGAGGGAGACCAAGAGATGAATACACTAAGCATATTCAGAAGGATGTAGGTTGCAGTAAGTACTGCGAGATGAAGAAGCTTGCACAGGATAGAGTAGCATGGAGAGCTGCATCAAACCAGTCTCAGGACTGAAGACAACAAAAACAACAACAACCCTCTCTACATGTATACAATACTACATTCTTGATTATCTGGTTCTCAGAATTTGTCGTATCAATCGATCCCTTCTTTTAGTCAAAGTGTGACACAAATTTCTTTTCCCTCGAATTACATTAAGCACCTCTTCATTAGTAATGTGATCTACGGACCTAACCTTAACCATTGTTCTGTAACGCCACTGTTGTAAGGCTTCTCTTCTTGCTTTAGCTGCTCATCATGCACATTTCACTTCCGCACAAGGCTGCGCTCCAGAGACTTCTTTACACTTTAATTTACATTACACGTTAATAATTCCTCTCTTTCAGAAATGTTTTTCTTGCTATCGACAGTCTGCATTACATAGCCTCTGTACTTCGGCCATCATCAGCTATTTCGCTGCCCAAACAGCAGACTTCATCCAATACTTTTTTTGTCTCGTTTCCTAATTAAACACCAGCAGCGTCACCCTATTTAATTGGACTACTGTTTATTACGCTTGTTTCGTTTTTGTTATTGTTCATCTTATATCCTCGATTCAAGGCGCTGTCCCTTCCGTTCATCTATTCTTCTAAGTTTCTGACATCAAAGAATCAAAAGTTTTTAACTCTTCTCCCTTTTGCTTCTACAAATTTCTCCATGATTTTTCCTATACTGCTTGCTAAGTATACAGTTTGAATAACATTGGGGATGTTTCACTTCCTTCTCAAAAAGTGCTACTTTCCCTGCATCCCTTTCACCTATCTATTACTGGCTACTGGTTTCTGTATCAAACTGCCAGTAATCTTTCGCTCTCTGTGTTCTACCCATTCTTCTCTCAGAATTTGAGAGAGTCTCAAGGTATGGGGTGAAAGCGTTAACTGTCGATGTTAGGTCCTCTTAAGCTACTGCAACCTATAAATCAGCTGCAGGTGAAAATCGTGTCATTTTAAATGGCTGCGAGAGACCGTACTTTTGAGTATCACGTGAATTCTGTTGTAGTGTCAAAGGTGATCTAGATTTCCAGTGGCAGAAGGAAATGCGGTAGTTTCAGCGTTGCTCAATGGGGCGGCTCATCGTGACCGATGTCCACTGCGGGTAGTGTGCCGTAATTGCGGAGCCTACAGAGGGCAGGGCGCGATCGTAACACGCGGGTGGGCCGTAATGTGCTTTGAAATCACAGGTAGCGGCTGCATTACAGCCTCATCAGCGCGATGATTGCGGGCAGCGGCAGCGGGCGCAATATCCAGAGCGGACGCCGGCACCGGGCGCCTGTATTGGCACATCCGTCAATTAAGCGTGGCGTGCGGCCGGCGGGGCTGTCGTGGACTTGTCCCTGCCATAAATCCATACGTGCCGTGCCGGGTCATGCGTGGCTGTCAGACTTCATTAAAACTAAGACGGTCCGGTGTCGCCTCAGCCGACGGCTGACACGTCCCACGCGTCGCCAAAGCCGCGTCTTTGTCGCGACGAGGCTGCTGTCGATAAGTGCTGTTTGTGCACGTCAACACGTCCTCGGCAGGGGAATATTTTCCAAACAACTTCGCCACTTTTTTCCTTCCTTCCAGCCGCTCTCTTAAATGACGCGAATGATAACGCTCCAAAATCATCACAAAGGTTTAACTTCGAAGCCAAATACTGCAAATTGTGCAAACTTGTGAACTACAAGTTCATGTTACAGGAAATAATAAAAATAACCGAGATGACAAATTTAGTTTGGGACCAGCGAAAGTTTATCAATTTTGTTAAAATGAGTGAAAGCCCCCGAAAATGCTAGAGAAAAATTTATTTAACCTCTAATAGTTCCTTATTAGAAAGAAATGTAGCACATACGTACAGGGCCCTTCAGCCGCCCCTACCGATGTCGTTTTATACAACCCGCAATGCTTTATTTAGTCTTCTAAAACAACACGCGCAAGATTTTAACAGTCACTCGCTCGCTACTATCAAACATTAGTCCTGCAGAAAAAACGATCAGGATTTTTTCTACGATATTTAATGTGGTCCAATTTTGTGATGAGATACGCTACCACCAGAGGCCGTATTTTCGATTTATTAAAAAAAAAAAAAAAAAAAAAAAAACAAAAAAAAAAAAAAAAAAAAACAACAACATTCATAACTGACTTTCAATCTCACCCCACTGCCACATTCTGCCACCACCGGTCATGATTTCTAGAATGTTGTTTATAGCACTCTCTGATACTACTATACTAAAATTTGCCGCTGCACGAACTATTTCACAGAACTGAGCTTTTTGGTCTTCAATATTAAGCTACCGACCTCATCGAGCACTTAGAAACTCTGAAATTGATGTTTGTGGTAATTTTACCTAACAGTTTTGTTAATTTTAGCAGAATAAATAACCCATTACATCGTTGTATTTGTTAGGCCTTGTGACTATGAAACTACTGTGCTTGTAAGGATTAAAATTGCATCGAATTGTCAGCTAATTAGTTTTAGTGTAACGTGTAGAAAAGTCTTTTTTATTTCACTACCCTTAAGGTAACGTTTAAATTAACACCATTAATGAAGTAGCCGACTGTGCTTTTGGCGCAACAGCCCAGTCAATAGAGAGCAAAAAAGATTGAATATCGGGAATAATTCGGCAGTTGGAAATTTTTGTGCAGTGGTACGAGGGAGTGACACGAATAACATACCAAAAATAATGACTAGCGAGTGATGAGTATGCTTCTGCAGCTGCGTATGAATGTCACTTTTGTAATTGTTGTTGAAAAACGCGAGAATCATTCTTTCCAGTGAAAACGTATCCCAGTACAAAATTTAACTGTATTAAATTTCCTACGAAAAGTTACTGCTCATTTTTTTCTGTAGGACTAACGGTTTTCCGCGTTGCAAGCAAGAGTATATGAAAATCTCGCACGTGGTTTCTGAAGGCCGGATATAACATTGCATGTCACATGAAACGACATCGATTGGGGGGACCGATTATCATGTATGGGTATTGTAACCTAGAGGATAGTTGTATAAGAACACGTGATGTTTTTTAGTCAGCACGTGTCTAGTGACTGATTTTATACACAGTATAAAATTTAACTATATTAAATTTCCTACGAAAAGTTACTGCTCACTTTTTTCTGTAGGACTAAGGGTTTTCCGCGTAGCAAGCGAGAGTATATAAAAATCTCGCACGTGGTTTCTGAAGGCCGAATATAACATTGCATGTCGCACGAAACGACATCGATAGGGGGCACCGATCATCATGTATAGGTATTGTAACCTAGAGGATAGTTAAATAAGAACACGTTATGTCTTTTAGTCAGCACGTGTTTAGTGACTGATTTTAGAAACATTGAAGGAACGCTGATTGGAGACTGTCTCCAGTAGTTTCCACCATTTTTCGTCGTTTTTGTTGTTTCCGGAACCGCGAGACCGCTGCGGTCGCAGTTTCGAATCCTGCCTCGGGCATGGACGTGTGTGATGTCCTTAGGGTAGTTAGGTTTAAGTAGTTCTAAGTTCTAGGGGACTGATGACCTCAGATGTTAAGTCGCATAGTGCTTGGGTTGGGTTGTTTTGGGGGAGGAGACCAGATAGAGAGGTCATCGGTCTTATCGGATTAGGAAAGGAAACCGGCAGTCCCCTTTCGAAGGAACCATTCCGGCATTTGCCTGGAGCGATTTGGGGAAATCACAGAAAACCTAAATCAGGATGGCCGGACACTGGATTGAACCGTCTTCCTCCCGAATGCGAGTCCAGTCCCATTGTGCCCAGAGCCATTTGTAAATATTTCGTGATATAGACATTTATTACGTGCTGTAAAAAAACGTTAAAGCCATTTGAAATCCATCGTTAGTTCTTTGGACACAAAATTTTATATTCAATAAACTGTTTTATATATTTAGAACTATTTATATAATATGTGGGCAGTTAAGGCACATATCATCTTGTGCCTTGAAACAGACGAAGGCCTTTTTTTAATGGAACATGTTACACATGCGAATAAACTGAATATCTCTGATGTCATAACAATAGTTCATCAATCTTGAAAATGGAAATCTGTTGTAGTTTTCAATAGCCTCTGTTTCAAGACGTATTAGTTACTACCCTTTCAAAAAAATTTTGTACAATTTGGTTTCACCTACTGACTACTGGTTCATAATACAGTAATAGCGTAGCTCATGGACGACTAAATAGAGTATTGACAATGTTCTTCTGTATTGAAACGCTACCAAATTTCAATAAAATATTTGTTACTAGGTACACGATCGTATTCTACCTTGCAACAATTTTCACATATGGAAAAACCTTATTTTTCGAAGTAATTATTGCAATTTGAGTAAAAGACTGCCGCATTTAACAAGTGAATGTCATCATTGAAAAATGGTGTATGGAAATGTATTAAACTTGTTACAGAGCTTCCTAGCGCGGGACGTCTGAAATACGTCCCAGAAAATTTGATCAGAAATGGCTAATTTTCTGTAGATTTCATTATAAGAAGGGTCCCTTACTTGATTGGTCAATAAGTAAAGGCCTAAGGACATTTTGTTAGAACTTACTTATTCTTAATAGTTAGAATATGCTGACAAAATTACGTAGCATTTCCTTCAGGTATACTATTTTTCTACATTCTGAGGCCATATGCTAGTTTTGCGTAAGAGCATGTACACTGCTGGAAAAAAATAGTACGCGCTTTTAGCAGTTTATATTTCACTTAATATTTAGAACAGTGCATATGGAGAACATGGCCTTCCGCTGTGGTCGAGCGGTTCTAGAAGCTTCAGTCAGGAACCACGCTGCTGCTAATGTGGCAGGTTCGAATCCTGCCTCGGACATGGATGTTTGTGATGCCCTTAGGTTAGTTAGCTATAAGTAGTTGCAAGTCTAGGGGACTAGTGACCTCAGATGTTAAGTCCCATAGTGCTTACAGCCATTTGGACCAATTTTTGGAGCACATGAAATATTAAATTTACAGGCCAGTGGCACAAGCGGTTCTGAGATACTAGGTGTAGACCTATGCCGCAACACCCGTATTAGTAGTTGATGCAGTGTCCACGGGCGGCAATGCTGACGCTGACTCTGGCACCCAGATCACGAAAGCTGTCCTGGGATATGGTGCCACGCCTGCACGACCTGTTCACGTAGTTGTATAAAAGTTGTTGGTTGATGAGTCTCATACGTCACTTCTCGTCCCATCTTACCTGACACGTACTCGATTGAAGAGAAGTCCGGAGACCTGCTGGCCAAGAACGTTGCTGCACGTCTTACAGACACGTTGAGTTTCACGGGCAGTGTGTGGGTCAGCACTATCCTGTTGGAACAACACATGACATTCGTGTGACAAGACTGGCAAAAGTACGGGTCTAACAACATACTGCATGTACCGAGCGCTGGTTAGCGTCTCCTCCAGGCTTCACATACGCCCCTAAATTAATGATTGATCCATTTGACAGCCCATTCACAATGATGACACCGTCACTATCCCAAAAGACTGTTATCATGACTTTTCTATCACACCACCTTGAATTTTTTTTGATTGTGGCCGGTGCGACTCCAGAAACCGCGTTTTTTCCCGGCTCAAACTGATGTACCCAGGCTTCGTCAATTGAAGCGATCCGTAACTGACATAAATAACTCTCCATTCATCTCAAACTGCTCCAGCAGATATGATGAAACGGCTTTGATTCTTGTGGTCTGTTATGAGCGTTGTTGGAACATGTCTTGAACACGCTTTTTAGCATCCAAGAGTCGCAATCATTGTACACGTATATCCATCCAATGCTCACAGACAGCCGTAGAGCCAATTATCGGATTCTAATGCGAGGGTGTGCACGAATAACGCCATCCAGGTGGTTAATTGTGTCAGTAGCAATGACTGTGACTGGACGTTCCGAACGTGGAATTCAGTCTTCGTATTGCCTGACGCTTTAACTCAATTTACCAACTGCCCAACAGTGCTGCTATCAACCGATTCATTTACCGTATACTGTTTACGGATGTGCACAACCGTTTCTTTTCCAGTACATTACTTATGCTAGTAACGAGTGTCTTGCATATGTGTCATTACGATGGCTGACAACATGTCTCCCATCTGTCGAAATTGGTCAAAACTTCACATACACGCAGAAGAAACATCATATTAGAAGTACCTAAAACGATGTATTGCTTTATATCTAAAAAGGGCTGTAAAAGTGTATTGAATGACCCTAGTTAGATACGAGGCACTGTACATAATGAATAAACATCGCCATGCATGTTTTGGAAGAAACATTTTTCCAACCGTCAGTTGTTCGTAGATATGAAACTCATAATCCATTATCACTATAGAACCTGCAAGAATTCGTGTGAGGCTCTATACTTCTTCTTCTTTTTGCTCTCACTGCTCAACACAAAAAATACTGATGTCTTTGAATGGCGACACTTTATTGTAAATAATTATAATCGGAAGCTTGAACCTTTCAGTCGTTTTTCCATTGCTCATTTTCTTTCTAATCAGAGCAGCAACGGTCACTTGCTGCGTAGTACCATCATAATTATTTTACACGCAGTCTTCCAACTTGGTACTGAGGCGTTTTGGAACTGAATCAATTCGTGAAACATAGCTACAGCAACGTGATCTTAAAATAAGTACCGAGAAACTTGAGAAATTTTCGAAATTCTAGGTTAACGGTAACGTCCCGTTTCCACCAGGCATCCTGGCGTAACACAGCCATTTGATTTTATTGAATAGCATATTATTCAAATCTAAAAGCGTTTTTAAAAGGCAGTCATATATTCTACCGAGCAAAACGAGTTTACCCATATATGAATGAACGAATGAGCATGGCGAGCGGCTTTTAGATCCAAATAAATTCGCTGGATGCGAATAAATTGGCGCCAGCTGTATTACGTACATAGGTTCTCCCTGTTACTGAAATATTTCAGTCTAATCTCTATCGACTGTCAGTCAAGGTCAATGTAAACACAAGATACGAGGTACTTGTGACTGCCAAAAGGCAACTCCTCCAAGAACGAGGCAAAAACACAGATAACAAAATTCGTTACAAGGTTGTTAATGTGCGTAGTAACCATTGTTAAATGGCCTCCGAATGCGAATAGAACATTTAGTAGGTTGAGGAACTTAACACTATGTGTTTATTTCACTATCGTTAGGACTTTTTCAGTTGTTACACTGGAGTAAATTAACAACAAAAATTATAAACAACAAAAAAGCAAGGCAAAACACAAGAAGTAAGAATTGGTGTACAAATGGTACGATTTGTTACTATTACTTACACTTACCTGAGACTGGACTAGCACTCGGGGGGATAGCAGTGGAAATCCCCAAGTGGTCGTCCAGATTTAGGTCTCTAAGAACTTCCCTAGATCGGTAGGCAAGTGCTGAGATGCTTCATTTGATAGGAATGTGGCAAATTCCCTTCCCTAATCACAGTTTATGCTCTGATGACCACGTTAACAACAAGAAGCTAATTTCTATTCTCCCCTCTTGAAACAATGCTAAATGGAAGTGTGACGTACTTTTCTTTATGTTTTTACTCGCCTTTTAATAAAATGACAACCGTCGCGATAATCTGAAACGACTTCAGCACAGCTACACTGCCCTACGTTAGGAGGCGGGCGTACATTTTCAGCTTCAGTGACTGCCCTAGTAGTTTCTCCTACGGTAATGTCCACCTGAGTCTCGTAAACAGTAACGATCCCATTAAGACGGAGCATCGCCTTCGCATTTTATGATCGAGGGCGTTGCCATGGAACAGCACGACCGCGACAGAACCCTATTATGGCAAACTGTGCAGCCAAGCAATTCATAATAACGAGAGCAATGTCTGCCTGCATCCCGAGACGTGTCGCCTTGAACAGCGCGGAAACTCTGCGCGGCTGCAGTTGAACATGGAATGCGACCCACATGTATCTGCTGGCGACTTCTCACATCGGTAATACGTGAGGGCCAGATTAAAGGCAGACTGTACGAATTTCTGCTGTCAGTCGGGGATTTGAACTCGCGACCTGTCTGTCTCTAGGCATGCGATTTACAGCTAGACTACCAGCCCCGACACCTCTGCGGATCAGATAGTAAATTGAAAGACCCCTGCATATGTCATTCTGTAGCGCTGGGCCGTTTTTAGAACACTTGATGTGACATCGGTGTAAAATATATGAGTTATTCTTCAGGTTCGTTCTACAAATGAAATCCAGTGTCCCCGATTTCAGACTGATCCCATTTTTACGCGCTCCATACCCTGTTCGAAAATAAAGAAGCGATAACATATTGTATCTTCAACCTAAAACAATATGCAATAACGCTTGAACCCTGTTTAAGATTGCCAAGCTGCAACCAATAAAGACTAACTCATAACAGCAGCTAGCCGATGTGGCCGAGCGGTTTTGGGCCCTTCAATCTGGAACCTCGCGACCGCTACGGTCGCAGTTTCCAGTCCTGCCTCGGGCATGGATGTGTGTGATGTCTTTAGGTTAGTTAGGTTTAATTAGTTCTAAGTTCTAGGGCACTGATGACCTCAGATGTTAAAGTCCCATAGTGCTCAGAGCAATTTGAACAATTTTTCGTAACAGCAAATGACGTTCACTCTCATATTGCATATGGCATGGTACCTCATAGCAGTGCAACGGTCGAAATACAGTGCTGCAGTAGTGATCCTCTCTTGTCAACATTATAAACGAACCATTTAGTTCAGTCTTGCAAGTAACATCCCCACAGTTGCAAAGAATCTATTGGAAAGTTTTGCATGTGTAAGCTATATTATTGTCATGTTTCAGTGAGTCAAAAAGCTATTCTGTCTTGTTGATGATGATGATGATTATGATGATGGCTGGTGTTTCAGGTCGCTAAACAGTGGCGTCATTAATGCCCTTACCAGGAATAAATGCAAATGAGGGTGATAATAAGAAACAAAAATATAACAAAATGTAAATCAGAGTAGTATCGACACACAAATAGTGAGACTAGAAAGCTGTGTGAGACGAATATCAATCATAAGAAGCTGACAAAACACTATCGAATAACCAGCTAAAAATCAAGGATAAAATATCATAGCAGACACAGTTAAAATTGGTCGTATGTCGTGGCCGGCTGAATACTTAGAAATAATGGAGACCTAGCCGTTCTGCCACACATTAAACACCACACCCAATCTTTTGGGGAAAAGTGCAGACGTTGCACACAAATTTAAATGACCCTCTCCTCAATATCAAAATAGAGGGCAGGTCCTATAGGACACGTAGAACTGCCCTCAGGCCATCATATAAAACACACTCGGCTAGAACACGTCGTATCAAAAGCTGCATTCACATCTGTTACTCGCTGGTGGTTCCTAGCCACGTAAGAAAAAGAGGCAATGTCTTCCTCCAAGCCGCATAAGGACAACTTCTTCAGTCCTTCGCTGTCGGAAGGAGGTAAGCCACGGTCGCGCTGAAGGTTTCGGTGAACACATTTTATTATTCCTCACTTCTAGCCACTGAGTCTTCCACCAGCACGTGGTGTTCTGGGTCACGTTGTGTGACAACAAACCGCAAGGGGACTTCCCAACGAGCAGAAAGTGCAAGGGAGTAAGCATTCTTGGCAGCCGCGTCTTTTTCCCGGATCCCTAAGTGCATAGGTACCCAGCAGAAAATTACTTCCTTTTCCTTAGTTTGCAAGAGGAGAGCATCCTTCACTTCTTGCACTATCCCATCTGCGGGGTACGTTTGACCAATAGTAAGAAGAGCACTTTAGGGTTCTCTTTTCTTGAGATTTTCTTTAAAGAAAGACTCAGCAACCATTAAAACTTGTGTTACAGTGAAGGATCAAGTTATAGTAATGCACGGATCATAAAAGAGTTATTTGAATATGAGACCCAACCAGGATCGAAATATCTTACTCTCAGTTGTTATTTCTACACGAATTGGTACTGGCAGTACGTGCAGAAACGGTGCCTCCTCTACAAACAGGAAGTAAAGCAAATTTATTCGTTTGGTAAAAAGCAGTGTCTATTGCAGTGCCACCAAAAACTCTGAAAGCTCCATCAGATATCCGACTACGTACCCATCTGGTAAGTGTTTTCCGTAGATTTACGTCCTTCATATACCCTTGAAAGAGAACACTCAGGCGTTAAGATAAAAGACGGGTTAGGACGTGTTAGAGGATCGGATCATCCGTATGGCAGCAGCTTTAAGCTCCTACTTATGGGATAGCTTTATCCTCTGCGCATCAGTAATAAAACATCCGATGGGGTCTCTCTGATTCTGTGAAATGGTGATGTCTCAAGCGACTGCATCCACCATGTACCAACAGCGCTGTTGTACTTGTTGTGCAGGTCTACCACAGAGAAAATTTTTCAGGTAGCTCTTCTGCAAATTCGCGCAACCGTTAACGTAACTGCATTAGTGAGCGTCGAGCAGTCGGCCGAGGGCTCGTAGCCCCGGAAAATACTCGGAAACCACCGAATCTCACAACGTTCTTCAGCTGCTCCAGGTACTGCCTCAGCTTACTCCAAGTACCGATCGCGAGGCACCGGTCGTCCGACTTACTTCTTTCAACGGTCGTATTTATCTTTTGGTATTCATATCGTCTCTACGGAATTATTGCACTCGGCATCGTTTATAATGTTTCGCATTTCCTAATCTTAATCTGCTCCTGTTATTTCTCTGCTCTGCTTCTCCTTCCAGAGGCACTTCAATTACTCCTATGAGTTGTAGCGGATATACCGCTAAACTGTGCCTTCCTCTGATAAGCGTCTCCCTCAGCTCTTAGTCTCAGTATTTCTTCATTTTGTACCGTCCTCCACCTTCAATTTGTATCATTCATCGACAGAACCACATTTGTAATACTTCTGAACTTTTTCATTCTCCGTATATCCAATGACACATTTCAGTTTTGTACATTGTTATGCTTCATATGTAAACTTTCAAATCGAGTTCTTCAGCTCCATATCTGTATTTTGTAGCAGTAGAGTTGTTTTACTGAAACAATATGTGTTCGACTGTACCAACCAACTGCTGTGTACATGCACCACTCATAAAACACACTGGCCCCCCTGTTGTACAATTCCAAAGAAAATCCTTTCAGTGGCAATCAATGCCGAACAGCACGATTGTCATGTCAGCAGAGTCAAATACGTCAGCTGTTTAATCGAAAGAATCGCCAGTAAAACCAGCGTACAACAGAATAAAAATGGTAGGGTCCTATTTCTTAATTCTCCGCGGTTTTGGAAAATGTGATGTCAATCCTACAGGATACACCACGGTGGTATCAACACAGTACGCGAACAAATATGAAGAGCCCTTCCGCGTTACTTGCTCTCTCCCGCAAAGGAACGTCTGAATTTTCAGATTCTAACTTCGGTTGTGAGAATTCTGGTAGTTAAAAGTACTGTAAACCACTACAGCAAGGGTTTCATTTAGTTATTTACACCTAGCACACTTTGATGCAGCCATCGGCCAAGCAATGTTTGTGGGTTATTAATAATGATTAGAAATTAAATAACATTGTGATCATAAACTTAAAGCGAAAATTTATGTTCTCCCTGATCGTCAGCTTATGCTCAACATGGCATATATGAATATGCATGATACTCAAACAACGGAAATTTCAGGTTGGAGATATCGGAGATGACAGTCATATGTGCACGAGCTGTGCTTGCTTGTGTGAAGGTATGTGTGTGTGTGTGTGTGTGTGTGTGTGTGTGTGTGTGTGTGTGTGTGTGTGTGTGCGTATGTCTGTCTGTGTGTGTGCGCGCGCACGCCCGAGCGCGCTCTTCCTTTTCTAACAAAGGCTGTGGCCGAAAGCCAATGCGTAAGTATATTTTAGTTGTACTTGTCTGAAACTTAATGTGTCAACTTTACAGTAAGTAGCAGTCTATCTTTTCCTTACATTGCTTCGTCCGTGACAGTCCCTAGACGTAGGTCTTCGGACTATATGGAAATGTTAATGAGACATGTGGTTTGGGTCCATATGCTAGATAATTGCGGACAGCTAGGAACAACATTTACCACATAGTAGTTATTACGTGCTCTAGCAACAGCTCTAGGTTTCGTCTATTCCTACGAGCAATGGTAAATGACGCATTTTGGACTGCTTTGGTGATCTTAGTATCACACATATTGTTTCAATACGAGTCCAAGCTCAAAAGATTATACCCAAAGGTAGCCTGTTACAGTTACTATATTATCCTGGAACTAACCATAGTACATCTTACCTGTCTCCTAGTGTCATTCACTACTGTAAATCACGATGTAATATACTGAGCAACATTTACACGTATCGAAATGAAACTGAAGACATAAAACAAAGATTACTGTTCGCTACAAAGCTAAGTAGTCTAACCAAGTGAAAAGGACGTTTTTCACTTCAAATAGTAATATCGAGGGATTGTGATCACAATCTCTTGAAACCCAGCATTGCGCAATTTGCTTCAATGTGTTGACCGGTGGTTCTGACTAGTGCGTTTCAGCGCTCTGTTCGTTCTGTACTACGTGCTCCATGAATAGATAGTTGCTCTCAAAAGTTCCATTATAAGATTATGAAGAGAAGTATGAGGCAGTTTTGCCATAGTTAAGCTTTTATACCTTTTCACTTGAAGGCCTCAAATTGTGTAGCTCTGTCACGACAAACGCCGTTCCCCGAATAGCGCCCGCAGCTGTGGTCCGTAAAGCGAGGACGACCAACCTGTGAATCACGTCAGAGCCCAGAAGGCGACCAAGGCGGCAACGAGACTCTTCATATTCAAATGACGCACTCCCCCTGCGGCCGATTGTGGGGTCTCTTCGTGGGAAGCGCCGATGTCTTGATTCTCATCACGTTTGCGACGACGTACTCGCGTCGCTGCAGGCAGGCCGATTGGACAACTCATTGGAATCAGAAAGCTCCCGATTGGGATTAGTATCTCTCGATTTGTGTTTCTCTCCTGTTCACTACCGTACCTTTAATCATGTTCGGTGTAAAACGAAAACCAGATTTTTGTATCTGTATTAGGGACTACAATACCCAATGCAACGCACACCAACTCGGCCAGCCACTGTAAACGCACGCTATTGTCACAGTGTCATTTTTACCGTGTCACTCCGTTCAAGCAGCATCGTAAGGGAATGAATTCTACTGGCCGGAGGTCTGTCGCTAACACGGTTTCATGTAGCAACAGTGCTCTTGGTTCAACAACTCAGGCTAAACATCTCGCTCAGGTTCAAAAAGGGAGTTATTCCTGCTGCTTTGCTACAGTAATGTAGAATTTGGAAGGTCGACGAGTGGGTGCTGAAGTTAATATCCTATTTTACGAAACGCATTAGATATTGGCCTAATTTTACCGACTGCACACTCAACAGTGAGGCGACGACGTAGCAAATAAGCAAAAAAGATGGATAGGTATGTTGTGGGAGACATCGATCCACAGTAATTAAGGTAAGTATTAGTTGATACTGATGGTACACACTTTATTAAAACTCAGTGAGAGATACGTGAAACACTGCAACTGGAAACACACAAACAAAAAATGGTTCAAATGGTTCTAAGCACTATGGGACGTAACATCTGAGGTTATCAGTCCCCTAGACTTAGAATTACTTAAACCTAACCAACCTAAGGACATCACATACATCCATACCCGATGCAGGATTCTACCCTGCAACCGTAGCAGGCGCGCGGTTCCGGACTGACGCGCCTAGAACCGCTCGGCCACAGCGGCCGGAACACACAAACAAAACATGCCAGTCAATAGGTGGGAAGACAGAGAGAAGTTTCAAAACAAAGATATCTCACACTTCACTGCTTCAGAGATAGTTTTCGTCTAGTTACGTCTCTACAATGTAATTTACGTCCTCTCTCGTTCAGTATTTTTGTTGCTCCCCTGTTTCAGTTGCTAGATCTGTTATGGAAATAAAAGAACAGTTCGATAAAAAGCCTTTTGTAGGTGATGAATGATATTACGGGGGTTGGCAGACGTTGTGCCTGCTGACAGCTCCACTCTGGTTTCAAGTTCCAGATGAAGAAATTGATGAAAACCATTGCCATGGCTTCCCGTTTCGGTATTTCGAAGTTTTTTTTTCAAAATATTGGTAAGATATCTGAAAAGCGTTGTCATACGTGACAACGTCAGTGAGTGTAGCATCTTGTAAAGGCAGACTCAACAAATTAAATACGATGAGAAATTTAAGTTTGAGGAGCATTGAAAGCTATCAGATGTCGATAAAGTAAAGCAAAGCAACTAAAATTGACTTCAATAATATCTTCACTGAACTTGCTTCCTTTACAACAAAGAAATGTGAAATAATTATATTAAAACTATAGTTTCTCGAAAGGAATATTTTCGCTATTCTTTTACTTCTAATTAATTATTGACGCAAAAGTAATAGTTTATGAGTAGCAACTTCTTTTTGCTCTCATACATCATATTTAAAACATTGTAAGGGGGCTACCGCAAACAATAAGATATATCTGTATGTTTCTTGAAGTTTTCCTGCGTATAGAATATCATCTTTCGGGCTGGCATCCGGGATACTATTAATTCTGTAGAAAACGATTCTTCTGTTTACTACATTTCAGTCATTTTCAAGGTGAGTTGCCTCAATAGTTTTAAGTCGTTTTTCAGAATGTAGTGGAGTAATCAAGCATGTGTCAGAGATAACACTGCTCGTAGCAACAGCTTTAAACATATACAAAACTTTACACGTCTACGAACAGAAAAAAATAAGGGCATTTCAGTGAATCTTTAGTGCATACGAAGTATTTAGGTGGTTATTTTGGATGACTTGTGTTGGAATGCCAAGCAGTGAACACGTAAAACAATATTTCCTTTGAGAACGCAGACGTGAAATACAGGGTTTCCACGATTTGTTGAGCTGGAAGCCTCGTCACGGTTGAGCCGGTTATCTGCTAATTTTATTTCCACAGCTTTCTTGACAACTGATTCGCAGCTGAATGAGGCTGTGGCCAGTATGTTAACTATCCCGTAAGCCATAGAATGGTCAGTGAAAATACAATGCTCCTTCACTACAAATTTATTGGGCTGTAGAAAACGGAGATATGAGTGGTTCAATCCAACCTTCTTCTACAGTGCGTATTGGTTTTGCACATTCACGAAGAATTTCATATATATCCGCATTTCGTAAAAGCAGGTCGTCTTTGATATATCTCAGAACAGCTGCCGTCATTTACAGTGGAAGGAAGATCGCATCTACTTTATGCTTCTTCAGTATCTTCGCAATTTTTGAAGAAACGTTACCCACATACTTTAGTGGATGTTATCTTCCTTCCACTAAGGAAGACAACAGCTCTTCTGGGATCTCTGAAATATTTCAATAGTAGACCACTCCGAGATTCACAACGCATCTCATGTAGCGTCTGACGGAGGAGTTTGTTGATAGTTTCTGTAACTATCTCACGCTGACTGTAACACCCGGTGACGAAACGGGCAGCTCTTCGTTGGATCTTCTCAATCTCTTCTATCTGTCCTACCTCTTAAGCAGCCACACTCATAAACAGTACTCAAAAATTGATCGAAAAAGCGCCTTCTAAGTCACTTCCATAGTGGATAAAATACATTTCCTTAGGATTCTCCCTATGAATCTGTCTGGCATCTCCTTTTCCTACTATCTGTTCTATGCAGTCATTCTACTTAAATCGCATCAGACAACTGCTCCTAGATATGTTACGGTGTATTTTATTTACGTTCAGGGTCAAGTACCAGTCTCTGCAACATTCGTCAGGCCGCTTCATGTCTTTCTGCAAATCGTTACTGTCTTCATGCGTTGCTACCTTCTTACACACAACAATATCATCTGCGAAGAGCCTTTTAAAGCTTTCGGCCTTTCTACTAGATTATCTGTACAGACGGGTCCCTAAATGTTGTAGAGGGTGTCTTGAGGAACAAAACGAGGATACGAACCCGCGGTCGGAAACGTCATCTCATTCAAGAGAATCGAAGTTATACGCGCCGTTGAGTGCCACTGGGCCACCTCCTCGACAGCAAACGTGATTTCACACACTGTCGGACCGCAGGCGGAAAGTGTTACAAAGTCGTTTGTTACTCAGTGACGGTGACCGATTGCCACGGTCGTCAGTGAAGAAGGGAGAGCAATCTCCTGCGTAGACAGGCATTGTCACCTATGAATGCGATGCTCTTTTGCCTCGGTGGATGATGGTTTCAAAGAAGGATTTACATCTGTATTCTTTCTCTCCTCTGTATTGAAAAACGACGAAGATTTTAGAGGGTTCAGAGTGAAAGATTAACTGCAGATGGGAACCCGATTCCGAAACCGTCACCGAGCGGGGTGGCGCAGTGGTTAGACACTGGACTCGCATTCGGGAGGACGACGGTTCAATCCCGCGTCCGGCCATCCAGATTTAGGTTTTCCGTGATTTCCCTAAATCACTCCAGGCAAATGCCGGGATGGTTCCTCTGAAAGGGCACGGCCGACTTCCTTCCCAATCCTTCCCTAATCCGATGAGACCGATGACCACGCTGTCTGGTCTCCTTCCCCAAACCAACCAACCAACCAACCGAAACCGTCATCTACAGAGGCAACAGAGCTTCGCAGACATAGGAGACAAGGCCTCTACGCAGCAGCTAGCTCCATATTCTCCACAGCCGATCACTGAATAACAAACATAGCCAGACTTTCCGCCCGTGATCCATCGCCGTACAGAGTCACGTTTGCCGCCGAAGTGGTGGCCTAGTGAGCAAGATCTGGCGGCTATATCTTCATCGCTCTGTAACGTCTTTGGGCGAATTTTCTGGACACGTGTTCCTACCCTCGATTTGTTCCTCAAAGCGCACTCTACAATCGCTCGAAGTTTACCGTAACATTTCTGGAGCTCACTGCATTTATTGCGAACAGCTATGGTTCTATCACACTTCCTTGAGATATTCAGGAAAATAAATTTGAATTTGTCCATTTTGTACCATCTAGAGGGACTTGGTGTTTCCTGTCTGCAAGGACATCTTGAGTGGGAAACTAAATGGTAGCCAACGAAAATTACAACAAAAAATCTAAATGTAGTGACAGACTGATCTGTGGCGTACAGCCCAGGGCACAGGCTACGTTTTAATGCGACTTGTTTGTTACTAGTTGGCGAAGCCTGAGAGGTGGTATGAGCCCCCTCTCATATTTATATCTTACTCTGAGTAATTCGATTTTCCTCTCTAATTGCATGCGGTGAAAAACTGCCATTCCTTCACACGCGGACTTCCCGCGCAGCGTCTCTCGTCACCCGGGTGGTCCGGTGACAGGCGGGTACTCCTGATCTTGAAAGAGTTAAGCCGACAGGTGTGAAGGAGTCGAGTGGATGCTTTCCAGACGCCAACATTGTCTTAAGAGCGGGAGCGACACGCCCACAGGGGTCTGACGAAGCGGCTGGGCTAGAGATTCCGTTACTTCGCAGAAACTTAGTTAAAACACATTCTGGCGGGCTACCAGCGAGGCATGGGAATGACTTGTGTTCCCAGGCAGTCTTGGCGGGCAAATTCGCGCGTTTTCTGGAAAATCATCACTGTGATTGGCTTGCTCAGGGGATAGCTCCATGACGTAGAAAAATCGGCCCACAAATTGGCGCCAAGTGTCTCTGGAATAGTAGTGCGTAAGCAATAGAGTGGAATTTTCCGCCGGTTTTCGAGTTGCTGACTGGAATGTTTAACCACGGCCACGGTCTTGGGGGCGGGAATGTTCTGTGTTTGGCTTGTACGGGTGTTCTTGAGAGGGTCGGTTCTCGCCTTTTGGTCGGAGTAGGTTACAGGATTGAGCTCTCGCTGCTCTGGACAGCCTGCCTTCCGTTGGCTGTCTAATATACTTTCATTTAATTGTAACTGTTTGACGAATTTGCTGAAGTTTTGACTTCAACGTAAGTTAACGAGTACAGTTGGCAATTGAGCGTTCTGTGTACAAGCAGCCTATGTTGTCCGTCTTGAGCAGTTTTGGCTATAGTTGGCTGTACCAGAGTTTCTGTGTGATTTCTTTTGTTAAAATCACTCACTGTACCGTCAGTGATTGTGTAGCGAGCCTTCTTTGTCTCCCTCAGAGGCGTATTTCTGTTGCTAGGAAGTCTTTATAGTCTGGAACAACCAGACCAGGAGAATTTCTTTCGGGCTATACTCGCAACATTATCGTCACCATGACAGGACGTCGAAGCAACCAGCCATCGCCTCCGGCATGCCAGATCGTGTCCTCGCAGTTAAGAAGACAGCTTGGTAACGTACGTCTGCAGCACCAGCAAATCAGGGAATTTTGCTAGGAGATAATCAGAGCTCAGCAGAGCGCGTCTGTTCGTCTTTTCCAACTTTGTTCTGTCTTGGGTGTTCAAAAAAATGGCTCTGAGCCCTATGACACTTAACATCTATGGTCATCAGTCCCCTAGAAGCTAGAACTACTTAAACCTAACTAACCTAAGGACAGCACACAACACCCAGCCATCACGAGGCAGAGAAAATCCTTGACCCCGCTGGGAATCAAACCCGGGAACCCGGGCGTGGGAAGCGAGAACGCTACCGCACGACCACGAGATGCGCGCTCTTGGGTGTTCATTGTCTGAGTTATCACTACTGTAGCAGCATTTAATGTTGGGTTGGCTGGATGTTTCTCTTAAGATTTGAGCTGCAAGGAATTGGCTCCACATACCACTTGGTCATAAATGTCACAATCTAGTCTATGGACAACTTCACCTGCACAGCATTTATTTGAGTATCCAGTTTGATGTATTGTAAATGTTTCATGTGTTTTATTTATTATTTTGAGTTCGGTTATAATAAATCAAATTGTTATTTTGGACAGAACAATCATTCTGCTAATCGGTAGAGCAACCCTTTCATTTCTCACCATGTTTATGAAACTTTCCTTTATCTAATTAATTTATATCCAATTATATTATTGCAGGTGCCAAACTCTTTTCTACTCCACTTGCAGGGCCGACAACAGTCAGTTCGCGTTTCTTCTAATCCATGAGCATCATTTCCATATGAAGATTGTAGAAGAATTTAGTGTTAAATACACTGCTAGCCCAGGCACTTCGCAAGCCAACGAACGTGAAAGCAAAAATCTACGTGAAAAGTCTTTGGCGCTGCAAAAATACCAACACATTCTATCTCCGCACAGTTGACACAAACTTCTGAGAAACCTGAACAGACGGCAGCTCTGGCGGTCGCGCAGGGTTCGCCGGCCGCCTGGGCGGCAGTAACCGCAGCGTCAGACGACCTTCGTTGGAGTCGCCGCGTCCGGCGGACACCGGCGCCACCGTCGGTTCCTGGGGGGCAGGCCGCACACGCGAACTGTGCGCCGGCACGCCACACGCCACGGCGCCTGGGGGTGGAGGGTATGGGGGGGGGGGGGGCGCCACGGCACAGAGACTGCTTCCGGGTGGCCCCTACCTCACACCCTTCCTCACCCAACCGCTGCCTGACGCATGCCGCCCATTCGTCCCTCTCAGACGAGTCCTCTCTCTTATTGTTCTTTATGCTGCGCTCCTCGTATTTCCAGCGTTCGCGTGCTCAGCGACGACATTCTTTTCTCGCCAGAGAGCAGCACTACTACGAGCGGAGCGTTCTTTGCTGTAACGCCAGGCTCTATTTAGGACAATGGACCAAGCGAGATTTCCTTAGATTTGTCGATGAGCGACTCAAATGTATTATGCACTACCAGAGATCTACGTGTTGGCTCTGCTATTGGCGGAATATGAAGGCCATGAAGTAACTTGTCTCTCGTATCACATCAGGTAGTTAGGGTTAATCCGAGTGGCTTCCCCAGAAAGAGTGTCCGTTGATGGCCCTCATGCCGGAAACTTAGGGGCCGCAAATTATTCCGTAGTCGCCTCATAATAAAAAGGTTTTAATAATGATACAACATTGTCACATGTAAAGGAGCTTCAGTCTGGAACCGCGCGACCGCTACGGCCGCACTTTCGAATCCTGCCTCTGGCATGAATGTGAGTAATGTCCTTAGGTTAGTTAGGTTTAAGTAGTTCTAAGTTCTAGGTGACTGATGACCTCAGATGTTAAGTCCCGTAGTGCTCAGAGCCATTTGAACCATTTTTTTGTTGTTGTCACATGTAAGACTGAAACGAGACCAGGAAAGAAGTCTAAAACACCCATCCTGTACTTGTATCAGCATAAGGAGCAATGAAATGAAAACGAGACAGCAGGATAAAAGAAAGTAAACTGTTTATTATTTCTAAAGTAGTTACCACAACTGTCAATACGTTTATTCTTTGGTTCCACAAGGCTGTCGATACTATCATGTCCGCAGTTCGTGGTCGTGCGGTAGCGTTCTCGCTTCCCACACCCGGGTCCACGGGTTCGATTCCCGGCGGGGTCAGGGATTTTCTCTGCCTCGTGATGACTGGGTGTTGTGTGCTGTCCTTAGGTTCGTTAGGTTTAAGTAGTTCTAAGTTCTAGGGGACTGATGGCCATTGATGTTATGTCCCATAGTGCTCAGAGCCATTTTTGATACTATCAAGGAAAAATGTTGGCGATTGTCATTTTTGTACCCAGGCGTGCCCTCTTCGTCCGATGCATATCGGCGGCCGCGAATGTCTTCCTTCTGGGTTCCAAAAATGAGAAAATGGCATGGGCAGGGATCGGTGCTATATTGGGGATATATAACAGCTTCCCATTCAAAATTCTGTAGCGTAGTAGAAAAAAGGGCGTCAGCATATGGTTCAGCTCACATAATAAACAGATTACTTAATTATTTTCCACCTGAGTCATTTTCATATGACTTCTCCTAGTAACTGAGATACTGACGACCAAAGATGTGAACACATATATTATTTTCAAAAATTAATAACTTTAAAGTCCCGTAAGTGATCTTAAAGGGAGCCTGAACAGCATTACCGGAAAACAGCTTTAGAGTTTCGTTAAGGCAGTACAGTCTGAGCTATGAGCAGGAATGTTGATTCAGGTGTTAAAAATGGCGGTGCACTATCAAATAAATTGCATAAGAATACGTATAAGAGCAGCCGGCCGCGGTGGTCTAGCGGTTCTGGCGCTGCAGTCCGGAACCGCGGGACTGCTACGGTCGCAGGTTCGAATCCTGCCTCGGGCATGGGTGTGTCTGATGTCCTTAGGTTAGTTAGGTTTAACTAGTTCTAAGTTCTAGGGGACTTATGACCGAAGATGTTGAGTCCCATAGTGCTCAGAGCCATTTGAACCATTTGAACGTATAAGAGCAATATTACATAAAGCACAAACTAACTAGTTTTAGCTGTTTGATTTTCGTTAGGTTAATGCCAATTTTGGCCATTTCTCTGTATAAACAGTAAATAACCCAAAACCAAGAACTTCAGCGAGAAATAAATATCACCACGGAAAAGTTAGTGTACAATGTATAATACGAAGGTCGTCCACAAAGTAAGTTCCGTTTCTATGTCTATCCACGGCAGCGCTACGATCGCAGTTCCGAGCATGCGCGCCAGTTACTCTGCCTCAAGGAGAAGACATGTACACCATTTTCAGATCCATGCTGTCGACGTGTGCTTTGTAGTGCTTCTTTATAACGTCAACGGTAATTGAAAATGCCGCCGCGTGTGAAATCAGATCTGCGATTCGTTTTCTAAATTCAAAGAAATTTAAAGCAAAGGAAATTCATCGGCAAATCTGCGACGTTTACGGACAAAGTGCTATCAGTGATAGAATGGTTAGAAGATGGGTCAGACTGTTCAATGAAGGACGTGATGAAGTGCACGATAAAGAACGAAGTGGGCTCCCGTCTGTTGTTACTGATGAACTGGTTCACACAATTGAAGAAACATTAAGCACAACCGTAAGTTTACACCTAGTGCCCTTGCTATGGAAGTTCCGCAAATCTTACGATCACAAATTCATGAAATTGTTACTGAGAAACTAAAACTTTGCTCACGTTAGGTACCCAAAATTCTTACGGTAAAAAAAAAAAAAAAAAAAAAGGATGGGCAGTGGACTTCAGTTTTTGACACGCTGCAATGAAGTCACGGGGAATGAAACTTGGATATCGTGCGACGCCCCTGAACAAAGCGGCAATCAGTGGAATGAAGGCACACTTCATCCCCAACGAAGGTTAAGCCTAAGCAAGTCTTGACACCTTGCCATGTGCCGGCCGGAGTGGCCGAGCGGCTAAAGCCGCTACAGTTCTGAACCGCACGACCGCTACGGTCGCAGGTTCGAATCCTGCCTCGGGCATGGATGTGTGTGATGTCCTTAGGTTAGTTAGGTTTAAGTAGTTCTAAGTTCTAGGGGACTTATGACCTCAGCAGTTGAGTCCCATAGTGCTCAGAGCCATTTGAACCATTTGAACCTTGCCATGTGCACCGTTTTTTGGAACAGAAAAGGCATTTTGCTGATTGATTTCTTACCACGAGGCCAAACAATCAATGCACATGGTTACTGCGGGACCATTAAGAAATAACGCCGCGCAATACAGGACAAGGGCCGAGGATTACTGTCAAAATGTTTTTTTTTTTTTTTTTTTTTTTTCCACGATAATGCCCGACCTCACACGGCGAATGTGACCAAACAACTCTTACGGGTATTTTACTGCGGCGCGTTTGATCATCCTCCGTACAGCTCGGACCGTGCTCCTCGCGACTTTCATCCCTTCTTACACCTAAAATCTGTCCTTGGTGGTCAACACTTCAACGATGATGACGAACTCACAGAACATGTTACCACATGGTTGAATACACCTTCTATGAAGAAGGCATACAAAAACTTGTGCCACTCTATAACAAGCGCCCATAAAATTTCCGAAGCTATGTAGAAAAGTAGTTTAACAGTTGTAGATTTTTGTACAGTAAATATTTTTTTTGTATCTGTACACGTTTGTTTTATATAACCAAACAGAACTTCTTTGTGGACATACCTCGTATTAGCACCAATAATTTTATGGTTTTTTTGTTGGTTATAAATTTCATATCAACCAAAACAAGACAATATGCAAGAATTCTGATGAAAATAAGATGGGAAGGATATTTTTAATGGCTCAAAGGAAACAGTGCACAAGTGTCACGTGTCTACATTTGTAGTTTTTATAATGATATGGGCAGTATGAGCAATTTTGTAGTAATGGCAGAAACAGATAGTCCCTATAAGGTAGTAATCACGTTGTCCTGTGTATAGTTCTATCCGAGAGGTAGGAGAGTAAGGACGTGTGCAGAAGAGTGGCGTGTCAGTCACGTTTCGTGTTTGAAATTTTTGGAGTGACGTCTCTACAGACATATGGAATTTCTACAAAACTCTGGGAAGCTTTTGGAGAAGTTTTTGACAGTTGCACTCGTGTACGTCAATTCTTAATAGCAGACTAGCAGTTGGTCTCTTCGTCCATTTATGCGCAATATATTTGATTTACTTACGATCAGTGTCGACTGTCATTCCTAGCACAAATCATCGATCCTCTGCCAATCTTCATGAATTTCGCTACAGTCTTCTGATACTGCTATTTTTCTGCTCACAACGGCATCTGCAAAAAGCCTCACAGAGCTTAGGACACTATCTGCTAGACAAACAGTAAAAGTCACTTGCAGTACCCCAGAAATTACCTTTACAGATGTCGGTTGCATCCATTTAAGAATAAAGTATTGAGTTATGTCTCAAGGTACGAATCTGGTCGGACACTTGGTAAGGTCGTACCTAGATCACTATGTAACATTGTGGAAAAGTATCGAATGCCTACCGGAAGCGATATAACATGGTATCAACCCGGGCGCCTTTGGCTGCTTTGGATTTCTTGGACGAACAGACTGAGCTGTGTTTCGGAAGATGTCTGTTTATGGAATCGATATTGGCTTTGATACAGGACATTTCCGTTTTCCAGAAGAGTCATAATGTCTGAGTACAGAACATGTTGGAGCCGAAGTTTTTCCAGCCGTTTCGCTCTTGCAGTGACCAACGATATGCAGTTTCTACAAGGGGAGAAAGCTTTTTGACGTAGTCTTTGTACAATCTCAACTGGTCCTGACGACCTTTAGTTACTGAACAATTTTAGTTAGTTGTATATTTTGTAGCAAATGAATAGATTGCGATTTACCAGTCCTCCCAGGACTCACCACCCGAGGAGTTACATGTGCACTCTGCCGTGATACAGAAGTGACGGCTTACGGTGCAATCGCGCTGAGTGTCCTGCGACCCATATAGGGCGCCGTGGTTCCATTCTCTCAGCGGTTTGGAAAAGATGACCAGCTGGAACGCAG
Source organism: Schistocerca serialis cubense (assembly GCF_023864345.2). NCBI lineage: Eukaryota > Metazoa > Arthropoda > Insecta > Orthoptera > Acrididae > Schistocerca > Schistocerca serialis. The sequence goes on along the minus strand of NC_064642.1, from coordinate 435,416,985 downwards.
AAATACCGTGTCAGTTTGATTTTCGGCTCCACCTGTGCAAACCCGACATAAGACTAAACCTGGGATCCACCGACAGATGTTCAGAGGTTTTTCAAGTAAGCTACAAAAAGTAGCCCATCAAGGAAGGAATGGGGCGAAAATCCATAGACGTAACTAACATGTACAATCAAACAAGTGATTAAAGTTTCAGAGAAAGAGGGTGATTTATTAAAGAAAAAGAGCTTCACAAACTGTGCAAGTAAATATATTGTTCGTCCACCTCCGGCCCTTAGTCGGCTTCGTTTTGATTGACATAATTAATGGAAGTCCTTCTGAGGGGTACTGTGCCAAATTCTGTCCAATTGACGCATTAAATTGTCAAAACCCAGGTATCCCTGCCCATAATGCTGCAGACGTTCTCAATGGGGAGAAACTAGGCGACCTCATTGGCCAAGGTGGAGTTTGGAGAGCACGAAGACAAGCATTAGAGGCTCTGTTCGTGCGCGAGTGGGCATTAACCTGTTAAAACGTAAGCCCAGAACAAGTTCCCATTAAGAGCAAACAAACGGTATGCAAAACATCATCGACGTACCGCTGTGCACTAAGGGTGCTGTAAGCGGTCCTCCTATGGAAGTAAATGGCATCCGGAACCGTGACTTCTGGTTGTCGCGCCGTAGGGCGGGCGAGGTGATGTTGGTATCCCACCGCTTCCCGGGGTGTCAACAGACACGTTGGCCACCGGCCTTCAATTCGAAATGAAGACTACTCCAGTCGATGAGATTCCATGCCGAATGTGCACGAAACCTTGAGGTTGGTCTCAGTGCTAGAATGGACGCTATAAAAAAGTAATGGAAATTGCAGGTTATGGGGTGACTACTTTCTTCAATAATTCGTTTATATTAATACATTATCAGATTAATCTGACGATGTATGCCATTAAAGTAATTATGCAACCTTCAAATTACGTGGATGAAGGCACACAGCTCTTATGTGACTTCACGTCACGCTTGTGCCCGACACGCCAGCAAACGGGCTTGTTGGTGTACAGAGGTCAGTGGTAGTGGGTGCAAAGGGTGACGTGAGCTCAGCATCCTTCTTGTGAGCCGCCTATTAATGGTCCTTGTGGTCACCGAAGCACCAGTTGCACATCGGATCGGTGATAATGACGACTTCGGTTCCCTGAGGGCCGGCCGGTGTGGCCATGCGGTTCTAGGCGCTTCAGTCTGGAAACGGGCGACCGCTACGGTCGCAGGTTCGAATCCTGCCTCGGGCATGGATGTGTGTGATGTCCTTAGGTTAGTTAGGTTTAAGTAGTTCTAAGTTCTATGGGACTGATGACCACAGCTGTTAAGTCCCATAGTGCTCAGAGCCATTTGAACCATTTTTGGTTCCCTGAGGGCTCTCTGACGGTGGCTCGGTCCTCACGTTCTGACATCTCTCTAGGTCGACCAATTCCTTCTTGAAGCAGTGTTCGGCCGTAGTTCACCCAATCCTGCCAATATCGTCGAATAGGGGCAGCGATCCTATTCAAATGAGACCGATGACCTCGCTGTCTGGTCTCCTCCCCTACAACAACCCAACCCAACCCTATTCAAATGCCAAGCGTTTCGCCGATTCCCTCAACCGCTCAACTACAGGTCCTCTCAAAGATGCGGGCCTCTGAGCATACAGCTCAGATGAATATCTGTGAAGTATAGTTACTGTCCAGCTAAGAAAACGGAATGAAATTCGCAAAGGCTTTATGATCCGGTATCAACATGTCCCCTGTTTACCGTCCTTACCACTGCGTGGTGAAATTACGCTGGAGCGTCACACATTCATCCATCGGCCGCAAAAGTTAACAATTTTGCATTTACTGTCGATAACAACTGAACATCAATTTCTTGCCAATCTCATAGTTCTTTCGTTCAAAAATGGTTCAAGTGACTCTGAGCACTATGGGACTTAATTCCTAAGGTCATCAGTCCCCTAGAACTGAGAACGAATTGAACCTAACTAACCCAAGGACATCACCCACATCCATGCCCGAGGCAGGATTCGAACCTGCGACCGTAGCAGTCGCGCGGTTCCAGACTGTAGCGCCTAGAACCGCTCGGCCATCCCGGCCGGCATAGCTCTTTCGTGGTGCCTCGTTATTTTGTTTTTCTTTCTCTTAGAGTGTGCCTCTGTAACAGTCAAGAAACCAGTAGTATGCAATAACCAAGACATACACGGAATGAAGCAGAGTAATGTAACAACCCTCAGACGGAAAGTACTGTGAAATGATTATCCTCGGCGAGGGAACTTGTGAACATGTGTCATCGTGCCGCTCTTTCATTGTATTGAGCGAACCGGTACAGGAGGTGCATATCGGCCAGCACTTCACTAGTAAACATGTCCGTGATACTGTTGTGTATCACTGTTGTGGCCCCTCTAATACTGCCGGACAACAAAGCCGTAGACAGTACCACGCAGTGCTGAATGCAAACTGGAGGGCAACGACGTGAATAGAGTACTACTCCTGTCAACAGCAGTTACTCGCAGCGAATGGGAACGACAGACTCGACGAATATACCGCCGATAGTAGCAGTGTTGTGTGATGTCCTGTGTAAGGCAGAACTGGGCCAAGGAACGAAACGAAATGTAACAAATATGTAATAGCTGGTAGAGATCATGTGTCCCTTATGCGTTCATACTTAGATTGTATCTTCGAACACCTATCTCTGAACACACTCTGAAAGTTTGTCGGTGGAGTTCTGGTTCACCCTGTGTATCGCGGCAGGTCGACAAGAGGCGGTTTTCCCTGAAGAAAAGAAAATAAAGAAAGAAAAAGTAACTGAAGTAATTCCTTCGTATTCCGCATTTGAACAGAGCCTCTGCAATGCCGTTGCATTCTTTTCAAATAACTTTTATGTATGTATGCAAACTAACGCGTCGAATGAAAATTTGTACCCTCCTTAACCCAAATTCCAATTAACACCTCAGCACTAATGGTGTTCCGCCTAAACTCGGACAGCATTGAAGAGGCTGTCCAACTTTATTGGAACAGCAGGGAGGGGAGGGGAGGGGAGGGAGCGTGCAAGGAGAGTCCATGCAGTTATGCAAAGCGACTGTTAGGGTAGCACAGTGGTTAGCACCTACTGAGCAGAAGAACTGGGTTCGAATCCTGGCCTTGGTACAAATTTTCATTCGTTGTTTCAGTTTGCTTATATCAGCCGGAAACCAAAATGGATCTTCTTGTCGGAAATTTCCTATTTTGATTTATTAATACTTTCCAACTAAGGATTAAAATCTGAATAAGTATATTCAGGAACCATGACTTTATTATTTTTTTTTATTTTTATAGACATTTAAAGTTTATTAAATGAGAAGGGTCATTTTGAGGGAAACGCATTGATCTACATCTACATCTACATGGATACTCTGCAAATCACATTTAAGTGCCTGGCAGAGGGTTCATCGAACCACCTTAACAATTCCCTATTCTTCAAATCTCGTATAGCGCGCGGAGAGAATGAACACCTATATCTTTTCGTACGAGCTCTGATTTCCCTTATTTTATCTTGGTGATCGTTCCTCCCTAGATACGTCGGTGCCAACAACATATTTTCGCATTCGGAGGAGAAAATTGGTGATTGGAATTTCGTGAGAATATTCCGTCGCAACGCAAACCGCCTTCTTTTAACGATGTCCATCCAAAATCCTGTATCATTCCTGTGACACTCTCTCCCATATTTTGCGATAATACAAAACGCCCTGCCTTTCTTTGAAGCTGATCCCGGCGGAGGTTCGAGTCCTCCCTCGTGCATGGATGTGTGTGTTTGTCCTTAGGATAATTTAGGTTAAGTAGGGACTGATTACTAATACATTCCCTTGAATGCCGATTTTGTAGTAAACTTTACGCTGGACCCCTACATCGAACTATTAGTATGTAATACATCTAAAACTTTATCTTGATTACTTCTACAAGACACCCATCAGTAAAACATAGGACGACACGTGAAACTTTATGATCACTCTTAATTAGAATTAGACACTGGACAAACAATTGAGAAACAAACGCAGTGCCGGCCGGAGTGGCCGTGCTGTTCTAGGCGCTGCAGTCTGAAACCGCGAGACCGCTACGGTCGCAGGTTTGAATCCTGCCTCGGGCATGGATGTGTGTGATGTCCTTAGGTTAGTTACGTTTAAGTATTTCTAAGTTGTAGGGGACTGCTGACCTCAGAAGTTAAGTCACATAGTGCTCATAGCCATTCGATCCATTTTGGCCTACAAACCTACGAAGGTAAAGGGACGTGTAGCTGTTATCAGGAAACGTTCCTCTGTTGAGAGAAACCAATAAAAGTTGTACGAAAGGCCGCTAGCATTCCTTAGAGGTTTTCAAAGTGATGTGCGTCAGCCAAGTGAATTAATGGAAAGGGATCTCTTATGGGCCAGTGACATTTCTTCATAAGCGATAAGGGATAGCTTTCTCTAAGATTGACTTTCACTATTTTAACGACGAATTTGAGTGTTTTGTTTATTCGAAATTGTATTATTATCGACTGTGTATTGTAGAGGACAAATCGAAGACTATTAAATTACAAAAAATAAATAAAATCGGTGTGTTTGAAGCAAATCACTTTTTTTCGTCGATACTGAACAGTTGGCTTTGACGACAGAAGTCCCTTCTTGTTTCTGCCCGCAAATGTACCTCATGGATGTTTGAGACTTGGATAGGTCTCTAGAACCATATGGTTCCATTTGATTGAAGTAACTTCGGATTAGTTGCACTTTATATGCTGCACGCCCCACTCTTACTAGCTGGTTCAGTTTGTTAAAAGCTCAGTGGAAGTGAATGGAACGGCACTTCGAAGAGGGCTATCCATACTAAACCGCTGTGACGTTAACAGCAATACTCGAATTGATGATCACTCTAATATTCACATCTAAACAACTAGCCAGCTAGGCATTGTCCCATCGAGCTCTCGTAGACGCGGGTACTGTGCGCTCTGTGTGATGATCAGCGCCATCCGCCGAGGCAAAATTCGGTGTTAAATACGGCATATCGCGTGTTTGTCGATGTTGCAATGCCACTCTCGCTGTATTTCCAAAGGCGACAATTTAGCTTGTTATCCAGATACCCATCCCACCACTGCAAGAAATATTGCTCGGGACCGGAGCTACAAAATTCAACATGCGCCGAATTCGGCCGTTGTGTAACCGAATGATACTGTGATGCTGCCGTGTTAATCAATCACCAGTCCGCAGGTCGCGCGGTCGGCCTGCGTCGCTCCACCAAATACGGACCCCCCACTCGCAGCGCGGCCAACGTTCGGCGGCACGCATTATTTATTATGAGTCCCCTGTTTGTACGGCAGCAGTCATTTAATTTATGAAATAAATGCAGCAGTTTCATCAGATGTAACATGCGAAAGAATGGGCGTTTGGCAGTTCCGGTGGCAAGTGTAGTACGAATTTAAAATGGAAAAAAAAAACGAAGAACGAAAAAGTTTGCTATAATAATGAACGGCTGCAAGGCAGGCGGTAGTAATGAATATGCCTCCACGTTGTACGCCAAACCGTAGTACGTGAAAAATTGCTGCACGTGTTTCGCGTGGTGGTGAATACATTCCGGAAAAAAGCTTTACAAATGTCACGCCGAGCTGAATGGAGGGTTTTCTTTTCCTTGTTTTTTCCCTGGCCCTACACGCGGTACGTGTCAGCCACACACAGAAGCAAAGTCGTTAAAATTTAGAAAGAATGTGCATTTATGCAAGGACATTCATTCTACGTTCTTCTGCCACTGAAAAACATTATTAAAGCCAATCAACAAATGGTAAATTTGTCCTTATAAATTCTGATGTAGTTAAACATCATATTAAGGGCCTGTTGAAACACTGATTGCATATTCGAGAAGACTCAGATGCGCAGGCTTAGGCAGACTTAATTTATGGTTACCACACTTATTTGCACGATAATTATAATTTCGTATGGCTCAGTGACAAAGTACAAGTCTTTCCATTACACCCCACCAGTACCTTCTCCCAGTCAGTCAACTGGCAGAAAGAAGGCCTGTAGTTTAACGCCGAATCCGAAACACATGTCGTTCCTGACGACTTCCCACCTCGTTGAAAGGTGTAGGTGAGATGAAAGTTACACGGAAAATATCGTTTGTTTCACCGGAATTAGAACCTGCGACTGGTCGCTCTCCTGGCACGTGTTTTACCATTAGACCACCAGAACAAAATCTTCGCTGTTTATTTTCAAAAAAACACTGAGCGCATGTCACACCACGCGACACTGCAAGTCTTACGAGCGCCAGCAGCCGTCTTTGACATTGATAATTCTTAAGCGCGTGTTTCAATGCATACAATCTCTAGATAGTACACAAAGTTAAGACTTCATCGCTACCTTCTCAATTAAATATTGAATTCCCGTGGCCCTGCATGGATCCGAGCGCTCGCGACGTATAGCGGACAAGCCGTCTAGTATGACATCACAAGTTCGTTTCTCAGCCCATATTTCTCGTTGGCCCTGGCGCGAGGGGCCAGCGTTACGCTCGAAATAGTCGCCCTCGCCTCCCTACAAGTGTCAAGCACCCGTGTATGCTTTCGCTTAATTTTCACAGACCGCCACCATGCCGCTCTGCGCACCGCTGCTCTCTCTTAAAATTCTTACGGTTTATTCTAATTTCGACAACTTCACTTATTTTATGACAAAATCCCGATATGATGTATGAGCGATGACTTTTGTCTTTTAAAATTATATTTCAAGTCCGTTTTCCTGTTAATGTTCAGCTATGGCCAACGCCTCACGTTCAGTTTCTTTAACAAAGTTCATTGTGGGGCCCGTATTTCTCGTTGGCCCCCTTGCGAGGTGCCGGCGTTACGCCAGAAATAGTTGCACCCTCCTACCTACAAGTGTATTGCTGAGCGCACACGACAATCAGCCACAGTGTGAATACACATATACGGAAGCACCTATGAAAATGGTATAGGCATGCCTGTTCAAGCACAGAGATACGTAAAGAGGCAGAATACGGCACTGCGGGCTGCAGCGCCTGTACGAGACAACGAGTGTCTGGTGCAGTTGTTACATTGCTTACTGCTGTTGCAATGTCAGTTTTTCAAAATTTAAGTGACTTTGAACGTGACGTTATAGGCGACGCACGAGTGGTGGGGCACAACATGTCCGAGGTAGCGATGAAGTGGGGATTTTCCCGTACGACTATTTCACGAGTGTCCCGTGAATATCAAGAATCCGGAAAACATCAAATGTCCGACATCGCTGTGGCCGGAAGAAAATCCTGCAAGAATGGGGCCAACAACTGAAGAGAATCGTTCACGTGACAGAAGTGTACCCCTTCCGCAAATTGTTGCAGATTTCGATGTTGGGCCATCAAGAAGTGTCAGCGTGCGGGCCATTCAACGAGACATCATCGATATGGGTTTTCGGGGCCGAAGACCCACTCGTGTACCCTTGATGAATGCACGACACAAAGCTTTACGCCTCGTCTGGGCCCGTCAACACCGACAATGGACTGTTGATCACTGGAAACATGTTGCCTGGTCTGACGAATCTCATTTCTGATTGAGAGCGGATGGACGGGTACGAGTATAGAGTATGGAGTATCTCATGAATCCACGGATTCAGCATATCAACATGGGACTGTTCACGTGGTGAAGGTTCTTTATTGGTGCGAGCCGTGTGCAGTTTGTAGTGATATGGGATCTGCGATACGCCTAGATACGACTCTGACAGGTGACACGTTCGAAGGCATCCTGTCTGATCACCTGCATCCATTCATGTCCCTTGCGCATTCCGACGGACATGGGCAGTTCACGCAGGACCATGCAACCCCCCCTAAGTCCAGAATCTCTACAGAGTGGCTACAGAGTTTACACCCCTCCACTGGCCACGAAAGTCCCCAGTCATGAACATTATTGAGCATATCTGGGATGCCCTGCAACGTGCTGTTCAGAAGAGATCTCCATCCCCTCGTACTCTTATGGATTTATGGACAGCCCTGCAGGACTCATTGTCATTTCCCTCCAGCACTACTTCAGACATCAGTCGAGTCCTGGCCACGTGGTGTTGCGGCGCTTCTGCATTCTCACGGAACCCCTACACGATATGAGGCAGGTGTACCAGTTCATTTGGCTCTTCAGTGTATACTCTGCCACATTCACTTCACACACCACACACATTGGCCACTCAAAGAGTAACACATCTCGCACCTTGGAGGTGGACCGAAACACTGGTCTCAGTCCCAGTCTCTGCAGCACATGTCCTATCTTGCTGATCGTTACTTCACAGTATGGAAGGAATGCAGCAGGCTTGACCGTTTCCACCGACAGTTCTTAGACAGTGGGTGCTCAATGCAATGTCTCTCTTGCCATAACCATTTCCTGTGATCATGCGTTTCAAGAGCTGCGATTCAGACTAGAGGTGGACGTAGCGCTAAATAATCTTAGCTGTGTATACTAACGTCTTCAAGAGCGCTTTCTTGTGAACAGGGTGGTGAAAGCTATTTGAGTTCAAGTACTGGTCAGTAGTGTCTGTTTCCTGTACACTGAACGACTAAGCGAGCCTCCGGCCTTCGATTCAACTAGAACATCCAAGAACGACGACTTACAATCCCTCTCCGTATCGATAATAAATTTAATTTTTGGATGGACTCTGTTTACGTGATAAAACAAGTCTGGGGCCACTAGACCAACAGGTCCATCTTCCCATGATAACATATTACTACCGACTGCTGAATTTTCTTTCAAATTATGCTTCCATAAATATTGCTCCCAATACAAATATCGTTTCTTGGAAAAGTCTCTGCAACGAGACGAGGAAATTTTTGGTAAGGTGTTATGGGACCAAACTGCTGAGGTCATCGGTCCCTAAGCTTACGCACTATTTAATCTAACTTAAACTAACTTAAGCTGAAAACAACACACACACCCAAGCCCGAGGGAGGACTCGAACCTCTGACGGGGCCAGCTGCGCGGAACGTGACAAGACTCCTCACACCGCCCGGCTACCCCGTCCGGCCCCATAATGAGGTAAGTTTCAGAGGCCCTCAGTACGATACTAAACATAATTACATATTGATGGAATAGTATACCCTAAAGAGACTGTAGATAGAAGGTAGCGTACGAATAATTGACACATTTTAACAATGAGAAAAATTGTACCTCTAGTTATATTTCATCCAAATTTCGCTCCAACGTGTTTTGTTGCATGGAAATGTCGGTACAGGTCATGTTGTTGCAATATCGTCAGTCCCTTGTTTCACAGCGTTTCGTCATGACTGAGAATGGCCGTTTATTTGTTCAGTAGCGTTTTAAGGCAGTTCATCTTTATACTGAATTGCAAAAGTGTCTCAGCAAGGCAAATGAGTTTTAGGACAATGATTGACACGTGCTGGGCTCGCTCAGGGGGATAGTACTCCGATTAATGTGAAGGGAAAGGACCTCTGGTACCGAGTATTTGTTCTCCTGAAAACATCACAGCGCTACGGGTCGGCGTTCAGCGAACTCCAAACAAGTTATGCCGGCAAGCAGCATGGGGAATGGGGATATCTCGTCGTTCTGTACGAATAATTTTACCGAATAATCTTAAGCTCTTCCTTGAAAAAATGACTGTGTTACAAAAGTTAACTGAGCAGATTCATTATGGGCAGAAGAAAAAGACGAAATAGTTTTCGAGGCATGTTCTCAGATGAAGCTGATTTCCACCTCAGCGGAACTATAAACAAACAAACTGTTCTATTTTGGGGCAGAGAAAATGTCCATTTTCATGAATAAATGACGCATGGGAAAAGAGTCACCGTGTGCGTAGCTCTACGCAGTATGACCTAATAGCATCAATGGTTTTGAATTACACTTTCAATGCTGACTGATACAAGTCAACGCTGGAAAATTACTTTGTGCCACATTATCTTGCCACCAGTCTTCAAAAGATCACACAGGGCCTTAGGAACGATTCCTCAACACCTCCTACGGGTAATGCTGTTCTGGATATTTATGGGAAATATCTGGCAATCGTATAATGTTCAATCGTTTCCTGCGGCGCCTTCCTGGGGTATTCTTTTGGCTTCCTCCAAGTTCACAATAAAACACATGAATTTTTTTCGGGGGTTCTATGAAAGAGCAACCCGCGTCAGTTATATTTAGTCCTCTATTATAGGACCAGTGCCGGTTTCGTAGCACTAAAAGCAATTTCTTCAGGTGAACATCTGTATAACAATAAATCCTGAAGTTTTAATATTTTTTTCTTATTTTTTTTATCATATCGATGCATATCTCAGGGTTGTTATTCCTTCTGGATTTATTGGTATACAGTTGTTGTCATACAGAGGGCACCTTTTAGTGCCATCAAACCGGCAGTGATCCAGCAATAAAGGACTAAATACAGATGAAGCTGTTATTAATACCCAAGATGCCTTTCCCTTTGAGTTCACAGAATATTATGAAAATGCGTGCCCGAACGGTGTATTTGTGCAACGAGATACTTCTGCCGCGAAGTTGTAACGGATGTGTGTACTCACCTTCGCGAAGTAGTGTCCTGTAATAGAGTGCATATCAAATACGTATGAAGGGAAATATAAGTCCACGGACCATACACTAACCGTGTGTAAGATTTGAAAATTTTCATTTCACAAATAAAAGTGTTGTGACAACATAAAACGTGTCAACTGTTCGTGTCCCACCCTGCGTCAGTACTAGACATAATGGTAAGTGAGGGGCTCCAATATCAAAAAGAGACTACAAACATCGATCGTGGCGCAGGTGAACTTCGAAAACAGAGTGAAAATTAGGAGAAAGTCGGTAGACAGACGATGTTTCAGTTGGAAGAAAGCGAGATCTGCATGATGCTCTTATCGGCAGCACTGGCGTCAGTGGGGTGTTATTTCCAGCATCCTCGGGCTGTTTACGCGACGCGCGCAGCTATTCGGAGACTGGGGATCCCGTAAATTTGCACGCTCTGCGCCGTTCTGAATGGCTGGAGCTCTAAATTTAAGGCGGTCGGCCGCACGTCGCGTCAGCACGCGCTCCGTCTGCCCGCCGTGAAATAGGAGACAGCTCGCTAATGGAAGGCGAGAGCCACGGTGGACGCGGCGGGGACGGATGCGCCGAGCCACCTGCTAATGCCACCAGCGGCAGCTAGCGGCGACACAGCAGCAGCTGCCACACACGTCCTCTGCTCTTGCCCCCACTCACGACCTGCAGCGAAGCGTTAATAGTAACAACGTTGTTGCCTGATAAAGGTGAAGCCCTCAGAAATCGTTGTCGGATGACGGTGTAACTTCGTACACGCACACTAGATCGGTATTTTAATTATTAGAGTTGCGACTGACTGACAGGCAGAACGTCCTCCAGCGTGTTTTCGTGTACAGTGCTGTTCCTAGGGTCGGTATGGCATATAAAGGGGGTGAACAACGTCAGATGTTGAATGATCACTGTGAAGGAGGTGAAGATGCTGCGCTCTCGTGAGGGACAGTGTTATCACCATCTGGCAGAGCCTGGAAAGGGACTAACTATGCATCTCCATTTGGCTGACAGGTCGAACTGTGTAATACCCAGATTATTGGGTCGTATGGATGTGGTAATGGCTCGACTTGCTCTGCGTGGGGAGATAATATATATATAATATTTCTCGTTTGACGTTTATTTCGTGAGATATTAGGCCCGGTGACGATCAATGGACCACCCTATATATATATACAGGGTGGTCCATTGATCGTCACCGGTCCAAATATCTCACGAAATAAACGTCAAACGAGAAACTACGAAGAACGAAACTTGTCTAGCTTGAAGGAGGAAACCAGATGGCGCTATGGTTGGCCCGCTAGTGGGCGCTGCCATAGGTCAAACGGATATCAACTGCGTTTTTTTTAAAAATAGGAATCCCCATTTTTATTACATATTCGTGTAGTATGTAAAGAAATATGACTGTTTTAGTTGGACCACATTTTTCGCTTTGTGACAGATGGCGCTGTAATAGTCACAAACATATGGCTCAGCCCGCATCTCGTGGTCGTGCGGTAGCGTTCTCGCTTCCCACGCCCGGGTTCCCGGGTTCGATTCCCGGCGGGGTCAGGGATTTTCTCTGCCTCGTGATGCCTGGGTATTGTGTGCTGTCCTTAGGTTAGTTAGGTTTAAGTAGTTCTAAGTTCTAGGGGACTTATGACCACAGCAGTTGAGTCCCATAGTGCTCAGAGCCATTTGAACCATTTTGAAACATATGGCTCACAATTTTAGACGAACAGTTGGTAACAGGTTGTTGTTTTTTTTAAATTAAAATACAGAACTTAGGTACGTTAGAACATTTTATTTCGGTTGTTCCAATGTGATACATGTACCTCTGTAAACTTATCATTTCCGTGAACGCATGCTGTTGCAGCGTGATTACCTGTAAGTACCACATTAATGCAACAAATGCTCAAAATGATGTTCGTCAACCTCAATGCATTTGGCAATACGTGTAACGACATTCCTCTCAACACCGAGTAATTTGCCTTCCGTAATGTTCGCACATGCATTGACAATGCGCTGACGCATCTTGTCAGCCGTTGTCCGTGGATCACGATAGCAAATATCGTTCAATTTTCCCCACAGAAAGAAATCCGGTGAAGTCAGATTCGGTGAACGTGCGGGCCATGGTATGGTGCCTTGACGACCATTCCACCTGACATGAAATATGTTATTCAGTACCGCTTCAACCGCACGCGAGCTATGTGCCGGACATCCTTCATGTTGGAAGTACATCACCATTCGGTCATGCAGTGGAACACCTTGTAGTAACATCGGTAGAACATTAGGTAGGAAATCAACGTACATTGCACCATTTAGATTGCCATCGATAAAATGGGGGCAAGTTATGTTCAAATGTGTGTGAAATCTTATGGGACTTAGCTGATAATCTCACCAGTCACTAAGCTTACACACTACTTAACCTAAATTATCCTAAGGACAAGCACACACACACACACACACACACACACACATCCATGCCCTAGGGAGGACGCGAACCTCCACCGGGACGAGCCTCACAGTCCATGACTGCAGTTCCTCAGACCGCTCGGCTAATCCCACACGGCGGGGGCCAATTATCCTTCCTCCCATAATGTCGCACCATACATTAACCCGCCAAGGTCGCTGATGTTCCACTTGTCGCAGCCATCGTGGATTTTACGCTGCGTAATAGGGCATATTATGCCGGTTTACGTTACCGCTGTTGGTGAATGACGCTTCGTCGCTAACTAGTACGCGTGAAAAAAATCTGTCATCGTCCAGTAATTTCTCTTGTGCCCAGTGGCAGAACTGTACACGACGTTAAAAGTCGTCGCCATGCAAATCCCTGGTGCATAGAAATATGGTATGGGTGCAATCGATGTTGATGTAGCATTCTCAACACCGACGTTTTTGAGATTCCCGATTTTCGCGCAATTTGTCTGCTACTGATGTGCGGATTAGAAGCGACAGCAGCTAAAACACCTAATTGGGCATCATCATTTGTTGCAGGTCGTGCTTGACGTTTCACATGTGGCTGAACACTTCCTGTTTCCTTAAATAACGTAACTATCTGGCGAACGGTCTGGACACTGGGATGATGTCGTCCAGGATACCGAGCTGCATACATAGCACACGCCCGTTGTGCATTTTGATCACAATAGCCATGCATCAGCACGATATCGACCTTTTCCGCAATTGGTAAACGGTCCATTTTAACACCGGTAATGTATCACGAAGCAAATACCGCCCGCACTGGCGGAATGTTGCGTGATACCACGTACTTATACGTTTGTGACTATTTCAGCTCCATCTGTCACAAAGCGAAAAAAGTGGTCCAACTAAAACATTCGTATTTCTTTACGTACCACACGAATATGTAATACAAATGGGGGCTCCTATTTAAAAAAAACGCATTTGATATCCGTTTGACCTACGGCAGCGCCATCTAGCAGGCCAACCATAGCGCCGTCTGGTTTCCCCCTTCAAGCTAGACGAGTTTCGTCCTTTGTAGTTTTTTCGTTTGATGCTTATTTCGTGAGTTATTTGGTCCAGTCACTATCAATCGACCCCCATATATAGGTATTTGTATATATTTATAATAATTTTCTATTTTATAACAGGAGTCACGTTCTATTCTGTGACGCTGTTATAATTTTATGTTGACAAGAGCATTTATGAGTGGGGATATGCCAGTGGGCATATTTCTGAAAAACGCTGAATTTAATCTGGCTGCTGTCTAAAGCCATGGCATGTGATATTTCTTGTTTTTATGTCAATTTTTTATATGAAAAGATCTGCTTGGGCCCAGCTAATGTAATGTACCACCACTCCTTCCGAAGAAGATAATTTTAGAAATATCAAAAACTACGTGAAGGTCTAATAAACCTTTGTTTTGCAACTGGTTGACTGACTTTTTCAACCTCTTCGGTTTTGCAGAGACTCAGCAGCGTTACGTCTAGTGTGATGGCGTGTCGAAACATCGAGTGCGACTTCGGGTTACGGCTGGTAGTGATACGGGGAACCCTGAGGGCACAATGTTGCGACACAGGTATCCTACGTCCTCAAGTGCTATCTTGCCGTTTTCAACTGAACAGTGATGCTCTATATATGACAAGTGTCTCTACAAACCTCTTGCATGTTGGTGAGTTTCTCCAGTGGCTAGCAACATCCGCAGATCTGTCCCCAGTAGGGCGTGTCTGGGACTAGCTCGGATGTCAAATCCGTTCCTGCGACGGTATCCAGGGGCCACGGACCAGTTACAATAGTTGCGGACCAGTTTGCCGCAGTAGATGAAACAACGGTTTTATGACAATTCCGAACCGAATAACTGCTTTCATCCAGATTAAAGGAGATGAAAGGTCATTCTGATATGCTCTTTACAAATTTGACTCGATTTTGTGATCACTGAAATAACATCATATACGGTCTCAACACGTGATTTTTTTCATTTCGTCTCCTCGTCCCCTTCTGGCTGACATCTTTTTTGTCAGGCTGTTTAGTTTGCCGCAAGTCACTGTAAAATGCCTATTGGAGGGTACTATTACTGTTTATCTCTCATATACAATGCGCGTACTGTGCACAGTAAAGCTCATTTGTACGAGCCCTGGTTTCCCTTACTCTGTGGCCTCAAATGCTTGTTTAACGACAGTGGCAGAGTAGTGGTCTCATAGATTTCTACGAATACAGCTTCTTTAAACTTACCCAAAAAAGTGTGAGGCCAGTTCTCTTATTATTATCTCAATCAAATTTCTGTGTAATTATAGTGAAGTTAGTTTTGTGCTGGTATCATGAATTGTTATACGCGATTCTCTAAACCTTGTTGACTTGTGGTTTTCAGTTTCTCCATTAGAAAGTTGAATTCCATATTCATTTAATGTACAGCTTTTTTTCTTCCCGTGAAGGTGATCACTACGGCCTAAATGGGTGAAACATAAATTTGTTCAGCTGATGACAAACATGCAGTTCTCTGAATACCTGACAGCTGTATGGAGTCACCTCACTGAACTGTTAACTACATTATATTTCCTGTAGCGGAAGTCCTATTAAGATTTTTCTCTGGGACTAATATTTTGCCCTTAGAGACCGAGATGATGCTGAAACTCTTGCGTGACGCGCTTGCTCTTTAGTTAAGTTGTTTTTGTAGGTTAATTCGAGTTAGTTTCCTGTCGTGATAGATAATAAGTGTCCTGCATCAAATTCTTAGACTCGACTCACTCTACACCATTATGATACGTTACAAACAACTGACGTTTCTTGTCCTTCTTCTTCATCTTCATCTTCTTCTCCTTCTTCTTCAGCCTATCTGAGTCCACTGCTCGATATAGGCCTTTTCCCTATGTCTCCATTGCCTCCAATTTTGAGCCTCTTGTTATCGACGTGTTCCAGCCATCAGGTTCATGTCAACAAGCCATCTCTTTGGAGGTCTTCCAATGCCTCCCTTGTGGTCCCGTGGTTTCCAGTGCTGCAGTCTTGTCGCTACGTGTCTGCCCCATTGCCACATCAGTACTGAAGTTCTCTCTAGGGTGTCTGTTACCTTTGCTCACCTTGTAATGTTCTCTGATCGAATCCTACTCCTGAGGCCGACTCCTTGAGTCCGTCGCTCCACGGCTCGTCTGGTGCGCTTTGGTTTACGAGCATTTGCTTTAGCCGGAGTCATACTTCCCCATCCGTAGGTTATGACTGGTAGTATTGACATATTTTACATAGTGTGGACATATTGTATACTTTATTAGCCTTTACGTTATTTGATACAACCTTAATGGTCAGAAAAAATCTTAGATTCTGGAATGCGGCATAGGACAGCTCTATTCTGCAAGCAACTTCTGCGTTTTGATTCTTTCTCCCTAGTTTAACTAATGGCGAAGATAGATATATTTCTCACTAGCATCTACAGAATGGTCTCTGTAAGTAGTTGGTTGCCTGTGCTTATTATCTCCGTTTTATTAACGTTCATTTCAAATGAAATCGTTGAAGAGCCAAGTTTTAGTCCACAGACCACATTTTATTTCATCCGAATCTTCACTAATGAGCACAAACTATTACTTCGAATTATAGCTTGCACCCTGCATATTAGAAGTACTACACGCTTTCCTGGGGGACATCCAATGTTACTTACATTAGTTAGAACATTCGCCGGCCATTACAGCTACTCAATTCTATTAGTCAAATACTTTTTGTGTCAATCATGTATATGTGAAGATACTTCGTATGATAGTAGCGGACGACACGATGCTCTGTCGAAAGGCTTTCGGAAGTCTAGGAAACGGAATCGACCTGTTCACTCGTATCTACACTACTGGCCATTAAAATTGCTACACCAAGAAGAAATGTAGGTGATAAGCGGGTATTCATTGGACAAATATATTAAACTAGAACTTTTCGTTTTGGAGTGACAGACATATGAGTATTGATAACTGAATATCTAGTGTATATAAGGTCATTTACCCACCGGGGCCCCCGGGGTCAGCATGGCGGCGGTCCCTGTCCCGCTGAGATAATTTGTCCCTTTAGGACAATTATCTGAGCAAGCACCCACGCCAGCAAAAGGTTGGCACGTGTAAAAGTTTTCGTTTTCGAGCGTCATGCAGTGCCCCCTTTTTGTTCAATATGTATATAAATACAGAATCTTCTATATTTTATTCAGTCAGCACAATGTCGTGGTTAAATCAGTATCTAAGCACAGGATCACATAGTTCCATTCAGTACGACAGAGGAACCTTATATACAGGACCAGTGGACAATATTGAAATGGCGGAACATGGGAACACCTTTAATGTTAATAGAGATAATAGTATACGGACAATGTTTCGACAAGATGCCGCAGATGAAATTAGGTACGGAGAAAATCCAGCATATGATGATCTAGACGAAGAAGTCGTCGAATGTGAGTTGCAGCCAATGCCATCAGAAGAAGTTAATACTGGATTGCGCCAGCGTCATCCATATCAGTACGGCGAGGCAGGTCACATTGCAATAGGTGTAAATACAGACGAAAATACACCGCTTTTACCTGGGACGGCTGAAACAGCAGTGGACGTCACAACGTTGACCACATTTTTATCTGGAACTGGTAACGCAACTGCCGCGACTTTATCAACAGCGCAAATTGCTGGAGCTGCTGGTGTTACTGCTTTGGCCGGTACTGGAGTAGCGTATGGTACAAAAAAATTGGTTGATCGAATAAGTAACAAAGGATTGACGTTGCCAGGTAGCGATTATGTTGGGCCTGGAAACCCTATAAATATAGACGCACCGCGAAGTGCAGCAGATGCAATTGCCAAGGAACACGACGTCGGGTACGATCGCCTGTTAAAAGAAGCTAGAGAACGTGCATTTACTGAAAAAGATTTCCGAGAACGAGTTCAAAAGATGGATGCTAAAGCTATTATAGACTTTGCCATAGATTGGAGCCATACACGCAATTGGCATTCGTTTGCAGAAAAATACGGACTGAAATTAAAATCGTTTGTTGAATAAAAAATTGGAAAAGTTTTATATCCAGCAAAACCAGATGCCAAACCAGAAGGTATGTATATTTACGTGCATATGAATATTCAATAATTGATTATAAAGTGTGATTACATTTTCACGCAATTGGGGTACATAGATCCTGAAAATCGGTACCCAGAACAACCACCTCTGGCCGTAATAACGGCCTTGATACGCCTGGGCATTGAATCGAACAGAGCTGGGATGACGTGTGCAGGTACAGCTGCCCATGCAGCTTCAACACGATACCACAGTTCATCAAGAGTAGTGACTGGCGTATTGCGACGAGCCAGTTGCTCGGCCACCATTGACCAAACATTTTCAACTGGTAAGAGATCTGGAGAATGTGCTGGCCAGTGCAGCAGTCGAACATTTTCTGTATCCAGAAAGGCTCGTACACGACCTGCAACATGCGGTCGTTCATTATCCTGCTGAAATGTAGGGTTTCGCAGGGATTGAATGAAGGGTAGAGCCCCGGGTCGTAACACATCTGAAATGTAGCGTCCACTGTTGAAAGTGCCGTTAATGCGAACAAGATGTGACCGAGACGGGTAATCAATGGTACCCCATACCACACGCCGGGTGATACGCCAGTATGGCGAAGACGAATACACGCTTCCAATGTGCGTTCACCGCGATGTCGTCAAACACGGATGCGACCATCATGGTGCTGAAGCAGATTCCTGGATTCATCCGAAAAAATTACATTTTGCCTTTCGTGCACCCAGGTTCGTCGTTGAGTGCACCATCTGTGATGCAGCGTCAAGGGTAACCGCAGCCATGATCTCCGAGCTGATAGTCCATGCTGCTGCTAACGTCGTCGAACTATTTGTGCAGATGGTTGTAGTCTTGCAAACGTCCCCATCTGTTGACTCAGGGATCGAGACGTGGCTGCATGATCCGTTACAGCCATGCGGATTAGATGCCTGTCTTCTGAACTGCTAGTGATACGAGGCCGTTGGGATCCAGCACAGCGATCCGTATTACCCTCCTGAACCCACAGATTCCATATTCTCCTAACAGTCATTGGATTTCGTCCAACGCCAGCAGCAATGTCGCGATACGATAAACCTCAATCGCGATAGCGTAGAATCCGACCTTTATCAAAGACGTAAACGTGATGGTACGTATTTCTCTTCCACCAGGCATCACAACAACGTTTCGCCAGGCAACGCCGGTCCACTGCTGTTTGTGTATGAGAAATCGGTTGGAAACGTTCCTCATGTCAGCACGTTGTAGGAGTCACCACCGGCGCCAACCTTGTGTGAATGCTCTGAAAAGTTAATCATTTGCGTATCAGAGCATGTTCTTCCTGTCGGTTAAATTTCGCGTCTGTAGCACGTCATCTTCGTGGTGTAGCAATTTTAATGGCCAGTAGTGTATTTTTATAAAGCATATCACACGAGTCGTTTTCCCTAAATAGCGTGTGCATTGTAACAAGCATTTCGTTCATTGGTGTCAGTAGAACCGTTCTGCAGTCTGTCGCAGATGATGGTTCTCTAAATTTTCTCAACAAGAATTTCCATTGGAGTTCAAGCAGAATTTCCATAATTCTAGGGTGTCGACCGAGACTACCGGCAACAAATCTAGGAATTCGTCTCTGAATTGCTTCGTCGTCTTCCTAGTGGTGATCTTGATCAGTACTCAGGGATGGGTCACACAAATGCTGTGTACGCGTTCCACTTCACAAATGAGTTACACCTCCTTCTTTTCCCAATGAACAGAGGTCAGCATTTAGCATTCCCCGCAACCGACCTTACGTTTTAAGTCGCTTAGCATAGTCACGCCTAGATATTTAATCGATGTGACTGCATAATTCACACCACTAACACTGTATTTCAGCATTGAAGACTATTTTGATTACTCATCAGCATTAAGTTGCATTTTTACGCATTTACTGCAAGGTGCCATTCATCACACCAATTGAAATTCTTTCCATGTCGTGGTGTATCTGCTTACAGTCACTCAACGATGACACTTCCCCGTACAATACAGCACCATCATCAGATAGTCGTAGGTTATTGCCAACCCTGTCCCTCAAATTACTAATGTACTACATGCAGGGTGTAACTAAATTCACTATAAGGACTTTTTAGAGCAGGTTGCTTACACCAAAACAGGAAAAAATGTCTAGCAAACTTGGGGTCCAAAACTCATACTTCAGGAGCTATGAGCACTTCATCTTTGTTAATGTGAAACATCTCTTCTATTGAACAAGTGCTCATAACTTTTAAGATATGCATTTTAGAGAGACTGTTTAACGAACTCTTCTCTTGTTGTGTTCCGTATTACCTTCTCCCAAAGTATGGAAAGCAAAGAGTTTGCAATTGGCAGTAGATCATAGATATTTTGCAGTATCGAAGATGACCAACTGCTCTTAGTTCTTAAAGTTTGCATTTCATAATGTTGACTAGACTTTTCTTCTTGCTTTTATCTAAGGCGCCTGAGCCTGTCCTCAAGGTATGTAAAGGGAATAGGAGCAGTACAATCACTTTTCCTTAGAACTTTACAGACTCTGGTGAACAGTGGCTGTCCAGTGCAATATACTGATAGAGAGTGGACTAAATCTCCGAAACACATTTGGACGAAATCAGAAATGTAAAATATTTTGTCTGAAACGTATTACTAACAAAACTGTTCCTACTGTTACAAGTAATACGCCATCCTAAGCCACAATATTTTTCTATTTACGTACTACGAATTTCGAAGCTACAGCTGATTTTTCCAGATCTTCAGTTTGAACACAGAGACTTAAAACACGGTAGTTTTGTGCCAGGTGAACCGTTTGAAGTGTGAAATACTCCTGGTCGAACTGCTTAGACGGGACGGAGAAATATACACCGCGTTAACGATGTACGCGATTTCTTAAAGGAAATAATGACCAAGGAGGGAGTAATAAAACACTGTACCGAAGACACACCCAGTCCTACTGCGCTGGTAAGCCCTTCTCTCTCTCTAAGAGATCATGTCCGAACTTTCGACGAGAAGGAGGAAGGAAAAGACAGGAGGCTCCTGCTAGTCGATACCAATTTTGGCGGTCTTGGTTAGGAAGAAATACTAAGTGCGGGAGTCAGAGGTTGTAACCAGGTTATATTACGTAACTTATTTCGATTGTTCAGTCCTGTCAGTGCAAAACAACAGTTGTGAGAAAGACGAATGGTTTATTCCATTGTACCTGCAGTTTATTTATCCTCACGCAGTTAATTTCACGCTGAGGTCAACAGCACTTGACAACAGCGTTCCAAATTCAGATTCTCAACGAAGTACCAAATATTGGTACTATGATCAGTAATGTTAAAAGATTAAGAACTTTCTGTTGACCCAGTTCTGAAGAGGTAAAAAAAAAAAAACTGTCGCGTTGCCCACGAAATCTTGTTTTCACTAAAGAGGTACACCGCTCTTTTACCTATTCGTATCTGTGACATACCAAGATATCTGTGAACGAGAAGCCCTCTTGTGGATCGCATAACTGTTGCTACGATGGCTTTTACTGCACATGGCTAAGAACTCTGAAATTACACCCCGAATAAAATCTCAGCACGTTGGTCACCGTATAAATTCGAACATGTCGTTATGACCATAAACGATTCAGTCGGAATGTAAATGTAAATTTTAACATTATTTACACTATCTGCAAGCTCCTTAAATACGTGATTTTTTGCTTGTTTTAATACGCGCCAGAAAGTTTTATATTATTCTAAAAGTACAGTCTAATTGCTCCAGTCTAAACCAGTTGCGGAAAGATTAGTTATAGCCAAAGTGCAATAAAAAGGTGTCTTTCTTGAAACTGAGTGAAATCTTAAGAAATTAAATAAAAAGAAAATATAGTTTCAACGGAACAAGACAGTTGCGTATAATGGCGAAACGCTAATAAAAATGTATTACTGCATTAGGTATGACTGGAAGATGCAAACGAATGCAGACGTAGCCAAATATGGAGATTTCTGTATCCAATGATCAAAGTGGCTGTAAAACACTTTGAAGCTATCTTGCCCATAAAGCATTTGGTATATCAACTGCGGTATAGAGCATCTAGACTTTGAACGATTTACGTCGACGACATTGTCGCATTTCACAGTCAGTCGTATTAGTCGTACAATCACGGTCCTGATGTACATTAGGGGACGGCAGGTATGCCAAATTGAGGTGTCCAGTCTCTGGGTACTGTCCACCATCACGGTCCACCAACGCCAATAGCAGATATCTGCCGAACAGCGGCTACCCAATATGTAGCCTCATACAGGAACTGCGGAAGTAATTTTCAGGTTTAGCAGTGTAGTGATATTTTCTCCAAACATACTCCTGATATTAAACAAAATAATAAAGAAGATAATTTCTCCGTTATTAAGATTCCCGGAAATTAATTTCTCGTGTGAATACAGGACGTTTGTAATATTCATACAAATTTATCCTGGTAGATGTTCGGCAACGGAAGAAACAGGAGTCGCAAAAAAGAAAAAAAGAAAAAAAGGAAATGAAGGTGTTGAAAGCATTTTTATGGAAGCGAGACAGCGATCTCAATGGAATGATTTAAAATTGAAACAGTCTTCTCCGCAAAAAAACATTTATTAAAAATGGCAACCGGTTTCCGTCAAATAGCAGCCGTCTGCTGAGCAGTGACGTTCGTGCATGGACGATACCCGCCTCGTGCACCGCCCCCATCTGCCCTAATAGTGAAAATGGTCTGAAGACAATGATGTTTCATCGTTAACGGTTTCCTTTTTTTATAAATATGACATTACGATGTAGGGTGTTTTAATTTTAATTTCAAAATAAAAATTAGCCAGGCTGCTTCTCGAAGCTACCTTTCGGAGCACAGATAGATAGCAGAGATACAATTAAAGTTGAGAGGGATTCAGTTGAAAGTGTCTACTTGTGAGCTACTTATTTGACATATAGAAAACTCTCTGGGGGGAAGAATCCCTTGCTCTACATGTGCATTTGAAACAGTAACGTGTAATCCTCATTGCTCTCGTGGAATACAAACTATATGCCATTTCACAAAACCACGGAGAACGAAAGTGGTAAACAGCTACATCGTTGCTCATAGCGGCTCTTGCTGCACGGGAACCGAAACTGCACAGTACAAACAGCATATAGCCGCGACAACTGTCGCTCAAGAGAACGCACTCCAGTTTGTTTGTCCCGAATGGACTAAACCTTAATCTAATTTCGCTAACCTGTGGTGCTCTCTTTACACACTTTAGACCCCCTCTAGCAAGAAAAAGTAAACGACCGCCGCAGCAGTAGTAATATAAAAATTGAGGCACTTTTAAAATTCATTTATTCATTTATTTCTCTGTGCACGGAAGTAAAGAGGAAGGGGAGCGTAGAAAGCAGCATCTCCTGTGCAGAAGCTCCTTTCACAATGTCTGCATTTTCATTTAAATCACTGTGTAGTGGCCGCGAGATGAGAAACAGCCGCGGACAATAGCCCTAAAGCGGCTACTTTGACGCCGCCGCCGTCTTCACGCGATAACAAAACACGACGGCGACTCTGTTTGTTCGCAGCAGGTGTTCCAGCTACGGTTTCATTCTCCGGGCGTTGTTAAGAGGCGCTCGATTGGTGGCACCGTGCGTATTACCGCAGTGGCGCGATTCTGAAGCGGGTCGGGAAATAGGGCTCATTCTAGGAAACGGGAACTGTGCCGGGATGGTTCGAATCGTGAAACAGTAGTAGAGTCCTCCGTGTTAATACGACTTTCTTGTGGTTTCAGTTGCCCGTGAGGACCGTGCGTTGCATGCTCAAGTTAGTTGCCTCGAACAGTCAATAATCTCCTACTGCAGCGATTGTCGTACATTGCCAATCTTATCCAAAAGCTTCTGAAACCACATACAGATAACCACTCAATTTAACGTCAATAATGTTTGAAACAGCTTGTGGTTTAATTGAGAAAATTTCGGCCTGCAAAATTTATGGTAATACGAAAAATCTCAAAAGTCTGTTACAATGTGTCCCTATCGTATCTTGTAATTTAAACCATCATCATCATCATCATCATCATTTAAGACTGATTATGCCTTTCAGCGTTCAGTCTGGAGTACAGTCCCCCTTATAAAATTCCTCCATGATCCCCTATTCAGTGCTAACATTGATGCCTCTTCCGATGTTAAGCCTATTACTTCAGAATCATTCTTAACCGAATCCAGGTACCTTCTCCTTGGTCTATCCCGACTCCTCCTACCCTCTACTGCTGAACCCATGAGTCTCTTGGGTAACCTTGTTTCTCCCATGCGTGTAACATGCCCCCACCATCTAAGCCTGTTCGCCCTGACTGCTAGAACTATAGAGTTCATTCCCAGTTTTTCTTTGATTTCCTCATTGTGGACACCCTCCTGCCATTGTTCCCATCTACTAGTACCTGCAATCATCCTAGCTACTTTCATATCCGTAACCTCAACCTTGTTGATAAGGTAACCTGAATCCACCCAGCTTTCGCTCCCATACAACAAAGTTAGTCGAAAGATTGAACGGTGCAAGATAACTTAGTCTTGGTACTGACTTCCTTCTTGCAGAAGAGAGTAGATCGTAGCTGAGCGTTCACTGCATTAGCTTTGCTACACCTTGCTTCCAGTTCTTTCACTGTGTTGCCTTCCTGTGAGAATATGCATCCTAAGTACTTGAAACCATCCACCTGTTCTAACTTTGTTCCTCTTATTTGGCACTCAATCCGTTTATATCTCTTTCCCACTGACATTACTTTCGTTTTGGAGATGCTAATCTTAATACCATAGTCCTTACATTTCTGATCTAGCTCTGAAATACTACTTTGCAAACTTTCAATCGTATCTGCCATCACAACTAACTCATCCACATATGCGAGACTGCTTATTTTGTGTTCACATATCTTAATCTCACCCAGCCAGTTTATTGTTTTCAACATAGGATCCATAAATAATATGAACAACAGTGGAGACAGGTTGCAACCTTGTCTTAAACCGAACTTTTAAAAAACGTCGACATAATCATCTTGAACTATTGATAAATGTATGTGTAGTGTTGTAGATTTCAAAGAATAGAGTGTTCCTTTTTCTATTTACTTTTTGTAAAATAGATACTCTTGTTGCTGTGGTCTTGAATCTGAAGACTGGCTCCCCATGAGGCTCTATCCTGTGCAACCCTTTCACATCCGAATAACTATTGCATCCTACAGTACCTACAACAATAGCGTATGCGTATCATTTACCTGTATGAGACAAAATACGGAGAAAGTCTACGTTCAAAAACGGTTCAAATGGCTCTGAACACTATGGGACTTAACGGCTGAGGTCATCAGTCCCCTACAACTTAGAACTACTTAAACCTAACTAACTGAAGGGCATCACACACATCCATGCCCGAGGCAGGATTCGAACCTGCGACCGCAGCGGTCACGCGGTTCCAGACTGTAGCGCCTAGAACCGCTCGCCCACTCCAGCCGGCCAAAGTCTACGTTGGGGTCCCATATTAGAATTAAATTACAGTAGTGAGCTGGCACTGGTAATTTCTTTCAGTTTCTGTTGCGCATTTACTGAAGTTATAATGATCAGTTTTAGCCATAAGAATGACTTTCAGACCTGTATTGCTTGGTTACGATGTAATGAGTCACTTGGAATACCCCAGTATTTCTGTGTTGAACTAACGGATGTCGCTGTAATGTAGCAGCTCAACTAGTAAATACTATAAGGTTGATCGTTAATGCAGAATTCAGTGATAATCAATTTTGACTGAAATAATCAGACGGCCGGAGTGGCCGAGCGGTTCTAGGCGCTACAGTCTGGAACCGCGCTACCGCTACGGTCGGAGGTTCGAATCCTGCCTCGGGTATGGATGTGTGTCATGTCCTTAGGTTATTTAGGTTTAAGTAGTTCTAAGTTCTAGGGGACTGATGACCTCAGAAGTTAAGTCCCATAGTGCTCAGAGCCATTTGAACCATTTTGAAATATTCATTTCAAGCCACTATCAATATCTTTATCTTTCAATCAGCTATATTTATACCAGCATGCTGAATAGCGTTCGACTTCGTAGTTAAGTGATCATCTCGTCCGACTAACAGTTAGAGGTCTCCGGTTCAATTCTCGGTACTCCAAGGGATACTTTTTTCATTGGTTGATTGACGGGAATGGGATGTGCGCCGCCTATTGAGAAACTATTTGAATGGAAAGTAGCGTCTCCAAGATCTATGTAAAGTTGCGTCGGACGATGCCATTAAACGGAGGATAATACGGCTGCCGGTCGGCATGATGTGACCCTCATACTAAATAACGGAAAGCAAGGAAAAATAACACAAATGTTCATTTTTCGATTATCTGTTGACTAATTGTCAAACGAGTAATAGACATACGGTCTTCCATATGCCAGGAGTTTTCTGGCTACACTTCTATAGCCTAACATACACACTCTTTAAATCGTATCGCACCATTACAGCTCTTTGTGTGTGTGTGTGTGTTTGTGTGTGTGTGTGTGTGTGTGTGTGTGTGTGTGTGTGTAAGTGTGTGTATGGACGACAGACTTTTGTAACAGTATATATGCTATTGAGACTTCTGTTGCAATTGTTTCAGTAGAACTCTATTTTCATTTAGAAGGTTGTTGCTGATTATGATTCCACGTTACAGGTGCACTGTTAACTGGTTTGCTGTTTCATAGGATCGACCGGTGCTTCTCGTTAGTGTCTCACTCTGTTAAGACTGTCGCAGGTGTCATTTGCCTTATGTAAGGGAATGCTGGGCGCACTATTTGACCCATCACAGCGCAAAGTAGCAATTGACTCTGAATAAAGGAAAGTGTGTAGTTATTCACATGAGTACTAAAAGAAATCCGCTAAATTTCGATTACGCGGTAAGTCATACAAATCTGAAGGCTGTAAATTCAATTAAATGCTTAGGGATTACAATTACAAACACCCTAAATTGGAACGATCACATAGATAATGTTGTGGGTAAGGCCAACCAAAGACTGCGATTCATTGTCAGAACACTTAGAAAGTGCAACAGGTCTACTAAAGAGACCGATTACATCACGCTTGTCCACCCTATTCTGGAGTACTGCTGTGCGGCGTGGGATCCGCATCAGATGGGACTGACGGATGACATCGAAAAGGTACAAAGAAGGGCAGCTCGTTTTGTATTATCGCGAGGCAGGGGAGATAGTGCGACAGACATACGTGAATTGGATTGGCAATCATTAAAACAAAGGCGTTTTGTGTTGCGTCGGGATCTTCTCATGAAATTTCAATCACCAGTTTTCTTCTCCGATTGCGAAAACATTCTGTTGGCACCCACGTACATAGGGAGAAATGAGTATCACGATAAAATAAGAGAAATTAGGGCTCGCACCGAAAAATTTAAGTGCTCATTTTTGTCGCGCGCCGCTCGAGAGTGGATCGGTAGAGAGACAGCTGGAAAGTGGTTCATTGAACCCTCTGCCAGGCACTTTATTGTGAACAGCATAGTAATCATGTAGATGTAATTGTAGATATAGATCATTATGTATTTTATTTTCTTCAAATGATGTTTTCGTTCATAAATTTAGTAAATGATTGGCTATATGCTAGCTACTACGAGAAGACTGCTTATCAGACCGTAAAATCATTGAGAAATGAACGCAGATGTAATCAGCACTAAATCCACCCGAAACGTCTAGAAGGCTCTACAAGGCCGAAACAACACGTCACTGCTATTAGTAGACCGAAATAACGTTTCGTTGTCTGCACAGACGATAACTGCTAATAAGTTTTTAAGTTATGACACTGCCGCATATTTAACTGTGTATTTAACTTCATTATTTCAACCATCGTTATTTCGACTTTTCAGCAGTTTTCAAGCGCACCTGTCAAACTGAAAATAAGAAAACTTCTACATGATAAAATGTATGGCATAATGAGAATACCTGTGGAAAACATGTCCGCATTAAGTGTTATGGGCACATGTGAGACACCTTTACATTCCCAGTCGTCATCAAAATTTTATGGCTCATACCTATATATTTAATCGAGAAGTCTCGTCATAAAATAAGAGAACAATTAATACACCGCAGATACGCTTTTACGTCAACTGTTGTATTGCTATTAGAGAACACAAAGCCTTTTTATGGAATAAACACATCTAAACAAGAACTTACTGGCGATTCATTTTTATTTTTATATAGTTTTTTGTTTGTCTTTCTATATTTAATGATGATGTTTTGTTGGGGTGACATGAAGAATAAATAAACTCTTCATTATTATATCATTTATTTATGTTTGTTGTTTTGATCCATAATTTATGATCATAACTTAGAGATTGTTATTCAAGTGAGAGTGGCATAAACCACTGTATACGAGTATTTGTGTTACGTAGCCAACCTTTTTTATGGCAGCATCACATTAAGGATGGTAAACAGTTGATTTATTCGGCATAGCCCTCAATACACACGTAGAAAATATACAATTTAACAAACCTGAATTGCTTAGGCATCCATAGTGTTAAACTACAAAGTTTCTGAAAGAAATTAATCGTAACTCTGAAACAAAGTGTCATTAAATCCCAAGACACTCTGTTCCAGTAAGATACATACCGGCAAATGGCGTCAGTGTTATTATCTGAAAACTTTACTACGACTTTACACCTCAATAGAGGACAGATGATAAACTGCTAAAGAACTGTTACTATCGTATACCCATGTCCACCCGGCTAGCCACGAGGTCTAACGCGCTTCTTCACGAGCAGGAAGGCGTGCCGGTCCCCGGCACGAATTCGCCTGGCGAGTTAGTCTAGGTCTGATGTGCCAGCAAGGCTGTGGATGGTTTTTTATGGCGGTTTTCCATCTGCCTCGGCGAATGCGGGCTGGTTCCCCTCATTCCGCCTCAGTCACACTATGTCGGCGATTGCTCCGTGAACACTCTCTCCACGTACGCGTACACCATAATTATTCTACACGTAGACATTTGGGATTACACTCGTCTATTATGAGACGTTCCCAGGGGGGGATCCACTGCGAGTCGAACCGCACAATAACCCTGGGCTCAGTTTGGGGCGGGTGGTCTGTTGCGGCCTGTTGTGGGGTTGTCAAACACTGAGGGCTACGGGTCCCCGGTTAAATACACGCGCACAGACACAACCGTATATCCAATATCGCCAGTAATGAAACTGCATTGCTTTATGTGGCTCGTTGGATCAAGGTGCATATAAACGGTAATTACAAGCCAGAAATAACAGTGTGACGTGAGTCGTGTTTCTAATCTACGATAGTATCGACTTGGTCTCCAAGTAAATGGCGACAAGTACTACAATGTCGAAACTGCTGTTACCATAACACACACACTGATTTGCGTACGTTATAAACGTAACTTTACATAATTAGTTATTCATCACTCTCTTTTAAACATGTTTCACGGTACTGCTTTCCACGTACATCCGTGTTTTTACCTGTGATCTTAAAATATTTAACCATCAAACCACAGAAAAGTAAGGAAGCCATCAATATGTAACATCCACGAGACAAATTTTAGCTACATTGCGATGAGAGGAAATTATGCCTCGAACAGTTATAAACATTATCTGTCCAACATATGAAAAAACAGTGAAATAAATATTAATTATTTATATAGTATTTTATGATGTAATTTGATATATCGATGTGTATCATACAAAGACAATGATTATTGTAAATTCCTTTTATGATCTGCGTTTGTCTTCCTTTGTTTTTACTTTTTGTTGGTTGGCTTTTGTAGGTCTCGGACGCAAGACGCATATCAAACTGAGGTCTGTTAAGAAATTGATAATTATTACTTGAGAATAGAGTTCATTATTATTATAAATATGAGTGAATAATTATTTGTAACTTTAATTCCTCTCTCAATAAGCCCTATCTGTGTTAATTATTTCTTTCCGCTGCAAGGAGCGCAGCCATTGAATATAGCGATTTTTATCACGTTTTTATCTATTTTTCTTACGAAAATGTCAAAGGTATGCTTGATGAAAATTAGTCTAAATAGTGCACAATATGAAAGTAAAGTTTAATAAGCACTTCAAATACTTATCCTGTTAAAAGAAAATATGCTCTAACAATAGAAAGTCTCTATTTAACAACTATCTCAGAGACAAATTCAAATTACGCAACTCCGCAGACATAAATGCCGAAGGTAATAAAAGTTTGTAAAAATAAATGTGCACCGGTGGTCCCGAACTCATTTTAATTAAAATAGTTCGAATCAGATTGGTTCTTTAAAAACAGTGCTCATAGCACGATCTATATATCATACTTTTCTAGCTGATGTGTGGAGCCGAAATTAATTAGGCACGAGTTGCGAAGAATATTGTTTCAGGCAACATACGTCAGTGTTGTGCGCGGCTGATATTCGGTAGTTTTAATGATAATTTTGCTGAAGATAACTGTTTCAAATGGTTCAAATGGCTCTGAGCACTATGGGACTTAACATCTATGATCATCAGTCCCCTAGAACTTAGAACTACTTAACTCATCACGAGACAGAGAAAATCCCTGACCTCGACGGGAATCGAACCCGGGAACCCAGGCGCGGGAAGCGAGAACGCTACCGTACGACCACGAACTGCGGACGATAACTGTTTCCATCATAATCAATAGTTATATAGAATCTATTGTATGAACTGCGATTTAGTGACACTTACAAAACTACAGACAACACTTTAACACAACGTTAACTTGGAGTTCTTTAGCAACTTGACCAAATCTTTGGCCGGGAGAAAAATTATTTAGTAATTACTCACTGTAATAAAATGAGATTATCATTTTCATTTACAAATTAGTTAAATACCAAACCACTGAATAACACAACCAACGCAACAAGTACTCCATAACCAACGCGCTTCATAACGTATAGGCACTTTTACGATTACTCCGCACTCTTTTTTAACAGAGGTAATGTGTTATGCGGTGGTAAATATACGAAAATGATTAATAGATCCTCCGCGAAATGCACCTTTATCGCAATTAAAAGCAATTTCTTACAGGAAATCTGTAGTGAAAGCTTCTAATAAATAACTGCCAAAGCAGCAGCGTCAACTGTGCTACAGCAAGCGCTGGTTTTATCTTCGCCTTACCGTTTACGGAGGTAGCAGCCGGCAATTCGTAAAGTCGCTTTCCTCCGTTTTACTCCAAATCGGGTTCTGTTCCGCCTTTTATCTGGCGCGGCGCTCCTAACAATACCTCCATTCTCTTTTGTTTTCTCGGGTGTGCATTGTGCGCTAATCGATTTTCTCGTCCTCAGCGCTCGTGATTATTTCTGTGTGGCTGCACATTCCGCAGCACGGAAGCAGAATTTCGATGGGATTGGTTAGTGGGGCACCGTTTGCCAGTTGTTTCTGCCTCTCAAGAGGCGATAGTCACGTCACACATGCTTCAGCGGCGGCACAATTATCCAGAAGCTGGTCTGGAATTCGCAGGTAGTAGGAAGGGTGGGTGCTAAATGGAACAACCGTCTAACATTCGTTTGTAACTTCGTGTCTCTCAGCACTACTGTGGTGATCACTGGTAATCTATATTAATAACACGTCCAAACGGTAACACAATGCAAGGTGCATGTAGCGTAACTAACGGCTTTTGGGGCCGACAACAGTTTTCTTTTCAGCATTTCATATAACTGTTAGCCGAACTTTAAAATTTGAAGTAAGTGAAACGAAAAGAAGATACTGATTTCTGATCAGACGCGTGTAGCGTAGTATCAACAGCAACAGAGAGTAGCGTTACCGCGAATATGACACAGTATGAACAGGAAGACGGCAGATAGTAAGCAACTGAGAACAGTTTAATAATAGGTTTATTCTCATCAGATTCCACAGCAGGACAATGCCGGTAAAGGTAGTCTTCAGTAGAAGAGAGAAAGTTTGAGGATGCTGAACGGGTACCTCAGTATGTAAAGGGAGATGAAAACCTATGGGGGATGGGAACGCGGCTGTAGGCTAAGGAATACAATAAAGAGTTACGGGAGAATATGGGCTAGGCAGTAGGAATGAGAGAGCAGAAAGATGCACCGAGTTGGGCAACAAATTTCAGATGGTGATAGCGAATGCTCTGGTCATTACTCAGACGAGGATATGGTATACGTGGAAAAGACCCGGAGACGAGGGAAGATTACGGCTGGATTTAATCGTGCTCAGACACAGATTTCGGAAACAGATACTGTACATGAAAGCGTACAGAGAAGCAGATACAGATCAGACCACAACTTAATAATGATGAACCGAAGACTTAAGTTGAAGGGAATCGTCCAGAATAATCCTTGTGGTTGGAAGTAGGATACTGAACACAGAGTAACGATGATAAGCATTTGAAGTTAGCTAAGGATATAGTTACTGCGATAAAGAATACCATGACGGACAATACAAATGAAGATGAGTGGAAATCTCTAAAAGGAACAATAACAAATATTGGAAAGTCGAACATAACTATAAGGTAGGTAACTCTGAAGATGCCTTGGGATACAGAAAAAAAACTTCGACTGATCGACGAAAGAAGGAAATACAAACATGATCATGAGAAGACAGGAAAACAGCTCATTTATGAACGAAATAAAGAGGCAGTCCAGGGAAGCCAAATCGAAACGGCTCCAGCAAATATGAAAAAATCTAAATGGAAAAGGTCTCGGAAAGACTGACTCAGCATTCAGAAACGTCGTAAAACCTATCAGTGAAACTATAAGCAAGCCTGGTAACATTAAAAGAGCAATAGGAATTACACTGTTAACCGCAGGGGAAAGATAGGTGGGAAAGGTACACTGAAAGCCTCAGTGAGAGAGAGAGGAACTGATTGATCATATGATGGAAAAAGAAACTGACGTCGATAAGAAAGATATAGGACACGAATCATCAGAGTCAGGATTTAAAGAGGCTCCGATTCAAAATAAACAATGTGCTGGCAAGCGTGGAAATTAATAAGTCACGGTAGCAAAATACTAACAAATGGTTCAGATGAAATTGAGCACTATGGGACTTAACATCTGAGGTCATCAGTCCCATAGAACTTAGAACTACTTAAACCTAACTAACCTAAGGACATCACACACATCCATGCCCGAGGCAGGATTCGACTCTGCGACCGTAGCGGTCGCACAGTTCTAGACTGAAGCGCCTAGAACCGATCGGCCGGTCGAGAAAATACTGACAATAATTATTCACAGAAGATTAGAAAAACTGGTAGAAGCTGACATCGGGGAAGATGAGTCTGGATTTTGGAAAAATGTAGAAACACGCGGGACAAAGCAGACCCGATGACTTCTCATAGAAGATAGGTTAAATAAGTTGAAACCTGCGTTTATAGCATTGGTAGACTTAGAAAAAGTCATTGATACTGATGACTGGAATACTCTTTCAAATTTTATAGGTGGCAAGGTTAAATTTAGGGAGCGAAAGGATATTTACAATTTTTACGGAAACCAGACGGCAGGAGGGACATGAAAGGGAAGGATTGGGAATTGGGGTTGGAAAAGGAGTGAGACAGATCTATAGCCCATCCCCGATGTTATTCATTCTGTATTTTGAACAAGCAGTACAGGAAACAAAAGAAAAATATGGAGTAGGATTTAAGTTCCAGGGAGAAGAATTAAAAGTTTTCAGGTTTACCGAAGACATTGTAATTCTGTTACACAGATAAAAGGACTTGGAAGAACAGTTGGACGGAATGGACAGTGTTTTGAAAGGACGATATAAGATGACTATCAAGAAAAGCAAAACGAGGATAATGGAATGTAGTCGAATAAAATCTGGTGATGCTGAGTGAATTAGGTTATGAAATCAGACACTTAAAGTAGTAGTTAAGGTTTGCTATTTGGGCAGCAAAATAACTGATACTGGTCGAAGTAGAGTGGATAAAAAATATAGATTGGCGATGGCAGGAAAAGCGCTTCTGAAGAAGAGAAATTTGTTAACATTGCGCATAGATTAAAGTGTAAGGAAGACTTTTCTGAAAGTGTGATATGTAACGATACATGGAAGTGAAACTAGGACGATGAACAGTTTGGACCAGAAAAGAATAAAGATTTTGAGATGTGGTGCTACAGAAAATTGCTAAAGATTAGATGGGTAGACCACGTAACTAATGAGGAGGTACTGAATAGAACGGGGTAGAAAAGAAATTTGTGGCACAACTTGACTAGGATAAGGGACTGGTTGATTGGACATATCCTGAGACATCAAGTTCTTGAGTGAAGCTTGGGTGGGTAACAATCGTAGAGGGAGACCAAGGGAGGAATACAGTTAGCAGATTCAGAAGAATGTAGGTGGCAGTAGTTACTCGAAGATGAAGAAGCTTGCACAGGATAGAGCAGCATGGAGAGCTCCATTAAACCAGTCTTTGGACTGAAGACAACAAAATTTGTGCAAGTTTATACTTTCGTAAACTGTAGAAAAATAGAACTAGGTCAGATTCATAATATCAATCATAAAGGATGTGATTGGTTGAAAACATCGATTCCTTCGCATGTTATAGTTTCACTTTATATCTTGTCTTTAGTGTTCATAGTCAGCATGATATTTCGAAATTAGAAACCATCAGCAGTTAATTTGGGGAGCTTGCAGTGAAAAATGTGTTCACTTGCTGCTGTATATACAGTGGACTGTACTTGTACCATAAATTACTGCACATAAAATGCATACTGCACATCAAATGCAGTCATCACGCCGAAATTATTTTTAAGGGTGGAAGGAGAGCCATGTCTGACCACAATATGCAATAATTATAATTCATGGAGTCGCAGTACATCACTGAGCGCTACAGTTGAAGCTGTCACCGTGCGCTATGCCAAAATCATATATGTCCTTCGCGTCTCTTACGCAGTTTATCTTACGCAGTCACAACTGAAATCTAAGTTGTTACAGTTGCAGTGTACAGTAACAAAATTAAATTTAACAGTATTTTCCTTGTGACAAGTTCGTGTGAGTGCAAAGCACTCGACCGGTAATAGATTGGTCGTGATTTCAAATACATGGAGGACTCGAACCTCCGGCGGGAGGGGACGCGCAGTCCATGACACTGCACCTCAAACCACGCGGCCACAGTGCGCGGCAAAATACATATAATTTCAGAGTAACATCAACAATTTGGGAGGGTTCCATAGGAATGAATTCGTCGGGAAGCAGGTAAGTATCATTAAAAGGAATTTAATATGACATAGTTCTTCTGCTAAGTCACTTGAATTGCGTAACAGCGTCGAAACTCTCAGAGCAAATACTCTGACAGACAACGGTAATTCTGGAAATAGAAGATAAGCAGCATTTTGTTTAAGAGACAATTGGATGCAGACTGTTACTACCTTAGGGATAAAGCTGTGGTTCACGAACGGGTTGCTTTGCTGGCGAGAAGGAAATAAGTGTATCCGCTGTATGGTTAGTGATATGATTGCCGTATTATAGGTATCGTTGCTCCTTCAGAGGCCGCCGTCCCCACCACTGGCCTCCGAAAAGTCGATAAGGTGATACCTTGTTTATTTTTTGGTGCGTAAGCAACTATCGACCGCATGAGTACGTGGCTTGTTGTGTACCAGCTGCGAACTCTGCTCCCCACCACTGTCATTTGTCAGTCACAAACTGATTTAATCGGAGTGTAATGATACTAATGGGTAGGAGCACTACACCAGTAGTGTGTCGGTACGTTGGGAATTTGAGTCCGTCAGGTTCTATGTCCACATGGCTGAGGCATTCACGTCAACCATTCGTAAGAAACGGAAAAATCCGGGTTCTAAACTGGGCCTGGTACAAATTTTCAACTTCGCCAGTGATTTATTTCAGTACACACTAGCAGCTAATGCCATTATTCCTTTTAGTAAATGTTTTATAATTGTTATATAACTTGTTCTTCATTTGAAAATTTTGACACTAAATAAGTTACTTTTAATGTGAACCCCACGTCTACCCAACTGCAAGCCCGAACTCAATTCCACCTAAATCTCAAGCTACAGTGAAAATATAGTAAAAAATATAACATCTATAAACAACTTTATGCATGAAAAGGTAAATATACAGTGTGTCATAGTGCTTCTGTTGCCAAAAATCTGTGCAGGCTATTAGTCGCTGACCGACAGAGGTCGCAGAATGAAGCATAAATTACATAGCAGCTTAAGATATTACGCAAGGCCATTTCTACAACTCGCGGAACCTGTGGAACACAATCGACAAGTAAACTATCTACAGAGGTTATGGGATCCTAACTTTTGGAAATTCACTCCTCGAAATTCCGAGTATCTTGTGACGCATCTGTGAATCTGCAAATAAAAGCGAACGTTTCCTGATTTACCCATCTATCTTCATTGTGAAAGTCAAAGAAATTTCTTAAGTGCGGAAATATATTTAACTCTTTATCCTGTGAGTATCAGTTTCAGAGCTATATTTTTATTTTGATTCTATGGTTCGGAGTCGCAGCCCTGTCCTCAAGCATTCATTCTCACCCACATCAGGCAAGCTGTCATTTTACAATCAGGCACCATCACTGTCCCTATTTAGGTAGTAGTAGCGAACAAAGAAAAAATAAGCACCTGTAGTTTAGCAATTAATGAAAAATACGAATTCAGCTACGAATTCTAACATACCATTTGTCTTCGTAAGTTAAAAGAGAGTTATGTGAAAAAACGTAACCGAAGAATTGGATTAGTTCCACGTAACACATTAATTTGCAGCCAGAATAATAGTAAGTAAATATTCCTGTGGGGGGGAAATAGAAAAACGAAACTCGGACGTGTAAATACCAGCACTGTTTCATTCATTGTAGACAGAAACAATTTGCAGCAGAACCAAAGAAGAAAAGGATCACATAATGAAGCAGCCATCGTAAATTTAGCTACACGATTCAACAGCATTTAGAAAAATGCCGCCCATTTTCAAATAAATGACACTTCACACAGGATGGGCATCCGATCAAGACTTAATTGTAACTACGCCAAATCAGTCAACAGTATTGTCGTTCCTGCACCGATATCAGACAGAGACACAAGGAAAAGTTGTTATAATTAGATGAAAGGAAAATATAGAGAAAAACAGTTCTTGTAACATGAAACAGAGGAGAAAGATGTGGTGTAGCAACGTCGTTTATCAATTACTTTAAAAAAATATTCAACATTTAAACTTAGCGGACAATATATTCTAAAAGCAGGAAAAGGAGGACGTAAACGACCATAAAGGCGAGAGAACCTTAAAGTAACCTTGTTTCAAAGTGATGGGCATCTATCAGTGCGCATCATATGTGTTCAAAAGTTTAGCCGATAACGGGACACGTGGCTAGCAGCCAAGCACATGCCGAGACTTGAACGACCTGTGGTCGACATTCTGGCAGACCAGGACGCAAGGCAGACGTCGCGATAGCGGCAGAAATTCATGGAAACGCTGTCTTCAGTAAATACGTCGACCTCCTGTAGCACACAGTTCACAGAAATATCCGGCAGCCAAATACGACACATACATGCCGAAGCCCAGCTAATCATTCGTTATAGTTTTCCAATATTCATTTCGTAGTACACCGACTTGAATCTTTTTATTTCATTATGATTGTTAGTTCTGGTACAATTACATACTAGAGTCTCTAGATCATGTTCAGTAGTAGACAGCAGCTCAGATCACGGCATTCTAATAACCGGATAACACAAGCGTAAACATAGCTAGTAGATCCAACTTACACAAGGCAATGTTAAAGGTGCCATTAACCAGAACGTCGATCACGTCAGTGCCTTAGTATGCGTAGTTATATAGGAAGTGCTATGTCACTGACTTCCTACGACCTTCGCACTGAGTTACTCAGCCAGTTATGGGAAGAACTGCAGGGTAGCGGTGACACTGAAGCATGATAAGACTTTGCATTTCTCTCATTTACTTTTTCCAAGTGTGATAAAATACAGAAAAAAACTGAATTGATTTATTCCAAACTCTTACAGACATCTAAAGGGTGGCTTACATCATTTAATTAAGACTTCAGTACAGTAAGACAACAACAAAAATAATTAAATAAAGGCAACGACAACTAACCAGGGGCTCGAAAGAATGATTTTTGGATTTGTGGTGTGCCTCATACCATCTAAGCCAGAACCAATTAACAAAAAGCTAATATATCCCAACATACTTAACTAATGTATCCAAATTCAAGCAACATTTCTGCTTTTGTAATGATGCTTATCATCAGTATAATGTACATGAAGTCATACCTTGACTTAAATGAGAAGACAATTTTTAACCGTGTGAGGAAGGCGAGCTTCATACTCAAATGTCACTAGGGGACATAATTTGGGAAACAAAACTAATAACGGAATAGTATTCACATTATTTGCGAGTATTGGAAACTAAAAAATCGGATACAAACGAACTGTAAGGTCTAACGAAAATCAGTGATGATGCTATCGTGTTCACCATGTTAAACAGTTTTTTACTGACCTGCCACACTCAGTTACGAAACATTTTCGTAGCGGTGTGACTAGAGAGTTGAAACTACAAGCAGTGTAAGCTCTGCGAACTATGCTCGAACCCCGACGAAACAGAAAAGAGGTAGACTAATGGAATCTTTTCAATAAAATAGTGTCTCAGATACACTAGGCTGTAGTAAAATATACTTGCAGCATTAAAGGTCTTCAGTGTCACAGCGTAAGGTCGTAGCGGGTCCTCTAGGCCGTCAACGTCCGACTGATGGGCGTGAGTACTATAGAGAACTAGTGCTCCATAAAGAATCAAGAGTGAGTGTATGTTTCTGCACTTTGCTGTCTGCACGTAAAGTTCACAGATTTCTAACTTCGGGGAGAGTAATGATATGTGCAGCTAGCGATGCTCGACGTTCATTGATATTAAAGAAATGTCGGTACTGAGAGTACGAAAATCCGTATTTCAATATCGAATACTCGTGTCTTTGAAACATCGCAACATCGATGTTGAACATAAAATTTCAACCTTCGACGTTGCCAAGAAGCTAGACTACTTGTTACCAGTATCAGTATTGCTTTTGCTATGTAAACAAACATTTTTGTGAATATGTCACGCAACGACGTCAGTGATAAATATCTGCAAGTTTTCGAAGGCTGCCATGCGGTGGAGTTTAGCTGTGGTGGGAGCAATAATTTGGAACGAACTAAGGTAGCATGAGCCTAATATTAGTATAACTTTGCACCCGTCTGGTCAGGATACATGTACAGATTTGGTTTAGGACGGTGTTGTAAGGCCACAGTATCCTCTCTTGAGGTAAGCTGTCCCACAACTCTCCTTCATATCCTCGACACTGACACTGAACACTGGCACTAACACGGAGATGATGTCCGAGCTAGTCTCACACATATTCTACCAACGACAGATACGGAGATCTTGCCACGGACAGGAGTATCACAAAATCACGCAGGCAGTTGGAGACACGTACCGTGGGTGGATGGACATTGTCCGCTGAAAAATAGGACAAAGATGCACTCCCATGAGTGATATCACGTGGGGGTGCAGGATGTCACTGACGTACCGCTGCGCCTTCAAGAGTTCCTTCAGTCGGTATCAGCCGTAACTTTAAGTCGTAGAAGACGGAAAAGAGTAACAACGTTATGCCTCTCCCTACCAGTGGAAGAATGGGACCTCTTCACGGTTGCCGCTAGACCCGGCGCAGTGCAGAACCGCGATTTGTCACTGAACAAAATGCTACATAATTAATCAGATGTACACGCTTCCCGTTAACAACACCACTCCAAACGCAACCGTCTGTGTTGCGATGTTAATGGCAGCCTATGCGTGGGGCTATAATGTATTAGTACGGCTACTGTCAGTCTCCGAACAATGTTGCG
Organism: Schistocerca serialis cubense; assembly: GCF_023864345.2. Classification (NCBI taxonomy): domain Eukaryota; kingdom Metazoa; phylum Arthropoda; class Insecta; order Orthoptera; family Acrididae; genus Schistocerca; species Schistocerca serialis. Next base: position 435,377,324 of record NC_064642.1, on the reverse strand, counting down.
AGATGGCACGCAGTGCTGCACGGCGTTCATTACTAGTTTGCGTGTGACAAGCGCAAATGATAAGGGATTACGATGTGCCTGGTGTTCAGTGCGGCGATACTCCCTTTTGGTGGTCAGGCCTCGTTGACTAGAACCTTGACGACGAGTATACCTCCACTCACGTTTTCATGCAGTCCAACATCGGCCAGTGTCACACCAGATGGCCCACAAATCGAGATACCGCGCGATTCGATCAACTGGCCAAAAGGGAGCCCACAACGAAACCATTTTCAAACCCTTCAAGTGCTGATAACGCTGTCTCACAGCAGACGTTACCAGTACGCTGCACCCGCATGTCCTTCACAGTTGTCACTCAAAATCTGACGCTGTTCACGTCCCTTGTATGCCCCACCAGGTCTATTAACAACACTTATCACAATGAACACCAGCGCTTTCTCATAGTCGCTGTACGTCACAGAGAACTGCATTCAGATAACTTCACTAAAATATGCTATACAACAGTTTTAATCGCATGAAAATACTTTTATTCATAAATGGTGATCGGTTTCGACCTGACGTGGGTCATCTTCGGGACACCCTCCAGTGATGACGTGTTAACATCAGGGGGTGGTATCCACAGTTCCTCCTTCGTGCAACGTACTCACACGTCACCACGGGAGTGTGGTATGAAAATGGTCCACATCGAGTCGAAACCGGTCATCACTCGTGAATAAATGAGTTCTTAATTGATCAAGGCTATTGCATGTAATATTTTATTACTGTTCATTGTGATCATTGCTATGCCCAATGTGTCTAAAAAGATTATTTACATAAAATGACATCCGACAAGGTCTTCTGAGTGCTTCACTTTCTCTGTGAGGCTGTATATCAAGCCGTTGAGCGTGGTTAATGGTTACCAGATGAAGAAAGATCTACTAGAAGTTAGCAGTGGAGCCAAGCGGCGTCGTTAGAACATCCCACATACTCTGATTTACATTCTACTCGGCGGTCGAGTTGACTATTAGACATGTTTCAGATTATAGTGCATATGATGTGTGGCAAGCAAAAAAGAAAATGGTTCAAATGGCTCTAAGCACTATGGCACTTAACATCTGAGGTCGTCAGTCTCCTAGACTTAGAACTACTTAAACCTAACTAACCTAAAGACATCACACACATCCATGCCCGGGGCAGGATGCGAACCTGCGACCGTAGCAGCAGCGCGGTTCCGGACTGAAGTGTGTGGCAAGCGCTGTGTGGTTGTGTGTTACCATCCATACTATGAACAAATTACTCAAACTTTCTGAAACAGGTGCACATGCCACTTCAAGATATCGTCCCTGAGGACCGCCGCCCTCAAAGTACCCTCTTAAAACCAATACAGTTGTGTACGAGGTGGCAACAATATCCTGTCCCAGTTCAGAACACTAGCATCGCTGTAGGCCTTTTTAATAGTGACGAACTAAAGACGCAATACGCCGGTTTCTTGCTTTAAACGATTTTTAGAAGTACTGCAAGAATATTATTACTATTTACTGTTGTAAAATTATCTTTAACTGTAATATAGACGGTATTGTCTAGGCAAATAGATATAATGGAGAGCCCGAAGACGTTACTCTGATCAGATTAAATAATTAACAAATAAATCATTTTCTAAGCTAAACTGTTTATCAACCAGGGACGTGATGCCACCCACTACTCCCCGATCTGTGCACAGTGGTTCGCTATAGCCAGCAACCGATGCGAAGCTTCTGCATTAGGTGACATAATTGGAATGGATTGCCGAAAGTGAAAATCATTCTTCCGTAATTGAAGGTACAAAGTATAAGGGGGAAAGCAACCGTCAGATCTCTAGTGTAGGCAGGCGTAACGCTTGTCGGACGTCTCCTGGTACGACGATGACGTTCCGAGTTACGGCAAGTGATTTACCTAGCCCGTACTGCTGTTTGTTGTCTCCTCCCTTGTAGCATTTACTCAACCGCAGTGAAATGGCGCTCCAGGAGCCGCTGAAATAGCTCTAATTTTGGCAGGGCTCCAATATGCGAATGATCCGGCCGTACATCCAATTTCAGGGAGCCATTCCACTTACCCATGACTTAAAGACTGCATGCGTAACGCGTACAACTTTCAGCCAGAAGGCCCATAGTCTGCCAACAAAGACCGTTGCAGGGAAATTAAGCAGTCTCGTACCTGAGTGCCATTTGTGACGTATATCTCTCAGGCCTGCAGAATGCCGACGTGACTTGCTGTTTTCTCCCGGAGTACGAGGATGCCTTAATTCAGGAACATGACTGCGTTACGAATGTCTAATCGCGGTGGAATGTAACACATGTTACACACAATTTACTTTCAGTGATACCTGATTGAAGGTGACTGAGCCGTGCGTGGCTCGTGTTCCCGCCATCTTGTATCTTACACCCTGTTTTTAACGTACTTCCACCTCACTACGTTAGTTTAAATTACCACTGTAACTGAGTTGCTGCTTTGCCTGACCGTGAGCGGCGTTAGCAGCGCGTATCGATATATCCCCTCTCGTAGTATCTTAGGTATTACTTCCCGGTGGTTGACTGTCGTGAGCAGTTCGGGTCTGCCAGTCAGTTGGAACGCGTCTGGAGCGCAGTCCGGACCTGCCAGTCGGGGAGTTGCAATGCGGCACTAGTACAGTCGGGTTGGAGCAGCAGTGAGGTCTGAGTCGACATGGCTCTCCCGACCACTGCCTGCAGGCGTCACTTGAGCCGGGCCATGGTCTTGGTGGATCATCGGTCGGTCGTCCTACCGGAGTACGCGTTTTGGCTCGCCAATCGTTCATGAGTCGGCTGTGTGTGTGTGTGCATCTACTCCCGATTTGTCTTCGTGCATGTATAGTTACTGTTGGGTATCGTTCAGGTTTTCGTGGAGTGTTTGTCAGGTTGTGTGTATAGTTGGCGTTATTTCCACTGACGACTATTTTAGATTTTTTCGGCGTTCTGCGGAGTCGGTCGGTTGCTGCGGACCACGGAAGTTATCTCTGCGCGATGCAGCCGGCTGGGTCCGCTGGCGGTTCCTGCGAAGTGTCGGAGTATGTGTGGAGCTGTCCAATCGCTACGAGCTTCGTGGTTCACCGACCCAGGATGTGATAGTTGAGTAGTGATTTCAAGTACCCAAGCCACGTCCTTCATGTTGTGAGCTTCGTTTCGGTGGTTCGCTGTTGGGGAGGTTTTCCTGTGAGCAGCAAAGAGTGTTTGTATTGGTCGCCATGCAGTGGAATTAAATATACTGATTTACTACAGTTCAAGTTGACCTGCTGAATTTTCTGCCTTGAGGCCGTTAGTGTTCCGGTTACCTGCCCTGGCCACTAACGTAATTTCAGGCAGTGTCTTTTCCTCACCTGTTGGTGCTGACCAACATGGTGTGTAGCTTTGACAGTTTAATACATACAGTATACATATTTGATTGTGGATGATCAAGCCCAGCCGGCCAGGGTGGCCGAACGGTTCTAGGTGCTACAGTCTGGAACCGCGCGACCGCTACGGTCGCAGGTTCGAATCCTGCTTCGGGCATGGATGTGTGTGATGTCCTTAGGTTAGTTAGGTTTAAGTAGTTCTAAGTTCTAGGGGACTGATGACTTTAGAAGTTAAGTCCCATAGTGCTCAGAGCCATTTGAACCATAATCAAGCCCATAACATTTTGTGTTTGAATTGTGATTGGTGGAAAGCAAGTCGTTTGTCGGTCGGTCTGGGGCTGTCCCTTGGTCGGGTTCCGACGAATCAAGTACAGTTCGGCTCACCACCTGCCTCACCTAAGTGAACGAGGGCAGACCAACCCCCTGGAGGCTTCTGAGCGCTGTTGTCTTTACTGTCTTTCTCACCTGTGTTTAATTGTCTGTTTATAATCTATCATAGCCAATGATTAACAAAAAAATTCTTGGTTTTACTGTGTTTTATGTAAGTAAGTTTGAATTCTGGCAAATGGATATTTGCTGAAAGGTTATTACCGTTTTGTTGTCTTTTCTTTTAGTGCGGTTTCAGCTACTTAAAACTTAACGCTTATGGTTATTTTTTTTTTAAATTTTGGAAAATTAATTGTGGGCCTAAAGCCTTGGAACCTTATTCTTAAAATTACCTTCCAAGCTTAAACATTGCGGCTTGGAACCTTATTCTTAAAATTACCTTCCAAGCTTAAACGTTGCGACCTTCTACCATTGAAAGGTTATGGTAATTTATTTTAAACTCTTGAAAATTTAACTGTGGGCCTCCAGCAGTTTGTATTGTATCTTGTTTATGTTTGTCTACATGCTCTTGGCTTGAGGCTTTTCAGCCCAGCTTGTAAAATATGTATATTATTTGCAACTTTAACTGCAGTTGCTCTTTAAGATTTCTTGTCTGGAGGCCTTCAGCCATGAAATATTTGGAATTTGAAACTCGTAGTTTTAAAAGTTCGGCTATGTGCCGCTTTGGTTGTAAATGTGTTATTAAAGTGCAATAAATAACAATTTTAAGGTGAAACTGACCCCAACCTTATTTGGCCTTTTCCAAAATCCTATCACCTGTTGTACCCAGCGGGTTCAGCGGGCGTATCGGTGACAGTTTTTTATATGTCACTATCTGACACACTCTCTGAATGGCCAAAAGTCGTGGTAAGGCACCGGATGTGATGTACGGTCGTCTGATGCCGAATCTTGCGCAGTGCAGCTCTCTCTGTGCAGTTGTGGTAGAAACAGGATCGTGATGCCTCACACTGAAATCGGCAGCCACCCGATTTATAGGAATCCATTGATCGTCAGTTTGGTTTTGCTGATCCGACGTGACGTCTCTCCGTCGAACAGTACTGGTCCTCCTGAGACGGGCATATTTCAGTCCAATTTTTTATATTTGTTATGTAACAGCCTCTCTGCTATATCAGTATCTCATAATAAGAATCATAAAATTGCGTATGTGTTCCTTATTTTATTTTTTTCAAACTTCATCTATATAGTGTGAATATGTTACGAAAAACTGTTACTTAAAGTTAATACTTCTTTAAGTACATTACACTCACCGTAAATCTGTATATTGCTTTTGTATTTCTGGAGGCTTTCGGTCCAGCAGAGAAAATATCACCTATCTAAAATTATCACGAAGGATCTAGATACAGATGATTAGGACAGTAGTTAATGACGGAATTATTCCGTGTGATGACGGTCGAGTGTAGCGAGTCGAATTGTCGCCGGGAAAGGCACTATATTTGGAAGAGAGAAGTGTTTCTCGATGGCCACGTGTAGAAGAAGGAGCTTGGAGAAAGTGAATATGGAACTGGGGAACAGTAAGTAGTTCAAGGTGGGGAATGGGGAAGCTGGGGAAGTGTCTAGACGGATCAGTCGCGAGTGTGTTGTGAATCGGTTAAAGGTTTATCTAAACTGTAGAAAAAAGGACATTTTTGGTAGTACTGAAAGTTGTAGGAGTCCGGAGAAAATCAGAGGCACTAACTTCGAGGCATCAGGTAATGTTATGTACGAGGAAAGATTAACTGCACATATATCATTCTGGAAGCCAAGTAATGCACTCCTGTGACTCTATTTTTCTAAACGTTGAGAAGAAATATCAGTTCCTAAGAGGATGCCCAAGAGCAGAAGACACTAGGATCAGAAAAGAAGAAGTTAACAGCAAGAAAATTTAGGAAGTCACCGCAGAAGACGCCAAGCAAACGAAGACACTATAGACATATCGCACTTTCTGTAATCAGCAGCAATCTGTTTACAGGAACAGTGTTACATCGCAGCGCAACCAGGCAACAAGCCAAACGATTGTAAGTCGTAAAGGTAAATTCGTATGGCATGAATGGCTGGGAACCCATGAGGGGCAGGTTCAGCCGCCTAATTGGAAAGCTTTCTCTCTGTTCTTCGAGCCTGCAGGAACCCGTGCACGTAAGTGTAATTGTGAAGTATACGTAAGTGTAACTGTCAAGTGTAGGTCACTGAAATGTGTGCGTGGCGTAGTGTTGGAGATGATAGGAGACGAGAGAGGCTGAAACTCGGCGCTGCACTTAGCCTACTCCTAGCGATTGGCACCAAGACTGCCGCCGAGCTTAACGACCGACAGACCACCATCAACAGTATCACATGCCCTCACTTCATGAGACAATGTGGAGAGGTTTGAAATTTTACCCAGGACCTCGCCACAATGACTGATGATCACGAGCTTCACACCACCACCTCTCCTCCTCTTTCCGACCAACTGCTGGCAGTGAAAATTTCATCCACCCTCAGGATTTGACACAGCGTATTCCATAGGCGAGCGACAAATACTGAGTAGTTCACGTAATGAAACGTCATCAATTCCGGATGAGTGACAATATATTAGCTCAAAGTCAGTCATTAAAAAGCTCATGGCGCTTTAGTAAGTAACCTATTCAGCATTTGTGCAGTACTGTTCCAATCATTCAGTACTGTTGCATTCTTTCTTTACGACTTTCTGTCGTTTCTCCGATCATAAGTGACACTTCTTCGGCCAAAAGCAGAGACAATCAACGTTACCATACTACGGCATGACGACTTGGGACTGATGACTATAATTCAGTTCATGAAACTGCTGTTTTAAGCTATATCTTAGCAGACTGCAAAGCATCTAAATTCTAACTGTTTAGTTCTAAACTAGTGTGAGATTGAAGCTTCCGAACAATTTTGAAAGCACAAATAAATTGGTGGTTTGCTACTCAAATATACGATCAAGGTGGCGTCCGTGTGAAAATTAAAATCCGTGTTCGCAATACTGACCTGATGCAGCCAGGGCCGCATGTTCTGAAATCTGTTAAGGCTCATCTATCTTGTGTTTATGTACGAAACAGTACCCCGGTGCACCTGTACGTTCCATTTTATTTCAGATTTTCGACCTTTCTTTAATTAATTTTTTTGTCATCAGTCTTCTGACTGGTTCATTGCAGCCCACCATGCATTCCTCTCCTGTGCCAGCTTCTTCATCACCGAGTAGCACTTGCAACCTAAGTTTTCAATTATCTGTTAGATGTATTCCTATCTCTATCTTCCTCTACAGCTTTTGCGCTCTATAGCTCCCTCTAGTACTATGGGAGTCACTCCCTGACGTTTTAACTAATGTCGATTCATTCTGTTCCTTCTTCTTGTCATTGTTTCCACATATTCCTTTCCTCTCCAGTTTTGCGCAGAACCTCTTCATTCTTTACCCTACGCACTGTGACCAAAAGCATCGGGGCACCTGGCTGAAAATGACTTAAAAGTTCGTGGTGCCCTCCATCGGTAATGCTGGAATTCAATACAGTGTTGCCCACCTTTAGCCCTGATGACAGATTCCACTATATCATGCATAGGTTCAATCAGGTGTTGGAAGGTTCCCTGGAGAATGGCAGCCCATTCTTCACATAGTGCTGCACTGAGGAGAGGTAACGATGTCGATCGGTGTGGCTTGGCACGAAGTCCGCGTTCCAAAAAATTCCAAAAGTTTTCTATAGGTTTCAGGTGAAGACTCTGTGCAGGCCAGTCCATAACAGGGATGTTATTTTCATATAACCTCTCCGCCACAGGCCGTGCATTATGAACAGGTGCTACATCGTGTTGATAGATGCAATCGCCGTCCCCGAAGTGCTCTTCAACAGTGGGAAGCAAGAAGGGGCTTAAATCATCAATGTAGGCCTGTGCCGTGATAGTGCCACGCAAAATAACAAGGGGTGCAAGACCCTTCCGTGAAAAATACGACCACACCTAACACCACCGCCTCCGAATTTTACTGTTGGCACTACATACGCTGGCAGATGACGTTCATGGGTATTCGCCATGCACACACCCTGCCAACGGATCGTCACATTGTGTACCGTGATTCCTCACTCCATACTACGTTTTTCCACTGTTCAATCGTCAAGTGTTCACGCTCCTTACACCAAGCGAGGCCTCGTTTGGCATTTACCGGCGTGACGTGTGGCTTATGAGGAGCCACTCGACCGCCTCCCACCTAACTGTCATAGTACTTGTAGTGGATCGTGATACAGTTTCGAATTCCTGTGTGATGATCTGGATAGATTTCTGCCTATTACACATTACGACCCTCTTCAACTCTCAGTGGTCTGTGTCAGTCAACAGACGAGGTAGGCCTGTATGATTTCGTCCTGAACGTGTCTCTTCAAGTATCCACTTCACTATCACATCGGAAACAGTGGACCTAGGGATGCTTAGGAGCGTGGAAATCCCGCGTACAGACGTGTGACACAAGTGACATCCATTCGAATGTGACCACGTTCGAAGTCAGTGAGTTCCGCAGAGCGCCCCATTCTGCTCTCTCACGATGTCAGATGACTACTGAGATCGCTGTTATAGAGTACCTGGCAGTAGGTGGCAGTACAATGCACCTAATATGAAAAACGTATATTCTGGGGGTATCTGGATACTTTTGATCACACAATTTATTAGTCAACCTAATTTTCAACGTTCTTCTATAGCACCACATCTCAAATGCTTCGATTCTCTTCTGTTCCAGTTTTCCTACAGTCCATGATTCATTACCATTCAACGCTGTGCTCCAAACGCACATTCTCAGAAATGTCTTCCTCAAATTAAGGCCTATGTTTGATACTAGTATACTTCTCTTGGCCAGGAACGCTCTTTTTGCCAGTGCTAGTCTGCTTTTGATATCCTCCTTGCTACTTCCGTCACTGTTCATTTTGTTGCCTAGGTAATAGAATTCCTTAACTTCATCTACATCATGACCACCAATCCTGGTATTAAGTTTCCCGCTGTTCTCATATCTGCCACTTCTCATTGCTTTCGTTTTCTTCCATTTACTCTCAACCCATACTCTGTAATCATTAGACTCTTCATTCTGTTGATGAGATCCTGTTATTCCTCTTCACTTAAGATAATTATGTCATCAGTACATTGTATTATTGATATCCTTTCACGTTGAGTTTTAATCCCACTCCTGAACCATTGTTTTATTTCTATCATTCCTTCCTCGAAACACAGACTGAACAGTAGGGGCAAAGACTATCTTCTTGTCTTACACCCTTTTCAAACCGAGCACTTCCCTCTTGGTCGTTCACTCTTATTATTCCCTCTTGCGTCTTGTACGTATTCTGTATTACCCCTTCTCTCCCTATAGCTTACCCCTATTTTTCTCAGAATTTCGAACACCTCTTTTGACTGTCGAACACTTTTTCCAGGTCGACAGATCCTATGAACGTGTTTAATTTTTCTTTAGTCTTGCTTGCATTACTAAATACAACGTCAGAATTGCCTCTCTCGTGCCTTTACTATCCTAAAGCCAAACTGATCGTCATCTAACGGCTAGCCAATTTTCTTTTCCATTCTTCTGTATATTATTCTTGTCAGCAACTTGCATACATGAGCTGTTAAGCTGATTATGCGATAATACTCGCCCTGGTCAGCTCTTGCAGTCTTCGGAATTGTATTTATGATATTTTTCCAAAAGTCAGATGGTAAGTTGCCAGATTCATACATTCTACATGGCAACGTAAATAGTCGTTTTGTTGCAATTCACTCCAATGATTTGAGAAATTCTGATGGAGAGTTATCTTCCCTTCAGCTTTATTTGACCGTAAGTCCACCATATATCTCTTAAATTATGATTGTAATAGTGGATCACCTATCGCTTCTAGATCGACTTCTTCTATCACATCAAACAATCTTCTCTCTCATAGAAGCATTTAATGTACTCTTTCACCTTTCCTCTCACACCTCTCCATTTAGCGAATTCCCGTTGCACTCTTAATGTTACCACCTTTGCTTTTAATGCCACCGGAGGTTGTTTTGACTTTTCTACACTCCTGGAAATTGAAATAAGAACACCGTGAATTCATTGTCCCAGGAAGGGGAAACTTTATTGACACATTCCTGGGGTCAGATACATCACATGATCACACTGACAGAACCACAGGCACATAGACACAGGCAACAGAGCATGCACAATGTCGGCACTAGTACAGTGTACATCCACCTTTCGCAGCAATGCAGGCTGCTATTCTCCTATGGAGACGATCGTAGAGATGCTGGATGTAGTCCTGTGGAACGGCTTGCCATGCCATTTCCACCTGGCGCCTCAGTTGGACCAGCGTTCGTGCTGGACGTGCAGACCGCGTGAGACGCCGCTTCATCCAGTCCCAAACATGTTCAATGGGGGACAGATCCGGAGATCTTGCTGGCCAGGGTAGTTGACTTACACCTTCTAGAGCACGTTGGGTGGCACGGGATACATGCGGACGTGCATTGTCCTGTTGGAACAGCAGGTTCCCTTGCCGGTCTAGGAATGGCAGAACGATGGGTTCGATGACGGTTTGGATGTACCGTGCACTATTCAGTGCCCCTCGACGATCACCAGTGGTGTACGGCCAGTGTAGGAGATCGCTCCCCACACCATGATGCCGGGTGTTGGCCCTGTGTGCCTCAGTCGTATGCAGTCCTGATTGTGGCGCTCACCTGCACGGCGCCAAACACGCATACGACCATCATTGGCACCAAGGCAGAAGCGACTCTCATCGCTGAAGACGACACGTCTCCATTCGTCCCTCCATTCACGCCTGTCGCGACACCACTGGAGGCGGGCTGCACGATGTTGGGGCGTGAGCGGAAGACGGCCTAACGGTGTGCGGGACCGTAGCCCAGCTTCATGGAGACGGTTGCGAATGGTCCTCGCCGATACCCCAGGAGCAACAGTGTCCCTAATTTGCTGGGAAGTGGCGGTGCGGTCCCCTACGGCACTGCGTAGGATCCTACGGTCTTGGCGTGCATCCGTGCGTCGCTGCGGTCCGGTCCCAGGTCGACGGGCATGTGCACCTTCCGCCGACCACTGGCGACAACATCGATGTACTGTGGAGACCTCACGCCCCACGTGTTGAGCAATTCGGCGGTACGTCCACCCGGCCTCCCGCATGCCCACTATACGCCCTCGCTCAAAGTCCGTCAACTGCACATACGGTTCACGTCCACGCTGTCGCGGCATGCTACCAGTGTTAAAGACTGCGATGGAGCTCCGTATGCCACGGCAAACTGGCTGGCACTGACGGCGGCGGTGCACAAATGCTGCGCAGCTAGCGCCATTCGACGGCCAACGCCGCGGTTCCTGGTGTGTCCGCTGTGCCGTGCGTGTGATCATTGCTTGTACAGCCCTCTCGCAGTGTCCGGAGCAAGTATGGCGGGTCTGACACACCGGTGTCAATGTGTTCTTTTTTCCATTTCCAGGAGTGTATATGCTGCGTCAGTCCTTCTCACAATCATTTCATTTTCGAATTCTTCGTATTTTTCATGCAGCCATTTTGTCTTATCTTCTTTGTATTTCCTATTTATTTCATTCCTCAGCGACTTACACTTCTGTATTCGGGAATTTCCCTAATCATTGTTGTACATCCTTGTTTCATCGATCAGCTTAAGTATTTCTTCTGTTTCCATTGCTTCTTCAGTGTTACTTTCCTTCTACCTATGGTTTTCTTTCTTACTTCTACGATGGCCCTCTTTAGAGATACCAATTTCTCTTCAACTGTACTACGTACTGAGCTATTCCTTATCGCTGCATCTACAGCCTTAGAGAAATTCAAGCGTATGTTGTCATTCATTCGTTTTTCAATATACCACTTCTTTGCGTATTGATTCTTCCTGACTAATCTCTTAAACTTCAGTCAATCTTCATCACTACTACATTGTGATCTGAGTCTATATCTGCTCGTGTGTACGCCTTACTATCCGATACCGGGTTTCGAAGTCTCTGTCTGACCATGATGTAAACTAACTGAAATCTTCCCGCATCACCATACCTTTGCCAGGTATAGCTCCTTCTTTTGTGATTCTTGAGCAGAGTATTCTCTACTACTAGCTGAAATTTATTACAGAACTCAATTTATCTTTCTCGTTTCTCTTTCCGTGTCCCAGGACGATATTATCCTGTAACCTTTTCTGTAGCAAAACAGATGTCACTACGTTTCGGGGACTCAGCCGCATCGCAACGACTGGAGACAGAATCCACCACACTGCAGTTCATCACGAGGTTGGAACATCTATGACGAGTGAACAGCTGTCTGCCGCCATCTCATAGGTGTGTCGTACAGAAAAAATTTCCGACAGCGGATTATATCTAAGTGCACTGGGTCAAAGTGCGCTGAGCAAGTGAGATTAAACAGAATATTAATTTACTTTCTCTTACGAGTTTAAATGTAGAGTTTGTTGTGAAGAATAACAGAACATTGCATTCAGCTGACAGGTACATTAAACTGAGATCACATAGCGAATTACTTTTATTAAACATTTGCACTGAAGACAGGACAAGATTACAAAGCATTTCACTGCAGCTGTAGTTCACATCGATACATGCTTCTAGTACACACAGGAATTTGCATTTTGTTATTACCATCGAACAAAACTTTTTCTCCACTGACCTGTCAATACGCATCGGTAAACCTATTCTCTTCGTTTACTCTGTGCATAATATTTACATAGAGATATTTGAGTTACTACCCTGCTCCATCTATGTCCTATAGCTAACAGTTCACCAGCAACAATCATCAATACCGTCATGCCTGAAGTACTTTTATTTTTGATCTATTTTTGTGTTTCATTGGTATACTGTTTTTGAAAAGTTATTGTGTTTGTGTTTTTATTGTTCATTTCAGTCAGATATAAAGAGAAGAGTTAAGTGTCGGGTAATTTCATATGTGTTTCGTTTCAATTTAGAAACTGCTCGGTTTAAGTAGAATTCGACTACGGGGCGTGTCATATCAAGTTCATTTAACCAGCTAAAGACCGTAGTGGCCCGTGTGGGTGCTGAGATACTACGTATTCAAGACATTATACCTTACTCTTGTTATAACAGCGGTAAGTACAGAGTGAGATGGATACTGGTTTTGCCTTTACTTGTTAACTACAGTCGTATCTCGGCTAACTTTCATAAAACTGTCTTATTCTATATGGGTACAGAAGTAGGAGCTAATCAGCAAGTAGAGTAGTTAGGACCGTTCTAGTACTTTCTAGTAGATTACGCGAGTGGAAAGATTTGGAATATTGAAGATCCACACTAGACACATTTCGCTAGGAAACACAAGTTCTTGTATAGTGTCAAGTTTTCTGTGATCCGTGAGTACCGTTACGTTGAGAGTCGGTTAATTCGAAGCCTGTGACAATGTTGAGTACATACCTGTCTGTAAACACTGCTCGCACACCATGTGTGCACTCGCTCTATACGCCGCTGCAACATTTAGGCGTCATACACGACACACCTTTCAATGGAAGACCACTTCCTGTGTCTTTTGGCCATTGTGTTTATATAACGTGTACCCTCAGCCAAAAAATTTAATTAAATTGAGGCGATAGTTCTGAGACTCTGTAAACTTTACTGCAGCCATTAGATAATGATACATGATGGTTAAAAATACTTTGAGATTAACAGACGGCACGTATCAAACGGGAATAAAATTCTAAGCAACTTATAAGTAAAATTAACAATAAAAAACGTTAGTGGATGACCTAAATAGTCATTCACGTCCACCAGGAAAATGTCGAACTAGTAAAACTGACAGGTGCCATTTCTTGTGCATACGTCAGCTGTGTATGATTTACACCAATTAGCCAGAACATTATGACCACCTATCTAATAGGAGGTATGTCCACCGCCGCACAGTGTAGCCGTGTGGTCTCAGGCGCCTTAACACAGTACGCACGGCTACCCCCTTCCGAGATTCGAGTTCTCCTTCGCGCATTAGTGTGTGTGTGGTCCACAGCGCAAGTTAATTTGTGTTAGATTAAGTAGTGTGTAAGCCTAGGGACCGATGACCTCAACAGTTTGGTCCTATAGGAACGTACCACAAAAAATTATGTCCATCTTAGGCACATATAATTTGAGGTACACATCTTGGCAAATAAGTAGTGTAGCATCTGCAGGTCGCTGGAGGGAGCTGGCGCCACCTCTGCACACGCAAGTAACCTAATTCTACATCTACATCTACATCTACATGATTACTCTGCAATTCTCATTTAAGTGCTTGGCAGAGGGTTCATCGAACCACAATCATACTATCTCTGCATCATTCCACTACCGAACAGCGCGCGGAAAAAACGAACACCTAAACCTTTCTGTTCGAGCTCTGATTTCTCTTATTTTATTTTGATGACTATTCCTACCTATGTACGTTGGGCTCAACAAAATATTTTCGCATTCGGAAGAGAAGGTTGGTGACTGAAATTTCGTAAATAGATCTCGCCGCGACGAAAAACGTCTTTGCTTTAAAGACTTCCATCCCAACTCACGTATCATACCTGCCACACTCTCTCCCCTATTACGTGACAATACAAAACGAGTGCCCTTTTTTGCACCCTTTCGATGTCCTCCGTCAATCCCACTTGGTAAGGATCCCACACCGCGCAGCAATATTCTAACAGAGGACGAACTAGTGTAGTGTAAGCTGTTCCTTTAGTGGACTTGTTGCATCTTCTAAGTGTCCTGCCAATGAAACGCCACCTTTCGGCTCGCCTTCCCCACAATATTATGTATGCGGTCTTTCCAACTCAAGTTGTTCGTAATTTTTACACCCAGGTACTTAGTTGAATTGACAGCCTTGAGAATTGTACTATTTATCGAGTAATCGAATTCCAACGGATCTGTTGTGGAACTCATGTGGATCAGCTCACAATTTTCGTTATTTAGCGTCAACTGCCACCTGCCACACCATACAGCAATCTTTTCTAAATCGCTTTGCATCTGATACTGGTCTTCGGATGACCTTACTAGACGGTAAATTACAGCATCATCTGCGAACAACCTAAGAGAACTGCTCAGATGTAACCAAGGTCATTTATATAGATCAGGAACAGCAGAGGTCCCAGGACGCTTCCCTGGGGAACAACTGATATCACTTCAGTTTTACTCGATGATTTGCCGTCTATTACTACGAACTGCGATCTTCCTGACAGGAATACCTGTAAACCTAGGGAGGGCGGTGATGAGATCTGTCGCCACATTCAATTACATCCCATATGTGTTCGATCGGGTTCAGATCTGACGACTTGGAGAGCCAGCACGTCAATTGGAACTCTCTTTCACACTCCCGGCCTTGCGACATGTCGCATTATCTTGCTGAAAAATGCCACTGCCGTCGAGAAATATTATCATCATGAAGAGGTGTAGGCTACGTGGTCTGCAACCAGTGTATCGTATAACCTTGGCCGTCATGGTGTCTTGCACGAACTCCTCTGGACACACAGATGCTCAAGTGAGTGTTCCCCAGAGTGTTCCGCCGCCAACTTGTCACCGTCCGGCTGTACAGTCGTCACGGAGCCGTTCCCCTGAGAGACGACGAATCGTGCACTCCCATCGGCGTGTGAAGAATGTATCGGCGTTCATCAGACCATGCAACGCTATGCTACTACGCCGACGTCCAGTGCCGATGGTCACGTGGCCCTTTCAGTCATAGCTGCCGACCTCCTGGTGTTAACATGCGCACATGCATCGGTCGTCGGCTGCAGAGGCCCATCGTTAGGAGTGTTAAGACAGGCTTTTTCTCTGCCCTGCATTAAAGTCCCGTGGTAATTTCGGCACAGTTTACCGCGGGACCCGTTTTACCCGTCTGCCCTGCCTACGACGTCCGACTTGTGACTGAGGGTTGGCCGTCCAACACCACGTCCTCTGGACGTGGTTTCTCCTAGGTTTCGCAACGCGTTGAAGACATTCCCCACATCACTCCTTGAACCCCTGACAAGTAGTGCAGCTTCCGACGAAATGTTCGCGCCGAGCTTCCGGGCCAGCAAAATCGGCCCTCGGCCAAACTCAGACAGATTGCGTGCCTTCCTTATTCTATACACGGACAATACGCTCACTGATACTACGGGAACCGTGAGTAGGTCTGTTCCTTGCCTGGACGGATTATGTCGATAGCAGGTCAATGGTCATAATGTTCTGGTTGTTCAGTATATTTTAGTCATCTCGGATGAAACACACAAGAGATGGAGTGTCATCGAGACATCTACTGCTGAGATTTTGAAAAAAAGAAAATAATGCTGGAACCAAACATATACTGTAAATTATATGGGCCGGATAAGATACCAGTGAGTATATGAAGAAATAAACGAAAAGTTATCCTCACCTTCAACTAGTAGTTAACCGTACGTCGCTGGAGAAATTAAGGGAACCAACTTGTTGGACTAAAGGACAGAAATAATTATACATCCATCGTATGTAAATTTGTGGAACATAATGACGTTTAAGGGGAACAAAATTCTCTTCTATAAAAATTAGCATGAATTCCCTAACAGATATTTTGCAACCCTTAGCGCACTCTTTTCGCCCTCGAAGCCCAGAGGCACTCCAAGTGATGTCATCTTTGACTTCCGGGATGCACTCAAGAAAGCACCGCACTGTCGTTCAGTGATTAAAATACGAGGTTATCGAGTTCAAATGGCTCTGAGCAGTATGGGACTTAACATCTGAGGTCATCAGTCCCCTAGAACTTAGAACTACTTAAACCTAACTAACCTAAGGACATCACACACATTATTGACCGAGGCAGGATTCGAACCTGTGACTGAAGCGGTCGCGCGGTTCCAGACTGAAACGCCTAGAACTGGTCGACCGGCGCTTATCGAGTATCGGATCAGATTTTCGACCGCATTCAGAATTCAGCACGTTGTTCTTAGTGGGTCGAAATAGACAGATCGAAAAGTAACTACGCAGTAAACAAAAGTAGTCATAATAACCAAACCGGTTGGAATTTGCATGCTGATGAGACAAAATATTATGACTACCTACTTGAAAGCGCGTAGGTCCACCTCAGTATTCTGGGAGACCTGAATTCGATTTGATAGATTTCTAAAGGTTTGCGGCACAAGATGTCTACGCACAGATCTCACACTTCCCTGTTCGTCTGTGGGTGCGGAGCTGACGCCCGATAATGTCCCAGTTGGGCTTCGTCGGATCTAGATAAGCAGAATTTGATGGCCAAGACATCCACATGAGTTTAGTATCGCTCTCTTCAAACAATTGTAGCACGATTCTGGCCTTGTGAAACAGGTAGTTATCCTGTTGGAAGATGCCATAGCGTTTGGGGAAGACATCAAGGATAACGGGTTACAGGTGGTCCCTAACAATGTTCAAGAAGTCCACCGCTGTACTGGTGCCTTCGCTTACTTCCGTAGGTCCCACGGAATCCCAGGTGTATGTCCCCCATAACTGCTACGACAAGACCTGCGTTCGTAGAGCGCTGCGTGATTTGTGCAGCAGTTCACCTGGATGGCAGCGTATATGGACACGACTATTGATCTTGTATAACAATAAACTGAATTTAATGGACCAGGCCACGCGATTCCATTCATCAGCGGTGCAGTCTCCACGACCCCGTGTGCACTGTAATGATAACTGACGATGTTGTTGGGTCAGCATGGGAACGTGTAGGGGTCCCCCGCTGTGAACACCATGTTCAACTTCGTGCGCTGAAAGGTGTGCTACAAACACTTGTGCCTGCGTCAGCACTGAACTCTGCCGTCAGATCTGCCACCGATCGCCACCTACCGTACTTCACAGAGCGGGCAAGCCTTGGTCCCCATGTTCTGTTACGAGGCATGGACGACCAAATTCTTGTTGCCCACTCGTGGTTTCAGCATTCTTCAACCACTTTCCACAGTTTACCACTAGAGTATCACGCGAACAGCCGACCAGGTACTGGGCCACAACAATCTAGATTTTGTCAAAGTCTCTGCGGTAGGCATATTTTCGCATTTCCTCAACTTATCGTCGCTAAAATGTTCCATAGTTCGTCTCTGCTCCGATCGTATGCTTCTCTTACGGCGTCAAGTGCCCTCAACGCCACCAGGAACCATACAACCTCGCGGTGGGCACTGGTGCTAATGTCTTGGCTCATCAGTGTAGCCGGCCGGTGTAGCCGTGCGGTTCTAGGCGCTACAGTGTGGAACAGCGCGACCGCTACGGTCGCAGGTTCGAATCCTGCCTCGGGGATGGATGTGTGTGATGTCCTTAGGTTTAAGTAGTTCTAAGTTCTAGGGGACTGATGACCTCAGAAGTTAAGTCCCATTGTGTTCAGAGCCATTTGAACCATTTTTCTCAGTGTATATGCTGCTTTGGGCGACATCTAGGGACGTGAAAGTAGTGTCACCACCTCCCCATAAAAAATTCAAATCTCTGCCCTCAACAGACAATGTGATGCCCACGGCCGTCTTGGACTTCGAAGATCGGATACTCACCGAATTACTCAAGCACGGAAAAACCATTTACAGTAACGTGTACTGTGAGACACTCCTTAACCTACGCAAGTTCATCAATAGCAAACTCACTAGGCTGCTCACAGAGAGATTCTTCTCCACCATAAAGCACGTCCACACGTCTACAGGATCACACAAAGTGCAATGTCCGACTTTAAGTGAGAGCAGCTTGAGCGTTAGTCCCCTCTGAGTCATCAGGCTCCTATTTGTTGCGGTCTGCCACAAACTGCGTCATCCTCCTCATTTCTGAGTAGCATGTGTAACCTACGTCTTCAATTATTTGCTGGATGTATTCCAGTGCCTGTCTTCCTCTATAGTTTTTACCCACTAAAGCTCTCTCTAGTATCATGGAAGTTATTCCCTGATGTCTTAACATAGGTGCTACAATCCTGTCCCTTCTCCTTCTCAGTGTTTTCCACACATTTCTTTCCTCTCCGATTCTGCGCAGGACCTCCTCATTCCTTACCTTATCAGTTCACCTAATTTTCAACATCCATCTGTAGCACCACATCTCAAATGCTTAGATTCTCTTCTGTTCTGGTTTTCCCACTTTCCGTGTTTCACGACCATGCAATGCAGTATTCCAAAAGTAAATTCTCAAAAGTTATTCCTCAAATTAAGGCCTATGTTTGATATTAGTAGACTTCTCTTGACCAGAAATGTTCTATTTGACAGTTTGAGTCTGCTTTAGAAGTCCTCCATTCTCCACCCCTTACTGATGACTGAGCTGCCTAGGGTGCTTAGTTGTTGAACTTTATCTACTTCTTGACCGTGAAATATGATCTTAAGCTTCTCGCTGTTCTTATTTCTGTTGCTTCTGACTTCTTTAGTTTTTTCGTTACTCTCAATCCATATTCTTTACACATTATACTGCTCATTGCATTCATCTGATCATGTCATTCTTCTTCACATTCACTGAGAATAGCAATGTCATCAGTGAGTCGTATCGTTGATATCCTTTCACGTTGAATTTTAATTCCTCTTCTGAACATTTCATTTATTTCCATCATTGTTCCTTCGATGTATAGAATGAACAGTGGGAGCGAAAGATTACGTCCCTGGCTTACACCCGTTCTGATCTGGGCACTTACTTCACGGTCTTCCAGTTTTGTTATTCCCTCTGGGGTATTCTACATGTTTTACATTACTCATTTCTCCCTATATCTTGCCCATACTTTCCTCAGAATTTCGAACATCTTGCACCATTTGATATTGTCGAATACTATTTCCAGGTCGACAAAACTATGGACGGGTCTTAATTTTACCTTAGTCTTGCTTCCATTATCAACTGCAACGTCAGAACTGCCTGTCTAGTGGCTTCACCTTTCCTAAGGCCAGGCTGATTGTCAACTAACACACCCTCTCTTGTATATTCTTTTGTATATTATTCTTGTCAGTAACTTGGGTGGATGAGCTATAAAGCTGGTGTGCGATAATTCTCGCACTTGTCAGCCCTCGCAGTCTTCGGAATTGTGAGGAGTGATGTTTTTCAAGAAGTCATATTGTATATCGTCCGATTCGTACATTCTACACACCAACGAGAATAGTTATTTCGTTACTGCTTCCCTCAATGCTTTTAGAAATTCTGATGGAATGTTATCAATATCTGCTGTCTTTATTGATCTTAAGTCTCCCGAAGCTCTTTTAAATTCTGATTCTAATCTCTTCTAAATATACTCCTGTTTCTTCTTTTATCACATTAGACAAGTCTTTCCCTAACAGAGGCCTTCAGTGTGCTCTGTCCACCTAACTGCCTTCTCTTCTGCATGTAACGGCGGAAATGGCACTCATGTTAGCACCTTTGCTCTTAACTTCAGCGAATGTGAATTTCGTCTTAGCGTCCCGGCAATTCCTGTTTATTTCATTCCTCAGCGACTTACAGACTTGGCATGTCGCCCTGGGGATTACGTGTGTCTGGTCCGCTAAGAAAAATCTCTCAGAGGGAAGCGCTTCAGCTCAGACAAATGACTGAAGGAAACAGCGGAGGACTGGCTCCTGCCACAATCACAGGAATTCTGGGAACAGGGAATCATTCGGCTCGTGAAACAATGGAATAGTTGAGCTCAGGCTTCTGGTGATTACTTCAGAATAGAGTCTTCAGTTATACCCAGAGTTATTTCTAACTTTTCTTTTGAACACACCTAATACACTTTATATATATATATATACACTCCTGGAAATGGAAAAAAGAACACATTGACACCGGTGTGTCAGACCCACCATACTTGCTCCGGACACTGCGAGAGGGCTGTACAAGCAATGATCACATGCACGGCACAGCGGACACACCAGGAACCGCGGTGTTGGCCGTCGAATGGCGCTAGCTGTGCAGCATTTGTGCACCGCCGCCGTCAGTGTCAGCCAGTTTGCCGTGGCATACGGAGCTCCATCGCAGTCTTTAACACTGGTAGCATGCCGCGACAGTGTGAAAGTGAACCGTATGTGCAGTTGACGGACTTTGAGCGAGGGCGTATAGTGGGCATGCGGGAGGCCGGGTGGACGTACCGCCGAATTGCTCAACACGTGGGGCGTGAGGTCTCCACAGTACATCGATGTTGTCGCCAGTGGTCGGCGGAAGGTGCACGTGCCCGTCGACCTGGGACCGGACCGCAGCGACGCACGGATGCACGCCAAGACCGTAGGATCCTACGCAGTGCCGTAGGGGACCGCACCGCCACTTCCCAGCAAATTAGGGACACTGTTGCTCCTGGGGTATCGGCGAGGACCATTCGCAACCGTCTCCATGAAGCTGGGCTACGGTCCCGCATACCGTTAGGCCGTCTTCCGCTCACGCCCCAACATCGTGCAGCCCGCCTCCAGTGGTGTCGCGACAGGCGTGAATGGAGGGACGAATGGAGACGTGTCGTCTTCAGCGATGAGAGTCGCTTCTGCCTTGGTGCCAATGATGGTCGTATGCGTGTTTGGCGCCGTGCAGGTGAGCGCCACAATCAGGACTGCATACGACCGAGGCACACAGGGCCAACACCCGGCATCATGGTGTGGGGAGCGATCTCCTACACTGGCCGTACACCACTGGTGATCGTCGAGGGGAAACTGAATAGTGCACGGTACATCCAAACCGTCGTCGAACCCATCGTTCTACCATTCCTAGACCGGCAAGGGAACTTGCTGTTCCAACAGGACAATGCACGTCCGCATGTATCCCGTGCCACCCAACGTGCTCTAGAAGGTGTAAGTCAACTACCCTGGCCAGCAAGATCTCCGGATCTGTCCCCCATTGAGCATGTTTGGGACTGGATGAAGCTTCGTCTCACGCGGTCTGCACGTCCAGCACGAACGCTGGTCCAACTGAGGCGCCAGGCGGAAATGGCATGGCAAGCCGTTGCACAGGACTACATCCAGCATCTCTACGATCGTCTCCATGGGAGAATAGCAGCCTGCATTGCTGCGAAAGGTGGATATGCACTGTACTAGTGCCGACATTGTGCATGCTCTGTTGCCTGTGTCTATGTGCCTGTGGTTCTGTCAGTGTGATCATGTGATGTATCTGACCCCAGGAATGTGTCAATAAAGTTTCCCCTTCCTGGGACAATGAATTCACGGTGTTCTTATTTCAATTTCCAGGAATGTATATATATATATATATATATATATATATATATATATATATATATATATATATATGTGTGTGTGTGTGTGTGTGTGTGTGTGTGTGTTTCCACGGAGGCTCCATGAGGCTGTACGCAGACGGTGATTTTGTTTACTTGAATGTTGTAACGCCAGAAGATTAAAGAAATGCAGGAAGACCTGTGAAGGATCAATGGTGTGTGTACGTAAATAAATTTAACGAATTGCCCAGCAACAGATGAAGAGATGAATTACTTTTGGCATATGATATCACTGGAAAAAGCAGTGACTAAGAAATGAAGAGCGTCATCCGTTCGTGGACGAGCCCTATAAGGTAGTAAACACCACCGCCCAGGTTGAAGTCAAGTTCGTTAATTTATTGAAGGGAGTTCTGTATTGCAGCCTAATGAATACCATACGAGCGAGTGGAATAACAGACCATCTTTGTTAATGCATTTAAGAGATACGTAAGAATGGAACACAGCACAGTACCGTTAATGGTGAGGAATCTTGAGATGTACAGCCTCTAGAGTGGCCGAAGGGAGTGCAAAATGGCCAATTCCTTTCGAGGGTGATTCTGTTGTATACAGAGCTACAAAAGAGTAGCGAATTGCAGATAAACTTCAAACGGAAACATGCCTCGATTAAGGTTTGGCAGATGGTCCTCAGTGTAAGTGATTGTAATTTATTGCCCATAATTAGACGGAAAGACCTGTTATTGTATGAGCACACACAAATGTCCGACAAACATACGAAGCAGTCACATCCATTCAGTAGTTAATACGCATATGGAATGATGTTGAGTGGATTGGCCACATAAGATTAAAAGTAACAATGATAGATAAGAACCATTAGTAGTTTCTTCAGGAAGTGTATTCAGTCTATAATGGTGGTAGCTTAAAGAACTCTTGTTCGATCGATGAAAATTGCTCGTCAGTCTCGGGACCATTCTAGAAAAAATCGATACGACGAATACAGAAGATCCAAGAAGGAGAGGAATACCTGTGGGTTCTTTTAATATGAAACCGTCAAAGAGATACTAATCCAATTACAGTGGCAGAATTTACAAAAGAGGAGTTTTTGATCATGAAGTGACATACCGATAGTATTGGTTGAGCATAGTTTCCTAGAGAGGTTGACCAATATATTTGTTCCTTGTGCGTTTATCTTACGAAGAGACTATGAAGGTGAAATCAGAGTAATTCATGCTCATACGGAGGCTTACCAACAATTATTCTCCCACCAGTCATTCTGACTGGAAGAGCAGATGGTGGAGGTGACTGCGGGATGAAAAGTACTCTCTATTATACTCTATAAGTGGCTTGCTGAGTACCGATGGAGATGTGGAAATATTATTTATCCACGAACCTTCTACATAACGCTCACTCCACCTGTTATTGAGAGCTGTTCATGCATAAGAAACATTTATCATGTCTGAGAAATAGAAAACAGTCAACGAGGGAGCAACGGAGACCCCACTATGAGCTGCCCGTTTCATTACGAAAACGCTTAGTAAGCACGAGACCGTTACAAATACGCTAAGAAAAGCTCAGCAGTGGAGCTTCCTTTCCAAGAAAAGTTGGGCAACATATTGCTTTCTTCCATGTGTGTCTCGTGAAATGACTATGGCAATAGAATCATAGTCGAAGTTCAGCGACAGTGATTTTTCCCCACAGGGATGTTGCAAGTGACATTGGTACTCTTAAGTTCCATCCACCACGCAGTAGTGTAAGGTGGTCTGTGGAGTACACATACGAAGGGCTTTCAATATGTAATGTAACACCTTTTAGTCCTCTGCCAGTTTCAGCTGAAAAAAAATTGGAATATTTTGTGGCATATCGCGGATTATTTCCGTTTTAGCTCCCACGGTTTCATGAACTATCAATAGGTGTCACCAGTACACGTAGCCTTCAAAATGGCACCTGAGATGGAGGTGATTTTCAAGCAGAGTGCTGTCATTAAGTTCCTTATGGTGGAAACCAGAGCATCGGACATGTTCATAGGTGCTTGCTGAATGTCTACGGTGGTCTGGCAGTGAAAAAAACCACAGTGAGTCGTTGGGCGAGGCGTCAGTCATCATCATCACCACAAGTTACGCAGATCTGTCCTACCTTCCGCGTGCCGGCTCGCAGCAGACACCCTTAGCAAATTGAAGCAATGACCAGCATGTTTGTGGCCACTAAAATGCAAACGGCCTTCTTCACCACGACAACACAAAGCCGCACTCTAGTCTGCGTGCCCAAGAGGAACTCACTCGTGGGACTGTTCTCCCCCATCCACCCTACAGCCCGGATTTCGCACCTTCCGACTTCCATCTGTTTGACACAACGAAGGATGCACGCAACGGTAAGCAGTACGTGGATGATGGGGAGATCTTTTGATGCAGCAAGACGTTGGCTCCGACGTCGACGAGTCGAGTAGCATCACGTGGCCATGCATGTCCTCCCAGCTAGGTAACGCAAGGACATCGAATTAAATGGAGATTATCTTGAGAAACTGGGTTTTGTAACCGAAAGAGTTAAGAATATTATGGTTTATTATTGTCCTGAAACCAAACTGCTGTCAGAGAAACATGGGTTGGATTACTAACTAAACTCCCCTCGTATATAGACACTGGAATCGTTTTCGGAAGGAATGAATTGAATTCCTCGTCCGTGTGTCATTCAGATTTTCCCTGATTTCTCTAAATCTTTAAATGCGAATGCCTGAATGGTACCTACGAAGATACAGCCGTTTTCCTACCGTACCCATGCATCCAAAGTTTATTTTTTTGCTGGTTATGTGTTACTTCCAAACAAAACAATTGAGTTCATCTAACAAATATTTAATCTGTTTGAATCTGTGGAGTGTGGAGGAGTGAATATAGCAAGGTACAGTGCAGGAATAATAGATGGAGATTTTGAATTAAAAAGCACAAAATACGCCCCTATAAAAGTATTACGACTTAAATTCGTAATAGCCTTACAATATGTAGTTTTGTGCAGTTGCAGTACGCTCGGTAGGAGTTTACCAAAGTTTGATTTACAGTGGAGCGAATGGGAGCAGACACAAGTGAAAGAGCGTTCGCAGATAATTCGCCAGTATTCACTACCATTCGTTTGTATATGTAAACAAGCCTTTACGATAGAGAGAACGGAAGTAAAGCCTGTGAAAATCGCAATACTAATTTCTGTTTCTGATATTTGTCACACAGAAAATAATACTACACAGGTAAAGCCACGATGCAAAACTTTAATATTTAGAAAGTGTTATTTAGCATGGGGAACGCACTGTTTTTGACGAAATCAGCAAGTTGTAGTAGGAAAAGAAGAACTGAGGTGTCTAAATTTATGTATAAGCTTGAAATGCGTGGAGATAGTGCTTTAACACTTAGTTGCCGCTTCATCTTTCCTTAGGAATGTATCAAACTTCACGCAGATGGCGGTTGACGCTTTTCGCTGGCTTCTCATTACACTTGAGAAGGAAATTTGAGAGCAGAACACTAATTATCGACAACCAACATAATCTGAAGAAAGTTTAGCATTTCCACCCTAGCTATTAGCAGTTGGAAACATTTATGTATTTATGTGACTCATTTTGCATTTTAATAGCTGATGTTTGCAGTCCCATATGCGAGGCATTTCAAGAGTTTTATTAAAATACATTGAAGGAAGATCATGTCAATGAAATAAGATGAATAAAGTGTGAACCATACTTACGACTTACCACAACTTCATAAAATCTTATGTAAAGTTTGTTAAGAAGGCAGATAGCTTTATTCCAGATAACTCATCTGTATTTGTCACCAAAATTAACTATCAAAAGGATCAGCCCTGTAATTACAGATACTATGACAGTCAGCAGCAAGAATTATCACGTGTTTCGTACATTTTTAATGCTATTTTTCGTAATACGTACATATTCGCACTGGTTTACTTACGGTGAAATTTGTTGTACATTTCCTTTTTAATGAGAAGAAATACAGAGCTAGTGCTTGTTCAGTGCTTTCACACCTGATCATCCATCTTACAAATTTATGGTCGTTCTATTGTTCCCAGTAGGACCTTTGAGCGCTTCGTCAATCTTCTACCAAACATTTTTCTTTACCATCTGCGATTTTGCTCTGGCTCTCTTGCGTCCCAGAAGCAGATAAGTTATAAATAGTTTCCTTGTCATCAGACCGTTCCACAGCTCATGCAATTCATCTCTATAAAAAAGGCAGACAACATAGCAACCGAAAGCTATCTGTGCTGCTCACGCTGACACGAAGAGACGCGAATTTATTCAGATGGTTCGTTAAAAAGCCCGACAAGCAGCTGAACATGATCAAGTTCGAGCGCGCTCGCCTACCGTTTACGCCAAAGGCAATTGTCAATCGTTTGTGTTCGTTCCAAAGTAAACCAGGCGCTACCTCTCTTTCATTATCGCGTCGTACTGCTATTCAACATACGAGTCTTGCGCACCAGTGCTGTACATAATTAAGTAGCTGACTGCATTTACCCTCAAACTGGAAACATGTGTTACTACTCACGTTCTCGCTATTAACTGTAGTAACACAGGTTAAATAACAACACTAATGTAGCGTTCTCTCCTTTGTTATCTACAGTATCATCTGACAGGTTTAAATGCCTTTGATGATCTTAGATGTCATGGACGAGCTCTAATTATCACTGCACAGCAGTTCCAGAAGGAAATGAAATACTGCCGTTTTTGACATGCCTTACCCCTCGCCAACTGGTATCATCTTTATCCATGTAGAAAAAAATTTTCTCGCGGTCGGATAACTGTGCCCCATGTGCCCCATCTTATAAAAACAGTTTTCTTTTTAATCAAGATCCAGTTGTACTACTTATGTGGAAGTTGGTAGGCATGTTTCTACATCTGATAGACGTGTCTATGAAATTTTCGGCCCAGTCGGAAGTCATCACGTTTGCTTCAAATACTTGTTGTGAGGGTCGTCAACGCTAGTTAACTTTGAGATTAAACGTGGTTTGACGATCTTAGTCAAGGAAGTGTCAACGAACAGTTACGAATCGGTTACTTCAAGGACAGCCTCGAGCCAGATGCTCTGTAGCTGACCTTAAACCATCAAATGGCTCTAAGCACTGTAGGACTTAACATCTGAGGTCATCAGTCCCCTCAGAACTACTTAAGCCTAACTGACCTAAGGACGAATCTGCGACCGTAGCAGCAACGCGGTTCCGGACTGAAGCGCCTAGAACCTTAAACCATCTCCATTTGCGACTTCAGTAGTGTCGTGCGAGAGGTCATTGGAGGGCCGGGTGGAGGTGTATTGTGCTTTCTCATGAAATTCCGTTCCGGTTCTCTGCCAGTGACCGCCGTATTTTGGTTATAACGACGCCAGGTGAACGCCTGCAACAAACGTGATTATGGCTATAAGACAGACGCGACCTACACCTAACGCTATTGTCTGGCGTGCGATGTCGTATGATAGCAGGAGCACTCTCGGGCTTATCTCTCTCACCCTGACAGCGAATTGTTCGTCAGTCTGGTGATTCGACCTGTTGTTCTACCATTCATGAACAGCATTCCAGGTACTGTTTTCCAACAGGATAACGCTCGCCCTAATATTGCTGTTGTAACACAACATTCTCTAAAGAGTGTCGACATGTTGTCTTGGCTGCTTGGTCACAAGATCTCGCTCCAGTCGAGCACATGTGGACGTCATCGAATGACAATTCCATCATTATCCACAAACAGGATTAGCTGTCTCTGCTTTGACAGTTAAAGTGTAACAGGTGTGGAAGTCCATCCCAAACACATACGGCACCTGTACAACACGATGCACGCGTGTTTGCTTGCTTGCACTCGACATTGTGACAGTTTCACGGTTAAGGTTATGGTTATCTAGTATTTACACTAACCTGTGATCTTGCAATGTTAATCACTTAAGTATGTTACCTAGACAAATGTATTACCGAAAATTTCATTGCTCTACATTAACTACTTTTAATGTTGCTGAGCCGTGACTTCCTGCGGTGCTCTTGGCAAGATAGTTTTTCTGGCGAAGTTACGCGCTTTGAGGCGTCCTGATTGGCTAACGCCCTTAGAACGGCCGCGGCTCGCGAGATGAGACTCGGCCGGGGTCAGTGACGCAGACTGGGTCGGCGGCAGTAAGACAGGGGAGACAGCGAGCGGCGCATCGCGAGTACTCAGTCGGCTCTTTGTGTACTACGAGGACACACGGTGTTGACATTCCGGCGCCTGGGTCTGACGGCGAGCGGAACTGGAGTGCGGAAGCAGTCATCGGTCAACACAAGCTCATGTCTATCTCGAATCCTGAGGAGAGCGCGGGAGTTTAACCTGGTGTGCATGTTAACAGCGAGCTCTTGGACTAACTTTAAAGGGTGAGCCATTTTGTGGCGGAGTTTCTGTATGTGATTGCTACGTGTAGCCACTTTGATTATCGGCTGTCATTCGTTAAAGCGTTTTGACGTGGGTCCGGGATACTTGGTATTGCAAGTTCATGTAACTGCACTGTGCCCTGGTTCCGTTGCAGTTATCTTGAATTACAATTGTGGTGAATATTCGGCGAGTCCTTTTTCTTTTTTATTGTTAATACGTTAATTTTATGAGTCAAAGTTTATCCTCTGTATAAAACTGCACCCGCTAGTTTAAATTGGAATTGTAAACGTCTTCATTATTGGCAATTGTCGTAGTAACTATTTTGCGCCGACGAACTGTGCTTTGGTATTTAAGGTTGTGTGCGGAGTATCTGGTCATTATCACCTTGAGCTAATTGTGGTTTACAAATTTATCAAGTGAAATTTCACGTCCTTAATGAACTATAGCTTTCAAAAATGGTTCAAATGTCTCTGAGCACTATGGGACTTAACATCTCTGGTCATCAGTCCCCTAGAACTTAGAACTACTTAAACCTAACTAACCTAAGGACATCATACAACACCCAGTCATCACGAGGCAGAGAAAATCCCTAACCCCGCCGGAAATCGAACCCGGGAACCCGGGCGCGGGAAGCGAGAACGCTACCGCACGACCACGAGCTGCGGACAACTATAGCTTTAATAGTAACTGTGGTTATCACATAACGTTTTACATCTCTTCCTGCTACTGGCGCTACCCAGTGCTTGACTATTGGTTTTACATTTTAGTGAACTGTGTACTAATACAGGGTTTGTGTGTTCTAGAAGCCGTTATTGGCGTGCGCAGGCCTCTTCCTGCCTGTTGTCTCTTGAGCTCTCGAGTACGGAATTCAGACGCGCGGCCTATGTGAACGCCAAACGTCGAGAATGTGCTGATTGCTGTGTAGATCTTTCAGGCTATCGTAACTTTATATTGCCGAATGTTTTCCATTATAGTTAATTCACGTATTTATGAGATCTTGCTATTTGAATATTTTTTTGAAACCTAATTCAGAAGGATGTAGGTTGCAGTAGGTACTGGGAGATGAAGAAGCTTGAACAGGATTGAGTAGCGTGGAGAGCTGCATCAAACCAGTCTCTGGACGGAGGACCTCATCAACAAAAACAATAGCTTTCTCAAATTGTTGTTTTTCATATTCACACTGCCCGATAATTGACTTAATTTCGCATCTTGTGAGCTCAGATCTGTTATAATGTTAAAGTCATACATGTGTAGAGTAATTTTTTATTAATTTAAAATTGGGGCCACAAGGCTGCTTTTCTTTTAAAATTTTTTAATTATTCACATCGATTTTATTCAATGGTTCAAATGGTTCAAATGGCTCTGAGCACTACGGGACTCAACTGCTGTGGTCATCAGTCCCCTAGAACTTAGAACTACTTAAACCTAACTAACCTAAGGACATCACACACATCCATGCCCGAGGCAGGATTCGAACCTGCGCCCGTAGCAGTCGCACGGTTCCGGACTGCGCGCCTAGAACCGCGAGACCACCGCGGCCGGCTATTCAATGAATAATCGGTGTAGATCATTGCATTTAGGAAATGTTAATTAATCATTGTGTGGTTACCAGTTCTATTTTAATTAATGTGGTTGAAATAAATTTTTGTATCCTGGAATGGAGTCAGCATTCCACCCCAGGAGCATATGTGCCCTGCGTACCAATCCTATACCTTTCCAGATGTGATTTTTTTCGGCCAGTGTAGATTCACCATCACCGTTAAGATACAAAGATATCTTACTCTGTCTTATTTTTGAGTCTTCACTTTTTCGCCCCATACCTAGCGTTTGTGGAGCGATCCTATTACTATATCGCAGCTCGTCTCGCAGAAAATCGATTGCATTATTTGTTTCATTCTATTTTCCCTATCCATATCAAACATGTGAAACATTTTCTTAGTACCAATAACGTGAGCAGAAATCATGTGGGTTTCCTCCCTATCAGCGGACCATACTCTATGTCGAAACTTGTGCTAACCACACTACATAGTCAACAAGATTTTACTATCGAATCCTACTCACGTAAAAACAGTAAAGCGTTTTTAAGTGTTAATGCGCTCTTGATTTTTGATTTAGAAAGTGTAATGATGGACGAAAATTTTTAATTGACTGTAGAGACACTGCAGCAGCAAGTACGCAGTTTTGTGTACATTGCACTTACTGCGTGCTGAGAACAATAGTCTTGTTGTATACTTCGATAAAATTTGTGTTTCGCAAAACTATACGAACATATATATTTTGTTCGACATCAGTGGATGTAGTTTCTTGAAAGTACGAGGCCTATTTGGAAAGAGAGGTCCGATCGGTCGCAAAATGGAAACCAGTAGGAAAAATCAAAAATGTTCTATTTTCAAAGTCTGATACACCCTCCAACTACTTCTCCACATATTCGCCTGTCCAACTTCGATATTTGTAGTAGCGTTGTACCAGT
Source organism: Schistocerca serialis cubense (assembly GCF_023864345.2). Lineage (NCBI taxonomy): Eukaryota > Metazoa > Arthropoda > Insecta > Orthoptera > Acrididae > Schistocerca > Schistocerca serialis. Next base: position 435,346,755 of record NC_064642.1, on the reverse strand, counting down.
TTTCCAGTGACATAGTCATAACGATAGTCGAAAACAGCCACAGAAGACATTCGTCTGTGCTTTCCGCTGGGCTGCAGTTCGTTGTCTGTGCCAAAATGTTGTCTGCTAAGCGGTTCAAGTGGGCAGAGATGAACGTCAGAGGGAGCTAAGTCCGGGCTATGTGTTGGGTGATGAAACACTTCACGTCGGAAACGCTCCATGGGCGTCTTCATTGCTCCAGCGGTGTGTGGCTGAGAACTGTCTTGAAGAATGAAATGTATGACAGGTAAAGAACGTGGGGTTGTATGAAATCAGGAGAAAGCTCGCAGCGGGTACCCATACTTGGCGGGTGACACTATTGTTGCCCGCCGCTGTGGCCGAGTGGTTCTAGGCGCTTTAGTCCGGAACCGTGCTGCTGCTATGGTCGCAGGTTCGAATCCTGCCTCGGGCATGGATGTGTGATATGTCCTTAGATTAGTTGGGTCTATGTAGTTCTAAGTCTAGGGGACTGATGACATCAGACGTTTATTAAGTCCCATAGTGTTTAGAGCCATATGAACCCCATATGAACACTATTGTCCTGGGCATATTTTTACGTGCTTACTGCGTGCTAAGACCTGAAAAGAGCGACGTGACACGATCGGCAGGCATACTCAACAAGTCTGTGCAAAGCTTCATCGGATGTTCACTGGTGTTTTCATTTCGCGACCAATCGGACATTATTTTCCGACTAGCACTCGTACATTAAGGTTTCTCAAATAAACCGCTTGAAGCTGTACATGAACTTTTACAGGAACACAACCGGTTTCGTGATGTCGAATCACATCTTCAGGTGTACATCTACAACATACGAAACATGCATCAGAGACTTTGATAAAATACGGATACCTGTCCTAATAATCAATGCTCTGTGACTGCTAAGTAATTCCGTTGGAAAATTGTATGTCATATTCTAGACTAAAAGTAGAGGTTCCAAATATTTTTTCGGTTTTTCTATTAAAATTTTAAATTATCACTAACTGGAAGAATTGTAAGAAGGCGATAACAACATTTTCTACCTCTTTTTGTGATGAGAAATTTAGCGTAAAAAATTTTTGTCCACAGTTCAGCGTCCTTAGCGAGTATGCCTCACTAGCCATCGAACGTACTCAAAAAAAAAAAAAAAAAAAAAATGGTTCAAATGGCTCTGAGCACTATGGGACTTAACATCTGAGGTCATCAGTCCCCTAGACCTTAGAACTACTTAAACCTAACTAACATAAAGTCATCACACACATCCAAGCCCGAGGCAGGATTCGAACCTGCGAGCGTAGCGCGCACGGTTCAAGACTGTAGCGCCTAGAACCGCTCGGACCCTCCGGCCGGCGAACGTACTCAGAGACACGCTGCTAGATATCTACCATCCCGGCATATCTCATACCAAAGTGTAACATAAATTATTTGGGAACTGAAATGGTAACCCTTGAAAGAAATACGACACATTTATTGCGAAACCCTGCTGATTATATTTGAAGAATCTCTATCTAAAAGACTGTACGTCTGTTCTGAAGTCACCGCCATATATCACGCTGAGGAACCGTAAGAAAAAGATGAGTGTATGGCACGTAGTGAGCCATATTAACAATTGTACTCCTGTCACTTTATATGCGAATAGAATCAGAAGGAAAAACAATAATATTGCTACCACGTACCCTCCACTGTTATTATTTTACAACTGTCCTCCCTAAGTGGTGGCAAATAAAGCGATATTAGACATGTAAGTTTATATGTCTCAGTGAACAGCATATGATTTTGATCGAATTGGGATCCTCTCGAACGACAGAACTCAGGCTCGTATTCGACAAGTTAATAAGAAAAATAAAGAATGAGAATAAAGAGGACGCTATGATAGAGTAACCTAACTTACAACACCGGCGACACTAGATGTTTGTGTCGGGTGCAGCGCAACGCGAGTTTCCACTCTGGCGTCGTCTCGCAGATGCGACTCGCTCCATTAGGTCCCTCGCACAACCTGTTTATACAAGGCAAACTTTCGGCTGCCAACTGCGGCGACGGCGGCACATTTCTTACACGTCTGCAATGTGGGGCGACGGCGACGCGACACCGAATTCATTAATTTTGCATTCATTTACCCCAACATCCTGCGTGCGGGCGAAGTAACGGAGAAACTGTGGAGACACTATGCTGCTACAACTTCATTACGTCGTACGCGGGAAATATTGTGATGGAATTCAAGGGCTCGGAACTGTCACGAAACTTTGCAAGCACAAAGTTTGAGGTTAAGTTTTGAATGAAGATTCATTTAGAGGAATTAGATCTGATGCAGTTCCGAATGTTACTTGTTAATAGCGTATAGCTTCCTCCCCTGTATACTTAAAGATGAACTTGTCAAAGTCGTTCACGCATTTATTAAACAACGTCACCTTCAAACGTGGTGTGAAATATTAAGATAATTTTCTCATTTATCCAAGGCATACTCTGTTTTCGCAGCTCCGAACTGTCATGTTAACAGCATATCTCCTTTGCAGTAATTGTTTACGTACGTGAGCATATAGAACATTCACTGGGACTCACATGTTGCGGTAAACTGATCAGTTCGTATGAAAAAATCCCGCAAATCTACACTACAGAAAGTACAAGAAATCCCCTAATGGATGCTTTCTTCTGGACCAAAACGTTTCACTTGAGAAACAGCCGAGACACCATGATTCACCTACATGTGATTTACCTACGTGTTTTACCTACATAAAAGTTATATTTTCACCTTATAATACTGTCTAAACGTGACGTAACAGGTAAACGAGGATAAAGTGGGTTGGTTCTTGCGCGTTGGTATCTGCACAATTTAGTTTTATTGACAAATGGATTCTTGTCTTGCTTTTTTATGTAACGAATTTGCACCTGCTTGTTTCTATTCCATAAGTCTCCTTCTACGTACATTTTGAGGAGAATTGAAGAGGAGACACAGGGTATGCTGAGTGCCGATCAGTGTCGATTCAGGAAAGAACCAGAGACAAACGAGTTGATTTTGGCACTGAGGCTTCTTATCACAAAGCGTACAAAGAAAAATAAACCAACTTATATCACCTTTGTAGAACTGGGAAAAGCGTTTGATAATGTTATCTGGCAAGCTATGTTCAGAATGGTGAAGATAGCTGGTCTAAAATACATAGCCATATGGATGGTACTCAGCTTCTATAAGAACTAAACAGCTGTAGAAAGGAATTTTCAACAGGACGTAGAAGCAAGAATCAGAAAAAGCGTGAGAGAAGGATCTGCTTTCTAATCTCTTATATTCAGTGCTTACATCCAGGAAGTGAAGCTGCTGAGGAAGGGATCAGAATAATGGGGAGATGATAATCATCCTGCTTTAAGCAACTAATATTGCTGTGGTCATGGAGACGAAAAACACGACTATGCCAATGTTTGGCTCCGCTCACCGTCTCCGCAGATCGCTAAAGGAGACACTTAATGGCCCACTGATGATTTTCTAAGGCTGAAACCGGTTACCACCATAAACTATTTTGCGATCAATACGAAATACTTTTTTTTAATTACGTTTCAAAAATGGTTCAAATGGCTCTGAGCACTATGGGACTTAACATCTAAGGTCATCAGTCCCCTAGAACTTAGAACTACTTAAACCTAACTAACATAAGGACATCACACACATCCATGCCCGAGGCAGGATTCGAACCTGCGATCGTAGCAGTTGCGCGGTTCCCGACTGAAGCGCCTAGAACCGCTCGGCCAGCACGGCCGGCAATTACGTTTAGATTGCTTATTGCCGACCATGTTATCTGAAGATGATCTTAAAATATTGAAACGGTAATTATGAATAAAATATTTTACAATCAATAATGGTTATTTGTGGGGGAATGTACCGTCTATGCCACTAAATGAAGGCAGTTTGTTTCGTGCCATACGCGTTTCTCTACTTTCATTTGGGAAGCATCATCAGTGGCCTGAAATACATTTTACTTTTTATACATACAATATATGTATTATATGATTGATATAATATGTCGCTACATAGCATTTTGTCATGTTTTTCTCTTCATTTTTAGGCTAGAAGCAACTTTTGTAGCACAAGTTCCCTATTGTGAATGTATCACTCGTGTTACTAACGAGTTCCAGAGTTGTTAACACATGTGTGTGGCCCTGGAGTTAACAGCGCTGTAAAACGTAAGTAACAAAAAATGGTTCAAATGGCTCTGAGCACTATGGGACTTAACATTTGAGGTCATCAGTCCCCTAGAACTTAGAACTACTTAAACGTAACTAACCTAAGGAAATAACACACATCCATGCCCGAGGCAGGATTCGAACCTGCGACCGTAGCGGTCGCGCGGCTCCAGACTGAAGCGCCTAGAACCGCTCGGCCACACCGGACGGCTGTAACACCGAACGATACATTCACAATACGGAACTTGTGCTACAAAAGTCGGTTCTAACCTAAAAAGCAAGAGAAAAAGATGACAAAATATTATATAGCAGCATGTTATATATATCACATAACACATATATTGTATGTGTGAAAAGAAATATGTATTTCAGGTCACAGATGATGCTTGCCAAATAAAAGAAGCGAAACGCGTATGGCAAGAAATAAACTGCCTTCATTTAGTTGCATAGACGGTACGTACCTCCACATATTTAGAGTAACTAAAAGAAAAAAACAGAAAATATTTAAAATGACAATACTGGTTAATTTATTAAGCTCTAGAGAGGGCCCTCAGCACAATGGAAACAATTTTCTGTAATCGGTATGTTATCAGAACAAACAAGTGAAAGATTTAAGTTTTAGTATGCAGTACTGAAGAAGAATATGAATCTTTAGGAATAAGAGCTGGAAGAGAGGGGATGGAAGTGACTGAGGAATTTACCTATTTGGGAAGCAAAATCACAAGGCATGACAGGAGCCGGAAAAAATTTCGAACAGAATACAGCAGGCCAAAATTCCATTTAATTCGTGAAAGGTCATACTCACCAGCAAGAAAATCAGTCTGGAGCTAAGGGAACGGCCCATGAAAGCAATTTTTTTTGGTGCAGCTTGGACAGCAGGAAAACATGACGAAATACGGCTAGAAGCTCTGTAGATTTGGTGTTACAGAGGGATGATGAACATCAGCAGGTGAGACAAATTTACGAATGAAGTGGTGTTGGGGAGAGTCCAGAAAACCATATCTCTGTGGAGGTACAACCAATAACCATGGGACAAACTAGTAAGACACATTTAAAACAGATCAACATAATCAAAATATCCACGGGTGTACTGCCGGTCTACAGTGTCCAACGGGCACAATATTTCTGCGATCATGCATGTCGACATCATCAGGTGAACTGACGGACTGAGCTCCTGTGAACGTGCCGGTACGGAGATTCGTACGCTACGGCTGCTCAGATCCCCCTGCGATACACTTATTGGTGTCGATGGTCCAGCAATTAAATAAAATATAAGTTGAATAACAGGGAAACAATAGATTCCTACTTCACGTAATTAGTTATGAGCAACAACATAGCTCGCAAGATATTCACTTCTAAACGCGTACTACGTCTTCACTGCAGAAGCCACGGAAATCTCACAGGTGCAAAAGCCGGCACTATGAAATATTTCTATCTCCCGCGACCATGTGCAAACTGCTCAACACTCTCCAAGTATTTCCTCCGACCCTCTGCCGCGCCTTCCCATCCAGCACACCCCGTGTCCTCTGCCACTCGATGCTCCTCCCCCACCTCCATACAGTCTGTCCATTGACTTCGGTAGTCGCCTACTGTAGTAACGAGCACTGTGATTGCCTACAGCGCTCCCACCATGTCTCCAAGCCAACGCACTCTCACAAACATACTGAACCACATACGAAATACTGGATTTACTTTCAAATAAATTGGAATTAAATGAATATTCCTACTGCTGGACCATAAGCACGCTCTAACACACATTATTAAATACATACACAAATTAAATAAACATAAATATCAAAGGAATAGAAACAAAAGTCGATCAGTAGCCTACTGTTTCTGTGATTTGTAAAACACAGTAAATATTTGACCAATTTCTTCATGAATAGTATATTTCGGATATAAAAGAAGACATAGACGAATAAATATATTTATAAGCATGCTGCTACCGTTTTTTCGCGTAACTGTGGGGTACTCATGGCCTAACGTGATCAATAATAACAGGCCACTTTGACCTCCAATAACTCACGTACAATTCAAGTTACATGCCTGTAATTCCTACCAATTTAGGTTAACACTAATAGATTTCTAAAGCCACGTCGATCTACATAATCGGATGAATCGTTTAGATTTTGTAAACTCGCTGCTGGGTGTTACGTGTATAATTTACAGTCAGATACTAAACTTTGGACTAATAAAAATATTGAAAATCTGATTACACCATGAGAATTGTCGTGCAGATAATGGTAATGTACATGTTTCTTTTCGAGTTATCATGATTCCTCTGGCTATTATTAATTTCTACATGAACTGAGAAATGTCTACCATTTTGGCTTCACAAAGTCTGTCATCTTTGGCACTCTCAGCACACAGATCTCTTTCATCGACACAAAGCACAGTCCTCGACACAGTGTTAATGTGAAATTCCCAGCCACGCGGTCGGCTTGGACCACACACTGGGGCTATCCCACGTGCTCCGGCTAAGGTTCGGCGCGACGTGGTTGCTGACGAGCCCCAGCTTGCCGAGCGCCCCGTGCGGCAACGCCATCTCCGAACTTACAAGAGAACCTCCCCATCGCACCCCCCTCAGATTTAGTTATACGTTGGCACAGTGAATAGTTATGATCTGTCCGTTTATTAATTGACGTCTCTGTTCACTGTAATAAGTTTAGTGTCTGTGTTTTGCGACCGCACCGCAAAACCGTGCGATTGGTAGACGAAAGGACGTGCCTCTCCAATGGGAACCGAAATCATTTGATCGCAAGGTCATAGGTCAACCGATTCGTCCACAGGTAAACACGTCTGATATATTCTATACGACACTAGTGACGGCATGTGCGTCACATGACAGGAATATGTTGTCGACCCACCTAACTTGTACGCTTGGCTAATGGGTAAAAAGATTCTTCTACCTTGTCCGATTTAGCTGTCTAAATGTCGGTGGTCACCCTTTTCTTAGTAAAAGTGTTGTTAATTGATGTTTCGTCCTCTAATTGTTTAAACAGTTTTGTGATATAACTGGGTATGAGATTTCTCTTGGGTGCCTACGTGAAATTCTGATTGAACTGAAATGTTTAATTAGCGATATGAACACCTGAATGTTAAGTCAATTAAAGTTACAAATAAGATTGCCGCTCAGCCCCCTCAAGCTTCCGTATCTTTCTATCCTGTGTTTATCAGTCATTTGTGACTGTCTTTGAGGTTTCTCTGTCCATTGATGCGTTGTTGCCGTAGGATTAAGAGATGAGCGCACGGGCATTGCAGTGCACGATTTACTTGGTGGAATCCAGGCGGGGTTCGACGTCCAGAGTACGATTCGGTGACACTCTGACCTCCCTGGGTGGACTCGTTGTGGTAATTTAGCACCAGCGGAGACGGTACTGCGAGACGAGACGGACGGGCCACTGTGACGCGGAGGAGTATTTTAAGAAGGCCGGCGGGGGCGGTATGATTCACGGCGGCGGTTCCGTTTTAATTGATGCCAATTGAAGGCAACGCGTCGGCGCAGGAAGGCAGCTGGCGGCTGCGGCGGCGGCGGAGGCTGCGCCGTGTTTGGAGGAGCATTATGCGGACGGCTCATTCATCTCCCATTAAGCCTGACCACGGCGTATAGAGGGCCGGTGGACGTAGGGCCGCGTCCCATGTCGGGATTAGCCGGCCGGCCGCCGGGCCGAGCGCCGCCGTATTAGCAACTGCGGCGCACAATGCGGCCGGCGCGCCACAATACGTGGGCCTGCGGCGCCGCCACGGGACTCTGATGCGGCGGCGCTCATACGTCACGCGGCCCGCCGCTGACGCCTCGCCGCGCCGGCCGCGAGATCCCGTCAGCGCGCGCTGTCGCCAGGTTTTCGCGGTGACGTCGCTTTGTCTCTGGCGCCACGTCAGCAGCCCAATGACTGAACGTCGCCAGCTCTGGTGAGACGGACCTACTGATCGAAATCATAAAGTAAAATTCTACCGAAGCTGAAATCGTTGTGCTTTTACCCATTTATTTGCTATGACAAAGCTACGTAAGCAGTACCCCCCAACCCCAAAGCGCTGTCTTTTCTGAAATGATATGTCTAATTAACTCATCTCCATTGCTAACAAGTGAGTGACAATAATAGATTAGTTAGTTACGATTCTTTTATCGAATTGACGTGGAATGAGTTAGCTTATAGGATATATATACATGATTAATGTTAACACTTCACTTAAAATCAAGTTCGATCTTTTTTTTTTTTTTAACTGGCTACCAGAATGAAGGAGAAATTCATTAATGGATTATAAGTAGCTGTCCCTGTAGTTATGGACGTCACTGTTCTACTCTAATTGTGATATATTATTTATGACGAAATTCATTAGAGAATATTTGTCTTGTGACGGCGCCGTTAAAATGCCTGGCTCCTCGAAGAAGTACCGACATGGCGTCCGTTGGTGAACACCACGTATTATTCTTACTGCTCACTATTGTGCAATCAGTACTTTCTTTCTAAGTGGTGATTTACCTCATGCAGCTATTCCAGACGGCATTACTGAGTGTAAATATGAGAAATAGATTGGACGAATGCACAATATTTTGATTTGTTTCTTTCCAACATTAGCAACTATATGATTACCAAAGTAGCTAACTTAATTGTTTAAGTAGCTGAGTAGTGTGTCCCTTACAGTTGGAATTTTCATCAATATGCACACCCAAATATTTGGAGAACTGTACGCTATTCACTGACTCCTGCCCAGGTGCTACATAAGTTGTTGGTATGACTACTTGTTGTACAGAACTAAATATACTGTCTTTTTCATAAATTAGGTTCAAATGGTTCAAATGGCACTGGGCACTATGGGGCTCAACTACTGAGGTCATCAGTCCCCTAGAACTTAGAACTATTTAAACGTAACTAACCTAAGGACATCACACACATCCATGCCCGAGGCAGGATTCGAACTTGCGACCGCAGCGCATAATTTAGGGAGAGTCTATTTTCTGATAACAAATTCACAGTTCTTTGAAAAATATAATTCACCACGTCTTCTGCTGCTATCTCTTTAATGGGATTTATTGTAACACTAACATCGCCTGCAAGTAGTACCTGTTCTGCTTACTGAATGTTAAGTGAAAGGTCATTCATACACGTAAGTAGTAGAAGTTAACCCTAAACTGAAGCATAGGGAACCCTGTACTTTCTTCCTAGTCACTAAAATTTTAATGAGGACTGCATTTTTGTACTATGTTTAACAAGCAGTAAATTTTTGAGACGCTGTTATAACCGTGTCTTGGGTGAGTGACATCTTTCAGTGCACGGTATCCATTACCGCTGTTTCTGCTCTGTATGTTTTCAATTTTGCATTGATTTTCTACCCTTACGACATTGTTTAAATTATTCAGCATAACATTTTGAATTCTGTTTGTTAAGTATGATTAAAAACAGCTGTGTACAATGACATGAGTTCTATAACAACTAGTTCTAAAAGAGTAAAGTGATTTACAGTCTTTAGTCCATGCTCATAAATTAAACGATGATGACATCTACATGCACGTCGTCTAGATGTTTATTCTGGAGACCACACTTAGGCGCCTGGCCGAGAGTGCATCGAAGCAAGTAAACTCTATCCACAGGCCACGGTGGTCTTCTCGGTACAGATGGACCACCGTGCCGTCCTCTGCCAAAGGTGTTATTGGATCCGTTATGGAGGGGCTTGGGTCAGCACACCACTCCCCGTGACCAGAAGCCGCTACTACTCGACAAAGTAGCTCATCAGTTGGTATGACGAGCAAGGCAGCATTCCATTCCACTCCTCCCACTAAGAAAATTCCTGGAAGGACCCGGAAACGAACCCGTGTCCTCTGCTTGGTAGTCGGAAGCGCTGAGCGGTCAGCTACGGAGGAAGTCCCGTCGAATTGTCTATAGACTATTCCACTACCGTCCCAGACTCCCAACAGTACGAGGGAAATACGAACACTTAACTCTTCCCGTGAGAACTCTGATTTCCCTTATTTCACTACGAAGATCATTTCGCCCTATTATATGTGAGCATTCGGAGGGGAAAGTTGGTGATTGAGATGTCGTGGAAATACCTCGCCGTAAAGGTAAATTGCATTCCTTCACTCCACATTTGCTCTGCTCGCGTTCAGTTATTATTAGTGATCCTCAGTGATTTCTTCTACTTTGCGACTGTAACAGCGGTCCAATGTAATGGGTAACATGCAAGAGGGGCTCGATCACTGCCCTAGCACAGTATTATGTGAAAGTATTCAGACAAATTATTCCTTATCAATTCCTCTCTTCTAACAAATTTCCGCTTGCAGCCCCATTTTTTTCTACACTCCTGGAAATTGAAATAAGAACACCGTGAATTCATTGTCCCAGGAAGGGGAAACTTTATTGACACATTCCTGGGGTCAGATACATCACATGATCACACTGACAGAACCACAGGCACATAGACACAGGCAACAGAGCATGCATAATGTCGGCACTAGTACAGTGTATATCCACCTTTCGCAGCAATGCAGGCTGCTATTCTCCCATGGAGACGATCGTAGAGATGTTGGATGTAGTCCTGTGGAACGGCTTGCCATGCCATTTCCACCTGGCGCCTCAGTTGGACCAGCGTTCGTGCTGGACGTGCAGACCGCGTGAGACGACGCTTCATCCAGTCCCAAACATGCTCAATGGGGGACAGATCCGGAGATCTTGCTGGCCAGGGTAGTTGACTTACACCCTCTAGAGCACGTTGGGTGGCACGGGATACATGCGGACGTGCATTGTCCTGTTGGAACAGCAAGTTCCCTTGCCGGTCTAGGAATGGTAGAACGATGGGTTCGATGACGGTTTGGATGTACCGTGCACTGTTCAGTGTCCCCTCGACGATCACCAGTGGTGTACGGCCAGTGTAGGAGATCGCTCCCCACACCATAATGCCGGGTGTTGGCCCTGTGTGCCTCGGTCGTATGCAGTCCTGATTGTGGCGCTCACCTGCACGGCGCCAAGCACGCATACGACCATCATTGGCACCAAGGCAGAAGCGACTCTCATCGCTGAAGACGACACGTCTCCATTCGTCCCTCCATTCACGCCTGTCGCGACACCACTGGAGGCGGGCTGCACGATGTTGGGGCGTGAGCGGAAGACGGCCTAACGGTGTGCGGGACCGTAGCCCAGCTTCATGGAGACGGTTGCGAATGGTCCTCGCCGATACCCCAGGAGCAACAGTGTCCCTAATTTGCTGGGAAGTGGCGGTGCGGTCCCCTACGGCACTGCGTAGGATCCTACGGTCTTGGCGTGCATCCGTGCGTCGCTGCGGTCCGGTCCCAGGTCGACGGGCACGTGCACCTTCCACCGACCACTGGTGACAACATCGATGTACTGTGGAGACCTCACGCCCCACGTGTTGAGCAATTCGGCGGTACGTCCACCCGGCCTCCCGCATGCCCACTATACGCCCTCGCTCAAAGTCCGTCAACTGCACATACGGTTCACGTCCACGCTGTCGCAGCATGCTACCAGTGTTAAAGACTGCGATGGAGCTACGTATGCCATGGCAAACTGGGTGACACTGACGGCGGCGGTGCACAAATGCTGCGCAGCTAGCGCCATTCGACGGCCAACACCGCGGTTCCTGGTGTGTCCGCTGTGCCGTGCGTGTGATCATTGCTTGTACAGCCCTCTCGCAGTGTCCGGAGCAAGTATGGTGGGTCTGACACACCGGTGTCAATGTGTTCTTTTTTCCATTTCCAGGAGTGTATATTTATGCTCGACTACAGTCGTATCAAAAAATGTCGTTTCATGTTTCACTGTAGGTGATCTACTAGACTACGGTTTTATTCACCTGATGGATGTCTCTAGTGTACTAACTACACTCCTCTTTCAATGTGGACTACATTTTAGCACTACGTTTAACTAGGAGTTAACTTTATAGATCTGGACTCTGTTATATCTATTATAACACAGCCTTGAGTGGGTGACATGTTTCACTACACAGCTGCCATTGCCACTGTTTCTCCCCTGTATGTTTTAGATTGCAGCGATTTTCTATCATCCCATAGGTATTTTACTGAAGCATGAGTTTTTAAGCTTTCGAAGTTGAACTTACCACTCCGTGATCAACTTTTCCAAAGTTTAGGCAATTAATCGGTTTATCTTGAAGGTTGGGAAGTCGTACTTTCCACCTAGCCATATGAAGTAGACATTTGTGAGTAATAACCTGTTACTTTTTCTCGCTGTTATACGCCATGTTTTAACACCATTTTATAAAAATACGTCTTCCAGTTCTCGAAGGAAAGACCGACGTGAGCCGCAATCAGGAATTAAAATAGTTAGAATATCATGCCGGACCGGGGCTCGAATCCGCATTTCTTGCTTAATGCAAGCACTAGCCTTAACCGCTCTGCCATCCGGACACGCTACACGTCTGATCCTAATTCTCAACTTGTCACACGCTAGCAGCGCCCACTGTCCATTCACCTAATTGCTCGCAGCGAGTCCTGTATTCCCGCAAGAGGCTTGGGCACTGTTGTCCATCAGCACTGAAGCTGTCAAGGCAGTCACTTCTACAAATGTACTACGTATATATGCGAGTGATGTGTGTTTTGTCGGACCTGTTCCACACACACACACACACACACACACACACACACACACACATACATACAAAGAAAAAAGAGAGAGAGAGAGAGAGAGAGAGAGAGAGAGAGAGAGAGAGAGAGAGAGAGAGAGAGAGAGAGAGATTGGGGATATTCAGTAATTAATGCAACTCTTTCTCTAGGTCAATTTCGGTGGAAAAAATGCAGAACTTTTGTTTAACATCGTGGAGAGTTCCCGCATCATCCCCTATAGTTTCGTGAAGTTCTGATAGGTGGCGGCACTTAATGTACCTTTCTAAATGGCTTCTGCACAGAGTTCCATTTTAAGCACAGAGCTGTCAACGTTTTATTTGGCTGAAAACCGTGGCATCGCCGATATTCAAAGGCGCTTACAGAATCGTTGCAGAGACTTAGCTGTGAAGAAAAACACTGTCATTCGTTGGGCGAGGCGTCGGTTACCATGGCAACAAGGCAGCGCAAACCTGACCGATCTCCTGCATGCCGGCCATCCGCACACAGCTGTGACTCCTGCAATGTTGACACCCTTATTCGAGGAAATCAACGGATCACAATCAAACATCTTGCTGCACGAATGGACGTCTTGTTGACAGTGCTATCACTCTCGTCCACCAGTTAGGTTCAAATGGTTCAAATGGCTCTGAGCACTATGCGACTTAACTTCTGAGGTCATCAGTCGCCTAGAACGTAGAACTAATTAAACCTAACTAACCTAAGGACATCACACATATCCATGCCCGAGGCAGGATTCGAACCTGCGACCGCACGGCCACACTGGCCGGCCCACCAGTTAAAGTTCTAACAACTGTGTGCCCCTGTTTTTCACACTACGGCCCGGATTTCCCACCTTCTGACTTCCTTCTGTTTGTCGCAATGAAGGATACACTCTGCGGGAAGCGGTATGTGGATAAAGCGGAGGTTATTTGATGCAACAAAGTGGCTCCGATCAGTAGAGTGATAATGTGGTGTCACCACCAGACACCACACTTGCTAGGTGGTAGCTTTAAATCGGTCGCGGTCCATTAGTACATGTCGGACCCGCGTGTCGCCACTGTGTGATCGCAGACCGAGCGCCACCACAAGGCAGGTCTCGAGAGACTGACTAGCACTCGCCCCAGTTGTACGGACGACGTAGCTAGCGATGCACACTGACGAAGCCTCGCTCATTTGCAGAGCAGATAGTTAGAATAGCCTTCAGCTAAGTCAATGGCTACGACCTAGCAAGGCGCCATTAGTAACATTGCATGTATCTAAAGAGTCTCACTTGTATCGCCACAATCTCCAGATGTACCAAAAGGATGGATTAAAGTTAAGTATTCCAGAAGCTACATACTTTTCTTTATAGCATTCATTACGTATCCTGTTTCAGACCTCACGCCATCCTGCTTTGGCTTAGCGCGTGCCTTTCGGCTTCCTCTCATTGTGTCTAGGCTGTCTTGTCTAGACACAACATTTTTGGCGACGAGTCAACGGAAAGGGTCTTGTTCTTTCTACTTGCTTACATTTACTTGTGTCATGGCATCGCCAGATGTACTGTCCGAATTTTATCGCTTGCAGAATCAGCAGACGCAGGCGTTATTGGATGCCCTTGGACAGCTCGTCCAGGGTCAACGTGCACTGCAAAACGATGCGGCCGCCGCCGCTCCACCGCTACCGCAGCCGCAACTCGCAGTTGCACCGCCTTTTAGGCCGTTTGACCCAGCTAAGGAAACATGGACGGAGTGGTCACGGCAGTTAGCATTTCATCTCGCCGCCTACAGAATTGAAGGTAACGAGCGGCAGCCTCATTTATTGGCGTGTGTAGGGGTGCAAAGGTACCGTGTGATGGTGAAATTGTTTCCCCGACGCGACGTAGCAACTCTGTCCTACGACGAAATTTTGTCTGCTTTAGATGCCTATTTCAAGGAAACAGTTAATGTAGTTGCAAAAAGGTATACTTTCTTTCGTACAAAATGTAAGGCCGGTCAAACTAATAGGGAGTGGGTTGCAACTTTGCAAGGCCTTACACGGGATTGTGCTTTTGAGTGTGAATGTGGACTCCCTTATTCAGATACTATGGTACGTGATGCAATAGCACAGAACGTTTCTGATGTTCGCATACGGGAACAGATTTTGAAACTCGTCAATCCCTCCCTTCAACAAGTGATAGACATATTGGATAGACAAGACACACCTTGCTTTGCTCAGGAATCATTTGCAACTTCGCCAGCCGTGTGTAACATTAACTGGCCCGCCGGGCGCGCTGCACGGCCCGGTAAAATGCCCTCGCGCACGTCCACGCAGCTGCCGCCATGCTCTAAACCAGGTGTGCCGCGCCAGCATACAACTGCAGTTAAATCATGCCTGCGGTGTGCTACTAGACATTCGCGTGATAATTGCCCATCACGCCAAGCTATTTGCTTTTTCTGTAATAAGAAAGGACATGTTCAAAGTGTTTGCCAGAAAAAGCTCAGATCAGACAATCACAACCATTCCAGGCCCTTTGCTTCGCGCCGGAATCGAACCAAGAATACTCAGGCTCGTGAACCTTCACCCATGGAAATTCATGTAGTTAATTTCACTTCGTCCAGTGCCACTTTCTCTAACAGTGACTGTGTTCGTCCCACAAAACGTGTGCGTCGACGTCGCCGGAAATCTCGTCAGGTCGCAAGTGCTTATGTACCTGTATCAGTTCAAATTGCACGAGACAGTCGCTCTTGTCGTCAGCAGGACAATAAACTTTTTGTAGATTTGGACTTTAATGGCAAGGTCATAGCATTCCAGCTCGATACCGGAGCTGCTGTTTCATTGATCAATCACGACACGTACAAACAACTGGGAAAACCTCCGTTGCGTGCCGCAAATGTTCAGCTCACTAGTTATTCAGGACAGCATATCCCTGTGTTAGGACAGTGCACTCTTCTTGCAACATACAAGGGACAAACAAAACTTGTGTCATTTTACGTTCTTCGTTCTTCTGCTGCAGTGAACTTGTTTGGTTTAGATTTATTTCAATTGTTTAACATGTCTATTGTACATCAGGTCCTATCAGTGAATCAGACTGTGCCTTCTGCCAGTGTTTCTTGGCTATGTGAAGAATTTGCAGACATTTTTGCACCGGGCCCTGGTTGCGCTAAGAACTATAACTCACATTTGGAACTGAAAGTCAACGCGCAACCGAAATTTTTCCGAGCGCGCAATGTTCCCCACGCATTGCGTGATGAGGTCGCAAGAACATTAACCGATTTAGAATCACAAGGTGTGAGTGAATGTGCGCAATGCCTCTTCCATTTCAGCTCCGCTTCATCGCTTACGCCGTACAGGTGTTCCGTTCGTCTGGACGACGGAATGCGAACGCGCCTTCCGCCAGTTGAAATCGGCGTTGCTTTCTAATACTTGCCTTACGCCAATCGATCCCCAGAAACCCCTTTTGTTGATGGTAGATGCAACGGATTTTGGGATCGGTGCTGTGCTTGCGCACGGAGATGGGTCGCATGATCGCCCTATTGCCTTTGCGTCCAAATTGCTCTCGTCTGCGCATAGAAATTATTCACAGATAGAGAAAGAAGCTTTGGCTCTCGTGTTTGGTCTATTTTCCTCTCGCAGTACCGCTACGATATATTGTCTCGGTCCATTGCTAAGCACGGCAACGCCGATGCGTTGTCCCGTTTGCCTGTTGCTGAGGATAAACCATTTGATTCTTCCAAACTTGCTTGCATGTTTCTTGATTCGGAAACCGATGAAGTGGTCGAATCGTTTCCGATTGATTTTCGTCATGTAGCTACAGCCACAGCTGCTGACCCGGTCCTTGCTACCGTTTTGCGTTTTGTTGCTACGCAATGGCCTCTGTCAAAGTCTCGGATCGAGGATCCGTTGGTTCGCCGATTTTTTGCTCACCAGGAGAGACTTTTTGTTCGACGTGGTGTTTTGTTGTTGCGTTCTGATAATGATCAGTCCAGAGTCGTGGTCCCACGTTCGTTACAGTCCTCTGTTTTACGGCTTCTTCACCACGGACATTGGGGTATAGTGCAAACAAAGCAACTTGCTCGTCAGCACTGTACTTGGTGCGGAATCGATCCTGCGAGTACGAAGATGTGTTCTTCTTGCATGGCGTGTGCCGAACAACAATCCGCACCACCACAGAAAGTCTTTGCATGGCCAAAAGCCACTTCCCCTTGGCAACGCTTGCACATCGATTTTGCTAGCCCATTCTGGGATGCTCGATGGTTGGTTCTGGTAGATGCCTTCAGTAATTTTCCTTTTGTTGTCCGGATGTCTTCCACGATGTCATCTGCCACCATCCAAGCGTTGTCTGCTATCTTTTGCATTGAAGGTCTTCCGCAGACTATTGTTTCCGACAATGGCCCACAATTCATGTCCGCACAATTTCAGTCATTCTGCCAGGCCAATGGTATTCAACATCTGACATCCGCGCCGTTTTCGCCTCAGTCAAACGGTGCCGCTGAACGATTGGTCCGGACTTTCAAGTCACAGATGTTGAAGTCGAAAGAGTCGCATTCTCGGGAGGACGCGTTGTTGCTCTTTTTGTCATCGTATCGCTCTCAGCCCCGAGATGGTCGCTCGCCGGCTGAGTTGATCCACGGTCGCCCTCATCGCGCCTTGATGTCTTTGCTACATCCGCCGCATCAGGTTCCTGTGCAGCGGCAGACTTCTGCTTTTGCTCCAGGCGACGTTGTATTCTATCTCAACTATGGAGGTTCACGGCGTTGGCTCGCAGGGCGCGTTCTTCGCTGCCTCGGCCGCGCGATGTATTTAGTTTTGGGGGCCTCTGGTGAGGTGCGTCGGCATCTCAATCAGCTGCGCCTCTGTCGTCGCACGGGTTCTGCCGCTCCCCGTCTGCTTTCAGCGACGGTGCCGTCCGGTCAGCGCCCTGGGGACCCATCTACTGGCTCGCCTCATCCCCAGGTGTTACCGACGATGCCTTCTATTTTGCCCCATGGCGACGCGCCGCCGCAGCCGCCGCCGCCGCCGCCGCCTGTCCTCCACCCGGCGCCGCCCACAGTGGACGCTTCGCTGCAGCCGCCAAGCGCCTCCCTGGGTCACGCGCCGCCGATCGCTTCCCGTGACCAGCTGTCCTCCTTTATGGAACTCTTGCCCGCTCCGGACCACATGACGTCATCGCGCGTCGGATACCCCGACGCAATGGAGGTCGACCCTTCGGCCCCTCCTGTCTCTTTACGGGCCATACACCGCATGTGACGTGCACCCTGGACTAGGTTTTCAGGCGTTTCCTAGATCCCCTCGGACCGAATGGCCGGGTGCGGGTGGCACAGCCTCGCCTGTTGTTAGGCTCCCCACCTCATCGCATACGTCAACATGGGGTCCTCCCCACGGCGGGCGGAAGCCTTATAACACGACCGTTCGCCGATTTGCGGGGGAGGAATGTGGTGTCACCGCCAGACACCACACTTGCTAGGTGGTAGCTTTAAATCGGCCGCGGTCCATTAGTACATGTCGGACCCGCGTGTCGCCACTGTGTGATCGCAGACCGAGCGCCACCACAAGGCAGGTCTCGAGAGACTGACTAGCACTCGCCCCCAGTTGTACGGACGACGTAGCTAGCGATGCACACTGACGAAGCCTCGCTCATTTGCAGAGCAGATAGTTAGAATAGCCTTCAGCTAAGTCAATGGCTACGACCTAGCAAGGCGCCATTAGTAACATTGCATGTATCTAAAGAGTCTCACTTGTATCGCCACAATCTCCAGATGTACCAAAAGGATGGATTAAAGTTAAGTATTCCAGAAGCTACATACTTTCCTTTATAGCATTCATTACGTATCCTGTTTCAGACCTCACGCCATCCTGCTTTGGCTTAGCGCGTGCCTTTCGGCTTCCTCTCATTGTGTCTAGGCTGTCTTGTCTAGACACAACAGATAACATATGGGCATACAGGTCTTCCCAGTAAAGTGGCTTAAGGGCGTCGCAATGAACGGATATTATGTTGAAAAATAGGGCTTTACAGCCAGAAGTGTGGAAAATAATAATTATTTGAATACTGAATAAAACCAACCTGATTTCAGGAAAAAATGAGTTGCCTTACTTATAGAACGTCCCTCGTAGCAAAATAATTTCTATTTTCAATACAGGTAATGACCTGAGGATGCACTGACAAGGGTGTGAAAGTTGTTCTGTTGCTTAATAAAAGCACCTGTATACATTTAGTGCAGCCTTGGAGAATTTTCGTTTATTTTCGAAAAAAAGTTTGAGGAATTATTTAAGATTCTTTTCTGGAATTTTTCAAATATTTTTACAGTAAGAATGTATATGAGCCATGGAGCGGCTCGATTCGATTGTGACAATCAAATATATTTGCTGTCCTCGCTGCATGTATGCTTTCACCGTTCTGCGTGGCAGCAAGTGAGTGTTCAGCTCCGACCGCACCTGCCTGCGGAGAGACTTCCTCCTTTGTCTTTGTCACAGCAGGGCTGTTGTGAGTACATTGACACACAGATGTACACCAGTGGATAGCTTGCAGCGTCATTCCTTCAGGGGGTGAGCTAATGGCTGTCAAATGGGATGGACGTTTTCGGTCCTAGTTTCTCCTGAGCGTGGTGTAGGCTGCGCTACCGTTCACGCATAGTCGCTGCATAGAAGTAGCTTTGAATTGTAACACGTTAAAATTGTTGAATCTGGTGAGCATCAATTCCAAGTAAAGCATTGTAGCAGGTCCAGACCCATGTGTTTTAGTAATACCCATGGTCGTGATCTAGTTATTCATTTCCTGATTCAAGTCTTTTACTCCATTAAAATATTGTATGTACTTGAGAGATAGCCAAGGAACCAGTTGTTCTCTCTGTTTCTTGCGTTATGAGGCGGTGCTTGGATCAGTCGGTTTCAGGACTTGTGATGTGATTCAGATAATCTTTTCTTATGTCAATATGTACAGTTCACTGTATGTAATTGTTTGTAGTATTTCAGTAAATCGTTATGTGTACTGAGTCCCAGTTACGTCTGGATGAGCATTAAAGGTTTAAGCAACTGGAGCACATTCCGGTCTCGCTTACCAAGACCAGTTCATTCGCTACCTTGGTTGATATGTTCTTTGTTAGGTTTCCACTACGCGTAACAGATGTATTTTCTTTTTAAATATTTCATAAATTTGTTCTAGAAAAGTTCTTAACATTCAACTGAAACAAATTTTCTCCAGTGTTTTTAAGTTCTATCTGATCAATTAAGTTTTGTATAAGATTAAATTTTGAATGTCCTATTAAGGCCACTAGTTTCTTCTTAATCCAGTCACATGATTTTCGGAAACTGTGCCGACTGCAAGTCATCACGAGTTGCGCTGACTTGTATTCACTTGCGCTGTACTGGGAGCAGAGCGACGGCTTACTGGGAACACGTGTGGAGCGTCGTCTTGCGTTAAGACTTCGGCGTGGAAGTACCAAGGAGTCACTTCGCTCTCCACGCAGATCGCTGCTCGCCGCACCACTGCAGAGCGATTGCTTGGTCCGTTTCAGTTATAGTGGCAGTTAATGCCAAGATCAAAGTAATATGGTGTAATAGTTGGCGCCGATACCAGAGTGGTTGAATAATGGGCTTCCGATTTGGCAGCTACGCTGCTTGGGTTGGCTGAGGTTTTCACGTGGCTGCTTTGGTGTTTTGCTGCATGTGAATAGGAGCCGATGGTATCCTTGTGTAAGCCGTAATGCCTGGGTTGTTGTTGCCTAAGGTTTATCCGGAGCTGCCTGTTCTGAAGAATAAGGACGGTGTCGAGATGCATCATACAGGTAAGTAATGATTTGTGTCTCTATCTGAACTAGTTGAGGGGCTTGCGTAAGCTCATGTAGTTCGTTGTTCAAGTATATTGCAATTTAGTCAAAATATTTAGAGACTGAAAGTGGCGTATTCTCTAAGGTGCTGATGTTGCTTCTAGCTTGACGAGTAAGTCATAAAATTATACATGACTGAATTAAGAGATCAATGTCTGATTATAATTGGATGGAAAGTCAATAGCACTCCATTTTATTAGAATGGATTGGAAACTAATTTGTATTATTTCACTACAGTTGTGTGTGAGAATCTGTACGTAACTTGTAACGAGAATGTTTGCAATTCGAGATCTGAAACATTGTAATAAAGAACGTGCTGATTGGTGTTTTAGTATAATCTCTTGAAGAAATGTTGGAATTGCAATAAATAAAATCTGATTCAAAAAAATGAGTCATACCCACTTCAACCTATCCCTTCAGCTGAGCAGAACTGTTGTAGCAACATTAATCGAAACGTTTCATTTAAATAGGGAGTAAATACATTAACAGTTACATTATTGTTAATGAAATTTTACTTTAACGGAAAGTTTAATATTGTGACAAATTCGTTTGTAAGAAACAAAAAAGAAAACAGTGGCACTGGGAAATAAACGTGTTGTAGGTGTATAAAAAAGAAAAAAGGAGAATGATTTGGGTAACGAACCCTTGTAGCTTCCAAGACGGTGACTTCGCTGTCCTCCCCCCCCCCCTACCCACTGCCCCCCTCTTTCCCTCATCAGTACGGGGAAGTACAAAATAGTCTGTAATTACGAACAACTTAAATTACAACAATCATGTAGACAATGATGTTGGGGACGCGACTAAAGTCGGTGCTTTATTGGCAGAACACTTAGTACATGTAACAGATCTACCAAAAGACACTGTCTACACTATAATTGTTCGTTCTCTTCAAGAGTATTGCTGTACGGTATAGAAACATTATCAAACAGGACTGAGGGTAGACACAGAAAAAGTCCAAAGACGGGCAGGTCGTTTTTTACTATGGGAAAATAGGGGAGAGAGTATCACGAGTACTATAAGCGAACTGGCTAGGAAATTATTAAGACAACGTCGTTTTCGTTGCATCACTCACCAAATTTATCCTCTTAATGGAAAAATGTTTTATTGACGCCATCTTACTTAGGGATAAATGATCACCTAATAAAATAAGAGAAATAAGAGCAGGTATAGAGAGATTTAAGTGTTACTTTTTCCCATGTGCTATTCCAGAAACAGTCTGTAGGTTGTTCGAAGGATGAATTGCAAATGGTCACGTTGATGTACGAGTGGATACAGATGCAGATGTAGGTGGGGATAGTGGGGTGAAATGGGTGCCGCACATAAAGATATTACATGGCAGCGACGGGTGATCGACTAGTTCTTTCTGCGCATCAGTCTCTTGACTAGTTGTATGCAGCGCGCTACAGTTTCCTCTCTCGTGCCAACTGTTTTATCTAAGAATAGCATTCGCTTCCTGTGTTCTCAATTATCGGTTGGATACATTCCAATCTTTGTCTTCCTGTACAGCTTTTACCTTCTACAGCTATGCCTAGTACGGCGGAAATAACTCTTTGATACCGTGACATGCGTTCTATCATCATGCCCCGCCCTCTTGTCAGGATTCTCCGTATTTTCCTTTCTTCCACGATTCATCGAAGATGATGTTCATTCCTTATCAGTCTACCTAATTATCAGCATCCTACCATAGCATCAGATCTCAAATGCTTTCTTTGTTTCTTGTTTTCCCACAGTCCAAAAACACTTACATACAATGCTGTGCTGCAAACGTACATTATCAGAACTTTCTCCCA
The DNA here is from genome assembly GCF_023864345.2 of Schistocerca serialis cubense. Classification (NCBI taxonomy): domain Eukaryota; kingdom Metazoa; phylum Arthropoda; class Insecta; order Orthoptera; family Acrididae; genus Schistocerca; species Schistocerca serialis. The sequence continues at coordinate 435,324,448 of NC_064642.1, read as the reverse complement.
CGAATTCAGATCTGCATATGGTACTGACACAGTTCTTTCGGCCAAGAATGTGCTAGTCTGCTTTTTAAATGCTTCTTGCTCCGTCCTCATCATGGTTTATTTTGCTTCCAAGACAGCATCATTCCTTAACTTCGCCTACTTCATGATCATCGACTTTGATGTCAAGTTTCTTGCTACTCACGCTTCAATTAATGGTCGTTACTCTCGTCTTTCTTCGGATTGATCTCATGCCACGTTCTGTACTCATTACACCGTTCTTTCAGATACAAAGATCCTGTATTTCTTCTTCACTTTCACTAAGGACAGCAAAATCATCAGCAAATCTTATCATTGATTACCTTTCATCCTGATATTCAATCCCACTCTAAAGCTTCCTTTTACTTCCGTTATTACTTGTCAAATTTGTAGATTGAACTTCAAGGGCGAAAGATTGGGGCCCCTGTCTTACATCATTTTTGTCCGAATGCCTCGTTCTTCGAATGTCATTCTTATTGTTCCCTCTTGGTTCCTGTACATATTATCTATTACTCGTTTTTCCCTGCAGTTTACTCCTATTTTTCTCAGAATTTCGTAAATCTTGCACTATTTCTCACTTTCGAACTCTCGTATTTCATGGAGTACACTTATGAACGGGTTTGGATTTTGCTTAATTCTTGCTTCCATTTCCAGGCACGCTCCAGAGCTGTTTTCTTCGTGCCTTTACCTCACCTAAAGCTACAGCTATCGTCACACAACACATTGTCAGTTTTATTTTACATTTTTCTGTATATTATTGTTGTCATCAACTTGGATGTACGATTTGTTAAGCTTAAAAAATCGTACATCCAAGTTGATGACAACAATAATATACAGAAAAATGTAAAATAATAGCTCTCGCACTTATTGCCCTTGGTGTCTTCTTGACTATATGAATGATATTTTTTTGAAAGGTTAATGGTATGTATCCATTATCATTTATTCTACACAGTAACTTCAACAGTCGTTTTCTTGCAACTTCCCCAATGATTTTAGAAATTCCAGAGGGATATTGTCTGTACCACTTTCCTTATTGCATTGCAACTCTCTTAATCTACAAGGGCGTGCTGAAGAATAATGACTTCTAATGTTTTAGATGGAAACTCTTAAAGCATTTTTAATAAATCAACCTTTAATAACATTGTACGTATTTATTCTTCATATCTATTGCACATATTTCTTTCTCAACGTAGTCTCCTTGTTGACGAACACACTTCTCTCAACGATAGATCTGTTTGTTGATGTTGTCAGCGTAGAATGTTTGACTTTGTTGACAGAGACACAACCTCACCTCTGTATGCACCGCTTCGTCTCTATCCAAGTGAAGTTCTCGGTGTTTGTTAAGTTTTAGATACATGTGAAAATCGGATGGAGCCAAGGCGGGACTGTATAGGCGATGATCGATGGCAGCGAACCCAAGGCGTCAGATTGTTGCACATATCATGAACTCGTTGTGGTGTGGCATTGTCCTGCTGAAGGAGAGGGTTCTTCATGTACGGAAGGGCTCTTCTGCTGTTATAAACCCTATTACAGCGGTCTGTTTCTCGTGCACCGACACAGTTGTGAAACGCACCGCCATTTGCCTGTTACAATTCGGAGCCCTCTAGCGACAGATTGCTGCTACTTGCGTCAGCGAAGTGGGGAGGTCGGCCGTGTAATACTCGTGACGTGTAACACCTCACCTGATATTGAGAACACAGTAAAAAATTCAGAGGCATTACTTTTCAGCGAGCCCTCGTGATTTTGGATCCTTTATGTCTTCCACATCAACAGATCTTTATTCTTGTATCCCCGAGTTCTCACCTCGCAGAGGCCTCATTTCACCTTTTCCTTTTCTCCTTTGCGTTTAACAGTGGAATTCCATTGCACTCTTAATGAGGCCACCCCGGCTTTTCATATCATCGAGTACTGTTTTTTTTCTTTTCTGTATTCTGCGTCAGTCCTTCCGACAGCAAATTCTTTTTCAGTTACCTCACGCTGTGCCCCCAGCAGTTTCACTTTACCTTCGCTGCACTAATGTTTAATTCCTAATGACTCAAATGCCTCTAAGCACTATGGGACTTAACATCTGAGGTCATCAGTTCCCTAAACGTAGAACTACTTAAACCTAACTAACCGAAGGACATGACACACATCCATGCCCGAGGCAGGATTCCAAACTGCGGCCGTAGCAGCCGCGTGGTTCCGGACTGAAGCGCCTGGAACCGCTCGGCCACGACCGCCAGCGTTTAATTCCTCCCTCCTCCATTTACGCAGCTGTATTCTTGTCTCTTCCTGTACATTTTTGCGATTCTTTCTTTTGTCAATCAGTGACTCCTCCTATTTGTTATCCAAGGTTTCTTCGCAGCTTCCTTCCTTGTATCGATGTTTGTCTAGCTTATATAACTGTCCTGTCTAGATATTTCTGCTGCTCTTCAGCTGAAACACTTCTGTTGCTTCACCACTGCAGCCGCTCTACGGCGTTAGAGAACTTCAATTCGGTCATTCTTCTTTTCACAATGGTTCTCCTGGACCAGTCCTTTAAACGTCCGCCTTTTCGAAATATACCTCCTTGTCTAGTTTTTGAACTGGGTATTACTATTGCAACCTTAAATTTATTGCGGATGTCAGTCTTTTAGTCCTTCCATTCCTACTACCAAGACTATATTCTCCCATAGCTCTTTCTTCATTTCTTTCCCCTACTATCGCTTTTCAGTCATCCATGATTATTAGATTATCATCCCTCTTACATTCTCAATTAACCGTTCAGTATCATCACGTACTTTCTCTATCTCTTCATGTTCCGCTTGAGACATCAGTATGTATACCTGGATTATTGTAGTAGGTGTTGGTTTCTGTTCACAACAACTCTACTACTGAATTGTTCACAGTAATTCGCTCTCTGTCCTATCTTCCTATTCATAGTGAATCCTACTCTCGTTACACCGTATTCTTCTGTTGTTCATATTCTTCTGACCAGAAACCTTTATGTTCTTTCCATTTCACTTCAATGACGCCCTCCAAGTCTGTACTGAGCCTTTACATTTCCCTTTTCATATTTTCTCGCTTACCTGCTACGTTCCATGTTCTCTTGGTCGCCTGCCCTTTGGTAGTCTCCTCACGGAGAACCGAATGAGAGATTAATCCATAATCGTTTGCAATGGTGAGTTCAACATGTCACTTCTTTTATGCGATGCAGTCCTGTAGATTCGAATTTTTGCACTTTTAATGCGATCGTTTCCATGGTCTTGCTCATTCACATTCCCTTAATTATTGCCGATTCTTCCGCCTTTTATAGATAATCTCTCACATAAGGGGAATCATGTCGCCCTGTAACTGTGTCCGCTCTGCCGCGTCCTCTTTTTACAATTCCATTGGCAGTTTGAGGGTTATCATTTATGCCGGAAGTCTTTCGTCATCATCACTGATTATTTTTATTCAAAACTAACTGTTCCGGCAACACATATTTGTGTCTTAGAGAAGAGAAAGCACGCGTTTCTCTATGTGAGAACGGGATATTCGTTACAGTCTTCTTGTTCCCTTGTCTCTGTCCAACTCTTCCTCCTACTCTTCTTGTCCATTTCCTCTTCCTTCCTTTCCTCTCTCTCTCTCTCTCTCTCTCTCTCTCTCTCTCTCTCTCTCTCTCTCTCTCTGTTTTTCCCCATCCTCCTTATCACCTCCTACCCCTCTCTCTGTCTTTTATCCCCTCCCTCTCTCTGTATCTCCTCCTGCCCTTTCTCCCTCTCTTTGTCCAGCATCTTCTCCCCCCTTTTCTCTGTCCAAATGTCTTACAGGTTCTATGTTCAGTATACTATAAACACTCTGGTTACGGCACTTCCTTCCATTCTACAAAAATTTGGAATTTTAATTTTGCTGGTGCTCTATTATCTCGCAAAGATATTGAAAATAAATGACTGTCTCATGAGAGCAGAATTTATTACCCTCAAAAGATGGATAACATCACGGGCGCAGATAGATGGGCACAGCATTATGAAAGGGGGAACATTCACCTGATCTTGCATAGGGCGTGTGGTACTATCAGTTGGGCTTCCACGGGACGTGTTGTAGTAATCACAATCAATGGGGTAACTCATTATTGTTGCGGAATATTTGCATCTCCTCAAGTTTGATATCAACCCCCTTCGCAAGGGCGTCTTCCTGTAGGACAATGTGGCAAAGTACGGTACGTGAATTCGTATTGATTATTTGAATCATCAAAATCATCTAGTCACGTTCTCTCAGAACACATCAAGGAAACTGTCGGCCACCAGTACCGCACTTATAAACCACCGACTAACAGTGTACGGGGATAGCGTGCCTTGTGCGGAGACATATGGTGCCACGTATCACCTCAAGCCTATCGACAGCTTGTGGAGTCTCCATTCCACGCACAGTTTGCGGGTATGTTATGACTTGTCAAGGTATTTACCGGTAGAACCAATTTCTGGTCCGGAGTGTGCTGGTATGTCGTCGGACTGCCACCTCAGCACATTGCCTTATACGTTTAACAGATCATCTCCACCACTGCTGACAATCTGCCTGTAACTGTTAGTATGTGTGAGTTACCTTTTAGCAAAGGCTCCTGTTTGGTGTCTAGAAATCTATGTATCAAAAATGGTTCAAATGACTCTGAGCACTATGGGACTTAACATCAGAGGTCATCAGTCCCCGAGACTTAGAACTACATAAACCAAACCAACCTAAGGTCATAACACACATCCATGCCCGAGGCAGGGTTCGAAAGTGCGACCGTAGCAGTCGCGCTGTTCCAGACTGAAGCGCCTAGAACAGCTCGGCCACGGCAGCCGGCATCTATGTATCATTGACACTTTGGAGATCATCTTAGATCCCAGGCAGAAATTTGATGACGGAACGCCTGTAGCTGGTACGTGATTTTTTTGACAATTTTTGCATATCTAGGCAAAGAAAAAAAATCATGTTTGTCACTTTGTCACGGTGCCTCTGATAGACATGTCAGGATATCACGTGAAGGTATGCAAAACTTAAGGAAATAAGCTTTGTATGGTGTATAACTGCCACAGAGCTCGATGGCACCTAGGTCAGACATAGAAAGAGCTGTTACAGTATTGTACAGAAGATAACTGAAAGAAATACGCAATGAGACGAACAGAAATGATACTTTTATTCCAAGACGGTAATGACACGGAAGTCACCGTGATTGGTGATGGTCTCGTGAACACTGAAAACGTGGAACACCACCACGAACGGCAATGCATTCTCTGCAACGTGCTCCCGTGGTAAGAAGTTCTAGTGGTAGAACGCTCCACTCCTCCTCCAGCGCAGTTCACAGCTGGTGGTTGGCCATTGGTGCACGCGGAACTGCTGCAATACATCCCCCCAACGTATCCTACAAGTGCTCGATGGGATTTATGACGAGGGAATGGGCAGGTCAGTCCATTCGACGAATATCCTTTAGTTCCAAGAGCATCTCTACTGGCCCTGTTTGATTCGGTCGCACATTGTCATCCATAAGAAATACCTTCACGGTCTGATACGGTCGCACATTGTCATCCATAAGAAATTCAGTTAGAACCTAATGTAACCCCGAGAAGACGCACACTTGGAAAGTGCATAGTGTTACTTTGACCAATGAGTGTATGGTGTTCAAACACTTGGAGGTCAGTATGCCAATACAACGATATGAACACTATGCCTCTCCTCATGGACCACGAAAACGATCATGTTAGGAAATGGTCTTGGGTATATTAAATACTCTCGTAGAGCGAGAGATGTGATCACACGATGCACCTAGGAACATCTTAGAAAATGTTCATTTGGTGGTACGGGTGTTATAGCGTCGGGTGGCGTGATGTTGCAAGGGATTAGTGCCCTCCATATCTTTGAACACGTTACACGCAGCGGGCAACGTTCTTCTGACATTATTCTTTCGCCATATGCGTCTTTTCTGTGGTGCGCTTAACCTCGAGTTCATTTTTATGGATGGCAGTCTGCGACCTCATCGAACAACGCAAGTGTAGGAGCTCTTGTAATGAAGGGATATTTAATGACTGGACTGACCTGCCCTTTCTCTTAAATCCCACCACGCACGTGTGAGATGCATTGGGGAGAAGAATTGCAGTATGTACACGTGCAGCAACGACCATCCACCAGTTGTTAACCTCGCTGATGGGTGAATGGAGCGTCCTACCAGAAGCACCCCTGATTAACCTTGTAGCCATCATTAGAACACGTTGCAGAGCTTCCACTGCCGTCCGTAATAACGATGTCACGCCATTTTTAATGCCCTGAGGATCATCATAAATTTCGGTGACTTCAATGTACTTATTATCTTTGAATTAAAGTGTCATTTCTGTTCGTCTCATTGCGTATTTCCTTCCGTTGCCTTCTGTACGACACTAAATCACTTATTTCTGTGTATGCTACAAATTTAATCCATCTATGTCAGTTGAAAGTCTCACATTATTGTCCTTAATGTTCACATATCACTATTTATCTCAGTGTAAACGTAGGACTCGAATTTGTTACACCGATTTCGGGAAGTAGGTACAAACTTCACATTTGGGTATACGGCTGTTGAAACTCCCATCCATCCATCGATTCATGGGATTGTCTCATGGTTTCCCTATATGCATTATGGTTGTTGCCTGCATCTGACTTTGATCTATCCTACCTTGAGCTGCCTTCCTAAGGACACCGTTTTTGATGGAATATTAACCATCGAAACTGGGCCATTCTCCTTAAATTACCGGAAACCTGTCTCAAAGCGCAAAAAAAAAAAAAAAACAAAAAAAAACTAAACTACGTACGAACAACCTCGGATGGCCCAAAGTATGGACCGACCACAGTGCCATCCTCGGCCTAAAGCCACGCGGGTAGCCGCACGATCTGGGGAGCCTTATCACGGTTCGCGCGGGTTGTCCCATTTGAGGTTCGAGTCCTCCCTCAGACATGGTTGTCTGTTTGTCCATAGTGTAAGGTAGTTCAAGTTAGACTAACTAGTTTGTAAGTCTAGGAACCGATGACCTCAGCAGTTATGTCCCATAGAACCTTACTACAAGTTTCCAAAAATTTCTCGGCTTGGAGGCGTCACTGGATGCGGACATAGAGGGGCATGTGGTCAGCACACCGCTGTCCCGGCCGTTATCAATTTTCGTGAGCGGAGCCGCTACTTCTATCAAGTAGCTCCTCAATTTGCCTCACGAGGACTGAGTACACCCCGGTTACCAACAGCGCTCGGCAGACCGGATGGTCACCCATCCCAGTGTTAGCCAAACCCGACAGCGCTTAACTTCGCTGATCTGACGGGAGTAGGTGTTACCACTGCGGCAAGGCCGTTAGCTACTTGCAAAGATAACCAAAATTTCAACCTAGACGTATACAAGAGTATTTTTAACTGTTCAGATACGTTCCCTGTGCTGAAGCAGACAAAGTAGATGACACCTACCATTCGCAGGTCATTAACCAATAATGTTTCCGAGGTGGACAGGAATATACTTAAATTAAGCTTTTGCTGCCACGCAACCACTAAAAATAAATGTAAATCTAATATCCTTGATTACGAAATGTCATCCAGCAAGAAAATTAACCACACTGTTTCCAACACTGCATACGTAACCCAGTGCTCACTGCCATACAACAAGCTCAAACAGAGCTGCAGTACTATAAGTCTTCTACATCCAGAACATTGCCAGTCCTCTCTGAACGTAGAATTTGTTAAAATATTCAACTTTGTCTTTTATTCCTTGGTCCACCTTTGTTTAGTACATGATCTCACTTTGAATTATTGCCTTTATTTTTCTTATAAAAACAGCTATGCCCTGTTACTTTGCGATTATTTGTGTGAATTGAAATAATGCGTTTCTTCTCTGAAAACTACTTTTGTCAGTTCTTGGGAGGATATAACAGCAAGGACTCCTCAAGTCACTGACACAGATCATTCACGAGAGCCGGAAAGAAAATTAACAGTAATGTAATAGAACATCAGGACACGGAGTGAGAATAATATGGGCACAGCTGTGGCCTGTTGTTCTATCTTTGTAAGATCCGTGTATGCAACAAAAACGCACCCAGTGACTGAATCTTTCAAGGATTCATTGTTATTTAACACAGTTTCACTACTGGCAAAAGCCTGAGGAGCTTGAGAGAAATTTGCAAACACCTTGAGACTCTGGCATAAAATGAAGTGATAGGCGATTACAAAAACTCAGCAAGAGAGTTCTCACAGTCTCTGTCACCTCAATTCTCCAATTTCCTTCTTACACCTGGTGCCCCTGTTAAGCTGAGAAACTCAGCAGAAGGATGGGTAACCAACCCCAACGGAAAACTGAGTCGCTGAGCAGACGGAATTCGAAGGTTAGTAGAAGGCAACGGGAAACAGCCACTGAAATTATCCCAATAAAAGCCCAGAGCTTTGCTCAACTCAAAATGTTCCGTCAGGATCTCCGGGGCAATCAGATTGAGAAAAGCTTCACGAAGAGGAAGATTCTGCAAGGAGAAGCACTGCATGGGAACATGGAATGTAAGGTGCATGTATTAAGGAAAATTAGACTAGTCAAAAGATAAACGGAGAGAATTAACACCGACATATTTGGAAGAAGTGAAATGGACTGGCAGGGGAGAATTTTCTTGCTTCGGACGGCCATATGCTATACTATTCTAGACAAGAGAACAAAAGAAGTAATGGAGTAGCCTTCATAGTTAGTGACAGAGTGGGACAGGCTTTAATAGGATGCATCTATAAAGATGACAGGATGATGTCCATCAGACTTCAAGGTCAGCCACCTTTTACCACAGTCATTCAAGTTTATGCGCTAACCACCGATGCTGAAAACGACGTTATTGACCAGTTCTAAGAAAATTTACAAGAATTACTGCGGTCCACACCTAAGAAGGATGTCGTCTTCATAGTTGGAGACCGGAACGCAAAAGTGGGAACTCAAATTGTAGAGAGTGTAACGGGAAAATTTGGTTTTGATACAATAAATTAAGTACACAAGACTCGTAGAATTCTTCCAAGACGATTCGTTGGTTATCACTAACACACTTGAAATGTCCCCATAGAAAAATGAATTACTGTGCTGATAAATCTGTTCCATTATTTCATTCTCAAACAGGTGAGCAAAACTGAACGTACTTAGACATTTCGCTTTATACCTATTCTGACTAACACTAAACTGACACACAATATTTTTTACCGCAACGCAATCTGACTTTCAATAATCCCTACAAAAGAATGGCCGTGACTAACATTAACCAACACGTTTCACAAATCACTTACCTCACATAAATCTTCGTTACTCGAACTACTGCAATACAGCGAGCGCCACTACTGCCAGCTAAATGAAAGATTCGAACTACTGAAGGCACTAACTACTGATAGGCATAGTTAGCAAATGAAAGATTTTGATATAGAACAAACAATGTATTTACCTTAATAGTGTTAAAAAGTGATAATATATATAGCAGTTCATGACATCCATTCTTACAAATGTACTGTCTCTGATGGACACACGTCCAGATCATCCGCTCTCAAAAATCCGCCATCTCACTTCCCCACATTCACCACTGCTGGCGGCTCACCTCCAACTGCGCAACGCTACGCGCTGTTAACAGCCAAGTGCCCAACACTACAATAGCGATTATTGCAACAATGCCGACCAGCCTCAGACTGCACACATCACAGTCAGTGATTTTCATATAGAGCGCTACGTGGCGTTACCAATAAAAAACCTAAACAGCCTATTTACACACTGTTCCAGCAACCCAAACGACGCCTATATATTTGGAGTTCGTCAGACGGTCGACACCGGAATCAAATAGATTACAAACTTTGTAATCAGAGGTGGAAGAGTGAGGTTCAGTGAGCTACAATACCTGGAGCTGCCTCTGTGTGAAACTGCAGAAAATAGCAAAAGCTCTTCCATGTTTCAGATATGACCTTCAGACCATACCCAGATTTGATGCATTATAGAGTTAGAAGACACAAGCCCACAAGAGCTGTGGACATAAGTAGCCAATACTGTCAAGGAGGCAGCAGAAGAACACTTTCGCAAGAAAGAGAATAACAAGAAGGCCATATGGCCATCGGCTGAGGTACTGTAAGTTGCGTTAGAACGAAGGAAAGCAAAAATCAAAGGGGATGGATCAGCAATGTTTAATTTAAATACAGAGTTTAAGAAATTAGAAAGAAGAGATAAAAATGTCTTCTTAAACTAACAGTCCAAAGATGTTGCAGATGACAGCAGAATGGGGATGACAAGGGATATTTACAAGAAAATTAGAGACATCAGAGAAAATTCCAGGTGCAAATTGGAATGATAAAAGATAGAAGCGGTAAAGATTTAGCAGAAGCTGTGGACGTTAAGGAAAATCTATATAAGAAAGGACTGCATACTGACAATGCTGACGATGACGAAGATGTTACTTCAGAGTCAGATATTTTGAAGATTAGGTCAAATGGGCTCTCGAAAATGTGACTAAATACATACATAGTGTACTTTATGAAATTTCTGCAGAATTGTTCCAAGTCACTAGAAAGAATGCAATAAAAGTGATGTATTCAATATGTCAGAAAATATGGGGCAAGCAACAGTGGCCAGAGGATTGCAAAAGATCGGTATCCATCCCAATCCCAAAGAAGGGAATTTCTATAGAATGCTCAGACCACCGAACAATCTCCCTAATCTCACACGCTAGCAAAGTGAAGCTGAAAATTTTACAAAGTAGACTTCACCAGTATCTATAGTGAGAACTACCGCAAAAGTAGGATGGATTTCGTAATGGAAGAGGAACCGTAGATCAAATTGCCAACACTCACTGTGTCGATCACAATAAATTATGGGACGTACTCAATAATTAGCTCATCCATCTCATCGAGTAAGTAAATTGATCAAGATTCAGAAAGAGGTACGGCAAGGTTGCATGTTATCTTCAATCTGTATGCAGAGCACGTTACGAGGAATGCCGCGCTAGATGAAGAAGCAACTGGAATTAAAGTATCTCGGATAAATGTAAACAACCTTAGATACGCAGACGATACTATACTGCTGGTAGATAGCGAAGAAGACTTAAAGACTCCCTTGCTGAAGGTCAAAGATGAAAGTGAAAAACCTGGTCTTAGGCTGAATGTTAAGAAAACGAAAATTATGGTAACCGCACCTATCATTTCATGGCATATAGGAGGAGAAACAGTAGAGGTAATGTCTACCTTCAATTACTTCGATTCCCAGATTTCTGCTGACGGTGACTGCAGCCACGAAATCAGAAACGCTTACTGCTTGGTAGAAAACCTTCACAAGATTTTAATGAGTAGGGATGTAACTTCAGCAACAAAGATCCGTATTGTAGGGGCTACGGTCTTTCCAGTTGTGATGTATAGTTGTGATGTCTGGACCATTAGAAAGGCGGAACAGCAAAGAATAGACTCCTCTGAATTATAGTGTTGGAAGAAACTCTTAGAGTCCCATAGACTGCAAAGAGAACGGATAGGTCAGTATTGGAGCAAATGAAACCAGAGTGCTCCCTGAAAGATGTGATACTAAAACAAAAGCTTACCTGCTTTGCACACGCCATGAGAAGACATGTTCACTGGAAAAAAACACTAACGCTGGGGCAGATCGAAGGCATTAGAAGAACAGGACGTCAGAGGATGAGATGGATCGATGGCATCACAGAAATGCGTACAGAAGAAAGTGCAGGACGGTAGAAATTGGCTTGCTTTGGATCATGGGGTCACGGAGAGTCGGAACCGACTAAACCAACATATTGAGAGAGAAAATATATATATATATATATATATATATATATATATATATATATGTATATATACAGGGTGAGTCACCTAACGTTACCGCTGGATATATTTCGTAAACCACATCAAATACTGACGAACCAATTCCACAGACCGAACGTGAGGTGACGGGCTAGTGTAATTGTTTAATACAAACCATACAAAAATGCACGGAAGTATGTTATTCAACACAAACCTACGATTTTTTAAATGGAACCACGTTAGTTTTGTTAACACATTTGAACATATAAACAAATACGTAATCAGTGTCGTTTGTTGCATTGTAAAATGTTAACTACATCCGGAGATATTGTAACCTAAATTTGACGCTTGTAACCTCCGACGTTCAGTTGCGTGTTGTAACAAACACTGGCATAAATTGGCCAGTCCGTTCTCCTGATCTTACACCTCTGGACTTCTTTCTGTGGGGTACGTTAAAGGAGAATGTGTACCGTGATGTGCCTACAACCCCAGAGGATATGAAACAACGTATTGTGACAGCCTGCGGCGACGTTACACCAGATGTACTGCGGCGTGTACGATATTCATTACGCCAGAGATTGCAATTGTGTACAGCAAATGATGGCCACCACATTGAACATCTATTGGCCTGACATGTCGGGACACACTCTATTCCACTCCGTAATTGAAAACGGAAACCACGTGTGTACGTATACCTCACCCCTCATGGTAATGTACATGTGCGTCAGTGAAAAAGACCAATAAAAAGGTGTTAGCATGTGGACGTAATGTGCTGTTCCAGTCTCTTCTGTACCTAAGGTCCATCACCGTTCCCTTTGGATCCCTACGTATTTCGGTGCTCTCCGATACACACGATCGAACAGCGGAGGAGTGGTACTCAAGCGTCAACTTTAGGTTACAATATCTCCGGATGTAATTAAAATTTTACAATGCAACAAACGGCACTGATTACGTATTTGTTTATATGTTCAGATGTACTAACAAAACTAACGGGGCTCCATTTAAAAAAACGTAGGTTTGTGTTAAAAAACATACTTCCGTGCATTTTTTTATGGTTTGTATTAACCAATTACACTAGCCCCTCTCCTCACGTTTGGTCTGTGGGATCGATTCGTCATTATTTGATGTGGTTTACGAAATATATCCAGCGGTAATGTTAGGTGACTCACCCTATATATATATATATATGTGTGTGTGTGTGTTTAGGAGCGAGATATAAAATGAGCAAGTTGTCTTATCATTAAAATACTCAAAATATGTAAAAATTCAGGCATATCATCTAAAGTAGTTGGGGATTTCCCTGCGTCTCTTTAGTGAAAACTGAAATGGTTCGTTAAAAATTAACATAGCCGTCTTCTGCTACCGATCAGTGTGTCTTATTGCAAGTTCATTGTTAGTGGTACGTTACATCTTTTCAATAAAGGAACAACTAAGAATGAGACACAGTCATGAAGTAGTATCTGAAAGACACCAATTCTGAAAATAATCACGCTTATTATTTACACTGTTCCAGAGTACATACCATAATTATTTGTACATGAAATGTATTCGCATTTGCGATGGACAACCAACAGCTTTACAATGGAATGACGACAGGGAAAATTTGTACCGGAATGGCACTCGAAACCGAATTTCCTGCTTATTGCGAGGTGCTGCCATACTGTTTGACTATCCGAGAACGAGACATGGCCCGACCCAAACTTCCATATCTCATCAACAATATGTCTACAACCTGTACGCGTGCGTCCATTATGTACATTCCCGTTCAGGGGTGAAATTGACAAGAGAAATACGATATTGCAGTGCCTGTGTTATTCCGAATTACGATGCAATGTTCCCTCAGACATGCATGAGAGTCTGAAGGAAAATTGGATCGTAATTCGGAATAACACAGGCACTGCAATACAGTATCATAATTACTTTTTTGTTGCCTTGATTACTGAACAGCAACACAATATGGAAACTATGAGTTGGATCTGGTGAAACTGGAGAATGCTTACACAAGATGCATTTGAAATGTCAGACTACAGATGCTTGGAACCAAGTGTATTCATTAACAGGAAATGACATCAATCTTGGTCGTGCAAAATATCAAGGCTTACTGGTCTAGACAGTATAACTATGAATGAAAAAGTGCAAATAAGAAACTGCATTACAGAATACTCTCAAAGGAGATTAGTAAAGACGGTATGGAACGTAATACCCAGAAGTGAACGCACAATGGTATACCTTGTCGAATACAACTGATTTCTTAGCTCTCAAATGAGAAGTTGTAAATGATATTGACACGTTGCTTTTTCCTTTTCAGGCGGTATACTGATGAAAGCTGAATGATTTACATTCCTTGCCACTGATATACATAGTGTGTCTTTTTCACGGAAGCAGATGAGCGTGCTCTGAACTGGCTCAATCGAAATTCATCTCCGACCAGATGGTTAACTGATACGAGATGTAGGGCACAATGACAAATGAAATCCCTGTCTATCAGTAACATAGTTTGCTAATGTATTCTTTTATTTAAATTCTGTCGGAGCCGCTGCGTGTACTTAAACGTTTCAGACATTTCATTTGCATTTAGAAAGTCCCTTGTTCTAAGTTCCGAAACAGGGGTACTACTTAACGTAGTAATTAATTATCCATGAAATAACTGCACGCCAAAGAGGGAAGGCCTAAGGCGAGAAAGAAACAACAACACACATTGCAAGACAATATTCAAAAGGCTCGGAGCACTATGGGTCTTAACATCTGAGGTCATCAGTCCCCTAGAACTTAGAACTACTTAAACCTAACTAACCTAAGGAGATCACACACATCCATGCCCGAGGCAGGATTCGGTTGCAGACTGTAGCGCCTAGAATCGCTCGGCCACGCCAGCCGGCTACATTGCAAGACAGTTTTACTAATTGTCGCATGACTTCAGACTGTCGTACAATGCTAGGGAAACGAAGGTTAAAGAGTGGCTGTTCTTAATTTCAATCTTGGAATTAAATCCCTTCCTGAATCACTGATTTCACTATTTACTACGAATTTCACGAATAAGGAATCCTCACTGAAACCGGTTTCATTGTCCGCAGGCAAGGTCCCAAACTGTAAGATGCGTTTTACGGCACTAACACACATTCTACTTATTTCAGTAACGTTAAAACACAACACAAACAACTAACGCTGATTACTAGAAAGAAGGTAACGTCAAATCAGGGCTGTTGGAAGGGTTCCTTTACTTAAATATTTGTAGAGCCATGCCCGTACGAGGGCGCATATGAGCACCTTTTGTACATACTATAGAACTCACAATCCTCTAAGTTGTTCAAATACAAATTAAGCACGTACTGTATCTGATAGCAACGCACCAAAATTTTCACCAGACCATAGAAATTTTCCAAATAAATGCTAATGGGTGGCAGCTACCATTAGACATTATTAATTGCAATGCATTGCGCACACTTGGACGAAAGTTATAGATTCTGCTTAAGTATAGTATTGACAGGTTCATAATTCATAGAGTGGGTGTGGCACATGGCAAACATAATGAAACTTTCTCGAGGGTGTCTGTGGGAGAATTCTACCACTTGAATCTTACGGAGAGCAAGCAAGATGCGAAATGCAGAGTGCTTCCACTACTTCAACTACTCGTATTATAAGAAGGCTTGGTTTACGTGTAAAATAATTTTTTTGAAAGAATCATATAATACCTGTTCCGTTTGTATGCTACATTTTTGAAATACGCCTAAAAAAGTGTTAATCATACAGTTAACAAATGGGTGATTCTCTTTTTAGTAGGGTGACGAACATTTATGATCATGCCTATGAAAAATCATATTTAATACCACAGTGGTTACTAGTAATATTTTAATTCTCGCTCTTAGAGATCTTGAAAAATAATGACTACATAAGCGAAGTTAGGAAGTGAGGAATACTATGCTGGTACTGGAAGAGTCTTTGACATTGTACCACTCCAACGCTTGTTAATGAAGGAAGTATTATATGGGATTTCGAACGCAATTGATGATCGGACAGAGGAATTCTTGGTTTGGCGATCAAACCATGTTATCTTGGCTGGAGAGTAATCGACAGATGTAGAAGTAAGTTCAGGCGTGACAAACAGAATTGCGCCGGAATCCTCGTTATTCATATTATGTGTTAATACCTGTAGATACTGTGTTAACATTAACCTCAGACTTCTCACGGACAATGCATAAAATTGTGTGGATAAAGTTGCAAACATAATGTGAGATCTAGTTAAGATTCGAGGCGTGCAAAGACTGGCGACTCATTTTAATCGTTTAAAAACACAAAATAGTGTGATTCACTAATCGGAAGAGGTGGTACCCTGTGACAACTGTATTAGTGAGTCACAACTGGAACCAGTCAACTAGGAGTAAGTATTTGTGGAGATACGAAATGAAATGGTTATACGGCTTAGTCGTATATTAGGCGGGTGGGAGACGTCGGTTCATTAGTAGGAAACTGAGACAATGTACTAATTCTACAAAGGAAGCTGCTTACAGAACGCTCATGGGACCCTCCCGGAAATAATGCTTGTCTGTGGTACCCTGTAAAATAGACCTATCAGGAGATATTGGTCTTACACAAAGAAGAATAGCACATGTGGCAACAGGTTTGATTGATCCATGGGAGAGTCACAGTAATGCAGAAGAACCCGAAATGCCGGACGTCTGCAGCCTGGCATTATCTTTCCCCCGGAAGCCTACACAAAAGGGTTGAAGACGCGGTATTAGTTGAGGAAATTAGTATTTTTTCACAGACCCATACATATAGCGAAGACTCTATTAATTACGGCTCGCACAGACAATGTTCCGCACGGGAATGGACCGCTAAGGAGCCCTAATCAGTATTTCAATAGAAAGAACCATCTATCATACACTTCGCATTTGTTTGCGGACTATTGATGTACAACAGTGACCGTTTAATAAGTGAACGAAAAGAAGACTGTATACTAGTTTGATGGCCTATTAACAAACTAATTTTTCTACTTATTTCTGAATAGGGACGCATCGTATGAAGAGAAGATTAGACCAATCTTAAGGAACGCAATAAGCCAATAGAAAGAATTCGCCACACACAGCATATCTCACGTGGTATGGAAACATGTCGATGTTCATAAATGATCGCGACATCGAAAAAAATATTTCGACATCTACTAATGCATAAGGCTACTGTTCATCTGTGCATTTGTTGTACGTATATGCTTCTTAAAATTATATTAAAGAGAATATTTTCTTTTTTTTACTTGAAGGGTTGCATTACTCTTGAGAAGACTTTTTAACAATGGATATACTGGCACTAGAGATGCCATAACTGTATACATTTTCTAAAATATTTCTTTTAAGAATCTCAATTGCGATAACTAACACTTAATAATTATTGTTGGCCAAATTTGTCATTTTAGGATCTAAAAACGAAATAAATTAAAGCATTAATGAATAACTATTTCTGTATACAATATTGAAAATACTTAGGATTTCATTGCGCGTCATCTACAGAAACATTTATTTATTAATTTTTAATTTTATTTCCTTATTAGTTCCAACGACGATAATTAAACATGATCTGAACTAGTTATCGACAATGACTACTAGACAAGGAAACTGTTGAATTAGGCGCCCCACCTTGTTGTTGGACAACATGAGAAATACTCAACTGATAGCGTAGGTGATAGTGGACGCGGTTCGACGCCATTGTGTTTTCTTACGTGAGTGGTACACTGCTCTTGGGAACGCTAGAGGTGATTAGAATAGACAATTAACGTGAAGTAAAATTTGTTTGTTTCCAGTGAACCCTTTAAAATGAAGAGGTTTGTATGGCGATTTACCTTAGTGATTAGCCGGCAAGGAAAGAGTAGTTCTACTTCTTTTGCAGATTTTACTGAATAGGCGTATCTCATTTCCTGTCGGTTTTCGAAACAAGGAATTCGAACGATCTCGAACGAGCTGAAGAGGGGCGTTGCTACTTTATTATATAAAAAAAAAGCAAGCCACCCCTAATTTCATTATATCACATAAGGCATCTTAGACGTGGTGTTAAACTTTAATATTTCTTCCTTCAAATCATTTACTAAATATTCGGAGCCCCACCTTGTTGTTGGAAAACATGAGAAAGACTTCATTGATAGTGTAGGTAATTCTGGACGCTGTTCAAAGACGTCATTGTGTACTAGGAATGAAGAACAGAATACTGGTGGTTTAATGTCCCATTAATGCAGAAAATCGACCAAAGGAAATTTGAAAGAAAAATCTCTGCAAACAGATTTAGGACTAACATGCCGTCGATGCCACTGACATTGGAGCACAAGCTCCTATCAGGTAAAAATCTGGGAGTAAACCGGACCTGTCCTCTTCAAAAGAATCTTTCGGGAATTTTTCTTAAGAGACATAGGAAAACTCTAAGAACCTTGTATCTTGTCGGCTGTAAGGGGATTCATATCAAGGAATGTAAGGAAATCGTGGGAAGGCAGGACGCCGTGGTCGTATATTTTCGTGAACCGAGGGCTGTTCCTCAATTAGTCATGTGTTTTAATCGTCACATATCCTTATCGTGGTACGTACAAGGTGATAACGTCATTAGACAGTTGTTGGGAAGTTCAGAAAGATGAACAGAGAGAGCGAGGTGACGTAGTGGTTAGCACCATGGGTTCGTATTCGGAAAGAACACGGTTCAGATCCGCCTCCAACCCTCCATTTCGCTAAATTGCTCCAGAAAAATTCCTTGCCTATCCTTAAAATTTTCTTAGTGCTCCATCTCTAATGACCTCGGTGTTGAGGGACATTAAACCTTAATATTCCTTAGTTCTAATGATCAACATTTGCTACTAACACCGACAGATTTTTCGGGGTAAGTGAAGCTTCCCTTATATCAATAAAATGAGCTCGAAGAGTAAATAATCATGTGTGTAAACGGCGTTAAAAACTTATATTCTGAACACCATGTTGCTAATTTTATTGTGTAAAATACTATTATTCAAAACATTTATTGCTATCTGGGTATTGCAACGTCAACACAGGTGAAAACGAAACGAGCACTGATGAAATAAGAAATATGTGACAGCAATCGGGGTGGCAGCGTGCAAATGGTAGATGTGACTCATTTGGAGGGATTCAATGTGAAAGGTCAGAACAAGCCTAGTTCTACGGACAGAACATGTCGGTGACAGACTGAATAGAGGAATTCACAAGAAATTAAATTTCCAGTTTTCGAAATTCTTCACGTAATAGTATTCCGACACAGTGTTAGTGTAGTTATTCACTGTGCGACCTTCGCTAAATTCGATTAAAATAAAATTTAGCGGATGTAAAGAAAGGAACTGAGTTGTTGGGACCCGACCTGTGTACTTAGGGAGAGAGGCTACAGAGGTGGGAATGTCATTTAAGTAACAAAAATGTAATGAAATTGTCCAATGATGAACTTTTTGTCACAATTATCACTGATTCCGTTCAGTGTTAGACATCTTCACATCAGTCGAAGTTCCAGTTGGCTTCAAGAGTTGTACACAGTCTGGTGACCGATGTCGTCTCTGAAAACTGTGCAGACAAAATGGGCGAGTTATTCATGGCGATGTCATATAGGTAAAAAATCAGCAAAATTCGCAGGTACGAATTTCTGTCGTGTTGGCATAGCAGTAAAAGTCCTTAAATATCATCTGAAGACCTAAATATAAAACTCTTACTTATAACCATACATTGATGAAGTAAGAGCAATGTTGAAAGGACATTAGAAGGATTGTATTATTAAGTTGTTCTGGAAATGGTTAGTCTTGACATTTAGGGAGCTACAGGCCCGAGAGAAGTAAAAAATTATGTCTCCATTCACAGACTCATCTGTTCCTATGGTGACCTTTAACATCTACTTAATTCAATTTAACGAAGACACATTGATTCCAAAAAGTATTCATTCCACTTTAGCGATTAGAATGTAACAAGCACAGTCATAAAAAAAGCTAAGAAACGAACAATAACCACTTCCTTAAATTGGTTAATATCTGTATTTAGAAACAAAACGCTTTTTGGGTTAATGTTGCTTAATTTGCTAACAAATCCACGTTATTTAAAATCATCCCCCAGTTGATTCCAAACAAATATTCGTCTAGTGAATAATATCTTAGGTATGCTGCTTTACTGACACACGTCCCTCTCCCTTTCCTCATCCAGTTGTGTTTCATCGACTGTAATGGATAATTCCCTGTACATTTTCAAAGCTGTAGCACGATGTTTAAAGAATACGGATCGAAAATGTCGCGGAACTACAAAAGATGAGGGAGAAACCTGTATCAGGCTGTTTCGAAAATATTTTCAGGAAATGGTAGAAATCATTGGCAGACCTACAGTATAGTGAACACAGTTATATACAGCTTTCATCAAAACAAAAAAACCTACGAAATTCAATCGCAAAGCGATCCTCCTGCAGTTCTATCAGATATACTTAAACGAGTCAAGAAAAAACCAAACGTAAGCCCTCCAAAACTTGGTAGCAGTTCAGATGCCTACAGGAAAGTTTGTACTTTATGAAGCAGAGTATGGAGTATTTAGCGGATAGAGTCGATTTAAGCTGTTTAAGTCAAATGGGCGAGTAAGAGAACGGAGAAAAAAGAATTCTGAAATATAACAGCCACAGGTATATATGGAGGGCGTTCAAAACTTGTCTGGGGCGGCATGAGTGCAAATGGTTTGGGGATTTTTGTTTCGTTGATGGAATTATGGCCCAGACGTATACATAAAGATCCTAAAAAGACGTTTACCCAGAAGTGTGAACGACACCGATTTTTTGCAGGATTATATTTTCGCACAGGATAATGGTCCAAACATTCATTTCATTTAAAATGGAAGAGATTATAAAAAGGAAAGGAGGGAATAGTAAGTACTAGTAACAACATTCTAAATTCAGAGTGTAATTTTCAGCGTAGCACACGAATACTTGTTTTGCGTCCTAAACTGCCTGCCTTTACTTTTGAATGTTTAACTAAGTTTATGTAAATGGAAATATGACCATCTTTATTGTGTTCCCCTTCTTACTGATTAATAAAACACATCTATGTCCGTGCTGTAGTTCATTGTAACAATTTTCCACTATCTCTTCACCCTTAAAAATAATTTCTCTTATCAGACGAATACTTTTTGGAGTAAGCGCAGGTGCCAGTCACTCTTCCAAAATACAGTTTGCAAGTCTGATAATAAGTGGAAATTATTATTGGTGCATTGCGTATGACCTACTTCATATCATGCGGTGGTATACAGACGCATAAACGGCGATAACAGGTCTGAAACGCACGATGAGGTCAACAGTACTTTAGGCTCACAGCTATCCACAATGCACCACTATGCACTCGTACCGACAAGGGCGCCACGCGCCAGATACAATAGCGGCAGGAAACGCCTGTAGCAGGTGCACGGCGAGCGCGGGTTACGCCCACCCGTTTTGTACTCACCCAGTTGGGCGGAGCATCCGGCGGCACACAGGACACAGCAGAGCGCTAACAGGGCGCCAACTCTGCACCCCATGGCGTCCGCGTCGCTGTGCAGCCCTCCCCGATGCTTCGTAAACAATCCCTTACGTGGTCTTAGCAGGTTATGTAAACAACTGCACCTTCACGTCAACAGCCACTAATCAGCTGATGACAAAGTGTATAATGAAAGCGATAAATGTTACTACAGCGTATCGCTTCACGCGTGGTGAGGCAAGCACTGTGTCGCCGCACGTAGCACAGTGCCGGAGGAGACGGTCCGCGCGCCGGCGTCGCGTCGGCAGGCGTGGCGTGGCGTGGCGTGGCGTGGGCTGCTGCCTGGTGAGTTCGTCGCGGGCCGCTGGCGTCCGGACGGCAGCGCGTCTGAAGCGCCACTGAGGTGCGCGCGCAGCACTCGCCGCTCCGCCGGCGACGACGCGAGCCCCGCTGGCTTCGGCCGCGCCCAGCCGCTCCGCTGCCGCTGCCGCCGCCGCCGCCTCCCGGGCCCTCCCTCGCCATTATCGCGGGCACTGCTACAGTAGGCACCCTCTTCCGGAGACCGCGATCAATGTCAACGTACGATGCGACTTTCCTAAACGAAAATGAAAGCGCCGGCATTTATTGTGACATACGACGCTGTCGGCGGCAGCAGCGTGGGGAACTGGAGTAAAGCGAGCACGAACTTCCTCTTTACTCCTCTTAGTTCTCGGACGAGACTGCATCATCTCGTCGATGCGAGACTATTCGCCGAGGTGCCTGCCCATGTTGAATCTCAGGCTTTTAGTCGACAGTGAGGTAACAGAAGCCGAGGGATACCTCTTAATATGGTGTCAGTCCTAATTTTAGTCGGAGCAGTGCAGCAACTCGACGTTGCACGGACTCAGTAAGTCGTCGAAAGTCGCCTATAACTGTGAAAACACTGCCGGTGCAGGATTCTATGCACCAACTGACCTCTTGATTATGTCCCACAAATTTTCGACAGGATTCACGTCGGGCGTTTTCGGTGGCCGGTGGACCCCTCTTCCCAGATAGCCGGCTTGAAAAGCCAACTATCTCAGCACCACAGCCACAGGCGCCATGGCGACCTTGGGACCAGGGGACCCGGGGGGGGGGGGGGGGTGAGGTAGATCTAGTCTATGGTCAACGAATCGACGCACATGTGCGGCCGCACGTGCGTCATGATTTATGTTGACCAAGAAAGTGGCTTACTGTTTTCTTTCATTTAAGCTATGTTACTACTAAGGATCCTTCATAAAGGAAATCGCATTATTATTGCTAATTAATCGACTATCTAAAAGACATAAACTAACCGTTTTCTAGTTGTGAAACCACGTAGCTGTTGTACATTGCGGTGTTTTCTTAGTTTCCCAACACCATTCATGCACCCCAGTGGGCTAAGCTGCCACAGCCTGCGCATTCATACACTCACACCTTGCAACACGTACTTCTAATTATCAAGGTTAGCTACCTCCAACTTTTTCAACTTCACCCTAATCTGAACTTTGATGTTCCTGTTGATGTTAACTTATTGGATGGTGGTGCTCATGCAGTTATATGGCACACAATCTGAGTCGAATATTGCTCACCTCCACTTGTACACTCCTTACTGTGCTGTCAGCATGGATTGGAATTCACCTTTGTCTCTGAAACTGACCAACAACTCTCAAAGATCGACGTACTGATATCAAATTCCTATGACACATCATTGGCGCAGGTGATCCCCAATCGAAATACAACAAGGCAAACACCATCACACTATTGGCTATGATCCTTATACAATAGCCACAGACCAAGTAGTACCACCAGCGAAAAGTATTGCACCATGGGCGGATATCTGTGTCACCACACTTGAAAACCACCAACGAGGACAAGTCGATCCAGTGGCGATACCCCTAATCGAACCACAGCGAGAAAAATAACCACACTCGAACGTCAACGCGCCTCTAGCGTGGACAACCCATATCCATCTCGCAAGATACCTCATCATTATCGGTGGCGTGATCCAAGTCACGCCCAGATCCACTATCGAATCACAAATCAACTTTCGTGGCACAACTATCGCCTTCTAATTCCGAATGGTGCAACAGACTGCGCATACACCCCACAAGCAATGCACGCAATATCAACGGAAGAAACGAAAACATTACTCCATTCCAAGGTGAATTCTGGGAATAATAGTGTCTCCAAGACATGTGAAATTATTTCTGAACTAAAAAATGCAATCTTCGCGTTGTTCTAGCACATACCTTTGCTGTGGCGTGACAAGGTACTAATATGACAGTGTTCAAGTGTCGAACCAACCAGTTTTATTACAAAGCCAACAGGTTTCCGCCGAGAAATCGGCACTTTCCTATCCACGAAATGGATTTGTCTCTATGGAACATGAGAGGCTGCTAGTGAGTCGCAAATATACGGTGTATAATCTAAGTGCAAAAGCTGAGCAGAAAAATGCAAAAGCGAATCGCATTGATCAGATGTCACGGGAGAAGGTCGTATCCGCTAAATACAATAATAACTCATCCAGAAAGTGTAAAGTGTAGATGTAAGCAAATAAAGAACAATACGCCAAATGACTACATAAATTAATTGGAAATAAATGATTCTTAACACTAACTTAATGCTATAATGAGGCCGCAGCGGCCGACTGCCAGTTCATTTGCGGACTTCTGCTGTGGCTTCTGTAAGTGGTTAGGTGATCTGATCCACTGCGTCATTCATTGTTTGCCATGAGTTACAGACGGGCTGCATTAAGTGGTTAGAATTTTGCGTTCCCCTCCTGTTGATATTTCTGTTTTCGTGAAAGTTACTGTCATAGGTCCCCCGTCTATTTCTATCATTCCACTGAGATTCATTGCTAAATCTTTGTTCTTGACACTGGTTTTTTGTCGCCCTGTTTCTATTTGTGTTTTGCCCGCCATTATTCCCGCCTGATGCACCTTGAGAATTTCGTTCATTATGTGTCATTCAGTCCCTCGCGTTTTGTGCCTCCTTTGACAAAGTCTAACTCTCGTAGAGCGCTCTTGAATACTTCTATCGTGTCTATACATTTGCTATGGAGAACTTCCTGGAACCTCTCTGGCAGTTTCACGTAGCAGTGTCGCCTTATCTCCTTATCAACTTATCAGTATATGGTCGGCACAGGTCACGGTTCTTGCAAACAAGGTTTTCGAAAGACAGCTAATGAGCTGTGTAGGTCCATTTGTAACAAGTCAGTAGGCAGTGAGCCGTGTGTCCCGCCCGCGACGTACCGGTTCGGCTTCGTGGTATCCGCGCTTTGGTGGGTTTGCAGCAATGTCTGCCTACCTTTCCTCACAGCACGGAGGAGGACCGGAGCCGGCTGTTGAACATGAATAGATTTGACGGAGTGAACGTTAATAACACCAACAAACAGCAGTAACGGATTCCTAACTGGAAAAGGCGGAAAGAAGCTCCTATGAACATGTGTCCGGAAATACTTCATTACCTCGGTAGATAGCGCTGAAAAATGGAAGTTCCTCTGATCACGTGCCGAGTGTTCTATGCTGTGTGATTGACGCAGCGTACTGAATGCAGAAGATTTGTCCGGTGTTCAGGTGTTTGCGCAAGCGGCTAAGCAGATGGAAACGGGTGAGAGGTAAAACGGCCGTCCAAATGTGGTGTACACAGTCTGCCGCCTCCCTGCACGTTCGTCGCTCTGAAAGGATCCATGATCACAACAACGCCCAAAAAGGCCTTGAAATGTTGTGTGATATGGTTCGTGTCCGTGAGGGTACTTGTTTTGATGTAGCCGTGCTGCCTCTCGACCGGTTCCATCTGCTTGTCCGTACACAGACACCATCTCGGCTTGTTCCCAAGCTGAATAGCAGACCATTCTGTTGCTGACAGTAGGCTGCGTCAATGACGCAGCCTACAGCACATAAGGAACACATGGTACGCGGTCAGAGGAATATTCATTCTTCAGCGCCTTCTACCGCGGCAACTATGCATTTCCGGACACATGTCCATCGGACCTTCGGTCCTTTGTTTCCTGCCAGGAATCCATCCCTGCAGTTTCTCAGTTTCATTTATGTTTATCGAGCATGTTTTGTTGACAGTGCATTACACGTAACTTATGATTACGGTTTAAATGTCCGTCGATTAAAAGACCTTGTGACAGTGAAGTATAATAGATATCTAGCTGGTCTTCGTCGATTTGGACCATTTACGTGTGATTAATTATCGCATTACAAATTAGATTATTTTAGCTTATGTAATATCTTAAATCAAGTGTAGTATTATTTTCCTGTTATTTGGTATCATATGTATGAGTTATTCGTACTTGGCGCCAGGTTTATTTTGGTCAGGACTGGTTGAAAACAAAGGAAATCAATATTGCATGGACACAAGTAGAAACTGGTTTGAATGCTTGCGAGAAGCCAAACAGGTGTGAGTAGAAAAGGGAAGCTAGGCACCAATGTCGTCCAAAATGGAACATGAGCTAGCTATTGCTGCAGACCGAGACAGATCGGTGGAAGAAGTTCATTTAAATAACTCTGCAAAACTTGAAATGTAGCGTACTGCGATGATGAGCATTCAGTTCACTCAGTAAATGAAAGTGAAAACGATGCCGAGGTGGCAGATCACATAGATTCTTTAGAAACTGAAAGACGTACAGGAAGGGAAAATAGTAGTCCGACTTGGTGGACAAGGTGTCATAGAACAGTTGAGTCGCATGCGTCTAGTCCAGAGTACGTTGCTGAAAGTATGCAGTTGGAATCGATCATTCAATTTATGAAAGAGGCAGAGAAGAAACGACAGGGGGGGGGGAGAAACAGAGGAAGCAAGGGAAGAAATCTAAGAATTTTTAACATTTTGCTGCATTTCCTGCAGCTCTGATAAATTGTTATGTCAAAAATCGGCTTCAGTAGCGAAATGTTACTGGTCTTTACTCAGGTTTCAGCTACAGTAATCTTGCCTTCTTCAGAAGTATAAAATAAACTAATTCCTTATTCTGGCATGATTTAGTTTATTTTATGCTTCTGATGAAGGACAGTTTACCCCAGCTGAAGCCTGGGTAATGATCAGTAACATTTCGCAATCGAGGAAGATTTTTGACATATGAAAGGGAAGAAAAGAGACGGTAGGGAGAAGGCCAAAGACGGCAGATGCTCAATGAAATTGGGGAAATATATAAGCGGCAAGACAAGGAGGAAAACAGAGAGCGAAGTCATGAAAAAGTTACAGAAATACGAAACACGGCTGATCAGTTTGGCGAAAACGTAAATCGGGTCAGGAATGAAGTTAATGGTGTAGAATCGGAGACTGAAGACATTAGGAAAATCTCAGATGAGACGCGAGAAGTAGCGGTATAATCCAGACGTGACGCAAGGCCAGCCACATTAATCGCACCAGATGCGCAAAAAAATACCGAAACTACGCGAGATCGAACAACGCTGGCAAAGTCTGAAGTGAGTGCATTCAGGAAGGCTTTTTCCGCTTTCGAAAGTAGCTGGAAAGACACAGGAAGACATATTAGGAATCAAAGACGAGCAAACAGCTCTCACTACCTAACAGAATGCGCTGGCGGATGAGATGAGGCAAATTTGCTAACCGGTCGCTCGTGAGGAAATTCAGCCAGAATAAATAGCACGTTGCCGTGAGTTCACTGGTCACCAGGAATACAAACATGAAATATTGCAACACAATCTGGAGCCAAATTCCCGGCGCAGGCCGATACACGGCAGGAGCGCCCCCTTGATGGAGTACGCCGTTCGGCCGAGCGCGCGCAGTCAGTGGTGAGCAGTAAACCGAGTACGGAGCCGGATCACAATTGCGTGCGGCTCAGACGTACGAAACATTACTACATGACTCCGATGTCAAGAGACGAGGGTACAACAGGAATCAGGAATCGGTCGGCCATGAAATCTTGGACGCACGCGCGCCAGAATTTAGGGAAAATCGAGGGGCGCAGAATTATGAATACTTCGACTTAAAACATTGTATCTCAGTTCAAAATGTACTGGTTTACAAATATGGTACAAATGGCTCAAAGCATTATGGGACTCATCTGAGTGACTGTGCCGTTCTAGGCGCTACAGTCTGGAGCCGAGCGACCGCTATTGTCGCAGGCTCGAATCCTGCCTCGGGCATGGATGTGTGTGATGTCCTTAGGTTAGTTAGGTTTAATTAGTTCTAAGTTCTAGGCGACTGATGACCTCAGAAGTTAAGTCGCATAGTGCTCAGAGCCATTTGAATCATTTTGGACTCATCTGAGGTCATAAGTCCCCTAGACTTAGAACTATTTAAACCTAACTAACCTAAGGACATCACACACATACATGCCCGAGACAGGATTCGAACCTGCGACCGTAGCAGCAGCACGGTTTCGGACTGAAGCGCCTAGAACCGCTTTTAAAAAAAATTACCACAATTCGTTACTCCCCAAGATCTGGGTTGCTCGTTATGATAGGGTACTATCCGAGTCACGGCCACTAGTATACAAATTGGAATTTGTCTGCGAATACCTGGAAGGCCCAATAGCAGAACACTTGCGTAGCGTTGCAGCAAACTGCCGCAGTTCCGGTG
Organism: Schistocerca serialis cubense; assembly: GCF_023864345.2. NCBI lineage: Eukaryota > Metazoa > Arthropoda > Insecta > Orthoptera > Acrididae > Schistocerca > Schistocerca serialis. The sequence goes on along the minus strand of NC_064642.1, from coordinate 435,296,705 downwards.
AATTCAGAGAGACATTCCTAAATACCTACTGGTCACAGGACACCCAAGTAAGGGTTAAAGAGAAGATTATGTTAGTGTAGGATTAGGAAGCATCGGGGTGTCGCAGTCCGGTAAAGTTCTGTGGATGTCCTTAATCCCTCATGGTGCAAAACTGAATAATAAAGGAATTGCAACTTCGAGATAATAAAGCGGCCACGGAATTGCCTAGTAATTTTCAAGACTTGTTTGAAGAGCAAGTTTAATAACACAGCTAATAGGCTGCAGAAGAGTAGGTGGCCTGTAGCAGTACAGATCACAATGGCAGAATGTTCTTAAAATCCAGTGATTGTGTAGGATCTAAGTGTTACTAAACTTGCTCTTCAAACAAGTCTTGAAAATTATTAGGCAATTCCGTGGCCGCATTATTATCTCGAAGTTGCAATTCCTTTATTTTTCAGTTTAGCAATATGAGGGATTAAGGACCACAGCAGAACGGACCAGGGTGGCTGTTAGGGAAACAATAAGTTTGGTGGGCACATAGTCTTATAGCATGGCGAGGCCTCTACGTTGCCCTATTGGCCACACTCTAAAAGATTAGTAGATGACTCCCTTCACATCTTCCTTAACTATGTAGGAAATTATTAATTCTTGCGATCCAGGACACGACAATATTAATACAGCGTTATTCGACTGGACTATCGACAGTAGCGAGGCCCAAATAGTACCAGGACTTTCACCGGCAGGTCTGAACAGCAGCAGACCGCACTGTAAGTTCAAGAACATCCAAGACCTTAACTTCTGGATTAGAAGCAACTTCAGCGCAGTAGCTACGGTGGCAGCCTGGACTAATTACTGTAAACACCAGACGTGCATTCTGCTAGTCATTTGTGAGCAGGCAGTGTCAAGTCGTGGATTATGGCCTTACTCAGTCAACGTTGTTTGTCACAAATTGCAATGGAGCCCCATTTCTAAATGAAGTGTTCAAAGACATTCAACAAGCCCCTTTTTCATTCTCTATATAAATTGGGGTCTCTCGTTCATGAGGGGGCTACAGAGAGGTGCAGTCTTGAGATACCTACAGAGGATATAATTGACTCTTAAGCAGCGCCTACAAGGACTCGAAAGTGGACAGAGTCTGCGAGAGTAGTTAGCTGTCCCCATTTCCCCCCGTATCTTGTCAAAATGACGCAGTTAGGACACGTCCGAAAGATCAGATAACATTGGTGATCTTGAAGCTCTCGAAGAATGAAATTACAATGAAATCCAGACCATTATCTCTTTACAGGCGTTGATAAATATCAACTGCGACAGGCGAAGATATGTGCCCCGATCGGATCTCGAACCCGGGATCTCCTGCTTACGTGGCAGACGCTCTTTCCGACTTTCTTTTGTGAAAAAAATAAGACGACGTTCTGTGTAAAATAAAATATTTCTGGAAAACGTAAATAAGTGGACTTTTTCTTTACACAATTTTGTAACAAAAAAAAAAAAAGAACATAAACTGCTTCTATCAGTAGGAAACAAAGCGGACCATGTCCCTCTTCTTAGGATGTTCCTCGCTAATCCCGTTAACCCTTGCGTTGGTGCGAGATACATCTTCACGTTTGGTGGTGGATCCTCTCCACTGTCCTGGTCCTTTCTGGTTCGGAATATTTATAGGCAATAATAACATTCTTTTACCTGGTACACACCAGCGGGTGGGGAGCAAGCAAAAAACTAGCATGAGATGTTCTACATCTCGGATTGCTCATAATCTGTGAATGATGTTCCTGTAGTGAGGCCAACAATTTGAATACATTCTTACTGCCCTCCCGGAAAAGATATGGTTCAAATGGTTCAAATGGATCTGAGTACTATGCGACTTAACTTCTGAGGTCATCAGTCGCCTAGAACTTAGAACTAATTAAACCTAACTAACCTAAGGACATCACACACATCCATGCCCGAGGCAGGATTCGAACCTGCGACCGGAGCGGTAACGCGGTTCCAGACTGAAGCGCCTTTAACCGCACGGCCACACCGGCCGGCACCGAAAAGATAAAGCACAGTCAGATCCCGAACCCAACTCACTGCGTTCGTATTTGTTAGGGGATAATATGTCATATCTGGGAGAAGCATTGTCCGTGGTTATATTGCCTGCGGCACCACCCGAAGCAGGAAGGCGGTCATTTTTTTGACCAAACACCACACGTCCGCCGAAGGACCGCATATCAGGCAATGTTCCTCTGTGTGTATGACAATGCACTGTGGACACATTGCCGCATCCGCCAAATGAATTGTATGCAACCTGGAACGAGTCACGTATTTTCCATTTACTACCTGATACCATAGTGCGCGCGTCCCCGTATCAAGGTATAGGTGGTGCACTGTACGCCATACCACTGACCATGTCATGGTTGGTTGCCGGCGCTCTGCGGCATTCTTCGGCCGTCGTCGAGTCAAGATGCGATACATATCACGTGCCGTTGCCGTCCTGGTAGTCGGTAGCTACATATGTAGATAACTGCGTTCCACGAAAGAAGGTTCATATGTGGGCAAGCGATGGTGAGATGTGAAGCACCGCTGCCGGTGTCTGACGAGAAGATGGAGCCAGTTCGTCTACCAACGTGCCTGTCAGACTTGTCCGGTGTCGTGTCTACATCTTTGTCATCGTGATCACGTAAACAGCCACCACTACTCGGTCGCCGACGTCGAATAGTCCAAGACCTCCACGACCACTAGGAAGGCTTAGGGTTTCGTATCCGAATTTAAAAAGCAGATCTGCGCTCAAAAAATATCCTAATGTCGCCAGGGTTCGGCGCACTAACACCACAGGCACAGGAGGAACTTGTGCCAGGTGGGGGATGCAAGAAACCAGAGAAGTGTGGGGCAAAGGTGACCAGTTGCATCATGTCCAGAGCCCTTAACTGTGACTTCTGACACTCGCACGAATTGTTTGCAGAAGAAGTCTGCAGATAAGTGACGCCGTGCTTCGAACTTTTGTGGTGAAAATAATTCCTAGGCATTTCATCTGGTTTATCGGCTGTAATGGTTGCTCACCCTGTCAAAAGGGCGACCGAAGTCTATCGATACCAGTGCACCCCGGAGCCGACAAGTTGTTGCCAGTGTGACCACATCGCGGTAGTCACTGAATGCCGTATGTGTATTGCTATCCCCTCCTAGATGAGTTTGGTCAAGTGATATCAGCGTAGTACGCGTTTAAAGCGTGCTGCAAGTATCCTGGTGTAGATCTTAAGAATGGTCAGTGGTCGGTAGGCCTGTATCCCTTTGCCACCGCATGGTTTGTGGAAAGGAATGATCTTTCCTTCCATGAAGGAGGGTGGAGTAGGCACATTTGGAGACCTCGATTCGCAGTACATGGCAGTCCATCGCGGAGTCATGAGATCTTTAAATGTACGATAAAACTGTAACGGAAACCCGTCGGGCCCCGGGGGCCTGGTTCGACGCTCCCTTATTGAGCGCTTCCATTACGTCGTCATCTGTGGCTTCCCCCGTTAACTCTTGGTCGGCCGTCACGTCGAGGCACGTGGTTAGCGTTCGTGGGACCTCACGGAAAGCTGCCTGATCGTGTTCCGATTCTTCATAAAGATAACTGTATTGTTCCACAAAGGAGTTGGCGATGTCTTTTTGGGCTGACATACGGCGACAGTCAGGCAATACGTCCGCCTGTATTAAGGTGCTGCGGCTACGTTGTTTTACTCTGATAACGTTATACATCGGCGGTGATTCTCCACAGACTCGTTCAAATGCCCTTGCGCGGACTGAGACACCCTCCAGACGGCGTCGCGTCATGGAAATTATTTGAGCCTGAGCTTGTTTTAGAGCAGCACACCGATCCTGTGAAGGCGCCTGTACAGAAAATTCGTGGAGCATCGTGAAATGAAATACCGTCTTGTGGCGCCTCTGCATCATCCGCTCTTTTCCATATGCAAGTAACGCTCGGCGCAGTACAGGATTAACGCATTCCAGCCACTACTGCAATGTCGTCGGATATGTCGGGAGGCGTCGTTCACATATGTGCAAAGTGCCCGATTAAGCGTTTGCACTCGGATTCCAAACACTGCGACTCCTCCACACTCCCTGATGACTTAGGGAAAACCTGCATATGTATCCTATGTGATCTTAAAAGGCGACGGGCCACAATTCCCCATCGAGGATTGCAGATTCTGGACGACGTGTTACGTAAATTCGATCGAGGCGACTTGCCGAGTGATTTATGACATAGGTACATCCGTGTCTGTAGCCGTGTGTCGTCTCTCATGTATCGACTGGATTCATGTTCTGTATCAGTTGCCCCAGCTACCCAAGGAGCCCCGTGTGTAATATGTGATTGGTGTGATTGATTCATCCAAGTAATATATTAATCATATACAAGGTGGTCCATTGATCTTGACTGAAATAAGCGTCAAACGAAAAATCTACAAAGAACGAACCTAGCTTGAAGGGGGAAACCAGATGGCGCTATAGCTGGCGCGCTAGATGGCGCTGCCATAGGTCAAACGGATATCAACCGCGCTTTTTTAAATAGAAACCCCAATGTTTTATTACATATCCGTGTAGTACGTAAGGAAACATGAACGTTTTAGTTGGACCACTTTTTTCGCTTTGTGATAGATGGCGCTGTAATAGTCACAAACATATGGCTCACAATTTTAGACGAACACTTGGTAACAAGTAGGTTTTTAAAATTAAAATACAGAATGTAGGTACGTTTGAACATTTTATTTCGGTTGTTCCAATGTGACACATGCACAGTCTTACATACAAAAACAGTTGGGAAAGTTGCTTCATAGATTAGAATATGATTCCATAACCACAAAAGTCAAAGAGCAAAGCTACACAGAAGAAAGAAGCACACATTCTACACATCTTTCCGCAACAACACGAACATAATATTCACTGCAGAACAATGTAAATCCACCCGATGATGGAGGTTTAAATCTTCGAAACGCGTAGTGCAAAAAATAAAACGGTGACTGGTAACAGTAAACATATTGTTTCATCTAACGAATTAGTAGGAAATTACAGTTTTTTGACTTCGAAAAGATCTGTATTTACTTCATTTCATGTATCATTCGCAAGTATTATGAAAATGTGGCATTTAATTGATAAAATTATGTATTCACAACAATAAAAGATATATCTGCAGAAAACAAAAGTGGCATTATGAATTTGGCAGTACCGTAAGGTTTTCGCTCTGACACTAAGGGTTACTGAAAGTAGCAAGACGAATTTTGCTCGAGCGTTGTCTTACGATTCCTTCATTGAGTTTGTATCTGGCTGCTTGTAGCCCTGCTACAAAAGAATTAAAAATCTGGCTTTCAGCGAGTCTCTAAAGGCGAACGAAAGCTGCTTGCACATGGTAGTCAAGCATGTTAGCTGGGAACTGGTTTTTTCCCAATGTCAGTCAGACGTGTGCCGTTGGTTTAAGCGTTTCGGTGTATTGAATTTGTACCAATGATTTTTCTACAGGTTGTTTTGTCCCAAATAGAGAGTTGAAGTCTCCCATTAGTATTTTCACGTCATCTTGGTGAATTTTGCTCATAGTATTTCCGAGTGTGTTCCAGAGTATTTCGACATTTTCGGTGTTTTTCTTATTTTCGATGTTGATGGGGGCCTGTTCATTGATAAGTATATATATTTTTACGGGGGTCTGAATGAGCATAGTCATAAGTCGATTGTTGATGGGCCGGACGCTGAGGACGAGCGGTTCTAGAAGCTTCAGTCCGGAACCATGCGATTGCTACAGTCGCTGGTTCGAATCCTGCCTCGGGCATGCATGTGTGTGATTTCGTAACGTTAGTTAGGTTTAAGTAGTTCTAACTTCTACGGGACTCATGACCTCCACTGTCAAGTCCCATAGTGCTCAGAACCATTTGAATCATTTGATTGTTGATAGGTGTGATTTCTTTGACAGAGTTGATGATAGATCTGTGTTCGAGAAATGCAATGCCGAAGATTGGTACGCCTTTCGCAACCTTTGGTGTTACTCTTGAATATGCCATTATTCCGTAATGCTAGGTTTCATTGCCAGTCGTGGTTTTTGAAGAGCAAGGATGAGAATTTTTTGTCAGCCGATTTCTTTTGTGAGATTATTTAGTTTTCGTGTTTGCATCAATGTATCGATGTTTAGTTTTGAAATACATGTTTTCTGCTTGTAGGGAAATTTACCAGAGACCTTCGATATTCTCTACTGTGCTGACCCGGACTCCCCAGAATCCGAAAATCCAACTGCCGCCTGTCGACAGCCGGGTTGTGTACCACCTGGGGTAAAGTTGAATTTGCTTGCATAGTTTATGTTTGTTTGTGTTTCATTGGTTTGGCCTGGATGATTCTAGGACCGGACAGGACCAGAGGGTGTTGAAGCCTTTGGAAATAAATATTTTCAGCCGACCTCATTGAGCTAACAGACGGTGACCAGAGTAGCGGTGATTTTCACTCAGACGTGTCTGGATTTTGGGTTCAGCGGATTGAGTAGCCGTTCAGGAATGTGTTAGTATTTGTTTCATCCCAAGTATTTGATTTCCGCGGTACAACCCATATGGCGGAGGGTTTCCCTATCCGCCACACGGGATTATTATTATTGTTATTATTATTATTATTATTATTATTATTATTATTATTACTGTCGTTATGTCATCAGCAAATCGGATATGCTATATCTTCCCACCACTGAAATACATGTGTATTGTTCGATTTAGTATTTCCATCACATAAATATGGGTTACAATTACTTTACATTGCTGCAAGTAGACACATTTCACATATTTTCTTAGACTGTAACTTCCTGTTACTCCATCATAGGAATTTATGTATGCAGTATTGTTGCAATACAGGCGTTCAAATTATCCGATTTCTGTAATTTCATTTCGATACCAGATCGTTCTAATCGGATTCAGCCAGTCAGTCTTAATGTGGATATCCGACTACGACTCTCATCATATCATAGGCTGGGTAAAGCACATTCATAATCGGACTGTTGAATCTAGATCACTTATCTGTGACAGGGCCTGAATTCTTAAACACTGTGGAAAATAATAGTCCAATGTGCTTATTACAAACACGTTATTTAAATATAATTATATGAACTAACGAGATAACAGTTTATTTACAGGAGCAGAGCACCATCCATCATAGCAGGGCAGTGCGAGATTTGTTTCAGGGCCAAGAGAGGATAAAACTGTCGCCGTTTGTTACGATCACCGAACATCAACCAGATTGAGAATATATGGGCAGAGGTAACAAGGTCATTGCCATGTAGACCTACAAATGCAAGCGACCTTTGGACGAATATATAAAACGTATGGTGGAAAGTGAACCATCACGCTACACTGTTGACGACTTAATGAAATCTATGACCTTACGCCTTCGAGAAATCTTAGGTAATGTGGACAATTATCTGATAATCGGTCAAGCTTTGCTTTGTCACAGCTCTTTAGCATACAAGTCCATTTTCTTTCAGTCTGCTCCTTAGAATTCTTGCAATGCAAGGTAATTGAAAATCTCATCCACTCGATACCAGCTGTGGAAGTGACTGGTGCATGTGTTTTTCAACACACAGTAGTTGTCACCAGCCAAGAAATCAATGACTGTGTGTGTGTGTGTGTGTGTGTGTGTGTGTGTGTGTCTATGTCTGTGTGTTTTCGTGTTGACGCACAATCTGAATCAATACCATTAACATTAGAGAGACAACCAAAAATAAATATTGCATCAAATTTGACTGTAGAGTATTTTAATGCGATGGGAAACTACTAACTGAATTTTTACCAAACCCACGTCCTGCATATTAAGTTAAGTAAGATGTATTAACTCCATGATATCGTTAGCAGAGATAGTGCGCTCCTGTGGTCGAGGCTCGCGACTAGTGCAGCGATTAGCAGGGCCCAATGCCGCGATTTGTTTATGTTGACTGAGAGTGGACACTGCAGCAGACGCTTCGCCATAAACAGAAAGAAATCACCTTGGCTCTGACTGCAGGAAGCGGATATCACTGCCTGAGTGGTCTTACAGTAACCAACGTGAGACTTTACTCACAGGTGGCATGGTGCAGTTTCAACGGGTATCATGTCATTAGTCATCAGAATATTAACCAGTGATGAAATGACCACTCTATTTGAATCCCAAGAGAATAGAAACCTTCTCACAAAGGAATGTGAGGTGATATAAAATTTATCCAACATACAAAATTTAACTGAAGGGCATTTCATTTATGCTGTAGTAGCACACAAAGAAATATTATGTCTTGGAAGCGTGTATTTCCTTTCCTCTTCTCATATCAACGCCCTCGCTCTAGTATGAAGTGAGAAAATAAACACGAAAAACTAAAGTTCCTGAGAAGCATGTAAGTCATTTCCTCGCCTCAAATCGCATATTTTGTTTTAGTATGAAGTAAAAAAATAAACAGTTTAGGGTTGTGAAGCATAATATGACAACAAATTCTCATCGTAGGCACTATCGGAAACGCAAAAAGGAGGGAGCTGTCTATTTTTTTGCCAACAGTTTCTTTCCTTCCATGCATTACTCCCGCTAGGAGATTCTTATTGAAGGACTTGTGGGCATCAAGTACTTCAGCAGAATAAGCCTTGTGTTATTGTGCTAATTACGGCATGGAAAAAAATGCAACAAAGACGAGTTCTCCTAGAGCAATGACGATATTTGCACACGTCTGTATTCAGCAGTGACTGCCAGCTGCCACAACACTTCTCAGAATCCATGCGGCAAGCAACACAGCTGTGCGTGCACTTCAGACTTCATTCAGTAAGACGTCTGGAGATCGATGGAAACGTCAAATTAACGTCGCTTTCCGAGTCGCATTCAATCCAGAATGAAGTGTTGTTAAAGTAGTTGAGCGTCCTAGCAATTACACTACTATAATTCCCATATGACCACTCCGATAGCCAAAAGAACCCGTTAGTGTGAAACTATCGGAAACTGCATTAATATCAAACTGCAAGAACTTGGGACAATACGTGGACTCTTCTCTTCCCTGGGTGACCTATTACTGTTATTTAGGATTCTCTCCGTCCTATTCGTAATGCAAATGGAACTTTAGAGGCGCTTCCCGCTATTCTTGACAAACATAAGCAACTTGTAATCACTGCGAGTCACAACTGCGTGATGATAATGGTTCAGTTGGTCAGTGGTTTTGGTGGTGTTATGCTGTCAAACTGCTTACAGTAACGTTAATGGTGGTGCACATAATTTAGCGCTGACTACCTACTTATATAAAGATAGTTTTGTGGCGTTGTCGCTTCTCTTTATTTGGCCTCAGCTTGAGTAATCAGATTTAACGAACATAGTACTCAATTCGCGGGCTACTAATGATACAGTATGACTACAGAGATCATAGTGCAGGTATTGTATTAATTCTGCAATGAATTGCTAAACAAATACCACCCTTAGCTATGCAGATGGAATGACTCATTACACAGGTACTCTATGTAGCACTTGGTTAAGTGATCAGTTCGCTGTAATCGTGCTTCGACTGTTAGTAAATACTTGTATGCTTCAAAAATGGCTCTGAGCACTATGGGACTTAACTTCTGAGATCATCAGTCCGCTAGAACTTAGAACTACTTAAACCTAACTAACCTAAGGACATGAGACACATCGCTGCCTGAGACAGGATTCGAACCTGCTATCGAAGCAGTCGCGCGCCTCCAGACTGTAGCGCCTAGAACCGCTCAGCCACTTCGGCCGGCTTCTAATTCTAGTTTCACATAAGAAGATGTGCGCTACAGTTTCTACAAGCCGACATTTGTCGCAGTATGGAGATGGTCTCAATTTTATTTTCCGTAGTCGTTCCGTTGTGGGTATGGTTTCGCTTACAACGTCGCACGATACGGCACTGACTCTAGTTGGTAGAATTTTATTGTTGATATTTTTCCAGACGTTCCTCCAGTTTTTTGCAGGTTAATTTACTGGAATTGGTTTGTGAAGATGATGTCTGGTAATATAATCATAGACGGTTCTAGTGTTGGTTTGTGCTGCTGGAAGTCTTATACAACTCCAATCGCCACAGCACTGTCGGACGTAATCTAGGCTGGCGTCTTATATTAACAGGAGCGTTCCTATCCCCAGGATGTAACGAGAGGAACAGAAGTTTCGTGATGCCTATCTTAGTGGCATGTATTAGTTTAGAAGCACGTCTTTAATTCCAAGTCCTCCGTTTTGCCTCTGCAAAGTCGCCGTGTGGAAGGATACTTTGAAGATATTTTGTTTCCACGCGTACCAAGAGGCTACAGCTAATATTTTATGTGCAGTGACCTGCAGTATTGGTAAGACTGCTGCGACATGACATATTTTGCTAAGTATGTATGTATTTATAAACTGAACTTTCTGCAGTTGGTCTAACGATCGCATGTCATGGTCCTTCAACAAGGTTCCGATGACATTAAGTTTTCGCTCCTAATTGTTTGTGGCCATGCGCTTGGGATTCGCCATTAACCAGAATCCGAGATGGAGTCTCTTTTCAGTTACATCTAACCAGTGCGCACCTATTGCACTATTGTAAGAACGGAGATGCAGTACTTTGGATTTAATATCTTGTAAATTTGTGGTAAGTAATTATGAGACCCATGTGCTTAGATTATCGGTCCCTAAGCTTACACACTATTTAATCTAACTTAAACTAACTTACGCTATGGACAACACGCACACCCATGCCGGAGGGAGGACTCGAACGTCCGACGGTGAGCACTGCCGGGACACAGCAGCCAATTTCTCTGCAGCACCTATCTTTACACGCTTCTCGTCAGACCTGAATTCCCATCTTACGAGATACCACATGCGCGGTAACCCCCCCCCCCCTATCCAATTAATTATGCGGGATGTTTAAGGAGGAATAGTAAATATTGTAGGAGGTGGTAGTATAGACAAATAGCAGAAAAAATGCCAATATAACACCCTGTATATGGATATGTGTGTGGTGTCTGTTCTTTCGGATACGTCCGAAAGAAAAGACACTACGAATCCGGGTTCGAACCGGGTCAGGCACAAATTTTCATCTGACGCCGTTGTTCTATTTTAATGGCCGTGACAGCCTGGACATGCGTCCTTCATTCTTTAATTGATTAACAAGGCTGTCTGTTTCGATTCATAGTGTCTGTTCTTTTGGAAATGTTCGAAAGAACAGACACAAACACCCACACACACCCACCCACACACACACACAAACACACGCACACACACACACACATATATATATATATATTTTTATCTTGAGTGCTATTCGGAAAATGTTTGGCATCTCAGTAATAGTGCCGGACTGGAGCTGCATCAGCCTACTCATTTCACTAGATATAGTTGTAATTTTCTGAACAATTCCTATTTAATAAGTGACAGCGACAGTGTCTCTCATCGTTTACTTCGTCGGAAACCCGCTTCTTTCTACCCTACCCAATACTATAGCAATGAGTGATTGCTCTCATTCTTGATACCTCAATGGACGTGCTACTGCTACTGTAGCCAAAGATTCAAATCCCACTGGAAAAGTATGTTTCAAGTCAGAAGGTTTTGCTCCTCCGCTACTGTCATTGAAAACGATCACAACGAAATTAAATGTAGGTATGCTATGAAACCCTTGAGTTCATACTGCGGTGTTGTGAAGATGAAAAAAGTAGTTTTTCACAATTATCAAATGACAGATGGAATTTGCCAGATTCCACTAATTATGATTCCATTATTAATTGTTGGTTGACAGGCGCTTTTCTGCCGCTTATTGTAACTTTTATTTGAATGTTAGAGCTGTAAGAATAGAACCATCAAATTTTCGCCATATGGAATGTTCGAATTCACCTTAAGTCTTCACGTTTCGAGCAATGGCAGAATATCCGTCAGGATAGCTGACAACAATAAGCCAGGCCATGCCTGTCTTCTGGCGGATGTGATCTCAATAACAATATTGTACAGCAAAGATACATTGCCAACTCAACCACTGGAGAAGCTCCAAAATTGTGAATCGCGTCTGATGAATACGCTTTCTAGGTTTCGGTCCGATTAAGACAGTAAAACACAAATAATTGTCAGAGTTATTAGTTTATGACATTTAGTTTGCATTCAGTGCAACGATGTATTACAAGTAATTGCACGCTAGCCCCTAAAACTAGTTACAGAAATGGGAATAAGACTCATTGACATATAATGAGGATCTTGCGGCCCTTGCCACCCGCAACTTTGAGACGAAGCTATAGTCACTTCCGAGGTCACTCACAGGACACATCAGCTGGTATCCTTCCCGGCAGTATAACTGAAACTTGGCAACAGCGCAAAATATGTTTGGCACCTCTATGACCGACGAGTTACTTCCTTGATAGCACAGAACTATCCTGCTAAATTCACTTGATTTTATCGTGCCATTTCGATTGAATACTGAGAGTGATTTTCTCTTGAGATGTGACATAAGGATATCAGTTAATGCTTAACGAAATCGGTTCCACACGGGAAATACAACTACTCTCGTCTCTTAGGTTGCGATTTATCTGCCATAGCGGCTACTGAGCCAATAAGTACGTCACAGACCCGCGCCTGTTCGCTTGCTCCTAGGTAACCTGCTTGCCTGTCAGGTGCACGCTGCTTATGTTCGCCTTTCGAGACTCGCTGAAAGCCAGATTTTCAATTCTTTTGTAGCAGAACTACAGGCAGGCAGATACAAATTCAATGAGGGAATCGTAAGACAACGCTCTAGCAAAATTCGTCTTGCTACTTTTAGTAACCCTTCGTGTCAAAGTGAAAACCTTACGGTACTGCCAAATTCATAATGGCACTTTTGTTTTCTGCAGATATATTTTTTGTTGTTGCGAATACGTAATTTTATCTATAAACTGCCACATTTTCATAATACTTGAGAAGCAAATCATATGAAGTAACACTTCACCAACTTGTTGAGAAGGTGGAAAAAGCACTACCCTTTCTGGATGCTCTCTGTATCTTCTTGGATGCCGATGGGGTTCTAGTAATACGCCCTTCGAGTAAACGGTTAGAGATGAAGATCCTAGTGGTGAATGAACTCATAGATGAGCTGAATGCGAGAGACTATTCTTGAAAAGAATAAGTAGAGGATTTATTCACAGTAAGACTTAGAAAATTTGCTAGTACTGTTAAACCTACTGTATGTGCGCTGAACATTGTGAAAAAGTATTTGAAGACGAGCCCCACGAAAATTGGTGTAGTATTATTTATGGGGAAGCATGTCCTGAACACATACGGAAAAATTATGTTTCTCGATGAAACTTTAGAGAGGGTTGTAGTGTATCTAGAGGTAGCCCTGGATGGAAAACTATTATGAACACCTCACATAAAGAATTTGTTCCACTGCGAAAGATAATCTTATAAGCACTAGATGCTGTTGAAGGGTAATTTGGGGTCTAAACCCACTACATACTGGGTATACAGCTCTGCAAAAGGAACAATGATAATTTATTGGCCTATAATATGAACAAAGTAGAACAGCAGGTGGCTGCTAGGGAGTCTGGTAGAGTAAAGAGACTGACCTTCTTTCAAAAACAGATGGAATTAGCAGGACATCCACTCTTGGAATGGATATTATGCTAGACATACACCTGTGGCTTAAAATGGAGGCAGCTGCAAAAACATAAAGGCTAAAAATTGGAAATAACTGGATATAGTTAGAATATACGGAATCCCAAATCAGTACTGCGATGACTGGGGAAATGCCGACTAACTATAGAATAACTTCTAGCTGTTTCAATAAACCTTGCCATGTAACAGTTGGAAGCAGGGAGCAGTGGAAGAACGAACCACTACACCGTGCAGGAGACATGATGTAGCGGTTCAGTGACAGGTCGAAAACAGATGAAAGTACCGAGTCTGGTGTACTGCCAAGAATCTCTTTAGGGAAGATGGCCACAGTATTACACGGTATCTTCTACCAGCATGTGCACGGAGGAGAATTAGAGTAGACCCTACAAAAGCCGTAGCATCTACTTTTTTCAGATCGCCAAGGAGCTCTGAAATCTCTATCAGCCCCTACAACTATCATTTAGATCATAGGTCGTTGCAGAAGGCCATGAAGCATTTTCTTTCGGACATGTCCGAAAGAACAGACACCACACATATATCCATTTACGGGGTGTTACAGGAGGAACAGTAGATACTTTTGCAGGTGGCAGTACAGACGAATTGCATAAAAAAATTCCTTATAAATGCGTCCACTTTTTATTGAGTACAGAGACACAGCTGTTAGTACGTAACCCTAACAAACTCAAAGCAAAGGCAAATAAGGACATTCAGATTTGATTTTCAAAAATTCCCCCACCACCTTCAATGCACATTTGACTTCTCTTGATAACACCTCATGCAGCACCTCTGAGATCGTCCTTGCGTTCTTTTATGAAGGTTGCACTATTCATAATCCGAACGATCAAATCGGCACTTGGGTTTACATTCTCTTTGTGACTTTTCCTTTAACCATCCCCATAGGCAAAAATCCTAAGAGATAAGGTCCGAGGACCTTAAGGGCCAACTGAAGTGCCCATATAAAATGCTCCATATGCAGGGAAATGATAGGTTTGGATAATGCGTCACCAGACGACTATAATGTGCAGGAGCCCCGTCATGCTGGAGGAACATACATATACTTGTAGCCAAATGAACCTGCATCTCGGTTCTTACAATAGTGCAATAGGTTCGCACTGGTTGGATGTAACTGAAGAGAGACTCCAACTCGGATACTGGTTAAGGGTGAATCCCAAGCGCATGGCCACGAACAATTGGGAGCGGAACCTAATGTCATCGGAACTTTGTTGAAGGACTATGACATGCGATCGTTACACCAACTGCAGAAAGTTCAGTTTATAAATACATACATACTTAGCAAAATATGTCATGTCGCAGCAGTCTTACCGATACTGCAGGTCACTGCACATAAAATATTAGCTGTAGCCTCTTGGTATGTGTGGAAACAAAATATCTGCAATGTATCCTTCCACACGGCGACTTTGCAGAGGCAAAACGGAGGACTTGGAATTAAAGACGTGCTTCTAAACTAATACATGCCACTAAGATAGGCATCACGAAACTTCTGTTCCTCTCGTTAGATTCTGGGGATAAGAACGATCCTGTCAATATAAGACGCAAGCCTAGATTACGTCCGACAGTACTATGGCGATTGGAGCTGTATAAGACTTCCAGCAGCACAAACCGACACTAGAACCGTCTATGATTATATTACCAGACATCGTCTTCACAAACCAATTCCAGTAAATTAACCTACAAAAAACTGGAGGAACGTCTGGAAAAATATCAACAATAAAATTCTACCAACTAGAGTCAGTGCCGTATCGTGCGACGTTGTATGCGAAACCATACCCACAACGGAACGACTACGGAAAATAAAATTGAGACCATCTCCATACTGCGACAAATGTCGGCTTGTAGAAACTGTAGCGCACATCTTCTTATGTGAAACTAGAATTAGAAGCCGGCCGAAGTGGCTGGGCGGTTCTAGGCGCTATAGTCTGGAGGCACGCGACCGCTACGGCCGCAGGTTCGAAACCTGTCTCAGGCAGCGATGTGTCTCATGTCCTTAGGTTAGTTAGGTTTAAGTAGTTCTAAGTTCTAGCGGACTGATGACCTCAGAAGTCAAGTCCCATAGTGCTCAGAGCCATTTTTGAAGTATACAAGTATTTACTAACAGTCGAAGCACGATTGCAGAGAACTGATCACTTAACCTAGTGCAACATAGAGTACCTGTGTAAGGAGTCATTCCAGCTGGATAGCTGAGGGGGATATTTGAATAGCAAAAATATGGTTCAAATGGCTCTGAGCACTATGGGACTCAACTGCTGTGGTCATCAGTCCCCTAGAACTTAGAACTACTTAAACCTAACTAACCTAAGGACATCACACACATCCATGCCCGAGGCAGGATTCGAACCTGCGACCGTAGCGGTCGCATGGTTCCTGACTGCGCGCCTAGAACCGCGAGACCACCGCGGCCGGCATTTGTATAGCAATTCATTGCAGAATTAATGTAATACCTCCACGATGATCTCTGTAGTCATACTGTATCATTAGTAGCCCGCGAATTGAGTGCTATGTTCGTTAAATCGGGTTACTCAAGCTGAGGCCAAATAAAGAGAAGCGACGACGCCACAACACTATCTTTATATAAGTAGGTAGTCAGCGCTAAATTATGTGCACCACCATTAACGTTACTTAAGCAGTTTGACAGCATAAGACCACCACAACTACTGACAAACTGTACCATTATCATCACGCAGTTGTGACTCGCAGTGATTACAAGTTGCTTATGTATGTCAAGAATAGCGGGAAGCGCCACTGAAGTTCCATTTGCATTACGAATAGGACAGAGAGAATCCTAAATAACAGTAATAGGTCACCCAGGGAAGATAAGAGTCCACGTATTGTCCCAAGTTCTTGCAGTTTGATATTAATGCAGTTTCCGATGGTTTCACCCTAACGGGTTCTTTTGGCTATCGGAATAGTCATATGGGAATTATAATAGTGTAATTGCTAGAACGCTCAACTACTTTAACAACACCTCATTCTGGATTGAATGCGACTCGGAAAGCGACGTTAATTTGACGTTTCCATCGATCTCCAGACGTCTTACTGAATGAAGTCTGAAGTGCACGCACAGCTGTGTTGCCTGCCGCATGGATTCTGTGAAGTGTTGTGGCAGCTAACAGTCATTGCTGAATACAGACGTGTGCAAATATCGTCATTGCTCTAGGGGAACTCGTCTTTGTTGCATTTTTTTCCATGCCGTAATTAGCACAATAACACAAGGCTTATTCTGCTGAAGAACTTGATGCCCACAAGTCCTTCAATAAGAATCTCCTAGCGGGAGTAATGCATGGAAGGAAAGAAACTGTTGGCAAAAGAATAGACAGCTCCCTGCTTTTTGCGTTTCCGATAGTGCCTACGACAAGAATCTGTTGTCATATTATGCTTCACAACCCTAAACTGTTTATTTTCTTACTTCATACTAAAACAAAATATACGATATGAGACAAGGAAAAGACTTACATCCTTCTCAGGAACTTTAGTTTTTCGTGTTTATTATCTCACTTCATACGAAAACGAGGGCGTTAATATGAGAAGAGGAAAGGAAATACACGCTTCCAAGACATAATATTTCCTTGTGTGCCACTACAGCATAAATGAAATGCCCTTCAGTTAATTTTTGTATTTTGGATAAATTTTATACTACCTTACATTCTTTTTGAGAAGGTTCCTATTTTCTTGGAATTCAAATAGAGTGGACATTTCTTCACTAGTTAATATTCTGATGACTAATGACATGATACCCGTTGTAACTGCTCCATGCCAGCTGTGAGTAGTCTCACGTTGTCTACTGTAAGAACACGCAGGCAGCGATATCCACTCCCTGCAGTCAGAGCCAAGGTGATTTCTTTCTGTTTATGGCGAAGCGTCTGCTGCAGTGTCCACGTTCAGTCAACATAAACAAATCGCGGCATTGGGCCCTGCTAATCGCTGCACTAGTCGCGAGCCTCGACAACAAGAGCGCACTATCTCTGCTACCGATATCATGGAGTTAATATATCTTACTTAACGTAATATGCAGGACGTGGGTTGGGTAAAAATTCAGTTTGTAGCTTCCCATCGAATTAAAATACTCTACAGTCATATTTGATGCAATATTTTTTGTTGGTTGTCTTTCGAATGTTAATGGTATTGATTCAGATTGTGCGTCAACACGAAAACACACACACACAGACACACACACACACACACACACACACACACACACACATACACACACACACAGTCATTGATTTCATGGATGGTGACAACTACTGTGTGTTGAGAAAACATGCACCAGTCACTTCCACAGCTGGCATCGAGTGGGTGAGATTTTCAACTACCGTGCATTGCAAGAATTCTAAGGAGCAGACTGAAAGAAAATGGACTTGTATGCTAAAGAGCTGTGACAAAGCAAAGCTTGACCGATTATCAGATAATTGTCTACATTACCTAAGATTTCTCGACGGCGTAGGGTCACAGATTTCATTAAGTCGTCGACAGTGTAGCGTGATGGTTCACTTTCCACCATACGTTTAATATATTCGTCCAAAGGTCGCTTGCATTTGTAGGTCCACATGGCAATGCCCTTGTTATCTCTGCCCATATATTCTCAATCTGGTTGATGTTCGGTGATCGTAACAAACGGCGACAGCTTTATCCTCTCTTGGCCCTGAAACATATCTCGCACTGCCCTGCTATGATGGATGGTGCTCTTCTCCTGTAAATAATCTGTTATCTCGTTAGTTCATATAATTGTATTTAAATAACGTGTTTGTAATAAGCACATTGGACTATTATTTTCCACAGTGTTTAAGAATTCAGGCCCTGTCACAGATAAGTGATCTAGATTCAACAGTCCGATTATGAATGTGCTTTACCCAGCCTATGATATGATGAGAGTCGTAGTCGGATATCCACATTAAGACTGACTGGCTGAATCCGATTAGAGCGATCTGGTATCGAAATGATATTACGGATGTCGTACAATTTGAACGTCTGTATGGAAACAATGCTGCGCACATAAATTCCTACGATGGAGTAACACGTAGCAATTGTCTAAGAAAAAGTGAGAAATGTGTCTACCTGCAGCAATGTAAAGTAATTATAGCCCATATTTATGTGTTGGAAATACAGATTCGAACAATACGCATCTATTTCAGTGGTGGGAAGACACACCATATGGGATTGGCTGATGACATAACGACAATAATAATAATAATCCTGTGTGTCGGATAGGGGAAACCCTTTGCCATATGGTTTGTACCGCGGAAATCAAATACTTGGTCCTGTCCGGTCCTACAATCACCCAGGCCAAAAAGAATGAAACACAAACAAACATAAACTATGCAAGCAAATTCAACTTTACCCCAGGTGGTTCACAACCCGGCTGTCGACAGGCGGCAGTTGGATTTTCGGATTCTGGGGAGTCCGGGTTAGCACTGCAGGGAATATTGAAAATCTCTGATAAATTTCCCTACAAGCAGAAAACATGCATTTGAAAACTAAACATCGATATATTGAAGCAAACACGAAAACTAAATAATCTCACAAAAGAAATCGGCTGACAAAAAATTTTCATCCTTGCTGTTCAAGAATCACGACTAACTGACCATGAAACCTTGCATTATGGAACCATTGCATCTTCTAGAGCAAAATACAACAACAGGTAGCGAAAGGCGTACCAATCTTCGGTATGGCATTTCTCGAACACAGATCTATCATTAACTCTGTCAAAGAAATCAAACCCATCAACAATCGACTTATGACCATGCTCATTCAGAGCCCCAGTAAAAAATATACACTCATCAATACACATGGCCCCACCAACATCGAAAATAAGAAAAACACCGAAAACGTCGAAAAACTCTGGAACACACTCGAAAACACTATGAGTAAAATTCACCAAGATGACGTGAAAATACTGATGGGAGACTTCAACTCTCTATTTGGGACAGAAAAAACCTTTAGAATAATGATTGATACAAATTCAACAAATTGAAACACTTAGACCAATGGCACACGTCTGACTGATATTTGCTAACAATTGAACCTCAAATGGATGTCTTCCCACATTCTCAGGTAACATGCTTGGCTACCAGGTGCAAAATGCTTTCGTTCGCCTTTCGAGACTCGCTGAAAGCTAGATTTTTTATTCTTTTGTACCAGAGCTACAGCAGGCATATACAAACTCAATAAGGGAATCGTAAGACAACGCTTGAGCATAATTCGTCTTTCTACTACCAGTAACCCTTAGTGTCAGAGCGAAAACCTTACGGTACTGCCAAACCCATAATGCCACTTTTGTTTTCTGGCGATATATTTTTTGATGTTGTGAATACATAATTCTATCTATGAAATGCCACAGTTCCATAATCCTTGCGAATGATAGAGGAAATGAAGTAAATACACATCTTTTCGAAGTCAAAAAACGATAATATCCCACAAATTCGTGTTAAAATAGGCTCAATCGTCTTACAGGCACTTAATGGTTTATTAAGGTAGATTGCCGTCGTGATGTTTCTGTAGTAAGCTGAATTTGATTTGTATTAGTACAGTGAATATTTCAATTGCATTTTCCATTACTTTCCTAAACGCAACAGGAATCCTCAAAAAGTAATTGATTAGCAGCAGAATTTTCTTTCACTATATCTAAAACAATCTGACAAATTCTACGCCCGGAGAAACCCACTGGTTCTAACGATGTCATTAAACCAGTATTGTTTTAAGAGTATTTTCGTCTAGAAATGAATTGCTTTGACGGTTGACCGATCAAGAGCGGGAAATGTAAAATTTTACGAATATATGACGAGAGGGACAAGTGCTTGATAGAGGACTTCCCTATCAATACAAGTGCCTGAGAGACTACTTTCCTATCAATCTCCTGGATAGTTTTGTTTCTCAAATCAACAGAGTGCGTTATCATGCAGTAGCACAGGTGATGCAGTTTTGTTGCTCGATTTTCTTACACTGCGATCGAAATGTGTCTCAGTTGTTTGCAACAAATTCCAGCTGTGTTGCACACACACCCTGGGGCAGAATTCGTAGCGTAAAACACACTTTTGGAGCTATCAGATGTAAAATATTAAGTTCACACTACTCTTTGCTACGTTTACGTCTTTTGGTGGGGCTCAGCCTTTCATTTCTTCTGAGGAAGTTAACGATAAAGGCATCATAATACGACACCAGTAACAGTACTGCATAGGAATGCTCAATGAGCGACCTGATGGCGTTCAATAATAGTCTCTCCGTTGATTTTTGTTGTTTAGAATTAGAGCATGCAGTACTCCTTCACCAGACTTCTGAACTTTGCCTGTTGAATGCAAATGTCGCATAATGGCAAAATGATAATCTATCACATATATCAGTAGTCGAGACTTCTTTAATGTGGAAAATCATTCATACCAGAACGATCTCTGTTGAATCAGAATACCTTTCTCTGGCGTATTTTTTCCAAAAGCACTCGCTCCACTCACAGTTCATATCTTACTAGCTGTCTCCTCTGCATTCACCCCTGTGCTATACCAAAAGTAAACGTTGTGTTGCAGATGTTACACCTTTTTCCACTTGCGACTCAATTTTACAATGCTTAACTGTAGTTCAGGATTTTCAAGTATGCAAAATCCCATGCTTAGCTGTAAGATAATAACTAGAACTTCAAATTCGAAAATGACAGTTGATACAAACACTGACACCTGGGCGGCGACGTATTTCAGGCGACGGGCAGCGTCTGGCCGGTGGCCGGTAGCCGCTGCAGCGCGACGAAACGCTCGAGCGTAAGATGTTATGATCGCGACGCAGCCACGAGCTGTCCTGCGGAATTGTTTCTAAAATACTTGTTATTTCTGGTGGGTAGAATGTTAAGCGAATTATCTTCGATATTCAATCAGACTCATAACTTTAGACCGAAAGGTGGTAAAAAAATAAAAGAAAAAAATTACAGTTGGACGCGAACAGGCGGCTATAAATTCAGATTGGACGACTGTTACCACTTTTTTTTGTGCGTTGTGTTTGGTCGTTGCAGACGTTGTAAGACATCCTGTTCAAGTCCAGTGGTTGATCCTTCCACTCTAGGCGCTCAGTCCGGAACCGCGCGACTGCTACGGTCGCAGGTTCGAATCGTGCCTCGGGCATGGATGTGTGTGATGTCCTTAGGTTTGTTAGATTTAAGTAGTTCTAAGTTCTAGGGGACTGATGACCACAGATGTTAAGTTCCATAGTGCTCAGAGCCACTTGAACCATTTTTTGATACTTCCACTCAATTTTTTTATTACAGAGGCCAACCAGCTCTCTGACCGATACTAGACCACACAGTCCGAGAACATGTATGAAGTAGACAACACTTCCTCCTAACACTTCCCCATCTTACAGTGTTGCCAGATTGTGCAGATGGCCGGACTTAGAGTTGTCAGGGGCGGTCAGTTTTATTGGTCACCATAAGTGAACGACTCGGACTTAGTCTCTGCGGCGGCCGGCCAGCGGCAATTTTTATGTCTAAGACTGTACCTTTGTGAACTTATCATTTCTGAGAACGCGAGCTGTTACAGCGTGATTACCTGTAAATGCCACATTAATGCAACAAATGCTCAAAATGATGACTGTCAACCTCAATGCATTTGGCAATACGTGTAGCGACATTCCTCTCAACAGCGAGTAGTTTGCATTCCGTAATGTCCGCACATGCATTGACAATTGTCTGACGTATGTTGTCAGGCGTAGCCGGTGGATCACGATAGTTAATATCACTCAACTTTCCCCATAGAAAGAATTCCGGACACGTCATATCCGGTGAACGTGCGGGCCATTGTATGGTGTTTCGACGACCAATCCACCTGTCATGAAATATGCTATTCAATACCGCTTCAACCGCACGCGAGCTATGTGTCGGACATCCACCATGTTGAAAGTATATCGCCATTCCGTCGTGCAGTGAAACATCTAGTAGTAACATCGGTAGAACATTACGTAGGAAATCAACATACATTGCACCATTTAGATTCCCATCGGTAAAATGGGGGCCAAGGTAGCTTCCTCCTTAGTGCCCACCTGTACTCTCTTTCTCACCTTTGATAGAGTGGTGCTTCCGTCCATGCTCAAAGCAGGCCATGAAATTATCAACGTCCGGCCACACATTCAAAACCCGATGCGCTGCTACCAGTGTCATCGTTTTGACCACACTAGAACGTCTTGTCGACACCGAGCCAAATGTGTCACCAGTGGTAGGGATTTCACGAGGGCGATTGAACACCTCCTTCTCCCAGCTGTATCAACTGCAATGGCGGCCATGCCGCCTCCTCTCGGGACTGTCCGGTGTATCTTGCTGAGCGGGCTGTTTAAGAAATCCGGGTAAAGGAGGAGGGGCCTTATCCAGATGCTCGCAAGTTACTGGCTAGTAGCAAACCATGCATTCTATCGTCTGGTACCTATAGCTCTGTTCTTGTTGCCCCTCGCTCCATGAACGACATGTCCACGCAGACATGCGACGTCCAATTCAGCTCTGAGGTTGTGAAATTGCCCAGTGTCAAGGTAGCATCGCCATCCCCCGTCCAACTGTGCTACAAGCCGTCAAACTCTTGCCTTAAGGGGCGAAACCACCAGCTACACAATCGGTAGGCCAGAAAGTACAGAAGGAGTACTCCCATGAAGACTTCCTCTGTCCTTCCAGCCAAACAACAGTCTTCATCCAACCGGAAAGGCTCGAAGAAATCTATCAAGGGCAAACGGTCTTCTCCTTCGCCACCTCGAAGATCCTCTTCGATGGTATCGTCACGTGATACCTTAGCCTGGCGAGCGTCAGTGCCACCGGTGCGCACCAACAACCGTTTTTCGATGTTGGACTCTACAGACCAACCGCACGAGCAACCTGATGCTTCTGTGGACCCCATGGAGCAGGATCCTCCTGCTTTTGTGCCCTGTAATGGCGCCTCTTCCCCAGCTGTCTCTTCCTCACCATGACTCTCCTCCAATGGAACGTTCGCAGCCTTCGGTCCCACAAAGAGGTTTTATGGCTGTTTTTAGCGTTACAGAGTCCCCTTGTACTCTGCCTTCAGGAAACGAAATTGCGCCCTCACTTTGAGCTTTCACATTTCTTACCGATTTTTTTTTTGACCTTCCCCACGTGGTCGGCGAGCCGTGCGTGGTTCGCGCTCGTGCCATGTCTTATTTTGCATCCTGTCTGTTTTTTGGTGTTGCCACCTCGTTATGTTAGTTTCAATTTCTGTTGTCATTGAGTTGCTGCTTTGTCTGCCCAACAGCGGCAACAGCTGTTCCTATCGATATAGCCCTCACGTGTTATCTTTGCTGCACTTCTAGTACTTCCCAGTTGTTGTCTGTCATGTGTGGCTGGAAGATGTCAAGAGGTCAGTTCGGACCTGCCAGTCGTGGAGTTGGAATGTGGCACTAGTTCAGTTGGGTTGGAGCAGAAGTGAGTCCTGGATGTCCATGGCTCACCCGACCGTTGCTGCCACGCATCAGTTGAGCTGGGGACGGTCTTCGTGGATCGTCGGTCGGTCGTCCTACTGGACACCGTGAATTGGCTCAACGTTCGTTTATAGGTTGGCTGTGTGTGTGTATCGGCTCCTAATTTGTCTTCGTAATTGCACAGCCACTGCTGAGTGTCGTTCAAGCCTTATGCAAGTGTTTGTCAAACTGTGTGTGTAGTTGGTGTGGTTTCCACTGACAACTTCTTTTAAATGGTCAAGTTAAGTATCAAAGGTGGGTCAGATATGATAGTCGGATGCTTCTATAGACCACCTGCATCAGCAACCGTAGTAGTTGAGCGCCTCAGAGAGAACCTGCAGAACGTCGTGAAGAAGTTTCGTGATCATACTATTGTAATAGGGGGAGACTTCAATCTACCAGGTATAGAATGGGATAGTCACACAATCAGAACTGGAGCCAGGGACAGAGACTCTTGTGACATTACCCTGACTGCCTTGTCCGAGAATTACTTCGAGCAGATAGTTAGAGAACCAACTCGTGAAGCTAACGTTTTAGACCTCATAGCAACAAATAGACCGGAACTTTTCGACTCCGTGAATGTAGAAGAGGATATCAGTGATCATAAGTCAGTGGTTGCATCAATGACTACAAGTGTAATAAGAAATGCCAAGAAAGGAAGGAAAATATATTTGCTTAACAAGAGTGATAGGGCACAAATCGCAGAATATCTGAGTGACCACCATCAAACGTTCATTTCTGAGGAAGAGGATGTGGAACAAAAATGGAAAAAATTCAGAAACATCGTCCAGTACGCCTTAGATAAGTTCGTACCGACTAAGGTCCAAAGCGAGGGGAAAGATCCACCGTGGTATAACAATCATGTACGAAAGGTACTACGGAAACAAAGAAAGCTTCATGATAGGTTTAAGAGTAGTCGAATCATAGCTGATAAGGAAAAGCTGAACGAAGCGAAAGAGAGCGTAAAGAGAGCAATGAGAGAAGCATTCAACGAATTCGAACATAAAACATTGGCAAACAATCTAAACAAGAACCCTAAAAAGTTTTGGTCATATGTAAAATCGGTAAGCGGATCTAAATCCCCTATTCAGTCACTCGTTGACCACGATGGCACCGAAACAGAGGACGACCGAAGAAAGGCAGAAATACTGAATTCAGTGTTCCGAAACTGTTTCACTGCGGGAAATCGTAACACGGTCCCTGACTTCAGCCGTCGCACGGACGCCAAAATGGAAAATATTGAAATAAACGATATCGGAATTGAAAAACAACTGCTATCACTTAGTAGCGGAAAAGCATCCGGACCAGACGAGATACCCTTAAGATTCTACAGTGATTATGCTAAAGAACTTGCCCCCTTTCTATCAGCAATTTATCGTAGATCGCTGGAAGAACGTAAAGTACCTAGCGACTGGAAGAAAGCGCAGGTCGTTCCCATTTTCAAGAAGGGTCATAAATCAGATGCGAATAATTATAGGCCTATTTCGCTTACGTCAATTTGTTGTAGAATAGTGGAACATGTTTTGTGTTCTCGTATTATGACGTTCTTAGATAATACAAATCTCCTTCATCATAACCAACATGGATTCCGCAAACAGAGATCATGTGAAACTCAGCTCGCCCTATTTGCCCAAGAAATTCACAGTGCCGTAGACACTGGCGAGCAGATTGATGCCGTATTCCTGGACTTCAGGAAGGCATTTGATACGGTTCCGCACTTACGTTTAGTGAAAAAAATACGAGCTTACGGAATATCGGACCAGGTTTGTGATTGGATTCAGGATTTCCTAGAAGAAAGAACACAACATGTCATTCTTAACGGTTCAAAATCTGCAGATGTAGAGGTAATTTCGGGAGTACCGCAGGGAAGCGTGATAGGACCTTTATTGTTTACAATATACATAAATGACTTAGTTGACAACATCGGTAGCTCCGTGAGGCTATTTGCAGATGACACGGTTGTCTACAAGAAAGTAGCAACATCAGAAGACTCGTACGTACTCCAGGAGGACCTGCAGAGGATTAATGCATGGTGCGACAGCTGGCAGCTTTCCCTAAACGTAGATAAATGTAATATAATGCGCATACATAGGGGCAGAAATCCATTCCAGTACGATTATGCCATAGGTGGTAAATCATTGGAAGCGGTAACGACCGTAAAATACTTAGGAGTTACTATCCGGAGCGATCTGAAGTGGAATGATCACATAAAACAAATAGTGGGAAAAGCATGCGCCAGGTTGAGATTCATAGGAATAATTCTAAGAAAATGTGACTCATCGACGAAAGAAGTAGCTTACAAAACGCTTGTTCGTCCGATTCTTGAGTATTGCTCATCAGTATGGGACCCTTACCAGGTTGGATTAATAGAAGAGATAGACATGATCCAGCGAAAAGCAGCGCGATTCGTCATGGGGACATTTAGTCAGCGCGAGAGCGTTACGGAGATGCTGAACAAGCTCCAGTGGCGGACACTTCAAGAAAGGCGTTACGCAATACGGAGAGGTTTATTATCGAAATTACGAGAGAGCACATTCCGGGAAGAGATGGGCAACATATTACTACCGCCCACATATATCTCGCGTAATGATCACAACGAAAAGATCCGAGAAATTAGAGCAAATACGGAGACTTACAAGCAGTCGTTCTTCCCACGCACAATTCGTGAATGGAACAGGGAAGGGGGGATCAGATAGTGGTACAATAAGTACCCTCCGCCACACACCGTAAGGTGGCTCGCGGAGTATAGATGTAGATGTAGATGTAAATGTTGTCGACTGGCAGTGAATCGGTCGAATGGGGTGGATCAGCAAGAAAGTCTCCGCGCAGCGCAGTCGGCCGGGCCCGCTGGCGGTCTCGATGCACTGTCAGAGTGTGTGGGAGCTGTTCCAAGTGCTACGAGGTTCGTAGCTCACCAACTCAGGACATGAGAGTTGAGTTGTGATTTAAGTCTCGTCGGTGGGTCCCTGACTGTTTCTTGGTTGTGTTGCCGGCGGATCGAGTGTAGTTGGGCCGACTTCTTGTCTCACGTAATCGAACGATAATGTTGTAAGCACAGACCGAGCCATTGTGTATTTTAAATGGCTCATAGCCGATGGTTGGAATTTGTATGCTTGTAATTGTGTTTTTAACATCAAAGGCCTTCAGTCGTTTTAAAATTAAGTTTTTCTAAATTGGGCAAGTCTTACATTGTCTCAAGATAAAGATTGGGCCTTCTGCCTGTTGAAAATTTATTGATTTTTAGACTACATAGTTGTGGAGATGAAGCAGCGATTAGTATGATTAATGAATTATTCATAAACAGTCTTAATCGCATTTTTTATTATTATTATACCGCCATCCGGTTTCAACCCGACGTGGGGGTCATCTTCTGGGCGTTTTCACTGTGAAATTATAGATATCCGTCAGAAAGACTCCATTATACAGCAGCTAAAATTACGTTGCTACCACGGCAACGGACGCCGTGGCCAGGGTAAAGATAACACCATACGAACACACCAGCTGCTACCTTGACGACGGCGTCCTCACTACACAGACTAGAGGGCGCCTGATATACGCTTTATAAGCCATGGCAACGACGTCCTCACCAAAAGGAAAAAAAAAAAAAACATGGTTCAAATGGTTCTGAGCACTATGCGACTGAACTTCTGAGGTCATCAGTCGCCTAGAACTTAGAACTAATTAAACCTAACTAACCTAAGGACATCACACACGTCCATGCCCGAGGCAGGATTCGAACTTGCGACCGTAGCGGTCACGCGGTTCCAGACTGAAGCGCCTTTAACCGCACGGCCACAACGGCCGGCCTCACCAAAGGGAGTAGAGGGCTTTGTAGTCCTTCCATATTAACCGTTTTAGTAATTTGACTTAAATGTACGAATAGATATATTATAATACAAGACGACACCAGTTTTTGTGTTTCATAAGTTGTTTTACTTTATATTAGGGCACATAATGTATTATACATTTACGAATTTGACGAGATGACTACGGAACATTTGTTATTACTTAATAATTAACACTATAATTGTAACTCTTTTTAAATGTAATGGTTCCGTTTTCTGTTATTTACCGACAATTAAATTTATGTTAAACGAAGGTGACTACTGGTTATATATAATAAACTGTATTAAATGTCGTTGATCGCCGCTAGAGGTGTTGCCGTCTATTCACGTGATCTCAGCACGCTATTTAAGCCCATACGAAGGGTTAGTCTCGCATAGTTTCCTGTCGTTATGTAGACAGGAGTGACACCATCAGCAGTCGACCAATGGGTACGTAATTTTAGCTGTTGTATAATGCAGTCTTTCTGACGGATGTCTATAATTTCACAGTGTAAACGCCCAGAAAATGACCCCTACGTCGGGTTGGAACCGGTTGGCGGTATAATGATAATAAATGCGATTGAGACTGTTTATGAATAATTGAAAATTTAGCCGGCCACGGTGGTCTAGCGGTTCAGGCGCTCAGTCCGGAACCGTGCGACTGCTACGGTCGCAGGTTCGAATCCTGCCTCGGGCATGGGTGTGTGTGATGTCCTTAGGTTAGTTAGGTTTAAGTAGTTCTAAGTTCTAGGGGACTGATGACCAGAGATGTTAAGTCCCATAGTGCTCAGAGCCATTTGAACCATTTTTTTTGAAAATTTATTGTACTGTTTTAAAGCATCGGCCTTCAGCCGCTTTAAGCTGTAAGGATCTTACTTATCAAGTGTTACCTTTTGAAAAATAAAGCTGTGGGCTTTCTGCCTTTTGAAAATTTATGGTAGTTGTATCGTTCTTAAAATGATGGACCTTCAGCCACTTTACAATTTTGGATTCTTACTTATCAAGTCTTACATCA
Organism: Schistocerca serialis cubense; assembly: GCF_023864345.2. Taxonomy (NCBI): domain Eukaryota; kingdom Metazoa; phylum Arthropoda; class Insecta; order Orthoptera; family Acrididae; genus Schistocerca; species Schistocerca serialis. Next base: position 435,267,902 of record NC_064642.1, on the reverse strand, counting down.
CTTGGGCTTAAATACCATTTACGGTTAAAAGCTTTGTTCCTTCTGCCTTGGAAAATTGGTTGCAGTTTTTTTAAACGAAGGCCTTCAGCCGTTTTGGAGTAAAGTTTCTTATTGGTCATAAGGCTTGGGCCTTATCCCTTTTGAAAAGTTATTGTAGTTATGTTGTTTTAAATTTATCGGCCTTCAGCCGCTTTTAAAAAAATTTAATCTATCTGAATAGTCAAGCCTTACATCGCTGGGCCTTAATTACCACTTAAGGTCAAAGCCTAGAGCCTTCTGTCCCAAAAAATATATATATATATTTATTTATAGCAATTGTATTTAATTCATGGATCTTCAGCCGTTTTAGAATTAAAGACATTTTATGTCGATAGTCAAGCTTAGAAGTTGCTCTGTAATGTTTGGACAACTAAATAAAGTACTATGTTTGTAGTGCAACTGACAGCCGCTCATTCTGGCCCCTTCCACGATACCTACTACTTGTCCTGTCCTGCGGGTTTAGCAGGGCGTCTCCGTCTGCATTCCCTGTCATGGGGGCGTCATGCTGCTCATATGGCATGACACTCATAGTCAACCTATCTCCCTAACTACCAATCTTCAAGCTGTTGCAGTTCGACTTGTCCTTCCTCGCATGACATTTTCCTTCTGTGCTATATATGTCCTTCCATCATTAGATGTCACCAGGGCAGACTTCCTTCAACTTATTGGACACTTTTGTTACTCGGTGACTTTAATTGACATCATCCCCTCTGGGGCTCTCCCAGGACCTGTCAGACAGGTGCATTCTTTGCTGATCTTCTTAACCAATTTAACCTCAATTGCCCTAACACTGGAGCACACACTTTACTTTCCGACTCCTCGCACACCTATTCTTATTTGTACTGCCCAGTTTGCCCATCGTCTTGAGTAGTCCGTTCTTTCTGACACCTATTCGAGCGACCATTTCCCGTGTGCTATCCGTTTGCTGATTCCTACTCCATCCGCGTGCACGCCTAAATGGCAGCTTCCTAAGGCTGACTGGCAGCTATACTCCTCCTTGGCGATCTTCGAAGAACAAGATTTCCCCCGTTGTGATGAGCAGTTCGAATATGTCACAAACTTTATCCTTACTGCTGCAGAACGTTCCATCACCCGCACTTCCTCCTTACCACGCCTCGTCTTGAGGCACGCCGTAACACAATTCGCGCACGTAGGCGTACACTCTGCGTTTTTAACCGCCACCCTACGCTGGCAAACTGCATTCATTATAAACAGATGCATTCTTCGAAATAGCAAAAGAGCTAGCTGGATTTCATTCACTAGTTCTTTTAACAGTTCCACACCTTCTACTGTCGTGTGAGCCAACCTCCGATTGCTCTCTGGAACCAAGATCTATTCCCCACTTTCCGGCCTGACAGTCGCTGACGGTGTCGTCGTAGACCCTATCGCTGTCTCCAACACCTTGGGCCACCATTTTGCAGAAGTTTAGAGCTCTTCCCACTATCACCCTGCCTTCCCCCATCGGAAACGAGCGGAGAAGGCTCGGGCGATACCCTTCTCTTCTCCGAATCGTGAGTCCTACAATGCCGCCTTCACTACAAGGGAGCTAGATCTTGATCTCAGTTCATCCCAATGCTCTGCCCCAGGACCAGACGTCATGCATATTCAAATGTTGCAGCACCTTTCCCCTGCGGGCAATAATTTTCTGCTTAACATGTACAACTGCATCTGGGCAGAGGGCACATTTCCTGGACGCTGGCGTGCAGCCACCGTCATACCCATACCTAAGCCCGGTAAGGACATAAACCTTCCTTCTAGCTACCACTACATCTCTCTTACCAGCTGCGTTTGCAAGGTAATGGAACGTATGATTCATGCCCCGCTCATATGGTGGCTCGAGTCTCGCCATTGACTAACGAATGCACAGTGCGGATTAGAGCGCGGTGTTTTGCAGCTGACCATCTCGTTACTTTGTCCACCCTTGTCATGAATGGTTTTCTGCTTAAATCAAAGATTGAGGTCGTGTTTTTCGATTTGGAGAAGGCCTACGACATCTCCTGGAGAACTGGTATCCTCTGTACCCTCTGTTCTCTGTACACGTGGGGCTTCCGTGGGCGCCTGCCCTGTTTTCTTCGGGCATTTTTACAAGACCGAGTCTCAAGGTGCGTGTGGATTCTGCCTTGTCGGACACCTTTATCCAGGAAAGTGGTGTGCCTCAGGGTTCTGTCCTGAGCGTCGTCCTCTTTGCTATCGCCATTAACCCTATAATGGCCTCCCTCCCGTCGGGAACCTCCGGCTCTCTTCTTGTTGATGTTTTTGACATCTATTGCTGTTCTCCAAGGACCTGTCTCACTGAGCGGTGTTCTCAGCGCTGCCTTGATCGTCTTTACTCCTGGAGCATTAACAATGGCTTTCGCTTTTCCCCTGACAAAACCGTCTGTATGAATTTCTGGCGGCGCAAATGGTTTCTTCCACCATCTCTACATTTTGGGCCTGTTGTCCTTCCGTTAGTTTACGAAATTTCTGGTGCTCATGCTTGACAGGAAACACTCTTGGTTCTCCCATGTGTCTTACCTGACAGCCAACTGTACGCAGTCCATCAATGTCCTACGTGTCCTCGACGGTACTTCGTGCTGATCGAACCACCCTTCCCCATTTGTACCGGTCCCATGTCCTTTCGAAACTCGACTACGCGTGCTTTGTTTATGCGTCTGCATGCCCATCCCTCTTACACAGCCTCCACGCTATCCATTACCACGGCATCCGTTTGGTCATGGGCGCCTTTTACACCAGCCCGGTTGAGAGTCTGTATGCTGAAGTTGCTGAACTACCACTATTCTAGTTTCTCCTCAGCGGGTATGTATGCCGTTTGTCTGCCATGTGTGCCCACCCGCCGTATGCCTCCTTCTTTGATGATTCCTTTGATTATCAGTATGGAGCTCGTCCCTCTTCTCTGTTACCTCCTGGATTCCACTTTGGCCACTTGCTACGGAGGCTTAACTTATCACTACATCCAACTTTCCCATTGGCTGTGAACCCTTCACCATCTTGGCTTCGTGAAGTGGCCCATGTTAACCTTGGCCGTCATTCCCTTCCTAAGGACACCAGCCTTCGCATGGAACTTCGTGATATTACCTTTGTGTACACTGATGGCTCTCAGAGTGACTTTGGGGTAGCGTGTGCCTTTGCCATTGGCACCCGTGTCTTTAGATATTGGCTTCCGGCACACTCGTCAGTATTTACTGCCGAGCTCTTCGCCTTATATCAGGATGTACATCCGGCGACACAGTCTTTCCAATTGTGTCGTCTGCTCAGACTCACTCAGTGCCCTCCAAAGTCTCTGGGCGCTGCACATTGCTCGTCCCTTAGTGCAGCGGGTCCAGGAAAACTGTCACTAGCTCACTCTTGGTGGAGTTAGTGTATTGTTTCTGTGGGTCCGTGGTCACGTCGGTCTGCCAGGAAACGAGGCTGCTAATGCTGCTCCCAAGGCTGCAGTCTTCGTACCTCAGCCCGCGAGTACCTTTATTCCCTCCGAAGATCTTTGAATTGCCGTCTGTTAGGAGGTGGTGTCCCTTTGGCATTGCCAATGGTCCTCATTTCACAGGAATAAGCTTCGGCTTATTAAGCCCCTCCTAGGGCCTTGGACATCCTCCTCTCGGCCCTCCCGCAGTGTGGAGATTATTTTAACTATGTTGCGAGTTGGGCACTGCCTTTATAGCCATCGTCATTTGCTAAGTGGCGCTACCCCATCATTTTGTAAACAATACGCCCAAAATTTAACTGTCTGCCACTTCCTGCTGGAATGCCCGTTTTTTAACCATTTATGCTCCAGTTTCGGTGTGCTATTTGATTTATAAGCCTTTTTAGTAAATGACATGCGGGACTGTTGACCGCGTTTTACTTTTTATCCGCCGAAGCAATATGACGAAGGCCAGTTAATTTTTAGTTTTGGATCTCGATTTCTGAATGTTTTTTTTAGCCCTTTTTCCACGTGCCTGTTTTTAGCTGTCTCCTATTCTGTCTATTGGGAATGATGTATAGTCGTTTATCTCCTCTTTGTGTTCGTGTTCTATAGTTTTGACTTGGGCGCGCATGATCCCAGTTGTTTTTTGCTCCCTAAAGCAAAACAAAAAAGAAACATACTTCCCGCAGAAGGACGTTGTCGACGTCTGACGCATGCAGCTTGCTTCGTGATAAGTGCAATCTGACCGGCGTTCTAATTGTATTAATCTTAATAGAGGCTCTTCGACACGCGTAAAGCGCACATGAACGCTTATGTTAAATCGTGTGCTATTGCTCGGCGACATGCTGTCTGTGAGACAGTCGGCGTCTTCTGCCTGGTTAACATCCGGTGGACGCCGCACTTATCGCCGATCTGTGGATCTGTACGGGATTCATCTGCCCAGTTGCTGTGCTGGAGGTCCATCACTCATCGTGTTTCTCCGGCCGGGCTGACCGAAAGCGGGGGTGTTGCTTCGGTGTGTTGAGGGACTCCTACCGGCGGCTACCCGTCCGGTGGACCTGTTTTCAACCCCTGTCTCGTGTGATTCGCGTCGTGAGAGGCAAAACCTCCCATTGCGCATCCGGATTCACTGTATCGTCGTTACACCCAATTCCGTCGGACATGGGATTAAACAGGTTTCTTGTGGCGCTTCGGCGATCGTTGTTTGCGCTAGTGCGCCTTCGTGTCCGAGTGTGGGAGTGACTTCTGGTGCTCACGGACGAAAGCATTTGTCGGCAAAACCGTAGGAAATTTGGAAATTTGTGATGAGGTCTAGTGGGATCAAACAACTGAGGTCATCGGTCCCTAAGCTTACACACTACATAAAGTTACTTAAACTAACTTACGCCAAAGACGACACACACACACACACACATGGCCGAGGACGGGGGAAGCCTCGCAGACAGCGACAAGACAACTCAGACCGCGCGGCCAACTGTAGGATCAATTTCCATACCCCATACCGATCGTTTCGGGTCGGTTAACGGTGTCGTCGGCGCCGGAGTGGCAGAATTGTTCATCGTTTCGTCAAAGGAGGTGGTCTCTGCTGCTGTCGGTTACCGTAAACTCTCAGGATTTTGGAGCTGGTCATTCTTCGGGATGGAATCTGTTCGAAACGCGTCCGCTTACATTAGTGACAGTAGCGACAGCGTGGACGTAGGCACGAATTCGCCAACTGGAACTTGCAGAATCTACCGCTGCATATATTCTGCTCTTTCTCGCATCAAGAGCATGTTTAGGGTTGTCCACCGTAGATAACTATTTCTCTGCATCCGCTTATGAACAAGTATGAGGATACACGTTGCGTCAATTCTATCGTGATTTGTCGCAACCCATTGAGAACGGGGTAGGTCGTGAAGTCTGACCAATTTTTCCTCTACGTGGCTAAGCTCTCTTCCATATGGGTGTAAGGGGTCAATCACCAAGTAAGACGGAACCTCGAAGGGAAGTTCGAAAATACGTATGCTTCGTAATCCCAGTCCTGCGTGATCAATAGTTACCTCTACAATATGTACATCAATGTGACGAAATTTGAGTACATGCTTAGCATCTCGAATCATTCTGTCACACACTGCAACGTTAATCAGTTTGACGTAGACTACACTGCTCACTATGGAGAGGTGTATTCCAAGAAGTTCGTAGAAGTTAAGATGAACTTCGTCTCGTAGGAACCTTTCAGTTTCATAGGCTTTCTGTCTCGCATATTCATTCTAAAAGCTAATCTTGAGAGTCGACTTTCTGTATGCGTGTGCCATTCTGTATCGAGTCTTCGAAATGTGTGAGTTCGCCGAATAGGTAAACAACAGCGCGCGTCCCAATTTCCACGGCAGGGACGTAAACAGACGTCCGTGCCGCAGCGCAACCGAATGCAGACTGCGACCCATCGAGGACACAGAGGACTTATCGCTGGCACGCTCCCCGTGAGTCCGACATTTCTAACTTACTGTCCACACACTACATTTGTAGGACCACTGAGCACTATACTCATTAGTCTCGGCAGTCAATCTACTGATTCCATTAAGAGTTTGAGCAATGTGAGTGCATCCGCACTGAAGAAGATCATTGGCCGGTAAGCCTTACCAATATGAAGATAAAATATCCTAATGGCGCCAGGATTCGACACACCAACAAGACTGGCATGGGAAGATCTTGGGCCGGTTTGGGGATGCAGGAAGCTAGACACGTTTTGTCAAAGGTGATTGACTGCTGCGAGTAATGAGAATAATGGGCAGGGGCACTACAACTGCAGTGTGTGGACAGTATGTTGGAAATGTGGGTCTCACGGGGTGCCTGCAGGAAATAAGTCCCTTCAGTCACACTACCCTCTGTGTCCTCGATGGTTCAGTCGGATAGACTACATATACTATGTAGTTTATAAGTGTGTTACTTTTTACCAACAATTTTTGTTGTTTAATGTTAAAATTACGTAGTTTTGCCCTTAGTCTGAATCTCAACCATGATACGTAAGTTTTGAACACAGTATTGGGGAGAACAGAGAAAATATTATGAAAATGATATAGGATTTGTAATTGTAATCCAAATAACTATGATACCAAGAGCATATACAATTTTCGCCGTTCTATGCTCAAATTGTGAGTAATTAAACTATGATATATTGGCAAACTATGATACTTAAAAATTACAATAATGTTTTTCTTTTTTAATTTTAATTTTATCGCTAAGCTTATGCTGCAAATAGAATTTCAATTAAATGTATGTGCAGTATAAAAAGCTTTAAATTTGTACTGTTGATCATATTAGGGTCCCGTGTGACGTCACTGAGTGAACTTCTCGCGGATAGGAGGCGCTGAGAGAAAAGAGGCTTGTTTTTGACGGGCGTGACCAGGGCTTTAAAAGGTCTGCCGCCAGGTTCCTCTGGGTCTGTCTGCTGCAACGAGATGGGAAGTCAAGATGATAGATCTGAGCGGTGGTCTAGATTGGGTATTAATAAACGTCTTCAGCTGTATTTAGTCCTTTGTTATTGGTTCACTACTCGCTTCGTGGCAGTAAGTCACATTTTCATGTTAACATATAACGAAAACTTTATTCTGTGACATACCGACTACTCGCTATGTTTTGTTTCGACGGACAACGAATGTTGGTTACAAGGTTCCGAGCTTTTCAGGTCTAATGTTGTAGTTATATGTTCACCTGAAGATGTGGCTTTTAACGCTATAAAACCGGTAGTGATCCAACAATAAGGGACTAAATACAGCTGAAGCCGTTTATTAATACCAAAGACGACTGCTTGTAGCTGTGCTTGCCGTACCTACAACGTTGTCTGCATTGCGCGTTCCGTGGGAACTGTGACGAATTTGTGCAGCATCTCGACTTAGTTTCTGGCACAGCTGCAGGACTGAAAATTATTTGTGCTCAGTTTGAACTCTGATAATTCCGCAGTGTGCCACACCAGTTAGTGGAAAACGTTATTCCAGTTCCATATACAATTGACCTACAGGACAATAAAATAGTAATGGGACAAAGCGGGCTCTGGTGAAATTTTTGTATGAAATTATTTGTGGAAATTAATTGTGATCAATTAATTACCTCCCGCCTCTTGATGACGATATGAGTCTTCCCCAGCCAGCATGTGTGTCTTCCTCATGGAGCGTCCTCGCTCCTCCCGTTCCCCCACCAAATCCCCTCTCACTCTCTCCTCCCATGATGTAATCCAAGATGGCTTCCCAGGAAAAAATGGCGGGAAAGTCGCTCAGTCTGTGTCGAGATGCTGAACTGGGAAGACCTCCCAATGGTAGGCTAATATAGCCTAAGGCAATGTTTCAAAAATGTGTTTAAGAATATTGTTTATTTACTTCTGAAATCGCAATACACATAAAAATTAACAGAGATGTTTAAGCAATTATACAGTGTTAAACAAATGCAGAACTCTTTTTTTACTCCAATAGCGAAAGGAACCATGAAATTACACGATCACAGATTGAGCTAAACATATTTGAAGCACTTTTTCGCGTCCGCTCCTCCTACTGGAGCCATGCGCCGTGCAATGTCTGAAACGTCGTAGCTACAGGGCTGCACCAAGTGCTTTCTGTCGTGTGGGGAAATATATCAACCTTCTGCCTCTCCGGTGCACTTTCTTTCTTTGTGGCACGCAGGCACCCCTTGTAACTGAATACCAACAGTTTCAGGAATTATTGAAGCTAGTGTTTAAGCAATGTGTGGGATATTGTCACATACGTATCTGGATTATGCCACATTTCACTGGAAATGCTACTGCTACAGAAGGTGTGCCATAGGAAATACTAATTAAACGATTTGCTTCACAAATCGAACATATCACAGAGCTACCACCCGAAACACACTTGCACACAAAGCATTGTGAGAGCTATCGTTAGAGTTGCGACCATCTCCAGATTCATAAATTACGTTAGTATTTACAAAATTAGCTACACTGAAGCGGCAAGGAAACTGGTATATGCATGCATATTCAAACATAGAGATATGTAAACAGGTAGAATACGCCACTGCGGTCGGCTACTCCCATGTATGACAACAAGTGTCTGGCGATGGGACACAGTATCTCCGAGGTAGCAATGAAGTGGGGACTTTCCCGGACGACCGCATCACTAGTGTACCGCGAAGACGAGGAATACGGTAAAATATCACATCTCCGACATCGCTGCGGCAGGAAAAAAAATCCTGCAAAATCGGGGCCAACGACGACCGAAGACAATCGTTCAACGAATCATAGGCGCAACACTTTCGCAATTTGCTGCACATTTCAATGCTGGCCCATCAACAAGTGTTCGTGTGCGAACCATTCTGTGAAACAACATCCATATGGGCTTTAGTAACCCAAAGCCCACTCGTATATCCCTGATGACTGCACGACATAAGGTTTTATCCCTTACCTGGGTCCGTCAAAAACGACATTTGACTATTGATGAATGGAAACATGTTGCCTGGTTGGACGAGTCTCGTTTAAAATTGTATCGAGCGGATGAACGTCCACAGGTATGAGACAATCTCATGAATCCAAGGACCATGCATGTCAGTAGGGGTCTGGTCAAGCTGATGGAGGCTCTGTAATGGTGTCTACATATGACTCTGACAGGTGACACAAACATGAGCAACCTGTCTGATCACCTGCATCTGTTCATGTCCATTGTGCGTTTAGACGGACTATGACAATTCCAGTGGGACAATGCGTCATCCCACACGCCCACAATTGCTACAAAGTGGTTCCAGCAACACTTTTCTGAGTTCAAACACTTCTGCTGCCCACCAAACTTCTGACATAAACAATATTGAGCACATGTGGGATACCTTGAACGTGCCGTTCAGGAGAGATCTCCACCCACTCGTACTGTTACGGATTAATGAACAGGCTTGCAGGATTCATGGCGTCAGCTCCCTCCAGCACTACTTCAGACATTAGTCGTTACCATGTCAGATGGTGTTGCGGCATTTATGCGTGCTCGCGGGGGCCCTACATAATATTAGGCAGGTGAACCAGTTTCTTTTGTTGCAGCACTTATTCGTTCTCGCGGGGGCCCTACAGTATAGTAGGTCGGTGTACCAATTACTTTGACTTTTCAGTGTATGTCAATCGCAAATTAATTTACCGATCTCCAAACCGATATAAGCTGCAGTATCCGATCTTACACGCCAAAACTAGATATTCGGTAGTCGAAAGAACTATATATGTAACTCCAAACAGGATACTCACCACTTTTCGAGTTTTAGCTGCTTGTTTGAAGGCGCTACCAGAGAGAGAAAAATTTCGGAGTCCTACGGCCGCTATGTGTTCATAACGTTTCTGAAACTCTGAGTGGGTTTAGTTTATACTTGCTGCTGGAGTCAATGATGTTAAGGCCATTATTTTTTTATTTCTTACTTTCCTCACTTTTCGAGGCAGACTGATATCTAAGCACAGATGGTAAAGGGACACTTACATATCTAGAAGTTCACCACATATTTTGAAACCCACAACACATCACAAAAAAAAAAAAAGCACACAAACCGAATTCGTACCCTGTACGAAAGACGAGAAAAACGGTTGGAATTTTCGGTGAACTTTCGATACTACAGCTGCAGATCTGGAGGTGCTCTGAGGCCACAGTGGCGGGTGGGGGATAGTATCCCACCTGTCTGAAACAGAGGCGCTAGTCTGATTGGATTTTTATTTGAACACTCGAACAAAGAAGATATCACGTGACTCTCAGACATCATGAAACTTTATGGACACACCTTGCCCCTATCTTCTTTGAGCCAATATGAAGTAGCTCCTACGCCCCGCACAAAGGGTGTCTTGTTACTCTCCGACTTCATGGACATTCCTGTGAATTGAGCATTCTGATTGGTTGTCAGTGAATTTACGCACCAAATTGCTGCTGCTGGTGTGAGGGCACTGTCAGCCATTATCTGCAGACGGACAAATTACGAGGATTTCGGCGAGAACTATGTTGTACTGACCGAAAGACATAAAACAGTCGTATTTCACTGACAGTTACACTCTGTGGTCTACAGTTAATGAAATATGGAAGATATCACGTAAGAAATATCCTCAGCTAAACTGCTCTGCTACTTTCGAAGAAAGCGTGAATTTTTCGACGTGAAATAGATCTCCAACCAGGCTACATCACCACTAACGAATGTACCACCATACCACATCGATGCAGGAAACACAATTTCTTAACCTGCACCACCAAAGATCTACACTTATGCATCCAGGATATTGCCATTGACCGCCAGACACTCACACATATACAGCGAAGACAGACAGATCCCAAAAAAACATAATCACAGTAACCGTATGTTGTCGCAACGCTAGATATTTTTTGCGAGGTCGCTCGGTCATCCACCATGGCCAACGGTCACGAGGTAGCTTGCTTCGCAGCTGGCCTCATGAACAATCAGAGTGGCCACGGACACCGGTCACCCCCCGAACTGGTGTACAAAGGCTGGGCTGGTTCACCCGCGCAAGAAGTGGTTCAAATGGCTCTGAGCACTATGGGACTTAACACCTCAGGTCATCAGTCCCCTAGACCTTAGAACTACTTAAACCTAGCTAACCTAAGGACATCACACACACCCATGCCCGAGGCAAGATTCGAACCTGCGACCGTAGCGGTCGCGCGGTTCCAAACTGAAGCGCCTAGAACCGCCCGGCCACCAGGGGTCGGCTCACGCCGCACAAATGTGTCCTCTAACGGCATTGTTTCCGCTTTGGCCTGCTTGATGCCGTGGTTTCTGAAACGAGTTGTAATCATCTCCAGACTTTGGGATTACAGGAACGTTTACTTTCTGAGCACTGCCGAAGAGAAACGCTTGGTCAATCGCGAATTAATTTTCCGCTCTGAAAATCTATATCGGCTGCAACATCCGATTTTACACGCCAAAAAACGACGTTTTTATGACACTTTCTGTGCTGAAATCATCGAGTAGCATACGGAAATTTCCAAAATTTCATGCATTTTCACATGGTTTGCAAGAATATCTTACCATTTACCCAATTGTTCTCGGTATCAATCACACAGCACTATGCTAGCGATCGCTTGCACTGCGTAACTCCGAATATAAAGAGTGGAAATTGTATCTGTAGATTCCCGGAACTTTTGCGAGATAATTGTGTAGAACGCGCTGCCAACCACTGGAGAGTTAGAAACTTTTCTCGTCTACAAAAGTTTTTATATGGTGACACGAAAACAGAGGGAAATGATAGTTCCAGTCACACTTTTTAACGAATACCAATGTGAATGTTACAACAGATTCCAGATCATCTTTGTACTTTACAAAGTCTACTAGAGTTTTAATACATATCATCATATTTCTTTCTCATGTCTAGATAGCCGGCAAATGTCTTTTCCAATGTTTATCAGCGTCTAGATGCAAACAACACACATCACAATCCGTGTTCTCTCAACCAAATGAAGAAGGGAAACGTGTCAAGTAGCAGCAATAGCAGTAAACCTGTCAATTTACATGGGAGAGTATAATCATCCAGTGCAAACACTTGCCATTTTTAAGCCTCTTAACTTTCCACATAAAACTCGATCACGAAGGCTACCCAACACATACTGAGTATGAGTTCGCTACACACCTACCTGGAAGGTGACACAGTTAGTCAGCTGCACATTTGTATTCTGCATCTCCAATTCAGGTGGCTTAGCAGCGGCTCAATCTTAAGCCAGAAATGCCAATTCGTTCTGGCCACCGGCTACCTCCCCACGCACCCCGCACGACAAACGATGTCATCCTAGGAGACGAAACACGTATTTATAACCTTAATTACAGTTAAGTATCACGAAAGCAGCCCCAATCTGATGACGTTCACAATGAGCCTAGTATCTGAAATACTCCTCCTCGATTACTGTGGCTCTAGAAATATCAGTAGCTATATAGCTACACTCCTGGAAATGGAAAAAAGAACACATTGACACCGGTGTGTCAGACCCACCATACTTGCTCCGGACACTGCGAGAGGGCTGTACAAGCAATGATCACACGCACGGCACAGCGGACACACCAGGAACCGCGGTGTTGGCCGTCGAATGGCGCTAGCTGCGCAGCATTTGTGCACCGCCGCCGTCAGTGTCAGCCAGTTTGCCGTGGCATACGGAGCTCCATAGCAGTCTTTAACACTGGTAGCATACCGCGACAGCGTGGACGTGAACCGTATGTGCAGTTGACGGACTTTGAGCGAGGGCGTATAGTGGGCATGCGGGAGGCCGGGTGGACGTACCGCCGAATTGCTCAACACGTGGGGCGTGAGGTCTCCACAGTACATCGATGTTGTCGCCAGTGGTCGGCGGAAGGTGCACGTGCCCGTCGACCTGGGACCGGACCGCAGCGACGCACGGATGCACGCCAAGACCGTAGGATCCTACGCAGTGCCGTAGGGGACCGCACCGCCACTTCCCAGCAAATTAGGGACACTGTTGCTCCTGGGGTATCGGCGAGGACCATTCGCAACCGTCTCCATGAAGCTGGGCTACGGTCCCGCACACCGTTAGGCCGTCTTCCGCTCACGCCCCAACATCGTGCAGCCCGCCTCCAGTGGTGTCGCGACAGGCGTGAATGGAGGGACGAATGGAGACGTGTCGTCTTCAGCGATGAGAGTCGCTTCTGCCTTGGTGCCAATGATGGTCGTATGCGTGTTTGGCGCCGTGAAGGTGAGCGCCACAATCAGGACTGCATACGACCGAGGCACACAGGGCCAACACCCGGCATCATGGTGTGGGGAGCGATCTCCTACACTGGCCGTACACCACTGGTGATCGTCGAGGGGACACTGAATAGTGCACGGTACATCCAAAACGTCATCGAACCCATCGTTCTACCATTCCTAGACCGGCAAGGGAACTTGCTGTTCCAACAGGACAATGCACGTCCGCATGTATCCCGTGCCACCCAACGTGCTCTAGAAGGTGTAAGTCAACTACCCTGGCCAGCATGATCTCTGGATCGGTCCCCCATTGAGCATGTTTGGGACTGGATGAAGCGTCGTCTCACGCGGTCTGCACGTCCAGCACGAACGCTGGTCCAACTGAGGCGCCAGGTGGAAATGGCATGGCAAGCCGTTCCACAGGACTACATCCAGCATCTCTACGATCGTCTCCATGGGAGAATAGCAGCCTGAATTGCTGCGAAAGGTGGATATACACTGTACTAGTGCCGACATTGTGCATGCTCTGTTGCCTGTGTCTATGTGCCTGTGGTTCTGTCAGTGTGATCATGTGATGTATCTGACCCCAGGAATGTGACAATAAAGTTTCCCCTTCCTGGGACAATGAATTCACGGTGTTCTTATTTCAATTTCCAGGAGTGTATATATAATTTTTAACCTAAAATCTTTCATCCCCAATACGGCTATCGATGCGCTGACATCGCAGTTCTCCACAGCAAATCCATACCACCCTCATTATTGGACTTAGTCATTTTCTGTACACATCTACCACAGTAACATTACACCACAACACGTATTTTTTAGACCTGCTGATCACCGTGAATCTATAGCAGAACCCCCTATAAGTACAATTTTTCGGCAACAATCGAATGCTGGATGCCCCAAACAATACTGAGCGAAAATCCGCCGTGAAAGAACATGTATGTATCATTTGTTTTTCTTGCGAGTGGTACCAGTGTGTCTTAGGAAGAGAGACGTAATCATATTTTAAGGGACCAGATATTGAAAACACAATGGTAACGACTATGTCACTCTCACCCTGCAGAAAGGGCGGTCTTGGGGCACGCAAACTACATTAAGGACACCCGTGTTGAAAACCATACAACGTTATAAATCGAGTTGTGGTATCGCTTCTGCTTCTGATTGAAGTCTTCCACACAAATATCGTGACGTTCAATACAGATCGTTATCGCTGTGTTGTGTATCAATAGAACTATAGTTCGGGTGCGCGCCGCCGGTCGTGTAAGATCGTAATAAAATCGCCATTCCCATCTATTTTAGATTTGGCTAAAGGAACATGATATTATGCTGATGATTGAAACTCCCTCATGCCACCAATAGATATTTCTCACGCTGTCAAACGGTATTTCTAGAACATTCTATCTCGATGCAATGTTGGTTGTGAAACAGAGGTCCTGCGATATTGTCACTGGATTATATGTGGAGGAGGATGGATGGTTTATTCAGAATGATCACTTGCAGTCAGTGCTGTGCTACGTGAGGAATCACTTAAAAATGCAATGCTAAACTGAGCTCATAATAAATATACAAAACCCTACGACCGATACGCTGGCTTCTCAGATCTACAGTGTTAAGCTTTCTAGTCGAAATGCTGTGTGTGATTTGGAACCATGTCCCTCCATTCAGCCACACACATACGCTGGATCCTGTGGAGAAGTATTTTAACGATTATAGCCACTGGTGAATCACATTATTGGCACTCTCGTGTGTCGAGACGAGTCACCATTTTCGAACCTGTCTACTAAGGGAGCCATACAGCAAAACTCCCGTCTCTCTGTTCCTTGTAACTGTTCCTCAGTCTCTGCCCAACTCTGCCTGCAGCTCTGTCCATGTGATCCAATGTAAGTCGGAAATGAGCGGAAGCCGGGGACCACTATATCTTCTACATTATGCATCAGATGGAGAAACATAGTAAGTAGTGTAACTGCAGCAGGACTGTGTTTTTATTGAGAGGCACCCACATGCCTTGCTCATACTGTGGCATCAAGCAGTCAGGCCTGCAAGATGAGTGGTCTGCCAAGCGAGTGGATTCATTCTTATTTATCGAGTAACATGAACTCTAGTACTCACACTTAAGTTACCAGTTATCCTCCTATATGATTAATACGCAACGGAAACACGCATCTGACTATCAGTAATTTACAGAACTCTGACTGTACACTACGCACTGGCAATACCACATTTTCTTATTTGTCTTTTATTTAACGGCTTTTATCGACACGTGGCCACCGCACTGAATATGAATGGCGCACACATTTTAAATTCGGGACATTATTGCAACATACAATTCGAAGGAAAAGTCACCAATCTTTTTCTTTTCACTATCTTATTTATTCCGATAAATTCTCTAACCTAAACACACAAATTCTATAACCTACAACAATAACACGTGAGAAATTCCGCCCAGTGGGCATTGCTTTACAATGGTGAATCTCTATATTATGGTCTCTTATTTATTTTTAACGCTACAGTGCACTTTCTCGATAGGATGGTGGATCTTTTATTATACCTCACGCTCCGACTCTCACAATCATCATCACTAAACTTTCCTCCAGACCGAGCGGTACCGAAGGAACAAGCATAACCCACTAATCTTTTGAAACTACCTCGCTACTCTCCCATGCAAACCGCACATACCCAAATTACATGACATACACCACGCTACAACATGAAATACTACACAGAGAATAGTCACAACATTATCACTTTCAGCTTTCCCACTTCAATTAATATTTATCCCAGTTTCACACGACACTGCCCCACTTTGTAATTCTACTTTCCTACTATGAACTCTGGAGATATTTGCACGTCTTCCTGTGCAATGCAAGCCAAGTGGCGTTGCTGGAAAGACGGCCGACTCACCTTACTTCTCTCTCAGAGTTTGAATCAAGCGTCACACGGAATCATATCACGCAAAGTAATATTAAGAACATCACACACGCGAGTCCTCAACTGATACCATGGACGAGTACTTCTCTTTATCCTTTGTCTCATACACAGATTGAGACACAGTACCCACCACGTGGAAGTACTCGTCTCTAATTTCAAGTCCTGCTTAAATATTTCAACTTATGGTACACACACTGTTTCTTAAATATTTCAGCTTATTGTACACACGCTAGTAATTCAGCTTAACTTAAGCACATGGAAGTATTTCAACTTATTGCTACACGTAGTTTCATTGTGACCGTTGGTCACTTCCGAAGATTACTACAATCCCTTTAATATTACCTGCCTGACATTTAATTCTCCCCACAAAAGTTCCTGAAATAGAGAAGTTATTATTTCGAACTTCTCTTAAATATTCCACATGCATACCATGTCTCCACTCTTTCGTCATTACGGAGCACAAATAAAACAGGTCTTAACAGCACAGGGTCCAGCGGCAGAGTGCTGAAATATGGCCGTTCTCGAGGTGCTCTCGCACCTCTGTCGAAGTGGGGGGAGTACCTTCTTACCGTATTGGTCAGCAACATTTCAGGCGCTCAAAGCTCTGGTAAATTTCATCTCTTTGGTCCCACCAAAGGTGGCCAAAGGATCGTCTCAAAGATGATCATATATTCACATTCACTATCTGCGGTTAGCAGACGACCATACATTCATTCATTTCACAGATCTCACCAAACTGGATGTGGGGATTTACTTTGTGGGAGTGCACATGTGATCAATTAAATAAATAAATTGTCATTCTTTCCCACAACTGGTATCCGGCTTCGCTGTATTAATTGAAATTGAGTTATTTTACAAAAAAAAATTGTTGTTCTGACAAAAATAATGAAGTATGTTGTACCTATTTTCAATGTCGGGCGGTACTGTACCCCTTCATTATCACTCGGTGGAAATGGGAACATGGTGTCGTAAGTCAGCCAACCACGTAGAATGTGTGAGGCTAACGCCAAACGAAGTTTCCTTCTGCAACATGTTGAAGTAGAAAAGATAGTACAAGCAGTTACTGTGGTGTTTCTTATCGGGAAAATTAGGAAGGCTCCATATCATACGGGAACTAGAAGGCGGCGAGGATTTTGCTACTGCATTGCAGCGCGTTATTGAACTACATATTCGTACTGCAGTGCGAAGAAGACCTGCATCCCTCAGGCTGCATTCATGTCTGTCACCTAAACATTCCCTCTATCCTCGTTATCCTACAGAGAACACCTATGCATTATATAAGCTTCGCTAACCTAACCTAGTAGGGAACTCAATATGATACGTCCCTCTCTTCCCGTATATCTAGAACAAACACTGCCTGTGTGCTGAAATCGAGTGTATGTGGCGATACTGAAAAATATTCAGATATTGGTCCATTGGAGCAGGTGGGCAGTGATCGAATTTGCTTGGTCACACCAGTTTCGTAGGCTGTACTGTAGACGAACCATAGCCCACAGATTATCAGTCGTAAGACAGATTCCCTGAGTTGTTCTTTCACAATCAGTTCGGTAAATTTTTCTCTGCTGGAACTCATCAATGGAGCGTAAGAATGTATCTTCGAACACCTCAACACGTTTTGTTTTTCTACCACATCTTCGAGGCCTGTGTCAGATGCTAAACCAACATTAACAAGTTTAGATCCTTTAGCTCTCACAGAAAGCAGGACATCGCATTGTGTAACCATTGCTCAGACAACACACATGATTCTGGAAATAAAACGCAGTAGCTGTGTCCGTTACTGACAAAAATGTGTAGGGCATCGCAACATATTCTAAATGGAAGAATTAATGGAATTGTGGAACATTTTTGAAATGCTGCCCGGAGTGATGACTTCTACATTTAATCTCATCTTTCACAATGACACGGTAGCAGATGTCTCCATGTTCTGTTTCGAAAAGACCAAGAGCTTTGATTCTTTAAATTGCATCCACGTACGCGATCACTGTAGCGGTGCCGGCCATCTGCAGAAGATATTGTTCCCATCACGACTCTCTCCACCTCAAACAAGTGGAAATCAGTTAATAATTGTATGGTAATCAACAGCATACCAATTGACGGAAGGGATGGAAAAGACACCGTCGATTTGGGACAATGAACTGCAATAACCACTGCAGTTGTTAGTGCGATCAGTTTCAGCAATTTTACCAGTTTTTCCGTACTTTCAACGCCAAGCAGTGACACAGTAAAATACTTCGCAACTTCTGTATCTTCGTTGAGGCTCACTTCTCTGCTTTGCATGTACTATATACTAGATTATAAATGTAAAAACATGACTGGGCAGCACGTCCATTCATAGTTAATTCTCGAACATATACGCCGAAGTATATCAGGCAGCGTCCTGTAACGATGCAGTTAGGTTATCTACATACTTCTAGCACATTGATCATAGTGTTTAATTTACGATTACTGTTGCCCCTTTTTCCCTATGTGCATGGAAGTAACAGAGCTTTGACGCATTCTTAGGATAAAACTGGAGATTGAAAGATCTCCCTGCATTGTCTTTCACCACCCCTCTATACAACACTATCACCGATTTAATTTGCAGCTGGCTAGAAGTCATTTCACGTCTTCTGAAGGAACAGAGTAAGACAAGTGCTATTCATCAAAGACTGTTCCACACCAGTGTTACTCATGGCACCTATCCAAGTGCTCTACATATCTCCAGATACGTGCACATTGAGGAGGTTAGCATGACTTCTTGCTGTATAGTAGATATGAGTGTGATGTGGTGATATAGCAGACGGATAAGAAGAAACGAGTGGTTTATGCATGGTGGAGCTCCAGACGGTTGAATTTTGTAGCATTTTGGGTAAATCAACTGCACTATCAATTCTAAAGTATTTATCTAACGTTCGGGGTCAGTACCGAAATAGTACTGGCAAGAGAGAGATGATCGTAGAGCATAAACACATGCACCTAAGGCTTCACGGTTCTTCACTGAAACTCGCTATAGTATTAAAGCCATACAGTTTCCGAAATATTAGTCTTATGGAGTGCAACGCTTTCAGTACTCTAAAGCAGAAAATAAACACACCAAAAAAAGTTTTGCATCACCTCGGTTCCGAGAGTTCCGGAACCTGTACAGGATATTGGAATAGAGATAAATAAACATCGTTTCCGCCATTTTTATTGCTCATGAAAACCACACAGTGCATGTTGTACCACCATACAGCGAGACCATCAGACGTGGTAGTCCACATTGCTGTACACACTGGTACCTCTAATACCCAGTAGCATGTCTTCTTGCACTGATGCATGCCTGTATTCGTCGTGGCATACTATCCACAAGTTCATCAAGGCACTGTTGGTCCAGATTGTCCCATTGCACAACGGCGATTCGGCGTAGATCCCTCAGAGTCGTTGGTGGGTCACGTCGTACATAAACAGCCCTTGTCAATCCATCCCAGGCATGTTCGATTCGGTTCATCCTTTACGACGCCTCCCATGACCACCAACGGCGTACGTCGGCCCCATACAATGCCACCCCAAAACAGCAGGCAAACTACACCTTGGTGCACTCGCTGGACAGTGTGCCTAAGGCGTTCAGCCTGACCGGGATGCCTCCAAACACGTCTCCGACCATTGTATGGTTGAAGGCATCATCGGTGAAGAGAACGTGATGCCAGTCTTAAGCGATCCATTCGGCATATTGTTGGACCAATCTATACCGTCCTGCATGGTGTCGTGGTTGCAAAGATGGACCTCGCCATGGACGTTGAGAGCGAAGTTGCGCATCACGCAGCCTATTGCGCACAGTTTGAGTCGTAACGCTACGTCCTGTGGCTGTACGAAAAGAATTACTCAATACGGTGGCGTTGCTGTCAGGGTTCCTCCGAGCTATAATACGTAGGTAGCGGTCACCCACTGTAGTGCAGCCCTTCGGCGGCCTGAGCGAGGCATGTCATCGACGGTTTCTGTCTCTCTGTATCTCCTCCATGTCCGAACAACATCGCTGAGGTTCACTCCGAGATGCCCGGACACTTCCTTTGTTGAAAGCCCTTCCTGTCACAAAGTAACAATGCGGACGCGATCGAACAGCGATATTTACCGTCTAGGCATGATTTAACTACAGACGGCACGAGCCGTGTACCTTCTTGCTGTGGCAATCAATGGATCTGATTGGCTGTCGGACCCTCTCCGTCAAATAGGCGCTGCTCATGCATGGTTGTTTACATATTTGGTTGGGTTTAGTGACATCTCTGAACAGTCAAAGGGACTGTGTCTGTGTAACAACATTCACAGTCAACGTCTATCTTCAGGAAACCTGGGAACTTGGGAGATACAAAACTCTTTATGATGTGTGTATATGTCTAACATCTGACGTACATCGACTCTTTAAATTTTATATCCCACTAACTACCATGACAGACCTTAAGGTCATAAATGTACTTCCTTTATAGATTGTTTGTGATACATACACAATATAGCTTTCCACTGTTCATA
This sequence comes from Schistocerca serialis cubense, assembly GCF_023864345.2. Lineage (NCBI taxonomy): Eukaryota > Metazoa > Arthropoda > Insecta > Orthoptera > Acrididae > Schistocerca > Schistocerca serialis. The sequence continues at coordinate 435,247,383 of NC_064642.1, read as the reverse complement.
TCTGATCATGGTTCAGAAATTATACTATGCTCAGATCAGTCGTATGATCCTCAGCAGTGGAAAATATCTATTACAAGGAAACAGACAAACACACAACAACAGTGCCGGACATGTGAAATTACACGCCTTCCTGCACTAATTCTGTAAAGAGGACAACTGTCAAGCAAGTTTATTCATAGGGCTTGCAGTATCTCACAAACACCTGCTACTAACTTAAAAGCACGACAGTAATGAAACTGAAGACTTACTTTATGTCGTAAATGTGGTAGAGAAATTGAGTACTTCGATTACATCTTTGCTCCTCTAAAATAGGGTGTTGAAGTAGGTTTCCCATCACCCATCAGTCGGCATGTTTCATGTCAGTTCCCTGCTGAGTGTGGTATGGAGACATTTGCTCTTAACAATTTCAGGTAGATAGCGCTGTAAGTGACACACAGAACATGCAGCGTAACACAAGTTGAACGCGGGTTATACCACACAGCTGATACAACCAGAAAGAACAACGGAAAAAACGGTTGCATGCGCGATAAATGACCTGCAGTAACATCTCTCTCTCTCTCTCTCTCGAATGCACCATCAGTCCACCATTAAATCATACCTCGTTACAACCCGAACTCAAAGCATCACTCCATCCACTTTCAACCACCCTTTAATGCAGATCCAAATCTGTTTAGAGGCAGTTGGTTTTCTATTGCAGGAGAGCATCAAAGACAGCAGTCAGCCTGCGTGTTCCACTATTACTTCAATAGATGTACAGCAGAATGTTAGCTGACACCGAGTTGTTGGGAATGGTTAAGAGTACATATGATTGCGTAAGGGAGGTATGGTTTTGACGGGGAGAATTGCGATTTCAACTTACAGATAGCCCTAAGAAGGATGAAAGATTGTAGGTAGAAAGTTATGTCCTGTCATAAGGAGGATATAATTACTAATATTTTCAGAGAGGCAGTCATACTTTCCTCATTGTCAAATGTCACCAGACTGGGACACCGATGATAATATTTAAATGTGATTACAGTGGTAAATATATGTCTGGTCTCCCAGAATGACACTGGCGCGCAGGGCGCATGGCAGAGGTAGCTGGAGGCCGGAACTAACTGACGTGTCCTGCTTAAGGCGTGAGTCATCACTGCGCCACCGGCATTGGATATACGGGTTACAAACGTGCACGTGCGGATAAAGGCGCTGCAGTCTGGAACCGCAAGGCCGCTACGGTCGCAGGTTCGAATCCTGCCTGGGGCATGGATGTTTGTGATGTCCTTAGGTTAGTTAGGTTTAACTAGTTCTAAGTTCTAGGGGACTAATGACCTCAGCAGTTGAGTCCCATAGTGCTCAGAGCCATTTGAACCATTTGAACAAACGTGCAGCTGATTAATTGTGTTGCCCTCTAGATGGATGAATAGCGAACTAATACTCAATAGCCGGCCATGGTGGCCGAGCGGTTCTAGGCGCTTCAGTCAGGAGTCGCGCGACTGCTACGGTCGCAGGTGCGAATCCTGCCTCGGGCATGGATGTGTGTGATGTCCTTAGGTTAGTTAGGTTTAAGTAGTAATAAGTTCTAGTGGACTGATGACCTCAGTTGTTAAGTTCCATAGTGCTCAGGGCCATTTGAAATATAATAGTCAATATGTACTGTGAGCCCTCGTGATCGGATGTGTTGCAAGTATACGCTGATTTTTATGTAGAAATGTGAGAAGATTCATTGTGCTGATTGCGCTGGTCAATTATTACCTCCAATGTATATTGCTCGGCAATTCTACATGTTTCCCATGTTTCTTTGATTGAGAAAACATCAATTGTGATACGTGTTGTTTGCACCTAGAAGGTGAAAAACATTGGAAGAGACTTTTCCTGGTTTTCTTCAGATGAGAAACACATATCATCATACGTATTAAGACCCTGGCTGACTTTGTAAAGTACAAGGGTCATCTAGAATCTATTTTATCATTCACATCGGTACTCTTTAAAAAATACGAATGGAGCGAAAAGTTTCCTCTGTTTTCGAGATTTCACATAAAGATCTTTGCAGATGAGATAAGTTTCTAGTTGCTCATTGGTTTGCAGCACGCCCCACATAAATACCTCGCTAAAGTTTCGAGTTTCTACAGATATAATTCCTACTTTTTATCTTCGCAGCTGTACAGAAATCACCATGTGCTACTCTATAATTTCAGCATAATAGTGTCATACATACGTCGTTTCTTGGCGTGCACATCCTGATATTGCAGCCGATGTAGATCTCGAAATCGGAAAATTAATTCACGATTGACGAAGCATTTCTCATCGACAGTGCGCAGAAAGTACATAGTTTTGTAATCCCAGAGTCTGTAGGTGATCGCAACTCGTCGCAGAAAGCACGGCAGCAAACAGGCTAAACCGGAAATAGTACCGTTGGAGGACACATCTGTGCGGGGGGAACCAGCCCAATCTTTGTCCATCAGTTCGCAGAGTGATCGCTGTCCGAGGGCGCTCTGATTGCGCGTGAGGCCAGTGTGTGTGAGGCAGTTGCCTCGTGACCGATGGCCATGGTGGATAACCGAGCCACCTACCGAAATATATCGAGTGTTGTGACTACTTGCAGTTATTGTGCTTATGTTTTGGTGCTCTGTCTGTCTTTGCTATATACGAGTATGTGTGATAGTCTTGGGGTCGGTAGCTACGTGCTGGATGCTGAATTGTAGGTTTTGTGCGGTGGAGGATTCGAATGGTGTTTTCTACATCGATATGGTATGTTTGTACAATCGTTAGTGGTGATATAGCCTGGATGGAGATCGATTTCACGTAGAAAAATTAAAGCTTTCTTCGACAGTAGCAGAGCAATGTAACCGGCGAAGTGTCTTAGGCGATAGTTTCCGTATTTTATGAACTGTAAACCACTCTTGCAGAATTTAAGTATCAGTGCAATACGAGTGCTTTATGTTTTTCGACCACTACCAAAGCAGTTACCGCTGAAAATCTCCGCCGTCTGCCGTCTGCAGATAACGGCAGACAGTGCCCTCACGCCAGCAGGAGTAATTTGGTACTTAAATTCAGTAAAAACGAATCAGAATGCTCCATTCACATAATGTTTCAGGATCGGTAAATTAATTCTCGATTGACGAATCACATCTCACTGACGTAGCTTAGAAAGTAAAAATTCATGTAATTCCAGAGTCTGGAGTTGGTAGGATCTCCAACTACAGCACTCACAGTGCTTTGTGTGCGACTGTGTTTCGAATAGTAGTTTTGTGATATATTCATTTTTTGAAGCGAATTGTTTGATTAATTTTTCCTGTGGCACACCTTCTATAACAGCAACATTTCTAGTGAGAAAATTCTGCTCATTATTTAAACGTCAGATTTAAGAACTCCAGAAACAGTTCATGTTCAGTGACAAGAAGTACTCATGTGCCACAAAGAAAGAAAGAGCACAAGGGAGACAGAAGGCTGAGGCATTTCCCCGTGCTCCAGGAAGTGCTTAATGTTGCAGTGGCTGCTACGTGTCGGACAGTAGCCGATGTCTTGAGTTCGGCGCATGGTTCTGGTGGTTGCAGCACACTCAAGAATGCTCCTCAGGTATGTTTTGTCCAATCTGTCACAGTATATTCACATGGCTCCTTTCACTACCAGAATAAAAAAGTACTATAGTAGCCTAACGTCGTCTAAGTTGTTCAAACACCAGCTTCAATTTCGAAGTGTAATGCGATTTCAGAAATAAATAATATTGTTAACCAAACTTTATAAACAATGTCTTACTCACGCTGTATTAGTGTACCCTGAAATATACATCGCTGAGGAATCAAATACATAGGAAATGCTGGGAAGAGAAGACGAAATGACTGCATCGAAAGTGGGAAAATATCGAAAAAGAAATGACTGTCGGATAGTGAGAACCAGCTTAAAGGATAATCAGAACAACCTTCGACGAAATTAAAAGCAAGGGCAGTAATATTAAGAGTGAAACGGGAATTCCACTGTTAAATACAGAGGAGAGAGCAGAAAGGTGGAAAGAGTATGTTGAAGCCCTCTGTGAGGGGGAAGATTTATCTTATGTGATTGAAGAAGGACCGATTTAGAAGAGATAGAGGATCCACTATTAGAATCAAAATTTAAGAGAGCTTTGAAAGGATTTAAGGCCAAATACGGCAGAAGGAAGAGATAAAATTCCTTCAGAATTACTAAAATCTTTTGGGGAGGTGGCAGCAAAATGACTATTCACGTTGGTGTGTAGGATGTATGATCCTGGCTTCATATCATTCGACTTTCGGAAAATTATCATCCACACCATTCCGAAGACTGCAAGAGCTGACATGTTCGAGAATTATCGCACTGATTCACAGCTCATGCATGCAAGATTCTGACAAGAATAATGTACAAAAGAAAAGAAAAAAATTGAGGATGTGTTAGATGACCATCAGTATGGCTTTAGGAAAGGTAAAGGCATTAGAGAGGCAATTCAAACAATGCGGTTGACAATGGAAGCAAGACTAAGGAAAAATCAAGACACGTTCATAGCATTTTTCGACTTGGAGGAAGCATTCAATAATGTGGAACGGTGCAAGATGTTCGAAAATATGAGAGAAATACAGGTAAGCTTTAGGGAGAGACGTGTGATGTACGATATGTACAAGAGCCAAGAGGGAATAGGACGACGAAGTACGAAGTTCTCGGACTGAAATGGGTGTAAGAGAGGGATGTAATCTTTCTCACCTGCTGTTCAATCTGCTCATCAAAGAAGCAATGATGGAAACAAAGGAAAAGTTCAGCAGTGCAATTAAAATTGAAGCTAAAACGATATCATTATATGATTCGCTGATGACATTGCTTTCCTGAGTGAAAATGAAGAATAATTACGTGATCCGCTGAATGGAATGAACAGTCTAATGTGTACAGATTATGGATTGAGAGTAAATCGAAGAAAGACAAAAGAAGTGAGAAGTAGCAGAAATGAGAACAGCGAGAAACTTAACGTCAGGATTGATGGTTACCAAGTAGATGATGTTAAGGAATTCTATTATCTAGGCAAAAAATAATCAATGATGGATGGAGCAAGGAGGACATCAAAAGCAAATTAGCACTGGCAGAAAGGGCATCCCAGGCCAAAGGAAGTCTACTAGTATCAAACATGGGCCTTAATTTGAGGAAGAAATTTCTGGAGCTCAGCATTGTGTGGTAGTGAAACAAGATCAGTGAGAAAACCGGGACAGAAGGGAATCAAAGCATTTCAGATATGGTGTTACAGACGAATGTTGAAAATTAGGTGGACTGATAAGGTAAGGAATAAGAAGGTCCTGCACAGAATATGAGTGGAAAGCAACATGTGGAAAACATTGTCAAGGAGAAGGGACAGCATGATATGATACATGTTTAGACTTCATGGAATGACTTCCATGGTACTAGAGATAGCTGTACAGGGAATCTGCTGTAGAAGAATACAGATTGGAATACAAGCAGCAAATAATTGAGGACATAAATAGGAAGTGCTACTGTGAGTTGAAGAAGTTGGCACAGGTTCAAAATTCGTGGCGGGCCACATAAAACCAATCGGGACACATGATATAACAGAAAAATTTAGTATACTGTCGTCAGGTCTTCCCAGTCCAGCAGTTCAACATTTTTCCCTCGAGTTGCCATTTGGGATTATGGAGATGTTGTGGTGGATGTGAGAGGGGAGGGAAGGGGTCTGGGAGTTCTCTCAGGGGAGCCCATTTGCCACGTGGGGAAGAACCATGATGCCATCGGGGAGTGGGGGTAATTAATTGACTGATTACTAAATTAGAATAATTTCACATTAATTTTATATCAAAATAGCACCGGATGCCGTTTTGTTCCACTACTTGCAGAGTTGTGTCGGTAACGTAGTTCTGCGTAAGGAAAATTTTTCGTAATCTGTGCCTGTGAACACAGTGTGGTGTTCTCTAGCTACTTTATTGATTCATTAACTTTATGGGGCTTTGTTGTGCACCACTGATGGCTCGAGTCGTGTTACTTATCACTGCACAGTAACATTTGTTGATCACCATAAAAGGATGACGTGTGGTCAGTGCAACAAAAAGTTTTATTTGTGATATCTGAAATAACTGTAGCTGCGGTAGCGATTTAAAACAGCAGCTTTTTTTTTCAACTTAGCAGTTAGTGTTGTTCTGACTAGTTGTCAGTAACCACACTACAACATTATTTCAAATTGGAGTGACTCATTTTAGGTAATACAATCTGCTCTAGACGAACTGAAAAGGAGCCTAGGTTTAAATTAAATTAAATATAATTCAATATTACTTCAATATCTGAGCAAGCAATAAAGGAAACAAAAGAAAAGTTCGGAGTAGGTATTAATATCCATGGAGAAGAAATAAAAACTTTGAGGTTCGCTGATGACATTGTAATTCTGTCAGAGACAGCAAGGGACTTGAAAGAGCGGTAGAACGGAATGGACAGTGTCTTGAAAGAAGGGTATAATATGAACATCAACAAAAGCAAAACAAGGATAATGGAATGAAGTCGAATTAAGTCGAGTGATGCTTAGGGAATTAGATTACGAAATGAGACACTGGTGCTACAGAAGAATGCTGAAGATTAGATGGGTAGATCACATAACTAATGAGGAGGTATTGAATAGAATTGGGGAGAAGAGGAGCTTGTGGCACAACTTGACTAGAAGAAGGGATCGGTTGGTAGGACGTGTTCTCAGACATCGAGGGATCACCAGTTTAGTATTGGAGGGCGCGTGGAGGGTAAAAATCGTAGAGGGAGACCAAGAGATGAATACACTAAGCAGATCCAGAAACATGTAGGCCGCAGTAGGTACTGGGAAATGAAGAAGTTTGCACAGGATATAGTATGGAGAGCTGCATCAAACCAGTCTCAGGACTGAAGACCACAAAAACAACAACAACTTCAATATCGTCGCAAACTTGTCACGAAGATGTTAATGTCGTTGAGGCGCTGGTAGATCACTAGCAAGTGGACCCCGACTCTCCCGCTCGTAATTCAAAGCTGATTCTCCAAATTTCCTATTCTGCTCGGAGTGCGAATGTTTCGCATGAATGACACAACAGATGTAACTAGCAATAAAGGTGATTCGGCTCCAACTGCTCTCTATGTGGTGCAAAGTCGAGTTACTACAGATGCTAGCAAGTGTTCGTAAAAACAAGACCCGCATGATGTACCCAAGGAGCACAGAAGAAACAGATAATGGTTAACAGTGTTGTATATGTTGGCTAGCTGCTCGTTGCTGGACGGTGAACAGTTGCCCAGAATCGCACATTTTGAGACCTTTGGATGGCAAGGTAGGCGCGTGATCTGCGTCTGAGGAACGCTTAGTATGTTGTCAGAGGTAGGTAATACGATTATTTTCCCAGAGCGGATCCACGCTGGGAAACTCATTGTTTGTGAGCTTGGAGCATCACAGAGTGAAAATGGTTTGGGTATACAATTGGGTTTCGTTAAGAAACACAAAATAGATCTTCACAACGCACCTTAATTTTCAAAAGGGTTTAAAATGTTGTTCTCAAAATTAATTTCGAAGTGGAAGTCGATGGTGTAAAGACTGTCACACTGGGTGGAATAGGGTCGACTGTAGTGTGTTCGTGTCATGAGGAAATGACATCAATTGTTGCCGTTAAAACCAATAAATGGAAGTGAAAGTTAAATATTAGGGATTCCATATCTGCCTTCTTTTGGCCAGGGATTTCCCGTTCGTCTGTGCTACTATGCTTCTTATGTCCTTCTTGCTTCGTCCATTTACGTTATATTGCTTCTGAAGTAACAGAATTCCCTCTCTTAGTATACTTCGTGATCACTAATTTCGATGTTAAGATTTCATTTCTAATAACTCTCATTGCATTCATTTTTGCGCCGAAAATACATCCTATTTACAAGTTTAATATGTAGAAAATTCTCACTGCAAGATATTTGACTGGTTAGAAAGAAAACTAGGCTGTGAAGTGCGACACTTTTTGAGCGTTTATATTCCTACCAATATAACAATTGGTTACTGGTAAGTTGAAGAATGAAGCACACAGATATTCGAGTATTTTTCTACCTTTTCTGCTATTTTGAATACAGTTGTTGTCCCAGGTGATATGATGTCTACTTCAACACGTACGCTTACGGCCACTAACATGGTCCTGCATCTTATGTGTCACGGGCTGTTGCCACGTGGCAATGAAATCTTCTAACCAACTACTGAACTTGACGCGTAACATTTCCTAATCTAAATGTTTAGCCGCGATCCTGGAGTATATTTACTCTGTGACACAAGAGCAAGCACACTGCGTTACATCTGCGTCAGACATATTTGCAGCCAACTCTTTACAAATACATTAAAAGCTGGGTAGATACCGTCTGCCGATGTCCAACATCCGCCAAAGTATTTTTACTGAAGGAAGCACAGAATCTCGATGTTAAACGATACTACATAAATTCAAATGGGACAAAAATAATGAGTAGGTTCACTGTTGCACTATGCGACTTAATATGGGAAAGCAATCTTAGGGGACGTACACACATTTACAAATCGATGGAGTAAATTCGACAAGGATGGATAGATTAGGGGTTGGTACAACGCAGAATCGTCGAAAAGCAAATATCTTCAAGAAAAATATATCGAGTTATCGAGTGCAATTTATCAGCTGTGGAATTAGGAAAATTTCTGGAATGGTTGTGGAATCTGGTTCAAATGGCTCTGAGCTCTATGGGACTTATCTTCTGAGGTCATCAGTCCCCTAGAACTTAGAAATACGTAAACCAAACTAACCTAAGGACATCACACACATACATGCCCGAGGCAGGATTGGAACCTGCGCCCGTACCGGTCGTCCGGATCCACACTGAAGCGCCTAGAACCGCTCGGCCACACCGGCTGGCTTGGAATCCGGATTAGAGGGGAAGGGGAACTCGTATAATATCGAAGACACCGGCTTCATAGAGCTTAGTCTGTATGTAATTAATACCTTGCGAATACCTTTTAAAATGATTCGAAATTAGTAAAACGTAAACATTCAGTACTCAAACAATTAGAGCTTTATGCAAAGGGTAATAATTAAGTAAATGAACAAAACGTTATAAAAAGGAAAGAAAAATCGCAGCACATTGAACGTGTTCTGAAGCCTACAAGGGCATCTGGAGACCATCTCAATTTCAAACGCAACTGCTTCAGGTGCACATATTAGAACAATTGTCATAAGATATATGTCGTTGGAAATGTAATTAACAGTGTGACAACGGGAAAATCTAAACGGCATCCGAATGGAAGACATAACATAGGCAGTTGGCGAGTGTCCCAACCGTGGCTAAGAGTCACGCCTAAACTACATGATAACAGCGACTGTCCTTTCTAACATCCAAAAAGGAACTGAGTTTCAGATGTAGCAGTCAGTAAAATATTCTGTTTTAATTATTTATTAATTAACTTTTTAAGCCTGCTTGATGGACGATTTAATTGTGTTCAGTTTTCGGTCAGTGAACACGTAATTTTTTTTTTTTTTTTTTGCACATTTCAAGAGGTGCGGCAGAGGGCAAACAGCCTCTTCCCTCCTGCTAGCTTTCTTTCATTTAAACTGTATTTTTCTGCTTTTAAAGCCTGACAATCAATTGAAAAACTTGCGTAATGTTACTACTGTATTGTTGGTACGCTATTTTAGGTTAGACACAGCTACAGTTTGTGTATCTGTTTTGATTACCAGCTATGTTTGTCACCATTAGTTTTAAAGTTTCCACACGTCTTTTCTTTCCACTTGAAATGCAGAAAATAAAAGACTGAAAGTATATCGGCCAGAGGTCCGTATATTATGTTCGGGACCATTTACTTACTCGTTCCATAAATTACTTTCGAGAGGTGGAAATGTAAGGCATTCTCAAAATTTTCCAAAGGTGTATGGCATTATACTATTTTAGCTGCATCACTCCGCTTTACGAGTGAAGCTGAGAATATTTTACGGTGAAAGAAGCAAAAGAAATAGAAAAAAACAGAAATGCCAGAATGCTGTGGACAAGCAGAGAAAAAGAAATAGGACCGAGATCACTATAACTGGAAAAGGACATTAAGGGGCAAGAAATTGTTAGATGGTGAATCACAGATAGGTCATGCATACCTCACAGATACTGACAGAGAGACTTGCTCCATTGTTACTGTGGTTTGGCAATACGAGGTAGAGAGGCCTGGCTGGAGTTTCATAGCTCTCAACACGGTGCACTCTTTGCTCAGAGAGTTCCAAAACACGTGACTTACACAGGATGCTCATCAACGAGAAAATTTACATCAAGAAAAAGTAATGACAAAAATTAAAACTGTTTTCAAGATTTAAGTGATAAGACACTGTTACTAAATTTCCTTCATCGTCGTGCACAGAATACGAAAGAATATTTGAGTGACAGGATTTTTAAGTTTTAATGGATTTTGCTTTTTGACAAATGATGCAAGTGTTTAGTAATCGACGTACTTCGCTTCTCACTTCGGGAAAGAACCAGAATATGTTGACTTTTCTTGCACACTTTGCCATACCTTTGTGTCCCGATGCATGATGAGTCTTTGTCAACGTTTCCAGGCAGTATCCATACACACGAAGCGTTTATGTTGGGGTGCCTTCTATAGAGCGATACATTATTGTTTAAGGTGTCACATGTTCCAAACTGCTTGTTTTATACTGTTTCAGATGTGTTCTCAGCTGTGCCAACGTGAATCTGCTTCTCGTAGTTTTTTCATGTTTCTTCACATGTGAATATAGTATTGTGGCCAGGGTGTGTCTTTGATGAGAAAGTTCGATAGTCTGTTACTTTTCCTAGTGTTCCATCGGTTTCAGGTAGACCTTGTGGCAGTATAGACAATGCATCAGCTACACTGTTCTCTTTTCCTGCCATGTGGATTAGTCCAAATGAATATTCTTGTAAGGACATTGCCCAGAGCACTTGGCACTGGTGTAATATTCTGCATGACTTCAAAAAACTCAAAGCTTGGGGATCAGTAACTACGTTTTTTTTCTACCATAAATGTAGTCACTGAATTTTTTGAATACCCACACAATTGATAACGTTTCCAATTCTGTTGCCGAATAAGGACACTCGCATTCAGTGAGTGTTCTACTTGCAAAACTAATCATTTTTACTTCATACTTACGTTGTTCTTGATCTACCTAAAAGAGACAGTAGCCAAGACCCGTGTATGAGGTATCTGTGGGGACACAAATTTTTTGTTCATATTAGTATGACTTAAGATCTGTAAGTGACTAATGCTTCACTGATTGCATTCAAATCATTGACGCGTTCCTCTGTCCAAAGCCGCAAAGCGTTCTTCTTAAGTAATCCTAGGAATGCTGTGCTATATAGTATTTGGTCTGGAACGAAAGACCAGAAGAAAGAGCAGAGACCAAAAAATTATTTTCTCTGCTTCTTAGTGTTTGGATATGGGAAATTCTTGATTGCGTTAACTTTATCAGAATCTGATCGTATTCCTTAAGACTGATATTATATCACGTAAGTGTTTTCCAACGGCCTTGCCGCAGTGGTAACGCCGGTTCTTTAAGATCACAGAAGTTACGCGCTGTCGGGTTGAGCTAGGACTTGGATGGGTCACCATCCAAATCTGCCGAGTGTTGTTGGCAAGCGGGGTTCTCTCAGCCCTTATGAGTCCAGTTGAGAAGTTACTTGATTGAGGGGTGGCGGCATCGGTCTCAGGAACTGATAACGGCCGGGGCAGCATTGTGCTGACCACATGCCCCTCCGTATCCGCATCCACTGACGGCTGAGGATGGCAAGGCGGCCGGTCGGTACCGTTGGGCCTTCAACACCTGTTCGGACAGTGTTCGTTTGTTTGCTCCCAAGTATTTGTAGCTATGAGAGTGTCGTCATCATACAGTGGTAGACTTTCTTGCAGTCCTGATCCTATTACTGTGTCTAAAGCAGCAATGAACACTCCAGAACTAAAATTAAGTCCGAGGATTAGACGTTAATCAAATAATTCCTACCACCAAAAATAAAGGTCGCATTTTTTGTAGATTCTGGCGTTAGATTTACGTGCCAGTACGAACTTTTTAAACCAATACTTGTGAGATATTTGACACCATGGAATTTTTGAAACTGCTCATCAAGATTTTCAGGTCTTGTGTGTACAGGTACAGTTATCTTATTTGCGGCTCACGTGTCTAACAAGCGGCGAATACTTCCATTAGGTTTGGTTTCCGCAAACAGTGCACTGCAGTATGGTGATATGGAAGGATCAGTTATGTTCTGTTCTAGAGCGTGATCTCACCTCTCACTGTTGCTCACTTTAACCAGAGGATCACATACGTATTGTGGCGAAATACATCATGGGGGAACACTTTCATATTGTAAATACGCGTTTTAATATCACCTAGTATTCGTGAAAATACCTGTAAATAGTGTAATAATAATTCACATGACTTGTTGTTCCTTTGTTCTCGTATTTCCTGTAAATATTCGCTTTCTCGCATAAGAGTTCCAGTAAGTCTGATAACTCATCTTGGTCACAAGATGGCTAACATTGTTCCCACCATCATAGCCTAAGAATTGTACTCGATAGCTCTGGCAGTATTTGCCATGAGTTAAGTTATGTCGGTCCAGAATTATGTCTGCACTGTCCCCACTGTGCGTCAAGAAACCTTTTCCTAAGGAGAAATCGATTATTAAATCTTTCTCTCTCAGAAAATCTACGCCTATGAGGTAATCAGACACTAAATGATAAGTTACTGGGAACGGGCGTTGTATCACGCGATTTACCAGCTTAGTGTCACAAAATCCTGCATGCCAAACCCAAGCGACTTGACACCAACTGCACTCGTCATTCGCCGTTTCTAGACAGGAAAGTATGGAACTGGGCCTCATATCATCGTCCTATTATACAAATCTCACGGTGCAGCACATATGACTGCCCCCGTATCTACAGGGTGGTCCATTGATAGTGACCGGGCGAAATATCTCACGATATAAGCATCAAACGAAAAAACTACAAAGAAGGAAACTCGTCTAGCTTGAAGAGGGAAACCAGATGGTGCTATGGTTGGCCCGCTAGATGGCGCTGCCGTAGGTCAAACGGATATCAAATGCGTTTTTTTTTTAAACAGGAACCTCCATTTTTTTATTACATATTCGTGTTGTACGTTAAGAAATGTTAATGTTTTAGTTGGACCACTTTTTTCGTTTTGTGATAGATGGCGCTGTAATAGTCACAAACATATGGCTCAGTTTTAGACGAACAGTTGGCAACAGTTAGGTTTTTAAAATTAAAATACTGAACGTAGGTACGTTTGAACATTTTATTTCGGTTGTTCCAATGTGATACATGTACCTTTGTGAACTTATCATTTCAGAGAACGCATGCTGTTACAGCGTGATTACCTGTAAATACCACATTAATGCAATAAATGCTCAAGATGAAGTCCGTCAACCTCAATGCATTTGGCAATACGTGTAATGACAGTCCTCTCAACAGTAAGTAGTTCGCCTTCCGTAATGTTCGCACATGCATTGACTATGAGCTGACGCATGTTGTCAGGCGTTGTCGGTGGATAACGACAGCAAATATTCTTCAACTTTTCCCCACAAAAATAAATTTTGTGAGATATTTGGCCCTGCCACGATCAATGGACTACCCTGTAGAGCATTGGTGGTTGGTACACCCTCCATGATACCGTGTGCTCTACGCTGTACCACTTCATCCTATGGGCCACAACATTTCGTATCTACTTTGGTTAACTCGTCATGGATAGCCATCTTTTTGTTACACCTCGATATGAATACGGGATCTGTCTGATTACTAGCTGGTTTATTCTGGTTCTTGATACTGACCCCGGCCGTGATTGGAGGTGAGATGAGACCCAATCTGGTTTGACGGGCTGTCATTTGATGGTTAAGGTCCATTCACCACTTCTATTATATTCACACGAGGATTCTGTGTGCTCCAGCCGCCTTGGATCACACGACTTTGTACGTTATTTTGCGAAATATTTTAACTGCTACTCTTTTTACTATAGGAAGGCAGGCTCGAAGAGTTATTATTATTGTTTGGTGGATACGACTGAAATGGTCTGTTTTGGTAATTATTGTTATTGCCGTTATTTCGACGATTACTGAAGTTGCTGTTTCCAGTGTCGTTCTTGTTCCCATTCTAGTTGTTCCTTTTTATGTTTACCACTGCATCCTGGATGAAAACGGTTTTCGTTCTCTCTTTTCTTTGTAGTCGTATTCGGTCCATAGTTCTGACGAGTCGGATTCGTATTTACAGGCTAATTACCCGGTCCTATGTAGTTTAGGCCATGTGGCTGTTATTAATTCGCGAGGTGCATGTCTTACTGGATTAACTCTAGTGAGTAGAGTACTGACATAAGATATTCTGTATCTGTCTCTCGAAAATGTGTAAGCTTTTCACGTATCTCAAAGGGTAATTTTGCTTTTCGCATCCACAATACATCATGCTTGGAGGCAGGATCGCCCCAGCAGCGCGTCATATTTATATAATCTCTAAAATAACGCATTAGGCTACCTTGACGTGACTTAATGAATTCTGGCTTAAGGACCTACATTCTCAATCTGTCCCGAACGGAGCTGACAAAAATTTTCGCATGAAAGCACGGTCGAATTGTAGCTAATGATACAGTTATCCGCTGTTTCGTTTGCTCATACGTCGGCCTCAGACTACATGCGGTCATTCCAAGTTCTAGATGAATGATTTAAGGAAAACGACAGAGTGGAAAATAGTCTTTGTCTCTGGAATGTATTCCCGAAATTGAGGGTGTTTCAGTAAAAGCACGACTAGAAATACAGATGACAAGTTGGGTACGTTCCCCGGATTATGCAACATTTCTTTAGTGGTGAAGTGAGCACCATACACATTTTCATTACCGAAATTCCGTGCAATTTGCACTCGACTGGAACATCCGTGCGTGGGTGCAGCCGTGGGTGAAGAATGCGTTACAGTTTCCGGTATTTGTCGTAGTTTCTCAGTTATTTAAATTTATGACTCTGTTCAAGTTTTTCAATCTCATTGCTTGCAAAGTATTCATTCACCGACCGTTGTACCGCTCACGGCAACTCTTCAATAATACAGTCATCAGTGTGCTTCTCTATGTTGTCTACCCATTCAAAATAAATACTGCTGAAGGTGTGAACATGGTCAGCCAACTGTAACTCTAAAACATTAGCCTGGTCATTACCGAAATGCTGTACTTTAGACTGAAGTGTATGTACAGTGTCGTAAAGTGTGGTATTTCCACCAGTGAGCTTATCCATTTCACTGGACAGAGTCAGACAGCTGATAATTTTGTTAGATTGCTAGCTAACGTTCAATGCTGTTGCTTCATATTCTTATTCTCTTGGGATACTTTTGCTACATATACGGAAATGTTTCTAAGATGTGACTAAAAGTTAGACACAGTGGATGCGAACTCTGGAATTTGTATTGCGAAATTGTTTGTCGCTTCATTGAACATTGAGGTCATTTCATCTGATACCATTGTTTCAGTTTCACTTTAGAACGCGGTAATTTCATCTAGTACGTTCTTAAACTTGGTGATTTCACCTTTATTGGTCATATTAGATAATATCCTTTGGAACATTTGTCGAATACTGTGTTCCATAGGAGTTTGTATGGGCGGAAACGCAACGTCGGTTGAAGGTCGAAACATTGCATTCGCGATCTTTTCATTACTGGTAGTTGATTGCATATTTAATTCAAATGTGTCACTTTCAGATTGCGAACTGGTTTCGCACACATCATCATTGACATTCTCCACGTTTCAATTAATGTCTACTTCGTTACTTTTTTCATGAGAAGATATGCTACAAGAATTTTTCTGTGACATTTTTTGTTTCTTACCGGTTTTGACCACAGTACTGAAAGATTAACAAATCCCAAAAAAGCTTTCTTTGGAATGAATGGCATTAACTGACACTGGAAAATATTAACACCGCTGGTGAAAAATCACAGTACTGATGGCGTTCACTTCGATAACGCAACACGCCGTTACACGCGAGAGGTAACAAGATCGTCCATCTTGGACGAGCTAATCTCGTATCTTTACGTTTTATCCTGTATGTGAGTATGTGAATAACTAACATAGAAAAGTAATGTGCTGCTGCGGTATTTAAATAAAAAAGCATAAGATCGTAGCCGAGCAATCGCTAGTTCAAGCTTTAAAGCATAATAACGAATTCTCTCTTCCATTAATTCTTTTCAATCTATTTAGGCTTCTTAATTTCTTCATTTCCAGGTTTAATTGCCTTTTCTTTTCGTGACTTATTTTACTCAATTTTTAAGTTTTTAGTTTTCAATTGATTTACGGTAACCATATAATGACGTTTTGAGCGATCCGTCGACTATGAAAATAAGAAAATCAGAAAAATAAAAAAAAATCACCTTTCTGCTCGTTTGAACGTGGAAGTTGTTCAGCAACCGTACATTGGTTTAAACACAGGATTAAACAGCCAACCGGTTGAACATAAACTGTAGGTGCATTGACCAGAGTTTCAACACCCACTGGGGGTGTCTTCATCAGAATAAATGTTGCTAAAGAACGACAATTAGACTGCATTGCTTTTTAGCAATTTAATCTTACGATTTAACGACATTTATGCTGATGAAGACACCCCAAGTAGGTGTCGAAAACTTGGTCAATGTACCTACCGTTTATGGGCAACCGGATGGCTGTTTAATCATATGTTGAATTACAATTTTTATACGATAGACATTATTTAATAAGAGTATGGGTGCGTTCGCCAGTGTGAGTTAGACTTCCGATCACTATATGTGGCGAAGCTGTACGATGTTACTGTGCCATATTTGTATCGGGAGCAGCGCAACTAAAGAAACGTAACTTCCTTGTCATGATCTGACAATCACTCTACGCTGTGTAATTAGTTAAAATTTTCAGACTGATTCTCAAAGTGACTGCAGGTTGAGGTTGTACAATAAGCCAAACAAGATACTAAAAATTTTTAACAAAGTCATGCCAGTGGCCGATTGGTGCCACGTCGAAATGTTGCATATCTCCCAAAAAAAACCTGAAAAATGAAGCACTTAATATATTGTTAGTTAGTATAACTATTTGGTCTGCTGTGACAAGAAAATATTCTAACAACTGTAGTTAGAGAATTAACTTAATGTATTACAATTTAGGCAGAGCTACAGAACGAGATCCTTATGTGTCGGGAGCAAAATAGCAAAAGACAAGAGCGAACAGCCACAAACGTCCAAGCAACCCTCAAAAAAATTGGACGTTTTTTACACAAAACTTTACAAAAAATGTAATCTTTATGAAGGTGTATTACATATCCTGAGCGGTATAAAGTTTGTACGGAAACCTCAGAGCGCGAGTCCTTTTTCTCACTTGCTCGGTTTTTACATGTCACACAATTTTTGATGATATGGGTACAAATAAAAATTTTATATCATGTTTATTTTATTGGTTATTACGTTTTTATTACTTATTGCATCCCTGCGTGAACACCCAACTTTTCCTTTAAATTGTGCTGAAGTTGTCTATCGTAATTGCAAAAATTAATAATTTAGGACAAAATTACTGGCGTACAGCTTGAACGCAATTTGCCTTATATTTCATTGTTTCCGTACCATCATTGAACACATAATTTTATAAAAAGCAAACTGCTGAATGAAAATGACGAAAAGTTACTCCCTGCAAATCTTTCAAGACTTTCAAGCTACGCTACTGAGTGATTCGTACAATGCTGAGTTTCTCATAAAACAACATTGCTTAATATTGCCTACAAATGAATCGTACAAAACGCTCCGAAAAGAAATGGAACAGTGTTGTAGATTAAGGCCAATGATTTTCACGCGTTCGTGTCATAATAGTCCTCACGAAACCGTTTGGGCGAACTGCAGATCAGTGCAGCGTAAGACAAAGAGACGGGGAGCCGAG
Source organism: Schistocerca serialis cubense (assembly GCF_023864345.2). Taxonomy (NCBI): domain Eukaryota; kingdom Metazoa; phylum Arthropoda; class Insecta; order Orthoptera; family Acrididae; genus Schistocerca; species Schistocerca serialis. The sequence goes on along the minus strand of NC_064642.1, from coordinate 435,229,516 downwards.
AGTCGAAGTTGCTAGGACAAGAAAATTCTTGTCTCACATAAATCAGTTACTGTATTTGGAAGCCAGTGCAGCACCGAAACAATAAAATCTGCGGAGTTTATTGTCATGAGGTTTGACAATAAACACGTGTAATTAATCATGTGCCAGAGTGACACTTAAAAAGTTTATAACAACGCCGGCCTTTGACACCAAGACTAGACACGCACTCCGTCTAGCGAAATGGTGTAACTTGACCATTTCACGCAGTAAACTGGGCATAGATGGTAACTGCAACTTTTTAAAAAACTCTCACACGTCACGGAATTTTAAAACATACACAATATTAAACAAATGACAACAGAAAGCTTCAGATTATACTTAGACATAGCCCAGAAACTTCACGTTATACACAAAGAGTAACTACATCTACATGAATGCTCTGCAAATCACATTTAAGTGCCTGGCAGAGGGTTCATCGAACCACCTTTTACAATTCTCTATTATTCCAATCCCGTATAGCGCGCAGAAAGAATGAACGCCTATATCTTTGCGTACGAGCTCTGATTTCCCTTATTTTATGTTGGTGATCGTTCCTCTCTATAGAGGTCGGTGTCAAGAAAATATTTTCGCATTCTGAGGAAAAAGTTGGTGATTGGAATTTCGTAAGAAGATTCCGTCGCAACGAAAAACGCCTTTCCTTTAATGATGTCCAGCCCTAAATCTGTATCATTTCTGTGACATCTTTTCACATGTTTCGCGATAATACAAAACGTGCTGCCTTTCTCTAAACTTTTTCGATGTACTCAATCAGTCCTGTCTGGTAAGGGTCCCACACCGCGCAGCAGTATTCTAAAAGAGGACGGACAAGCGTAGTGCACGCAGTCTCCTTAGCAGACCTGTTACATTTTTAAGTGTCCTGCCAATAAAACCCAGTGTTTGGTTAGCCTTCCCCACAACATTTTCTATGTGTTCCTTCCAATTTAAGTTGTTCGTAATTGTAATACCTAGGTATCTGAAACAAAGAGGAACTTCAGTGCTCTGAATAAGGATTAATGAACGTCTGTTAATATTAAGTAAAGGCACTATTGGTTGTAGCTGAGTCTCCCGGGTTGAATGGCCGTGGTCCTTGAAACTTTACGTTCGTAAGTTTTCGTCCAAAGCTGGACAGGATATCTTCAGAGAAGCTTGTACTGTGGAGGAATAATATGAATGGTACTTGTATATGTAATCCGTTTCCAAGAATACTTCTGGCCATGTTAACGACATTACGAAGGGTGTAATCTACTCTGAAATCATGTACCTCAAGTATGAATTACTGCAGAAGTCAAAATTCTGTAAGCCTCTCACAAAGTAACATTTAGTTTGCAGAACACTCTAGTACTTCGTGAGAAAACGCTAAAACAAATCCTGGCCATGATGAACACTTCGCGAGCTGAACACCTCCTGTATCCTGTGTATATTTCTGACTGGGCTACTTCTGTGAGTAATTAACGACTACATGTGTAAATTGGAAGTAGAAGCACCGCTAGTATCAATTCCATATTACCCATTTCCATTACACATACCAATAATGTAGCTACTTAAACGTAACCTTTTGCAGTTTTACATCTGACTGATGTGTACCTTGTCCAAAGATCAAGATATTGTTAATATGCTTTACGTACGTATTTGAATTTTGATATGAAATCGGTAATTTCCTTAAGTGCGAACTCCAAGTATTCACAATAGATACAGGTTTTTATACGTGTAGTAACAGCTACAGTACAGGGCGTATGAAAAAAACCACGCCATTAAAAAAAATCATAATTATTATGTTACCTGAGATACGTGCGTGAACAGCGTACTATCGGAAAGAGCAAACTCTCGAGTTTTACATGGTTCCAGCTCGGTACCAGCAGTGTGCTCTCACTTTAGTTCTAGTAAATGGTGTCGGGACAACAGAAAGCGTTTTTATTTTTTTTCCTGTGCGCTGTGCGGGTCAGAAATAATTGTTTAGCGAGACTTTCGTAGTAGGCATGGCGAGGATCCTCCTACAGCATAGAGCATTAGACGATGGCATGAACAATTTCGAGAAACAGGTTGTTTGTGTAAAGGCAAATCGCCGTTTGGTCCCTGAGGGTCTGACACAGACGTAGAACGCATCTGCCATAGTTTCGCAAGGAGTCCGCAGAAATCCATACGCCGCTCAGCTCAACAGCTCAATATGCCCCTCGATGTCCATCTGGCGTGTGTTGCGTCGACGTTTAACTCATGAAACCATACAAAATTCAGCTACTGCAAGCTCTTCGTGAAGCTGACAACAACAACATGTGGAGTTCGGTAATTTCGTTCTTGGAAAGATGGAGGACGACAGTTTTCTACCATGATTAGTTTTCAGTGACGAGGCTATTGTCATAATTTGAAATTAAGGGGTATGGAACAACCACATGAAGCTGTGCAACGTGAGAGGGACTCTCCAAAATTTAATGTCTTGTGCATTTTTTCTGGAAAATATGTATAGTACATTTTTCTTGTTACAGGGAGCATATATCTCGGAATGTTCAAATGGTTCAAATGGCTCTGAGCACTATGGGACTTAACATCTATGGTCATCAGTCCCCTAGAACTTAGAACTACTTAAACGTAACTAACCTAAGGACATCACACAACACCCAGCCATCACGAGGCAGAGAAAATCCCTGACCCCGCCGGGAATCGAACCCAGAATTTTCTTTTCCCACAATTGGAAACTGATCCGAACGACTTCATTTGCCAACAGATGGAACAATGCCACACTGGCATATAGATGTGTGGGAAATTTTAAATCAAAGGATTACTGAACTCTGGCTCGGTAGCATTGGACCAAATGATTCAGCCTTACATTATTTGCCTCCAAGGTCACCGGACCTGACTGTACGTGATTATTTCTTGTCTTAGTTTGTAAAAAAACTCTGTTTATGTGCCTCTGTTATCAACATCAATGAATGAACTGAGACATCGCATAACAGCAGTTGTGGAAGCTGGAACTCAAGACATGCTCGCTGCAGTGCCGAAACAATCTGAATACCGCATTGACATATGCCGTGCATCTCAAAGGGGTCATACCGAACATCTATGAGAAGGTATGGGAAAAAACTTTTTGAGTTTCCGCTCATGCAAAAACAAAATTCATTGCATATGTTTACTGGTTTGGTTCAAATGGCTCTGAGTACTATGGGACTTAACTTCTGTGGTCATCAGTCCCCTAGAACTTAGAACTACTTAAACCTAACTAACCTAAGGACATCACACATCCATGCCCGAGGAAGGATTCGAACCTGCGACCGTAGCGGTATCGCGGTTCCAGACTGTAGCGCCTAGAACCACGGGGCCACCCCGGCCGGCTGTTTACTGGTTTCAGAAATACAGAAGTGCCAAATCGGATGATTCTTTTTGATACACCCTGTATATTTTTCAATTAACACTTAAATAAAATTATTCAAATGGCATCAGTTTTTCGGCAAAATAATTGTGGCACATTAACATGACTTGGTGTTTCCTTTCAACACGTAAATACATAGTATATGATAAGTTCAAAATTTCCCAACTGGTAATTCGCATTTTAGTAACGCTTACTTCGACTACTACATCATTAAAGCGTAGATTTTTTCGTTTAAGTAATAACTCAAGGACAAGTGCTTTGTTGGCTTATGATAGTATCTGATAGATAAAGAAAGATTAGTTGTAAAGGAATGACTATGATGTGTGTGTTAAGAAGGCGGAAACGGTATAAATTTTGAATAATATCGTTATTCCTGAAGAGAAGAAGTCTGCACTAATTAATATGCGGTGCCTTCCAATTTGAGCTGTAAAGTGGTCATGTCATTTTGATTTTTGTACGTCATCGACGTATAAATTTTGAATAATATCGTTATTCCTGAAGAGAAGAAGTCTGCACTAATTAATATGCGGTGCCTTCCAATTTGAGCTGTAAAGTGGTCATGTCATTTTGATTTTTGTACGTCATCGACGTGCTTGTCAGAGGGACAGTCAATTACGTTACTGTTAAGCAATGTTTCGTCTTTTGCCTTGGCACAGTCATTGCCTCTGGGCAGTCTGATACATTCTTACTGTAATTGTGGAAGGTGATGGACGTATTCAGTATTGCTGTGTTAACTTGTGATTGTATCAGTTAGATCAGGGCCTCCCAACCTTTTTAGAAGGCGGACCCCTTCTTCAGTCGAAAATCCATGGCGGACCCCTAGTCAGACAAAAGCACAGTAACTTTAAATTTCAGAGCAAAATCCATGGGAAGTGAAAGCTTCTTAGTGCAAGTGCCATGTTCCCAATGACCCCCCCCCCCCCTTCCCCCCCGAAGTATCAATAGCAATAGTCTTTGGTTTAGAGATATATGAAAACAACTTGAAATTAAGGATCCAATTTGAATTCCCGCTATATCGAAACACTTACTAGTGGATTTACTCCCTTTGTTCAACACACTATAGCCTGATTAATATAACTTTATAATTGACATTTCACACGTTGCAGCTACCTTCCTCCAAGAGCAGTCGACGTCACGTCCAGATTGTTCGCTGTTGACAAGCTGCCGCCTGTGGTCTGTTCACTTCCACTGTTTGACAACTGTTGTGTAAGGAGCATGCATATTTCGTAACAGCCGTGTGTGTGTGTGTGTGTGTGTGTGTGTGTGTGTGTGTGTGTGTGTGTGTGTGTGTGTGTGGTTTTTCGTGAAATCCGAAGAAAAATGTTGAAATGTATGTAAAGTCTATGAGACTTAACTACTGAGGTCATCAGTCCCTAGTCTCACACACTATTAACCTAATGTCAAGTTCCGACAACGGGAGCCGCACCAATGTTTTGGTTTGCGTTGCCGATTGTCAAATATTATTGCCAAAGATCGAATGTTATTACCAACATTCGAATGCTATACACATATTTTTCACAGGAAAAATATAGTGATGGATCTGATTTTCACATTTTTATTCAATGATTTTACTCATTATTTTACACGATTTGGTGAAAGGTGGCCGCGGACCCCCTAGAAAGAGTATGCGGACCCCTAAGGGGTCCGCGGACCACACGTTGGGAAGCCCTGTGTTAGATGAAGAAAGGTTTATTGTGAAGGACAGCAGGGATGAAAATGATGTATGTACTGGAAGGTGAAAATGATATAAATTTCGAACACTGTTGTTATTTTTGAAGAGAAGAAGCCTGAGGTAAAGTGGTAGCACTGCGCAGTTATGAATGATTGTTGTCGGCTATTTAACTTGCTCAGGGATGAGAGAAAGACCACCCCACTTCACTGAGTCAACCATTATCATATTAAGTGATTAAGCTGTTTGGGTTTTATAGAAATTCTCTGTTGACATTGTACCCTTTTTAAATCATTGTTCACTTTGTTATGTACGAAGATCATGCGAAGTTTTACTGTGCCTTTTTGAATACATACTTCATTCTAAAATTGTTCTTTTGGAATATTATTTCATAGGAGTAGTTACTCTCCCCATCCCACCGTTTATCATTACACATTAACACATACAACAGTTTGAATATTCTTTCAGAAACAGAAATCTAGCTAATCCGCTACTTGCCTGCTGTTTGCTTTTGTGCTTTCGAGAAACATGCAACTGTGCCTTTTTGAATACATACTTCATTCTAAAATTGTTCTTTTGGAATATTATTTCATAGAAGTAGTTACTCTCCCCATCCCACTGTTTATCATTACACATTAACACATACAACAGTTTGAATATTCTTTCAGAAACAGAAATCTAGCTAATCCGCTACTTGCCTGCTGTTTGCTTTTGTGCTTTCGAGAAACATGCAACGATATTGTCAAGACGCGAGATAAGTGGAAACTTTGACTAGGGGCAGATAACTGTTTTATTTCAGTTATGCATTTGATATAAAGACAAGTTGCATGCAGATCAGTTACAGTTCAAGTTAGGACTCAAGTAAGTGGGGTGATCTTTCTCTGAGCTTTGAGCAAGTTAACCGACAAGAATCATCACACACTGTGAAGTGCTGCAGTCTTACCTCAGACTTCTTCTCTTCAGAAATAATAACGTTATTCAAAATTTGTACCCTTTTCGCCTTCCAGTATATACATCAAATTCATTCTTGCTCTCCTTTACATTACATCTTTCTTCATCTAACAGATACCATCACAAGCCAATACTACTGCATATGTCCATCACCTACCACACTTCATCTAAGAATGTATCAGACTGCTCAGAGGCAAGGACTGTGCCAAGACAAGACCAAATATTGTGTAACAGTAACGTAACTTGCCCAATCTCGGACGTGCACATTGTTGTCATACAAACGTCAAAGAGAAATGACCACCTTCCTTATTCTCCACTTTTCCTTAGTAGAAATTTGTACGCAGGCCATTTCAGATAGGAATGAGACGAGGACAGAATTCTAAATCTTATGGCTAGGAACATACAGAACATATTACAAATTCAAATAAGACAATTGTTTTACAAGAAGATAAGTTAATGAACTATAAGTAAAAAATTTATACACAATTCACGAGCATGTGAATGACAAATCACCAGAATTCACCACTAACAGATTATTAGTTTTTGTGATGACTATGAGATCGTTCTGCACAGGGCAGTTTTGAAAGTTTGCGAGTCACATATTGTACTGAAGTAGTATGAGTGACCTACACTGTCCCTTATAGCACACAGGACATAGGTTAGAGTGTCTAAATACACAAGTCCTACTTTTATAAAGCACAGTCACATACGGCTGTAGTAATGTGCACCATTAAAGTAGGTAGAACAATGCCCTTGTCACAAACGACCAAACTTTCTTTACCTCTTTGCAAAAATGTCACTGTTGTGGTTATTTGGAAACAGACTCAGTGAGACTAGGCACAGTTTTCAGATGACATCCCCACATATGCACGAACAGTAAAGTGTGGAAGTATCTCCATGAAGCAGACTGTAGCTCCATTGATAACATCAAAGCCCAAATGTAGTATCGAAGAATTCATTACGAAATTCAGTTGCAGCTTGTATCAGTGAAGTATGCCAACATGTGTCGTAATATTTGTGTATATGTAATCATGATAAACATTTCTTCTGCCTTGGCAAGTCTCAGTCATTTGTGGTGAATGGTCAATCAGGTACAATTTGTGACATTTCAGTGACACTCTCTCCCCTATTTCTCGATAATACAAAGCGTGCTTCACTTCTTTGAATTTTCTGCGTGTACTCCGTCAATCCTGTCTGGGAAGGATCCCATACAGCGCAGCCAGCAGCATTCGAAAAGAGGACGGACAAGTGTAGTGTAGTCAGTCTCTTTAGTGGAACTGTTAGATTTTCTAAGTGTCCTACTAATAAAACACAGTCTTTGACTAGCCTTCCCCACAACATTTTCTACGTGTTCCTTCCAATTTAAGTTGTTCGTAATTGTAGTTTCTAGGTATTTAGTTGAATTTACAGCCTTTAGATTTGACTGATTCATCGTGTAACCAAAGTTTAACCGATTCCTTTTAGCAGTCATGTGGTTGAGCTCACACTTTTCGTTATTTAGGGTCAATTGCCAATTTGGCACCAGTCAGATACCTTTTCTGAATCGTTTTGCAATTTGTTTTGGTCTTCTGAGGACTTTACTAGTCAATAAACTACAGCGTCATATGCGAACAACCTAAGACGGCTGCTCAGATTGTCTCCTAAATCTTTTATATAGACGAGGAACAGCAAAGGGCTTGTAACACTACCTTGGGGAACGCCAGACGTCACTTCTGTTTTACTCGATCACTCTCCGGCAGTTACTATGAACTATGACCTCTCTCACAGGAAATGACGAATCCAGTCACATAACTGAGACGATATGCCGTAAGCACGCAGTTTCACTACAAGCAGCTTGTTTGGTACATTGTCAAAACCTTTCCGGAAAACTAGAAATACGGAATCAATTTGAAATCCCTTGTCAAAAGCACTCAACATTTCGTGTGAATAAAGAGCTAGGTGTTTCACAAGAACAGTTTTTTCTAAATCCGTGTTGACTCTGTGTCAATAGACCGTTTTCTTCTAGGTAATCCACAATGCTCGAAAACAATGTATGTTCCAAAATCCTGCTGCATATCAACTTTAATGATATGGGCCTGCAATGTAGTGGATTACTCCTACTACCCTTCTTGAATGTTGGTGTGACCTGTGCAACTTTCCAGTCTTTGGGTACGGATATTTGGTCTAGCGAACGCTTGCATATGATTGTTAAGTATGGACCTATTGTATCAGCATACTCTTGAAGAAACCTAACTGCTATACTGCTATACTTGATTTAAGTTGCTTCTCTTCTTCGAGAATATTTACTTCTAAGTTACGTTGGCAGCTGTTCTTGATTCGAATTCTGGAATATTTACTTCGTCTTCTTTGGTGAAGGAATTTCGGAAGTCTGCGTACAGTAACTCTGCTATGGTAACACTGTCGTCGATAGTATTTCTATTGCTATAGCACAGAGAAGGTATTGATTGTGTCTTTCCGCTAAGATACTTCACATACGGCCAGAATCTCTTCGGATTTTGTGCCAGGTTTGGAGACGAAGTTTCGTTATGGAAACTATGATACACATTTCACATTGAAGTACGCGCTAAATTTCAAGCTTCCATGAAAGATTGCCAATCTTGGAGATTTTGCGTCCGTTTAAATTTCGGATGTTTTTTCGTTGTTTCTGCTACAGTGTTACGACCGGTTTTGTGTACCAAGGACGATCAGCTCCGTCGTTTGTTAATTCATTTGGTATAAATTTCTCAGTTGCTGTCGATATTATTTCTTTGGATTCAAGCCATATCCGGTCAACGCTTACGTTGTTAATATAGAAGGAGTGGAGATTGTCTCTGAGGAAGGTATGAAGTGAATTTTTATGTGCTTTTTTGAACAGGTATAGTTCTCGTTTATTTTTGGAGGCTCTGGGAGTTACAGTATTCAATCTCGCTATGAAAACCCTGTGTTCTTTGACTACCGCTACCAATCAGAAGTGGTAGTTACAAAACCTTTACATATTTTTGAGACAGTCACGGTCTAAAAATAGTCAAAATGGCTTCAAACCCCGTGTTCACTGGTCCCTGTATAAGTTTTGATGCTCGTTATTAGCTATGATTACTTTCTGCTAAGAGGTCAAGTGTGTATTCACAAATGTTTGCCGGCCGATGTGGCCGAGCGGTTCTAGGCACCACAGTCTGGAAACGAGGGACCGCTACGGTCGCAGATTCGAATCCTGCCTCGGGCATGGATGTGTGTGATGTCCTTGGGTTAATTAGGTTTAAGAAGTTCTAAGTTCTAGGGGATTGATGACCTCAGAAGTTAAGTCCCATAGCGCTCAGAGCCATTTGAACCATTTGAACAAATGTTTACTATTCGCGCGGGCTCATGAACTAACTGCTGGAAATAATTTTCAGAGAATGAGTTTAGTATAATTTCAGACGATGTTTATGCGTGTCTCAGGAATAAAACATGTATTTTCGCCAACAACTATAGTTGTATGAGTCGGGTACATGTTTGAAATCAAACTCAAGTTTTCTTTGAACATTTCAGCAACTGTAACACCTGGATTGGGAGATCGGTAAAAGGATCGAATTATTATTTTATACCGGTGGCCAAGAATGGCCTCTGCCCATACTAACTTACAGGATCTATCTACTTCAACTTCGCGACAAGCTCAGCTACTTCTAACAGCAGAAAACACGCCAACACCACATGTGTATTGCCTATCCTTTCGAAACACCGTTAGCTTCTCCGTAAAAATTTCGGCTGAACTTACGTCCGGCTTTAGCCAGTTTTCAGTGCCTGTAACGATTTGAGCATCATTGCTTTGTAATAGTGCCTGGAGCTCTGGCGCTTAACCACACGTGTTTCATATATTACGAGAAATACACAAAAAACAGTAAACCTCAGAAAAGGCAGCAGAAATCCGTCTCAAGACGTCATGACAATTTCACGCCTTAATGCAGTGTAGATGAAAACTGCATCGGGATGAAAGATATTATATATTCTTGCATTGCGTTCTGTAGTGATGCAACGATCCCCGCGTCTGAAAATTTAAAGAAAATGCGTACCTTTATCTAATATCATAGCGAGAACTCACATGAGATTAGTAGTTATCGTAATCTTATATCGTGCAGTAATCTCAAAACTAGAACACTGCACGCAGTCTTACTGTGATCTGCTAATGAAATCTTACATAGACAATGCACTCATATTTAGGGGTAACAGAAGATTAATCTGCAAGCATGACATCACTTCATTTGTCTGGTTGCAAATCAAATCAGAGATCATTAGCAACATACAGTACGATTACGTAGTTTCGGGTTTCCTGCACGTTACGGAATTAGAGTGTGACAATGATAGCTACTTCCCTCAGGGCAACTTTAGCTATGATGTTAGTCAAAAGCACGTATTTTCTTTTTTTTTTTTTTAATTTTCAGACGGGTGGGCTTTTGTTCTTAAAATGATCGTTGCATCATTGCAGGGAGTAATACAAGAGTATATAATATCTTTAATCTCGATGCAGTTTCCATCTACATTGCATTAAGGTGTAAAATGACTAATCAACAAAAACTGTCATGGCGTCTTGTGACCCATTTCTGATGACTTTTCTGCCGTTTACTGCTTTTAATATATTTTTCGTAATGTTTTAAAGAAGTGTGATTGAATTGATTAATGTAGTTTTCTAGGTTTGTGTTTACACTTTAAAATGTCACTTTAGTTCGTTGAAACTGTTTATGTAATCTTTTAAAGATTCTGTAGTTTTAGTGACATTGGCTTGACGACCGTTTGTGGTGTCCAATAAATATTGTAAATTTCAATGTTTTACTTTCCATCCAACAGTTTTTAAGGATTATTACCGTTTGGATAGACGTAATACATGTAAACTGTGTTTGTGAACTGTTAATCTCTGTCTTTGATAACAGAAAACTGTTATTATCGTTTGTATTATTATGTATTTTTGAAGTATCTCTTTTGTTATATTTTCTTTGGGACACAAGATTAAGTGGGGGGGGGGGCGGGCAGAGGGGGAGGGGGGCGGGCAGAGGGGGGGGGGGGGAGAGCTCTGCTTATACAAAATAAAAGTCAGGAGTTTGGTTTTAATTTGCCACTAATCAAAGTATGATTTGAGGTCTATTTTTAAACAACAGTTATTCATAGACGATTCGCAACGATTCTAATTCCCCAAATAACAACGATAGTGAATCATGAAAAAAATGTAAACACGAACGTAGGGCCACCACGTTTTTAGGACCATAAGTTAAAATATTAAAAGAAAATTCTACCCTTCAGGCATTTGTCAAAGCGACTCACTACTGTTTCCTGAATGAATGGTCACTCGCCACAGTAAATACTGCAAGTAATGATACTCGTAATTCTTCAGAAAGCTTACATTAATGATTCCTTTATGGTGAAAATATTTAATAATTCGGCGGAATATATATATATATGTGAATTTACGCTATACGATGAAAGCGAAGTTCCGTTTTAATATATCTAGTGTCAGTTAACCAAAATATTCTGCAATGGAGTCAATACCTCTCTCGAGGCAGATCACCATACTAATCTCGAATACACGTTAACAAAGTAGTCTATTACTTTAGTGGTCGACAATTCCCAAACAAATACTGCAACTACACAGTTATCTTAGAGAGTACCAAATCCCTGCACAAGTACAGCAACCTCTCTGTTACCATAGAGGGTGCCAAATTGAACCACTAGCCACAACATACGCAATAAGTGGGATCATCTCCGACTGCAACACACATTCTTACCAAAATAAGAATAACAATTGCTTGATCAAGATACAGCTCTGCCAGTCCGGTACAGCAGTAATCTCACAACTGGTATACCCGTGCCCTCCATACCATTATTTCACAAGGTCTCCCTGTACTTGCAGTGCTACCTTTTAATTAAAACCAGTTCTAACAGTGATAATCAGAACCTTCTCCACCATATTTTATCGATAGAAAACTCGAAGAGCTACAAAATTTCCTAATAGTTATTTTCATTATAACTGACTTACCACTCCTGCATACTTTCTTCTTATCTGATTCGATCCCTGATGGGGTATGGAGGGCCCACTTTAGAACAGACTGATGGGTTCGTTTAGGCCAAACCTATGTCTCCAGACTGTGGTGATACTGTTTATTTGTTAAGTATTGTGATTTGAGCTCTTATTTTAATATTAATACTCTTTATCTCTTTGGCTGCAAAGGGAAGGAAAGTATAAACCCTACATTCTTCCTAAGTACAGAGGAAAACCTCCAGTAAAAGCCTCAGAAAGGTTTCATTAAAGTTAATTCAATCTTCTTGGTTGTGTTCTTTAAGATATCGTAAAAATATCGTTTCCTTGCAGATTTGCCTCTATACTATTTTCCTGGGGATAGATTGTTTGTAAGGCTTCAGCGACTATGCTTAGAGGACATATATATTTATATTCAGGAAAGCTAGTTTTACCTGGTATCCGCTTTAGCAATTCTACTGTCAATCTTGATAGTTCAAAGTTTGCAGCTAATTTAACTCAGCATTGTTCAGATGGCTATACACGGGTATAATTAACAAGTTCTCTCCTACTGCTGCATGGATTCACTCTTGATGTTGTTATTTAAATCGATTTTCCAGTGTTGAAAATTTTTGGCGTATGTGCTGGCCCTGCCATCCGTATAGGCACTAGATATTCTAATAGCGGTCTAATAAAAGTACAGCAAGTATATGTGGGCATAGATGAAGCTGCTCAGTCGAATTTTCCAGTTTTTTAAATTTAGTAGGTTAGTCTATTTCTTCCTTTCATTATTAATTCACTGATTACTTGCCTACATGCCAATGTCGCTTGAAGGTGCTTCCAAGGTATCTGACGGATTTCCTGGATGTGATTAGTTTTCTCCATACTGTTAATGTAAAATCTTCTGCCTTTTCAGATTGCAGTTTAACAAATTTCTATGAAGAAATATTATGGGTTGGCTTTTCTAGGTATTCAGGGGTATTTTCCATCTGGCAAGTCACTATTCCATTGCGGTGATATATTGTGTTGTTGATCTGCGTAGGCTTTCAGATGTGGATGCATTGTACCAGTAAGCCATATCATGTACATAAAGGCTTATGTCTTCATCCCACTTGATTGTTAGAGGAGTATCCGATGTACATAACGTCTATAGAATGGGCGATAATATTTTGCTCCTTGAGGTACACCAGGTAGAGGATAAAATGGTATTGGCCTGCTATAATTTATAAATACCGATGCTGGTGCATTATCAAGTGAAGTTGCAACTAATTTTACCTAATGAACCGAAAAGACAAGTTTCGTTCGTTTATAATAAAGCCCCGAATGCCAGACTCAGTCCTAATGTTGGGTATTGAATGTACATTTGACAAAGGCACAATCCTCAACGTTTAGTGCTTGTGACACGCTGCTTGCTAAACAAAAAAATTGGTTCCATTGTTGAATGTGCTTTTCGGAAACCTGCTTATACATCTGTAATTAATTGTTTACGACATATAAATGTAGTATCCCATTTAATAACATCGCGTGAAAAATCTTGCCGATCACAGGTAGTAACGTTATCGTTGTATATGACAAGGGATCACTGGAAATTTTTGTGGTTTTGAATCATTGTCACCGTGCCGTTTTCCGTTGGTGCGATGTCCTTTGTTATTTAAGAACCATGTTAAATAAATTTTGTAGTGACTTACATAGATCCTCTGGCGCCAGTCGTAGTATATTTCTCGTTATTCCTTCAGGGAATGGTAATTTATTTTTTCCTTTGCTAATAGCATCTCTTACTTCTTCTTATTCAGTAATACTGTTCAGTAGTTGAGCTTGTTGTTCGTCTCTGTGCCGGTCGGCATTCAGTTGATCTTGCAGCTCTTCGTTTACTTGTCTTTCATGATGTAGGTCGAAACTAACATCAGTTGGAAATTGGTGAACATTATCCAGAACATTTCTGAAGATTTCAGCTGTAAGTTCATCTTGTGTTACAATTCTCTCTTGATTGACCAAGGGTGGACTTTCTTTATTGGCATTTCCCATTGTATTTTTGCAGGTCTTCCAAAACAGTGACGCTTTCTTATGATCCAGTTTTCTGGTTATTTAAACCATTTTTGGGTTCGCAGCTGTTTTAGGTGGTTTCATGCTAAATTATTCAATCTTTTTAACCTTCTGTTGTATAAAAAGTTCGTAGTACGTTTAAAGACATTGTACATTTTCTCATGATTTTTACATTATTCAGTGCATGACGGAGATTTATTTGGCGTCCAGGTGTGGTTTGTATGTTCTCAGTTGATTGTACTTAAGAGTTTCTGTATGGATGCCGTAATCATTTGGTAGAAATTTTTGTACATCAAATTTATTTAAGTCTGGATAATTTTTTGTGGATGAGTTTCTGTATGGATGCCGTAATCACTTGGTAGAAATTTTTGTATATCAAATTTATTTAAGTCTGGATAATTTTTTTTGGATGTTGCTATTGACTTTAATTAGACATGACTCGAATAAAATTGGTAGATGGTCGCTCCTGATGTTATCGCTGATCCAGATTTCACTGCATTTATTTTCAGTACTAAGTGAGCCTATCACATGACCCGGTACTGATGTGCCAGTAGGTCCTATATAGGTTGGCTTGCCGTTATCTGATCTTCTTAAGTCATTATTACGAGTCAGCTGTTCTAGTACACGACCATTACGGCTTGTAATTGTGTCACTAGATAAAACAGAATGGGAACTGAAGTCACCCATTATAATCAAAAATCCTACAGAAACTAAATAATTGATATATTCTGTGTTTTTTGTATCCCTTGGAGCATTCTATGTCATCACCATACGAATATGTGATTCGTCTTCGATACTTACATTTAATATTATTACTTGAACATCTTCATATTGTTGGGGAGACATAAGTCTTACAGCAGTTGTAGTTCAGTCATGAAATATGGCCACTCCTGCTGTATAATTTTATGCATTATAGCAATGAAACATGTAATGGACGTTCACCAATCATTGTTTCTGTAACTCAGAATATTTTCTCATTTTCTTTATCAACTAAGTATCCGAGGATAGGAAGTTTTGTACGGTACCCATTTGGGTTAACAAATCCAATCATTAAATTCTCCTTATTTATTGTTGTATAGAACATAATGTAGAACTTTGTGTTGGTTTTGAGGAGATGAATATTAGTTGCCTTTGGATTTTGCGGTATAATACAGAAATGCATTGTAGTTCCTGCTTGAACACTGATCGTTTTCGGATAGGAATAATTCAAGGCAACTTGATCCATTAAAATAACCACTTTCTCCTTCTCATCTGGGAATAAGTCAATCAAGGCTGTTGTAAATTCCATTAGCAGACCATTTGTGTTTTGATTCAGGATCAGACATTGTCGGAAGATCTACACAATTACTCCTGTCTATGTCTGGACACAGAGACTTACTGTATATGCACTGTAGCTACTGTGATCCCATAAGCACCCAAAGCGCAACTGCAACTGCCCAAAGACCCATCACAAACTGCCCTTGGTGAGCAAATAAATGTATAGTATTTCATTACGTTTTAACATTTATATCATTAAGGAAAGCTGCAGTTAATCTTGCAGTGGGCAGCTGCCATATGCGTTAACATCTTTGCCATTGGCGATGCACTGAAGGCAGTCGATAAACAAATCTGCATCGGCGCTCCACAACATACGTGATGGCCCTTGATTAGTTGGGGAGACTTTCGTGTTTCAAGGATGCAGACAGCCGCATCACAGTTGCAACAACGAGGGATGCTTATGGAGAGGCCAGACAAACGCATGGTTCCTGGACAGAGGCAGCAGCCTTTTTAGTAGTTTAGACTGACTGATGTGTCCTTTTAACATTAGCTAACATTGCCTTACCGTGCTGATAGTCCGAACGGCTGAAAACAATGGAAAACTACAGCTGTTGTCTTCTCCCAAGGGCATTCAGCTCTATTATACGGCTTGAAGATGATGGCATCCTATTCGGTAAGATATTTCAGAGGTAAAACAGCTCACCATTACGATCTCTGGCCAGGGACGACTCAGGAGGATGTCGTCATCAGGAAACACAAAATTGTCATTCTGCGAGTCGTACTGTGGAATTTGGATTACTCAAGGCAGTTCGTAGATTAGATAATTTAAAAACAGAGAAGGACAGTTTGAAGTAGACTACGGAAGCGCGGTAGTAGAAAGAAGAGTACTTCTGGCAAGGACAGTCAAGGTTTATCACCACAAAAGCAAATAATGGTAATGCAACAACAGTCCTAATAGACAAAAGGAAATAGGAATGAAGGAAAGGTACTATGATCGTCACAGAGCACGCATTATATTAGCCCAGATATACACTAAGCCACCCCCCGCCTTTCGGCAATTCATTTTATATGCCATTTCACTCCTCAGGTGATGACGAGACTGAAAAAAAAAAAATGTAGGCTGAAATAAAGAAAATTAGAAGATGAGACACAGGAAATTATACAGATAGTTAATGCAGACGAAAATTCAACTGCAGTGACTGACTGGAATTCGGTCATAGGAACAGAAGGACAAAGAAAAGAAGCAGTGAACCATGGACTTGGGCAAGGCAACGATAGAGGAAGGAGCCAGGTAGAATTTTGCATACACTAATTTAATCGTCGCCAACACTTAGTTTAAAAATCCGCCAAAAAGACCTATGTAAGCAAAGCACTAGAGCTATATATCCCGATGACAGTCTCAGCTTGTGATGAAGAAGGCCTCCTTCTGTACCTCTATTAGAGGTAGAGATTCAAAGGAACCATATTGCCCAGCATATCTGCAGCCCTCACTAAACTTACAGATATAGCTATAACCGATGCAAAATATGGAAACGTGGTGAATCTTTGGCGTGAGCTGAAGATTCATGAATTAGGAGAGTATACTAAACCAAACATCGGCGCAGAGCTACACCAGCTTGCAAATATTTTTGAGAAGTACCAGAGTGTGTGCATGGACACAAGCACACAGTATTGCGCTTTTTATTACACTGCACCAGGGCTTGCGTGTGACGAAACGTGAAAAAGGACATATGTTGCATCAAACTCTTAAGCTAGGATGACCTGCTTCTCTTTTCCGAATGCAGGAGTCATGGGGAACTTGAGCAGTGTGCGCATAGGTACTCTAAGGCAAATAACCCATGAATGAGAAAGGAGGAGTACAAGGCATTTGACGATTTACACACATGTTCATAAAGTAAGGATAATGCTGATACATGGTGGAATAACGCTCTGGTGGGTGGTTTGCGGGTTTAAATCACCTCAGGGTATGACCATGCAGTGCATTTGATCTGCGGTCGTCGCACAGAGGTGCTGGCAGCAGTCCACATACATACGGGTGTGTTAGTGCATGTCAGAGTGCGGTGCAGCGAGTAAGTGTTCAGACGTTTTCAGACGTGGTAATGGTGACTGTGTGTTGAAAATGGCTCAAAGAACATATATTGATGGCGTTATGAGGGGTAGACTACTAGGGCAACTGGAGGCTGGTCAAACACAGAAGGTCGTAGCCCAGGCTCTCTGTGTGCCACAAAGTGTGATCTCAAGATTATGACAACAATTCCAGAAGGCCGGAAACGTGTCCAGGCGCTAGAGTATGGGACGTCCACAGTGTACAACACCATAAGGATGATATCTCACCATCAGTGCCCGCAGACGGCCACGGAGTACTGCAGGTAGCCTTGCTCGAGACCTCACCGCAGCCACTAGAGCAGTTGTCTTGAGTCACACAGTCTACAGACGACTGAACAGACATGGTTTATTCGCCCGGAGACCTGCAAGTTGCATTCCACTGACCCCTGGTCACAGGAGAGCCCGTAAAGCCTGGTGTCAAGAAAACAGTACATGGTCATTGGAACAGTGGTCCCAGGTTATGTTCACGGACGAGTCCAGGTATAGTCTGAACAGTGATTCTCGCCGGGTTTTCATCTGGCGTCAACCAGGAACCAGATACCAACCCCTTAATGTCCTTGAAAGGGACCTGTATGGAGGTCGTAGTTTCCAGAATGAGATTTTCACACTGCAGCGGAGAGTGCTCTGATATGAAACTTCCTGGCAGATTAAAACTGTGTGCCAGACCGGGACTCGAACTCGGGAACTTTGCCTGTCGCGGGCAAGTGCTCTACCAACTGAGCTACCCAAGCACGACTCACGCCACGTCCTCACAGCTGTACCTCTGCCAGTACCTTGTCTCCTACCTTCCAAACTTTACAGAAGCTCTCCTGCGAACCTTGCAAAATTAGCACATATAAGCGCACACTCCGCTGCGGAGTGAAAATCTCATTCTGGAAACATCCCCTAGGCTATGGCTAAGCCAAGTCTCCGCATTATATCTTGCAGGAGTGCTAGTTCTGCAAGGTTCACAGGAGAGCTTCTGTAAAGTCTGGAAGGTAGGAGACGAGGTACTGGCAGAAGTAAAACTGTGAGGACGGGGCGTGAGTCGTGCTTGGGTAGCTCAGTTGGTAGAGCACTTGCCCGCGACAGGCAAAGTTCCCGAGTTCGAGTCCCGGTCTGGGACACAGTTTTAATCTGTCAGGATGTTTCGAGGTCGTAGTTTGATGGTGTGGGGTGGGATTATGATTGGTGCACGTACACCCCACCATAGGTAAGGTGTGTTGGGACGTCATTTTTCATTAGTATGTCCACCTTTTCAGGGGTGCAGTGGGTCCACCTTCCTCCTGATGGATGATAACGCATGCCCTCACCGAGCTGCCATTGTGGAGGAGTACTTTGAAACAGAAGATATCAGACGAATTTTCTTTAGACCTAAACCCCATCGTCCACGTCTAGGATGCTCTCGGTCGACGTATCGCTGCACGTCTTCAAACCTCAACGACACTTCAGGAGCTCCGACAGGCACTGGTGCCAGAATGGGAGGCTATACGCAGGCAGCTGCTCGTCCACCTGATCCCGAGTACATCCACATCTACATCTACATCTATATGATTACTCTCCAATTCACATTTAAGTGCTAGGCAGAGGGTTCATCGAACCACAATCATACTATCTCCCTACCATTCCACACCTGAACAACGCGCGGGAAAAACGAACACCTAAAACACCTAAACCTTTCTGTTCGAGCTCTGATTTTTCTTATTTTATTTTGATGATCATTCCTACCTACGTAGGTTGGGCTCAACAAAATATTTTCGCATTCGGAAGAGAAAGTTGGTGACTGAAATTTCGTAAATAGATCTCGCCGCGACGAAAAAAATCTTTGCTTTAATGACTCCCATCCCAACTCGCGTATCATATCTGCCACACTCTCTCCCCTATTAAGTGATAATACAAAACAAGCTTTCTATGTCCTCCATCAATCCCACCTGGTAAGGATACCACACCGCGCAGCAATATTCTAACAGAGGACGAACGAGTGTAGTGTAAGCTGTCTCTTTAGTGGACTTGTTGGATCTTCTAAATGTCCTGCCGATGAAACGCAACCTTTGGCTTGCCTTCCCTACAATATTATCTATGTGGTCTTTCCAACTGAAGTTGTTCGTAATTTTAACACCCAGGTACTTAGTTGAATTGACAGCCTTGAGAATTGTACTATTTATCGAGTAATAGAATTCCAACGGATTTCTTTTGGAACTCAGGTGGATCACCTCACAATTTTCGTTATTTAGCGTCAATTGCCACCCGCCACACTATACAGCAATCTTTTCTAAATCGCTTTGCAACTGATACTGGTCTTCGGATGACCTTACTAGACGGTAAATTACAGCATCATCTGCGATAAACCTGAGAGAACTGCTCAAATTTTCACCCAGGTCATTTATATGGATCAGAAACAGCAGAGATCCCAGGAAGTTTCCCTGGGGAACACCTGATATCACTTCAGTTTTACTCGATGATTTGCCGTCTATTACTACGAACTGCGACCTTCCTGACAGGAAATCATGAATTCAGTCGCACAACTGAGACGATACCCCGTAGGCCCGCAGCTTGGTTAGAAGTCGCTTGTGAGGAACGGTGTCAAAAGCTTTCCGGAAATCTAGAAATACGGAATCAACTTGAGATCCCCTGTCGATAGCGGCCATTACTTCGTGCGAATAAAGAGCTAGCTGCGTTGCACAAGAACGATGTTTTCTGAAACCATGCTGATTACGTGTCAACAGATCGTTCCCTTCGAGGTGAGTCATAATGTTTGAATACAATATACGCTCCAAAACCCTGCTGCAAGCCGACGTCAATGATATAGGTTTGTTGTTTGATGGATTACTCCTACTACCCTTCTTAAACACTGGTGCGACCTGCGCAATTTTCCAATCTGTAGGTACAGATCTATCGGTGAGCGAGCGGTTGTATATGATTGCTAAGTAGGGAGCTATTGTATCAGCGTAATCTGAAAGAAGCCTAATCGGTATACAATCTAGACCTGAAGAATTGCCAGTATCAAGCGATTTGAGTTGCTTCGCAACCCCTAAGGTATCTACTTCTAAGAAACTCATGCTAGCAGCTGTTCGTGTTTCAAATTCTGGAATATTCCATTCGTCTTCCCTGGTGAAGGAATTTCGGAAAACTGCGTTCAATAACTCCGCTTTAGCGGCACAGTCGTCGGTAACAGTACCATCGGCCCCGCGCAGCGATGGTATTGACTGCGTCTTGTCGCTTTTGTACTTTACATACGACCAGAATTTCATCGGATTTTCTACCAAATTTCGAGACAATGTTTCGTATGGAACCTATTAAAGGCATGTCGCATTGAAGTCCGTGCCAAATTTCGCTCGTCTGTAAATTTTAGCCAATCTTCGGGATTTCGCGTTCTTCTGAACATCGCATGCATTTTCCGTTGCCTCTGCAACAGCGTTCGGACTTGTTTTGTGTACCACGGGGGATCAGTTCCATCTCTTACCAATTTATGAGGTATGAATCTCTCAATTGATGTTGCTACTATATCTTTGTATTTGAGCCACATCTCGTCTACATTTGCATAGTCAGTTCGGAAGGAATGGAGATTGTCTCTTAGGAAGGCTTCTAGTGACACTTAATTCGCTTTTTTAAATAAAATTATTTTGCGTTTGTTTCTGGTGGATTTGGAAGAAACTGTATTGAGCGTAGCTACAATGACCTTGTGTACACTAATCCGTGTATCAGTCATGAAGCTCTCTATTAGCTCTGGATTGTTTGTGGCTAAGAGGTCATGTGTGTTTTCGCAACCATTTACAATTCGCGTGGGTTCGTGGACTAACGCTCGAAATAATTTTCGGAGAAAGCATTTAGGACAATCTCGGAAGATGTTTTCTGCCTACCACCGGTTTTGAACAAGTATTTTTGCCAACATATCGTGGGAAGGTTGAAGTCCCCAACTATAACCGTATGAGTGGGGTATTTATTTGTTACGAGACTCAAATTTTCTCTGAACTGTTCTGCAACTATATCATCGGAGTCTGGGGGTCGGTAGAAGGAGCAAATTATTAACTTAGTTCGACTGTTAAGTATAACCTCCACCCACACCAATTCGCACGGAGTATCTACTTCGACTTCACTACAAGATAAACCACTACTGACAGACACAAACACTCCACCACCAATTCTGCCTAATCTATCTATCCTGAACACCGTCTGAGACTTCGTAAAAATTTCTGCAGAACTTATTTCAGGTTTTAGCTAGCTTCCTGTACCTACAACGATTTCAGCTTCTGTGCTTTCTGTTAGATCTTGAAGCTCAGGGACTTTCCCAACACAACTACAAAAATTTACAACTACAATTCCGACTGTTCCTTGATCCAAGCACGTCCTGTATTTGACATGCACCCTCTGATATTGCAGCCCGCCCCGTACTTTCCCGAGGCCTTCTAACCTAAAAAAACCGCCCAGTCCACGCCACACAGCCTCTGCTACCCGTGTAGCCGCCAGCTGAGTGTAGTGAACTCCTGACCTATTCAGCGGAACCCGAAACCCCACCACCCCATGGCGCAAGTCAAGGAATCTGCAGCCAACACGGTCGCAAAACCGTCTGAGCCTCTGATTCAGACCCTCCACCCGGCTCTGCACCAAAGGTCCGCAGTCGGTTCTGTCAACGATGCTGCAGATGGTGAGCTCTGCCTTCATCTCGTAAGCAAGACTGGCAGCCTTCACCAAATCAGATAGCCGCTGGAATCCAGAAAGAATTTCCTCAGATCCAAAGCGACACACGTCATTAGTGCCGACATGTGCCACCACCTGCAGCTGGCTGCACCCGGTGCTCCTCATGGCATCCGGAAGGACCCTTTCCACATCAGGAATGACTCCACCCGGAATGCGCACGGAGTGCACACTGGATTTCTTCCCCTCCTTAGCCGCCATATCCCTAAGGGCCCCATTACGCTCCTAACATCGGAGCTCCCAACTACCAATAAGCCGACCCTCTGCAATTGCCCGGACCTTGAAGGCTGAGAATCATACTCCGAAACAGGGCAGGCAGCTGCATCTGGCTCAGCCAGAGACAGTGCCTGAAACCTGTTTGTCAGACGCACTGGGGAGGCTTTCTGATCATCCTCCGGGAACGCCTTTCGCTGCCTGCCACGCCTTGGAATAACCTCCAAATCAACCACAGGCGAGGCCTCGGCCCCACTGCGGGCAGCAACCGGGGCAACCACAGCGGCAGACCGATCTGGGGACAGACGGGACGAGGTTGACATCCCCGTGATACCCCAGCCCAGCTCCCCACAGTGGTGCCCATTGGCAACAGCCTCAAGCTGCGCGACTGAAGTCAGCGCCACCTGCAGCTGTGAGCGGAAGGATGCCAACTCAGCCCTCATCCCAACACAGCAATCACAGTCCCTGTCCATTCTAATCGATGTTGAACAACAGTTACTGACACACGAGTCCATGCCTAGATAACGCAAGGGAAAGACGCAAAGGATGTATGAACTAACCTGTACAAATGCCTAACGACTGCGCTACAATCTGCCCGAATTTACGATTACAGTAACTAAAACTCGAAATTACACCTCCTATACGAAACTATGTAACAAATAAGTGAGCTAGGAGTATACGACTTGCTGCTGGCAGCTGCTCATCCAACGGCGGCACGGAGCACACTGGCTGTGACCAACCGACACTGGCCGTTCAAAACAAAAACAGAAGACAAACGACTACGCGAATTTACACTATTCAGGTATTAAAACGCGATGCTACAACTCTCAAATACTGTGCGGCCTGTGTGTGTGTGTGTGTGTGTGTGTGCATGGTGATCATATGCCATACTGATGTCTGGGTAAATGCGCAGGAAACAGTGGCGTTTTGTAGCACATATGTTTCGGGACGGTTTTCTCAGCTTGTCACCAATACCGTGGAATTACAGATGTGGCACCACATTCTGCAATCATCCTTAATTTATGACCATGAGTGTAGTTACAGCCCATTCTAGAATGTAAACAACTTACAAAAACATACCGAGTAGCATTCTCTGGTTTACGGCTTTCAGTGGCTGTCCAACGAGAAAATCGTCGAACTATATGCGTTTCAAGCTTTGGCTGCGGATTCTTCGTGGAAGTAGAACTGACGTATCTTAGTAAGCTGTGTGATGCGAATAGTTAATTGCCGCCACGCCCAGAGCACATAATCTCGCACAATGCTTTCATCCCCAAGCTGATGACAATGCTATGAGGATAAAAAGAGATAGGTCATGCATTACAGAAACCTCTGGCAATGCCTCAGTTTGATGATGGCACTTAGTCACTCACGCCATCCACTTCAGCCAGTCAACACTGAAAAGAAGTCTTTCACGACATCTGATTTTCAAAATGATTTTTTGAACTAATGATGCATTCAGAATTTGGAAAAGCTACGGAATATTTAAGAAACCACTAGCAACTTCAATTTGGTTACAGCTGGAATGGGTTTTACGGCGCAGATGATATGCAGCCAAACTCATTTTCAACAAGTCTACCATCTTCAGTCAAGGGTTAATCGCTCTGGAATTGTCCAACGTTTATGTACCTACTTGTATCGGTACGTGAATGATAGTCCTTCCAAAACTCCACGTGCACCAATTTCGCTATTCGATTTCGTAACCTAATTTTGCTGATCCACAATTAGTTTATATGTATACAGACAGTTTCATCAATTGACTAAAAGGCCATGTTACGTGTGAAGTAATAAGACACCACCCCAACGCATTAAAGAAATCTGGATATGTGGCCGATAATCTTTATAGTACTGCACCTCAAAGCAATAAGTTATTGTCCCAAAAAGAAATGTATATGTGTCCTTCGTCAGAAACCATTCGGAACAGTGCTTATGTCCAAATGAAGTTTTTGATTCAAATGGTCGTTCCTGGATACTGACCATTCCTCTGGGACACCCTTATACGAAGTATCTCTGTACCTGACATAGTGTAAAAAAGTATGTGTACGTACAGTTTTTCTGTTGAAAGTACAATTATTTAATAAAAATGTACTGGAAAAAATGTTGAGAGTTTCCGTTATTAAAAATAGAAAGGAATGTTAACACAAATATATTGTAAAAAACATTGAGAACCTATTATTAATAAAGAAGAAATTTGTTTCTTACATACGTGTTATTGTTTACGAAGAAAGACCCCCCGACCAAAACTGATCCTGCCTTTTCTAAAGGCAGTGGGTGAGAGTGACCTCTTCTTGGATCTTTTTTCCAATCATCAGTCTTCCGACTGGTTTGATGTGGCCCACCACGAATTTCTCCCCTGTGCCAATTTCTTCATCTCAGAGTTGCACTTACAACTTACGTCCTCAATTATTTGCTGGATGTATTCCAATCTCTGTCGTCCTTTACAATTTTCGCCCTCTACAGCTCCCTCTAGTACCACGGAAGTCATTGGAGCAGTGCCCGGGCTATACTGGGGTAGTGGACGAGCGACCTACATTTTCCCACCATTTTTATGTCATCCTGCCCCCTAGAGCCGTGGGAGAGTAATAAGGTTATATATTGACCTCGAATAAAGCTCATAAAATAGCCCAGTAGGAGTGGCCAGCAGATGGATGGGGATATATAGCACTTAACTGAAGAAACACACGTCTCAACAATTTATCCCGTACCAACATGATTCAACAGTAACACAGCCTGCAAGAAGCGAAATTAATACGCATGGAAGTCACTGATTAACTCAAAATTCAGGCAGCAACCTCACCAGTAGGCTAAAATGGTATTTTTAACTGCATATTTTACGCGTCCGTCTGCCAGAGCATAAGCGGGAATTCCTTACCACACGAATGCCTTCAAACGACGTTCTTCCCTTTACAGTTGTACAACCGAGGCTTCAATTGGCTCGCGCCGTCGAAGACTATTAATTTTGCCAGAAACACCACGTGTGGCTATCCAATGTTATTTGCGTGGGCCGACCACATTATTGATGGCTGACTGTACACAGAGCCTCGGCTATATATCGATAATTCATTTCTATATATCTGGGGCTAATAATTAAACCTTTTAAAATATCGATATATTGGATTCCCGATATGTTTAAAAATGTCAACAGTGCTAGTGAGAACAAAGACAAATGTGGGGCGCGCAAGCGCGCTGCATCGAAAGCAGGCGTTGCGAGCAGCCGACGCTTTTGAAGATACACATTTTCAGTAACTTTTTACTCAATTTGGTATCTACGTCTGATACAAGCAAAGCTCTTTTACTGTGCTATTTAAATACTGATGTTGTTAAGCAAGTCAGCAATCTTCTTTAGACTGATCTTCATCATGTATTCCTGACATAGCCAGTGTACGGGTGGTTTGCGATGTATGATAATTGAAGAAAATTCCAGAAGCCAAGATCGCTAGAAAAACATTTTATTTGCTGACCGGTTTCGACAGAGACATGCTGTCATCATCGGATTTTATGCTTTAGAATGTTTTACATGCTGTCCATCAATGCTGGAAGTTGCTTCACAATGCATATATATGAGTACTTACTACTGTCAAAAGATCACTGTACATCGGCGTATCAAATGTAAAAGTATTATGTACAAACATGAAAATAAACGAATTGCTCCTATTACAGGTGCTCCTGTTCAGTACCAGCAAGTAAGTGACCGGAGTGGTGTAAACACACGAGAGCCATGTGCGTCCACCAGGTGATGATGCAGTTATTTCATTCGACACTGTACTCTGTACCAGCTCCAGATTGGAATTATTCGCGGAGTCTGTAACTCGGTAAAGTTGCTTCACAAACGTTGCACCGCTGTGTGCTTGCAGTAAGAGCATAACTCGCCGATGACACCGTATTTGATCGCGCGAGAGCAATCGGCGGAGCGCGTAATGAGCTTCAGACGAGCGCCGGAGGCGTAGCGCGGCGCGGCGCTGTCCGGGCTGGCTGGCTGGCTGGCTGGCCCGTTATCCCGGAACATCTCATTACGGCTGCAGTCGCTGGAGCCGCTGGAGCCGGCGGCCATTAGTTGGAGTGGCTGGAGAGTGTGCCGCGCCGCGCCGGCTAACAGCCCGACTTCCGCCCACCTGCTGGCGCCGCTGATGTTCCCCAGCGTCACACCGCAGAGCAGTGCAGGCCCTCTGTTTCTGCGGACGCGTCTGTCTGGCAGATCAAGCACAGCTTGGCCGGAGGCGAAGGACAGCAGGTGTCCACGCCAAAGTTCAAATGTTAATTGTGATTAAGTGGCGGCAGACTTCCTACTTGCCACTGTGGAACTAGGTAGGGGGATTTGGATAATTGTGAGCAGAGGATATCTTACGATAATACAATGAGATTACTGGCGACACTCATTGACTGCAATCGCCGGTCCAAAGCAAGTACGAGGACGGTTTAAAGTGTTATGTGCCACAGTATTTTATTGAGTTCTTACGGACACTGTCTTTCTTTCCTTTCCTGGCGAATGCGGGAGAATGTGCGAAAATTTTGAAGACCGGTCGCGTTACCGTACAGCTGGTCGCCAGCAGCCATGCGCCGAAGGAAGATTCTCATTAAAGTTAAAAATGTTCCAAATGGCTCTGAGCACTATGGTACTTAACTTCTGAGGTCATCAGTCCCCTAGAACTTAGAACTACTTAAACCCAACTAACCTAAGGACATCACACACATCCATGGCCGAGGCAGGATTCGAACCTGCGACCGTAGCAGTCACGCGGTTCCGGACTGGAGCGCCTAGAATCGCTCGGCCACCATGGCCGGCCTTTAAAGTTAAGGTCCATGCAAAGTCCCCGTTTGCTGCATGCAAAGTTTTCTTTGATTTTGTTATCCAGTAGCTAATTACGGCGTATAGGTTTTGCTGTGATGTTGTGGAGTCAACAGCAACTTTACTTGCATATGAATAAACTGTATAACAACGAGTTTTGCGAACAGATCGACAGGGTGGCGATGGGAAGCCCTCTCAGCCCAGCTGTTGCCAATTTATTTATGGAGATCTTTGAACCGCGAGCGCTGCAAACTGCCAGTAAAAAGCCAGCTTACTGGTACCGCAATGTTTATGGCACATTTGTAGTGTGGACTCATGGTGAAGAAGAGCTAGATGTCTCCTTGGTGCATCTGAACAGTATTAACCCGAAGATACAGTTTACAATGGAGAAAGAGAGCAACTGTCAATTCAATTTACTGGATGTGTCAGTAATTAAACGGTTGGATGGGACGCTCGGCCACGAGGTATATAGACTGAACACTCACACTGATCGATACCTCCACAAGGATTCAAACCACCAACCGAAGCAAGAATGAGATGTCATGAAAACCTTGGTGGACAGAGCCAACAAGATCAGAGAGCCGGCTTACTTGCAAGATGAATTAAATCATTTACGGTCAGCCTTCATGAAAAACGGATATATCGGAAAGGAAATTGATCGAGCCCTCCATCAAAGAAAAAAATAAGCCAGATGTGAAGAGCAACAACGGTCACCTACTGGAAAAGTTTCCCTACCGTTCATTAAAATAAAGTCACGGACCGTATCGGGAAAGTTCTGGCCAGGTATGGGATTGAAACAATCTTCAGACCTACCAAGAAGATTAAGGAATATTTAAGAACTGCAAAAGACGCCCGACACCCCCTAGCAACACCTGGGCTGTACAAAATTCCATGCCGTTGTGGACCAGTATATATTGGAGCAACGAAAAGAAGTATAAACACCCGCTTAGCCGAACATAAAAGAAACTGTCGCTTTGGACACATCGAAAAGTCGGCCGTAGATGAGCATGTTTTTCGCGATGGGAACCACGAAATTAAATTTAATGAGACAAGCGTTCTAGCACGAACATCCTACTATCATGCGCGCATGTATAGAGAAGCGGTAGAGGTTCACAAAAACCATAATAATTTTGATAGAAAAGAGGGAGTTTCAAAGATGGACAAAATATGGATGTCGACGTTGCGCTAGCAGAATGACGCCTTCCAAAGATAGGCATACCGTCGCCATCACGTGACGGACGGCGGTGTCCTGTATGTGCTCTAGTAATACGAGAGTACCTGGAGCCTCAGTGGCATTAGCCGGACGACCTCAGAAGATGCCTCCCGCGGATGGAGACGAAACGTTAGGTGGAAATTTTATGCATGTACCACGGCCTCTTAGCCCGTAAGTTTCAACTAAAGACAACACCGGCCGTGAAAGCCTACATTGAATGATTAAACAAGATAAAGCTTGAAAGACAGCTGGAAATATAATTCCTGGTGAAGATACAAGGGTTGGTCAGAAATATGGAAACATCAAAACACATTACCATGCGTAATGCTGTGTAGGAAACCCGTTTGCGTTCAAAACAGCTTCCAGCCATACCGAGATGGATGAAAACACATAATTGTACGGTTTTCAAGGCAATCTTGTGCCGTTCTGCCTGCAAAGTACTGGGAATTTGAGGTAATGAT
This sequence comes from Schistocerca serialis cubense, assembly GCF_023864345.2. Taxonomy (NCBI): domain Eukaryota; kingdom Metazoa; phylum Arthropoda; class Insecta; order Orthoptera; family Acrididae; genus Schistocerca; species Schistocerca serialis. The sequence continues at coordinate 435,200,805 of NC_064642.1, read as the reverse complement.
GCTGGGGATGGATAGTGGTCACGCACCCTCCAAAGCAGATCTCAAAGGCTTAATAATATTGAGAGCTGGTGACACTGTCGTGACCAGGCATATGCGACAATCCATCTGCATGAGCACAAACCAGTCCTGGACGATGCGATGTGTGAAGAGGGTTCCGGTCATTTCCGAACACAGCATCAATAATCAGGAACAAATATCGCACCGTGAGATGGACCTGATAAGACACCATCGTCACATAATCTTTGGCGCTAACGACTTTGCATAGTAACCGTATGGCTCATGGAATACTGTGATTGGCTTTCCAAATGACCACCGAACCCCAGTCATGTTTCACTATGACACGCAGTATCAGCCGTAAGTTGGAAACAGTGTGAAACGAGAGACACCCGACCAGTTGACTTTCTTCCATAGACTTTATGGGTTTGGCACGACGTGTTTCTGTTGCGGGAATTTGCGTCCCTGATGTGTGGTTTTAGAATTCCAACTCACCGCGTATTTCGCTTGTTATGGAGCTTCCTTCCTGTTGTTTTGGTGCTGAAGGGGTTCGCGAGTGCGACATTCAATTCTGCAGCGACTTTTGCATCTGTCATTCTCTTATTTTTCATATAGTCCTCCTCAATGACCGTCTTTCACAATGACCCAACACTCAATTCCGTTCGCGTTGGGACTTAGTGGATGATGTCTTTCCGCTTTCCCTATATGCGGTACAAATCTTCGTCAAGTTAACTTAGCTCCTATATAATGCACTAAGAACTACACAGAACACTGTTCTGACCACGACTGACATTTGCAACGTAATGAGGACCAGCGCGTGCAGGCACCATTCGTAGTCAAATCAAACAGAGCCACCTCCAAGCTTGGCTACCATCTGAATTTCCATATATTTGTCCAGCCTCTGTATATATTCTATTAAGTACTGGGAAAGTTCGTTAAGGTTTCAACGATGTTTCTTGACTGCTGTAAGACTGAACGTATACACAAGCTACACCACTGGCCATTAAAATTGCTACATCAAGAAGAAGTGCAGATGATAAATGGGTATTCATTGGACAAATATACTATACTAGAACTAGCATGTGACTACATTTTCACGCGATTTGGTTGCATAGATCCTGAGCAATCAGTACCCAGAACAACCACCTCTGGCCGTAATAACGGCCTTGATACGCCTGGCCACAGAGCTTAGATGGCGTGTACAGGTACAGCTGCCCACGCAGCTTCAACACGATACCACGGTTCATCAAGAGTAGTGACTGGCGTATTATGACGAGCCAGTTGCTCGGCCACCATTGACCAGACGAATTCAATTGGTGAAAGATCTGGAGAATGTGCTGGCCAGGGCAGCAGTCGAACATTTTCTGTATCCAGAAAGGCCCGTACAGGACCTGCAACATGCGGTTGTGCATTATCCTGCTGAAATGTAGGGTTTCGCAGGGATCGAATGCAGGGTAGAGCCACGGGTCGTAACACATCTCAAATGTAACGTGCACTGTTGAAAGTGCCGTCAGTGCGAACGAGAGGTGACCGAGACGTGTAACCAATGGCACCCCATACCATCACGCCGGGTGATACGCCAGTATGGCGATGACGAATACACGCTGCCAATGTGCGTTCACCGCGATGTCGCCAAACACGGATGCGACCATCATGACAGCACCTGTATTCATCCGAAAAAAATGACGTTTTGCCATTCGTGCGCCCAGGTTCGTCGTTTACACTATCGCCGGCGCTCCTTTCTGTGGTGCAGCGTCAAGGGTAACCGCAACCATGGTCTCCGAGCTGATAGTCCATGCTGCTGCAAACGTCGTCGAACTGTTCGTGCAGATGGTTGTTGTCTTGCAAACGTCCCCATGTGTTGACTCAGGGATTGAGACGTGGCTACACGATCCGTTACAGCCATGCGGATAAGATGCCTGTCATCACGACTGCTAGTCAAACGAGGCCGTTGGGATCCAGCACGGGGTTCCGTATTACCCTCCTGAACCCACCGATTCCATATTGTGCTAACAGTCATTGGATCTCGACCAACTCGAGCAGCAGTGTCGCGATACGGTAAACCGCAATCGCGATAGGCTACAATCCGACCTTTATCAAAGTCGGAAACGTCATGGTACGCATTTCTCCTCCTTACACGAGGCATCACAACAACGTTTCACCAGGCAACGCCGGTCAACTGTTGTTTGTGTATGAGAAATCGGTTGGAAACGTTCCTTATGTCAGCACGTTGTAGGTGTCGCCACCAGCGCCAACCTTGTGTGAGTGCTCTGAAAGCTAATCGTTTACATTTCACAGCACCTTCTTCTTGTCGGTTAAATTTCGCGTCTGTAGCACGTCATCTTCGTGGTGTAGTAGTTTTAATGGCCAGTAGTGTACAATATTTATGCTGAAATGAAAATTATGGAATTTCAAGTTCAGTCCTTGTGCAAACAGGGATGGACGGACAATTGTGAACAATGAAGTTCTGTGCTGCTCAGAAACGACTGCGGTTTTTGAACTTACTTGGCGACGAGTTATCAAGAACATTACCTACAGTCGTCATTCTGGCTCTAATTCTCTTAGTATTTAGGACGATTCTCATTCCTTTAAATGCTTTACCGGTGCCATGAAACTCAGATCTAAAATTACGCGAATGACACAGAGCTTACGATGAAGAAGATGGAACCCTTCAATACGCATTTAATATTTGAAAGTTGGGATCAACATGACGATTTTGGACTACTGCTACACTCTTCTGATTGCTGTAACAAAAAGGAACAAGGAGACACACGCTATTTATACTGTGTGGCCGCGCGGGATAGCCGTGCGGTCTCGGGCGCATTGCCAGGGTTCGCGCATCTCCCCCCCCCCCCCCGCCCCCCCCCCCACCCCCATCTCCCCGTAGGAGGTTCGAGTCCTCCTCTGGGCATGTTTATGATGCTTGCAGCTAAATTTCATTGCACTGCTTTTTACATTTTAACTGTCTTACCACAGTAAACTACAATAACCTTCCATACAGTGGTCTTTAGATTACTTTTTATGAATGTGTCAAAATAATAATTGTTGATGATCTGCGCACTATTTCCCAACTTTCCATTATAGATCGTAAGGCATTTGAAATCGCTACCCAAGACGTCTTAGTGGAAAACTTCAGAAACTAAAGACACAATAAAAAATTAAGAACAGGAAACACTCTAGAATGGTAATAAAAGACAAGTCTACACTTCGAGCAAGACTTCGACTTTATTAGGTTCCGTTAAGGCATACACATACACACAGTGGCGTATTTGTATAGAAAATGATTTCCTTGGAACTAATTAAACTTTCTTTTGCAGGATTTTGAAGGTGGACTCAGAATACGGAGCGTTTTCCTGAGTTGTGAACTGCTTCACATTTTAAGAAGATGAACCAACATCTCAGTCACTATTGCAGCAATAACTGAATAATTTTAGTAGAAAATTGTTTACTGCCCGGCACAGTCACATAATTTCGACAAATAATCATCGGTTTCTCCTACAACCGGCCATTCTCAGATCATAAAAGGAAACAGTAGTTTCACTCACAAGCATTACGCTCCCTGTTGCGATCAAAATGGGGCCGAAACCGATAGTTAGTTCTATTTCGGACAATAAACTATTAAAAATATTTCATGCATCTCAGACGCCTTGAACAATACCGAAATACTGATTCATTATTTAAGAAAAAAATGATCTATAATCCAAAGTTTTAAGGAAGAATGAAGTAACACTAATCTTCCATATCGACCAAGATTTTCGGTAGAGTTTTCGAAGTTGTAAGGCAGTGTGGGAAGAGAGAACTCGCTTTAAGAAAATCCAAGTTTTGACATAGACTTCGAGTTGCAGTTTCGATCGGGTATGAAAACCTCTTAGCTCTAAAGGTGATTATTTTAGAAAATAATATAATCTATAACCCAAGATTTTATTGGTGTATGAAGTAACACCAGTCTTCCATACCGACGAAGATTTTCGATATGGTTTTCTTAGTTATAAAGCAATTTAGGAAGTTTCAACGTAGTGTTCCAACTGCAGTTGACATCGAATATGGAAACATTTTAGCTCTTCATTGGCCTAAATTTCCCATTAGGGCACGGAAGGAAAGGTTTAAAAATTGAGAGAAACAACATTAATGAGGAATACGAATCCACCTTCGTTTTAGCATCATGCCATTCAGATGGTTGAATCTAGTGATGAATAGAGGTGTATGAAGGTGTAGAAGAATACGGAAGAATGGTGTTTGAAGGATCGCAATTCGTCCTCCAAACGTATTTCAGCATCCTGCATTACACTCAAACACACAAATGAGCTGGGTAGCGGTGTACTTAATACACTTGAACCGCATTTCGTGATCCATTCAGGGGCACACACTCTCGTAGCAGACAGTCATAAAGGTCAAACGCTTTAAAATTTCAACTGTAACTGTAGGCTGTGCGGAGAGTAAGTTTACAGATTAGGGAGGATATTCAAGCACTGATATACTTTAGTCCCATGAATGTTTGTGGGCCTCTTCAGAGTGCCTCCTACGCGATTCCAAGGACCTAATGACTGGCGAAAACATTCCTCAGACCATATTAGCGCTCCCGTCCAACAACGCTTCCAGAACTCTGGACGTAGTATCGTCTCCCCGGCTGTACGCTGTGTTGGTGATTTGAGTCTTGGGCTTTCACCTTCACAAAAACTGCTGTCCACGGTTTGGCATCCGTTTAAACACACACCTGTCTTCAAGACCGCTAAGGCGATCCGTACTAGCTGCCGTTTAGCCACGGTACCCTCGTACCGACATACACCTGTTCCAGACCCATACGACATCGCCGCCGCGTCCGCACTTGCACAACAAATTAAGCCAATGAAGCACTTGTCGCATTCGACCTTGCGTATCAGCACGCCTTCCACTGTGCCGGAGATGATAGTCTGTACTGTAACACCACGAGTAATGAATACGTTCCCCGGCAATGCTGTTTACCGACGCTTATCGAGTATGACAGCCACACACAGCAGCTTCTGAGCTAATCCTCCAGCACATACTTAGCCATCACGGCCACTAAAAATCCTCACCCCAGGGTTCCCAATACACTACATATAGACCTGTGTTGATTGGTTTAATCTGGTGAACAACTTGACGTTGGTGTTATTCGAAAACGGCTTGTATGAGTCCCAAGTCAATTATAGACAACAAACAAACAAAATCTTATAGCTGGAACTGCTGCTGGCCCAGCCGCTTATATTCCGTTGTGGAAATCTCCACCTCTGCTTATGACGGAGACCGAGAGAGTTCGCATCTCAAGGCAATAACACAGAGCTCTGTCGGCACAGGCTCTGGTCAATTAGTGTTTCCTGTAGTGTGTGGGTACTGTTCACCCCTGTTATTAGGAGTCGTCATTGACAACCAATTACCTTCATCCCAGCTTCCTGTACTTACTTGCGTTCTAACGGTTGATTAGTGACCTACCTGATGTACTTTTCCTTCGTGTACATGAAGCAGTAGGTCTTGAAAATTAATGTTCGTTTGTTTAATGTTATGAATCTCCGAAAGTTCTTGACCGATTGCTTACAAATTTTGACACAACATTGCATTCTAATACAGAAACATTTACAGTCTCTGTACAAGCACAAACGTCGATGTTCGTTTCTTAAAAATCTCAAACCTCCGAAAGTTCTTCACTGACAGCTTTGAAATTTTCACACAACATTCCATTCGAGTACTCACGTGTTTTTATTTACCTACTGGAGCACCATGAGGTTTGTACTTTACACACACACACACACACACACACACACACACACACACACACACACACACACACAATATGTGCGTGATCCGTGTGTGTGTGTGTCTGTCACACACACAGAATATGTGCGTGATCCGTGTGTGTGTGTGTGTGTGTGTGTGTGTGTGTGTGTGTGTAATACAACGAAAAACTTTATCAAAATGTAATTTTGATTTATTCAGAATAGTTAAACTCGGAAAGTTCTTGACCGAACGCTTTGAAGACCTGACACAACGGCAGGTACCTGATTCGTTACTATATTTTAATATATGTAATATACAAGTATATACGTGTAATGTAATCTTACATGTCAAAATGTACCTTTCTGATTCATTTTAAGAAGCTGTGGAAACGTTTAGTCATATAAAGCATATATATACTTTTTATATTTTATGTTAGAATACTACTATAGAATCTGCATTGCGATAACAGTAAACGAGGCTGAATGCAGAGAGACGGGAGAAGAGGAGTTGGACAGAGAGGTGGGAGGAAATGGACTTAGAGAACGGGAAGGAGCACCGAAAGAGCGGGCAGGAGGAGATTTAGAAAGATATGTTACCATATGTTACCATATGTACTCGAAACGTGTGCTTTCTTTTGTCTTTCTTTTTCTATTTAAGCAGACTGAGCCACAGTGAAGTGTAGCCGTGTACAGCTAGTTGTAAATAAAAAATTTTTGTTTATTAGTTATTTAAATGTTATCTTTGTTTTGTTGTTTTAATTAAAATTCAGTTAGAATATCAGTTTTACATTCTTTGATCTTATCATTTACATACTATTTGAAGTACGCTCATATGGTTAGCTACCGATGTGAGCTGAAATCATCTTATGGCACATGTTTGCTCGGCTATGATGCTTTAAGGGATCTTTGTAGCTCGAAGCTGAAAAGCAGTATTATTCATTCTCTATAGACCGAACATAATCTGTATATCTGCAATTACAGAACGTCTGATGAAATGTGGAAGACTGCTGTCCACTTATGTAGCAGTTTAAACACCAGGAAACTTGATAATACACCCCAAAGGAAATGACGACAGTGGGTACAGGTTCTCACTATAAGTATTAAACATCGATGTGTGCGTCGAATTAGGCTGTCGTAAAGATAAATATGTAGTTTTGTCAAATAAAACGATAGCGTGCCTTTCATATACTAATCAAGGTGTGTTCTTGAATCCGAAGTACACTTGGCCATGCATGAAGAAATTATTCCGACAATATTTGCGTCGTTGACGTCACTCTAACTTTCTATAAATTGAAAAGTTAGTAATGGTGGCTGCCAATAATGCTTTATCGCATGAAATAATGTAGTCACGATACATCTACGTACACCTATTATCTTACAGACATAAGCGCGTTCACATTTCATTAAAACAGAAAGTAATGTTCCGTTCATGGAGTAACATTGTGAGCTAAGGAGCGAGCAGCTCCCTCGCAGCTATGTCGATAACGCTCACAACTTCCATAATATTTATAGTGTTATGAGATATGTTACTGTGCTCTTCGTACAACTCAATATATCATTTATAAGATAATAAGTTTATAATGGCAATGAATGAAATGCTACGAGTTAATCTAGTTAACCGGTCACGTGTTTTCATTATTATTGGATATGCAACTTCTAACGGCGCTCCAGAGGGCAGAGCGGGCAGGGATCAACCCCGTATCTTGGCAGCTGCTCCTACTCACTAAATATTGAGCCTATCGGGTATAATAAGTAAAACAAACATGACCATTTATTATTCACAAAATCCTTGTATGTCCGGGTAACCTTATAACTGTGCAAGAAGAAACCCCGCTGTCGTCCGACCATGCAGCAAGAAAGAAGGTGGGGCCATCTTCGTTGGCCTTCAACAATTCACGAACATAACTAAACAATAAAAATAGAACATACAAAATTAAAATTACCTTCTACTGCGAGCCTCACATATTTCCTTTGTTCCAGGTTCGTTTACTCGCTTTGTTTTCCTTAGCTGTCGCTTTAGCTGATCTGTTCCACAAACGACATAAAAGCTGCTCATTTCTGTGCACTCGCAAACCCCGTCTACCTGACGGGTCCATGAAAACCGTTCGCGAGAAATTAGTGTGCCAGTCCTTGTAACATTTTGTATGGCGGTCATACCACCGGCCAACGCCACTGCAGAAAACACATTTACTGCGAGAAAAAACACTATGATGGAAGAGATTTGTGTGTGTATAGTGTTCCGCATGAAAGCTATAATTTCCCCTACCAGAGTCCAGACTCCTAATACATAGCCGCAGATCAATCGGTGGTTGCCCGTGTCAGGCACGCTACATTGCTGACGCATAGGCTAATCCACCAAAAGAATAGCGTAATTTTAGTCATTCGTCGGCTGTATCCGGTTCACGGAAGTGTACCATCTCGATCTGACTAAAGTTGGTAGGTGGGGTGGTGAACCGTGACCCACACCACTCTCAATTAATGGCAGGATGTTCCTGTTCCAACTTATTCCGGGTGATCAGAAGGTGAAGCAGACTTTACAGGTCCTTCGATGCCGGCGATTGGGATGTCACTAATCGCGACCGAACGTAACTGTGTTCAGCGGTGAATATGCGCATATACGGGGTGATATATGTCCGACACTGACCAGAGTAAGATGCGATGTCGGCTCTAGTTCTTCGATAAACACCACCGTAGGGCAGTGAGACCTGTTGCTCCACCGTTTGTACATCGTATTAATATACGTGCCCCGCGCCATCTCGTGGACGTTCACTAAGCCAACACCGCCATCTCGCGCTCAGAAGATATATGTGTAGTACTGTACTTTAAAGAGTACTTACATGGTACCCAAGATCCACCTGAATCCTCTTACCCATCGTACACGTCATGGTGAGAAAGTATGTCAGGTAGCACGTCATGGGAGCAAAATAAAGATTGAAGAGTGACACTCGCTGTATCATTTCTATCGACCGCAGATCGTTTAATCGTACTGACGTGCAGACTCTGCTCGACAGCCGGCGGTACTTGTCGGCAGCTGTTCCCGCCATCTCCTTTTGGAAAATGACACCCAGACATCGCAGGGCTTGCACCAGAGGTGATGGCCCTCCCGTTCGTGATTCTGGTCCACCATTTAAGTGCATGTATTGTCATTTTCGGAATAGGACCTCTTTGCCAGCTGCCACCGGTACATCTGTAGCGAATAAATTCCTAGATGTGTCTCCCACTCCGTCCGGACAAAATCTGAAACTGCCGTAAGGCTGTAAGTATAGCAGTGTAAATAAGTAAAGTTTCGTAAATCAAATTACACAACAACCAAGAACAAGACTCTATCCTACGAGAAAGAGGGCAAATTTACAACTTTAAGTCTGGTAACCCTCCGGTGAGTTACAAGACGTGTGCAACCAAGTCTGGCCACTATCAAGAGCACTGAAATACAGATGGAGTTTAAAAGTTCAAAAATTGAAGTACGTAAATATTTGTAAATTCAAGTACAGAAAATAGATGAGGTGTGTTAAGTTAGATCAAAAGACAGCGCAAGCCCGAAAAGGCAGTTACTTAAAACCATTCATTCAACAGAATATCCAGAAAACCTAACTTGTTTAACAGCTGCAGCTGGAATCAAAACTCCAGCGAGAGCAAACGGCCACCGGAGACGCCGTCCGGGTTTATGCACAGGCCGAATTACAGGAGTTCGTATACGCGGGCAAGCGCCACATCAATCACATTGTGGCGCCTCTGAAGCCAAGCCTGTCAACAAATAGCAAGTCAAGAGCTCCGAAAATAAGGGAAAGGCCTTAAAGTAACGTAATGTTGGCTAAGCGACTACTTAACTCTAATTTAAGTGAATAAGGCTTAAACCCTTTAATGAAATTTCAATTGCTGTACTAAAACTGCTAACATAAATGGATAAGACACTTGTGGTAACCAACAGCAGATTTACCAACAGACATCGAATGGTCTTTTGAAACTACAGAACAGTAGATACAAGTTTACCTCTGGCATGGATTATAAGCTTATCATTTACGGATAAGAATGAGGTTACAGACCCTCAAGATTTAAACCCATGCGTAATAAATTGAAAAGAACATTGCTTTGATACATCAAAGGCTAATTCAAAATTGTTCAAAATGTACAACAGATAATGAATGACTTAAAGCTAAGCAACAATTAATAAAAACACCAGTGCACATTACGTACCGCCGGAGGAATAGGTGAAGAACAGTTCAAAGACAAATTTACCACTTCAGTTTGTGGTACCTCTAAGTAACCATTCAAGTAAGCTGAGACTAACTCGGAGATTCTAACAGACCAGCTGCCCGTAGAACACTTCTTATACAGACATAAAATAGAAATGACAAACAAATCATCAAAATTACACTCGCGACTTCAAATGTTAATTGCAATAAAGTCTCATCTTTCAAACTCCACAGGCGAGGTTTACTGAGAGAATCAGGGCAATACGCGCCATAACTTCTTTATAACTCCATATGCCTTTATTCAAAGCACTATTCCGGCCGCCAACACCCAAACTGCACACGGCGAGAAAATTACAGAACAGAAATTGCTGGTGCACCCTGTTTCCAATACCCAGAAATCAGCCGTAATGGATGCGATCGTGCATACGGCTTCGAACACAGCAAGAGGCCCAAACGGCCAGCATGTACAGAGCAGGCTCCTCAGTCCGTACCTACTGCCGCCTCTTACCAACACCAAATCGACAACCGCAGCAAGGGTCCCGCCTTATCCTCACTCGCAAAGAGCGATAAACCGAGCGAATCAGTGGGGTACTCGCGCTTCCTACCGGGAAGCCAGTCAGAGATCCAAGGATAGCATAACGCGACCGCGGCTTAGAAATAAATATAATGAAAATAGGAAAAAAAATGATGGATAAGCTTCATTCGTTTGTGCTTCTCGTTTTGTGTACTGTCTAATTGTTGGTTTATTATAAGGTATGGAATGTTCTACTATAATTCTGTGATGTCAAAATAGTTAAGATGCTAACCAATATATGCAAATATCCTGCTTTGTTGTGCTTCATGTGTAGAGGTACTCTTCTTAACGCTGCAAATTGCGTAGTGAAGGTTTTAATGACTTTTATTATCACGCTTAATTTTCTGTTATGTCAGCTGTGGTATACCTTGATACACACTTCATGTATACTCGTTTTTAACACGCAGAGGCATGAAGGTGGCATTATGTGATGCAAAAACTGGCATCATCATCATCATCATCATTATCATTTAAGACTGATTATGCCTCTCAGCGTTCAGTGTGGAGCACATCCCCCTTATAAAATTCCTCCACGATCCCCTATTCAGTCCTAACATTGGTGCCTCTTCTGATGTTAAACCTATTACTTCAAAATCATTATTAACTGAATCCAAGTACCTTCTCCTTGGTCTGTCCCGACTCCTCCTACCCTCTACTGCTGAATCCATGAGTCTCTTGGGTAACCTTGCTTCTCCCATGCGTGTAACACGACCCCACCATCTAACCCTGTTCGCCCTGACTGCTACATCTATAGAGTTCATTCCCAGTTTTTCTTTGATTTCCTCATTGTGGACACCCTCCTGCCATTGTTCCCATCTACTACTACCTGCAATCATCCTAGCTACTTTCATATCCGTAACCTCAACCTTATTGATAAGGTATCAACCCTGTTGATAAGGATCCACCCAGCCTTCGCTCCCATACAACAAAGTTGGTCGAAAGATTGAACGGTGCACAGATAACTTAGTCTTGGTACTGACTTCCTTCTTGCAGAAGAGAGTAGATCGTAGCTGAGCGCTCACTGCATTAGCTTTGCTACACCTCGTTTCCAGTTCTTTCACTATGCAAAAACTGGCAGTCTAAATAAAATGACTTTTGAAAATATACGCCTGTTTGGCGACTTTTCCTTGGTAAAAGAACTCATGAATTAAAGTCCTGCGTCTGTGTCGTCTTTGCCGTACAGTAAGATTCATAGAGGGTAGATCGTCACGCAGGCAATCGTGCGACCTCTCGAGTTCCGCTGTACCTGCAGTTTCTATCAGCTTCGCTTTAACTCGGTGGAAGGCTATCTGACGTTCCGGTGAAAGCTGTTAAGTAAACAGTTCCCAGATGGGCCGTTAAGTAAACGTAAGAGGTCATGTGCTGCCATCTATAAGTCTCCTTCCCATGATCTATTAACGTCATCCTTAAAGCTGGCTTCGTGCACTCGATTCACCGCTGGAGGACGGACCCATAAGGATCTCTCCTGCAGAGACTACCGTGCCACGTGTACTCCACCATGCAGCGGCAATCACTGTCTCTATAAGCCTTGTCTGGCAAGGGTAACCGTACAAATACATGAGTCATAGTCTGTGAGCACAGTCGGCCAAATTTCTGCGTCCACCGCCGACGTCAATAACTCCCTTGAAACATAAATCTGATACAAATCGCTCGCGGAGTGGCTCGTAAGAAAAGTGTATCCCGGCTGGCTGCGATGCTTCAAATTCCACGATCGACTAATTTAATCCCGTTGATCAGCTCGCGACGCTCTTTGTTGGGATTGTAGTTAGGAACTTGGTCCCTCCGGCAGTTCACGCAGTTAGGATCTCCGTCGATCACATAAGCATCGTATCATCGCCTGAGCAACGGTGTAACCTTGCGAGTGTAAAATTCTGCACGTTCTCCACTCTAATTAGAGCCTGATAGCACGTAAATATCGATCAAACGTACGCCGCCTATGCTCATGACCATACCGAGGGCCGAAGGCAAATACTCCATGTCTTCTCACCGCATCCCTTGCTTCATTATTATCGTTGAGGCAATGCCTCTCCCGCCATGCGGGGAACAGTAAATACTATAGCCGCAAAAATTTCAGTGGGGGAAGGGGGACCCGAACTTCCTATAACAGCGCTACGTCTCAACATCTTGATCTTCACCGGCGTCCTAGTGTTATTGACGTTAATGGACTGTAACCGACAGGCTTCTTGCATGGCTATTATATCGGATAGGTCACCTCACGGTGACACATGCCGCCGCACACACGCTGCGGTTATGAGAGGGGGCAAGTCACTGTGTGCATCTTAAAGACATGCGACCTCTCAGTGCCACAGATCTTATAATACAAAACTTGCTTACTGTGTATTATGTTTATTAAAAATAATACTGAGGAATATAATTTACAAAAAGGAAATAGCGAAAATATAAAATTAATTGACTATAGAATAAAAACATAATAATAATCGTTTTCTTATAAAATAGTGTAAAAATTAGGAATAAGACTAAAATAAAGCCTATTCAGTGATAGTCTCTTGCATATCAGTGAAACAACTAACGCTCTTTCAGACAAGAGCCATAGTTTCCAGGACTGACCCACTCACTGCGTTCAGAATGACACCAAAGAGCACAAGAAATACATCGGTACCATTTCTCACCATCTTTACCGAATTCAGCAAATAATACGCATAGATCTTTGCCTCTCGTGTATTGTGCTGCACGGAACTAAATGGAAGTCCGATTATGAACAGCGCTGACGGCATTTCTGAACTCACCCGTCGTCCAAGAAGCCCTATCTAACTTACGGGTGTACGTCCTCGGTATCTGAATGGAGGGAACCATTGTTACAAATATGATACACTATGTTGTTTTGAGCCGGCCGAAGTGGCCGTGCGGTTAAAGGCGCTGCAGTCTGGAACCGCAAGACCGCTACGGTCGCAGGTTCGAATCCTGCCTCGGGCATGGATGTTTGTGATGTCCTTAGGTTAGTTAGGTTTAACTAGTTCTAAGTTCCAGGGGACTAATGACCTCAGCAGTTGAGTCCCGTAGTGCTCAGAGCCATTTGAACCATTTGTTTTGACTTTTGTTAAGTATACATTAACGTGTCTCATTTAGGTACCTGCTTTCAATAGTGAGAAACTGAAATGAGGTAAAATGACCCACTTGGCGTCTGTGCGTGAAATTACCCCAACAAGCATTGGTTATATAAACCTACAGTTCCGAACTCGCACGTTGCTTAAGGCAAATTACACTTATAGCATCGCGAATGTTAATGAGCAGAGACAGGTATAACAACAAATATTTGTATTTTAACGATCATTAACTGTTTTAGTTCCTAGAAACTAGAGATTCAATATCAGAAGAAACAAAGATAAAACACTCTCTTCCTTCTTGAACCGGTTTCTGGCAAGTAATGTTTCCCGCGTTCTGTACGCTTATTTGTGTAACTGAGCACCAGATGGCAGCACCTATCAAATAAGACTAACTCTCACAGTTAAAAAATTGGTTCAAATGGCTCTCAGCACTATGGGACTTAACATCTATGGTCATCAGTCCCCTAGAACTTAGAACTACTTAAACCTAACTAACCTAAAGACAGCACACAACACCCAGCCATCACGAGGCGGAGAAAATCCCCGACCCCCGGGAACCCGGGCGTGGGAAGCGAGAACGCTACCGCACGACCACGAGATGCGGGCTCGCAGTTAGTAATTGTCTGCCGCTAATGAGAGCTAGAAATTATTTGAAATTCGCCCATTTTTCAGCCACATGTGTTATCCCCGTTCCGTGAGGGCGCAATGCGTCTGTTACTAATTCTTCCGGTACCTCGAAGGACCCACACACTTGGGTTGTTCATAGTCTCATGCCGGAATGTTCAGTTGTAACCGCTCCAACACTGACGTCCGAATGACAGAAATGAAATCCTTGTCGATGTCGGAGTAGTATTTCGTGCCTGACACGCCTCATCAGTAAGCTTGTTATAGACCATGCTACTGGCTATGTGGATAAGTGTATTACCATTCGAACGTCAGGTTCAATTTTCACTTCGTCCTGTAAATATTGTCTTATCTCGTAAGCCTACGCCCGAGGATGTTCGTTACGAAAACTAAATTTCAGGGTCAATTTGCGGAACGCTTGCCGTACTACACACTCAACGTCAATACCTCGTGTGCTACATGTGCGACTGGGACGTCAACACAGTCCGAATCGTAGCGCCGCCGATGACACACTGACTGAGCTACCACGAGCCGTCCTTACAGCTTCACTTCCCCGGTACCCCGTCTCCTACCTTCCAAATTCCACAGGTGCTCGCCTACAAAACTTGCAAGGCTAGCACTCCTGGAAGAAAGGATACTGCGGAGACATGGCTTGCCTCCAGCCTGTGGGATGTCTCCAGAATCAATTTGCACTGTGTATCAGAGCGTATGCAGTCAGTCGAGTAACTGCTCGCGATAGGCAAAGGTCCTAAGTTCGAATCTCGGTTTGGCACACAGTGTTAACCTGCCTGGAAGTATCCTGACAGCGGTATTTACACAGCTTGAATACCTCATTTAAAAAATTTGCGAGCTCTATAGATTCTACACTAAGTCGTTCGAAACGCTCAGCACCGTATTATGAAAAGCTGTGTCTTCCTATTATTTAATACTTGCAATAAGTCAGGAAAGTTAGCACATAAATGCTAGCTTCAATGTCGGTAATAGTGTTCGTATTTTATGCATGGACATGATGAGAGATATACTGTCGTGCGTCATCAATGGCTTCATAGAACTAGTAATTTACAATAGTCAACCGCGAACTCACGGAAACTGCTGCCCCTGCGACCGTCTGCGTTCGCAGTTCATCTCTCAACGAGCTTGTCGATACGCAAAGGCTTCACTCTCGTCCCACTGCGTACCGCGTTACTTACACAGACGACAATTTTATTAGCAGACTGCAACAGCTACAGACGATAAGTAAACAAATCACAGCGGCTACAAGATTGAAAACAATGCAGGACTATCCATCACTGCGCTTCACAAACTGTTGTACCAAGGAGCACTCATGTTAGTGTGGACGGAAGACAACACCGTTCAAACATATTACTGCTGCACTCTGCGTTCTGTAAGCCAACGGATTAAGGTTGGATGTATGTAGAACTGGTCGGAAGCGTTGAATCATTTTTGGCACCAGATAGTTGTGCAACACGTTAGGAATATTGTTTCCAGTTTTCGGAGTATAATTTGTGCTACAAATGATGTTGAAGCCATCTTGTTTCAAACAATGGGCAGTGTCACGCCCCTTTTTATACACGACTGTGTCCTTGTTTATGGTAATTTAATAGTTTCTAGCATCAGAGAAGGCATCTGCAGAGTATAGAATTCTGTGAGACAATTTACAACGTGGTTAATGACGGTTTATTGAAAAAAATGCATACATGGTGTAACACAAAACCTGTATGAAAACTTTAATAATTTGGAAGAGACTCCCAAATACAAAATTTTGCTCATTTACTTCTGTTACAGTTTTATCATGTGATGCTTATTTGGCGTTCATGATGGTAACACTGGAAGAATCAGGGTCCTCATAAGACTAGGATCTTATTTTCGAAATATCAAACTTTCCTGTGTGTGGAAGCACGTTCCATCATTGATTTCGGTCGTATTATGTGGTGTTTACATTTTTCTTTTCATGCTTACGAAGTTCATATTTTTTTTTTTTTTTTTTTACGAAAATATGTAGTTCAAGTGATACAATGAGCAACCATCTCGTCAAAATGCCCCATCTTCACTACTGTTTCTTTGTGCTTAAGTCTCAGAAATGTGACGTCGGCGTAGAGAACACCAGTGGAACAGGTATGTCCAAGATTAAAGAAAATTAATTGCAAAACCAGTTTTAGCCAGCCAATAATGACAATTATATTTTTCTAATGTGGAACATAATGCATGATCTCCTGCTCTCTGAAATGGTGCTTTGTAAAGTGAGGCATCACTGTAAAAGTTCTAAAAATGGAAGGTGAAGAAACTTCGATCAAGGCACCACCAGTAACATAGCCTCAAGTAAGCCTAACGCCAGCCCACCTGACTAGCCGTGCAGTCCAACACCCAGCTTCCCGAGCGTGAAGGCGTGCCGGTCCCTGGCACGAATCCACCTGGCGGGTTACTGTCGAGGTCCGGTGTGCCGGCCAGCCTGTGGATGGTTTTAAGGCCATCTGCATCTGCCTCGGCGAATGCGGGCTGGTTCCCCTTATTCCGCCTCAGTTACACAATGTCGGGGATTGATGCGCAAACACTGTCACCACGTACGAGTACACCATCATTTCTGTACCACGAAACATATTGGGGTTACACTCGACTGGAATGAGACGTTCCTGGGGGGGGGGGGGGGGGTCCACTGGGGGCCGAACCGCGCAATAACCCTGGGTTTGGTGTGGGGCGGCGGTGGCGTGAGTGGACTGCTTTAGCTTGTTGTGGGATTGTGTATTGTGTACCACTGAGGGCTACGGCGGGGACGAAGCCTCTCCGTCGTTTCTAGGTCCCCAGCTCGCTACATAGAAACATACAAGCCTAACGTAGAGATCGCAACATCCTTATATATTTTGTCAGATATTCTCATCACGAAAATAGCATTGTGATACTTTACACAGAAAAATGGTTCAAATGGCTCTGAGCACTATGGGACTCAACATCTGATGTCATCATTCCCCTAGAACTTAGAACTACTTAAACCTAACTAACCTAAGGATATCACATACATCCATGCCCGAGGCAGGATTCGAACCTGCGACC
The DNA here is from genome assembly GCF_023864345.2 of Schistocerca serialis cubense. NCBI lineage: Eukaryota > Metazoa > Arthropoda > Insecta > Orthoptera > Acrididae > Schistocerca > Schistocerca serialis. Next base: position 435,183,578 of record NC_064642.1, on the reverse strand, counting down.
GTAGCAGTCGCGCTGTCCCAGACTGTAGCGCCTAGAACCGCTTGGCTACTCCGGCCGGCCATTGTGATTTACTGACGTATTTTTTGTAATATGGTTTACACATGTAAATGTCGTTCGTGACATCGTACAAACATTTTTATGGACGTTTTAAATTCGAAATTAACATAGTCACACTTTACGTACACGCTATAGGTGTTGTTATCTTCTTCCTACCTGAAATGATGCCTCGTCAAGTTCCTTTTTCTACGTAGTCTTATTTTTATTTTAAGTGTCAACTGCCTGCTATGCACGTTATTTTAGCAGAGCACCGTCATGTATTTTGCACAGTTACGATACTGCTAGTTATACCCTTTACATATTTTATATGTGAGAATAACATTGTGATACTTGACATAAATATTGTACTGCTGACGTTTTTTTCACGTATATTTTAGATGAGTAATCACTGTAAGTTATATTTTTCACATATTTTACACACGAACGTAACATGATGACAAATGTCATAATGGTTGTGTGTGTGTGTGTGTGTGTGTGTGTGTGTGTGTGTGTGTGTGTGTGTGTGTGTGTGTGTGTTGCGTGTGTGTATGTGTGCTGTAATTTTTTGTATATAACTGGGATCCAACCGTTGAATACTTTTGAGTATGGTTTCAAAGGGTGTTCCCATACTTCTGAACATCGCGTCATATTGCACGATTAGGTTGAAGCTTCATATTTTTCATACGTTAATATAGACCTCGAAATACTGTTACTTACACATTTTACATATTTATGATAAATAATTCTAATAATTCGTGTGCGTTTGTATGTGGCTGAAGAGTCAGATAATTCGGATACTTTTGAATGTGTCGACATAATGACCACTAGAATAAGTGAGCTAGGTGTTTTCTCACTAGCACAGCTTGGCAAGTCCCTCCTTCTCTCATCTTTATAAACTTTAGTTATGACTTAACCACACTTTTATTTTTCATCAACGAAATGCGTTTAGAATTTCCGTCATTGTTAAAGGCAATGCTATGACAGTCATATAAAAACATTAGACTCATTGTGTCACTTCAACATTCTCGAGCACGAGACAAGTGCAAACTTTTGGTTTGTGCCCGCGAATGTCGACACGATGTAATGCTTTCATATGACTTTGAAAATGACGGAGAGTCTAAAAGCGAAAGGTTGATGAAAAATGAAAGTGTGGTCAAGACATAAGTAAAGCTACTAAAAGTACTCCAGCCATAATCATTTTACATTTTTCAATATCCGGCTAACAACGTCTCCCAGTTTTGAATTTCAGTCATCTTGAATTTATGGTGGCTGTAGCACCTAATAGCGGCATCTGCTCGAACTGTAGCCAGGGTAGTACATTGCCACTCCGCGCTCCCAGGGACATAAACATGAGAAGCTGTCTCACTTATACAGCTCCTTCTATCCAGTCACTATTCATCACTATTAAGGGGTATTCAAATACTGGCCGGTGTGGCCGTGCAGTTAAAGGCGCTTCAGTCTGGAACCGCGTGACCGCTACGGTCGCAGGTTCGAATCCTGCCTCGGGCATGGATGTGTGTGATGTCGTTAGGTTAGTTAGGTTTAATTAGTTCTAAGTTCTAGGCTACTGATGACCTCAGACGTTAAGTCGCATAGTGCTCAGAGCCAGCCATTCAAATACTATATCAGCAAGATTATTCGACAATGAATACACAGTTCTGAAAGATCACTTGCACCACGCCATATATCATAATTACACTGTTGTGAAAGACTTAATGGAAGAAAGTAACATTTGCATTATCTTGTCCACGTGCGCTGTTCCATGCGGTAGCGCGTTGTCATCCACAAAAGTGAAGTGAGGGGCGAATACATTTCTGGAAAGAAGCACATGAGGAAGGAGTACAGTGTCACAATAACGTTGATCGGTGAGTGGACAGTCTTCAAAAATATGGAGGTATTTATGACATAGCTACTTCATGATTGACCACCCGGTAACACTTGTACGACCAAAACGATAAATCGATCATGTTTGACAATGCTGGACTACCTTCGTATGCCATAAGGCGGGAACACATCTCATAAGACGGCCAAGAACATTGTCGAACTTATTCGTTTTATTGGTCCACAGGTTATCGTGTAGGGAGGTACAACGTAGAAGAGCATATTGACCTCGGAGTTTTTGAACAGAGTACACTCACGGGCAACCTCTTCACCTACATCAACATCTACATACATACGGTGCGTGGCGGAGGGTACCTAGTACCACAACTAGCATCTTCTCTCCCTGTTCCAAAATGGTTCAAATGGCTCTGAGCACTATGGGACTTAACAGCTGTGGTCATCAGTCCCCTAGGACTTCGAACTACTTAAACGTAACTAACCTAAGGACATCACACACATCCATGCCCGAGGCAGGATTCGAACCAGCGACCATAGCAGTCGCGCGGTTCCGGACTGCGCGCCTAGAACCGCGAGACCACCGCGGCCGGCTCTCCCTGTTCCACTCCCAAACAGAACGAGGGAAAAATGGCTGCCTATATGCCTCTGTACGAGCCCTAATCTCTCTTATCTTATCTTTATGGACTCTCCGCGAAATGTAAGTTGGCGTCAGTAACATTGGACTGCAGTCAGCCTCAAATGCTGGTTCTTTAAATTTCCTCAGCAGCGATTCACGAAAAGAACGCCTCCTTTCCTCTAGAGACTCCCACCCGAATTCGTGAAGCATTTCCTTAACACTCGCGTAATGATCAAACCCACCAGTAACAAATCTAGCAGCCCGCCTCTGAATTGCTACTATGTCCTCCCTCAATCCGACCTGATAGGGATCCCAAACGCTCGAGCAGTGCTCAAGAATAGGTCGTATTAGTGTTTTATAAGCGGTCTCCTTTACAGATGAACCACATCTTCCCAAAATTCTACCAATGAACCAAAGACGACTATCCGCCTTCCCCCCCCCCCTCCCCCCCCCCCCCCCCCCGCCACCTCCCAACTGCCATTACATGCTTGTCCCACTTCATATCGCTCTGCAATGTTTATTTATTTATTTATTGTTCCGTGGGACCAAATTAAGGAGAAGTCTCCATGGTCATGGAACGAGTCAATACATAAAATTATAACACGATATTAGAAACAGTTAAAATGAAATACAAAAAAACATATTCAGGTGACAAGTCGTAAGTTTAAATAAAGAAAATCAACAATGTAACACTGGAATTTGCTTAATTTTTTAGCTCTTCCAGGGGCTCCTCGACAGAATAGAAGGAGTGAGCCATGAGGAAACTCTTCAGTTTCGACTTAAAAGAGTTTGGGCTACTGCTAAGATTTTTGAGTTCTTGTGGTAGCTTATTGAAAATGGATGCAGCAGAATACTGCACTCCTTTCTGCACAAGAGACAAGGAAGTGCATTCCACATGCAGATTTGATTTCTGCCTAGTATTAACTGAGTGAAAGCAGCTAACTCTTGGGAATAGGCTAATATTGCTAACAACAAACGACATTAAACAAAATACATACTGTGAGGGCAATGTCAGAATTCCCAGACAAGAATAGGGGCCGACGAGAGGTTGTCGAACTTACACCACATATAGCTCGAACAGCCCGTTTTTGAGCCCAAAATATCCTTTTTGAATCAGAAGAATTACCCCAAAAAATAATACCATACGACATAAGCGTATGAAAATATGAGAAGTAGACTACTTTTCGTATTGAAGTGTCACTTATTTCAGATACTGTTCTAATGGTAAATAAAGCAGCATTTATTTTCTGAACAAGATCCTGGACATGGGCTTTCCACAACAGCTGACTATCTATCCGAACGCCTAGGAACTTGAACTGTTCCGTCTCGCTTATAATATGCCCATTCTGTCTGATCAAAATATCGCTTCTTGTTGAACTGTGAGTTAGAAACTGCAAAAACTGGGTCTTACTGTGATTTAGCATCAAATTATTTTCCACAAGCCACGTACTTATTTCATGAACTACATTATTTGATACTGTTTAAATATTACACACAAGATCCTTCACTACCAAGCTGGTGTCATCAGCAAACAGAAATATTTTTGAATCACCTGTAATACTGGAAGGCATATCATTTATATAAATAAGAAACAACAGTGGCCCCAGCACCGACCGTTGGGGAACGCCCCACTTAACAGTGCCCCTTTGGGACTGAACATCACTACCACTCTCAATATTGCGGAGAATTACCTTCTGCTTTCTGTTCTTAAAGTAAGAGGCGAACCAATTGTAAGCTACTCCCCTTACTCCATGATGGTCCAACTTCTGCAATAACATTTTGTGGTCAACACTGTCAAAAGCCTCTGTTAAATCAATGAAAACACCTAGCGTTCGCCACCTTTTATTTAATCCGTCCAAAACCTAACAGAGAAAAGAGAATATAGCATTTTCAGTTGTTAAACCATTTCTAAAACCAAACTGAACATTTGACAGCAAATTATGTGAATTTAAATGCCCCAGTAACCTTGTATATACAACCTTCTCGATATCTTTAGCAAACACCGATGGCATAGAAATTGGTCTAAGATTGTCAACATTATCAATGTCTCCCTTTTTATAAAGTGGCCTCACTACCGAGTATTTTAATCGGTCAGGAAACCGACCACTCCTAAAAGAAAAGTTACAGATATGGCTAAGAACTGGGCTAACATACATAGAACAATACTTCAGTATTCTGCTAGATACCCCGTCATATCCATGAGAGTTCTTGGTCTTTAGTGATTTAATTATTAACTCAATCTCCCTCTTGTCAGTATCATGGAGGAGCATTTCAGGTAACAGTCTCGGAACACTTTTTTCTAAGAGCGCTATATGATTCCCTGTTGGAACTAGGTTTCTATTTAGTTCACCTGCCATATTCAGAAAGTGATTATTAAATACTGTACATATATGCGACTTACCAGTAATACGGACATTCCCACTACGCACTGATTCAATATCCTCAATCTGTCTCTGCAGACCAGCCACTTCCTTTACGACTGATCATATGGTTTTAATTTTATCCTGAGACTTAGCTATTGTATCTGCATACCACATACTTTTTGCCTTCCTAATAACATTTTTAAGCACCTTACAATACTGTTTGTAATGGGCTGCTGCATTTAGGTTTTGACTGTTTCTAACGTTTTGATATAATTGCCACTTTGTTCTACAAGATATTCTTATCCCTCTAGTCAGCCACCCAGGCTGCCTGTTTGTGCTAGTACCCTGTTTTGAACGTTCTAACGGAAAGCAACTTTCAAAGAGCACGAGAAAATTCTTGAGAAAAGCATTATATTTATCGTCCACTGTATCAACGCTATAAACATCTTGCCACTCTTGTTCCTTGATAAGGTTTACAAAGGTCTCGAAAGCAACTGGATCAGCTTTCCTAAACAGCTGATGAGAATATTTAACACGTGTTGCAGCACAAAAATCTTTTAGAGTTAAAATTTGTGCATCATGATCTGAAAGGCCATTCACCTTTTTGATAACAGAATGCCCTACTAGTAATGAGGGATGAAAAAAAATGTTGTCTATGGTTGTTCTACTGTACCCTTGCACTCTCGTTGGAAAGAACACGGTTTGTATAAGATTATATGAATTAAGGAGGTCTACCAGCATCCTCTTCCTTGCACAATCACTTATACAATTAATATTGAAGTCACCACATATAACTAACTTTTTGTATTTCCTATAAAGTGAACCAAGAACCTCCTCTAGCTTTAGCAAAAATGTTGTGAAATCGGAGTCTGGGGATCTATAAATAACAACAGTTAGAAGTTTAGCTCCATTAAATTTAACCGCACCCGCACAACATTCAAACACCTTTTCAGTGCAGAACTTTGAAACATCAGTTGACTCAAATGGGATGCCGTTTTTCACATAGATGGCTACTCCCCCACCCCGCGAAGAGCTCCTCGAAAAGCTGGCAGTCAACCTGTATCCTCGTAAAGGAAGCCTCTGAATGATCTCCTTATTTACGCCCAAATATTTAACCGACGTGACTCTGTCAAGCGCTACACTACTAATGGGGTATTCAAACATTACGGGATTCTTTTAGCTATTCAACTGCATTAATTTACATTTATCTATATTTAGAGTTAGCTGTCATTCTTTACACCAATCACAAATCCTGTCCAAGTCATCTTGTATTCTCCTACAGTCACTCAACGACGACACCTTCCCGTACAGCACAGCATCATCAGTAAACAGCCGCACATTGCTATCCACGCTATCCAAAAGATCATTTATGTAGATAGAAAACAACAGCGGACCTACCACACTTCCCTGGGGCACTCCAGATGATACCCTCACCTCCGATGAACACTCACAATCGAGGAAAACGTAGTGGGTTCTATTACTTAAGAAGTCTTCGAGCCACACACATATTTGGGAACCAATCCCATATGCTCGTATCTAAGTTAGGAGTCTGAAATGGGGCACCGAGTCAAACGCTTTCCGGAAGGCAAGGAATATGGCATCCGTCTGATACCCTTCATCCATGATTCGCAAGATATCATGTGAAAAAAGGACGAGTTGCGTTTCGCAGGAGCGATGCTTTCTAAGGCCGTGCTGATGCATGGACAGCCACTTCTCTGTCTCAAGGAAATTCATTATATTCGAACTGAGAATATGTTCGAGAATCCTGCAACAAACTGATGTTATGGATATTGGTCTGTAATTTTGAGGATCCGTCCTTCTACCCATCTTATATACATGCATCACCTGTGCTTTTTTCCAGTCGCTCGGGACTTTACGCTGGGCAAGAGATTCGCGATAAATGCAATCTAAGTAAAGAGCCAATGCAGTAGAGTACTCTCTGTAAAACCGAATTGGAATCCCATCAGGACCTGGCGATTTATTTGTTTTCAACCCATTCAGCTGCTTCACAACCCCAGGGATGTCTATCACTATGTCCTCCATACGGGAATCTGTACGAGACTCAAACGGCGGTATGTTTGTACGAACCTCCTGCGTGAAAGATTTCTCAAATGCTAAATTGAAAATTTCAGCTTTCGTTTTGCTGTCTTCCGTTGCCAGGCCAGACCGATCAGTGAGTAACTGGATGGAAGCCTTCGACCCGCTTGCCGATCTTACGCAAGACCAGAATTTCCTTGGGTTTTCAGCAAGATCTTTTGCTAAGGTATGACGGTGGTAGTGGCTGAATGCTTCGCGCATCGCTCTTTTTACAGCAGCACGAATCTCTACTAACTTTTGCCTGTCCTCAATCTCCTGATCTTTCTTGTTTCGCGAGTGCAACTGTCTTTGCTTCCTGAGCATTCTCCGAAAAGCGCTGTTAAACCACGGTGGGTCTTTTCCGTCCTTAACCCCCGATTTCGGCACATACTTGTCCAATACGTGATTTACAATGTGCTTAAAATTTGCCCATAATTCCACGTCCATCGTACCGGAAGTAAATGAAGTCGATTCGTTTACTAAGTGGGATGCTAACGACTGTTTATCTGCTCTTTCTAGTAAGAATACTCTCCTAGCCTTCTTGACTGACTTTTTAACTTTCGTAACCGTAGTCGTAATGACAACATCATGATCAGTAATCCCGGTCTCAACACTGACACAATCGATGAGGTCTGGTCTGTTCGTGGTTACCAGATATAAAGTATTTCCATTACGCGTTGGCTGTCGATTTAGCTTCTCAAGACAGTTTTCGGATAATGTATTCAAAAGTAGTTCACACGACGGCTTGTATGTACCACCTGTAATGAATCCATATACATCCCAGTCTATACTAGGTATACTAATATAGCATGGTCCGGGTACTTCTGCGATACAGGATGTAGACTCCCTTTGATAGGTTCTAGAACTGTCACGGTGGAACCTGGTGGCCGGTAAACAACAATTAACTTTATTTCCCCTTGCCCTTTTAAATGTGTCCAGATAACTTCACAATCACACTGTACTTCGACCTCAGTATAGACAATATTTTTGTCAACTGCAATGAAGACACCATCTGCGACGGTGTCTAATCTGTCTTTACGATACACGTTCCAACCCTCACTAAATATTTCTGAACTTCCTATCTCAGGGTTCAGCCAGGTCTCAGTCCAGGGAATAATTTGTGCGCCACACGCTTCCTGGAGGGCAGTAAATTCAGGCACTTTACTCGAACTCTCTGAAAATTTACTGCTAATATCTTGACAGCTGAAGTGTCTTCACAGTGAGCGCGTCCTGATATCCCTGCCTGCACCTCGACTGGTGAGTGTTCATCAGGACACCTCGCACTACTGCCTAGCCTAAAAAAACCCCATGGGCACGCCACAAGTATTCTTTTACCCGAGTAGCCGCTTCCTCTGTGTAGTGCACCCCTGACCTGTCTAGGGTCGTCCTACAATTCCCCACCCAATAGCGCAAGTCTAGAAATCCGCAGCCAAGACAGTCACAGAGTCGACGAAGCCTCTGGTTGAGACCCTCCACTCGGCTCCAAACCAAAGGACCCCGATATACTCTGGGAACGATGCTGCAAATAGAGAGCTCTGCTTGCACTCCGCGTGCGAGACCAGCGGTCTCCACCAAATCCGCCAGCCGCCTGTACGAACTGAGGATCGCCTCAGAACCCTAGCGACAGGCATCATTGGTGCCGACGTGAGCAACTACTTGCAGACGATTGCAATCTTACTTTCAGAGATGCTCCTAATTTTGCTGGGTATTGCTGACTGATGGGTCACACGTCGGAAAGTGTCATGAATAATTGGAAAAGGGGCTTGGTAGAAATTAACAAGTGATCAGTAGAGGTAATCCTAAAGTAATATCGTCTGTCAAAGACAAAACTTGTGTACCAGTACTCTGGAGAGACTGTCCATATATCGTTCTAGGTTCGATGGCTTTATCTTTCCTGTTATAACAATCTCCACGGTTATACGAAGCCATTGAAACATATAAACATGGAGATGGTTATAACAGAAATGAGAGATGTCCAAAACAGTTATTTTCAGGAATCACATCAGAACTGTTCACTCGCCTGAATGAAGTAGCTCTTTTTCACCACTCACTTATTCACTTACTAAAATAAACGAAAGGAAGGCAGGCTGCCATTCTACTTCAGTGTCTGCGTAACCATGCTCTTACCTTTTCTTAAACAGTTTTGAAAGAATATTGGAAGAGGAATACTAATTTTCCCAAAACCTCATTCTTGTTACTTTTCATCCTTGTTACTGTTTCGTAATTTTACTAAAATCAAAAGTAGTGCGGAAACTTCAAGATAATTAGACTTAATTTTCTATCTCCTGAAATTGTCTGCTACTGTCGTGTACAGTCAGCATGACATTGTATGTGTTATAACTTAGAAAAAAAGTTTGACTAATTTCATTCGAAGTGAGTCGGTGTCTTTTCTCAGTGCGTATCTGTTCTCGTTTTGAAAGTCTCCAGTCTCAGGGAACAGACGTCACTGGAATACATACTTTCTAATTCCCACAACTTCAATGGACCACTGCCTCGCTGAAAATAAACCTTTTATAAATATTTATGTAGTTCGGTGATCATCGTAGGTCCTGGCTCCTGGCTCCCTACGAGCTGACTGATGGTATCATCGAACTTCTGCCAGATTGAAAAAATAGCGCCTGTTACAGCAGTTACTGGTAATTTTTCTCTTTTATTATTCTTGTATTTCAGCAAGTTTCTTAAGGAAAATACAACTGCTCTTGTGACCTCTTCAAAAGTTGTCTATATTGACTTTTACGTAATGTGCTGCACAGTTGAATTTAAAGAATGTACCAAGCATAAGGAATGAGGAAGGTTCAATAGCATAGCAGCTGGTATCATGCCTGAAACAAATGTCGGTATTAACTTTGTGTTATTTAACTTCAAACCTCTTTTCTTGCCTTGGCGTAGTTTGAAATGTTTTCTGTGTTGTATCTTATTCATATTGGAAATACGAAGAAGGTTGACTTTGAGACTTCTCATCTATGAAATATACTGCCAGTCCACAGAAACTAATATCATTTATTGTTGTCCCCCTGTCGTTATATTTAGAGCAATGAAATCATTTTTAAAATTATCCACCGACTGGGCATTAGAGAGCTCCAAAACATTTTCTTTTAATGAAAATAAAAAAAGATACAGATTTACAATAGAGGGCTAGAAAACGCAATGTCTTGCAAAAAAGGCGAAGTAAAGAAAATGCATAGCAAAAACATATCAAATTACTATTTTGGCAAGCCATATTTATCCTTTTTTTAAAGTGTTGTGTATATTACACCACGAATTTATTTGAATTGTTCGGCTTTGTAACACTTACTTATGGGTTGTTTCTAAATAATTTATTTAACATCTGGTCAGGAAGCAAATGACAATGGCAAGCGGATGACTGAGATTCATTTTGAGCTTCTGGAAGGAGAAATTCATCGGAAGTGGAAGCAGAAACCGTTGATGACAGTTTGCAGAAAACAATTTCTCAAATACCTGTAAAGAATCGTTAGTTTATTGTAATTTTGATCGCTTTCTTGGTCCACACCGTAGTAGAGGTTCAGTTGGATACTTGAACTTCAGGCCTCGGTTCAGGTTTGGTAAAGAGCCAGGAGAAGAGGATGTTTCCTATTGCCAAATAAAGCATTTTCCTTTTTTTATTCTTTTGGTAAAAAGGTACGATATATCGCTTGAAGCTATTATAAGCGAAGGCAGTATGGATTACATATATCATGAAGTATTAAATAACTAAAAATACTAATATTCAAATGATTTTTAAGCAATAAAAGATTAAAATGAGAATAAACGTATATATAATTTAGTATTACGTACCATAATTGTTATAATAAAAAATATCCACAGTGAAGCGAAATCGAATAGAGAATGCTGTGTCCAGAATGTATCATGTCGAACTACCGGTCAGCCGTTTTGCTACAGTACATAAATGACATTAAATGGCAGGATTACCCGTAGTATTGGTAGTGAAAGAGACATAATTAAAAATTAGAATTTGCATTTTATAAGTAATAAAAATTAGTTGATCGCGTAAGTTCTTTGCTTTTCCTTAACCAAAGCAACTGCTTTTGATGCAAGTACAGTTTATGTGCACAAATATAAAAAAAATATATAATTATTGTTGTTAATTTTTACTCGATATAACGTTTTTCATCAAGATCAAAGGCAAGAGCTTCCTGTTATTATTTAGAAATGTAGAAGTTGTGTATAATTAACAGAAACATGTGTTTTACAACCTCGACCAAGTATTGAAGCAATGTTTGATATATTTTTGTTATGCATTTTTTTTTACTCTGCCTTTTTTTTTAAGACATTACGTTTTCTAGCGCTGCATTGTAAGTCTGTAGCTTTTTCATTTTCATTAAAAAAAATTCAGGCGTGACTTCCTGCGATGCTCTTGGCAGGAATGTTTCTCTGTCAAAGTTACGCGCTTTACGGCGACCTGGTTGGCTAGCGCCCTCCATTTAGGACAGCCGCGGCTCGCGAGTGGGGACTCGGTCGGGATAGAGGGAAGACAGTTCAGGGAGCATCGCGAGTAGTCAGCCGGCGCTTGGTGTACTGCGAGGACGCACCGTGTTGACATTCCAGGGCCTGGGTCTGGCGGCGAGCGGAACTGGAGTGCGGAAGCAGTCACCAGTCAACACAGACTCTGTTTAAGAGTCATGTATATATCGAATCCTGAGGAGAGCGCGAGAGTTTACCCTGGCGTGCATGTTAACAGTGAGCTCTTGGACTAACTTTAAATGGTGCGCTATTTTGTGGGGGAACTTTTGCATGTGATGGCTCCGTATAACCATTTTGATTTTCGCTAGTCATTCATATTAAACCACTTTGACGTGGGTCCGCGATAATTGGTATTAAAGTCCATGTAACTACGCTGTGGCTGGTTCCGCTGAATTTATCTTGAATCGCAAGTGTGGTCGATATTCGGCGATTGCTTTTTTATTATTATTGTTAATATGTTTAGTGGTCAATTTTATAAATCAAAGTTCATTCTCTGTGTAAAACTTCAGCCGCTAATTTAAATTGGAATTGGAAACTTCCTTTTAGTTGGCGGTTATAATAGTAACTATTTGGCGCCGTCAAACGGTGCATTGGTATTCATGGTTGTGTGCGGATTGTCTGGTCAATATCACCTTGAGTGAGTTGTGGTTTATAAATTTATCAAGTTAAGTTTCACGTCATCTGAGATTGTTTAATGAACAATTGCCTTAATAGTAACAGCGGTTGTCACACTGTACGTTTAACATCTCTTCCTGCATTTGGCGCTACCCATTGCTTGGCTGTTGGTTTTAGTATTTTAGCAAACTGTGTATTAATACTAGGTTTGTGTGTTCTAGAAGCCGTTATTGGTGTGCGCAGACCCTCTTGCTTGTTGTTGTCACTTGAGCTCACGAGCACGATATTAGTACGCCCGGCCGACGTAATCGCCAAAGGTCGAGAACGTGATGATTGCTGTGTAGATCTTTCAGGCTTTCATAACATATTGTCGAATGTTTTCCATAATAGTTAATTCAGGTATTTATGAGATCAGATTAAGAGCAGCCGACCAGTTGCAAAGGATAAAGTAATCTTTACCTAGGTTTCAATAGATATAAATCTATCTTCTTCAGAAGACGGCCTGGGGACAATGAACATCGTAATTTATAATAAAGTATGAAACATGAGTCAAGAATAAAGTTTAACATATATTAGGAAAATAATGTATTACAGGATGTGAGAAGATTTCTTGGTACTTACAGTATTACATTAATATGAAGTGATATGTCCTTATCGTTTTTACAAACATCTGCCTAGTTTCGTTAGTCAAATAAAACATAGCCCTAAGAACAGGGTTTGTCAGATAAATAAAATAGGTACATGGAAGTTGGAGAGGGCATAAGCGACTGAGTAAAATCGGCCAGCGTAGTAGCACTGCAGGCCAGGGCAGGTGGCGCTCAGGTCGCGCACTATGTGCCGTTTGGCGTACTGAAGTAACATTTGAAATATCAATATTAAATGCGTTCTTAAATAGAGTGACAATAAATAAAATGAAAAGCATTTAACACTCCCGTTATGACACTGTGGGAGGTATAGGAACGATAACGTAGATACATACATCAGAGACAGGTGGCGCTTGTGCCGTGAGTTACATGCAGTGGCCTATACAGCCAGACTATAAAAGTTATATTACCATATTAGTGAAGCACATAGAACGTATATAAGTCAAAACTTTAAGAAAAATCATTAATGGCTCTTAAGACGTAAGTTACGAGACCTGGTCCACAATCCAGTTACTATATATTATAGAATAAGAGAAAATTACATGAGGGCCACTGTAGTGGCAGCCATACATCGTGAGGCGAACACATTATATAAAAGGTAGTGAACTGAAAGATTTAAAAGTGTATTATAGCTTCCTGAGGAAATAGACTACTGAGGTTACTAGTATTAATGTTATATATTAAACAGTACGGGTTTGAAGCCTTCGAAAAATTGTCTACAGGCAAGGTTCAACTGATCATTCAGTATATTGCCGTCTTTGAGCTCTAGATGTTTAAAAATAAATAGCTCTTCCCACAAATCTAGTCTCCGTCCTTTGACCTGTCTATGTAGGATAACCGTGTCTTCTAACTGTTTAGGCGTATGGCCGGTTATCAAGAGGTGTTCAGCAAAAGTAGAGTTGTAAATGTTCGTTCCTTTTTTACCTAATAGATGTTCTTTATATCGTGTTTTCACGGCTCTGCCAGTTTGACCAATATAATATGAGGGGCAGTTATTACAGGTTAGCTTGTAAATATCTGAATTAGAAAACCAATCGCTGGCAATCTCTACTGACTGTACAAGATTTCTTTTTAAACTGTTATCTGTAGAGAAGGAGACGTTACAGTTATATTTTTTATTTAGAAGACGTTTAATCCTATACGATAAGTTACCCAAGAAAGGGATGGAAATAAATTTTTTAGTTTCTGTGGTATCCGTGGGGGTATTATTTCTCAAAGTCGAACATTTTTGGGAAACTTTCTTATTGAGCAGGTAATCGATCATATTCTGGTTGTACCCATTATTAACCACAATCGCTTTGATGACATTCAATTCCTTTTTTTGATCCGCAGGTGATAAAGGAGTGGTTACCATTCGATGAATGGCAGAATGAAAAAATGCCAATTTATGAGCTTTTGGATGAGTTGAGTCAGCAGGAATGACATTATCTGAATATGTTTCCTTGCGGAAAATATTGAAATGGAAGGAATTATCTTCTATAGAAATTGTTAAATCGAGGAAATTGAGTTCACGTTTATCATTTTGAAGTTCTTTTGTGAAGGAAATTTTTTGATGTAAACCGTTGAAAGTATTAAAGAGATGCTCTAACTCACGATCAGTGCCATCAAATGCAATGAAAATGTCATCAACATACCGTGCATAATAGCGGATTTTATGGCGTAATTCTGAACTTGAGTTGAAGAACGTTGTTTCGAGGGCGTTGATGAAAACCTCTGCTAGAATACCGGCGAGGGGGCTACCCATCGCTAGACCATCTGGCTGTACATACATTTTCCCGTTAAATGTGAAGTAATTGTATTTTAAAACGACCTTAATCAAGCCAATGAGTTCCGCAATCTGAGTTTCACTTAATTTTTTATGTTTAAGAAGATTCTCTTTTACAAGGTCTATGGTTTCATCAATCGGAACATTTGTGTAAAGGCTGACGATGTCAAAGGACACCAGTCTAGTGTCAGGTGTACAACTTACAGATTGAATATTGTTAATTAATTCCTTACTGTTTTTTACAGAGAAGTTATTTTCAAATGTGAAAGCATCTTTAATTTTAAAATGGAGGCGCCTAGCAAGCGTGTGATGTGGACTGCCTATACCATTCACTATAGGGCGGATCGGGTGATTTTGTTTATGCAGTTTAAACTGACTTCTAAGCACAGGTGGTTTCGGGTTCATATTTATAAGACCGTTCTTTTGGAACTTATTGAACAGGCTGACGGAATTCGTTAAAGTACGCCGGATTTCATTTTGCAGTTCAGCAGTAGGATCTACAGTAACCTCAGTGATGTCGTTTTCCTCAAAAAACTTTACAGTCTTCTCTATATATTCATTTTTATAGGCGACGACAACGGTGTTCCCTTTGTCACTCTTAGTGACTAAGGCGTCGTGCTCTCTAAGTTTATGATTAATGCTTTTTATTATACTATATTCTCCTGATTGCCTATTAGGAGATAATTTAATTTCTTTTTCTATTATGTTGTTACATTTATGAGATCTTGCCAACTGAATATTTCTGAAACCTAATAGCCTTTATAAATTGTTATTTTTCATACTCACACGGCCTGATAATTCACTTAGTTTCACAACTAGTGAGCTCAGATCTGCAGTTCAGTTACATTTGTGTAGTGTAATGTTTAATTAATTTGAAGTTGGTGTCAGAAGGCTGCTTTCCTTTTAAATTTTTTTGAATTATTCTGATTGCTTTTAGACAACTGAATAATCGGTGTAGATCACTGCAATTGGCAAATGCTAATTAATTATTGTGTTGCTACCAGTGCTCTGTTCTAATGAACGTGGTGAAAATAAATTTTTTTACCCTCAAATGGGATCAGCATTCCACTCTAGCAGCCCATGTGCCCTGCTTACCAATCATATACCTTACCAATATCCCGCTGTTTCATTTTACATATCAACCATTTTCGTATAAAACCAGTATCAATCATTGACAATTTCAGTTTTGCTATAAATGCAGTGTATTTTTAAGTAACAGTCAGGATGGTAACTATGTAGACCAAAATATTCCGTTGGTTATGTCACCCTTTATATATTCTCACTCAGTTTCTAGACAGTTCACCGCTTCCAGTTTGTAGGGAAATACAGTAAGAAACTAATCGCATTCACAAACAAAGCGCTGGCCGGGGTGGCCGAGCGGTTCTAGCCGCTGCGGTCTGGAATCGCACGACCGCTACGGTCGCAGGTTCGAATCCTGCCTCGGCATGGATGTGTGTGATATCCTTAGGTTAGTTACGTTTAAGTAGTTCTAAGTTCTATGGGACTGATGACCTCAGATGTTAAGTCCCATAGTGCTCAGAGCCATTTGAACCAACAAAGCGACCGAAATAACGCCCGATAGGTACACAAAACACTTATCGAAGAGGTAACGCAGTTCCGATATAAGCTGACAAATGCTTTCCTGAGAAGAGCTGCTTTCCACAATGAGTTATATAAACACACTCCTACACACGTCTGTCTGCAGCTTATCTTTCTGCAACCTGGGAGACTTTTATTACTGTAATAATTTATGTAACAGTGACTGATTCAACAGAATTCTGTTGCAGCAGTCTGGACAAGAATCCTCGTTCCCAATGCTTACAACACTGGAGACACATTTCTGATCTCATATGCTACTGCTTCTTATTCACAAGTCACTGACCGTACACTCCACAGCAGGTTCTAGCTCTATGATTCAGTTCAGGAGCGGGTCATACATATCTACTGAAGATGTCCGACGCAGTTCTGGAAGTAACCTCAGGAACGAAAATCCAACAGCAGCTAAGAAAGCCGATCACAAGATCCTTCACAGTATAAACACTAGAGTTACTTTACACCTGTTAAGCATTAACTGGGTGTATGGGTGGCTTGACAGTTCCTCCAGTTCTCTCTAGAAACATTGTATTCGGACTTGATTGGTTGCTGGGTGTATGGGTGGCTTGACAGTTCCTCCAGTTCTCTCTAGAAACATTGTATTCGGACTTGATTGGTTGCGTGGCTGATCTTAAGGAGACATTGTATGTCCTACGCAGCCAATGTTAAATTACCAAACATTGTGACCCATTAACTTGGAAAATTTTCAAGATACCAGTTCCCAAGCTTCCAAAGTTATTGAATGTATTCATGTAAATAAACTGTACGAGAATTATTACAAAATTGTTTTGTGAAGCAAGATTTTGTAAAGAAACGAACATAAAAATTAAACAACATATGATATTTTTATTATTGTAATTCTATATGTATTGACTCTCATATTTCTCATACTGTAAAAATTCCTTCCCTTATAATTAGTACCTTTTGAGAAAATGGGTCACTCGTGGAAAAAAAGAACTTTTTATTGTACGTTCTTATATGACGTTCTGAGTCTTTTATGCATTAGAATGGTTGCGTCTTACATTCTGTGTTCTATTCAGTGTCATAGTCGCCCAGCGCTTACCTTCTTCTTTTCTTTCTTGCTTACTTTGTCATCAGCTGAGCAGCGAACACTGCTTCATGAACACGAAGCTCATCCAGTTCTTCCAGTCCTTTAGCTGTGTTCTGTCCTAATTTTACCCCTAATTTCTTCAGATCCTTGAATCTTTCATAGTTACCATTGTAGGAAGTTATTACAGAAACAGACGCTGCTAACGCTGGCGTCATGGGGCCAGCAAAAATATTTTTAGGCACATGGCGCCACGCAACATTACTGAAGGATTTATTCATATTCTTGGCCTTTCAGTACAAAAACTTCTGATGTAGCAGCAGCCGCTGACTCCTCAGCCATAACATTTAAACAGTCCCCAAAGGCTTTTACAAATACACTTCGGCAAATTCAACAAAGTGTAGAGAGCATTACCAGCTTTTGCACCTTTACCAAAACGTCAAAGGCCATAGAATAATTTCACATTTTCGGAAGACTTTGATGTTTTATGGTATGCTTCTTTAGTTTTGCATTTTTGACGTTTAATGATTAATTTACACGCTCCAATATCCCCATAAAGCTGAACTTCACCATCACAAAGAGACGAAGGCACAGTTGCAGAAAGAACCTGTGCAAGGATTTGCGCGTCACTAATGATGTTGTCCAGAATACCCTTACTTTTACCGCTGCCAAGCGTTTCCTTCGCTACTTCTCTCTTGAATGAACTAGTGGGCGTGGTCGATTCACAAACATTATTCTCGATTCGCTCACTGTTAGCATATGTGTTTTACAATAATTCAGACGGAAATTCAAATCTCACAAATCTGTTACTCGCAAATTTTTGTTTCTTAAACATAATTCTACGCTTAGTGTTTTTATTTAGAAAAGTAACAACATAGGCAAGTGCACTACAGAAATTGTGGCTATCACGCTAGTTTCAAGAAAAACTAGTGCCAGAAAGAAATGACTGATTTGTTTGTTTGCAAAGCGAACTACAGAGACGTAACACTAGGCACAAAGCAAGGCAATTCACAGCCTTCTAGACTTCGTATTTACCAATATATGAATGTTCAACTTGACTCACATGTCAACTTTCTAAATATTATTTGAAAGACTTAGAATTTTCTGTTCTTAATGCATCACACACAAAAATTTTCAGGGAAAGGAATAGAAAACAGAAAATGTCGAATTTAATTGCATTTGACGTACAATGTCCCATTGCAGCAGAACATTTCCAACACCTCCGTCCGCTGCAGGCAAACTGTGGAAATTGGTCCCACAGCTTCCCCTGAGCCACACTATCAGTATCTTGATATTCAAGTCAACGTCCTTTCCCTGATCTTGGCCATCACATTCCTCACCCACCTCCATCCTTTCTCAATTTAAGCCATTCAGTTCGTCGATGATCCACACTACATTGCCTCTTCTTTTATCAGGAAATTTCTTTTCCGTCTTAAGTTCCACCTCCGGCACTTATTTAAAGTGCCTTGAACGGCGTTAAATAAGACTTAGTTCGGACCACGAGCACTTTCACCTAAGATGGAGTCCACTTCTGTAACTAAGGTCGCTAAAGCACGCATGTGTAGTGGCGCTCGGCTTTGATGAAGTGGTAATGACGGAAATAAATTTCATGCTAGTACTTGGCAAACAAGATAAACAGAGGTGGTGGCGTGCAGATCCTTATTATCAGACTACAAATGAAAATTATATGCTGACACCGGGTTTGACCTCCTCTTCGCTTTTAAAACCATACAACGCACAACGCAAAGACATGCTATACGAATACCTACTACAGTCATCAGGACTGAACAAATACATTAAAGACGCAACTTTAAACTTCACGAGGGAAAGGTCGCATAACACGCGAATAAAGAAAAACTTTTCCAATGAAGAAGCGGAACCTAAGACACGTGGTCACCCAGCTGTGCATGGTGTATAACTTTACCTTTAAGTTAAGATGGACAGTTGTGAGAAATGTACTTTCCGTGACGGACGTGGCCTTTATAGTTCTGTTGAGTGCTTAGCTTCAGTATAGTACATCTTTTCCCAAATACTACACATTGATTGGAAGCTCTAACGTAGGCCGCAAAGTGCTTTCAGAATGTTAATCCCCGTGATGAAGTTTCAATTACTTTTAATTTGCTAGAGATAAAATTTTTGTCAATCAAGTTTAGTGAAATTTAAGGTAGGTGTATTAATGTTTATTGAAAAAAGAAATCTGTTTCCATGGTGGTAGAAAAAAAGGAAACTCTTCTGTTCGGGACACAGTGTTCATCTGTCATCTTCAAAATGGCTGTTTCATAAAACCTGCCGATATGTCTGAAGCAACTACATTCTATAATGTCTGCGAAAAATCAATCATTTGGAACAGTAAATGGTTGATTTCGGTATGACACGGCCCCCCTCGTCCGAGGTTCAAGTCCTCCCTCGGACATGGGCGTGTGTGTCGTCCTTAGCGTAAGTTAGTTTAAGTTAGATTAAATAGTGTGTAAGCTTAGAAACCGATGACCTCAGCAGTTTGGTCCCATAAGACCTTATCACAAATTTCCAAAATATTCGGTATGACAAATCATTCGTAATTTTGGAGGCGTCCGACGGGGTTTCGTACAAATTACGTTGTAATCAGTTCCTTCATATAGAGAAATGTTTGTATGGGGTGAACAAACTAGAACTGGTTTAAAACACGCGTGCACCAAACACCAATTTTAAAAATACGCAACGACTGTTACACGCTGGTTTTGTCATACATAATGCCACCTGCTCTGTAAATCGACATACTCTGATAACCTGAACTAGGTTTCGTGAGAAGACTTGAGAAACTGAATATCCAGAGCACCACCTAATTTGGAAAGAACTGAAAAAAGCAAACTCAGCTTCTTGTGGAAGACCTAATTCATGCGCAACCGAAAATATTTAATGGGTAGGTCCTTTTGGCATTATGACTAACGTTCTTTTAATACATTAACTACAGTCCTCCCTGCAGGCTACCATTGTTTTATGAATGTCTTCACTCATTTCTAATAATCTCTCTGCTGTTTGGATTACAATGTCTAGAATATTCGAAAATAATATATGATAGTTTTACGTAATTCACTATACACTAGCAGCATTGATGATGTGCATTGGTAATTTTCAAATTGGTGCTAGATTGACAACGTCTGCTTATTTTATCCGGAGCTCCTCCATGTCTTATTGCCGAATATTGTAATCTTCATCGTAATAATAAATCCAATGAAAATTCTTTTAGATAAAACTAGGATTGTTGTAAATAATACTGGGATTGTTTCCCTTATTTAATATCAAGTTTTGCGATTGGCAGTCAAGTTAACCCTCATCGCCAAAAGAACATTTTGAATAAGAATTGCTGCCACCAGACATTGAATAATAAAATAAACGAAAATAACTAGAAGCGGTTATTATCCATCAAAGTAATTCTAGCGTTATTGGCAGTAGTCAGAATCACCAACATCGATCAAGGACCTAATCGTGAAATAAGGTAATTAAGAAGCAATAACTACAATTTAAGCAATTCGACGACATAAGATATAAAAGTAAGAGCCTTACAATCCAAGCTAAATATATCAGTTTACCGTAACGAGAATAGTTTTCAGCAGATTTTAATTCATACTGAAGGTAAACGTGGGGAGGTAAGTATAATTTTGCTCTTAGTTTCTTAGTAGATGGAAGTAGACAGGCACATTCGTGAATGATTCAACGCGGTTTGTAAGGTGAAATATTGTTGATCAATATAGTATTTAGTTTGGATGACTTTGTTCAAGCCAGCTTAAGTGCTATCTGCATGCTCTTGGTACGTAAATAATATAAATTTCTGATGGTACAATATTGTTTATTCTGTAACTCATGTAAATTCCCTCATGTATTAACCATCAAATATCAGCCTCACATTCCCATTTTCAGAATCACTTAGTCAGTTCAAGGCCTGGTGAAGCATCTAAGATATTAGATGAGTTAATTCTTAAACAAAACGATACGTTAAGATCTGTGCAGGTTAACGCCTCTCAACGGGAGTGCCTGAGTTAGCAAAGAAATTCTTCGCGATAAATTAGATAAATATTTGTTCAAGTATCAATAGAGGAAGCTAATTTTCCTCGCGATTGGTTCCCTGACAGCAGCAGAAATTGATTTCAGCTGAGCTGCCGGAATATCGCTCCGGCACGTCATTCAAAGCCAGCGAGCAGGTAAAGGCGCTGTCAGAAATCGAAACGAGGGGAATGGAAATGAAGGGCGTGGAATAACTTATCGTGCGCAAGTGAGCAGATATTCAAGTCCTGTTTTCTTCTCGTATTAAAAATAAATGGCTGTACGTTTCAATCAAAAACTGACAACAAAATTAACATACGTATTCCCAAAATAAACGATCAGATTATCACCCCCCTCATCAATCATTCGACTAAGAGTACACATAACAAAAAGCCGAACGCTGCTGTGAACTTACAGAGTGGTTTTGCTTGACACTGAACCCACTAGCAGAGGGATACTGACCATTGATCCAAGAACTGCATACTTGTTTAGGCAATTAACATCTCCGCCGGTATGGCATACAGTTTAAATTTGGCAACAGCGCACTCGCGGGCTTTTTGATTGTTTGATTGATACGGGGAAGGGGACCAAACAGAGAGATAATCGGTCCCATCGGCTTAGGGAAGGATGGGGAAGGAAGTCGGCCGTATCCTTTCACAGGAACCATCCCAGCATTTTCCTGAAGAGATTTATGGAAGTCACTAAAACCCAAATGAGGATTTCCGGACGCGGGTTTGAACCTCCCTCCTCCCGAAGTCGATTCCAGTACGCTAACCACTACGCCACCTCGCTCTGTGGGGTCTTTGGTTGCTTTCTCTAGCCTGAGGTTCAGTGTTCCTGTATGAGGAAATTCCTCACCCATATCAGTGGTCCGGTTTTGCTCCTCTTTCATATTGCTCGTTTGCTTCTGTACAATGAAGGAAAACTCAGTTCGGTGAAGCACAGACTCTCTGAAACTTTCTGGCAGATTAAAACTGTGTGCCGGACCCAGACTCGAACTCGGGACCCAAGTTCGAGTCTCGGTCCGGCACACACTTTTAATCTGCCAGGAAGTTTCATATCAGCGCACACTCCGCTGTAGAGTGAACATTTCATTCCATTCACAGACTGTCTTCTTCATCTTTATTTTTTTTACGAATCGTGCAACTAAAATGTGCAATAGTGTCTGAAGTATTGCTGGAGGGAATTGACACCATGTATTCTGTAGAGCACAAGGAAGCTTCTGAACAGCGCGTTGCAAGACATCCCAGATATGCTCATTAATGTTCATGTCTGGGGAGACTGGTGGCCAGCGGAAGTGTTTAAACTCAGAAGAGTGTTCCTCGAGGCACTCTTTAGCAATGCTGGACGTGTGCGGTGTCGCAGTGTCCTGCTGGAATTGCCCAAGTCCGTTGGAATGCACATGGACATGAATGGATGCAGGACGTGTAGCCTGCCAGAGTCGCTATGAGTATAAGTTGTCCCATCTCACTCCAGCTACACACGCCTCACACCATTACAAAGCCTCCACCAGCTTGAACAGTCCCTTGCTGACATGCAGGATCAATGGATTCATGAGGTTGTCTCCTTATCCTTACACGTCCGCCCTCTCGGTGCAATTTGAGACGAAGCTCGTCCGACCAGGCAACACGTTTCCGGTCATCAACAGTTCACTGACGATGCCGACGGGCCCGGGCAAGGCGAAAAGCGTTGTGACGTGATGCATCAAGGGTAAACTAGTGGGCCTTTGGCTTCGAAAGCCCATATCGATGTTGTTTCGTTGAATGGTTCGCCTCGCTGACGCTTGTTGATGGCCCAGCATTAAAATCTGGACCAGTTTGTGGAAGGGCTGCACTTTTGTCACATTGAACTATTCTCTTCAGTCGTCGTAGGTGCCGTTCTTGAAGAATATTTTTCCGGCCGCAGCGAAATCGGAGATTTGATGTTTTACCGGATCACTAATATTCACGGTACACTCGTGAAATGGTTGTACGGGAAAATCCCCACTCATCGCCACCTCGGAGATGCTGTGTCTCATCGATCGTGCGCCAACTGTAGCTCTCACTTCAATTTGATAACTTGGCATTGTAGCAGCAGTAACCGATCGACAACTGCGCCAGACGCTTGTTGTCTTATATAGAAGTTACCGACCGCAGCGCCGTATTCTACCTGTTTAAGTCTCTCTGTATTTGAAAACGCATGCCTATATCAGTTTCTTGGGAGGATTCTGTGTATAATTACTTCCACTACAATATTTAGGTAGTTTCACCCAAAGACTAAATGCTGTGGCAGTCATTTGTGTTGTCGGGCACCGCACACCATGGGAAAGACTTTCCCTTATGAAACAACTTATGCATTGTGATGTTTAAAGCTTTCCCGGCTTACTGACTGTTCCATAAAAACACGGGAGAACTGCCGGATATCAGTATCGTTCTGCCACGATAGTTCGGCGCAGAGTCTTCTGGCCATCTTCAGGTGAATGCCACTGTTGTAGTCAGTACTACTACAGTGGCATTCACCTGAAGATGGCCAGAAGACTTTGCGCCGAAATATCGTGGCAGAACGTTACTGATATCCGGCAGTTCTCCCGTGTTTTTATGGAACTTATGCATTGTTTACACAGCCTGACAAAATAACTAAGGCACCCTTAAGATACGGTCAGATGGTAGCGTAACTTCGTACACGTACAAACTATTGGCGCGCACGTAAAAGACAGTCAGAACGGCCACCAGAATGCTTTAGCGTTGCTCAAGTTTCGTGTTGTTACCAGGCCTAGTAGGGTATATAGACGAAGGTGAGTCAAATGAAAACCTTAAATACTTTTTAAAATATTATTTATTGTGCAGAAGTAGGTACAAAGCTGTACCACTTTTCAACGTAATCTCCCTCACGCTCAATGCAAGTCCTCCAGCGCTTACAAAGTGCATAAGTTCCTTTAGAAAAAAATTATTTTGGTAGTCCGCGCAACCACTCATGCACCGCGTGGCGTACCTCTTCATTAGGACTGAACTTCTTTCCTCCCATTGCGTCTTTGAGTGGTCCAAACATATGGAAACCACTTGGAGCAAGATCTGGTGAGTATGGTGGATGAGGAAGGCACTCAAAATTCAGGTCTGTGATTGTTGCAACTGTTGTACGGGCAGTGTGGTGCCTTGCATTGTCATGTTGCAAAAGGGCACCTGCTGATAGCAATCCACGTCGCTTTCATTTGATTTCAGGCCGCGCATGATTTCTTAGAAGATCTGTGTATGATGCACTGGTGACAGTGGTCCCTCTAGTCATGTAATGCTCCCAAATGACGCATTTTTTGTCCCAAAAGAAAGTCAGCATAACCTTCCGTGCTGATGGTTCTGTTCGAAACTTCTCTGGTTTTGGTGATGAGGTTCCAATGGCTCTGAGCACTGTGGGACTTATCTTCTGAGGTCATCAGTCCCCTAGAACTTAGAACTACTTAAACATAACTAACCTAAGGACATCACACACATCTATGCCCGAGGCGAGGTTCGAACCTGCGACCGTAGCGGTCGCGCGGTTCTAGACTGTAGCGCCTAGAACCGTTCGGCCACCCCGGCCGGCTTGGTGATGAGGAATGGCGCCATTCCTATCCCACTCACTTCGTTTCCGGTTGGTGGAGGTGAACCCAGGTTTCGTCCCCAGTAACGATTCTTGCAAGGAAGCCATTACCTTCTCATTCAAAGCGCCGAAGAAGTTCTTCACAAGCATCAACACGTCGTTCTCTCATTTCAGGTGTCAGCTGCCGTGGCACCCATCTTGCAGACACTTTGTGAAACTGGAGCACATGACGCACAGTGTGGTTTGCTGGCCCATGACTAATCTGTAAACATGCTGCAGTGTCACTGAGTGTCACTCGGCGGTTTTCCTTCACTATGGCTTCAATTGTTGCAATGTTCTGTGGAGTCACAACTCGTTGTGCCTGACCTGGACGAGGAGTATCTTCCACTGAAGTCACACCATTTGCGAACTGCCTACTCCATTCGTAGATTTGCTGCTGTGACAAACATGCATCACCGTACTGAACCTTCATTCGTCGATGAATTTCAATAGGTTTCACACCTTCACCACCCAAAAATCGAATAACACAACGCTGTTCTTCCCTGGTGCAAGTCGCAAGTAGGGCGGCCATCTTTATACTGATACTGCGACTGTATGTGTTCATCTGCACTATGCTGCCACCTACAGGCCATTCTGCACGCTGTTTGTAGCACGCTTACCAACTTACAGGATAACGGTGCGAAATTTCGATTTCTTATTGCAAATTTAAGGTTTTCATTTGACTCAACCTCGTACAAAAGAAAGATAGATAGATAGATGGAGACTGTAAACTACGGAACTTACATTCTGCAAAAAAAAAAAAAAAAAAAAAAAAAAAAAAAAAATTGCTGTTGTTAAGACCGCCATATTCTGCTTTGATTACTGCATGGACAGTTTCTGTACGTGGGATATCGCCTTTATTTGTCACATTTACAGCACTAATGGCTTGAAAAATGGACGCAGGTGTCCTAAATTATTCACCATCAAGGAATAAAAAACTGATACTTCTCAATGCTACTTATGAAAAAGCTATAGGCATTTAAATGCCTTACTTGTGTCGAAAACTTACTGTCACTGTAGAGGATATAGTCTTCCAACACGCAACACACAAGGAAATGGACAGGGCACATTTAACCTTTAACTAACGTAGAGGCAAACATGGAACACTAACACCATGGTGCGGTCAATCTGACCCCTTAATTACAGGTGGGTGTAATGTTAATAATTTGAATCCCTTTGAAATTCTCTGTTTTGCATATGGCAAAGTCTTTAATACAATGTAAATAAACATGAAAATACAGGACATTAACAGTAAATAATTATCAGTAAACTGGCATTCAGATATGTTTACTGAACATTTCGTAAACTAATGGTTATATATTTTTCATAAGCTATGAACGACTTTAATGCTTAAATAGAGTTTGTGTTTCTTCTTGAAGAACTAATGGAACAAAAAATGTTACGTTTTTAACCTGAAAAAATACCTCATGGAAAGTCAGAGCCCTCAAAATCACAATTTTTCTCAACAGTGCTTGCAGACCTGGGATCAGGACTACATGAACATTGTGATGTGTTGGTAAATGTGCCAACACCTTGTAGATAGAGGAGGCCGAAATGGAAGCTATCTAACGCAGACGGGCGTGAATTCTGGAACAGGATAAGTAGTGAATTCTAATAAGAAAAGTAGGCAGCTCCTCGAATACTTTATTCTATCCTTGTGGTACATCGCTCTTGATAATACAAGTAAGACTATCTTCAGATATGGTTAATGGCGCCTTGCTAGGTCGTAGTCATGGACTTAGCTGAAGGCTATTCTAACTGTCTGCTCGGCTAATGAGAGAAGGCTTCGTCAGTGTAGTCGCTAGCAAAGTCGTCGTACAACTGGGCGAGTGCTATTCCGTATCTCGAGACCTGCCTTGTGGTGGCGCTCGGTCTGCGATCACACAGTGGCGACACGCGGGTCCGACATGTACTAAATGGACCGCGGCCGATTTAAACTACCACCTAGCAAGCGTGGTGTCTGGCGGTGACACCACACATTGGTCTCTCGCAGATGTAGCAAACATGCGAAGTCTTTCTTTTCTTGCTGGTTGGGCAGATTCTGCACGTTTTTCTATTCCTAGGACCTAATACTGCTTCCACTGCTTCTTCTGTTAGAGCATCGGAGCCTAAAATCTGGCAGGTCAGTAGTCGTAACTCCTGCGGAAGTCGTAGCTTCTGAATTCGCTTTTGCGTATTTTTCAGCACAAGACTACCGACCAGCTATTTCAGGAAGATACCTCTGCTAACAGGAGCTTCATCTGATCCACTCTTCTGAAGAAGAACATATGCATTTACTGTGCTGGTGTACAATAAACGGTGGAATAAACACATCGTCCAACGTCGAGTTCTTCGGCTGCAGAAGCACTTTTTGTCTATGAAACTTCCTGGCAGATTAAAACTGTGTGCCCGACCGAGACTCGAACTCGGGACCTTTGCCTTTCGCGGGCAAGTGCTCTACCATCTGAGCTACCGAAGCACGACCCACGCACGGTACTCACAGCTTTACTTCTGCCAGTATCTCGTCTCCTACCTTCCAAACTTAACAGAAGCTCTTCTGCGGCTGTGGCTAAGCCATGTCTCCGCTATATCCTTTCTTTCAGGAGTGCTAGTTCTGCAAGGTTCGCAGAAGAGCTTCTGTTAAGTTTGGAAGGTAGGAGACGAGATACTGGCAGAAGTAAAGCTGTGAGTACCGTGCGTGGGTCGTGCTTCGGTAGCTCAGATGGTAGAGCACTTGCCCGCGAAAGGCAAAGGTCCCGAGTTCGAGTCTCGGTCGGGCACACAGTTTTAATCTGCCAGGAAGTTTCATATCAGCGCACACTCCGCTGCAGAGTGAAAATCTCGTTCTGGAGACTTTTTGTCTAGTTCATCGACACCTCCTTTAGTAGCGTTGTAGTCTGATATTATTTATGGTTTCGGAGAAGTCAAATCGTCTGCGGGGCTATGATGCATGGAAGAGACAAGAAGAACCGCTTTGTTTGTCTTTGGCACATGCGACAACAGAGTGGTGCATTGCGTAAAACCGTACAAAGACGAACCAACTGGCCTTTGCTTATTTGGTTGGGAGACTTGCGGGATCTCTCTGTTATTCTTTTTTAGAGTTCGAACAAAAGTCAATCACATTTTCCTAAACTCCTCTACAGCCTGTATTGAGCTGGACTAACTGCGAGCAGTAATGTTGCGATTACTGCCATAGATTGGTTTACTCCAATCATAACAAAGACTGCGTTGGTATCATCGGTTTCTTATCATTGTCCCGCAAAGTATCGCCATCAGAGCCTTTTCCAGTGTACATATACCCATTATAAAAGTAATTGGTCCTTGCATCACGCTAGGACATTATTTTTAAACCATATTTACCAGGTTTCTTTGGCATGTAGACCACAAATGAACATTTACCACGGAAGGAAACTAGCTACTCATCTATAGTAGCACATGTGCCTAAATTGAAATATTTTTAGGAAGTTTCCACAATTTTTCTAAAGAGAAAGCAGGATTCTGCGATTTTGTCAACTTTGAGACTCTCTTTTCTAGTTCGAAAATCATCAAACCGTAAGCACTTCAACAACATTACGAAACGGTTTCTAGACATGAAACATTTGAAAATTTCCCGTGCTGAACCATCAGTTGCAAATATATAATTTATATTTTCGTGGTTGGATTTAAAGACAGAGGAATATATCAGAAGTCCTAATCAAGCCAAAGGGTCATCGACATCCAGGTTCTGAAGTTTAGCTCTGCTTTTGTCAGAGTACTTCTGCCTGACGCAATCTATTTTAGCATTTGTCCAAGGTAGGATGTGATCGATAACTTCGTCATCAAAATAGAGATGCTACAATGTAAATTTGTCTTTTGGATCTCCTGTAATCAACGTGGTGGATGAAATTTCATGATGATATAATGGCGAGGAGTTCTAACATCTCGGATAGGAGATGCTTTCGCCCATTTGTAATGATTCTAACCACGGGAGTAAGTGCTTCTCCGTTGCTCATCACATGGATCACTCCTTTCATCAGAGTAATTTTCTGTTCCAGTTTGTTCTGACAGAAGTCATGCTCACTCTCAATGGGTTCGGTTCACTTTATTCAGGATTATCGTAACAGTCCCTATTGTCTGATTCCTCCAACCATCTGCTCACAGTTTCCCCAAAGTTTCGGTCTGAAGTGTACACACGTTGTCTGCTACTTGCATCAGATCCTTTGCCTGTAGAATTACTAGGTTCTGACATATTTCAAAAGCTGTGAAATGTAAAATAATGAGAATATGAAAGAAAAGTAATTACAGAAAAAATTACACAAACAACGTAGTTCGGTCAAAATGACTGCGAGCGATTTTCAAATGGAGGTCACTCACATGATAGAGGCTCTGGAATATCAACACATGCGTTGCCTGTCCACTCACAACTAAACTCGAAGCTAACGAGCCGACGGCCGCAATAATGGGTAGGGAACTGGCAAATCGCACTTGTTGACGAAAGTGCAGTCAAATAGACCGAACCACGTTAGTTAAGAGTTTACCCGTGGGATGGGATGTCGCACCCACTCCGTCGTGGGAGCAAACATTTCGCAGATGGGTCCTCTCAACCATACACTTATTTTTTGGAATATTTGCTGTAATTTTGATAAAAATTGTTGTTTGCTGTGATTATCGTATTTTTCGTTCGACAGATATTATCCAAAAACCAGTCCCATTCACGTTAATCATGAACACGCATTTGAAGAATCATAGAGTGCTTAGTGTTCGTGGATCATCCATTTCATGACAAGGCTTCGAAAATCCATTGCAAAGAAAACGCACTCTTTCATCACTATTACCGGCGTAAAATATCCCTCTTCACTTAGTCTATCTGGTCGCTATTTAATTGCAAACGGCCACTCATCGAAGGATGCTGATCTCGCCTCCTGCATGCTGCATTTAGGCCACGCTGGTCCCGGTGCGATCTCAGCTGAACTGTTTAGAGATGTCGGTTCTGATTAATTTGGACGTATTTCCATTCGGCACAAGCGAGGCACGAAGAAGAAGAACACTTCCAGGGCGCAGGTCAACCTTGTACACATATACGTACAGGATATTAGTGACACAAACGTAGATATTTTTATTGAGGTCAGTGTAGTGAACATTATGTCAATATTTACTCAATCTGCAGACTGATAGTGGTAGCTATTAGGGGTAGTATGTTTTTGGTTTGATTAATACCTCCTAGTTCATGTGGCAGGACCAAGCCAGTAATGCTTATATTCCCCTTGGCAGCAGGTCAGGTGTGGACCTAAAACCTTAACAATAGAGACAGGATGTGGTATAGGAGCGCAATAAGAAGAGGAAGGGAAATACAGAGTTATAATAAATATATTTATCTCACTGTTTATTGCTCCAGTTCAGAATCATTTACAATTTACTGGATGTTAATTTCACCAAAAAGTACACTTTTTAGCCGAGATCATTTATTATGTAATTAAAAAAAGAAACAAATTTTTTGTATGCTGCTGCAGATAGCTGCATGTGGTATTAACTTTCATTGTTAGAATAATTTACTGTTTTACATGATGTAAATTTCAGAAGAACAATTTCACTTTTAACTGGGATCATGGAATGTATAACTCTGATGCGTCGAGTAGTTATCTTGGCATGTTATACAGTGGATGAAATATTGCTTTGTCATCCAATGGACGCTTCAGTATCTTCATTACCATATTCGTGAAGACAACCCTACACAATCAGTACATCCAATCCGGTATTTTTTTTATTTTTGTAATTCCATAAGTATGTACAGTGCTACCCTAATATAAGAAACATAACACTGTAGAGGCTACACCTTCATCCGCCAGGCATTAATACGGTGTTTACACCTGGAAGAATGTATGCACTGAGTCCAGTGAAATGAAACATACAAGTGTGTATAAAGATGAATTTGCAAAAAAAATACAGAAATGTCGTTCAGAGCTGAAAGACACAACGTCCATCACATATCACACTCAAGAATTGCCATCATTTAAAAAATGGAAATCCTCATCACCCATTCTTGAAAATCATTGTGGAAACAGCTCCACAATCATTACCTCCCTGTAATACCTAATACCTTTTCTCCTTTACAACAGGATGTCATTTATCATTGTAGTTGCAAGCGTTGTAGAGAGTTTCAGAAAGTGAACCACACTGCCAATAGTGTGCGATGTGGGGAGCCTTTATGAGGCATTGACAGAATGATCTCAGAATTCCAGGAATTATGATGTCATGTCGATGTGGATGTAATGAAGTCAGAATTGTTGGAGTGGTGATATGATGAGCTTAGTGCACATAACCTGATGTGATGACGTTAGAATACCTGGAAAACTGACGCTAAAAGAGCCCTGACTCTAGCCGTTATGAACAGATTTCTCAGTGGTCCTCTATTGAAGCAGGCCTCCTAAAGGTGTGTGTGCCCTCCCAATCTATGAGCAGCATTTTCAGATCTCAAATGAGACTTTTCAGAGATGAGACATGTGTGGCAATGGTATCAGGAAGTGATCTATTGTAAATGAGCCTCCAGAAAAAACGAAGTGGAAGATAGACAGAGTGTTGGTGAATATGCTGGGCTTTTCAAATTCGAGGTTTTGTTTCTCTTCGACTTCTCCCACAGTCATATCAGGATTGAACCTCCTGATCACAGCAGTGACAGTCAGTGGGCAGCGGAGATTTGGGGTTGTTTGGGATGTGGTGAACTTCATGGAAGAAAGATGATACGTGGACCAAATGTTATTACAGTTGTTGTGCAGCTGGCAGGTGTAGAAATCAGAATTAGTGGACTTGATGATAACGGAATCTTCAAGGTGTTACGTTGAAGTCATGTTGAAGTTCGGAAGGTGTTCATTTAGAGGCATAGATTTTTAGATTTGAGGTATTGGGCGTCAGAACACTAGAGGATTATGGACCTTATTTGAGGAGATGTCAGGGCTGGTGTGGGGGCGGGTTGCACAGATTCTAGGGTATCAGGCAGTTATGAATTTCTCGTGTTTCTGGGATCGGTGAAGCTCACTGCGACGTAGTCTATTTGAATCTCTTTGCGACGACTCTTTGACGATGTTGGTTGTAGCTTGTGTAGTTTTTCGAACAATTTTTTCCTGACCTGGGACTGCTGCAGTTGATGGTAATACTAATGCTGGTGTGGCCACGGCTGGTACATAAGGTCCAGGTGATGGTTTGATTCTGGCTGAAGTAGTTGTGGCTGGTGCTTCTGCTTCTGGAAACAGATGCAGTGATGATGGAGACGGGAGTGGAGCATCAGTAGGGTCTGATGACTCTGTTGACGGTAGGTTTAATGATCTACATCTACATCCATACTCCGCAAGCCACCTGACAGTGTGGTGTGGAGGGTACCTTGAGCACCTCTATCGGTTCTCCCTTCTATTCCAGTCTCGTATTGTTCGTGGAAAGAAGAATTGTCGGTATACCTCTGTGTGGGCTCTAATATCTCTGATTTTATCCTCACGGTCTCTTCGCAAGATATACGTAGGAGGGAGCAATGTACTGCTTGACTCCTCGGTGATGGTATGTTCTCGAAACTTCAACAAAAGCCCGTACGGAGCTACTGAGCATCTCTCCTGCAGAGTCTGCCACTGGAGTTTATCTATCATTTCCGTAACGCTTACGCGATTACTAAATGATCCTGTAACGAAACGCGCTGCTCTCCGTTGGATCTTCTCTATCTCCTCTATCAACCCCATCTGGCACGGATCCCACACTGCTGAGCAGTATTCAAGCAGTGGGTGAACAAGCGTACTGTAACCTACTTCCTTTGTTTTCGGATTGCATTTCCTTAGGATTCTTCCAATGAATCTCAGTCTGGCATCTGCTTTACCGGCGATCAACTTTATGTGATCATTCCATTTTAAATCACTCCTAATGCGTACTCCCAGATAATTTATGGAATTAACTGCTTCCAGTTGCTGACCTTGTATTTTGTAGCTAAATGATAAGCGATCTATGTTTTCGCAGCACATTACACTTGTCCACATTGAGACTTAATTGCCATTCCCTGCACCATGCGTCAATTCGCTGCAGATCCTCCTGCGTTTCATGATATGATGGTCTTAGTGCACATAACCTGGTGTGATGACGTTAAAATACCTGGAACACTGACGCTAAAAGAGCCCTGACTCTAGCCGTTATGAACTGATTTCTCAGTGATCCTCTATTGAATCAGACCTCCTAAAGGTGTGTGCCCTCCCAATCTATGAGCAGCATTTCAGATCTCAAATGAGACTTTTCAGAGATGAGACATTTGTAGCAATGGTATCAAGAAGTGATCTATGGTAAATGAGCCTCCAGAAAAAACGAAGGGGAAGAAAGACAGACCAGAGTGTTGGTTAATATGCTGGGCTTTTCAAATTCGAGGTTCAGTTTATCTTCGACTTCTCCTACTGTCCTATCAGGATTGAATCTCCTGATCACAGCAGTGACAGTCAGTGGGCAGCGGAGATTTGGGGTTGTTTGGGATGTGGTGAACGTCATGGAAGAAAGGTGATATGTGGACCAACTGTTATCACAGTTGTTGTGCAGCTGGCAGGAGTAGAAATCAGAATTAGTGGACTTGATGATAACGAAACCTTCAAGGCGTAGAACTGCTGTTATGTTGAAGTTCGGAAGGTATTCATTTCGAGGCATAGATTTTTAAATTTGAAGTATTGGGCGTCAGAACACGAGAGGATGAAGGAGCTTATTAGGGGAGATGTCTGGGCTGGTGTGGTGGTAGGTTGTACAGATTCTAGGGTATCTGGCAGTTGTGGACTTCTCGTGTTTCTGGGGTTGGTGAACCTCTCGGCAACGTAGTCTATTGGGATCTCTCTGTGACGGCTTTTTGACGATGTTAGTTGTAGCTTGTGTAAGTTTTCGAACGACTTTTTCCTGACCTGAAGCTGCTGGAGTTGATGGTAACACTAATGCTAGTGTCGCCACGGCTGGTACATAG
This sequence comes from Schistocerca serialis cubense, assembly GCF_023864345.2. Classification (NCBI taxonomy): domain Eukaryota; kingdom Metazoa; phylum Arthropoda; class Insecta; order Orthoptera; family Acrididae; genus Schistocerca; species Schistocerca serialis. Next base: position 435,149,967 of record NC_064642.1, on the reverse strand, counting down.
GGTCCTGGTGATGGCCGGATTCTGGCTGAAGTAGTTGTGGCTGGTTTTTCTGCCTCCGGAAACAGATGCAGTGATGATGTAGATGGAAACAGAGCAGCAGTAGGGTCTGATGACTCCACTGACGGTAGGTTTAATGATGACAGTGGTGATGGTGGTGACGGCGGTGGCTGCCAGTGTCATTGGAGATAGATGCAATGGAGGATTCTAGTAAGCTTCAAGATGCAGCATGTGGAAAGACAGATGGAGCCATTTGAGTTGCAGGAAAGGTGGAAAAATCAGGAAGAATGGGTGAGGACGTTGCACAGGAGGAAATGAGTATGTGTATTTGGGAGAGAAGTGAGATTAGATGTTTGAGAACCTTGTGGTCGATGACTGGTACACCGTAGAATGTGGGGGTGGCAACACTGGAGATGGAAACCGAAAGAAGCTCGGCGACAGTACTGATAAGTAGACAATGAAACCGATAAGGTGACAACTAGCTGGTTAAGGCGTTGGTGTCTGGTGACGAGTGGCGGCGAAGGCGGTAAAGGGGGGGTGACGGCAAGGACTAGCTGCGTAGGCAGTGGTGAACAAGCGACAGAAAGCTGAATGTAAGAGCTATGTATTGTGTGTTATCCGCACTGGGTGGGGTTGTTTGGCATTAGAGGCAGCAGTGTACTCGTGGTGCGAAACCATTGAAGACGTGTTTGGTCCTTACTTTATTAAAGAAACTTTAACTGGTAAAAGAGAGGGACAGTTTTTTACAGAAGTACTACAGGCTCTCTCAGAGGAAGTCCCACTTAATTACGTGGATCTGCGTGGTACCAGCTCGGTGCTTGCCACTTGTGGCTAGGAAAGCGCACACCCAGTTCTTTCCTGGTTGCAGGACAAGACGTGAAGTTGTTGGACTCCACATTCGGCTGATGCGACACAGCTGCAGTTTTTTTCCTCTGGGATTAACTTAAAAAATGCACAAGTTTGCATGATCTAAGAGGATGTTGCACGTCGCATTGTTGCAGTAATAACATCATCTTGCAGCAATGATTTCCAAGAATTCTCTTCATTCTGTTCGGAAGCCCTGGCGCCTGCGGCAGCGAAAGTGTATGGGAGTAGACGGTGGTAAATAAGATAACTTCAAGAGAGAGAATGGAACTGAAATAAATAGAAAAATGACAAAAGAATGCGGTCATCAATCCTTCCTTGAAGATCACTTTAAGATCACTTTAAGAGATAAATAGAACTGAAATAAATAGAAAAATGACAAAAGAATGCGGTCATCAATCCTTCCTTAAAATTCAATCTTCTACGATCGTTGTTTTGCGCTCTAAGTGCATATCTCGACACTGAACACGTGACGTGAATTTATCGTTTCACAGTTTTCATACCTTAATGAAGTGTTTTGCAAACTGATTTATTTTTGATATGCTTCTTTATTTCAAGGCTTGGTCAGAGACAAGAGTCTTGCAGTTCACGTGCCTGTGAAACCACAAGTGGTCATATGAGAAAAGGATCAGTTTAACTTTCCTCCATTTCCCCGCGTTTGCAAGCACCGTCGAATTTATCTCTTATAGAACTATGATAGTAGCATAAAATATCAGTACAGTTCGATTTGACGAAGTTAATACTGACTTCTCTGTAACTAATGTAGCTGTGGAAACAGAAGACTTTCCCACAATACATTTATGTGAAAACAGAAATACGGTCTCTTATTCGGTTCAGGAAGCACATGAAGTGAGCACCTTAGCTGAATCACCCTGCTCGTTCACCGATGAGCCATAGAATGATGATCGCATGCTTAACAGCGTACTGGCCCACGTTTGGAACAGAATAAAGCAGCGGTTCAATGTGGCATGGGTTCATTACGTCCGTGGTAAGATTCTGGGGTAGTGTGACATCAGATTTTTATGCACAAGTTACGCAATTTCCATAGGCTGTACCCAGTCTTAGATGTACCTCAGATCGCCACCTGTCCTGATTTAAAGAGTGGACAAGCTTTCGAGCTCCACTTTCTGTGACGACGTGTGGAGATCCAAAACCTGTTCATGGTTCCACCGTCCTTCAGTCACTTTCCACAGATGCAGACGACAATAGCAGCCTACCAGTTTCGCCGTCCGTAGTTGCTCGTTCCCAGGTAAAAAGTGTTGTGACTTGGCAAGACAGCCAAGCCACTATGAGAGGAAGCCGAAAGGCACGCGTTTAAGCTCACGCAGGCTGGCGTGAGGTCTGGAACAGTTAAAGGAATAGAGACTAGCAAAAAAGGTACGTAGCTTCTGGAATGCTTAACTTTAATCCATAATTGGTGTACATCGGTCTGACGGTACATGCATTACAAGATAAATAGCAAATGATAATGGCGCCTTGCTAGGTCGTAGCAAATGACGTAGCTGAAGGCTATGCTAACTATCGCCTCGGCAAATGAGAGCGCAATTTGTCAGTGAACCATCGCTAGCAAAGTCGGCTGTACAACTGGGGCGAGTGCTAGGAAGTCTCTCTAAACCTGCCGTGTGGCGGCGCTCGGTCTGCAATCACTGATAGTGGCGACACGCGGGTCCGACGTATACTACCGGACCGCGGCCGATTTAAAGGCTACCTCCTAGCAAGTGTGGTGTCTGGCGGTGACACCACATTCCTCCCCCGCAAATCGGCGTACGGATGTGTTATAAGGCTTCCGCCCGCCGTGGGGAGGACCCCATGTTGACGTATGCGACGAGGTGGGGAGCCTAACAACAGGCGAGGCTGTGCTACCCGCACCCGGCCATTCGGTCCAAGGGGAGCTAGGAAACGCCTGAAAACGTAGTCCAGGGTGCACGCCAACATGCGGTGTATGCGCCCGCAGAGAGACAGGAGGGGCCGAAGGGTCGACCTCCATCGGGTCGGGGTACCCGACGGACGAAGACGACATATGGTCCGGAGCGGGCAAGAATTCCATGGCGGAGGACAACTGGTCACGGGAAGTGATCGGCGGCGCGTGACCCAGGGAGGCGCCAGGCGGTTGCAGCGACGCGTCCACTGCGGGCGGCGCCGGCGGGAGAACAGGCGGCGGCGGCGGCGCGTCGCCATGGGACAAAATGGAAGGCAGCGTCGGTAACACCTGGGGCTGAGGCGAGCCAGTAGATGGGTCCCCAGGGCGCTGACCGGACGGCACCGTCGCTGAAAGCAGACGGGGAGAGGCAGAACCCGAGCGACGACAGAGGCGCAGCTGATTGAGATGCCGACGCACCTCAACAGAGGCTCCCAAAACCAGATACATAGCGCGGCCGAGGCAGCGAAGAATGCGCCCTGCGAGCCAACGCCGTGAACCTCGATAGTTGCGATAGTATACAACGTCGCCTGGGGCAAAAGCAGGTGTCTGCCGCTGCACAGGAACCTGATGCGGCGGATGTAGCAAAGACATCAAGGCGCGATGAGGGCGACCGTGGAGCAACTCAGCCGGCGAGCGACCATCTCGGGGCTAAGAGCGATACGAGGACAAAAGAGCAATAACGCGTCCTCCCGATAATGCGACTCTTTCAGCTTCAACATCTGGGACTTGAAAGTCCTGACCAATCGTTCAGCGGCACCGTTTGACGGCGGCGAAAACGGCGCGGACGTCAGATGTTGAATACCATTGGCCTTGCAGAATGACTGAAATTCTGCGGACATGAATTGTGGACCACTGTCGGAAACAATAGTCTGTGGAAGACCTTCAATGCAAAAGATAGCGGATAACGCTTGGATGGTGGCAGATGACGTCGTGGAAGACATCCGTACAACAAAAGGAAAATTACTGAATGAATCTACCACAACCAACCACCGAGCATTCCAGAATGGACCAGCAAAATCGATGTGTAAGCGTTGCCAAGGGGAAGTGGCTTTGGGCCATGCAAAGAATTTCCGCGGTGGTGCGGATTGTTGTGCGGCACACGCCATGCAAGAAGAGCACATATTCGTAATCGCAGCATCGATTCCGAACCAAGTACAGTGCTGACGAGCAAGTTGTTTCGTTCGCACTATACTCCAATGTCCTTGGTGGAGAAGCCGTAAGACAGAGGACTGTAACGAACGTGTGACCACAAGCCTGGACTGATCATTATCAGAACGCAACAGCAAAACACCAGGTCTAACAAAAAGTCTCTCCTTGTGAGCAAAAAATCGGCGAACCAACGGATCCTCGATCCGTGACTTTGACAAGGGCCATTGCGTAGCAACAAAACGCAAAACGGTAGCAAGGACAGGGTCGGCAGCTGTGGCTGTAGCTACACGACGAAAATCAATCGGAAACGATTCGACCACGTCATCGGTTTCCGAATCAATGAACATGCAAGCAAGTTCGGAGGAATCGAATGCTCTATCCTCAGCAACAGGCAAACGGGACAATGCATCGGCGTTTCCGTGTTTAGCGGTGGACCGATACAAGATATCGTAGCGGTACTGCGAGAGGAAAGTAGACCAGCGAATGAATTTCAGCGCTGTACGTGGAGGTACAGGCTTGTTCGGATGAAAAAGGGATGTCAAAGGTTTGTGGTCTGTGATGATGGTAAAGTGACGACCATACAAGAAATCATGAAACTTTGTGACACCACATACGAGAGCCAATGCTTCTTTCTCGATCTGTGAATGATTTATTTGCGCAGACGAGAGTAATTTGGACGCAAAGGCAATAGGGCGATCGTGCGATCCATCTTTGTGCGCAAGCACAGCACCGATCCCGAAATCCGCTGCATCCACCATCAACAAAAGGGGCTTCCGGGGATCGAATGGCGAAAGGCAAGTATTGGAAAGCAACGCCGATTTCAATTGGCGAAAGGCGCGTTCGCATTCCGTCGTCCAGACGGAGCTGAAATGGAAGAGGCGTGGCGCACATAGCGATGATAATAATTGATTTTTCCCAGCACACTCTGTAGCTGCTGCAAATTCTGCGGCGAAGGCAAGTCTTGTATGGCACGGAGGTGCTCTGGACTCGGATGTATGCCTTGGGCATTGAGTACATGGCCCAGACAGGGTAAGTCACGAGCAAAAAACACACATTTGTCCTTCCGCAAGCGAAGAGCATTTTGTGGGAAGACCTGAAATAATGTTCGGAGATTGGCTAAATGTTCTTCTTCCGTCATTCCGGAGATCACAATATCATCCAGATAGTTTGCTGCAGTAGGGACCAACGCACAAACAGTTTCTAAATATTGCTGAAACAATGCAGGGGCGGATGCACACCCGAATGGCAGTCGTTTGAATCGATACAAACCAAGATGCGTGTTAACCACCAAGACGCGCTGGGATTCTTCGTCCACCGGTATTTGCAAGTACGCATCTGCTAGGTCCAACTTCGAAAAATATTTACCCGGGCACAGTTTGTCAAAAAGATCTTCCGGGCGGGGTAAAGGAAAAGTTGCAGTCACTAGTTGTGGATTCACTGTTGCCTTGAAGTCCATGCAAAGTCTCAATTTTCCGGAAGGCTTTGGCAAAATTACTAAGGATGATGTCCAGAGAGAAGCCTGCACACGTTCAATTACACCTTGTGATTCCAAATCGTGTAATGTTCTTGCGACCTCATCACGCAATGCGTGGGGAACATTGCTCGCTCTAAAAAATTTCGGTTGCGCGTTTACTGTCAGTTCCAAATGTGCTTTATAGTTCTTAGCGCAACCAAGGCCCGGTGCAAAAATGTCTGCAAACTCTTCACATAGACGAGAAACACTGTCTGAAGGCACAGACTATAGACAAGTTAAACAACTGAAATAAATCTAAACCAAACAAGTTCACTGCAGAAGCAGAACGAAGGACGTACAATGACACAAGTTTTGTTTGTCCTTTGTATGTTGCAAGAAGGCTGCACTGTCCTAACACAGGGATTGCTTGTCGTGAATAACTACTGAGCTTAACATTTGCAGCACGCAACGGAGGTGAGTGCTAGGAAGTCTCTCTAGACCTGCTGTGTGGCGGCGCTCGGTCTGCAATCACTGATAGTGGCGACACGCGGGTCCGACTTATACTACCGGACCGCGGCCGATTTAAAGGCTGCCACCTAGCAAGTGTGGTGTCTGGCGGCGACACCACAAAAAGTTACAACGACCTCCACTTTAATGAAATCGCTTATGTGAGATGATATTCCCTTATGCTACCTTATTGCCGATAGAATGAATCCTCATTAATTTCTCCTCTGCTAAGTTGCTATTCTTTCCGCATCACATTCCCGTAAAGCCACTAAGCGACATTTAGTCAAGCGGACAGCGGTTATAATGTTTTGGCTCAATATAATATATTAATCCTGCTCATAAATAAAAGCAAAAAATTATGCATACATTGAAGAATATACGAAATACTGCAACCAGTTACCAATGTTCTTGGAACGACTTTACTATACTGTTATTAGTTTTTGGCCTGAGTTCATTGTCAGATGTCTGCGTTCACTTCTTTGCAAATTTTACATTTTTGTCCCAAAATGTAACAAAGTTTTGTGATGCATAGATTAGGAAACTATTTACATTTGTGTCCCAAAATATAACAGAGTTTTTGTTATTACAGAATTTTACACTTATATATGCTCTACATATTGTACTTACTTCCAAAAAGCCCTCCATTGTGTATTGTAGGACAGAGGTTTGATTTTCTTTTATAATCCATACCAATTAATGAACTTAACTAAAAGTGGTAGATACATTTGTTTACATCGACTGATGATCCGATGTGCCAAAGAAGTGTTATGTGTACAGATGAGGTACGTTTTTGGAGTTATTTAAAAGATACTTTTACATAATACAGACATTTTATACAGTTAGACATTCAATTATATAGGTTTGAAGATGGTGCTGACGGACAGTGAAGAATTCTTTTTTCCAATTAATTATTGCCTCTATCGTCCCAAATTATAGGAGTTGTACGAAATTTTGGAGGTACATTTGGTTTTTTTTTATTTCTAGTTGGTCATTCAGAGTACACTCAGGTTTATTGTGAATGTGGTTGTAGCCGGCCGGAGTGGCCATGCGGTTCTAGGCGCTACAGTCTGGAACCACGAGACCGCTACGGTCGCAGATTCGAATCCTGCCTCGGGCATGGATGTGTGTGATGTCCTTAGGTTAGTTAGGTTTAAGTAGTTCTAAGTTCTAGGGGACTGATGACCTCAGAAGTTGAGTCCCATAGTGCTCAGAGCCATTTGAACCAATGTGGTTCTATATTTCTAATACTTCTAACAAATTCATCTGACTTCTTTTATTGCAAAATGTAATATCTCTGAGTTTTCTTCTATGCTTACGTCTGTGTCTCTTTGTTGGGCCAAGTGAGTAGCAAACGTTGACTTATTCAGACAAACATCAGTTTAGCATTTATACCTTGTGAAAATTATATGACATATGTCTACAGACCAACCACTGATGAAGTGTCATATCAAGTGAACGTTATTCCACGTGAAAAATATCAAAATTAGTTTTTCCACAAACAACAAAATAAAACACAAAATGGCTCACAGCTAAAATTAAAAAAATTAAGTATAACACAGTTCTCGCATTTATAAACTAAACTGTTCTGTGTCCCCCAAATTTTACACTAGCTAAACTGGTGGAAGTTTCGATGTACGATTCTTTGAATACGTGGATGTTTTGCGGCTCAGCAACTTAAACAAGTCAAATTTTGCTATTTACTTTGCCCAATACCGGATCACAGACATAAGCACAGAAGAAACCTTAAATATATTACATTTTTCCGGAAAAGGACTACAGATTACTTTGTTAGAGGATGTTAGAGGAACTGGAAATACACAATAACATTCACACTAAACCTGAGTGTACACTGAAAGACCAACCACAATTAAAAAACCAAATGTACCTCCAAAATTTCATACAACTCCTATAATTTGGAACGACAGAAACTGTAATTGATGAACAGACAAAAAATTCTTCATTGGTCATTGCCAGCATCTTTTAAAAACTATATAATAAAATGTCTAACTGTATAAAATTATCCGTATTATGCACAAGTATCTTTGAAATAACTCCAGAAGTGTACCTTACCTGTACACATATCACTTCTTTGGCACATCAGATCAGCAACCGATGTAAACAATTGTATCTAGCATTTTGTTTTTAGTTTAGTTCATTGATCAGTATGGATTATAAAAGAAAATCAAACCTCAGTCCTTTTCAGGAAGTACACAAAATGTATAGAATATATATGTGTACAAAACCATGTAATCACAAAAACTTTGTTATATTTTAGGACGGAATTGCAATACCTTTTGCAAACTATGCATCACAAACACCTTGTTATATTTTAGGCTACAAATTTAAAACTTGCGCAGAAGTCAATGCTACCATCTGACGATGGGATCAGGCACGAAACAAGTATAACAAAATAGTTTCAAGAAAACTGATGGTTGCTTTCAGTATTTCCTACAGTGCTATTTACGACAAAATATGTTGAGTTCTTCAACCAAAAACGGATAAAATAATATATTTAAGAGCAATGGGCATCCTTACAGTAGAGATGTGCTTCACAGTGGCGAAGCTGAACGAGTGCTTATAGGTCTCAAGCTGTGCATTTTAGAGGCCATATTTTCTGGACTTTATTTTCTTTTGGTCTGTACTGCCTTCCTCACAAATATTGAAACCAAACAGCTTCCTGTACAAGGCGGGTTTTACAGTATCGACGGTGAGATAGTGGTTCAAATGGCTCTGAGCACTATGGGACTCAACTGCTGAGGTCATCAGTCCCCTAGAACTTAGAACTACTTAAACCTAACTAACCTAAGGACATCACAAACATCCATGCCCGAGGCAGGATTCGAACCTGCGACCGTAGCGGTCTTGCGGTTCCAGACTGCAGCGCCTTTAACCGCACGGCCACTTCGGCTGGCGGTGAGATAGTGCTCACGTCTCTTAAGGTATGTATTTTAGCGTCCATGTTTACTACATTTTTATTTACTGGTTGATTAATTTATCTTTTTGTTTTGGCCCATACAGCCACCTCTTGTACTACAATCTTAGCTATAACGGTACATGTATTCCACAGCCGGAGGTATCGGTACGACTTTCACTTACATCTTTCGACTCTGTCGTTTCGGGACCTGGTTTTCTGACCTCAGATTCATACGTTCATGCCTCTCCATGGTCACTGAAAGTTTGTAGCATCATCATGGAATCACCTTGTATGCATCATTAGCCTTAAAAATGAGTCCCCTTGTATCTCGACAAAGATTTCACCGACGACCTAGCTCAGGAAGATAATATTTACTGTGCACTCTTACTTTTTAAACGAGGTGTTCCGAATGTTGTCTCGCATTTTGATAGAAAACCACACGTGTCCCTGCAGTGAGTTGTATATTCTTTGAAACACCTGGAATCATCTCGTAAATTTATGCGTAAGTGTACAATTCGTTGCAATAGTTCATCAACCGTAGCAACGGGACTGCTGTGAAATCCATAGAACTGAGCTTTACTGGAGTGCAAGGTACAGTTTCCTCTAGTCATGTCCATCCTGGACCGAACTACAAGGGCGTGCTGAAAAATTATGCCTCCGAATTTTCTGTTTGAAATCCTTTCTAGCATTTTATATGAAACAAATATTACTAACTTCTAAACCTTTTTTCTTCGTGTCTACTGATTTGCAGACCTCTGCCTCCTGTGGTGTCGGAATTGTTTCGTCTGACACTGCGGTGTGTAAGATAACTACGTCGGCGCATGGGAAATAGCGGGAGGTAATCGCGTCTACAATTCTAATAGTTCGTTCACGCATGGAGTACTCTCTGCATCAGCATGACAATGTCAGACTACACACGAGCGCTGTAACTTCTGCAATAGTCTGATATGTTGGTTCACTGTGATCATCCCCCACACAGTCTCAACTGGACCAAATGGGATTTTCATCTCAGTATATTTTCATCTGCTTCCAAAACTTACAGAACACATTCGAGTACTTCACTTAAGTAGTGCAAGCAAACTTTCTAACTTGACAGTATCAATAAACTCGTCTCTCATTTGGAGAAATGAGTTCGTTGCCAGGATGACTATGTTGGGTAGTAAATATATAGACATTGAGGACGAGGATTTAGACTATTAATCACGTTTGTTTTCTTGAAAGAACTTTAAGAACCTTCACATTAAAAAAATTCGGCGGCTTTAATTACAGCGCAGCCTCGTAGCATACTTAGCGTCTTCTTGCATCATTTCAGCAACATTTACTGGTGCCCCGTCAAGAAGTACTATACTTCCAAACCATGCACTAGTGTAATTCGAGCCCTATTATAAATGGTGTTACAGTAACAGCCTTCAAAAATTTATCAGGACGTAGAGGATGCTCCACCGAAAAATTTGAGGTAGGGAACCGGCGATCGGGGAAGCCAGCTTAATGGGAATAAAGTCACACTACTACGTACTTTTTTATTTACATTAGTTACACTTAACTGCAAATGCCATCATTGACATAGTGAACGTACATTTAGTAGTGTATGTCACAAAACGTGCTGAAACTGACACCCACCAACTTCAGTGCAAACATGACCTAGGCGAACAAGATCCTGATAAACCCAGATAAATACCTCTGGTGTATTTCGAATCGCGTGACAGGCAGCTAAAATTCTGGCAACTAATTCCATCTCTTATTCAATGAGGTCCCATGCAGAAGTGAATTTAGATATCTCTATTGGCGATAATCAAGGTGACTCAGGTGAGGTAACCTCACAGGAATAGGACCTCCCCATACAATTCACTGACCAGGAAATACAGCACTGAGATAGATGAGGACATGCACTCAGAACGTAGGTGGTGCAAGTGGCATTCACATCCTCTCATCAGGAGCCAATGGTACGTTCACCAACAACTCGGGAAAAACTATTTGCAGCGTAAGTGACCATTCAGAAGCAAAGAAAGAAGATATGGTCTTGTGAGATTGTCGCCTACAATGTCGGCCAGGATATTCACAGCAATTGTACTTGATAGTGTGACTCTAGTACAACGTGAGGATTTTCCTCATCCAACTCACGGCCATTTCTGCTGTTCGAAATACCATCACCATCAAATGAGGCCCAGTCAGAAAAGAACGCGATTTGTAGGACATTTGGTCGATCAGTCTGTTATTGGAGCAACAACTGACGCAATTCAACCCTTGGTGCAAAATCAGTCACAAGCGTTGCATGGACTCGTTGTGGGTGATATGGATGTAATTGTCGTTCGTGGAGTACTTACCATACGTGCAGCGTCCATTTCATGTGCAATACAACTAGTACTTGTAGTGGGGTCCTCTGCAACACGTTTCAGCATCTCCTCTTCAAAAGCGGATGTGCGAGCGGTCCTCGTGTACCCAGGTCCCTTGTTGCTTCTTTCCAATGAACCAGTCACCAGCATTCGTCGATCAAGAGAAATAAACACTCGTCGGGGCGGATCATGCCTGTTAGGAAATCTTTCCTTGTACGTCCTTTCAGCAGTGAGAGCACTGCAACGTATTTCCTCATACACAAGATGCACGTCAGTGAGTTCTGCGAAACCGTACCGGTAGTGATACGTCTTTTTGTACCGTACATCTCTGAATAGCATTGAGTACTGAATGGGTCTGCCGTTGATTCACTGCACGTTTTGTCGTGGGACAACGTAAATACGATACAATAGAGCCACCTTATGGGCAAGTAAAGAAAACAAAACCTGCATCATTACTTCCTACCAATCAGGCTCACCCTCCTCGTTCCCTTGTAGGAAATAAGGAATGTACTCGTAAACAAATGGAACAGCACGTGTAAGCTTATAGGCATTTTAGTTGTAAATAAGCTGGAAAACAGTAATGCTAGACAAAGCGGTAGACAAGTTTACTTCCGGATCTCCTTAAGCTGGCTTCTCCGACCCAAGCTTCCCTGCCTCAAATTGTTCAATGGTGCATTCTCTATGTCCTGTTTAAATTTTCCAAGCTCTTATGGAAATACCCTTATGTGGATTTAATCCAAAAGTATACATCACAAGTACATTTGTACCAGCAAGGACAGTATTTCCTTCTGAAGTCAGCTTTGCCTAGTAAAAACACATTCTTAGGTGCTTCGCAAATGACTCGACGAGAGGGTCTCGTTTAAAGTTGATCGTTTTTGTTTCTATTACCATATAACTTCAATATGCCAGTTTTCTGTACAAATGCAATTGAAATACGTGAGACGGGTTCACGTGAATGTAGAATGCTACTACTTGGGAAAACGTGAACTTCTGAGCAAAGATTGCTTGTAAACGATGTTTATCGTCCATTACCTATTTGGGTAAGCGTGGTTACCATTTTTAGCTATCGATAAAAGGTTATTACTTGTTTCATATACCAGCTGTACAAACGTTTATTGTGATCTGAAGGTGGTAACTCTGCTTACCGAAACCGGTAATAGAGGTTTTTTACACCAATCTTGGCTAAGAAATGCACCTTGTCTGTAATAATTATTGTATATCGTTCCTTACCACTCATGAAGAGTAAACTAATGAAAAATAATGATGATGATGATCAAACTTCCTGGCAGATTACAACAGTGTGTCCGACCGAGACTCGAACTCGGGACATTTGCCTTTCGCTGGCAAGTGCTCTACCAACTGAGCTACTGAAGCACGACTCACGCCCGGTACTCACAGCTTTACTTCTGCCAGTAGCTCGTCTCCTACCTTCAGGAGAGCTTCTGTAAATTTTGGTAGGTAGGAGACGAGGTACTGGCAGAACTAAAGCTGTGAGTACCGGGCGTGAGTCGTGCTTCGGTAGCTCAGTTGGTAGAGCACTTGCCCGCCAAAGGCAAGGGTCCCGAGTTCGAGTCTCGGTCGGGCACACAGTTTTAATCTGCCAGGAAGTTTCATATCATCGCACACTCCGCTGCAGAGTGAAAATCTTATTCTGGAAACATCCCCCAGCCTGTGGCTAAGCCATGTCTCCGCAATATCCTTTCTTTCAGGAGTGCTAGTTCTGCAAGGTTCGCAGGAGAGCTTCTGTAAAGTTTGGAAGGTAGGAGACGAGGTACTGGCAGAAGTAAAGCTGTGAGTACCGGGCCTGAGTCGTGCTTCGGTAGCTCAGTTGGTAGAGCACTTTCCCGCGAAAGGCAAAGGTCCCGAGTTCGAGTCTCGGTCGGGCACGCAGTTTTAATCTGCCAGGAAGTTTCATATCAGCGCACACTCCGCTGCAGAGTGAAAATCTTATTCTGGAAACATCCCCCAGCCTGTGGCTAAGCCATGTCTCCGCAATATCCTTTCTTTCAGGAGTGCTAGTTCTGCAAGGTTCGCAGGAGAGCTTCTGTAAAGTTTGGAAGGTAGGAGACGAGGTACTGGCAGAAGTAAAGCTGTGAGTACCGGGCCTGAGTCGTGCTTCGGTAGCTCAGTTGGTAGAGCACTTTCCCGCGAAAGGCAAAGGTCCCGAGTTCGAGTCTCGGTCGGGCACACAATTTTAATCTGCCAGGAAGTTTCATATCAGCTAACACTCCGCTGCAGAGTGAAAATCTCATTCTGGAAACATCCCCCAGGCTGTGGCTAAGCCATGTCTCCGCAATATCCTTTCTTTCAGGAGTGCTAGTTCTGCAAGGCTCGCAGGAGAGCTTCTGTAAAATTTGGAAGGTAGGAGGCGAGGTACTGGCAGAAGTAAAGCTGTGAGTACCGGGCGTGAGTCGTGCTTCGGTAGCTCAGTTGGTAGAGCACTTTCCCGCGAAAGGCAAAGGTCCCGAGTTCGAGTCTCGGTCGGGCACACAGTTTTAGTCTGCCAGGAAGTTTCATATCAGCGCACACTCCGCTGCAGAGTGAAAATTTCATTCTGATGATGATGATGTTTGGTTTTGTGAGGCGCTCAACTGCGCAGTCATCAGCGCCCGTACAAAGTCCCAATTTTTACATTCCAGTTTCATTTCATAATCTAACCAAGTCACTCTCACAAATGATGATGATGATGATGAAATGATGAGGACAACACAAACACCCAGTCCTCGGGCAGAGAAAATCCCAAACCCGGCAGGGAATTGAACTCGGGAGCCCGTGACCCTAATGAAAAATGCTATGTATGTACTGCACGAAAAGACTTTGTGGACGCCTGTGGAGTATGAAGCCAGCACAGCACAGTCAGTTACAAGGCTTGGACCACGGCGTTTGCGGGCCGGGCTGCACTGAACGCTCTTCGTGCCACCGACACGACTGCCTTTCGCTACTGCAGACGGTGGAAGGCAGCACCAATGGACATGATTATAACATAGACTCAATTAGCAGTAATAGTTCATGTGTGGTCACATAATAGAACACCGACGGAAAGGGAAAGTGGTCCAAGCCCAGCGCTTCTGATATTTACAAAACTTAAATGACTTCCGTTCAACTCGTTCTAATGTCTACCGACATCAGTTATTGTGTTCGCTGTAGCATGAAATTAGTCAGCCTCTGCATATCACCTTGAGGAATTTCTTACCGTGCCTAAAAAACTTGCTTTTGAAGATTGTTAGATGGAGACTAGTTTGAAAGTGCATGTCTTCCTATCGCAACCGACACAGACATGCTCTTCAGGTGGAAAATCAGACGACCTGGTGGATCAGTAAAGGATCCATACATTGTAAGTAGGCTGTTTAGGTTTTTATATTGGTAACGCCACGTAGCGCTCTGCATGAAAATCACTGGCTGTGCTGTGTGCAGTCTGTGGCTGGTTGGCATTGTTGTAATATTCGCTACTGTAGCGTTGGGCAGTTAGATGCGAACAGCGCATTGCGTTGCGCAGTTGGAGGTGAGCCGCTAGCAGTGGTGGATGTGGGGAGAGAGATGGCGGAGTTTTGAGAGCGGATGGTCTGGACGTGTGTCCATCAAAGACAGTAAATTTGTAAGACTGGATGTCATGAATATATATATATATATATATATATATATATATATATATATATATATATATATATGACTTTTGAACACTATTAAGGTAAATACGTTGTTTGTTCTCTATCAAAATCTTTCATTTGCTAACTATGCCTATCAGTAGTTAGTGCCTTCAGTTGTTAGAATCTTTTATTTAGCTGGCAGTATTGGCGCTCGCTATATTGCAGTAATTCGAGTAACGAAACTTTTTGTGAGGTAAGTGATTCATGAAAGGTATAGATTAGTCAGGGCCATTCTTTTGTGGGGATTGTTGAAAGTCAGATTGCGTTGCGCTAAAAATATTGTTTGTCAGCTTAGTGTCGATCAGAATAAGTAGAAAGAGAAATGTGTGAGTACGCTTAGATTTGCTCAGCTGTTTGAAAATCATATAATGTAAGAGGTTTACCAGCACAGTTATTCATAAATTTTTCTAAAGGGACGTTTCAGCATTGCTGAAGGCATTTGTGGTGTGAACTGCATTGCGCGTTCTTGTATTACCTTGATGAAAATTGTCATTTGCTCCCCTGATTATGAAGGATATGACACCAGCTGTTACCATTATTATTGCATACTGATAACCATCTCTTTAAAAATTACCAAACCACTCACTGTATCAAATAGCTATCCACACAATGATTCGAGGAATTGGCGAAGTCTGGGTCTCGGGATATCATTCTTTCTTGCCACGTTTCAAATGGTTCAAATGGCTCTGAGCACTATGGGACTTAACATCTGTTCCTAGTTATAAGTTCCCTAGAACTTATAACTACTTAAACCTAACCTAAGGACATCACACACATCCATGCCCGAGGCATGATTCGAACCTGCGACCGCAGCGGTCACGCGGTTCCAGACTGAAGCGCCTAGAACCGCACGGCCACACTGGCCGGCTTACCACGTTTCGGAAGTTCATTTATGTACGTATTCATTTTGAGATAAATGCTACAAACAGAACGAGACCGTACGTTAAAAGCCACAGAGTACCATTCAGCCAGAGTTGACTCGTGAACAAAACCAAGCAAGTTTCTGTTACCTGTGGCACGGCATCAACGGTAAACGACACATGGCGTCTAGAGATGGCAACACGGTATCACGTAATCATTTCCCATTTGTGGTGAGACTCTGCCTGCAACTATCGCCCAGATTTTCGCTGGCGCCATCGGCCTAGTCATAAGAACCAGTTTCTTACGTGTGTCATACATCACACTGACGATGCAATGAAGATGTGGAACGCACCAACAAAGTACACATTTTTAAAAAGTGAAAAGAATGTGTACATAAATACAGGACATTTACGTTATTTTATCTGTATAAATCAATAATTAGTCTCTTCACGAACTCCTCATAGGTGCAGAAGCAGTTGTTAAGGAAAATATCTCCTGCTAGACACATTATTTCAATCAGTAAATTGTCAATAAGGCTTATAGCTTTATATATCGCCCTGTTCTACACCACATCATTTTGCTTGCGGTGTTGTACTTATGAACATCTTCGCTACTAACACAGTCAGATGTATTGTCCACAAGAAATTTAGTAATTGAAGAAATGTAGCTGAGGCTGTGCATACTATTTGCAGGTTGTTAAAGAAATGCCAGCAAATGGCATGTGTGTGAAACATACACAAAATTCTAATTATATTCTTAAATTCAATGAATTCTTTTTGCCTATGAGGAGTTATTCTAGAATGTATCCTGTAAAATGTAAGTGAATGAAAATATGCAGAATAGATTAACTTACTGATGTCTATATCCTCATATGTAGCAGTTATTCTCATGGTAAAAGTGGCCGAACCTAAAAGTTTCAGGAGTTCGAATTAATACACTGACGGGAAAAAATATACCAACATCAAAAAATTATTAATGTAGTGTAACGAAACTTCGGGATTACGTCTGTCTAGCAACATATTTCGTGATTAGCATAGCAAGATCACAGGTCAATGTAAGCACGAAATAAGCCACGGCAAATGTAAACGGCTGGTATTATGACGTACTTGGAAAATGAACCGTTCCTCTATAATAATAAATATTGATTCTGCAAACAGAGATCCTGAGAAACTCAGCTCACTCTGTTCCTCCATGAGATCCACAGCGTAGTGGACAACGGCGCTCAGGCTGATGCCGTGTTCCTTGATTTCAGTAAGGCATTTGACACCGTCCCGCATTGCCGTTTAATGAAGAAAATACGAGCTTACGGAGTATCGGAGCAGACTTGCTATTGGATTCAAAACTTTCTTACAGATAGAACTCAGCACTTCGCTGTTATCGGAACTAAATCGACAGATGTAAAGGTAATATCCGGAGTACCACATGGAAGTGTGATAGGAACGTTGCTGTTCACGATATATATATACGATCTAGTAGAAAGCGTCGGATGCTCTTTAAGGCTACTCCCAGAAGATGCAGTTGTTTAAACCAAAATAGCAACGCCAGAAGATAATAAGAATTTGCAGAACGACCTGCAGAGAATTGACGACTGGTGCAGACTCTGGCAGTTGAACCTGAACGTAAATAAATGTAAAATATGGCACATACATAGGAAAAGAAATCCACTACTGGCAGCTACACTATTGATAACAAACAGCTGGAGACACCGTCTGCCGTAAAATATCTAGGAGTAACTATCCAGAGCGATCTTAAGTGGAGTGAACATATGAAACAGATAGTGGGAAAAGCAGCCACAAGGCTCAGATTCATCGGAAGAATCTTAAGGAAATGTAACTCATCCACGAAAGAAATAGCTTATAAGGCGCTGGTTCGCCCGATCCATGAGTATTGTTCATCTATCTGGATCCCTATCAGGTAGGGTTGATAGGGGTGATAGAGAAGATCCAAGGAAGAGCGGCGCGTTTCGTCGCGGGATCGTTTAGCTGGCGAGAGAGCGTTACGGATAACCTAAACAAACTCCACTGGCCAACGTTACAAGAGAGACGTTTTGCATCACGGAGAGATTTATTAATGAAGTTTCGGGAAAGCACTTTTCAGGAGTAGTCAACATATTACTGTCCCCCACATACATTTCGCGTATTGACCATTAGGAGAAAATTCGAGAACTTAGAGCCAATACAGAGGCTTACAGGCAATCATTCTTCCCACGCATCATTCGCCAGTTGAACAGGGTTGGAGGGATCAGATAGCGGTACCGAAAGTACCCTCCGCCACACACCATTATGTGGCTTGCGGAGTATGATGTAGATGTGCATTAATAACCAATATAGCGCCAGAATGTTAGACAAAAGCGTGTAAATGTGCGCACATTGTGCTGTATAGGTGCCGGATGTCAGTCTGTGGAATGGAGCTCCATGCCTGTGGCACTTGGTCGGTCAATACCGAGTTTGTTAATGCTGTTTGTGGATAATGCTGGTGTTGTTGTCCAACTATGTGCCAAATGTACTCGATTGGAAACGGATTTTGTGATCGAGCAAGCCAAGGCAACATGTCGACAACCTGTAGAGCATTTTGGAATACTACAGCGGCATTCGGAAGAGCGATATCCTATTGGAAAACACGTCCTGAAACTCTGTTCATGAATGGCAGCACAGCAAGTCGTATCAGCTGACGTACAAATCTGCAATCAGGGTGCGTGGAGTAATGCGAGAGTGCCCCAGCTGTCATACGACACCGCACCCCGGACCATAAATCCAGATAAAGGTCCCATACAGACAGATTGGTTGAAGGCCCTCAACTGGTCTTCTAAGACACGACCATCAATGGCACTGAGTCAGAACTAGCTTTCATCTGAAAACGCAACAGATCTTCACAATTTCCTCCAACGAGTTCTCGTTTGACACTACTGCAGTCGCGATTGCGTTAGTTTTGGGGTCAGTGGAATGTACGATACGAGGCCTCTGGATCGGAGCTGTCCTTGAACTAATCTAGTTGCGATAGTTCTTTGTGTTACTGTGGTGCCACATACTGCTCAGATTGCTGCTGCAGAATCAGTACGATGCGCCAGAGCCATACGCCGAATACGGAAGTCTTCCCTCTCGGTAGCGCACGTGGCCTACCATCGACTGGCCTTCTTGAGAGCCTACATTCTCATTACAGTGGCTACATTCCTGACGAGTTTTCTTGCAATATCGTAGAAGGAACGTCCAGCTTCTCTTAGGCCTATTACACGACTTCGTTGAAACTCAGTGACGTGTTGATAACGGCGTCTCTGTCGTTTTTAAGGCATATTTGGCTAACATCAACTCCCACATCAAGTCTCAAGGATAACTAACGCTCACGACAGTTACAGGATGTAAACATGACTTGCATCCGCTAAGTGGCCCTATTAGCTGCTCTCTTGTGCGACTAGCGCGAAATTTGACTAGACACCATTTTTCAGATATAGATACACGCGTACCAGCTTTCGTTCATGTCACATGATCCATTCCTGGTGATGGGTCTTTTTTCCGGCAGTGTCGTTTTCCCAGTTGTTTCATCATAGTCCCCTCTTCAGATCATAAAACTTAGATACAGCACTTATAATTTTTTGTTAGTTAAGCTAGGTTAACAGGAGAAGGGAAATTTTTGAGAGTACTTAACTGTATGATCTATAAATCTGCAAAGTTTAAACTAGCTTATTTGTGCAAACCATTCAGTAACTTTCACAAAAATGCAATTAAATATTATCTGTGACTGATTATTTACTCACTCACGAGAAAGCTTTTGTCATCTGCGGATAGGACTAGTTTGGCCACCTGATCCGAATAAATTGGTAGGTCATTAACATACAGCACAAACAGTAGCGGGCCAATGGTCAAACCCATTTGGACTCCCACTGTAATTTATATCCATGCAGACGATATGGTTTCCTCTTTTGTATTACTGGAACAGCCTCGAATACCTTCTTCCAGTTTCTCAAACAATAGATAAACCACGCGTGAGTTTTACTAATTGTTATATAGAATCTTAACTTTTCTAGCAGAATTTTGTGACGCAGGCTACAGAACGCCTTCGATATGAGTATGTCGCAGAAGGTCCCAAATGATGACACATTATTTAAGAATTGTATTACATGCTAGCGGCATTGCCGCGGTGGCAACACTGGTTCCCGTTAGATTACCGAAGTTAACCACTATCGGCCTTGGCTAGGTTGGATGGTTGACAGTCCGGGTCTGCCGAGCTCTGTTGGAAGCGGCTTACACTCAGCCCTTGTGAGGTCTACTGAGGAGCTACTTGACTGAGAAGTAGCGGCACTGGTCACGAAATCTGACAACACCTGGGAGAGCGGTGTGTTGACCACATGCTGCTCCATGTCTCCATCGATTGACGTCTAAGGGCTAAGAGTGACATGGGGGCCTGTCGGTATCGTTGACTGTTTAAGGGCTGTTAGGACGCTGTCAGTACAGTGGCCCAGCTGAAATTCAAACTGTGATCAGATGGGTATAACATTACAACACAGTAAAGTGGCAATCCGAGGTTGCCTTCTTCAAAAACACTTGAAAATGATGTAAGGAGTGACAGTGGGCGGTAGAAACTGACATCTGTGGAGTCGGTCTCCTTACAGAGAGGCATAAAACGCTATATTTGCATATGGGAGAACACCCCTAATTATTGGTGCTTTACATACCCGACTATGTATAATTGCAGTATGGTTTCACGGTATAGTCCTCCTGAAAGACCCGCAGCACTGCCATGTCGTAACCTCTCGTTCAGCAGTCACCGCAATATATCCAACTGGCTGTGTGGTATTTTGGTAAAATACTCCCGTACCCCCTATCCAAATTGATTTACGCTTCTTAAATTCCTAACGTGTGTGATGAGTTGCACGTATATGTGTTATGAGCATGAGATGTTGCCACTTCAAGCAGAAAAGTTCCAGTAAAGTTAGACCTTCACAACAGCCACAATGTACTAACACGATTGTTAAGCTGGAGGAAACGGTTTTTTCATTACCGAAAATACCGAAATTTCAATCAACGGATCCCTCAGATACGGAAATGGTGGAGTCTCTGTTTGGTACGGTTCGTTGGAGATATTTATGGTGCAAGAACTGCAGCGTGAGTAAAATGTTGGGTACTTTTCAACAGGAAATCGTATTACAACTGCAGCAGTATTACATAAATCTAGAGTTACGATTTGTGAATATTTTTTAAAATATGTGACACGTGGCCCGTCGTTAGTAGTTGCTTGGTGAATCAAAGAACTGAACAGTGGGAAGCTGAACATCATTCGCAAGCAAAATGCACTTTATTAAGGCCTAGGGTGCTGCCGTATATTAATAAATAATACAACAATTAGAACAGTAAATAAAGCAAATGAGGTAACTTGTTGAGTTACAACTTGCCCGCTCACCAGGAAAATATCGGAAGACACGTCTCATATCCTGGACACAATGCCACACACACTGGTTAAATAACACAAACACGGGAACTTCTAAAACATATATACGAAGTATTTTAAAACACATGAAAAACCGCAAATATACTGCACAGCTCTCATTGTTTGAGGTGACAAATTTCGAAAGCTAGATGAGCATCAACAAAAGCAAAACTAGGGTAATGGAATGTAGTTGAATTAAGTCGGGTAATTCTGAGGGAATTAGATTAGGAAATGGGACACTTAAAGTAGTAAGGGAGTTTTGCTATTTGGGGAGCAAAATAACTGATGATGGTCGAAGTAGAGAAGACATAAAATGTAGACTGGCAATGGCAAGGAAAGCGTTTCTGAGGAAGAGAAATTTGTTAACATCGAGTATAGATTAAAGTGTCAGGAAGTCGTTTCTGAAAGTATTTGTATGGAGTGTAGCCATGCATGGAAGTGAAACATAGACGATAAATAGTTTTGAACAAAATGTCCAAATGGCTCTGAGCACTATGGGGCTTAACTACTGAGGTCATCAGTCCCCTAGAACTTAGAACTACTTAAACCTAACTAACCTAAGGACATCACACACATCCATGCCCGAGGCAGGATTCGAACCTGCGACCGTAACGGTCACGCGGTTCCAAACTGACGCGCTTAGAACCGCACGGCCACACCGGCCGGCGAATAGTTTGGACAAGAAGACGATAGAAGCTTTCGAAATGTAGTGCTACAGAAGAATGTTGAAGATTAGATGGGTAGATCGCATAACTAATGATGAAGTATTGAATAGAATTGGCGAGAAGAGGAGTTTGTGCCACAACTTGACAAAAAGAAGGGACCGGTTAGTAGGATATGTTCTGAGGCATCAAGGGATCACCAGTTTAGTATTGGAGGGAGGCGTGGAGGGTAAAAATGGTAGAGGGAGACCAAGAGATGAATACACTAAGCAGATTCAGAAGTACTGGGAGATGAAGAAGCTTGCACAGGATAGAGTAGCATGGAGAGCTGCATCAAATCAGTCTCAGGACTGAAGACCACAACAACAACAGATGAGCTGTCCACCAATGAAACGGTACTCCAAAGTTTCAAATAATGACATAGAGAAGATATAAACCACAAGTTGCAAAACAAAACCATATAACGGAACTCAAATGGTAGTCTGACATCAAGTTAGCAAATTAACGACCCTCCCCGGTACAATTCAAAGGGTGCACAACAACGTTTCAGCAAAATGCGAGATGGAGCCTAATATACACCAGTTTCTTTATGCACACAAATTACTCAGTGATAAGCAAAGGATACTTAGCAACGGAAAAATTACATGAGAATATGTACTAGTAATTTCCATTTGGCACACAATAATCATTAAATAACCCCCATAAAAGCTTATTAATTACAAAAGACAAGAATAAATCTCGTCAGTAAATGTACACCGAGAGAGACTACGCTGCACTGCTGATCAAGACATTGGAGTTTTAACATAAAAAAGAACCCACGAAATACAGAGAACGAGAAAGACACTCTTCAGTAAATGTACGTCAGAGAGATTGGGCAGTACTGTTGATCAAGTCATTGAATTTCTGAAGATTTGAAATTACCATAATTTAACCCAACTGCACTTAGAGTCGCAGCTAAATGCAAGAGAACATGCCTGCAAGATTAGATGCCTGGACGTGCTCATTCCATTCCAGTTCGCACAAGGCAGCAAAGAAACTACTGTTCTAAACATGTTTAAAAATCACTCACCGGATATAGTGACTTGTCAGGAGCTTTCTCTATGGTAACAGATTCGCTTCGGTGTTGTGGCCGTCGTCGCAGGTCCGACAGTTCGCCGCTCTGTGGGCTGCTCTCCACACGGCCTCCTGTCCGCTTCCCGGCTGTCGGGTGCTGCTGATGCGATGTATTCCGGAGCGCAGGTGTGATCGCACTTGCGCCAACACAGACACGAGCCGTGCGTGCGTTGTACCAGCAGGGAAACTTGGTAGGTCTGCTGCTAAAAGCGCACTGCGCTCTTCAAGTAAACATGCGTCGGCCTCGGTAGCTGCACGGTCAGCGCGGCGAAATGAAATGTGAAGGGGTTCGGTTTCGATTCCCAGCCGGATCGGAGGTTCTCTCCGCTCTGGACTGAGCGTTGTCCTCATAACTGATATTATTGTTGAGATGGCTGCTCTCGGGAGTAAAATCTGTCGAATTCAGGAGCGTGACGAGAGCTGTCGATCTTCACAGCATGATTTAAGACGTAACTGTCATTTCAACACTTCTGCAAGACACACCGAACCGTTCTTTCAGAACGTAACCGATCTATGTCTAGTTACTTAATTAAGAATTACCTAAATGTGGACAAAGATGTGCTGGTTATTTGCAAATTCATATCATCTTTAGATTTAAGCCCCATGGAATTTAGTGGTGGTATTAATGATAAAGTAACAGCCATTCAGATGATATTTTTCACTGACAGACGTAGCGCAGTGGTAAGGAAACTGAACTTGAATTCCAGAGCTGAAATCAGAGAGATGCTTGCTTACTTACACTTTCATGTTTTGCCCACAGTTTGCTTCCTTTCTGAAATACCTACTCGCCTTTGATATATTCTGCAAGGACATCCTATGTTCAACTTCAATTAGTGGTGCAAAATCTTGCAGTTTTCTCTATGTGGCATCACTGAAACATGTTTGTATCTTTGGAGTGTCGCTCGAGCCCTCGGCCAATGAGAAACGCTGTCAGGGCCACGAGGCCGTGTGGAACAGAATATGGTATTGATTTGGATTGTTCTGCTGTTTCTGGAACGGCGCGAGGCGGAGAAAAGGTCTGGGCTGAAGTTCCCAATTAGTTTGCTGTCGAACAATTGGGAATGTGTAAGTCATTTGAGTATGTAATGTAAATATTTATGCTGTTATCTGGCTATCATTCCACGTACACAACTGTAACGTTAAGTGATTTTCAAGCGCTTCGCAACAGGAAGGTTCAGGTTTCTCGTTTTCCATCAACTGAATTATTACACTACTGGCCATTAAAATTGCTACACCACGAAGATGATGTGCTACAGACGCAAAATTTAACCGACAGGAAGAAGATGCTGTGGTATGCAAATGATTAGCTTTCCAGAGCATTCACACAAGATTGGCGCCGGTGGCGGTACCTACAACGTGCTGGCACAAGGAAAGTTTCCAACCGATTTCTCATACACAAACAGCAGGTGACTGGCGTTGCCTGGTGAAACGTTGTTGTGATGCCTCGTGTAAGGAGGAGAAATGCGTACCATCACGTTTGCGACTTTGATAAAGGTCGGATTGTACCCTATCAGGATTGCGGTTTATCGTATGGCGACATTGCTCCTTGCGTTGGTCGAGATCCCATGACTGTTAGCAGAATATGGAATCGGTGGGTTCAGAAATGTAATACGGAACGCCGTGCAGGATCCCAACAGCCTCGTATCACTAGCAGTCGAGATGACAGGCATCTTATCCGCATGGCTGTAACGGATCGTGCAGCCACGTCTCGATCGCTGAGGCCACAAATGGGGACGTTTGCAAGACAACAACAATCTGCACTAACCGTTAGACGACGTTTGCAGTAGCATGGACTATCAGCTCGAAGACCATGGCTGCGGTTACCCTTGACGCTGCACCGCAGACAGGAGCGCCTGCGATGGTGTACTCAACGACGAACCTGGGTGCACGAATGGCATAACGTCATTTTTTCGGATGAATCCAGGTTCTGTTTACAGCATCATGATGGTCTCATCCGTGTTTGGCGACATCTCGGTGAACGCACATTGGAAGCGCGTATTCGTCATCTCCATACTGGCGTTTCACCTGGCATTATGGTATGGGGTGCCATTGGTTACACGTCTCGGTCGCCTCTTCTTCGCATTGACGGCACTTTGAACAGTGGACGTTACATTTTAGTTGTGTTACGACCCGTGGCTCTACCCTTCATTCCGATCCCTTCGAAGCCCTACATTTCAGCAGGTCCTGTACGGGCCTTTCTTGATGCAGAAAATGTTCGACTGCTGCCCTGGCCAGCACAGTCTCCAAATCTCTCACCAATTGAACACGTCTGGTGAATGGTGGCCGAGCAACTGGCTCATCACAATACGCCAGTCACTATTCTTGATGAACTGGTATCGTGTTGAAGCTGCATGGGCAGCTGTACCTGAACACCCCATCCAAGTTCTGTTTGACTCAATGTCCAGGCGTATCAAAGCCATTATTACGGCCAGAGGTGGTTGTTCTGGGTACTGATTCCTCAGCATCAATGCACCCAAACTGCGCTAAAATGTAATCACATGTCAGTTTATCATCTCCGTTTCTTCTTGGTGTAGCAATTTTGATGGCCAGTAGTGTACTTAGAGGATCGAGTGATATCTATTCAGTCTGCCACACTGTGTATGCAGTCGTATCCAACTCTCTTCCTTTAGGAGTAGTTAATTGTCTGCCTGGAAGATTTACCTAGAGAATATAATTTTTTCTGATGTTTACTAGAACTTCAGTTCGTAATACGTGTACAGAGAATAGACGTGGTTTTTCTACTTGCTTGCACAGTTCCAAAACAAAATGGTAAACACATTCTTGTCAATGAAGTTGCTTTTCCTAAGACATTCATTTATTCTTGAGCATAAGATGGCCACAGGCAAGATGCCGCTATATTGTCGACACCTTTTGCTAAAATCTTTGTCCCATCAATGATAAGTTAGAGTGCGAAAAATTCCAATACTCGTACTTCCATCGTACGCAGTTGTTTCAATTCACTGTTAGGAAATAAACCGTTCTGAGGTTGAGTAAATGACAGGTGCATCAGGGTAAGTTTTGGACGCTCTTGTGGAATGTCGATTGCTGTCGGATTCTACGAGGTGTGTTTCTTTTTATGGTTCAAATGGCTCTGAGCACCATGGCACTTAACATCTGTGGTCATCAGTCGCCTAGAACTTAGAACTAGTTAAACCTAACTAACCTAAGGACATCACAGCACATCCATACCCGAGGCAGGATTCGAACCTGCGACCGTAGCGGTCACGCGGTTCCAGACTGAAGTGCCTAGAACCGCACGGCCACACCGGCCGGGTTTCTTTTTAAGACAGTGACATATTTTGTGGAGCTCAGAGCAGTGAAGCTACTCGAATTTTCAGTGGTGTGTGCAGGTTTTTTTGTTTTGAATTAGGTCCTATTAGTCTGACGAAGTATTACAGTGATAAATCTAGTCAAGTCCAAGTACAGCAAGTAAAGACATAAGGAAACATCCTCATGGCACTGCTTCTTGCTATAAGCTGAGAATTGCCACATTACCTCACTCTGGGTAGGATATTATGAGCATTTACACTGATTTTGAAGCTTTTTTGACTATTTTTCGACTGTGTCTGTCTCAAGATATATGGAAAGCTTTTTTTTTTAGATTACCGCTACCAGTCACAAACGTTGTCAACTATTGTATTACTTGTATATTTAGCGACATGTTTCGAAGAAATACCTCATCTTCAGGCTAAGCAGCATTGGAAAAATAACTTTACCATAAGGTCATACTGATGTTACACAGTCTTTTCAAAAATTCTATGGTCATCCTGTGAGAGAAGTGAAAACTTAGTAAGAGGCGATGTCGCTTTGGAAACTGGACTGGCGTTTGAACAAAAATGTTTTGTAACGGTCACTCACTTTATTAATTTAAACAATATTTATTAATTAATGATTGTCCTTTTTGGTGAAAATTGAGCGAATTCATTCGGATACACTCCAATTACGCAGAAATCAATATTTCTAAAGAATCCTGTGCGCTTCACTATCTGCACTCATCTAGATTACATTGACTTTTTTTTTCAGATTCAAAGCGGCACCAGTTATTGTAATACCTCTCTATCAACTTTCCTCCTCCCCAAAAACAGTTGTCAAAGAGACCCTACATTTTATGCCGTTAGAGTGGTATTACCCCTTAAGCTGATCTTTCATTGAGCGAGCGACATGACGTGTTGCTCCATCTTGCGTGAAACTTGTTCTTTCCACACAGTGTATTTATTTAATCGTATGGCTAGGGCCCCCCGTCGGGCAGACCGTTCGCCGGGCACCGGTCTTTCAATTTGACGCCACTTCGGCGACCTGCAGTCGATGAGGGTGATATGATGATGATGATGACAGCACAACACCCAGTTCCTGGACGGAAAAAATTCCCCGACCCAGTCACTCATCGAACCCGGGCCCAGAGGATTGACAATATGTCACGCAGACCATTCAGCTACCTGGGGCGGACTTTCCACACAGTAGCGCTCTCTCAAAGAAGGAATCACATGCTGCGCAAGGGTGTCTCGATAATATACACGCGCCACGCTACACCCAACAGGCCATCTGGCTGCATTCTCTTCAAAGACGAACGGACCGAGAATAAAGGTGCTTGTGAATCCACACCACACAGTCACATACGACAAGAGCAATATCTCTTCGTGCACAACACGTGGTTTAACAGTACTCCAAATTTGTCAATTCTGTGTATTCACTTCACCCTGTAGTGTAAAATGTACCTCGTCACTCCATACAATATTCCCGGCCACATGTCGCCAACTTCGACCATTGCCGAAAACCTAATAGCAAATTCAGAACGTTACTAGGATCTTGGACGTACAGTTGCTGATCGCCTGGATCCTGTATGGATACCAGTTTAAAACAGACCGCAAAACTTTCTGTACCGTTGTCCACTGGATGGACAATTCTCGTGCCACTGCACGAGTACTAACACAGCAGAGGACACGTGCTGGACGGGCAGTTAAGCAAAAGCAACAGCAACATCGTCAATATCTTCCAACGGGATAGGATGCCATGTTTTCTAGATGCCACAGTAATCTCTCTCTTTTGTAATTTCGTTATCATCTACTTTACACTATTTAATGACATCGGGCGTCTCCGCATATCTTTCAGTCGGCGGCAGTCTCTCATAGCAGCACTGTAATTGCTGTAGTTCACATGGAGCGGGACTGTATTTGCTACAGTTTACAGGAAACCGTTTCACTAATAGCGCACGGTGTTTCTCCTTGGTAACCATACTGTTCACTCACGTTTTAGCGTGAAAAATGATTGTGGAGGATATACTGTCGTATAAACAATGTACAGCGTCAGACCTAATATTGTCCCAGCGTAAATCGATTCCGCGTTAACACATTGAAGTATCTACCAACTTCCACTGCCATACGATATTTACAGCCCACACTTGTCCTCCGTGAGTAGCTGCAAAATAGTTATAGCCACCCTATACAACTGGTTCAAATGGCTCTGAGCACTATGGGACTTAACTTCTGAGGTCATCAGTCCCCTAGAACGTAGAACTACTTGAATCTATCTAACCCAAGGACATCACATACATCCATGCCCGAGGCACGATTCGAACCTGCGACCGTAGCGGTCACGCGGTTCCAGACTGAAGTGCCTAGAACCGCTCGGCCACTCCGGCCGGCTCCCCCTATACATAGCTGTGTAAATTCATATATGTGAATGTAAGTTTGGGTGCGTTGCTACGACAGTTTCCTTAATCACTTGTGTTCAGATCGAGTTTTCAAGTAAATCACGTTGACACAGGTCATCATATAGCAAGGCTTTATCTTACTACTCATGAAAGCTGATCTATTTCTAATCGCAACTCAAATGTTTCAATACTACAGCCTCTCATTGATTGTGGATCAGCGCAGACTTTGCTTCAATTTTTATGGAAAACCGCCAGGATAATCTGCCACAAGAATTTGCTTCGTAATTGCTTCACCTCCCTGTCTCACAAGGTAGGCCACTGTGCGTTGACCTATATGAGTAGTGTCAGATTTAAGACATCACTGAATTTCCTAAATAACCATAGTTTGCCAGCAGTAGTTACTTTGGCCACACGAACACCGAATGTCTTACAGCTCTCCACTGGCTCGCACCTACGTGTTTAGTATATATTGCTGGATGGCAAAGTTCTGCCGGAACAGTTGGAAAAACTATTGCATCTATACAGGGTGTTACAAAAAGGTACGGCCAAACTTTCAGGAAACATTCCTCACACACAAAGAAAGAAAATATTTTATGTGGACATGTGTCCGGAAACGCTTACATTTGATGTTAGAGCTCACTTTATTACTTCTCTTCAAATCACATTAATCATGGAATGGAAACAAACAGCATCAGAACGTACGAGCGTGACTTCAAACACTTTGTTACAGGAAATGTTCAAAATGTCCTCCGTTATCGAGGATACATGCATCCACCCTCCGTCGCGTGGAATCCCTGATGCGCTGATGTAGCCCTAGAGAATGGCGTATTGTATCACAGACGTCCACAATACGAGCACGAAGAGTCTCTACATTTGGTACCGGGGTTGCGTAGACAAGAGCTTTCAAATGCCCCCATAAACGAAAGTCAAGAGGGTTGAGGTCACGAGAGCGTGGAGGCCATGGAATTGGTCCGCCTCTACCAATCCATCGGTCACCGAATCTGTTGTTGAGAAGAGTACGAACACTTCGACTGAAATGTGCAGGAGCTCCATCGTGCATGAACCACATGTTGTGTCGTACTTGTAAAGGCACATATTCTAGCAGCACAGGTAGAGTATCCCGTATGAAATCATGATAACGTGCTCCATTGAGCGTAGGCGGAAGAACATGGGGCCCAATCAAGACATCACCAACAGTGCCTGCCCGAACGTTCACAGAAAATCTGTGTTGATGACGTGATTGCACAATTTCGTGCGGATTCTCGTCAGCCCACACATGCTGATTGTGAAAATTTACAATTTGATCACATTGGAATGAAACCTCATCCGTAAAGAGAACATTTGCTCTGAAATGAGGATTGACACATTGTTGGATGAACCATTGACAGAAGTGTACCCGTGGAGGCTAATCAGCTGCTGATAGTGCCTGCGCACACTGTACATGGTACGGAAACAACTGGTTCTCCCGTAGCACTCTCCACACAGTAACGTGGTCAACGTTACCATGTACAGCAGCAACTTCTCTGACGTTGACATTAGGGTTATCTTCAACTGCACGAAGAATTGCCTCGTCCATTGCAGGTGTTCTCGTCGTCCTTGGTCTTCCCAAGTGGCGAGTCATAGGTTAGAATGTTCCGTGCTCCCTAAGACGCCGATCAATTGCTTCGAACGTCTTCCTGTCGGGACACCGTCGTTCTGGAAATCTGTCTCGATACAAATGTACCGCGCCACCGCTATTGCCCCGTGCTAATGCATACATCAAATGGGCATCTGCCAACTCGGCATTTTTAAACATTGCACTGACTGCAAAACCACGTTCGTGATGAACACTAACCTGTTGATGCTACGTACTGATGTGCTTGATGCTAGTACTGTAGAGCAATGAGTCGCATGTTAACGCAAACACCGAAGTCAACATTACCTTCCTTCAATTGGGCCAACTGGCGGTGAATCGAGGAAGTACAGTACATACTGAAGAAACTAAAATGAGCTCTAACATGGAAATTAAGCCTTTCTGGACACATGACCACATAACATCTTTTCTTTATTTGGGTGTGAGGAATGTTTCCTGAAAGTTTGGCCGTACCTTTTTGTAACACCCTGTATACGAGAAAGTGTGTTATAATCTGATTGTGTAAAATCCACAGATATCATTTAGCTGCAAAGGCAAAGCTATCGGTGTTTTCAAATGTATTATGTATGTTACTCGTTTAATTGTCAAAATAGGACACTGATAATTTTTTTCTTAAAATGTACGTATCTGCCAATTTATATCGATTTCTGAGGTGATGTGCATGATTTCTGTGTTTCGTGGTTACTTTGAGCACTTGTTGTTATAACGCTTGGATTAGGGATACACAAATTATTAAACAGCGTTGATTCCAATGACAATGTGAAACTAACGAATACAAAAATTAACGATATGTATACAGACGAAAGCTCATTTGTAATTGTTAATAGCTTAAGAAAAGAAAATGTCTGTCATATGTTGCTTAAACTGCAAGCTGTTGAGGCTCACGCAGTGATTCAGGTATACTATGTGATCAAAAGTATCCGGACACCGGGCTGAAAATTACAAGTCCTTGGCGCCCTCCATCGGTAACGCAGGAGTTCAGTATGGTGTAGGCCCACACTTAGCCTTGATGACAGCTTCCACTCTCGCGCTCATACGTTCAATCAGGTGCTGGAAGGTTTCTTGGGGAATAGCCCATTCTTCACGGAGTGCTGCACTAAGGGGAGGTATCGATGTCGTTCGGTAAGGCCTGGTACGAAGTCGGAGTTCCAAAACATCCCAAAAGTGTTCAATAGGATTCATGTCAGGTCTCTGTGCAGGTCAGTCCATTACAGAGATGTTATTGTCGTGTAACCACTCGGCCACAGGCCGTGCATTATGAACAGGTGGTCGTTCGTGTTGAAATATTCAATCGACCCGAATTGCTCTTCAAAAGTGGGAAGCAAGGAAGTGATTAAAACATCGATGTAGGCCTGTGCTGTGACAGTTCCACGCAAAACAACAATGGGTGTAAGTCCCCTCCATGAAAAACATGACCACACCATAGCACCACAGCCTCCGAATTTTATTGTTGACACTTCGCATGCAGGCAGATGACGTTCACCGAGCGTTTACCATACCCACACACTGCCGTCTAATAGCCACATTGTACACATTGTTTACCGTGATTCGTCACTCCCCACAACGTCTTTCCACTGTTCAGTCGTCCAACGTTTACGCTCCTTACATCAAACGAGGTGTCGTTTGGCCTTTACTGGCGTGATGTGTGGCTTATGAGCAGCCGCTCGACCATGAAATCAAAGTGTTCGCACCTCCCGCCTGTCACAGTACTTGCAGTAGATTCTGATGCACTTTTTAATTCCTTTGTGATGGTCTGGATAGATGTCTGCCTATTACACATTACAACCCTCTTCAACTGTCGGCAGTCTCTGTCAGTCATCAGACAAGGTCGGCCTGTATGCTTTTGTGCTGTACGTGTCCCTTCACGTTTCCACTTCACTATA
Organism: Schistocerca serialis cubense; assembly: GCF_023864345.2. Classification (NCBI taxonomy): domain Eukaryota; kingdom Metazoa; phylum Arthropoda; class Insecta; order Orthoptera; family Acrididae; genus Schistocerca; species Schistocerca serialis. Next base: position 435,117,959 of record NC_064642.1, on the reverse strand, counting down.
ACATCGGAAACAGTGGACCTAGGGATGTTCAGGAATGTAGAAATCTCGCGTACAGATGTGTGACACAAGTGACACCCATTCACCCGACCACATTCGAAGTCCATGAGTTCCGCGATGCGCCCCATTGTGCTCTGTCACGATGTCTACTGAGGTCGCTGACATGGAGTACCTGGCAGTAGGCGGCAGCAAAATGGACCCAATATGACAAATTTTTGTTTTTGGTAGTGTCTGGATACTTTTGGTCAGAGTGTGTAATCTCAAATATCTGCGGAATGAAGTAATGAAGTTTGCTTGGCCACAAGTAGCAGATATTGAGTCGATAAATAAAGAACAGCTAACCTTGGTTCTAACTGTATCGGACTTTTTAAAACGAAGATTTAGGAGCCGTGTGCTGCTCCATCCTAGTATCTAGTACCTTTCATTACATTCAGAATTTTGATGTTGGATCACATTTTTTGATTTATGTACCATCTAGGCTTTTCCTTTCATGGGCCTTAATAAACTACTTAAGAGAACTTCAGATCAATTTATTTATTTCTGGGTGGTCAGAGTTTCATTGCGCTATTGAAATATTGACCACAAATGGAATGGTGGTGGATAGTTGGGGTGGAAGTATGGGCCGGTAAATTTATCCCCAAATTCATGTTAACTTTGACCAGCAAAATATTTTCCTCTGCATTTTAGACAATGTAATGTACTAATTAGTATGTAGTCCATACATACAAGACACTATGTTCACTAACATAAATATCATAAAAGTTAGAAAACAGCTACGGATATCACTGTACTTAAGGCTACTGCCTGGGGTGGTAACTTGAGTACGTCACAGACAACATCCTTCTTCTTCCCACACAATCCGAAACTGCACCTCTACTTCAAAATTACAGCGCCAGTGACGAAACTCAGTTCTACACATCCTAACTTCCTGCCTCTACATCCTTCGCTATGGGTCACTGCACACCCATCAGTAAATATGAGGCATGTGACATATTCCCTCAACGCTACATAAGTCAGCTTTAGATGGTAGCGTTAATTCGCGTCACTGGTGCCCACGATCTAGTTGGGACTCAAGTGCGCCTCCCGAGAATCCTGTCTTAATAAACGGGGATATTACGACGGAGAGGCAGCGTGACGTGAACCTGCCAGCTCCGTCGTGTCGACAGACGCTCGTTCCTCAGACGGAGTGCGTGCCTGCAGCGGCTCCGCGGTCTCGCAAAGCCTCCGCGCGGTCGTGATTCATCACGACCCCTGAATCCGGCGCCGGTGAATGCTTGCTCGCACCTCCGCTGGCCGTGAGTAATGGGTGGATGTCGATAACAATGCGGGCGCGCATTCCGTCCAGTTTAGCTGCGGCGCGCGGTCCGCGGCAGGTAGCCGTTGCCTGGATACGGGTAATTAGGGCGGAACCCCATTTACTGCGCTCCAGTCGGCGGCGGCGCCTGTGACCGCCGGAATGTCGACCAGAATTGGCGGCTCCGTCTGGCGCACGTGGCCCCCTTATACCGGCGGCTTCTTCTGCTGCAATATGCAACTGACGTGTTCTGAACGTGATGAGAACCTTACACTGAATGCTAGACTTCAGCAGCGGATCTTACAGCAACGTTTTCAACCAACTACGCCTCACTCATGCAGCAAACATATAAGCCACAATGGAATGGACAGCAATCCGCTTTCTGAAAGTGTAGTTAACAATGCAAACAGAGCAGGAAACTCGGTTACGCAGGAGGCTAAATGACTGAAGTGTTCAAATTCTCTTTCGAGCCCACCTGCCCCTACCACTGCTGCAACCATGAATGCAGCTCAGTCTGCGCAGCGCAAGAGTTTTTGTGTAGTGAAGCCCAATTGTTAGACCAGGCCAACTTAAATTTCCTCATGCTGGTGAATTCACGGAACCTATTCAGCCTGTTGCACCTGAAAACGCGTTGCGCTGTACATCTACCGTGACTGGCCGGGAGAAACTGAAGTGACAAAAGTCACAGGACACCTCCTAGTACCGTATCCGACTTCCTTTTGCTCAGCGTAGTACAGCATCTTGACGTCACATGGACTCGACAATTTGTTGCAAGTCGCCTGTAGAAATACTGAGCCATGCCGTCTCTATAGACGCCCTTAAGTGTTTCCAATTCTGGATGTTGCGCACGAGCCGATCTCTCTGTTATGTCCCACAAATGCTCGATGGGATTCATGTCGTGCGATCTGGTGGCCGTATCATTCGATCGAATTGCCCACAATGTTCGTCACACCAATCACGATTCGACGGTTCAGTCCCGTCTCCGGCCATCCTGATTTAGGTTTTCCGTGATTTCCCTAAATCGCTTCAGGCAAATGCCGGGATGGTACCTTTGAAAGGGTACGGCCGATTTCTTTCCCCATCCTTCCCTCACCCGAGCTTGCGCTCCGTCTCTAATGACCTCGTTGTCGACGGGACGTTACATACTAATCTCCTCCTCCTCCTTCACCAATCACGATAAATTGTATCCCAGTGAAATGACATCATTTCTTAGGAACACTAAGTTCATGAATGGCTTAAAATGGTCTCAAAATAGGCGTAAATAACCGTTGCTAGCCAATGATAGATTCGGCTGGACGTGAGGACCCAGTCAGTCCCACAAAAACACAGCTCACACCAGTATGGACCAGCTTGCACAGTGCCTTATTGACAACTTGGGTCCACGGCTTCGTGGGGTTTGCTCTAACCAACTGAAATCGGGACACATCTGACCAGGCCACTGTTTCACGGTGGTCTAGGGGCCAGCGATATGGTTACGAGCCCAGAAGAGGCGCTGCCGTCAGTGTCGTGCTGTTGGTAAATGCACTCGCGTCGGTCGTCTTCTGGCACAGTCCATTAACGCCAAATTCCGGCTTACTCTCCTAACGGATCCATTCTTCCTAAGTGCATATTGATTTCTGCGGTTATTTAACGCACTATAGCTTGTATGTTAGCCCTGACAACTCCACCCAAAATTCACTGCTGTCGTTAAGTGAAGGCCGTCAGCCACTGCTTTGTCTGTTGTGAGAGGTAATGCCTGAAATTTGGTATTATCTGCACACTCTTGACACTGTGTATCCCGGAATAATGAGTTACCTAACGCCTAATGGAGTGTAGCCCTGTACGGAAGTGAAACGTGGACGATAAATAGTTTAGACAAGAAAAGAAAAGAAGCTTTCGAAATGTGGTGCTACAGAAGAATGCTGAATATTAGACGGGTAGATCACATAACTAATGAGGAGGTATTGAATACAATTGGGGAGAAGAGGAGCATGTGGCACAACTTGACTAGAAGAAGGGATCGGTTGATAGGACATGTTCTGAGACATCGAGGGATCACTGATTCAGTACTGGAGGGCAGCGTGGAGGGTAAAAATCGTAGAGGGAGACCAAGAGATGAATACACTAAGCAGATTCAGAAGGATGAAGGCTGAAGTAGGTACTGGTAGATAAAGAAGCTTGCACAGGATAGAGTAGCATGGACAGCTGCATCAAACCAGTCTCAGGACTGAAGACCACAACAACAACAACATTGCTTTAAGGAATGGAGTGTGTTGCAGCCGCGACCGAGACGGTCACGGGGTTACTGTGAAGGAAAGCGAGGCGGGACCCACAAAGCGGCCCGCGGACAACACAAACGGGAAAGGACAGACACGAGCAACGAAGGACAACCGAGCGAGACCTTACGAACAACAACACTCAAGAAGTAACGGAGTCACAAGAAAACACCACGAATCAACCATGTCCACGGAACAAAGTAACGTAAACACGGTCTCTGTAGGCGAGATGTCGATAGACGCAGGCGAAGATCAGACTGACTGGCTGAGCGAGAGGCAGGCGCTTAAATACATGCTCTGGTACGTCGCTATTGGGCGCTGGGACCACGTGTTCCACAGTGGCGCCCTCACATAATACGTGGGCCAGGAGGCGCGCGCCGCCACGGCTTACAGCGCGACGGTACTGAGACCTCTAGTGGTCTTCGATGTCCATGCCGTCTGGAGCGGATTCAAAACCCGCGGCGCACGGGACCAAATACCATTCCACGTTCAAGGTCTTTTAATTCCCGTCGTGCCGTCATAACCAGGTCACAGACCATTTCACATGAATCAACTGAGTTCAAAAGGCAGCTCAGCCGATGCACAGCCCTTTTATGCCTTGTGAACGCGATACTACCGCCATCTGTACGGCACATATCGCTCCCCCATGACTTTTGTCATCCCATTGTATGCACGCATAAGTGGTTTCACTATAGCTCATTTATCATGACGATGGGAATATTAAATGAAGGAAATACACTCAAAGGAGGTGGGGGTGAAACTGAAGATTCGGAAATATATACCAATCAGAAATCAGAGCCCTAGTCCAGCAGGGAAAAAATTGTATGTAAATGAGGCAGCTTCCAATAAATTGGCAGGTGTTTCGCAATTGTAAATTCTATAAAACATTATTACTCATTTTAGAACCTCGAGTGTTACCACATAATTTGACAAGCAATTTGTTTATTTCAGAAATATTTTGAAAGGGAAGACAGACTCAGTGGCTGGCAAGTGTGTAGAAATGTGTGCTGAGGAGTTGACGCCATTTAGCTGTATACAGGATGAGTCACCTAACATTACCGCTGGATATATTTCGTAAACCACATCAAATACTGACGAATCGATTCCACAGACCGAATGTGTGGAGAGGGGCTAGTGTAACTGGTTAATGCAAGCCATAAAAAAATGCACGGAAGTATGTCTTTTAACACAAACCTACGTTTTTTAAAATGGAACCCCGTTAGTTTTGTTAGCACATCTGAACATATAAACAAAAACGTAATCAGTGCCGTTTGTTGCACTGTAAAATGTTAATTACATTCGGAGATATTGTGACCTAAAGTTGACGCTTGAGTACCACTCCTCCGCTCTTCGATCGTGTGTATCGGAGAGCACCGAATTACGTAGGGATCCAAAGGGAACGGTGACGGACCTTAGGTACAGAAGAGACTGGAACAGCACATTACGTCCACACGCTCTTTTTATTGGTCTTTTTCACTGACGCACAAGTACATTACCATGAGGGGTGAGGTACACGTTCGACGGGCGTTTCATAGGACGTGGAGGATGCATAAATTGTTGAGCCCGTTCTCCTGATCTTCCACCTCTGGACTTCTTTGTGTGGGGTACGTTAAAGGAGAATGTGTACCGTGAAGTGCCTACAACCCCAGAGGATATGAAACAACGTATTGCGGCAGCCTGTGGCGACATTACACCAGATGTACTGCGGCGTGTACGACATTCATTACGCCAGAGATTGCAATTGTGTGCAGCAAATGGTGGCCACCACATTGAACATCTATTGGCCTGATATGTCGGGATACACTCTATTCCATTCCATAATTGAAAACGGAAACCACGTGTGTACGTGAATCGGCTTAGTGTATTCATCTCTTGGTCTCCCTCTATGATTTTTACCCTCCACGCTGCCCTTCAGTACTAAATTGGTGATCCCTTGATGCCTCAGAACATGTCCTACCAACCGATCCCTTCTTTTTGTCAAGTTGTGCCACATGCTCCTCTTCTCCCCAATTGTATTCAATACCTCCTCATTAGTCATGTGATCGACCCATCTAAACTTCAGCATTCTTCTGTAGTACCACATTTCGAAAGTTTATATTCTCTTCTCGTCTAAACTATTTATCGTCCATGTATCACTTCCATACATGGCTACACTCCATACAAATACTTTCAGAAACGACTTCCTGACATTTAAATCTATACTCGATGTTAACAAACTTCTCTTCTTCAGAAACGCATTCCGTTCCATTGCCAGTCTACATTTTATATCCTCTCTACTTCGACCATCATCAGTTATTTTGTTTCTCAAATAACAAAACTCCTTTACTACTTTAAGTGTCTCATTTCCTAATCTGATTCCCTCAGCATCATCCGACTTAATTCGACTACATTCCATAATCCTCGTTTTGCTTTGCTTGAGGTTCATCTTATACCCTCCTTTCAAGACACTGTCCATTCCGTTCAACTGCTCTTCCAAGTCTTTTGCTGTCCCTGACAACGTCATCGGCCAACCTCAATGTTATTATTTCATCTCCCTGGATTTTAATACCTACTCCGAACTTTTCCTTTGTTTTCTTCAATAAAATGCTTCAGGGTATCAGACCGCATCGTCATAATTTAAAATGCGCCAACGTTTCGGCCAGCGTTGCAGCTAGCCTTCCTTCCGACAATCATATCTTTTTCGATGTCTTCACATTTTTCCTGCAGCCATTTCGTCTTAGCTTCCCTGCACTTCCTATTTATTTCATTCCTCAGCGACTTGTACTTCTGTAATCCCGATTTTCCCGGAACATGTTTGTACTTCCTCCTTTCATCAATCAACTGAAGTATTTCTTCTGTTACCCATGGTATCTTCGCAGCTACCTACTTTGTACCTATGTTTTCCTTCCCAACTTCTGTGATGGCCCTTTTTAGAGATGTTAATTCCTCTCCAACTGTACTGCCTACTGCGCTATTCCTTATTGCTGTATCTATAGCATTAGAGAACTTTAAACGTATCTGCTTCTTTTTTTTTGGTTATCAGTCTACTGACTGGTTTGATGCGGACCACCACGATTTCCTTTCCTGTGCTATCCTCTTCATCTCAGAGTAGCACTTGCAACCTACGTCCTCAATTATTTGCTTGACGTATTCCAATCTCTGTCTTCCTCTACAGTTTTTGCCCTCTACAGCTCCCTCTAGTACCATGTAAGTCATTCCCTCATGTCTTAGCAGATATCCTATCATCCTGTCCCTTCTCCTTATCAGTGTTTTCCACATATTCCTTTCCTCTCCGATTTTGCGTAGAACCTCCTCATTCCTTACCTTATCAGTCCACCTAATTTTCAACATTCGTCTATAGCACCACATCTCAAATGATTCGATTCTCTTCTGTTCCGGTTTTCCCACAGTACATGTTTCACTACCATACAATGCTGTACTCCAGACGTACATCCTCAGAAATTTCTTCCTCAAATTAAGGCCGGTATTTGATTTTAGCAGACTTCTCTTGGCCAGAAATGCCTCTTTTCCATAGCGAGTCTGCTTTTGATGTCCTTCTTGCTCCGTCCGTCATTGGTTATTTTACTGCCTAGGTAGCAGAATTCCATAACTTCATTGACTTCGTGACCATCAATCCCGATGTTAAGTTTCTCGCTGTTCTCATTTCTACTACTTCTCATTACCTTCGTCTTTCTCCGATTTACTCTCAAACCATACTGTGTACTCATTAGACTGTTCATTCCGTTCAGCAGATCATTTAATTCTCCTTCACTTTCACTCAGGATAGCAATGTCATCAGCGAATCGTATCATTGATATCCTTTCATCTTGTATTTTAATTCCACTCCTGAACCTTTCATTTATTTCCATAATTGCTTCCTCGATGTACAGATTGAAGAGTAGGGGCGAAAGGCTACAGCCTTGTCTTACACCCTTCTTAATACGAGCACTTCGTTCTTGATCGTCCACTCTTATTATTCCCTCTTGGTTGTTGTACATATTGTATATGACCCGTCTCTCCCTATAGCTTACCCCGACTTTTTTCAGAATGTCTAACAGCTTGCACCATTTTATATTGTCGAACGCTTTTTACAGGTCGACAAATCTTATGAAAGTGTCTTGATTTTTCTTTAGCCTTGCTTCCATTATTAGCCGTAACGTCAGAATTGCCTCTCTCGTCCCTTTACTTTTCCAAAAGCCAAACTGATCGTCACCTAGCGCATTCTCAATTTTCTTTTCCATTCTTCTGTATATTATTCTTGTAAGCAGCTTCGATGCATGAGCTGTTAAGCTTATAGTCCGATAATTCTCGCACTTGTCAGTTCTTGCCGTCTTTGGACTTGTGTGGATGATGCTTTTCCGAAAGTCAGATGGTATGTCGCCAGACTCATGTATTCTTCACACGAACGTGAATAGTCGTTTTGTTGCCACTTCCCCCAATTATTTTAGAAATTCTGATGGAATGTTATCTATCCCTCCTGCCTTATTTGACCAGAGTCCTCCAAAGCTCTTTTAAATTCCGATTTTAATACTGGATCCACTATCTCTTCTAAATCGACTCCTGTTTCTTCTTCTATCACATCAGACAAATCTTCACCCTCATAGAGGCATTCAATGTATTCTTTCCACCTATCTGCTCTCTCCTCTGCATTTAACAGTGGAATTCCCGTTGCACTCTTAATGTTACCACCGTTGCTTTTAATGTCACCAAAGGTTGTTTTGACTTTCCTGTATGCTGAGTCTCTCCTTCCGACAATCATATCTTTTTCGATGTCTTCACATTTTTCCTGCAGCCATTTCGTCTTAGCTTCCCTGCACTTCCTATTTATTTCATTCCTCAGCGACTTGTACTTCTGTAATCCCGATTTTCCCGGAACATGTTTGTACTTCCTCCTTTCATCAATCAACTGAAGTATTTCTTCTGTTACCCATGGTATCTTCGCAGCTACCTACTTTGTACCTATGTTTTCCTTCCCAACTTCTGTGATGGCCCTTTTTAGAGATGTTAATTCCTCTCCAACTGTACTGCCTACTGCGCTATTCCTTATTGCTGTATCTATAGCATTAGAGAACTTTAAACGTATCTCGTCATTCCTTAGCACTTCCGTATCCCACATCTTTGCGTATTGATTCTTCCTGACTAATGTCTTGAACTTCAGCCTACTCTTCATCACTACTATTATGTGATCTGAATCTATATCTGCTCCTGAGTACGCCTTGCAATCCAGTATCTGATTTCCGAATTTCTGTCTGACAGTTCTGTCTGACCATGATGTAATCTAATTGAAATCTTCCCGTATCTCCCGGCCATTTCGAAGTGTACCTCCTCCTCTTGTGATTCTTGAACAGGGTATTCGGTATAACTAGCTGAAACTTGTTACAGAACTCTATTAGTCTTTCTCCTCTTTCATTCCTTGTCCCAAGCCCATAATCTCCTGTAACCTTTTCTTCTACTCCTTCCCCTACAACTGCATTCCAGTCGCCCATGACTACTAGATTCTCGTCCCCCTTTGCACACTGCATTACCCTTTCAATGTCCTCATACACTTTCTCTATCTGTTCATCTTCAGCTTGCGACGTCGGCATGTATACCTGAACTATCGTTGTCGGTGTTGGTCTGCTGTCGATTCTGATTAGAACAACCAGGTCACTGAACTGTTCACAGTAACACACCCTCTGCCCTACCTTCCTATTCATAACGAATCGTACACCTGTTATACCATTTTCTGCTGCTGTTGACTTTACCCGATACTCATCTGACCAGAAATCCTTGTCTTCCTTCCACTTCACATCAGTGACCCCTACTATATCTAGATTGAACCTTTGCATTTCCCTTTTCATATTTTGTAGTTTCCCTACCACGTTCAAGCTTTCTGTACAAATTGTAAATAGCCTCTCGCTCCCTGTATTTGACCCCTGCCACCTTCAGAATTTGAAAGAGAGTATTCCAGTCAACATTGTCAAAAGCTTTCTCTAAGTCTAGAAATTTCTAGAAACGTAGGTTTACCTTTACTTAATCTTTCTTCTAAGATAAGTCGTAGGGTCAGGATTGCCTCACGTGATCCATTTCTACGGAATCCAAACTGATCTTCCCCGAGGTCGGCTTCCACCAGTTTTTCCATTCGTCTGTGAAGAATTCGCGTTAGTATTTTGCAGCTGTGACTTATTAAACAGATAGTTCGGTAATTTTCACATCTGTCAAGACCTGCTTTCTTTGGGATTGGAATTATTATATTCTTCTTGAAGTCTGAGGGAATTTCTCCTGTCTCATACATCTTGCTCACCAGATGGTAGAGTTTTGTCAGGACTGGCTTTCCCAAGGCTGTTAGTAGCTCTAATGGAATGTTGTCTTCTCCCGGGCCCTTGTTTCGACTTAGGTCTTTCAGTGCTCTGTCAGACTTTTCACGCGGTATCATATCTCCCATTTCATCTTCATCTACCTGCTCTTCCATTTCCATAATACTGTCCTCAAGAACATCGGCCATGTATAGACCCTTTACGTTCTCCTTCCACTTTTCTACTTTCCCTTCTTTGCTTAGAACTTGGTTTCCATCTGAGCTCTTGATATTCATGCAAGTCGTTCTCTTTCCTCCAAAGGTCTCTTTAATTTTCCTGTAGGGGGTATCTATCTTACCCCTCGTGAGATAAGCCTCTACTTCCTTACATTTGTCCTCTAGCCATACCTGCTTAGCCATTTTGCACTTCCTGTCGATCCCTTTTTGAGACGTTTATTTTCTTTTTTGCCTGCTTCACTTACTGAATTTTTGTATTTTCTCCTTTCATCAATTAAATTCAATATTTCTCCTGTACCCAAGGATTTCTACCAGCCCTTGTGTTTTTACTTACTTGATCCTCTGCTGCCTTCACTACTTCCTCCCTCAGAGCTATCCATTCTTCTTCTACTGTATTTCTTTCCCCCATTCCTGTCAATTGTTCACTTATGCTCTCCCTTCGACTCTGTACAACCTCTGGTTCTTTCAGTTTATCCAGGTCCCATCTCCTTAAATTCCCATCTTTTTGCAGTTTCTTCAGTTTTGATCTACAGTTCATAACCAATAGATTGTGGTCAGAGTCGACATCTGCCCCTGGAAATGTCTTACAATTTAAAACCTGGTTCCTAAATCTCTGTCTTACCATTATATAATCTATCTGAAACATTCTAGTATCACCAGGGTTCTTCCATGTATACAACCTTCTTGAACAAAGTATTAGCTATGATTAAGTTATGCTCTGTGCAAAATTCTACCAGGCGGCTTCCTCTTTCATTTCTTAGCACCAATCCATATTCAACTACTACGTTTCCTTCTCTTCTTTTTCCTACAGTCGAATTCCAGTCACCCATGACTATTAAATTTTCGTCTCCATTCACTACTTGGATAATTTCTTTTATCTCATGATACATTTCATCAAATTCTTCATCATCTGCAGAGCTAGTTGGCATATAAACTTGTACTACTGTAGTAGGCGTGGGCTTCGTGTCTATCTTGGCTACAATAATGCGTTCACTATGCTGTTTGTAGTAGCTTACCCGCACTCCTATTTTTTTTATTCATTATTAAACCTACTCCTGCATTAAACCTATTTGATTTTGTATTTCTGACCCTGTATTCACCTGACCAAAAGTCTTGTTCCTCCTGCCACCGAACTTCACTAATTCCCACTACATCTAACTTTAACCTATCCATTTCCCTTTTTAAATTTTCTAACCTACCTGCCCGTTTAAGGAATCTGACATTTCACGCTCCGATCCGTAGAATTCCAGTTTTCTTTCTCCTGATAACGACGTCCTCTTGAGTAGTCCCCGCCCAGAGATCCGAATGGGGGACTATTTTACCTCCGGAATATTTTACCCAAGAGGACGCCATATCATTTAAACATACAGTAAAGCTGCATGCTCTCGGAAAAAAATTACGGCTGTAGTTTCCCCTTGCTTTCGGCCGTTCGCAGTACCACGTATCTATAGAATTTAATTCTGGGTGTTATGCAGGTCCGCACTGGTTAGCCGTGTGGTCTAGGGCGCCTTGCTCCGGCTCTGGAGGCTCGCCTCGTCGGAGGTTCGAGGCATCCCTCAGGCAGGGGTGTGTGTGTTGTGTGTATCGTTACGTTAATTTAAGTTAAATTAAGTATTGTGTAAGCCTAGGGACCGATAACCTCAGCAGTTGGGTCGTATAGTAACTTAACACAAATTTCTCAATTATTATGGAGGAAGTCGTAGCTCTGTATGACAATGTTCCGTTAAATTACTCTCTGTTTTGTAAGTGATAGGGCCTGTTTTTTTCATTTTGATCACCGAATACAAGTGGGGTATCAGCATATCTTTGTGTAATCAAATTCCTTATTCTGTTAATGAGGACATCATTTCTCTCTTCGTTGAGTTGGAGAGTCAATTGTTTATTGTCGTAAGAGGCAGTAGTTGATTAGTTATTAATCTCTCTCTGAACAACTTTTCATAATGTGAGAAGGCCACGACACTTCCTGGTCGGATTTAAACCTTACCTAGGCATTCGGTAGAAAACTGTCCTCTCCGCCGCATAGATGTTTATAATTCTCCTACCTTCCGAAACAGGTGTCAGCAGATAGTGCAGTGATTGTCACTCTACCTATACGATGTGTGATAAATATGAATATATATCATCCGTGCAGACAATTGGGCAACACTCACGTCTGTACCCTCAGAATTCGATGTGCCGTATTCTAATTTGTTACTTGGCCACTTTTCCGTTATCGCCATCTTCTTCCACCTAAACCCCAGAGTGCTAAAACCTTTACGAAATGTGTTTGCACCAACTTAAAAATTTATTATACTTTGTAAATTTTTATTAATTTCCTTTAAATTGGTTCTTCTTTCAGCTGTAATGTTGAAATTACTCGCACATGGCGAACGACTTGCTGATTAATATGGTCTAAAACTGGACCTGCAAGATTTTCTGGGCCTTTCCTTGTGAGGTGCTGAAAACATCGATTCGCCAAACAGATTAAATGACACGCCAATAGCTTCGGATGAACTAGTAGTATACGTTTGCAACTACTTCGTTTGTTTATCTATGAGATCTTTGCCCTTTAACTAGCTTTGTACTGGCGGGGCCTTCAACTTCGTATTCTCCCACAGGCTTTACTAGTGCAGCGCTCCGTCTGACTCACTGCAACACGTTCGACGCTGGGGATCGACAGAGTGAGGTGTACTGCGCAACGTGTTTGCGGTGTTCACAACTGTTATCACAAACTGTACAGTAAACTGAAGCATAAACAGGGTGTGACAGTTGCAGAATTGTGTTACAAGAATCATTTGCTCGTCTAGCATAACGCACTGCGCGCTAGATTCGAGGCAGGGAGGTGAACTGCATCTCGATCGAATCCGAGCGGAGGTTTCAAGACGTTGGTCTAGTACAAGGTCCAGCCTAAGTGTGAGTTGGCGGCGATTTACCAGCCTCGTTCAAGCAAATGCAGCAAAGGTCTCCAGTCTGCGACTCATTAAATACAATACTATAAGGAGGTTGTTTGCTTTGTTGCCTCCGGATGATAATTACACGAAATATTTGTCAGGATTTGTAAGCAGTGGGTCCTTGAGGTACAGAAATACGCGACCACCGAAAAGTAAGTTTAAACAGTTTATTATCAAACGGCTAATTATAAGACACGAATGCTACGCGCACCCATCATCACTGTGTCTGACGTCCTAACACCGGCTATTACGGTCGTATCGAAGGCTCCATGGTGAGCTAATAAAAGAGACACATTTGCAACCGAAGCCACGCTAGTTACTACGACGCGCTGCGAACGGCGGCCAGTGGCTTATTCTCCTGTGACGCACTGCGGCCGGACGCACGTCTACTGACCTAACAAATTGTCAGCATACCGAGATAGAACGGCTGACGAGCGCGTGTTACGTATTGTACGGCTACGTGCAGACCCGTAGACCCTTGTAATGCACAAATAAGACCTTACGGACTGATCCTCTTCAGTTTTCTTCACACAGAATTTTTTTTAACTCAGTGTCAAAATATCATTTCCAAAAGCATCACGACACATTTAGAAAAAAGTTCAGAAAAAACTGAAATCATCGCCATTGAAGATCGAAAGATGTCCGACCGCTGTCAAAGACGAAACATTGGCATTGTTTTACCAGATCCGCCCACATTTGAATGTATAGCGAGTAAGTCCTACAACCACGAACACACTGATTGGATTCTCACTTGTTGCAGTTTTGCTTACTGTTAATTAAAGACGATAAATATTATCAGAAGGAAATATTAAATAGCAGCTAATGAATCTTATTATCTGACAAGTTCTCTGGATCTGAGGTAGCTGTAGCCCTACGAGAGTCCTCAACACACCGTTGCGTTACGGTGTCTGATGGCAGCTCGTAGCTCGTAGATACAATCGGAGTATGGAGGTTTAGGAAGCACACTGGGACCATTCCGAACCTTATCCTCCAGAAACGGCATATCTCGATTGTTCTCCTCTTCCACGCCGAGTCATGTGCTCGGATGGAGTGAATTAAGATGTTCCAAAAACGTAGGAACCGATGATGTCCGATGTGGCCATACCACAAAGTTCTTCAAAGAAGACTGGCTACTGTGGGAAAGAGATGGCTAACCGTCAATTCGCTCAAAATATTGGTCATTATATAATAAGTAAGTCGAGGTAAGCACATGTTTGAAAAGGTGTAAGGTGCCCTGCTCCAACTCTCTTTCTCTGAGTTGGGGTCGTTTATTTATTTATTTTACCTTTTATGGCTTTCTTTAGACCTACTCTCCCTCCGTATGTACAGGGTACCAGCGATATAAGTGCTTATATTGTGATTGTTCATACCTTAACGTAGTGTTTCATTGATTTCCAACTGCGTCTAATAGTCGTCCCACAAACATGTCTCTTAATTTACTACCAGATTTTTCTGCACGTTTGTAACTGCACTGCTAAATGGACTGCACCTGTCAGTACACACAACCGTATTCTGTCTACACGTCAACACTGCAACACCTGACTTGCTGCCCAGCAGAAAATAAACGTTAATTGCTTGCACTTGCCACATATACTTGGAAGTACTAACCAGTCCAAAAAACATATCACCACTATTAATCTTCAAATGAAGTAAATGCTGATGTTTTGAGTATATTTTCCTTAGTTACCAATAAGAATATCTGCACTTATACCCCTAATACTCCGTATAATATAGTATTTTACCTACTTTTTGAAACTGTTTCGAGGTTTGATTTATTATGAAGCCATCTCTCAGCACAATCATTGGAATAATAGTAGAAGTTGTGCGATATAAACGAAAGTTGGTAGGCGTGTATCTACATATGAAATATTATGTCTACTTAGATTTCGCACCAGTTGCATAAGAGTGGGGCAAGTATCGCGATGCAAAACAGGTTTCCTTTAAATACACACTGTAACAGTTGTGAGCATTAGTTTTCTTTGAAACTGGACGTGGTGAGTTGAAGTTAGTGAAGAATGCCTTTAAGGCAACAAAGACGCCATTATAAACATCTCCACTGAATTTGAACGAGGACGTGTAATATGTGTACTTGAAGCTGGGTTTCCCTGCTGCAATATTACAGAATGGCTTGGCTGGAATGTAGCTACTGTACGTTGCGAGAAGATCGGGCTGTGTATGGCCACGTTGCACAACCGAGAGGAAAGACCATTGTGCTCGGCGTGTGGCTCTGGCTCATCGTTCTGCATCTGCAGCAGCAGCAGTAGCAATTGGCACCACAGTGACACAACAGACTAAAATTTTGTATTTGCGGCACAGCCGCCAGATGTAAACATGGTTCGTAGTAGGCTGTAATACGATGTTTATTTAATGGTGCTATCAGCTAATTTCGTCTAAGCGTCAATATGAAGCACATTTGTAACATCTGTATTCCATGTCATTTTCAAATAACAACAAACTGCTGTACATAGTTTCCTTCAAGGACATTCCCGAACCTGACATCTCGTAGCGTGCATCCACTGACTCCCAACCAGTGTCATTTACGACGTCAGTGGTATCAAGTGAAAGCTCATTTGAGGGCAGAGTAGAGGTCCGTCATATTTTCTGATGAAAGCTGGTTCTGCCTCGGTGCAAGGAATAGTCTCGTGTTGGTTAGAAGGCAGCCAGTTGAAAGCCTGCAACCAACCTGTCTGCTTGGTAGACATTGGATCTGCCTCTGGATTTAAGGTACAGGGTGCGATTTCGTATGAGAGCAGGAACACTGTAGTGGCTATCCCACGCACCCTGACTGCAAATTTATGCGTCAATCTTGTTATTAGACCTGTTGTGCTGCCATTCATTAACAGCATTACAGGAGGTGATTTCCAACAGGGTTACGGTCGCCCGCCCACCGCTGTTGTAATCCAACATCCTGTACACAGTGTCTGCACGCCCCCTTGGCATGCTCGATCACCAAATCTGTCTCCAATGAGCACATACGGGACATCACCGGACGTCCACTCCAGCGTCATCCACAACAGGCATGGGACTCCATCCCACAATCTGACATCAGGTGCCTGTACAGCACCTCGCAGGTTTGCATACTTGCTTTCGACATTCTGGTGGTTACACAGGTTAAATGTACCAGCATTTCACTTATGCAGTGGCTTCTCTCATGCTTACATTAACCTGTGGTCTTTCACTGTTAAACACGTAATATGTTTCCAAGACAAATGTATTCCTGAAAAGTCATTATTCTACACTAATTATTTTTTGATGCTGTGGTTTTATTTTCGTGGGTGTACATATACATTGTTGTTTCGATCAGTTATCAGGTGTACTAATTACTGATATCTACAGGCTAAACGAAGTCAAATAAAAACTGTTAACTGTGTTTTCTTCTACGGACTCGGTGGCCTCCAGTCGCAGATCCCCATTTCCTGTTATCACACTCAAATGACTGCATTTTTTAATTATCTCTGTCGATATTTTGTATGCTGTAGGTCACACGTCTTTAGCCGATTTGTCAGGTAATTTTCCTATTTTTTTGTTATTTAAACAGTTCTTTCTGTTCGGCCTTAAGGTTTCTGCAATACACCAGTCAGGATGCCTTGACGGCTTTCGGATGGGGCTTTTGGAGGGGGGGGGGGGGGGGGAGGAGGAGGAATGGGGGAGGCGGGAGGGGACTCTGATATTCCCTTCTAGTTCGCTTTGTACGTCGTGTAATTTTCGTCAGCTCCAGTGTCCACGGCATCTTCTTCTATGACGCGTTGGCAGTTTAGAAATATATTCGAGCTGCATATTTTGTATTAGTTCTTGTAACGTATGAGTTCTGAGCTCTGCGTAGCATGCTATATTGACGCTGGATACCATTTCAAGTAGCTTGTTCGAATTTGGTTTCTTAACTTAAATCTGTAGGCGGTAATTTGGTTTTAATCGGTACCGTTTGTGTCGTGAATTTAATTATATTCTGTTAACTACTGGTCAATCCAGAATGGACTCTTCGTCCAGTTGGAAAGTTTATTCACACCTCTTTTTTAGTGTAGTGTCCGTGTTAATAGATGCCCCATGTCTGTTGGAGTGCGTCTCAGGTTGTCCCGGACTATCCGCCACTAAAAGGTTGAAATTCTGAATGAGGTCTAAAGCCTCGTGACCTCTATCATCCAAATGTGATAAATTAGAGGGCTTTTTCACATTTATCTCTGCTGTTGTCAATAAGCTTTTTCCATGAACACAGTTCTCCACATCCCTGAGTTTTTTCAATGTACGGTTCTATGTGATCAGGGTACTGTGCGTATATACCAGGTGTAGAAGTATGAAACCGGAAACTGTTGTGTGAAAATGATAAACCACATTTTATTCAAAATAATCTCCAGCATGTTCTAGTGATCAATAGACGGTAATTGGATGGAGCCAAATCTGGAGAATAAGCCGCGTGATCTATTATTTCCCAACTAAACGTCTCCATCATTTCCCTGACCCTGTTTGCTGTGTGTGTGATGGGGCGTTGTTATGGAGCAATATGACTCTGTGCTGCCTCTTTCTATACTCCGGTCGTTTTTCACGTAATGCTCGATTTAAATCGATTATTTGCTGTTGGTAGCCATCATTGTTAACGGTTTCACCAGGTATTAACAGCTCATAACAGCTGACACCCTTCTGATCCCACCAAACGCAGAGCATTGTCTTCTTTCCTAAGCGATTTGGTCATGCAGTGGATGTCGATGGTTTGCCTGGATTCACCCATGATTTGCGACGCTTAGGATTCTCAAAATACATCCATTTTTCATCACCTGTCACTATTAGATGGCGGAACGAATTTCCTCTATATGTGGCGAGTAGCATTTCACAAGTGGTGCTTGTTGCTTTTTATTCAGTTCGAGCGAACCCATTTCCCCACTTTCTGCCTCTTTCCCATAGCTTTTAACTGAACAGCAACTGCTTTCTGCGTCACATTCAATTGTTAAGCGAGTTCCTGTTGAGTCTGAGTATCATCTTCTTCCAATGAAGCATGCCATCCGTTGTCTTCGAAATTTTTCTGTGGTGTCACGCGCTCGTCGTTTCTGATGACGGAATCATCATTTCTGAATTTTTTTAACCACTCGAAACACTATGTTTTCCCAAGAGCATGTTCGCCGAAAGCTTCGACAAGCATTCGATGGATTCTGTTGCAGTTTTCTTGAAATGATAACAGAAAACAACCAATGCTGTCCTCAAATCGAAGTTCGTAGGCACAAAACTCGACATGTTTATGGTTTTGAAACAGATAACGATGTAAGGAACTTGGGTTTGTGTTGACATTTGCCGTCAGCCGTTACAGGAAGCAGATGGCGCTGTACACGTGGTCTCACGAGCCCTAAAATGACGGCTAGCACCATCTACAGCGCAATTTCGGCTTCACGCTTCTACACCTAGTATTTGTGAGAATCTATTCCTTGTTTTGGTGTCGAAATGCAATTGAAGCCTAATGCTCGGTGTACGTTTCTGAGATTCTGTTGATCATTAGACCTTTGTTTATAAGCACAGTATCTGGGTTTGCATTTGCTGATCCCAGGATGTAGCCCATATCCGGGAGGGGCGGGGGGGGGGGGGGGGGGGAGAGGGATGTGTGAGTTTCCCATTTTTCAGATATGACTCGCGAATGCACAACAATATGCTGCCATTTCCTCCGCTCCTATCCTTTCCACCGTAATGAGAGAACTTCTCATTGCTTTTATCTGTAGAATTTTTAAGTCCATTTTTAAGTCCATTATGCGAAGTGTGTTCGAACACTGAGGGGATGTGAGTCCTGGCTGGAATTCAGTTTGTCCATGCGCTCGTACGAGATCTCCGTATACACAGTGTAGAACAAGAGGTTTGAATCTTTTTTTGTAGAGTGGACGTAGCAAGTCACTTAATTTTTTAATATCGGTTGGAACTTTATTGGCCTTCAATGGTAATATATGCATTGCCTCGGCTGTGCGTCAGCTAACTGATTTCCTCTCTTCATGCCATATTCTAGGTATGTACTAGAGGGCGATGTGGGTGACTAGTTCGTCCTCTAGTTTACTCAGATTCGCTTTGAAGTCGATGTGTCTATTTACTGTATCTAAATGCTGTCTAGTGTCTGCAGTCTTTTCGATGTCGCTATTCAGTATTCCATCTTCCAGTTCTAAATTTCTAGCTGCCAGCTGTGTTTACAGCATTGCAACTTGAAATATCTATGCCCTGATTTTTTTTTTCCGAGAGGACGGATGTTTAATAATATTCATTCCTAGAAAATATTCCTAGGGACTGCCGCCATATTAAAGCGCGTCGCCTATTCCTTAGTACTGTGGGTAGAGGTTCTCTTTTTGTTTTGGTTGTGCTTGACGTGGAATCTAATTTGGTTTTAATTGAAGAGATTGCCGTATGTTCACTTTTATGCGATTTTGTTTACCCTCAAAGTCCACGTTGTAGTGAATCAACCACAGGTACTCCGTTGAATAAAGAGACCAGATCGAAACTCACTAATAGATCGGTATGCTCGATGAGCTGGTTGTTCAAGCGCAGCGTAAAATATCTTGAGTTCCGAATGTGACGTACGCATTTCCACACCAAAGGGCTCGAAAGAAAAGCCACATGTTTTGCCAGATACTATGTTAGGGCTCTTATGCTGCCCACAGTTGTGGGTAAAGGATTTCTCCCTTATGCTACTTTCCGCGACATAAAGTCGTGGTGGAAATGCTACTCGTGCTTGTGAGCTTTTCTTCAGATGGCCAGTAAAATGGCTGAATGTGAGGGCGGATGACTTCCTTTTCTACTGCATTCGTTGAATCCTTCTGCAGACGACGATATGCTGAGTAATGCAGTAAATACCTCTTGCCAAAATAAGTTGCAGGGAGAATAAGAGTAATGCTGCACTTGTCAGCTGGTAAAATTGCTATTTTTGTGTCTTTCAATAAACGTCGGAGCGCTTCTTCTTCGTCAGTGGTGACGGTCTGCTCGTGTGTGGATATCGTGGTTCTGGCAATGTTTCTCGCTTTATTTCTTAAGCGGTCTCACAGCGGAGTTTCGGGAGACACTGCTCAGCGGGACTTACAATGCATTTAATGGGTGACGTCTTTGTGGTGGGCTCAAAATTTAGGCCCTTTCCCAACACTGATATCGTAGCGTCCTTCGATGGTTTACCTATGATTTTCAGCGACGTGTGACTGCGTAGTTCATTTTCTTGCGGCGTGCTGGCGTGTAAGGTAGCGGAACTTGCATGTTTGACCCACCATGACCTGTTGCCGCGTTCAGTCCCAAAGCAGCAACGTTGTGCTGCCCGTCAACATTTAGGTATCTATTGACAGACACGACAAGATATTCAGATTACATGAAATCAAGATTAAGGAAAATAATTCCTGCGTTGTACAGACGATATACGCCTAAAAAGTCCAAGAATATATAAAAACAAGTGCCTTTGTGGAAAATCTGATACTTATCACACGTGTCGCACATTTAAAATATACAGTTGCTATGAAATCAGACGTCACATTAGATTGTTGGATCAGGAAAGTCTGCTGTTCCTCAACAATGTCTTGGCATGTGACACTTCAAAATCTTCGGAGGGACCACGATCCTCTTGTCCACTTCCAAGTACTGGGACTCCATCGTTGAAGAAACAGTCGAGGTTTATATAACTAACGACTTAATTAACAGAGACTGGAGATTTCGAATCAGCAGTGCAGGTTAACCAGCATTGAAGACACAAAAGCATCACGGGACGCAGACAATGAGTGAACGCAGATGGGGGATTACAGCCAGGACAACTGAAGCGGGCGCCATTACCTTCCCCACGCACGTAACACTGGGGCCGATTCTTGCGGCTGCGCATTCCCGTGTCGCGCAATCGCGAAACGTGACACGTTTCTGTGGCAGGGGGTCCTAGACGAGGCGAGCAATTTCCTAGGCATCTGGCGCATAAATTGGCGATTCTTAACAGCAACGCGCCAGTAGCACCCGAAGACGACGAGGAGATGTCTCGTGGAAATCCTGTACAGTTAGTGCAACACCATCGGACTTGGCGCCCGTAATTCATTCAAGCAATTCTACTGTCGCGAACGTCTCAAACAAAACTTCTGTTGTTTTAGTATTTAGTTGCTCTTAATAACAGTGTATAGCGCAGATACTGAAGGAATCAAGCGTAGCTGGTAATTGAAAAAGTGCACGTGTCGGATCTGGTCTTAGAGAAGGGTCGTCGAACAAACATAAGCCACTAGATGCCTGCATCTCACATCAGGGTTCCGCCTTGTCCGCCGAGAAGATCGTCGTTTACTTATCCGCTCCGCCACAGCGTCCCAAGTGTGTGGCGTTTATCGATTCAGAGCTGTTTGTGCCTTTCCGTATGTGACGTCGGCATTGCCTCGCAGCGTCCTTCATAGCGCGTTCGTGTGTGTGTGTGTGTGTGTGTGTGTGTGTGTGTGTGTGAGTGCGTGCGCGCGTGTTTCATTTCATAAGTCGACAAGTAACGCGAAAGCTGGACGTTCATATCTTTTTTTAGGGTGGGGAGTGGGGGGGGGGGGGGGGTAGGGAGTGGGGGCTGGTGAGTTGGCTGTTGATTCTACCGTTTCGTGCTTACACAAACACTGAGTATGAGATATTATTATGGTGAGTGGTAGTGAGCGAACAGTGGAGAGTAGTCGGACGCAGCCTGCGTGGAGAGAAGCCGCGCACCAGGAGAGGTCGCTACCTACCCTGACCGTGCTAGTGGCGCCAGACGAGTTTTCTTCATTAATGGGGGATTTTTGGTAATTTACCTTTTTGTTGCACGTAGTTGTTGCTTGCTTGCGCAGTGGAGGGACTGTGTAAGCACACATTGAAAATAACATTCGTATCTGTCACCCGATATGTGATTATTAATTATAGACATTGTGGAATAATTAAATTTTTCCTCTTGAAACTGTCGAAGAAAAAGAGAAGTCTGAGAAAAGTTTTCTGTGTATGAGTCGTCAATTTTCAAAATATAGTAAATTAAAAGGATTTATTGATTCCTTTCATTTTTACGCCTCTTAGGGCTTGTTGACTAAACCCCTCCTGATCATTTAATTTTTATATATAAAGAAAAGAAAAAGGTAGGTTGTTGTGTCAGTTCTTGTGACCATGCACTGCACTCTGCTTGGCTAGCCGTATTTCTTATGACTAATCTGTTAGCATTTTGCTAGATGCAGCATGTTCATGCAGTTGCTGCGGTAAGACGAGGTAAGTTGTCTGTAGCGTGGAGGAGACTTACAGTATTAATTGTTAGGGGATGTTAGAGAATGTTTTAAAAATCGCAGACGGATACAAGAGAATTTATTTTTCATGATTTAGAGGAAGAGTAATTATTTTATATTTTTTGTTCTCTACGAGAACACTGAGATGACCGATTGTAGTAAGTTCCAGAAAATGTTTGAATACTGACATGTCGGAATAAGGGTTTCCGTAATACAAGTTGTACAGCTACATACAAGATTTTATGCTAACGGTAATTAAGTTTCACTTGATAGCTTAGCAAGTTTTTGAAAAAAAGAATAAGTAACAATAATATGGTCAGAGGCAGGGCTTTACACATTTCCGTGAGTCTGTTGACTTATAATAATAATTTTCGCTAACAAAACTTTCGTCTGGCAACTTGCCTTTCAGGATTTCATTTCGTTGAACCATTTAGCAGTTTTAGATGCTTCGTCTTGCTACTGCATCTGCAAAATTTTGTTGATCAGTAGTTGTTGCATAGCATTTTAGTTGCTTGCGCGCTGTCCACAAAAATTCAAAATTTTTGTTTCAGTACTTTTCTGGTTCAGAATTTATTTATTTTGTAACTGTAAGGTTACCAGTTTCATGTTAACTTATTTGTTTTGCACTTTTGGGTCATTTTCTTTACACAATGAAAACTAGAGCATAGGCAAGAATGGGCAAGACTGTATAAGTACCTCCAAACGAAATTTCGGAAAATCTTCTGAGGATGATGAAGTCAGGGAACTTTAGAACAATACGGTGAATAATCAGAGGGTAGGCTATAATTTTCCTATCATCAGTGATGAAATAAGAGAAACTAGATGCAGTTTAGGAGGGCGAAAAACCGTGACACAATTCCATTTTGTTATGAGAGATTCAGATAAGGCTTCTACTTTCACAGACAAAAATAATATTGTCTTCCCCTCTTTCAGTGACAATGTTACACAATTAATACTAGCTCAACTTAATGAGAAAATAAAATCAAATGATGAAGTTATTAGAGAATTTAATAACGAAATTTAAAAAATCTAATGACGAACTTCGTGAGATATCAAAGAATTCAGTAACAAACACAAACAAAATTTCAAGCTACAGGTAGAGAATTTTGTACTCTTTCGTGAAGAGATTAATGACGGCTTAAACCTTAAATTCGAGGAAATGTCAGAACTGTTGGAAAATCAAGTACACGAGGAACTAACGTCTGATGTTAATAGTTTAGAGTTCAGATTTGACCACGTACAGTCTGTTGACAATGTTGAGTTGATACAGCAGACGTCACAACAAGGACTGTAGACAGAGGAACTAACTCATTACAGTTACAGACTAACACTGAAGTTTCAAAGACGCAAACTCCGTTGATCACCGTTGCAAAACGAGTGGAAAATTATCCGAGAGGATAATGCAAACGAACAAGGAATCAGATAAAAGGTCAGACGACACAGCCCCTTCCGTTCGCTGATACCAAACAATTTCAGTCTCTGCAACGTTTTAAACACAATTAGTAAAAAAAATAAACGGGATGTGGAAGGATATAGAAATAGTTTTCCAATATCGAAGAAAAGATCGGTAATGATAACAATACCAGTAGGGTCAATAGCTAACATGTCGGAAATCACAATGAACGCACTAATTCTGGAAATGCTGATCACTTCTCTCGTGAAGTAACAGTAACTGGAATGTGAGATGCTATATGAAAGAAAGCTCATCTGTTAAAAAAAAAAAAAAAAAAAAACACAACTGTGGTTTTGATTATCAAGATTTTCTTAGGAAATTTAAAGCTTTTCGTAATGCCGGCAGTGGAATTCACTCAACGGAATGGTTGCAACAGTTTGACTGCTTTTTTGCCACCAACATGGCCTGATGGCCACAAACTTGAATTACGTTTCAGTTATCTCGAAGGAAAACCTGTGACCAGAATGAGATCGGTAGCACGTGAATGTCACACCTACTGTGATTTTTATCACGAATCTTTGTCCGCTTACTGGTCTGAAACAACTCAAGATCGCGTGAAATATAACACTACTGTGATGTAAAATTATGCAAAACGGAATTTCTCAACATCTGGGCAGTGCTTGGACGATCATGAGCATGAACCCGTATTTAACTAATCCGTACGGATCGGCGGAATTAATCCGCATTTGTTTGACTAAATTGCCTATCAGATGACGTTACATAGTTTTGGCAGGGCGTTGTAAAGATGACTTGGAACATTTCCAAGCTCTTCTCCAAGAACTTGAATTTCACAACAATGATCACATATACAGATATAATAGTTATCAGTATTGCGAAAATTTACCGTCCGCGGGGTAACCGAAATAAGAATGGGATTCGCGTGAACGGTGTGATGGGATACGTGGCGAAGACAGATATGATGAGACACAGCAGCCCTGCAGTACAGATTACAGAAGCTCCAGAAATGATTCTCGTGACTGTCGGAATTATTAATACCGGAACAGGGATCTCTGATCGCATGAACATTGACGTTATTGAAATGAAGACAATTTCAGATGCATTGGTAATGACAATTGTTAATAAAGTTGGTATGATCGCACAGTTTCAGGTGGTGCTCAGTTTGTAGAAAACCAGGCATCGATACCACGTGACAATTATGTCAATATCAATTATGCAGGACGAAGTAATTATGATGACAGTTGAATCAAAATTGGCGTGATCATATAGACTCAAATTTGGAGCTTGCTGCAACTGTAGAAATCGGACTGTCGAGCCCACGCAACAACTTCAGGCAAAACAATAATGACTATCAACCACTCCTGCAAACGAGCCGTTCACTGTTTCAGACAGTCTACATACGTATCTTATTAACTTCGTAGGTTTTGATGAGATTAGAAACACATTGTTAGAAGAAAATGGCGACTGTCAAAATCCACTTGTACATCCAACTGCAAAAGTTCACTTTCTAAAGTACTCGATTCTGGTAGCCCAGCTGAGATGGTTAGTGACATAGTGTTTAGTAAATGCGCTCAATCACATATGTGTCCTACTTTGTTACTATTAAGAACTAAAATGAAAGGAGTGATTCAAGAAACGAGTGTAGATGTACGTAATTAGACGTCTTCAGTTTTCATGTGTCAGGGATACAAGTTTCCTGTGAATTTTCTGATCGTTCCTCTTTTGTTAATAGAAGCAATTCTGTGTGTGGGGTTTAGAGTTTCTACGTGAATATAAAGCGATGTTAAATTTTTGCGATGCTGAAGTAATGTTACAATTAAGTCGTGTACCAGTAAAATTTAAATTTCAATGATGGTTGACAAAGGAAGATGTAGATGTGAATTGTTTGCATTTTCCTTTACGTTCCAGGCACAACACTCACTAAATTTGTCTGACGGTTGCATGGGCGATATAGCAACATTTCATTGTGAAGCTGAGCAGTCTATTAGCACAGAACAGTTAATAAAAAGGAAAAACGCAGATATGAAGTAGATGCTGGTGCATATATTCATGAATTATCGAAAATTTTTAGATCAAATTCTGAAGTTTTTATTCGTGAGACAAGAACTATACGTAATTTTATTTACGAATTCAAAATTAAGGAGCACAATGAATTTTTTGGATCACCTTATGTTATTCTGTTGACATATAGAGAAAAAGTCAGACAAGACATACACGGCATGTTGTGAGCTCACACAGCAGTACAATTCACGTTGTTAAAAGGAAGGATGAACCTATTACACTTGCTGTCGATTCCAGACAGATCAACACTACAATACAACCAGAAATAAATCGACCACATACATTAGACCAATTATTAGAGAAAATTGATGGCATAAATGAAATGTCTTCTCTAGATTTACGATCTAGCTTTTAGCGAATCTAGTTACGTCCTTAATGCAGAAAGTATACAGTATTTCTCTGATGTGAAAACTCCTTTCTCTTTCGAAAATTACCATTTGGTCTCAATGTTTCATCAGCTGCACTAATCCGAGGTTTGTATACTATCCTACCAAAGCATTTGCAAGACAGGATCACTACATATGTTCATGACATTCTGGTCGCAGAAAATTCGTGAACAGAACAGAAACAAGTACTGTGGGAACAATAACAGACATTTCTTGAGAATGGCATTATTGTCAATTTAGAAAAATAAAAATTTCGTAAAACGCTAATAAAATTCCTTGGCCACAATTTCTCTACAAATGGTCTCTACAAAGGACATCTTAACCGATCCAGAAAAACATTAGCAATTGAAGAAATGTCAGTAAGTACAAATAAATGACAAATCAGAGGATTCTTTTTTTCTTGTATCAACCTCTTCATCTTAGAGTAGCACTTGCAACCTACGTCCTCAATTACTTGCTGGATGTATTCCAATGTCTTCCTCTGCAGATTTTGCCCTCTACAGCTCCCTCTAGTACCATGGAAGTCATTTCCTGACGCCTTAACAGATGTCATATTACCCTGGCCCTTCTTCTTGTGAGTTTTTCCACATATTCCTTTCCTCTCAGATTCTGCGCTGAACCTCTTCATTCTTTACGCTATCAGTCCACTTAATGTCGTCTGTAGTACCGCATCTCAAAGGCTTCGATTCTTTTCTGTTTCCCGCAGTCCATGTTTCATTGCTGTACAATGCTGTGCTCCAAACGCACATTCTCGAAAATTTCTTCCTCAAATCAAGGCCTTATCTTAGCCAGGAATGTCCTTTTCGCCAATGCTAGTCTACTTTTGATGTCCTCCTTGCTACGCCCATCATCGGCTATTTTGCTGCCTAGCTAGCAAAATCCCTTAACTTCGTCTACTTTGTGAACATCAGTTCTAATGTTAAGGTTTTCGCTGTTCTCATTTCTGCTGCTTCTCATTACTCTCCTCTTTCCACTGTTTACTCTCAGTCCGTATAATGTACTCATTAGATTGTTCATTCCATTTTGCAGATCATGTAATTCTTCTTCACTTTTACGCAGGATAGCAATGCCATCAGCGAATCGTATCAGACATAAATTCACATTGCTTCATATTTCCACTCACGAACCCTTCTTCCATTTCCGTCATCGCTTCTTCAATGTACACACTGAACAGTAGCGGCGAAAGACTACATCCCTGTGTTACACCATTTTAATCCCAGCACTTCGTTCTAGGTCGTCCACTCTCATTATTCCCTCTTGGATTGTGTCTGTATTGTATATTACCCGTCTCCCCCTACAGGTTGCCCCTATTTTTTCCTGAATATCGAACATTTTGCACTATTTTACGTTGTCGAGCGCTTTTTCCAGGTCGACAAGTCCTATGAACGTGTTTCGATCCCGCGTCCGGCCATCCTGATTTAGGTTTTCCGTGATTTCCCTAAATCACTCCAGGCAAATGCTGGGATGGTTCCTCTGAAAGGGCACGGCCGACTTCCTTCCCAATCCTTCCCTAATCCGATGAGACCGATGACCACGCTGTCTGGTCTCCTTCCCCAAACCAACCAACCAACCAACCGCGTTTCGATTTTTCTTTAATCTTCCTTCCGTAATTAACCGCAACGTCATAATTGCCTCTCTTGTGCCTTCACCTTTTCCATATCGTAATCTAGGACAACCTCAATTTTCTTTTCCGTTCTTCCACATATTATTCTTGTCTGAAGCTTGGATATATGAGCTGTTATGTTGATTGTGCGATAATTCTCGCACTTGTCAGTTCTTGCAGTCTTCAGAACTGTGTGCATGATATTTTTCCGAAAGTCAGATGCTACGTCGCCGGACTCACATTTTACACACCAATGTGAATAGCCGTCTTATAGCCACCTCCCCACCGATTTTAGAAATACTGACGGAATGTTATTTATCTCTTCTGCCTGATTTGATCTTTAAGTCCTCCAAAGATCTCTTAAATTCTGATTCTAGTACCGTATCCCCTATCTCTTCTAAATCGAATCTTCTTCTATCACACCAAACTAATGTTCCTCCTCATATAAGTCTTCAATGTGTATTTCCACCTATCAGCTCTCCCTTCTGCATTTAACAGTAGAGTTCCCACTACACTCTTACTGTTACCACCCTTGCCTTTAATGTCACCGAAGATTGTTTTGACCTTCCTGTATGCTCAGTCAGTCCTTCCGACAATCATTCCTTTTTCGATTTCTTCATATTTTTCATACAGCCATTCGTCTTAGCTTCCGTGCACTTCCTACTTATTTTATTCCTCAGCGACTTGTATTTCTGTATTCCTGAGTTTCCCTGAACATTTTTGTAGTTCCTTCTTTCATGGATCAACTAAAGTATATTGTATATTACCCATGGTTTCTACGCAGTTACTTTCTTTGTACATTTGTTTTAATTACCCACTTCTGTAACTGCTTTTCTTAGAGGCGTCCATTCATCTTTGCTGCCTACTGAACTTTTCCTCATTTGTGTATCTATAGCCTCAGAGAACTTCAAGCACATCTCGTCATTCATTAGTACTTTCTTATCCCACTTCTTTGCATATGGATCTTCGTGACTAATCTCTTAAACTTCAGCCTACTCTTTATCGCTACTATATTGTTTTCTGAGTCTATATTTGCTCCTGGGTACACCTTACGATCCAGAATCTGACTGTGGAATACTTGTCTAGCCATGAAGTAATCTGAGTGAAATCTTCCGGTATCCCCTGGCGTTTTCCAAGTATACCTCCTCCTCTTGTGAATCTAGAACAGAGTATTAGCAGTTTCCAGCGGAAATTTGTTTCAGGACTCAATTAGTCTTCCTCCTTTCTCGTTAGTTGTCCCATGTTCATATTCTTCTGTAATATTTTGCTCTACTCATTCATTCAGCTACTAGATTTTCATCTCAATGTACATACTGTATTATCTTTTCAGTACCCTCATATACTTCCTCTGTCTCTTCATCTTCAGCTTGCAACGTCAGCATTTATACCTGAACTACCGTTGTCAGAGTTGGTTTTCTATCGATTGTGATAAGAAGAACCCTATCACTAAACAGTTCGCAATAAAACACTCTTTGTCCTACGTTCCTGTTAATAACGAATCCTACTCCCGTTATACCATTTTCTGCTGCTTTTTATATTACCCTATACTCGTCTGACCAGAAATCCTTGTCTTCTTTCCATTTTACTTCACTGACCGCCTTCTTCACTGAATCGCTAAAGAAACTGGTATAGTTGAGACGTGGGACACAAGCTCAGGGATACTTCAACTCAATAAAGACAAGGCTAGAATCAAATACTAACTCTGGTTTATAATTTCTACGGATTTTATTTATCAGCTGCACGACAACAGCAAACTGCTGTTATCCCAGAATAATACACATATAGGCCCAATAATATGAAACATTGCTGAACAGTCAGATAATCTACGGGCTTCAAAGCCCCCCAAACAGTAAATTATTTTAAAGCTCTCTTTACTTAAATACTAAGAATCATACAAACAATAAACGGTTTACTGAGAAAAACTGGCAAGAAGCACGACGCCATCTAAGACATAACAGCAGAAACAACACACAAGTTCTCTTTCTGAATAAGATATTAAAACCGCAGTACAATGAAAGGCATCTTTCAGGTATTACAGAATTTCAGTGACAAGTAAGGGCACATCAGATGTGTGCGGGAATTATAATTCAGATCGAGCCTGAATGATAGCTGAAAGGAATGGTGAAGAAGGAAAGACGGACGCCTCAGCGTCACCAGGAACAAATAACAAAATACTCAAATTCTCCGAAGGACTTGTGTCTACTGACAAACACAGCGACCGCGATGTCGGTTACAATTCAACTGTCCGTCGCCAAGGTGTCGTACCCCAGTTAATTCCTGATGGAATGACGAACAGATCGGCTGTCGGACCCCTCCGTTTAATAGACGCTGTCCATAAATGGTTGTTTACACCTTTGGGTGGGTTTAGTGACATCTCTGAACAGTCAAAGGGACTGTGTCTGTGATACACTATCCACAGTGAACGTCTATCTTCAGGAGTTCTGAGAACCAGGGTGATGCCAAACTTTTTTTGATGTTTGTAGTTTCAGCGTAGGAAACGCCTCAGAGAGCACACATGATATTACATTAGTGATTTGACCTTAATCACAATAGCATAGTGTAAGCTGCTGAAGAAATGGAACGTAGCTGGTAATTGAAAAATACACGTGTCAGATTGGATTTGGTTTTTAAGAAGGATCGTTGGACAGACGCACGACCCTACAGTCCAATACCGCACATTCTGTTCAAAAAGTTTTTCATGTATTACCCTCTAATATTATGACCATACAGGAAACCGATTATCTCCTGTGTAGAAATCAACAAGATTCCACTAATAACGATCGTGTGAAGCACAGATCGCTCTGTTTGTGAACGAGATCTGAAAGGAAGTAGATAAGGCACTCAGGTTTCTGCCGCGTCCCAACCAACATGCAAACAAAAATGCTACGATGTTATGTACCAACAATGAGTAAAACCATTATGTAATGTTTAACAAATGAGGTCTGACCAGGTTCGAAAAATGGTCCAAATGGCTCTAAGCACTATGGGGCTTAACGTCTGAGGTTATCAATCCCCTAGACTTGGAACTACGTTAACCTGACTAACCTAAGGACATCATACACATCCATCCCCGAGGCCGGATTCGATCCTACGACCGTAGAAGTAGCGCGGTTCCGGACTGAAGCGCCTAGAACGGCTCGGCCACAGCTGCCGGCTGACCGGGTTTACCGAAGTCTAGTTGATCACATGAAAATCCAGTAAAGCCTCAAAGCCTCAGTGAAACATGCCTTAGGAACCTGCAGCCAAGAGTTTAATGCCCGCCAGGCGGTAATCTTCCATCCATAGCGAAGTACCACGCGCAGAGACTATTACTACTAAATGGCACACTTCCTCACGGTCTGCCACGATCCATCCCACTGAGTACAGTTCGTCCCACACGAAGCACACCGCTTCAACATTCAGGCGTAATCCACACCCGACCGCGTACCGATCAACACGCCTCGCGCAGACGTCTAAAGCGCCGAATTTCTTATCAGCCTCCTCGCGTGTTCCCCAACAAGGCGCCACGAAATTCATCACCCAACGGCGAAGTAAGAAGATCTGTGGACGCACTCACTCGTTGATATGAGTCGATACATGGCGCAAATGGAAAGGAGGTGAACTATAGCTTCTTTGCAGTCCTACCAGGGTAGTTACGAGCTTCCTTCACCCTCTCCCAAAATTTTCGGAATGTCGGAGACATTCTTATTGTTGGTTGCGTCGCAGTGAAGTACTGGCTGCTATGGCAGATGGAGTGGCACTAATGCTTCGTCCATTATCCTTAAAGCAATTTCTACATCCATGACTTGAAATCATAGGGTAATACACTGACGTTCATTACAGGGTTGGAAACACTGACCTTCTACAGTTAGTCGATCTTTTCATTGTAAACCAATACTACGTGGCCAATAGAAAGGAGATTGCAAAGCAATGATTCTAGTAAAATTTCCAGTAGTGCAAATTCTGGAACCCATATGACGATCAAATCACCAGGCCGTAGCCAAGAATGTATGATATGACGGTGAAAATACTCATTCGTCATTCAGGCAAAGTCGACCGAAGCGATGTACTCTAGGATCTAATTAAACGTAAAAAGAAGGTTGTATCACTCACTGTGAAACGTGGAGGGCGAAACTGGTTGTGCAGGAGATTGTGTGGACGATCAGTGCATTCAACTGGGAGCTATCGGATTGTTTACCACATAGCAATGTGGTAAAAGAAATAGTTCTGTTGGAAAATTAATGTTTTTTTCCTGTTTGCTGTAGCTGTAACAAGCGTTTTAACATCTTTATGTACGTCGCTCCTGAAAAAGCTTGCGACATTAAGATGCACATGGATATTAGATGCATTTAGTTTTGAGCTAGCGCGGTTAAACTAAATGACAGTGGAAATGTTGGCATTTCGGGCTGAAAGAGATGCCGTTTCAGTACTCGTCGTTATGCAATCTGGAAAAACCTATGTCACGTTTGGAAATCACCATAAAATTTTCACGATAAGCAACATGTGTGCTGCGCTACTGCCGCAATACTGCCTGCATCATCTATAGTGTTCTCGGTAGCAACTACCACATCTGCACGCCATACCAGATTTCCAGAATGATTTCTGCTGTGAAACTGCAAAATTTTCATGCAACATGTAGATAAAAATTTCTCTTACTGTTTGTCAGGATATCATTTCTCTTGGCGACTCATATAGTCCCTGTCACGAATGTTTCGTGTAGTCTTTGACTTGTCATCACTAGCATCGTGAAATGACGATGACTGTATTGAATTCTATGGAACTCTAACGACATAGTCTCTTCTTGGAACAGACACCAGCTATCATCTTTTAGAAATACTAACCTGTTCATTAGGTTGGATACTATGTAATGAAGCGGCAAGGACTAAAACACGATATACCCATCTATGAACTTTCGGTAAACTCATACATTTATGTTGAATTGATGAAAATATCGTGTTTGAAAAATATACGAATAACCTGTAGGATCTTACACTGATAACAACTATTTCTAAAATGGCTGTCGATACGTTCTGATTAAAAAGAAAAATGACGCATACGAGGGAATTATCAGAATGGACGGAAATTGGTAATGTAATGTACATCTAAAGACAAACAAATAACTACAGGTTCACAAAAATTAGATGATTTATTCAAGAGAAAGATCTTCACAAATTGAGCAACTCAATAACGCGTTGTTCCATATCTGACCTTTATGTAAGCAGATTTCCGGCTTGTCATCGGTTGATAGAGCTGTTGCATGTTTTCCTGAGGGTGGGGAGCGATACGGCGACATTCCTGGCCAAGGTAGGGTGTAAGCAGTTGGAATCTCGCTATGTGCGGGCGGACATTATCTTGCTGAAATGTAAGCCGAGGATGGCTTGCCATTTCAGGAAACAAGGCGGAGCTTAGAATATCGTCGTGCCCCGATGTGCTGTAAGTGTGCCGCATTCGGCACCTCGGTCCATTTATGAAATGAAATGGTCCCTCACACTGTCACTCCTGATTATCGAGCCGTAGCCTATAGCGGGCGACAGTTAGGTTGGTATACCACCACTGTCCAGTTCGTGTCCTGACTCGAACAGAATTGTCATGAGTCCCGTTACGAAATGAGCCCTGATGGCACGCAAAGACAAGTCTAGAAGAGGTAAGGACAGACAGGATACCAGCCTACAAGGGGTGTTCTAAAAGTCCTTGCAAAGTCCGAGAGATGGCACCACAGGCGCATGTTGAGGTCAAGTTTGGATTGAACACACACCAAGTTTCAGCCGTATTGGTCTATTTATTTGTGTTTGACATTCGTGTGAATGAAGGAAGTCGAGTAATTGTCAACAAATGGACGAAAAAGACTTGCGTGTGGTGATTAAACATTACTTTATGTAAGGCAAGACGCCTCAGGAGACTAAATAGAAGCTTGATAAACATTACGGTGTCTCTGGACCTTTAATTAGAACAGTTTATAGGTGGTTTCAAAATTTTAGGAGTGGCCATATGGGCACAACTGATGCTGAACGTTCTGGACGCCCTGTGGAGGTTATGGCTCCAGAAATCATTGATAAAATCCATGATATGGTGATGGATGACAGAAGAGTTGAGGTGCGTGAGATTGCTTGCTAGTGCTGTGGGTATCTCGGATAAACTGGTGCATAATATTTTCCATAAACATTTGGACATGAGAAAGTTATCCGCAAGATGGGTTCCGTGACTGCTCACGCTTGATCAAAAATCGGATCATTTGAAGTGTTGCAAGGATGGTTTGCAGCTGTTTAGGAAGAATCCGCAGGACTTTAAGCGTCGTTTCGTCACTTTGGATGAAACATAGATGCACTTCTATACTCCTGAGACCAAATAGTAATCTAAACAGTGGGTTACCAAGGGAAAAATATCGAAGACCATTCCTTCGGCCGGAAAGGTTATGGTAACAGTCTTTTGGGATTCGCAATGGATAATCCTCATCGACTATCAGGAAAAGGGTAAAACTATTACAGGTGCATATTATTCATCGTTATTGGACCGTTTGAAAACCGAGCTGCGCCGGCGATTGGACCGCAAAAAAGTCTTTTCCATCACGACAATGCACCAGCACCCGTATCAGCAGTTGTGGTCGCAAAATTATTGGAAATAGGATTCCAACTCGTTTCACATACCCCCTATTCTCCGGACCTGGCTCCCTCGGACTACTATTTGTTTCCCAATTTGAGGAAACGGCTGGCGGGATAAATATTTCATTCAAACGAGGAAGTGAAGTCAGCAACTAACAGCTATTTTGCAGACTTGGACAATTCATATTATTCGGAAGGGATCAACAAATTATAACAGCGTTGGACGAAGTGTATAAGTCTAAAAGGAGACTATGTCGAAAAATAAAAAAGGTTTACCCCAAACATGTAAGTAGTTTTCTATTTTTGTACGGACATTTCAAACGTCCCTCGTAACTGCTGTCCGCCACACAGCCTGGCAACAAGGGCTGATGGTCTGGGGTGTCTTTTTTTCATAGTAGAACCCCTTTGGTTGCCATCCGCAGCGCCCTTACACCACAGTGGTATTTCGACGATATTCTACGCCCCGTTTTGTTACCTTTCATGGCGACCAATCCGGGCCTAACTTTTCACCTTGATAATGCCGTCCCACATACGACGTCAATTCGAACTGCTTGTCTTCATGCTTGCCAAACCGTACCTTGGCAAGCAAGATCGTCGTGGCTCTTCCCAATTGAGAACGTTTGAAGCATTATGGGCAGGGCCCGCCAACCAGTTCTCGATTTTCGCGATCTAACCCACCAATCCCACAGAATTTGATACAATATACCTCAGGAGAATACCCAATAACTCTGTCAATCGATGTCAAGCCGAATAACTGCTTGCATAATGGGCTACAGGTGGACCAACGAGTTACTAATTTGTTCGATTTGTGCATCTCTGTCCCTTGTATAGATAATCCATTTTTTCTGAAACTTTAACTATTATTTTGTGTGTGCATGTACATCACATCTACCGATTTCCGCCCATTTCGGATAATTCCCTGGTGGTCGTAAGAATGTATTTAAGAGCTCAATCCGAATCAACGTCTGTCCTACAGAGCTAAGTGGAGTAGTTACAGTAGTAATTAAAGCACGGTCCAGTCACCGCGGGAGCGACGCAACTCGGAGGTGGCAACAGGTTCCCGGAAGGGGCGACGGGGTGGCGGTATCTGCGCTCGGATCTTGGCAACTGCACGGCTGCCGACTGCCGGCGGGCCAGATGGAGCACTTCCTTTCTGCCGCCGCCGCCACCTGCCTCCAGGAACCGGGGCTACGGCTGCGGTCTGGCCTTCTGCCCCCCAGCGCACTGCTCTCCACCTCTTTCATTAACTCTCTCGTTGGTTCCGTATGGGACTGACTTGCAGCCTTATCTAGTTCAAAAGCTGGCCGTGAACGAAATGAAAACTGTATTTCCACTTGTGTAGTTGCACACTATGATTTCAGAAGAACAACAGTTTGTCCCGAAGATAAGTGATATTACAAGTCCTCTACGATCCTTGTGTTATGCCGTTAATTTCTATAGCCAATAGAACCAGCGGTACTGAAACTTTCATTTTTTCCTTTCCATTAAAAATATCGCTAAATACATACATCGAATATTTCATTGCTTTATTTTATTATCAGTGTAAGTTTAAGATCATCAAACATACTTAATATTGTTCCTACGTACTTCTACATATATTCTACCTTATAAAGACGAGTCGCTGTTTAATGTTGTTACCAAAAATCTCGAAAAGTTCTTGACCGATTTACATCACATTTTTACACGCCGCTGTAGTAAACGTTCAGCCGAACATAGGCTACACACACACATTATATGTATATGGTGTCCCATTTATCTTGATCAACCCAAACTGTTTTTTCAAATGCAAATTACAAAATGTTTCAAGCAGATGTTCTTTAGCCGTCAGGGGGACATCAACCAGAGTGATTGCCTTCGTTGTATTGCCGACATAGTGTAACTCAGGCGGAATATGGGCAACCAACCCTCATTCGCCGAGGCAGATGGAAAACCGCCTTAAAAATCGTCCACAGGCTGGCTGGCACACAGGACCTCGACATTAAAACGCCCGGCGGATTCGTGCCGGGGACAGGCACGCCTTCGCGCTCGGGAAACAGTGCGATAGAACGCACGGCTAGCCGTGCAGGGCATCGTTCACCATTAATGGATGAGCATTCTGTTAGTAAAAGGGTGAATGACCTTCCAGACCACGAGGCCCAAATTTTAACACGAAAAGTTTTTGTACTCAAACAAATGTTATATATATTTACAAACTGCTTAGAAAAGCTAATCCAGTGGCAGTAGCGAGGTTTTTAAACCTCGTTAAAGAATAACAGAGGCAGGATATTTATAGTGCCGATAACGTAGACGACAAATATAGTGCCTTCCTTAACATATTTCTCACGCTCTTTGAGAGTTGCTTTCCATTAGAACGTTCTTCACAGCGTGCTAGCAGTAAATGTCAGCCTGGATGGGTGGCTAGTGAGTTAAGGATATAATGTAGAACAAAGTGGGAATTATATCAAAATGTTAGATGTAGTCACGATAGAGTTACAGTAGCCCATTACAAACAGTACTGTGTGGTGCTTAAGAAAGTTATTAGGAAGGCACAGCATGTGGTACGCAAATACTATAGCTATCTCACAGGATAAAATTAAAACCATATGGTCAGTCGTGAAGAAGGTGTCTGGTCAGCAGCACAATGTGGAAGATATAAAGTGAATACATAGCGAAAAGTCCGCAGCTCGTGGTCGTGTGGTAGCGTTCTCGCTTCCCGCGCCCGGGTTCCCGGGTTCGATTCACGGCGGGGTCAGGGATTTTCTCTACCTCGTGATGACTGGGTGTTGTGTGATGTCCTTAGGTTAGTTAGGTTTAAGTAGTTCTAAGTTCTAGGGGACTGATGACCATAGATGTTAAGTCCCATAGTGCTCAGAGCCATTTGAACCATAGCGAAAATATTTCTGTCACGGATAAGTCATATACATGTGCAGTATTTAATAATCACTTGCTAAACATTGCTGGTAAATGAAGCCAAAGCTTTGTTCTGTAGGGAATTACATAACTCTCTTGGAAAATCAATTATTCAAAATGACAGTGACAATCGCATTATTTATTTTGCCGCCAACCGGTTTCAACCCGCTATGGGGTCATCTTCAGGGCAATTTACTCCATATGGTCGCTCGCTGGAGACATCACCATGCCTGTGCACGGTTGGTAACTAATCGCTGTATCTCCACACAACTATGTTGTCTAAAAAGATCTCTTGGAAAATGCCTATCCGAGACTGATATACTGTAATGTGATACTGTCAATGGGGAGATTAATAATTAATTCACAGAATAATAATTAAATCACTAAAAACTAAGGATTCTCGTGCATATGATGCTGTATCTATCAGAATATGAAAGTAGTGTGCTGCACATATTAGCGATGTAAATAGCTATATCTGTAATTTTTCCTTCAAGAATGGTCAGTTCCCTGAATGATTAAAGTGCTCAGTAGTAAAGGCGCTTTATAAAAAGGGAGAATGGAATAATGTAAACAATTTTAGACCTGTTTGTATGCCATCAGTGATTCCTGAAGTTATTGAAAAGGGCGTGTATTTAAGGATAATTCACCATTATATTTAACATAATTCCCTGCCAAATGTACAGTTCGCTTTTAGCAGTGGTTTGGAAATTGAAAATGATGTAGTCCCTTTTTCTGTGAGGTACTGTATGGATTTTAAAACGTTGCAAATGCTAGGCATGTTTTTTTTATTTAACTAAGGCGTTTGATAGTGTTGATAACAAAATATATCTCCAAGGGTTTGACCATTATGGAATGCGGGGAGTAGCTCACAACTGGTTTAACAAGAGACAGCAAAAGGTCGTTCCCCACAGTACTGAGGATGGCTATGACGTGGGGTCCTAGTAGAACACGGTTAAATGGGAGATGTCCCAGGGATCAATGGTGTGGCCACTCTTGTTCCTTACTTATATAAATGATATCCCCTATAATATTACTGATGATTCTAAAATATTTATTTGCTGATGACGGTAGCATGATAGTAAAGGATGTTGTGTGCACCGTTGGCACTGTTTCAAATATGAATTTCAAGACATAAGTTCATAGCGTGTAGAAGATAATCTGACGCTAAATCACAGTAAGACTCAGTTTTTACAATTTATGACACACTATTCAACCAAATCTCATGTTCTAATTTCACAAATTGGGCATACATTTGGTAAATCAGAGAAGTACAAATTTCTAGGTGTTCAGGTAGATTCTAAACAGTCGTGGAAAGTCCACGTACTGGATCTTGTTCAAAGACTTAATGCTGCCATTTTTAGAACGGTAAATGAAGTAAATGACAGTTCGATATGATAGGTAGTCTAATTTGCTTATTTTCATTCGCTTAAGACGTTTGGTTTTATATTTTGGGGTAAACCTTCCCGTACCATGTCCTTGGAGATTGGCTCCTAATTTGATCCTGCGGAACTAAAAGTGTAAAATGAAAAATAAGTAAATAAATAAATTGTGTATATTACTAAGCGGCTAAAACGGTGTCACAAACCTCTTTCAGATGATCTGTCCAATAGCTTTTTGGGGCTACAAAAGTTTTATTTCCGGTATTTTGTGTAATTCTTGATCAAACTTAAAAAATTTAAATGCTGTCATAATATACTTATTAACAGGTATAATAATTAGGTTAAAAGTTGACATTTAGTTTAGTATTAAACTTAAAAAATGTATGTCTTGAGGCAACGTAGCTCATGACGTGCAGTTGCCCAGAGTATAGTCATCCTGTATTAGGAAATGAGATTACTTAGCGACTCCCAACCGACTTTACGCAGATTTAGTAGATGCAGTGTTTAAACTAAAGTTGAAAAACTTTTTGGATGATTTCGTGAAAAGAACTCATTTTGGGTCTGCAAAAGCTATAGTTCATCACATAGAAAAGGAGGTCTGTTACATGCTCATCTTTCAGACGCTTCCAGCTGTTTTATAAATGAGTATTCCATTAAGGCAGGCCCCCACATACATTTTATAATTCACATTTTGCGTTACTGTCGCAACACTCACATCAGCGACCGCCATCTGAAATAGAGTAATCTCGCACACGTGTTTGTCCTGGGACGTTCAATGAATATACTAGTTCTGTTCCCCTGTAATATAAGCCACAAGTAAGGATAAAGCATTTAAAAACGTAACGCATCCGCTATATTTGAAGTAGTTCACAAAGATTAGCTTTTTGGTTTAATGGTAAATATGATTTTCATTGGGAACTGATGTAGCCGACAAATAAACGTTATACGTAATATTAATATACTCAGTTAGCCACAAATTTTGAGGTGAGTGATTTGATAAAATGATTAATGTGAAAAAATACAAATAGTAAAGAGCTACATGACCTACATTAATCATACCAGAACACTTCGAGGTTAATGTGATCGTTTACACCCATAGACTGAAAGAAACTACTACAAACTTACGCTTGCAAAGAACGAGTATCACATCTATGCAAGAATTCATTACCCACAAGTCTCATCTACGCAGTTCTCCAAGACAAAGTGGAAGTCAACTTCTAAATTAAAGACGCAAAACCTGTTTTCACCAGCTCTCGTCTCCTCCAAGATATATAGAACTAGCATGGGATATACTACATGAATACACCGCTGATACGAACACGGAATGAGTATTCATGCATTGAAGAATATTATATACCATAATGAAATACAGACACTAACTTTACAGTTCATAGTATCAACCAAGAGTTAAGATAATACCAAATTTAATAATGCATTCAGTTGATGGTCAAACGGTTCTCGGAAGTAAAATCTCGTTTATCATTTCCACAATCGTTTGGGACTGATAAGATGAGGAGTGGGAAGCTTCAGCGCAGAAATGGCGGGAAAGATGTATGGACGGCATTGACAAGAAGAAGGGACAGAACGGTAGGACACCTTTTAAGACATCTGGGAATAATTTTCACGGTACTAGAGGGAGCTGCAGAGGGTGAAAACCGTAGAGGAAGACATAGGCTGGAATAAAGTCAGCAAATCATTGAGGACGTGAGTTACAATTGTTCCTTTGCGTTGAAAAGGATTTCGTAGGAGAGGAATTCGTTTATCACCAAATCAGAGTCACAAAACATAAAACAAAAAAAAAATAATATTTCAAGCTCACAACGTACATTAAAAGTAATAAACAATAGTAGTTTGTAGATGTACCCATGGTACAGAGGTAACTTCTTTGATTATTAATCAAAACATTCTCGGTCACGGATTCGAGACTCGCCACGGCTTAATTTTTGGTTAACAGCATTAACGGCCGATGACTTCCGGCATAAGAAGCCACGCTCATTCTGCCAACGGCCTTGTCAAAGAAGACGGAGGAGACGATCAGTACACGCTCTTGTCATTCGGGTGTCAAAATGCCCCTAAATGCGAAAGAATCTGCAATGATCTACCGCATGAGGATGCAAAAGGCAATGGAAACCACTGCATAAAAGACATACAACGTGTATCCACAGGGCATGGGGCCTGTAATTGAAGAAGTCTCATGATGATCTTTCCATTGGCAAAAGATTCCGGATAGCCCCCACTCATGTCTCCGGGAAGGGACTTCCCTGGGGGAGGTGATCATGAAAAATGACTGAATAACCAACGAAAAGAGTCGGGACTTGGAATGTCAGAAGCTTGAACGAGGTTGGGAAGCTAGAAAATCCGAAAAGCGAAATACGAAGTCTCATTCTTGCTATAGCAGGTGTCAGTGAAGTGAAATGTAAAGAAGAAAAGGACTTCTGGTCAGATGAGTATAGGGTAATATCAACAGCAGCAAAAAATAATATAACGGTATTAGGATTCGTTATGAATTGGAAGACAGGGCATGGAGTGTGTTACTGTGAACAGTTCAGTGATAAGGTTGTTCTTATCAGAATCGACAGCAAACCAACACCTGCAACGATAGTTCAGGTATACATTCCGACGTCGAAAGTTGAAGATGAGAAGATAGAGAAAGTATATGAGGATATTGAAAGGGTAATAGAGTACGTAAAGGAAGATGAAAATGTAATAGTCAAGGGGGACTGGAATGCAGTCGTAGGGGAAGAAGCAGAAGAAAAGTAACAGTAAAAAATGGGCTTGGGATAAGGGATAAGAGAGGAGAGTAATTTAGCTCTCTAATAAATGTTAGCTTGTAATAGCGAATATTGTGTTCAAGGATCACAAGAGGCAGAGGGACACTCGGGAAAGACCGGGTGACAAGGAAAGATTTCAATTAGATTACGTCATGGTCAGACAGATATTCGAAAACCAGATACTGGATTCTAAGGCATATCCCTGGACAGATATAGACACAGATCACAATGTAGTAGTAATGAAGCACAGGCTAAAGGTTAAGAGATTAGTCAGGAAGAATCGGTGTTGTGGTTTGGCAAGACAGCCAATCCACTATGACAGGAAACCGAAAGGCACGCGTTTAAGCTCACGGCGGCTGGCGTGATGTCTGGAACAGGACAAGGAATTTATAGTAGCAAAGAACGTACGTAACTACTGGAATACTTAACTTTAATTAACAATTGGTGAACATCGCTCTTGACGGTACAAGTTTTACAGCATGGTAATGGCGCCTTGGTAGGTCGTAGCAATTGACGTAGCTGAAGGGTATGCTAACTATCGTCTCGGCAAATGAGAGCGTAATTTGTCAGTGAACCATCGCTAGCAAAGTCGGCTGTACAACTGGGGCGAGTGCTAGGAAGTCTCTCTAGACCTGCCGTGTGGCGGCGCTCGGTCTGCCATCACTGATAGTGGCAACACGCGGGTCCGACGTATACTAACGGACCGCGGCCGATTTAAAGGCTACCACCTAGCAAGTGTGGTGTCTGGTGGTGACACCACAATCGGTAAGCAAGAGAAGTGGGATACGGAAATACTAAGGAATGACGAGATGCCCCTGAAATTCTCTATGGTGAAGATACAAAAATAAGGAATAACTCAGTTGGCAGTACAGTTCAAGAGAAATGGACAATTATAAAAAGGGCAATCACAGAAGCTGGAAAGAAAAACATTGGTTCAAAGTAGATAACTGCGAAGAACCCGAGTATAACAGAACGAATACACCTATTGATCGATGAAAGTAGGAAGTAAAGAAAAATGTTAACCGAAATTCAGGAACACCGAATTGGAGGTCACAGATGAATTAAATACATAGAAACTGCAGGGAAGCTAAGACGAAATGACTGCATGAAAAATGTGAAGAAATCAAAAAAGAAATGATAGTCTGATGGACTGACTGACTCAGCAAATAAGAAAGTCAAAACAGCCTTCGGTGAAATAAAAAGAAAGCTTGGCAACATTAAGAGTACAACGGGATATCCACTACTAAATGCAGAGGGGAGCTGGATAGATGGAAAGAGTACACTGAAGGCCGCCATGATGGCACACATTTGTCCGATGTGATAAAAGAAAAATTATTCATTTTAGAAGAGATCAAATAAGGCAGAAGCGGTAGATGACATTCCATCAGAACTTTTAAAATCATAGGGGGAAGTGGCAACAAGAGATCTATACACGTTGGTGTGAAGAATGTATGAGTCTGGATAAAAACCATTTGGCTTTTGCGAAAATATCATCCATACAATTCCGAAGGCTGCAAGAACATACAAGCGCGAGAATTATCTCACGATCAGATTAACAGCTCATGCATCTAAGTTGCTGACAAGAATAATATACAGAAGAACGGAAAACAAAATTAAGGATGTGCTAGATGATGATCAATTTGGCTTTTAAAAAGCAAAGGCACGAGAGAGGGAATTCTGACGTTGCGGTTGAAAATTGGAAGCAAGACTACAGAAAAATAAAGGCACGTTCATAGGAATTGTCGAGTAAGCTATTGGGAGAGAAT
The DNA here is from genome assembly GCF_023864345.2 of Schistocerca serialis cubense. Classification (NCBI taxonomy): domain Eukaryota; kingdom Metazoa; phylum Arthropoda; class Insecta; order Orthoptera; family Acrididae; genus Schistocerca; species Schistocerca serialis. The sequence continues at coordinate 435,074,958 of NC_064642.1, read as the reverse complement.
ATAGGGAGAGACAGGTAATACAATATACGTATAAGAGCCAAGAGGAAATAATAAGGGAGGACGACCAGGAACGATGTACTAGGATTAAAAAGGGTGTAAGACAGGGATGTAAACTTTTGGCTCTACTCTTCAATATGTACATTGAAGAAGTAATGATGGAAATAAAAGAAACTTTCAGGAGTGGCATTAAAATTCAAGGTGAAGTGACAGCAATGACACGATTCGCTGATTGTATTGCTACCCTGATTGAAAGTGAGGAAGAATTGCGTAGTCTGCTGAATGGAATGTACAATCTAATGAGTACGGAATATGGGTTGAAAGTAGATCGAAGAAACACGAACGTAATGAGAAGTAGCAGAAATGAGAATAGCGAGAACCTTAACATCGGGATTGATGGTCACGAAGTAGATGAGTCAAGAAATAATGCTACCTACGCTGCAAAATAGCCAATGACGGACGGAGAAAAGAGGACATCAAAAGAAACTAGCTCTACAAAAAGGGCATTCTTGCCCAAGAGAAGTCAACTAGAATCAAACATAGGCCTCAATTTGAGGAAGATATTTCTGAGAATGTACGTTTGGAGCACAGCGCATAATGGCAATGAAACGTGGACTGGGAAAAACCAGAATAGAATAGCATCGAAACATTTGGGATGTGGTGCCAGAGACAGATGTTGAAAATTAGGTGGACTAATAAGGCAAGGAATGAGGAAGTTCTGCGAAGAATCGGAAGGGAAAGGAATGTGTGTAAAAAAACTGACAAGAAGGAGAGGATGATAAGACATCTGTTGAGACATTAGGGGACGACCTCCATGGTACTAGAGATAGGGCCAAAACTGTAGATGGTGACGCAGAGATTTGAATACAGACAGCAAATAACTAAGGACGTCGGTTGCAAGTGTATGAAGTACATGAAGAGTTTGGCACAGGAGAGGAATTCCTGGCGAGCCACATCAAATGAATCAGAAGACTAAAAAAACGTTAGTCTCTACGACGCAAGCTCTGCCATACAGAGTTGCTTCATTATACCAGTGATGGCTGTGCGTTCACTACGACAAATATGATTGTTCATTGCGTCATTAAAAGTTCACCCTTGTGCATAATCCAGTGACTCGCGTCTTTCTCAGAGACTCCTGCAAGCCTCACCCACCATTTAGAATGAACAGCGTGTTAATCAGTGTAGTTAATTTCCAGTAATTTGGTATCGTTTTCGACCACAACATTTTATCCTTAAAAAGTCTCATTACCGCAACTATGCGAAAATAAAGAGCGTGAGTTCTGACACATTCCGCATTCGAGCCTGGTGCCAATCGGCTGTTCAAAAAAAAAAAAAGAAAAAAGAAAAAAATGGTTCAAATGACTCTGAGCACTATGGGACTCAACTGCTGAGGTCATTAGTCCCCTAGAACTTAGAACTAGTTAAACCTAACTAACCTAAGGACATCACAAACATCCACGCCCGAGGCAGGATTCGAACCTGCGGCCGTAGCGGTCTTGCGGTTCCAGACTGCAGCGCCTTTAACCGCACGCTGTTCAAAAAGCTGACTCTGTTAATGAAAAGCAGATTACCTCTTTCGTGTGGGAACCACACGTTACATTCACAACGAATGTTCCTACAAGTGCTGCTGATTGTGTTCAGGGCTGTCTTCATCGCAAAATATTGTCTAGTGCCCGTTTGAAGATTCCCAGTTTTCTTCGAGTAAGGCACACGCAATGACAGACGTCCTGATTTTTCATGTAGTTGCACGAGAAGAAACAGATTAGTCAAATTCAGGAAATCGTTTGGCAACCAAATATTTTTGAGAGACAAGCTAACGCAGATGCTCATGGGCAAGATGTGGAAAGTAAACTGGGTCTTTTCCGTGCTGTAATCTCATACGTTCACGAAGATCTTCTGACAACATGGAGAGTATGTCTCTCGCAAGCGCAGTGCACATTGCGGCAGTTATGCATACAGAAACAAGGTATCGGCCCATTTGAGAATCGTTAATTATTGCTGCTCAGAATTTATTTGCAAGCCTGTTTACGGCTCCTTTAGAGTGTATCACTGGTATGTCAATGAACACTATCCAACTACTGCGATTTTGAGCATGCCGAAAAGAAACTGTTTTAGAAACGGAAAAAATTGTTCCAAGGTGCAACATGGCCTTGAACACTATTGACATAAAACATGGCCGGCGGCTGGTGGCCGCAGAGTCTTAGTACGCACCAATCGCTATATACGAAAAATAACATAGCCACGCTATTAATAATCAAATTCTACCTATCTGCCCAAACTGGCAACGATGTGAGCTGTAGCAGTTCCTGGAGGAAGCTTTGTTTTCTATTTGTGGTGCTATGCTCTCCTGGCCTGTTTGCTGGGACCTGGCATGAATTGCCACGGCATTGTTGCATACCCGTGCCCCTTGTCAAAGGATTTGGCCACCGCTCAACGCCTTGGATAGTATTAAATGCCTTACTGTTACTGAGTAATGCCTAACGAAAAGTGTCTCTAGTTTGTATTTCTTGGTCGCTAGCAAAGGAGGTAGATAATTCGTATTAATAAAACGAGTATTGTGTTAAACTAACACACTAGACATGAGTATGGTTCAAAATAAATTTAATAGTTGTAATCGAATGAGAATACCACTCTATTTTGTTTAATGTTACTATTAATACTTAATGTCACTTTTCTTTCCTTTTCAGAGGCGATTATGCGCGCAATATTTTCGTCAGGAATTCGTATATTTTGTTGAAGCCATAACTGTTGTGTAGTGCTCGGTAACAACGAAGACTCACTGCGTGTTTTGAGTTCCACATACAGATTCTTGCAGAACTCTTCGCTGATGAAAAGTGGTACTAAAGATATTCAGTTACAGTTAAACCAATAAACTAATGAACTTTTAAAGATAGGTGTAATGGCAGGAATTTTATGCCACTGGTATCAGCAAACGTCTTTGTGGGTGCCTAACTGCTGTTGCACAGGTTTCATATCGATGAAGTATATTCACTTCATAACTATTCCCACAACGTGAAAACAAAAATCAAATACGTATCTTTGAAGGTCACGTCGAACCTCTTCGTCAGTTATAAAGTCTTACTGCTGTGATTTACGTAAATATTATGGTATACATTCGATCAAAGGTAAATGATAAAGGCGAAATATACATAAATAAAATTTATTTCTATGGACATATTATGGCATACATTGAAAGTACAGCAAATGGGTTGGGATGGAAGTGTATATATAAATATTACAAACATGGAGATTTTATTTTTTTCATTTTTTGCTTGAAATTGGAAAACAGGTGAATGATATTTTGAAGACAGGCTGCTGTGGCTAACTAGGTTTGTTCATTGAGGAGATTTTGTGGTGAATTGCTTTTATATACATACATTTCAATCTCCTCAAGAAAATACATAAGGCTTTCTGAGCGTGGTGCAATACCTGTACATGGTTTTCACTGCTCTTTATTCCATGACTGTTGGTAGTTGTGTGCACGGCAAATGTGGATTTTGAAATGTTGTTCAAACCTATGGCATCTATGCGTTCTTTGAACCATGTCTCAATGCTTCTTCCAGTTTGTCCTACATACTAAGAGGGACAACGTTGACAGCTGAGTTTGTATATGCCAGATATTTTGTATTGGGGGTTGTTATCTATCAAGTTGTGAACTGCTAACTGCTGGAGTTTGTTGTTAGTGTGGAAGCATATTTTAATGATTGTGTTTTTAAATAGGCTGCTTATTTTATAGGATATGGTCCGTAAGAAAGGTAGTGCAACACATTTTATGCTCTTTTTTACCGTATCTTGTGTAAGTTGCATGGTTGTCTGGTGCATAGTTTTGTTGACTGATGGCTTTAGGATATTTCGTGAAAGTTTGTCTGTCATGAAAGTGCTGTATCCTTTTCTTTTTTAACTGGTTCAAAAGGAATTTCGTGTAGGCAATTAAGTAAGGATCTCTAATATGCCATCTTATGCTGTAATCTTCTGGTAAGAGTAAGCCTGTGATTTGTACACAGCCATGGGCTCACTGTGTCAGTTATTGTCAGAATAGCATTAAGATTACCGCTCCAAGTACTGAGAATCGTTCATGGTTTTAAAACATGCTAAAGAAACCAAACAAAGACCACACGCAACATCCAATTTAATAAGAAATGTCTACCAGCACAGATGACACCAAATTTCATAAAAGTGATTTTTAACTTTAAAACCAGTAGTGCCAAAATATTTAAAGAAAATGTGAAATCATGGGTTCAAGACAGAGATCGAAATGCTATATAAAAAGGAAGAACTTTTCAACAAGCAGCTGTACAGTCTACACTTTCAACTTGGAAACTGCCTCTCCAGCCTTCAGTTCTCCTACATCTTACTATACATAGAGAACTTCACAGAAGAAGAACAGCAGAAAATATTGTTTAGGCATAAGAAAAAAATGAAGAAAGGTAACCTCTCCTCCAAAAATTCACATGGCAGCCAACATCACTTTCAAGAAAGAACTATTATCTCAACTTATATCAATTTTACTAATAAGAAACTTGCTCTCACATACAAAACTCTAAAGCATAACATAGAGTCTAGACTTAACACCAATAACTTGAAATGCCTTATTGCACCTACTAAACTTGCTGCTAAATTAAATTCCAAGGAAACCATTGCCTTAGCCCTCAAAGCCAGTAAAATAATAACAAGAGACTTCAAAAATAACAGTTCACACAGAATCAGTGATGTAAATGTTCCAGATTGTATCAATTCCAAACTTTTTAAGAATAAAGCTTCAATAGTCAAAGCTGATAAAAGTAATCATGCAGTGATAATGTATGATAAAGACTATGTTGACAAAATCATGCAATTTTTCACTGTTAACAACATAAACGAATTAGATTATTATCCTACCTCTAAAGACCGGGCTAAAATTAAGGAAACACTTAAGAATTGTAACTACCTCCTAACTGATTGGGAAATATGTGATTGCATTTCCATGAACCCCACTGCACCTCAGCCCCAGTCACAGCCTAAGACCCATAAGGAATATTGTCCCATCAGGCCAATTGTGAACTCCAATAACAGCCTTTCATATACTTTAAAAAACAAACTGCTGGCTCTGCTTAATACAAACTATAGGTTTGGAAACAATTTCTCCATTAAGAACACTTACGACATCATTCACAAAATTAAAGATGTTTGCATTCCACTGACAGCCATATTTGCATCACTTGACATAGAAAACATTTATACTAACATCTCTGTAGAGGACACCAAAAACATGATCAGAAACGATCTACTCAAACATAAGAAAGTAAGTATGACAGAGCTCTGTGAGCTCATTAAGCTAACCATATTGGTACTGTCATACAGTTACTTCAGTCTTAATAGCGAAACATACAGACAGAAAGATGGGTTGAAAATGTGTAGCAGCCTAGCTAGGATGTTAACAGATATTTACACAAATCACTTAGAACAGACTTTTTTCTAAAAGCTAGGAGTCACATGAACAGCTAAAGTATCTGCTACAAAAGATACATTGATGATACAATTATACTTTGTGATGGCACCAATGAGGAAATAGACACATTAACAACAAAACTGAGTATTACGCACAAAAACATTAAATTCACCATTGAGCATGAGACCAACAACAGCATCAATTTCCTAGACGTAAAAAATCACCAACAGAGACCATAATCATTTTTAGATTTATAGGAAATCAACATCCACTGATGTATGTATCAACCGCTGATCTTGTCACCCAAACCAGCATAAGATGACATATTTTAGATCCACACTAAACCGTCTACACAAAATTCCTCATGAACCAGTTAAAAAAGAAAAAGAAACCAGTATCATTAAAACCATAGCCTCCAACAAGGGATACAGCCAGCTCATGACAGATGAACTATCACAGAAAATCCTAAAACCACCACCAGACAACCATGCAACTTGCACAAGACAGAGTAGAGAAGAGCAACAAATATGTTGCACTACCTTTCTTAGGGACCATATCCTATAAAATAAGCAGCCTATTTAAAAACATAAACATTAAAATATGCTTCCACACCAACAAGAAACTCCAGCAGTTAGCAGTTCACAACTTGATAGATAACAACCCCCCATACAAAAAATCTGGCATATACAAACTCAGCTGTCAAAGTTGCCCCTCTTACTATGTAGGACAAACTGGAAGAAGCATTGAGACATGGTTCAAAGAGCATATAGATGTCATAGATCTGAACAATGTTTCAAAATCCACATTTGGCATGCACACAACTACCAACAGTCATGGAATAAAGAGCAGTGAACAGCATGTACAAGTATTGCACCATGCTGAGGAAGGTACTCTTATGAATTTGCTTGAGGAGATTAAAATATGTGTACATAAAAACAATTCACCACAAAATCTCCTCAATGAATAAACAGAGTTAGCCAATGCATCATTTCTTTAAAAATTCATTCACCAGTTTTCCAGTTTAAAGTAAGAAATATAAAATAAAAAGAGACCACATTTCTAATATTTGTAATATTTATATATACACTTCCATCGCAACCCATTTACTGTGCTTTCAACATATGCCATAATATGTCCTTAGTTGTGATATTTATTTGTGTTCGTCTTGCCCTTGTCATTTACATGTGTTCCAGATTATATCATAATATTTACGTAGTATCACTGCAGTAAGAGTTTCTAACTGGCTGCTTTAGTTGTTTATCTTAATTTTAATCAGTTCTCTTTCAATGAATATAGTAAATAATGTCAAATTAGCAATTTGTAAATATCTACTGTAACATGCATGTACATAATTAAATATCTCTGAGAGTCGAGGTCTTGTCATTGTTATGGTCATAATATCGCCATCTTTGCATGCGAACCTCTATGTAATGAAACTTCTAAGTGTGTGAGTGGTGCGTTACATTTTGTGCATATATGTACACAAAAGTTGGCATTATACAGTTTTAGATGTTGCAAGATGATAAACAACTTATACTGGAACGTATTGGCGTGGATTATTCGTTGTAAGTAACCGAAACGTATTCCATTTAGTAATAATAATAATTTGTTTACATCACTTAAAATTATCATGAGGTATAATTACGATTAGAAAGACGCTGTCGCACATCTTGTTTTGGTTGTAGGGCATCTCCACCCGAAGGAAAATTCGCCATATGGGGGAACAAAACCCAAAATGTAATGAAAAACGTGAACTAAGGGTCTGAAGATAAGCCTATCGGTTCGAAACCGGTAAATGCGCTATTTAAATAGATAAATAGCATTACAAAAAGTGACTGGTTGCTGAAATCTTCTGTGTAAGAGTCAACCTATATATAGGTAGGTATATGTAGTAATGGCAGAGACTATACTACCTATTTGAGTGTCGAATGGCACGAATTTTTCTATCGCCACGACAAACTGAAATTGTTGTAGGGTTCTGCCTGCGTCATGACTAGATCATGTTCATCGGTACCAAACCAGGATAGCAAAGCTTTTGCGAGTGAATGAAGTACAGTTGTAGTGATAATAATAACATACTAATAAGAATGTTTATGATATTATAGAAGAAGTTTGGCGATTAACATTGAAAAAGATAAGAATTTGATGATTTTTCATTTGGCACAATCTAGAGGTTTTCTTATGTTTTAGTTAATGAAGTCCGGTCTGACAATTTGCAGAGAAAAAGAAATACTGAGCGACACACATCAGTAAGGCGGTGAGATCGAAGCCAGCAGCTACTCTTGCCATCCTTCACGACATGAGCATAATGCCATGGAGCAAATAGTTCACTGCTTTATTTGACTCTCTGCCAGTGCTCTTTTGGTAGTTAATGCAGGGAATTCACAACCTGAAATGCAAAACAAGTCTGAAATTTGCTTGAAACGACCTTCCTAGGTTCGTAGAATAGTAATTTGGACCTAAATGTCACATTACCGCTGTGACTGTTGGGATACTTCAATAGCATGAAAAGAAAATATTACGAGAATTTAGTAGTAACATTCTGCATTAATCTTGAAATTGAGTGAACAATCACGAGGTGTCACACATCGTCAGGTGTATTGCCCAGACTCAGCTGCTTTAGCAATGTGAGGAGCTTCATTGACAACTCACCATATCCTCACTGCCATCCACAGTGGAGCTATGCCACCAGACGCCGATCTAATTGAGGGCTTCAAATTGTCAACAGATGAGACCATTGGAAAATACAAATTGTTGCACACTTATCCGTTTCAGGCTGCAACGAAAGCTTGTTTTAAGAACTTTAACGCTGTGTGGAAAACGATCTCATCCAAAATGTTAAGAAACAATAAGACAATGCACAGTGTCTCAAACGTACTGTATGTACGTGCCATGCGGAGTGGCCGCATGGGTAGAGGCGCCATGTCATGGATTGCGTGGCCACTCCCACAGGAGATTCGAGTCCTTCCTCGGGCTTGAGTGTGTAAGTGTATTGTTCTTAGCATAAGTTAGTTTAAGTAGTGTGTAAGTCTAGGGATCGATGATCTCATCTGTTTGGTGCCTTAGGAATTCACACACATTTGAACATTTTTTTGTATTTGTACTATCTTATCTCATTTGCAACCAGAATATCAGAAATACCTCCAAAATGTGGAGATACTCTGTATAATAGACTAATACATCGATGCTATGGAACAATATATCAAATTGTGGATTCACAAAAGAAATTGAATGTATGAGTTGTAGTGGTATCACTATTTAGGATAGGGAAAGTTAGTTTTGTGCAATATTCTGAGCACAAGTTACAGCCAGGTGCAGGCCGGATTGCAGTGAGTTACGCATACCAACAGTTGCGAAGTAGAATACAGGCCACAGGGCTGTCAAATTGCAGAAAGAGTACACGTAGCGATTTTGCAAGTCGCAAATCGAAGGCAGAAGGGGCCCAGTGCCCAACCTATTATGCTATGAGTGCGTGCCGTGAAGTGGCGTGTATGGTAAAACAGAGCTGCACAGACCCGTATAAATAGCTGCAGGTTTCTAACGAGATTCATTCAGCTATGGCAGCTCTCCTGGATGGAGGGTCGTGTTACACCATCAGGCTACATGCCGCAACAGATGGGGCGCCAGCATCCCAGTCCATGGCGGGTCGTTGGTTCGACAGTCTGAGGCAGACATGAGGTCCATTGGCAGCCAGCGAGCGGCGGGCCATTCTTCGACTCACTACCACAGGCAGTCTTCTGGGCTCCAGTACGCACCGGTGACATCCGGGACGAGGTTCGCAGTTTCGGCTGCGGATCGCGGGCGCTTGTTTTCTCCGTGTCCTAAGCCACGCCGGCGAGGGATCACAGCGCAGACTGTCTTGCAGTTGGCAGCGGGCCGTTCGGCGGCTCCTCGGGGCAGCGCTGACGCAACGAGCACGGAGACAGCTGAGTCGGTAGGCGTCGCATTCTGACGCCATCGGAACTTCGTGGTTGGTCAAGGCCGGCTCGACACAGCATTGCATTGTACGGGCCGCTGGAGTGCTTCCTCAGCATTGCAGGGCGCTGTGGTGCAGACCGAGGTGTATGAGGGCACTGTGACTGGAATCAATAAATCATTTGGAATGCTCGGATAAGTCATAATACGGTGCCTTCTACCTCTTCCCACTACATTTGGTCATCCTGATACATTCGGTGGCAGAAGTTGCCATTACGGAAGTTTTTAAGCAGGAAAAAACCTGAAGAAATAGGTAAATGTGCAGTTCAGAACTTTCATCTCTTTCAGATCCCTATCTTGTTTGATACCGAGATAACGAACTAACTGACTGTTGCTTCGAATTTTTTCAGAGACACTCTATTGTTTTGATGATAACGTAATGTTTGTCGTGAAGCAGGCGATCATCACTACTCCTGTGAGGGTTACAGGAAGTATATTACATAGATGGCAGGGGGTTAACTGTTTGTCATCTGTAATGACAATGTGGCATCATGTGTGATTTCATTTACTATGAGTTATCGTAACTTTGATATAAGTACACTTAAGATAGCTACACAATAGCTGAAAATTGATCTGCAATAAACAGGTTTAAACATACAAAAGACACTGCCTTTCCTCCTAACTGAGGCTTAAGATTCATTGGCCACTTGTGACACTTAGCAGATTAATTTAAGTATTAGAGGCAGGAAATGATGAGATACAGTTTTGCAGTAAAACTCGAACTGATTTCGAAAGCAGCTTGAGTTTTAGAAAGTGATCACTTTACAAGTATGTGAGCAGAACACTGCTGCAATACTGTTTCACTGACATGCTCGTAGCTGTAGTAGACAGCCCGCAACGTAATAGTTGAGAGTGGGGATAGTTTATTCATGAAACGACCCTCCTGAAATCAAAGAAGTTTACTTTACAAACTCAATGTTATATCTTAGGTGTGAATTATTCGATACGACAAGAAAAGGTCAATCGAATTCAAGACGCTAGTGACACAACCGCAAAATCACTATTGCAGCTAGAGTTACCAAGCAATGTCTACAACATTGCACAGTTTGGACTACGCTAATGTCAATAGAAACGCTTTTTCTTAGGTGGATTCCCACGTGACTGGACCGAACATTCGATCTAGCGCGAGACACAGTGCTCTCGAAAATAATTTTGGAATCGCTGTATGGATCAACTTGGAGCTAAAATGATTTGATGCTATACAGCATACGCATTAAGTTCTGACTGATAGGTGACTTAACTCATCAACGAGGCAGTCAAAAGTGAGACCACAGACTACATTCTGTATTACACCAAGAGACAGGCTGAAATTGAATGCCACCTGACGTAACACGGTAGTTTAACGATCACACCTCGACTTTTATTCCACATAACTTTGCCGATATTTTTGTACCAACAGCGTCTTTAGAAGCAACCTACGAATCGGGAGGAAACTGTAACAACTTCGGGACACTGCGTCCAACCTACCTGCACTGAAGATGGCGAACAGACTGCTCGTATTATTAATTTTGTTTCCTTCAGTCTGAAGGGTACTGCAAGTTGCAAAGCTCGTTCACCAGATGCTGTTCAAATTTGTTGGCAGAGTTTCCTGAGTGGCCTACACAATAAACGTGCTTGGATGACACTTTTCGTTCCTTTGATGGACAGATATAAATAGAACCGGAGTAAACTATAGTCCAATTAAGTCAGGTGGTGCAGAGGGAGTTTTGCTACGTAGGCACCAAAATACCCAATGGCAGAGAAGTAAAACGGATATAAAATGTAGAATCGAAATAGTAAGAACAACTGTTCCCAAAAGATAACACTAATATCGAGGTTTGATCTTAGGAAACCTTTTCCGAAAGCATTCCTGCTGTTATGTAAGGGGAAGAACACTCGTCGGAGCATTGTATACTTCAGACAGCTGACAACACCACATGTCTGAAATTTTGACAGCGTTGTCCCTCGTGCAAGTCAAGACGTCCAGAACGGATCATAGAGGACTCTGGCAACGGAAAGGGATTCTTTTTTCCACTGGCATAGTTAAGACTTCGCAACGTAATAGGCACTGTGTGGCAACTCTGTCATAACGTCGATTTGCGAGTATGGGATGTATTTATTCTGCTAAATTTGATTGCCTTTTTCTTTTCATCTCAATAAAATATTCTGATTGATTCCCAATTTATATAACTTTTTGATTTCATGAAGTTCTTCTCCAGAACTTGCAGCATGCAGGTGAAAAATAGCCATAACTTATTTTTTAATTGAAATGGATCGTTTTAGCTCCGTCATAAGCTGCACTCAGATGTGTATTTTGTTATTTGTTAATCGTGACTGCTTTCGGACACTTTTGTCCGTTTTTAAATCACCCGCATGGTAAGTGTGACTGCCTATGAACCAAGTGTGTACAAAATCTGACATGCAGTGATGATCAAAGTGACACTGTGGTCGACTCAACAAAGTTAATAGTCCGTTTTATATGGTCTATTTACTGCTGTTGAGTCGACCGTAGTGTTTCTTTGATCATCGATGCAGGACAGTTTTTGTACATCGGCTATTGCCTGTATTGTGACACTTACGATACAGTCGGTCTGAAAAACCAGTCATTATCAAGAAATAAAAGAAAATATATTTTCAGTGGTGCTTCTGACGTAACTTAAGCATTAATTTAAAGGTCATCCCACGTATAAGCCACTCCCACTCCCAGCTTTCATGTTGGGAACCACCTGCCCCAGCTACGTTTGTGGAAATAAGAGAGTACTACAACAGTGCCTTGTCCGCATAGTTGCTGAGTGATGACTTTCTAAAACTGAAGCTGCTTTCGAAATCAGTTCCAATTTTGCTGCAAAAGTTTATTCCATCACTTTCTTTCCCAACTACTATAACTGACATCCAAAATGTCATATGCAACGTGAATCTTAGCTGAAACTTCCAGGCATATTAAAACTGTGTGCCGGACCGAGACTCGAACTCGGGACTTTTGCCTTTCGTGGGCAAGTGCTCTACCATCCGAGCTACCCAAGCACGACTCACGGCCTGTCCTCACAGCTTTACTTCTGCCGGTACCTCGTCTCGTACCTTCCAAACTTCACAGGAGTTATCCTGCGAACCTTGCAGGACTCCTGGAAGAAAGGATATTGCGGAGACATTGCAATATTCTTTCTTCCAGGAGTGGTAGTTCTGCAAGTTTCGCAGGAGAGCTTCTGTGAATTTTGGAATGTAGGAGACGAGGTACTGGCAGAAGTGAAGCTGTGAGGACAGGGCCTGAGTCGTGCTTGGGTAGCTCAGGCGGTAGAGCACTTGCCCGCAAAAGGCAAAGGTCCCGAGTTCGAGTCTCGGTTCGGCACACAGTTTTAATCTGCAAGGTAGTTTCATATCAGCGCACACTCCGCTGCAGAATGAATAACTCATTCTGGAGACATCCTCCAGGCTATGGCTAAGCCATGTCTTCCCAATATCCGTTCTTCCAGGAGTGCTGGTTCTGCAAGGTTCGCATGAGAGCTTCTGTGACGTTTGGAAGGTAGGAGACGAGGTACTGCCAGAAGTAAATCTGTGAGGACGTAGTATGAGCCGTGCTTGGGTAGCTCAGATGGTAGATCAGCTGCCCGCGAAAGGCAAAGGTCTCGAGTTCGAGAGTCGGTGTGGAACACAGTTTTAATCAGCCAGAAAGTTTCAAATCAGCGCACACTGTACGTCAGAGCGAAAATCTCATTCATGAGTCGTAGCTCTCTATGTCGTAAGTCTCCTGGAAATCTTGCGGGAGTAGTCAAAGTCATATGCTTCGCGAAAGCGATTATATCAAACAAGGGAAGTTTTCCGAACAAATTCGAAGTGTGTAAGTCTGCAGGTTTTAGTGGCCGTTGTCTCTGAAGTTGAAGTCCTCTGGATTAATAGGCCGCGTCATATTTCCTCTAAAACAATCACCATTTTGACCCCTCTACTGGGATGTTCCCCAGAATCTTCCGATGCCCACTACTGTGGGCACAGATCTGTATTTTGTTCATTATCTATGCACCAAACAAGATGGGAAACATTACGGACGGATTTAACAAGTTTGTTTTGGCCTTAAAAATTGCAGCATTGCACATTGGCTTATTTCTTCCGCAGTCTTCGTTCGGCTGAATCGTTCAATGACATATTGTCCTTTACAAACCACAATAGTGAGCAACGTGTGCCACGAAAATAAGAGCAAGTACAGGGTGTTTCAAAAAGAATATACGTATTTTGAATGAGTATATTTATTAAATTGTAAGACATGCGAATATGAAATTTTACACTCATATTTACGAGCCTCTCAAGATCAGATTACAGATGTTCAAGGTGACCTCCATTAACGCCACGAACAATATCACATCGAAATTCAAATTCCTCCCCAACCCCGGCAAGCATATCCTACGTCACTGATGTTATGGCAGTACGGATCCGGTTCTTCAACTCTTCCAGGTTCTGTGGGAGTGGTGGTACATAAACGTTGTCTTTAACGGAACCCCAAAGGAAGAATTCAGAGGTGGAGCACAGCTGAGGCATGCTAAGTCGACAGCTCCTTGACGGCCAATCCAACGGTTCGGTAGAGTTTCATTCAGATATTCACGCACTTGGCGGCTTTAGTGAGGGTGTGTTGAAAAATGAAGTGGTGTCCGTGCAGCCTCGGAAACAATTAGTTTTGTAACATAGCGAGATGCTGCTGACCATTAACAGTGTTTCGGTCAAAGAAGAATGGGCCGTAAACAGATGATCGGGATATCCCACAAAACACATTGACTTTGGGCGAATCTTGTACATATTCAGTGGCTGCATGTGGGTTCTGTAGACCTCAAATTCGAACATTGTGTTTGTTTACCTGACAACTAACATGGAAAGTCGCTTCATCGCTGAACACGATGCGTTGTGCGAAAGTGTTATCATTGTCAGTAGCATAAAAAATCTCATTACAAAATGCCACACGTTTGCGTTTGTCATCAGTACGCAGAGGTTGTAACAGCTGTAACTTGCACGGCTTCATAACCAAATCGGCGGTTGTGGCCGAGCGGTTCTAGGCGCTTCAGTCCGGAACCGCGCTGCTGCTACGGTCACAGATTCGAATCCTGCCTCAGGCATGGATGTGTGTGATGCCTTTAGGTTAGTTAGGTGTAAGTAGTTCTAAGCCTAGGGGACTGATGACCTCAGATGATAAGTCCCATAGTACTTAGAGCCATTTGAACGATTTTTTTCATAACCAACCGACATCTCCATACACGCCAAATTGTTGTTGTAGGCAGTTGTAACTCCCGACTGGTACGACGAGTTGATTTTGAAGGCCTACGTTGGAAAGCAGTTTGAATTTATCCAACATTTTCTTCAGGAACACGAGCGCGGCAAGGACTCTTTCCTATACATACACATCCTGTATCTAGAGATTGTCGATACCATCTGCGAATGTTCCACCCATTCGGAGGATCACTTTTTGTACCGCAACCTGAAACGTCTTTCCACTGTAATCAAAGAATTGCACTCTGCAAACTCGAGAACACAAAATTATTTTTCCTACGGAGTAGCCATTTTAGACATATGACGATTTTCAAGCAAAACAGAAGACAACTGTCATCCAGCGGCTATTAATATAAACTACGCTATGTCTTAGTTTCGCCAATAGCCGACCCGAGGCGCAGCGATCGATAGTTCTGACAAAATAATAGTTTGTAATACGTATATTATTTTTGAAACACCCTGTATATTGAACGACTGGAGCTTGGAGAGCTATCTGCGGGTACGGACATATGATTTAAATTTGGCCACTGAATGCAAATATTTCGTGCAAATTAAATGCCCGCATTTCACCAGTTTGATAAATATCAGGAACACCAATGTGGATCATCACGGATTAAACCATGTAAACGTTCATCAAATCTTGTATGCCTCACTATAGTGAAAAAATCATTCACATGAAAACTATCCTCCTCAAAACGAGAATACCATATGCTGACATAATTTAGGCAATGGAACTCACTGCATACATGACAAAAATGCTTCGAGCTACCTCCGCTGCTTTCACACCTACATTAGACTTAAAGCGGACATTATGTCGCAAATGATAGATTTCATGCACCTCATAATCCATTTTATAACGTTTAAACAACAGTTATAACAGTAATGTACGCAATTCAGTACGTTCTCATCTTGTTTACGCAATGATGCTTAACTAAGAATCTCGTATCTACCAAAACAGAAACCTTGAAAGTTAGTACTGACGCTGGTTTTCGACGCCGCCTGCGATACTGACAGGGCTCGACTTCGGTATTGTAAGGGTGAATTTTGAGACAAACGGCTTAGGAATCATATTTGAGATCTAAAATTGCTGTTGACAGTCTGTTTGTGTCGTTGCTGAAGAGGATGATCTCATCTGCAAAGCATAAGGTGATTGAGACGTGTTCTGTCCCCGGGATAGACACTGAACACATCCTCCAGAGCCAAGGTGAAAAACTTAAAAGGAGACCGAGCCAATTCGTCATCACCGATTTCGTACAAATTTGTGATATATGCAGATCTTGACCAGGAACGATATGTGGCAGAAGTAGGAGCTCCAGATTGCCAGTCTTTTCAAAAAGCAGCATATTTGGCGAAGGTCGGGCGGGACACTGGACTTTTATGTTAGCGCACTACCTAGGCAGCGGTTGACGCAGTGAAAAGAAAGTAGAATGGTAATGCGAGGGTCGGTGGATCCATTCCATGAGCGCAACTTCTTTCATTTTAAATTTTCACGGTACACACGGCAAATAAACCAAAATAACGCGCAATAAGTTGTATTTATCGATATTTTAATAAAATAATCTTGGAATGCTAAGCTCAGAGCTGGCATTAATGCTAATTATTAATGAAAACCACCTCATCTGTATTTTTACGCATTTATTGTGTTACGAACGTTTTCGTTTGTTTTACATCTTCAGGTTGCCTGCAATTAGACAAATCACGAAATTAGACTAGAGCTAAAGAATTTTAACAGATAAAATAGGCGACTTGCACTGATGACCACCTTATACTAAATCCTCGGTCAAGACAGGGATAGTCTGTTTGTTGTATGTAATATTAAAAAAAACAGCCAGGAACACCGATCGCGACCATCCTGCCAACAGTTTGGCTGAAGTATGGATGGCGAGTGGTGAGCCGAGATACGGAATGCTGCGTACGGCAAACTCGCCTAGAGAGGGACGCTCGTCGACATGGGTAAACACTTAAACATAGTATTTGGCCTTTGTTGAGTGCGATAGCCAACTGCACGATGGTAATCGTTACAAGCAATGAATAAACCTTAAATACGGAATTAAAATTACAGAAGGCACAATTAATGCAGGCAATGGAAAAGCAGGACAGGCTTTGAGCATAATAACAAGAGAGCAGGTGACAGTACTTATACTGAACTACATCGTCATTTCACAGCTATGACAGTACGTGATTAAACATAAATTACTGTTGCAGAGCAATTATGAAAAATATATCCGGAATGAACGTAAGTTACTAGTAACGCTGTTGCAACAGACGCGCTTTTATTATTATTATTATTGTTATTATTATTATTATTTTACATAATAGAGCTAGGGCAGTCAAAGAGGCCGTTGTCATGTGCTGTTAATAAAATGACAAGGGAGCAGATTTAAGTTACTTGCATTTCTTTACAGTGGAAGACAACATACAAACTTTATCGTCATTAGGTAACAACGTTACACTATTTATTATGCAATTTATTGTGAAGTAATTACATTTAGAAGAACAAAGCCCTTAGTTGTGATCATACAAAGTTATTTCGAATGCAGAGTACGCGTTATTGCTACAAATAACGTTTTGTTATTGAACGTATAAAATAACTGAAAACTTCTAAACAGGGTGGATTTCTTCGCGTTGCTAGCAAACTAAAAGCGAGCTGTCCTTAATTTGCCACATGTCTGTACAATAAAGTGATAGATTCCAAAGCTTACACAAGATTGCACGAAATTAAATGGACACAAATGTGAGTAAGCTGTTACACGTATGAAATAATTACACACAAACAGTAAATGTGCTCACGCAAAGTGACCCTGAGGCAAAGGAGAATTTGGGATTGCTAATAAATTTCTAGGAATGGATTGTAAGATGTGTATGTAAATCTCACGTATAAAATTACATATTTTTATCATCTTATAGTTGAAGATTTACACGTTCTGGAATAGCATTCATCGAGAAAACAGAGGAAGCGGTAATTATCTCGACAACATGCAAACTTGCAGTCACCGCACTCTTACAGTCTCAGGATTATTTTAAAGCTTGTAATCAAAGACATACTTGGTTTACGTTCATAAAAGGCCCTGTCTCATCGCACAGTTTTTCTAGTAAACCATCCGTAACGCACCATTTCTGCAAATGTTGGTTAGGATAGCTGGTGGTTTACAATGGAATTATCTCCACACAATACTCTACGGATGTAATTTCATCTCTTTCTCGACGAGGGATAGCAATTCTGAAGCTTTCTGATAAAATTGTGTAGCTGACGATAAAAATATACATCGCAGTTGCACTAGTTGTGTCCACCTGGGGAGAATCACTTTAATACTGCACGATGGCGATTCTTCATATTGAAAAATTTCGTCCAATAATTGTGGATTTGTTTTTTTCCTCCGCACGGGTTAGTGAACATAAGAAATTTGTTGTCCTTTACAAAGACTTAATCTCGTCAAATAACACACATTAAATATTAAGCTTGATTTATTTCCAGCGTAAGTAAGGTAAACACTTAAAATAAAAAGAGCTTTCGCATTGTGTTTAAACTCATCATACTCCGATTACCTTTCTGTACTTCTTACGATGCACCTGCCGCTGCCCTGGAAGCTATTTAAGTGACTCATGTCTCCCTCACCCCCCCCCCCCACCCCCACCCATACTGGACAGAAATGCAATTTTTTTCTAAAACCTTGGCCATCTGGAGCTCTCACTTCTGTGACTTTCACTTCAGGCCCTGACCTGGATATACCATAAATTTGACCAGTGATAAGGAGTACGCACGACCCCTCGTCAGCCCTCTCCTTATCTGATGTATCATCTCACGGAAACGTTTCCAGTGGTTCAGTCTTCCTCTATTTTCACATACAGAGTGGCATTCTCGTAAATGTAGAGGATATAACTGGTATATCTGTAGCCAATGCGGGTTCTGTTCGTAGCCCTCAATACTGCCCAGCATTCGATCGTGTCGTAGGCCTTCTGATAGTCTATGAGAACCATGTGAAGTCGTATGCCTTACTCCGTAAATTTCTGTACCAGAGTGCATACTGCTTGAATTGTTTCAAGTGTGCTGAAACCCATCTGTCGGACTGGCTGCTAAATGTCAGATTTATGACTCAGGTGGTTCGTAATGATTTTTGTCAATAATTTGTAAAAGACAGGTACAAGACCAAACAGGTCTGTAATGCTTCATGATGGTGTTGTCACATTTTTGGAATACAAGAATGACTTCTGCATTCTTCCTTGACTCTAGAATTGGTTCCTTCTTCGCGGCATTTACTTGGTAGAATTAGTAGAGCTTCTTGAAAAGACGTTCCTCCAGTTTTAAGCATCTCGCTCGAGATTTGATGTTTTCCTGACTTCTTACAATTCTTTGGTTGTTTCAGAGCTGTTCCCGTTTCAGTTTTTTCAATAGGTTGTAGTTCTCCCGATGTCACATTCATAAGAGATCTTTATGATTATCCATGTAGGCTTTAGTTTGTCACTGACTGGCTGTAGAAGCTCAGATAAAATTCCTCGATACTTTTTATAGTTCTGTCTCTTTCAGCAACAACTTCTCGGCGACCATTCCGTATTTCGTGGCTGATCACTTTTATCTTTTGATTGACTGGAACAAAGAACTCTCATGTTCACATTATTATAGATGGTCTTCTCGAACAGTTTTGTATTTTGCGTTCTCTGATCTGGTTGCCTTCTTTAGGTCCTCTTTGGGTCCCTGCATTTGGGTGCGTTTCCGCTGAGTTCCTGTCTGTGTCTCTTCTTTCTTCTACAAGCTGTTCTGCTTCGAGGCTTAATTTTGGGTATCTCCGTTTTTGGAGAGCACTGACTTTCTTTACTGCAGTTGGAATACTGTCCACAATTTATGTCTACTTCATTTCCTCTCAACAGTTCTGTTGGTAGTTTTTTGTCTATGCTGTGGTTGAACGCCTTTGTTTTCTCTTTGAGCTCATTTATCATATGTCGGAATTTCCTTTCAATCTTACTTGTTCTCCCGAAATGAGTGTTAGTTAATATTGATCCTGGCTCTAGCTAGTCTATGGTATTGAAGCGATTTATGGCTGACACCTCTGAGCACATTCAGTTGTTCTATTTGTGACCGTGATGTAATTCATTCTTAACCACTTTGTCAGAGTCTCTCCACGTCCACTTCCTCTTAGAATTTTTCTTCGAATATGTGTCCATGCAGTATAGAGATTCTTGTTAAGGGAAATCATCATTTGTCCTCCATGGCTTCGCGTTCCCAATCCAAAATCACCAGTGAAGGAAGGATCTTCTTGGCACTTCGCATCTATCTTGGCATTGAAATCCCAAAGTATTTTCGAAAATGTGGAGTTTTCTGAATTTTATTGCTGCTGTCAGACCTTCATCAAGTAGAAAACTCTACTTCAGATGGATATTCATCTGTTAAAAACGTATTCCGGATTTTTAGAGTTGGCAGTATGTCCAATCGTTCGTAATATGTCCCATAAACATGTCTTATACAACTCATACTACAAGAGCTTTGAACACTTGTTCATCTTCGCTACTTTGAAAAAAATCTGTTTCACTGGAAGTTATTTTATATTACGACCGATCTATATACTGCCGAACAGGTTGACTGGTGCAATGTATCGTCAGTTCCTGTCTAATAACTTGCCTGTTCTGCTGGAGAAGGTACCATTGCGTCAGTGGCTCGAGATGTTGTTCATGCATGACGGATCATCAGCCCGTTTTCTCCGAAATGTCCGAGAGACCGTGTGTGTGTGTGTGGGGGGGGGGGGGGGGGGGCGTCCAGTACGTTTGCCAGCTCGTTCCCTCACCTTGGATCTTTGGCTTAATTCTTTGGTGTATGCAAGGCTGATTAACGATATACAAACACTGTTGGAGAGTATCAATGCCCGACAGCGCATTCGAATACTACCTGGAACTTTTTAGAATGTACGTGGTTTCCTAAAACACCGGGCAGAAGCATGCCTTACTATAAATGGACATTATATTCACAACTCCTTCAGTGATTCTTCATAAGAGCTGGTCGTGTCTAATAGCAAGCAGATTATATTAAAAGTTCACCATTTCACAGGAGCAGAATACTATGTTCTCATTTGCTTACTGCATTCTGTAGGTCGTTCTTAATAGAAAAGAGTCTGCAATGGGAGAGATGTGTTTCACAGCAGCGAAGACAAACAAGTGGTCATAGTTCTTAAGGTATGCGTTTGGGAGTCCGTGTTTGACTGGATATTTGTTTCTTGTTTTGGTTCGTACTACAGCTTCTCAAGTATGGAATGTTTTCTTACAACCTGTTTAACAACAAAGCTATAATAAACACTTCTTACATCATTCGCTGTCGGACATTTGTGGCATTGATTACTTGATTAAAAGAAAGTGAAACATGTAGTCAAAGACGAATTCATAAACAGATAAATAAATTGAATTTCAACCAGTTACCTATTAAATTTCCATCGTGTAAATGGAAACTGAACATCTTAACATTTCTTAACGAGTCATAACTTTTAGTTTTTTAGGTGCAGAAAATTTCATGAGCGTGTACACACACACACACACACACACACACACACACACACACACACTACAAAAATGTCGTCTTCGACTGTTACCAAATCTGTAAGTAAGTACTGCAGGCACATAACAAAATAACAAAGTAAACTCTTCTAAATATTATTAACAATAATTAACAATACTAAAGATACGAGTATGTTCGTCAGTGCTGTATCTAAAATGTGGTACCTTATGTTCTATTACCCTCTTAAACAGAAAGTGTGAACACTGACGCGTAACGGCATAACTTCGTTGCATGACCCACTTCCTACTTGTCACGCAACTCAAACGAAAAACACGCCAGTCTGTTATCCGATCGAAGCACACGCACGAAAAATGACCTGTCAGCATTTGGCTATGCTTACCTGTATCCTTGGCTCGTTGGTCCAAAGTCGCAAACTAGTTATCCTGTAGGCAGAGTTTCAGTTGGCATGTAGTCTTTAAGACTATTTTTCTGACACTTATTGCTTCCATTCACCTCTGGAAATGACTAATATGTGCGAAAAATGCCAAGCTGTTCCGTAGTTAGGAGTCGACGTTGAATTGTCCGTTAATAACTGGTTGGGTAAGCGTGTTCAAAGGTGAACGAACTTAAAGGCATAACGTCACCAATACAAACGATCTTAGTGCAATACGGCAGTGTTCAAACAAACCCTCATGTTGGGTTGAGATTTAATGGTATACTTCTTGCAATAATTACACTGAGGATACAAAATACTTTTGGTTCTATAATTAAACTGAATATAACGAAAGGCTATTTTTTAAGCTTTTTATCTTCTATTATGTATTTAATTCGACCATTCATATTTCAGTGTTTAGAAATTTGTCTTGTCTCCTAAGGAAAACTACATGATAATCTCTTTATATTACGTCATGTGTATTATTTTTATGAGAAGAGATCCATTTAGAAAGTGCGCTTCACTGTTTCCTATGCAGTAATTCGTTAGTTTTAATGAAATTTCCCACTTCTTTGGTCTCGTTTGGTGCATTCCCAGCAGTCACTAGACCGCTCTACCCTACCTTACATACACTCCTGGAAATTGAAATAAGAACACCGTGAATTCATTGTCCCAGGAAGGGGAAACTTTATTGACACATTCCTGGGGTCAGATACATCACATGATCACACTGACAGAACCACAGGCACATAGACACAGGCAACAGAGCATGCACAATGTCGGCAGTAGTGCAGTGTATATCCACCTTTCGCAGCAATGCAGGCTGCTATTCTCCCATGGAGACGATCGTAGAGATGCTGGATGTAGTCCTGTGGAACGGCTTGCCATGCCATTTCCACCTGGCGCCTCAGTTGGACCAGCGTTCGTGCTGGACGTGCAGACCGCGTGAGACGACGCTTCATCCAGTATCAAACATGCTCAATGGGGGACAGATCCGGAGATCTTGCTGGCCAGGGTAGTTGACTCACACCTTCTAGAGCACGTTGGGTGGCACGGGATACATGCGGACGTGCATTGTCCTGTTGGAACAGCAAGTTCCCTTGCCGGTCTAGGAATGGTAGAACGATGGGTTCGATGACGGTTTGGATGTACCGTGCACTATTCAGTGTCCCCTCGACGATCACCAGTGGTGTACGGCCAGTGTAGGAGATCGCTCCCCACACCATGATGCCGGGTGTTGGCCCTGTGTGCCTCGGTCGTATGCAGTCCTGATTGTGGCGCTCACCTGCACGGCGCCAAACACGCATACGACCATCATTGGCACCAAGGCAGAAGCGACTCTCATCGCTGAAGACGACACGTCTCCATTCGTCCCTCCATTCACGCCTGTCGCGACACCACTGGAGGCGGGCTGCACGATGTTGGGGCGTGAGCGGAAGACGGCCTAACGGTGTGCGGGACCGTAGCCCAGCTTCATGGAGACGGTTGCGAATGGTCCTCGCCGATACCCCAGGAGCAACAGTGTCCCTAATTTGCTGGGAAGTGGCGGTGCGGTCCCCTACGGCACTGCGTAGGATCCTACGGTCTTGGCGTGCATCCGTGCGTCGCTGCGGTCCGGTCTCAGGTCGACGGGCACGTGCACCTTCCGCCGACCACTGGCGACAACATCGATGTACTGTGGAGTCCTCACGCCCCACGTGTTAAGCAATTCGGCGGTACGTCCACCCGGCCTCCCGCATGCCCACTATACGCCCTCGCTCAAAGTCCGTCAACTGCACATACGGTTCACGTCCACGCTGTCGCGGCATGCTACCAGTGTTAAAGACTGCGATGGAGCTCCGTATTCCACGGCAAACTGGCTGACACTGACGGCGGCGGTGCACAAATGCTGCGCAGCTAGCGCCATTCGACGGCCAACACCGCGGTTCCTGGTGTGTCCGCTGTGCCGTGCGTGTGATCATTGCTTGTACAGCCCTCTCGCAGTGTCCGGAGCAAGTATGGTGGGTCTGACACACCGGTGTCAATGTGTTCTTTTTTCCATTTCCAGGAGTGTATTACGCATGAAGGTCGAAGATATGAAGGACAGTTACTGCTATAGTTTTTAGTGGATTCCACTGCAAAGGTAATACACAAACGGAAGAGCAGATGTGATGTTATTCTCTAAACCATCGTGTTTCGAATTTTAAATTACGTGTCGCCAGTTTTCTTTGTCAACTTTAACTAACCAGCGAAACCTGTGTGGTGACTGCGTCATAAATGTATGTGAGAAGGAATAAATAACCACATGAAACAACACGCTGAAGTTTCTCTTACCGGAGTCTTTGCAGGCAGATACATTCCGCTTGACTTGACCGAATCATGAGTGCAGAGATACCGATTCATAGATTCCACTTGAACATCTCTCAAAAACAATACACCAATGAAGACATAACTTTTTCTCGAATTTTAAGTATGCTGTAGTTTGAAGATATACAGATACAAGAGAGAAGACACAAACTACCTAAAAGTAACATCCGATATAAATCTGTGAACCGTAGAGGACACTATAGGTTCGCTACAAACTTACGCTTTCCTCTCTACGTTCCCATAGTCCACCAACATACTCCCTTAACATAGCGTAGTAATTATATCTGTATGTGTGGGTAGAGACTGCATAAACTGTACACAAACAGACTTTTCCTCAGATGGCACAAACACAACTTAATCACTCAGAAATCAAACACACCATATCCTGACATGTGTACAAGGTTTGGACGAAACCATGAAAATACATGCGTAATAGACTGTTGCACCATACTGCGAATCCAAAGAGCCTGAATGCTCCTGGGAATCTGTTCACTGAAATCCTATATAATGGTCAATGATACGCCACACATTGTGCTTGAAACCTTTTCACTCTCTTGGAACAGACTCGACAAGGCCACGAAATTGGTTTTCAATACAGGCTGCAATTACTCCGCAACAGTATAATCCGATGATTGTGACTCCAAAATGTTCGTTTTTATCTCCTCATGCTCATCAACTAACTCTGACACTTAATCCCGGATGAATGCATGGATTTATCACATGGAAGTACATTTTGTGCAGAGCAAATGCCAGCGACATTGAATAAACCTAGTCACGTAAAAACGTTCCATAGACATTACGAGTGAAAACTCATTTCTTTGGAACAATAACACGAACTGGACCCTGCACATGACAATTATAGAACATTTAATGACGCTTCCAAGGTGAAAGACGACACTCCCGGTTGCGAGAATCTTCCAGTGTTCATTCGTAGACACAGCCCGTAACAGAAAACAGTGAAGAAGTATGTTCCTTCTATTATTTTACACGTTTGGTTTGCCTTGTGGCCCTTTTTGCTATGATAAGGCATGCTTTAAGCTGAATAATAAATTCAGCGAATTTATCTTCTTCTCGGTCACTAAGCTTTCCTTCCTCTGTTGTGCTCTCGAAAATGAAATTTTCCCTTCACGTCTGTATTATGTCATGACACTTCCTTCATTAAAACTAATTATCACTAGCGTATATGTTACGATTCCACTAACTGGTTTTGCCTTAAGTCTGTAATGAGTAACTCAATTTAGATCAACACAGTACGAAAACAACACTAAAGGCAAAGTTATGAGGTTACGTATAATTTAAGGGGATTCGCAAATGAAGTTTCTGTAATTGTTTCGATCTTTTTACTAAACCCAATGAAACCGCACTTAATAACATTAAAAATTCTAAATGATTCCTTTTGACTGAAGCAAAGTTCCTAAGTCTCAGTGTTGCGAGATTGTTGACTGAAGAGGCTACACCAGTGCATATGTGACGCACAAAACTTCCAGCCTGGAGGCAAATGGGCTGCAAGCGGTAAAGTTATCGTCGTACTATTGGAAATCTGAACTTTTGTGTATTGGAGAACCTGGTTTTATCTCCGAGTGCAGCGCAAAGATGTTTCTCACGTAACGCAAAAGCTCGATAGCCCAGCTGTCAGTGATAATATGCTGACATAGACTTCACTGAATCAAATACCGATAAGTGAGCAATCAGTAATAAGAATACCGGATTTCTCACTATCACTTTTGATTTATCGGGGAATTTCGCCACCGAAGAAATACTGTATAATCCTGTTTATGTCATCATTTTGAAAATTAGGAAATCATTTATTAGTTAGTACGTTCAAACGACTCCAGCAGTTGCAACGTGTCGCTTGGTATGATATTATTTCTTTTAGACGCTCCCTGAGTACGAGGTATCTGGTATGACATTTTATGCACTACCGCCCTCATTACATCCCAAATATGTGCTACATGGTGAACCACGTTATCCGTAGGTTGTTAGTTTCGAGTGTTTTACACCAGTTTTGTGGTGTGTGATTAATAAACTGCGTTGTTTAAACAGCCACTTTGTAACGTCTCAGTATCATACTCTCTAAGGCGTTGCTGTCTTGCATAACCTTGCTGGTATTGTATGAGACCCCTTCGAGCGAAAATGTGGAATTCAATTGGCTGCTATTTAACATAAGCAGTCTGGGTGCGGGAGTTGTTACGTTGACAACCAGTGTAAACCGAATTGTTAAAAGGGAGCTACAAAACTGTAAAAGTAGCAGCAGAAATCTGAATAGGAAATTGAATTTTTGGGATAACATATAAAATCTGGCAATGTAGTTCTGTTAAAGACGGCGAAGAAGTAGGAACGGAAATTTGTGGTGAGTTCCTATGGGACCAAACTGCTGAGGTCATCAGTCCCTAGGCTGACACAGTAATTAATCTAACTTAAGGTAACTTAAGCTATGGACAACACACACACGCACACACACACACACACACACACACACACACACACACACACACCAATGCCCGAGGGACGACTCGAACGTCCAGCGAGGGTAGCTTCCCGAACCGTGGCAAGGAGCCCTAGACAGCCTGGCTACCACGCGCGGCTGAAGATGTAGTAATATCAGTTGAGCGGAATGAATATTGTCTTGATAAGAGGTTACAACATGAATATTTATCTTTATTTCCATTACACAGGTATTTATTGTGGTCAGAAGATCATAGAGCCAAGAGTTTCAGGGTTTTAAAAAACATATATACACATGTCATGAGAGTGCTGCAAAACGTTATCTGAGCTGTTTATTACGTAAGTTTGTGAATATTCCGCTGCCTGTTTTTAAGACGTGACATGTGCTGTTTCTGAATCACACTTATCTTTAATGCTTCATGGTCAAGGCTGGATCGATTTACGTATAGTACTTTACAACATTTTTATTGTTCCCTGGGAGTAACGTGCACACGATATCTCGTAACTGTAGTTTCTACCAATTTCTGATTTGTCAACAGCTCAGAGTTCCCCGGCCACTGTTAAAATGTATGTTTGTAGACGCAGGAAGGAAGCTGAGAGCTTAACATCCGTCGACGACGAGGTCCAGCTCAATCTTGTTGGTGTGGAAAGAAATTGGCCGTATCTTCTTTAGTCGAACCATTCCGGCATTTGTCTTAAGCAGAAGCTAAAAGGTCGTCATACCGAATCACGGTCCAAGGTCTTACCAATGCGGTCGATGAATTGAATTGTGTTGAAGAGAATGGAGGAGGGGGTGGGGAAGGGGTGAGCGAGGGTAGGCAGCTGTAGAGAAATAACATATGAAATCTGGTTATCAGGAAGGTGGTGTGAAACATCGTCACGCCAAATGTTGGTCATGTGTAGTACCTCTGCTCCAAACGTTCGACTGGTTTAAGACGAAACACTGTCTCGTGTGAGACAGAGAGACGTTCTGGTCTCAATTTGCGAGCACATCTGACTGACAAGGGAATATTCCTATTTGTAAATAACGATCATGATGAAACAAATATATTGAGCACACCAAGAACCAAACAATAATATAGATTTTTTCCCACACTGAGTAAGAAAACTTCTCTTAATTATCTCTTGAGATGGTCAAACGTTAATTTCATAGATTTTAATGCTGCCAGAAGAGCATTAAGGCCATGAAATGTTCCTTCTTCAATTCTGGCTCCAAATCCTTCATTATTTTCTTTTAATACTATGGAAATGATGGTGGTCAGTGTGAGAAAACTGTTTTCAGTGTCGCACCTGACTACGAAGAAATTATTCCAACAGGAACTTATTCATCTGGTAATCCCAAAGGCTTGATGGGAAAGGAAAAGCAGTTAGACGTATCGTCATTCAATATTGGAAGAGCTTTGTGAGAAGATTTTCAGATCTAGTTCTGCAGAATAATTTTGATGTCAGTCTCCACTAGGCAAACAATGTAATCAACATGCAGTCACTATTACATAATAAAATCTCCACTCCGAGGTCTTCCAATATACTGAAATGCGTCTGACACAAATGAGGATATTTAGAGGCTCGCCCACAAGGTTTTTCGAACCTTGCTGAACTTTGTTTGGTATTGTCAAGTCCATCGAATGTATCATATGAAGAAATTTCGATTCTTTTATTTGCGTGGTGTAAAAATATTATATTTTAAGTAATTCTTTACAGCTGATAGTAAATATTGTAATGACTTGTATCATAATAATGAGTGACTTACAAGTTTCAGATAACAAAATACATGTATGTGAAATGATAAACAAAAAAAAGTCTTTAAAACGTCAAACAACACTTCGTAACATAAAACATACGTAATTAATAGAAATAATTACAACAGTAATGAAAGTTTAGACAATTAATGAGATATGTTGAAAATACTTTGACATCACCTTGCGTAAAGCTTTTATTTCTCCAAAAATGGTATGTCAGAAATCGAGATTTTTACACATGGATGGATGTGGTGTGAAAGCTTCTTTAATTTATGTTGTAGCAAAACCTTTTATTTTTCAGAATTAGTTAATAGTGATATGGTATTTTGCTAAATTTCAGACTACTACGAAAGTCGTATACTCAGTTGTCAGGAACGATAATGAAGTTTCAACTTTTATGTGAAACACGTTTCTTATGAATCATCGTTTCGAAGATTTTTTTTTCTAAACGCAGCATACTAAATTATCCTTTCGGATGTGATCTTAAAAAGTGAAATTGGTAAAAAACAGAAAAATAAATACTCCTCTACATCATCGCAGGAGCAGGATCGTTTATTTACACCTGTGGATGTTCACTTGTGAGTAGGTATATAGTAATCACGTCCTTAACACTGTAAGATACATCCTTCTTTCAGCATTTCAGGTAATAATTTCATATACTATAGCGACAGTCTGTGAGATGAATGACTGGGATTGTCACCGCACGGTGCCTTGTGGCGCCCCTCGCTCGGACGCTACTCCTAGCTTTTTCTAGCGTCAAAGACATGAACCTGGTCAATATGCATATCACATTTGTATGTGTGAATTACTTTATAATTACCAGTTGTAACACATAACCTCGAGAAACTGAAATGATCGCTTTAGTATCTGGTGTGCTGAAATACCGTAAAGTTACTTATTCTTCACAGAAGAGATGCGAAATATTTTAGCAATACTACCGAAAAATCATAACTTATTCTTTGTGAAATACCTGGACTTTACAACAAGTGACACGACTCTGTTATTAAATAAGAGCTATAGTCTGCAGAGTGGGCTCACAGTGAGATGAGTGGTCTGTGATGTCCTCCCCTGATAAATTCCTGAGTGTGTTGCAGTTACGCTAATGAAGAGACACCACTCATGTCGCTGTCAGAATATATTTTGGTCGATGGCATGCTCCCCTTTTAAATTCCTGAGTATGTTGTAGCTTCGCTAATACAGGAACACCACTCATATCGTTGTTGAGAATCTCTTTTCTAATAATTACCTTCTGCACCGCTCAAATTGTCGCTGTTCCCTTCCTGGTATATAATGGAAGTCACCGAGCGTTCTTCACCAACGCCTTAGTTTTTGGCAGATTCTCTGATGATACTTGCAGCACTGTACAAAGTATCCGTTCCGGTCTTCCTAATCACTTAATTGACAGTCTGCTCAAGGAGCTTCTCAATTTCAGAGATGATAAATCGTTTGCTGCCCGCAGCTACGTAAATTTTTTGTTTACACCCACATCCCTTCAACAGCTTTGAAATAACATTGCTGTGGAAGAAGCCGAACGATTTCACGCTTTTAAAAAAAATCATGAATGATGTTTGTTGGAATTTGCGGTTTTTATTTAGATTGTGCCACAATGTCGAACAATTTAGCCCGCTTCAGATTCATTCTGAGATACACATTTTATCTTTTTAAGCACTGAATAATGTCGCTTTCTTCTGTAGTGGAAGTTTGTATCTAACTACGAACACCTGAGAGATACGTAGCATTATCCGAAACAATGGCTAATGCCCTTGCCATATCTGTGATAAGCAATGTCTCGAATAACTTCTGAAAAATTTCACTATGCATCTAAGGCATGGAGCCGGTTGGGGAGTGTTAAGGTGCTGCGCAAATTAAATCTTATTTCCACAAATAATGGTTTATTACATTTTAAACAAAACAATTTGTTAACAGCAAAGTGTAACAATGAAGGTGGAAGAGTCATTGGCATTTAAGCAAAAAACTAACTCTAAAACGATTAAGTAACATTTTCAGAGGTTAAACATACAGAACAATTGTATAAGTATGGCAGTGCCTAAAAAGAAATACCTAAGGGAGTCAAGACAGTATTGACAACTTGGTACCAAGAACTTCAAGTCAAGCGAGATCAGTAATATTAATAATCTATAGCAACTAAACTAGCAGGCTGTGCTCAATCAGATCGTTACAAAATAGCTCATTAGACTTCAAGAATGCCCACTCGAAGCATGTCTGTAATGTCAATCCAAATACGTCGTTGCCTGCAGACAAGATACTTTTTACTTTATTTTTCTTTTTAGGTGTCAACTTAGCTCCACTCGGCACGCAGGACAATACAGCAAGGCCTGCTTCCATGGTCTCTATTGAATTTAATACAATAGTAAATATGAAACAACCATTTTCTCCCCTGCATTAATCCCAGTACCATAAAAACAACAAAACACTTGCACCAACGAGTAGGGAAAATGTCGCGAGTACAAGAAATATAAACGCAAAAAATCTTTAGAGCATTACTCAAGCATGCAGATACCTAGGCAATATAAAAAGGCGCCCCTTGTGCAGACACTAACAAGCCACGGCACTCTGCAATAGCGTGATGCCACGCCAACATTTTCAATAGGAAATTTAAGGATCAGCGCACGTTCGCAACAAGTCGCGAAACGTGCCCAAAACAGCCAGAAACGGTACAGTCCAGAAACAAACGAGCTGATATACGCCACACAATAATCAGGTCAGCCACAGAGAAACTACTCAAAAACTTGATAGGTGACCTCGATGCACAGGACCACAACACTTATTTATCTAATTGAAAATTGCTGTCATTCGCTAGAGATGATAGCTGAGCATTTAGTCCATAATTCTGAGGTGACATTGGTTCCAAGCTAGTTTGCTTCCTCCAGATGGTTGAGTGTCTGACAGTTTGAATTCCAACAGGCGTGTCAGTGCCAACAACAAACACCCCAAGCCATTCTGCTGGTTTCAAGCGATGATCTACCCGCAAGGATGTCAACAAGTCAGTGACAATAGCAAAGCCCAAAATACACACAGTCCTGCAGCCAAGACAACACTCTTCGAGTATGCGGCATATGTCCATATTTTTCCGCTTGGCGGCGCTTCCTTACCCCCTGGCAGGAAGACGTCAAAAAAATGGTTCAAATGGCCCTGAGCACTATGGGACTTAACTTCTGAGGTCATCAGTCCCCTAAAATTCAGAACTACGTAAACCTAACTAGCCTAAGGACATCACACACAACCATGCCAGAGGCAGGATTCGAACCTGCGACCGTAGCGGTCGCGCGGTTCCAGACTGTAGCGCCTAGAACCGCTCGGTCACTCCTTTCGGCTAGGAAGATGTCCTTCGGTTCCCCAGCAAATGGTCAGAGACATTCGTCGTGAATAGCTATCATTGATACAAGCGAGCGCCCCAGTATGGAATCGCTCTACATAAACACCTACAGTTTTTAAAAGAAACATTAACAGACAGCTTAGTGCAAAACCATGTGATGTAGTTCCGTGTAAAACCGTATTTGCCCTCGTTTTACATCAAGCGCTACCAGTGTCCCCTCGGGCGATCCACCACACCAGCCCCTAGGTACTGAATGGCTGGTATTGAAACAAGTTTCATGAAGCCACAATACACTTTTGAATGGTACACTGATGATCCATCACATGCGCCGCTGTGGAGCTATATCTCTCCTTTCCATTTAATATTTTACACCCTTTAGGAACTGTTGTTGTGGTCTTCAGTCCTGAGACTGGTTTGATGCAGCTCTCCATGCTACTCTATCCTGTGCAAGCTTCTTCATCTCCCAGTACCTACTGCAACCTACATCCTTCTGAATCTGCTTAGTGTATTGATCTGTTTGTCTCCCTCTACGATTTTTACCCTCCACGCTGCCCTCCAATGCTAAATTTGTGATCCCTTGATGCCTCAAAACATGTCCTACCAACCGATCCCTTCTTCTAGTCAAGTTGTGCCACAAACTTCTCTTCTCCCCAATCCTATTCAATACCTCCTCATTAGTTACGTGGTCTACCCACCTTATCTTCAGCATTCTTCTGTAGCACCACATTTCGAAAGCTTCTATTCTCTTCTTGTCCAAACTGGTTATCGTCCATGTTTCACTTCCATACATGGCTACACTCCATACAAATACTTTCAGAAACGACTTCCTGACACTTCGAGTATGCGGCATATGTCCATATTTTTCCGCTTGGCGCCGCTTCATGGTCACTCCTTAGCGGTCACAGGAAGCCAGCCAATGACCGATTTCGCTGGATCAGGTAGCACTAGTCACTAGTCATCCTGCAAAAGCTATGTGTGTGCGTGTGTGTGTGTGTGTGTGTGTGTGTGTGTGTGTGTGTGCGTCGGACGTACCAATGAGTGAGTCGCTTATAGCCGGTTCATTCAGAAGGGTGTAGGTTGCAGTAGGTACTGGGAGATGAAGAAGCTTGCACAGGATAGAGTAGCATGGAGAGCTGCATCAAACCAGTCTCAGGAACTAAATAACTAAATTCTATGCTTTTGTGCTTTGAAGATAGTGAAAAGTTGCTGGCTTTAAAAAGTTCGTTTTCTGAAGTCACAAAACCAATTATGATAGTTGGAATGTCACTTTCTCTTATAATAGCTCAGTATATTGATGAACACCGTTTTTCTGAAAAAATGTACCATAGCTGGTACTTGCTATACCTCACCACTTTTCTTCTGCTGTCTGCAGCCGTGTTGTGCCAC
Organism: Schistocerca serialis cubense; assembly: GCF_023864345.2. Classification (NCBI taxonomy): domain Eukaryota; kingdom Metazoa; phylum Arthropoda; class Insecta; order Orthoptera; family Acrididae; genus Schistocerca; species Schistocerca serialis. Next base: position 435,042,168 of record NC_064642.1, on the reverse strand, counting down.
TCTCATCAGAGTCTATATTGCGCTGTTTTTTCCCTAATGTTAAAACAGTACAATAGCTTAGTTACAAAGCTGCAGCAGTTCCATTTACAGTGTGACCAAAAGGAAATAAGAGCTGATCTTTTTTCCTTTTATTTCTCAAAGTAGTCCCTCACCGACTAAACGAATTCGCGGACCTGGCCATACAGCACGCTTTTGTTTCTCTGTTTTACTTTGCTTGTGGGACTTGCACCACTCGTCGCACTGGCAGTAGTTTGAAATTTAACAGAAGTGAATAAACGCTAAAAACGCCAAAAACAAGACAAACTACGAACTAGTGCTCTAATTAAACAAAGTGAAACAACTGAAACAACAACGCCGGCTATAAGCGACTCACTCATTGGTACGTCCGACGCACACACACACACACACACACACACACACACATAGCTTTTGCAGGATGACTAGTGACTAGTGCTACCTGATCCAGCGAAATCGGTCATTGGCTGGCTTTCTGTGACCGCTGAGGTATGACCATGATACTGAAATATCAACAATCTGTACACTCTTTCTTTAGTGTTAGTCTCGTGGAATACATCGTCTTCTCTATTTAGGGAGTTTTAGATTATTGGGATGTCTCATAATTCTCGCAAAAAGGGAGTCAGATTGTATTAGGCACTCGAACGCAATAGATTGACGACAGAATTAATCATACTTATTAAACGGTTCCGGACTAATACGCCGTGATCAAATGAAATGGCTGGAAGAAGCAGGAGTGTAAAGAATAGCATGCAATCACGCCTCTGCATCGGAGCACGCATACGCGAACTTTTACCGTGGTCAGGATGTGAAATGTACAGTACTAGAAGCTATAGACACGTCTTAACGTAATTCTAGAACTCATATGTAGATTGGGACGAAACTTAGGATTTCCTCAGAATACTTCTATTTTATTTTTTTAGTTTATCGAGAGATGATATTGTAAAATTATCGTATTTGTCATCATAATACACTGAAAATAAGCATCTCAAAAAGGTACGAACATACAGAATATATGTTTACACCTTTATGAGGATAGGACGGTCAGTCGTCCGTGGGCATACGCCCGAAGTTATCTGTGAAAACGGTAGGAAAAATACCTCTGTTTGGATGAAAAGAGAGAATTCCAGCCTCCCTAAAATGTTGTCATTGTTCAAATAACTGCATTGCCTCTTTCGGTTGGTCCCCTTTGTGCAATGCTCTTTGACTCTGTGGGCATATAGCTTTGCTCTTCATCACTGCAGACATCAGGGATCCCCGGTGTTTACTCTGGAACCATTATCATACTGATACGCCCCTGGAAGTAAGTAGAAACCGCTGGAAAAACTGTCTCCAGTCCCCGGACGCCATCTTGTCCTCCCTTCAATCCACCTGAAAAACCGAGTTAGCGTACCAACGCCCCCCCCCCCCCCCCCCCCCCGAGTGATACGTTGAACAAGACATCACTGTCATGCAGTTATGCACTGTAGATCTTTTCACATAATTTTCTCGCAATAACACTACAGTAGTGTAATGTGACAACGTGTTGTAGTTATCACCTCTCATTATTAACCATTATTTTAAGACCTCTAAGTAATCTTTGATTGTATAGTGTGCATTACTTACGAAGAACGATTTTGTCCGTTTTTAAATATATGTGTCTTTCATCCACTTGGACAATTTATTAAAAAACTTATTCCGTTGCAGAAAATGCTGTTTTGAGTTTTTTGTTTGTTTTCCTTGGTACACGTAAGTCCAAACTCGCTGTTGTGTCGTCACTATTTATAGAACTAATAATGAAATGTTTTTATACCGTGCGAAAGAGATTAGTAGAGGAAAAAGTGTAAATATGGCCAGAGGTGTAATTATGGGCATCCCTCAAGAAGGCATATGGGAAGTGCTGCAGTCTGGCGACCGGGACAGAAAATGGTGCCTGTTGTTAATAGACAGCAGGAGTGCACACGTGGAATCATTGTTTCAAGCAGTATAATTGCAGCCTCGGTTATTGTGTGAATTGGTGTTTGTTCAGGAATGTAAACGTTTGGCACGTAAGTGAAATCGTTTTCTTTTATTTCATTCTGATTAGTTTAAAGCAATTTCTCAGTGTTATCCGGAATAACGGAACCCTAAGCTACTTTTAGAAGCACGTTTTACGTTACACACGCTTTTAGGTTAGACTTTATATTGTTCATGTTGCTTAAGTATGGTTGGTGTGAATATGGGCCCATTGGGTTGGTGTAAAAATGGGCCCCTATTTAAGGAGGGCCCATAATTACTCCATCTCTTCTCTTAAACAATGTAAAACATTTAAATAATATTATGGGCAAATGGTTGGACGAATTTTGTCTAAACTTCATATATACAACTCACACAGCAACAAACAAACATCAGAATTTTCATATTGCGATAATAGACCCTAGTGCTTTTGTTCGTCCTTGCAGAACGCCGAGAACGCAGAATCGCTATGAATGTAAGGACCAGAGGCATCGGTGGGATAAATCTCACATTGTACGTGCCATAGCAGTTGTGGAAGCAAAGGAGGCTTCTGCGAAAGGTGCTACAAGAACATTCGGAGTGCCTCGCACCACATTGCAGAGATTTCTTAAACATGATAAAATTGCTGAGCAAGCAGTTTAAGAGACAAAGCTTGAAAGGAAACCGATTTTAAATGCAGACCTCGAAACACAGCTAGTTTCTTATCTCCTTGAGATGGAGCAAAAATTCTTTGAGTGTAGAAACTTCTTGGCAGATTAAAACTGCGTGCCACAGCCAGACTCTAACTCAGGACCTATGGCTTTCACGGGCAAGTGCTCTAGTAATTGAGCTACCCAAGCACGTCTCAGAACCCGTTCTCATAGCTTTAATTCTGCCAGCATCTCGTCTCCTCCTTCCAAACTTCACAGAAGCTCTGTGTTCACTGGGGTATAATCTATGATTCGTTACATCTTCACCGAGGCTCACTTCATACCTGGTTGCAGGAAATACTTTCTCCATGGTGGACCATATATCTAATGTTTCTCTATCACATGCTCCTCTACTTGCTATCTCTGGACCATCGCGACAATCTGCTTCTTCTTCGAGTTATCCTAATGTATAGTTACATCAAGCTATAGATATGCCAGTTGATGAAGATATTGAAACACAGGGAAGATCTCCAGAGACTTCAACAAATGCTGTTTCACCAATCGACATATCTCCTGTCCCCAACGTTAAGAAGAGGACCACAACGCGGGGACGAAATTTAGCAACCACTTGCCACATCACTGGAACGCCATAGAAAGCTCAGTTGACAAAGGCGCTTGACAAAAGTGCTGTCAAGAAGAGATCGTTAAGTTTTTCTGGGGTTAGAGGCCGCCCTGCAGACAGAGGTGCAAAATCCAAAGGCCTTCAAGGAAAGAAAATTTGTTCCAGGAAACTATTTGATTCGTCATCGGATTCTTCAGGCTCTTGCAGCCCTCATCTTGTGGACAGCGATAATTTGATGTGAACGATGGGGATATGCCAGACTCAAGCATGCAAGTTGCCTCTTTTGAGACGAATAGTTCTCTCAAGGCAGGGGAGGAGGGGTGTGGATTAAATGTGTTATCTGCCAAATGTGGGCACAATGACATTGTGCTTGTGCTCAAGGACCTACTTACGTTTGCGATTTCAGTAAATAATTTCAGATTACATGCATAAATGTACGAAAGTTGCTTTTTGTAGACTAGTCTACCATATTCATTGTTTTAACCCAGCCGGCCGCTGGTGGCCGAGCGGTTCTGGCGCTACAGTCTGGAACCGCGCTACCGCTACGGTCGCAGGTTCGAATCCTGCCTCGGGCATGGATGTGTGTGTTGTCCTTAGGTTAGTTAGGTTTAAGTAGTTCTAAGTTCTAGGGGACTTACGACCTCAGCAGTTGAGTCACATAGGGCTCACAGCCATTTTGTTTTAACCCAGTTAATTAAAATATTTCAAAAGATTTCCTGCATGTTTTTGCAGATGCCCGTATTTGCACCCCATTTTTATAAGTTCCATTTTATAAGCTTTTTTTAAATCTTTATTTTCAAATAGAAATAATGGATACTAATCACTGCCCCGCCTCTCGTAATTTCTTGAACTTGTGGTAGATGTTAATGAAGGAATAAAATATACAATTTTTACCTTTAAGTCAAAATCAGGAAAGGGTGTCCATATTTACAACTCTTCCTCTAGATATACTCACATGATGCAGTGAGGAAATCCAGTTTTTAAACATTCACAGAGAGCGGCATCGCTACTGCTAGTTACTACTCTTACGGTTCTTTACTGCTGTTTAAGAATTGTTTCCATGTTTCATGCCTTCGATCTCCCAGAATTAATTCCCATAGCTATGAACTCAGTGTACATAAGAATAGGCAATGATTGCTACAAACAGATGACAGAATGATAAGAGCGAAACGTTCTGATAACATTCTTTTTGCCAGCATCTTTGTGTGTTCATTCCATGTTAGCTGACAATCAATGTCAGCCCTAAAAACTTTGTGTTTGTTACACTACAAATATATTGTCTATGCGTAATGCAAAGCATTGTGTTTCCTCGGTTTCATGAGGTGTATACTCTTTGCTTTCTTTATGTTCGGTGTTAATTGGCTGCATATTGCCCACTCCTAAATATTTTGTGGATTTCATACGCTTTCTCCAATAGTATTGGCGTATTATCCGCGACAGGTGTTGTATGTATGTGCAAAGAGAATCTTTTCTCCACATTTCTATCGATGTATACAGCATGACTCAAAAAGATGACATTTTAAAATGCACAAACTCATGGTATAATATAGATGGAAAGCTATAACTTTACACACATGCCTGAAATGATGTGTAGTTTTACTGAAACTAAGAACGTGTGCCAAAACCAGCCAACAGATGCCACTGGACAGCATCACGGCATTTCCCTCTAATGCCATCCGTACAAACTCCGCCTCCATCAAGAACCTTTAGACAATGATATCTGACACGGATAGCATTTGAGGCGTGGCCACTAAAAAAAAGGAAATACAGGCAAAGGTGACGACTCATTGGCTAACTTGTTGTGGACCGCCGAAGCCAAGTCTGCCAACACACACCACTGCAGCATTTGGACTACCGAAGATCTTAGAACTGTCGTGGCAGCAACACTGCAATGCCCCAGGGCTCTGTCCTCTCCCCTCTCTTCTATCTCCTGTGCACAGCAGATATGCCCCAACCCCCCCCCCCCAGTACACCTCTTGCAATATGCTGATGACACCGCATTCCTCGCCCTCGCTCCTACCCTCCAGCGGTCCCAACGCCTTCTCCAGAATCACCTTGACCTTTTTGCCGCATGGTATAACCAGTGGCTCCTGAAAATCAATCTTTCCAAGACCCAGGCAATCATCATAGTTCGTACCACTCGCTCCTTCCGGCTCCTGGATTTCTCCCTTACCGTCTGCGCCCATCATGCCAACCTCACCCCCAACCTCACCTACCTTGGCCTCACCATTGACCGTCACCTCACCTAGATCCCCCATCTCCGCTCCATCCAATCCAAAGCCCACAACCCCCTCCGACTCCACAAACTCCTTTCTGGCCAGACGTGGGGGTTGCACCCCTCTACCATCCTCCACACATACAAATCCTTTATCTGTCCCATCCTTTGTTATGCCAGTCCCACCTGGACAACTGCCCCCCCCTAAATTCTATAAGTCCCTCCAGATCCTTGAGCTTCATGCACTCCACCTCACCTTCCATATATGCCTCCCGACACCAACACGGATCCTCTATGACCTCATTCCTTTCCCACATCTGCTCCTATTCCTCCAACATATCCACATACTCTACACCTCCCGCCGCCTTGATACCGCTCACCCCCTGGTTGCTCCTGTCCTCTCCCATCCCCACCTCCTGCCACTTCACTGTTGTGTCCCCCTAACCCTCCATCTGTACACCCTTCATCTCCTTTCCCAAGGTGGCTTCCATCAACTCCCCCTCCTGGATGATGCCCTCTCTCCCTCCATTTATCCCTCCTGTCAACTCTGATCCCCACTCCCCTCCTTTCATCCGTCCCTCTCCCCCCCCCCATTCCATTCTCTTTTTTCCCCACCTACCCTCTCTATGCCCCCCTTCTCTCCCCCAACTCCTTTTGCATTTCCTTCCTCTGCCTTTTCCTATTCCCTCTCGTGTGTGCCCTGCCCCTCCCCCCCTTATGAGTCCTCTCCCTCCATTGGTTCCCCCCCTTTCGTTTTTCCTCTCCTCCCTCCTCGTTTCCCCCCTCATCTGTCCAGATCCACCCCCCCCCCTCCATCTGCTCTAGGCTATGGTGTGTCCTCTTTGTGCCAACATTTTAGTGCAGTGTTTACAGTGTGTGTTCAGTGTTGTGTGTCTTTTCCGAAGTGCTGCGAACGGACATCATACTGTCACTGGGTCTGATTTCATATCTCTTGCGAACAGAAACCAGACTGACGCCATGTTTCTTAATTGTATGTCTACTATGTTACATGTCTGCTTCCTGTGTATTTTATTCGCTTTGCCAACCCTTTGCTTTATGTTTTAACTTTCCACAGTTTTTCGCCGTTTTTCAATTTAATTCACCGTTTTATCGCCTGCTGCTATAGTTTCTTAACTTCTTCTTACGCTTTAAAAAGTCTGGGTAGCATCTGGGTAGCTTCTTTGATTCATAATCAAAACGTCTTCGGTCCTGGGTTCGATCCCCGCCACTGCCTAAATTTTGATAAATAATCAGCATTGGCGGCCGAAAACCTCCGGCATAAGAAGTCAGCCTCATTCTGCCAACGGCCTTGTCAAAGAGAGCGGAGGAGCGGATAGAGGTTCAGGGCACTCTCTTGTCCTAGGGGTGGGAAATTGCCCCTAAACTGCCCCTAAAGGCGGAAGAATCAGCAACGATCAACGACATGAGGATGCAGAAGGCAATGGAAACCACTGCTTTAAAGACACGTAACGTGTATCCACAGGACATGTGGCCTGTAATTGAAGAAGTGTCATGATGATCTCTCCATTGGCAAAAGTTTCCGGAATAGTCCCCCATTCGGATCTCCGGGAGGGGACTGCCAAGGGGGAGGTTACCATGAGAAAAAGATTGAATAATCAACGAAAGGATAACGTTCTACGAGCCGGGGCGTGGAATGTCAGAAGCTTGAACGTGGTAGGGAAACTAGAAAATCTGAAAAGGGAAATGCAAAGGCTCAATCTAGATATAGTAGGGGTCAGTGAAGTGAAGTGGAGGGAAGACAAGGATTTCTGGTCAGATGAGTATCGGGTAATATCAACAGCAACAGAAAATGGGATAACAGGTGTAGGATTCGTTATGAATAGGAAGGTAGGGCAGAGGGTGTGTTACTGTGAACAGTTCAGTGACCGAGTTGTTCTAATCAGAATCGACAGCTGACCAACACCGACAACGATAGTTCAGGTATACATGCCGACGTCGCAAGCTGAAGATGAACAGATAGAGAAAGTGTATGAGGATATTGAAAGGGTAATGCAGTATGTAAAGGGGGACGAAAATCTAATAGTCTTGGGCGACTGGAATGCAGTTGTAGGGGAAGGAGTAGAAGAAAAGGTTACAGGAGAATATGGGCTTGGGACGAGGAATGTAAGAGGAGAAAGACTAATTGAGTTCTGTAACAAGTTTCAGCTAGTAATAGCGAATATCCTGTTCAAGAATCACAAGAGGAGGAGGTATACTTGGAAAAGGCCGGGAGATACGGAAAGATTGCAATTAGATTACGTCATGGTCAGACAGAGATTCCGAAACCAGATACTGGATTGTAAGGCGTACCCAGGAACAGATATAGACTCAGATCACAATATAGTAGTGATGAGTGATGAAGAGTAGGCTGAAGCTCAAGACATTAGTCAGGAAGAATCAATACGCAAAGAAGTGGGATACGGAGGTACTAAGGAATGACGAGATACGTTTGAAGTTCTCTAACGCTATAGATACAGCAATAAGGAATAGCGCAGTAGGCAGTACAGTTGAAGAGGAATGGATATCTCTAAAAAGGGCCATCGCAGAAGTTGGGAAGGAAAACATAGGTACAAAGAAGGTAGCTGCGAAGAAACCATGGGTAACAGAAGAAATACTTCAGTTGATTGATGAAAGGAGACAGTGCAAGGATGTTCCGGGAAATTCAGGAATATAGAAATACAAGTCGCTGAGGAATGAAATAAATAGGAAGTGCAGGGAAGCTAAGATGAAATGGCCTCAGGAAAAATGTGAAGACATCGAAAAAGATATGATTGTCGGAAGGACTGACTCAGCATACAGGAAAGTCAAAACAACCTTTGGTGACATTAAAAGCAACGGTGGTAACATTTGGAGTGCAACGGGAATTCCACTGTTAAATGCAGAGGAGAGAGCAGATAGGTGGAAAGAATACGTTGAAAGCCTCTATGAGGGTGAAGATTTGTCTGATGTGATTGAAGAAGAAACAGGAGTCGATTTAGAAGAGATAGGGGATGCAGTGTTAGAATCGGAATTTAAAAGAGCTTTGGAGGACTTACGGTCAAATAAGGCAGAAGGGATAGATAACATTCCATCAGAATTTCTAAAATCATTGGGGGAAGTGGCAACAAAACGACTATTCACGTTAGTGTGTAGAATATATCAGTCTGGTTACATACCATCTGACTTTCGGAAAAGCATCATCCACACAATTCCAAAGACGGCAAGAGCTGACAAATGCGAGAATTATCGCACAGTCAGCTTAACAGCTCATGCCTCGAAGCTCCTTACAAGAATAATATACAGAAGAATGGAAAATAAAATTGAGAATGCGCTAGGTGACGATCAGTTTGGTTTTAGGAAAAGTAAAGGGACGAGAGAGGCAATTCTGACGTTACGGCTAATAATTGATGCAAGGATAAAGAAAAATCAAGACACTTTCATAGGATTTGTTGACCTGGAAAAAGCATTCGACAATTTAAAATGGTGCAAGCTGTTCGAGATTCTGAAAAAAGTAGGGGTAAGCTATAGGGAGAGACGGGTCATATACAATATCTACAACAACCAAGAGGGAATAATAAGAGTGGACGATCAAGAACGAAGTGCTCGTATTAAGAAGGGTGTAAGACAAGGCTGTAGCCTTTCGCCCCTACTCTTCAATCTGTACATCGAGGAAGCAATGATGGAAATAGAAGAAAGGTTCAGGAGTGGAATTAAAATACAAGGTGAAAGGATATCAACGATACGATTCGCTGATGACATTGCTATCCTGAGTGAAAGTGAAGAAGAATTAAATGATCTGCTGAACGGAATGAACAGTCTAATGAGTACACAGTATGGTTTGAGAGTAAATCGGAGAAGGCGAAGTTAATGAGAAGTAGTAGAAATGAGAACAGCGGGAAACGTATCATCAGGATTGATGGTCACGAAGTCAATGAAGTTAAGGAATTCTGCTACCTAGGCAGTAAAATAACCAACGACGGAAGGAGCAAGGAGGACATCAAAAGTAGACTCGCTATGGCGAAAATGACATTTCTGGCCAAGAGAAGTCTACTAATATCAAATACCGGCCTTAATTTGAGGAAGAAATTTATGAGGATGTACGTCTGGAGTACAGCATTCTATGGTAGTGAAACATGGACTGTGGGAAAACCGGAACAGAAGAGAATCGAAGCATTTGAGATGTGGTGCTATAGACGAATGTTGAAAATTAGGTGGACTGATAAGGTAAGGAATGAGGAGGTTCTTCGCAGAATCGGAGAGGAAAGGAATATGTGGAAAACACTGATAAGGAGAAGGGACAGGATGATAGGACATCTGCTAAGACATGAGGGAATGACTTCCATGGTACTAGAGGGAGCTGTAGAGAGCAAAAACTGTAGAGGAAGACAGAGATTGGAATACGTCAAGCAAATGATTGAGGACGTAGATTGCAAGTGCTACTCTGAGATGAAGAGGTTAGCACAGGAAAGGAATTCTTGGCGGGCCGCATCAAACCAGTCAGTAGACTGATGACCAAAAAAAAAAAAAAAAAATGCTGCAGAGCAGCGTAATAAGCTGCTGCCAGCCCGCCCTTCGGGGGGAATCGAAATTCAATAAAGAAAAAGAAAACAACACTGCATGACGAGAAGCTCGTGGTGTGGTGCGGATTTACATCGGAAGTCGTGATCGAACCTATTTTCTTCGAGGAAAAGCGTGGTGGTTCTTTTCAAAGTGTCTGTGCGAGGGGTGTCAGGTATGGCGACATGTTACAGAGGTTCACCATCTTTAGCCCTTATGACAAACACTTGTTCGTTGGTACGACTTTTGTGGAAAATGGCGCTCCATTGCATATGGCACTTAGCCTGGTGAGACTCACGTCTCGGCCGCCACTTCCGTCATGGTAGCCGGTTGCTGTAACCTAGCGGTTCTGGGCGCTTCAGTCCGGAACCGCACGGCTGCCACGGTCGCAGGTTAGAATCCTGTCCTTAGGGTAGTCAGGTTAAAGTAGTTCTAAATCTAGGGGACTGATGACCTGAGATGTTAAGTCCCATAGTGCTTAGAGCCATTTTTGGACCGTCATGACAGGCTTCCTATATCGCCAAATCTCGGTCCATGTGATTGTTGCTTGCGGGGTTACCTGATGTCGCAACTCTACCGCAATCATCCGACTTTATTAGAGTTCCTAAAAGGCAACATCAGACGGCAGTTTCTCATCTTACCCACTGACGTGGCCGGCCGGTGTGGCCGTGCGGTTCTAGGCGCTTCAGTCTGGAACCGCTTGACCGCAACGGTCGCGGGTTCGAATCCTGCCTTGGGCATAGATGTGTGTAATGTCCTTAGGTTAGTTAGGTTTAAGTAGTTCTAAATTCTAGGGGACTGATTACCAAAGATGTTAAGTCCCATAGTGGTCAGAGCCATTTGAACCCACTGACGTGGCGTACAGCGCTGTTGACAACATTGTCCCTCGACTACGGGTCTTATTGATGAATGACGGCCGACACGTTTAGCATTAAGTTTAAAGATCATCGTCTGCCCCAAAAAAATTATTACGGTAGTTATTGTTTTTGTGTCATATGAAGCAATATCTGTTGGCCATTTTGTGCACATCTTTGGTTTCGATAAAATCCCATCTCATTTCAGGCAAGTGTATCCGTTTCTATCTCTCTTCCTATATCATTTCCCGTTGTATTTAAGTTTCAAATGTTAACTGACTTGTGGATCACTTTGTGTTAAGAACTGAATTGGACCCAATAAACTATCCCGTGTAATATCTATTTATATATGTTTTTCCACACAGATACGTGTAGAATTCCTCTTAACTTTTGCATTTTGTTTTCATTCTACCTCTACAGAATTGCCCGGAATATTTTAATAAGCATACATTTTGCAATGGAATCAGCTCTGGAATACCGAAAGACGTGGATCGCTGAGATAAGGGCCGTGCCGAGGTGCTGCCGCCGGGTTGGCGGCCAGTTGGCGGGTCCTCATCAGCATGCCCCTGGCCCCCGCATGCATTACGGCTTTTGGAAGCACCCTCGAGCGCCGCCGGCTGGAGGTGGTCCAGGCGCGCCACGCCGCGCCGCGCCGCGGTAATACCTTTATGACGATCGTAAATCGGGGACCGAAGCCGTGATCGCCATGTGCCCGGGGCACGCCCCTTCCGCGTCGGCGCGCGCCGAGTGCCGGTGGAGGGCACGGGTGCGGGCGCGCCGCGGTGGCGCTGCCCGCCCGCCGAGCCGCCCTTTGGCCGCTCGCCCGGGCCCTGTCCGGGCCGCGATTGGCTCCTGGGAGCAGGTCTCAGAGTTCCGCGTTGCGCTAACACTGGTGACTTTGGGGAAGAGCAACCGGCAGCCACACGAACCCCTCGTGACATCTGCAGTTTATCGTTGTTACAATCTTTTATACGAAATACACTACTTGCCATTAAAATTGCTGCACCACGAAGATGACGTGCTACAGACGCGAAATTTAACCGCCAGGAAGAAGATGCTGTGATATGCAAATGATTAGCTTTTCACAGCATTCACACGAGGTTGGCGCCGGTGGCGACACCTACAACGTGCTGACATTAGGAAAGTTTCCAACCGACTTCTCATACACAAACAGCAGTTGACCGGCGTTGCCTGGTGAAACGTGCTCTGATGCCTGGAGTAGGGAGGAAAAATGCGTACCATCACGTTTCCGACTTTGATAAAGGTCATATTGTAGCCTGTCGCGATTGCGGTTTATCTTATCGCGACATTGCTGCTCGCGTTGGTCGAGATCCAATGACTATTAGCAGAATATGGAATCGGTGGGTTCAGGAGGGTAATACGGAACGCCTTGCTGGATCACAACGGCCTTGTATCTGTAGCAGTCGACATGACAGGCATCTTATCCTCATTGCTGTAACGGATCGCGCAGTCACGTCTCGATCCCTGAGTCAACAGATGGGGACGTTTGCAAGACAGCAACCGTCTGCCCGAACAGTTCGACGACCTTTGCAGCAGCATTGACTATCAGCTCGGAGACCATGGCTGCGGTTACCCTTGACGCTGGATCACAGACAGGAGAGCTTGCGTTGGTATACTCAACGACGAGCCTGGGTGCACGAATGGCAAAACGTCATTTTTTCGCATGAATCCAGATTCTGTTTACAGCATCATGATGGTCGCATCAGTGTTTGGCGACATCGCGGTGAACGCTCATTGGAAGCGTGTATTCGTCATCGCCATACTGGCGTATCACCCAGCGTGATGGTATGGGGTGCCATTGGTTACATGTCTCGGTCCCCTCTTGTTCGTATTGACGGCACTTTGAACAGTGGACATTATATTTCAGATGTGTTCCGACCCGTGGCACTACCCTTCATTCGATCCCTGTGAAACCCTACATTTCAGTAGGATAATGCACCACCGCATGTTGAAGGTCCTGTACGGGCCTTTTTGGAAACAGAAAATGTTCGACTGCTCCCCTGGCCAGCACATTCTCCAGATCTCTCACCAATTGAAAACGTCAATGGTGGCCGAGCAACTGGCTCGTCACAATACGCCAGTCACTACTCTTGATGAACTGTGGTATCGTGTTGAAGCTGCGTGGGCAGCGGTACCTGTACATGCCATCGTAGCTCTGTTTGACTCTATGGCCAGGCGTATCAAGGCCGTTATTACGGTCAGAGTTGGTTGTTCTGGGTACTGATTTCTCAGGATCAATGCACCCAAACTGCGTGAAAATGTAATCACACGGCAGTTCTAGTATAATATATGCGTCCAATGAATACCCGTTTATCATCTGCATTTCTTGTTTGTGTAGCACTTTTAATGGCCAGTAGTGTACTTAAAAACCATAACTGCCCCAGCGCACACGAAACCAAATCGAAGTAATCCGTTGAATTACCTGGAATCCGTGGTTACCAGAAACACGACACGTTACCATGCCTAATGCAGTGTAGGAAAATGGTTAGCATTCAAAACAGCTTCCAGTCGTCCCGGAATGGATACATACAGGTCCTTCACTATTCTTCTTGCAAAGTAGTGGCTAGTTCATGTATCGTTGATGGAGGTGGAAAGCGACAACGTGCCCTTGTCTCCTAAATAGACCACGAAGGCTGAATACTGTCCAGATCTGGCGCCTGCGGTGGTCAGGGGAGACGCGAAACTTCATCCTCGTGCTCACAAAGCCAGTGCTGGTCGATGAGAGCTGGTACGTTATTTCTATTTTGAACTGCAATTTCCTTAACCTTAAATATAAAGGGAGTGGAAGGACTTGACCCATACAGTGACCATTTCATTTCAACACATTTATTTGCATCATAGATAAATCATTAAGAGAATTACAAACATAAATCAGATAATACTTTCTTTAAGAAACGCCATTCAGGCAAACTTTACAAACTACTTGTTATATAAAACCACAAATGAATTAATCTCTTTAAAACATTTAAAAACCGCCACTCAGGCCAATTTTACAAACTGCTTGTTATATGAAACCACAAGTGAATTAATCTCTTTGTAAACGTTTAAAAAACCGCCACTCGGGCTAAGTAAGTCATTTAAAATGAACTTAACATCAAATAACCAGGAAATCAATTATTATTTCAACATAGATTGAAAACCGCCCCTCCCGGGCGAGATATTACCAAATAACTTTACAAGCTTATAAACAGTTTGATCAATAATAATCCAGTTATTTCCCAATTAAAATTGACGTACATCACTAAGGCTGAATTGCATCGCAATTTTAGAAAACGGTTTCAATTGAGACACATTCTTCTAGAAATCCCTCAAAATTCTTAAGACAAATATTTAAAACATTTAACCCGGGCAACCTTGTACAGCCACCACAAGTCTTAGAAAACTGCAGCTTGTACCATAACTTAAGCCCGAGATAGTGAGGCCGCGACTTGGCCACGAACGGTGGAGGCGATTGAGTACTTATCTTCGAATTAAGATGTGGACTCCGTTTGTACTTCCACCCCGTTCAGAACACCTAAATCGAAACCAAACAGCACACGCGAGCCCAGGCGAAGTCCACCGCCCGTACGCCCGCTGGTAATTTAAAAGGTGAGACTCTGCAGTTCAGTGGCCCACTGCTTCCGATCTCTGAAACATAAATCAGAAGCGACAACAGGGAGCCAAACAACCCTTCCTTCATCTTAGTACTCAAACTTATACAGAAAACTACTTCGATAAAATTGACAATAATAAAATTGATTTCATTCCTTTAAGTAGAATCACATACACGAATGACGCAAACGGAACTGGCTCATTGAAACCCAAGCATCACATGGAGCACCTTATGTGGGCCTGTAAGGTACAACATGGCAATCCTTAGACAAGGAATATAGATCATTCGGTAAGGCTGCGCACACGTATCAATGTTTTAGACACTTGCCAGCTGAAGTAAGGAGAGTACTACTAAGGAGCGAAGCAGACACTTAATAAGAGGCACGAAATATCACATCACAGTACTTGCAACGGTTTGCTACCTCAAGAGCAATCATCATTATATTTCACTTATCGCTGGTAGGACTTGAATTACTTAACTTGATGCCAGCTGCTGGATCGATGTGGCGAAGACACGTGACTTTGCTTAGTCCGATAGCAACAGTGTGTTCCTTCACGGAAGCGAGCACATGCATAGCTTCACGAGGCTGCCAAGAAGCCACAGCGCCGGGCCGCTGTTACTGACCCCAGTACGATCAAGCTCTAACTGCCGCCCGTAGTCAGGTACACCGTGCTCGCTATCGTCTCTCCAAGTCTCCCTAATACGCGCACTTCCGCGTGCCTAGCGCAACGTTATTGTCCCTTTCCACTCCGTACAGACCGCTGTATCCTGAACCGGCCCAGGCTCCAAAGACAAGCTTCTGCCAGAGGGAACCGATAGTGCCTAACCAAAGGTAGCCCTAGCACCAGTCCCGCCACGGCTCAAGAGCTGTGTCGACAGGGACCTCGTCGTCTTGCAGAACAGCATCAACATTGAGGAACAAGCATCGTACCGTGGGATGGACATGATCAGCAAAATCGTTGGCATTTCTGCAGCCCTGGAGAGTAACCGTGGGGTTCATCGAACACTGTGATAAGAGTGGCCAAATCATCACTGAACCACGCCACATTTCACACTCGGGATGTAAATTCAACCATTAGTAGGAAAAGTCTGAAACAAGACTCATTCGATTAAACAACATTCTTGCATTCCTCCAGTGTCCAGGTTTTATGGCATGTGCAACACGTTTTCCCGTTACGGGCATTTGCATCACCGATGAACTGTTTTGGAATTCCAGCTCGTTCTGAAATTCGTGACTTATGGAGAGCCCTTGTTGTTTTGGTGCTGAAAGGCTTGGCGATTGCAACATTCAGCTTTACCTGGAGTTTTGCAGCTTCTGTCCTCTAATTTTTCGTCGCAGTCCTCTTCAATAGCCGTCCGTTACAATCACTCCACTTTCGTCCTCGTTAAGACTTAATGGATGACGTGTTTCATCCTTCCCTGCGGTAAAATCTTCGATGCCGTGACTCTTCGACCACCAAACACTTCGGCTACCCTTGATGTGCAAGCAGCCACATCCAAGCACCAAGAATTTTTCCACAGTAGAATTTACTTATCTCCTAAATAATGCACTCAAAGCTACACAGAACATTTTTCTGGCCACGAATGAAACTTGCAACGTACTGAGGGAGATGCACAGTTGCCGTTCGTGTTCAAATAACACACTACGTCCTGTGAGATTGGCTAGCAGCCGAATTTATGTTCGAACATGCTTTTCTGATGGTGTTTCGATGTTTTGTCCAACCTCTGTACATCTTCATGTCACTGATGTTGATTAGCAGTGGGATTTTGGAATGTACACTGTGTTCGAACATTGTGAATAACCTGGAGATAAACGATCTGTTAATAGAAAGCATGGATTCAGAAAACATCGTCCTTTTGAAACATCGGACATGAAGTAATGGTTGCAGTCGACAGGAGCTCCCAAACTGATTTAATGCTTTTGCATTTCCAGAAGGTTTGCGACCCTGTTCTTCACAATCAACTTCTAACCACATTGCCTGCATATGGAGTATGATCTCAGCTGTGCGGCGAAATTCGTGATTTCCAGTAAGGAAACTTAAAATGGGTTGTGACTGACGCAAAGTCAGCGAGTTAAGTAATATCTGGTGAAGTAATGTCTGGCGAAGTGTTATGGGGCCTCTGCTTTCTTCAATCTACTTAAGCCATTTAGGGGACAATCTGAGCAGGCCTCTTTTGTAGATTATTTGCCGATGATGCTGTCATTTATCGTTTAGTAAAGCTATCAAAAGATTAAAAAAATTGTAAAGTAGCTTAGACAATATAGCTGTATAGTGTGGAAACAAGAAATTGATTCTAAACAAAAGAGAATGTGAAGTCATCCAAACTGGTAGTAAAAGGAATCCTTTAAATCTTGATTTCGCGATAGATTGCACAAATTTAAAGGCTGTCAATTTAACTAAGCACGTAGGGATTACAGTGACGAGCAGCTTACACTAGAGCACATATACAGAATATGTTGTTGGGAAGATGAACCAAAGACAGCGTTTTATTGGCATAACACTTACACGACACAGCAAACACACACCTGGAAATTAAAAAAAAGAATAGAAAGAGTTCTTCGATGCAGCGTACTGAAATTTTAGTGAACCACTCTTGGGGACTTAAGCAACAAACGGTCACACCGAAAGACGCATAAATATCTAAGTACAGTTGACAGGGCGTGCGAAATACCGGTGCTAGTACCCTGCATGCCACCCCCCCCCCTTCCGCCCCTTTGCAACAACGCAAGTAGCAGTTCTCTCATGGGGACAATCGTAGAGGTGACGAAAGCAGTCTTGCGGAGTGGCCTGCCATGAAATTTCCATGTGGTACCTCACTTGGGCCAGATCTCCTGGCTGTCTTGCAGAACTCTCTGTTGGGGATAGATCTAGGGTGGATGCAGACAAGAGTATGACCTACACCTTGGAGAGAATGTTAGGCCGCACGGGATACCTATGAACCTGCAGTGCCTTGTCGGAAAATCACATCGCCGTCTTGGTGCAGTATGAGGTATTGAATAATATTTTGGACACACGGTGCACTGTTCAGTGTTCCCTCTACGATCACCAGAGGATAGCTGCCTTTGTAAGGCACAATTCCCCACATCACGATGGAGGATTTTCTCCTTGTGTGCTTTTGTCGTATGAACTCCAGACGTTTGCGCTCATCGGCAACTAGCCATACGTGCACGTGACCATCATTGGCACCAAGGCAGAAGCGCCTGTCACAACACCATGTTGGGACGTATGCAGAAGACGCTTTAACGGCATGCAGGATCGCAGCTCTGCTTCACAGAGACTGTTGCGAATGCTCCTCGCTCATGTCCACAGAACAACAGTGTCCCTAATTTGTTGTGAAGTCGCAGTGTGTCCTGATACGATATTTTGTAATATGAGACTGTGTTGGTGTGTGTCTGTGTGCCACCGCCTCCAGATCCCGGCTGACGGGTATGGACCTTCTTCTGACCACTGGGTTCATCATCGATGCACAGCGGAGGCCCCATTTCTAAGGTATGTCGGCTCGGCCTCCCACAGACACACCATAACTCTCTCTTAAACGCTGTGAGTCGTACTGTGAGTCGAAGACGTACACGGAGCTCTTTATGGCACAGCAAGCTGGCTACTACTAGCAGTGGAGGTAAACAACCACTACTGAGCTTACAATATTCCAAGGCCAATAACGCTGGTCGTGGCTTGTTTCCAGTACTGCGCATTTGATCGTCACATAAACTGCAATGTTGTAGTGTCCCATTCAGGTAGGGTATGCCTTAATAAATTGCGTTAAGGTGTTATTTATTCTTATTTCTGTAGTGTAATCGAATATGCCTTCCAATACTACGCTCGTCCGCCTCCTTTTGTAATACTGTTCTACGATACGAGGTCATTTCACGAAATATCCGTCACCCACTTTTTCCTCTGAATGTGAATTTTGTTGACTGCCACGCACAGAATGATCATTGTATAGAAATGAGATAAATTAAAGCTCATACGGAAAATTCGTGCTTCTCTCATGAAATTTCGGCAGAACACTAAAGAGTGGATTGCAGAACTTTAATGTAGATGTAGATGTAAATATTCTTGCAGCATATGCTACTGATCCAACTATAAACAATCTGGTGTTTATACAAGGAGGATATGTTTATGTATGTCTAGGATCGATTTCAACCAAATTTTGCATAGGAACAGAAGGCCCCATGAATAACATCACTGTAGGGTTTAAGGACTCTTAGGTCAAATAGGAGCCGAGAAACAGGAAAAAACGTGTTTTCCAGTCTCTGAAATTTAGGCTGCACTGTATGACACGCAAATTGTGTCGCAACAATATAGGTCTAACAAATCAGTGCGATTTGCAGGGCAACCCACATGTCAGGGGTATGAAACAGTTTTCTGCCCTCCAACATATAGGCTGTCATGCATGAAGGACATGTTGTGTCAGAGAAGTATTGGCCTGCTTTATTCACCTGCTTTGCTTTGCAACATGTATCTCAGTGGCAAATAAATGATCTTCGAGCCCCTGATGCGTAGTCTGCCCTGCACTGCATACATGTTGTTGGAGTCGCGTCGGTCTCTTTTATTGAACTATATTGTGGAGCCAGCACATGCTGTTTGACACGTTTGGGGACATGTTGAGCTAGACAGAGGACGGAATGAACTGAGAGAGAGGGAGGAGGATTTATACAGAGAGATTGGTGGAGGTAGAGAGTTTGTGGACACATGGAAAAGTAAATGTGGAGGGACGGAGATAGAAAGAGGTGTATACAAGGATATGGGCAGTAAGGGAGAGGGGAAGAAGATAATCTCAGAGAGAATTGATGGACGAAAGGGAGAAAGAGTGGGGAGGAGGAAGTTAAGCGAAGGAAATGAGGAGGAGGAGGAGGATTACATGAATGGGCACAGGGAACAACAGGTGGACACAGAGCAGGAGGAGGAGGACGTGTGTTCAATAGATGTTTCGAACGCATATGCGGGCGAAACCGTAGGCAAAAGGCCAGTAGTCCTATAAAAGTGCTGAAACGCCCCTGTCATCTGTTCTTCCTCGCTTCCGTAACGTCGCTTGAAGCCCCGCCTGCGGCCGCTTCCGGAAGTCAAGCACTTCGGAAACGTCTTTTAGCGGACCCCGACTGATTCTGTGCCCTGCGGCACTGCGCAGCCTGTGTAAATACGAATAGCAAGCCTCTTTCTGAAGCACGAGATCGAGCTATAAATTTCCCACAAGTCCAAAGCTATTACAGTCCTGTAGCAGTCCTACTACTTTCAGAAAGATTCCGAGATCCGAGCACTGTACTGGAATATGTACCCTTGCTCAAAGCAACTTCCAGTTGTAATCTCTGCAACAGGAAACCTAGTTCAATGTCAATAATGAAATAGTAACAAAAAAGACACTACCCTAAAATTTCCACCGAAATGAATATAATTCATTGTCTCCAATGAGGACCTCATCAGTTCTATCTAATTCACTAAATGCTACAGTCCTACTAGCTACTTGGTTCACAACTCTGTCAACACTGTACAACACCAAGCTACATAATACAATTGTCACTTTCTTGAAACCTCATTAATCGTCACCCATTGCGAAGCAGAAGATTGTGATGTGGACCAAAGGTTCCTACAACCTTCATCTCGAATGTTGCAAAAGCGTGTTGCCCTGCAGTTCGTCGACCAGCTCGGCGACGCTTCAAACACCAGTCGACACATGCGAAATAAATGGGAAGATTCCAGGAGTTTATATGAGCTATAAGTGGGTTAACGGTATGATATTGACACCAAATTTCACCATAATTCCATCCAATGCCTCTGTGGACATGTCACACGATGGAAAGATCGTCACATCCGCTGTTACCCACACTTCGCTCTTCCTTTGACGCCTCTGCGTTGGAGGTCAGAACCGTGCCTCCCAGCAATAAAATCAAGTGGATTTCATTTGAGTGGCGGAGCAAACCTTTCAGACACACCGTCGTTCAGAATCTAGAAGGGAAGGCCTCAGGAGGTGACATAACGAGGCCAAAGAAATCACGACTTCCCATGGAACTATTATTCTTATGTGTTTCATGGTCGGAAACACAATTCGCAGTTCCATGAGCAGCAGAACACTGCTTACACCAGTCAGCCGAGTCAATGCTTCTCTGACGACATCATGGTGCAGGCAGCCCCTTCGACACCCCTTAGATTTCGCCTGCCCGCAAGCAGGACCTAGAGCAGTAGTGGAGTGCCACTCAGCTGAATCTGTGTCGAAATCTCTGAACTCTATTTAAAGTGCTCTGCAAAGCTGTACTTGTGGTACCGAGGATATTGCCACAACGAGGGGTCTTTTCCGTTTTATTCGAGCATGCGTCAATGGTCCGACCTCCATGGTCAACCCAAAAGAGGGCACGAAACAGGTGACTGAGAAAGCATAAATCCCGTTTGCTGCTTCGGGTCACGTTCAACAGTTTTTCAACGATTTCTTGTGGTTCCACACTGCATGTCAGAGCAAACGCAACAGTCGGACTACACTCCCAAGGGCTCTGATCGCGTTGATTGAGGTAGCAGCGTAACGATGTTGTTAGAGAAGAGCTGAATCGTCTGCATTGCACTGTGAACAGACGTTTTGGACCGCTATGTATCTGGGCATGAACGGGTCAAGGAAAGAAGATGTTTCGTTCATGCTGCCTCCTAAGGCCTCTCCGTGTGCACTCTGAACTGGGTTTGACTGGAATGTTTTCTTTTGACCACCCGAAAAAGTCGTTTACCTTCAACATTGGGCGTCGCGGTTCTGACCTCCATTGGAGAGGTGTCAGATAAAGGGGTAAAATGCGGGTAAAAGGATGTGTCACGTTCGCTCTTGCGTTGGGTGGAATTGAAATTTGTTACGAAAGTGACTTCGTTAACGTACTTAACATCTCACATGACCTACAGATACGTCGACACCTTGTTTATGAAGCGTCATCGAACCCCTAGGATGATGTCACAGGGCGCCAAGCTTTTGCACCCTTACAGCATCTTTAAGATAATGTGCAACTTCTATATAGAAACGAGAGACAATTAAAGGGTTTTAAAAATGGTGACTTTTTCAGTGTGTAATTTTAGGCTTCTGTTTACTGAGCGTATGCACACTCGCTAAAACGGCAACACTCGCCTAGACAACCGGAATGCCTCACCCTGAAATGCACGCCACCTTGTGGAATTCTTATTTGGATTCTCAGAAATTATTATGCAGTACGAAATAAATCTGTCGACTGTGAAAGGGTCACCATCTCCTGACTTCATAAGTGTACTACGGAAATCCATCTCCGTCCCAGAGTGCACACGACTTGTTCAACACCCCAGTTCCAAGTCGCTTCACGATATAATTTTAAAATTTTATCCGTCGCACACGGAACGTGGATTCGATAGTCCACGTTTAGCTTGCAGAGTTAACCGTGCTGCTGAAAGCAAAGAAACGATGCGGCTTATTTATATGGCATGTGCATCTCAACGTGTTACACGCGTTCACAGAGCGCTACGGTAAGAGTTCAGCTGTATCTGGCTGGATAATGGCACAGTCTATTTACGAGATGGACGTGTGTAAAATTTCTAGTTGGCGTTTTCCATGTCAGAGAATATGGCACAACGCATCATTAAGGTTTAGGATGCTTGCATCGCCTCACTGTGATACTTCTTGTTACAGAGTCACCCCATACTTCGTACTGTAGATGCAATGTACTCTCTAGAAAAACATAAATTTGTATCTCTTTGTTCTTACACCCCTTCTCACAGGCGTAACAGGGCGATAAATTGTCGCTTAGGTGGGAAATCGACGCCTCCCCAACCAGACCTCAATAAATTGTTTGTCTGTTTCCGCAAGGAACAAATCAACGCCCAGTAATTACATTTCCACAGAAAAACTAGTTTAGCTATCACATTATGTTCTCCAGCCCTGTGACATTATATAGTGTTTCTTGTGGCTGACGAATGTTCTGGATCTAGGACGCAGGATCAGCGATTTTAACGTAAAAATTTCGAAGTGCACTTGTGGCAATACCTTGCAGCTGAGAGAGATCATTCTCACTGGGCTGAGGAAGTAAGGTTAACGTAAAAAACGTGAATATGTCAAGATTCTGTAACTGAAATATCTCTGAAGCCTCTAGATAAGTCGAAAAGGTGGTTCCTTTCTTTTACATGCCTAAATGTGCCCAAGGACATATTAGCCTTCTTGAGGTATTATAAGAGCATTTTTTTCTGTGTCCTCAATCTTTACTATACTGTAATTTTGAGAGTACACCGCAATCGGAGTAGACAATAGAGCATCGTAGATTTTCATTGACTCGGGTAAGGACTGCTCTGGAATAAGTTTTTGTATTGTCTTTTGAACCATGTTTCTTGAGTTGGATATCGTTAGTTTGGCCCCTCTATGGTTACCCGCCCGATGTGGTTGAACCTGGCCAGTATAGTCGACTGTGTCCTCAAAGCACACAAGCCTCCACAACACCTCAAGGTCGCGTGCCTGTAGGAGATTTATTGTTTTATCTTATACTTTTTAAATTTAGTTTTCATACATTTTCTTGCTTATAATTTTTATTATTTTGTTATTTACCTTATAATGTTTAGTTTTTATTTTGTTTGATTTTTATTAGGGAGAAGAACTTCTTAGCCAAGATGACAATAAAATCTTTAATGTGGACAAGATTCGATAAAACTAAGTTACAATCTTCAGATCTGTCATACGTTTACAAGACATGCTACATCATGTTATAACAAGTAACACAACATTAACCCATAGGAAACAAACCGACGACATACCTTTGTAAATGCAGGAAGGTAATTTCCTAATTATTGCTGTTTGTATGAAGTTAGGTATCTCTTATTTCGTTATTACTCCTCCCGTGTTTGTTGTAAAATAATAATGCTGTACGATATATCTCAAAGGCAGATATCTACACTACTGACCATCAAAATTGCTACACCACGAAGATGACGCGCTACAGATGCGAAATTTAACCGACAGGAAGAAGATGCTCTGATATGCAAATGATTTGCTTTTCGGATCAGTCATGCAAGGTTGGCGCCGATGGCGACACCTACAACGTACTGACACGAGGAAAGTTTCCAACCGATTTCTCACACACAAAGAGCAGTTGACCGGCGTTGCCTGGTGAAACGACGTTGTAATGCCTCGTGTAAGGAGGAGAATTGCGTACCAGCACGTTTACGACTATGATAAATGTCGGATTGTAGCCTATCGCGATTGCGGCTTACCGTATGGCGACATTGCTTTCGTGTTGCTCGAGTTCCAATGATTGTTAGCAGAATATGGAATCGGTGGGTTCAGGAGGGTAATGCGGAACGCCGCGCTGGATCCCGACGGCCCCGTATCTCTAGCAGTCGAGATGACAGGCATCTTATCCGCATGGTTGTAACTGATCGTACAGCCACGTCTCGATCCCTGAGTCAACAGATGAGGGCAAGACAACAACTATCGGCACGGACAGTTCGACGACGTTTGCAGCCGCATGGACTATCAGCTCGGAGACCATGGCTGCGGTTACCCTTGACGCTGCGTCACAAACTGGAGCGCATGCGATGGTGTACTCAACGACGAACCTGGGTGCACGAAAGGCAAAACGTTATTTTTTCGGATTAATCCAGGTTCTGTTTACAGCAACATGATGGTCGCATCCGTGTTTGGCGACATCACGGTGAACGCACATTAGAGGCGTGTATTCGTCATCGCCATACTGACGTATCACCCGGCGTCATGGTATGGGGTGCCATTAGTTACACGCCTCGGTCACCTCTTGTTCGCAATGACGGCACTTTGAACAGTGGACGTTACATTTCAGATGTGTTACTAACCGATTCCTACGAAACCCTAAATTTCAGCAGGAAAATGCACGACCGCTTGTTGCAGGTCCTGTACAGGCCTTTCTGGATACAGAAAATGTTCGACAGCTGCCCTGGCCAGCACATTCTCCACTTCTCTCACAAATTGAATACGTGTGATCAACTGATCAATGGTGGCCGAGCAACTGGCTCGTCACAATACGCCAGTCACTACTCTTGATGAACTCTGGTATCGTGTTGAAGCTGCACGGGCAGCTGTACCTGTACACGCCGTCCAAGCCCTGTATGACTCAATGCCCAGGCGTATCAAGGCCGTCATTACGGCCGGAGGCGGTTGTTCTGGGTACTGATTTCTCAGGATCTGTACACCCAAACTGCGTGAAAATGTAAATACGTGTCAGTTCTAGTATAATGTATTTGTCCAACGATTACCCGTTTATCATCTGCATTTCTTCTTGGTGTAGCAATTTTAATGGCCAGTAGTGTAGCAAAATTAGCCTGTCTACTCTTCAGGCAGAGGATGGTATCATCCTGTTTCTTACCGGTGCCACGTAACTAGTTTGGTTTGAACGTAGACATCGGACTATATTTTGGTGTATATGCCATGTAAGTGTTCATTTATGTCATATATAGATAGCTAGTGGAGCTTTGGCAATCTACTCTTCAGTAGGGGATGGTATTCAGTCGCTAGGAAGTGGAAAGTTATCACATCCTTTTCATGAATTATTGGAGGATTGTTTTTTATAGACTTCGAGCTACGTTAGCGTGGTAATGATGGTTTAGTTTATATCTTTTAGACAGAGGACTCTGGCACCCAGATGCTAGGTTGTCATCGTCTCTTAGATTTAATTTATCTGTCCTGTAGCTTCACATTGGGGAACGTAGGTCTTGAGCTACACTGCTGTATAAACGAACGATTATTGAATACCTCTTAACATCCTGATTAATTTCATTGTGTAGATAGAAAGGGACATACGCTGTTGTTTAGGCAGTTGGATATCACATATTTTGCAAATACTCCTTCTGTACTTCTTCGTGCAATGATCTGAACGTAGACGGCGCGGGTAGTAAGAGATGAAATTTCTGTAGGTGGATTCAATTAATTTCGTTCTGTCCAGGGGCAGAGTTTAGTCATGAGTTCATGGCGTCTGTGATTCATGTAGCGGCTTATACGTCGCATAAATGACGACATATTTCATATGTAGATATCTAACAAAGTTATGGCCTTCTACTCTTTAGACAGAAAGTGGCACTACCCTGTTTCATGCAGGTGCTAGGTATCTTGTGTGGTAAGTTTCTCATTACTTCTGACTGTGTTTCGCACCACATAGATCTCAAGCTACGTTATTGTAACAAAACTATTTATCAAGGAAACCTTTTAAGTATTCTTTTATTAATTATTTTGGCTCTTGTAGGGTGTGTGACGTATCCTACGGGTTATACAAGATGTCATCCAGTCTGGATAGCCTTTTTGTAGGTTGATATATGAAGACAGATAGTTGGTTACATTACTGTATTACTAGGCATTAAGTTATATATGAGTCCATAACTTACATTAATATAATGCAATGACAACGCTTGCGTAGTTTTGTGAGTCAGGATTGCGTTTGGGTTTCTCATGTTCTGTATTCTTTGGCTACAGACGTCCATATACTCAATCTAAGTACTGGACTGTAATTACTTTCGACGGTTTACCTTTGGTATCCTTCGTAGCATTCTTGGCCATGCTATAGACTATCATATAGCCTAATCTTTTGGTGCACTATAATGGTATAATTTTCAGTTTGTCTGCGATAGCTATAGATGTTGCGTTAGATAACGCTGTGTTCTTATTTTAGTAATTTACTATAAACGTTTTTAGCATAGAGCGTAACTTCTGTTCTTTATAATAAGTTTTAATTGCTTATTTTCTTTCTCTTTTCCAACAACTTTTGTAGGTCACTTAGTGATACTGTCACAAACAGGTACTTGCAGTTTTGTAATGCTGTAGCACAGGTATTGTAAATATAGTGTAAGTGATTTATTAGCGGTATTCTGTCATGAAAAAGTTATCAAAAATATTTTATAAACGTTTCAGAACTTTTTATATACGTATTTTTGGAATCATGGTTGATTGAAATTAGGTATTTGACTTTTACTGATAGACCCTGTGTACTGCATCGACACCTGTTGTGCTTGAGGTCAGTTCTTCTTATGCATAGGGTAGTGACATTCTTGTGGCTCCCTGGAAGACATGATGTTTTGGTAAATTGTGATGCACATAGCAATTGTAATGTAGAAATGTCAACACATGGCTCATTTCATGTATTATGTACATGGAAATTCAGTGGCAGATTTTGTGTGTAGCTGACAAAGATGTTTATAATAACCATTGTGAGGATATGTTGTCATTCGGTTCTAAACGTTGCATTATTTGTATTGCAGTTTGTAGCAAGTCTTTGAATTTTGTAACCGAAATCGGTTATCTACAATAAACTTTTTTGTAGTGATCTCTTCTAAGAAGCTCTTCTTCTTCTAACTAATAACTACAGATCACCCATTTGAGCTCAAAATGAAAAAAATAATTGTTTATTATATTTAGTGTTTTATAGTGATGCACATTTTATTCGTATATGGATGACGCTGTATGCGCTAACACGTGAAAAATAACCGTAAATAATACAATTATACAAAGTAAAAAAAAAAAAAAACATAAATTCAACATCCAAAGAAATTTTAAATACAGTGCTAATCTTAAGATACGATGTATGTAAATATTTTATATTAAGTAGATATACTTACAATTCAATCTTATTACATAGATAAACTTACTCAAAAGCTTACTACATCGCAAGCTGCAAGATTCGCCCAACAAACAATAAAATATTGAGCGGCACAAGTCTTGTTATTATCTCCTACTTTAAGATTCTTGCCATTTTTTATTTAGAGTATGCAATATTAAATGAACTCAATTGAATAATTTTCGTACGAAGTATAACAAAACCTAATGTGAATTAAATGCGAGCATGGTTGGGAGAAATAAGCAGATCGCCGAAGCAATATATGCACGACAAAATGCGAACTGATTTCGGCCCTGTTCGAAAATTGACAAACTGAAGCCTGTTTCGTCCGAAAATTAATTTTCACTAGATGGCATAGCAGTTTTGAAGAAAACACAGTGAAACATTTTCTGTTGATTGGAAATAAGGTGAACTCATTCTTACAATTATTTTTACAGCAGTTTTCTGGTGAGTTTTCTGCTTGATCATCGATAAAACTTTAAATGGTTGATGAAACAGTACATTATTTTGCATAGATCTGGGCATAATTCTGGTTTGGTACAGTTTCACACATCCAGAGCTTCTTAGAAGATTTTAACCCATTGGTGAATAAAATTTTTAAAGGTTACACAACGAAACATTAATCAATAGTAATAAAGCATTCTTTTTATTAGATCCAAACGCAGCGCTTAAAATGCAAAGCTGTTCTATGAAACACGATTTCATGTGCAAACGCATGATTTTTCGGACATACAACCCGAAAAATCAAACATTTTTGTTCACGCTCTTCCTAATTAGTTTAACCACACATTTTTATTATCATCTGTATAGCTGTAAGCCCTCACAGCCCGTGCAATTCGTCTGGAACATGATTTTATGTGCATTTTATGTGCAGCTTTAAACCGTGATATCGTGGCATTGGATAATGTTTTCACAGAACAACAGAACGACCATTAATTGTAATTATATATATATATGACGGTAGTATCTGTTCCCGAAAGAACAGTTATCGTGGATGACCATGCAGCTTTGCTAGAAGTGAAGCGATAATTAAATGGACACCCTAGCTGCAAACAGGCGTTGATGTACTTCATTGGGGACATGTTGAAAATGTGTGCCCCGACCGGGACTCGAACCCGGGATCTCCTGCTTACATGGCAGACGCTCTATCCATCTGAGCCACCGCAGGCACAGTGGATAGTGCGTCACATTTTCAACATGTCCCCAATGAAGTACATCAACGCCTGTTTGCAGCTAGGGTGTCCATTTAATTATCGTTTCACTTGGAATTATATGTCTACCGCCATAAAAATATGAATCGAATCACACACGTTTGAAACACGCAAGCGGCGTTCGTAAAAACTCACAAAACGTGTTTTTTGCACGTAAAATCCGAATGACACTACTCTTATCATAGGGACTCTTCAATTTTGCTGTGAGAATGTAATTTTTATTTATTTGATTCAAATTTAATCATTTCCGCGCATTCAGTACACGCAACAACGAATTTTACATTCTACATTTGGCTCGACTTTAAACTATCTTATCTCGATAGTGGATCAAGATTATGGGAAACATATTGTGTTTGACTTCATCCACTTATCGACATTCGAAAGTTCGAACCGGTTCGTGCTGGTCTAAAGTATAAAAGCGGTGCGCTTCATATAAACTCCTAGAAAACATGTTTTTTCAAAGTAAAATCCAAACCAACAAGATTTTTTCAGACGACTGAGTGTTGCCTTACAATGGGAGGCCGCGACGTTGGGATCACGCACTTACTTCAAATTGTGTACACGTTTAGTAAGCCATTAAAACAATATAATGTGCGAGTAGTTAGGTGCACTACTCTGACATTTCCGAGAAAATAGCAAGAGAAGTTTTACGCGTGTGTTATGTGGCGGTACGTATCTCTGCGTGCGGGTCCAGACGTTAGAGGTCATAGTAGTCAAGTGATTAGAGTTCGAGCTTCGTATGACGAACGTGTATGAGGCGGCGGTTCGACTAATTCTCAGACTACATTACTAACCTATATTTTCATCACTTGTCATATTATTTAATTTATATGACATTTGAGAGGTAATATAATGAAAAAGAAAACTACGTGTATTTGCACGAAGTTCCAATTTATGTTTTCCATGTGCTTATAGCAAATACCATCCTGCAACGTGTGATGTCGAGAGCAAGTCCGACGACTACATCTACATCAACATTAACATCTACATCTACATGGGTACTCTGCAAATCACATTTAAGAGCCTGGCAGAGGGTTCATCGAACCACCTTCACAATTCTCTATTATTCCAATCTCGTGTCGCGCGCGGCAAGAAGGAACACCTATATCATTCCGTACGAGCTCTGATTTCTCTTATTTTATCGTGGTGATCGTTTCTCCCTATGTAGGTCACTATCAACAAAATATTTTTGCATTCAGAGGAGAAAGTTGGAGATTGGAATTTTGTAAGAAGATTCCGTCGCAAAGAAAAACGCCTTTCTTTTAGTGGTGTCCAGCCCAAATCCTGTACCAATTCTGTGACACCAGCTCCCATATTTACTGATAATACAAAACGTGGTGCCCTTCTTTGAACTTTTTCGATGTACTCCGTCAGTCCTATCTGGTAAGGACCCCACACAGCGCAGCAGTATTCTAAAAAGCGGACGGACAGGCGTGGTGTAGGCAGTCTCCTTAGTAGATCTGTTACATTTTCTAAGTGTCCTGCCAACAAGACGCAGTCTTTAGTTAGCCTTCCCCACAACGTTTTCTATGTTTTCCTTCCAATTTAAGTTGTTCGTACATTACTCTTGTGACCTGGCAAATTGTGACCAGCTATATTAATGATTGTGAGTAATGTCTTCCGCATCATTATTTGTAGGGGTCTGACTTCAGCTGACAAGCCTGTCTCTTGTCCTTGAAAGTTTATTTACAAATAGTAAATAGCCACAAGCATATGAAATTCACTACAACTTCATAAAAATGCATGTGGATTTCTTTTATTGTATTACCTCTCAAATGTCATAAAAATTAAATAGAGTTACAAGTGATGAAAAACATATAAAGTCAAAATAAGTGGTAGCAGGATTTGAATCATCTCTCCGTCCACAACCCTCTTTCTTAGCACGAACGCTGAGATCGTCGTTGATCCGTTCACTCAGTTTTAGAGAGCAGCCAGTTCTCTGACCGAACACGCTGAAGTACCATGCCGACGTCCACTTGACTACAACGATTTGTTACGGCCGGCCCATTCTCACAGATAAATCAGTTACATATTAGGTGCGTAAAACTTCTCTTGCGATTTTCTCGGAATTGCCGGAGTAGTGCCCCTCACTACTTGCACATTACGTTGTTTTAATGGCCCACTAAATGTTTATATGAAATTTGAAGTAAATCCGTGACCCCAACGTCGTGGACTCCCCTTGATAGACTAAGGACCTAATTTGATCCCTCAGTCTCGCACTGGTCCGGGGTGCGAGTGACTGTTTTTCCACGTAAAATCCGAATGAGGGTAACTGTAAAATCCGAACGGTGCTGAGCATTAATGTCACCCCAATTGAAATCTTTTCCGTAAGGAATTAATCGACTACTTGCGTGACTCCTCCGTTTCTTCGCGTTAACTGTGCTTAATGTACTAAATCATAGGTACAGTAAGACAGATGTTGGAATGGCTATGCAAATGGCAGCTGGTCTTGGCTAAATCAAAATTTTTCCGCCCAAAGTTTCTAACTCAAATAGAAACCGAGCATGAAGACCATTTAAACCGTGTTTCTGCTCGGGGAAGAGGTGTACCAATAATACACAGGGCGAGGCAGCTAAGAAAAGCCATCCCAAATATATCCAGAATGAATAAATACATCGAGGTTCGTGTTTCACAAAGTTATTGTGGATAATTTGGCGGATTTCCTGACGTTCGCAAGTATTTTTATCGTTTCTAGTCAGCAAATTACGATACCGAATTTGTTTTTTTTCTGTAGCATAAGCTTAAAGGGGACCTCGACGACCTAACACGTGTGGGACTTGATCAAACATTATCACGATAACAGTGCCGCAACCCATTGTCTTCGCATCAAGAGAAGAGGTTCCACAAATTAGATTAGATTCAGTTTTAGTTTCACAGACCCAAAAATGAGATAATTCTTGTGAGTATGGAACATGTCACAAAATATAACATAAAAACGTAAAATATTTGAATAAAATACACTCTAGCCTGATCATTTGACAGGATATTATCCAAATAGGTGAATTCATAGCAGGAAACTGGAACAGCTAATATTTACAGAATTAATACTCTGTCAGAATGAAATATAGTTATGCACTTTTAACAAATTTATCATACACAAAATACCTAATATTGACTGTTGTGACCAAGTGCTGTCAAAGCTGAAATATTGTAAGTTTTCCTTAAGCTGGTCGATCAGTTCGTGTTAAGATAGTCATCTATAGAGTAGAAAGAGTTTCCTGTAAAAAGTGTTTCAAAACCGTGCTTTATGAAACAAAGTTTTTAGTGGTTGCTGGCAATTTATTGAAAACATGTGTTCCTGAATACTGGAACCCTTTCTGGACCAAGGTAAGTGATGTTAAGTCTTTATGTACATTGTTCTTATTCCTAGTATTGATACCATGTATTGAGCTATTGGCTGGAAGCAGAGATACATTAATTGCAACAAATTTCATTAAGTATCATATACTGAGAAGCAGCGGTTAGACTACAAAGTTCCTTAAACAGGTTTCTATATGTCGTTCTTGAATTTACACCACAAATGATTCTTATTACACGTTTTTGAAATCTAAAAGCTTTTCCTCGGTTTGATGATCAGCAATTCTGTAGTGTTCCCTTTCCATCTAAATTTATTATCGAGTTGTAATCCAAGAAATTTAACACTGTCAACGTCTTCTACTGCATATCTTCATATGTTATGCATACGCTGTAAGGAAATCTCTTACAGGTTGTGAACTGCGTATAATGGATCTTTTCAAAGTTTCATGACGGTGAATTAGCTTTTAACCATTTATTAATGTCAGCGAAAATTTGATTAGCAGTCATTTCTAAATGTGTAGTTCACTTGCTACTTACTGTAAAGTTCGTATCATCCGTAACAAAACAAACTTATATGGCAATGTAACAGACAAGAGGTCATTAATGTACACAAGAAAAAGGAATGGATCTAAGATGGAACCTTGAGGAACCACGCATGTAATTAATCTCCAATCAGATGAAGACTGACTGCTTACTGCACAGGTATTTCGCAATGACACTCTTTGTTTCCTGTTAGTTAAATAAGAGTCAATCCATTTCGCAGCACTCCTGGTGACACCATAATATTATAATTTACTTAAGAGAATGTGATGATTCGCAGAGGCATTAGGCAGGTCACAGAAAATGACAGTGGCCTATGTTATCTAATGAATTAAGTACACTCTCGCTATAGGTGTAAATAGCTTTATCTACATCAAAACCCTTAAGAAACCCAAACCGTGACCTGGCCGATATATTATTTGCAGTCAGATGCTTTAGAAGACGCTTGAACACAGCCTTTACAACTATTTTTGAGGACGCTAGAAGAAATGTAAGTAGTCGATAGTTTGATGGTATCTCTTTATCCCTCTTTTTGTAAAAAGGCTTAGCTTCAGCATATTTTACCAGTCTGAAAATGTTCTGCTGATACGAGATTGATTACATAAATAGCTGAAGATAGAACTCAACTCGCATGAGCACTCTTTGATTAACTTCGTTGATGTGTTCTCATACCATTAGAATACTTAAATTTTAAAGATTTTGTGATGGACGCTGCTTCTTTGGGAGACGTGAGTTTCTTTCCATTTAACTGAAGTTATTTCTAAAGATTAGTCTGGGATACTCCACTGTACTGTTCACCGAACCTGATAACCTGATAACCCGATACTGTCAGTAACAGACACAAAGTACTAGTTTATGATGTTTGCAACAGTAGATGCTAGTTGTTCCTTTTCCTTTATGGCCCTACCTCTACATATCTCATACACTCTTTATGGTATTTTGATGCTTGACGTAATTACCTTTTTCTCACAATAAAGCTGCTTTGGTTTCTGGATTACTTACTTCAATATTGTGTAGTATTCTTTGTAACGCATTACAATGCTAACATCAGAGCTGTTCCTAGATAGTAGATACAGTCTCCTTTTTGTTTCACATGTCTGCACACAAACGTTTGTGGCAAACAGGTAGCGCGCGTACAATCCCTGTGTTTACTTCTGCGCTTGAAACCCGTCAGTCTGTGTTCTGTATTGTAGCACGCAGATAACTTGCTTGTAAAGCTATTGAGACATTCACAATGTATACGACAGTCGAAATACTGAATACTGTTTGTGGTGAAAATCGCCAGTTCTAGAACTGGTAGTATAGGGAGTGAAATACACATAGAAAACAGAAGCGCAACTCAAAAAAGAAATGAAACTAACATTTTAGCAGCAGTAGCACACAACGTAGGAGGTACGAGAGGGATCAACCAAACCAGTGTTCTGGGAACACTACATTCGATCACATTTCATCCTTTTCAGGTTCAGCTGCATCTACAGCTTCATCGCAGTGACTTCCCAAATTGGTTATCGTTGTCCGAGTGTTATCTACGAAAAGTGAAATGTAATGTGGCGTATCTGTGCAAAATTTAGTTTCAGGACGAAGTATCGTTTATAAACCATGGTCAAGTCAGCCTTCATAATCTACACTAATCTTCGGGAGAAAATCTGCGCTGATACAGTAAAGCGCATATAAATAATACTCTTGGTCTACTGACGTTTAGTGCGTGTTTTCCAAAGACCGGATCACTGGCCCCTGTTTTATTCACGGGAATTTAAATGCAGTCAAGTTATGCTGCCGCCGCAGGTATTGGAAGATATCCCACTGGACACAAGGCAATTAGTCTGTGGCAACATGATGACTCTCCCTTACGTACCCCACATGTAATGACACACGCGGATAATAAACCAGTCGGAGAGCACTGGAACAGGCGTTCACGAAACGCAATATGGTCTTCACATTTACCAAACTTAATTCTTCTATACTTTCACTTGTAGCGAAAATTAGAGCATGAGGTCTATGAGGAACACCCACGACGCCCGAAGGCATAAAATGTTTCCTAACAGCAGGGGCATTGGTATAATAGGTAAGACTTAAGTAGGTATATTGTGGGTATTCTGGCCCAAAGTGCGACACTGACGACATCATCAATGGCTCACAGGATTCCCCCGCTCTGACAAAGATCAATCACCCTATTTACAAAATGGCGGTAAATTCAAAGTTTTGGCGAAAAATTCATATTCCGTCAGGAAATTCTAATTTTGGCGGAATTTTCGCCGCTCCTGAGGAAGTGGGACTGTTATCCTCATTATTAACTAGCCCGAAATCCATGTGCCGACTATGGCGTACTGGACCTATTACGACAGACTCTATGACGTCACAACCCAGCACACAGTCTATCTGTTGGGTTATTTCAAACAGTGCAGAATTCTGTTTTACTGCTCCAGAGCCGGAATATGGGAAGAGTGTTACTATGACATCACAATACACAAACGTCTCAGGCTATTTATAAGAGTGGAGTGTGTGGATAGATTGATAATTTAGGTATGATAAGGTGTGCTAGAGTAGTCCGTGCAGTTACCATGGCTACTGTGTCTGGACTGCTTAGTGGTCAAAGCATTTGCCCAGTAAGCAGGAGACCTGGATTCGAATCGCCATCTGACACAACTTTTCAACTTTCCGCATTGCTCTAAATCAATGTCAGCTTTCAGCCATGTCTGTAATTCCTTTGTGTATTACACAGAAAGTGGATCGACACCACATGTCGCCTGTAATGGATAAAGTGTCGTGAGGAGATCTCCATTGGAATAAGGTTCCAGACTGATTCCCCATTCCGATCTTTGCGAGAGGATTGCTGAGGTGGAGGTGACCATGAGCAAAATACTGAATTACGCACAACAGGATAACGTTTTATGATTCAGGGAGTTCGAACTTGGAAGGGAGGCTACAAAATTTAAACACTGAAATGATAAGGCTCACCAAGCTATATACAGGGTGGTTCATTGAAATGAAAAAAACTACAAAGAACGAAACTCGTCTACCTTGAGGACGAAAACTAGATGGCCCTATGGTTGGCCCGCTAGATGGCGCTGCCATACGTCAAACTGATATCAAATGCATTTTTTAATAGGAACCGCTATTTTTATTAAATATTCCTGTAGTGCGTAAAGAAATATGAATGTTTTAGTTGGACCACTTTTTTCTCTTTGTGATACATGGCGCTGTAATAGTCATAAACGTATAAGTACGTGGTATCACGTAACATTCCGCCAGTGCGGACGTATTTGCTTCGTGATACATTAACTGTGTTAAAATGGACCGTTTACCAATTGCGGAAAAGGTTGATATCGTGTTGATGTATTTCTACTGTGATCAAAATGCCCAACGGGCGTGTGCTATGTATGCTGCTCGATATCCTGGACGACATCATCCATGTGTCCGGACCGTTCGCCGGATAGTTACGTTATTTAAGGAAACTGGAAGTGTTCAGCCACATGTGAAACGTCAACCACGACCTGCAACAAATGATGATGCCCAAGTAGGTGTTTTAGCTGCTGTCGCGGCTAATTCGCACATCAGTAGCAGACAAACTGCGCGAGAATCGGGAGTCTCAAAATCGTCGGTGTTGAGAATGCTACATCAATATCGATTGCACCCGTACCATATTTCTATGCAGTAGGAATTGCATGGCGACGTCGTGTACAGTTCTGACACCGGGCACAAGAGAAATTACGGGACGATGACAGATTTTTGGCACGCGTTCTATTTAGCGACGAATCGTCATTCACCAGCAGCCGTAAAATAAACCGGCATAAAATGCACTATTAGGCAACGGAAAACCACGATGGCTGCGACAAGTGGAACATCAGTGACCTTGGCGGGTTAATGTATGGTGCGGAATTATGGGAGAAAGGATAATTGGCTCCCTTTTTATCGATGGTAATCTAAATGGTTCAATGTTTGCTGATTTCCTACGTAATGTTCTATCGATGTTACTACAAGATGTTTCACTGCATGACAGAATTGCGATGTACTTCCAACATGATGGATGTCCGGCACTTAGCCCGTGTGTGGTTGAAGCGGTGTTGAATAGCATATTTCGTTACAGGTGGATTGGACGTCGAAGCACCATACCATGGCCCGCAGGTCCATCGGATCTGACGTCCTCGGATTTCTTTCTATGGGGAAAGTTGAAGGATATTTGCTGTCGTGATCCACCGACTACGCCTGACAACATGCGTCAGCGCATTGTCAATGCATGTGCGAACATTACGGAAGGCGAACTACTCGCTTTTGAGCGGAATGTCGTTACACGTATTGCCAAATGCATTGAGGTTGACGGACATCATTTTGAGCATTTATTGCATTAATGTTGTTTCTACAGGTAATCACGCTGTAACAGTATGCGTTCTCAGAAATGATAAGTTCACAAAGATACATGTATCACATTGGACCAACCGAAATAAAATGTTCAAACGTACCTACGTTATGTATTTTAATTTAAAAAAACCTACGTGTTACCAACT
The DNA here is from genome assembly GCF_023864345.2 of Schistocerca serialis cubense. NCBI lineage: Eukaryota > Metazoa > Arthropoda > Insecta > Orthoptera > Acrididae > Schistocerca > Schistocerca serialis. The sequence goes on along the minus strand of NC_064642.1, from coordinate 435,005,598 downwards.
GTTCGTCTAAAGTTGTGAGCCATATGTTTGTGACTATTACAGCGCCATCTATCACAAAGCGAAAAAATTGGTCTAACTAAAACAGTCATATTTCTTTACGTACTGCACGATTATGTAATAAAGAATGGGGGTTCTTAGTTTAAAAAACGCAGCTGATATCCGTTTGACCTATGGCAGGGCCAATCTAGCTAGCCAACCATAGCGCCATCTGGTTTCCCCCTTCAAGCTAGACAAGTTTCGTTCTTTGTAGCTTTTTTCGATTGACGCTTATTTCATGACATATTTGCCCCGATCACGATCAATGGACCACCCTGTATAATGGTCAGTTAAGTGAAAGGGATTAGGCAGGGATAAGACATGTGTTTAATCTTTCACCCGTGCTGTTCGGTCTATACATCAAAGAGGCAATGATGTAAATAACAAGAAAGGTAGAAAAGCGGGGTTAAAATTCAGGGTTAGAGGGCATCAGTGATGAGTTTACTGATGAAATAGCTATCTTGATTGGATGGGAAGAATAATTACGGGACTGCTGAATGTAATGAACAGTCAAGTGAGTACAGAACGTTGACTGAGATTATAACGAAGATAGAAGAAAGTAACGAGTAGTATCAGAAATGAGAATAGCGAGAAACTAAAGTAATTAATGATCTCGAAGTGGCTGCTTTTTTTTCTTTTTTTTTATTATTCATCACTCTTCAAACTGGTTGGTTTGATATGCACCGTCACGAATTCCTCTCCTGTGTCAACCTCTTCATCTCGGAGTACTACTTGCAACCTACGTTCTCAATTATGTGCTGGGTGTATTGCAATCTCTCCCTTCCTCTACAATTTTTGACCGTCGACAGCTCCCTCTGTCCCATGAAAGTTACTCCCTAATGTCTTAAGTGACGTGCTACCATCCTGTCCTTTCTTCTTGTCAGTGTTTTCCATATATTCCTTTCCCCCACCGACTCTGCGAAGGACCTCCACATGCCATACCTCACCAGTCCATCTGATTTTCATCATTCTTCTCTAGCACCACATTGTCAATGCTCCGAGTTTCTTCTTTTCCGGTTTTCTCACAGACAGTGCTTCGCTACCACCCAACTCTGTGCTCCAAAAGTAAATTCGCAGAAATTTCTTCCTCAAGTTACGGTCTAGTTTGATATTAGTATGTTTCTCTTGGCCAGGAATGCCCTTTTAGCCATTGGCCTAGTCTGTTTTTTTATGTTCTGCTTGCTCCGTCGGTCACTGGTTATTTTGCTGCCTAGGTAGCAGAATTCCTTAACTTCATTTACCTTCTGACCACCAATACTGCTGTAAATTTTCTCGCCGTTCTCATTTCTGCTATTTCTCATTACTTTCGTCTTTCTTCGATTTACTGTGAATCCACATTTTCTAGTCATCAAGCATTCCATTTCATTCAACAGATCCAATAATTCATCTTCACCTTCAGCAGTGACGATATCAATGTCATCAGCGAATATTGTCACTGATAGCCTCTCACCTCGGATTGTAATTCCACGCTTGAACGTTTCTCTTGTTTCCATCATTGCTTCTTCGATGTACAGATCGAACAGTAGAGGCAAAATACTACATTCCTGTCTTTTTAATCCAAGCACTTCATACTTGGCCTTTCACTCTTATTATTCCCCTTTGGTTCTTGTACATATTGTGTACAACCCCTCTTTCCCTTCATCTTACCTTAATTTTTCACAACATTTCAAATATCTTGCGTCATTTTACATTGTCGAACGCTTTTTCCAGGTCGACAAATATTCCTAGGCAGTACAATTACCCATTACGGAGGAAGCAAGGAGGACATTGAAAGTAGACTAGCACTGGTACAAAAGGCATTCCTGGTCAAGAGAAACTTACTAGTGACGAACATAGGCCTTAATTTGAGGAAGAAATTTCTGAGAATGTACGTTTGGAGCTACCCACTGTATGGTAGTGAAACATGGACTGGGGGAAAACCGGAACAGAAGAGATACGAAGATTTTCTTATGTGGTGCTACAGAAGAATGTTGAAAATTAGAATGACTGAGGAGGTTCTCTGTAGAATCAGTGAACGGCAACAATGACAAAGAGAAGGGACACGATTATGGGGCATATATTAAGACGTTAGGGAATAGCTTCAACTGTACTATACGGAGCTGTAGAGGATGAAAGCTACAGACTCGATTAGAAGAAAATGAAGGAAGTTGATACATCATCAAAGCACACGCTTAGGATCTGTAAAATATGAGTGTAGTGTGTGGTATTACTGGAAGCCGACAGCAACATAAAAAAAAAAGAAAGAGACACGTGAATGGCCAGCGGTTGAGTTTTCAGTGGTGAAACTAACGAACATTTATTTCTCATTTAAGAATAATTGTTAGTAATACTATTTTTAAATACTGATGGAATATCACAGAAAAAAACAAACAAGAAACGAAAAACTAGAAATATTGCACACATCCACTGTTATACAGGATCGTATAAATAGTTCATCTTGCAATAAAATTATAGTATCGAAAACTACTCGCATAGAATCACTGCGAAATAATTGAAAAAGCAAACTGATTAGCTCTGATTCATAAGTGAACAGCGAAACGCGCGAAAAGTTTGGAAGGCGCACATTGCATGGATTTAGCTTCCATGACAACTGATTTCCCGTGCGGTTAAAGGCGCTGCAGTCTGGAACCGCAAGACCGCTACGGTCGCAGGTTCGAATCCTGCCTCGGGCATGGATGTCTGTGATGTCCTTAGGTTGGTTAGGTTTAACTAGTTCTAAGTTCTAGGGGACTAATGACCTCAGCAGTTGAGTCCCATAGTGCTCAGAGCCATTTGAACAACTGATTTCGGAAATAGGAAGTAATTACTGATATATTTCGTGACACTTCTGAACGTTGTACAGCGTAATCAGTTAACTAAATGATTTTATTTAAAATCTTTACTGTAAGTGCAGCAATCGAGGAAGAATGAAATGAATATGACGCACTTTGACGATACTGTCAGTTATATGTAACGAGAGTGAATTTAAGATAATCTGTGCGTTAGTGAGCTTGAAATTGTCCAAACGATTCCCGTTAATTTTTGCACTGTGGGTTACTTTGAGGCTATAGTTCGCATTTCGATTCGCACTATGCGCTCGTCAGCACAGGAGCAGGCGTGCTGAATTCAATTACTCCATTCACAGCAGTCAAGCGACTAGCCTTTACGCTCTGATCACACGTGCTGGAATGTTACACATTGAGCTGTCAAGTGCCAGAGCGTGCAGTGACAACACGGGACGTAGTTGTAAATGAATCACGAATGTAATAACAACCGCCCTGTTCTACACTACAAACAATATTCAGGTCGCCTGGCGGGGGCAACTTCCATCCGTTTCTAAACATTCTTTTGCTCACAATGTGTGTGACGTGCTACACTATGTGATCAAAAGTATCCGCACATCTGGCTGAAAGTGAATTTCAAGTTCGTCGCGCCCTCCATTGGTAATTCTGGAATTCAAAATGGGCCGACAGCTTCCACTTTCGCATGCATACGTTCAATCAGGTGCTGGAAGGTTTCCTGGGGAATGGCAGCCCATTCTTCACGGAGTGCTGCACTGAGGAGAGGTATCGACGTAGGTCGGTGAGGCCTGGCCCTAAGTCAGCGTTCCAAAATATCGCAGAGGTGTTCCATATGATTCAGGTTAGGACTCTGTGAAGGCCAGTGCATTACAGGGATGTTAATGTTGTGTAAGCACTCCGCCACAGGTCGTGCATTATCAGCACCTGCTCGATAGTGTTGAAAGGTTGAAAGATGCAGTCGCCGTCCGCAGATTGCTCTTCAACAGTGGGAAGCAAGAAAGTGCTTAAAACATCAATGTAGGCCTGTGCTGTGATAATGCCACGCAATACAACAAGGTGTGCAAGCCCCCTCCATGAAAAACACGACCACACCATAACACCACCGCCTCCGAATTTTACTGTTGGCACTACACATGCTGGCAGATGCCATTCACGAGGCATTCGCCATACCCACATCCTGCCATCGGATCGCCACATTGTGTACCGTGGTTCGTCACTCCACACAACGTTTTTCCACTGTTGAATCGTCCAATGTTTACGCTGCTTACGCTAAGCGAGGAATCGTTTGGCATTCACCGGAGTCATGTGTGGCTTATGAGCAGCCGCTCGACCATGAAATCCAAGTTTTCTCACCTCCCGCCTAGCTGTCATCGTACTTGCAGTGGAACTTTATGCAGTTTGGAATTCCAATGTCGGCGGTCTGTGTCAGTCAACAGACGAGTTCGGCCTGTACGCTTTTGTGCTGTATGTGTCCCTTCTCGTTTGCACTTCAATATCGTATCAGAAACAGTGGACCCAGAGACTTTTAGGAGTGTAGAAGTCTCGTGAGCAGACGTATGACACAAGTGACATCCAATCACCTGACCACGTTATAAGTCCGTGAGTTCCACGGAGCGCCCCATTCTGCTCTCTCACGATATCTAACGACTACTAAGGTCACTGATATGGAGTACCTGGCAGTAGGTGGAAGCAAAATGCACCTAATATGAAAAACGTATGTTTTTGTGGGCGTCCGGATATTTTTCACCACATAGTGCATGTTTCGTTATTCCGCAGTACGCCGAAGCAAGCTCCGTGTCCCTCTAGAGCAGCGAGCAAATCCCGCTCTGCTGTCGGCAGTCCCCTGTCACACTCGTTGCTTACAGCAAACACCAGTCACTTTGTTTCTCATGTTATAAAATGCGGAGCGAAATCACTGGTGTGCAGAACTTAACGCTGAAAATAACTTTGGCATGACGTGTTTCTGCCAAGTAAAACAGCTTTATGAATCTAAGACGATACATAGAAATAAATGCTACGTGTGGTAGAGAAGGTAATCGAAACAAGTCTAAAATGACACTTTCATTCAAAGACAATAAGACCGCGCTTCGTGATGGTCCCATGGGCACTACAAACTGCGGGACATGGGTCGTTATCGGGTGTATGGTCATCACTGATTACAATGAACGGTCTGCAGCGTGCTGCCCTGGTAAGGAGTTTTCGTGGTTGGGCATCCCATTCCTTCACCGATGCGGATGACCACTGCTTGATGGTCGTCGTGACATGTGCACGTGCTACAACACGTTTTTCCTAACGTATCCCACATGTGGACGAGGAGTTTTGAGTCGGGAGAAGGGATAGGCGAGTCCACTTGCAGAAAATCATCTCATTCCAAGAGCGCCTCAACCCGCGCTGTTCGATATGATCGTCCTTTGTCACCCATAAATATGAAGCCTGAGGCCCGAACGTGCTCATGAAAAGATGCACGCCGGCCGGAGTGGCCAAGCGGTTCTAGGCGCTTCAGTCCGGAACCGCGATACCGCTACGGTCGCAGGTTCGAATCCTGCCTGGGGCATGAATTTGTGTCATGTCCTTAGGTTAGTTAGGTTTAAGTAGTTCTAAGTTCTAGGGAACTGATGACCTCAGATGCGCTTGCGGTGGGAGTACCAGTCCACAGTAATGAGTGGACGGTATTCCACCCGACATTGTTCTTTCCCATACGATAACATCTGGGACACCAAAACGATCCTAGATGCATTAGGTGACCCTACCTCCGGCCATGTGAAGGTACTTTCAGCATTGTCGAATATGATCCGTTTGGTGCTCCAGGTGCTATGGTGTTGGGGAGGCGTAATGTTGCACGGGCGTACCAATCTCCAAATCTTTGAACAAGGACATTCGCCGGTTTACCTGATGGGCTCCTTTACTCTCTGTGTCCTTTCGGGGATTGCATTCGCCTTGACTACAGTTTTATGGGTGACAATGTGCGACCGTGTTGAACAGCGCAGGTGGAGAAACTATTGAACGAGAGGATATTAGGCTAATTGGATCATCTGCTCGTTTCCCCGACTCAGATACCGTCGAACACGTCTGAGATGCGTTTGGGTAACGTAGAACAACAACTCCACTTGTACCGATGACCATCCAGCTGTTGACAATCTCGGTGGGGGAGGAAACGAACGCTCTGCCGTAACAACTCCTCAGCAACCTTGTGGCTATCACGTTGGAGAAACTTCCTGCCTCCTGCGGAAATCACACACCCTAAAAAATGGTTCAGATGGCTCTGAGCACTATGGGACTTAACATCTGGGGTCATCAGTCCCCTATAACTTACAACTACTTAAATCTAAGTAACCTAAGGACATTACACACACCCATGCCGGGGCAGGATTCGAACCTGCGACCGTAGCGGTATTGCGGTTCCGGACAGAAGCGTGAAGAACCGCTCGGCCACAGCGGCCGTCACACACTCTGCTAAGAAAAATTTTCTGCCTTTTCCAGTGTTCAGGGGACCATCGTGAATCGCTGTGACTACAGCTTGATTATTGTCTTTGAGTAAACGTGCCATTTCTCTTCGTCTCGTTGCGTATTTGCTTCAGTAACCTTGAGTGCAGTACTATAGAGGTTTTTTTCTGAGTACATTCATCGAGATATGTTACTTGATAGAGACCCATTATACGAAAGTTTCTTTCGTCCTTAAGTTTGGCTCACCAATATCTTATTAGGCAATGAATATTGCATTGTAGGCAAAGATTACACCACCAACAACTTTAAAGCCTAAACAAACCAGAGGAAAAGTAAATGACAATCGGACATTGCACTCCCGCTTAATTCATTCTCGACAAACGTGCTTAGCCCTTCAACTGCTGTCGTGAGCATGACACCAGAAATTGAAAGCAATGACGTATTTAGATGTAGGAGATAGTTTAAAACTACACCGTTACGTTGAGTTCCGATTAGTATTAGCCCTTAGCTGCTCCAAAACCTCGTTGCTGAAACCCAGCATTTCGTGCATCTGCGAATCCCCGCCTCATATATGGGAACGATAGCAGCTGGCGGTATCTGCATTTGCATCGCTCCAAAGTTAACCATAGATGACTGACAACCGAAAGCAAGTGCACGTGGATGATCACACGAAAGATCCTCCATAATTAAGCAGTGCATCACAAGAGCTCTTTGACAAGAAAGTTTCACATAAAACGGTAGTCTTACTCTGTAAACCGTAATGAACAAAAGCAATGAAATCATATACTCAGTAAAGAAGACAGTGTTCAGTGAACAAGAAAGCTTTCACAATTAAAATGTAATGTAGACTGTTTTTCAAATGTTAAACATGATTTGAGCGTATTTCCTCAGCAGTATATCGGAAGGGTAACCGAGAACTTTCATCAGGAAATAGGGAGGATGGTTGCAGCTATCCCACATGCTCCGTAGCATCATTTTTTATTCACGTATAGGTCTGCATTTGTATTCTAGAACATGTTGTAAAGCAAAATGATAATAATAATAAATTTTTCGTCCTACTCCATTCGCATCGAGTGGAAATTTTCTGTACGCGAAAACAACGTCGTTTTTCTTTTTTGGATTTAAGTTTAAACTCTCTGACCACGTCCGTTGCACTTCGTATGGGCAGTATCAGCCGTTATAGATCTAGCAGCGCGTCTCTGAATTAGTTCGACTGATGTACTTATTCCTACTTTATAACATAACGAAATACCGTAGGTTGTACAGAAGTCAAGACTACAACTTCCTTTATAGGTACACAAAGTATAAACTCTCTGACCACGTCCGTTGCACTTTGTATGGGCAGTATCAGCCGTTATAGATCTAGCAGCGCGCCTCTGAATTAGTTCGATTGATGTACTCATTCCTACTTTATAACATAACGGAACATCGTAGGTTGTACAGAAGTCAAGACTACAGCTTCCTTTATAGGTACACAAAGTTTAAACTCTCTGACCACGTCCGTTGCACTTTGTATGGGCAGTATCAGCCGTTATAGACCTAGCAGCGCGCCTCTGAATTAGTTCGATTGATGTACTCATTCCTACTTTATAACATAACGGAACATCGTAGGTTGTACAGAAGTCAAGACTACAGCTTCCTTTATAGGTACACAAAGTTTCATAGAGTCCTCTCAAAGAAATTTACGTCTCCTGTGCTGCTGGTTTCAAGCTTCGTTTCATTTCGTATCAGCCCGGGATACCATTCTACGATGTTATAAAACCCATAAGTTTTCCGCAATTTGTTGGCACTATCAACTTGTTTCTGTTTTCTATGTGCAGTACATTATCTGGCGTCACTTGTAACTAAAGAGGCCTGTTATCCTGTACACGCTGAAATCCGCTTTACGGTAGCTTACGTTCATCCACAAAAGATACTTTTCTGTTGATAAAAGTGCCATTACCACGCTATCCAACAGTGCCGCTCACCCTGTTTGATGAGTCATTTATATTTACTGAGAGCGTTAGTTCTCCTGTGAGGCTTCCCTGGAGTACAATGAGGTTATTTTAATTTTTACATAAACGTCGTTCATAGCAAAATGTGGGATTGTATCAGTCAAAAATTGGTTCAATACCGTCTTTGTGATTATACTACTTATGACTCTACCTCGATTGACAGCCGACACTTCCATAAAATTGTTAAACTCCTTTTGGGAACCTAGAATGACGGACTTCATCTTTACAGCTCAAACTACTGCCATATTTACTCGAATCTAGTACACACTTATTTTTTTACCGTACGCAGTATTCAAAATTTGGTGGTGGGGGGGGGGGGGGGGGAGACCATAAGACTGGGTGACGCATTACATTCGACTGTAATGTTGAATTCGTCGTTCAGTGGTGTCATAAGAAATTTATGTATCGCGCTTTGCGTCACAATGCATTTCTGTAATTCTCAACTTCGTTACAGTATTGTTGATCTATTTACTGCATAGTGCGTTTGCATTAGTTAGGTACGTAATGGAAGGAAAGCAGAGAAGAGCATCATATGATGCTACTTTCAAGCGTAAAGAACTTCTTTCGGCTGTAAAATGTGGTAACAGGAGGGCGGGGCCAGGGTTCAGTGTAGCTGAGAGTAACGTTCGGTTATGGAAGGAACATAAATTGGTATTTTATACCGCTACCGTTCCTAGAAGGACATTCACTAGGTCTCGCAAAGGAGGACATTCGGACGTTGAAGTAAAAGTTTTGGAATTTGTCCGTAAACGGAGGAATAATGTGCAACATAGCGGAAGTCGTCCTTATTTATGTACTGGTGGTACTACAATAGCAAAAACACTACAGTCTAGAATAGGGAGACGGCGGACCGTTGTAGAACTTCGTACTTTGAGTCACGACAGACTGACCGGCATTGGGACAGTTCGGAATAATAACTCGTCTCACTGCACTCTGGTTTTGAAACTCGTGCACTTGCTCAATAATGTCACGGCAGGACGTGCACCTGCATGGAATGCCAATATTTTGTCACCAGTATTTCAGTTTCACGCTTTTCTGCGACAAATATTGAGTCAAAGATCGCAGTAATTGTGTGACCAATTGAGTTCGTGTTTCAAATTAAATTGTGTAAACAGTATTTCCGTAAATGTAAATCGTTTTATTTGCTATCAAAACGAATATTTCTGAACCTATATACATATTCGAATACTTATTTTGTGGCATTTGTATAGTCACACTGAAAGGTTTGTGGCCCACGGTACTAGCAAGTCGGTTCACCCCTGGTCTAAAAGCACAGCAGTGTGGTTGTAGGAATAGCGATATGACGATAAACAAAACACTTCATACAACACGGAACAAGTGGCCAAACTTTCTGTTGACTGGTTTGTATATCTGTGAACTGCACTGCCATGTCACACACGTGTCCCGCCCCTTGTGGCCGGTTGTGGCTACTCTTCTCCTAGTGGCTACCAACATCCGTGAGTCTCCGTGGCTATCGATACGAGCTGTAGGTTGGGATAACACTCTCTGCAGTAAGAAATGTTGCGAGGCACGAAAGAAAATAAAGGGAAATGGCAAAGAAATTGTTGCTTGTGTTTCTCTCCTATATTGACAAACTCTGAAGCCAGTGTAATAAAAAATCGATTGGAGGAGAGAGATTTTCCTATTGTTATGAAATTGATAGTCCCCAGCCCAGAAAAGATTAATGTTCAAGTTACACAGAGTTCTAACACAGCGAGAGTCGGCGTCAGTCCCCAGTACTTGGGAGGTGTGGGCATTTTGTGGAGTGGACTGAACAAGGGATTTTTGCTTCCGGAATTTTACAGTCTCATGTGCTGAAGAAATGCAGTGCGCGAAATACTCATCCATGTTACACATTCCATTGTTTTCACATATTCTAAGCAATCAACGACTGGCAGGTAGGATTTGACAAAAGGAAGAATTGAAGAAAAATTCTATTATCCATATGGTTGAGATGGTCCACGTGTCACCTTACGAAGTATATGGTTGGAAACATAATCGAGGCTTTGAGGAGCTCTAACTGTGTCAGATGGCCTGCGGCGTTCCCTCGTTCACAGCAAATAGTAAACAGCTGGTAGAGACTACTTCAAGCACAGTACGATGAACCTGACGCGGACGTCATGCTCCTCACCCATTAGCACGTGATTCACGCTATAACTAATATATTTTTGAAAATCAAACCAACGATGTACGTTATCGCCTCTTAAATTACACCCTAAGACGAAGAAAAGGATGACGCACCACGAATGAAGTTTCCGAAAGCGACAGAGACAGAGAAGTTGCTGTCCATGCTTCAGCACGGCTTTAGAAAGCATCGCTCCTGCCAAACGCAACTCGCCCTTTTTTCACATGATATCTTGCGAACCATGGATGAAGGGTATCAGACGGATGCCATATTCTTTGACTTCTGGAAAGCGTTTGACTCGGTGCCCCACTGCAGACTCCTAACTAAGGTACGAGCATATGGGATTGGTTCCTAAATATGTGAGTGGCTCGAAGACTTCTTAAGGAATAGAACCCAGTAGTTGTCTTCGATGGTGAGTGTTAATCGGAGGTGAGGGTATCATCTGGAGTGCCCCAGGGAAGTGTGGCAGGTCCGCTGTTTTTTCTATCTACATAAATGATCTTTTGGATAGGGTGGATAGCAATGTGCGGCTGTTTGCTGATGATGCTGTGGTGTACGGGAAGGTGTCGTTGTTGAGTGACTGTAGGAGGATACAAGATGACTTGGACAGGATTTTTGATTGGTGTAAAGAATGGAAGCTAACTTTAAATATAGATAAATGTAAATTAATGCAGATGAATAGGAAAAAGAAGCCCGTAATGTTTGAATACGCCATTAGTAGCGTTGCGCCTGACACGTTGATTAAATATTTGGGAGTAACATTGCAGAGCGATATGAAGTGGGACAAGCATGTAATGGCAGTTATGGGGAAGGCGGATAGTCGTCTTCGGTTCAATGGTAGAAAACATTAGTACGACCCATTCTTGAGTACTGCTCAAGCGTTTGGGATCCCTATCACGTCGGATTGAGGGAGGACATAGAAGCAATTCAGAGCCGTGCTGCTAGATTTGTTACCGGTAGGTTTGATCATCACGCGAGTGTTACGGAAATGCTTCAGGAACTCGGGTGGTAGTCTCTGGAGGAAATGAGGCATTCTTTTCGTGATTCGCTACTGAGGAAATTTAGAGAACCAGAATTTGAGGCTGACTGCAGTACAGTTTTACTGCCGCCAACTTATACTCGTATTTCGCGGGAAGACCACAAAGATAAGATAAGAGAGATTAGGGTTCGTACAGAGGCATATAGGTAGTCTTTTTTCCCTCCTTCTGTTTGGAAGTGGAAGAGGGAAATAAGATGCTAATTGTGGTTCCACGCACCATATTGTGGATTGTGGAATATGTATGTAGAAGTAGATGTAGAATAGATGTGATCTACATGTACAGGCAATCAAATGATTACAGTGTCAGAAAAGTTTCATGACTTATTCATGAGAAAGGGCTCCACAAATTGAGCAAATCAGTAATGCGCTGGTACGCTTCTGGCCATTACGGAAACAATTTTTCGCCTTGGTATTTATTGGCACAGTTGTTGGATGTCCTCCTAAAGGATCTCGTACTAGATTCTGTCTAATTGGCGCATCAGATAGTCAATCCTCCAGATGTTCTCAGTTGTGCAAGAACCTACGACCTTGCTTACCAAGGTAGTGTCTGACAAGCACGAAGAGAAGCAGTAGAAACTCTCGCCATAGGAGGGCGAGCGTAATATTGCTTAAATGTAAGTCGAGCATGAACTTCCACCGAGGGCAACAAAACGGCGTAGAACATAGTCGGCGTACCACTATGATGTAAGAGTGTCGCAAGTGACAACCAGAGGACTCCTGCTCTAAAATGAAATGGGACCCCATGAGATCACTCCTGATCGTCGGGTCGCAAGGCGGGAACATTGAAGTTAACATACCAGCGCCGTCCGGAGCGTCTCCGAATACGACTTCGCTGGTTATCGGGGCCCGACTCGAAGCAGGACTCAGCGCTGAAGTTAGTTCTACTACAGTCAATGGGATTCCAAGCCCAAAGTGCCCGATACCTCTGCAAACGGGCTTCTTGTTCTGCAGAGGTCAATGGTAGTCGGTGTCAGGAGCGCTGTGAGCTCAGCCCCTTTCTGTCAGTCATGGTCCTTGTCGTCACTGAAGCACCAATTGCGCGTCGTATCCACGATAATGACACATTCGGGGCTCTGAATGCCTCTCTGATGATTGCTCTGTCCTCTTGCTCTATCGTCTCTCTAGCTCTGCCGCTTCCTTCTTCCGCTATATTCGGTCATTGGTCACCAGTTCCTGATAAAATTTTCGAATAGTGGCATTGCATCTCTTCAGATGTCGAGCAATTCGCCTATTACTTCAAACGGCTTCTTGGAACCCAGCTACACGACATATCTCAAAAGCTGATGTCTTCATATATTATTGACGCGCCTCTCTGCAAGGCTGTTACTTAATAACTGAGTGCATGGAGCGGAATTATCAAAGACTTTATGTTCTGCTATCGATATGTCCCCTATTTACTCTGCTTGCCAGCTGCGCGGTTCCTGCGCTGCAACGTCACACATTCTTCAATCGGTCCCCAAAAGTTCACCATTTTAACTTTCCCTTGCCATCTGTTTGAATATAAATTTGTGTACAATTTGCATTACACTTTCACAGTCAGTATTTTTTTGGATATGAGTGTATTACACACATATAAAAAGCTTTGCATTACCTCGGTTCTGAGAGTTCCAGAATCTGCGCAGAAAATCGGAATAGGGATCAACATAAACATCATTTTCTTTTTTTGTTCATGAAAACCACACATTGTGTCTTGTACCACCATACAGAGAGACCTTCAGAGGTGGTGGTCCAGATTGCTGTACACATCAGTACCTCTAATACCCAGTAGGGCGTCCTCTTGCATTGGTGCAAGCCTGTATTCGTCGTGGCATACTATCCACAAGTTCATCAAAGTACTGTTGGTCCAGATTGTCCCACTACTGAACGGGGATTCGGCGTAGATCCATCAGAGTGGTTGGTGGGTCACGTCGTCCATAGACAGCCCTTTTCTATCTATCCAAGGCGTGTTCGATAGGGTTCAGGTCTGGAGAACACGTTGGCCTCTCTATTCGAGCGATTTCGTTATGCTGATGGAAGTCGTTCACAAGATCTGCACGATGGGGGTGTGAATTGTCGTCCAGGCCAAAACTGCTACGGATATGGTTGCACTATCGGTCGGAAGATGACATTCACGTATCGTACAGCCGTTACAGCGCCTACCATGACCACCAGCGGCATGCGTCGGCTCCACATAATGCTACCCCAAGACAGCAGGGAATCTCCACTTTGTTGCACTCGCTGGACAGTACGTGTAAGGCGTCCAGCCTGACCGGGTTGCCTCCAAACACGTATCCGACGATTGTCTGGTTGAAGGCATATGCGACGCTCATCGGCCAAGAGCATGTGATGCTGATCCTCAGAGGTCCATTCGGCATCTTGATGGGCCAATCTGTACCGCGCTGTAAGGTGTGGTGGTTGCAAAGATGGACATCCCCACGAACTTCGGCAGGGATGTTGCGCATCACGCAGCCTATTGCTCACAGTTTGAGTCGTAACACGACGTCCTGTGGCTGCACGAAAAGCATTATTCAGCATGGTGGCGTTGCTGTCAGGGTTCCTCCAAACCATAATCCGTAGGTGGCGGTCATCCACTGCAGTAGTAGCCCTTGGGTGGCCTAAGCGAAGCATGTCATCGACAATTCCCGTCTCCCTGTATCTCTTCCATGTAGGAACAACATTGCTTTGGCTCACTCCGAGACCCCTGGGCACTTCCCTTGTTGAGAGCCCTTCCTGGCACAAAGTAACAATGCGGACGCGATCGAACCAGGGTATTAACCGTCTAGGCATCGTTGATCTACAGACAACACGAGCCATAAACCTCCATCCCGGTGGAATGACGGGAAGTGAGCGGCTGTCGGACTCCCTCCATCTAATAGGGGCTGCTCATGTATGGTTGTTTACATCTTCGGGAGAGTTTACTGGAATCTCTGGATAGTCAAAGTGACTGCGTCTGTGAAGCAATATCCACAGTCAACGTATGTCATCAGGAGGCTGTGAACCGGGATGATGCAGAACGTTTTTTGACCTGTATATTATTTAAAGGCCGAATAAAAATCTTGTTCTCAGTCAGGGCAACGGAATGTACAACAAGAAGGGAAAGCGAAGATGAACATCTGGGCTTTCAATTATACCAAACACTGAGCCTTATTTCACACAATGAGCAATCAAGAACAAGCTATAGCATGTCAGTTCACAGACCTATCATCGTGCAGCAAACCGTGGCTTTGATAAAACTGCAGAGAAACGTAATTTGGAGAAAGTAGGAGCTTTCGGAAAGGTAATCCCGAAAGTTTCAGAGTGATAATAGGTTGAGAACCGCGTTATGAATGTGGATTCAGTAATGCATTTTAAGCCAGTGGCAACAGCAGTGGAAAATGTTTACTATAGGAAGAAAAGTGCAGGGGTACATTTAGCTTCGTGAGTTGTAAATAAAAAGACGTGTTCAGGCAGTTAAAATAATATATTTCCTAAATAAGTAAATTCGTCCGAATGGAGAGAGCTTAACGACACCTCAGTGTTTACTAGTAGCATCAAAACACTCACCTAATTTTACACTATATGGGTAATCTACACGGACAAAAGTTGATTCCACGTGAAAACAACACCAGTCACTTGTATAATAGAATACTATGATATACTGGACAATTTAGCATCAAGAATCAGCAAGAAAATTGGCCTAGAACATATACCGAGCACCTGAATTCCGCTTAAGTAAATATTAGAATAAATGACGTCTATTACAAACTAACACATTGGAAATAAAATCTTGAAGCATTCATCTCAAAATTCTCAAGTTTTGTAAATAGCAAGGCATTCATACTTTGATAGCAAAGTAATCCACTGATTCAGTGGGTTACTTTGTTCCAATTCTTTATTACGTACTTTTATTACACTTGTATTATGTGGATTGTAATATTCTAAGGCATTACCATCTTACCTCGTTGAGTAGGGATGGAAATTAACCCGGTGTGGGGCAAAGACTAGTCAGTAATAGTTGAGAGTACTATACTTTCTCCTTCTGGGATGGGCGAAATAAGGACAACGTGCTAATTTTAATTCCGTAATTGTCCAGCTTATCTTTTCTTCCGGCATTCTTCCATCTATTCACTATATCTTTGCTTCGGGGCCGGCTGGTGTGGCCTTGCGGTTCTAGCGCTTCAGTTTGGAACCGCGTGACCGCTACGGTCGCAGGTTCGAATCCTGCCTCGGGCATGGATGTGTGTGATGTTCTTAGGTTAGTTAGGTTTAATTAGTTCTAAGTTCTAGGCGACTGATGACCTCAGCACTTAAGTTGCATAGTACTCAGAGCCATTTGAACCATTTTTTTGCTTCGGGTCTTATGACAACTCTCCTGCTTTGGAAATATTTCTCATTCAATACATTTTCCCAAAACACTTTTCTGCCAGTTGTTTCTTCAGATTTTCTATTATTTTTTTTCTGAATACTTGTTACTTCTTAGATTTAGATTCTCGTTGAGTTTGTATCCTAAATAAAATTGAGGAAATTGTGTTAATGTACTGAATTACATTCGACATTAATGTACAAAAAAATACCGTTACTTCTGAAACGCCTTCTACGTTTCAATAAATTTCATCATTACTTATTAGTTTCCAAGCTCCTACGATTTTTTGTGGCCCTATTATTTTCCTACTGATTCACGTTTATAGTACTTCACATTTCTCTACACTATATGGCATTCGCTTGGCTATAGATATTCTGTACTGTATTAGCTTCGCTATAGATATTCTGTCTGCAGTATCTTATTTATGAATTTTGAATCATGATTCTTTGTGATTATCTTCAGCCATACCATATTCCCTTCCAATTATATGGCACCATTTCCTCTATTTCGGCTTTTTCCAAAGCACTTTCTTGCAACGTCTCCCCCAAGATATTTAAATTTTTTTAACCTTCTCTCTGTGGCTAATACTATTCAACAAGCAGAATGGTAAAAATTTACTCTCACCGCTTTAGAATATAGGTAATCATAAATAATTTACCAAAAAGGTGTCAGTCACTTTTAGATACAATGTCAGTGTGTGTCTTACAGAGTTATGTGAAGTATTACTCTTTTTACTGCTTTTTACCTCAGACGTTTCCCAGAAATGAAGTCGCAAGAGTAAATTGATGTGAATTCTATATACTGAAAGTGAGATAGACTTGACTGCAGAATCATTATCTCCAACACAAGCAAAGAGTAAAGCGTTAATTTCTTGTAATAAATACTTTATTCGATTCTGAAATCGTCTGCAAAGACAAAGTGAGTTGCGATACAGTGATGATCAATGTCTTATAAGCACCGTCATGCAATTCACTTTCAACGTTCTTCAGCCGTGACGGCAATGTGCGTAGCAACGTCGGCAATGAACAACTATCTGAACTCTTATCAGATTAGTACAGTCCCCCACGTGCGCTGGATGGCGCGCATAAAGCTTTACAGCGTACTACAGAATGATATTTTTACTGCGTATGAGAGCGCAGCGGCGCATGCCCCATCCTCCGGCGTATCACACCCGATAGGATCCCCAGACGCGCCCCAGTTTAAAGCCGCTTCGGAAATCCCGTTGCGCGACGCAATATATCGCACAATGCTTTGCGAAGATTGAAATGGGGCTCGAATACATAATCTCGGAATCTCACGCGCCGAGTGAAATGCTCTGAACTGATAGTATGACTGACGGAATCCGTCTGCCCCATTTTACTTACATCGCCGTCGTCGGCATTGAAAAGAATGAAACGAAGAACGAAAGAAAGAAAGCGATTTTGAAATATTCTTTCGCCTTTGCGGGAGAATACAGGGAACCAAGCAGCAGTCATTGTCATTCTATCACGGTATTTAAACATTTTAATATGGATTGCACTTAGTTTTATATTTTAGCAAAGTTTCTGTCGTTAAAGGGTTGCTATCATTCTCTGTATTCACACTGGATATGCCGAGAGTGTCAGATCCACATCTTTGTTTCTGACCAAGGAAATACTTAGAGGAAAGTAATGACAGGAAAAATAGAAACTACTTGAAGAAATATCCCAATGGTGCGATTGATGATAAGTCACTTTCAATGAAAGATTATTCGTATTTTCTTGTCCTGACCGAACAAAAAGTGTGTGAAATTGTAGTATAGCATGACGCTGATCTGACGAGAAACCTTTGAGTGCGATATCGCAAAAGGCTAATCATGTTTATGGCGTTGGATACCCCACATATTGTCTACCATGCAGCCACAATATTGGCTGCAGATGGTAACAGGTGGAGGGACGGGACGTATCCAAAGATGAGCAAGGCATGTGGCTGCGATGCATAGTTGAAATGCTTAATCGACGAGACGAGTAACAACAGTGGTACGGTTCTAGTGGTTTTGATACAAAGCAGAGCAATGACAACGATAAACAAAGCGAATATTGCACTCTACCTGCAACAGATGCCGAAGCTGACATTTCGACACAAAGGAACCCAAGGATTTTAGCAGAATGAGAAAGAAAAGGTGGATAAAATATTAGCGTTTCTGCAAGGTGAGTCAGTGGATTGTGTTGTGCCGTCTACGCTCGATTGTGCGGACAATGTACATGAGGAGTTTAACGATGACGATACGTGCTTAACAATTGAAAGTGATACTGAAATACGCGTCTAGCCACGTAGCACAGGGAGCAACAAATCCAGTTTTCAGTGAAACGTAGTAAAGGAGCGTTGTTGTCCAAGAAGCGGGTACTATACGTAATTACGTACATGAACAATCAACTGCAGTGTAGTAAAAATATAATTATCAACAGATTTCGAATAAATCCACAGCAATATGAACGGATATTCACGCAAACACAAGGTACACTTGCTACAAGCGCGATTGAAGGATGCTCTATAAAATTTGCAGGACGTGCATGATAGTGAACTACTACTTTATGCTCATAAAACTGCGCGCGACATAGATTAAAGTGACTTCTATAGAAGCACTGGATGGCTGCATAACTTCCTTCAGTGCTACAGACAGGCAGACGTTAGATAACGAAATTTTAAAAAAAGTGTCAACTTGACGCACAGTAACCACGGAAGCGGCTCGAAAATTTAGAGAGGAGATAAACAAATGTATCCCATCGTTCGGTAAGGAATTTGTTTTCAATTCCGATCATTCTGGATTTGCAGAGGAAATGCATGTGAAAGGAATCCTGGAAATCAGAGGTAGCAACAGTTGTATCCAGATGAACTATCACCAATGCTTCAACACATTCGTATACAATTACAGCGACTGTTAATCTGGATGGTAAACTTTCTGGAATGTTATTTTTCGTGCTGCGAGATACTATGGCCCCCTATTAATCTTTTTCCTGTGCATGATCTTGCAGGGGAAGTAGGGAATACTTACGTCACAGCAAGCAAGAATGGAATAATGGCGTAAGACCAGTACAACGATGGCATGGGCTCTGCTTTGGCCGTAGCTCGTCAATATAACTTGCTTTTACTTGATTCATCGTCTGTGTATAAGACTCACAGTCTTTTACAGCAAACTATTCCTCTTGAAAGCTTGTGTGAGATTGCAATTCATACTATCTGGAACCACTGGCTAAATTCCGCCTTTGGATGATTGGCTTTTTCTGTGCCTATGATACATATTGTAACACTATCTGCAGCCGCACCTTAAATGTCAGCCAGTGTCACGTCAGGCCCACGATAGACTGTTTCGTATTCGATTCCATGCCTTGACATTCCATCAGTTCTCATCACCTTGCTTCACCAATACGATTCTGCATGCATTCTTTAAGACTTGATAGTTTCCTGAACGTCCTGCACTGTTTGTAACTCCCAAGAAGTTCACCTTCGAACTTGATGGCGCGGACGATCATGGTGCAAGTTAATGGTGTTTTCAACATTTCTTGAATGCCGACGTTGTCCATTTTGTGAAGCATATTTTACATATCCCGTGGAAGGTTGATATCTGCACCTCTCGGACTCTCAGTTTCTATCGACTTGTTGATGAACGTAATGAGTCATTAGCAGCTAATATTCTTCCTGTCATAATTGTTAGCACAACACTTTCAAATAAGCCTTACTAAAGATTGAAACCGCGACCTCGCATTCGAAAGGTTCCTTGTGAGTCACGTTTGTTAAAACTCTTGAGTTCGAATGATTTCTAATGTGAGCAGATAAAAATCAGCATTCGACAGACTAATGGACTGCTCATATTTACTGGGAATCGCCTGTAACTACAAAGGAGTCCTCGTTGAAACATATGCGCAACGTTAATTAATACGAGTGCGGTTTTTAATCCCCACAACGTCAAATTAACTGGGAAATTCAGCATTGTATTCGTTGTATCTTCAGTGTAGTTCCAACACGTTTTTAGAACAATATACAGACGCTTAAGAACTTGCATGGGAATCACCTCCATCTCCAGCTATACAAGCCACCTTCAAGGAAGAGCGTGCATCTAGTACGTCAGATCCTGTTTTCATGCTACGTCATCCAAAGAAGAGACTTCGTATTTTCAGCGCTAATTTTGTGGTAAAAACATAGTGTTACTTCTGCGAAATATTCCGTTGTTGTAAACCTCTCCTTGAGACCAAGCTTCTCTCTCTTGTAATGTCTGATTCTGCAGCGTGACGAGCTTCTGTTTATCGCTCTCTTGCCCGCTAAAAGAAAACCGTGGTTCGTTTTTTGAATCATGTTCTTCATAATATTCTATCATCGATCGAACAGGAAATTCACAGGCCACATCTTCAGTGGGCGAATCACATTGCACCCGAATTCTTTTAATGAATTTGTGGCATTTACTTCTCTTACATTTAGTTTTCTGTGATTGTGTCACTTCAGACCGATTCTGGAATATGCTTGCATTATTTTACGGCTCTTATGGTTCATTTTAAATTAACACCATTTGTATGTTAGAACAGTAATCTGTCTTTCACACACTATTCTTCACAGTACCAAACGTTTATTTGCGTCGAATGTCAACTCACAGTATCTGCCTGACGGTCGTCCGGACTTTCGCCGCAGTTTTCCCATGTTACAACATATCATCGGCTAATTGTCTTGCGGGTGGAATCTTTAAGAGAAAGACGAATCTTTTCCGAAAACGTTACTGGCCTACCTTAAACCATCTGTCAGAGTGACTATTTGTGGAAAGTTTCTGCTGCTCAGTAGGATATGTCGTAGATTTGCCATGAGAGGACATCAAACGAGCACGTATGTGAAGGCATGCGGTCATGTGTCCCGGCCTCCATTCGCGAGGAAAATAATAGTGACACGGGCAGAAAGTGGTGTCACGTATGCTCCGCCATTGTCTTCAAATGGCTCTGAGGACTATGAGACTTAACATCTGAGGTCATCAGTCCCCTAGAACTTAGAGCTAGTTAAACCTAACTAACCTAAGGACAGCACACATATCCATACCCGAGGCAGGATTCGAACCTGCGACCGTAGCGGTCGCGGTTCCAGACTGAAGCTCCTAGAACCACTCAGCCACAACGGCCGGTTCCGCCATTCTCTCTACGGAGTAATTCCTCGTTTTTATGTCAAGTGTTTCATTCCTTATAGATCGCGTCTTCAGCTAAATTTTAGAAACAAAGTTATAGACGAATGATCGTTAACTGTTCCTGATAAGGAGGGTCTAGCCGCTTTTCCTACACTCTTCATACGTCCACCAAATCAGTGCCACAGTGGTTCTGATTTAAGAAGAAAAAGAGAAAAAAGAAACTTGTTCAAGTTATTTCTAACTAATTACGTTCTTTCATTTAAATTCGTTAGTGATGCCCACTTGTTCTCATTGTATCTGGACATCCATTAACAATCCATATGAATTACATATTATTGTCGATAGGTAATTCATTAAATTCGATATGTTATGGCTCCTACGAAGGATGAAAAAGATAAAAACCTCCTTTTGGTCGCGGAATTCTACAGTTTTCCATTTGGGTACAGCCTGTCACGACATCCTCTCTTCTGCAAACGTCTTCAGTTCAGAGTAGCACCTGTACACAAAATCCTCAATTATTATTTTGCTCTTTATGTTCTAATAAGTATGTAGTAAAAGGAAGGAAATGCAGCCGGCTGGAGTGGCCGAGCGGTTCTAGGCGCTACAGTCTGTAACCGCGCGACCGCTACTGTCACAGGTTCGAATCCTGCCTCGGACATGGATGTGTGTTATTTCTTTAGGTTAGTTAGTTTCAAGTAGTTCTAAGTTCTAGGGGACTGATGACCTCAGAAGTTAAGTCCCATAGTGCTCAGAGCCATTTTAACCATTTTTTGAAGGAAATCCTAAGGAAAGGAAGGGAAAAGTGAAATGTATCTGTAGGGCTGGACGAAATAACACTCGTCGGCACAGTTCTTAGATTTACTTCTGGAGGAGGTCGAGTTGATACTACAGCAGACAAAATGAATTAGATCACTTTATTATAACTACATATAAGGTAAAATACTTAACTTCAAAAATCAGTGTCCAGAAGAACGATACATGTATTTGTTTCTGTCACTGAGCAATAATCCATTATTTGCTACAGTACAAGTCTCTATTCTTTAAGTACAACAGACTATAAATTTGCTGCATATTTCTGTCTAATACAACTCTCGCACTGATGGCTCTATAGTGAGATGATGCCGTCGTCTTCGGCGATGATTGCGGAGTGGGATGAGCGGCATTCTTCTCTGACGTATGTAAGCACGTTGCAGAGGTGGCGTGTGGAACTCTTGAGGGTGTGTCTGCGCCAAGTCTTGCATTCGTTGTTGTGTCTGGCAGCAACTATGCTGACTTATGGTTCCATCACGGGGTACGAAACATGCCTTGGGACATTGTTCTTGGGTCGACAACACAGTACCTGTTTTCAAGAACAAGTAAAGACACTTCAGTACCTGCACAAATCACAAAAAGGTCTCAAAATTACCAGGGGAAGTTATTAAAAATCGAGGAAAATTCACATTATGTCAGGTGTACTATCGCGGAATTGTAAAGAGTTGGAAACGTGGAATATTGTCAAAGTTTCATTGCTGTGCCGAGAGCCAGAGGCAGTAGGTTAGCCTAAAGGTAAGAGGATTGCACATATATCGGAATGTGTCGTCACGCAGGGGCAATGGCCTGGTTACACACAACAGGCGAGAGAGAATTGCTTAGCATGCGGGTTTGTGTTAGACGGAGACTTCCGTGCAATGTAAGACAGAGGTATAGCGTCAGCTGTACTGCATTTCACAACTTCGCGTAATTCTGTCGTAACAACACGTAACTCTGTCACAAGAACACCTAAGGGGCGAGTATGACAGATAAGTCAGCAGTATAAATGGAACGAATGCGGTCATTACAAGTGAGCATAACGTCAGGACTACGCTCGTGCTTCCTTTAAATACGCCAGCTTTGATAGCAACAAGCCACTTGCAATTAGACTTTCACTTAGATATGTACTGGGTCGCTGGGTAGCGCTCATCTCGGTGATCGACATGTTAATCTTTATTAAGGAGATGTTGCAGTAAGGGTGGCCCATCCAGCAGCAGACGTGAGGGGACAGTACCAGCTCTGGTCCTCTCTGCTGCCGCTGTCAATCATCAACTCAGGATTAGCAGAGATCACGGCAAACTCGCTCGCCGCCAATGCTGACCACATCAGTGAGCCGTCGTTGAGATCGTGCGGGGCCTAGGCCCTGTGCATCCGCCGTCACAACCGGGTGAGCCGACGACACTGGGGGACTGCAGCCCGTTCCACCCGTCCACCGCCGTCGAGCCACCAGGAGGAGCAGGGAGGAAGACGGGGTGGGATAGAGTACACTCCGCACTACGATAACGCTTCTCGTGCCGACAGCGCCGGGACTCCAACCCAGAGGCTCCTACGCGCAGCGACCTGCTGTCCGCAGCCGAGCCGGACGCCCAGCCGGGCGCCGGCAGCCACTCGCGGCCAAAGTAAGGGCCTTCCACGAGCTTCGTCACAGCACGCGGCTCTGCCCTAGCAAGACTGGTGCGGCCCGGAGCTTGTGTCATCGCTACGAGTCAGCGAGGACTTGGGGAAGGTCGTTGATATCACCAAGCTCAGCCAGCCTGTGTTACGCAGGCCACATTGTACTCGGCCGGAATAAAGGTGTTGTGAATTTATAATGTTTCTTTGGCGTTTCTGATGCGTCCACAGTCATTTCCTAGCATCCTAACAACTGGAGAGGTCACCGCTTGGCCTCCAGTCCGCCGTAGGCGACCAGGACCACCAGGGGGCCTAAACAGAAATCAATAATTCCAACAACAAACTTAAGGCTGTATCGACTGTTGTGATATGAGAGGTAGGGCAACAGACTACCAAAGACGATAACATCACTACTGAACTAAATGGAATTGCTATACATTATCAGTCACAGGTAGCATATACACTGACAGACAAAAAACAGGTGCCCTTAGCAAACAGTTTGACTAACAGTATCATAGCTGCTCATATAACCACTTTTAGACTGTCTTATTTAGGAAGATGATTATCTTTTTATGATTTTAATTTTATCCATATTTTGCAGCTGTACTCAATACACTCAAGGTATGAATTAAAAACGCCTTCAGTCACTGCTTTTCGTGCTTTTTTGAGTACACGATGCATTTCGGACCCTGTGGGTCCATCTTCAGGCGTAATTCGTCTTAATATATGCTTTATTTTTTCTCTTGAATGAGATGGAATGCGTATTCCTGTCATGAAAGGTTTGATGTTAGGTTACGAATTTCGTAAGTCAATCGCCTAAAATATGTCTGAAATAGTGGAAAATATGAACAGAGTAAACTTCCCAAATAATCCAAGAAAAGCGTTTTTAACGATTTCGCAACAGAATACGTTTTTTTCTCCATCGTTTTCAAACAAATCACTTCATTCAAGAGGCACATTCGCAAACATATGTTTGTAAACACTTCACAGATATTTTTGTACATGGTGTAGTCAAAGTTGAATTTTTCATAGTGCTAAAAATATAATTATTTAAAAATTGTCATATGTATGAAACAATTGAAATACGCAGGAAGTAACTTTAGAATAGATCTTTAAAATTATTGAAGTAGCTGTGGCTTGCGAAATCTGTTTGTTCATTTAACATCGATTCAGGTTTTTTGATTTTGTGGAGGTATATCTCCAGTTGTCCTAACACACTTAGGGTTTTACCATTGGCTTCATTATGTAATACTACCGAAATGGTTTCTAGATTGTTGATGAGATGTTTCGTTTCCAACATTTGTTGTGCAGTGACTGATTTTTCAAAGTGTTTGAGCCTGAAAGCATTCATACGTTCTTGAGAACGAGTTTCTGCATGTCGTCCTGATTTGTTACGGTTTAGGGTGCGCTCAAAGGCGAAGTTATCTGCGAATATTATTCCAGAGTACTAATTTAAAACTTATGGTACTAAGTTTTAGTAATCCATCTGCTTATTTGTGAACTGATGTTTTATGTACTGTGCTGATTCTTATGAATATACGTGGTGTTTCCGTAAGAGCGAGCAAAAAGTAACAGAACATAGAGAATGCTTCATTCAACAATTTGAGGGTAGGGAATCTGGGGTCGGAGAAACCAGCTTAAGGAGACACGGAAGTAAACTTGTCTACTGCTTTGTCTAGCATTACTGTTTTCCAGCTTATTTACAACTAAAATGCTTACAAGTTTACACGTACGGTGCTGTTTGTTTACATGTAATTTCTTTGTTTCCTGCAAGTAAACAAGAAGGCTGGGAGTGATTACTAGGAAGTCTTGATGCAGGTTTTGTTTACTTTACTTGTCCATAAGATGGCTCTGTCGTATCGTACTTGCATTGTCCCATGACAGACCGTGCTATACGAATCAACGTCAGACCCTGTCATTGCTCAAAGCTAGTCAGAGACGTACGCTATAGTAAACCGGAGCAGTACCGGTAAAGTTTCGCAGAACTCACCGACAAACACATTTTGTATGGGGAAGTACGTTGCAATGCTCTCGCTGTTGAAAGGCTGTACAAGGAACAATTTCCTAACAGGTATCATCCCTAGCGACGATGTTTATTTCTCTCGGTCAAAGACTGAGGGAGATTGGTTCACTGGAAAAAAGAAAAAAGGGATCTGGGGACATGAGGACCACTCGCACACCAGATTTTGATGACGAGATGTTGGAACGTGTGCAGCGGACCCCACTAGAAGTACTCGTCGTATTGCACGATAATTGGGCGCTGCACGTACTAGCGTGTGGGGAGTACTCCACGAACAACAGTTACACCTGTATCACCTACAAAGGGTCCATGCAAAGCTTGTGACTGACTTTGAACCAATGTTCGCGTTTTGTCAATGGTTGCGCCAACAATGGGTTGATCGACCAGATTTCCTCCAAATCGAGCTGTTTACTGACGAGCCCTCATTTCATCGTGGTGGTATCTCGAACAGCAGGAATAGCCATGTGTAGGATAAGGAAATCCTTCACGGTGTAACAGAGTCACACCATCAAGTACGTTTTGCTGTGAATATCTGGGCTGGCAATGTAGGTGACAATCTCACAGGGCCATATCTTCTAACTGGACTTCGGAATTACCAACTGTACTTCAGGTTCGTGCAAAGAGTTCTACCTGAGGTGTTGGGAAAAGTACCCTTGCCTGTTCGTGAGAAGATGTGGATAGAACATACGCCGTCTCACTACTGTGTGGACATCCGCAACCATCTCAATGCTGTATTTCATGGTCACTGGACTGGAAGGGGAGATCCAACTCTATGGCGTGCAAGATCACCTGGCCTAATCCCCTTGATTATTTCCTACATGAATATCTAAAGTCACTTGTATGTGAGACCTCAGTGGACACCGAGATGGAATTAGTTGCCAGAATTGTAGCTGCCTGTGATGTGATACGAAACACACCAGGGATAGTTGTCAGGGAGTGTCAGAATCTTGTTAGACGATGTCATGCTTACATTTAGGTTGATGGCTGTCTCTTTCAGCACATTTTGTAAGATACAGAACAAACGGTATGTTCACTGTGTCTATGATGGTATTTTCAATTAATCGTGACTAATGTAAAAAAAAATACTCAGTAATATGATTTTATTCCTATTATCTTCTTAAGCTTGCTTCTCCGACCCCTTGATCACTATCTCAAATTGTTCAGTGCATCCACTGTCTCCTGTTAAATTTTTGAACGCTCTTACGGAAACACCCTGTATAAAGAGTTTTATATCAACTTCGACTGTTTCGCTATGATTACATTTTTTTTTTCTAGAGATTGGTGGACTATTCGTTTGGACTTGAAACTGGCCTGAAACTTCAGTTCACAAGCTAAATGTTCGAAAAACCAGATAACTTCCTCCCAATAGAATTTACTGAACAAGTAGTATTTTCTGCCTATTTCTGTAGCTCTCAGCCCCTCAATTTGGTGAGCTGCGTTGCCTCCTGACATTGTCAGTTTACTTCAGCCAGTTACTGTGTAGCAGCTACAGCGGTAGTATTTCATATACCCTTCTTAAATTTCGTGACAGCTCCGAGTTTTACTTGAAATTAAATGTCGCTACACACGTGACACTCTCGTTGAGGGCGGCTACGTCACTGCGCCGCAATAACTCGGCCGGCTTCAACTTTTTTGCTGTGCTTCGTAATTATTCTGGAGGCGGGCCCTTGGGAGCATGACGGGGGTAGGGGCTGCGTGCTGGCGTAGGGGGTGCGTGGTGGCGCGGTGGTGGAGCTGGGGGTGGTAGTGACGACGCAGTGGGGCGTGTAATTCCGGCCTGGGATAATGGTCCGGCAGCCGCAGGTAATCGTGTGTAACATCATCTAGGGGGCAGCCCCGCTGAGGGGATAAATGAACTGAAATTTCCGCCTAACCGATCCCGAATGGCCATCAAGGGAGGATGTCATATTTCTTGAAGAAGATCCTTTCGTACACAACTAAGTTGGTTACAGCACTGATGGCAGACAGTTACAAGACACCGCGATATGTTTCATCCCCTTTTGTATCTTAAAAATAGTATTTTGTAGTCTTTTATTGACATTTAGTTTATACTTTGACTTAACCACTACAATAAAGGGTAATTTAGCTTCCAAAAAATATAATGATGCTGTACCTTAATAAAATATAGTGTCACTTGACGAAACAAACTACAGTACCAGCAGTAACGTTAATTAATATGATCAGTTACAGCCTATGTAAATGTGCGAAATACACGACAGCGGTCTATACTAACGACATTATTGTCCAGAGTGCTGCGTTAAAATACTGTTTTTCGAGTAATAGTGCGCCAGTTGTGGCGTAAACGTAATGCAAAATGACTCTAGGATCGAGGACACCGCATGGAACGAGAAGTGTCAAATGCGATATGGCTGTTGAGTACTATTATCAATGGACACTATTAAGTGCATTGTTATACTCCAAGTCATCAGTCTTCTGACTGGTTTTATGAGGCCCACGGACGAAATCCTCTCTTGTAGAAAACTTTTCATCTCCTAGCAGCACTTGCAACCAACGCGCTGAAATTATTATTTGCTCGATGTATTGCCATCTTAGTCTTACTATACAGTTTTCATCCTTTAATACCATAGAAGTTATTCTCTGATGTCTTAAATGTCCTACCGTCCTATCCTCTCTTCTTGCCAGTGTTTTCCGTATACTCCTTCCTTATCGGATTCTGTGGAAAATCTTCTCATTCCTTACCTTGTTAGTCCACCTAATTTTCAAAGTTATTCTGTAGCGCCACTTCTTAAGTGATTGTATTCTCTTCTATTGCGATTTTGCCACATTCCATGTTCAACTAACATATAGTGCTGTGCTCCAAACGTATGTACTTTATCAGAAATTTCTTCATCAAATTAAGACCTAAGTTTGATATTAATGGATTTCTCTTGGCCACTAACGCTCTTTTTGCCTTTGTTAGTCTGCTTTTTATATCATGCTTGCTTCGTATTTCATGACTTAGTTTGCTGTCTAAGTAGCAGAATTCTTTAACTTCATCTTCTTCATGATGACCACTCCTGACAGTAAGTTTGTTGCTGCTCTGATTTCAGGTACTTCTCGTTACTTTCCACCTTAGTGTCACTCCATCTTCTGTACTTATTAGACATTTCATTCCATTCAACAGCTCCTGCAATTCTTTTTCACTCTCAATGAGGATAGAAATGTCATGAGCTAATCCTATCACTCATATTTTTCCACCTTGATTTTTAATGCCACTTTTGAAGTTCTTGCTTTATTATACGTTGAAGTAAATACAAAGTAGCTTATTCTGTGGAAAGTTTTAATTTCGTTTGGGCTAATGTTCCTAATATCAGTGCTGCTCAGGTCCTGGGAACGCTTCTGTGAAGTTAGTAAGCATTGCGTAGAGTTTATGAAGTATTATCAATGTGCTCCCCACTGCCATTATCTGATGGGAAGTATCTGAACCTCGATAATGTGTCCAGTGGGGTGTCTGAATGTCTGTGGAGTCTCAGTCATCCCAGGGTGTTCTGTCGGGTTGAAGTCGGAACTCTGGGCAGGCCAGTCCATTTTAGGACTGATATTGTTCACAGACTACTGAGTAACAGGTGCTTCTTTATGACAAGATTAACTGTTACACTATCACAAAAACCATCGCCTCCGAAGTGTTCCTTTACTGCAGTCACTACACAGTGCTGTAAAATGCGTTGATATGCTTCAACGTGCGATGTTTTCTTAAGCACAGTAAGGGGACCACTCCCTTACAAACAAAAAAATATCCGCATAAGATATCACCACCTGTTCCGTAGTTCATTGTTGGTGATGCAGATGATTCCAGGTAACACTGTACACGTATTCGCAGATGGTGCCCAGTCTTAGCCAGGCACCCACAACATTACGTATAGGTTTAACCGGCATAGGGGCACAGGAGCATACGCCGAAAGTATTTTCCTTTTTCGTGAGTGCTTACGATTAACGCACGTAAAACGTTATGAGTTAATCTCACGGAAATCGTGACGTAAATTCTGGAACAAACCCAACATTATACTTTCACATTTACGTTTTTGTCAATAAGTACATCCAAAGCCTTATTGGTGCACGATAAATGACATAATATTTCTCTCAGTAAAATAACGAACGAACTATCTATCTCGTTACATCTGACAATGCAGAACCTTCCGAAATCAGATGAATAATTTTGTAATAAGTGAATAATTTCTCCGTTGTCGTTTATTATTTCGCAACAGTTGGAGAAATATCAGGCAAATAAGTTTCTATGCGAAGGGAAATGTATACAAAAAGAACAGAAATTCTAACTTGGTACGTACGAATACCACCCTGCCCTCCCCCCTCCCCTATCCTATTTTCCTCACGTGAGGGTAACATATGGATCGCTGTTTGGAATACGTTTGTGCGTGCCCTTATAATATAGATTTGTCGTCTTTTATGGAGTGGTGATAGCCTTTTACTTCGTCAGCGCGTGGAGCCGAGTAGGTCATTATCGGGATTTCTCCAAAATCGCCACATTAAACTTTTACGCTAATCGCTGTGTCACTTTAGGCACCTCTCACACTGCTTTTCATCAATAACATAGAAGCATTTTTGTACCTGTACACAGCTAAGGTTCACCTAGTCGCTCCTGTATCAAAGCAGTAAAACTAGCTAATTGATTGTTTTACATATTTTCCTTACCTTAGTTTTTATGAACAAATTATCTGCCTCCAATACTATAGAAATGTCTGTATTTCTGTCATACATTCACTGTTCGTGCTACAATTAACAAAGCCCCTAACGCTAAAAGGCAGACAAACATTCACTGAACTTTTGTTTCTAACATTTTTTTTACATGTTTCAGCCTATCGTGCCACATTCAGCAGCGGTATGTGTATTTATTTGACTCCCCTTCAAAGTTGATCGCGATATTTTCGTTGGGATGGATAAACTGGAGTTCTCAATTACTGGTGGCATATTTACATGTAATCTTGACTTTTTATAAGATATCTCACATATGGATACATTAAGCGGCTCCACGTTATGGTAAGAGAGTTCACCGACTGCAGGTGCGTTAAACGGCTAACCACACAGGCACGTCAGAGGAATGGGTCCGCTGACCGTTATTTCGAGATCCTGCTACGACGCAGCTTTGTGCCTGACGAATGGTATAAAAGTTCAAGAGGAAATACAGATACGTGAATTGGTTAGTTTTCTGAACATCTAACTGATTTTGAGAGCTGGTTTCTTATTTATATATGTGTTAACAGCATATGCATGTAGATGCAACCACGGAAGTATGGACGAAAGCATTGTTTCCACACGAGAAAGTATCACCAGTTTTTTCTTCACAACATGAAGTATTGTACCAATGAACATATCAAAGAGGAAACCAGTGGCTGATCAGTATTTTGTAAGTCTTCTGAGGTGGTACTAGAAAACAGACACGAATTTCCTAGGAAAATTAATAGTCGTCCCTGGAAGTACGCTGTCTCTCCAAGACAACTCATCTACGACACATTCGTCCTATTCACGACATTTACTGCATATTATTACATGCAATGAAATGTGTACAGGGATACCACAGAAAATTTCGAGAGTAACAGCTACACAAAATAAAAACACAGTAGTTACTTTCGGAGACTTCCAGAAGCCCTACGACTCAGTTGACAGAGAAACAGTATTCCAGATGTTTTATGAATTAGGGAAAGTATATGAAAACAAAGCTTGAACAAATTAAAAGAGTTGATAAAGTCAGATACCTTAGGGAGTGGATCCAAGCCAATAGACAGGATAAAACAACAAATAAAGAAAGAATATAAAAGTCAGATTTTGCATATAAATTAACACAAAACTACTACAATAAGAAATCAATGTCCATACAATCGAAGATTAGACATTATAATTCAGTTATTAGGACACAAGCAACATATTGATCAGAGTACCTAACATTGAATAAGAAAGGCGAATTAAGAGAAGTAGAAAAAAAGAGAGAGAAGAAAAAGCTAAGAAAAATTCTAGGTCCTGAGAAAAACAATGAAGATAAGTGAATTAAAAGAAGATACGAACATTTATACAAAAAAAAAGAATAGATCACATATACAATGAGGAAGAGACAGCAATAATTTTATGGATTTTTAAAAAGAATGGAAGAAACACGGATTGCAACGAAAATTTTTTAATTACGTTAGTAAGCCGAGAGAAACTGTGAGATGGATAGATGCAGTATAGAAAGATGCCCACAAGATAGGTGTTACAGACGATATTATGCGTGACAGAATTTACTTCAGGCTACTGATAGAAATCGCAAACTATGAAGAAGATTGCTATAACCACGACCGGAACGGTCGCGGGGTGGCCGAGAAAGCGCGGCGGGACCAAACGGAGAGCGGCCCGCGAACAAACAAAAAAATGGAAAGGACGGATACGAAACAATGACGGACGATCGAGAGAGATCTTACGACGACAACACGGAAGAAGCAACGGAGTGACGGAGACAACCAAACGTATCCAAGACGTCCATTAGTAATGAAAACAAAGAATGGTGAAGACGCCGTCTGTTGTCGAGGCGATATGTCAAGACGCACGCAACGATTAGAATCGCTGGCTGAGCGAGAATCAGGCGCTTAAATACACGATAGGGGGCGCCGCTATTGGCCGCTGGGACCACGTGTTCCACTGTGGTGCCCTCACACTAAATGTGGGCCAGGATTCGCGCGCCGCCACGGCTTACAGCCCGATTGTGCAGAGACCCCTAGGGGGACTTCAGCGTCTATGACGTGTGTAGCGGATTCAAATTCCGTGGCGCGCGTTAACAGATCCCTCCCCCCCTGAAACTTGGGTGTAGGGGCGGAAACGCCCCTGACGGTGCCGAGGTGGGCGGCAATTGGGAGAAGAGCCGGGCTCATCAACCGCTGATGGCGGGGTAGAAGGGATGCCAGAGGTATCCATGACAGACATGGGGAAGGAGGGAGCCACCGATCCACCCGGGGACATGGAGGGCTGGCGGCAGGCCCACGGGGAGACGGCAACCATAGCAGGGGTGCCAACTCGAGGACCAGGTCTGCACCCAAAGCACGTAGGGGACGAGGCGGCGGCGCGAGTCCCATGGGGGCATGCGGGCAGAGCTGATTATGATGGCGGCGCTCCAACCCTTTCGACGTCTGCACCGACGTCAAACACCGCCCATGGGCCGCGACGACCGTGGCGGTGTCCAATCCGCCTTGCGCCCATACTTGATGGCCCACTCGGCCTTGCCGGGGTCATAACGCTGCAAGGCCTGGGATTGGGGGTTGGAGGGGGATGGCATCAGCAAATGGAGAGGGTTTGCCGCTGTCGCCCATGAAGGAGATCTGCCTGACTGCGTCCGTCATTTGGTGTAGTGAGACAGGTGCTCAAAAACAGGGTGAAGGCTGACATGGTTGGAGATGTGACGACTGTCTTTGTCAACTGTTGTTTAAAAGTGCCAACAAGCCTCTTTGCCATTGCATTGGACGAAGTGTGGAAAGGGGGTCTTTAGATGTGTTTGATACCATTGGCCAGACAGAAGGCGTGGGACGCTGTGAATTGGGGACCATTATCCAACATGTGTGGCAGGCCCTCAATGGCATGAACCTGTGCCAGGGCTGTCGGTGTAGCCTACATAATGGTGGATGCCATGCGCATGACGTATGGGTATTTGGTGTAGGCATCAACGATAAGTAGCCACATGGACCCCAAAAATGGGCCCCCAAAATCGATATGGATGAGATCCCATGGTGGGTGAGGCACAGGCCAGGGTGCAAACGACTGAGGGGCGGCTTGCCTCGTGATGTGCATACACAGTGCACCCACAGACAAGGCGGTCAATATCGCCATCGATGCCAGGCCAATACATGTGCCGGCGAGCCAAAACTTTCATATGGGACATACCCCAGAGCCTGCAGTGTAACAAACTGAGCACCGGAAGCTGCAAATCCGGAGGGATGACCACCTGATGGGCATCTGACTCCATGGCCAACAGAAGGGCATCATCGACCACAGCGAGCATGTGGGAGAGGTGGCGCCAGGGGCTGAAATTGGACTGCATCCGATGAGTAACATAGGAAAGCCACCTGTGGACCACTTAGTGGAGAACCTGCTGCAAGATAGTTTTGTAGAAGGTAGCCAAGGCAATTTGAGCAGCCACAAGAGGCAGACCATCCAACACATCCCGGCGGGTGGAATCAATGTGAAAGCAGAGGACCTCCTGTTAGTGAAAGGCAGGATCGGGGCGTGCTGGGAGACATGACAAAGCGTCCGCTTATACCGGATGGTGTAAGCATAATTTCGTAAAAACAACGCCCGGCGCTGGAGGCGTTGAGCTAGCCCTCTGTAAGGTGAGAGTGGGGTCCAAAAAGCGTAACCAAGGGTTTATGGTCCGCCAGGGGGGGGGGGGTAAATTTTGCCCCAAAGAGATAGGTGTGAAATTTTTGGACGGCGAACACGTTCGCCAGGGCCTCCTATTCACTGTGGGAGTAGTTCCGTTGTGCTGGGGTCAACGTCTTAGAGGCATAAGCAATGGGCTATTCAGCCATCGGCATCCCAATGAACGAGGACGGCCCCAACGCCGTATGCAGACGCATCAGAGGCCACAACCAAGTGGAGGTCCGGAGAGAAGGAACTAAGGCAAGGGGGCGGACTTCAACATCGCCTTTAAATGGAGAAAAGCCTGATCACAGCCAGGAGTCCAATTAAAAGGTACCTCTTTGCGATGCAGGTGATTGAGGGGTTGACCAACGAAGTCAGCCTGGCGCAAGAACTTTCAGTAATAAGTAACCTTGCCCTAAAACACCTGGAATTCAGATAAGTGCTTGGGATGAGGAAAGGCCTCAATGGCCGTGACATTACGACCTGAAGGGCGACTGCCATCTTTGCTAAGCCAGTGGCCTAAGTATTCCATTTCCAGTTGAAAAAAACAGCACTTGTCCTGCCTACAGCGTAAACCTGCAGGTTGCAGAACGTGAAATAAGGCGCGGAGGTTTCGCAAATGTTCCTGGCGTTAACACCCAGTGACCAAGGTACCATCGAGATAATTCACATTGGCAGGGATAGACTGTGTAAGCTGCTCCAGGAACCGCTGGAAAATGGCGGGCCCCGAGGAGACACCAAAGGGAAGGCGGTTATACACACACAATCCGAAACGTGTGTTGATAACCATGAAAAATACTCTCCCCGGCAAGCTTGGCGAAAAGGTCTTTCTGTAGGGGAATGGGGTAAGTGTCAACGAGGGACTGAGCATTGACTGTAGCGCCGAAGTCCCCACAAAGCCAAAGGGACCCCATTAGGTTTCCATATGAACATCAATTGCGTCGCTCAGGCAGTGTAAGTCATAGGCTCCAGGACGCCAGCGGCCTGGAGCCAAACAAGATCCTGCTTGACTACCACCAGAAGGGTCCGGGCCCAGAAAAAGCGAGGCGGTTGAAAACCAGAAGCACATACGAGATCCACTGCAAACGACGACGCAAAAGCGGAGTACACATCGTCCTAGTTCTGAAAAGAAACAGCCGTGAAAACGACCTTAACTTCGTCGGAAATTGAAAAGCCAAAAAGTTGAAACGCATATACGCCAAATATATTCGAAGCCGACGGATGCTCGACGACAAAGAGGGTAAGGAGCCGGGGAACACGCTAGTACGTCGCCTGGATGACGAACTGCCCACGAAGGGGAATGGAACTGTCTCCTTAGACGACCAAACGGCGAGAGGGGGGAGACAACTCAGAAGAGCCCAGTCAGGTATACGTCGCCATACAAATCTTGGTGGCCCCAGTGTCGACCTGAAAACGGACATCCTCAGTGAAAAAGTGTAGCGTGAGTAAAAGCTTCCGTGCTGACGGGTCATCCTGTGGGACGACCGATCGCAGAGCTTGGACTGTATCTTGAGGCTCAGGAGGGGCAGGACTGGAGTGAGTCGAGCGACTACGACAAAACGATCGGATGTGGCCTTCCTTGTTACACAGCGTCCACGTTTTCCAGCGGTGGGCACAATCAGCTCGAGAATGTGCAGTAAAGCACTGTGGGCAAGATGGAAGTGGGCCGCGACCCTGGCGACTAGAGACGACCGGAGGCGCTGATAACATAGAGACATCGGACAACGAGGAGTCCCGACGGCGCTGGAGCCTTTCGACTGCGCCATGTTGACGTCGTGAGGGTGTAACCCGCCGCGACTCTTCGACTGCCGCCACCTGCGGTCAAGCGATAAGACGCTCTTCAGCCGCTTGTGAAATTTCAAAGGCATGGGCAATGCGGAGAATGTAAGCGTAGCCTTCCGCGGCCGTTGTATTCTTCAATAAAATTCTTCAGGGTATCAGACCGCATCGTCATAATTTTAAATGCGCCAACGTTTCGGCCAGCGTTGCAGCTAGCCTTCATCAGGGCCTTACGTTAACTGCTAAATGAACACACTTGGTTCCTTAAATAGCTGCACGAGAAAACCGTGTCGTTACTTGATTGGCTGTAAAAGGAGGAGGAGGAGGGGTGAAAGGCATGCTTTATTGGTGTTTCCTTTAATATCTGTCATTGGCTGAAATAGCTGTTTTCTATTGGTCTTTATATTAATCCACCCCATTGGAGGAGACGGACGAATAGCGAACAGGTGATGGCTGTGACGTCATACTGTTTCCATGCTGTCCAGAAGCCGGCCGCAGCGTGCCATTGCTTTGTGTGCTCGCGACCACTACTGCGGCTCTCCGCGTGTCTGCATGGGTCGCCACGGCTCTGCCGCCGGTCCGTAGCCCTGCTATTGCAGGCAGCCAAGACCTCGGAGGCTTGTACCCGTCCTCTCTATTCATGTTGGCGGGTCTTTTGGCTATTTCTATCGCCTCTCTAATCTTCCTTTTGAAAGTGAGAGGCTGTTTTGCCAGGACGCGGGCTTCTTGAAAAAGTATTGGTTTCCCGCACTCGTCTCGGTGTTCCGCCACTGCTGACTTAGTGTGTTGTTTCAGGCGGATATATCTTTCATGTTCCGAGAGCCTTGTGCTAGTCGGACGTCCCGTCTCACCTATGTAGACTAATCCACACGCACAACCAATTTCATACACGCCAGCTGTGTGTAGTTTGTCAACTGCATCCTTGGTAGAACCGAGCATGTCTGATATTTTGTTTCTGCCTCGGAAAATTGGTTTGATGTCGGCTTTTCGTAGAATTTTTCCAATACGTTCGGTGACCCCTTGTACATATGGTAACACAGCAATGCTCTGTGCCTCCTTCTCCTCTTCCCTATTAGTCTTCTCCCTTGTCCACATGGTGCTGTCTATCATCTGCTTCCCATAGCCATAAGTTCCGAAGATGGAACTGAGGCGTTCAAGTTCTGTCTTCAGATGTTCTTCGTCGCTTATCCTGTACGCTCTCTACGTTAGCGTGTGCAGGGCGATCTGCGTGGGGTGATGGTGGGAGGAGGCGTGAAGGCTGTATTGGTTGGTTTACTGTACACTTTGTGGCCAAGTTTCACATCAGGTTTTCGATAAACTTCCAGGTCGAGAAAAGGCAGCACCCCATTGTAAACTGAATTTCCCTATGCTGATGGTTAAGGTGCTTGTGGAAGTTCTGTAACTCCACTTCTCCGTGGGGCCAGATGACGAAAGTATCATCAACATAGCGAAGCCAACAATTTGGACGTAATGGTGCGGACTGGAGGGCTGTTTCCTCAAATGCCTCCATGAAAATTTCTGCTGCGAAAGGCGATAGGGGTGAGAGCGTACAGGATAAGCGACGAAGAACATCTGAAGACAGAACTTGAACGCCTCAGGTCCATCTTCGGAACTAATGGCTATGGGAAGCAGATGATAGACAGCACCATGTCGACAAGGGAGAAGACTAATAGGGAAGATGAGAAGGAGGCGCAGAGCATTGCTGTGTTACCATATGTACAAGGGGTCACAGAACGTATTGGCAAAATTCTACGAAAAGCCGACATCTAACCAATTTTCGGAAGCAGAATCAAAATATCAGACATGCTCGGTTCTACCAAGGATGCAGTTGACAAACTACACACAGCTGGCGTGTATGAATTTGGTTGTGCGTGTGGATTAGTCTACATAAGTGAGACGGGACGTCCGATTACCACAAGGCTCTCGGAACATGAAAGATATATCCGCCTGAAACAACACACTAAGTCAGCAGTGGCGGAACACTTTCACTTTCAAAAGAAAGATTAGAGAGGCGATAGAAATAGCCAAAAGACCCGCCAACATGAATAGAGAGGACGGGTACAAGCCTCCGAGGTCTTGGCTGCCTGCAATAGCAGGGCTACGGAGCGGCGGCAGAGCCGTGGCGGCCCATGCAGACACGCGGAGAGCCGCAGTAGTGGTCGCGAGCACACAAAGCAATGGCACACCGGAACCGGCTTCTGGATAGCATGGAAACAGTGTGACGTCACAGCCATCACCTGCTGGCTATTCGTCCGTCTCCTCCAATGGGGTGGATTAATATAAAGACCAATAGAAAACAGCTATTTCAGCCAATGACAGATAATAAAGGAAACACCAATAAAGCATACATTTCACCCCTCCTCCTCCTCCTTTTACAGCCAATCAAGTAACGACACGGTTTTCTCGTGCAGCTATTTAAGGAACCAAGTGTGTTCATTTAGCAGTTAACGTAAGGCCCTGATGAAGGCTAGCTGCAACGCTGGCCGAAACGTTGGCGCATTTAAAATTATGACGATGCGGTCTGATACCCTGAAGAATTTTGTTGAAGAAGACAACGGCCGCGGAAGCTTACGCTTACATTTAACCAACCTGTATGGGCAGGAAATCCACGGAAACATCAAGAAGTTAGAAGCACTGCGTTTAAAATGATGTAAACTGCTGAATGACCTTGCTTCTTTGAAGAGATGCAGAGACACAAGTGTTGTGCAGTATTCTTTGCGGTTGACGTCTCACATAAAAACGAACAAGGCGAGGAATATCTGCGTTAAAGCCAGTAAAGCATTGCTACGGGAAAGGATCCGCCACATCCGCATAAGTCTCGATGCTCACAACAGGAATTTGTGTGATCTGCACCTATATGTGGCCGGAAAACTTCAGATGGAAGACTGGGATAAAGTCGACAGGTTAACCTTTCAGCAAGCATCAAGGACCAGCAATAGTATTACTAACTGCCAGATGAGAAAGTACGACAAACTGCAACAGACAGCCACGGACGAAACATTGATACTGGACAGGCGACGGACAGTGGTCAACCTCTCTTGCCACACCTTGAGCGAAGCAACCACAGCAATTCTGGCCGAGGGGATGAATTTTGCAGTCGCACCTAAGCGAGTTCCAAAAGAAGATATCATAGAATCCGTAGATGCTTCAGTACGTCATCTGCCACAGGCCGAGGCGGAGAAGATCCGGCAGGAAACGGTCAGAGTTCTGAATAAAGCAAAGCCACCGAAGCAAAACATCAACGCTGAGGAATATCATGCCATCAAGGAACTCAGGGACAATCCCCACTTAGTAGCGGTACAGGCAGATAAGGGCAACGCCACTGTAGTCTTGGACACAACTGATTACAACAAACGAATGGAAGATATTCTCGCAGAACCTATCTACAAGAAACTTCAGGGAGATCCGACGGCCAAGATAATCAAAACGACGGAGGCACTGCTCAAGCACTCTAGAATCAACTTCGACAAGGCCAGAAGATTCATCCCGGAAGTGACATAGGTACCAAGGTTATATGGTGTACCGAAGGTACACAAAACCGACTTCTACTTAAGGCCCATAGTGAACAGTATAAATTCGCCGACCTACTACCTAGCGAAAGAACTGGCACCTAGGCTCCGACACCTAGTGCATCAAACCGAGTCCTACGTTAATGATTCCACTCACTTCGTGTCTCTCCTAAAGGAAATGCGTGTTACGGACCAAGATCTGATGGTTAGTTTCGACGTCAAATCCCTATTCACGAATGTCCCAGTGTCAGATAATGTGAACATCCTAGAAGAACGCGTGGCACCTGATACATGTGAGCTTGTGCGCCACTGTCTGACGACCACCTATTTCAAGTTGAGAGGTCAATTTTATGAACAAACTGACGGTGTAGCTATGGGCTCACTCCTATCGCCTATCGCAGCAGAAATTTTCTTGGAGGTATTTGAGGAAACAGCCCTCCAGTCCGCACCTTTACGTCCAAATTGTTGGCTTCGCCATGTCGATGATACTTTCGTCATCTGGCCCCACGGAGAAGAGGAGTTACAGAACTTCCACAAGCACTTTAACCAACAGCATAGGAAAATTCAGTTTACAATGGAAACAGAGATGAATGGGGTGCTGCCTTTTCTCGACATGGAAGTTTATCGAAAACCTGATGGTAAACTTGGCCACAAAGTGTACAGGAAACCAACCAATATGGACAGGTACCTTCACGCCTGCTCCCACCATCACCCCACGCAGAAGAAGTCCGCCCTGCACACGCTAACGAAGAGAGCGCACAGGATAAGCGACGAAGAACATCTGAAGACAGAACTTGAACGCCTCAGGTCCATCTTCGGAACTAATGGCTATGGGAAGCAGATGATAGACAGCACCATGTCGACAAGGGAGAAGACTAATAGGGAAGAGGAGAAGGAGGCACAGAGCATTGCTGTGTTACCATATGTACAAGGGGTCACCGAACGTATTGGAAAAATTCTACGAAAAGCCGACATCAAACCAATTTTCCGAAGCAGAAACAAAATATCAGACATGCTCGGTTCTACCAAGGATGCAGTTGACAAACTACACACAGCTGGCGTGTATGAAATTGGTTGTGCGTGTGGATTAGTCTACATAAGCGAGACGGGACGTCCGATTAGCACAAGGCTCTCGGAGCATGAAAGATATATCCGCCTGAAACAACACACTACGTCAGCAGTGGCGGAACACTTTCACTTTCAAAAGAAAGATTAGAGAGGCGATAGAAATAGCCAAAAGACCCGCCAACATGAATAGAGAGGACGGGTACAAGCCTCCGAGGTCTTGGCTGCCTGCAATAGCAGGGCTACGGACCGGCGGCAGAGCCGTGGCGGCCCATGCAGACACGCGGAGAGCCGCAGTAGTGGTCGCGAGCACACAAAGCAATGGGATGCCGCAGCCGGCTTCTGGATAGCATGGAAACAGTGTGACGTCAGAGCCATCACCTGTTCGCTAACCGTCCGTCTCCTCCAATGGGGTGGATTAATATATAGACCATCAGAAAACAGCTATTTCAGCCAATGGCAGATAATAAAGGAAACACCAATAAAGCATACCTTTCACCCCTCCTCCTCCTCCTTTTACAGCCAATCAAGTAACGACACGGTTTTCTCGTGCAGCTATTTAAGGAGCCAAGTGTGTTCATTTAGCAGTTAACGTAAGGCCCTGATGAAGGCTAGCTGCAACGCTGGCCGAAACGTTGGCGCATTTAAAATTATGACGATGCGGTCTGATACCCTGAAGAATTTTATTGAAGAATGCGGAGAATCTCTTCCAAGGAGGCGTTATTGAGTTTCAACGCCGCAGTACGCACCTCACGATCGGTAGCCAGAGGTGCCACCACATCCCGAAAAGGTAGTCTGCATACGAAGCCTTACACTGCTGATTGTGTTGTGTCGACAGAAGTGCCGACACAGTGTGGTTTGAGGGGACCGCAATGCACGCTATAAGCTCACGAAGGATGGCGTGAGGTCTGAAACAGGACACGTAATGAATGCTATAAAGAAATGTACGTAGCTGCTGGAATACTTAACTTTCGTCCATCCTTGTTGTACATCGCTATTGACGATACTATTGAGACTCTGTAGATTCAGGCAATAAACTACTAATGGCGCCTTGCTAGGTCGTAGCCATTGACTTAGCTGAAGGCTATTCTAACTATCTGCTCTGCAAATGAGCGAGGCTTCGTCAGTGTGCATCGCTAGCTACGTCGTCCGTACAACTGGGACGAGTGCTAGTCCGCCTCTCGAGACCTGCCGTGTGGTGGCGCTCAGTCTGCGATCACTAACAGTGGCGACACGCGGGTCCGACATGTACTAAATGGACCGCGGCCGATTTAAAGCTACCACCTAGCAAGTGTGGTGTCTGGCGGTGACACCACAGATTGGTGCGCGTAAAATCGCATCGACGGCTAAGACCCTGCAAGTCCGTTACCCAGGAACGATACGATTTACACGGATGTTTATGGTACTGTTGGAACTACAGCCACATGGTAGCATTGGGAATAATTGTTTGTCAGCAAAAGGCATATCTCCTGGAAAGAGAGAGCCGCAGGATCAGACAACAATGCCAACATGCGGAGATGAAAGAATATGTCTGGGGAGGCCCAAGACAAAAACAACGAACGCTGAAAGGAGTCGTCCGTAACTTGAAAATCCGTGAAATGTTGTTTCAGCCGATGTAAGTTAGGTTTCTCAGTCTTTTTTTAGCGTCATTACGGGATGGGAACGACGGCGGACGTGGGAAAGCATCAGACACCCGAGGACTCGGATACTGTTGTGGCCCAGAAACAGTAACACGTTTGTGCCGAGGGGAAATGATCTCGAATTTGTAGAACAGTTTGGTCGACTGAGGTCTCTCTGGTCAGCTGTCAGGGGTGGATGACCGCCGACCTCGCATGGAAATATCTAGTGCCGCGAGGAGTATATACGGTGCTGTCTTTGTTTGCAGTATATGTACGAATGATGAAAAATGGATGATTTAGTTTGGCATAGGAGAGGAAATGCATGTTTACTGCATCGACATGGTACGCGGTGGTATTTTCTAGGTTCAAGAATAGTTTAACACTCTTATATTCTAGCTCCTGTCCTCAGTGGGAGAGCAGTGTAATTGAGTAAGAGCCTTCCCGTATTAGAAGTTATGTATTGGCAATTTGCAGGGTTTCATTGTCAGTGGAATTTGGCTACCTGTGTATTTTTATTTATTTATTAATTTATTTATTTATTGTTATTTTTTGCAGGTGTAATTCTCATCTGCAGAAAGAAAGAAAAGTCGGTAGGTGCTTCCACACTGGCTACATCAGTAATTCGGAGGGTAAATTCGATAAGAGCCAATCATAATGCTTGATTCATTCACATGACGTTCTTGTGCTGGGATGTAGGGGTCTCTACATAACGGTGGGAACGTGTGTGTATGCGAAAGCAGGAAGGGTAACACGTGATGGTTGGGGTGCGACGTTAGGGCCGCTAGGAAGAATGTGTTAGGTGTTACTCTGAGCTATTTTTGTAAACAGGTTCTGTTACGGCAAGAATTTCCGTGCATTCAAGTTGAGACATTAAGAAAGCGAACGTTAACTATTTCTGGAACACTACACAGTTTTTTTTGGGACACTATACAATTTCCGAGAAGTCGACTCGTTTCTTATTTTCCATAGCCATGTGACATCTGCATAAGATTGACCACCTTTTTAGATGCGCTTGCGATGACTTGTGGCTATGCACAGCAATGTATCAGTATGTGCGTCACACATGTCACAAGCGGTGGAACAGGATTTCTACAGCACGATCTGTGACGTCAGTATGCACGTCATACACACATGTCGTAAGTGGTGAAACAGTTTTCTATAGCATTTGCGAGGGCTAGTCACTCTGCAAATAGGTCTTCGCTGGACCGCAGAGAAGATGAGGTCGGCAGCGGTGAACACACGTGTGTGAGGTCCAGATATTTAGATAGACATGTGATATCAGTATAACATTACAAGATCTTCCACATGCCGTTGGCAGTGACGTGAGGGTGGTGGCCCACGCTGGCTAGCGTCAGGCGTTGCTTCGCTCCCTTGGAGCGTCTGCACTCTGCAAATATGTCATCGCCCCTGTCCTGTCGTGTCAGTAACGGTACCTAGGTCATTACGTGTTTTTAGAGGAATTTAAAAGGAGGTAATTATGAAAATGATGTCGCAGCATCATGCTTGTGGGCACCTGTGTGTGCTTTGACAGCTGCTGGTGCATCTCGACTTGTGGGAGCCTGTGTAGTAGCATCCTGTGCAGTATGGTGGACAGGGGCAGCGGACAGTGTCTGTGTAAGTTATTTGCGTGTCTGTTGCATTATTTTGTGAGCAAGTCTATAGGCTGTGCTTTACGTTACTTGGCCAGTTTACGAGTTAATTTCGTGTCTGCACATCAGTTTACTACATTACTTATGAAGAGTTTGCATGTCTGTACTGAAATTATTCTGGTAACTTAAGAGTTGTTTGCATGTCTGCAGAGAGTTATTTAGGAGTAGTTTGCATGTCTGTGGGCTGCGTGGTGTGATCCCAAGCATGTCAGAGCGTGTGTTTTGTATCGGTGTGATAAATATATTTTCTTTCAAAATCCATCCCTAAATAAATTGTTCCAAAATAGATTAAGTACATGCCTTCCTCTCTCCAGCAGCACAGCAGAGGCTGAGTCATTTTCTCCTCCATATAGTCATATTGGGTTATGTAGCAGAATGTGTGACAGTGCTCTCTGGTGATGGTATTGTGTACTTCGTCAGTTGGACTCTAGATCTTGTGGTGGAGGCACTGCCTGTAACATAAAGACATATGTCCAGCACTGTCAGATTCCTTTTCCCGCCATTTTCCCCACCCCACACTGATATCTTGTGTTACGGCACTGAATGGACAACATTGCGCTATGGTGGTAGTACTGTGTACTAGACCTGGACCTCGTGGCGAACACACTGTTTCCCGACATCTTGGATAATGGTACCTGCATCGTCAGTTGAGGTCGTGATGCCATCATGGACTTTGTCATAGAACAGACGACAGTGCCCTCTGGCGGCTGTACTGTGTACTAGGTCAGTTGTAGTCTGGACCTTATAGTGAACACCATGGATGGCTGTACTGCATCAAAGTGTTTAAATAAAGACTGGTGCAT
Source organism: Schistocerca serialis cubense (assembly GCF_023864345.2). Classification (NCBI taxonomy): domain Eukaryota; kingdom Metazoa; phylum Arthropoda; class Insecta; order Orthoptera; family Acrididae; genus Schistocerca; species Schistocerca serialis. The sequence goes on along the minus strand of NC_064642.1, from coordinate 434,961,559 downwards.
GCAAAATAATAAAGACTAACATCTAGCACATTTTGAGTCCTCTCCGCACCAATCACTAGGAAAACGTCTGTCAGGTGACAAAGATAAGAGGAGGTAGCCCAACTGCCCTTTCTTTCCTGTCATTTTATTAGGTAGGTAGAGACAGCCCAAGTGACCTTTCTTTCCTGCCAAAATTCAAACTTCGCGCCAATCCCTAGAAAGAGGCGGTGGTCAGATGACTTGGGGTAGTGGAGGCAGCCTAATTGAGGTATCTTCCTGCCATTTTTCTTACATTAATAGAGGCTGCATTGTCCTAATGGAATTTGATCTTTGTGCCATTTTCTGAGACGTTACCGCCACCATTTTGGATGACGGATATTTTGGGCCACTCTGTGCAGTAGAACTATCCTGAGGTGGAGTGACATCATCGCCGCCATCTTGGATGACGTCATCGTGACGGAAATTTTGTTACGCCCTGCGGGGTAGCACCCTCTCCGTTCCTATACTTATATTATGGTCATAGATAACCAGTTGACAGTTGCAGAGCTGAGATTTTGAACACATGAACGTTGTTGCTAATCACGAAGTTACGCATGACAGGAGACCCTAATGGTTGAGGGCACCCATCTTCATAGGAATTACGTCCAGACTGTGCACTGCAGCCCTTTCGATGCTAGTAGTGTTACAGTCATGACTTGCTGTTTCTCGCCAGTACCGGGATGGTGACGTCGGATTGAAACACAAGGATCAGTGTTCATAAGAGTTCCAGACAGCGAACGTGGGCAATGTGAGCAGGACTTTCCTCTTAAAGTGTTTTATCAAACAACAGTAATAGTGCTGCTGCTCATCACGAGTGTCGACGCATTAAAGGAATTTGGAGATATCCTCATTGAATAACATGATTCGGAAGTTCAAATTAACCAGTCATCAGATATGAACTCGCATCACTTTTGGCCGTTGGGTTACCTAAAGGACAGAGTTTGTCAATGGGACTCTAACACACGTTGGACGCTGAAGATCAGCAGAGATAGGAAGGTAGCCAATATCCCACATCAGGTGTTTCTGGTAGCAATAGAGCAATTGCTAGTGCAGTAATAGACTATTGTGGGTGTAAATGGTCATCCAATTGAGAGCAACGTTTGAAACTTGGAACGAAAACGTACGCAATTAACATATGAAAACCTCTCTTGTAGATATTAAAATGTGTTTAATTCAGAGGTTTATTTCTTACTTCTCTTCGGCATTTCCTTACAGATATTGCCCCAAAATTACATTGTCCAAGGATCATTTGTTTTTCTTGGGGAACCTCTCTAATAGCGGACGTTTAATTAAAAAAAAAAAATAGTTCAAATGGCACTGAGCACTATGGGACTTAACATCTGAGGTCGTCAGTCCCCTAGAACTTAGAATTACTTAAACCTAACTAACCTAAGGACATCACACACATCCATGCCCGAGGCAGGATTCGAACCTGCGACCGTAGTGGTCACGCGGTTCCAAACTGAAGCGCCTAGAACCGCACGACCACACCGGCCGGCGAAATTTATTTATAACCACCCTATATTGTGCCTGATGAGTCATGTCATCCTAAGCGGAAGTCACCGAAAACAAATTCTGTTAGGAGACCATGCATGTATTTTGTGTCGCAGACTTGAAAAAATGAACGGAGAGCAAAGGTGTTCTAATTAACATTTCGGTATTATGATTGGGAGGGGTTTGAGCGAAGTTTTAATGTAGTTGAGCTTAAACGTGTAGACACCTTGAATATTTCTCGACCTCATACAGAAAAATTACCTCTGTAGTGGAATACAAATCTTACGATGATGTCCTCCAATTCCTATAGCGCTACCTTGAATTTGAAAATAGCCCTTTTGTACTTTGTATTGTCTTCAAAACGTGTTCTTACAACACATCTCTTTTTTTTTATTTATGAATTTTGGCAGCTACAGACTGCATTCAACTTAAGACAGGTGTTCCTTTTTTTCCTTTCTTCCCAGTACTTCTTCATTTTGTCTCCAACTGCTCGTCTCTGCTCATCTGTCCACACTCTCTTGGGTCGAGGTGGTCGAGATTTTGGCTCATCTTTCTGGTACTGCACGCTGTGGAATTTGAATCCGAGCCAGACGTCATGGATGTGGAAGACCCCTAGGGGTCTCTGCACCATAGCGCCATAAACTGTGGCCGGCCGGTGTGGCCGTGCGGTTCTAAGCGCGTCAGTTTGGAACCGCGTGACCGCTACGGTCGCAGGTTCGAATCCTGCCTCGGGCATGGATGTGTGTGATGTCCTTAGGTTAGTTAGGTTTAACTAGTTCTAATTTCTAGGGGACTAATGACCTCAGCAGTTGAATCCCATAGTGCTCAGAGCGATTTGAACCATTTGTCCTTAGGTTAGTTAGGTTTAAGTAGTTCTAAGTTCTAGGGAACTGATGACCTCAGTAGTTAAGTCCCATAGTGCTCAGAGCCATTTGAACCATAATCTGTGGCGGCGCGCGCCTGCTGGCCGACATTTTGTGTGAGGATGCCACAGTGGAATACGTGGTCCCAGCGGCGAACAGCGGCGCCCCTCGTCATGTGGCTTCCAGGATCTGTAGTAGATCCGAGTTAGCGTCCGAGCGTGGATCTACTGCAAGTTATATTTCGAGCAATGTTGGGATGCAGATCCACAATATACCACATACGAGTTAGCACACGAGTGTGGATCTGCCATGGACTGTAAGTCCGAACGAATGTTTGGATGTGGATCCACAACACACCTGTCATAGGCTTCACAGGTGGACCACCCATGGGTTACGTCAGAACACGTATTCTACATTCGAAGTTTGGTCCACAAGAGGGGGGACTGGCTCCTGGGAGCCTTCTGCAACACATGTATATACACAGACATACAGAAAACAGAGCGAACGCTGTCCATTGTGGAGGTGACTGGACACAGTCGAGTACAGTACTATACTACACCTCCAGATCAGTGCCTTTGGGATTGATGTTGGCAACTGTGCTACACTTACATGCAATTTTAGAACACAGAACTAGAGGCTATGTCATGATCACATGGATAGATATGACATAAAATCGATAGAATTGCGAAAAATTGTGGGGAAAAGGTACAAATTGACCGAACACACACCGAAATGAGGGAAAATTGAGGAATTACTTGCTTCTCTTCTGGTTCGCACAGAACAATTTGTAAATGGGAACAAGTATGTGGCAGCAAGAGGAATCCGAGAAAACGTCGACATGGAATCGAAGGGAATGAAGGAACCAGTCGATTTTTTTACATCGAGGCAGCATTATACTATATGTCTATTGAGGTACCATTGATATACGTGAGTTGACTACTATATCTGACGCTTTTCATGAAGACAGAGAGCCATCTGCCCGTAAACTTGCATCCATCTGCATTAAAGGATAACAGAGAGTGGACGGGGTGATTGATTCAGATGGAGCTGGAACAAGGTACGATTTAATGGTGGACTGGTGCTCCATTATAGAGAGGGAGAAGTTGCTGCTGGTTAACTTTTCCGCTGTTCTGTCAGGATGCATCAGTCATGTGACGTAGCCTGCTCTCTACTCGTTTACAGCCACGCGTTCTGTACGTGGTTTAAGGCTGTGTCATCTTGCGATCGTTAACGGTAAACCTGTCGGTCATCAGACGACTTCTCTCTCATGTGTGATGAAACGCGACACATCCCTCTAAACAAACTATGATTTATAAGATGTGCTCCATCCCCCTGTCGCATCTTGGGTGTAAGTAAATTCAAGACTTCAACTTCATAACTACATTAGCGATAGGTGCTTGTGAGGCACTGCAATCCCTGTGTATACAATTACCTGAGAGATGAGCTGTTTACAGAATTAGTGGCGGAATGACTTGTAATTTTCACATATTGGACGCTGCTGCTATGTATTTACACTCCTGGAAATTGAAATAAGAACACCGTGAATTCATTGTCCCAGGAAGGGGAAACTTTATTGACACATTCCTGGGGTCAGATACATCACATGATCACACTGACAGAACCACAGACACATAGACACAGGCAACAGAGCATGCACAATGTCGGCACTAGTACAGTGTATATCCACCTTTCGCAGCAATGCAGGCTGCTATTCTCCCATGGAGACGATCGTAGAGATGCTGGATGTAGTCCTGTGGAACGGCTTGCCATGCCATTTCCACCTGGCGCCTCAGTTGGACCAGCGTTCGTGCTGGACGTGCAGACCACGTGAGACGACGCTTCATCCAGTCCCAAACATGCTCAATGGGGGACAGATCCGGAGATCTTGCTGGCCAGGGTAGTTGACTTACACCTTCTAGAGCACGTTGGGTGGCACGGGATACATGCGGACGTGCATTGTCCTGTTGGAACAGCAAGTTCCCTTGCCGGTCTAGGAATGGTAGAACGATGGGTTCGATGACGGTTTGGATGTACCGTGCACTATTCAGTGTCCCCTCGACGATCACCAGTGGTGTACGGCCAGTGTAGGAGATCGCCCCCCACACCATGATGCCGGGTGTTGGCCCTGTGTGCCTCGGTCGTATGCAGTCCTGATTGTGGCGCTCACCTGCACGGCGCCAAACACGCATACGACCAAGGCAGAAGCGACTCTCATCGCTGAAGACGACACGTCTCCATTCGTCCCTCCATTCACGCCTGTCGCGACACCACTGGAGGCGGGCTGCACGATGTTGGGGCGTGAGCGGAAGACGGCCTAACGGTGTGCGGGACCGTAGCCCAGCTTCATGGAGACGGTTGCGAATGGTCCTCGCCGATACCCCAGAAGCAACAGTGTCCCTAATTTGCTGGGAAGTGGCGGTGCGGTCCCCTACGGCACTGCGTAGGATCCTACGGTCTTGGCGTGCATCCGTGCGTCGCTGCGGTCCGGTCCCAGGTCGACGGGCACGTGCACCTTCCGCCGACCACTGGCGACAACATCGATGTACTGTGGAGACCTCACGCCCCACGTGTTGAGCAATTCGGCGGTACGTCCACCCGGCCTCCCGCATGCCGACTATACGCCCTCGCTCAAAGTCCGTCAACTGCACATACGGTTCACGTCCACGCTGTCGCGGCATGCTACCAGTGTTAAAGACTGCGATGGAGCTCCGTATGCCACGGCAAACTGGCTGACACTGACGGCGGCGGTGCACAAATGCTGCGCAGCTAGCGCCATTCGACGGCCAACACCGCGGTTCCTGGTGTGTCCGCTGTGCCGTGCGTGTGATCATTGCTTGTACAGCCCTCTCGCAGTGTCCGGAGCAAGTATGGTGGGTCTGACACACCGGTGTCAATGTGTTCTTTTTTCCATTTCCAGGAGTGTATCTGTTTCCTTGTAAAAGATATTCCCCGTTACTAACGATCATTTCATATAGAACTGAGGCAGGCGGAGTATGATTTCTGAACCGCGATCAGATGTGTACAGTGGACGCTGTACATCTCCAGAAAACAATATCGTGCTTGTGTCATACAGAGCCGATGTGTTAAGACAGTAGTTGTTTCATTTTACGGTTCGGTAACACAGTTTATCGTAGAGAAACCAGAACGAAGGATGTATGTCCTGAGCTTTGTGACGCTACAAACCCCATTACTAGATGAATAGGTTTAGTATGCAAGGAGTGCTTTGTGGAGAGCGAGCACGCGACATGATACGCCATTCACGGAAGCGCGTGACCCGCCCGAGCGACATTTGCAATGGTCGGTGGGATTCCTCCGTCGCCAGGGGGCCACGTGGCCTGAGGCTTGGTGCATTGTTTGGTTTTTCGTGCATTACGCGAAAACTATGTAACTTACGGTGTAGAGCGTTGCAGCAGTGGAATGTGGTCAGCATAATGCACCTTCTGAAACTTAAAGTAACTTGGAAATTGTTTAATAAGACGAATACTGAAAGATTAATAAAAATAGTAAGTAACTTATAGCGATGAGCGAGCACTCATTAAAAACCTCTCGTCATAGCGGATCGAGTGCCGTAGTCATATGTTAAGATTCATAAATAATGAAGCTAGTAAAGAGCAATAAACAAAGTTTGATTGAAAACTGTTTATAAAATTCAATAGAAAATTAATTACGTAAAGAACGGCCCTATACAATATTTTGGGTAGCATCACACGTATTTTAAACAAGTTATGTTATACTATGTGCTTAACTGGCAATAGTTTTCGTTTTTTGCAAATTAATATAAAAATTTATCACCCATAATTAATTAATTATTATAGATATGAAGATTTTGAGCAGCGCAATGTGTAGATCGCTATAGATTACTTCTAAAAACCGTGCTATACGCAGTTATATGTTAAAAATTTGCAGCACAAATGTAAACAGACCAATTTGCGCTAAGTGCCGAAATTTTGGAAAAACCAAAACTTGATTTACGCGCGATGGAATAATTCTACAAGTTAATGTAACATATTAAATAAGATGTACTTTTAGCGCGGTTCCGATGGTGTATTTATTTCTGTAGAGGGATGTATGTGTCAAAATTTGTAACCTTAACCGGTGATATAGGTACCTGCATAGCCAGGGGGTGGGGGCGGGGGGGTTAGACATCCGAGCCTATATAAGCGAGCGGTCATTGTGGCCAGAGGTTAAAGCGAGCGGTCATTTTGGCCAGAGGTCAGCCATTGGTCAATCGTTTGGCGGGTGGTTGGCAAGCGAGTCCCACTTGTGGGTGGCCCATGTGGTCGTTTGAGTAAGAATTTTTTGCGCTGATTTATTTCGAGAAAAAGTATCGTTTAATAGTGCAAGTGTGCAAGCATATATTTGGTGAACTCGAAGTGCTACTATTATTTGTGTAAGTACGAATTACAAGGTATACATAGGCGTAAGTGAATATGTGGTGATCTGTGATTTCGCGCCAAACTGTCAGAACTATGAGGACAGTGGTTCTGTTCGAATTGATTGAGTAATTTTCGATTATAGCAGCCTACATTACTGTTATTGGGGGCTCGGAGTCAAATCATTATTAAACTAAAACTGTAAACCGTCTCACCAGGGCTAATTTCATTGTGTGAAAGAAAAGGACGACGCCAATAAATAGGGATTGAACTGTGTTGTGAAAAATGATTTTTCTATAATAATCTCCTAATTTTTCTCACTAGCATAAACTGCACTCAGGTCTGAGTGAATAGTAGTTCAAAAACTATAACTAATGCGCTGGTGTGGAACAGTGTACTAATGCACCAAATGTGGAAATCATCCCCTGAGACTTACATGAGAGCCAAAATTTGCACTAACATTTTTTAACAAATATTTGTATATGCACATTCGTGTACGCGCTTCTGTTGCACTTATTTTCTGCTCCATCGCAGCTTGAAATATATTTCTTCCACTGGAATATTAATAGCGCTACTTTCCACACTACAGATAGGTTGGAAATGCAAGTGATCTAACATTATAGCCTGTTTAAGTGCACAATGTTTTAGCCTTAAGTGTGCATGTGTTTATCAGCACTCTTACGAATGCCTTCCAGGTACTGTTCCTAGACTCTGGAATCATACTTTAAAATTGATAATGTGGTTGATTTAGGTAAAAATGCTTCGAAGTCCATCCGTCTAGAGATCCATCACCCATATAAATCATTCGTTTCTTGTTCTTCTTAACCATCTGCTATTATGTTACGACACTTTCAAATCTGTTACTATACATCGATAAGGAGTGCTAACCTCCACGACATCGACGCATCCCGAGAAATCTTTTGCACTTGGATTGGTGAGGACTTGGCAAGCTCCATTTATTCACGAGATGTGGTAAGTAGCGGTCTACTTCTGGTCGGTGGCAGATTAAATCGGTAACTGTGCTGCAGGGCGGGTTGGTCAGTGAAAGTGTGAGGGGTCTTTCACTCTCTGTGTTCGAGAATTAACAATGAATGGACGTACTGTACAGTCATCTGATCACATTTGCAATGACACTCGCAAAGTGGACAAGGGGTGGTTTGCTTATGATACTGAAAAATGGGAAACATCCTTAAACATCACTGGTCCATGTTGAAATTACTCTAAAGTTGGTAAAATTGATCACACCACCAACTGTGATGTTTATTATTAGAGTACCCTTCATGGTGTCTTTTCCTTCCCATCCATCCACTGGAATGCTGTTGGTTAGAAGTTAATGATTGAGTGACATCGCTTGTTTGAGTTGGAGAAAGAGTTTTGGTGGAGGGATAACACCTTCTGGTACAGATAGCACTGAAACAGTGATCGCATACATGACTGCAATATAATGAATCATCCGAAACGGTAGACAGATATATCAGCTATTTCTTCACTATGACAGATGAGTTTAAATGTAGAACTCATGGATCACATTCAGGCTGTAGTTTGGAAACCCTCCACAATGTGACCAAACTCTTCCAGTTTCCTTATATTGTAACTGTCGCTTATTTCAAATCATCCAGTCTGTGTGGCATGTTATGGTAGCGCAGTAGCAATATGATTTACACTGTGCAATGTCTTATTTTTCTGCGAGAGGCCATGGATCAGAACTTCTTAATGTCAGTTTATAACCTGACGTAGAGCTCAAAGTTATGTCAGAAAAAAAGGTACAGCAGTGTTCAATGCATGCTACAGCAGAGAAAAATAAAGTTGCAAACAAGGAGACAGGGTCACAGTCAGTGTCTCTTGCGATTTACAGTGTAGTCTATGGGATGCAATCATCCTCCTACAGTACAGGTGATGAAACTTTAAACTGGCCTCTTCAGTGGATCAATACTTGCATATTTAATGGGGTCATTCCACACCGACAGCAGCAGCAGCAGTTTGATGGTTGAAATCAGTGACAGATGGGCTGTTCCGTTACATGTGCTAGGAGGAATGCACCCTGTGCTATTCTGGGAAGCATTGCAACATCTCTCTATCCCCGCTGGACTCTTGCCACAGCTATGCATCATCGGGCCAGCATCGGTGCCTAGGTGAGTTCTATATCAGATGAAGTTAGTAGAGCTCTTATAGTTCGTAATTTTTCTCTGTTCAATGGCACAGAGTAACGATGATAGCATGTTGGACTGATAGATGAGAATGAATGCAGATCTGCTTTGGACTGTAGTAGCTGTATCTGATTTGGAGTTGCATCACAATGAACGCATTTCCACTGAATGGTAAAACACGGTCTTGTTGCACTAACTCGAGCGTTGCAGTCGGTGGTCGATATGGCTTTCTCCATCTTCTGCCCAGTTCTGACTTAAGTTGGAACGATCACATGTGCAAAGCTATAGAAATGGGAGCAGATGAAAGATGCATACGGGATGACTAAAACCACATTGCAATTTTACTCTAGCAAATGGGTTCGAGAAAGGTGACTGGTTTCGAGACACGAGATTGCCAGAAATGCTATTCGCTTGTGACTGTAATCCAATGTAGCTATGTACTTGAATGGAAGGGCTTCATTCTAAATCTTAGACATCATTTCTAGCAGATATCGAAACACTGGAGATCTGAAAAGCTAGTGTACATTTCTTATGACCTGAATCACACTATCTACCACTGTTTGTGATCCTTCTCAATCAGTCGTCGCTTATAACTCAGTGGATATATTGCAGAACCTATGACATGGAATCGAGACACGAAATGTTACAAAAACTATAGAAATATCTAACTGGGGCAGAGCTGAGTGTAGAAAAGTGAGCAAGCAAGCAGGTGTCTGGACAAGAAACAGTTACGGATGTGTGCTGAGGGGAAACGATCTCGAATTTGTAGAACAGTTTGATCCATTGATGGCTCTCTGGTCACCTGTCTGTGGTGGATGACTGCCAACCTCACATGGAAATATCTAGTACTGTGAGGAGTATATACAATGTTGTCTTTCTTTGTGGTATAAGTACAAATGATGTAAAAAAGATTATTTTGTATGGTGCAGGATAGGTAATGTAAGTTTACTGCATCAACAAGGTATGCGGTGATATATTGTTGGGTTGGAGATCGGTTTCACACTCTAATATTCAAGCTCCTGTCCTCAGTGGGAGAGCAGTGTAATAGAGTAAAAGTTTTCCAGAATTTGATGATAAGTATGGGCACTTTGCAGCGATCTGGGTAAAGTAGATTTTTTTTTTGCCCTGACAATCTCGTCTGCAGAAAGAAAGAAAAGGTGGACAGTGCTTCCACACCGGCTGCATCAGTAATTTGGAGGGTAAATTCGATTGTAGGCCATCATAATGCTCGATTCATTCACACAACATTCTTTGTGCTGGAATATAGGAGTCTCTAGATAGCAGTGAGAACGTTTGCATATGTTGAAAGCAGAAAGGGTAACAGATGATGGTCTGGGAGCGGTGTTAGGCCCGTGAGAAAGAATGCATTCGGTGTTATTGTGAGCTATTTTTGTAAACCGGTTCTGTTAGGGTAGGAATTTCCGTGCACACAGGTTGAGACATCAAGAAAGCGAGTGTTAACTATTTCTGGGACACTATACAATATCTGAGAGGTCGACTCGGTTCTTGTTTTACATAGCCACGTTGCATCAGTATAGATTGAGAACCTTGTTAGGCGTTAGGCGTGCTTGCGATGGATTCTAGCTATGTACAATGATGCATCCATATGCACGTCACATATGTCACGAGCAGTGGAAAAGGTTTTCTAGAGCATGATCTGCGATGTCAGCATGCGCATCACACACACGCATGTGACGAGCGGTGGAACAGTTTTGTATAGTGTTTGCGAGGGTGAGTTACTATACAAATAGGTCTTTGCTGGACCACAGAGAAGATACGGTTGGCAGTGGTGAACACAAGTGTGTACGGTCCAGAGGATGACTTGGCACTTATTTAGATAGATATGTGACGTCAGTACAACAGTCGAAGAACTTTCACACGCCATATGCTGCGTTGTGAGGCTGATGGCTCGTTCTGGCTTGCATTCAGCGGTGGTTAGCGCCCTTGGAGGGCCTGCACACTGCAAATATGTCTTCGTCCCTGTCCGGTCTCGTCAGCAACGGTGCCTAGGTCATTGCGTATTTCTATAGGAGTTTCTCAGGTGTCAAGTATTTAAGGGATGTCGCTGCCTCGTTCTTGTGGGTACCTGTGTCCTTTGACAGCAACCAATACTTCTCAACTTCTGGGAACGAGTGTGGTAGCGTCCTGGTCGGTCTAGTGGACAGGAGGCAGCAGGCGGTATCTGTGCACTTTCTTTGCATATCTGTTGCATTATTTTGTGAGCAGATCTGTAGGCTATGCTATGCGTTATTTTGACAGTTTACGAGTTGATTTCGTGTCTGCACAACAGTGTATTACATTACTTAGAAGGAGTTTGCAAGTCTGCACTGAAATTATTTCAGTAATTTATTAGTTCTTTGTGTGTATACAGAGAGTTATTTAGGATTAGTTACAGGTGTGTGGGCTGTATGGCGCGACCCCAAGCATATCAGAGCGTGTGTTTTGTATCAGTGTGATAAATATACTATCTTGCAAAATCGATCCAAAAATAAATTGTTCCAAAATAAATAAAGCTCACACCTTCCTCTTTCCAGCTGCTCAGGGGAGGCTTAGTCATTTTCTCCTCCAGACAGTCATCTTTGGTTATGTTATGGAACAGATGACAGTGACCTCTGGTGATAGTATTGTGTACTAAGTCAGTTGGGCTCTAGATCTCGTGATGGAGACACTGTCTGTAAAAAAAAGACTTATGTCCAGCACTGGCAGAGTCCCTTTCCCCGAGACTATTATGGGTTACATCATGGAACAGACGACAGCACTGTCTGGGGATGGCAGTGTTCACTTGCTGTGGACCTCATGGCGAACACACTGTTCCCCGATATTTTGGATAATGGTACTTGCATCATGAGTTGACGTCATGACACAATCATGGATTTCGTCACAGAATGTATGCCAGTGCTCTCTGGTGGCAGTACTGTGTACTAGGTCACTTGGAGTCCATACCTCGTGTTGAACACCCTAGATGGCAGTACTCCATCAAATTGTTCCTTTAAAGACTAGTGCACGAAAATTTATAAATACTTATGTCTAGCAGGGGTTGAGCCCTCTCCCTGCCATTCCCTAGGAAGAGGTGGTGGTTGGGTGACAGGTTAGTGCCCTTTCTTTACCTCCACTTTCTTATGTTAATAGCGATAGCCCAAATGACCTATCTTCCCTCTAAAATTCAGACTTCCCACCTATCCCTTGGAAGAGGTGGCGATGGGGTGACTTAGATTAGAGGAGGTAGCCCAACTGCCCTTTCTTTCCTGCCATTTTCTTCGGTTAGTAGAGATAGACCAACTGACCTTTCGTTACCACCAAAATTCCTCCTTCACTCCAAAAGCCGCCATCTTGAACGACATCATCGCCGCCATATTGGATGACATCGTGGATAAGAGCGCCCTCTTGTGGTGTTACTGTGTACTATGTCAGTTGGTGTCTGGACCTCGTGGTCAGCACACTGGATTGCTGTACTGTACCTAATTGTCTAAATAAAGACTTATGTCCAGCACAAGTTGAGTCCTCTCCCAGCCATATTCTAGAAGGAGGTGGCGGTCGGGTGACTTATGTTACAGGAGGTGGCCCAACTGCCGTTTCTTTCCCGTAATTTTCTTCAGTTAGTAGAAATATCCCAAATGACCTATTTTCCTGGCCAAATTCAAACTTCCCGCCAATTCCTAGCATAATTTGGTGGTCACATGACTTAGGTTAGCGGAGGTAGTTCAGTTGACCTATTTTACCGATATTTTCGTGCTGTATTGCGTTATCCTGATGATATTTGAATTTCCTGCTGTAAAAGTTAGGTTAGTGAAGGTACCACAATTGCCCTTCTTCCCTCCAAAATCCGCCATCTTGAATGACGTCATGACCGCCATCTTGGATGACGGATCTTTCGGGGCACCCTGTGGGGTAGAAGCCACCTGGGCTGGGATGACGTCAAAGTGACGGCACTTTTGGGACACCCTGTGGGGTAGAACGCTTTTGGCCCAATACTAATGTATTCTGTCCTGTCTGGCCTGAAAAGTGATCGACAAGGATATCGGTAGCTGAACCAAGAGAGGGAACTGCTAAACTAGATGATGCTGTCCTTTTCCACAGCACATAATGGCTTATGTAAGTTTGTATTATGCGTTCTCAAGTGAACTGCATGATACAAAAAGATTTCACTGCATCGTGGGAGATAACTGCCTATGTTCTTCACTCTAGCATAATAAAGACTTGATCTAACACAATAGGAGAAACAAAGTGGAGCCATAGAAGGACACGCAATTCTACCATTACCGAATATATTTGCATCTTTTCGCAAATTCATCGAACAGGCACATTCGTCGGATTTTCTAGCATTTTATCTGTATCTTTTACATGTGTAACGTGTTAGCTGTGGCTGACTCGGTGCAGGGGGCACTATGCCTCAATCAATCACGCTGAGTGCACCTAGCCAGAAGCGTACCAGCATAGACTTGTTTCATCTGTTGCTTGAACTGATTCACGTCTGTGCTCTCATTCTCTGTGACAAGCTGCCGTTTTAAATGTCTCTGCTAAACCAGTTGGTCTGCCATCACACATGAAGGAATCGCAAGAAGGAAACACTGTTTGTACACTCATACCTCTGTGTTGATGAAGCGGTACGTCAGCTCACAACAATGGTCGAAGACAATGGTCATTTTTGACGCCAGTTGTAACGCGGCCAGGATGACTAGGACGGTTATTGATCATGTATCGGATCTCGAAGACGTTGCAGGTTGGTTAACGCTGTGGTAGTAAAGTAATAAAAGACAGTCGGCCATCAAGGAGTCGTGGAGGCAGCAAGTGAGTAACAACGAGCTTTTTTATCAGAATTCACGCCACAGTCGACGGCGTCGTCTCTCTGCGGTCATTGCGCCAGCGGTGTGGGCCATCTATGAGCAGTGGTGTTTGCTTAGATCTGCATATGGCAGCAGAAGGCGGCCAATGGCAGACAGTTGCCAGAACAGACAGGCAGAGCCAAGTCACAGCATCAGTGAGCTCATAGACCTGTGTCAAACCATGATAGTCTTCAAGCACGCTGCACTTGCAAATTTCGATGTAAGCCAGTCATGACGCTGGGTGAAAATGTGCTACCAGCCAACCACTGGGTAGGTGCCCTGAAGTCAGCCAGTAGTTCACCCCATGATGGAAGACACCAGTCCAGATCCGGAAGCATCTTTGCACGGCCCATAGTCCTGAAGCTAGCAAAGCTCCAGTAGTAGTCGAGGCAGGATGACCCAGATCAGGTCGACTAAGAGTTTGGACTACTGCTTGGGGTTGATTGCAAACAATGACAAACACTGCATAGCTAGTGTGGACGGTATTCATGGCCGCTCGATCAGCTCTGTTGTGACTGTACATAATATTTGATCACGATGTCTCGACCAGATCACCAGTCTCACAGGCTGGAGATCGATGTTTCTGAAGATAGATTATGGCAGAATTTGCTGAAGATCGATCATGGCACAATGCTGATATAAGAAATGTAATCGTAAAAACATGTCTTAGCCATCACTCACATGTGGCACAGTCTCTATTCATTGCCTAAATTCAATCATGCCCAGTCAAAATTCTGTGTCCACCGATCCTCGTGGTGAGACATCATTCTATGCTGTCTGTACCGTGATAGGTCCAATTGCTTACTTTTGACCAGATCACTACAGGCGACCGACACGTGCGCCCCTGTGCCCAGTAACATCCTTCAACCATATCTCCCTACTACTTCTCTATTGTACAGTCCACCTCTGTACATGATATCGTAGCGTCCAATCTTATTGGGAATGTCTATGGCTGGACGTGGGGTTCAAGTTGGCTTTTAACAGCTCGTTCTTTCTGGTCCTCTCCTTCTAAAATTGTTAGTTCCTCTTACTTTATTGACATCACGCTGAGGCTGACAACTGCTGCCTTATATAGTCCCATTCGTCAATACATGAGACATTTTATATTAGCTGCAAACACAGTCCATTTACCCTGCATTCCAGACAACAAATAGATCTCCTCACTTTCCATAGCTAACTGGATTGCTGTGTTCTGTTCTGTCGCAATGCTTGACCATACATGTGGTGATACCGCAGACACCACACTTGCTAGGTGGTAGCCTTTAAATCGGCCGCGGTCCGTTTGTATACGTCGGACCCGCGTGTCGCCACTATCAGTGATTGCAGACCGAGCGCCGCCACACGGCAGGTCTAGTCTAGAGAGACTCCCTAGCACTCTCCCTAGTTGTACAGCCGACTTTGCTAGCGATGGTTCACTGTCTACAGACGATCTCACTTGCAGAGACGACAGTTTAGCATAGCCTTCAGCTACGTCATTTGCTACGACCTAGCAAAGCGCCATATTCAGTTACTATGTCTTCTGAACAGATAATATTGTGACTCATGTACCGTCAAGAGCGACGTTCATCATTAATGGATTAAAGTTAAGTATCAAACTAATTACGTCCGCTTTCTGAATTCTAATTCTTTGTTATGTTCCAGACCTCACGTCTGTATAGTTCTTCCCTCCTCACGCCAGCCTCGGCCTCCACTAGTAACACGGTGTTGGCTCTTCTGCCAACACAACAGTACATGTCTTGAAATTTCTGCATGCAGTCCTCTTAAGAAACGATCGAATACCTCTGCTCAGCTTCTTGCAAAATAATTTCATTGACCGCATTATCCTGCCCTAATTCATAGGTATCCATTACTTCTCCTTCTCCTATCTGCAAATTTGTTCCACAGTTTCCGTATTTTACTTAATTATTAGCCTTCATTATTCCCTACAGGGGTGGCAATACTTCATTTTGTATATCTTTGAATTAATCCCCATTAAATTTTTTTTCGAATGTTATGGCTCCCTTAAGCGGTTCTGTATACCCTACATAATTTTTAGCTTCCGCTGTTATTCTCAATTTTTCAAAACTCAATAATTCCTTATCAGATCAACCTTCCATCTCAGCCATATTTCCAAAGTCCCCCCACAAGGCCTGCACGTCCTTGATTGCCTTACCAGAAAAAGGAGCAGTAAAACTTAATGCTGGCTAATCTACATCCAGTTGTGACGAGTATGATATTACAAACTCACACATTTCTGTATTATTGCTGTTAACTGTGCTACTTGAGCCTTGCACGGCTTGTGTTCACCCCATTAGTTCTTTGTCATATTCTATTACGGTAGTGCTGCCTCGTTTTCTTATTCCATGTACTAGCGTCACTAACTTCCTGTCTTACTTGCCCGTGATTGGCAGCAGCAGCGTGTATCGATAAGCACACTGTCGTACCATCCCTCGAGCGTCGACAGTATTTCTGTTTTTATTAAAAATGAAATTCTTCCAGCTGTACTTAAGATTTTTTATTTACTTCGCTACTAGTTTCGCCGTTGCGTCAACGCCATCTACAGGCCAATACACTTTGCTGAAATTACTTGTGTGTGGCTCAGTCTAGAAGTCTGTGGTGAGATGTCACTGCGGACATCTAAACTGAGCCACAATAACTAATTTCAACAAAGTGTACGGACCTGAAGATTTCGTTGACGACAACGCCGAAACTAGTAACGAAGTAAATAAAGAATCTTAAGCACACCTGGAAGAATTTCATTTTAATAGAAATTATACCAGCTGTGTCCCACCTGCATCCAGTTTAAATATGGATGTATGAAAATAGTATTTCTGGGTCGTCATATGTCGGGTAGTCAGTGAGTGGGAGATACACCAGCAGTGCAATCGTGACGGAGCAGCAGTCGCGGACGCACCAGCAGTCCGGTTGCCGTGGGGCAGCAAGCAAGCGCCCGTCGTGAGGAGTCGGACTAGAGCCGCTGGTGGTCTGCACGCGCGGTTGGAGTGTGAGGTGCTGCTTGCGAGTCGCCCACCGATCTTGGACATGAAAGTTGAGTCCTCACTTAACTTACTATCGAGCCTCAACTCTTTACATTTCTTCGTTTGTTCCTGGTTGTTGCCTTTGGGACATTGTCGAGAGTAACAACGTGTGTGTATTATAGTCGGCTAAGATTCCAGCCGTCTTCCTGTGAAATTTAACTTAATTTATTCCCTGTTATTGAAGTTCACCAGCGGTATCTTCTGCCTTCTGGCGTTGACGTTCCGGTTACCTGCCCTGGTCGCTGACGTAATTTTAGGCAGTGCATTTTCCTGAATGACACGAGATGAGACGACATACTGGCAGAAGTAAAGCTGTGAGGACGGGGCGTGAGTCGTGCTTGGGTAGCTCAGTTGGTAGAACACTTGCCCGCGAAAGGCAAAGGTCCCGAGTTCGAGTCTCGGTCCGGCACACAGTTTTAATCTGCCAGGAAGTTTCAGTGTATTTTCCTGATTGTGTTGATCCTGTCCAGTGTAGTTCAACAGCTGAGATGTTGTTGACCGTTGTGGGCGCCAATATTCTGTGTGTCATGTATTGAAATCTTGTGGTCGTTTTGCTGGTTGTGTGGAGCGGAACTGATTTGGTTGATTGGTCGGTCGACTGTCTGTCGGTTGGGTTGCCTCCAGATTAAGAAGTCATTGGACAGGCCGCCTGTCTCACCTAAATGGGCGTTAGTGTTTCAATCACAGGCCGACTCTTGGAAACTACTGAGCGCAGTTCCTTGGGTGTTATGTAGTAATTTCCCTGTTAGGATTTTAGTGATTGGGTTGTGGCTTTCAGCCGAGTATCAATATCTCTTAAATTAATGTTCTTGTTTTGCCCTGAAGGCATGAGATTATTATATTTTTATATGGGGCCTTCAGGCGAATTTTACTGGAGAGGTTTTAAGAAAAGGCCTTCTGCCTTTTCAATTGAAACTCTCCCTAGGCCTAAAGCCATTAAACATATTTTGTTGATATGTGGCCTTCAGCCGAGTATTAATATCTCTTAAATTAGTCTTCTTCTCTTGCCCTTAAGGCATAAGATTGTTATGCTTTTGAATGGGGCCTTTATCCAAAATTGCATGAAATGTTTTAAGATAAGGCCTTCTGCCTTTTGATTGAAACTCCTCTTAATGCTCAATATGCGACCTCCAGCCTAGTTCCATTAAAATTAAATTGCTAATGGCTTCGCCGGCCGAAGTGGCCGTGCGGTTAAAGGCGCTGCAGTCTGGAACCGCAAGACCGCTACGGTCGCAGGTTCGAATCCTGCCTCGGGCATGGATGTTTGTGATGTCCTTAGGTTAGTTAGGTTTAACTAGTTCTAAGTTCTAGGGGACTAATGACCTCAGCAGTTGAGTCCCATAGTGCTCAGAGCCATTTTTGCTAATGGCTTCAGCCGATTACATTGAAGAATTAGAAAATATTCTTGGGCTAAACCCCCAGAAGAACCTTGTATTTCAATTTTGCTTAAAGCCTTGTGTCTATGATTTTTAATGTGGCCTTCAGCCGATCTAAAGTTAATCAAAGGAGGTCGATTAAAGTTTTGAGTGTTTTACATCCTTGTTGTAATATTGTGTATTGATAAATAAAGTTTGTATGTTGAGTGCTACTGACAGGAACTCATTTTAGCCCATTTCACAATCTAATCCTCCCTGTCCTGTTAGCCCAAGCATTTCAGTTTCATTTTCAACAATATGGATACTGAGTCCAGTCTGACACACCTTGCATTTCTGGCTCTGTCGAAACTTTGTCCTTGAAAAGATTCATTTTGAGAACTAACATTCAAAATACAAGAAAACGAAACTGATTTTCTTAATTCTTACATCGAATCATTAACCATCTCGAGCCCTGGCATTGCCTAGTCGTATGCCCCCAACGATCACATGTATAACTGTAACAGATAATGTGCATGGCTCTGAGTTGTCTTCGAGTTTACACTGTGTACATCTAACAGGCACTAACAAATTGTGGCTTCCATTACCTGTAAAACTACACAAATCCGTTGATTCTCTTCCCACAATAAAGTCTGCTTTACAAAAAAGCCATGACCATGACGAAATTACAAACAAAGTTTTGGCCTCACCATACCACAGGCTGTAGGTTCAGTCGTTGCTTTAAGACGGCGACGTCAATGATCTGACAGCAGTATTGAATGATCCATGGATAGTCATCTGTGGAGATTGAAATGAGATGTCTGAACGACAGCTGATTTGTTTAAATAACTTCCTTATCCGCGTGCTCAGCTATAGAACATCAGAAATATCTTGTTCGAGGCGTCCAGTCGGCTCTTATGCAGAACAATAGGTGTGCAGCATTGCTGACAGCACGAAGATCTGGGCCGAGTGGGTATCACTCAAATGCCACTGTCACTGACATCGTCGGTTGTGACTGAGATGACAGCTCTGCAGCGCAGCTGAGAAGACTGTGGAAGTGGCCATGACCTCCGTCCAGCGAGTGGGTAGCTCTCTGTTCCGATGGTGGCGGCTTTTGTGACCCAGAGCAGGCTGCCCCATCCCATGGGCGAGCAGCGGAGCCGGTACTGCATTCCGGTATGTCACTCCGCATGCCACAGGCTCGTGATGTAGGCTCCGATACTGAGATGATAATATTTCAGTGCACGAATGGCTCAGTAGTTATACGTTCCAGACTATGTTCGTTTAGAACTTATGGCACACACTCTAACGCTCTTGTGGTGGCAAGTGGAGGAAAGGCTTCCATCATTCTGCCAGGATATTGCAGCGTCAGCTTTTATTATGTCGCGCTCACCTGTCTCTGCTTCACAATGTCGGTCCATTGTAATTTGCCTGCCTGAGGATGGCTCTGATGCAGCTCACTTCCGCTCTGGCACACATTTTGATCGCATATGGTCGATACGCTGCAATACATTCAATAAAGTACGTTGAGTTATGCTTGTAAGAATAAACTTTACCAACGTAATCTGCTCTAAAAATATTTTGCCAAGTTGTATACAGGCAAATTCATCCCATTCACTGAAAGGTGGACTTTTTAAAAACATTTTTGGACATCATACATATTCTAGGTGAAACTTGTGTGTTCAGCGTTATTGCCTCTCTATCAATATGATAATAAATATAGCCTTTGTAAACTGCAGAGACAAGCAGTTACACCGCTCTAGTCACAGCAATAAGATACTCAGTTGCTCGTTTCGTGGGCAGGTAATGGTTTGTACATCACGGGCTCGACGAATATTTAACATTTTATAAAAACACCTAGTGTTTTTAGAATCTAGTGACATGATTACATTGCTCTTATTCCATAATTTCCATTGACAAGGGTATTATTAAATCAGCAGTTTCTTAATTTCAGTAGTCACCTCACATCAACCTCTGATCACCTATAGCTCTTAGCTAAGAAATGATTTGTCATCGACAAGGAGAGGAGCAGTTGTTTTCGTCAAAGGCAGGTGGTGCCTTGCAAACTGTTTTGGCATGAGTCTCTTTACTGAGTCAGAGTCAATTCTTGAAAACTTGCTTAAGTCTTCCGCTTACGAATTGCCTTGGTCCAAGTGTCTGCCTTAAGCTCCTTGTAGGTACGTTGATATAATAAGTCTTCTATTTTTTCCTTATACTGCATGCGGTCCCATATGAAAACCTGTGTCTGAAATGCTCCTCAAGAGAGACAGGGAAACAGTGATCAAGTTTCAGTAAGTTTATTGGCAACAAAAATACGTCTACATCGACGGTAACCACAAAACGGCACAAAATACAGCGTTTCGCTAGGTACTGGTACAAATGCCGAACAGAGCTACTATCTAAATTCGCCTGACTGTTTCTACTATGTTGCGACACTACTTGGAGCTACACAGGGAAATACACTTGCAGGGAAACAACCCTAGTGGCATGGAAATAACCTTAGTTCTAAGAACGCCTTCCTGATTATCTGCAACACAGACACAGAAAATTCTATCCGTAACGCAGTCCACAGAGGAAAGAGCGATGAAAACTGACAACAACGGAATCCGTCGCTACTATGGCATTCGAGAGCAACCTGGGACAATGCGGCGAGTAGCACCCGCCTGGAGGCCAAGAGAGGCTATCTAAGCGGGAGGAACTGCCTCGTGTAGTCCATCTGCCGGCCTTTATAGCCGCCGGCGACAGAATACTTGTGACACTAATTCCTTGTCATGTGTTCTGAGGACGCGAATACGTTCTTCGAAAGTGTTACCGCAGCCTTGTGTCCGATCGTGACTGCCACACGGAGACAGCGATGCTTACGCCGACAATGGCAATGCAGACTGGACGTGTTCTCGAGCTGTCCGATAGGTTACCCCTCCCTTTTCGGTAGTACTCCAACATATAAAATTTTGCTTGCGGTGTTGGCTGTTCTTTCCTCAAGGTTGATTGTCCTTCAGTGGCTACTTGGCTTGTACATAGTAAAAATTCGAGTAGTTTCCTCCATAACCATCTTGCCTTCAATCGCAGGTGAGTGGCAAAATGCTGTTTCTGAATCTTTGGTTTGATTCAGTGACAAAATTTTACAATATAATGAGGCATAATAGCCTGAAAACATACATGTTAACTGACTCTCGATGTAAAAGCCTATACACAGTCCAATTTCCACTTTTCGTCCTTCACATAAGCAGACAAATAAATTGTATAGTTTAATATTTATGTGTACTTCGCTTGGTATTAGTTAATACGTCCACATATTAACTTCTGGCTGATGAATTACACTGTTGTAACCAGCCACCCGGAAAATCTAAAGAGTAGATGAATTATCTTTGAATCGTAACTACAACAATGAGATTTCGCCGAGCGACACCGGACTATTTTGTCTGCTGACCTAACTTACAACCTTCGCACATAAGAGACTGGCCCTCGCACATTTTTGCTTCGAGAATACATTATGTTATAAGACACGGAGAATGCTCGAGAGAAATGCAAGTAACACTGAAATGCTCGAAGGTAGTAAAATAGAACCGCTTAGAATCGCAAAGTACATGAATTATTTGCCAGATACGACCAGAAAAATATAAAGATCATTCGCTAACGTTGTTAGTATCTGCTGCATTGCACTGTCACTGCACGATCATAAGACAATGTAGGATGTCGTGAAGAGCACTTTCGCTTCGTGTAGTGAACAGACGATCTCCTTAAAAGTTATCCGTTAAATGTTCACATCATTTTCTCAATAATTTTTCTTCAGTAACTAGTGAATTATCAAGTGAATTTATGTTTCGTGAACTTTTACGAACAGGTTATTGTGACCAGTATCGACATTTGCAACGCAGATCCTTTGTGTTGCCCTCTGAAGCTTCGTGCGGTAGCTATTAGCCACGAATTTGTGGGCAACCGACCAAACAGTGGGCAGACGAGTGAGATATCATGCGTGCGAGAGTAGCTTTGAATACCCACTTGTTGACGGAAACTGAGTATGGCTGGAGATCTTGGCTCGAGTTGGACGCGGCAGTCGCGTATCTGCAGCATTGGAGAGAACCTTTCATTTGTTCCTGTTAATCAAAGTGGTTGGTCATATGCAAGGTTTCCTATCACTTCACTCGTATGGTGTTCGTAGTTCGTATCTCACGGCTGTTTGTACCTTATGTGATTCCAGCTCTCGTGTTATGGTTGTACGTCCAACACAGTCGAACATGATCGTTTTGGTGGTGTAGGTGATATGGTATGGGGAGACAAAATGCTTCATGGGCGTACTGACCTCCAAATCTTTGAACACGGTACATTCGCTGATTAATGCTGTTGCAACGCTGTGTCCCTTCCCTGAGTGCGTGTCTTCGGGAGTGAATTCGTCCATGACTTAATTTTTATGGATGATATTGTGTGACTGCACTAAACAGCGCGGGTGGAGAAGCTATAGGAACGAAAGTATATTCGGCGAATGGACTGGCCTGTTCTTTCCTCCATCTTAAATCCCACCGAGAACATATGGGATGCGTTGGGGACACGTTCTTCTGCACGTCCACATGTACCAGGAGACCATCCCGCAGTTGTCACAACACTGGTGCAGGAATAGCACGTCCTTCAACCAGAACGCCTTACTAACCTCGTGGGAGCATGCAGTCGAGCATGTACTGCCGTCCACGGTGATCAAACGCCTTGGTAAAAACCATGTGGCGCCTTTTGTAACGTCCAGGAGATCACCATATATCGCTGTGACTTAAGTATAATTATTATCTTTGAATAAAAGTGTCATTTCTGTTTGTCTCATTGCGGATTTCGTTTAGTTCTGCACTGCAGATTTTATTTTTGCACACCAGTGTATTTGTAGAACACAGGATAGATTATTGGAGATGACCTAAGTACATCACTGAAAATAAGGCAAGAAAGACGACGTTGTTCTTCCATAACCCTGCTGTATTAAATTCGAGCAGCAGTACTGGAGGAAGACTGCTGCACAACATATCTGAACCTTGCGTCGTATCCCGCGTCCGGCTATCCTGATTTAGGTTTTCCGTGATTTCCCTAAATCTCCCCAGGCAAATGCCGGGATGGTTCCTTTCAAAGGGCACGGTCGACTTCCTTCCCCGTCTTTCCCTAATCCAATGAGACCGATGACCCCGCTGTCTGGTCTCCTTCCCCAAAACAACCCAACCCTTGCGTCGTGTTATCGCAGGGCTCAAGAGACAGGCAAGTACACTAACAGAGACTTATCGACTGTATAATGCAGTAGTAAATGCAAATCAAATGAATACGATAAAAGAATCACGAGACGCGCCATGCAACTTCAGTCCGCGGAATATGAGTCTGTCTCAACGAAGGAAGGGGAACTAATGATTAACGTTTAAAAAATTTAAACTTACGATTCAGGGATTTTTTGGTGCCCAGGCACGTTAAACGTTCCATTATTATGCCCAATAATTTTACGATTAATCTAGCCGCTCTCGTCAGATACCACAGGAAGTGGTTTTTACAAGTGCTCACTGCCCGGAATTTAATCGCACTGTCTGCTAAAGCACATCAATTACACACGATAACAAATCTATGATGGAATTCACAACAGTTACGTTGAGTAAATGTCGCAAGATTTATCCCTGTACACAAGTCGCGAGTTAAAAACCGTGTAAGTGAGTGTATATCAGAGGAAGTGACCCACAATCATTAGCTTTACATGAGACCAGCTTCACGTCACTCTTTTGGTTCTTCAAGTAGTTAAGGCTCTGCAAAAAATTGTTAAAATACCAGAATTATTTACGATAAAGTTTTACTCACGGTGTGAAAGGAGAAACTGTAAGATTTCTGTTACGTTTTCTAGATTATCAGGCATAATCGTTAAAGATTCTTGGGCCATCAGCGACGCTTTATAGTAGATATTAAGTGTTTCTCTCTAGCACAAAATATTGTGTTTTTTGTCAGTAAAGGATGCAGTTGAACTCTGTGACTGTTCCTATGTAGGGTGTACAGCAGCAACCGCTACCAGTCAAAGTTGAAGGTGGTTTTACTTAACACACGACCAGTTTCCATAACCAGTGTTGGTTAACACTTTTTAAGTGGAAAACAAGTAAAGTGTTCATGGCTAAATGAACACAACTGGAACAGCTGGAAGTCACTAAGTGACAGGTGCTGAAAGATATTATCCCATTTATTTATTTACAGGTCAAGTTCCGTAGGACCAAATTGAGGAGCAAATCTCCAAGCTCATGGAACGTGTCAGTACATGAAATTACAACATAAAAGTAATACCAGATAAAAATAAAATGTTCATGAACCCGAAATAGTCAATCCCTCGGTTTAAGTCAACGCAGTGAATAATACAACAAAAATCAGCTTAATTTTTAAAGGAACTCCTCGACAGAATAGAAGGAGTGACCCATGAGGAAACTCTTCAGTTTCGATTTGAAGGCGCGTGGGTTGCTGCTAAGATTTTATGAATTCGAGTGGTAGCTTACTGAAAAGGGATGAAGCAGTATACTGTACACATTTCTGCACAAGAATTAAGGGAGTCCGATCCTAATGCAGCTTTGATTTCTGACGAGCATTAACTGAGTGGAAAATTTCTTATTCTTGGACTGACATATAGCTGAAGTTGCCAATATCGTTTCCACATATATAACCTATATTTTCACGAAAACATTTCGATATTTTACACCTTAACTGTTTATTAATCACCAAGGTAGTTAATGGTACTTCAGTATTACGTGGATGATACAGTAGCTGCACTTTAGATGTTAGTAATTTCAGAAGCACGTGCACTCACAACATCCAACGTGTCTACATTGGAAAACGTAATGGTCAAAGAGCTTAGATATAAGAAGTATAGAGACGTTGCATATACAAAAACACAACAGATATTACAAATTATGAAAATGCAATCGTTACTTGATTGTGGAACCTAACTTTCATTTATAATATATGGTTGCTGGCAAATTAAGGGTTTTTCTTTTTACTAGCTATGCGGGGCAATCAGTAATGTGTTAAGCTGTGTTTTTAAATATTTCATTAAAGATGTGAAAAAAATGATATGTTTGCAAGGTCTACATGTTCAGTGAGAATTTGATGTTTTGAGTTGGAGCTAAGGATATAATTTTCGAGCCCTCCAAGAAGATCACCTTTCTTTCCTGTGCTGACAGTGTGTAGTATCTGCCGATTGTATTTAATGGTTGTGCATAACTGTTCATGTTCTTTCATATGTGATGTAAGTATGCATGTTTCAGATGTGTTGCAAAAGTGGATTTACCAAAGTTATTAACTGGAAGGCATCCATGTGTTACCGCTATCTTACAGTGAATGTCCTTCCTGTCTAACCTATATCGAATTGTGGGCAGTTGTCACATAAAAGTTTGTAAGCAACTCATTGTCTTCCTGCAGTGAATGAAGAGCTGTTGTAGCTTATAGTTAATGCTGAAGAATATTTGAATACCGCTATTACGAAAAGGGTAAGCAACTTCGTATGAATTTTTTTCATGTAAAGGGGATGCGTGCAAATGTGTGTATACCTACTTGTGAAACTGATTTAGAAAGTACCAGTAATAACCATGGTGGCTAATATCCAGTTAACGTGTAAAAATTCGAAGTATTGTTGTAAAAAATGTAATAAAGAAATCTAGAAAGGATGTGGATATGCCAGCTACATGTGAAAGCCTTATTCCAAAGGTGGTACAAGTCCATTACCTCCACTTTTCTGCCTATAATGCTTCTGAAATTAATGATCCAAACACATAGAGAGAAAGGTTCATCTCTAGCAAGAAGTCATATGCTTTAATATTTCTGTTATCTCAACTTGAGATTTTTCAGTGCTAATTTAACTTTAGGACTCAGTATCTCAATATGAGCAAAAATGGACTAGTACCACTATTGAAATAAGCCCTTCATGTAACCACTGTGCCGGCCGGAGTGGCCGCGCGGTTCTAGGCGCTACAATCTGGAGCCGAGCGACCGCTACGGTCACAGGTTCGAATTCTGCCTCGGGCATGGATGTGTGTGATATCCTTAGGTTAGTTCTAAGTTCTAGGCGAATGATGACTTCAGAAGTTCAGTCGCATAGTACTCAGAGCCATTTGAACCATTTGTAAGCACTGTAATATTTTTCAGCACATGTCGCTTAGTCATTTCCACTTATTTCAGTTGTGTCTTTTTATTCATTAGCAAAAATTACTTGTTTTTTATTTAAACGGTGATCAAATGGTTCAAATGGCTCTGAGCACTATGCGACTCAACATCTTAGGTCATAAGTCCCCTAGAACTTAGAACTACTTAAACCTAACTAACCTAAGGACATCACACACACCCATGCCCGAGGCAGGATTCGAACCTGCGACCGTAGCAGTCCCGCGGTTCCGGACTGCAGCGCCAGAACCGCTAGACCACCGCGGCCGGCTTAAACAGTGATCGCTAACAAAAGTTTGTAAATGTGTCAATGAACGTAAACCACCTAATGATGTGTACAGGGCTCAAATCGGTCGTTAAATAAAATAATCTAATGTTTCGACATTAATATTTTTCAATAACTAGTACATAAATAAGGTATCTTATAAATACTGGCCCTGCTTTCTACAACTCTTGGTTACTTCTCTCTGGCTCCGAGCACATAGATGGGATCAAAGTAAAGTAGAAGACTAATGCACAGTAATTTCCTCACGACCTGAAGCGCCATAAATGAGGTCGCAATTGATAGCCATAAAGGTGAATGGTTCTTATTAGCTGACAGGATCCCCCATTTTGCTCGAAAAGATCACGAAAGCGTTTTAGCTCGGCGCCGCAGCGTTCATATTCATGGCGCGCAGACGTCCCTGCGTCACGCCTGGGCCCTCAATCGCCGAGAGCCAAGCAGGTGTGAAGTCAACATATAGGCGGTCGACTGCGCCGCATACAGACCACAGAGCTCGACGCAATGATCGCTTTCCATGTAAATGGAAGCCGTGGAAGCCGTCAGTCTCATCCGGAGCATCATCATTCTGTCTAAAGGCTTGGCACGTATGTAATTTCAGTTCTTTAAATTAATTCTTAATACGAGGCATATTCGTAAACTGCGAGCCGTAAGGTCATGAGTAGATACATAATTTCTAAAAAAAAAGCAGTTACTAATAAAGGGTACATTTCTCGACAGACTTGAATGTTGTCAGACCATTTACATGAAAGATAGTAATACAGAAGTAATTATCGACTAGTGTCACAACTACAGTCCTGCAGGCACTGGAAAAATTTATCTTTCCAAGAAAGATACAGTTCATAACTTAAGTATTTCCTCCTTTGTACGTCTCAGTTTGAATTCCGAAAGGGCCTCTCCACAGGCTCTTTTTGCTCGTTCCCATATTAGATAATACAAATGAGCAAATTTCGTCCACTGGTGTTTTGTGCGCCTGTCAAAAGCATTTGATTCTGCAGTTGAGAACATTCTCCTAGGTCAGCTAAAATATCAGGTATCAGAGATCTTGCCGGTTGACAGATTCTCAACCGGTCTCACTAAACAAATGCACAGTGTTGCATTACGATGCACAGCAACGAAACACATAACGAAATAGCATACTCAGAACGAGGGGTAATCATTTCAGTTGTACCACAGGCTTACAAGAAGCGACATAGTTAGTACTCTTCGCTGATAATCCGAGCATTATAACCAAGGCTAATGGTATCTTCAACACTTGCTGACGTAAATAATATCTTCTTGAAAGTTAACAAGTGATTCTCTCTAAATGGACTGGCACTGAATGTAGATAAAGCGCAGTATGGAGTAGTCAGTACTGATCAAGACTTTACCATACCATTTCAGATAACCGATGAGCGTAAACGAATAAATCAAATGGAGTATTACAACTTCTTATGTGTTCGTACTGATAAGGACCTGCACTATAAATCACATGTTACAGATTCTCGTAACAGTTGAAGTTGTCTAATGCGAATAATGACAAATTATCGAGCTGAAATTTTCAAAATATTAGCAGATTTCTTTCTCTCTGCATTTACTAACGTCTAATTAGATCATGTTTTTGGGCAACTCATTGAGGAAAATAATATACGTTGCACAAAAGTATGATGTATGTTGTCCACTACAGAACCTTTTGTACTCTGGTCTTTCAGCAGATGGCCATACAGGCAACAGCCTCACAGCACATTAACTTCCTTATGACTAATGTTGACAAGAGTTAATCACAATGTGGTAACACGACTAACATTCACATATATAATACCAGAAGGAGAAATAATATACTTAGCTCCGCCCAAACAGGCCATGAAGACCCAACGGTACCGACCGGCCGCCGTGTCATTCTCGGCTCACAAGCATCACTGCATGAAAATGTAGAGGGAAATGTGGTCAGCACACCGCTCTCCCGGTCGTATGTCCGTTTACGAGATCGTAGCCGCTATTTCTCAGTGAAGTAGCTCCTCAGTTTGGCTCACAAGGGCTGAGTGTACCCGCTAGCCAACAGCGCTTGCCAGACTGGATGGTCACCCATCCAAGTGCCAGTTCAACCAGACGGTGTTGCCACATCGGCAAGGCCGTTGGCACAGAAATAATATGCTTTATTCAACGATAGTGTAGCACAGAAATGACTGAGCTATTCATTCATAAAAATATTAGAATATCTAAGGGTGATTTGAAGAACTTAATGGACAGTAAACGTAGATTCTAACATAAACTGAAATTATCTCAGTTTGACAATTCGTTCTGCTCCATAGATGAATTTCTGAATAGGTAGTAGTGTGATTTTGCGTGAGTACATGTGCACGTGCACGTGTGTGGGCGCGATTTGTGTGTGTGTGTGTGTGTGTGTGTGTGTGTGTGTGGGTGTGTAAGCCCTAGACTGGTCAGATATGTCGTCATTTATTTGCCTGAGATGATGTACATAATAGTAAAAGAGACACTTCCCAACTGACAGCTAAAGGACACAATTATCATCCATGTAACATGTAATAGAGTAACAAATATACTGAAGCGCCAAGGAAACTGGTATAGTCTTGTGTATTCAAATACAGACACATGTAAACAGGAAGAATACGGCGCTGCTGTCGACAACACGTCGGGCGCAGCTGTTAGATCGGCTACTGCTGCTACAATTGCAGGTTGTCAAGTGTATGAACGCGGTGTTATATTCGGCGACCGAGCGACGGGACACAGCATCTCCGAGATAGCGATGAAGTGAGGACTTTTCCGTAGGACCATTTCACGGACGTACCGTGAATCTCAGGAAACCGGTAAAAAAACATCAAGGCTCCGACATCGCGGCGACCGGAAAAATATACTGCAGGAACGGGACCAACGACGACTGAAGAGAATCGTTCGACATGACAGAATTGAAACACTTCAGAAAACTGCTGCAGGTTTCAATGATGGGCCATCAACAAGTGTCAGCGTGTGAAACATTCAACGAATCATCGATATGGGCTTTCGGAGCCGAAGGCCCGCTAGTGTATCCTTTATGACTGCACCACACATAGCTTTACGCCTCGCCTGGGCTCGTTAACACCGACAGCGGACTGTGGATGATTGGAAACATGTTGCCTGGTCGGACGAGTCTCGTTTCTAATTGCATCGAGCGGATGGACGTGAAAGGGTATGAAAACAATCTCATGAATCGATGGACCCTGCATGTCAGTAGGTGACTGTTCAGGCTGGTGGAGGCTCTGTAATGATGTGAGGCGTGTGCAGTTGGAGTTATGTGGGAACACTGACACGTCTAGATACCACTCGGACAGGTGGCGTTAGCATCATGCCTGATCACCTCCGTCCGTTCATGTCTACTGTGCATACCAATGGAGTTGGGCAATTCCAGCAGGTGAATGCGACATCCCATACGTCTAGAATTGCTACAGAATGGCTCCAGGAACACTCTTCTGAGTTTAAACACTTCCGCTAGCCACAAAACTCCCCAGACGTGAACATTGTTGAGCATATTTGGGGTGCTTTGCAAAGTTTTGTTCAAAGAGATCTCCACCCTCTCGTACTATTACGAATTTATAGACAGCCCTGCTTAAAGCAAACTTCCATGAACATGTCATCTCCAGAGGTTTTCCAGATGCATGACCTGCAGGATCACCTGATCTGAATCCATGTGAATTTTGGCTCTGTGGATATCTAAAGTAAACCGTGTATCAGGGACTCATTCTGTATCTACCTTATCTGAAGGCCAGTATTCAGAAAGACATTGCTCACAAGGGAACCTCCCCATCGCACCCCCCTCAGATTTTGTTATAAGTTGGCACAGTGGATAGGCCTTGAAAAACTGGACACAGATTAATCGAGAAAACAGGAAGAAGTTGTGTGGAACTACGAAAAAAATAAGCAAAATATACGAACTGAGTAGTCCATGTGCAACATAAGCAACATTAAGGAGATTGTGAGCTCAGGAGCGCCGTGGTCCCGTGGTTAGCGTGAGCAGCTCTGGAGTGAGAGGTCCTTGGTTCAAGTTTTCCATCGAGTGAAAATTTTACTTTCTTTATTCTCGCAAAGTTATGATCCGTACGTTCGTTCATTGACGTCTCTGTTCACTGTAATAAGTTTAGTGTCTGTGTTTTGCCACCGCACCGCAAAACCGTGCGATTGGTAGACGAAATGACGTGCCTCTCCAATGGGCACCGAAAACATTTGCTCGCAAGGTCATAGGTCAACCGATTCCTCCACAGGACAACACGTCTGATATATTCTATACGACACTGGTGACGGCATGTGCGTCACCTGACAGGAATATGTTGTCGACCCATCTAACTTGTACACTTGGCGAATGGGTAAAAAGGTTGTTCTACCTTGCCAATTTAGGTTTTCTTGTGGATGTGATAATCACTCCCAAAAAAGCGATGAAAACATGAGAGTTTGTCACATGAACTGCATCAAATGAATGCAACAGTTTCACAGTCGGACAATTTTCCCTGTGCTCTGTCAAAACATATGTTTTTAACGTTTTCAAATTTTTCCGTGTGTAGACCGTCATATCCTGCATGTGTCCAAGCAAATCTGAACGTGTCCTGGAATTTTGGTGAGCGAAGTTGATTATGTTTGAGTGCCTTAATTTTGATAATAGTCTGAAAATAAAAAAAATTTCACTCGAGGGAGGCTTGAGCCAAAGACCTTTCGTTTCGCAGCTGCTCACCCTAACCACGGGACCACGGCGTTCCTAAGCTCATCCGTTCTTATGTGCCTCTCTTGCGCATGGACTACTCAGTTTGTATATTTTCCTTTTTTTTTTTCATAGTTCCACACAACTTCTTCCTGTTTTCTCGATTGATCTGTGTTCAGTTTTTCAAGGCCTATCCACTGTGCCAACTTGTAATTAAATCTGAGAGGGGTGCGATGGGGAGGTTCCCTTGTCAGAATCCACCGGAACTGCTGCGAGCAAATGTTGTTCATGTCATTTTATGGATGCAGCATCTCATCGAAGTCTTCGGTGCTCGTACTGAACAATCTGTGTAAGCGGCGGCTTACATTAAAACCACTTGTATGGCATTTTCTGCTCACTTCCTGTTACGAATCCATTACGTAAGGGAACATCCGGTACATCTTTCTAGCACTCACTGCGTCATATTTTCACCTGGCCGCCAAAACTGTAACTACTTTTTTCCATCTTAAATCGGTTCCGTATTAATGATTTAGAATATTTCCCAAACTTCGCTGCCGTACGATAATTACAGCCCACACTAGGTCTCTGTGAGTAGCTGCACTTCAAATATGGCTACCCAGTACCATCCGAAAAGATTTATTAACACTTAAATTTATATTCGGTGTTAACATTTTTTTCCAGTACAGTTTTTTTTAGTTAGCGAGTCTGCATTTTATATCGTTTGTACATCGGCAATCGTTACTTATCTAGCTGCTGTATCATTAATATTCATGTACAACTTTTAATGTCTCATTTACTAAACTTGCCGTGCGGTTCTAGGTGCTACAGTCTGGAACCGAGCGACCGCTACGGTCGCAGGTTCGAATCCTGTCTCGGGCATGGATGTGTGTAATGCCCTCAGGTTAGCTAGGTTTAATTAGTGCTAAGTTCTAGGCGACTGATGACCTCAGAAGTTAAGTCGCATAGTGCTCAGAGCCATTTGAACCATCATTTACTAATTAATTCCCTCAGCATTGTCTGATATTACTAGATTACTCTTCATTACTTCTGCTTTACTTTCGTTGATCAATTCCCTTCCACTGATCCATCAGTCTAATCCATCTTTCAGTTAACTTTTTTCGTAATGCTATTTTCCACATGTGTGGCTCTTTATCCTTTTCTTTTAACATTAACTTTGCCTGTAGAACCAAAATATAACAAATGAACGAAACATAGGTAGGCTGAGATGTGTCATTAACTAAAAGAATTCCATTTTATTTCGCTCAGGAAAGTTAGCTTCTCTATGGGTGACTCCTTCCTCTGTCTTGCGATCGGCGTCGCAGATGGCGTTGCAGAGACAAGGGGGCACAAAGGAGGCAAATAAAGAAGTAACTTCTGTGAAAAGAAACACGGATGAATAGCAGCGTAATACTTCAAAGGAGGAGCGAGCATCTCTGACGGTAGAGCGTCTGCTTCCGGTGGGATCAGCGCGGCCGGGCGTTCCTTTTGTGTGGGTGTGGCGTCTCGAGACACGCTGCTCTCGCTCTCTCTCTCTCTCTCTCTCTCTCTCTCTCACACACACACACACACACACACACAAACACACACACACACACAGGCTGGCGGCACAACTTCTGTGGCAGCCGCAGCCGATGCCGCCGATACAGCGAGGGAACGGACGCCCGCTCTGGCTAGCTGTGTATTACGTGGCCGGGGGCGCTCTCGAAATGAGCTCTGTGCGCACGTCAATGAGACCGAGCATCGATTTCACTCGTTAATCTCTCAGAAGTAACAACAGAGCGACCACAGAACCGAAACCCGCTCCACGCGGGCCCCATCAAAGTTTCCTTTCACTGTCAACGATGGCAGCATTTATAGCACCTCAATAAAGCTTAGATGAGATGGAAAGCGTAAATCAAAAGCGTACCCTGATTACCGTGAAATCAGATCCACCTTGTGCTTTCGGGTTAAGAATATAGCAACAAAACAAGAAATCGTGCGTGATTTAGTGGCCATCTCAGTAGCTCCTTGGACAATAAATTATTATAAAGCTAATAGTCAGTCGGGTAAAATTTTTTACCCACGCAGCAAGATGAATTCCATCAAACAAAATTATTTTCATTGTTATTGCTTCTTATTATTTATATTTCCACTGAGTATTAGTGTCCCCCTTTTAGCAAAACATAGTTATGTATTGTTATTTACACTAACATATTTTCTCACAGTTATGGCATACTCAGTTTGTGCCTATTAATTCACTTTGTGGATATAAATGGTATAACATGTGTGTGTGGAAAATCTGTACACTAGCTTATTGTTAACGTTTCCATTACATTTTTGTCCATTGTATGTTACTTTTCGTCTACATTTTTTTTTCATGACTGTTTATTCATTTCGACAACGGCCTTGCCACAGTGGATGTACCGGTTCTCGTCAGATCACCGAAGTTAAGCGCTGTCGGGCGTGGCCGGCACTTGGATGGGTGCTGTTGCCATTTTTCGGGGTGCACTCAGCCTCGTGATGCCAATTGAGGAGCTACTCGACTGAATAGTAGCGGCTCCGGTCACAGAAAACCATCGTAACGACCGGGACAGCGGTGTGCTGACCACATGCCCCTCATATCCGCATCCTCACTGAGGATGACACGGCGGTCGGATGGTTCCGATGCGCCACACTTGTGGCCTGAAGACGGAGTGCTGCTGCTGTTTATTCATTTCAGCCATCGATCTATGCTAAGTGCAGAACGTCATCTGCACATGGTTTGTGTTAATATAATATGCATCTTCAATAAACATACGAACATATATCAAGGCAAGAGATCTCAGAAAATGTCGCCTTTGACACTTATTGTAAGAGTTACGGTCTTGCTGTTCACCTTCTAAGTTGGTATTCTAGGCTTTGATATTCAGAATGTTTCTATTCGGATTTTTGGCGATATGAAGGTAACAACAAATACTGTAAAGTGTTATGTATTCCTTACACAGTGCAGCTGTAGCAGCGTTTACTTGTACTTTCCTCGTACTCGTTGGCGGTTTTTAGCTGTTATTTGTTTGAATGTTCAAATGTGCGTGAATTCCTAACGGACCAAACTAGACTTACACACTACTTAAATTAACATACACTAACTTATGCTAAGAACGACACACACACACACACACACACACACACACACACACACACACACGCCCGAGGGAGGACTCGAACCTCCGGCGAGAGGGGCCTCGGAGTCCGTGACATGGCGCCTCAAACCACGCAGCTGCAACGCGTATTTGTTTGAAGCCGTGGTTTCCAGTCTAATTCAGTGAATATATAGTTATTGGTGCGTCATTGTGTGTTGCTTCGCAATTATCTGTTGAACAATGTTGTATCACACATCCATGTTTAGGCATTCACGAGTTCATTGCTCTGCAGAAATAATGCCTGAATATGGTAGTTCTATTGTCGCCGTTTGGCACTGGTGATTACTGTGCTTTTGCACCTACAGTTCAGTTGAAAGCGACGTTTGTACTCGCTTAGAAAGCATCAAACGACCTCTGAGGTATTGGTGCCCTAGCCCAGATACTTAAAATACACATAACTAAATTATAATCATCATGAAAAATTATTAATGCTCTCTGTCTCGAAATAGTTTTAAGTGTGGACGCACAACGTACGCGGTGAAGGAAAATTCACGTACTTGGAATTAGCAGCGCGACTCCTCACATACTACCACTACAAAAATGTCTGTCACAAAATTTCGTGTTGCGCATATTTCGGTCAGTAAACGTACATCAAAGATTGGTAATCGGCCAACACTGTAATTGTATTTACGGAAACTACCTGTGTCAGGATACGGCAGACTTTCTGTGCACTTACTACAGTAGATAGCGTTTCGGGTTGGCGTGCAGGAGGTCGAGCGTTCTGTTCTGGGTAGAGGCTTATATGTTTTCATTGGCCAACTGTAGTCTGCGTAGTACGGTATCTGACATGTTAATCGTCATACAGCGGTTACAGTGGGTCTTCTACAAAACATTTTCGTTACATACTACGAACACAGAAATGGAAAAAGAACAGTGTTCATTGGCCAGCTTTTAAAGAAGACTTTCACACGTAGTGGACGTAAACTGTTTCACACCATAGCATTTATTACATTTCAAACTTACTTTGTGTCTGCCCTCCCCTAATGGTTACATCTCTTAATACCAACTATTGTTCTTGGCACGTTCACATCCATTACATTTCGTTATGGCCTCATGTCACCAGTAGGCTAGCAACATGCTTTGCAAATAATTTCGATGGGGCCACTGGGGGAGGGTACACGGAAAAGTGCTGTGGAATCTAGTACATGCACTGGCGCGAAAATATTCGCGTCCACGACGTGCAAAAGGCTTCTTTAATAGCAGTCAAATGAAAACGATTGTGCTTCCATTTCTGTGTTCGCAGTACATTACTGTAAATGTTTCATGGAATATGCACTGTAATCGCCGCATGACAGTTAAGACGCCAGATGCTTTATCATGCAGACTACATTTACCAAATAAAAACAAATATGCCTCAATCCAGAATCGAACCCTCTACCTACTGCATGTTAACCAAAAGAGGCTACCCACTGCACCAACTGTACAGCACTGCCGTACTTCCTGACAGAGGAAGTTGACGTACATGTGATTACAGTGTTGTCAGATTGCCAATCTTTAACTCCATTTATTGCCCGAAATATTCGCTGGACGAAATTTTGTGAGAGGCTCGGGGAGCTCTGAGCACTATGCGACTTAACTTCTGAGGTCATCAGTCGCCTAGAACTTACAAGGGAACCTCCCCATCGCAACCCCCTCAGATTTAGTTATAATTTGGCACAGTGGATAGGCCTTGAAAAACTGAACACAGATCGATCGAGAAAACAGGAAGAAGTTGTGTGGACCTATGAAAAAATAAGCAAAATATGCAAACTGAGTAGTCCTTGCGCAAGATAGGCAATATCAAGGCAAGTGTAAACAGAGGAGCGCCGTGGTCACGTGGTTTGCGTGAGCAGCTGCGGAGAGAGAGGTCCTTGGTTCAAGCGTTCCCTCGAGTGAAAATTTTAATTTTTTATTTCCGGTTTACATGACAAACTCTTACGTTTTCATCACTTTTTTGGGAGTGACTGTCACATCCACAAGAAAACCTAAATCGGGCAAGGTAGAAGAATCTTTTTACCTATTCGCGAAGTGTATAAGTTAGAAGGGTCGACAACATATTCCTGTCATGTGACCCACATGCCGTCGCCAGTGTCGTATAGAATATATCAGACGTGTTTTCCTGTGGAGGAATCGGTTGACCTATGACCTTGCGATCAAATGTTTTCGGTTCCCATTGGAGAGGCACGTCCTTTCGTCTATTAATCGCACAGTACTGCGGTGCGGTCGCAAAACACAGACACTAAACTTATTACAGTGAACAGAGACATCAATGAACGAACGGACAGATCATAACTTTGCGAAAATAAGGAAAGTAAAATTTTCACTCGAGGGAAGACTTGAACCAGGACCTCTCGTTCCGCCGCTGCTCACGCTACCCACGGGACCACGGCGCTCCTAAGTTCTCATTTTCCGTGATGTTGCGTATCTTGAGCATGGGCTATTCAGTTTGTATATTTTGCTAATTTTTTCGTAGTTCCACACAACTTCTTCAGGTTTTCTCGATCGATCTGTGTTCAGTTTTTCTAGTCCTATCCACTGTGCCATCTTATAACTAAATGTGAGGGGGGTGCGATTGGGAGGTTCCCTTGTTAGAACTAATTAAACCGAACTAACCTAAGGACATCACACACATCCTTTCCTGAGGCAGGATTCGAACCTGAGACCGTAGCGGTCGCTCGGCTCCTGACTGTAGCGCCTAGAACCGCACGGCCATTCCTGCCGGCTTTGTGAGAGGCGTTCTTGTATTACTAGTATGCAAGGTCCGAGTGCGTAAATTTTTCTTAACCCTGTATAATTAAGTGCAACCAGTTACAAAGATCCAACATATAACAGTACAAACTGTAATGAGTAAGTAAACAGACTCTTGTGTGACTATCCCGTATCGGTCTCACCCTTGTAACAATCCGTACTAAAATAAGGGTGTATCGCCGAGTACGTATTCATCTTCCCATAGTCAATGCAACAACAGACCTTTCATAAATTCACTCAGTGTATTACTTACGCATTTGTCATGCGTGAAATGAGTATAATTCAGCAGCGCAGTGCTGCCACACGCCGCAGTCCCAAGTTCAGAAACAACGGTCAACGTAGCCTTACCTTATCTGACGGCTGAAAGTAACTAGCTACTCCAGAAATGAAATGTGCTAATTTCCCTCGATGTCTATCTTACTTCAGTTGTATAAGATTTCTGCGGCCTATGTTGCACGTATTTAAGCAAATTTAAGAATGATTATTCAGCACGAAACCTTTGAATAAACCGACTATACAGTTCTTTATCAATTTAAAACACAAGATTACAGTTTCACAGTGAGAATAGTCACTAGGTGTCCGTTTAAAAAACTACAGGGTGATTCAAAAAGAATACCACAACTTTAAAAATGTGTATTTAATGAAAGAAACATAATATAACCTTCTGTTATACATCATTACAAAGAGTATTTAAAGAGGTTTTTTTTCACTCAAAAACAAGTTCAGAGATGTTCAATATGGCCCCCTCCAGACACACGAGCAATATCAACCCGATACTCCTACTCGTTCCACACTCTCTGTAGCATATTAGGCGTAACAGTTTGGATAGCTGCTGTTATTTCTCGTTTCAAATCATCAATGGTGGCTGGGAGAGGTGGCCGAAACACCATATCCTTAACATATCCCCATAAGAAAAAATCGCAGGGGGTAAGATCAGGGCTTCTTGGAGGCCAGTGATGAAGTGCTCTGTCACGGGCTGCCTGGCGGCCGATCCATCGCCTCGGGTAGTTGACGTTCAGGTAGTTACGGACAGATAAGTGCCAATGTGGTGGCGTTCCATCCTGCTGAAATATGAATTTTTGTGCTTCTTGTTCGAGCTGAGGGAACAGCCAATTCTCTAACATCTCCAGATACTGTAGTCCAGTTACAGTAGCACCTTCGAAGAAAAAGGGACCAAAAACTTTATTGGCTGAAATGGCACAGAAAACGTTCACCTTAGGCGAGTCACGTTCATACTGAGTTGTTTCCCGCGGATTCTCAGTGCCCCATATACAGACATTGTGATGGTTGACTTTCCCGTTAGTGTGGAAAGTTGCTTCATCACTAAACACAATCTTTGAAACGAAAGATTCATCTGTTTCCATTTGAGCAAGGATAAAATCACAGAAATCGATTCTTTTAATCTTATCAGCTGCTGACAGTGCTTGAACCAATTTCAGACGATAAGGTTTCATAACTAACCTTTTTCGTAGGACTCTCCATACAGTTGATTGTGGAAGTTGCAGATCTCTGCTAGCTCTGCGAGTCGATTTTCCTGGGCTGCGAACAAATGCTTGCTGGATACGTGCTACATTTTCGTCACTCGTTCTCGGCCGTCCAGAACTTTTCCCTTTGCACAAACACCCATTCTCTGTAAACTGTTTATACCAACGTTTAATACACCACCTATCAGGAGGTTTAACACCATACTTCGTTCGAAATGCACGCTGAACAACTGTCGTGGATTCACTTCTACCGTACTCAATAACACAAAAAGCTTTCTGTGGAGCGGTCGCCATCTTAGCATCAACTGACGCTGACGCCTAGTCAACAGCGCCTCAAGCGAACAAATGTACAACTAAACGAAACTTTATAGCTCCCTTAATTCGCCGACAGATAGTGCTTAGCTCTGCCTTTTGTCGTTGCAGAGTTTTAAATTCCTGAAGTTGTGGTATTCTTTTTGAATCACCCTGTACTTTACCAATCGGAAGCACAACCCAATCTCACAAGCGAAGCATACATTCTCTTTAACATAGAGCTTTAATATGTATAAATTGAATACAAAATAGAGTGAAGTAAACATGAAAATGATAGAGTAGCCGCTGTTCGACACCTGATAGGTAGTAATCTCTCGGAGCCTGTAGCACTGCTCAGAGTATGCCTTCGTGAGAATTGTTATACAGAGTTATACACAATCGCGTCCCATTATGTATCTCAAGAAACAACACAGAATTGGACACAATAAATTCATTCGAAATGCTGTGCCGGTAATGTGATGCATCCTACAAAAATTGGCCCTCAGGCAAATAAATTCATCAATACACCATGTTTTTCCACTTGTGGATCAAGCACAAAGCACGTCTCATCGCTTCCTGTTAGGAGAAGACTGATAACAGAATGACTGACTTCCGTTTAGAACAAGAAGCACAGAGAATATGCTACCATCCGGACCTGTGATTGTTGACAACCAACAAAACACAGAAAAAAAAGTTTCCGATGCTGTGTCTGCAAAGGGTTTGGGAACGTAAGAGAATCGATACATAATGAACTAACTAATTTAATACGTCAGAGATAACTGAAAAGTAGATAAAATGAGTGGTGCTCTGTGCCTTTAGGGTAGTATTCATGTACCATGAGATGATTTGCAAATTTGGAGTGCGAATTTCCACTTTCTATAGCGACTAGTTGCACTGAGTATCTTTGGTATCTATTTACAATTATATTAAGCCGGAAGAAACTTAATTTCGGATGGCACCAGTGATCCATTTTGTGGTGGCTGCCTTGCGTTAGGAGTCTATAGGTCACTTTTGATGCGTCCCTCCATGAATTCCTATCTTGTGCCAACCTCTTCCTCTTAAAGGAACACTTCCACCCCATGTCATCAATTGTTCTGTAGGACTTACTCCAATGTCTGTAGCTCCACACAGTTATCACGCTCTGCACCTCCTTTTAGTACAAAGACAGTTATTCCTTCACGTGTCAAGACGTATTCTGTCACGGTACTGTGTCTTGTACTTGTCAGTATTTCCCATAAGTTCCTTTATCCGCAAGAAGCGAGGTGATGCGTCCGGCGATCCATATTTAGGTTTTTCGTGATTTCTCTAAATCGCTCCGGGTAAATTCCCTGATGATCCCTTTGAAAGTGCATGGCCGATTTTCGTCTCTAATGACCTTGAAGTTGACAAGACGTTAACTCCTAATCTTCCTTCCTTCTTTCTTAGCTGATTCTGCTGAGAATCACATAATTTTTTATCAGTCCATATGCTTTTCAGTAACATCCTATAGCAACAGATCTGAGACTTACTGATTATCTTCTTTACCGTATTTACAACAGTCTATGATTCACTGTCACCAGTTCTGTGCTCCAAACGTACATTCTCATCAGGCTTTTCCCCAAATTAAATCCAACATTTGACACCAGCAGATTTCTTATGACCAGTAATTTCGTCATTGAGTGTGATAGTCCGATTTTTTATGTCGTCTTTGCTTCGTCCACCAAGTCTTCTTTACTTCAGCTACGTCTTTGTGAGCATTTTTCACGGGAAATTTATCGCTAACGTGATTTCTGCTGTTCTTCATAACTTTTGTCTTTTTTCGGTTTACTCTTAATCCATA
This sequence comes from Schistocerca serialis cubense, assembly GCF_023864345.2. NCBI lineage: Eukaryota > Metazoa > Arthropoda > Insecta > Orthoptera > Acrididae > Schistocerca > Schistocerca serialis. Next base: position 434,920,899 of record NC_064642.1, on the reverse strand, counting down.
TTCTGTATTTATTACACTGTTCATTCCATCAACAGGTCCCTCATTTCTAATTCACTTTCAATGAGGCTATACATCTCATCAAAGAATCTTATCATTGATATACTTTCACCATCAGTTTTAATCTCAATCCTGAACCTTTCTTTAATTTCGTAACAGCGTTTTCAGTGTGCAGATTGAACATTAGAACGAAATAATGCACGCGCGTTTGCACGCTTTTCAACCTGAGCACTTCGTTCTTGGTTTACCATTCTTTTTGCTCCTGTTGTGTTTGCAGCTGTAGAAGGTGGATACGAAATTAACAGTTTACATTATAAACACAAATATATACTGTTGCTTGGGTAAAATTAGCTTATTTTCTCAACAATGTTACAAATAGCCGAGACGACAACAGCAATAACATAATGACTTTCACTGTTGAATTAACAACTGCTCATCTGCTGTAGGATCATGTCCTCGGTTCACTGATTCGTTGTTAACCGGTATAATGATTGACTCTCCATGATTTTGATGCTTCCATAGAACTCTTCCAATGTTCAACCTGCCCTGTCCCCCAGGTTTTCTGCGTGCGGCGACTTCTAAGATGGAACAGATGATACTGTAGGTTAAATTCAGATCATGGCCATCTGTGGTGACCTCCATTTGTGTAAATTTTTTTTCAAGCGACTGTCAACAGCATCGATATACTGTATCGGAAGAATTGCATCACACACCTGCGCTGTCTTACATGTATTTATTCGCAACCGATTTCGATCATAGATCGTCTTCACAGTTGTTGTGCTATTGTGATTGAGCAATGGGGCTGTGCAGTTACTGCTGTTCATGTTCTCATGTTTTCACTGTTTTCTGCTTGCTACGCCGGTATTACGGAGTTAACTATCTTGTTCTGACTTTTCCAAGTTAGTTACGCCGTATATTTTTCTGGTTAAGTAGCATATATTACATGTGAAGTTGTCACAATAGATGTTTTTCCATTGTGAAGACGGTGTATAAACGAAACCGGTTGTGAATATAAATACTATAAGACAGCACAGTGTGTCTGGTGCATTTCTCCAAGTCTGTCTGAGAATTTGAGAGTGTAGCACCACCCGTCGGTTTGTAGCGACTGATGGAGGTTCCGGGTCGAGAGAAGCGACCGCTGATGGTCATTCTGCATTAAATTTATTCGGGCAACTTCTTAGACAGTGTCGTGTGTGGTAGTCGGCTAGAATAAAATATCTTCGCACCATCGTCGATTAGTATCGTGGTAGCCCTCTGCTGCGGTGCATCTGATGGTGTTGGATGGGTCACTATGGCAGACGAGACTGTCCAACACACGTCCCGATATTTTTCTTGCGGATTTCTGCCGAAAAAGCAGAAACCGGACACACACACAATCAGAACAGACTGCAGCACTGACGTTGATGGCGATGCTGACACTGATGAATCGACTTCCATTAGGGATATAGTTAACACGTTCCCGTCCGCACGCCTCGTACAAATCTATTCGCTTGGCGCCGGCAGCGCCAATTCGGATTAACTGGCTTGTCGCCGGGCGCTTGTCACCTTTCCGTTGATGACAAGCTTCAAACACATTGACTTTCGCGCGCTTTAATTTTTCTGGAAATCCTCTATTCTGCCATATCGTTAGACAAATTCAAATTTTCTTTTCAAGTAACTTCTCTGCAAGTTCTACATTGTTATAATAATTATCCATGTATAGGTGATGCCACTTTCCATAAGAAGGGGTGCACTACACAAAGGAAGCGGCTACTCGGGTAGCAGAGTACTTGTGGCGTGCACATGGGTTTTTTTTAGGCGAGGCAGTAGTGCGAGGTGTCCTGATTAACACTCACCAGTCGACGTGCAGGCAGGGAAATGAGGACGCGCTCAGTATAAAGACACTTCACCTATCAAGATGTTAGCAGTAAATTTTCAGAGTGTTCGGAATAAAGTTCTTGAATTTACTGCCCTCCAGGAAGCGTGTGGCGCGCAAATTATTCTCGGGACTGAGACCTGACTGAACCCTGAGATATGAAATTCTGAAATATTTAGTGACGGTTAGAACGTGTATCGGAAAGACAGATCAGGCACCGTAGGAGGTGGTGTCTTCGTAGCAGTTGACAAAAATATTGTGTCTACTGAGGTCGAAGTAGAGTGTGATTGTGAAGTTATCTGGACACGTTTAACAGAGCGGGGGGATATAAAGTTAATTGTGGGGTGTTATTACCGGCCACCAGGTTCCACCGTGACAATTCTAGACTCATTCAAAGGGAGTCTACATTCTGTATCGCGGAAGTACCCGGATCATGCTATATTAGTCGCAGGCGGCTACAACCTACCTAGCATAGACTGGGATGTCTATGTATTCATTACAGGTGATACAGACATGCCGTCGTGTGAATTACTTTTGAACGCATTATCCGAAAACTGTCTTGAGCAGCTAAGTTGACAGCCAACGCGTAATGGAAATATCTTAGATCTGGTAGCCATGAACAGACCAGACCTCATCGACGGTGTCAGTGCTGAGACAGGGATTAGTGATCATGATGTTGTCATTACGACTATGGTTACTAAAGTTAAAAAGTCGGTTAAGAAGGCTGGGAAAGTATTCTTACTAGAAAGAGCAGATAAGCAGTTGACATCTTGGGTTGTCGGGTGTTCTGCCAAATATCAGAGTCGTAATTGCACGATATTTCGGTCACGTAGCTCGTGGCCTTCATCAGGTGCGACCTGAGACTGCTCCTCGAGTGGACCTGGTCCGGTCGGTCGCAGGGATCTGCACGGAGATACTTTTCCTCCGATGTGTGATGGAGTTCGCAGCAGTTATTGCTTTGCCTCCCATGCATGCTGATGTTGCGTCTTCATATGTGGGTTGTCTTCTTGGGTGTCTCCTCAGCACAGTTCGGCAGAGCCAGCTATGTAGCTAGCAGGTGTGGCCAGCGGGTGGTGACGCTGCGTTGCAATTTGTGGCCCAGCGTCCGGATTTGGGCGTTGTGCGACCGACCAGCACTGTCGTAAAAGGTGCGGGCGGTCGTCTGGAAGAGGTCACGGAGTAGAGGTACTTCCGCGACGTCGTGAAGATGAGCAGTGGGAAAATCGTAAGGCAGGTGTAAGGCCAGCCGAAGGATGCGATTCTGCAGAGTCTCCAGCTTCTTCAGGTTCGTGTCGGCGGCGTTCCCCCAGACGACGGCGGCGTATTGGAGTACAGGACGGAGCAGCGCCTTGTACAGGGTGATGCCCAGCCGCGGTGGTAGTTGGGAACCAGGGTTCAGCAATGGGTACAGAGTGCGGAGCCTGTTCCGCACTTTGGCCTTCACGTCGCGAATGTGTGGAGCCCACGTGAGTCGGCGGTCAATGGTGACGCCGAGGTAATGCGCCGTTGGGCGCCACGGAACAGGGCTTCCACCGACAGCGAGCGGCTGCAGACCTGCAGGAACGAGTCGCCTGGTGACGATCAGGAACTGAGTCTTGGCACCATTGAAGAGGAGACGCCACTTGACTGCCCAGGCTGCCAGGGTGTCGACGGCGAGCTGCAGACGGCGGCGCATGACAGCGGCATTGAGGCTCCTAGTGTAGAGAGCCGTGTCATCCGCGTACAGGGCGAGCCGCACACGGTCGATCTTCGGCGCATCAGACGTGTACAGCGAGTACAGGAGTGGCCCCAAGACCGAGCCCTGTGGCACCCCGGCGCTGATGCGGCGGACGGAGGACAAGCCCTGCGCAGCCCGCACATGGAAGGTCCTATCAGCAAGATAGGAAGCGATGAGACGTACGTGCGACGTCGGGACCCCAAGTTCAAAGAGCTTGAACAAGAGGCCGCGGTGCCACACGCTGTCGAAAGCACGCGACACGTCCAGGAACACCGCGCCGAAGAACTCGCGCTGCTCGAGGGCGACGAACGCATCTTCCACTAACCGAAGGAGTTGATGAACGGCTGAGTGGCCCCTGCGAAATCCGAACTGCTCTTCGGGCAGGAGGCCTTCCTCGTCGACGTGGCGCTGCAGCCGCCTGATGTACACCCTCTCGAAGACCTTGGAGACGGCCGGCAGGAGACTAATAGGTCTGTAGTTCACGGGCTGCCGCAGATCCTTCCCCATCTTCGGAATCGCCACGATTTCCGCATGCTTCCAGGACTGAGGAAAGCTGCAGGACCGGAGGATGACATTAAAGACGTCGGCAAGATGAGCGACAGCCACGGGCGGCAACTTCTGGAGCAGGGCGTTGGAAACTTCGTCCGGGCCCGCAGCTTTCCTGGGGTGCAGGGCACGCAGGATGGTCGACACCTCTTCCGCCGTCGTCTCTTCAATGACGTCATCGTCGTCACGTGCCTCCAGGTAGCGTGGGAGCCGGTCAGCAACCAGGTCGTCGGTGACAGCGTCAGTCGGGTCTTCGATAGGCGTAAACGCCGCCTCAAAGACGTCAGCAAGAGCATCAGCCTTCGCAGCTGGTTCGCAGACAGCCTGACCATGGACCAGCAGCGGGGGGATACGTTGCGTGCGGCGGAGGAAACGCTTCGTCATCTGCCAGGCTGTGCCATCTTCAAGACAAAGGGTGGCGACCTTGTTATTCCAGTCGCGATTGCGATGATTGTCAATGGCGGCCCGGATGTCCCGACGCATCCTGTTGAGTAGGCGCTTGGTGTTGGCGTTTCGCGTCCTCTGCCACTCCCGGTAGACCCGGTTCTTCTCAGTGATGGCCACAAGGATGTCCGGCGGCAGCTGTCGGGAGTAGTCAGGCGGAGGGCGGGGTCGGGGCGGCGTCGCGATGGTGGCAGCGTCGATCGTGGTTGCCGCAAAGTGCAAAAGTGCTTCGTCCGCTCCAACTTCCGCAGGGGGCGGTGCGGCGGCTAGTGAGTGCGTCACGGCTTCTTGAAACCTGTCCCAGTCTATGCCAGCAAGTGAGATACCTCGCCTGGGCTGCTGGAGGGCGTCGAGGTCGATGTCAAAAACCACAGGGACATGATCCGACGACAGTGCAGTCCGCGTCGTGGCGGTGATCTGATGAGGGATGCCCTTGACGACTGCGATGTCAATTATATCTGGGAGGCCACGAGCAGGGAAAATTGTCGGGTCGTACGGCCCCACCACAAGCGCATGGTGACGTTCCGCTATCCGGAGCAGGCAGCGGCCAGCGGCATTGGTGATCCTGGAGTTCCAGGAGACATGTTTGCTGTTGAAGTCCCCGGCGACGAACACTGGCCCCCTCAAGGAAAGCAGAGCATCGACGTCAGCAGGGTCCAGCGGACGAGACGGCGGCCGATAGGCCGCGACGAACGTGATGGCGCCCGCCGAGGTGTGAACAACGACACCAGTGGCCTCCAGCGTCTCCAGTGGTGGAAGTTGTATCACATGGTGACGTATGCCATTGCGGACGTAGACGGCTGTCCCCCCACCCGCCGTCAGTCGATCGGTGCGATAGCTGGAGTAGTTGGCCGCCCTGACGTCTACCCCAGGCTTCAGGTGTGTTTCATTGATAAGGCAGACGTCGACGGCTTCATCGCGGAGAAATTGGCGAAGTTCGCCAGCTTGGGTGCGGACGCCGTTGGCATTCCACGCGACGACCGTGAGCCCTCTAACGCTGCCCATGGTGCGGCTGGTGAGTGTTGGCAGCGGTTGGGGCCGGAGAGGCCATCGGCACTGCAGCGGTGAGTTGCTGCGATAGGACGTCAATCAACTTCGTAGCACTGGTCACCAGGGCTGTGAGCTGCGCGACGAGGTTGGCCAGGTCAGCGGTGGAGACAGCCGGCGCGGCCCCGGCGCGGGAAAGGGGGGGCGTGGCTGCTTCGCTGTGAGAGTCCACCTGGGGCTGCTCGACGGACGGTGCCGAGCGCCGGGGACCCACTGGGCGGTGAACCCCGCGCCGGCGGTTGGCGGGGCGCGGTCCGGCCGACGGCCCGGGAGAGGCAGTACCCGGTACCGCCACTGGCTGCGGTGGTGGAGGCGCAGGAGCCTCCGGTGTCGGTACGGCCTCGGATGCGGCGGGAGCAGGAACCGACGTAGCCGGGGCGGTGGAGGACGTCCCTGACGTTGCCGCCGCGAAAGAGACGCCTGGCCGTCGCGTGGCGAGCTTCTTCTGATGTGGCGCCGGTGTTTGACCACGCTGGCGAGCAATGGCACGCTTCCATACCTCACACCCACGATAACTGGCCACATGAGCACCGCCACAGAGTGCACATGTAGGCTTCTCGGAGGGCGAACGGGGGCACGCACTTCCTGCATGGGCGCCGGCGCATTTAACACATCTGTCCGGCATAGAGCAGTGGCGCGCGACGTGGTTGATTCCCTGGCAGCGAAAGCACTGCACAGGCCCTCTCCGGGAACGAAGATCTTCGGTCTGGACCGGAACGTCGGCGACCCGCGTCAATTGGTATAGTTTGCGGTTCTCCACGGTGTCAGAGCAGACGACTAGGAAGAGCGGCATATCTTCGCGTGATTTTGGCGACTTCATCTTCACAACTGCCCGTATGTAGAAGCCCAGGTCTGCGAGTTCTCGATGCAGGTGATCGGCTTCCATGTTGAACGGAAGGTCGCGAAATACGATCTTCAGGACCTTGTCCGGTGCGGAGGCGTGGGTATAGAAAGGGATACCACGCTCAGAAGCCTCCTGGGTGACCCGGCGATAGTCATCAGCAGTGCGGAGTGTGACCCTGTATAGGTCCCGCCCCGCAGGCTTCACGGTGTACACGGCCGTTGTCCAGCTGCGCAACAGCTTCTGCAGTTCTCCATAGGGCGGCCGAAACTGAAGAACCACCGGCGGAAGATGGGAGTCTGTCTTCGGCGCAGGATTGCTCGGCGGCGGGTCCGGCGCGTCCTCGAGCGCATCGAAGGAGTTGGCGACGACAGTTGGTGGCGTCGTCGATGACAGCATGCGTCTTGCAGTGCGCCGGGCCGGGACGAAACCGTCAGCGTCAGGGGCGAAGTCTTGCTTGGCTCTCTTCTCAATCGGCGAGCTGCGAGCAGCAGCCGTCGCAGCTGGTGCCCTCCTCTTCTGTTTCCCGCTGCGTCCGCGTGGCCGAGGAGCGGCAGTGCTCTCATCTTCAGAATCGGGCAGCGGAGCAGACAGCGCAGTCTTCAACGTTTCCGTAGCAGTGTCCGTCAAATCCATAGCCGTAGCAGTGGTCGTCATAGGTGGGGGGCCAGATGGGGCCGTCGACAGCGCAAGCGCGGCCGAACGGCGATCTGCCACACCCTTCGCGTCGCTAGCAGGCGCAGGTACGTCCTTCTCGCGGCTGCACATCTCAGCGACTCTTGACCTGGTCCGGTATTTATGCTCCGGTATTTATGCCTATGGCCTTCCCCCTCCACCAACGGCTGCAGGCGCTTCCTCTGTGGTCCGCGCCCATTCCCTGCGACCTGCTGGAGCGTTGCTGCTCCGTTCTCCGTCCGCTGCGGTTCTAGGTGTTCCCTCTGCGGTCCGCGCCCACCAAACCCGCTCCTGGAGGTTTCATATACGGTCTGGGGTACCAAGCGTTCCCCCTGCGGTCCGCGCCCGCTCACCACGACCTGTTGGAGCGTTGCCGCTCCGTTTTTCGTCCGCTGCGGCTCTGGATGTTCCCGCTGCGGTCCGCGCCCACCAGTCCCACTTCTGGGTGTTCCAACTTCGGTCTGTTGCGCCTGGCAGTCCGTCAGGGGCTCGTTTCCCATCTCCATGTCTCTGGTTCTTCTGTTTATGTAGTGTTGCAGCTGGCCCCGTTGCTCCTTTAACAATTCCAGAGCCGGATCCAAGGCTCTGCTTAGCTGGTACCCTGTGTCACGGTTCATAAGATCGTCAGCCATTTTAATTTCTATCGATTCTCTTATAACACTGTCCCAAAATCTGGGTGTTTGTGCTAGAATCTTGGTATCCTCATACTTCATGGCGTGATCTAGTTCTAGACAGTGTTCAGCAATGGCTGACTTAGTCACCTGTCTTAATCTAGTGTGCCTCTGATGTTCTTTGCACCTGATCTCCACAGTTCTTGTCGTCTGGCCAATGTAGGACATGCCACATTGACAAGGAATGTTGTAAATCCCTGGTTTTCGTAACCCCAGGTCGTCTTTGACACTCCCCAGCAGTCCCCTGATCTTGTTGGATGGACAGAAAACACACTTGATATTGTGTTTACGGAGGATCCTACTGATTCTGGCAGAAATAGAGCCAGCATAGGGCAGATATGCCACCTTCTTTGCTTCATCTTTGTCTTCTTCAGGAACCTGTGGTATAGTGGATGGTTGGAGTGCCCTCTCAATTTGTCTGTCCGTGTATCTATTCTTGGAGAAAACTGTTTTGAGACGTTCTATCTCAATAGGTAGATTCTCTTGGTCTGACAGGGCACGTGCTCTGTGGACCAAAGTCTTCAGAACCCCATTCTTCTGTGCAGGGTGGTGACAGCTGCTGGCCTACAGATATAAATCAGTGTGTGTTGGTTTTCGGTACACACTGTGGCCAATTGACCCATCTGCTTTCCTCTGGACTAGTACATCCAGAAATGGCAGCTGGCCATTCTTCTCCAGTTCCATGGTGAACTTGATATTAGGGTGGCGTGAGTTAAGATGTTCAAGAAACTCATTGAGCCTGTCCATCCCATGTGGCCCGATCACAAACGTGTCATCCACATACCTAAAGAAGCATGTGGGTTTAAATGTGGCTGTCTCCAATGCCCTCTCCTCAAAACACTCCATAAACATGTTGGCAACCACAGGGGACAGTGGGCTGCCCATAGCTACACCTTCAGTTTGCTTGTAATATTGGTTTCTGTACAGGAAATACGTGGATGTCAGTGTATGACTGAACAGGTCCAACAGAGCACCGTCAAATTTCTCTGCAATCAGCTCTAGTGAGTCCAGTGGGACCTTGGTGAACAGCGATACCACATCAAAACTAACCATGATGTCCGAATCTGTGATGTGCAGTTGCTTGAAGCGTTGCAGGAAATCTTCTGAGTTGCGGATGTGGTGAATACATTTCCCCACATATGGAGACAGGAGACCTTTCAAGTACTTGGCTGTTGTGTACGTAGGTGACCCAATATTACTGACAATAGGACGTAGGGGCACGCCCTCTTTGTGTATTTTAGGTAGACCATACAGTTTAGGTGGCACCTGCGCTTTTTCCCGTAGTTGTCTGATGATTTTATCGGGCATCCCCGTTTCCTTCAGGAGAGCACTAGTCTTCTTGGCCACCTTGTCCATGGGGTCACACTCCAGAATTCTGTATGCAGGGTCCTCCAGAAGTTGGCGTACTTTCTCATCATAACCAAACTGCTGCAAGATGAGAGTGGAGTTCCCTTTGTCTGCTGGCAGTACCACAATGCTGTTGTCTTCCCGTAGTTGAGTGCAAGCCTCTCCTCGGTTGTGATGTTCGATTTCGGCGGCCTGGCGTTGGTGAGGGCCCTGCAGGTCTCTCGGCGGATTTCCTCTGACACATTAGGTGGAAGTGTGGCTGCAACTCTACTGCCCTGACGAAACCTGAAATGGTTACGTTTCTAGGGGTCTTAGCAAAGTTGACACCCTTGCTGATTACCTTTAAGGTTGTATCATCAAGCTGTAAGCCAATCAGATTCGTCACAGTGCGTGTCTCTTCCATCTGCTGTGCTTTCTTACTCATGCCGTCAAACTTTGCAGATTGGCAAGATGAGGCATTCCATCTAGCACACTCAGCTAAAGACCAGGAGGCACGTTCTACCCAATCCCAATCTTCTCTTGTTAAGGAGGCTGCCATGTACAGATGAATGTGTAACATCTCCCAGGCCACAACATCTAACCTGTGGCGCATATCCCGAATTCTCTCTCTCACATGTGCCATGCTGGCTCTGCGTTTTATCTTGTTCGCCGCTCTGGAGTTGATGTGATGTTTAATTCTGGAAAATACTGGTACCACTTCTCCATCTCGACACCTCAGCAAAAAACTGAGAGAACTCAGCATCTTCCCTTTCTTCTGCCATAACTTGTCCAGCTTCTCGATCTTCTGATACATCTCCTCCCCATAGAGACTTTTGATGTAACTCTTCAGGCTTTCCCAGAGATCTAATAACATCTTGGGCTGTCGGGTGTTCTGCCGGATATCAGCGTCGTACTTGCACGATATTTCGGTCACGTAGCTCGTGGCCTTCATCAGGTGCGACCTGAGACTGCTCCTCGAGTGGACCTGGTCCAGTATTTATGCCTATGGCCTTCCCCCTCCACCAACAGCTACAGGCGCTTCCTCTGTGGTCCGCGCCCATTCACTGCGACCTGCTGGAGCGTTGCTGCTCCGTTTTCCGTCCGCTGCGGTTCTAGGTGTTCCCTCTGCGGTCCGCGCCCACCAAACCCGCTCCTGGGGGCTTCATCTATGGTCTGGGGTACCAAGCGTTCCCCCTGCGGTCCGTGCAGGGTGACTAAGTCAGCCATTCCTGAGCACTGTCTAGAACTAGATCATGCCATGGAGTATGAGGATATTAAGATTCTAGCACAAAAACCCAGATTTTGGGACAGTGTTATAAGAGAATCTATAGAAATTACAATGGCTGACGATCTTATTAACCGTGATACAGGGTACCAGCTAAGCAGAGCCTGGTATCCGGCTCTGGAATTGTTAAAGGAGCAACGTGGCCAGATGCAACACTACACGAACTGAAGAACCAGAGACATGGAAATGGAAAACGAGCCTCTGACGGCCTGCCAGGCGCACCAGACCGAAGTTGGAACACCCAGAAGTGGGAATGGTGGGCGCGGACCGCTGAGGGAACATCCAGAGCCGCAGCAGACGATAAACGGAGCGGCAACGCTCCAACAGGTCATGGTGAGCGGGCGCGGACCGCAGGGGGAACGCTTGGTACCCCAGACCGTAGACGAAACCCCCAGGAGCGGGTTTGGTGGGCGCGGACCGCAGAGGGAACACCTAGAACCACAGCGGACGGAAAACGGAGCAGCAACGCTCCAGCAGGTCGCAGGGAATTGGCGCGGACCACAGAGGAAGCGCCTGCAGCTGTTGGTTGAGGGGGAAGGCCATAGGCATAAATACCGGACCAGATCCACTCGAGGACATTCGAGGGTTGGATTCCCTCTCTTCTTCATCGAAGAGTTTCACTGCCTGGGCTACTCTCAGGGTGCGCCTTCGACGTGGAAGATCCTTGCCGTGTCGTCTGTTTGCCGCCGCCGCCGCTTGGTCGCCGCCTTCCGGTCCTTGCCGCCGCCGCCGCCGCCGCCGCCTGCCGGGGCTCGTCGCCCGTCGCCCCCGCCTGGTCGCCGCCTGCCGGGGCTCGCCGCCCCCGCCTGGTCGCCGCCTGCCGGTGCCCGCCGCCGCCGCCTGCCGGTGCTCGCCGCCGCCGCCGCCGCCGGTGCCCGCCGCCTGCCGGTGCTCGCCGCCGCCGCCGCCGCCGCCGCCGCCGCCGCCGCCGGTGCCCGCCGCCGCCGCCGCCGCCGCCGCCATCCGGTGCCGCCTGGTCGCCACCATCGCCGCCGTCCTGACCCTGGTCTACGGCCGTCTTCGTCTTCATCCGTCTCCGTCTTTGTCTGTCCCCAGTTTCTGTCCTCTCCTCTTCGTTCTGTTCGTTCTTGTTTCTCTCTCCCGTCATGTCCACCCCCACCACCACTGTCACTACTACCACCACCGCCATTGTCTATACCTCCCCTTCCGCCGCCTCCACCACTATAACTTGGTGTGCCCAGTCCCACCCCCCTCCTTCCATTCCACCTCTCCTCACTCTCCCTTCACCCTCTATCTTTGTCGCCCCCTCTCCCGCTTCTTCCTCCCGCTCCTCTCGTTCTGATCCCTTCCCCCCACTCCCCCAGCCTGTCACTGCAGCTCCAGCTCGGGTGATGGCCCGTCGGGCCACTGCCCATGCCCAGCTCTCCCCGTCACCTTCGCCATCACCGCCGCCACTGCCACCGTCATCGTCATCGTCGCCGTCGCCTTCACCGTCACCGTCACCATCTCCGGCGCCGACTCCGGCCCCGGGACCTGCCCCTCCCCGCCACATTCCCGTTGTTCCCATCCCCCACACCTCCTCCACCGCCGTCAAGCGCCCCGGTGGCACCCATGCTTCCTCTGCTTCCAAAAAGGCTGCGCCTCGTCCTCCTTCCCCCACCCATGATGCCATGGAAGTCTCCCCGCCTGTCCCTGCCCCCTCATCCTCCTCCTCTCCCCCTTCCTCCTACCGCTACCTCCTCTCCTGTCCTGCTCCCTCTCTCCTTGAAGCCCGGAACCTCACCCTCTTCCTTCGCCAGCATTGTCCTGGTGCCCCCATCTCCCTCCTCACTCCTCGCCGAGATTCTGTTCTCATCTCCTCCCCCAGCCCAACCCTCCATACTGACATCCTCTCCCATCTCCCCATCACCCGTTTTGGTCCCAACGCCTCCCTTACCCCTGCTCCTTCTCCATCTCCTACCCGCCAACCCCAACCCCCGCGTCGCCCGCCGACCCTCACCGCTGTGATCACGCGGCTCAGTCCGTCGATCACGGAGGAGGAGGTGTTGGCGGAGCTCCAGGCCCATCCCACGCTGGAGGTGCGGGCGGTCCGCCGCATTTTCAACTCGGCCGGCCCCACCCGCCTTATGCGGGTTTTCTCTGAGGACGCCCCCTCCATTGACCGTCTCCTGAAGGAGGGTGCCCTCCTCTTCCACCAGCGGTACAAGGTCGACCCTTCCCGTTCCCCTCCTCAATCCCTGCGCTGCCAGAGGTGTCTGCGCTATAATGCGCACCCCACAGCTGAGTGCCGCGAGGCCCCCACCTGCCCGCATTGTCGGCAGGCGCACTTCCTCCGGCAGTGCCCTAACCTCCAATCCCCTCCCTCCTGTAATACCTGCAATCTCCCTCATCCCACCTACTCCCAAAAGTGTAAAGCCCGACCCCCTCCAACCACTCCTGAACTCACCGTACCTGTCCATCCTCTGGACGCCCCCACCCCTCCTGGCAATTCCCTTCGTCCCCCACCCACCGCTGAGGACATCATCAGGTTCCTCACCATCGTCCTCCAGAATGTTCATCCCTTTCAGCGCCCTCACACCCTCCAGCAGATCTCCCTTGCTGCCCGTTCCATCTTCCAACTCAAAATGTACGCCACCTACTCCAACAACCAGGCCCATTTCACCTTCTCCCGTCTTGACACCCTCGTTTAAATCCCAGTCATGGCGCGACAGCAACGTATCCTTTTCAACAACATCCGCTCCCTTCCCGCCAACAAAAACCTGTTCCTGCACACCCTTGCCACCCACCGCGTGGATGCCTTCCTCCTCAATGAAACCTTCCTGCAACCCCACCACACAGTCCACACTTCGCCCTACCTCCTCCACCGCTCCGATAATCCCCACCCGATTGCGCGTGGCGGAGTTGCCATTGGTCACCACCGCCAGATCCCCGTTCGGCTCCAACCTCTCCTTCCCGACCCCACCGAACACCTGATCCTTAGTCTCTTCTTCCCCGGCCTTACCGTTACCTGCGCCACCATCTATGTCCGCCCCAACGCTCCTATTCCCTTCGACTTCCTCTCCCACGTCGATCGTACCTTTTCCTCCTACGTGATCGCCGCCGACCTCAACATCCATAGTCGTTCCGCTGCCCAGTTACGGCGATGGCATCGGTTCCTCTCCACCCTTCAAGGTGACCTCGTCCCCATCCCCCGGCATACCCGTCCTGAATCCAACTCCACTCCTGATGTTATCCTCTCCTCCCCCAACCTCCTTGGCCGCATGACGGTGGATGTCCTGGAGCCTATTGGTAGCGACCATCTCCCTGTCCTCCTCACCGTTTCAGACGGTCGTCGCCCTCGCCCCGACCCTCGTACTGACCCTCCCCCTAAGTATGTCCACGACTATTCCCGAGCCGACTGGAATGCCTACCGGGATACCCTTTCCACCCAGGTCGATAGCCACCCTCTCACCTACCACCACCCTGACGATGTCACCCATGCCGCCTCCTTTCTCCAGCGGACCTTGTCTGAGGCCGTGGAGGCCCACGTTCCTACTGTCGCCATCCACCCCCACCGTCCTACCTTACCCCCACAGGCCGTTCTCCTCCTCCGTGAATCCCGTCATCTCTACCGTGCCTTCCTCCGCACGCGTGACCCGGACACACTACGACGCCACCGGCAACTCCAGCGACACGTTCGTAATTTGCTCGCGGCTAAGAAACGCCGGGACTGGCGACAGACATGCACCCGTTTAAATGCAACCCTACCAATCAACTCGTCCAAGTTCTGGTCGGCCTTCCGTCGCCTTACCGGAACTAAACCCTCCCCCTATTATCCTCTTCTCCATGATGATCACCCTTTCCCTGACTCCCTTAGTAAGGCCAATCACTTTGCCTCCTACCTCTCCGATGTATTTTCCGTCCCCGATGATCCCCAGTTCGATTACTCCCTCTTCCCGGATATCCGCGATCGAACTGACACCTCTTCCCCTCCCCTCGCTCCTGGCTTCCAGTACTTGGACAACATTACACACACGGAACTCAATGCCCCTATCACTACACAGGATCTCATTGCTACCCTCCGCACAAAACGCAACACCGCTCCTGGTCACGATCGTGCCACCTACCGTCACCTTCGTGAAGCTCCTGTCTCATTCCTCTCCACCCTGGCCAGGCTCTACAATGTAGTCCTGTCCACCGGTTACTACCCCGACCTGTGGAAAACCTCCCGTATCCTCATGTTCCTTAAACCTGGCAAACCGCCGTCCGCCGTCTCCTCCTACCGTCCCATCAGCCTTACCTCGGTCTTCAGCAAGGTCCTAGAATCTATCCTCACCCGCCGCATCCACCAGCATCTCCGCCAGCACCGCCTCCTTCCCGTCACCCAGTGTGGCTTTCGGCCATCCTTCTCTTCCGACGATCTTCTCCTTCACCTCACTCATCTCCTTTCCGAACAGCTTAATTCCCGTCGCTCCGCCATCTTCCTCTCACTTGACCTCGAACGCGCTTATGACCGCGTCTGGCATTCCGGTCTCCTCTTCAAGCTCCAAACCTTTGCCCTTCCCATTAACTACGTCCGTCTGATCGGTTCCTTTCTCTCCCGCCGTCCTTCCTATGTCACCATCCATAACACCGATTCCTACACCTTTTTCCCCTCCGCCGGTGTGCCCCAAGGCTCCGTCCTCTCCCCCCTTCTGTACCTTCTGTACACGGCGGACATGCCGCCGCCGTCGCCCCCCGTCCACCTCCTCCAGTTTGCCGATGACACCGCCTTCCTCGCCCTTGCCCCCACCCTGCAACGCTCCCAACGCCTTCTCCAATCCCATCTTGACCGGTTCACCGCTTGGTGCAACCAGTGGTTGCTCAAGGTCAATCCCTCCAAAACCCAGGCGATCATTGTAGGCAAAACCACCCCTTCCTTCCGCCTCCTTGATTTCTATCTCACCGTCTATGGCCGTCCTATCGCCCTCACTCCCACCCTTAAGTACCTTGGCGTCACCCTCGACCGTCGCCTCTCCTGGACTCCCCATCTCCAGACAATCCAAGCCAAGGCACGTTCCCAACTCCGTCTCCTCAAGCTCCTTTCCGGCCGCACGTGGGGTCTGGACCCCTCCACAATCCTCCACACCTATAAATCCCTCATCCGCCCTATCCTTTGTTACGCCCATCCAGCCTGGATCTCCGCCCCCCCTACCTTCTATAAATCCCTCCAAGTCCTTGAACGCCATGCTCTCCGCCTTGCCTATCGCATCCGTCTCCCCTCCCCCACGCGGATCCTGTATGATCTCATCCCCTTCCCCCACCTCCTCCTTTTCCTTGAAAGGATACGTATCCTGTACACCTCACGTAAACTTGATCCTCCTCACCCGCTCATTTCCCCGATCCTCTCCCACCCCCGCCCGCTGCCGCGCCTGTATTCCCACGTCCCACCCGGTCTCCATCTCTCCACCCTCCATACCCTCTCCCAAGGTGGCTTCCGCCAGCTCCCTCTCCCTGATGATGTCCTCGTCCCCTCCATCTACCCCTCCTATCAACTTTGACCCTGCCCCGCCCCCCACTTCCCGTGTGCTTTCCTTTCGGCACCCTCCCTCCCTTCTCTTCTCTTCCCTTCTTTTTCCATCTCCCTGTCCCCTCCCTTCCCCCTCTTCCCCCGGGCTTCCTCTCCCCCTTCCTCCCTCCCCCCTATCTCCCCTGCCCGTGGCATCTCTGCTCTCCCCTCTCGCTCTCCCACTCCCCTTCCTCCTCCTCCTCTCTTGGCAGGTCCCCGGACTCGCACACGTATAGTGAACATTCGCGCGCCGGAGATCGTCGCCTTTTGTGTCTCGTGTGTGTGACGTCGTATAGTGTTTTTGGTGTCCGCCGTCCCACTCCTACGTTCACTTGTGCCGTCGGACTCATCAGTGTTTTGTGCGCCGTGCCGACGTGTTTTCAGTGTTGTTATCGTCACATGCGAACGACTCCGTGTTTTTTATGTCTCTGTGACCTCTCTCTTTTGCCCGTCACTTTGTTCATTGTCATTCACCATGTTTTATACTCTTGTAAAACGCTATGGCTGAAGAGCGGCGTAGTGTGCCGCTGCCAGCCTACCTGAGTTGTACAGGTTTTAAAATAACAATAAAGTAAAAAAAAAAAAAAACACTCGAGGAGCAGTATCAGGTCGCACCTGATGAAGGCCACGAGCTACGCGACCGAAATGTCGTGCAAGTACGACGCTGATATCCGGCAGAACAACCGACAACCCAAGATGTCATTCGATCGCCGGGAAAGCCTGAAGAGTTACAAATAAGCAGTTGTTAGCATCCCACTTAGTAATTGAATCGACTTCATTTACTTCCGGTACGATGGACGTGGAAGAATTATGTGCAAAATTTAAACACATTTAAAATCACGCATTGGACAAGTATGTGCCGAAAAGACCCTCTGTGGTTTAACAGCTCAATTCGGAAAATGCTTAGGAAGCAAAGGCAGTTGTAGTCGCGGTACAAGAAGGATCGGGAGAATGAGGACAGGCAAAAGTTAGTAGAGATTCGTGCTGCTGTAAAAAGAGCGATGAGCGAAGCATTCAACCACTACCACCGCCATACCTTAGTAAAAGATCTTGCTGAAAACCAATGGAAATTCTGGTCTTACGTCAAATCGGTAAGCGGGTCGAAGGCTTCCATCCAGTCACTCACTGATCAGTTTGGCCTGGCAACGGAAGAGAGCAAAACGAAAGCTGAGATTTTAAATTCATCATTTGAGAAATCTTTCACGCAGGAGGATCGTACAAACATACCGCCGTTTGAGTCTCGTACAGATTCCCGTATGGAGGACATAGTGATAGACATCCCTGGGGTTGTGAAGCAGCTGAATGGGTTGATAATAAATAAATCGCCAGGTCCTGATGGGATTCCAGTTTGGTTTTACAGAGAGTACTCTACTGCATTGGCTTCTTACTTAGCTTACATTTATCGCGAATCTGTTGCCCAACGTAAAGTACCGAGCGACTGGAAAAAAGCGCAGGTGACGCCCGTATATAAGAAGGGTAGATGGACGGATCTTCAAAATTACAGACCAATATCCTTAACATCGGTTTGTTGCAGGATTCTCGAACATATTCTCAGTTCGAATGTAATGAATTTCCTTGAGACAGAGAAGTTGCTGTCAATGCATCAGCAGGGCTTTAGAAAGCATCGCTCCTGCGAAACGCAACTCGCCCTTTTTTCACATGATATCTTGCGAACCATGGATGAAGGGTATCAGACCGATGCCATATTCCTTGACTTCCGGAAAGCGTTTGACTCTGTACCCCACTCCAGACTCCTAACTAAGGTACGAGCATATCGGATTGGTTCCCAACTATGTGAGTGTCTCGAAGATTTCTTAAGTAATAGAACCCAGTACGTTGTCCTCGATGGTGAGTGTTCATCGGAGGTGAGGGTGTCATCTGGAGTGCCCCAGAGAAGTGTGGTAGGTCCGCTGTTGTTTTCTATCTACATAAATGAGCTTTTGGATAGGGTGGATAGTAATGTGGGTCTGTGTGCTGATGATGCTCTGGTGTATGGGAAGGTGTCGTCGTTGAGTGACTTTAGGATACAAGATGACTTGGACAGGATTTGTGATTGGTGTAAAGAGTGGCAGCTAACTCAAAATATAGATAAATGTAAATTAATGCAGATGAATAGGAAAAAGAATCCTGTAATGTTTGAATACTCCATTAGTAGTGTAGCGCTTGACACACTCACGTCGATTAAATATTTGGGCGTAACATTGCAGAGCGATATGAAGTGGGACAAGCATGTAATGACAGTTGTGGGGAAGGTGGATACTCGTCTTCGGTTCATTGTTAGAACATGGGAAGATGTGGTTCATCTGTAAAGGAGACCGCTTATAAAACATTTAATGTGACCTATTCTTGAGTATTGCTCGAGCGTTTGGAATCCCAATCAGGTCGGATTGAGGGAGGACATAGAAGCAATTCAGAGGCGGACTCCTAGATTTGTTACTGGTAGGTTTGATCATCACGCGAGTGTTACGGAAATGCTTCAGGAACTCGGGTGGGAGCTTCTAGAGGAATGGAGGCGTTCTTTTCGTGAATCGCTAGTGAGAAAATTTAGAGAACCAGCATTTGAGGCTGACTGCAGTATAATTTTACTGCCGCCAACTTACATTTCGCGGAAAGACCACAAAGATAAGAGAGATTAGGGTTCGTACAGAGGCATATGGGCAGTCATTTTTCCCTCGTTCTGTTTGGGAGTGGAACAGGGAGAAAGGATGTTAGTTGTGGTACGAGGTACCCTCCACCACGCACCGTATGGTGGATTGCGGACTATGTATGTAGATGTAGATGTAGTTCCATTACTGTTTTTTCTGAAAGTTGTCCAGCGCCGGAATATATCTTGAATGAGGAAATGTATGCCGTACTCGACTCACACAGCACCCGAATGAGTATGCCATATTTCGTAATTTTGGACGTATTGCAAACTTTAAACTTTAACTGTCCATCCCACGGAATCACTCTTTCATCAGTTGAGATGTTTTGACTAAGAATCAACGTTTCTTTAAATTTTTTGGAGAAATAATCTCTTACGAATTGCACTTTGAAAAGCCGGTCGGCATTATCCGGTTTATTGTTGCTGTCGGAAAAATACAAAAATGATAATATTGGTCTGAATCGGTTGCGGGACATGGTTTTGCGAAATATCAGTGTGCCTGTCAACTGATTCGTTGACCAGTAATCATCGATCCTTGCTTTTTTTACATTTCCCATGAGGATAGCAAGCCCAAACCTTTTCCTGCGTTCGGGTCCCTTAACGTCGACAAATTTGGCGTTTTTTTTTATCGGGTTTCCTTCTATTGCAATTTTGACTGTAATACTTGGTTTCATTGCTAACATATTCAAATAGATCGTTCTCAGCATATAAGTCTACGATGTCCATGACGCTCTGTGTACCTTTGGGAAATATGTGTGGACCCGGAGATCCTTCAAATTTGGTCCTCATTAAATCCTAGTCTGTCTTCTTCGTCTGATTCATCCGAATGAGTTGGCAACCGTAGCGTTCGCCGAATTCTTCTTGGACGTATCTTCTTGGACGTATCATCCGACAATTCTGCTTCACTTTCATTTTTTTGATATCCAATGTCTTCTTCCCAATCCGCCAAGTTGTCCAGAACGTCAGACAAGGCGTCCGCGCATTCATCGTTAAAAATCGTATCGTCTCTTTCGTCTGCCATGATGAAAGTGCACAAGTACTTATAAAAACAAAAAACTTGTTGACGTGGGTGGATTATTGTTACCTACCACTGAGGTGTCACCGGCCATCATATCCGTAACTCACAAGACTTTATTCGTCTGCTCAAGAACTTACGACTCGCACCATCAGATATACTCGTGAGTTTTGACGTAGTCTCACTTTTTACTCGAGTACCATTGCAGGAATCGTTGTTGCTCATTAGCGAGAAGCTGGCTGGGTAACTTTTAGCCTTATTCCAACATGTGCTCACCTCAACGTATGTTTTATTCAATGGACAATATTTTGAACAGACTGACGGCGTCGCAATGGGTCGTCCCTTATCACGCATTGTGGCTAATCTTTTTATGGAAGACTTCGAGGAGAGAGCACTCCAGTCGTCGGATTTGAAACCTACGTGTTTTTGGCGATATGTGGACGACACCTTTGTTATCTGGCCTCACGGCACTGCATCGCTGAATTTGTTTCTTGAGCACCTTAACTCGCTTCATCCCAACATCAAGTTCACTATGGAGGTGGAGAAAAACGGCGAACTTCCATTCCTGGATGTGTTGGCACGGAGAAAAGAAGATGGCATGTTAGGTCACGCAGTGTACCGTAAACCAACACACACGAACTTACACTTACAGGCCACCAGCTGTCACCATCCTTCGCAACGAAGTGGCGTACTTAGGACGTTGGTTAACAAAGCACGAGCCATATCAGACAGCTTATCCCATGAGCTACTCCATCTCCGTACCACTTTCCAACCAAATGGATATTCCGAACGGGAGATTCGCCCTGCCTTACACCCGAAGCGTGTTACCCAACGTGAGAACTGGAAGAAGGTGTAGAACAAAGGGGAATGGTCATCTTGCCATACAACGGCGATGTCTCTTCAAAAATAGGAAGATTATTGAAGAGGCATAAAGTTAAATGTGTCTTTCGTCCGCCGGCAAAACTCAGAGCTCTCTTGGGCTCGTCTAAGGACAGCCTTGGGCTAAGAAGACCCGGTGTTAACAGATTCCTTGTAGCTGCGGCATGTCATACCGATGTACGACAAACTTGTCGCACTGTAGAAGAGAGATGTATTGAACACCGACGCTACACTCGTCTGGAGAAACCAAGGAAGTCTGCAGTGGCCGAGCATTGTCTCAGTACAGGCCATTCTATGAATTATCAACACACCAAAATTCTCGCGTCGACGAGTTCGTACTGGGACAGTGTTTTTAAGGAAGCGGTGGAAATACGTAGCTCGACGAATCAAGTAAACAGAGACGCGGGCTTTCAGCTCTGTACAGCTTGGGATCCAGCATTTGCTATATTGAAGTCGTATCGAGCAGGGAGGAGTACTATTGGTCATAAGACGGATGACGATTCGCCAGCAACAGTACACCATCTTGTGAATGACTTTGTCCAGGATAATGACATCGCTCGACTAGAATGGTCAGCATTTTCTCCAGACATGAACGCTATAGAACATGCCTGGAATAGATTGAAAAGGGCTGTTTATGAACGACGTAGCCCACTAACCACTCTGGGGTATCTACGCTGAATCGCCGTTGAGGAGTGGGACAACCTGGACCAGCAGTGCCTTGATAAACTTATTGATTGTGTGCCACGACGAACACAGGCATGTATCAGTGCAAGAGGACGTGCTACTGGGTATCAGCAATCTGGACCACTACCTCTGAAGGTCTTTCTATATGGTGGTACAACATGCAATGTATGGTTTCCATGAGCAATATAAAGAGCGGAATTGATTTTTATGTTGATCTCTATTCCAATTTTCTGTACATTTCCCGGAACTCTCGGAACCGAAGTGATGGAAAACATTTTTTGATGTGTGTAGAAACAATTAGCGGCTAATGTTGTAACGTTTTATCCGTTTTACATCACTTGCTGGATGAATAGTAAATTGCGTCTAATCAGTGACCAAAAAAGAATATCTTCTACCCTACTAATGAAATTTTGTAACTCCATAGACAAATACCAAGACTTGTTATTCATATCGCTCTAATTTACTGGAGCCATATTAAAAATTTTTGACCCAAATGCTACGGCCAGCTCAATCTGGCCGACCATGTGCGATAAAACGCTTTCGATGGTATGCAAAGAAGCGTCCACTTTTTTTAAACTGCCCTACTCGGATCGAAGGCTTTAAGAGTTGCGTTGGGTTGGATTGTTCGGGGGAAGAGACCATACAGCGAGGTCATCGGTCTCATCGGATTAGGGAATGAAGTCGGCCGTGTCCTTTCAAAGGAACCATCCCGGCATTTGCCTGGAGTGATTTAGGGAAATCACGGAAGACCTAAATCAGGATGGCCGGACGCGGGATTGAACCGTCGTCCACCCGAATCCGAGTCCAGTGTGCTAACCACTGCGCCACCTCGCTCGGTGAAGGCTATAAGACAAGTCTGACTAAGCAAAGCCGCGTTTAAGGGTACTTAGAACATCAGGAATTTTTTTTCTCATTTTCGGATTTTTATCTTATTATTAACTTTGCAGTTTACGAATAAAATGATGTACATATCACTTGGGAAGTATTTTATTTTATTTTATTTTAAATATATGTTTAAATTTTTACTTGCATTACTTCAAGATAAAAAATAAGTAATATTTTATATAGAAGGCTCGGGATTGCAGTATTATAAAGGGTAAATTACATGTTTGTATTGGTAGTACTGTCAAAAACAGTATCGTATCGTTTCATATTGTAAACACGTGTTGTATGTCGAAGTGCTAACGTTTTTCAGAGAGAAAGTGATGAATGGATTCGTAAATCTCTCAAAAAGTAAAGTATGACTCCAAAATAGAGTGTTTTTACGAAACGTGTTTTTCATAGTAATAGATTTGCGAATAAAGGGAAACATCGTGTTCAACATGTAGTGTGTGAAGTTACAGTCAATGAAATACAGACTCGTCAGTATCTATCTTCGAGGGTTAAAATAGAACGTTGAGATACACAGTTTTCTCAAAACGAAAGTGATGTAAATGGTAGGTCAAGTTATAGATCTACACATCCTAACAAGGGTGTTAGGTGAATGTGTATGTTGTAAAACATGCGGAGGGCCAGTTAATTTTCGTGAAGTCAGTGAGGTATCAAAAGTACAAGTCATGAAACTTAACATTAATTGTGCCATTTGTAAATATACTCACTCAGTTTGGAATTCTGATAAGTGTAAAGGTAATTATTTTGAAGTAAATGTTAGGTGATTTTATGGATTGAGAGTTGTTGGCAAAGGAAACACTGCAGCAGAGACAATGTGTCCCGTGATGAATGTGCCACGCCCACCTTGTAAAATCGACAAGCATGCAGGATTTATTGGAGCTCCTGTGGAATCTGATGCGTGTGAGTCAATGGAGAGTGCTGCAAACGAAGCTGTTGAAATAAATGATGGTATGACTGACATAACAGTAGCTTTTGATGGTACTTGGCAGAAGCGCGGCTACAGTTCTAAGAATTCTGTTGCTACGGTGACCAGTGTGGATACTGGAAACGTAACAAATTTCAAGGTTTTAACCAAACATTGAAATAAGTGTTAAAACTGGGAGTGAAGAAGGGCATATCTGTGAAAGAAATTATGAATGAACAAGTGTTGGTATGGCGGCGATTGTGTTACACTAAGTTCTTAAGTGATGAAGACTCAAAAGCATATAACAGTGTAGTAGTTTGCCCTCCTGGACCTGATTCATGGCGCAATTACCGCAATGCCCAGTACTCAAACAGTTTATACAGCCCTAAACATTCCATCCAAGCAGCAGTCATGGATATCATGAAACCTGTTTACAGAGACCAGGCAAATCCTGAATTACTGAAGAAGTGTCTGCATGCTCAGATTCAAAATCCCAATGGGTCGTTCAATAATCTTATATGGATTCGCTTACCGAAACATGTTTTTGTTGAAACGAAGACACTAAAGAGGGGGTCGGTGTGTTATTGCTTATAATGATGGCAACATTGGTAGGAATTAATCACGGAGCAAACTGCATCAGAGAACTTGAACGGATGAACAAGGTTCGCATTGATAAAGCGAAGTATGCAGTACAGTTGGCCACTAAGGAGTCTGGAAAGAAGAAAAGGAGAAAAAACTTGGAAAAAGCTCAAGAAGATGATGTACAGTATGCTGCAGGGTGGTTTTGAGTGACTAAAAATAAAAAGTAAGCATATATTAAGTGAGTTACAGTCTTTTGAAACTTTAGAAGCCAATCCTGAAACTTTACATTTTCTGTTGCATTTTTCCCTAAATTTCAGAAACTATTTCGAATAGAGTATTCAGATTTTCAGGGAGTAATAACATACATATCCTGAGTGCACTGAATTAGAAGAATTACTTACGATAACATACAGAAAAGTACACAAATTTGTAACTGTGTAGTTAAAAATTGCATTTCCGAAAGCAGTGGCTGAAATGCAATTATTGTAGTTCAGTAGACTCAGAACATACAGTATAATGTCCTGTAAAAGTTTCATGTCAATGGCTACAGTGGTTCCTGAAATACAGGGAAGCCAAGTCACTAAATTTAACATTGTCGGGATATGGCATTCCAACTCACCTCAATATTTGAAATTATTGTACTCATTCCTGATTAAGTTTGAGAGGAACATTTTAACGTCTGAAGCATCGCAACGGTACCGCAATTTAAGGTGCGTTTTGAATGGACATTACACAAGTTAACAATTTTTCTAGAAACCGTTTGTAATTATTGAACATTTTTAGGAGAAGTTCGTTTTTGGAAGAACTCAAAAAGTTTTATGATGGAACGTGCGCCGTCTGACTGGTATGTTCGAAATATTCAATTTATGTATTAAAGAAAAGATGTCCTTTCAGAATACATGTCAGTCCTGTGGCTTGTCAGACCTCAAAATGAGATGTCGTTCCGGTGTCTTTCCTGGAACAAGTATATCGTTCATATATTTAGAAAATTGTGGAAGCCTCGTTGAGACCTGTTCTAAATAACAAAGCAGGAAATGAAGCGCTTCCGAATGGGTTGCTCTTTCATGTAAGCGTTCATGTGTATTACTTATAATGAATTTATGGTTTCGTCGTCAAATGGAAGTTACAGGTAAGCGCATTCTACATCGATTTTCGATAATTATGTTCTTCCTGCCAGCCTACCCATTAATTCTTCAGTAGGTGGCAGGGAAAATGACTCTGTTACCGAAACTTGCAGTGATGTTAAAACTGTGTTCCAGACCGGCACTCGAAACTGGAATCTTTGTCTTTCACGAGTAAGTGTTATACCGACCAATTATTCTATCGACCAATTGTGACTCACAACTCCTCACCACAACCTTACTTCCTACAGTATCTCATTTCCTACCTTCCTAACAACAGAACATCTGCGGAACCTGCACGACTAGCACTACTGGAAGTAAGGATACCGGGTGATCAAAACGTCAGTATAAATTTGAAAACTTAAGAAACCACCGAATAATTTAGATAGAGAGGTAAAAATTGACACACATGCTTGGAATGACATAGGGTTTTATTAGAACAAAAAAAAGTATTGCTAGACGGTGAAAGATCTCTTGCGCGCGTCGTTTGGTGATGATCGTGAGCTCATCTGATACTTCCATCATGCTTGGCCTCCCAGGTCCCCAGACCTCAGTCCGTGCGATTATTGGCTTTGGGGCTACCTGAAGTCGCAAGTGTATCGTGATCGACCGACATCTCTAGGGATGCTGAAAGACAACATCCGACCCCAATGCCTCACCAAAACTCCGGACATGCTTTACAGTGCTGTTCACAACATTATTCCTCGACTACGGCAATTTTTGAGGAATGATGGTGGACATATTGAGCATTTCCTGTAAAGAACATCATCTTTGCTTTGTCGTACTTTGTTATGCTAATTATTGCTATTCTGATGAGATGAAGCGCCATCTGAAGGACATTTTTTGAACGTTTGTATTTTTTTGGTTCTAATAAAACCCCATGTCATTCCAAGCATGTATGTCAATTTGTACCTCTCTATCTACATTATTCGGTGATTTATTCAGTTTTCAAATTTCTGCTGACTTATTGATCGCCCGGTATTTCGGAGGCATGGCTTAACCACAACCTGGGGCATCGTTTCCAGAATGGTGTGCTCTGATACGAAACTTCCTTGCAGACTAAAACTGTGCGCCAGACCGGGACTTGAACGTGGGACCAGAGGAGAACTTCTTTAGAATTCTTGAGGTAGTAAAGACGTGAGGACTGATCGGCGGTCGTGCTGGAGTAGAAAGTCGAGGGAGCACATCCAGATCGAAGGGAAAGATCCCAGGTTTGATTCCCGGTCCGGTACACAGTTCTAATCTGTCAGGAAGTTTCAAAACAGCGGCCATACCGCTGCAGAGTCAAAAATTGATTCTGGAATCTACTACTGTTTGATCATTTGCAGTTGCTTTGAAATCTGAACAGATCCAAATTTTCCATTTTACTTTTCTACTGACTGCCGTTGGAAGTGACCACTGACGTATTGAAAAGGGCTTGAGGATTCCTGCTCGTTCTTTTACTTTCAATTCTGTATGTACTTTAGTTTAGAATAGTATGTGATACTGGCCTAACTCCGTAATATATAAGTTTGGCAATATCTCCAAGCGCCTGGAAATTCTTCGTGTAACGCTGTGTAATCGAACAAATGGTTACATTTGCCAAACAGTTGTTTGTGCTCACGTGTGAGGTCTGAGATTGACTGCATGTACTCGTACATTAATTCCCAGACTGAACGAATCGAATACGTCAGTTCCAAATATTTTTAAACTAGAGCTGGATTAGACTATAGTGAATGCTACTGTGTTAATAGTATTTTTGTATTTTCCGCATAACGTACACGCACTCAGAACAGAAATTTTTTCGCTATTATAAGTTAGGGGATATAGATTTATTTGCTTGAGTTTAGGGCGTCCTAATATTTCGTATGTTTGGACAGACAGGCACCAGTAACGTGCTGAAATGACATATTTTCATTGAAATTTGTAAAGTAATGAGCAATTTTCAGTTGTTTCTACGAATATAAGTGGCGGTACTATGTTCTGAGAGATGTTTTCGCTTTGAGTCTTGGTTGAGCGCACGATGTGATTTTAGTCTGGGAAAAGGTGACGTAACTTTTCAAGAGGTAAATTTAGCTTTACGCTTTTAATTTCGCGCTTCAATTGATTCCTGTTCTGGTAGACTGAGTTCTGCTAGGGAGAGTGCCTTTGAGTTCCGATTGTGAAACCATGTTTATTTCCACTTTATGTAATCGGGGTCTACCATTTCTACTTTATGTAATTGAGGACTACCTGGAAATGAATTCAATTTACGGTTCTTCTATTTATATACAGGTTGTGTGTGTACAGTTTTGTGACACTAACGGGAGGAGAAGCAGTGTTTACCACTGTTGTTCATCATACACCTAGCACATCACTGACACGCGAGAGCTGTTGTACCGGCGCAGCACTGCGAATTGTTTACCCTCGTGGTGCTGAGCAACATAAACTGTTTGCGACTTGCAGGTCCATGTAGAAAACCTAGCTTTCACAGCTACGAATGCGTTGGAATCTAAGTCCGCGAAGCCTTGTTCCTCTTCAGCTTCAATCACTTGTTGTACGTCACTCAAACAGGGATTGCTATACCTGAAGATTTCTTCTGCAGTTTTACAGTCTCGTAATGGTACCACGAGGCATTTTGTCCCGAAATTACGGTCTACAAGTTCAATAACCCGTCGATGCCCGAGTGGCTGAAACTGCAAAAATGCGTGGAGGGGCCTGTAAAATCTCTATCGCGGAACCAACACACAAAAGCTATTTTTAAAACAATTTATGAAAAGAAGATGGTTTTTGTTATGCAGAATACATGAGAAAGTATTTCTTCTTATACTGTGCCCGTTGTATTACATGAATATCATAAAATAAGTCGAAATTTTTCTAAGATTAAACAAAATGCTTTCAGTTTCACTTGGCGCAAGGTAAAAATTACGCTGAGAAGGAATTCCCACTCCACAACTAATTACACTATGTCTTTGCAAAGATTTGTTACGCATTTTCTGTTTGATCACTTTTCTTGTCTAATCCATAGAGGAACACGGGACAACGCGGAACATCGTTCATTTGGAGATGTTGCAACTGGCGAAATCTTAGGATGTTGCCAAGTAGCTCCAACCGTGCCAAGGCTGATGAGCAATCGCAGAGAGACTTGGGCCATTGACTCTCTTATCGATATGAGGAAATATCATTGTTTGCCCTGTTTCTTATCTCCCTTCCCTCTAGTTTTTATGTTGCTGTGAAAATTAAAACAAAGTATTTATTGTTGTTACAACCATTACATTTGCCATAAGTCCACAGTCTGTAATCTTGATTGTCTCTTGCATTTGTAAGCGTGCGTCTTCTGCTCAAGAGAATCGACTCCTGACATAGTTTTGCCATATCTCTGCTTTCTTTTTACATCTTTAATCTACTGTACCACTGTGGTGTTGAGAACTGAGCAGTATGACCTTTTTTATACTAAATAGTCTACATCTTAGGTTTTTTCCCTCTTTCTGGAGTTCCATTACAAAATAAACTACTGTACTTCACACATTGATTTCTTTATACCTTTTAGAGACTGTGAGTGAAGAACATGATTTGTTTTTACCCAGTCTATATAAGAAACAAGCTAAGAAATGTGGAATACAGCTCTCATGCGGAGTACATCTGGGATTTAGTGCAGGGAATGAAGGCAGCACCATGCAAGCGAAGATGCCGCAGGATATTCATTCTTTCATTAAATTCTCTCCAAAGAATGTCTTTTCGCAATGTCTGTTGTGGATTAAAAAAACACATGTACTTGAAAATATTATTTTTTATAAATTATCCTGTTTGTTGAACACTACAGTTTATTACGTTATTCTGCTTTCAGTAATAGTAAATATTGGAATATTACGTCTAGAAGTTTGAAATTACGAGATAAATATTCTCTTATATCCCTCACAAGCATATAGTCGTTTTGCAAACTATAAAAAGCAGAGATAAAACTGATTAAATTTTGTTTCTTTCTGATCGACTACATAAGTCCCTACTTGTGACTCTTTAATATACTATAAAGTGTGTCTGAAATGTTTGGCAAAATGTCACAGAAAATATAGGAGAGAACAGTTACAAACAAAACACAGTCACTGCTCTCCAAAGTACACACTACTTCCTGCAACACACTTCTGACGTCGATTTTAAAGATTACGGAAACTCTCAGCAGACTCTCTCGTACAATCTCTCGAAGGACGTTGTCGCTCGTAGTAGCATATCGCATCATGACAGGAGGTGACGCCTGGTTCTGCCATCACGATCTGGACACCAAGTGCCAGTCAGAGCCATGGTGTTCATCGCTTTTTCCGCCTCCCTCGGCTAGAAAGTCAAAGTGGATCAAGGCCCTGCTTTCGGAAAAAGCAATCAGCACCGTTTTAATCTTAAATTTTGTGAGGCGACTTCCTTGGGAGGCCGGGAAGACGATGTATACCAAACCTTCGACTGTGACTTAGTCTCTCGCTCGTACTAGTACAACCAGGTCTTATTTCCTGCAACGCATATATACTGCAAGGCGTGGCAATGGTGTCTCGAGCGACTCTCCGAAAAGCCTTTGCTGACAGTTTGTAACAGCCGTACAACCGACGTCAGAGAGGTGTTGTAGTTAATGGAGATTACTCTGAAGTACAGTAAAGTTATTTTGATTACAACGCTTGTTTCCTGACTAACCTTGTGAAAACTAATTAAACAGCATACGAGAAGGTTTCCATTAGACTTTACTACATACAATAGAAAGAAATAACTGCTCTTTTTCTTCGTATCAGAGCAGCGAACCCACTCTTCTGACAACATATACTGTCAGCTGCAAAAAACTCTGTCCAGTTCCTGAAAATTATGGTGATTGTTTCATACCAAGAGGAAAATAATACATTCATCGCAATCTAATTGATAAATATACCACTACATACCTACAACACGTCTTAAAGTATTGCAACAAGGAAATAAGCAGCACCAGACTATCTTCACATACAAACTTTGGTATTCATCTATGTGTGCAACCACACTTCACGTATAGCAGTCCTTGGCTGTTCTGTCGTTATTTCGTAAAACACCTAAGGCATGTCCATCCTCCATCACATTGAGAGAGGATAAGTGACTCTCCAATTTATTTTCATATTCAAGGCTACTCTTTAATGTTTTTATTGCGCCCTGGAGATCATTTTTGTAAGGCGATAGGAAGTTACGAACAAGAGCAGGCATTCATGGGACTATGTACATTGTTAATGCAGCGGGATCTTTATAATAGCTCTCCTTCAAATAGTATTTTCTGGAGATGAGAATAAGATGGTTGTTTGATTATTTAACAGCAAATCTAGCAGTGGACATTTGGGGCTTGGAAGCCATGTACAGGTGTTACGGAGAGGAACATCTCAAAGCACTTACAGGGGCAGAACGCTGGTCTCAAGAATTTCTCACACTGGCGTGCAGACAATGCCTTCGCCCGAAGAGGCGATAAACTCCATAGCTGGATCTGCTTGTTAAGCGTTTCTATCAACGGTTGGGAGAGGCGTGCAGGAAAGAAGGGGGTCGGCCTGCCAATGGGTTTCGACACTGTCGTAAAGGCCCACTGTGTAAAGAGATGCTGTCCATAAAAATCCGCAAGTTTCCGTGTTCAACTTGCACCAGACGTTATCGATAGGGTCATCAGATGAGGTAGTCCTCTGCCTGCCGAGTTTTCTAGGAAACCTCAGGCCTTCAGAGTAATTTTAGGATGGAACGCAACATCTATGATGGCGCTGAAATGGTCTACGTTGAGACACTAAAGCTTTTCTCTTAGTTTAGCCAAGGCCGCTGTTCGCAGTTGACATGCTCTAACGATCAGCCCGTCAAGATAATGATCACTGTGGTAAATGTATTATTCATCTTAGGTCTAAATGTAAACTCAAAACATGATGCCTAAGGCAGTAAAGGGTACACAATTCGGGAGCTTAACGTCTTCTCCTCCCCCTACATGGAAATTTGAGTCAAAGACTGCATGATTCACCAGCAGGGGAAAGAGTATTATTGACTTTGATGGGGACTGGTCAGAAGGTAGTGTAGATGAACTCGAGGGGAGACATGGCTCTTGTAGAGTCTTGTGATTAGCACGAAACTCCTATGGGATGGTTGCATGTGTGCACTCTCCGACTTTACTGAGAAATGAGCAGAGAAACGGGGCTCCTGATTCAGACTTCAGTCTGGAAAGGAAATACTGGTCTGTTGTTATGAATAGGCTGCGTTTGGACCACGTATCCTGAGCGTGACTTCGCTCCAGAACTGGTCTTCACTTGGGAATCTGTGGTGAGGTCTTAGCGGTAGCGACAGTTTAGACTTGTGACGAGGACAATCTTGTTGATATCAGGCCTGCCGTCTTGATGTTTGATCTCTTTTTGTACACTGCCATATGAGTCAAATTGATCCATGGGCTTTCACACGCAGGAATCTGCCGAGATATCAGGGCTCCATTAGAGAGTAATTGCCATCCATGTAACAGATCGCCAGTCTGCTACTTTCCATATTTCGTGACCGCAATAACGCATTACAGACGCCACACCTCGCTATTCCACAGACTCTTGCCCCGTAACTGTTACCTTACACAGCACTAGGCATCGAGAAACGGGTGTAGTATTACTGCTCTGGCTTGTTAGGGCAAACAAAATCATCGTCTTGCCACTTGTTCTTAGCTGCAACAATGTGGTATAACTTCTGTGTACAATAAACCCTTCAAGGCGTACTCGAAGTCAGATTCAGATTGCGTTATTCATGTTTTAAGCTATGGTAAATAGATTAAGCAGATAAACCTTAGTCTTTGCCAGCCAAACATCACCTGGTGGACTGCTAATAATTTGTTGCTTCTGTTTGTTTCGCCAACGGTTCATGATTATTTGTCATCTCGATTAACTTGCGTTATTTGTGCTATTTTACGATCAATAAACTATTACCGTTGCTTAGAAAAAATACTCATGTGTTGATATATTTATCACCCATCAGTAAATGACTATAATAATGACATGTCCTCCACTTCATTCAATTATTTCAGCATTGTAGTTTTATTTAAGATGCTGATAAAAGCGATAACACCCTATACGACGCCTTGTCCCTAATGAACCCGGCACTAAGGGGAAGTTCTAATATTCTATCCTTCCAGAAAGAGATTAAAATTAATTTCTGACGTAATGCTCAAATATACTGGAGTGCTATCCGGAGAAGTACTGGATGCATGGCCAGGTAGACAAATGGAAAGCTTACAAGTTAAAGTGATCGCTGTCAGGGTGTAAAATTACAGTCGCCTATAGCCTTTCAAATCAAATCACAAGGCCAGCGTGGACTTGCAACTTCATAGCCTAAAGTAAGGACCAGCGTAGAAGTATTAGAGGGTTGGTGTCCAAATCTCACTCTACTCCACGATTCTGAATTGAGCCATTCAGTGTTCACCAGATTCCCTACCTCAAATCAGGCCACTTTTCCTTCTTGTATATCACTGACTTGCTGTGTTGTATTCATACAATATACAGGGCGATTCCTCGAAGATGGTACAAACTTTCAGGGATCATGGAGAAGGATATATGTACCAATTGGAGGTAATGTTCCCTGGTCCGGAAACGACAGAGTGGAAAGTGATAAGCAAAAACCGTTCTTATGCTTCTGACAGTGGAGTACATGTACTGGTAGCCTTGTTGCAACGATTGTAGGGTAGGCAATCGTGACGAGCACTTACGTGCAGAGTATGGGATAGTAAGTAATCTAGTGCAGATGGGTAACGTATACTGACAAGAGCGCTCTTGGTATACAATGTCCGTACTGTAGTAGACTGCAGTCTGTGTTTACAAGTTGAAGTATTAAAGTCGATTAGTCCTGACCAAATTGAGTTGTACCCGGTGAAGGAAGTTACAGACACGGTTTTCGCTCATGGGCAAGAAAATGGAAGCAACTGGCAAGCGGAGATGTTATGCAGGACCGAATATTCGCCTAGAAGAAATCTGGAACAGGACTTGTTTCCACGACTGTTCCATCGATTATTTCAAACAGGGCAATTAGTACTACAGTACGAGCGCCAAGGAGAACAATGAAGAAAGCGGACTTCCGATTTACAAGATGCAGTACTTAATCGAGATCTGACGTGCCTGC
Source organism: Schistocerca serialis cubense (assembly GCF_023864345.2). NCBI lineage: Eukaryota > Metazoa > Arthropoda > Insecta > Orthoptera > Acrididae > Schistocerca > Schistocerca serialis. The sequence goes on along the minus strand of NC_064642.1, from coordinate 434,888,214 downwards.
AATCAGCACTTGATCATTTGAACTTGAATGTTTGGCAGAATACTGTGAGCTGAGTATTATGGGAAAGGGAACTACACCGTTACCGTCCACAGAATGAGCACGCTTTGTGTCCTGCTGAGTTCTGACACCGTGTCGAGTTCAGCCAATGGTTCTTGCAGCGCCTAACAGCCTATCCTCTCTTTACCGAGTATGTAGTTTCCATGGATAAAGCCTATTTCACCATAGACGAAATACTGAACACTCATAAAAGTTATATTTTGGCCGATGAGAATCCCCATTGTAGAGCTGTGAAAATCTTTCAACACACATTATCGGTCAATGCGTGGGTTGGCATAATCAATGATTGCGTACTAGACCTGTTTTTTCTTCCTCCCACTTAAGTGGACCGCCGTACACAGCACATGAAATTTATTCGCAGTTTCGAATGAGGATAACCACCTGCTGTGTAATGGACAAGCAAATAATATCGTAATTTACGCAGTGTTTATTAGAGACTTACTACCAAGGTTCCTGGAACATACCTCATTTATTTTTCGTCAACGGATGTGGTCCCATCACGTTAGAGATCAACCTAACTTTCGATTGTGGGTTCGTGACAGTCCCCAGAAAGTGGATAGACAGAGGTGGTCCTTTTTTGTGGACAGCACGTTCACCTCATCCCACCCTACCTGATTTCTTCCTGTAAAAAGTCTCGTGTGCGATACGTTTGTCGAGGCTAAAGAGGGTCTCCTGGCAATAACCTTCGCTGCCTGTTCAAAAATTCAAATGGCTCGAAGCGCTATGGGACTTAACATCTGAGGTCATCAGTCCCCTAGAATTTACAACTACTTTAACCTAACGAACCTAAGGACATCACACACATCCATGCCGGAGGCAGGATTCGAACGTGCGACCGTAGCAGCAGCGAGGTTCCGGACAGAAGTGCCTAGAACCGCTAGGCCACAACGGCCGGCTCGCTGCCTGTGACACGGTTAAAAAGAAACCGTGAATATTAGAACGGAACGACGGAACGTGGTGCGACGATACCAGCCCTGCATTGGTTGTGCGGGACGCCATTTCGAATATCTCTTGTGAAGTTAGGAGCTTGTGAACCTTGTGGAAGTAACTGGAAGTGGTTATTTCTGTAACGTAGACGTGATTTTCGGTCTTTCTGACATCAAAGTAACTAGTCCATCAACAGGAGAAATTATGTGAGGGAGTTGGAGAGTATTTAGGTGGAATTCTGTGTACGTCATGATGAGGTTTCGGAAGCTGGAGCCCTTAGTTTGAACGCTTTCAGTAGATTTTACGTTAAACTTTTCGACTCAGTCGTTTCCGGACTAGGGTCCCCTACCTCAAACGGATACATTTACCACTCTCCATGATTCCTGAAAGTTTGTAACAGCATCATGGAATCACCCTACATATTTAGGGTGTAGCCTGGCACAGAAGTGAAACATGGATGACAAGCGGTTAAGTTAAAATGAGAATAAGAGCTTTCAAAAGAATGTCACACAACAGATAAGTAGAACGAATAAGTAATGAAGAGGTACTGGACCGAACTGCGGAAAAATGAAAGTTAGTCACGAAAGGTACGTTTTGTGCTAGAAGGAAGTGCGGGAGGTAGAAAACTGCTGAGCGACACCAAGGCTCGAATACAGTAAGCCAGTTCAAATGAATGTCGCAGCAACTACGCAGAGACGAAGTGTCTTGCACAAGACAGACAAGTGTGCAGAGCTCAGTCACAACAGTCTTCGGGTTTAAGACACAACTCCAAGATCCTCTATGATTATTAGTATCAACACCAGTCAAATGCAATATATATAAATGTATCTATTAACAATGTGATGGTTCTGAACATAAAATTTTTAAGCCTACACAAGCCACATGTCTTTACCTATAGTCATCTTTAGTTGCGTTGTGGAGGATCCTCGTCTGTGTCTGGGTGAGTATCCAAGGGTATTTACTTCTAAATACATGAATTACAATCTTGGGTCGATTTGAAACACTTCCATTATTGTCTCATCCACCTCTTGTGAATGAGAGAACGTTAGTTTTTCTTATTGGTGGAACGTTAAAAATGAAAGGAGTGTTTGAATCTGATGTATCATTGATGAGAGAAGTTTCTTCTTCTTTCTTTTCGATGAGTGTATTTGCGCCACTTTTCTTTTAATATGGCTAGTGATTTCAGCAAAAATTATTGTATTGTTCCTAAATTCATAGAGTGTTTTTGTCTTCAATAATTTAAATTCTTTTCCTTACTAGTCGAGGGAGTGGATTGTGTAGTAATTCCAAAAGGTTGCGATTAAGATTTTACGTGGAAACTGCCTTAATAATGGAATTAATTATATTTTTCAGTTTTTGGTACACCGTAAACTTCTAACGATAACTGTAAATGACAGGCCTCATTCCATTACAAACTCCAGCAAAATTCAGACTTTTACATCTTTGCGATGGGTGAAGTAGCTCACAAGTTTCCCTCCTAGAATCTTACTACGGAAAAGACTTCATAAAAATCCAGTTATAATCATTTACATTCTTGATTTACATCTTTCTTTTATTACCGGAGTATGTAGATTGAATCTAACGCAACGAAAAATACTTCCAACAGTTACACAGAGAATCGTCAGTCACCTTTGAATAACCCTGGAGAGAGATCTGGTTATTAGTGAGGAAGGGGGGTAGAGAGGCAGATTTGAAGTACACACTTAGCTGCCGATAACAGACACACGTATCATTCCTTTCTGCTTTTTGTAAAGCTGTAGCCGCTTAGCCCATGTACGTCAGACTTTTCGCAGAGCATAGACACTTAAAGTTCTTTCATGTGTTTAGAGAATTACTTCCTTCACGAGAGGAATCCATTCGTTCACGTGTACTTAATGATGTGACCCATTTATCAGAGAGGATTTTCTTTCCTCCTTTCCCCTTTCGTCGGTGAAGTACATCGAAGACGTGGTAAGGAGATTTGACTTCAGTTTTTTTCCTGCTGCAAGGGGAACGACAGCGACTTTGATGCGGCCGTCTTCGCTTTTAAACTGCCTTGTGTGTGAGTCTCACGTTTCTTGCTCTTTTTGCAGAAAGGGGCTCTTTTACACTCTATTCTGCTAATGGTATCATACCCTGCCAACGGCGACTTTCGTTGCTCTAATAAAAAGAAGGCTAGTTAGTATTACACTGAATGTACATTTTCGGGTGCAGGTATACAGCACCGGTAACGATGGACATCATCAGAGTAACGGTATTGTCTTTCTGTAGAGTTTTTACAAGTTTATTTGATCATAAGGACTTATTTTTGTATTTCCCAGCTCCTCAATTTTAGGCTTCTCGACAGATACAGGACAGTCTCTGCACCAAACTGGACGATAATCCCTCAGTCTACAGTGGGAACTATGTAATTCGCTTCGTTGCTTTTTCAGTTATTCACATTTATCGCAAGTAAATTTTCATATTAACACATTAGTAAGGGAGCCTAACTAAACACATCAAATAATTTACAGTAAAAGGTCTAATCTTGAAGGATACACAAACACTCATTAAAATGTGTACTTTTGTTTCCTCTCGAATACCTCTTATAATTCTCTCGTTATACCCGCATCTGATCACAGTTCCAGAAACTCTTTTCCATCAATGTTCTCATACCAGAACGTCATTTCAAATAGTTACGAACACTGTGCAATTTGCATACGGCTAGATGGTGAGCCAGGTTTTTTTTGTGTCCTTGCCTACGCGCCGACTGTTTCTACTTTATAACTTCGCTGTACAAAGTAGTCTTATATCATCAGTTTATAAAGACGTGGTCAAGTGAGTTTTCATTGTGTATTTCACGAAAAACAGTTAGTGTTATCAGTAGTGTTACATTAATCACAGTACATTTCCTTGCATAGAGTTCCAGTTTCATTCCAGTAATAAAACAGAACGTTGTTCATAAGTGATAACCAATGTTCACATAGCATAATAGAAAATGTTAAAAGTAGTGATTTGCTTCCCTATCTTATGACGAAGGCTGTGTTCCGCTGTATATTATACAACTGGGCTTAAAGTAATAATTTTGCTCATAAAATCATTCAGTTATCATCATCCTGAAGTATGCGAGTTTACATTGAAACAATGGAGTGAAAAAGCAAATTAGTATGGAATATAAGCATTAGTAACTTGCTTACATACTTCTCTGTTAAAAAGCAAAAATACATCAGTAGCATTTCTGTGCCAATCCTGGAAAATTTTGTTTCAGTTTCTAACGTCAGCTAACCCATGTCAGTGTCGCAAACCAAGCCCTTCTTATTAGTGACACCACTAGTCGTACAAATATCATCAGCATTATCAAAGACTTCATCACATGACAAGTTGTGACTCCTATCCCCTCCGCCTCCCCTCTACAGTCGATCACAGCCTACAATTTTGGTCACATTACAAATGAAACAGAGAATAAAAATCCACACTGGCACAACTAATCCCTTTGTGATAATGGGAATTAAAGTGTCGAGGATAGTGGAACTAGCCCAGTTGCGCTTAATAACCTCTTCAACTTCCCTTCTCCAGTCACACCGTAGTAATAAAATGAGGCAGCCAGTCAAAACACAGAAGCAAGCTTCTGGCCACAGTTTCTAAGATTTGCACTATTTCCCAAGCCTTCACTTGAAAGTAAATAAAAAAGGGATAAACAGTGTAAAAAATATTTACCTCTGAGTTGTGTGCATACATCTGTATTTAATCAGCACACTGTTACAATGAGGCAGTCAACAACGTACAAAAGACGGCACATTCAAAAAGATGCTACCCTTCCGAGAAAAATATGCAATCTTGACTTGAAAGCCTAAGATAGTTGCGTAAAATAGCTTAAGACATTGGTCTCTTAATTGCGTACCTATGATCATATACACCCACCCACAGGTTGAGTCACCTAACATTACCGCTGGATATATTTCGTAAACCACATCAAATACTGACGAATCGATTCCACAGACCGAACGTGAGGAGAGGGGTTAGTGTAATTGGTTAATACAAACCATAAAAAAATGCATGGAAGTATGTTTTTTAACACAAACCTACGTTTTTTTAAATGGAACCCCGTTAGTTTTGTAAGCACATCTGAACATATAAACAAATACGTAATCAGTGCCGTTTGTTGCATTGCAAAATGTTAACTACATCCGGAGATATTGTAACCTAAAGTTGACGCTTGAGTACCACTCCTCCGCTGTTCGATCGTGTGTATTGGAGGGTACCGAATTGCGTAGGGATCCAAAGGGAACGGTGATGGACCTTTGGTACAGAATAGACTGGAACAGCACATTACGTCCACATGCTAACATCTTTTTATTGGTCTTTTTCACTGACGCACATGTACATTACCATGAGGGGTGAGGTACACGTACACACGTGGTTTCCGTTTTCAATTACGGAGTGGAATAGAGTGTGTCCCGATATGTCAGGCCAATAGATGTTCAATGTGGTGGCCATCATTTGCTGCACACAATTGCAATCTCTGGCGTAATGAATGTCGTACACGACGCAGTACATCTGGTGTAATGTCGCCGCAGGTTCCCACAATACGTTGTTTCATATCCTCTAGGGTTGTAGGCACATCACGGTACACATTCTCCTTTAACGTACCACACAGAAAGAAGTCCAGAGGTGTAATATCAGGAGAACGGGCTGGCCAATTTATGCGTCCTCCACGTCCTATGAAACGCCCGTCGAACATCCTGTCAAGGGTCAGCCCAGTGTTAATTTCGGAATATGCAGGTGCACCATCATGCTGATACCACATACGTCGACGCGTTTCCAGTGGGACATTTTCGAGCAACGTTGGCAGATCATTCTGCAGAAACGCGATGTATGTTGCAGCTGTTTGGGCCCCTGCAATGAAGTGAGGACCAATGAGGTGGTCGCCAATGATTCCACACCATACGTTTACAGTCCATGGTCGCTGTCGCTCTACCTGTCTGAGCCAGCGAGGATTGTCCACGTACCAGTAATGCGTGTTCCGTAGATTCACTGCCTCGTGGTTTGTGAAACCCGCTTCATCGGTAAACAGGTAGAACTGCAACGCATTCTCTGTTAATGCCCACTGACAGAATTGCACTCGATGATTAAAGTCATCACCATGTAATTGCTGATGTAGCGACACATGAAACGGGTGAAAGCGGTGACGATGCAGTATGCACATAACACTACTTTGACTCAGTCCACCGGCTCTCGTAATGTCCCGTGTACTCATGTGCGGGTTCATGGCAACAGCAGCTAACACACCAACTAGACCCGCTTCTCCTGTGCCGGGCCTGTTACGGACCCGTTTGCGTGCTACGACCAAACCTGTTGCATACAGTTGGCGGTAGATGTTTTGCAATGTGCGGCACGCTGGATGCTCTCTGTCCGGGTACCGTTCTGCATACACCGTGCAGGCTTCAGCTGCATTTCGTTGACACTCGCCATAGATGAGTATCATCTCCGCCTTTTCAGAGTTCGAATACACCATGGTCACAGTTCCTACAACACTGCACTATCACAGACGTCTGGTAACACGGTGTACTACAGTTGGTCTGCGTGCGGAGCTGAATGCAGAATAACAATAGCAGCAAGCGCTACATGCGGACACTGCGACAGCTAGACCAAACCACAACAGTGCACTACAGCCACACTGGTAAACACGGTCGTCATCGTAAACATGTCCCTGCAGATGCTGCTCGCCGACCGTGGCCCGTGTTTGTTACGACACGCAACTGAACGTCGGAGGTTTCAAGCGCCAACTTTAGGTTACAATATCTCCGGATGTAATTAACATTTTACAATGCAAAAAACGGCACTGATTACATATTTGTTTATATGTTCAGATGTGCTAACAAAACTAACGTGGTTCCATTTAAAAAAACGTAGGTTTGTGTTAAAAAACATACTTCCGTTCGTTTTTGTATGGTTTGTGTTAAACAATTATACTAGCCCCTCTCCTCACGTTCGGTCTGCGGAATCGGTTCGTCAGTATTTGATGTGGTTTACGAAATATATCCAGCGGTAACGTTAGGTGACACAACCTATATATATATATATATATATATATATATATATATATATGTGTGTGTGTGTGTGTGTGTGTGTGTGTGTGTGTGGGAGGGTGGGTGGGTGGGTGGGTTTGTACGTATATACTGGGTGGTCCATTGATAGTCACCGGGCCAAATATCTCATGAAATAAGCATCAATCGAAAAAACTACAAAGAATGAAACTCGTCTAGCTCGAAGGGGGAAACCAGATGGCGCTATGGTTGGCCTGCTAGATGGCGCTGCCATAGTTCAAACGGATATCAACTGCATTTTTTTGAATAGCAGTCCCCATTTTTATTACATATTGGTGTCGTGCGTAAAGAAATATGAATGTTTCTGTTGGACCACTATTTTCGCTTTGTGATAGATTGCGCTGTAATAGTCAGAAACGTATAAGTACGTGGTATCACGTAACATACCGCCAGTGCGGACGGTATTTGCTTCGTGATACATTAACCGTCTTAAAATGGACCGTTTAACAATTGCGGAAAAGGTCGATATCGTGTTGGTGTATGGCTATTGTTTCTAAAAGCCCAACGAGCGTGTGCTATGTATGCTCCTCGGTATCCTGGACGACATCATCCAAGTGTCCGGACCGTTCGACGGATACTTACGTTATTTAAGGAAACACGATGTGTTCAGCCACATGTGAAACTTTAACCACGACCTGCAAGAAATGATGATGCCCAAGTAGGTGTTTTAGCTGCTGTCGCGGCTAATCCGCGCATCAGTAGCAGACAAATTGAACGAGAATCGGGAATCTCGAAAACGTCGGTGTTGAGGACGCTACATCAACATCGACTGCACCCGTACCATATTTCTGTGCACCACGAATTGCATGGCGACGACTTTGAACGTCGTGTACACTTCTGCCACTGGGCAAAAGAGAAATTACGGGACGATGACAGATTTTTTGCACGCATTCTATTTGGCGACGAAGCGTCATTCACTAACAGCGGTAACTTAAACCGGCATAATATGCACTATTGGGCAACGGAAAATCTTCGATGGCTGCGAGAGGTTAATGTATGGCTCGGCATTATGGGAGGGGGGATAATTGGCCCCCATTTTATCGCTGGCAATCTAAATGGTGCAATGTATGCTCATTTCCTACGTACTGTTCTATCGATGTTACTACAAGAGGTTTCCCTGCATGACAGAATGGCGATTTAGTTCCAACATGATGGATGTTCGGCACATAACTCGCGTGCGCTTGAAGCGGTATTGAATAGCATATTTCATGACACTTGGACTGGTCGTCGAAGCAGCATACCCCGCACGTTCACCGGATCTGACGTCCCCGGATTTCTTTCTGTGGGGGAAGTTGAAGTATATTTCCTATCGTGATCCACCGACAACGCCTGACAACATGCGTTAGCGCTTTGTCAATGCATGTGCGAACATTACGGAAGGCGAACTACTTGCTGTTGAGAAGAATGTCGTTACACGTATTGCCAAATGCATTGAGGTTGACGGACATCATTTTGAGCATTTATTGCCTAAATGATAAGTTCACAAAGGTACATGTATCACTTTGAAATAAAATTTTCAAACCTCCCTACGTTGTGTATTTTAATTTAAAAAATCTAACTGTTACCAACTGTTTGTCTAAAATTGTGAGCCATATGTTTGTGATTATTACAGTGTCATATATCACAATGCGAAAAAAGTGGTCCAGCTGAAACATTCATATTTCTTTACGTACTACGCGAATATGTAATAAATAATGGGGGTTCCTATTTTTAAAAAACGCAGTTGATATCCGTTTGACCTATGGCAGCGCCATCTAGCGGGCCAACCTTAGCGCCATCATGTATCCTCCTTCAAGCGATACAAATTTCGTTCTTTGTAGTTTTTTCGTTTCTTATTTCGTGATATATTTGGCCTGGTCACGATCAATGGACCACCCTGTATACACAGGCAGAATACGGCCCTGTGGTCGGCGATGCCTGTATAAGAAAAAAAGTCTCTGGCGCAGTTGTTAGGTCGGATACTGCTGCTACAATGGCAGCTTATCAAGATTTAAGTCAGTCTGAACTTCTTTTTGTAGTCGACACACGAGCGATGGGACACAGCATCTCCGAGGTGGAGGTTTTCCGACATGACCATATCAGGAGTGTACCTTGAATATCAGGAATTTAGTAAAACAACAAATCTCCGACATCGCAGCGGCCGGGAAAAGATCTTGCGAGAACGGGATCAACGACGGCTGAAGAGAATCGTTCAGTGTGACAGAACTGCAATCCTTCCGTAAATTACTGCAGATTTCAATGATGGACCACCATCAAGTGTTAGCGTCCGAATCATTCAGCTAAACATCATCGATAAGGGCTGTAGGAGCCGAAGGCCACACGTAGACCCTTGATGAATGTACGACACAAAGTTTTAAGCCTCACTTGGCCTGTCAACACTGATATTGGTTGACGACTGGAAACATGTTGCCTGGTCGGACGAGTCTCGTTTCAAATTGTACCAAGCGGATGGATGTGTACGAGTATGGTGACAACGTCATGAATCCACGGATCCTGACAGTAGAAGCTGGTGGAGGCTCTATAATGTTGTGGGGCCTGTGCAGTTGCAAGGACATGGAACGACTCTGACAGTTGACACGTACGTAAGCATTCTGTCTGATCATTTGCATCCGTTCATGTCCATTGTGCATTCCGACTGACTTGGGTAATTCCAGCAGGACAATGCGAAACTCCACATGTCCAGAATTGCTACAGAGTGGTCCCAGGAGGACTCTTATGAGTTTAAACACTTCCACTGGCCACAAAAATCCCCAGACATGATCATTATTGAGTATATCTGGCATACCTTACAACATGCTGTTCATAAGAGATCTCCAACCCCCTCGTATTCTTACGGATTTATGGCCAGTCCTGCAAGAGTCATGGTTTCAGTTCCCTTCAGAAATCAGTCGAGGACATGCCACGTCGTCTTGCGGCACTTCTGCGTGCTCGCGGGGTCCCTATACGATATTAGGCAGGTGTACCAGTTCTTCAGTGCATATCAAAGTCACATGACACGATGTATGTCCGGTATAAATTCCGACACTACTAAACAGATCTTGCTGAAATTTTGCAGCGGTGTCTAATTTGGTCCAACTTAAAAGATAGGATAGTTTTTATCTCGATTTCTGACCTCAATATTTCTTAAGCAAATTAAATGTTTCTTATACGAGATTAGCCTGTATTTATTTGTAAGTTCTACGGTTATTAACAGATATCGGTGTAAGTTAATACATCCACATAACACTCTAACACCTTTTGACAGCTAGGTTGGGTAGACATCCTGGCAGATGGCGCCGTGTTTCGATTTCTGTTTCACCTGATATTTGTTTATGTTTATGACTCAACTGTGCTATTTTAATATTTCATGTACCATTTTTATAATTAAACTGCGCATTGTGTTATAATTGTGCTGTGTATCATTTACATATTATTATCATTTTAACAGGAAAATATTAATAACGTAAAACTTTAAAGACATTTCTTCCCATTGCTCTTTTATACCACTCGAAAACGTGTAAGTAATTCTTACTTGATTTCTATTTTAATTTGTATATTATTCTGCATTTTTGAATTGTTTATTGTTAATTGATTCATTTGTTATTTTTAGTCTAGTTTATTTATTGAAATTGTAAGGTGTCAGGCAAATCCAACACCTTCCATGAAAACCCTGACGTGATAAGCAAATCCGGCTGTATGTCACATAGCTCCGAATAAATCCTGACATTAAACAAGTAATATCAGTAACGAGTGAGCAAATGGAATACCACAGACTAACACAAGAATGCCTAAATGCATGTCATACCTTCCCACCGTGAGACAGGTGCAGTTCCGAGGGGAGAAACGAGAACAGAAGCCGACAGCAGAACCGTGTTAAGGTAGAAGGCCCTATGATAAGGGACGGACACCCTCGTCTCCAGCTAACCGCTAGGACCACCTCCCAGCCCATGTTAAAAGCTAGAGCCCTCCAGAAAGACAGTATAGATCTTACGATAACACTAAAACGGCCACACCAGCCACAAGTTTTAGCGTGAGACTTTTTCGCGTCTGTTACGTTGCAAACGATAAAAACATTGCCCCACCACGAAAAGTAACCGACAGGACCACCCCCAGCCCATGTTAAAAGATAGAGCCCCCCAGAAGAACAGTATAGATCTTACGATAACACTAAAAGGGCCACACCAGCTGCAAGTTTTAGCGTGAGACTTTTTCGCGTCTCTGTTACGTTGCAAACTTTAAAAACATTGCCCCACCACGGAGAGTATAACGTTTCTCATTGGATGGACAGAATTTTTGTAGACGGAGCTTAAGGTTAACATTTAGACCCTGATTGGTCAGATGAATACATAGCCACATAGTTTTTTTTTAAACCAACTTCGGTAAATTGTAGTAACGAGAAGTTAGGAGAGAGTTGCTTCCGAGACGGCGAGATGTGAGAAGCTGCGCCGCCCTGACGCTGCCTAAACATCTGTTACATCCCCTTTTAGCGTAATACTAGTGTCAATTGTCAATTAAAGCTAATGGTATTCACATTTGCTACGTAAGTTAAAATCTGAAACGCGATGATTTTTCTGTTATATAATTAGCTGTTAGTGACATTCGGGTAAGGGGTGAGAAAGAAGAGGAAGTGGGAGAATACAAGGTCTACCCCGTCAGGAGTCAAAGCAGGAATAGCACAATGGGGTGTAGGGCTTTACGTCAGGAAAGAAATGGAACCCTGCGTAGTTACAATAAGGTATGTAAACGAACGACTGATGTGGATAGATTTGACAGTGTCTAGCAAGAAAATCAGGATTGTGTCAGTATATTCGCATTGTGAAGGGACAAATCAAGATAAGATGGATAGTTTTTATGAGGCACTCAGTGATGTAGTTGTTAGGACAAGGACAGTGTTCTGCTCATGGGTGATTTTAACGCCAGGACTGGAAATCGAACAGAAGGGTATGAAAAGGTTATGGGTAAATTTGAAGAGGATATGGAGGCCAACAGGAACGGGAAACAACTCTTGGATTTCTGTCCCGGTATGGGCTTAGTAATCACAAACTCCTTTTTTAAACATAAGAACATTCACCGGTATACTTGGGAAAGCAGGGGAACCAGATCTGTCATTGACTATACAATAACAGACCAGGAATTCAGGAAGGCTGTGAGGGACACACGTGTATTCGGGGGATTCTTTGATGACACTGATCATTATTTAATCTGTAGTGAAATTGGGATTGTGAGGCCGAAAGTGCAGGAGGTCAGGTCCATATGTAGGAGGATAAGAGTGAAGAAACTTCAGGATAAGGAAATCAGGCACAAGTACATAACAGCGATCTCAGAAAGGTACCAGTTAGTTGAATGTAGTCATCTACAGTCATTGGAAAAGGAATGAACAAGGTACAGGGACACAGTACTAGAAGCGGCTAAAGAATGTCTTGGAACAGTAGTGTGTAAAAGTAGGATTTAGCAAACAGCTTGGTGGAATGACACAGTCAAGGCAGCCTGTAAACGGAAAAAGAAGGCGTATCAAAAATGGCTACATACTAGAATTCAGGTAGACAGAGAAAGTTATGTTGAAGAAAGAAACAAAGCCAAACAGATAATTGCAGCATCCAAGAAGAAATCTGGGGAAGACTTTGGAAACAGGTTGGAGACATTGGGTGAAGCTGCTGGAAAACCATTCTGGAGTGTAATTAGCGGTCTTCGAAATGGAAGTAAGAAGGAAATGACAAGTATTTTGGACAGGTCAGGAAAACTGCTGGTGAATCCTGTAGACGCCTTGGGCAGATGGAGGGAATATTTTGAAGAGTTGCTCAATGTAGGTGAAAATACGATCAGTAATGTTTCAGATTTCGAGGTAGAATGGGATAGGAATGATGATGGAAATAGGATCACATTTCAGGAAGTGGAGAAAATGGTCAATAGATTGCAGTGCAATAAAGCAGCTGGGGTAGATGAAATTATGACGGAACTCATCAAATACAGTGGAATATCAGGTCTTAAATGGCTACACAGGATAATTGAAATGGCCTGGGAGTCGGGACAGGTTCCATCAGACTGGACAAAAGCAGTAATCACACCCATCTTTAAACATGGAAACAGAAAAGATTGTAACAACTACAGAGGTATCTCTTTAATCAGCGTTGTGGGTAAAATCTTCTCAGGTATTGTTGATAGGAAAGTGCGAGTATTAGTTGAGGACCAATTGGATGAAAATCAGTTTGGGTTTAGGCCTCTTAGAGATTGTCAGGACCAGATCTTTAGCTTACGACAAATAATGGAGAAGTGTTATGAGTGGAACAGGGAATTGTATCTATGCTTTATAGATCTAGAAAAGGCATATGACCGGGTTCCTAGGAGGAAGTTATTGTCTGTTCTACGAGATTATGGAATAGGAGGCAAACTTTTGCAAGCAATTAAGGGTCTTTACATGGATAGTCAGGCAGCAGTTAGAGTTGACGGTAAATTGAGTTCATGGTTCAGAGTAGTTTCAGGGGTAAGACAAGGCTGCAACTTATCTCCACTGTTGTTCATATTATTTATGTATCATATGTTGAAAACAATAGACTGGCTGGGTGAGATTAAGATTTGTGAACACAAAATAAGCAGTCTTGCATATGCGGATGACTTAGTTGTGATGGCAGATTCGATTGAAAGTTTGCAGACTAATATTTCAGAGCTAGATCAGAAATGTAAGGACTATGTTATGAAGATTAGCATCTCCAAAACGAAAGTAATGTCAGTGGGAAAGAAATATAAACGGTTTGAGTGCCAAATAGGAGGAACAAAGTTAGAACAGGTGGACGGTTTGAAGTACTTAGGATGCATATTCTCACAGGATGGCAACATGGTGAAAGAACTGGAAGCGAGGTGTAGCAAAGCTAACGCAGTGAGCGCTCAGCTACGATCTACTCTCTTCTGCAAGAAGGAAGTCAGTACCAAGACTAAGTTAACTGTGCACCGTTCAGTCTTTCGACCAACTTTGTCGTATGGGAGCGAAAGCTGGGTGGATTCAGGTTACCTTATCAACAAGGTTGAGGTTACGGATATGAAAGTAGCTAGGATGATTGCAGGTACTAGTAGATGGGAGCAATGGCAGGAGGGTGTCCACAATGAGGAAATCAAAGAAAAACTGGGAATGAACTCTATAGATGTAGCAGTCAGGGCGAACAGGCTTAGATGGTGGGGACATGTTATACACATTGGAGAAGCAAGGTTACCCAAGAGACCCATGGGTTCAGCAGTAGAGGGTAGGAGGGGTCAGGGCAGACCAAGGAGAGGGTACCTGGATTCGGTTAAGAATGATTTTGAAGTAATAGGTTTAACATCAGAAGAGGCACCAATGTTAGCAATGGAGGAATTTTATAAGGGGGGCTATGCTCCAGACTGAACGCTGAAAGGCATAATCAGTCTTAAATGATGATGATGATGATAATTACTGAGAAGCCACATCAGCCACTGTAATTTATGATAAGTTAGATAAGTAATTAAAGATAATTGAGAGTCACTGTAGACTATTATGATAGTTTTCTCTCTTGTGAAACTTAATTTAAACCTAGATTATGGATGTGATATGGCGTAGGTCATCCTTTGATCCATTGTAGAACTTGGAAACCCATTCAGGGAATATTCGATCACATTTTTGTTGAACGCAGTTGGTTTTTACCATCCTGTATTAAAACATTTCCTTTTATCAATAGTGCAATTTATAAACGATGTTTTGTGAGTAGAATAAAATTTCCAATGGTAAACTTAACTGCTTTTTCGACGTTATTTTACCAGCTAACTAAAAATAGGAAAGCCTTGAACCCCTTCCACTAAATTTAGTTAGTATTAAGATTCTTTTACAGGGAGTGCAGTGGAGCTGATGCTGAAATCATTAAGTATTTGGTTATATCATCGCTAGTCTCACTGAACTCTTCTGAATTCTATATGTCATGTGTGGTCTGACGTCTCCTTACCAGCCACAGGTCCCAGGGTCAAACTAGTCAATTCCCTAAAAAACACGCTCAGAGCGTCGTTGCGCGAAAGTGGTAGGGAGACACGACTTAGAACAGACAGACACGACGCAGAATGTTAGAGAATGGCGACCCTGCCAGGATGGCAAAATGCCATGATTGAAGGTCGACCACATGCCTAACTAGGTCAGAAAAATATCATGTTGGAAAATTTTCGTAAAAAAAAATTCTTGAAGTTATACATAGTCGAAACAGTAGCTGCAGCGATAGATAGTAAGAAAGTATTCAATAGAAAGTGAGACATTCTAGCAGAGACAATAGCATAATTAAGTTATGAATTTTAATATTGTTAGAATTAAGTTTTCTCTCCAATGCAAGCGCACAGGTGGTGGATACATCGTTGAGAAGTTGGTTCTGACCCAACAAGTAAGTGAGTGGATTGTCAGTCTTGGGTATAATAAGTGTCAAGTCGTGTGAACAAAAAGTTAATGAAACGCGTGAGATCGTATGAGCGCATGTTGACTCGAAGTAGGGCGCGTGAATTGCTTTTAAAACCGAAAATAAGGGATTCGGAAAGATTAGCAATGGCAGATCGAGACCTTGACCGAATTGAGGTAGAGAACCAGCATGAAAATGGACAGACAATAGAGGACAGTACAACAGACGATGCAGTATCGCGAGAAATAGGACATATAACGCACCATAACGAGGATAATGTGCGTCAAGGCATAGAAAACGTAAGTCAGCAGACGACAGAGGAGCAGGAAAGTAGAGAGACAGTCGATGAGGATTCTAACTTGCGTCTTGAATACGTGGAACCCATAGTACAAGTAATCAGAGCTCCCTCACCACAGAGTACAAGGAATGCGAGCAGAAATGTGTCAGCGCACAGTTCAATGCAATCGGTTGCAAACCAACAATTGGGCGAAAACACAGAGCGTAGGACGTCGGAAGAAAACGCAATAGGACCCACCAATCTGGCAGAATTATTACAGCAAATTACGGAAAGCTTGACAAGGCAAAATAAAGAAATTGCGAACCAAATTAAAATTCAGAATGCAGAAAACACGAGGCAAATGCGTGAGGTGAAAGAACAAAACAAAAAAAATCAGTTACACCTAAGTCATATTGAAGACGAGGCAAAATAATCTCGAGAAAAGATAGGAAACTTAATAACAGGTCACAATCAATTGAGAACAGACTTTGACAAGGTACAAGTGCACGTACAAACTTTTCGTAATGACATTCACGACGAGATCAAAACATTACGTAACAGCACCCAGGGAGAAATCAAGAAACTAGAGAAGCAGATAAACGAAATTACTAGACAAGCAGCAGGTACAGCGCGTGAAATTGTTGAAAACAGTGTGGTACACAAACGTATCACAAAAGCAGCGCTGAAAAGATATGATAACCGCATAGTCAACATAGAAGCGCAACCGAAGCGACAATTTCAGAAATTGCGAACAGAGCTTTTACAAACCATTGAAGAGCGTAGTGAACAGGATCGAACAAGCACAGAGTCTGCAACCACATCCGTATCTGTAACAGCACCGGAAAAACAAACAATTAACGAAGATATTACGCATTTGCGATGCCAATCACAGGCGGAAAGTAACATACGTGAAATCAGACAGCCTGCACAACAACAAACACGTTTCGAAATTCTTGATGAACAAACGGCACCACAAACACATGCAGAACCACAAATGTATGTTTCAAGACAGTCTGGATCTTGCAATGAAGTGGCAAGGTTAGCCAGACAAGATACCCAACCAATACGTGACAATGGAAAGCCAGGTCGCGAAGAGTACAGTGCAATGCATTCAGCTACACGTTCACAACCGATGGAAGAAAATTATTGCCTGCCACTACAACGATACTACGCAAGGGTACGCGAAAGTTACAGTGGACAATATCCAATGGATCTACCACAACCGGAAAGAACGACGGGAGAAATGATCAGAAACAAAAGTGGCGAAGAATCGCGAATTTCATATGGAACTATGACGAAGTACGACAACGATCATTTCCTCACAGTCAGAAAATTTCAACACTTTCGAGAAGGAAACTCATTACATCCACGAACTTTTATTGAACAATTCCGAGTAGGATTACCAGAACACTGGACGCCAGCACACAAATTAGACTTTATATGTGCTCACATGTCAGGAACAGTCGCAGAAACCATGCAGAATGTTGCAGCGACATGCCGATCGTACGAAGATTTCAGAGAGAAGTTTCTCTCGCGATATTGGCCCAGCGAAGCACAGAACAGAGTGAAGTACGAATTATTATAGAACCCACATTTTGAAAATTCAGGAGAGAAGAGTCCCGTGAAATTTTTCTAATTAATGGCAAAGAAAAATCAATACTTAGATGTACCATACAGTGACGGAGAGTTGATTAAATTATGCGTGATGAAGTTACCATTGAAATACCAGCAATCATTAGTAGGTTGCGGTGGCAATGACGTCGAAGCATTTAAAGGTATTCTAAGGGAACTAGAGTTTATATTTTCGGAAGATAATGCAAGAAAAAGACGAAGCGCACGTGAAAACGAAAGCAAAAAGCAGTGGAATCCACAAGACACAGTACGAAGAAACAATAATTACGAACCACGTGATAACTTCGCACCAAGAAACGACAATAAATTTCAATAAAGAACCGGTTATGAATTTAGAAGAGAATATGGCAATAACTATAATTCACCCAGGAATGGCAACAACTATTACAGAGGGAATAACGACAAACGGAACGGGTACTGGAGAACCAATAGACCGACAAATTATCAACAAAGAAACCACTATCTACAAGCTGAACATGAAAAGAGAATACAGATAGAAGAGGTGCAGGTAAGACCACCAAACCCCGATAAACGTTCGAAATGACAGCTATGCGCCCATGCCAAAGAGAATGACGCACCGACCCAGGACAATTGCAGCACCTTGAACAGAGAAGTAAAAACTTTATCAAGAGAAGAGAAGAAGGAAGAAACAAATCCTCAGGGACCAGATGAAAACGAAGACAGGAAAATAACACTATTGTGTTGGAACAAAATTAATTGGGAGAATACTGACGAGGAAGGTGAATTACCAGAGGCATGCACAACGAATGTGGGAGGAAAGGACGAAGTAATGAGTATTGCAGAGCTATTTGAGATGGAAACCAGGGAAAGCGAATTCAATGAGGATAATGTGCAGTCGACAGAAGTTGAAAATAAGTTACTAATGGGCACTCAACCCAACGTATATAATGAAGGAAGTTACGAAGCGATAATTAGAGCATTTAGATGCGATTATGTGGAAGTAGTGACGAAGAAGGAGAAGATAGATGAGGATGAGGAAAAAGTAGAGGATGTTGAAGAAAGCGTAAATGAAGGAAGAAATAGAGAAGAGGAAATAATAGAGACAGAAGTAGCAGTCGAAGCTTATCCTTCAGAAAATTCGAATTCACAAGGGAAATTCCTGAAAAGACTCGTGTATGATTCAGTGGAGGATTCGTTGCTGCAAGAAAAAGAAGAACAAAACCAACCCTTTCAAATTCAACCAATTGTGAAGGCCATGGTAAAGCATATCTCAGTCAGTATTGTAATTGGTAGCGGAAGTGAACTGACCGCGATCTCAGAAAATTTATTCATGCAGTGTAATGCCAATGAGGAATTGCCAGTTGTGAAAACACATAAGATTAAAGTAAGAGGTCCTATTAGAAACAATGCTGCGGAAGTTACAAGACAAACAAGGTTAGCTCTTTCCTGTCAAGGTCAAAAGATCGAGGCAAACTTCGTGATTATACCTAAACTAACTTTAGATTTGATTATAGGTGCAGATTTTTTAAATGAGAAATGAGCGATAATAGATATGGGGAAAGGTAACGTAACATTCGGGAATGTCACACTTCTCTTTGAGCAAAAGCTAAAATTAGAAGAAATATCAGTTATAAACAAACAATTAAGAATGATACGAGATAAAGAGTAGATAGAACAGCACTTAAAAGAACATTCTCAGAGGGCCAGAAAGTATTTGTAAAATCACCATCTCTCCAGCAAACAGAAACACAAAATACATAAGTATTACTCTGCATACAAAGGAACTGTCATAATTAGCCGAATTGCTCATGATAATGCTGTGGAACTAATGAACCCAAAAACAGGCAAAACCTTAGGACTTCACCATGTGAGCCATTTCAAAAAGTTTGAAGATTAATTTTATTACTGGTAAATAATCAGCACAATATTTCAAGATTATGTTGCAGATAAGATCGTCAGGAGAAAGAAGAACGAAGAGAGAGGAAGGTGGAAAAAGAAAGTAGTTTCAATAAAAACAAAAACAAAAGTAACACCAATAGTACCATAGATTATGGTGCAGGGATAAAACGTAGATAGTCTAACAGCATGAAATACTAAAATGCTATATACCACGACACTACACAAAAAATTAAAAAAACCAATTTGAGGATTCTTGTAGAATTTAAGACTCAAAATATCTTAGAATTGTAACATGGAAAAGGTGCCGGAATTTGTAAAGCGTTTTAAGAAGGCGTAAAACAATGTAGGTAGTAGACATATGTTAGATGATTATAAGTAAAACTTTTTGTAAGAACCATTGTAAAAACTCCAGCAAAGACCAGATGCAACGACCCACAAGTTACAACGTGAGAAGTATCAAGACAGGAAAGGACGTAATTAGCAAGATACGATGCCTACAAGGCAGAAGTGTCGAGAGAAGGGAAAGGACAGCGACTGGTGCCAGGACAGACAAGCAAACGCCAGACTTTCACCGCCCGTAAACCCCGGGATGCCCTCACTCAGTGGAGCAAACAAAAAACGGCCTGACAAGGAGACTGCTTGGGCAAGCCACCACTGGCAAAAAAAATGTGTAAAAGTCACACTACTTCTATTAAACAGCACGCTGATGGACGAAACTGAAGAAAACTTCCACAAAGTAAAAATGACACGCCAAACAATTTATCAAACTGTTACTAAGAGGAGAACTTCAAAGCAACTAGTTATCAATAAATATTTCCATATCCTGCCCAGATAAGGACCAGGAAGCAAGTAAGAGGCATAGAAGAAGCAGGAAGAACAGAAGTTCGAGATTCGCAAGACTGAGACCAAGAAAGAAGATGGGTGAAGAGTAGACGATGTACCTTCCCAAATCCCTATCCTATTGTAAACTAGTCGCCTGTGAAGTATTACAAAGAAAAACGACCACTTTCAGTGTCACATAATGATGACTTTCACACGTACAAAGCCAGTAAACCATGAGATTCTGCACTCACAGCTCCATTCCATTATGGGACCTCTACAGCAGTAACACACTGTTACAAAGCCAACAAGGAATGACGAATGAAGCTGTACATCAAATACTTGCCCACATCCATCTCGCTCGACTCCATCACCTTCATGCAAAAACATTCGCCAACCTCATGCTCAAACATTCATAGGATTGTGTGAATGTGTGAAATCAAATTATGTGATGTAGGAATTGTGAAAAAGAAACATGTGAAAAACTAAATAAGTTAAGCACACCAGACAGTTAATAAACTACAAAATAACAGTCATCGACTATGGACTTAAGTAAAAAATAGACTGTCGATAAAAATAAGTCATCAGTTCTGAAATGGGCAGTATATAAAGAACAAAAGTAAGGCATAATAAACACTAAAACTATATGCCACTTATTTTCTCCTCATAAAAATAAAAGAATAACTATATTTTACTTATTTTCTCCTTATAAAAACAAAGAATAAAAAATTATCTTGTTGGATGTTTTTGCCTTTTTTTAACATTTGTACCATTTTTTAGGATAATATCTCAATACTTGTGTATGTATATTTCTTTGTCAAAGCAATTCTTGGAAATAATTCTTATTCGTTAGTGTAACAATGTTGAAATGAGTGTCTAGAAACATAAACATTTTACTTGTACAGGATATTTAGAAAATGTGTTAGGAATTGAATTACTTAATTACTACATTTATAAACAAAATATTTCTAAGAAAAGCGATGTGAAAGACTCCTGACTTTCGATGACAAACTTCTTAAAAAAAAAAAAAAAAAAAAAAAAAAACTTCACACTTAAATAAAGAAAGAAAATAATTAAAAATTAATAACAATAATAAAAATAATATAAAAATATTCTTCTCTTGTCAGTGTAAACATATTTTTGAGAATAATGTGGAAGAATATAAAAATATAAATTAGTAATACAAACTAGCATAGAACCAGATTAACGTGACTGAACAGTATGCAATTAAATTTAGAGAAAGGAATAATTTTTGACTGACTTAGACAACGATTCAATCATTGCCTAAATTCAGTGCAAAAATTAAGTTCGAAAGGTGGTGATATGTCAGGTGTCAGGCAAATCCAACACCTTCCATGAAAACCCTGACATGATATGCAAATCCGGCAGTATGTCATATAGCTCCGAATAAATCCTGACATTAAATTAACCAAAGTAATACGAGTAACGAGTGAGCAAATGGAATACCACAGACTAACAGAAGAATGCCTAAATGCATGTCATACCTGCCCACCGTGAGACAGACGCACTTCCGAGGGGAGAAACGAGAACAGAAGCCGAGAGCAGAACCGTGTTAAGCTAGAAGGCCCTACGATAAGGTACGGACACCCACGACGCTAGATAACCGCTAGGACAAAGCTAGAGCCCTTCAGAAGAACAGTATAGATCTTACGACAACACTAAAAGGGCCCCACCAGCTGCAAGTTTTAGCGTGAGACTTTTTCGCGTCTCTGTTACGTTGCAAACGTTAAAAACATTGCCCCACCACGAAAAGTAACCGACAGGACCACCCCCCAACCCACGTTAAAAGATAGAGCCCTCCAGAAGAACAGTATATATCTTACGATAACACTAAAAGGGCCACACCAGCTGCTGGTTTTAGCGTGAGACTTTCTCGCGTCTCTGTTACGTTGCAAACTTTAAAAACATTGCCCCACCACGGAGAGTATAATGTTTCTCATTGGATAGACAGAATTTTAGTAGGCGGAGCTTAAGGTTAACATTGAGACCCTGATTGGTCAGATGAAAACGCAGCCACATAATTTTCTTTAAACCAACTTCGGTAAATTGTAGTAACGAGAAGTTAGGAGAGAGTGGCTTCCGAGAGGGCGAGATGTGAGCAGCTGCGCCGCCCTGACGCTACCTAAACACCGAGGTAATGAACGCACGCGATGCCACATTTTTGAGCGCATAAGGCTTCACTCAGAACTGCAGAAGTCTCATCTGTTACATCCCCTTTTTGCGTAATACTAGTATCAATCGTCAATTAAAGCTCATGGTATTCACATTTTTGGTAAACATTTTTGGAATACAGTGATCAATAGATTATTATATTTTGACTAAAGTTCAGTCTTGCCCACACCATTTATGTTTCAGTTATACTTAACCGGTTTCGGTTATTTTTACATAACCATCATCAGACCCATTGCTCCCTTAGGATAGTAGGCAGAGCTCTCCTCAGCTGCTACGAAGTTAACTTCGTAGCAGCTGAGGAGAGCTCCGCCTACCATCCTAAAGGAGCGATGGGTCTGATGATGGTTATGTAAAAATAACCGAAACCGGTTACCTATATCATTGAAACATAAATGGTGTGATCAAGACTGAACTTTAGCCAAAATATAGTATTCACATTTGCTACGTAAGTTAAAATCTGAAACGCGATGATTTTTCTGTTATATAATTATTGAGAAGCCACATCAGCCACTGTAATTTACGACAAGTTAGATAAGTAATTAAAGATAATTGAGGGTCACTGTAGACCATTTTGATAGTTTTCTCTTTTGTGAAATTTAATTTAAACCTAGACTATAGATGTGATATGGCACAGGTCATCCTTCGATCCATTGTAGAACTTGGAAACCCATTCAGGGAATATTCGTTCACATTTTTGTTGAACGCAGTTGGTTTTTATCATCCTGAATAAAAACATTTCGTTTTATCAATAGTTCAATTTATAAACAAAATTTTGTGAGTAGAATAAAATTTCCAATGGTAAACTTAACTGCTTTTTCGACGTTATTTTACCAGCTAACTAAAAAACACGCTCAGAGCGTCGTTGCGCGAAAGTGGTAGGGAGACACGACATAGAACAGACAGACACCACGCAGAATGTTAGAATATAATAAATATTATAATTTTTTCAGTTTCAGTATAAAGCCGCTGAAATAATCTAAGCTTAACAATGTGTGTAGCAGAGAAACACGACGCAAGTGTGTTGATAGAGCTCATGAATCGGAAGAACGAATTGCGGCAACGAGCGCAGCTCAACGAAATTCGTAGACATGAATCACGAGATCAGCGTGATGAACGTCCGCGACAAAATATATCAAGAACAAGAGAGGTGCGTGAATGGTACAAAGCCACTTTGAAAGAACGTGAAAGAGAACGGCAGCAAAACAGCCATGCATTAACACGTGCATCAATCGTTCGCCTTGCGTTCGAATATGTACCAGGCATTGATTACTCTGCACATCCTAACATTACTGTTGGTGCGACGGACAAAGTATGCCAATGTTGTCAAGCGTTAAAATTCCGCAGTGAAGCAGTCGGTATGTGTTGTGCATCAGGCACAGTTATACTGTCAGCTATTCGTACTCCTCTGGGGCCTTTACAATCACTTCTTGCTGGCGAATCAGACGACTCGAAATTGTTTTCGCGCAAGACACTCAAATACATCTGTTGCTTTCAAATGACGTCCTTTAGGACAAGTAAAATTTGTGATCTCACACATTTAACGGACATAATTTTGAAACTACATTCAAAATCTTAGGCCACGAGTATCGTAAGTTTGGGTCGCTAATGCTGATTCCTAATGATGATCCGAGGTTTCTCCGAATTTGTTTCATGGGATGCTGTGAGAAATGCCTGACAACTCGCTGCCAGTGTAATTTCGTCGAACAAGCAGAAGAGAGAGCAATTGTGGAATCGTTGGAAAATTTTTTGGAAAACTGTACTCAACTCATTCAGTTGTTCAAACGCGTGTCTCCATAATTAAGAAGGTGATCCACCTGACAACAGAGACATCAAAATCGCACGTCGAGACAGCACCGTTACTACAATTTCACACCTACGCCGTCTGTACGACGCACTTCAGTGTCCTCTAATGTTATGGAAAGGGCACAATGAGTATCACATCATCATCAAACAGTTTGTTCCAGTTACTGGTATGTCTGATATTTAACTATTTAATTTCTTATTTTGTTGATTTTAATTTCTCATGTTTAATTTTTCTGACTATTAGGAACTCATTTTTTAAGGTAATGAAACGAATAAAAAAGTTAGTTCAATTAACTACTTCGCGCACCTATTTATGATTAGACCTAATCAAGCTAATTATGTACTATCAATAAGTTGTGGATGTGTACGCTAAGATGGAAAGTGAACGCTTACGATTTATTAGATACAACCATCTGGTTCAAATGGCTCTGAGCACTATGGGACTTAACATCTGAGGTCATCAGTCCCCTAGAACTTAAAACTACTTAAACCCAACTAACCTAAGGACATCACACACATCCATGCCCGAGGCAGGATTCGAACCTGCGACCGTAGCGTACAACCATGTGAATTACGATCGAAGGAATACATCCATTTATGAGATGCTGTTATCGGAAACACTGATGCAAATTTAAACACCAATGACATCAGTACAGCATTTATTTTTACCTTCAAGCTACATCGGCAGTCCACGGAACATGCAGGAAAACGTACAAGATGCGGTGACTTACGTACGTCATTACGGTCGTCCTCATGTTTATTACATGTACGTGTAATCCCAATTGGCAGGAAATACAAACTTTGTTATAGCTATGCCAACAATCGGTACATCGTCATGAAATTACAGCGTGTGTGTTCAAAAAAAAATTAAAAATCTTTAATTGAGTTAATCATGAAACTTCCGGTTCTCCGTAACACACATTGCTGGCTGTATGGTATTGAGTGTCAAACGCAAGGTTTGCCCCATCATCACATCTTGCTTTGGCCTGAAGATAAAATTCGTCGAAATGGACGATATTCCGGATCCATTAATTGACCCAGAATTGTTTGATATTGTTAATAGTCACATAATCCACGGACCTTGCTGCGCTTCTAACATTGAAATCGCCAGGCATGGGAGATGGATAAAGTAAAAAGCGTTTCCCAAAACAATATACAAATGACACTGTTACAGATATCGACGGTTATACATTGTACCGCCGCAGAATCGCTAAGAATAGTGGCCACACTTTTACAATGCGAATGTCAGATTCTACAAATCAAATTGAAACTGACAATCAGTGTGTAGTACGTCACTCACCATTGCTTTTAAAAACGTATAAAGCTCATATTAATGTAGAGATTTGCATTTCCGTAAAATCCATTAAGTACATTAGCTATTACGTTTATTAACGGTAGTGATTTGGTCGTGTGTGAAGCACAAAATATAAACCAAAATGAAGAAATAACACGAAGCCAGATGGGTAGGTATATCACCAGCAACGAAGTACATGGCGTATTTTTAGTTTTCCCATTCACGGAAGAGACCCTCCTATCCAACAGCTTGCAGTACATCTCGAAACTGGCCAAAGTGTATGTTTTACCGAAGAAAATATTCTCCAAATAGCAGTTGAGCCACCTAAAACGACGCTACTGAATTTTTCACATTGTGTCAAAAATCTGATGTGTTCGGCCGATTCGCAAAAACATTATTATGTGCCGATGTTCCATGGTACTTTCCATGGAATAAATTAGGGAAAAAAGAAAACCACATTCATGAATCCCAGGCATATTTAAAGCCAAGACATTGGGACGACTATACACAGTACATCCTAAGCAGCGTGAATGTTTTTATTTTTATTTATTTTGTTGTTGGTGAATATTCCCGGACCAACATCTTTCGAATTTTTCCGAGCAGTTAACGGTCGAGTGTTCAATACATATCAAGAAACATGTCGTGAGTTGCATTATTACTTGAAGAAGAGAATCTTTGGGACTTGACACTTGCTGATGCAGCATTGGCATGGAAGCCGAATAGTATTCGTCATCTGTTTACAATTATTTTGACGACGTGTTACCCAACACAGTCATCGACTTTGTGGGAAAAATATAATAACTGTATGATTGAAGACATAATGCACCCAGTTAAACAGAGAAACCGATGCCCAAATCTAGATATCACACCAGAAATGTATAATGAAGCATCAGTGTTGATCGAATATTTATATATAAATTAATTTCAAATTTGCCACTTAGTCATTATGGTATGAAATCACACGAGTGCCCAGCCACCGACTTACTTAATAAAGATTTGCAAACGACGTTGACTTAGCTACAATTATTGCGAAAAATGAGCCATTACTGGCAGCTGAACAAAAAATATTTATAATCGGATTATGCTGACCGTTGATGCTGAACAAGGCGGTATCTTTTTCTTAGACGCTACAGGTGGAACCAGCAAGACATTTTTAATATCATTAATCCCTGCGAAGATACGGTCGCAGCAGAAAATTTCATTGGCAGTTACATCGTCAGGCATTGCTGCCACTTTGTTACATGGTGGACGAACGTCACATTCGGCGTTTAAGTAGCGATTAGACATTCGTAACATACCAAATGCAGTGTTTAACATTAAGAAAAAGAGCGGAATGCCTGCAGAGTTTCAAAAGAGTTCAATTATAATTTGGAATGAGTATACTATCGCTCATAAACATTCGCTCCAAGCATTACGTAGAACTACGCAAGATTTGAACGACAACTATAAACTTTTCGGTGCGACTGTCGTACTATTGTCTGGTGACTTTCGAGACACTTCAGTCGACCACGAACATGCAAGTGCAGTTGAAAAATGATCCGTCGGTAGAACTGTTTTCTAAGCAATTGATGGATATTGTAAACGGTTAAATTGAACTGCATCAAAATACACCACATCATATTGCCAGACAATTTCTGCACTGTTGTTGAGACAGAAAGTGAAGTAATTGAGTGTCTTCCCGGATATAACGAATAATCACTTAGATCGTAATTGCCTCAGTAATCGTGCTATTTTGGCAGCAAGAAATGTTGGTGAAGACGAAATGAGATTCTAGATACAACAGTTGTTGCCCGGTGATTTGATGTCTTTTAAATCAATCGACACAGTATTTGTTGATAATGAAGCCGTTATTTTTCCAACAGAATTTTTAAATTCTCTGGATACGGCAGGAATGCCACCACACAGTGTAAGCGTAGGCTTCCGCGGCCGTTGTCACAGTCAATTAAATTCTTCTGAGTTTGAGGCCGCAATGTCAACTACAAAATTCCGACGTTTCGGCGACTGTTGCAAGGCGCCTACCTCAGGGTTTATTGCTAACTGCTGCATGAGCACTGGTTTGGTTATTTATATACTACGGAGGAGTGCTGTCATTGGATACGAGGATGAGGAGTAAGGACATTAGGAGTTCACTTCATTGGTCTTTGCATTGCGTGTTGTCATGGGCGGGAATAGGCGTTTTTCATTGGAGTTTCCTTTATTGCTTGCTGTTGGTGGAAATCGCCGAATAGGAAACTGAGCGGCGACTGTGTACTCTCCGCCGCAGTTACCTACCACACGCCTGTTGCTTCGCGAGAGCGAGAGCTGTCCATCCGCAAAGCTGTCACTGATGGCAGCCAAGACGCTGCAAGTCGGTACCCGTCGTCTCTATTCATGTTGTCGGGTCGCTTGGCTATTTCTATAGCCTCTCTAATCTTCCTCCTCAAACTAAATATCTATTTCGCCAGTATTCGCCAGTATTCGATCTTCATCCTGCACTATTCCTCAGGTTCTGCCACCGCTTATTTGTTGTATTATTTGAGGCGAATATATCTCTCGTGTTGAGTTAACCTTGTGCTTCTTGGACTCCTAGTGTCACCTACATACACCAGTCCACATTCGCACCCAGAGGCAAACTACAGCGCCATGAAACTTGTTAATTGTATCTTTCGTCGAGCACACAACGTCTTTCATTTTGCTGTTGCTACGAAAAATCGGCTTAATACCTGCCCGACGAGAATTTTGTCCAGACGTTCAGTAGCCCCTTCTACGTATGGTAGCAGGACGGTGTTCTGTGCTTCGTTCTGCAATTCCCCGTTGCCCTCCTCCTTTGGCGCCATGGTTTTGTGTATCATCCTCATGTCGTAGGCATTAGCTACAAAAATGGGCCTGAGGTTCTGTAGTTCAGCTTTCAGATTGTGTTCATTGCTGATTCTGTAGGCTCTCTTAGTTGAGGTTTGTAGGGCCGATTTCTTCTGCGTAGGCTGGTGGTGGGAGGATGCAAGCAGGTACTTGTCCGTGTTCGTAGGCTTCCTATAAACTCTGTGTCCATCATTCCCGTCAGGCTTACGGTAAACTTCCACGTCGAGAAAGGAAATACCCCGTTCTTTTCTTTCTCCATGGTAATGTGAATTTTACTGTGCTGCTTGCTGAGATGTTGGAAGTTCTGAAGCTCTTCTTCTCCGTGTGGCAATATAACAAAGGTGGCATCAACGTAACGTAGCCAGCCAGCATTCTGGGCGTAAAGGTGCGGACTGGAGTGCTGTTTCTTCGAACTCTTGCATAAAAATATCTGCTGCGGCAGCCGAAAGAGAGAAACCATAGCTACACCGTCCGTCTGCTCATGAAAATCCCTATTCCACCTGAAATAGGTGGTCATCAAACAGTGGCGCACTAGCTCACAGATATCAGGTGCCATGCGTTCCTCTAAGTTGTTCATTGTATCCGTCACGGGTAAATTCGTGAACAAAGACTTCACGTGAAAACTAAACATCAGATCGGTTTCAGAGACACTCTTTCCTTTCAAAAGTGCTTTAAAATGGGTGAAGCCTTTGATCTATGAATCTGTGTCGCTCGGCCGGCCGGAGTGGCCACGCGGTTGTAGGCTCTACAGTCTGGAACCGCGCGACCGCTACGGTCGCAGGTTCGAATCCTGCCTCAGGCTTGTATGCGTGTGATGTCCTTAGGTTAGGTTTAAGTAGTTCTAAGTTCTAGGGGACTGATGACCTCAGAAGTTAAGTCCCATAGTGCTCAGAGCCATTTGAATCATTTTTTTCTGTGTGTCTCACTAAACGTCTAAGCTTCGGAGCCAATTCTTTCGCTAATTTGTAGGTAGGTGAGTTAATACTACTCACTATCGGCCGTAAACGAAAAGCTTCTTTGTGGACCTTCGGTACACTACATACTCTTGGTGTCTGTGGCACTTGTGGAATGAGTCTTGGGGTCGTGTGAAAATTCATCCTAGTTTGCTTCAGCAGCGATTGCGACGTTTTCATTAACCTTGGCCGTCGGATCTCCCGTAAGTTCATGGTAAGTGGGTTCATTCGAAAGAGCCTCCATCCGCTTGTCGTGATCTACTGTGTCCAACACAACGGTGGCATTGAGGAAGGCGCCTTGCAACAGTCGCCGAAACGTCGAAATGTTATTGTTTACAGTGCGGCCTCAAACTCAGAATAATTTTATTGACCACCACCACACAATCTTCGATTGAAAGTTGGTACACCGATCATTCTTCTCCGTAACTGTAACCCACCTAGATTATGCAATGGTACGCGTTTTTGTTCGTCGAAAGGATCACCGAAAATGTTCTCGAAGCAACTATTTTGACGGGAAAGTTTAAAGGAGAAATCGTTCTGTTACCACGTATTCCAATGATACCTTCAGAATCTACAATAAAATTTAGAAGGCCTCAATTTCCGATTCGTTTGGCTTTCGTGATGACCGTCAATAAGTCTCAAGGCCAAACAATGTTTATGTTCGGTTTGGATTTGGAAAATACGTGTTTCTCCCATGGGCAACTGTACGGCAAATGTTCATGTGTGGGAAAAACCATCAAATCTATTCGTGTTAGCAAAATAAAGGTTAACCAAAAGCATTGTGCAGCAATTAGCCATTTGATAATTGAAAACTTTAAATTCTAATAGTTTAAAATAATGGAAATAATAGTTTAAAAATCAGTGTTATATACATTTATTAATTTCAGTTCTTTTATGTTATTTAATACATTGATTATTTTGAGAATAAGTCATTCATAACGAACTATAGTTGAATATGAGATGAATTTATGTTGGTTTGTGGTTAATTTCAACGTGCTGATCACGTTCAGAATTTGGTGTAACCTTTAATTCTCAATCCCATATGTTTCTTGTGGTCCTAAAATTTTTCTGTGACTTTTCATTCCTTCATTTTACAATTGTTCTGCCTCAATTATTTCATTCGGTGTTAGGCAATCAGATACATATAACGAGTCCAGCTGATTACTGTTAATTAGTGTTTATTAGTTTTTGCCTGCAACGATACTAACGTTCCATTGTATCGGTTTTGGGTGAGTTTGTATGCTAAATCCAGTTTCGTAACTCCTACCTTACTTGTCGTGTTATCTAATCCGAAGTATTATATCCATTCATTCAAATACTTACAATTTTTTGACGTTTCCATGTTGTGCTGGTATATATTTTTATCTGTTGTGTTTATATTCAGTGAATTCCGTTTTCTCATACGATATTTGTAATTCGATTTTGGCTGCCATTCTGTGAAGTTTTACTATGATTAGCGTTGCATCTGTTTTGTCCTTAGAAAATGGTTCAATGGCTCTGAGCACTATGGGACTTAACATCTGAGGTCATCAGTCCACTAGAACTGCTTCAACCTAACCAAGGACATCACACATATCCATGCCCGAGGCAGGATTCGAACCTGCGACCGTAGCGGTCCGCGGTTCCAGACTGTAGCACCAAGAACCGCTCGGCCACGCCGGCCTCCTTTTGTCCTTAGAAGTTACTGAAATATCTTTAGCAAAAGCGAGGCATTTCATCTCAAGTCTTCCTGTTTCTGTCCAGTATATATATATCTTCGATGTGTTTCTGTTGTGGATCTACTCTGTCATGACCTTGTGTAAGACCAGAGCGAAAAGAATCGGTGAGAGCCCAACGCCCTGGTAAACACCCGTGTTAAAGCAGAAGGGTTCAAAAACTTCTGCTAGGAATTTCTTTTCAAGTTGTGTCTGCAAGTATCTGTGTGAGTGTCCGTTTGATTAAATGTCTGGTAGTTTCGTCGATGCCTGCTTCTTCCATTGTTAGAAATACTGCCTATCTCTCTACAAAATGGCAGGCTTTTTTTAAATCAACATATGTAATGACTGTGTCAAAGTCCACATTGTTCTGATCCAGAGAACTGTTTTCAAGTTAAAAGTTTGCTCTGGGCACGATCCATTCTTTCTGAACCCCATTTGTATTCGCCAGTTGTCTGTTCTACATAGATGAAAGAACGTAACCTCCTCACCTCAATCGTATAAAATGACGCTGTTACTAAGAGTGTCAGTTGGTGGATCTTGTTTCATCAGTAGCTGACACCCTCCGCCACTAGCTCACATCCCCTTGTAGCTGAAATCCCCCATCAGCTAACGTCCTCTGGTAGTATTACACAGAAAGTGATAGAGAAGGGAGGGTATTATTCGTCATCATGTTTTTACATACACAATAAAATCGACCACCTCCGTAGGTGGCTAGCCTTAAGAATGGAAGTAGGCAGGTTTGATTCCTGGTATCACCTCAGATTTTGTGAAGTAGGACTATGTGGAATGCATAGATCGACAATTTTCGCAGTAGGTTCACCAGCGGAATACTATATCTTTTATTTGGAGGAAAGCTTGAAATATCAGACCCTGTATGGATATCACTCCTTGTGTCTTCGTAGGTGTTTCTGGTTGTAATGCGACAGATAAAGCTATATCTCTATTTGCATCACAGTTTCACATAATATGCCAGAAACTTGTTTAGTATGCATCCATAAAGAAAATCTGTAACAAAGTGTCAGCTACAGGTTGAGATGTCAACTACTAGGCGTTCTAGACTTTCCTCTGTAATATATTGTAAGCTGTTGCCCCTATAATCTAAATACCGTACTACACAGAGAGGAAGGGAATTTACTGTGGTGTATAAATTAGAGGGCTTTTGATAAAGCAGATGTGAAAATATAGTACACAATATTTGGATTTGCCAGCTACATTAGCAACTGATAGGGACTGGTTTCTTCAAATTTATCTCATGTGTGAATTCCTGCTAAATTAAGAATTTGTTGCAGCACTGTGTAACATGAAAGAAAATATTTTACAAAGTTGCGGCTACGTGGAAAATTGTTGACAGTCTTGATGTAACATGGGCAACTGCCTACAATTTTTCGGTAAGATAGTGATGTACGGATACATAAATTGTCATGTTATGTCCAAAATAGAAGATGAGAAACGTGTTGTACTGTAAGATAATGGTAGTACCATAGCATGGGGTCACTATAATATTTGACTAACATTGATATCAGATGAGTTTCTGATACGGAAGTAATGTTGTTTACTTTATTAGTTCTCAGTGTACTCTAGGTTCTAAGGTTGCGTTAATTTATATGTTTTCTACACTTTTATAAATATATAGATGAATTTAATGCACAGCCTAAAGATCAAACTATGGTCATCGAATAAACTAAAATTTACATCAGTATTACTATTCATCAAGCTGTTGTCATTTAATAAATAATATAGACAATTCCGATGTGAAAATACAGGTTGGTGCACGAAAATATGGCCCCGAGTAGAGGTTGCTCGTGCATTACACGCGAATTGTAGCCCGCCACGAGCAAATAAAACAACAATTAAATAAAATGCAAGCAACAACTTTGAAACAATAGATGACAATTGGCAGAAGTACTCAGCATCGGGTTTTCGTACATCGCCCTTTCTTTAATTTGAAAGTCCATTGTGCTTGAAAACTGTGTTTGTGCTCGATATAATATAACTTCATTTTTCATCAAAGTTCGGATTTCCGAGAACTGTGATTCTACTTGCATACAACACCCATTTTATCTTATAACTAATTTTACTTTCGAGATATAGACTCTCCCATCATGTTTGCTAATATTCCATCTCCGTTACTGACTTAGTTGTGCAGAAACAAAGTTGACATCCTCGTTGAGTATTGCAGTTGAAGTGATATGTTATGACAAAAGCACCTTCCTCCTTCTTTCCTAAAATCGTGCATGTTTGAGTGTTGTGTTATTCAGTAGTTGATTGCAGGAAGTAGAGTTGTAGAAAGCCATATTTACAAATTCAGCCTTTGTTAAATTTCGTATTTGTGGTTCAGAAGCCACATTAGGAATAGATTTTATTTTATAGTGATATGTTATCTCCGCATTCCTCCCCTAAAATTGCGTTTCGTGATGTGCAACGTTACTCAAAAGCTGTTGAAAACGATGGATGATGACATTATGTCCTACAACACAGCCTCAGATTACACACACTTTATGTAGTTAGATAGGATTATAAAAATTTTAGATGTGGAAATATTTACTTTTAGGGTGAATTAAATATTACACTAAGAGTAGGCCTAAATAATTTGATTCTTCTGATACCCAATTCGAATGCATATATGTTTTTGTGTCTGCCTAGTATTTTAGCTAGCACGTATTTTCTACCTGACCAGTTTAGTATAACCCTTTAAGATCAATTTGCCTGTTGGTGCAACTAAGGAAATAATACTGAGGTAGTTCATCATTATTATTTTGCATCACTTTGGTAAATATGTATGTGGATAATTACATTGGGGCACTTCATGTAAAGATTGCAATTTTTACGATGTTGACGTATTTTTCAGATTTAAGCATGAAAGAACACTGACACTATTAGGGTACAGCTGGTTCTCACCCATTTGTTGGTGCAGGTTGCATACATTCAGGGTCAAACTTAATTAATCTATGAGCCCCTTCCTCCTACTTTAAACTATGGTTCTGTTAAGTGATTTATTTATTTGTCATTGATGTAATGCATCCTATGTCACTGCTGAAATATAAATTCGCCAAAATTTCAAATTATGTAATGCAATGTGTAGCCATTGTAGCTCAGTTGGTAAGATGATTGCACTATAATGGCTACATATATTATTATTATAAGCGTTCATTTTTCTATAAAAACCCTTTATACACCAAAATTTGACATTGTTGGTATTATGGCTTTGTGGGCGAAGCATCAAAACATTGTTGTAAGTGATTGGTCTTGTAATGGTGCTGAAGAGGACACGAAGAAAAAGAAGAAGAAGTAGAATGGGTTATTCCAACCCTAGAACACAAGACCGATAATTGTAGGTCTATCCAGCTGCAACAAGACAAATGTTCTGATGTCACTACTTACACACCCAGATGGAGTCCGCTTTGAGCAAGTATGCGTATTTCCAAAACAACTGTTCCAACCCAAGTACCAGCTACTGCAAAAGATACTGTAGGGTGTGCAACATACAGGACATTCAGTCAAAGCAGTTAAATTCCTCTATCAGAAAAGAAAGCCAAATGCGTTCGTATTTACAGTGTAGCTGCGGAAAACCTAGGTCAAATTTTATGATTTTATTTTGGTTGTCATATGGGTACTGACATATTTCACTTGAATCAGACATATTCCAGAATCCTGAAACAGTTGGTGAGGGATAAAACAATTATCATTATAGCTTTCAGACAAGACAAAAACACGTTTACCAGGCACGTGTAATAACGAACATGTTATTCAATGATTTTGGAAAAATACGTGCAGCTTGCTGAAATCGCACATTGTACAGGTTTCCTGTTATGACAGAGAATGCTCCTGCATACAGACGCAAAAATCAGTCTCTCGAACGTGAAGTTGAGGAGCTAGAGACAAATGCACAGACCCGTCTGAGACAAATCAGTTAATTAGATCCTAGGGTTAAGTAAATAGATAAGTACACCCACATTTTTCTGACAAAGAATAGACATGGCATAGCTGTCAAGTCTGATAGAATGAAAAGAAAATCCATGACTTAACTGTAAATGTAGAGCAAAATATATATGCGAAGCAGCCTGTGAAATAGCCTACTTAGTACAGTGCAAGATGTCAACTAAGCATAAGGTCATCACTGCACGGATGAATGTTTGAAAGAAGTTACGGTTGCTAAGGTTAGGACATGTGGATCGAGAGCAGACGCGGCGACAAATATTTAAATCAGTTATTGAATCTCTCGATGAACTCTCTGCAAAATTACACAATAATCATGATGAGGCTACTGCCAGATTCATTAACAGTCACAACAATGCTATGATAGATGAAACGTTCATTGTCAGTGGTGAAAAAACATAAGTGATGGGCTCACAGCCTATGACTTTAAAAGAAAACACAATATGGATAGGGGATAGGGAATTTCAAAAACTCCAGGCATACTGAACCTCATTTTCCTAGAACTCTCAAAAACAGTGATACTGTCACTCAAAGTAATGGATATGTATGGTGAAATACTACAATTGACTTGTGCACACAGGAAAGCAGGAAACCAGTGCAATGTGAAATACAGAGACATCATAAAACCATTATTATTAGACGGTCGTTATAGCAGAGGTGATGGTTTTGACATTCAGTGAATAAGAGTCAGGAATCAGCCATCTCAGTATATCTACTACAACAACCCCAATGAGAGTGAGATATAAATTAATGAGTATCGAGGTGATAGTTCAAGAACTGCACAAACCAACACGCAAAACATACCAGGCATGTTGTGATTAAAGGACTGAATGACGTACAGCAGACTGATCTTGTAGATATGAGCGAATATTCACATGAAAATAATGGATTCAGACATACTTCAATGTTAATTGTTTCACACTCCCAATTTGCCTGGGCATTACCTGTAACAAAAAATGAGGAGAAATGTCAAAGATGAACTGATGCCTAGACAACCTCCAAACTTCACAGTGGAGAGTTTTACAATAGGTATTTCAAGACTGTGATGCAGCAGTATGGAATACATCACTATTCAACGTTCAGCCACCTTAAGGCGAGTATCGTGGAATGTCTGAACAGAACAATATAAGGTCTAATGTGGATGCCTTTCAATCTTCGTGGCTCACACAAATGGACAGATATTCTCCCAGAAATAACTGCACAGTATAATTCAACCAAACATAGCACAGAAAATATGTGACCAATCGATGTCCATGATAATGGACTCATGGACATGGTGTACTATGATATTAATAAGCTGTAGCTACGTAAAGCCGTGTGGCAAATTGTCCTGAGTGCTAAACAGGAACTTCTTCCGGTGTGGAGTGCAGCGGCTAACAACTCATACATTCAAGGAAGTCTAGAAGAGAACGAAATCATCACCAATAAAATAATATGGAAAATAACACACATCACGGAATCGGATGAGCAGCGTTTGCAGGTCTTACAAATTCTGAATGCCGATGTATTTCTCTCGGTGTCTTTCCGTTCATGGGAGGTTCTCAAGTACCCAGTGCTACCGACTGTTAGCAGACCAATGTGATCTGTTAATACCTCTGCTCAGCTTAAGACACTCAGGTTCATCACATTTGCGATTCAGACCAATAGAAGAGGGAATATAGCAAATTATTCCACAAAATTTGATTGTAAGTAAACTATATCGCAGAAAATATCTGAACTCTGAGTTCTACCCATATGATAATTTACACCTGCAGTGGGATAAAATGTATGTTGCCTAGCATATAACATTTATGCGAGGTATTGTACTTGATACTATGAAAAGGAAGAATGTCAACTCAATCCATGAAAATCACTGTAATAGGCTGCTCGAAACAGAAAGAGATAATTAAATTCAGAACTATCGATGTATGAACTGAATTTGAATCTTCGGAACATTTCCTAAAGTACACAGCAGCATACGCTCTAATTCTAAGTCACCGCGTGATTAACTAAAGCCCGCTCAACAGTCTTTTGCAACGAGCTGTATGAATGAAAATAGGTGCTGCGCTGTATCCAGAGTACTCCACAATGGTTTCTCATGGTGTGAACATAATTGCAGATGCTCAGGATTTCTGTAATGTTGAACGTCAACGGTTTATGTTTAGAGATTTTGCATTCGTAGCATACACAGAAGATGCAGGTGTAACAGAGACATTCTCAGCAAACATTGCATCACTACGTCTTTCAAGGATGTGAAGTGTGCTAAAACATGTAAGACTGTTAAGTGGTTATAACCATGGAATTCACTGGGATGATCTTGCATACCCTACAAGGATATGGTTACGTCACTTCCGTCATTCAAATACACGAATACCATCATCCACGTGATGGGGAAGGAGAAGGTCGCTTGGATACGTCGAGTGTCCCTCTCTCCATCGTCTCGAGAAGAAAACGTGTGAAAATGCTGTCGCTTTGCCTGCTTATGAAAATGTGAAATTACTTATAAGCTGGATGAGCAATAATTGAATTTTTTACCTCAAATCTATGTGTGATATTTCTTGACATTGTTCCCACTTTGACAGTATACAGTTTTGCTAAGACGCTGTGTCTGTAGTTTTCTCCAAGAACAGGATATATAATTTCAGGCATGTTTGCTATATGTCTCTGGAAGCGGACACACTCACTTGCCTCATTTCCCACAAGCCAATTCGTGCTGCACGATAGGCATAATCCCCTGCAACCCCTCTCCATATTATAAGATCATCAATCTTAAGCTTCACCTCCTCATCTCCATACGAACTATTATTGATATCATGCACATTCTTTATATACACAATGAAGTAGGGGATAGTTTTTTTGTGGGTAACAACAAGGCATATGCTAATGAATTTGTTCTTTGATTCAGTTCTCACCAATACAGTTTGATTTTTAGATACGATTCCGTTCTCGAGGTACAGTTAAATTCTTGAGGTACAATTCACTTCTACAGATACGATTTGACTCTGATATTTCAGTGCAGATATACTTCTAACTTACACGCAGCTACAAATAACAAGGCAAAAAGAGAACCTCTTAACAGTAGCACAGAATATTTTTGTAGTTCTTTTTTCAAGAGCTGTGGATGAGAATATTTTAAATTGTTTTAAATCTATTCTAAAAACTAAAGCGGAGATCCTTTCTTTCACTACAACTAAATTTCAAAGTCCCAATAAGCTAAAAAATAATTCTGACAGTCTCACATAGCTAGCGAGAGGTGAAATTAAAAACTATTCTATTTACATGACGTCCATGTTGCATAGATACATTCACATGTGGGTAGACAGTACACAGACGGTGTGTATGAATGAATAAATATTTACCTGAAATGTATTTGTTTATGCTTTTTCACATTTTTTAAACTTTCTTTCACTTTTGATTATACTTTTTCTTTTCAGAGCACACAGCCGGCCAGAGTGGCCGAGCGGTTCTAGGCGCTACATTCTGGATCCGCGCGACCGCTACGGTCGCAGGTTCGAATCCTGCCTCGGGCATAGTTGCCTGTGATGTCCTTAGGTTAGTTAGGTTTAAGTAGTTCAGCGTTCTAAGGAACTGACGACCTCAGAAATAAAGTCCCATACTGCTCAGAGCCATTTGAACCATTTTTAGCTACGTAAACAGAAATTTAACATGGGTGACCTGGTACATATCTCAAAACACAAGACTGCATTTGAGAAGTAGTACCTTCCAACTGATCGAGTAAGGCATTCATAGTTTACAAAGTACGGAGAACAAATCCCAGAACTTACAACTTAATCGATTGCAGTCGCACTGAAATTTTAGGACGCTTTTATACCGAGGAAACACGAAGAGCTCGAACCACATGTGTTCCTCATAGAGTGAGTCATAAGATGTCGAGGGAATAGAGCCCTAGTTAAATGGCTTGGTTTTCTTGCAACACAAAACAACAGGATTGATGCTGACGATTTGCTATATAACGTGATGCACCAGAGCACAATCAGCACAGTAGCGTAACATGCATGAAAAGAGACGCATTGTTGGAGTCGGTGGTATGTTCGACAACCTTCCTGTCAATTTGCACGTTCTGGGTTATAATTACTGTGAACCTAGTACAAAAATTCAAAAAACGTTTGGCTCATGGTGATAAGGGGAATCGCCTGCTTGGTGAGGCGTGTCTGGAAATAGGCATTGTTTAAGCAAAACATGAAGATCTCCCAGGACGTCACGCTACAGATCGAATATTAGTTGACAACGCCAACACAATACGTATGAGAAAGGATATTGATACAGGACAGGAAGTTGCTACATTTGTAATTGATAAAATCATGTGTGGCACAATTAAGTTGGGCTTGGGTATGAATATCAAGCAAATTATGAAAACAGCACGTCATGCACTGCAGAAGAACAAGAAGAAGCAAAGGAAGGGGTGTTTAAAAAGCTATATTCTGTCAGCCATATATGCAGCTGAAAATTCCCTAAAGCATAAAGACCGGTTAAAGCACCTAGGTCTTGACGATACCCAAGACATCAGGTGGAATTATCCACTACCTCATGCCTGCCCTCGCAGGTCTCTCAGGGATTGTTTCACTGGCCGGAGGTGATACAATTATTGCCAGAACAGTGAAGAACACACCGGAATCCCAGGAGCAGCTAGAGGAAGCAAGAATACTTAACCGCAGCAACCATCCGAAAAGAGCTACAGCTGAAGCCATGCAAGAAAGGTTTAAGTCTCTTCATGAATAAAAATGAAATCCTGTTAGCTATCCTACTGGAAAGACCGCTTACAAATACAGATGCTCAAGTTTGTCAGGAAAATATTCAGCACGCCAAGACACCGTGGTATATTTATGCGGGATACATTACCGAAGACCGTGTGGAAATCTAGAGAAAGTGGAATTACAAATTTAGATGCTGGCGGGGGGACAGGAATCCACTGGGTGGCATATGTTAAAAAAATTCAAATAACGTTCACTAATTCGACTCATTCGGAGGCTTTCAGCCGCCAGAAGAGTTGCAATATTTCATGTCAATTTTCATAGCTACCAAGAGTTTAATACCTACTTAAGCAGGCATCTGTGCATCATCTTATTAATAGCTCTTATGAATAAGCATTTATATAAGAGTTTCATTAAGTATCAACTCATCAGTCGAGGTTCAGATCAGATGTCGTATACTCTGACCTTAAAAGGTCGATCGTGAGTATTACGTGCCGAATACTTCCTACCTATTTATTTAAGCAACGGCAGTGGAGTATTGCACTGATTGGACTGGAGACTTACAACAGTATTCCGAGCATTAAAAACATTAAGCTTAATTTGGAAATTGATGAAGGACAAGAATTTGTCGAAAAAGAACGTGGTGTGTACGATATTGATGATTTAAAGGGAGTTTTAAAACGGCCTTGGAAAGGAATTGCGCATGTGCAAATATTAGTACGCTTAAATTCGAAATAAAGATAACGAGAGCAAAGACTGACTTTAACTAGAAAGGACCAATAGGATGGCTACTGCGTTTCAAAAAGAACAGATTTTGATGAAGGATCCTAATAAATCCTACAGATCCGACCAACCAGTGTATATGTACTATCTGTCAGTACAATCCATGCAGAGTGTAACTTTGCATCAAGCTCTTACCTCAAGAACAGATTGATTCATACAATTTACGTATGATTCTCATCAGTGGGAACAGGGAATAAGATCGTTGTACCCCCTACTAACACTATTTACCTCCAAGTAACAGTTCGGGCTTTGGACTATCTGGAGATGCATATTGTGGACCAGGTTTTTACGGCGTGGAAATCATTGTACAGCTGCATCTAAAGCGGAACCAGCAGTAATATTGAACGTGCGAAGACCAAGAAACAGTAGTGGCCTTCATCCAGCCAGGACCTATTGGAGGCAGAATCGACCTTTACTTTGCCATACCGGATGAGCCAAAGTTGAGCTTCAACCAGTTACCAGTTAGGAATAGCAGCATCCCCGTGTTGTCAACGAAGACAGTTTGGGTGTAAGGTATAAAACCAGAGTGCACAAATTGCATTGAGGCACTTCACAACAGAACTTTAAGCTAGTAACATGTGGAAGCTACGTCTTTAATTATTAGGTCTGAAGCATTGCAATAATGACGTTTGATATAACTAGTGAGAGGTGTAAAATACACTATGAATACTTCTCGCAAAAAACTTATGCATCAACCACATTTAACAGGAACGATGAAATTAGGATTGCCATTCCACGTTAAGACGCTTTAACCCTCCCATGCCAGAATTTCCTATCCCTTTATTGATCATTTACGAAAAGGCATGATACCGCTACAGTGGCTTCGATCCTTACATGTAATACTTCCACGTTCCTCTTTCATGAAATACAATAAGAGCTTAACAGGGTCGATATTGACAGTACAGCCATTGTCGGCATAACACCAACTCTTAAAGTGTATGTCTCTGCTTCTCCCTCGGATTAGAACGATATAGAAAATGCTGGATGGTTCATTGAGGAGCCAGTGGACAGAAGAGTGGAAGAGTTCAGGAGATTTACTGAGTGTATACCGTTAAATTTGCTTATGGAATACTTTGAAGACATGTGGCAAATTGTCCTGAGTGCTATACAGGAACTTTTTCCGGTGTGGAGTGCAGCGGCTAACAACTCATACATTCAAGGAAGTCTAGAAGAGAACGAAATCATCACCAATAAAATAATATGGAAAATAACACACATCACAGAATCGGATGAGCAGCGTTTGCAGGTCTTACAAATTCTGAATGCCGATGTATTTCTCTCGGTGTCTTTCCGTTCATGGGAGGTTCTCAAGTACCCAGTGCTACCGACTGTTAGCAGACCAATGTGATCTGTTAATACCTCTGCTCAGCTTAAGACACTCAGGTTCATCACATTTGCGATTCAGACCAATAGAAGAGGGAATATAGCAAATTATTC
This sequence comes from Schistocerca serialis cubense, assembly GCF_023864345.2. Classification (NCBI taxonomy): domain Eukaryota; kingdom Metazoa; phylum Arthropoda; class Insecta; order Orthoptera; family Acrididae; genus Schistocerca; species Schistocerca serialis. The sequence continues at coordinate 434,846,592 of NC_064642.1, read as the reverse complement.
CACAAAATTTGATTGTAAGTAAACTATATCACAGAAAAATACCTGAACTCTGAGTTCTACCCATATGATAATTTACACCTGCAGTGGGATAAAAATGTATGTTGCCTAGCATATAACATTTATGCGAGGTATTGTACTTGATACTATGAAAAGGAAGAATGTCAACTCAATCCACGAAAATCACTGTAATAGGCTGCTCGAAACAGAAAGAGATAATTAAATTCAGAACTATTGATGTATGAACTGAATCTGAATCTTCGGAACATTTCCTAAAGTACACAGCAGCATACGCTCTAATTCTAAGTGACCGTGTGATTAACTAAAGCCCGCTCAACAGTGTTTTGCAACGAGCTGTATGAATGAAAAGAGGTGCTGCGCTGTATCCAGAGTACTCCACAATGGTTTCTCATGGTGTGAACATAATTGCAGATGCTCAGGATTTCTGTAATGATGAACGTCAACGGTTCATGTTTGGAGATTTTGCATTCGTAGCATACACAGAAGATGCAGGTGTAACAGAGACATTCTCAGCAAACATTGCATCACTGACGTCTTTCAAGGATGTGAAGTGTGCTAAAACATGTAAGACTGTTAAGTGGTTATAACCATGGAATTCACTGCGATGATCTTGCATACCCTACAAGGATATGGTAACGTCGCTTCCGTCATTCAAATACACGAATACCATCATCCACGTGATGGGGAAGGAGAAGGTCGCTTGGATACGTCGAGTGTCCCTCTCTCCATCGTCTCGAGAAGAAAACGTGTGAAAATGCTGTCGCTTTGCCGGCTTATGAAAATGTGAAATTACTTATAAGCTGGACGAGCAATAATTGAATTTTTTACCTCAAATCTATGTATGATATTTCTTCACATTGTTCCCACTTTGACAGTATATAGTTTCGCCAAGATGCTGTGTCTGTAGTTTTCTCCAAGAACAGGATATATAATTTCAGGCATGTTTGCTGTATGTCTCTGGAAGCGGACACAGTCACTTGCCTCATTTCCCACAAGCCTATTCGTGCTGCACGATAGGCATAATCCCCTGCAACCACTCTACATATTATAATATCATCAATCTTAAGCTTCTAACTTACACGCAGTTACAAATAACTAGGCAAAAAGAGAACCTCTTAACAGTAGCACAGAATATTTTTGTAGTTCTTTTTTCAAGAGCTGTGGATGAGAATATTTTAAATTGTTTTAAATCTATTCTAAAAACTAAAGCGGAGATCCTTTCTTTCACTACAACTAAATTCCAAAGTCCCAATAGGATAAAAATTAATTCTGACAGTCTCACATAGCTAGCGAGAGGTGAAACTTAAAAACTATTCTATTTACATGACGTCCATGTTGCATAGATACATTCACATGTGGGTACACAGTACATAGACGGTGTGTATGAATGAATAAATATTTACCTGAAATGTATTTGTTTATGCTTTTTCACATTTTTTAAACTTTCTTTTACTTTTGATTATACTTTTTCTTTTCAGAGCACACAGCCGGCCAGAGTGGCCGAGCGGTTCTAGGCGCTACATTCTGGATCCGCGCGACCGCTACGGTCGCAGGTTCGAATCCTGCCTCGGGCATAGATGTCTGTGATGTCCTTAGGTTGGTTAGGTTTAAGTAGTTCAGCGTTATAAGGAACTGACGACCTCAGAAATTAAGTCCCACACTGCTCAGAGCCATTTGAACCACTTTTTCAGAGCACACGCGCGCACACATACACACACACACACAAACACACACAAACATGGTGCACTTTCTCTCTCTCTCTCACTCCCTCTGCTTCTCTCCCTCACACTCACTCACTCATTCATTCTCTCCCTCTCTGTCAATCAGAGTCCCCAAACCCCTCTCTGGCTACAAGTGAACCGTGTGATTATGGAAGAAATTCAATCCTACCATCAAAAATGACTCTTTTACCGTAAAGAGGCAATGCGCCGATTTTAGCCAGCTCCACAATGTACACCTCGTGTGCCTTCCATCGAACAGTACTTTGCTGTGATACATGCAACGCCTGTAGTGCAGCACGAGAACTCCGCTGTACAAAGCACTGCAAATAGGCTTCAACAGAGAGTGATCTCTGAGACATACGAGCGTTCTTAGACCACCCTTGATGGCACCTTCCAATGTGTGATACATACACATTTTTAATCACAGACCTACGAACTCCACAACCGGCAATCCATTAGCCTCGTATTTCATAAGGTCGATAACCTTCTTGTTCTGCGCAACAATAGCAAAAGAATTATCAACCGTATATGAGGATGTATCGAATTCATTACCATGGCACCTCATTACTTTATATGGATTACAGTTCTTCACCCAATAGATGAAGCTATCTGTATCCATATAAAGTAATTTAGATTCACCAGCTGCGTCATAGTCGCGAATATAAACAGTGATCCAATATCGTCAAATGTCTTTTTTTTCACTCTTTGATGACAATATAAATTCCTTTGACTATGACCAGTTTCAGTCAGTAATGACCATTTTCAGATCAACAATATAAAAAATATGTACACCTAGTGGGCAGTCTATCTTTCAACACAATACAGCATTTCATATCACAATATACTATCATACAAACTGGGGAATGTATAGGTAAAATAATGTAAAGCGTACCTTTTCTACACCATGTCCTAGTGTGATAGAGCCGTAATGGTATCGCCATACACTCAGCATATCATAGTCATATAGATCTAAAATATGGTGTAAAATAGACCACAACGTCTACACAGTGATTTTGCAATTGGCGTTATTGCACAAATTCTACTGAAGTGCGTAGCTACCAGAAATCTGTTTGCCTACATCCTTCATAGATGTCGCTACTGTGGGCTTAGATGTATTCTTCATTTACGTAAGAACCATAATCCGAGAAAAACACATTAGGTAAAATACATGTAGCAGACTTTTAAATTTTGGTAACTGTTAGGACATGGTATAAAACAGATACCCTTTACCCTATTTTATCTGCACATTTCCCAATTTGTATGATAGTATATTGTAATATGAAATGCTGTATTGTATTCAAAGATAAAGTGTCCACTAGGTGTATATATTTTTTATATTGCACGTCTGAAGATGGTCATTACTGACTGAAACTGGTCATCGTCCAAGGAAATTATATTGTGAACTAAGACTGGAATAAAAAAAATTAATTTAGGTTCTGCGAAATGCGTTTTCGCAAACTCGCACTGGAATTGGTACATGTGGAGATTGGATAGATCTAGTATCAACATTCCGACATAAATAGGTTTCTTAAACTATACTACAGTCCTCGTCATCTCCACAACAACAAAGTTCTCATTGAATATCATGACCCACTTAAAAATTGGTCGGGTGATGCATTTTTTTACCGTCCAATACCAATCTTATTCGTTTCTAATCAAAATTTCATGCTATCCCTCTAATTTCCCATTGTTTTGTCTAAAACTTAATTGAAACTTCCTGGCAGATTAAAACTGTGTGCCCGACCGAGACTCGAGCTAGGGACCTTTGCCTTTCGCGGGCAAGTGCTCTACCATCTGAGCTACCGAAGCACAACTCACGCCCGGTACTCACAGCTTTACTTCTGCTTAATTATCTATTAATTTAAAAAGGCCCATCTCATAGTCACACATCCCGGAAGGCCTCAGTGCCGCATTCTCATCAATATACTCCTTCAATCTGGGTGACAGCTTGAAGGAGATATGGTTCAAATGGCTCTGAGCACTATGGGACTTTATATCTGAGGTCATCAGTCCTCCAGAACTTAAAACCACTTAAGCCTAACTAACCTAAGGACATCACACACATCCATGCCCGAGGCAGGATTCGAACCTGTGACAGTAGCAATCGCGCGATTCCAGACTGAAGCGCCTAGAACCGCTCGGCCACACCTGCCGGCTGAAGGAGATAGCCTGGGTGATTCTCACCAGCGCCATCCCCATTCTGAGACTCCACCTGAGATTATGATAATAAATAATCTTTCTTTTCCTTTTTTTTATTTTGAGTCATCAGTCTACTGACTGGTTTGATGCGCTCCGCCCGAATTCCTATCCTGTATCAACCACTTCCTCTGAGAATAGCACTTATAGCCAACGTCCTCAATTTTTACTGAATGTATTACAACCTCTGTCTTCTTCTACGGTTTTTACTCTCTACAGCTACCTCTAATACCTTGGAGATCATTCTCTGATGTCTTAATAGATGTTCTGCCATTCCGTCCTTTCTCCTGGTCTGTGTTTTCCACATACTCATTTCCTGACCGCTTCTGCGTAGATCCTCTCCATTCCTTACGTTATCACCCCACATAATTTTCGACATTCGTGTGTAGCTAAACATCTCAAGTGCTCTGATTCCCTTCTTTCCCGGTTTTCCCACATGTTTCACTACCATACAATTCTGTGTTTGAAACGCACATTCTCAGAAATTTATTCCTCAAATTCAGGGCTATGTTTGGTGCTAGTAGACGTCTCTTGGCGAAGAATGCCTTCTCTCCCAGTGTTAGTTTGCATTTTATGTCCTTCTTCCTCCTTCTATCATTGGTTATTTTGCTGCCTAGGTAGTAGAATTCCTTAACTTCATCTACTTCGTGACCATCAGTCCTGATGTTAAGTTTCTCGCTGTTCTCATTTCTGCTACTTCTCATTACATTCGCTTTTCTTCGATTTCCTCCCAATCCATATTCTGTAGGCATTAGACTGTTCATGCCATTCAGTAGATAATTTAAACCTCCTTCAATTTTACTCAGAATAGCATGGTCATCAGCGAATCATATCATTGATATCCCTTCACCTTCAATTTTAATTTTACTCTTGAATCTTTCTTTTATTTCCGTCATTGCCTCTTCAATGCACAGATTAAACAGCACGGACGAAAGATTACATCCCTGTCTTACACCCTTCTTACACCAAGCACTTCGTGCTTGGTCGTCCACTCTCATTACTCCCTCTTAGCTCCTGTACATATTGTGTATTACTCGTCTCTCCCTATAGCTTACCACTATTTTTCTCAAACTTTAGAACATCTTCCACCATTTTACACTGTCGAACGCTTTTCCCACGTCGTCAAATTCTATGAATGTGTCTTAATTTTTATTTAGTCTGTCTACCATTATCAACCGCAACGTCAGTGTTGCCTCTCTGGCGCCTTTACCTTTCCAAAAGCCAAAGTTATCGTCATATAACTTATCCTCAATATTCTTTACCATTCTTCTGTAAATTATTATTGTAAGTAGGTTGGATGCATGAAATGTTAAGCTGACTGTGCGATAGTTCTCGCACTTGCCAGTTCTTGCAGTTTTAGTTACTGTTATACTGGGTGTCCTGTAAAATAGAGGTAGTGGCGGAGGACATACGATGCCATATGTAATTTTACTTATGTCTGAAACAGGGTTACGTCTATTGAAGTTATTTAATTGGTGTTGACGCAGCCCCTGGGCTAAGATACTTTTCATTTACTAGTGTTTATGACTTCTGAAGAAGGCTATATTATTACAGCAGAAACTATGGACAAGGTTTAAAATAAACATAATTTAGTACAACTGTGGGCTGTTTTTCATTCGAGACCTGTCACTGAACTGCTCGGACTAACACACTCTCAGCGCTACCTTCCTATTCGTATCGATTCTCACTCCCATTGTACCATTTTCTGCTGCTGTTGATATTTCCCTACACTCATCTGAACAGAGAGGTCTGTCATCATCCCGTTTCACCTCATTGATCGCTACCTGAAATTTTCTAGCTTAACCACCGTGTTCAAGTTTCTGATATTCCACGCCCCGGCTCTACAACGTTATGCTCCCGTTAGTTATGTAATCTTTTTCTCATGGTCCACTGCACCTTGACGGTCCTTTCTCGGAGCTTCTAATGAGGGACTATTCCGGAATCTTTTGCCAATGGAGAGTTCATCACGACACTTTTTCATATGCATGTCCTTTCGATACATGTTATGTGTCTTCAATACAGTGTTTTTCATTGCCCTCTGCATCTTCATGCTGTTGATCATTGTTGATTCTTCCTCCCTAATGACAAGTGAGTGCCCTGAACCTCTGTCCACTCGGCCGCCCTCTTCGACAAGGCCATTAGCAGAATGAGGGTGATTTCTTATGTGGGAAGGCTTCCGTCACCAAAGCTGATTATTAATCAAAATTTAAGCTATGGCGGGTTTGGAACACGTGACCGAGGACGTTTTGATTAGTAATTAACGACGCCCCTCTAGGCCACAGGTGCAAATTAACGGTGGTACTTAATGTAAACATTGATATATATTTGTGTTTCTGACATATTTTTGCAGACATCTGAAGTATTGAATTTACAATTTGACGTTTCACAATTAACACACAACAATTTAGACGTGACCATAATTTGATGCTGCGTTGTTTCTTACACCAAATATGGTTGATAGTATGAATACCATGTCCTTGACACAAGCATCATGAGCACAAAGCAGCAGTTGTTTTTGTTTCGCATTTTGACGATTTATGATACAGTGTTCACAGTAAAAATCCTTCTGCAGCTATGTAATTCTACTTCATTAACTGAATTGCATAAGCGGACCTAGGTTTAGAACTGTTTATGGAGTGTTTTATACTCATTCTCGTATTCCATAGTGAATGCTATTAAATTTACAGATGCAACTGGCGAAACTGTCCATACACAGACTGAGATTTTCACTCTGCAACGGGGCGTGATCTGATATGAAACTATCCTGATGGATTAAAACTGTGTGCCTGACCAAGACCCGAACTCGGGCCCTTTTCCTTTCGCGGGCAAGTGCTCTACCATCTGAACTACCCAAGCATGACTCACGACCCGTCCTCACAGCTTCAGTTCTGCCAGTACCTCGTCTCCTACCTTCAAAACTTCACAGAAGCTCTTCTGCGAACCTTGCAGAACTAGCACTCCTGGAAGAATGGATATTGCGGAGACATGGCCTAACCACAGCCTAGGTGATGTTTCCAGAATGAGGTTTTCACTCCGCAGCGGAGCGCGCGCTGATATGAAACATCCTGACAAAAAATTGCTCTGAGAACTATGGGACTCAACTTCTGAGGTCATTAGTCCCCTAGAACTTAGAACTAGTTAAACCTAACTAACCTAAGGACATCACACACATCCACGCCCGAGGCAGGATTCGAACCTGCGACCGTAGCGGCCTCGCGGTTCCAGACTGCAGTGCCTAGAACCACACGGCCACTTCGGCCGGCAAATATCCTGACAGGTTCGCGGAAGTTTGGAAGGTAGGAGACGAGGTATTTCCAGAATTGAAACTGTGAGGACGAGTCGTGAGTCGTGCTTGGGTAGCTCAGTTGCACAGTCTGCTTTCGGCTGCGGTGGGGCGAGGACGTCCGCTGCGCCCCGCCGAGCGCAACCGTGAGTGCTTGCTTGTGTTTACCTTCTCGCGGCGCGAATTGTATTTGTTCCAATTTCAGTGCGACTATGGCACACACATGGCGCCACGATACGATCAAAATTACCTTCCAACCAGATCACGCGCTCCTCGAGCCTACGAAATACAACAGTTCATTCGCGACTATCTACATTTAGATCCGGCGACTGTCGTCAGAATACATTTTTCTATAACGGCGAGCGTAGTTTATGTTAAAATGACCAGTGCAGGGGTCTGCTCGACAGTGGTGTCTGAATACGCGAACTCACTCAGATTCAAAATTTCTGACGGGAATATAGGTGCAGTGAAGGTGGACCACGCAGGCATGGGCCAAAATGTTTTTGAGCTCCCCTTCGAGGTCCCAGAGGAGGTTGTCAAAGACGCCTTCCGACCATATGGCAATGTCATCAGCCACGTTGCAAAAAAGTGGCAAACTTTTTCAACATACAAGGTCTATAATGGTGTGCGCCAAATTAAACTTGAGCTCAAGAAACATGTGCCGTCCTATTTGAACATCGGTGGCTGTCGTGCAATCAAATTGTATGACGGTCAACCGCTTACCCGTTCCGGATGTGGGCAGGAAGGCCATGTTCGATTGAGCTTCTTAGAACGTAAAATTACGAAGATACCAGTGGGAGATTCCGTTTCCCCGACGGGGATGACAATCCTGCTCATCACGTACGCTCAGATGACGATGCGCACCATAGATGAGGACGAAACGGGCGATCGGGCACATCCATCGACGTCAGAAGGCACAAGCGAGGAAGAGGAAGGACCCCCGATGCCAACCCAGATGTCGCCCCCTCCACAGCAACAGCAGCAGCAACAGTCCCACGGAATCCAGACGCAACATAACATTCAGGACGAAATGGACGTGGACGCGAACATTGTACCAACCGCTGCGCCTGCTGAGGATCTAAGTGGTGTAGACGGTTCGCTTGCCCTTATTACGAGTGCCCAGTTACTTCTTGCACCACAGATGCAGCAGGTCGCGTCCATGGATGGCGCTCCGTTCACCTATTCCAAAGACGACATGGGTGAGAGAGATTTAGGTGCCGATCAGCTACACAGCATCGTGTTGCACCCACTGTGGTCGGACGATGTTGAGGAACTTCCTGCAGAGGGCACGGGTCACAATAGGGCGGGGGGGGGGGGGGTGGCATTGGGGATGCCACTCCTATCGTGAAAGACTGATAATCTGTAACGGGTTCGGTGGGTCTGGCATCTCTTGCGGTTATCTTCGATTGCCATGGCGTCTACCCTAGGTGAAGAGGCTAGGCACCACACCTTTCGCCTTGCCACAATCAATATCAATGCGATAAGGGCAGAGGAGCAGAGCTCTAGCCAACTGCATTCACCGACCACACAGCCTATATTTGCACCATTGCCCTCCAACCTGCATGTGTGTGGCGCAGTAGGCCCTCCTGGAAACTGAACGTCGCCCATCTGGAAGAGCCGGCATGTAAAGGTGCTATCGAAGAGTTGTGGAACGCGTCCTTACAGCGTCGCGGTCGTTACCGATCGACCCTCAGTTGGTGGATTGAATATACGAAGCCTGCTCTTAGGCGCATCTTCATCGCTTACGGCCGGGAAGCGGGAGGAGGAGCACGGGAAACTTCTGTTACACCGTTCTACAGGAACGTCTTGCTATGGAGCCTTCACCTGACAGGCAGATCATAGCGCTCCAGACAGGGTACAATCAGAAAGGCCATCTTTACCCCACGTGCTACTGGAGCGCAGGAGGCGCCGTAGGGCACTGGTAACCGACATGATAACGGACGACGGTCGACACGTAGTAGAGCAAGCAGATACAGAAAAAGCCTTCTATGGGCATTACGCTCACCTTTATCCAGCAGTGCTCCCTGATATAGCGACGGTAGACACCGTTTCAGCACATGCCCACGGTACAGTATCACCGGACATGGTACCGACTTTACTGGGAGAAGTGACAGAAGAGGAAGTGCTCGACGCCATTGGTAAAGGTGCTCCCCATAAATCTCCAGGAACCGACGGATTACCATTAGAGTTGTATCGAGCCTTTAAACAACTGTTGGTGCCGTGTAGGGTTGAAATTTGTCAGGAATTGATGTCCCCGGGTATACCGTTGCCTGCACCGTTCTTGGAAGGACTGATTGTACCCATCCATAAGCCGAAGGGACGGAATCATGTCCGCGATTATCGCCCCTTTACGTTATTGGACAGCGACCTCAAGATCTTTTCGAGGCTGCTATCAGAACGTATTCGCGGCACACTATTGTACGTCCTGTACAGCGATCAGACGTCCTTGGGGGAACCCAACAACACAAAAACTGCGTAATGTCGTTACAGAGATCTCATCTCCCTCGCACGCGTGAGACGGCAGCCCTGGCGTCTATCCACTTTAGCCAGGCTTTTGACCGTGTGGGCCACACTTTCCTCATGGCCGTTCTACGGCGCATGGGATACCCTGACCCCTTTATCACCGTGTTTACACGCCTTCTGCATGGTGCTACTTCTCGAGTTCTTGTTAATGGAAGACTGACGGCAGCCATGCCGATCCGCCGATCAGTACGACAGGGATGTCCATTATCGACATCGTTACTTGCATTGGCTTTAGAACCTTTGTTGTTTGGTCTCCGAGACGGGCTCACTGGGATACAGTTTGGCGGCTCCATCAATCGCTGCACCGCATATTCGGACGATTTGATGATTGTCATAGTGGAGCTGACGATATGGCGACAGCTTTAGACTAGACTGCAATCGACGGTACAGCTTCTGGTAGACAAATCAACGTTGACAAGTCCGTCGCCTTGATCATCGGGATCGGGCTACCGCGGTAACACATTGCCCCCTTACGCTTTCGTGATACTGTCCCCTGCTTGGGCTTAGATTTCATGAACGACATGTGACGCGGGACGACGCTCAATTATCGACGCCTTCTTAACCAAATTCGGACCGGAATTGCAAATTAGCGCTTGCGATCACTCAACATCGTTCAGCGGGCGCAATACGCCAATGTATACCTTCCGTCCCGCATAACGCATGTCTCCCAAACGCTACACATTCCGAACCCCCTTGGGGCGTAGCATTATGGCAGTGCTGGGATACTTCGTCAGCGCTGGTATGTTACTGCAGATACGTATCTCTTGCCCTCCTCAAGGAAAAAGGTGGTCTCGACCTAATTAACGTCCATGACAGGGTCATTGCCATGTTAGCTCACATTGATGTCTGCTGCGCCGTTGTCCTACAAGCCTCACGAGTTTGTTTCTGACGGCACTACGACATGCTTCACTAAGAGCGCCGGTGCCGCTACAGGACATCCCGGCGCCCCTCTTTTATATAGGACGTTTCTATTCAGAACAAAGTTATTCCAGTGTAGCGCTCACGACACCACGAATGGACACAACTCGACGCCTATATCACGACATGCTGCAATGCCGCCCCCTAAATGTGGTCGAACTAAAATATCCTGATGTACGGTGGCGCGTGTTGTGGAAGACTGTACACGATGTTGTTTCCCAATGGTACGTAGTCGTTAATGGTAAGCTGGTGACGCAAGAACGTGTCTACAATATCCACATGGCAGAATCTCCCAATTGTGTGGGATGTAATACAGAAGATTCTGAAGAACACTGCCTCAGCTGTAGAGGCGGAACCGGTTTGGCACCTAGTGCGGCAGATGCTGCCATATCTCTTGTGAGTTATGCCGGAGCATATATCTGCACGCACGTTATTGTTTCCGGATGAGACATTTTACCCCAAGACTCGGACCAACTCCGTCACCTGGATACGTGGACATGCGGTCCATTACCTCTATCGTGACGGACACAAGAATAAGCCACAGTTTCAACAGATGTTGTCGACGAGGTAGGTAAAGGACATGGTCGCGGGATTCTTAGGTTTCTACCATACCAATGGCACTTTAACGCCGTCGAAATGATTTGGGCGCAAAGAAAAATTAAGGTGCAACAAATAACAAAAGCTTCACTGTGGCAAAAATTCAATGGCTGTTAGAGGAAGCATTAGCACAAATATCGCCAGAGAAGTGGAGGAATGTTGTACGCCACACAGAAACGCTTCTTACAGAAGGTCGAAATGATTTGGACGCAAATAAAAATTAAGGTGCAACAAATAACAAAAGCTTCACTGTGACAGAAATTCAAGGGCTGTTAGAGGAAGCATTAGCACAAATAACGCCAGAGAAGTGGAGGAATGTTGTACGCCACACAGGAACGCTTGTTACAGAAGAGTGGAAAAGTGAAATGAGTTTGGAGAGTAATACAGAGAATGTAATTATATCCTTGGGAAATTCCAGTTTCTCGTCTACGTACCAGAACTCAGATAACGACAGTGTCGAGGAAGAATGTAATTCTGAACTAAGGGGCATTTACTTTTTGCCTTAATTCGGTTTTATTTTTGTGGTTGTATTTTGTATTTTTTACCGAATGTTGTCTACTGCAGTTGCACAATAAATCTCATCTCGTTATTATGGAATGCTCTTCAGCACAAGATAGACACTTTGCGTACACCGAATAGCTGTTGGTAAGTACTCCAGCAATTTATATTGTTTTAGTGTTGGTAGTTATTGTATTTACATAAACGATTCACATCCATTTTAACTCCCCTTACCTATCGAATTCAACTGAACATGATTCATTCGATTACTGTAAAAACAGTGCTCATTCTGTTGCTTTTGTTGAGATATTTGAACCATAATAACGTGACATCATGTTACACATGGGAGTGCATTTGTTAAGCTGCAAAGATATAACGTTCCTGTCACGTGAACTCAGTACCACAGATTAAATTCCGGATTGAGAAGGTTGTCCAGAAATGAACCACAGAGCTGCTGCTGTTACAGCCATAATGCGCACGCACGCACCGCCAAACCGACAACGTCGCCTCCTTCCAGGCACAACTGCGCTTCGCTGCCAATCACTTTGTTATTCTGATTCGGGTATAAAAACACTGGTGCGCAAATTTTAAGCACAGAGTATTTTTTGCAAGTTGTGACACAGCCAAGTAACAGAGTTCGATGAAACTTGGGTCATACATAGAAACAACTACTACAGTACAGTACAGTACAATACATGAGGTAACAGAAAGATATACGCAATAAGATGAACAGAAATGACACTTTCATTCAAAGTCAATAATTATATTAAAGTCACCGAGATTAAAGAAGGTCACTTGGACGCTACGAAAGACAACGCGTGGCTCTTAATAGAGAGCATGAGCACCACACACAACAGTACATTTTCTTCTACTTACTCTCATGCAGGTCCCAAGGTTGGAAGAGTGTTTTATGGAGGGGCGCTCCAACCGCATGAATGACAACTGCGCGACTGACGTTGGTGCATCTGTACCTGATGCAATACATCTTTCCAACACATTCCACACCTGCTCCATTGGATTTCAGTCGTACGAATAATCAGGCCAGTTCATCTGCCGAATCTTCTTTCGTTCTAAGATCTCCTCTACCTGTACTTTTCAATGCGGTCGCTCACTGTCATCGATATGAATGAAGTCACGAAGAAAAACACCCCTGAAAAGCCGCATATGAGGGTAGAGTGTAGTGTCGCAGTAATGTTGACTGGTGAGTGTACAGAGTTCAGAGATTTGGAGGGTAGTATACTCAAGCAACACTATTCCTCCTCACGCAATAACACCTGGGCCACCAAAACGATCCTGATTCATAATGTTCCTGGTTATAGTACGTTTTCGCACCTGTCGCCTAATGAGGGTACGTCAAGCATTGTAGCGTATGGGTGGTCCAGATGATGTGTTGTCTCCAAAGTTGTTTGCTCCCCTGGAATCTTGCACAAATGTCATGCTCACTCAGAGGATCTTGCATGGTCATGGTTCCGTTGATGATTTGACTACTCAGTGAATGGCTTACAGAGGGCAATGCAGGTCTACTTTCCTGAAAGGAACTGTAATTTTTAAGCAATACTAGGAATTACGGTGAAATGTTTCATGCAATAGTTAACACAGTTTCTGATACAATCACAATTACATTCTGGTTGTTGTTGTTGTGGTCTTCAGTCCAGAGATCGGTTTGATGCAGCTCTCCATACTACTCTATCCTGTGCAAGCGTCATCTCCCAGTACCTACTGCAACGTACATCCTTCTGAATCTGCTCAGTGTATTCATCTCTTGGTCTCCCTCTAAGATTTATACCCTCCACGCTGCCCTCCAATACTAAATTGGTGATCCCTTGATGCCTCAGAACATGTCCTACCAACCGATCCCTTCGTCTAGTCAAGCTGTTCCACGAATTTCTCTTCTCCCCAATTCTATTCAATACCTCCTCATTAGTTATGTGAACTACCCATCTATTCTTCAGCATTCTTGTGTAGCATCACATTTCGAAAGCTTCTATTCTCTTCTTGTCCAAACTACTTATCGTCCATGTTTCACTTTCATACATGGCTAAACTCCATACAAATACTTTCAGAATCGACTTCCTAACACTTAAATTTATACTCGATGTTAACAAATTTCTCTTCTACAAAAACGCTTTCCTTGCCGTTGCCAGTCTACATTTTATATCCTCTTTACTTCGACCATCATCAGTTATTTTGCTCCCCAAATAGAAAAACTCCTTTACTACTTTAAGTATCTCGTTTCCTAATCTAATTCGCTCGCCATCACCCGACTTAATTCAACTACATTCCATTATCCTCGTTTTGTTTTTCTTGATGTTCATCTTATATCCTCCTTTCAAGACACTGTCCATTCTGTTCAACTCTGCTTCCAAGTCCTTTGCTATCTCTGACAGAATTACTATCTGATACATTCTGGTACGTACTTCAGATTCACTGATAGTGAACTACAGCACTATTGAAGAACGCTCTAAAATAACTTCATTCCCGTGAATCTCAGCACAACTCCCTACTAAGACTGCTTGCGACGTTTAAATATACCCAATCATTGTCTGTCTACGTGGAACCTTTGTCTCTTGGTTCTGGCCAATCAACGGCCAAATAAGGCCTGCCAGTGAGAAGCGAGAAAACAGTGATCATACGAAAAACCCTCAGTCAGCATTACAATCTGCACCAGGCCAATCAGCCATAAATGTTGCATGTTTCCTTTGAGCCTGTTAATGCTGTAGAGAACAATAAAAAACTAAAGAAACTGAACCGTTACAAATTATAAAATTACCCCCTACCAGTCTTAATTCATCTGGAAATAGGCTGCCTTTTAATACAGCTGCCTAATTGTAGTTAGAAAATTGAAAGTATGATCGAGATTATTGAAGTTAATTTGCATGAAATCAGGAAGGAGAACCACCATGTATTAGGTGACAGCGTCTTGGCACGACGAGCGGTTAGTAGTTGGAGGGTGGAACGTGGCAGCGGGCAGCGGGCAGCGAGCTCTGCTGGAATCGGTGACCCGGCACTCGTCGGCCCATCGCGCGGCTGGAGCGCGCATTACTGCACGCCATGCGGTTCGCTTTATCGGAATTACAAATCGGCCCGCGTGCTCGGCCGGCGTAACGCGCGTGTGTGCGCGCCCGTTTCGTGTCCAGAGCACATGGCAGACTTCGAAATTGCTATTGCTGCACTTAGGGCGAATTATTTGACAGCGGGGCTGCAGATACGGCAGTCCAACGACTGGGGGGAAAAGCCACTTCTGGCAAGACTGCCCGTGCCGCGCGGAACGCCCGTCTGTCAAGGCGGGTCTTCTGGAGCTGAGCGCTCACTCGACGCCAGGCGCACGCTCCGCAGCCGCCAGCGCGTCCAGCCTGCTCTCACTGTGGGCGCCAGCCATCACACGAGGCACTCAGAATGCAGATTGTTTCGAGAGGAATAGTAAGTACTCGCTGTTACCCGTGGCTGTGCTCGGGATAGCGGCCGTTTGGCTATGGTGAATGATGGTGTGTAAGTAAGCTACACTAGTGCAATAACATCAGCTGCCCTGACTCGTCTGCCTGTTCGGGTAAGCACGGCTCGTGATGTGTGCCCCACTCCCTCCCCCCCAACCCCCATCCCCATTACCAAACCTGTCCCAGTGCACGATGCGTTGGCATGCACAGTGTGACTGCAGAGCAGTGCATACAAAGGGGCATGCGCAGGAGCACGCATATATGCATCCTGCTCTTGAAGTAGCTATACACTCTACAACATGCACATTATGCTAGGAGTAGTGTGACAGTATATTACTTAACACCATGAAGATGGCTTATTTTAATCCTGCCACGTAGATCAATAAAATCATTCTCACGAGTATGTTAGAGATCAAAAGTCAAATAGCAAATACACCACTGGCCATTAAAATTGCTACACCAAGAAGAAATGCAGATGATAAACGGTTATTAAATGGACAAATATATTATACTAGATCTGACATGTGATTACATTTTAACGCAATTTTGGTGCATAGATCCTGATAAATCAATACTCAGAACAATGACACCTGGGCATTGAGTCAAACAGAGCTTGGATGGCGTGTACAGGTAAAGCTGCCCATGCAGCCTCAACACGATATCACAGGTCACCAAGAGTAGTGACTGGCGTATTGCGACGAGCCAGTTGTTCGGCCACCGTTGACCAGACGCTTTCAGTTGGTGAGAGATCAGGAGAATGTGATGGCCAGGGCAGTAGTCGAACATTTTCTGTACCCAGAAAGGCCCGTACAGGACCTGCAACATGCGGTCGCGCATTATCCTGCTGAAATGCTGGGTTTCGCAGGGACCGAATGAAGGGTACATCCACGGGTCGTACTACATCTGAAATTTAACGTTCACTGTTCAAAGTGCCGTCAGTGAGAAGAAGAGGTGACCGAGACGTCTAACCAATGGCACCCCATACCGCACGCCGGGTGATAAGCCAATATGGCGATGACGAATACACGCTTCCAATGTGCGTTCACCACAGTGTCGCCAAACACAGATGCGACCATCATGATACTGTAAACAGAACCTGGATTCATCCGAAAAAATGACGTTTTGCCACTCATGCACCCAGGTTCGTCGTTGAGTACACCATCGCAGGCACTCCTGTCTGTGATGCAGCGTCAAGGGTAACCGCAGCCATGGTCTCCGAGCTGATAGTCCATGCTCCTGCAAACGTCGTCGAACTGTTCGTGCAGATGGTTGTTGTCTTGCAAACGTCCCCATCTGTTGACAGAGGGATCGAGACGTGGCTGCACGGTCCGTAACAGCCATGCGTATAAGATGCCTGTCATCTCGACTGCTAGTGATAAGAGGCCGTTGGGTCGAGCACGGCGTTCCGTATTACCCTCCTGAACCCACCGATTCCACATTCTGCTAACAGCCATTGAACCTCGACCAACTCGAGCAACAATGTCGCGATACGATAAACCGCAATCGCGATAGGCTACAATCCGACCTTTTTCAAAGTTGGAAACGTGATGGTACGCATTTCTCCTCCTTACACGAGGCATCACAGTAACGTTTCACCAGGCAACACCGGTCAACTGCTGTTTGTGTGTGAGAAATCGGTTGGACACTTTCCTCATGTCAGCACGTTGTAGGTATCGCCACCGGCGCCAACCTTGTGTGAATGCTCTGAAAAGCTAATCATTTGCATATCACAGCATCACTTCCCGTCGGTTAAATTTCGCGTCTGTAGCACGTGATCTTCGTGGTGTAGCAATTTTAATGGCCATTAGTGTACTTTGCTCAAAGCGGAATTATTTATCCCTGATTCTCGTAAAATTCTTCAAGACGAAAAGTATCTTGTATTACGCACTTTCTAAAGTAGCCTAACAAAGTTACTCCTCGCGTTTTAAGCGGCCTCCATATCAAATTTCATTAAGATCGGTTCAGCGTAACCGACAGACTTACTTTCGCATTTATATAGTGCGTTCGAAAACTCTCATTATAAACTTCTGGGACTTGAAGAGTGGAGTGAGGAGATAATATTTTCAACTGGAATTCATGGTCGCAAACGTACCGTTTCCGTGCTACATTCATTTTAAAACATTTTGGTAACGCGACCACGTTTACAAGTAATTGATTAGACCTGACACAGTACATTACTTGTTTTACCAATCCACTAGTTTAACGTGACGCAATACAGCCTGTGCTAACAGTGAAGGTACCGTGTCTCGAAGCCGTAACGTAGTTGTGGCGAAAAATATATGCGATAAAGCCGTATGTTGTGGAGAATGAACTCGGTAAACGCGTCAAGCAGATCATCGTTCGCTGTGAGCTTCGAAATTCACAGCGATCACGTCGGTGTATTCAGCAAACACGTACTCAGTCATGTTGTTCTAACACACAGACACGTGGATGATGCTCCAGCCAGGCCAGTAAGGCAGGACAGACGCCAAATGACATTAGCCGATCCTTCCACCCCTAACCCCATCTCCAATGACTTCGGTGTTGCATCCCTAACTATCAAACATGTTTTCAAACGGGTGTATCTCGGAAAAGGTACGTTCCCGCACCTGGGTTCCCATTCAAAATGTTATAAACTAACTCCCTTATGGAATTCCTAAAAGTGTGAAACTGTAGTTTCCGAACACCCTGTAATATTGCTATGGCTAAAAGTTTCAATGACAATATCTTTTTCCAGTGATTCATTTTTAGTAACATAAACCTGTGTGGTTCCCCAAGCTATGCTCAAGTTATGTGTGAAAACAGCTTGAAAGAGCTTAGCGTGACAGGAACGTCGACTTCAATAAAAGCTTCAAATCGTGATGTCTTTGTAACCTGATCCAATTTTGATGAAATAAAGCCTGTACTGTGACTTAAGCTACACACACAAGTTGCACATGAAACCCGATGAAGATTCGTCCAGCAGGTTTGGAGATAAGCTTGTCCAAACAGAGAAACAGACAGATAAAATGCATTTACAAAAAAATTTTAATCACAGTTTCTTTCTTTCTGTGGTCATATTCTGATTAAATAAGCCTACAGGGGGTCCAAGTTATGCTCAAGATACTTCGAACACCCCACCAAAATCTCTCTAGTAGCTTTGGAGAAGTGTATTCAAACAGACATAGAGAGAGACGCGACAGTTTCACAGATATATTAATAGTACAGATGTAAGGACGTGGAAGAGCAGGTCAAGAATTAGCGATGATGATCGAAATTTAAAGAATATCCATGCTGAGAGTTCAATCATCTCTATTTCACTATCGATAATGAGCTGTTTGAAACTTCGTATCATCGATTAAAGACAAAGTATCGACCTTCAACGTTACTTGCTACAACTGCTAACAATTTTTCCGTAATTGAAACGAAGCTTTTTGGTTAGCAAATCTCATAGCGACATCAGTGCAATTATTAAACTTCTAAAAACGGCAACTTGCAGAAACAGTCATTGATCGTGTTTCGTCCACATGTTCATTTTCATAATAGACGTATCTACTGAATTACTGAAAAACCGCCTAAGTCATTTGCAGTCTTGAAGATCATTGTAATGTGGTATAAAACGAGCTCAGTAGCAGATGATGAGCGTAAAGGAAACGGATTCAGATCCCAAAGTAATTCAAGAAGAATCGATTAGATGGAGTTCGTTCTATATGATTGAAAGATTTACGCGGCTGCCTCCTGGGATTAACCATATCATTAACTGCAATGACAGGGCATGAACATTCATTAACATGGGCAGGTATTGTAAATATGCCAATGGTTGTGACATTCTGTGGCCTACAGTTATCGGTAGTAGTGACAGTTCGGTAGAAGCGTACATTTCAAGCAATAAAGTAAGCCCAATAATCATTTTGCTGAATAACAGAACACCTGGCATATGACGAATACAGATTGTCGGACAAAATCAGAAAAATATCACCATAACATAAATCTGGAAGTGAATGGAACTAAATGAATATGACAATATATTATTCACGTAAACTTCACTCGATCCTAGATTCGATCGAGTACGCTTTGAAGACGCTTTCGTTTGTCTGGCGGCAACCAGAACGACCAAGTACTTGTTTGTAGCAGTTGAAGTGCCCGTCAGTGAGGATTACAGGGAAACGAAGAAAACACATTTGATTTATGGAGTGAACAATATAAAACAGAATAAAAAAACTATTCGCAACCTGGGACGATCTGTAGTAGTATATTGCAGTGCCTATGTTACTCCGCGCTACGATGAAATATTCGTTCGGACATGCATGCTTGTCCCAAGGAACGGGCACTGAGGCGACTACAGTGTTATGAAACATAAGAAACGTCCTGACATTTGCGAATATGGACAACTCTCATCTATATGATGGAAGGACGACAGTGAAATTTTGTGCAGAATCGGCACTCAAAACCGGATTTCCCGCTAATCGCGAACGAATGCCTTATCATTATGCTATCCGAGCCCGACTGATGGCCAGACACATGGCTGACGACATATGAAGTCTGGGTCTGCCAGGAGTCGTATTCGGATATGCTAACGATTAGGCCGCCGCTCGCGATAAGTAGGAAATCCCGGTTCGAGTCCCGGTCTGGCACGAATGTCCAGTGTCATCATTCCACTGCACAGCTGATCGTTGCTCATATTCACAACTGCGAATATATTTCTTGTATTATCTGAAAGGTCGCGACCTAGATTCCGGATCATAAACAAGATGTCACCGGCTGATGATTATCAGCCATCGACAGACGTCGATGATGCAGTCCAAATCAACCTCCATGATTTGCCGACATCGTCCTGCCCTAGTATAGAATCGCATCATTGATACCACCAATCCAAAGTTACAACATATCAAATATTTGAGCTGTGTAGGCACATCCTCTCAAAGATTTCCCAAGCGGGAAATGCCCTCTGTCAACAACGTAAGAAAAGGGTAAATTTCTCTCAAAATGTTATTGGTACGGTTTAGTACAAGTTGAGGGATGCTTACGTTGGTTACTGCAGTCTTTATTGATTAAGAATGTGGCTTGCTATGCGGCACATTTGTACTTCCCATCGACAGTGACGAGATTTCTGGAGGGTTGTGGTGGGGTGCTCTGCTAGAGTGCGCTTGATATGAAGGGGCATCGACACCAGCTCCTCTTGGACCGTTCTCTGTTGGTGTAGCGTAGCGAGCAGCAGTTCGTGGGTGTCCAAGATGGGAGACGGAAAGAGGAAAAGACTGGAACGTGGTATGCCTTGAAGCTAGGCAGCGCGTTTTGCGTCGTAACGGTCAACCTGGGGAGTAGCAGAACTGTTCTCGGACGTCGCCTATTTGGAGAAAGAACAGTGTCTTCTCCCAGTGTTCCAGAGAAGATTGTGGTCCGAAATCAGAGACGTGGAAGTGTGAAGATTTTAGTTCTCCCGGAAGTGCGAAGAGCATGAAGTGCTGTGATCAAGTGTTGTACTTTTAAGACCCACGACCCCTTCGTGGGTGGCTGACAGATTTGGTCATAGTGAAGTTAATGTTGTGTTTTCGGACACAATGCGGCCCTTGAAAGTTGTTAAGTCTATACTACACGGCGTCGCCATGGTGCATAAGAGAGTGTTTTGGCACTAGAAGGTGTGATCTTTGTATATAGCAATAAAATTTCCTATGTTTTACGTTATCTTCGTTTGTCAGTACGCAGCCAGTTTGGTTCCGGTCGATCTCGAGCGCAATAGTTCGATTTGATTTTACGTCTGCCCTCATTCACCTAAAACTGGCAGTGACCGCTGTGGTTACGTTGCCGTGGTTTTTGCCGAGACTCCGTCAAGCGGTGAGCTGAGGCCCTCGCGATGAGTCGGCCCGGGAAACGAAACACCGAAGTTCTGCTCGATGGCTGTTACTTTTTGTCGACATTAGTTAACGATTATCTGTGGAGTAGCGCGCAGTACCCCTAAGGAAAGTAGGAGCTGTCATGATAACGCTGATGTCCGAATCTGATAAGTGCAAAGGGTAAACCTCAATCTCGCTCAGCTGTGGACAGCCTGTGTATCTTCATGCCCAGCACCACTTGCGAATTACGTGACACGATGGTGCCTATGTGGAGTTGAGCCATTTATTGAACATCGAACGTACTTGGACATTCTTGAACGAGGTGTGACTTGCTACACTTTGTAATATGTTGACCTAGGATGAGGGGACCGTTTGCGGAAACTGTTGACCCAAACCACTCGACGCATCATTTGGTGGGGGTGGTGTTTGCAGAAGTGTGCCTTATCTGTCTAAAGGGTCAATGTGGAGATCCGTTCCCTCTGTGTCGGTACTGAAGCACCGGGAAATGAAATTTAAAATGTTCTTCCTGTTATGAAATACTACATTGGTAATGGGATGGTGGCCTCTCTGTTCATTAATACACTTAAGTCGCCCGTGTTAAATATTCTCAAATATCAATAAGGTGACACTTCTTTTTTGTTAAATACATTCGTGGCCTAGAGCTTCACGCTCAGCATAAACCCCTTTCCATTTTCTTTAAATCAGTCTCCTGACTGCCTGACTGGTTTGATGCGGCCCGTCAAAATTCCTCTCCTGTGCCAACCTCTTCGTCCCAGAGTAGCACTTGCAACCTGCATCATCAGTCATTTGCCGCATATCATGCAACCTCTGTTTCCTTCCACAGCTTTGGGCCTTTACACCTCCCTCTAATACCATGTAGCTCATTCCCTGTGTCTTAAAAGATGACATATCATCCTGTCCCTTCTTCTGGTCAGTGTAAAATTAAATTTGGAATTTTGTTCGTGTTACGAAATGTTACTCATTTCCTGTCAGATTCTACGCAGAGCCTCCTCATTCTTTACCTTATCAGTCCACCTATTTATCAAGATTTGTCTGTAGCAACACATCTCACATACTTGAGTCTTTTCTATTCCGGTTTTTTCCAAAGTCCATGTTTCAATACCATACAATGCGTTTCTTTAACGTACATTCTCTGGAATTTCTTCCTCAAATGAAGGCCTGTGATACTAGTAGATTGCTACTGGCCAGGAATGCCCTTTTTGCCAATGATAGTCCGCTTTTGATGTTCTCCTTGAACCGTCCATCATTGGTGATTTGGCTCCTAGATAGTAGAGCTCCTTCACTCTCCCTGCTTCGTGACCATCAATCCTGGCGTTAAGTTTCTCACTGTTCTCATTTCTGCTACTTCTCGTTACTTTCGCCTTTCTTAGACTTACTTTCAATCCATTTTCTGTAGACATCAGACTGTTCATTCCATTCAGCAGCTAATTTAATTCTCCTTCACTTTTACTCAGAATAGCAATGGCATCAGCGAATCATATCATTCATATCCATTCACCTTCAATTTTAATTTCAGTTCCGAATCTCTCTTTCATTTCCATCATTGCTTCTTCAATGTATAGATTAAACAGTAGGGGCGAAAGGTTACATCCCTGGCTTACACCCTTTTTAAACCAAGCACTACGTCCTTGGTCGTTCATTCTTATCACTCCCTCTTGGCTCTTGTACATTTCGTGTATTATCCGTCTCTCCCTGTAGATTTCATTTTGTTCTTCCTTACATTATCAACCACTACGTCAGAGTTGTCACTCTGGCACCTTTACCTTTCCGAAAGCCATAGTGATCGACAACTCACCTATCCTCAATTTTCTTTTCCATTCTTCTCTAAATTATTCTTGCCAGCAACATGTATGCATGGTCTGCTAAGCAGATTGTGTGGTAATTCTCGCACCTGACAATGCTTGCAGTTTTCAGAGTCTTGTCGATGATATCTTTGTGAAATCGTATGTCGCCAGATTTATACATTCTACACACCAGCGTGACTAGTCGTTCTGTTTCCACTTCCCCCAATGACAGACCTACTAAGGAGACTGCCCACACTACACTTATCCGACCTCTTTTAGAAAACTGCTGCACAGTGTGGGATCCTTACCAGATAGGACTGACGGAGTACACCGAAAAAGTTCAAACAAAGACAGAACGTTTTGTATTATCTCGAAATATGGAAGAGAGTGTCACAGAAATGATACAGGATTTGGGCTGGACATCATTAAAAAAAAGACTTTTTCGTTGCGACGGGATCTTCTCACGAAATTCCAATCAACAACTTTCTCCTCCGAATGCGAAACTATTTTGTTGACACCGACCTACATAGAGAGGAACGATCACCGAGATAAAATAAGGGAACTCAGAGCTCCTACGGAAAAATGTAGGTGTTCATTCTTTCCACTCGCTATACGAGATTGGAATAGTAGAGAATTGTGAAGGTGGTTCGATGAACCCTCTGCCAGGCACATAAATGTGATTTGCAGTGTATCCACGTAGATGTAGATGTAGATGTAGAAGTTGTCCAAAGTTCACTTAAATTCTGATTGTAATACTGGATGCACTTTTTATTATTTAGCGTATGGCTAATTCAGACATATCATGAAATTACATATACATATGTACATATTGACACACAAGAAACTTAAGTTTGTCTTTACAACTGAATATCCAGTCCTTCAATCCAGCGCACTGCATCTGGAGTTGCTAGCAGGAAGTCCTCTTTGGCGCCGTGATAGGCTCGAATCCTGCATTCACTGACAATGTGGTGAACAGTCTGGTATGGAGCCCCGCAGTCACAAGCTGGATCAGGCAGCTTGTTCCACTTAAAGAGAGCATCCCTGCATCGCCCATGGCTGGTACGGATTCTGTTGAGAGTAGACCACGTCTTGCGTGGTAAGTCGAATCCACTTGGAAGTTTAGCACCTGAGAAGATGTTATGCAGGTGCACATCTGTCACTGCTTCCCACCGACCTTTCCATTCTTCAAGACGTTTGAAATTCTTAGCAACCATGTCAGCAGCATCGCACAGAGTTGGATGACGTGATTTCAGTCTCTTGCGATTTAAAAGTGGCAGGTCGCTATGCACGGGTAGGTTAGAATTCCTGGAGATCTTGTGGAATTCTCTCATAAGGGCAGTACATCTGCGTAGATCAGGAGGCATTATACCGGTTAACAGTGGAATCCGATAAACTGCAGTAGATCTGATTGTTCCAGATATTATGCGCATTGTCGTATTCAGCTGGGTATCAACAAGCCTTGTATGATGAATATTCATCCAAACAGGTGCACAATACTCAGCACTTGAGTATACCAAGCCCAGAGCTGAAGTTCGCAGGGTGGTTGCTGAAGATCCCCAGGTAGTTCCGCATAGCTTATGGAGGATGTTGTTTCGAGTCCTCAGCTTTTGAGCTAAGTTAAGAAGGTGTTGTTTGAAGCATAGTGTACGATTCAGGATGACACCAAGATATTTTGGGTTCCAGTTGTGATGCACTATCCCTTCTAAACTGACTCAAGTTTCTTCTTCTATCACATCAGACTAGTCACTCCCTCATAGAGGCTTCCAATACAATTTCTGTACCCAACTGCTTTCTCCTCTGCATATAAAAGTGGAATTCCCATTGGACTCTTAACGTTATCAACATTGCTTTTAATCTCTCCGACTTTCCTATACACTCAGTCAATTCTTCCGGCAACCATTTCGTTTTCGATTTCTTAACATTTTTCATGCAGCCATTTAGTCTTAGCTTCCTAGCACTCCCCATTTATTTCATTCCTCAGTGACCTGTATTTGAGTATTCCTGGATTTCCCTGAACATTTTTGTATTTTCAGCGTTCATCTACCAACTGAAGTATTTCGTCTATTACCCATGGTTTCTTCGCAGCTGCATTCTTCGTACCTGCGTTTCTGTTTCCTACTTCTGTGATTGCCCTTTTCAGAGATTTTCATTCCTCTTCAGCTGTACTGCCAACGGAGCTACTCTTTATTGCTGTATCTATGGTCTTGGAGAACATCAAGTGCATTTCGTTACTCTTTAGTACTTCTGTATCCCGTTTCTTTGAGTGGTGATTTTTCATGACTGATCTCTTAAAATTAAGCCTACTCTTCATCACTACTACATTGTGATCTGAGTCTCTATCTGCTCCTGGATACGCCTTACAATCCATTATATGATGTTGGAATCTCTGTTTGACCATGATGTAATCAAACTGAAATCTTCCTGTATCACCCGGCCGTTTCCAAGTATACCTCCTCTTCTTGCGATTCTTGAACTGAGCATTCGCTATTACTAGCACAAATTTATTACAGAACTCAATTAGTCTTTCTCCTCCCTCATTCCTTGTCCCAAGCCCATATTCTCCTGTAAGCTTTCCTCCTACTCCTTCTCCTACAGCTGTATTACAGTAGCTCATGACTATTAGATTTTCGTTCTCCTTTACGTAGTATGTTACCCTTTCAGTATTCTCATACACTTACTCTCTCTCTTCATTTTCAGTTTGCGGCGTCAGCAGGTGTAACTGAGTTATCGTTGTCAATGTTGGTTTGCTGCCAATTCTGATCAGAAGAACCCTACTCCATTTTATGCTGTGTTATTATTAAGGTACACTGATCTGACCAGAATTCTTTGTTTTCTTTAAATTTCACTTCGCTGGCACGTGTTGTTGTTGTGGTCTTCAGTCCTGAGACTGGTTTGATGCAGCTCTCCATGCTACTCTATCCTGTGCAAGCTTCTTCATCTCCCAGTACCTACTGCAACCTACATCCTTCTGAATCTGCTTAGTGTATTCATCTCTTGGTCACTCTCTACGATTTTTACCCTCCACGCTGCCCTCCAATAATAAATTGGTGATCCCTTGATGCCTCAGAACATGTCCTGCCAACCGATCCCATCTTCTGGTCAAGTTGTGCCACAAACTTCGTTTCTCCCCAATCCTGTTCAATACATCCTCATTAGTTATGAGATCTACCCATCTAATCTTCAGCATTCTTCTGTAGCACCACATTTCGAAAGCTTCTATTGTCTTCTTGTTCAAACTATTTACCGTCCATGTTTCACTTCCATACATGACTACACTCCATACAAATACTTCTCTTATCTCCAGAGGTCTCTTTAATTTTCCTGTAGGCAGTATCTATCTTACCCCTAGTGAGATAAGCCTCTACATCCTTACATTTGTCCTCTAGCCATCCCTGCTTAGCCATTTTGCACTTCCTGTCGAACTCATTTTTGAGACGTTTGTATTCCTTTTTGCCTTCTTCATTTACTACATTTTTATATTTTCTCCTTTCGTCAATTAAATTCAATTTTTCTTCTGTTACTCAAGGATTTCTACTAGCCCTCGTCTTTTTACCTACTTCATCCTCTGCTGCCTTCACTACTTCATCCCTCAAAGCTACCCATTCTTCTTCTACAGTATTTCCTTCCCCCATTCCTGTCAATTGTTCCCTTATGCTCTCCCTGAAACTCCGTACAACCTCTGGTTCATTCAGTTTATCCAGGTCCCATCTCCTTAAATTCCCACCTTTTTGCAGTTTCTTCAGTTTTAATCTACAGGTCATAACCAATTGATTGTTGTCAGAGTCCACATCTGCCCCTGGAAATGTCTTACAATTTAAAACCTGTTTCCTAAATCTCTGTCTTACCATTATATAATCTATCTGATACCTTTTAGTATCTCCAGGGTTCTTCCATGTATATAACCTTCTTTCATGATTCTTAAACCAAGTGTTAGCTATGATTAAGTTGCACTCTGTGCAAAATTCTACCAGGCGGCTTCCTCTTTCATTTCTTAGCCCCAATCCATATTCACCTACTACGTTTCCTTCTCTCCGTTTTCCTACTACTGAATTCCAGTCACCCATGACTATTAAATTTTCGTCTCCATTCACTATCTGAATAATTTCTTTTATTTCATCATACATTTCTTCAATTTCTTCGTCATCTGCAGAGCTAGTTGGCATATAAACTTGTACTATTGTAGTAGGTGTGGGTTTCGTATCTATCTTGGCCACAGTAATGCGTTCACTATCCTGTTTGTAATAGCTTACCCGCATACCTATTTCCTATTCATTATTAAAGCTGCTCCTGCATTACCCCTATTTGATTTTGTGTTTATAAACCTGTAGTCACCTGACCAGAAGTCTTGTTCCTCCTGCCACCGAACTTCACTAATTCCCACTATATCTAACTTTAACCTATCCATTTCCCTTTTTAAATTTTCTAACCTACCTGCCCGATTAAGTGATCTGACATTCCACGCTCCGATCCGTAGAACGCCAGTTTTCTTTCTCCTGATAACGACATCCTCTTGAGTAGTCCCCGCCCGGAGATCCGAATGGGGGACTATTTTACCTCCGGAATATTTTACCCAAGAGGTCGCCATCATCATTTAATCATACAGTAAAGCTGCATGCCCTCGGGAAAAATTACGCCGTTGTTTCCCCTTGCTTTCAGCCGTTCGCAGTACCAGCGCAGCAAGGCTGTTTTGGTTATTGTTACAAGGCCAGACCAGTCAATCATCCAGACTGTTGCAACTACTGAAAAGGCTGCTGGCCCTCTTCAGGAACCACACGTTTGTCTGGCCTCTCAACAGATACCCCTCCGTTGTGGTAGCACCTACGGTACAGCTATCTGCATCGCTGAGGCACGCAAGCCTCCCCACCAACGTCAAGGTCCATGGTTCATGGGGGGAGGCACTGGCACGTACTGCACCTAAATTGAGCTGTTGAATTTCCATTTTCAGATTTTCTAGCTTCCCCACCAAGTCCAAGCTTCCGACAATCAATGCCCCGACTTCTGGAACGTTATCCTCTCGTTGATTATTCAACGTTTTGCTCATGGTCACGTAATCCCTGGCAGCCGCATCCTGGAGATCTGAATGGGGACTATTCCGCAGTCTTTTGCCAATGGAAAGATCACTCTGATATTTTTTCAATTACAGGCCACATGTCCTGTGCATACACGGTATGTGTCTTTAATGCAGCGGTTTCCATTGCTTTCTGAATCCTCATGCCGTTGATCATTGCTTATTCTTTCGCCTTTAGAGGCAGTTTCCCACCCTAAGGGCAAGAGAGAGTGCTGAATCTCAATCCGCTCCTCCGCCTTCTTTGACGCGGCCGTTGATAGAATGAGGGTGGCTTCTTACGCCGGAAGCCCTCGTCCGCCAGTGCTGATTATAGATCAAGATTTAAGCGATGGCGGGTTTCTAACCTGAGACCGAAGACGTATCGACTTCTAATCAAAGACACTACCCCTAGATCACTGGTGCCTCATACCAAGTACTTTAGGTAGGTGCGTGAAGTTGTGTTGTCTGTGGAATTAGTTGAGCAGAAGATTGCGGCTGACGTTAATATAGTATGAATCTTCATGAAGTGTAGGCGAAACATCTTTGCTAAGTATTGACTGTTTTTCTGTAGTGTCTCTCTCTGTCCTGTTGCTTAGAGGACGCATAGCTGGCAAAGCGCGGATGTAGGCTGTAGAGAACGGAATATGGGCCGGCGCTCTGCTAGCAAAGAGAAAGTGGAGGCCCGTGTTGACTGAGGAAGTGTATGCACTCCGCACTGGCCGAACATTGATCGGAGGAGGTGACATCACTTTGGTTGGGAACTTGACTGTCATCTACCCAACAAGAGAAGGAATCGAGCTTTCTTGGGGAACTGCTGCTTGCCCATGTTGTGGACTGCGGTGAGACCTTTAACTTTGTGCTTAATGGATGTCTCTGCGCCTTATTATTATTTGTGTCATTACTCCGGGCCGGCCGCGGTGGTCTCGCGGTTCTAGGCGCGCAGTCAGGAACCGTGCGACTGCTACGGTCGCAGGTTCGAATCCTGCCTCGGGCATGGATGTGTGTGATGTCCTTAGGTTAGTTAGGTTTAAGTAGTTCTAAGTTCTAGGGGACTGATGACCACAGCAGTTGAGTCCCATAGTGCTCAGAGCCATTTGAACCATTTGAACCATTACTCCGGACTGGTCCTAAACATATTTTCACAAATTGTGGTGAACGTGCATTAAATTTTTAAGTTCTGTTATTTATTCGCCACTTAGATGAATAACGTGGTTTGTTTTCGGTGTGTGAATGATGCACTTTCCGTTACATCATTTGGTGGACTACTTGCCATGTTCTGTTGTCTCATGTTTGCCAATGATTTAAAGTGTTCTGTATTTGCTAAAACAACTTTCTAGGCACCAACTATAAGGTTACCAATAATTGGTCCGACCGATATTTTCTCCTATACTTTGCGTTTTACGAAAATAGTGTTTATTCAGTTCATTTTTGTTCATGTTCCCAAGGCTTGATAGCGTGATTTTACGCACTGGCTTTAAATTTAAAAGTGTTTCATTATGTCTGTATTTGTATGTAACAGGACAGATTTGCCGTTACATACTGCTTTGTCACCAAGGATCTCACTGTAGGCCTAAGTTAATGCAGTGACAGTCACCAAACAGATTTCGTAATACATCCGTCAAAAGGGATGTACCCGTACGACAGCTGGCCAGTTGTGTACATTAAATCCGTATTAGTTTCCATCTGTTTCTTTTTCCAAACAATCCCTGTCAGTTTATTATTTGTCAGTTGGTTTGTTGCTGCCCACTGGGCCTTTGTCACCCTGTTTGTGTGTCTGAGTGACTACTTCCGTTGTTTTCTACCTCTGGGATTAAGCGTGGGTTTCACTGGGAATTTTTCAGTTATTTAGTAGTTATTCTGTTTGATTTATAAGATGTGTTTAAACCTTTAAGCAAATCTAAGACACACTGCACACAAGTTTCCTTCAGTACAAGCTCAACCTACTGCTTTGCTTGGCCATAGTGCCGTGGGAATAGGTCGTATAGTTTCTTATGGGCCTCTAGTTTATTCAGCAAATTTCCCGCAAACCCTAAAACGCCTTCGCCAGTTACAAGACTTATTTACGTGGCCACCGGTAATTTAATCGAGTCACGTCTATCCTTTAAAATAATGTTAAAGTTCCTTGTAAGCAAAAGTTTAAAGTTTGATTCTGGCAGTAATTTCAACGTTAATATTTATGTTCTTAGTAATTGTCCTTTGGCTTCTCACAGCTTATATCACTGTGATAGCTTTTTATCATCGCGCTCCAAACCATTAGCGCAGTTCCTCAGAACAACTTTATTGTTCAATAATTTTGTGTAACTATAAATCTGGGACTTATCAGTGAAACATATTTGTAATGTACCTTAAGGAATTTTTCATTTGATTCCTTCTTTTAAGTGCTTGTACTGTGTCTGCTTGTAACCTCAAAGTATTTTGACTGACTGATGAAATGTATCCTTCATTACGCCTTAAGCAAATTTTGCAGTTGCTAAGTTTTGTCAAGCTAGTTGGCGGCCACTGCTGAATACTTGTGATTTAATGGACCTGGATATATAACTGATTTGTTCTGCAACTGTTTAAAAATTAGGTCTTTTGTCTTCGCTTTGGATACCGCTTGACATTTGGTCTTAAAATCTTTTTATCTTATTTGGTTTTTGTTGATCAGTTACGATTTTTTAACTACTTGTGCTGCAGGCTATCCAATGAACACGTTTTTGCTTGCTGTCATCTATTTTAATTGTGTATTCTTCTCATTTAAAGATTTTTTGTAATAAACTGGTGTCAAAACGTACTTAGTTTTTAGCACCAGTACTTTCTCGCGCTCCAACGAAGTCCCAACTGTTTCACTCTTGTTGTGGCAAGCGCTCATTTTTAGCATGCAGTTTTATTCTGCGTGGCGACTCATAACGTTACTCGGGCTGATACTGCGATATCTCTTCTTGTTGGGTACTCCTCTTGTCCGTCACTGCAACTGAATAACATTGTTATTAAGGATACTATAACTGCTTAGAATATGCCTTTTAATTATTATTTTGCGCTGTACCAAATTTAATGAATTTTTCACGGGGACGGAGCTTTGTTCTTTTATGTATACTGTCAAGGATTTCTATGGATGCCATTTTTTTTATTTCATGCGTAATGTATGACTGTCAATAAAAATATTCAAAATCAAGCCGACTCTCGCACAATTAATCACTAGCCTGAACCCCACTCCACCCAAATCCTGTGCTAAAAAATATATTAGATGTATTTCTAAGCTCCTGTTTAAGCCGTTCTCTAATGCATCATTTTACATCAATGTTAACAGCATTGGTGGTTTTGGACAGACTATTATCAACCATCAGTGTTTAGACGTCGAAGGTTAAACATAAATCAGCATCGATGATTTTCAATATTGCCACTGCTAGTATAGACTAACGCAGATAAAATAGTATATATGCATGTGTTCGACAGTTACTAGTTAGAGATATACGCAGCAGATACATACTACCGGCCGCGGTGGCCGAGCGGTTCTAGGCGTTTCATTCCGGAACCGATACGGTCGCAGGTTCGAATCCTGCCTCGGGCTTGGATATGTGTGATGTCCTTAGGTTAGTTAGGTTTAAGTAGTTCTAAGTCTAGGGGACTGATGACTTCAGACGTTAAATCCCAGAGTGCTCAGAGCCATTTGAACCATTTGAAATAACAACCATCCGGTGTCAGTGTAGTATTAAGATTCATGGATGATCGTAAAACAATTTTAATCAGAGTTCTTGCATCAAACAGCTTATGCTACGACGTATCCTTGGAGTTAGAGTTGCGAAACTGAAAGTAGTGTGAGTTTACCCTGGCGAGTAGAAGAATGCGTATAATGTGCTTATAATAGGACGGTTGCTGCAGATCGATGTATATGTTGATCGGTAGTGCCTTGGACGCAGGAGTTCGTCTGTAAAAACAAGGGGTCTATTTCGGCATTTACAGGGTGATTATAATTAAAGTTAAACCTTCAAAACGCTATTGACATAACACCAATGGTCAGATAACGTCAAATATAACGGAATATTATCAGAGAGAGAGAAAAGTGTATGGCAGAAGAAAGAAAATTGAGTGAAAATTAAACAATAGATGGCGCTGTACATAAATGCCACGCGCACGACCTACTGAGGTACACACCGGGTACACGGCTTTTCCTCCTTTCGCGTCTGCGACGTTCGCCATGAGAGTCTCAACGCAGGGTCGCTCTCTGATTTTAATGCTGTATTACAAGAATGATGATTGTGTACACGTTGGCCTGCAGAAGTTCCGGACACTGAAGGTTTTGAAAACGGCGTTGGTCCGATGACTACGGTAGGTCTGCAGAAAAAGATTTGGAAATTCGAAAAGACGGATTATTTTGGTGTGCAAACTAGTAGAGGGAAGAAACGAATTGATTCGGTGTCAATGGAAGCAGTGGTCACAGCAATGCAGTAGGAGACGAGTGGTGGTATCCAAATGTGTAGTGCATGGAGAAATGCCCGAATATTGGACATACCCGTGAGCACAGTGCGTAAAATCCTACGAAACATCCTTCTTTGTTATCTATTAAAAAAAAAAAAAATGGTTCAAATGGCTCTGAGCACTATGGGACTTAACATCTATGGTCATCAGTCCCCTAGAACTTAGAACTACTTAAACCTAACTAACCTAAGGACAGCACACAACACCCAGCCATCACGAGGCAGAGAAAATCCCTGACCCCACCGGGAACCGAACCCGGGAACTCGGACGTGGGAAGCGAGAACGCTACCGCACGACCACGAGATGCGGGCTGTTATCTATTCAAAATTACCTATGTGCATGGGTTGCTTCCTGTTGACCTGCCCCCAAGCGTTACCTTTGCTTTCGAATCTCTTGCTTGCATGGAAGTAGACAATTATTGGCAGTGGGATATTTTGTAGACAGACGAAGCCCACTTCCATGTGACAGGACATGTCAGTACACATATAATATGTTGAATATGGGTGGAGAGCTAGAATTATTGTGTGGATGGGATCTTTTTCTGCAAGATGGCGCACCTCCGCACATTGCAATTCTAGTTAAGCAGCTGCTGAAGCGCTGTTTCGGAAATGCTACAATTTTTTGCCGCCATTTCCCTACGGCCTGGCCGTCCTTATCACCTGATCTTAATCCGTGTTGACTTCTGGCTGTGGGGCTATCTGAAAGATGTTGTCTTCAGTGTTCCGATTGCAAACTTGGCTGCATTGAAGGCACGCATTGCGCAACCCATACTACACGTGACCCCAGAGACACTTCGATCACTTGCGGAACATGTTGTTTCTCGATTTAAACTTGTTGCAGAAAACGGTGGACGTCATACTGAAATGTTTTTCACCAGTGACAAGGAATTTAAAAATCCGATTTGGTTTTGACTGATGCTTTTTATGGGGTTTCTGGCCTCAGGACAGTTAAACACCGATGTAGTTGACGCTTTTTATGCGGTTTTTGGCCTCAGGACAATTAAAAACAGGTTTTTTTCATCCGATGTGATTGAAACATGGGTACTCACTGGAATTGAGGAAAACGTGGAAAGGAGGACCCACGAATATAAATTTCTTTCCACACAACCTGTTTATTTAACAATATACAACCATAAATTTGTTTTGTTTTACAATAGGAACAAATCTGCAAAATGAATAAGCTTTTGCAAGAGATATCAAAACAGCAAACAATACAACAGTAATTATAAGACGGCCGGATCTGCAGCCCGCCCGTTGTCGGGTGAACAGCGGTGTTTACTACCGCGCTGGACACAGTCTCTCTCATTAAATGCCCTTCTGGAACACATGAAAACTATATAATGACCACTGATAACAGGAGTGATTCATTACTCAAAACAGATGACGTAACTTTTAATTTGAAAGCTGTGCTTGAAGGTTAAACAGATTAGCAAACAATATGACAATGATAAGGCTTGCTTCAAAGCTACCAACCTCTTAATTTCAATCGACAACCAAGGTGCGACTAGATCGCAACCCCTTCCTTTTGACAATCTTATTTTGACTAAAGCCCTGATGACAGTTGCCTGTTAATATTTTCAAAGTGAAACTGACTGTCAGCTATTAAGACCGCTTTGAAGAAACGTCTTAAGACATTACTTGTAAACAGTTATTAAAAAAGAACTCACTCGGCGGAACCACAAAATCCAGCTAAAAGTACACCGGTCTTTCAAAGACAGCAGCACTCCGCTTACTACAACAGGTTGTTCAGATTATAACTAATGCAATTACAATCAAAGAATTAAACCGGTTAACATCTAATTTTACCCACAAGACACCTGTTTTGCATAACGGCAACCTGTGCCTTAGTATGATTGTTCCGGCTGTATTTATGACCAGGAGGTGATTCATTAGAACATTAATGATCAGGTATAATCCAGAAGGAAAGGCACTATAATAGCAGGACAAATTTTCAAACGACAACTAGTGTCTTAGTACAATACTACGACCTATATTTACGACCAAAGAGCCGACCGAGTAAAACTGTGAGGGTCCCGTACAAACCAGAAAATAATAAGTGTTGCAGATAGACAATGACACAAATCACCACGAGGATTACAGAAAGTTACTCCCCTTCATCATCAAGCAGTTCCATGTATCCACAGTGGGTCGCAGCGGTTGCTGAGTGGTGCCGATTAAAGTCACGTAGGAGAGGGCAGCCAGGCCACGAGCGGTCCTCCGATACGAATGTTGCCAACCAACCGACGGGATGTCGGCCTGCTCCTTGTAGTCGACGCTGACCCCGGTGAAGTACTCCGGTATCTTTACTCTGCGCAGGCCCTCCTTGCGCAGCTCGTGGCTTCGGTCGCTCGGACCTCATGACCACCTCTTATCGCGACGCTACTGGCCCAAACTTCGTGCCTCTCTCCCCCTCGGGCCAGCGAACCCCATATATATATATATATATCGGCAAACAAAGACCTTCTAAGGGCACAACCCACAGATACAAACTACAACTAACAGTATCACACCTGTACACCCATGCACACTGAGTAGTACAGTTTGTTAAACGGCAGACGTACACCTTAAGCATTCTTTTGTGATTCACTTGTCATTTGTAGTCGACCACTATTAAATTATGATGCTTACAGTGTTATCTATTCCTACATTTTGGAACTATTTATTTTTCTTCTGTGATACGTTTTCCCCTTTCTCCGTTAATATTCCGTTGCAGTTAGACGTTATTCTGACCAGTGGTGTTATTTCTACAGTCGTTTGATAGTTAGCTTTAATTATAGTCACCCTGTATGTCCTCCGACGTTAGCCTTGCAGGGGAATTTTGAAAATTTGGCAGTCCCAAGCGGTGGGAGGATCAGTTTATTATGGACATTGGTTAAAAGCCATAAGTAACCTGTTTGTCTCATTCACGTAACCTTTTATAAATTTGTGCACACAGAAATTGAATTTCGGGACACGATTCTATTCTCACCTTCGCTGTTGGTCGAGCAAACACGGGTCACATACCCAAGGCCGACAAGCGGCTCTGGCGCCGACACAATGGTGGGCAGTCAGGAGTCCCGGGCGGAAGCAGAGACAACCATATGAGCCAGCGGTGGAGGTCAAAGTGGAACGCAGTATACGAGGTGTGGGCTCACGCTGGAGCGTGTATGGCGCGCTGACAACAGTTGTCTAGTGTCAGATGGCTGGCCCAAAGAGCCAACTGCAGGGTGAACTCAAGAGTCGTGGCAGAGCAGGCTTGTGTTCCATGACATCCATCGAGAAAAATAGATCATTTAGTAAAGAGCACTGCAGAAAGAGTCGCAGTGAATTGCAATGGTCGGTGTAAGGTACGTCCATGTGTATCGCGGGCATTATCCAGTCGGGATGGCGGATGGTCTAGAAGAAGCCAGCAGCTCGTAGTGACGGAGGAAGTATGGTAGAGAGTCACATAGCACGGGATAAACTAATGGGTGTTTTATGTGAAGTATTTGCTATTGCCAAGCACTGGTAGCTGTCACAATGTGGTCAAATGGATTGATGTATGATAGTGTGCACTGGGATAAGAAAAATTGACAGGTTCAGTTTGTGTTCAAAGAACCACAGTGAGGCCATGATAAAATTAATTGTGCCAAAACTAGTGATAAGTGTATTTGCTTGGCATGGCTATGGTTTCATACAGTGCGCAATTTTGATTCTGAACTGTCATTTAGCAGTTTGTCTGAAGGCGGTTACTAGTGGTTGGATTCTAGTTACTTACAGCGAGTCCCTCAACTTGTCTTATTTTATTTTAATGAGCTCTCTTAAGTTAGTTATGGGCAGAAGTAAGTTGTCATTTTATTATGGTGCTTTCTTCTGAAGATATTGATGGTAATCAGCAAGTGGTCATTTTACTTAGCTGTCCTTTTGCAAAGTCTTACCTACGTGATATATACATTATTTTAGTACGTTATGTAATACATTATTTGTTGCCCAATTTTGAGAGAAGGTTACTGCATTGCTGTTGAGGCAACTTTTTCTTTTTTTTAATTCTTGTATCTTCAGTTCACTGAATTGATGATTCCCAGTGGCTGAACGTATTTGCATGTTTTCTGGTATTTTGGTTTATTATTTAATAAAACATACATTGCTTACAAGTACGCACTTGCACAACCTACATCCAGAGGCACTCCCGTTCAAATGCTGTCCACATATGTAACAATAAAAGACGTTGACATATCAAAATGGTGTGGAATGGACTGTTATCAAAGAATTTAGAGCTAATGGCACTGAACCTTGACAGCAAAATATTCGCCTGAATAAAAAAAAAGGTTTCAGGAAAGTAACAGAAGATCAGTTCGAGCAGATGAGACTTAACTAGACCACATTCCAGAAGGGCAGTCGGAACAAACTGCCGCAAATTTCACAGCAACCAGTACCGAAATAAATGCGATACAAGAAGAATACCGCTAATTAATGGAGACATTAAAACAACTGTCGGGTAAAGTAGGCGCACTTAAAACTGAACGAAACAGTATAAATACTTCAGTACAACAGCTTTCCAACAAGTTCAAACTTTAGCCACGGTACATGAATACAACGTCAGAAAAAGGTTTGACAAACAGCATCAGTAACTCACGCATGAAGTTTCCGCGTGGGTGAAGCCGGAGGAAAAGCATATAAATGAGTCCCTTAATACCGAATTACGTGTTACAGCACAAAATTTACTCAGTATATAGTAGTACTCCTCATAACCATGCGAAACATGAATTGGTACAAGTAAAAACACTATTGTAAAAAAAATGAAATGCCTACTGCAGTCCTTATGATGTTATTTATTGTACGGCATTGAATTTTTCAAGTTCCACTAATTATTTAGTTATTTTAGAGTGACACTCTAATGATATATTTTAACCGTAAATGATAAGGACGGCTATAGGTGTTTCATTATCTTACGCTAGTGAACGGCTACAGTCGCCCAGACCTCCAGTCACAAGGATGGGCATACAAAAAGTCAAAAGAGTAGTCTGAGACTTTTACGGCTAGAAATAACGCCGTAAGACACGTAGTATACGAATCAACGTGTAGGTAAAGTGTATGGTAACACACACTTAAACAAATACAATACAGGGACGAATCAGGAGCAATAAGCCCATGTACAATTCATTCATTCAAAGACGTGTGGTCAGAACAAGCTTTCTATTTAATATTACTTCAAGAATGCATAGTAAAACAATGGCAATTTCAGGTATTCTACCTGAAAAAATTCCACCTAG
This sequence comes from Schistocerca serialis cubense, assembly GCF_023864345.2. Taxonomy (NCBI): domain Eukaryota; kingdom Metazoa; phylum Arthropoda; class Insecta; order Orthoptera; family Acrididae; genus Schistocerca; species Schistocerca serialis. The sequence goes on along the minus strand of NC_064642.1, from coordinate 434,809,072 downwards.
TCGTGTTTGTAGGAAGAAGCTTCAGAGGTATCTTACCAAAACCGTGGAATGATCAACAGTAAATAAAGTTTGTCATGCCACATTTACACGGTGATGGAGTGCTTTGGGCAACGATTGCAGACGAGAAATGCACAACATATGCTGAGTTAAAGAAGGGTTTTCTAAGTCAGTACTGGTCCGCGTCAATTCAAGAAAGATTGTGGGAACAAGTATATGATTCGGAGCCCTAGAATCCAGAACAAGTCAACCTCAGAAAGTATTTTGAGGTCTGTTTGGGTAACACTCGGTACTGGAACGGTCCGACGGCAAAGAATGATCTGATTAAGTTTTGCATCACCTCGGATCCGGGAATTTCGAAACGTGTACAGAAAATTGGAATAGAGAACAACATAAACATCATTTCCACCATTTGTATTGCTCATGAAAACCACACACTACATGTTGTACCACCATACAGAGAGACCTTCAGAGGTGGCGGTCCAGACCGCTGCACACACCGGTATCTCTTAAGAGCCGTCGCATGCCCTCTTGCGTTGATGCTTGCCTGTATTCGTCGTGGCATACTATCCACAAGTTCATCAAGAGACTGTTGGTCCTCATTGTCTCACTCCTCAAACGCGACTCGGCGTACATCCCTCAGAGTGATTTGGTGAGTCACGTCGTACATAAACAGCCCTTTTCAATCTACCTCAGGCATGTTCGATAGGGTTCATGATTGGAGAACATGCTGGCTGCTCTAGTCGAGCGATGTCGTTATTCTAAAGGAAATCATTCACAAGATGTGCACGATGGTGGCGCAAATTGTCATCCATGAAAACGAATGCCTCGCCAATATGCTGCCGATATGGTTGCACTATCGGTCGGAGGAAGGCATTCACGTAACGTAACTCAACGGACAGTGTGTCTAAGGCGTTCAGCCTGACCATGTTGCCTCCAAACACGTCTCCGACGATTGTCTGGTTGAAGGCATATGCGGCACTCATCGGTGAGGAGAAAGTGATGCGAATCCTGAGCGGTCCACTCGCCATGTTGTTGGGGCTATCTATACCGTGCTGCATGGTGTCCTGGTTGCAAAGATAGACCTCCCCATGGCCGTCGTGTGTGAAGTTGCACATCGTGCAGCCTATTGCCACAGTTTGAGATGTAACACGATGTTCTGTGGCTGCTCGAAAAGCATTATTCAACACGCTGGCGTTGCTGTCAGGATTCCTCCGAGCCACAATCCGTAGGGAGCGGGCATCCACTGCAGTAGTAGCCCTGAGCGTCCTGAGCGAGGTATGTAATCGACATGTCTCTCTGTATCTCCTCCATGTCAGAACAACATCACTTTGGTTCACCCCGAGACGCCTGGACACCCTCCTCGTTCAGAGCCCTTTCTGGCACAAAGTAACAATGCGGGGCGATCGAACCGTCTAGACAAGGTTGAAATACAGACAACATGATCCGTGTACCTCCTTCCTTGTGAAATGACTGGAACTGATCGGCTGTCGGACCCTCTTCGTTTAATAGGCGCTGCTCACGCGTGATTGATTACCTCTTTGAGCGAGTTCAGTGACATCTCTGAACAGCCAAAGGTATTGTGTCTGTGATACAATAACCACAGTCAACATCTATCTTCTGGAGTTCTGGGAACCGGGGTGATGCAAAACGTTTTGATGTGTGTCGTTAGTTATAGTGTAAGAAACATTTCTTTTCGTGAATATTTCTCTGTCTAATCTCATTATAAATATGTATGTTTGGTATATAAATATGTGAGGAACACGTGTATCAACAGCGAACTATACTGATGAGTACGAGAACCCTTGACTAAAATAACGCACTATGACGATGTAAATTTATTTTTTTATAAAGTGGGCTACAGATACAAGTATTGTAAGTGGCGTGAATAAAAGGATGCTATGTGCAAGAAGCATGAAGCGCCCTTTGAATGTATCCTGATAGCTAAAAGACCCACGCGCACTTTGAATAAGAAAATGCTATTTGACACTGAAATCAATATAAAAGATAGGGTCGGCACCAACTCTAGCCCCACGACAAAGAAGAGGTAGCACTGAGTCGGAAAATTACTTAATTTATTAATAAGAAAAACTCACAAAAGAACATTCATTGTAAAGTCATTGATAAAGAATGGGATGTAGTTATTAATATGATCCAGGCATTCTTCCCGTGAATCAAATATTGAGTAAAGTAAATAGGTCGTGAACACCATGCGTAAGTGCAGCCTGCAGCAAGATTCGTGAAAACACGATCTACTCCAGAGCATTTGTTTCAGATAAAAAAAGGGACACTAATCACTACACCTGTGCACATGGAAACGCTATAGGTGGGCCAAGAAGGAGAACTACAAGGTAAATGGCGAAGGTAACGGCGACGTAACATCGGTACACAAGATAAGATTGAAGGCAAAATTATTTATTCCTTAAAACATTGATGTAGTGCATCTATAGACTGCTGTTGCATGCTAACTATGTACAATTGCTTGTGAAATACTACACGTTTCATAACAGACCCGCGTGCTCACTCGGTCCGCGGAGACAATTTCTATGGACAGTGGCCAAATTTTAATCACATGAGACAAAGAAAATTAACAAATACACAAAAATTACCAAGATCCGGAAAAGATTAGAAGCATGCACACACAGTTGTAGGCACATAAACATTCACACTGAGCCGAGGGCACTTCAACATATGCAACTCCTTTGTGCCGCGTTCCTCTCACGGATCAAAGTCAAGACTGCATTGGGAATCAAATTGAAGGTCTACAAAAGCCTTGCATTCCCTGCTGCAACCCAGCAACTAAATCTTTATAAGACGAAATTCGAGACCAAAAGCTAAAAGCTCCCCTCTCTATGTGACAACGCGCCACGCGGTCAGTCCAACTCACCCTTCTTCGACTGGAGCACAGCTGTGTACGTTTCCCGTACCGGCGGCAGACTGCCTCCCGCTTCTCCAGCCTCTTCCACGCTCCGCGTGGACCGGGAAACCCCAGGATGCCATTTCCGCCACCAACCTAACGCAGGTGGATTTCTCACAAGTAGCGAAACCTCTTTGCCGACTTGACCACTACGAGAGTTGGCAATGAAAGGTGGCTACAGGACCCTTTCAGTATCAACAGTGAAATAATGACAAATCATTTATTAGCAGCATATACGAAAAGAATAACAATAATAAAATTTAGGCTGTAGTTAAAATTTTTGTCATAGCGCCTTTCAGTTCTCAAGGAAGCTGAAGTATCCAAAGGGCAAAGTGATCTTCATTATAAAGCTGCAGAAAACAAAAAGTACTATATGTAAGTCGTAACTTGTGTATAGTCTTTGTAAACATATAGGATAAGAGAAAATTTTAGCTAGTAGATAATTAACACTTTCGTGAACCTTTTTCAGACTAGAAACAGCTGAAACCACATATAGGTGGTCTACGATAGCTTTCCTCTAGACTTGAAGATTCATTGACTTAGAACGAGTAAGATGAACACATGTTTGTGATATCGTGAGATGTTTTTGGTGCATGCTGCAGAATTTTGTTATTCTCGAACGCTGTTTTCGCGGAGGTGAAGGTTCTTGTATTTGTGAGGCTAACCAAAAATGTCCCACACAACTGTAAGGAATTCTTTAAGACGTATACATGCGTATATCACAAAAACCACAAAATAAAAATAAATAAATTGCGAAGTAGAAAGTCTGTACTTATCAGACCGTCGGATCAGACCGTCGGTCCAGAGCCTATAACAGAGTGTGGCTGTACAGGTTGTAATTCTGGTTGCAAGTATTCGTGTTAAAGTTTTGTTTCACCGCAAAATATTTTGAAATATTTAAAAACTGCTGTAAATAAAGTGTGATGAACTCTGACTCTTGGAGGACAGTAATAAAAAAAAATAGGTCGGACGAAATTTTAAAATGAACGCAAAAATCTTAATATATATTTTATGTCTGAACTCTGAGTAAGGGTGCAGTGATTGTGTTAATAGACGAAACGAAAATCACGAACTCTGTAGTGAGTGCTAATGATTAACGGAGATTTGTATTTTGGTGCAAAGCGTAGTGCGAATTGCAAATTAATATGATATTCTGCAACGAAGGAACTCTTTGAATAAAAGTGACGAACTACTCACGACTGTAGGTCTGAATACTTTCGAATTGTGAACACTACATACTATTGTGGCGAGCACGTGTAGCCGGGATAACACCGTACGCTCTCAGCATTGGAGTCAGCAATGCTCGGAATTTATTTTATTCTAAATGCAAAGGTGTATAAACATGATGACAATTTCAAAAGGAAACTACCATGCAAGGAGGACTTTTGTAAATAGTGCATGTCATGCTGAATACTAAGTGCTTAGACACCTCGTATAAATTAAAGAGTTGCATAACTTCTCTGTGAAAGTAAAGCAGAATATACTTTTAATAAACGTAAGAATAGTAATACCAACCAGGTTAGGTGAGAGCGCTAATGCGCTGCGTCCTGGATTCGGGCTGGCGAACTGGCCCCAATTCGAGACCACCCAGCGGATTAACGACGAAGGACGGTGTTCTGTCCAGCCTGGATGTGGTTTTTTCGCGGTTTTCCACATCCCATTAGGTTAATACTGGGCTGGTGCCCACGTCCCGCCTCAGTTACACGCGTCGCAGACATTTGGTTTACACTTGAAGCAAAGAGCTGGGGTATGCTAATTCCGTCCCGGGGGGTACGGGGGGTGGCGACAGGAAGGACATCCAGCCACCCCTTAAAATAAACCATGACAAATCCTACCTTACTGATGCTAACTGCGAGCTAACATCCCAAAGGTGTTCAGGCTCAGATGTGGTTCCTCTATGTCGAAATGTCTCGGCTCAAACTTGTCTAGGGGTTGAACCGCACGTGTGGCATTACACTCCCTAAATTAGACACTTGGGACCCTTTGGTTAAATTGTCGGGCTGATGTAAATTTTGCGAAATACGAAGGTAATATAACATATTATAACAGTAATAATAATATCGGGAACTAAATTAACGACCCATAAAAGATGTAGACCATACAGTTGAGATTTTGGTTAGAATAATGGTTATTAGAAAGAAAACTAATAGCGAAAGTGGTCATATTCAGAATTACTATTACGCTCGAGCGCATATCCACTTGACACAGTTCGATCATTCACAACCTCATCGCGAAACACAATACAACACCTCGATATTTACACGAAAAGCTAGAGTTCACACCAGGCGCGCGGCTGCTCAGCGCTCAGAGACTGAGTCCCGCGATACCACACAGCGCGAAATTTTCTGAGTCCTTCCACGTCATAGCTGTCCGCTTTCGCGTCTCAATCGGAACTGTCCTCTTTGTGTCTCCAGCTGAACTGTCCGCTTTTGCGCCTCCACCAGCACTGCCCGTCCCAGGCTGCGTTTCCCACGCGCCGAATATCCTCGCTCAACTGACTAGGACAGTTCCCTTCCTGAAGCCGTCCATCTGATTGGCTACAGCTTATTCTACATTATTTTACATTTTAACATATATTAAATAATCATAGCTTGAGCACTTTCACGTTCTAAGCAAAGTAACAATAAGATCCATTACAAAATAAGCATTAAAGTCCTTTACATAAAACCAATACATTTTCTTTCTTACCTTTGAATGCCACGACCAGTAGCCTTGCACCAATGTGCTTTCTGTTAAATAAATAAAGAGCAAAAGTAGCAAATATGCACTAAACTTTACAACAAATATTCTATTACCGTTGTGTGGAGGAAATGATGATCTGATGCTTAACTGAAAATACTGATAATTTAAATTCATTATATCTTTTAAGTAAATAAAGTTACAGAGTTGATATTTACAACTTTTATCATTTTAATGGTGCGCTTCTACATGAAATAACAATCGTTAAGGTCGACGAAAGCGTTCAAAGTTTAGCAATCAGGTCTTTGTTACAAAACTTGTCAATTTCACTTTAACAGTAAATCCTAAACTACTATAGATATGATCAATACTCAATTTTTATTGGGATCGCCATGAAATTTTATGGAGTATGGTAGACTAAAATTAGTATGGCTTCATTCCCTGCACTACTACAGAATTAAATAGTTTTCATTAATGTTTCCCCGCCATATTTAACACTACCATGTCTCCTTGGGCACAAAAGCCTTCTACTGGGTTTCTCTATGACGTAGGGTCTCACGTGTCTCACTCACACACTACAGCGCTGAGGCCTCAATAGACAATAGGCGCCTGTGAGTTTCCCCCATCTCGTGGTGAATCTGCGCCCTTTGTGGCATCCAGTCCCTGACGACAGGGTTCGTTTCACAATTCCTGAAGGCGGACTCTTTCGGCCATATGATTCAGTGAGAGCGAAATGTCCATTAAGTCACACACCTCCACTCATAACATGTTATCGTGCCATATATTTTATGAAGTAGCACCCAAATTTATAAGGCACAAATTCCTAATACAACAACATAAATACCCTAGGCGCCAGATCAATAGTGTAATTATTTGTAGTGATGTTGATGCAGCTTGGTTTAAATTTAAAGAAACTTATATGTCACATAAATTATACAGTGCGGCATATTAATTAGACGCCAAATAAAACTATACATTTATCAAAGTCGACTGTCTATTGAAATGCCGCAGAAATATCAGCGCCACTGCGCTCATTTTCACAGAACATTTTCTTGAGAACAAAGTCTCCAGCGGCACTCCACAGATTAAGAGCCGAGTACCCTGCCGAAATTCTGTATGGCTGTGCACTCCATCGCCATTGTTTTGCGAGAACAGATCTGTTGAAATTCGAATCTGGTATAATTACCAAAAAACACTTTCCGAAACCACCCAGGATCTGCAACGTACGCTTCCCCCAGTGGAATTGATAGAAGCATAATTAAACTACATAATTAACAATTGATTTACAGCGTTTGCAAGTTACTCTTAAATTCTTCGATGATTCTGACTCGTTATTCAAGTAACACAAGAGACATGCATCTCGTGACGGATTCCCAATCGACTTCATCGCCAAATTATTTTTTGTTTTAATTTAAGTAACTCCCATTAGACTCAAAACGAACAGCAAATATAAGCTAATCTCACTTCTCGTTTAATTCCGTGCAGCGAAGCTGCATACACGAAACGTTACTCCATACAACAATAAATTATTCCACCAAATATTCTCAGACAAGTAGATAAACATACATCTGTCGTCCTAGGTAACCATTACTAATTTTCATTTTTCAAAATTTCTCCGACTTCCATGCACCCAAATTTGCATGGCAATAGCCGACTGGAGTGGCCGAGCAGTTCTAGGTGCTTCAGTCTGGAGCCGCGCGACCGCTACGATCGCAGGTTCGAATCCTGCCTCGGGCATGGGTGTGTGTGATGTCCTTAGGTTAGTTAGGTTTAAGTTCTAGGGGACTGATGACCTCAGAAGTTACGCCCCATAGTGCTCAGAGCTATGTGAACCATTTGCATGGCCATAACTTATAATTTGGACATTACAGCAAACATAATACCATCCAAAACTTAAGTCTAACACATACATACACACAAATAGATAATTAATATACCACCAAAAACCTAATTTATATGCATACTGTGCCCTGATTTTCGACTTGGTACCGGTCACCAAACGATTGATTTCTCCGACCTCCTTGCACCCAAAATGTGCGTGTAAACTATCTCTTTATAACTGCACAGACCTTGCGCAAAAAACAAAAACCTTCCGATACTGCAGTCACGTTACTTCAAGAATCGAGCAGTGCATCTACTTTCTCATCATTTACTTTAATTTGAATGATAGGCTGAACATTAATCATTTCTTTTCGTTCTAAGCACTGTTCCCTCAATAAATCATTCTTTATGCCTTGTGCCTTCTCTTCCATCTCTAGAGCAGACATATCCTCCTCAACCCACCCCTCAGTTTCGTACTCGTCCCAAAATAATTCATTAAATGCTTCTCTCGCCCCAATTTCATTTTTTTCTCCCTTCTAGACCTCTTGCTATCTTTAACTTCTTTTGAGTCCACAAATGAGGCAAAACGATCATAATGTTCTACCGTACCATCGCCAACCAGTTACAGTAAAATCACATTCCTCCTTATGATATCATTCTGTCCGAATATCACTTTCTATATTAGAATCAAACTCACTGTATTCTCACTTACAATTATCAACATTAGTAGCTACAACAACATTATCATGAAATAAATCATTACTTTTTACTTCCACGTCATTACAAACACTTTCACAAACAGCACTGCCCGCATCTCGTGGTCGTGCGGTAGCGTTCTCGCTTCCCACGCCCGGGTTCCCGGGTTCGATTCCCGGCGGGGTCAGGGATTTTCTCTGCCTCGTGATGGCTGGGTGTTGTGTGCTGTCCTTAGGTTAGTTAGGTTTAAGTAGTTCTAAGTTCTAGGGGACTTATGACCACAGCAGTTGAGTCCCATAGTGCTCAGAGCCATTTTGAACAAACAGCACTTTTAACAGCCCTTGTTCCAACACTTTGCAAGATTATTATCCCTCAACTAATACTTTCCAAGTTCCTATACCGGACGAGCCCCCAATTGCTAGCTAACATCCCAAAGATGTTCGGGCTCACATGCGGTTCAACTTCGTCGAAATGTCTTGGCTCACACTCGTCTAAATGTTGAATCGCACGTGTCGTTTTATGCTTCCTAAATTAGACAGTTGTGTCCCTTTGATTAAATTGTCTGGCTGAAGGCAAGTTTGCGAAATACAAGGTCAACATGACATATCATAACAGTAATAATAATACCGGGAACTAAACTAACGACCCATAAATGATGTAGGCCACACAGTTGCGATTTTGTTAGAATATCGTTTACTCAGAAAGCAAACTAATCGCGAAAGTGGTCGTATTTAGAGTTACTGTTACACTCGTGGGCATATTCACTTGCCACAGTTCGGTCACTCAGTCTCATGGCGAATTGAAAGCCCAACTCGTTAACTACGCGAAAAGTTAAGAGTTCAACCAGGCGCGCGGCTGCTCACCGCTCAAAGACTAAGTCCCGTGATACCACACAACGAGAAATTTTCTAAGTCGTTTCACTTCCTAGCTACCTAAATACCGACCGTCCGCATTCGCGTCTGCATCCGAACTGTCCCTTTGCTGAAACTTCCTGGCACATTAAAACTGTGTGCCCGACCGAAACTCGAACTCGGGACCTTTGCCTTTCGCGGGCAAGTGCTCTACCAACTGAGCTACCGAAGCACGACTCACGCCCGGTACTCACAGCTTTACTTCTACCAGTACCTCGTCTCCTACCTTCCAAAAGGTGTGCTTTCAGGAGTGCTAGTTCTGCAAGGTTCGCAGGAGAGCTTGTATAAAGTTTGGAAGGTAGGAGGCGAGATCCTGGCAGAAGTAAAGCTTTGAGTACCGTGCGTGAGTCGTGCTTCGGTAGCTCAGTTGGTAGAGCACTTGCCCGCGAAAGGCAAAGGTCTCGAGTCTCGGTCGGGCACACAGTTTTAATCTGCCAGGAAGTTTCATATCAGCGCACACTCCGCTGCAGAGTGAAAATCTCATTCTGGAATTTTCATAAATGTTTCCCATTATGGTCGAACTCAGGTCCGCCATATTTAACACTGCTACGTCTCCTCGGCCACATACGGCTTCTACTGGGTTTCCTTATGACTTATGTTCTCGTCTGTCTCATTCGCACAAAACAGCGCTTAGGCCTCAATAGACAATATACGTCTGTGCGTTTCCCCATCTAGAGGTGAACCTGCGCCCTTTGTGGCATCCGGTGTTGAACGACAGGGTTCGTTTCACAATTCTTGAAGGCTGACTCTTATATACTTAAATGAGAGCGAAATGCTCGTTGATTTACACGACCCTGCGTAAAATGCGGGACAAAGGCACTAGAAAAAGAAGAAGAAACATAATAATAATAACGAATACATAATGAAATTCCACAATGCCAAAGAACAGATCAAAAAGAATAAGGAGACATGTGAAACAATTCTCCTACAATATCGTAAACTGAGAAAGCGACGTACTAATGATATTGTCATTCTTTCCACCGTAGAATAAGTCATGTTTTGTAGAAATGTATGACTTTTTCATGTATTGAACTACAGGGAACGGCATCTGAACACGAAGCCAACCCGTTCGCCATCCTGTCGCCTGAGCTGAACCTTGACCACGTCTCACAGCAACTCAGCACGCGATCACTCACTGGTCAACGAGTGGCATGACGTAATAACGGCGCATCAACACACGACGCTGATACTCGATGTCGCCTTGCTCCTACCGACGACGAAATACTGTTTTTAAAACATTAGTTATCCAGAAAATGAGCCGAATACTGAAACTGTGTTAATCCATGATGTCTAATGGAACATTATACATAAACTATTTCGTTATAACACGAAAGACATTTCAGGAATGTAGCGAACTTCTTAGTCATGAAATAAAGAACATGAATTCGCTAAGGATTCTCGAACAAACTGTAATTATTTTTACAACAAAACGGTGGTCAAAGACTTTTGGTACTTTATCTCCAATGAACAGGATTTTCACTACTAAAACAGCAGCTAAAGAAACATTTTATTATATTATTATCTACATCTACATGGATACTCTGCAAATCACAGGTAAGTGCTAGGGACAGGGATCATCGAACAATCAGTGAAGAAGAAACCACACATGTAAATATATCCTCTCATACGAAGATTTTGTAGTCCGTTTTCCTCTGCACCGCACCCGATTGGATGAACGCATTAACAGCAAATGTTATCTGGCCATAATTAATGTAAATAAATTTCAGACTACTCGAGCGCGTCAATTAAACGCTCGAACATATGCTCCAAAGTGACAACTTGCCAATTTATAAAACCGGTGCGTAACAAAAAGTGCATGTAACATCATTTTGCTACTATTTATGATATAAATTAAAGTAAGACTTTCCGCGGTCAGTCTGCTTAGTGCACACTTGCACGTTCATCAGCAACCGCGGCCTGATACACTAAACAATCAGTAAGCGATAGTAATTTCATGTTTTGTAACAAGATTTCATATCAGTACTCAGAAGCTGTGATGTGCCCTTCCGGCGGCAAACCTTTAATCCATACGCTGCATACTACAGAGCAGATTGAGTTAAGTTCAATATTTTCACATTTTCTCACTGCTGCCCGACAAAGAATCCATTACACTAGAATCACTGAACTTGTCTAGTAAGTGTTCACCTTTTTACAAGCGATTTTGTGCTTACAGAAAATGTACCGTAACTCATAATGGGGCTTGCTATTCTTTAATGAATACGCTAAAAACGGGAAAAATGCTCTGCTTCCACGTACAAAAGTGAACAAGAGATCATCTGTCGTTTCGTTTTACTTAGTAGGGTTACTCATTTTTGGCTTTAGTCCGAACACCTCTTATGACACCGTGATACAGTGGCCTGGTGCACTATAGCATTATGGAGAGGTGTTATGTCCTTTCATTGGGTTATTAGGATGGCATTGAGCTCTCCAAGTTGCTCGCTGTGGTTTTGATGCGTTGGCTGGAGGTACAGCAGTTCGTCGTTGGTGAATTGTGGTCGTACCAAGACAGATGGCGTTCAAGAAAACTCTTCATCGATCCAATGTGCTTGAGCATTTACTTACAGGTGAGTGCCCTCGAGCGGTGACGTCAGGCATCGATCTTACATACCGCTGAGGCGAGCATTACAGTGAAGACTCAGCAGCTAAGCATTACCAGCCGCCCTGCACCGGCATTGGCGCAGCAGTCGTCAGCTGTCCAGTCGCAGGGAGTGATGGAACGTCGATGTCAGGAATGGAAACTGTAGTTTAGAGGTGGGTGGCGGCGAACGGCAAGGGCGGACGCCCCAGTAGCTCGGTTCCTAGTGGCGTGGTTCGTAGCATGGTGTCAGCTAAGTCATCGGCCCATCCAGCTGTGGCTGGAGTCATGGCAGTCCGTCCTGTTATGATAACTATGGAGCTGAGACGACATCAAGGCGGATATCGGCACTCAATGACTTACCTCGACGGATGACCGGAATTTATTTGCACCATAGTGGGTTCAATGTTAATGTTTGTGCTGCAAGTGTCACGTACACCATGTGTGGAACCATCCCTGGTTTCGCTAACTGACCACTGACCAGGAGACAAATGGCGCAGTCCGGTGAGTGTCGTGGGATTATCTTGCACCAGCGTATTGATATAAGAGTCCTTTTTATGACATTGTGCTCCCTTCCTAGGCTTGCACCCGTACGTTCGCTATTAGAAGTCCGACGGATTTCTGTAGCTCACGCCAAATAAGCTACCCTACAGAACAGCTCTCCATGCTATTCTATCCTTATATTGAGACTCTGACTGCAGTTCAGTTACGGCAAATTTCCTGTTTCTGTAAATTTTTATATAATATTTCAAAAGCGAGATCGTGTGGGTCAGGAGAAATTAGCGCACCTTTTAGAACAGCACCGCTCATCTATGACGTTAAAGAAATTTGCCATAAACGGAAACGATAATTGTTGAGGTATACATCGTGAATTTCTGAATAGCTTAACGAGCATTTTACAGTGATCACCACAACAGCAGAGCATGGACTACCGCGCTCCAGTTTCATGGGTAACACAGGAAACATACCTGAGTTACTTGATGCTATACATTTTTACAGTGGCGCAGACTGTTGTCTGAAGCGCTGTTATCTTGTTATGATTTAGTAAAATCACGCAAGTGTTATATACCTGAAGTCCTTTTACCAATCCTGTTTCCTTGGCGCAGTAAATCAGCATATATTTTCACACTGAAAGAAGGTAGTTCTCATAATTTGGCAGCTACAAACAATAAAAATTACACTTACGTCAGAAAAATTGCCACATTTTTTTGCCATAATTTGACAAATCGCACCTCAAGATATTTACTCGTTCTGGATGTATTTTCAGTCTGAGCTGTTTCATCCTGTAGGCGAGTAACATGAAGGCCATGGGGACGAGTGTGTCGTAATATCCAACCAAATAGTCCATTATTTTTGTCATCAACTACAACTGCTCAATTTAACACGTCCATAACCGAATAGTAGCAGAATATTCATGAACTGATGACCTTCATATTTTAAATCTCATAGTTTATTACCATTAATTTACGGGAAGAGACGTCCGAGCCACCTCTGTACATAAATGATCCTCGTCATTCAGAAGATATTACCTCATTAACAGCCATACATCAAACGACCCAGACTAACGATTAGAAATAGGTCAAAGAGGTGCTTCCATTATTTAATAACACAGAAAGGGAAACAAGAGATAAAAATAGTGTAACACATAATGAAAGTATTTATGAATAATTGAAGTACTTGCTTGATAACTAATACCTTAAAAGATACTTCTTTGCACATGATGATACATACGGCTTTACGTATGTTGTTATGCAATTTAACAACCATCAACAAATGTTATTTGCTATTTTGAATATGTTAATTGGTAATGAGAGGTGCAGAATGTCTGAAGAGCTGTAGCTGATATACATGAAGAGTGTAATATTTCGATACATTCTGTGTCAAAGCGAATGGTCTTGCCAGTCACTTTTTATTTATTTGCGCAGTGCACTTCACAGGTTTAAATCTGCATCATCAGATGGATTTATGTGGATTGATACTGCTTTTATAGGTTATGTAACGACTTTGGCTGACCTGTGGCATTTCCTACAATGGATCACAATTATTCCCTGTCGTGGTACAACACGTAGGGCGTGTTTGTTTTGAGACAACTAAATGTCACTAAAATGACGTACCGAATGAAAAAAAAAGTTTGTACTGCCAAGGATAATTTTAGTAAAGGGGACATGTCTGCGCTACAACTGGCCACCTCCTACCTCATTCTCCCCCTGCGTGCGTAGGGTCAGCTTGGTATTCTCGAATGCTAACCCCATTTTTATTGCTTACTCGGATCCTACACCAAAAATACGTATGGATTACTCTAACCATTGATTTCCATTCGTGGTAGATGGCGCTCTAGTTCACTAACATCAAGTGTGCCTGCTTTTGGTTCGACAACTCATTTACGGTGTAAAAATAAAGCTTTCCGTTCTAATAGTTGCTATTTATGTTAGATATCTACTTCAGTGTTGAAAATTAGACTGTACAGTACAATAAGGTTGGCCGTTTCAATGTCTGGTTATAAACTACATCCAGGAACAACGACATGGATGTAATAATTTTCCCTTCCCCTCTAGAGGCCTGTTCCCATCAGGAAGCTTGCCGCCCACCACTGTGGTGAGCGATTTCGATGAGTCCCCTTGACTCTCACCATTGGGGTGCTTGAATTTGGTGAGTATCCACGGCAGGTGCACTTTTTCTCTTTTTACAAAGACTGTAGTTTGTATTCCACTGGTAGCCACGTAGTAGCCAGGGCTAAATTTACGGCAGTTGAATGGAAACACACACCGAAGTCAGCCATCTAGATGGTAGATTTGATGGCGGCCACCGAAATCAAGCATTCTGTTTGTTTTGGTACTCACCACAATAAACCCGCAGGGAACAGAAAATTACATTGCCATACAAGCTTCTTATTTGCCAGAACTGTCAATGTCTAGCCATATTATTAGTACTGTACAACCACATTTGCAACACTCAAATAAATTTCGAATAAACAAATCAACCGTTAGAACAAATAGGTTTACATTTACATCGTAAAGGAAATTTAGGATTAAATGCATCTAGTGATAGCGTCTTTGATCAGTAGTCAAAACGTCCTCCCCGGATTCGAAACCCACAATCGCTTAAATTCTGATTAATATTCTGCACTGGCGACCGAATGCTTAAGAAGTCATCTTTATTCTGCCAACAGTCTCGTTAAAGAGGGCGGGACCGAGCGAGGTGGAACAGTGGTTACCACACTAGACTCGCATTCGGGAGGAATATGACTCAAACCCGCGTCCGGTCATTCGGATTTAGGCTTTTCCGTGATTTCCCTAAATCGCTTCAGGTCAATGCCGGTTAGTTCCAGTGAAAGGGCACGGTCGACGTCCTACCCCAGTCCGATGGGATCGATGACCTCGCTGTTTGCTCGTCTCACCCTTATCAACTAGCCAGCTAAAGAGGATGGAGAAGCGGACTCAGTTTCAGGGTACCCATATCCTTAGGGTGGGAAACTGACCCTAGAGGCGGAAGAATCAGGAATGATCAACGGCATGAGGATACAGGAGGCAATGGAAACCACTGCATTAAAGACACATAACCTGTATCGACAGGACAAGTGGCCTGTGATTGAAAAAGTGTCATGATGATCTCTTCGTTGGCAAAAGATTCCGGAATGATCCCCCACTCGGCTCTCCGAGAGCGGAGGTTACCAAGAGAAAAAGAGTGAATAATTAACGAAAGTCCTCGTTACACGAGTTCGGCCGTGGTTTGTCGGAAGCTTGAATACGGTAAGAAAGCTAGAATATCTGTTAAAAGAAAATATAGAGGTTATATTAGGATATAGTAGGGGTCAGTGAAGTGAAATGGAAAGAAGACAAGGTTTTATGGTCGGATGAGCGTAGTATCAACAGCGTCGGATAATGGTATAACGGGGATAGGATTCGTCATAAATAAGAAGGTAGAACAGAGAGTGTGTTACTGTGAACAGTTCAGTGATAGGGTTGTACTTATCAGAATCGACAGCAAACCAATACCGACAAAGATAGTTCAGGTATTCATGACGACGTCGCATGCTGAATATGAAGAGACAGAGGAAGTGTATGATGATACCTAAAGGGCAATAGAGTACGCAAAGGGGGATGAAAACGTAATGGCCTTGGGGTCTGGAATGCAGTTGTTGGGGAAGGAGTAGAAGAAAAGGATACAGGAGAATACGGGCTTCGGCTAAGGACAAGAGGAGAAGGGCTAATTGAGTTTTGTAGTAAATTTCAGCTAGTAATAGGGTATACTATGTTCAAGAATGACAAGAGGAGGAGGTATACTTGGAAAACACCGTGATATACAGAAAGGTTTCAGTTAGATTACAATATGATCAAGAGATTACGAAATCAGATACTGGATTGTAAAGCGTACCCAAGAGCAGATATGGACTCTGATGACTAGGTAGTAGTGATGACGAGTAGGCTGAAGATTAAGGGATTAATCAGGAAGAATCAGTACTCGAAGAAATGGGGCACGGAAGTACAAAGGAATGACGAGATACACTTGAAGTTCTCTAAGCCTGCAGATACAGCATTAAGAAATTGCTCAGCAGGCAGTACAGTTGAAAAGGAAGAGACATCTCTGAAAAAAAAGTGATCGCAGAAACTGGAAGGAAAAACATAGGCACAAACTAGGTAACTGCGAAGAAACTATGGTACACAGAAGAAATACTTCAGTTGACTGATGAAAGAGGGAAGAATAAAAATGTTCAGAGAAATCCAGGAATATATAAATACAAGCTACTGAGGCACGAAATAAATAGGATGAGCAGGGAAACAAAGACGAAATGGCTGCATGAAAAATGTGAGGAAACCGAAGCAGAAATGAATGTCGAAAGGACTGGCTCAGCATACAGGAAAGTCTGCCTTCGCTGGGATTAGAAGCGAGGGTGGTAACATTTAGAGTGCAACGGGAATTCCATTGTTAAATGCAGAGGAGAGAATGGGTAGGTGGAAAGAGTACTTTGAAGACCTCTTTTAGGTGGAAGATTTGTCTGATGTGATAGATGAAGAATCAGTAGTCGATTTAGAAGAGGTAGGGGATCGAGTATTAGAGTCAGAAATTAAGAGAGCTTTGCAGAAGATCAAATGAGGCAGGAGGGTTCGGTAACATTCCATCAGAATTTTCTAAAATCATTAGGGGAAGTCGCAACTAAACGACTATCCTTGTCGGTGTGTAAAATGTATGAGTCCGGCGACATACCATCTGATTTTCAGAAATATATCTTCCGTACAATTACGAATACTGCAAGAGTTGAGAGGTGCGAGAATTATCGGACAATCAGCTTAACAGCTGATGCATTCAAGTTACAGAGAAGAATAACATGCAGATGAATGGAAAAGAAGTTTGACATGTCTTATATGAGCTCTGTCTCACTTTAGGAGGGGTAAACGCACCACAGAGCCAATTCTGACATTGCGGTTGATAATGGAAGGAAGACTGAACAAACATTAAGTCACTTTTAGGATTTTTCGACCTAGAAAAAGCATTCGACAACGTAAAATGGTGCAAGACGTTCTAAATTCTGTGAAAAATAGAGGTAAGCAGTAGGGAGGGATGGGTAATATACAGTATGTCCATATGTAAAGGGAATAGTAAGAGGGGACGACCAAGGACGAAGTGCTCCGATTAAAAAGTGTGTAAGACAGCGGTGTTGTCTTCCGGTTTGATACGCATGGTGTTGGGCGAGTAGGTACAGATATTTTGATGATTGGTGCCTTACTATGTAGCCACTTCAGTGTGTTAGCTGTTTTTCCTTTGCATTTAACAGTCTCCCCAGCCCCATCCGCGCACTCAGGCACGCACGCACAAGCACAGGTTAGTTCCCGGCTGTTACGGGCTGCATTGTTGCACTGTATTACAAACTGCACAAGTGTCGGTGTCGCATTTTATTAAATGTTTATAAGTTTTGTTAAGCCTCACGGCAATAAACTTGCCCAGGCGATACTGTATTATACTTTTTATTTTTTTATTTTATTTATTTATTTATTTTTCTTTTATTTTTTTTATTTTTTTTTTTTTTTTGCAACACACTAGCTTCAAAATAAAATAATTAGCTTATGCGGCAAAGCTTTTTTTCCACTCCCAGCACATTGCCCCATACATTGTCAAATGGCGTTTCAGGAGGAGTATTAACTCAAAAATGGTTCAAATAGCTCTAAGCACTATGGGACTTAATATCTGAGGTCATCATTCCCCTAGAATTAGAACTGCTTAAACTTAACTAGCCTGACGACATCACACACATCCACGCCCGTGGCAGGATTCGAACCTGCTACCGTATCAGTGGCGCTGTTGCAAGCTGAAGTTCCTAGAACCTCTCGGCCACAACGGCCGGCTGAGTACTAACTATTTTGTGAGATGGCAGTATAGACTAATTCAAATGAAACGTCCGTGTTATCATGTATCAAAATTATATCAGTTAGAGGAATACAGGTTTTACAATGTAGCCCAAGCATATACTCAGAGAAGGTGTTAAGCAAAGACAAATGGTTTAATTCGTAAGACTTTATTCCGACCCAATCCGCCGAAGTTTCTGTTCGATCTCACCATAATTATGAGGAGATGTGATTACTGCAGACGCGGAAGTGGAGGTCACCAAAATTTAGACTTACCACTCAGATATAGCTTTCGACTCTCACATTCTCTAAGTACAAGGCCATTGCGCATGAGGGGAAGTTTGCACCACGCTCCCTTCGTCTCTAATCGAGTGTCATGAACTGGATTACGAGACGAAATGAAGTTAAGTGAGCAACGCGTTCTCAGCGTCTCCTCTTCACGGGATTTCATACTAAAAAAGAAAAGGATTTGCCTGCCAGTGGCAATATATCTCCCAGCTCCCACACGTAGTATTTTTGTCATAGTATTTTTGTTTGTTTGGACTTTTGTTCCAATCATGGACTGTGCAAAACACATCTTCGAATCCAGTATCTGTCAGCCTGCACTGTTCTGAGTATTCTGAGCGTTGGGCCTGCGTAGTGTTGTGCCTCGGCACCTGTTGGTGAAAACGACACATAGGAAGTCCTTCGGGATGCTTTACTAGCTTTAATACTGAAACAAATTATAGACATCTGTAGAAATGGGCCTCCTACGCTCCCGTCTTCCGCCAGTTCTTCGAAAATCTGCCGGCTGCGTTGGTCTTGCGGTCTAGGCGCTGCAGTCCGGAACCGTGGGACTGCTACGGTCGCAGGTTCGAATCCCGCCTCGGGCATGGATGTGTGGGATGTCCTTAGGTTAGTTAGGTTTAAGTAGTTCTAAGTTCTAGGGGACTGATGACCTAAGATGTTAAGTCTCATAGTGCTCAGAGCCATTTGAACCATTTGAATCTCCGAAAATCTACAAAGCTCAAAACACAGACCCTGTTTTCTTGTAAGAGCTGAGCTGTATAGACGGTCACTCCTCTGCTGGTTCAAATGGCTCAAATGGCTCTGAGCACTGTAGGACTTAACGTCTATGGTCATCAGTCCCCTAGAACTTAGAACTACTTAAACCTAATTAACCTAAGGACAGAACACCCAGTCATCACGATCCTCTGCTGGAATGATTTGCTGTGCCGCCTTTTGAATGGAGGGCGAGTCTGCCAGTATCGTTATCTATCTGGCGAAAGCTGGCCAAGCCGCACAGCGACACAGCACCAGAATACGTTTACGGGGCGCCCACCTGCTGTTTGGGGCGGACACTGACCTCTGTCCTTTGCCCACTCGCCCTCGAGCTGTGCGCCTTCCCCTCGTTGCGTCCGTGCACCATGCTGTTGATCCTGGTTTACAACAGCGAAGTGCAACCTCCACGTAAGCTTATATTGTCATGTTGGTGATATAACCTTACAGTCACTGCTCTTACTGTTATTAAATCGGAGAAAGATTCGATTGACCTGACCATGATCTGTCGAATTGTAAGTTGGAATTGTATACACAAGGGAAAAGAGGTGAGGCAGGTTAGGGAATGCGTGAAGCGTGACGCTTCTCAATACTCAGCATTTGTACAGTCAGTTCCGCAAGAAAGTGTACGCCGTTATATGTATGAAACAAAAGACGCTATTATGAAGATTCGTTTACATAAAAATACAAGTTATTACTAATTGAACAACTACCTAATACTTAATCCAGTGGCCGCCATTATCGACTGTAGCTTGGCACTTTAGCCCTCTCTCTAGTAAATCATCAACGTTTCGTACTTCTAATTATCGTTTGACGCGCTTCACAACGAATATCTTTGACTTTCTAAGAATTTTAGCAGCAGCTCCATATGTAAGCTTTGGTCCCTTTGGAGATTTACAAGGCATTGCCTCGTGACGTTTCAGATCCTTTCCACTCATTTTAAACTGAACCCGACAAAACAAAACATTCAACTCGGACACTGTTTATCTATACACTGCGCAAATAGACCACTACCAGAGATGTCGCTGAGGACGTTACATTTAAAATTATGGCGTATATTTTCTTGTGGAACTGACTGTAAATATGTGCAAAATTTGTAAACGATAGAATAGGATTGGCGAAAAATCGTATTCACAGTCACAGTTGAAAAATTCAATTACGTAGACTTAAACACCATATCAAAACTAGAACATCAAAACAACTTTGATGAATACAGGATGATTTCCCGAAAACTTACCTCTGTTAAGCAGCCGTATCT
This sequence comes from Schistocerca serialis cubense, assembly GCF_023864345.2. Classification (NCBI taxonomy): domain Eukaryota; kingdom Metazoa; phylum Arthropoda; class Insecta; order Orthoptera; family Acrididae; genus Schistocerca; species Schistocerca serialis. The sequence continues at coordinate 434,788,839 of NC_064642.1, read as the reverse complement.
ATGCAAAGTTTAACCCATGCAATATGGACCATTTACACCAATATTACCATTTCGTAGAATATTTGCTGCTCCTCCTGAAGCACGGCGTATCTTGCAGTCTGTGTTTAGGTTTTGCTGCTATTAACTCCCGATGTCAGCCAACATTTTGTTCCTAATAACATATGGGTATTATATTTTCAGTCATTAGTATTAATTATGGGACTTACCATGGATGCTCCCGTAGTTAAATAATATCGCATTTCAGCTGTCGAAAGTTTTCTGAGAGTGTTATGATTGATGTTCTATTTCATCTGGTAGTTCATCCTTGATTCCTAAGAGCGGTAGTACAGCTGTACCGTCCCGTTCTGGTAGCAGCTTCCTTCGTGTAGTGCATACTGGATTTATTAAAGGGCTGAGGGGACAGATTGAAAAAAATTAGCATCCGAGACCAGAGTAGAATTTGGCACCTCGTCTAGACATTTTAAACGATCCAACCAGTAGACAGTCATGGACTTTGGGTCTGACACCGCAAATAGTGGGCTATCTCTATTGTACACCTTGTATGTTATGCTAGTTGCTTTTATCAATCCAGTGAGACGCTAAAAAGAACTTAGGGTGGTATCATAACCAATGCGGCAAGCAACACTGACGCCGACATGAGCCACAATTTGAAGCCAGTAGTGCCAACCGCCTAGTGCATTCAATAGCCGCCGACACAACAACTCGGACAGTACCTCTCGGTAAGCCGGACACCGGCCTTCTTTACAGACCAGCCTGCTGTTACCTAAACATCTGTCACCTAACGTAGGAGCTCCAAACGACGAGCAATTCAAAACTCTGCACTTGTATGAACACGATAGGTAAATCCCTCTCTGCCCCTAAAGACAGGGCTTCTCCATCTGGCTCAAATGAACCCCTGGGAGCCCCTTGTACCTGCTGCAAAGGCGCAAAGTGACCTCGGTGCTACAACTTTCGCCCTCCGCCAAGAGATTATCAAATGCGCCACTGTTCACTATTGGCCTTTCGAGGACAGCCCACTCAGATGTTGTGCATTGGAGGATAAAGCGAAATTTAGGTTTCAAGGCAGATCATATTATTAGAGTGAACTTTGTCCCAAATAAGCAGACATGAAATTAATGGCAAACCTTATTGCAAACGCCACCTTTTCGACCCGCGAGTAGTTGTGCTGTGCCGGGTTCAACGTCTTGGATGCATATGTAATTGGCTCTTAAGAGCTATCCTCATTCCTATGCACCAGAACCACCCTCATCCCAAAGTCTGGCTCTTCGTCCACCAAGATCAATGTATGTTCGGAGGAGAAAGGCGTGAGACGAGAGACGGATTTCAGCATGGTTTTCAATTCGGCAAAAGACTAGTCACAAACAGGAGTCTAGCTTTATGGGATGCCTTTCTCACTCAGGTGATTGAGGTGTCGCACAGTGTGGGCTACTTGGGATAGGTCCCTGCAATAGTAGTTGACCTTGCTCAGAAACACCTGAAATGCAGAGAAATTCCATAGGCAGGGAAAGGAATTGAAGGCAGCGACATTTCGATCAGTAAGCCTTATTCCCTCTTCGGTAAGCCAAGGCCCCAAACACACCAATTCCAGTTGAAAAAAAATCTAAACTCCAAATTATAACCATGCCTGAGTCCCACTAGCTTGTAATGAGGGCGAGATTGATTTGAAAATTCCATAAGATCCTCCAGATAATTCATAAAATCTGTAATTTTCTGCTTCACTTGCTCCAGAAACCATGGAAAATTCCGGGGCCTCAGGCAATGCCAAATGGGAACTGCTATACTCATAAAATCCTAAAGGTGTGGTGATAACAACGATGTTTTGAGATTTCTCGCCTAATGGAAACTGAAGGTAAGCTATCGCAAGGTTGAACAGTGATCTCCCATCCCCCAGCAAGTTTGGTAAGGAGTTCTGTCCAGCGAATAGGTTAAGTGTCGATCTTGATTGAACACTCATCGTAGCCTTGAAATCGGCTGTAATCTGCATAAAAATGCTGTGAGACGACATTTGGATGCAATTTTAATAATTTTTCTTTTGTCTTGACCACACCTTTATTTTTCCGAAAACTTTCCGTTACTTTAAAATACAGTGGTGTGTCAGTCACATAAAATTTTTCACTAAATGCATTGTGTGATAAAGAATGTTGACGTTATACACTGTATCTAATGAACAACTTTAAGCGACTGACACAACACTGACTACGAAAATGACGGAAAGTCGAAACGCGTAAGTTTGTTGGAAAAGTTAAGTGTGGAAAAGACATAAGAAAAGTTATTAAACGCCTTGAAATGACCACATAGTGAAACAGAGCCTTTCAGGTTTATAACTAAGATCAGTGGGTTGGCCCATGTGCTAGATTTCACCTGCCTGATAATTCTAGCAGCATGGAGACGAACAAGCTCCTACTTCAGCGCCGTATGTAAGTACACCGGAATGGATCTGGCGTGGTAAAAACGAGACATGGCTTCCAGCCGAATGGTGATGTGTGGCTGAAAATCCGCTATATAACCCAACTCCTGCTTAAATAGAGATGCAAACGCCGACCAAAGCTGTCCCAGTCCTGGAAAGGGACTAAGATGTATTCTGCTTGAGACAGAAAACCCCAAACAGTGTAAATGTGTCGAGGCTGAAATGTCGATGGATGGTCGACTACAAATTACGTAATGAGCCGTGTGACGTGTTTGTAGGCTGCTGTGACCAGGAACTGCCGATGAAGGGGAACGGAACTGTCTGCATACGCCACCAAAAGCACTGACGGCAGAGACAATTCGGGCGAGTACTACATACATTGCCGTACTGTTCAAAGAGACGATGGGCCCCACGTCCAACTGAAAACGGACGTCCTACTGTAAATACAAGCGTGAGAAATAAATTCCCCATGAAAGGTTTGTCCAGCAGGATTACTGACCAGTGCTTGTATAGTGTCTTGATGCTCTAGTGGGGCAGGATGTCGACCTGCAATACTCCGATCAAAGATGCCTCCCTCTTGCCACAAAGCATGCAGGAACTCCAAGACCTGGACAGCCCACGTGCGACAAGTAACCCAAAGTATCGGTGAGCTAGCGGAACGTCACAATCGTATCATGGTGTGGGAGAATTCTCTTGGCTTCTACCTCACGTCATATCGCTGTTGATTAAAAATGACGAAAGTCACAGGAGTAGGACTTCTTTTTAATCTTACTACGAAAATTTTACAGGACGGACTTCACAGTATTTGCTTCTATTGGACAGCGAAATCCCTGCTCTGACAGAAACAATCGGATCTCAGAGTGTTAAAATAGATAACACTTGTTGCTAGGAGATGGGTGAATATAGACTTGCCACTAGGCTACTGATGAGGCAAACCTTGCTGTCGTATGGAAGGATGTCTCCATTTAAGCACTGAGTATAGAGGGAGAGATCTGAACTCAATCTCCAGCCGCTACCACCACTACCTATTGATTTCATGCTGAGCAATTTTGATATGATGGACCAGCATTGCAAAGACCCATATGGTAGGACACATAGTTTACTGTCTTCAGGAACGAGCTGTACAACTTTGAGGTTTCACAGCCAGGTACTTGATCTCATAATGCACCCCGGTGAGCTTTCTGGTGTTAGTACCTACTTTTCTGTGAATTTGCTATGCAATGAATACCACTAGCTGCATAGTGGCGGTGATATGAGTTAACAGGGACAGTTGAAAATGTCTGCTCCCACCGGGACACGAACCCGGGATCTCCTTCTTACAAGGCAGACGCTCCATCCATCTGAGCTACAGAGGACACAGAGAATCGTGCGACTGCAGGGACTTATCTCTGTCACGCCTCCCGTGAGACCCACATTCCCAGCTTATTGTCCCGCAATATATTCATAGTGCCCCTGCCCATTATACTCATTACTCGCTGCTTTTTGCCGATTCCCGTAAGAGTTCGGGCACAGAAGAAGATGGTCAAGTAGCCGACGAGCCTTGGGTGGTCCACTGATCGTAACCGGGCCAAATATCTCATCAAATAAGCGTCAATCGAAAAAACTACGAAGAACGAAACTTGTCTAGCTTGAAGGGGGAAACCAGATGTCGCTATGGTTGGCCCGCTTGATGGCGCTGCCGTAGGTCAAACGGATATCAACTGCGTTTTTTTAAAATACGAACATGCACTTTTTATTACATATTCGTGTACAACGTAAAGCAATATGAATGTTTTAGTTGGACCCCTTTTTTCACTTTGTGATAGATAGCGCTGTAATAGTTACAAACATATGGCTCACAATTATAGGTAACAGGTAGGTTTTTAAATTAAAATTTGGAACGTAGTTACGTTTGAACTTTTTATTTCGGTTGTTCCAATGTGATACATGTACCTACGTGAATTTATCATTTCTGAGAACGCATGCTGTTACAGCGTGATTAACTGTAAATACCACATTAATGCAATAGATGCTCAAAATGATGTCCGTCAACCTCAATGCATTTGGCAATACGTGTAACGACATTCGTCTCAATAGCGAGGAGTTCGCCTTTCGTAATGTTCGCACATGCATTGACAATGCGCTGACGTATGTTGTCAGGCTTTGTAGGTGGATCACGGTAGCAAATATCCTTCAACTTTCCCCACAGAAAGAAATCCTGGGACGTCAGAGCCGGTGAATGAGCGGGTCATGCTATGGTGCTTCGACGACCAATCCACGTGTCATGAAATATGGTATTCAATACAGCTTCAACCGCACGCCAGCTATTTGCCGGACATCCATCATGTTGGAAGTACATCGCCATTCTGTCATGCAGTGAAACATCTTGTAGTAACATCGGTAGAACATTACGTAGGAAATCAGCATACATTACACCATTTAGATTGCCATCGATAAAATGGGAGCCAATTATCGTTCCTCCCATAATGCCGCACCATACATTAACACACCAAGGTCACTGATGTTCCAGTTATCGCAGTCATCGTGGATTTTCCGTTGCCCAATAGTGCATATTATGCCGGTTTACGTTACCGCTGTTGGTGAATGACGCTTCGTCGCTAAACAGAATGCGTGCAGAAAATCTGTCATCGTCCCGTAATTTCTCTTGTGCCAAGTGGCAGAACTGTACACGACGCTCAAAGTCGTCGCCATGCAATTCCTGGTGCATAGAAATATGGTACGAGTGCAGTCAATGATGATGTAGCATTCTTATCACCGACGTTTTTGAGATTCACGATTATCGCTCCGTTTGTCTGCTACTGATGTGCGGATTAGCCGCGACAGCAGCAGAAACACCTACTTGGGCATCATCATTCGTTGCAGGTCATGGTTGACGTTTCACATGTGGCTGAACACTTCCTGTTTCCATAAATAACGTAACTATCCGGCGAACGGTCCGGACACTTGGATGATGTCGTCCAGGATACCGAGCAGCATCCATAGCACACGCCCGTTGGGCATTTAGATCGCAGTAGTCATACATCTACACGATATCGACCTTTTCCGCAATTGGTAAACGTTCCATTTTAACACAGATAATGTATCAGAAAGAAAATACCGTCCGCACTGGCGAAATATTACGTGATACCACGTACTTATACGTTTGTGACTATTACAGCGTCCTCTATCACAAAGCGAAAAAAGTGGTCCAACTAAAACATTCATATTTCTTTACGTACTACAAGAATATGTAATACAAAATGGGAGTTCCTATTTTTAAAAAAACCGCAGTTGATATCCGTTTGACTTATAGCAGTGCAATCTAGAGGGCGAACCATAGTGCCATCTGGTCTCCCCCTCTAAGCTAGACGAGTTTCGTTCTTTGTAGTTTTCTTCGTTTGACGCTTATTTCGTGAGATATTTGGCCCAATCACTGTCAATGGACCTCCCTATATATATATATATATATATATATATATATATATATATATATATATATATATATATATATATATGAAGAACAGATACCATCTTCATACATATTTTTCTATGTTATTTCTATAATAAACTAGCCAAACTGTCAGTCACTGGTTGTAACCATGAAATATTCTCATAACCATGCTTTCATCATACTCACCCAGCTGCCAAGGTTAGATGTTACAATTACAACGCCTTGTTCTGTTGTTAGAAGCTCCTTCAGTTATCTCAGTGGATAACTGATATGTTGAAGTTTCTTAGAAAAAAAAACGAGTATTATCATGATCACTTGTTTTAGTTATAGACAGACGAGTCATACTGACATCAATATATCTGTGTACGTGCTACCCTCATTTTCATGTCTGATTGGGCTATCCCTATCAATTACAATTTCAGTAAGATGTTTCAATTTGTGTGATACTATTAATATAGCTAAGAGCGTGGCTTAGTACCCATATTTTTATGTTTCATTGGGCTGCCACTACCAATTACCATTACGTTACTTTATTTATTTATTTATTGTTCAGTGGGATCAAATTAAGGAGAAGTCTCCATGGTCATGGAACAAGTCAATACATGAAATTATAACACGATAGTAGAAACAAATAAAATGAAATATAAGAAACATATTCAGGCGACAAGTCGTAAGTTTAAACAAAGAAAATCAACAATATAACACTAGAATTTGCTTAATTTTTTAGCTCTTCGAGGAACTCCTCGACAGGATAGAAGGAGTGAGCCATGAGGAAACTCTTCAGTTTAGACTTAAAGGGTTTGGGCTGCTGCTAAGATTTTTGAGTTCTTGTGGTAGCTTACTGAAAATGGACGCAGCAGAATACTGCACTTCTTTCTGCACAAGAATCAAGGAAGTTCATTCCACAAGCAGATTTGATTTCTGCCTAGTATTAACTGAGTGAAAGCTGCTAACTCTTGGGAATAGGCTAATATTGCTAACAACAAACGACATTAACGAAAATATATACTGTAAGGGCAATGTCAGAATTCCCAGACTATTGAATAGGGGTCGACAAGAGGTTCTCGAACTTAACACCACATATAGCTCGAACAGCCCGTTTTTGAGCCAAAAATACCCTTTTTGAATCAGAAGAATTACCCCAAAAAATAATACCATACGACATAAGAGTATGAAAATATGCGAAGTAGACTACTTTTCGTGTTGAAGTGTCACTTATTTCAGATACTGTTCTAATGGTAAACAAAGCAGCATTTAGATTCTGAACAAGATCCTGGACATGAGCTTTCCACAACAGCTTACTATCTATTCGAACGCCTAGGAACTTGAACTGTTCCGTCTCGCTTATAATATGCCCATCCTGTCTGATCAAAATATCGGTTCGTGTTGAAATGTGAGATAGAAACTGTAAAAACTGAGTGTTACTGTGATTTAGCATCAAATTATTTTCCACAAGCTGCGAACTTATTTCATGAACTAGATTATTTGATACTGTTTCAATATTACACACAAGATCCTTCACTACCAAGCTGGTGTCATCAGCAAACAGATATATTTTAGAACCACCTGTAATACTAGAAGGCATATCATTTATATAAATAAGAAACAGCAGTGGTCCCAGAACCGACCCTTGGGGAATGCCCCACTTAACAGTGCCCCATTGGGACTGAATATCACTACCACTCTCTATATTGCGGAGAATTACCTTCTGCTTTCTGTTCTTAAAGTAAGAGGCGAACCAATTGTAAGCTACTCCCCCTACTCCATAATGGTCCAACTTCTGCAGTAATATTTTGTGGTCAACACAGTCAAGAGCCTTCGTTAAATCAAAGAAAGCACCTAGCGTTCGCAATCTTTTATTTAATCCGTCCAAAACCTCACAGAGAAAGGAGAATATAGTATTTTCAGTTGTTAAACCATTTCTAAAACCAAACTGAACATTTGACAGCAAATTATGTGAATTTAAATGCTCCAGTAACCTTGTATACACAACCTTCTCGATAACTGTAGCAAACACCGATGGCATAGAAATAGGTCTAAAATTGTCAACACTATCTCTATCTCCCTCTTTATAAAGTGGCTTCACTACCGAGTACTTTAATCAGTCAGGAAACCGACCACTCCTAAAGGAAAAGTTACAGATATGGCTAAGTACTGGGCTAACATACACAGAACAATCCTTCAGTATTCTGCTAGATACCCCGTCATATCCATGAGAGTTCTTGGTCTTTAGTGATTTATTTATTAACTCAATCTCCCTCTTGTCAGTATCATGGAGGAGCATTTCAGGTAACAGTCTCGGAACACTTTTTTCTAAGAGCGCTATATGATTCCCTGTTGGGACTAGGTTTCTATTTAGTTCACCTGCTATATTCAGAAAGTGATTATTAAGTACTGTATATATATGCGACTTATCAGTAACACGGACATCCTTACTACACACTGATTCTATATTCTCGACCTGTCTCTGCAGACCAGCCACTTCCTTTACGACTAACCATATGGTTTTAATTTTATCCTGAGATTTAGCTATTCTATCTGCATACTACATACTTTTTGCCTTCCTAATAACATTTTTAAGCACCTTACAATATTGTTTGTAATGGGCTGCTGCATTTAGATTTTGACTGTTTCTAACGTTTTGATATAATTGCCACTTTGTTCTACAAGATATTCTTATCCCTCTAGTTAGCCACCCAGGCTGCCTGTTTGTGCTAGTACCCTGTTTTGAACGTTCTAACGGGAAAGCAACTTTCAAAGAGCACGAGAAAAGTCTTGAGAAAAGCATTATATTTATCGTCTACTGTATCAGCGCTATAAACATCTTGCCAGTCTTGTTCCTTGATAAGGTTTACAAAGGCCTCTACAGCAACTGGAACAGCTTTCCTAAACAGTTGATGACTATATTTAACACGTGTTGCAGCACAAAAATCTTTTAGAGTTAACATCTGTGCATCATGATCTGAAAGGCCATTCACCTTTTTGCTAACAGAATGCCCCTCTAGTAATGAGGAATGAACAAAAATGTTGTCTGTGGTTGTTCTACTGTTCCTTTGCACTCTCGTTGGAAAGAATACGGTTTGCATAAGATTATATGAATTAAGGAGGTCTACCAGCATCCATTTCCTTGCACAATCACTTATACAATTAATATTGAAGTCAACACATATAACTAACTTTTTGTATTTCCTGTAAAGTGAACCAAGTACCTCCTCTAGCTTTAGCAACAATGTTGTGAAATCTGAGTCTGGGGATCTATAAATAAAAACAGTAAGAAGTTCAGCTCCATTAAATTTAACCACACCTGCACAACATTCAAACACCTTTTCAGTGCAGTACTTTGAAACATCAGTTGACTCAAATGGGATGCCGTTTTTCACATACATGGCAACTCCCCCACACCGCAAAGAGCTCCTAGAAAAGCTGCCAGCCTACCTGTATCCTGGTAAAGAAAGCCTCTGAATTGTCTCCTTATTTAAGAAGTGTTCAGATATACCAATAATTTCAGAGTCACAATCTATAAGCAGTTCACTAACTTTATCTTTAATATCTTGTATATTTTGATGAAATATACTAATTCCCTCATTACTCGGATACCTAAGCTTTGTCGAAAGTGGTTCCTTTGTTAGAGAGACTTCCCTTAAGCAGGAATACCTATCAGCTGACTTCAGTCTAATAAAGGTGCAGCTCTAGCACCCACTACTGCAGGAATTTTCCCATGAGTGATCCCACCACTCCCACCTATGCTGTCATCAATAAGCTTTGCCAACCTCCCCTTCCCATATCTGTTAAGATGCAGGCCATGTTTAGTGAAACCCGTCCTGCTGATAGACTCCACCGACACCACTGAAATGTGACCCATGCTTTCTGTCATCAGCGCACCCCCAAGTCTCATGTTATTACGCCTGACGGCTGTATTAAGATGAGGCCGATCGTAACGCTGAAACAGTTCCACGAAATGCACATTCGTGTTGCCAGTCTGAGTGGCTATCTTTTCCAGGTCACCATCTATGTCATACTCCAAATCCCTATCATTACTATTACCAGCCCCACCAACAATCACTACCTGACCGTCTTCCCTACATTACACCCCTATGTTAACAGTCAACTGAGCCAATCCTGCATAAGGCTTCAAAATGCTGGTGACCTGGTACTCACTCCCCAACGCTTCCTGCAACTGCTGGCCTACACCTCTGCCTTGAGAACTACCTAACAGCAGAACCTTCTTCTTCCTCTTCGACTTTGCAACTGTCCTAGCCACCGTAACTACTGACGTCTGCTGCTTACTTCCTACATCTACAGCTACTAGAGATTCCTCTCCACTAGACTCTGACAGTTGGTCATATCTATTGCAAACACCAATAGTAAAACTATCTGAAAATCTTCTTCTCCTATCAGATCTCTTGCAAACAGCCAGCTCTCATTTCCCAACCCCCTTCTCCCTCCTCATCCTATCTAGCTCCTCCTGTGCGTTTTTCAACTGCACCTGAAGGGCACAGATCTTACGCTCCTGTTCCTCTATCAACTTACTCTTGCAACATAATCTGCAGTTCCAGGAGAGGATCTCACCAGAATGCCGACTGGCTTCCCCACTGCATTTCCCCAGTGAAAATACTTCGAACAAGTCTCACACCGCAATCCACTACTCACGAACCTACAGCAAAGCCCACTCTTCTCACTCATGGTAAAATGTTACAGTTGTTGAAACAAGAAAACTACTTTATCTAAGTTCCGCGACTACAATAAGAAGATGTTAAAAACCTGACTACAATAATCACAAACTTACTCTACAAGGGAAGTAACTACTATTATTAACAGTATTAATCAACAACAAATGAGAATATAATAAAATACTAACACAGAAAGAGAATCAAACGTCTAATGACACAGTAACGAAACTGAAAACAGTTCCCAAAAGGTTCTCCTGAAATTATTTCACCATAAAACACCAAAAACACCAATTGAAGACCACTAAATTTCCTAAATGAACCACTTTACACAAACAATTAATTAGTACTTAGCTTTTGATGCGCCGCTACAGCTGCAACTGGTCAGCGCAGAACGTAAACACAGGCAAGAAGTTAAGTTGCTCGATACGAAACACAAATATCAGGTCACAACACAAGAAGGGCAGAGGTGAATGAAGAAACCACTAATAAGTCACTTATATAGTAAATATTATCACAAAACCGTTAAAATATGTATCTGAAACCTAAAAATATATAAAAACTTAGAGAGCGATCTCACACGCAGTAACTCGCTTATGACGTCCACCACAGATCCAACATGTTTCAAATTGTGTGACACTATCATTTCCTTTCAATTAATTTGTATGATTTAATGGGGTACTTCCCTCCACTGCAGGTCACCAGGAATCAGACTATAGTACAACATCACAGGCGACACCCCGCAACACGTGCGGATAGGTAAGTTTTTCATAAAAATGTTTTTAAACAATTGACGTACTTCATAAATATACACAAAATGACAGCTGCCTCTCACTCTCTGACAAATCTTTAAATGTATATTGAAAGGATTCGAGGTCATATTAAGACTCCTTGAAGAACACCCGATGTTACACTGGTGTGCAAAATTTAAAGACGAAAGCAGCTTTTACATGCTGCTTCGACGCCAAGTAAAGTGGCTGTATGAAACGCGGATCATACATGGAAACAAACGCTATGGTAAGGCTTAACATATCGCAGAATTTGAGTAAGAACACTGGCGTCTGTTCACAGGTGGTGGGGGGCGAGGGAAATGCGTGCGCACCGTGCGGTTGCAACAACACCGTAGAGGCACCAAATAATAAATGTGGCAGGGCCATCTTCGACAGTGAAAAGGCTAGTCCATTGTCTTCGCTTCTCAGCCCCTTGTCCGAGGAATACTACCATTTTTCACAAAAGTCCTTTGTGCGAGGAATACTACCTTTTTTCACAAAACGACAGATTCGCAAAATAGCAAGCGGGAAAATGAAATCAAGCTCTTTTTTCCATATTATCGTCCGTGCAAAATGCTGTTGTTAAGAAAGACTTTCACCTTCATTCAGATTTTCTACTACCCCTTAAGGAAGAATTTGAGCAAAGTTTCACAGATCTGACGGCATTAGAAAACGATTTTGATGTGTTTCCGTTTCCGTATTCAGCGAGTATTGGATAGATTAGTTCTGAACTACAACTAGAAATTATTGACCTGCAGTGTGATAGTGGACACAAGACAACTGCCAATGGAAGAAAGATATCTTGTAATTCTATAAACTCGTCACTCAAAATAGATTTCATCGTTTCCACAAACAGACTGCGAAAATGGTACGAGTATTAATGTTCGGTTCCACGTACGTTTGTGAACAACTGTTCTCTGACATGAAAAATAATAGCACGCGCCTGAGGAACTCGGTGTCGGTTCGTAATCTGAAATGCAAGCAGCGTCTATAATAAACAAGAACAATTACTTCGAACATAGAAGCAACTGTTACGGCAAAAATGCAAGAGAACCGAGAATCCCACAGTTTAATGACTCCATTTCAGTACAACCGTTTACAAAGTAACTTAGGAAAATGTAGGACTATGCGTTAATAAAATTGGACGTCACTTGTCTATATTTGTTTATCTGTTTCATCTGTAGCAATAATATTTCATATAGTGATTTCCGTCATCTGATCGCAGATTTAAATGCAGTGACGGACATACGGTGGCCACTGTTCTGTCCTCCACTAAGCCTGTGACAATAGTGGGGGTGCCCAGATCCCCATGCTTTGTGATTGCACCCTCCTGCTCACAGCCTTTTCCACTAGCACATTTGCTGTGAAGCCCTGTCCTATAGCATAGTACAGTACAGTATAGTTGAGCCGTGGCTGGCTCATTTTATGCGTTGGATTAACTTTGGTTGCTATTCTGAGTTAAGTCTTTCGCAGTTATCGCGATTATGCTGTCATCCTCTCTCTCCGCGGTGTGTATCGCACCTTGTACTATCTTTGACCTGGCGCTTATAGTTCCGGCTGTGCGGTGTGCGATCAGTTGGTCGGTTGGCGTGGAGCAGCGAAGAAATCTCCGCAGCGCGTAGTTTGGCCGAGGCCCCTGGCGGCGTCCACGCGCGGTCGGAGTGTGTGGTGCTGTTCCCATTGCTACGAGGTCCATGGCTCACCGATCCTGGACACGAAAGTTGTGTCGTTTGGATTTCGTTGTCGACTGTTGGGGCATTCTCACGAGCAACAACGTGTGTTTCGAAATTGTCAAATTTTAGCCACCTTCCGGTGGAGTTTAACTGTACTTGGTTATTTTGAATTTAAGTTCACCAGCGGAATCTTATGCCTTGTGGCCGTTAACGTTCCGGTTACCTGTTCTGGCCACTGAAATAAATTCAGGCAGTTCATTTTCTTCATCGGGTTGCCGCTGTCCAGCAAGGTGTGTAGTTTGACATCTCAATGTATAACTGGTTGTGGGCGCCAGTACCTTCTACGTTGTGCCATAGAACTCCCTGTTGTGTGCTGGTTGGGTGGAGCGGAATGTATAACTGGTTGTGGGCGCCAGTACCTTCTACGTTGTGCCATAGAACTCCCTGTTGTGTGCTGGTTGGGTGGAGTGGAAGTTATCTTGTAGGTGGGTCTGTTGACTGCCTGTCGGCTGGGTTGTCATTGGATCGAGAATGGTTGGGCCGATTGCCCATCTCACCTAAGCGAGCGTTAGTGTTTGAATTAAAGTCCGATCCTCGTAAACTTCTGGGCGCCGTTGGGTGTACTGCCTTTTCTTATTTGTTCTTGTTGCTTGTATTTGACGGCTTCTAGCCGATTTTTAAATTAACAATGTTTCGCCCTTAAGGCGTAAGATTGTTTGGGCCTTCAACCTAATTTAATGAAGTTTTGAGGTAAGGCCTATGGCCTTTTAAAAATTTATTTTGATTTGAGTCTTTAGCCGATTTTAAAGTTGTTTTGCTATTAAGGTGGCAGATTCTTTGGGCCTTCAGCTTATTTGAAGAACTGTTTTAAGATAAGGCCTTTTGGCGTTTTAAAAAACTTACTCGTATTTTGGTTTGAGTCTTAAGTGATGGCCCTTCAACCGATTTTTTAATTAAAGTTGTTTTGCTGTTAATGTGTCAGACTGTTTTGACCTTCAGCCTAATTGGAAGAACTGATTTAAGGTAAGGGATTCTGCGTTTTAGATTTCTGATTTTGGTTTGAGTGTTGATTTATTGGCTTTCAGCCGATTTTAAATTAAAGTTGTCTTGGCCCTAAGGCATTAGATAGTATGGCGCATTCAGGTGTAGTTAAGTTCCAAAAATTAATGCTGTGTGTTTTTATATTTTTCTTGGCTCTTGTAATGTTTGGTCAAATAAGTAAAGTTTTATGTTCGAGTGTAACTGACAGCTGCTTATTTTGGCCCCTTTCCACAATTTAAACTACCTGTCCTGTCCTGCAGGTTTAGCAGAGCGTCTCAGTAGTATAGTACAGTACAGTAGAGGAGGTAACTGAAAGAAATACGCAATGTGATGAACAGAAATGACGCCTTTGTTCAAAGACTGTAATAAAATTGAAGTCACCGCAGTTCCTGATGGTCACATGGCTATTGCAAAAGGCGAGATTTGTTTCGTTATAGGGTGCCTGATGACATCGGAAGGCAATGAAAGCTTTGCAATGTGCTCAATGCTGGCGGCAAGATTGGCAAGGAGGTCTTGTGGTAGTGCGTTCCATTCCTCCCTCAGCAAGGGACAATACAGAATAGTTGTTGCGCGTGGAAGAGCTGCAGCACGTCTCCGCAACGCATAAAACACGATCTCGATAGGAATGCACAGACCAGTCCATTTGTCGAATTCCCTCTCCATTCAAGAAATCCTCCACATGCGGTCGTGGTCGTCCATAAAATGGTATGGGGAAGGAGTACAGCGTCTCCAAAACGTGGCCGATGAGTGTGCCGTCTTCAAAGATTTGGAGACCTGTACGCCCTTGCAGCATTATGCGAACCTACACCATAGTACCTGCACTACGAAAACGATCATGTTCGGTAATGTTCCTGCATGCATTGTGTGTTCCTTCCCTACATTATACGAGGGTGCGTTCAGAACTGCTAGTGAAACTGAATCCGCTTTCAACCGAGAAGTCAGCGCTACCCACTTCCTGTGGTCGAGTCTCTACTCACTTGGCGGCATCTTAAATGGTTCCACCTATGTGCGTACGTCGACGGAACACAAAGTACTGATCGTCGGGTAAACAGATAACATGCAGCCGCCATGACACTGTGTAGTGCGAGATTGTGTGCCTTGCAGCGCTGTTAATGGGGGTTTCCTCCGGTCCCCTTTTGCTGTTGCACAACGTAGCGGCCATCCGCTGCTGTCGTTGAGCGTGGTCGACCGGGTTGCAGTGCATGTGGTTCGGAGCTTCGCCAAAGCACATGAGGCAGTGCTGTGAGCAATACCAAATTCCTGAACTACACTCGTCATACTTCGTCCTTCTTCCTTCTTTCGGCGATTTTTCCCTACAAGAATTCATCGAAATGTGGTGTATGGGCGATGTTCTAATGAAAAACACTCCCTTCACGGCGCACCGCTACTGCTTGCCGATAGACACACACTGTCTTTTTCCCGTTCCTTCAGCTGCCTTGGGTTACGGGTACAAGCCCATTTGGAGCTATAGTCACACTGATCTCACGTTATGTGACGTCCAGCTATCTGGGCTCGACTGCTGTTTCATTCGTTTCCAACTATATTATACACTGCCAGAATAAAATAGTACGCTTGGAAAGGTTATGTCGATGTTGATCCGATGACGATATGTGTCAACATGGCGACAGTAGATGTATTGATAATTATTTCAGTGTCGTTCGCCAACAGTCAGCGTAGTGGCGTAGCTACCAGAGCGCCATCTGCATCTACACATTAACAGCGAATGCCCACAACCACAACGCTCAGTGTGGTCTAAACGGGTGAAGCAAGAATCACCCAAAAACCAATTGGGCGAGTTTGAAAAGGGTCAAGTTGTGGCCTTCCGAGTGGAGAGATGGTCCTTTCGGAGAATTGTCCCGAAAGTTGGACGTGGTGCGTCAGCTGTGCAACGATACTGGTAGCAGTGGTCACGTGAACAGTCAATCACCCGTAAACGGTTCTTGACTTCCACGCAGCGCGAACGCCCGCCAGGATCGTCATACTGTAAGGGCAGCAGGCATATCATATAGCTACCACAGCAAAGATAAGAGGGCTTGTGAGCCCTGACATGTCAACACCAACTGACGAGAACCGGTTATAAGCAGTGGGACTGCGGGCGCGCACACCTCTAGCTCGACTTCCACTCACGTGCACGGCTTGACTGCTGCCGTCGGAACATCACTTGGATGGTGTGCCGTAGTCTTCAGCGGTGAAAGTAGATTGTGCGTGTACACAAATGATGGTCGTTTGCATGTACGAGCCGGCCGGAGTGGCCGAGCGGTTAAAGGCGCTACAGTCTGGAACCGCACTGCTGCTACGGTCGCAGGTTCGAATCCTGCCTCGGGCATGCATGTGTGTGTTGTCCTTACGTTAGTTAGGTTTAAGTAGTTCTAAGTTCTAGGGGACTGATGACCATAGCAGTTACGTCCCATAGTGCTCAGAGCCATTTGAACCATTTTTTGCATGTACGACGTACGCCTACTGACCGCTGTCTCGAAGAGTGTATTCCTCCAAGACACAATGGCCCATCCCAGGCGTTATGAACTGGGATGAGATAAGATATACCTCCTGTTATCTTTGGTGTTCCAGAAGGGAACTCTACCCACGGCTCAGTAGGCGCAGAATGTTGTTAGACCCATTCTTTTGCCATTCTTGCAAAATGAAAGTGATGTGTTGTTCCAACTGGACAATGTGCGCCCACACGCTGCCCTTGGACGGTGCAGCAACTTTCTTGGCCAGCACGATCTCCAGACTTGTCTTCAATCGAACACATGGGGAATACGATGTGACAAGAAGTGACTCGTACGACTTGTCAGCCAGCAACTCTTATAGATCTGCGTGAGCAGGTTTAATAGGCGTGGCATAACGGATCCCAAGATAATATTCGCCAGCTGTACAATGGAATGAATGCCAGAGTCAGCGTCTGCATTTCCGCCTCATGAGGCTACACCACATGCTAAAGTTGTTGTTCCAGCGTGGGTCGATACGTTTTACCTCAGAACCGCGTCTAGTACTATTCTATAAATGTTATCTGAGCCGTGTGGGCTCATGTTCATGCCCTTTATTGTTTGTCATCTTCTCTTTAAGATACTACCGCCTCGTTTTCTTACTAGATTTACT
Organism: Schistocerca serialis cubense; assembly: GCF_023864345.2. Lineage (NCBI taxonomy): Eukaryota > Metazoa > Arthropoda > Insecta > Orthoptera > Acrididae > Schistocerca > Schistocerca serialis. The sequence goes on along the minus strand of NC_064642.1, from coordinate 434,771,752 downwards.
GGCGTCACTAAGTTCCTGTCTTAACTGCCCGTGACAGGCAGCAGCAGCGCTTATCGATAAGAGCACTGTCGTATTATCTTTGAAGCGACCGCTACTATTTCCGGCTCGTGGTGAGTTGGAAGCTCAGTCGGGGCGCAGCAGCAGTGTTGCGAATGGACCAGCAATGGAGTCAGTCGGGGGACGGACCATCAGTGAAGTCAGGGACTGAGCGCCAGTGAGGTGCGGACAGTCAATGCTCACCGACCGCTGGCGACACACATGAACTGTCTGACAGAAGGAGTCTGGAGTGGGACAACCGTTGGTTGGTCAATCGGTTGGTGGTCTCATCGGGTGACGTGTGTTCGGTCTTTGACCGTTTCTGGGCCTCGTCACTTGGTCATCGTGCCGGATGTGGGTTGGTTCCTTCCTGGTGCAAGGATGTCGGTTAGCCAGTGGGCGTGTTTCTTCTGCACAGATGGGTCCGAGCCAATGTGCCCGGGTCGCCGTGTGTCCGTGTTCCGAACGGACATCGAGTTGAGTTGGAGCTGCAGTCAGCTTCGGAGAGCCAAGACTCGCCCGACCGTCCCCGACACACATAACTTGAAAGGGAACGACCTGGGTTGCTCGTTCGGTTGGAAGTTGAGCAGTGGTAAAAATTGCTGTTTTGAAGAGCGCGTTGCAGCGCGTTGTGTGAAGCAGTCGCCCTCCGTTTCTGGCAGTGGCGCCGCTGTGGCAATCGCAGCTTTGGTGTCTCCCTCTGGTGGGAAAGGGGACAGGTAGCCTGCTCACGTGCGTTTAAGGGGCGCTATGATCTCGCTAGGGGGAGAGTCTGGTCAGTTGGTCAGGTGGGTCAGTGTGGGGCAGTCAGTGTCTGACTGTCGCCCAGAGTGCTAGTATGTGTTAGACCGCCAATCTGCTCGAGTTTGTTCAGGCAATGGTCATTGGCGGTTGGATCGATCGGTTGGTCGGTCGCGCACTGGGACGCAAGATGACTTCTCCGTCTTGAGCGTCGGCGCATGTGAGGTCGCCACGTCAGTCCAGTGGCCCGCGCCGTATAGCGAGGGGTAGAGGCTTCGCGGCCGACACGAGTGGAACAGGAGTCAACCCACGACATCGGTCTGGCCGGAGCGAGCTGCGACGCCGTGAGACAGGCGATCGGAGCGCCTTTCTGCGTCCGTTGAAGCGGGTGGCAGCGGACGGTTCGGGAGAGCGTTTTGGGCGTGCTGCGACAGGTCTTCGCTAGACATCGCAGTTTATTAAAAGTTAAGTGATTCGTGATATGTTGTTTCATTTCCTTGTTAAATTCTACTTGAGTTCCTGGTCAGTCTTTCTTTCGCAGCTTGCTCGTCTGTCTCTCGTCCGCATTTAGGCAGTTAATGTCTGTCTGTCTGTCTGCCATACGTTAATAACTGCCTCTGTCATGTTTGTCGGATTCGGTGTTAACGAATTTGTTCCTTGAAGTGTACCTGCCGAATTTCTGAAATATGTTTTATCTTGCCTATCATCTGGAGAGGCAGTATATGTGTAATGTTGAGCATGTTTGTACATTTTATGTAAGACTGCATTTCATGGGTTTTTAATCAAATGGTCATTTTAGTATATAAAGTTTACACCCTTTCTCCGTAAGAATTTTCTTTTAAAAACAAATTGCACTTTCGGTAGCAAGTAATTTTTTTTAATGTGAGTGTTTTGTATCTCTTCCATCCCTCCTACGGTGTGCATAGTTTACGTGTATGTGTGAGTTGCTAAAATTTTTAGTTTAAAGTAATTTGGTGTGTTGCAGAATTCCACCAGTGTAGTGTTTCAGAGGTTGTTGTGAGCGGTCGTGACTACGGCCGTGTTAAAAGGGAACGGCAAGCTTCTCAGCCCGAAAGCTCATACTGTCAAAAAAAAAAAAAAAAAAAAAATTATTTCTGCCTCTGAATAAATTCTACCTTGATATTTAGAGTGTGCTTTTTGATTATAATTTTCAAATCTGTTAAAAAAAAAAAGAAAAGGTTTTTAAGAATAAAATTTCCATTTGTTGAAAGAAATTTGCTTTCATCAGTTACCCACTGGCAACTGCTTCCACGCTCACATAGTGTGATTAAATGTGTTAATTTTCTTGATGAATCGGTAGTAAATAAAGTAAGAAAAGATTTTGAATGTAAATCCACGGTTCAGTCGTGTCATCGAACGACGTGTATTTTGTCTCTGACCGCTTGTAGAAACTCTCTGTGTGTCGAATTGATTCGTCCTTGTTGTTCCACAGTGACTGCTTTTACGATTGTTCGAGTTCTTGTGCAAGTGTGTTTACGTGTGATTTCCACTGAGCGGATGAATGCTGTCTGCGTATTGGAGTAGTCAGTCCGTCGGTTGAAATAGAGCAGCGAGTGTGACGTGTGGAAGGGAATTAATTAGGCTGTTGGTTGGTTCTTCAGCTGTCCCTAGGCCGTGTTGCCGTCCGTCTGTTTAGTGTTACGCTTGGCTGCCTGTCTCACCTAAACTGTTATTAGAATTTCCTCCCCAGGCCCACCCTTGAAACTCTTCTGAGCACTAGTGTTTGTTGTTCGTGATTTTCATTTTATTTGGTAGCAAATACTGTGCCAGGCCTGCAGCCTTGTATTAATATTGTCTGTTTTGTGCATAGTATATGGCCTTCAGCCGACTTCATGTCAACTATTTTAAGATTAGGCCTTCAGCCATGTTTTATTTAAAATTCTTGTTACTCTGTATTTAGGCCGTCAGCCGTGTTTGCTCAGAATCTGTGACTTTAGTATGTAAATCCTTGTTCGTAAGCCTTCTCTTTAATTATACTGAATTCTTCAAACGGCTTTCTGCCGCTTTCTGTAAAGTTTATCTTAAGGTGGTCGTTAATTATTCTTCAGTAATTTTTTGGGTCTTTAGCCGAGAAGATATTGCACTTGAGGCGTTAATCTCAATCCCGGTGTTTTAAAAGCAAACATTTAAACATTTTCTGGAGAAGTTACTTGGGCCCTCAGCCGTGAATTGATCTTTCTTGTTTTAAAGAGAAAACTGTGCATTGGTTTCAAGGATAAAGTGTTCTTGTATAACTAACAGTAATTGACCTTCGCCCCTTTCCACAACCTGATCCGCTCTGTCCTGCGAAACCAGGTCTCACATGTACTCCGTAAAACTCTTGTGTGAATTCGAAAGCTCCAAAAAGCGTTACTAATTTTTCTTCTGACGATGTATGATACGTTGCTTTCTGTAGCTTGTCACAAAAGTTTACAGAGCAATGTACTTTCATTGCTGTGGAATATTCGTCGTCCAGTGTTACGTACGGGCTTTATTAGCCAGTTATTGGTACAAGAGGTTTTGAACGTGAACTGTGCGTACGGACTCCGTACCTGAGTCCCTAGTCAACTGGGTACTATGCAGAGCGCTCCCGTGCGCTAGTGTCGACAGCGCTCTAATGGAGAGAGCAGCATTGGTGAAGAATCGAACCTGTGCAGCACGTGGCGTCCTCGAATATGGCGGGGTGCAGGCAGGCGGGAACCGTGCTAACAGCCCCGCCGCCGGCCCACCCGGAATTAATTTCGCCCCCGCGCGCGGGGCGGCAGGGCGGCAGATCGGCGCGCCGCCCATGACCCGCGGGTCGAAGGCCCGGCCAGCTGCCGCCGGTATTGGCTGCCCGCCCCGCAGCACGCGCCGGCTCCATTGTGGTCGTTACCGGAAGTATCAGCAGCGCGGCGCTGCCTGCCTGTGAATTAGTAATCACCTATAGACGCCGCACGCGGAAGGGCTTGGGAAATGTCGTAAAGGCGTCAAAACATGCCGGATCGGCGAACGTGGGTTTAATGCCTACCATAAAAATTTTAGAGGGACATTTAATTAATGGGATTTACCAGGTACCCATTCGTTTGATTCCTTTATTTCCCCACAACACTCATGGCAGTAACAAAGATATACGCAGATATATGTATATAATACGAATGTTGATTTTAATGTATTTTATTTACCGAACGGTTTCCGTCCAAGACCATATACAGTTCAATAAGGTAGAACAATTCTGTATACAATTACTATGTGAAATGCAGACCCTAGGTGATTAGCACTTCCATTTCACATAGTTACACTATGTGATCAGAAGTATCCGGACATATGGCCGAAAATGACGTACGTGGCGCCCTCCATCCGTAATGCTGGAAGTCTGTAAGCTGTTGGCCCACCCTTAGGCAGCCGCGGTGGCCGAGCGGTTCTAGGTGCTTCAGTCCGGAACCGCGCGACTGCTACGGTCACAGGTTCTAATCCTGCCTTGGATTAGATTAGATTAGATTTGATTAGTTTTTCGTTCCAAAGATCCACGCTGAGGAGATCCTCGTGGATGTGGAACATGTCGTGTTTTTCAATCTGAGATAAAAATACTAATAGTATGAATATACACAATATATCATTTGTTTCTATTAAAAAATTCGTCAATGGAGTAGAAGGAGGTAGCCACTAGTAAGTCTTTCTGGCTCCTTTTAAACTGATCTTTATTTGTAACTAAATTTTTTATGTTTGCTGGCAAATTATTGAAGATGAGTGATTGAACTAAAGTAAGTGCTATTAAGTCCTTGTGCAGGTCGTTTTTGTTCCTGGTATTGTATGTACGAACCGAGCTGTTTGTTGGAAAAAGAGATATATTATTTAGGGCAAATTTCATTAATGAGTAAATATACTGAGAGGCAGTAGTTAGTATATCCAATTCTTTGAAGAGGTTTCTACAGGACGTCCGTGAATTTTCTCCACAAATAATATGTATTACACGCTTTGAAAACTATTGTTTGACTTGAAGAGTCACCCCAAAATATTATACCATATGACATTATGGAATGAAAGTAGGCAAAGTATGCAAGATTTTCCATTTTTACGTCACCTATGTCTGCTAACACTTGAATTGCAAATACAGATTTGTTAAGGCGTTTCTGCAGTTCTGTGGTGTGCTCCTCCCAACTGAACTTATTATCAAGTTGTAATCCCATGGCATGGGTGTTTGTTATGTCCGTCGGTTACTTAGGTTTAAGTAGTTCTAAGTTCTAGGGGACTGATGACCTCAGCAGTTAAGTCCCATAGTCCTCAGAGCCATTTGAACCATTTTTGAGCGAAGTCGGCGTTCCAAAACATCCCAAAGGCGTCCAAAGGTGTTCTATCGGATACAGGTCAGGACTGTGTGCCGGCCAGTCCATTACATGGATGTTATTGTCGTGTAATCACTCCGCCACAAGCCGTGCATAATGAACAGGTGCTCCATCTTGTTGAAAGTGGCAATCACCATCCCCGAATTGCTCTTCAAAAGCAAGAAGGTGTTTAAAACAGCGATGTACGCCTGTGCTGTGATAGTGCCACGCAAAACAACAAGGCGTGCAAACTCCCTCCATGAAAAATACGACCACACCAAAACACCACCGCCTCCGATTTTTACTGTTGGCACTACACACGCTGACAGATGACGTTCACCAGGCATTCACCATACCCACATCCTGCTATCTGCACTCCATCCAACGTTTTTCCACTGTTCACGATTGAGCTGTGTTCACGACTAAACAATGGAAAAAAGTTGTCTATAATATGTCACCAACTCATCTGTGACCTCACAGAAGTAAAAGCTAAGTGTCGTCATATAATACGACAAGATTGTGGGAGGCATAGACACGAGCAGTTTCCAGTTGCAAAGTACGTAATGAGCAAAGCTTTTGCATTTGATTGACGTTACATGCTTTGGTACGTGCGTCTCACAAAAAATATATTGGCGAAAGATGGAGACTGATAATCACGAGACGGACTTTGTGGCCGAGTGGTTCTAGGCGCTTCAGTCCGGAATCGCGCTGCTACTACGGTCGCAGGTTCGAATCCTGCCCCGGGCGTGGATGTGTTTGGTGTCCTTAGGTTAGTTAGGTTTACTTAGTTCTAAGTCTAGGGGACTCGTGTCCTCAGATACAAAGTTGGGAAGGAAAACATAGGTACAAAGAAGGTAGCTGCGAAGAAACCATGGGTAACAGAAGAAATACTTCAGTTGATTGATGAAAGGAGGAAGTACAAACATGTTCCGGGAAAATCAGGAATACAGAAATACAAGTCGCTGAGGAATGAAATAAATAGGAAGTGAAGGGAAGCTAAGACGAAATGGCTGAAGGAAAAATGTGAAGACATCGAAAATGACATGATTGTCGGAAGGACGGACTCAGCATACAGGAAAGTCAAAACATCCTTAGGTTACATTAAAAGCAACTGTGGTAACATTAAGAGTGCAACGGGAATTCCACTGTTAAATGCAGAGGAGAGAGCAGATAGGTGGAAAGAATACATTGAAAGCCTCTATGAGGGTGAAGATTTGTCTGATGTGATAGAAGAAGAAACAGGAGTCGATTTAGAAGAGATAGGGGATCCAGTATTAGAATCGGAATTTAAAATAGCTTTGGAGGACTTACGGTCAAATAAGGCAGAAGGGATAGATAACATTCCATCAGAATTTCTAAAATCATTGGGGGAAGTGGCAACAAAACGACTATTCACGTTGGTGTGTAGAATATATGAGTCTGGCGATATACCATCTGACTTTCAGAAAAGCACCATCCACACAATTCCGAAGACGGCAAGAGCTGACAAGTGCGAGAATTATCGCACAATCAGCTTAACAGCTCATACATAGAAGCTGTTTACAAGAATAATATACAGAAGAATGGAAAAGAAAATTGAGAATGCGCTAGGTGACGATCAGTTTGGCTTTAGGAAAAGTAAAGGGACGGGAGAAGCAATCCTGACGTTACGGCTAATAATGGAAGCAAGGCTAAAGGAAAATCAAGACACTTTCATAGGATTTATCGACCTGGAAAAAGCGTTCAACTATATAAAATGGTGCAAGTTGTTCGAGATTCTGAAAAAAGTAGGGGTAAGCTATAGGAAGAGACGGGTCATATACAATATGTACAACAACCAAGACGGAATAATAAGAGTGGACGATCAAGAACGAAGTGCTCGTATGAAGAAGGGTGCAAGACAAGGCTGAAGCCTTTCGCCCCTACTCTTCAATCTGTACATCGAGGAAGCAATGATGGATATAAAAGAAAGGTTCAGGAGTGGAATTAAAATACAAGGTGAAAGGATATCAATGATACGATTCGCTGATGACATTGCTATCCTGAGTGAAAGTGAAGAAGAATTAAATGATCTGCTGAACGGAATGAACAGTCTAATGAGTACACAGTATGGTTTGAGAGTAAATCGGAGAAAGACGAAGGTAATGAGATGTAGTAGAAATGAGAACAGCGAGAAACTTAACATCAGGATTGATGGTCACGAAGTCAATGAAGTTAAGGAATTCTGCTACCTAGGCAGTAAAATAACCAATGACGGACGGAGCAAGGAGGACATCAAAAGCAGACTCGCTATGGCAAAAAAAGGCATTTCTGGCCAAGAGAAGTCTACTAATATCAAATACCGGCCTTAATTTGAGGAATAAATTTCTGAGGATGTACGTCTGGAGTACAGCATTGTATGGTAGTGAAACATGGACTGTGGGAAAACCGGAACAGAAGAGAATCGAAGCATTTGAGATGTGGTGCTATAGACGAATGTTGAAAATTAGTTGGACTGATAAGGTAAGGAATGAGGAGGTTCTACGCAGAATCGGAGAGGAAAGGAATATGTGGAAAACACTGATAAGGAGAAGGGACAGGATGATAGGACATCTGCTAAGACATGAGGGAATGACTTCCATGGTACTAGAGGGAGCTGTAGAGGGCAAAAACTGTAGAGGAAGACAGAGATTGAAATGTGTCAAGCAAATAATTGAGGACGTAGGTTGCAAGTGCAATTCTGAGATGAAGAGGTTAGCACAGGAAAGGAATTCGTGGCGGGCCGCATCAAACCAGTCAGCAGACTGATGACAAAAAAAAAAAAAAAAAAAAAAAAAAAAAAAAAAAATATATATATATATATATATATATATATATGCTTAGAGCCATTTCGACCATATTTTTGAAAATCATGATCATCCTTAGAGAAAAGGTGGCCGTGTCCTTCCAGTATCAAAGGTTATCAATCGATCGCCCATTTCGAACACCAACAGCGAGTAGTCTTGTCTGGCACTTTCCACAATATTTAGCAAATACAAGAAGGAAACATCATAAAGCAGGTTTGGACCATGCACAAGGAGGTGCCTACTGCAGAGTTCTCTGTGCAACACCGTGTTTTAAAATACTTCACACAGAAAAAACTTTCAATTTCGTAAAAAAAATTTCATTTCCTTTTTTTAACACTTTGTATTCGATCCAGATTCACGTCAGCATTAATCCCTAAAATCAACAAATGTTATAGACAGTGAGCAAGGCAAGTGGCCTGATTGCACCATCCAACGCTAGGACAAATTATCCCACAGGAAAGGGAATGCACACGACAAGTACGCACTACAGGAGTTAATTACATCTACATTGATACTCCGTAAGCCACTACTCTGTAACGAACCAGTAGAGAAGAAGCCTCACCTGTACCAAAATACTCAAAAAATATCCATGAAAAGCCTCCGAAATTAGCGGTGGAGTTCGGGTTAACTCTGTATTATGAAAACTCAGAATTCAGTGTCGTTCTCCTTTTTCCTGGCCTTTCCTACGCAGAATTCTGCAGCCACTACAGCAACCATCCGGAGGCACCGGTAAAAATAACTGTGACAAACTTTCTTATTGTCACTGGGTCGGCATTTAAATTTTTGAATTTGGCAGTATTAGTAACAGAGGGTAGCGTGAAGCCTGTGGCGTCTCCATTCTTAAGTTTGAGATTTTTTACGTAGTTTTTTATGTGTATTTTAGTTACGTACAGATAATAATATTTTACGGGTGTACTTGTATTTTTTGAAAGATAAGCTGATATGTACAGATATTAAATGTCCATACATACGCCCACAAAAGAGGCGATTGAAACATAAATTTCGTTTCCTGTAGTTATAAGTTGTCCTTGGATTGGCTATACCATGGACGTTACTAGTTCTGTTGTACAATTAATTTCATCTTTGGTGGTGTCAATGTCACCATTTACTACTATACCTTAAACGTAAGTTTAAGTACTATAGTACAGCCAGTTTAATCTTCAGAGTTGTCAGCCAACTTTAAAAGCAAATCTGTACTGCTGTCAGACAACTCTAAACGTAAGTCACCGTACTGGAAGTAGAATATGTACTTTACATATTGTCAATCTAACTTTTCCATACATCCCTATTTGTATCTGTTACAGTGAATATTCTGGTGGTGGTCTTGTTGATCTGTAGAGCGAAACCGCTCCATGAAGAATACTAAATGCGATTTGTGGTTGTTTCCAAAAACTCAACTTCCTAAGAGTTGAATGTTCAAGAACAGTGGCTAAGATCATGTAAGAGCAAGGAGGAACGAAATCGTAGAGACATAATACAGACTACGTCGTAGCATGACGAGAATATTTTTTCACAGTTCATATTTATAAATTACGAAACAATGTAGACTCTTTCCTTAGCGTTCGTATTCTCATTCACAACATATTCTTTTGCTGATTTGATTGTGAGTCTGCCTGCTGTTGATTATTGCTGAATTAATGTAAGTGGACGTTGAAAATAAAATCTGAAATCGAAGTATTATTCACTAGTTGTGTGTATTATTTATGCAGTCTTAGTCATAACTTAAGCTCAAAAATATTCTAACACTAGCCGCCTGTGTTAAAGACGAACTTTTTGTGGAAAAGTTTTGAGTCAGCCTCATCGACATTTAACCATGCTCTATATCTGAAAAAGGAATCTGCAGTTTTCGGTATTACGTGAGAAAGTTTATTGATTTTCCCGATAGGTGGAGCGGTCAAATATCTTAAGTGATCTTATTCGTATCTCACAAGCCGAACTCACATAGAAGTGTTACAATACTTTGTAATTAGCATTTCGTACGAAAAGAAATTTTCTTGATAATTTCAGAACCAAAGATATAGCCTATTGCATTTCTACTTCGGGAGGCCTGTAATAGAAAAACTGACATGATGACCCCTGTGTAGGCAAAAGATTCTGGATTAGTCCTCCATTCGGAACTCCGGTATGAGACTGCCAAGAAAGAGGTGACTTTGAAAAAAAGACTGAATAACCAACCATAGGATGACATTCTACGAGTCGGAGCGTTGAATGTCAGAAGTCTGAGCGTGGTCAGTTGGTTTGTGAGGAGGGTACCAAACAGCAAGGTTCAAATGGTTGGTACAAATGGCTCTGAGCACTATGGGACTTAACATATGTGGTCATCAGTCCCCTAGAACTTAGAACTACTTAAACCCAACTAACCTAAGGACATCACACACATCCATGCCCAAGGCAGGATTCGAACCTGCGACCGTGGCGGTCACGCGGTTCCAGACTGAAGCGCCTAGAACCGCACGGCCACACCGGCCGGCAACAGCAAGGCCATTGGCCCCATCAGATTAAGGAAGGACTCAAAAGGAAGTCGGCCGTGCCCATTCAAAGGAACCTTCCCGGTATTTGCCTGAAGAGATTTAGGGAAATCACGGAAAACCTAAATCTGGATGGCCGGACGCGGATTTAAACCCTCCTCCTCAATAACGCGAGTTCAGTGTGCTAACCACTGTGCCACCTCGCTCGCTTTTGAACGTGGGACGGAAGCTATAAAATCAGAAAAAGGGAAATGCCAAGGCTCAGTTGACATATAGTGCGGTCAGTGATGTGAAATTAAAATAAGGATTTCTGATCAAATGATTGTAGGATAAGATCAGCAGCTGCAGAATATGGTATACGGGCGTAAGTGTTAGTTTTGAATAGAATGGTACGGCAGAGAGTGAGCTACTGTAAGCAGTTCATTATCGTGTTGTTCTCATCAGAGTCTACAGCAAACAATCGCCGACAACAATAGTTCAGGTATACATATCGACGTCGCAAACAGAAAATCAAGAGACAGAGAAAGTATGCGAGGACACCGAGCGGGTAATTCTATGTATAAAGGGAGATGAAAATCTAATTAACATGCGGGACGGAAATGTGGCGATAGGGGAGGGAATAGAATCATTTACGTGAGAATATGGGCTTGGTAGTTGGAATGAGAGAGGAGAAAGACTTCATGAGTTCTGTAGTAAATATCAGTTAGTAATAGCCAATACTCTGTTCAAGAATCACAAAAGGAAGGGGCACAGCTGGAAAAGCCCGAGAGGTACTGGAAGATCTCAGTTGACATCATTTTCAGGCAGAGTTTTCGAAATCACTTGTTGGATTGTAAGGTGTACCCTGGAGCAGATTTAGACAGATCAGAATTTACTAGTGATGAAGAGTAGGCTGAGGTTTACGAAATTAGTCAGGATGAATCAGTGCTCACAGAAGTGGGATACGGAAGTGCTAAGGAATTAAGAGACACTCTTGAAGTCCTTTAAAGTTGAGAATACAGCGATAAGGAATATCACAATAGGTACTTCAGTTGAAAAGGAGTTGTCTCTAAAATCAAGACCCTTCCTAGGTTCTGCCGATTTGGAAAAAGTGTTAGACAGTTTAAAACAGTGCAAGATGTTCAAAATTCTGATCTATGGGGAAAGGCGAGTAGTTTAAAATAAGTAGAAGAACAATATGACGGAAGATAAAGGACGAAGTGCTCAGATTTAAAAGGAGGTAAGACAGGCGTGCAGTGTTTCGCCTCTACTGTTCAAGCTGTACTCCGAGAAACCAATGACTGAAATATAAGAAAGGTTCAAGAGTAAGATTAAACTTCAAGGTGAAGAGATGTCACTGTTAAAATTCGCTGATGACATTTCTGTCCTTAGGAAGGCTGTGAAGAAATACAAGAGCGCCTGAATGGAACCAATAGTCTAACGAGAACAGAACGTAAACTGAAGAAGGACGAAAATAAGAAAAGTAGTAGATATAAGAATATCAACATCAGAACTGGTGACTACGAAGCAGACGAAGACCTTGGAAGCAAAGTAACCCATGACGGAAGAAGAAAAGAGTTTATAGGAAGAAGACTAGCAGAACAAAAGAGGGCATTGTCGGCCAAAAGATGTCTACTAATGCCGAACACAGGCTTAATTCATGAAAAAAGTGCTCCTGGGAATGTACCTTTTGGACCGCGTCATTCTATGTCAGTGAGTCATAGACTGTAGGAAAACTGGAACAGAAGATAATCGAAGCGTCAGAGATATGGTACTATGGAAAAAAGGTTGAAAATTTGGCGGAATGATAAGTACGAAATGAGGAAGATCTCGGCAGCATCGGCGAAGAAAACACTGACAAGAAGACGGAAGAGTATGATAGGACATGTGTTAAGACATCAGGGAATAACTTCCATGCTATTAGAGGTAGCTGTAGAGGAAAGAAACTGTAAGGAAAAACAGAAATTGATATGGATACAAGTAATTTATGAAGCAGGTGCAAATGCTACTCTGAGTTGAGGAGGTGGCACAGGAGAGGAAATCGAAAGTGACAGCACCAAACCAGTCGGAAGACTGATGAGTAATAAAGAGAAACTCAGACTTTATCAATAATGACAAAGGCCATGTAAGCTGAGGAAATCTAGTTGGAAAAGCAAGTACCCCTATGAAAGATTAGAAACATTTTATAGAATTATTACTGGCGCAGATAAGCCATGCAATTGACTTGTGAGATTTGTGAGCTACTATCGATAGTGATTGGAATTTGCTCGAAAGATTTATTGTGGGCAATATATTTATGTTTGAATTATCTAAAAAAAATTGCCTTTGAGGATGGGCGAGGATGGTGACTGTTACACGAAGTACCTACTACTGCCAAGGAATATGAAACCACTCAGGTTCGTGATTTATACTCAGAAAGCTAGATTCTGAGGTATCGAGAGTGAAATTTCGGTAGTGACACAGAGGCAGACTAACCGCCCCACCGTTCAACAGGATCACCCTGTGAGGAAATAGATAGTTGAGTAAGCTACTGGCGGTTGGCATTGCGTTATACTTTGAATGAATTGTTAATAAACAGTGGACGAAACTATGATCGATTGGCATTGCACGATACTTTGAATCAGTTGCTATAATACGTAGTATAAAGTTTCAGGAAACTATTCCGTTTCAATCGAAAATAATTTAAAGAAGCTGGGAAAGACACATACCTCTGTTAAACAACTTGTTTCGAAGCACGAGAACTTCAGGGATTGGACAAAAATTTGGAAATACCAGAAAACATCACATTATCGTGACTAATATGGTGAACCGTTGGCATGCAAAGCACCTTATAGTCGTCTCGGAATGAATAAAAATAGATCCTGCATGATTTTCAAGGAAACCTCATCCATTCTTCCTACAAAATAGTGGAAAGTTCGGGAGACAGTAATGGATGTGGACAGCGACATACAGTTCCGCAGTGATTTTTGCGGCTGTTGTCTTCTTCTTTTGCATCACGGTCGTCTTTAGTGATCGTCCGTCCCCTCAATACTCAATACCCACTTTCTCCCGCAGTGTGACTTAGTAAATCATGTTTTCACACTTACCCTAAATGAAGTATAACTTTTCGATACGTTGTCTGTTGAAACATCAAACATTTCAGCTCTTTTGGTTACGGAAGTACGCACCATAAGGTTGCCATCAAATTGCCCAAGTCCGAATTCACTTAGCTCCGACACAATACACTCGCAATTGCTCAGAACTCTCCTATAACTACGGCTGCCACTTGTAACATATTGAGAACATTGTACCGGTGCCGCGCGTGGTTACATCAAACAAGGCAACCTGCAGACCTGACTATCTTCTACATTTATATTCATGCATGCCTTCTACCCTGAGTTTCTTTATTTCCGTCCACCCCATGTACAATAGGTCACTTGCACCAGAAGACGTTATGTTAGCTAATTGGTGAGATAGGCGGCCATGTTACATCGGTAGGTCATCTCACATACTGACATTCAGTGTGAGTGGCTCGAAGACTACTCACATAATAGAACCCAGTAGCCGGCCGGAGTAGCCGAGCGGTTCTAGGCGCTACAGTCTGGAACCGCGCGACCGCTACGGTCGCGGGTTCGAATCCTGCCTCGGGCATGGATGTGTGTGATGTCCTTAGGTTAGTTAGGTTTAAGTAGATCTAAGTTATAGGGGACTGATGACCTCAGTAGTTAAGTTCCATAGTGCTCAGAGCCATTTGAACCAACCAGAACCGAGTATGTGGTCCTCAACAGCGAGTGTTCATCAAAGACAAGGGTATCGTCAGGAGTGCCCCGGGAAAGTGTGATGGGACCACTGTTGTTCTCTGTATACAGACACAAATGTTTTGGCGAACAGGGTGGGTAGTAGTCTGTTTGCTGATGATACCTTGGTGTACGGTATGGTGTCGTAGTTGACTGACCATAGGAAGATGCAAGACGGCTTACTGTTAGACTAAATTTCCAGTTGATGTGATGAATCGCAGTTAGCCCTAAATGTGGAAAATTGTAAGTTAATGCGGTTGAGCAGGAAGAACAAACCTGTCACGTTCGGTTACATTTTTACCAATGCCCAGATTGACACAGTCAGGTCGTTTAAATATCTGTGCTTAACGTTGCAAAGCGATATGAGGTGGAACGGACATGTGAAAACTGTTAGGGAAGGCCAATGTCTACTTCTGTTTATTGGGAGAATTTAAGGAAAGAGTGGTTCACCGGTAAAGGAGACAGCATGTAGGACGTTGGTGTGACCTATTCTTGAGTGCTGTTCGAGTGTTTGGGATGCGTACCAAATACAATTGAAGGAAGATATTGAAGCAGCTCAGAGGAGGGCTCCTAGATTTGTTACCTGTAGGTTTGTACAAAACTTGTTACGGTGGTGCTTCGGGAACTGAAATTTCAATCCATGGAGGGAAGGCGGCGCTCTTTTCAGGAAACACTGTTGAGAAAATTTAGAGAAACTTCATTTGGAAGCTGACTGGTCGAAAGATTCTGCTCGCGCCAACATACATCGCGCGTTAATGACCACCAAGTTAAGATACGAGATATTAGGCCATGTACGGAGGTGTACAGACAGTGGTTTTCCTCTCGCTCTATATGCGAGTGGAACAGGACGACAGGGTACCCTGCACAACGAACCTTACGGTGGCTTGTGTAGTGCTCGTATCTATGAAGATGTAGATGTAGATTCAGCCACTTGACGTTTCTTCATCGTCAGTCGTCAAGTAGAAGATGTGACTGCTTTTCCTTAGTTTCCACTCCCTCTGAAATAAGAAGAAAGATGAAATAGGTACTCTTGTTTTCTTAGGAAACCATTTCTTGATTTCTGTCGTCCTCTTCACGGTAGACTACCACAATTCCTAAAGAAATCTACTATCTTTTACATAACTGCATGTAAATAAAGAGCTGAAACACTTCAGTAAAATAAATATCTGTTCAGTATGGGATTGGCGATACTGTGGGAAAAAAGGCGTTATGCAACTGCCTACAAGCAAACGTTATTTGCAATTCCTGGTGGCTACTCTTATACAATGGTAGGCCTGCCGTATAAGCATTTGTTACCTATTACTCACATAAAAATAAAAATTTAAATTTTTATGTCATAAGCGAAATAGCTACTCCAGCCTGACTACGAACAATTATCGATGTGTGACCCTTATTTAAAGTGTTGGTGAACGAGAGGACAATACTATAGTAAGGTTATTGAATACCATCTGCGGTGGTGACCAACATTAGGACGTATAATCATTCATGAGTCATTTGGCTGACCTTTAAATGAAGTTAGCTATCTCTGTTAACCTAATAGGTACGACAGACTCATTGACGGGAGCATGACTGAGTCACGTATTTTTCAATAGTGAGTAAATGACCCGTCCTTATGCAAATGGTCAGTATAACTTTATTATCTCTTAAGCAAATCTACATTTTTGTTTCTGGAGAAACAGACTTTCTCTAAGATATTTGATACAAACTGTGGCTTCAGAGATTTCATAAGAAATGATTTTAATACACAAAATACTTCACTCACACCAAAATTATTGTTCATTCATACAATTTTTTCATTTATTTTGAGTAAATTTCATTCGTAATAGGATGTGTGGTTCTATTTCTTTAAATATCATACTAGATTTTAATAAGTGTGTGTGTGTGTGTGTGTGTGTGTGTGTGTGTGTGTGTGTGTGTGGTTGTGTGTGTGTGTGTGTGTGTGTGTGTGTGTGTGAGAGTGTGTGTGTGTTTTTTTGTGTGTGTTTTTTTGTGTGTGTGTTATTGTGTGTGTGTGTTTGTGTTTGTCAATATATAAGCTGTAGCATTAGACCGAAATGTAGGTTCTGCATGTGACAAAATATGAGATGTTTCCAACATTCTGACTGCAATGTGTTGTTTTTATTTCCAAAGGCAGCAATGTTTAACATATGTATACGTCATGATGAACAAAATCGATGCATCAGAAAACAATTTGCTGCCCTGAATAAACAGTCGCACAGACAGTAAATCCGGTGAAACACGTTTAAATGCAAATAACACAGTTAATGGATTCGAGATAGGAAAAAAGTGTATATCTACAGTGCCGTGGCTGGAGCATGAGAGACGGACTCAGCGTAGTGGTGACATTGTTACCGGAGGGAAATACAACCTTCAACAGGATTTTCCCAGAACTTTAACCAGTTTCAACGAATTCAAGAGTACGTTGGTCGAGACATATGCTAGTTTCTGCAAAAAGAACTATTTGTTTCTGAATCAGCAATAAAACAAAGTTACTTATCACCTTCAAAAATGTAATGCAATTCGTTTCGCACGTGAATATTCTTCTCGAGACAGTAAAGTTGTAATCTACCTAATACGTGATCATAAAGCTCTCCATAGGTGTTATGAAATCCAGTCCCCTATGAACACTAAAACGTTTTGCGTGAAATAAATTTGAAGACACTATGTATACGAAAAGTCGTCGTTCACTAATTCTACTTGAGGAACTCGGGAAATACGATTGCTATACAATATTTCACTGTCCTATATCAACAGTATTCACTTTTTTTTTCAAACTTTTTGCAATATGTCAACCGCGCACTACAAAATAATTGTAAACAATCGTTAACAGATATTGTAAGATACGAGCCGTATCATTATCTGTAAAACTGGTTTGTCGTTGAGGTGTCAGACAAGTATCGTACGTTATTATCTCATTCATGCCGGTATAGCGTTTAAATACAGTTGCGTCCACGTGCGACAAACTGTAAGAATCGAATTCAGACCACTGTACACATCTGTTAACAAGAAATCCGTTTACTGCAGTGACAAGGTACTTCTCCTTCATATGTTAGCTCGTTCCCTATATTTAGCAAACACGGCTGCTTTTCTAACAGAGCAGAGCTATACGAGGCCTGATCCTGTTCAAGGTGACGCTCTTGCGATCCTCCTACATTTGATCTGACTTACCTCAACGTTACATGAATACATATAATTTAACGTATATTCGAAAGATGGTGCAACTTGACATTTTTCACATCGAAATGTCGTTGCCAGAAGCGAAAGAGGTGGTAAGTGTCACAAAAAAATTCCAATACCGACTGGGGGTGAACCTCGTACCTTGGCATCTAGATCTGCACTTACCCACATTTTCTGGATCAAAATTGTTGTGCACAAGGCATATGTGCAGACACACGTGCTGCCATAATACCAAATAGCCAGCCATCCTCGCACTGTACTATCTGAAGCCAGTAATACGAAGAATCGATAAAATATGGGGAATATATGAATTGTGCGAATTTCATACAGCTGTATGTTAATTTTTTACTAAATGAACGCTCTTATTTCAACATAAAACAGAGAAAGACCAAACAGGTTTTATAAGACCACTGAATCGCAACACTTTAATGAATGGAGGCTTCATCTGTTTACCTAGTTTTGCGTTCCTTTCAGTTGATCTCTCTTGAACCTAATATTGCTTAGACATTTTCTAACAAATAATATCACACTGTTACATAAAATAACCGTAAAAGTAATAACAGTTATAACATCGACTGATACAGTCACAGTAATTAACGCAAAATGTACAGTACTGGAAGCTGTATTAACGTTGGAATAAGTTCATTTCTCAAGGTGTAATACGGCTGTTAAACGAAAATATGTATGTGCTAATAACAAAGTAGGAAGAATAGATTCTGCAGGAAACGTTACTTTCACCAAGGAATAACGACAAGTTTAACGGAAAAGTAAACAAAAGAGTTAAGAAAACAGGTAACCATGGAGTAGAAACGTACTGAGAACGAGAAGTCTTTTCTGAAAGGATTTGTATGGAGTGTAGCCATGTTGGAAGTGAAACATGGATGATAAATGTCTTAGACAGTAAAAGAATAGATGCTTTCGAAATGTGGTGCTACAGAAGAATGCTAATTATTAGATGGATAGATCACGTAACTAATGAGGAGGTACTGAATAGAATTGGGGAGAAGAGTAATTTGTGGGTCATCTTGACTAGAAGAAGGGAGTTAGTAGGACACGTTCTGAGGCATCGAGGGATCACCAATATAGTACTGGAGGGCAGCGCGGAGGACACGTTCTGAGGCATCGAGGGATCACCAATATAGTACTGGAGGGCAGCACGGAGGGTCAAAATCGTAGGGGGAGACCAAGAGATGAATACATTGGGTACTTGGATATGAAGAAGCATACACAGGGTAGGGTAGCATGGAGAGCTGCGTCGAACCAGTCTCAGGACTGAAGAGCTCAACAACAACAGAGAAAATAATAAGAATTTGGAACGAAAAGATTATTGAACTCAGCATCGTAACCGTAAGGTTAGGAAGAGGAATCAAAAATATCTAAGTCATGGCATCTGCTGTAACACAAATAAATCTTCTGGAAGAAATAGCTATCAGAACTGGCTTAAGAATTTCTGCAGGAAAAAATAAAATTTGTAACAAATGTTAAATTAGCTCCAAAATTTCTAAAAATATATATTGGCCAAATAGAAAGGGTAGGAACATTCAAACACCTATGGGAGATAATCCAGGAAAATAATTTGGAAAAACACGCAATAGAGGAAAGGCTGCATAAAGTGAGGAGAGAATGTGGCATTACCGAAGACCTCTGAAATAAAAACTTCCTATCCTAAAACAAAGTTCCTATCCAAAAACACAGTAGTGAAACCAGAGTGCCTACACGCAAGTTGATGCCTGGCTTTAAACTACAATTTAGATAAATTAAAAGTACTAGAGATGAGAATTATAACGAAAATATTAGGACCACAAAACACTGCGAAGTAATTCTGAAATAAACCAAGATATAGAAATCGTTTCAAACATAATGATAAAAAGAAGACATGTTTGTTGACTTCTATTTCTAAAGCAAGACAGTAGAATAACTACTAAGATTTTCAAACATTTGTGGATTAAAAAGTCCACAACAAGCTGGCTCAACCAAAGTAAAAAAGGATTTAGAAAGAAACAATATAAAAATAGAAGATATAAACAACAGAGAAGCCTTTCAGGAAGAAGTATTGAAAATGGAAGTATTCCAAGGCAGGGTAGCTAAGAAGACTAGTTCAAGATTGTCTTAAAACAGAAAGATGAAACATAATGAACAGAGGAAGACGTACTGAAAAAAAGAAAAGAACGAAGACTAGATACTGGAACTTTGTCCTTTGATGGCCTACTAGCAATTTGAAAAAAATTAAAAAACTTCAGTCTAAATAATTTATTGGTGGCCAACTACTTTGCTCTGTTGATGAATTTCTTAGCAGAACGTGTTGAAACCGATTGATGCTTGTATGTAACTAATAATATCACATAATGTAAATACTGGACAGAATCCGACTTCTGTACAAATTTTGTGCAATAATGTGTTCATTGTAAATATGTGCTGCAAAATTATTCCCATTGTTTTAATTTGATAATGCGTTGCTACAATAGCGTAAGAATTATTTCACGCAACTAGCCTAATTGAAACATTTTTAAATGTAATTATGCCTAAGATTGTTAATTTTTTTATTTTATTTCATTTGTTTATTTTTCTGACCTGTTCCACAGTCACAAGGCAATTTCACGTGGGATGTTTTCCACATTATGTCCATTGTGCTGCCACCTACTGCAGGTACTCCATATCAGCAACTTCAGTAGAGATTCGACAACGTGAGAGAGCAGAATGAGGCGCTCCGCGGAACTCACGGACTTCGAACGCGGTCAGGTGATTGGGTATCACTTGTGTCATACGTCTGTAAGTGAGATTTCCACCCTCCTAAACATCCCTACGTTCACTGTTTCGGATGTGATAGTGAAGTAGAAACGTGAAGGGACACGTACAGCACAAAAAAAGCGTACGGGCCGAACTTGTCTGTTGTCTGACAGAGTCCACCGACAGTTGAAGAGGCTCGTAATGTGTAATAGGTAAACATCTACACAGACCATCACACAGGAGTGCCAAACTGCATAACAGTCCACTGACAGTACTATGAAAGTTAGGTAGGAGGTGAGAAAACATGAATTTCAGGGTCGAGCAGCTGCTCATAAGCCACAAATCGCGCCGATAACTGCCAAACGTCGCCTCGCTTGGTGTAAGGAGAGTAAACATTAGACAATTGAACGGTGTGAAACCGTTGTGTGGAGTGACAAATCACGGTACACAATGTGGCGATCCAATGGCAGGATGCGAGTATGGCGAATGCCCGGTGAACGTCCTCTGCCATCGTGTCTAGCGCCAACAGCAAAATTCGGAGGCGGTGTTGTTATGGTGTGGACTTGTTTTTCATACAGGGGACTTCCACCCCTTGTTGTTTTGTGTGGCACTGTCACAGCACAGACCTACAGTGATGTTTTAAGCACCTTCTTGCTCCCCACTGTTGAGCAGCAATTCGTGGATCGCGAGTGCATCTTTCAACACGATCGAGCACCTGTTCATAAAGCACGGCCTGTGGCGGAGTGATTACACGACAATAACATCGTTGTAGTGGACTAGCCTGCACAGTGTCATGACCTGAATTCTGTAGAAGACCGTTGGGATGTTTTGGAACCCCGACTTCGTGCAAGGCCTCAGCGACCGACATCGATACCTCTCCTCAGTGCAGCGCTCCATGAAGAATGGGCTACCATTCCCCAAAAAACCTTCCAGCACCGGACTGAACGTATGCCTGCGAGAGTGCAAGCTGTCATCAAGGCCAACACCATACTGAATTCCAGCATTACCGATGGAGGTCGTCACGAACTTGTGAATCATTTTCAGCCAGGTGCCGGGATTCTTTTGATCACATAGTGTAATTTCAGGCCTATTACTCTTGAAACGCAGAGAACATACTCAGTTACTCAGTCCCTTACATTCGAAACGGATTTTCGTTAGTATTCTTCCCAATCTGTCTTAATATCGTTTTCATCAGTCCAGCCTATTTTGAACAGTGTATTAGATTATTACACGCAACATGAAACAGGACCGAGCCTACTAAAGCATTTTTCTTAGCATCGACCAAAACTCTATTACTCACGTGTTGGTTTAGATTATTTGGCATCGGCGTTCGGAAACAATTTCGTAGTGGTTCCTGCTGCGGTTAGCCTGAACAAATTAAATTTTAATTAATTAATGACTAACTAAATAAATTAAATTGAGTGCATCAAATACCATTAAAAGTAACAAAACGTCGAGATGCGCAATCTACACAAACTGCGGATAATAATGTTTTGTATTGTTTTTGTTATGAGATCATTGTGTTGCCTGAATGTTGTTATGATTACTTATTTGCAGACACTGACACTTTCATAATGTTTCATAACTCTGTACTTATAAATTATTATTTAATTTATTTATTTATTGCAACAACCAGGAAACCAATTCGTATTAATCTGTTGAGTTCAGGAGCTACTTCATCACGAACGGCGTAAGCCACCAGACGTGCGGGATAATAATTTGATTAAACATTGTCTTTGACCGCAAGGTACGCTTGAAAATTCCTTGCATGTCAGATTGTGTTCTCGGACAAATGTCCCTGTTTTCCAGAAACCGATGAATGCTGTCACGCGGAACTTGAGTCTCAACAGATTGCGCATTGTCCTGCAAATGTAAAATATTGGGATACGAGCGTAACAGAACAACTACGAATGGTACTGATGCAGTTGTATTTCGAAATTTTGCTTTCAAGGTACATGTGCCAAGAACAGATATACAGGGGGAGTCACCTAACATTACCGCTGGATATATTTCGTAAACCACATCAAATACTGACGAACCGATTCCACAGACCGAACGTGAGGAGAGGGACTAGTGTAATTGGTTAACACAAACCATACAAAAATGCACGGAAGTATGTTTTTTAACACAAACCTACGTTTTTTTTTTTAAATGGAACCCCGTTAGTTTTGTTAGCACATCTGAACATATAAACAAATACGTCATCAGTGCCGTTTGTCGCATTGTAAAATGTTAATTACATCCGGAGATATTGTAACCTAAAGTTAACGCTTGAGTACCACACCTCCGCTGTTCGATCGCGTGTATCGGAGAGCACCGAATTACGTAGGGATCCAAAGGGAACGGTGATGGACCTTAGGTACAGAAGAGACTGGAACAGCACATTACGTCCACATGCTAACACCTTTTTATTGGTCTTTTTCACTGACGCACATGAACATTACCATGAGGGTTGAGGTACACGTACACACGTGGTTTCCGTTTTCAATTACGGAGCGGAATAGAGTGTCTCCCGACATGTCAGGCCAATAGATGTTCAATGTGGTGGCCATCATTTGCTGCACACAAGTGCAATCTCTGGCGTAATGAATGTCGTACACGCCGCTGTACATCTGGTGTAATGTCGCCGCAGGCTGCCACAATACGTTGTTTCATATCCTCTGGGGTTGTAGGCACATCACGGTACACATTCTCCTTTAACGTACCCCACAGAAAGAAGTCCAGGGGTGTAAGATCAGGAGAACGGTCGTCATCGTAAACATGTCCCTGCAGATGCTGGCCGGCCGCGGTGGTCGTGCGGTTCTAGCGCTGCAGTCCGGAACCGCAGGACTGCTACGGTCGCAGGTTCGAATCCTGCCTCGGGCATGGATGTGTGTGGTGTCCTTAGGTTAGTTAGGTTTAAGTAGTTCTAAGTTCTAGGGGACTGATGACCTAAGTCCCATAATGCTCAGAGCCATTTGAACCATTTTTTTGCAGATGCTGCTCTCCGACCGTGGCCCGTGTTTGTTACAACACGCAACTGAACGTCGGAGGTTTCAAGCGTCAACTTTAGGCTACAATACCTCCGGATGTAATTAACATTTTACAATGCAACAAACGGCACTGATGACGTATTTGTTTATATGTTCAGTTGTGCTACCAAAACTAACGTGGTTCCATTTAAAAAAAAACGTAGGTTTGTGTTAAAAAACAAACTTCCGTGCATTTTTGTACGGTTTGTATTAAACAGTTACACTAGCCCCTCTCCTCACGTTCGGTCTGTGGAATCGGTTCGTCAGTATTTGATGTGGTTTAAGAAATATATCCAGCGGTAACGTTAGGTGACTCACCCTGTATATTCGTCTCTGTAGGTTGTGAGGTGAGACGTGATTGCACGGAAGTGGTATGATTAATCAGTGTGACTGAAGAACCTAGACGTTAATGTTCCTTAAGGGGGGGGGGGGAGTAGGACGTCAAACGGGCCGACTTGGAGCAGAAGAGGCATCACAGGACATTTTAATTTCCAGTGTCTATACTTTTACAAATAAAGTCATAAAGCTTTGTCAGCATCACCAGGAAGGATTCATACTCATTTCAGTGGAAGTTCGAAAACCTAACAAAATAATTTTTTTTACATGTGAAATTTCATCATTTTTTCACTTACTTATGGCTGCATTTGTTGCTATAGGTACACTTTTCTTCGTAATTTAGAGAGATTCTTCGATGAATTTTGCACAGCATACGTACGATACTTACAGGTGTATTAAACTCTAGAATTTATTTAATTTATGAAAAAACGAATGATCTGTTATATTTTAAACTTCATGTTTAGAAAAAACACGAATTTTACAGTTAATTACCTCAAATTTTACCACAGTTTTTAATAGATGTGTGAATTCTGAATCCTTCCTGGTCATGCTGACAAAGTTTTATGAATTTATTTGTAAAAGTGTAGACACTGGAAATTAAAATGTCCTATGGTGCCACTCGTGCTCCAAGTCGGCCCGTTTGACGTCCTACCCCCCTTAAGCTGCACCCCTTAAGGGAGAATAATTGTGTTTTGAAGGGTAGTTAGAAGTACTAGAGATGAGAATTATAAGGAAAATATTAGGTCCACAAAACACAGTGAAAGTAATTCTGAAATATACCAAAATATAGAAAAAGTTTCAATCTTTCATGCGTACAACGAATCTCTATTTTTAAGCTAACAATCAGGTTTTACGCATACATTTACAAAAATCGTTTCTCAAAATGAGCCTTTCCCGAATCGCTACCTTCAGTACGATTAAGATGCCTGGTTTATTAATCAGTACCCACTATAGCTTGAGTTGGCCATAGGATACGCAGTCAGCGATGACGTAATAAATCCATGGAATAATATGGCCAAACGTCAGAAAAACAAATTATAAACTCTCAACGTAACGTTACTTCCATAGTTACATGTAATAAATTACACATAGAAAATAAAATATAAATTCTTAACAAACTAACTTGCTTGGATTGGCATATCGATAAGCAGTTAGCTTGCACACAAATATCACAGAAATAATTCTTAATTTTATATTCTACACCACTGCATGGGTCGTTATCCAACCTTTACATTTTATACACAGAATCTTGACTTCTTCCCGATTTTCCTTGCACAACTGACATAACAAATTCACTTTGGCATTTGTAGGCAGAATCAGTACGCAAAGAAGTGGGACACGGAAGTACTAAGGAACGACGAGATACGTTTGAAGTTCTCTAACGCTATAGATACAGCAATAAGGAATAGCGCAGTAGACAGTACAGTTGAAGAGAAATGGACAACTCTAAAAAGGGCCATCACAGAAGTTGGGAAGGAAAACATAAGTACAAAGAAGGTAGCTGCGAAGAAACCATGGGTAACAGAAGAAATACTTCAGTTGATTGATGAAAGAAGGAAGTACAGACATGTTTCGGGAAAATCAGGAATACAGAAGTACAAGTCGCTGAGGAATGAAATAGATAGGAAGTGCAGGGAAGCTAAGACGAAAGGGCTGCAGGAAAAATGTGAAGACATCGAAAAAGATTGTCGGAAGGACAGACTCAGCATACAGGAAAGTCAAAACAACCTTTGGTGACATTAAAAGCAACGGTGGTAACATTAAGAGTGCAACGGGAATTCCACTGTTAAAAGCAGAGAAGAGAGCAGATAGGTGGAAAGAATACATTGAAAGCCTCTGTGAGGGTGAAGATTTGTCCGATGTAATAGAAGAAGAAACAGGAGTCGATTTAGAAGAGATAGGGGATCCAGTAATAGAATCGGAATTTGAAAGAGCTTTGGAGGACTTACGGTCAAATAAGGCAGAAGGGATAGATAACATTCCATAAGAATTTCTAAAATCATTGGGGGAAGTGGCAACAAAACGACTATTCACGTTGGTGTGTAGGATATATGAGTCTGACGATATACCATCTGACTTTCGGAAAAGCATCATCCACACAATTCCGTAGACGGCAAGAGCTGACAAGTGTGAGAATTATCGCACAATCAGCTTAACAGCTCATGCATCGAAGCTGCTTAATGGCTGGTTCCAATGACTCTGAGCACTATGCGACTTAACCTCTGAGGTCATCAGTCGCCTAGAACTTAGAACTAATTAAACCTAACTAACCTACGGACATCACACACATCCATGCCCGAGGCAGGATTCGAACCTGCGACCGTAGCGGTCACGCGGTTCCAGACTGAAGCGCCTTTAACCGCTAGACCACCGCGGCCGGCCGAAGCTGCTTACAAGAATAATACACAGAAGAATGGAAAAGAGAATCGAGAATGCGCTAGGTGACGATCAGTTTGGCTTTAGGAAAAGTAAGGGGACGAGAGAGGCAATTCTGACCTTACGGCTAATAATGGAAGCAAGGCTAAAGAAAAATAAAGACACTTTCATAGGATTTGTCGACCTGGAAAAAGCGTTCGACAATCTAAAATGGTGCAAGCTGTTCGAGATTCTGAAAAAAGTAGTGGTAAGCTATAGGGAGAGACGGGTCATATACAATATGTACTACAACCAAGAGGGAATAATAACAGTGGACGATCAAGAACGAAGTGCTCGTATTAAGAAGGGTGTAAGACAAGGCTGTAGCCTTTCGCCCCTACTCTTCAATCTGTACATCGAGGATGCAATGACGGAAATAAAAGAAAGGTTCAGGAGTGGAATTAAAATACAAGGTGAAAGGATATCAATGATACGATTCGCTGATGACATTGCTATTCTGAGTGAAAGTGCAGAAGAATTAAATGATCTGCTGAACGGAATGAACAGTCTAATGAGTGCACAGTATGGTTTGAGAGTAAATCGGAGAAAGACGAAGGTAATGAGAAGTAGTAGAAATGAGAACAGCGAGAAACTTAACATCAGGATTGATGGTCACGAAGTCAATGAAGTTAAGGAATTCTGCTACCTAGGCAGTAAAATAACCAATGACGGACGGAGCAAGGAGGACATCAAAAGCAGACTCGCTATGGCAAGAAAAGGCATTTCTGGCCAAGAGAAGTCTACTAATATCAAATACCGGCCTTAATTCGAGGAAGAAATTTCTGAGGATGTACGTCTGGAGTACAGCATTGTATGGTAGTGAAATATGGACTGTGAGAAAACCGGAACAGAAGAGAATCCAAGCATTTGAGATGTGGTGCTATAGACGAATGTTGAAAATTAGGTGGACTGATAAGGTAAGGAATGAGGAGGTTCTACGCAGAATCGGAGAGAAAAGGAATATGTGGAAAACACTGATAAGGAGAAGGGACAGGATGATAGGACAT
Organism: Schistocerca serialis cubense; assembly: GCF_023864345.2. NCBI lineage: Eukaryota > Metazoa > Arthropoda > Insecta > Orthoptera > Acrididae > Schistocerca > Schistocerca serialis. The sequence continues at coordinate 434,744,971 of NC_064642.1, read as the reverse complement.
CTGCTAAGACATGAGGGAATGACTTCCATGGTACTAGAGGGAGCTGTAGAGGGCAAACACTGTAGAGGAAGACAGAGATTGGAATACGTCAAGCAAATAATTGAGGACGTTGGTTGCAGGTGCTACTCTGAGATGGAGAGATTAGCACAGGAAAGGAATTCGTGGCGGGCCGCATCAAACCAGTCAGTAGACTGATGACCAAAAAAAAAGGAAGTTTAATTTAGTTAAAACTTGTATATGTGTACGTTTTTGTTGGAGGTTTTGGAGTTGTTCAAGAGAAACGCATTTGAGAGTAACTTTTCTGCGTTTTTCTTGAATAATTAGAGAACTATCGTCTCTATAGAAAAATTTAATGACATTAACTTTCCTAAGAGAAATTTGACGCTGATTTATTCTGTAGGACTAATAGTTTGTGAATAGCGAGTGGGGGATAGTGAAGATATTGCGCGTGGTATTTGAAGATGTTGCAGGTTGCATGAAACCATTAGGAAGGAGGAGCTGAATACTCATCTTTGATGACATTTCTATCATCATGGCCATAAGCCTCTTGCCTCAATAACATTTAGTGCTATGTCCATACATACTGATGTGGGGTTCGCGTTACTTGAGAAATAAGCAATGTTAGCTTGTTTCGTAACATTTCCAGAATTTGAAAATAGCCACAAAGATGCTGGTTGTTTGTAGTTGGTTTTTAATGTTTTAAAGAAATATCTGTCCAGTTGCTATAGACGATGAGTTATGTGACCAGGCATTAATAGCAGGATTATGCCGTCATCTTTGGCCAACTGAATTGCTTCTAAATTTGTAGTGTGTGTGCTATGTCCAAACAACAAAATTATTTCCTGGTTCCTTTTTTCTACTTTTGTACATTTATGAAATGTTCTAACATTTGTACAAACTGTTGTCATTTTATCTATCTGTTCGTCATGCTTCGCTTAAATAATAATATCTGAGGGATGAATCCGCCTGATCCATTTATTGTATCATTACACATACACAAGTCGCTGTAAGGCTCCTTTCTCCGCCTATGATTGCGACCAATTGGTGTTTGCCTTTTCAGTCAATCACGGTAGATGGTTTGAGAACAGTGTGGCCGAGCGGTTCTAGGCGCTACAGTCTGGAACCGCGCGACGGCTACGGTCGCAGGTTCAAATCCTGCCTCGGGCATGGATGTTTGTGATGTCCTTAGGCTAGTTAGGTTTAAGTAGTTCTAAGTTGTAGGGGACTTATGACCACAGCAGTTGAGTCCCATAGTGCTCAGAGCCATTTGAACCATTCGAACGGTTTGAGAACAGTGGATAATACAGTTTCATCCATGTTATGTTGTTGGTCACTGGTAAATTTATATTCATGTAGTATTTCCAGATATCTATCAGAAAGCTCATTAACACTCTCAAGTCCCCACCTTCGTCCCATCTGTATTACATCCGGAACTCGCAAGGACAAACTGGGGTGAACTTAGACAACCTATAATACCATTTTTAACCGATATCCTTTTCGTCTTCATTTAAGCGAAGCTGTGGATGATACTTCTCAGCAAGTTCGTAGACAAGTTTCCTTAATTCAATAGTGGTTACTCCACAGAATACAGACTCTAAATTAATTATATGCTGTCCTAATGCATCTTCCAGCTCTAATGACATTAATTATTTCTTACAAATTTTATGCTTTATTTAAGCCCTTCAAATGTAGGCTTTGGTATATTATACCTCCTACATACGTCATTAAACCCAATTTCACCATTCCGATATTACAGTAAAGCTTTGTCCATATCTTCTTTTGAAACTGCATAACATAATTGGTCAATCCTAGAATTAGCCGGTGAAACTTAATATTTACATCGCAGTGTGGTAAAAGTCCGAAATTTCTAATTACGACTATATGCATAGATTTCGAGCTTCTACCAACAGACATTGGTAAATCTTAGGATTTACCAATGCAAACTGCTAAAAGCTGGATCGAAGACTCCCGTCTCCGTCGTGCAGATTCGCACCAGTTTCATTGTTGCCAATCTTGTGTTCTGATAAGTTTCTTTGTTGGCAATTATGAGTTCTCAGTCCTCTCACCGCTGCGTGGTTTCAGTGTCGAGCATCGTGTGTACGGTCATCTTTGCGACTCATTTTAGTGGTGTTTCTTCTGCAGCTTTGCATCAGAATGAGTGATGTTATACGTAACAAATTTTACGAACTTATAAGTGAATCAGTGAATAAGAAGAAGGACAACAATTTTATGTAACTGCTGAAAAATAAACATTCTGCTACTTGAAGTGAAAAATTCTTTTCCAGTAAAAAATCTGTTCACTACAGACGTTTGAAGCGATATGATCTTCTCAACATCTGAGGTGAAGAGAAACTCATAGCACCGGCGTCTGCAGGAAAAAACAAAATTCGATGTAACGTTAGTTTTGATGAACTGTTTAGCGTACTACATGAGACCCACACTGCTATAAGCCATGGCGGCCGAAGCCTGATGACTGAGGAGCTAATCGTAATTACAAGAATGTGACTTTTGAACCAATCGTTACGTATTTGAGATTACGTGAACCATGTCAAAAAAAGCAAAGAATATTGAGAAGTTGTACTGTAGTAAAACCTATCATATACAATAAAATGAATTCACGGTGCCAAATCGACTTATTCGACATGGAGGCAAGCCCAGGCATTAAGTCGAAGTTCGAGACACACAGCGGGTTTATCAACAATATCCTAATCACCGTATCCCGCATCATACGACCTTTGATACTGTGTACCAATGTCTGCGTGAGACCGGGTCATCTAGCAGATTACCTGGACAGGGACGCCGTCGCATGGTAAGAACGCTGCAATTTGAGGAAGCAGTCTCGCAGCATGTGAAGCGGGATCCTTCAATCAGCACTCGTGCAGTTGCACGTAACATGGGGACGAATCAGAGGAATGTAAGAACAGTCCATCGAGAGCAATTGTTATGTCCATTTCACTTACAGCGTGTCCACAACCTGGAACCAGTTGATTGTTCAGCCGGAGCACAGTTGTCGCAGTGGTACCTGGAACAGCGTGAAATGAATCCTACATTTCCATCCTCCGTGTTGTTTACCGATGAAGTGACGTTCGGGCGTGATGGAGTCTTCAACATGCACAGTTACTAGCGCTCATCGAGTGCGGTTCTTCGTTAATGTGTGGGTCGGTGTTGTTGGGGACTGTTTAATTGGGCCGTATCTGCTACGTAGGCCATTAAATGGCAGGCACTATTACAATTTTCTCGCCAGATCATTGTCAGAATTGCTGGAAGACGTCACGCTCCGTACAACACAACGCATGTGGTTCCAACACGACGGGGCGCCGGCACATTTAAGTCGTTGTGTGCGTCGATTCCTGGACCGACGGTTCCCAGAAAAGTGGATTGGCACAGGTGGTCCTGTACCATGGCCTGCTCGATCCCCAGATATGTCCACTCTGGACTTTTTTTGTGTGGGGAGAGATGCGCAACCTTGTTTACGTAACTCCTGTTGCATCAGAAAAGGATCTTGTTGCCCGGATAGTAGCAGCAGGAGGAACAATTCAGTATACTTCTGGGGTTTTTGCCCGTGTCAGACAGAACATGGTCCGACGGTGTAACCTTTGTTTACGTGTCAATGGAGGCATTTTTGAAAATCTACTGTAACTGAAATTGAGTTGTGTTAATGCGTTGTGTCTTGGTCACAAAAAATGGCAAAGTGTTTGTTGGTTTAATTAATTTTCCGCCAGAGAAATCTTCCTCTGCCGGCTTAAATACGCATCATAGGAGAAAATGACATTAGGGAAAAATATTTGTTTTGATGTCCCCTACAACCTCCCAGAGTGTGTCGGTTTCAATACTTTTCACCCTGTAGACAGGGCAAAAATGGATGCAATATCTGTAATAGCAGTAGTGATAAATATTCAAGATGACGAATTTCATTAACTTCGTACTAAAGTTCGTAAACTGATGTCATTGTACACTAGGAACCAATCTAAATTGAGCAAGGAAAATTTTATCAACGTCGAAGTAGTAGCAAGAGAAGAAATTAGTCTACGGGAAGTGGTTTCCAAACAATCTTTTGTTGGAGGACAAGGGTTGAAAAAGTGCAATTGCTTAAGAAAGTATTCAACTAAAAATGCTTGTGTAAATCGTCTTCCGTATTATGTAATTCGAAATGCCACAATAGTCAGCCTTGATGTAACAAAATTTAACGTTCACAAGGTTACATTTTTTACATTTTTCACAAATATGGAATATTGCTCATTGTAATCACATTGAAATGCAAGAATGTTCGAAATACATAACTTTACCATAAATACAAATTACTTCAATAAATGCTAAACTGATTTTTTAATGGATACGGTTTTACCAGTTGGCATCCTAAGATTTACCAACGTCTCTTGGTAAAATTTCGTAATCTATTCATGAAATAAGGAATTTCGGACTTTTACCACATCGTGATGGTAAGTCTTGGGTTTCACCAGCTAGTTCTCGGATTTATCAATCATCACTTTTACAGTAACACATACGTAGATAACTTTGGCTATGAGACCTCTACAGTTTTCTACCGTTTGATTATCCTTCAATGAATGACAGAGTACCATGAAAACAGAGGTGCCGAAAAAAATTTTTTTTCGCCCTATTCTTCTATGAAACTGTTTACAAATGTGCGCTATAATGTAGCAGAACAGCCAAACTTACTGATTAATAATTTCTGTCGCAAGAGCAGGCGGTATGTTCTCTTAGTTTTGCTTACTCTCACGACTATTTAGTTCACTTTTGCAGCACTTGGCAGTGCAGTTTATAAACGTGGGACCAGATGTTACTGGAATGCGGACTCGGGATATGACACGACTAACGAAACTTTACCCTATCTATCTGAAATGGTACAGATTGGTTGCAAATCTGTAAAAACATGAATGGTGTATGGTTTATTCTGTGAATGTGACTGCCAGTTCAGAGTTTCGAAAGACTGGTCTTACCTGTTTTTGGTGACATACAGACCTTTTCGCTATTAGTCCATGTGAGGAGAGTTGATTTCAGTTAGCCAAGTTATGCACTGGACCGTTGCTTGGCAATTCGCGTGCCTTTATCTGCGGGTTCCGGTGAGTATTGCCATTCGCAGAGGATTGAGATTCAGAATGTAAGATCATATTAATCTGCATTGCTTCAACTCTAGATTGAAGTGGAACAGAGGGCAGACTCCCATGTTTTGCGTGCGCCATGACCTGTGACAGTGTCGGCTTTACATTTGGCAGAAGAAGCAGTCTTTGTGACAAAGCGTGACATAACCCTTGACTATAAAGTTCAGAGCGCCTGAATTTGCAGTGTAAGTGGCTGGGCGCATACTGTCCTGCTTACGCTATGGTATACATTTGTCACCAAAATGAGCTATGCCTGGCAGAACCCGGTCAGAACTAGTCGAGGTGAGTGTAGCAACAATAGGCACACTCAAGTTCCGCGATGTCATGTAATTCTTCAGCTACGATTTCTTTAAAAACATCACTAAGACAATGACTGACGTGCTTTAGAATTTCAGCCAATATTTCATTGTCAGCAATCCTCTGAATAATGGCAACGAGAAGCATTTCGTCTTGTAAAGAAGCTCCAGAAATGCAATTAAATTTACGGTTCCAGTCATGCCCTTGAGTTCAGCGATCCATTCATTGTAAGGCTGGGTACTGCATCGACGCGTAGAAATAAATTTGAAATGAGCAGCAGCTACATGAATCTGAATTTCAAAAACATTCATCTAACTTGCGGACGACTTCCTCATAGGGTATGTATTGAGGCTCTACTTAAGGGAACCATTTCCTACAAAAGGTGCGAATGCTGCTCGAGCGTTATTCTTCTCGGTTTTCATCAAAAGAGTGGAAGGAAGGGGGAGGCACCTGACCGCCGGCATCTTTTTCTTCCACGAGTTTGGTTAATCTTGCCAAGAAAGAGCGGATTTCTTGGCTCAGAAACAGCAGAAGCGTAGGCAAAATTTAATTCAGTGTATATAACACATTTGGGCAACGGTCTTGCCGCAGTGGGTACACCGGTTCCTTTGAGATCACCGAAGTTAAGCGCTGTTGGGCGTGGCCGGCTTTTGGATGGATGAGCATCCAGCCGCCATGCGCTGTTGCCATTTTTCGGGATGCACTCAGCCTTGTGATGCGAATTGAGGAGCTACTCGACAGAATAGTAGCGGCTTCGGTCAAGAATACCATCATAACGACCGGGAGAGCGGTGTGCTGACCCCACGCCCCTCCTATCCGCATCCTCCTGTGAGGATGACACGGCGGTCGGATGGTCCCGATAGACCACTCGTGGCCTGAAGACGGAGTGCTTTTTTTATAACACATTTAGGAACTCTGTAAGAATAATGGAAGAGTGAAGGACAAATTTCAATCAGCTCAGCCCGAGGTGACACCAAGATGATTAGTTCATTATACAGAGATGTCGAATCTTCCTCCATTAACGCAAATAGTCACCAGAAATGTATGATGTTTCCTTCGACGTGACGAGATGAATGGACACTCCTGCCTCGGGCATGGATGTGCGTGATGTCCTTAGGATAGTTAGGTTTAAGTAGTTCTAAGTCTAGGGGACTGATCACCTCAGATGTTACGTCCATAGTGCTCAGAGCCATTTGAACCATTTGAATCTTTGCAGTCTCTCGCTGTTTGTCGCTCTTAGGCTAGTACCAGATTACTATATACACTAGCAGTAGGATAAGCAATAGCCCCACACGAGCTTCATAAGTCCCACTGCACTGACTACCATAAGCTTGGTGTGATCTGAGCCTAATCTGACGTTAATCTAAGGCGGAGGTCTGAATGCAGCAGCTTAAGGAGACGTGTGGCCCCATCACATTACTCCAGGCGGTATCGTGGTGCGAATTCAGCTTCCTCTGGTGTGTGTGTGTAGCGTCACCTGGAGGCATGTGGCGAGTTCTCTGTGGCAGCGGCTCGCAGCAGTCGGTTTAATGTGTGTGAGGTCGAAGTTATGATCAGGGATGATATTACCCGAATTTGGGTCTAAATCTTCAAAAATAGTCGCCCTTTGTGTCTTTAAAGTGTTTCATAAATTCACATGCCTTAGCACTGAGCCATAGGCTGTGCAAGTGTAACGAAGCTACAATTATACTTTGTTAAGAGTCATTGAGAGCTAGAATCCTTAAGAAACCTCACAGATCATCAGTAAGAACAGGACAGAAGTTATCATATACTTTTGTTTGTATCTGTGTTACTTTGTGAGATTAACACACTGTGCATGATCACAGGAACACTAAAACAGCGACCATACCTGTATTCAAAAAGAAAATTCCGTAGAATTATTAACCAAACGAGTTACTACACTGAAGACGCAAAGAAACTGGTATACCTGCCTAATATCGTGTCGGGCCCCCGAGCACGCAAAAGTGCCGCAACACGACGTGGCATGGACTCGACTAATGTCTGAAGTAGTGCTGGAGTGAAATGACACCATGAATCCTTCACGGCTGTCCGTAAATCTTTAAGAGTACGAAGCGGTGGAGATCTCTTCTGAAACCACGTTGCTTGGCATTTCAGATATGCTCAATAATGTTCGTGTCTGGGAGTTTGGTGGCAAGCAGAGGTGTTTAAACTCAGAAGAGTGTTCCCGGCGTCGTATTGTCCTGTTAGGAATTGCACAAGTTCGTCGGAATGCACAACGGACATGAACGGATGCAGGTAATCAGACGGGATGATCGTACATGTCACCTGAAAAGAGTCGTACAAAGACGTAAGATGGGTCCTATATCACCTCAACTCCAGACGTCTTACACCGTTACAGAGCCTCCACCAGCTTCATCAGTCCCCTGCTGACATGCAGGGTCCATGGATTCATGAGGTTGTTTCCATACCCGTTCAACTCCATCCGCTTGATACCGTTTGAAACGAGAGTCTTCGGACCAGGCAACATGTATCCAGTTATGAACAGTCCATTGTCAGTGTTGACGGGCACAGACGAGGTATAAAGTTTTGTGTCGTGCAGTCATCAAGGGTACACGAGTGTATCTCCGGCTCGGAAAGCCCATATCGATGATGTTTCGTTGAATGGTTTGCACGCTGGCACTTGTTGATGGCCCAGCATTGAAATCAGCAGCAATTTGCGGAAGGACTGCACTTCCGTCACCTTGAACGATTGTCTTCAGTCTTTGTTGGTCCCGTTCTTGTAGGATCTTTTCCCGATCGCAGCGATCTCGGAGATTTGATATTTTACAGGATTTCTTATGTTCACGGTACACCCTTGAAATGGTCGTACGGAAAGATCCCCATTTCATCGCTACCTCGGAAATGTTATGTCCCATCGTTCGTGCGCCGACAACAACACTACATTTAAACTTACTTAATCTGCTATTATAGCAGCAGTAACGGACCTAACAACTGCATCAGACGCTTGTTCTCTTATATGTCCGTTGTCGACCGCAGCGCTGTATTTTGCTTGTTTATATATCTCTGTATTTGAATACGCATGGCTATACCAGTTTGTTTTGCGCTTCAGTGTAACTTTGTATATGTCACTATCAATGTGGGAAGTTTTAAAGTACATCAATTTCTTAGTCAGGCCTAAATTTAATGTGGAGGTGTGCTATAAATGGATATGCTGAGCAGTTGTGAAGCGAAAACAGACGGCGGACAGGCATGTCCGTAATTTAGAAGAAATGGTCACTCCAACAGTACATATCTTCATGGAGTTATATGAAGAGGAGAGGCAAGGATATGACGATTAAATGTTAACAAAAGCAAATAGAGTATTAGCCGTCAACGGTATGTACCAAAATGAAATAGTTGTCAAAACAAGATACTTGATGATAAGATAACTAGAAAAGTGAACAGTATAGAAAACATTGACACTAAGCAACAGAAAAACCTTTACCAGTCAGCCTGGAATAATTCGTAATTACAATAAGAAGTTTAAAACGTAACCTTACTAGCTGTTTGTAGTGAAACCCCATTCAAAACTCTCAGCTAACAGAAATTCAGTGAAAGAATAACTCAGAATTCGTGAGGGAAGCGGGGTAACAGTTACAGAAATGGGTGATAGATATCCAGAAGAAATGGGGCAAACCTAAAGTTATACTGTCAGACAATGGACCGCAATTCATATCTAAGGAATTAAAAATAGCAGCTCTTGGTATCAAAATCACCATACAACGTGGCGAGTAAACCATCTGAACGCTGTGTAAGAGGGATGTCATGTCTAACCAGAACCTACTATTCGTATGAGCACATCGCTTGTGGAAAAAGTCTCCAGTTGTTTGCAGTCAACTGCACTGCTTATGAAATAATGATAGCACACACTACTTGATGATGACAGGAGATCTATCACACTGTGAAATTAGGGAGAACGTGAATTTACCTCCAAATAGAAGAATCCAAGTTGAAAATTTCAAGGCAACAACCAAGAAACGATGTGAGATGGAAGCTGCAGCAAGGAACTGACGAAAGAACGGAAAAATGAACCCTTCAGAACGCCAAATATGAGACTGGGTTCCGGTAGAGACCCACAAGAAGTCTAGTGGGAAATCCAAAGAGATCGAAATGTTCTTAGACTTTTTTGAAGAAACTTCATATTATTGGGAAAATCTGTAACCCCTGTGTATAAATGAACCAAACGCGAATCAAACGAAAATTATGCAATTAGAAATGTCATTGAATTAATAAAATATTGTAAATAAAGAAACTACGACAAAAGATAATTTATTGGGACAAGTTATTTATAAGGAAGATTTTGGAAACAAAATTTTACGAGAAGTTTTCAGTGTATTCTGTAAGTTTGTTGTTGGTCAGTGTAGTGATATTTACACAAGACTATGAATGAAATCCTGCTAGATTTGAACTAGTGCTGCAGATGAAACAGTTAGCCTCACAACAAACATCTGCGATTATTGGAATCGCCAGCCTTGATTGTTGAAGTAGAGAGGTTGGTTTATCTGTGTAGTGAAGCATCATATATGGCACAAGGGAGTGTTCATAGATATTGAGGCATTGCTTACAGGACATCTGTTGCTGCAGGCGGAAACGACAACTGAATGTAGTGACGTTACGCTGTGTTATTAAACGAAAAGGTTGCCAGCCTTAAAAGTATATTGCTCTGTAATTAGAAAAATTTTTAATAAAAAAAAATTATTGTTAGAACAGGGTAAGCAGATATAAAGGGCATGACTTCAGCCTCTTCTACGACCACTACAGTGCCTCATGCCTGCCTAATATTTAGCTGAACTGTATAGCAGGTCTGTTAGTAGTTGTTCATTTTTATTTCTGTTATTTATTTCTGAATTAAATGTAAATGATAATTTAAGATAATACACTCCTGGAAATTGAAATAAGAACACCGTGAATTCATTGTCCCAGGAAGGGGAAACTTTATTGACACATTTCTGGGGTCAGATACATCACATGATCACACTGACAGAACCACAGGCACATAGACACAGGCAACAGAGCATGCACAATGTCGGCACTAGTACAGTGTATATCCACCTTTCGCAGCAATGCAGGCTGCTATTCTCCCATGGAGACGATCGTAGAGATGCTGGATGTAGTTCTGTGGAACGGCTTGCCATGCCATTTCCACCTGGCGCCTCAGTTGGACCAGCGTTCGTGCTGGATGTGCAGACCGCGTGAGACGACGCTTCATCCAGTCCCAAACATGCTCAATGGGGGACAGATCCGGAGATCTTGCTGGCCAGGGTAGTTGACTTACACCTTCTAGAGCACGTTGGGTGGCACGGGATACATGCGGACGTGCATTGTCCTGTTGGAACAGCAAGTTCCCTTGGCGGTCTAGGAATGGTAGAACGATGGGTTCGATGACGGTTTGGATGTACCGTGCACTATTCAGTGTCCTCTCGACGATCACCAGTGGTGTACGGCCAGTGTAGGAGATCGCTCGCCACACCATGATGCCGGGTGTTGGCCCTGTGTGCCTCGGTCGTATGCAGTCCTGATTGTGGCGCTCACCTGCACGGCGCCAAACACGCATACGACCATCATTGGCACCAAGGCAGAAGCGACTCTCATCGCTGAAGACGACACGTCTCCATTCGTCCCTCCATTCACGCCTGTCGCGACACCACTGGAGGCGGGCTGCACGATGTTGGGGCGTGAGCGGAAGACGGCCTAACGGTGTGCGGGACCGTAGCCCAGCTTCATGGAGACGGTTGCGAATGGTCCTCGCCGATACCCCAGGAGCAACAGTGTCCCTAATTTGCTGGGAAGTGGCGGTGCGGTCCCCTACGGCACTGCGTAGGATCCTACGGTCTTGGCGTGCATCCGTGCGTCGCTGCGGTCCGGTCCCAGGTCGACGGGCACGTGCACCTTCCGCCGACCACTGGCGACAACATCGATGTACTGTGGAGACCTCACGCCCCACGTGTTGAGCAATTCGGCGGTACGTCCACCCGGCCTCCCGCATGCCCACTATACGCCCTCGCTCAAAGTCCGTCAACTGCACATACGGTTCACGTCCACGCTGTCGCGGCACGATACCAGTGTTAAAGACTGCGATGGAGCTCCGTATGCCACGGCAAACTGGCTGACACTGACGGCGGCGGTGCACAAATGCTGCGCAGCTAGCGCCATTCGACGGCCAACACCGCGGTTCCTGGTGTGTCCGCTGTGCCGTGCGTGTGATCATTGCTTGTACAGCCCTCTCGCAGTGTCCGGAGCAAGTATGGTGGGTCTGACACACCGGTGTCAATGTGTTCTTTTTTCCATTTCCAGGAGTGTATGTTGCATGAACTTTTTATATTGTACTGTTATTCCAATTTCATGTGAGTTCGGTATATTCTGAAGCTTTGGTCAATGAAACAATTTGGAAATTAAAGGAGTCGTTCTTGACTGCGACGTGGATGGGTTCGAACCGACAGGAGTGTCTGCTGATTTTACGAGGGTCGGTCAAAAAGTAATGCCTCCCATTTTTTTTCTACTTAAAGAAATTAAGTTAAGTGAAAAATTTGAATTTGGCGCCATTCCTCAAACCTTCTTCTGCAATCCACTGCAGTAGTAACTTTCTGTGTCAACAGGTGGCAGCACAGCAGAAGTTTGTAAGATGGCCGACATCGATGTTCGTTTGAGACAGCGTTGTGTGATTGAATTCTTGAATGCAGAAGGTGAAACGCCCATACGCATTCATGAAAGACTGAAGAAGGTGTATGGTGTTGTGACAGTGGATGTCAGCACTGTTAGACGATGGGTTCGTCGTTGTAAGGAAGCTGAAGGGCAAACACCGTTGACTGATGAAAAGCGGAGCGGCAGGCCGGTGAGTGCAGTGACTCCACACAACATTCAGCAAGTTGATGACATCATTCGTGGTGACCGTCGGGTGACTGCAGATGAAGTGTGTCGCATTATTTCTCTTAGTAAAGGCAGTGTGATCACGATTATTAAACAATTGGGGTACTCAAAAGTTTGTGCACGGTGGGTTCCAAGAATGTTAACCGATCAGAATAAAGAGGCAAGGAAAACAATAGCCTCCCAACACTTGCAGCGCTTCCGTTTGGAGGGAGATGAGTTTCTGAAAAAAATTGTGACCGGGGACGAAACATGGGTGCATTTTTTTGAACCCGAATCAAAGAGGCAGTCAATGGAGTGGCGTCACACAAGCTCGCCGAGGAAGAAAAAATTCAAAACTGTGCGATCGGCAGGGAAAGTTATGGCAACAGTTTTCTGGGATACAGAGGGTGTGATTCTGGTTGATTTTTTGGAGCAGGGATGCACAATAAATTCTGTTCAATACGTCACAACCCTCAACAAACTTAAAGCACGTCTTCAGCGAGTTCGCCCAACAAAATCAATGGCAGATGTTCTTCTTTTGCATGACAATGCAAGACCACACACCAGTCGTCACACCTCTGACGAGATTGTCAAAATTGGATGGGAAGTTTTGCCTCATCCCCCATACAGCCCTGACCTGGCACCATCAGACTTCCATCTGTTCGGGCCACTAGAAGAAGCTCATCGTGGGATTCATTTTAAAGATGAGGAGGCCGTCAAAACATCCATGCGTCAATGGCTTAGGAAGCAGAGCTGTGATTTTTACCGTGCTGGGATACATGCCCTTGTTCAAAGATGGACCAAAACTGTAGAGATGGGCGGAGATTACATTGAAAAATGACAAAATGATCCTCAATGTTGTGATTTTCAACCTGTGTAATTGCATTTAAATTTCCTGACAATTAAACGTAGAAAAAAAAATAGGAGGCATTACTTTTTGACTGACCCTCGTATTAGTGCAAAACTGATTATTTGCCAGAGGGAAAAACAGTTTTTGTTACGACTGACAGCGCAAGAGTTTAAGACGAACACAGACACGTTGTGTTGATACAGAGAACGTAGTAGTAAGATTAGGGACAAGAAGAACTCAGACCTGTCTAGAAAACAATAGCTTCGTCATTGCAATAGCATACCAAAATTTTAAGAAGAAAATTTATTCAGAATCTCAACACCGAGGAGGATATTGAATGAGATGAAGAGTTTGGAGAAAGAAGTCATATGTAGTCATTACTACAGTATTTTACACTGAAATGTTTAACATAAGATTCCTAGTAGCCGTATTGTGCACATCCTTCCCTCAATAAAATAACTGCTAGTCGACGTAAAACTTTGAACCTATCATTGCGTTCCCTTATTGAGATGTTTTAGAATATGGCTACAGTAGCTACCAGATCTTATTGCAGATATATGCGCATAAATTTGTAAACAGCCAATGAATCGATTACTCGTCGTACGTTGTGCTGTCAAACCACTGTAATCGTCGTGTTCGTACAATGGCTGTGTTTGTCCAGCCTCCATAACATTTTAAAACTGGAAATATCGTAGATGACAAAAGAACCGCCCAACAGTAACTTATCTACAGATTCAAATTTTTATTCTTTCGTAAAATCTGCTCCCAATATCGTGAAAATATCAAGAAATAATCAGAAATCAAATATCAAAAGGTAAACAACAGCATTTATGGAACTCGTTATTTCTAGTAAGTTTGCGTAACCGTCTACTACATTAATCATGCTTTCTGTACAATAATGGTTTCGTATTTTATTACCAAGATGACTAGTTTCAGACTTTACGATCGTCTTCAAAATGTTGTGTCGCAACAGAAAGATAACACGTGCCATATTTTAAATTACGTTTGGTATCCTTTTCGTTCACGAACTGTGACTGATAGGTATGAATAGCTGTAAATAAAAATGGATTAAATTAGATATAAACGGCTTAGAAAACATATAACGTTTTAAAATCTCAACTGTACTTGACACTAAATATTTCTGAGTGGCACATACACTGGCGGAAAAAAATCGTAACACTCACGAGTTGTGCTACATAAACGAGAGTTGGTAGGTATATTTCTACATCTGAAAAATGTGTCTGTTCAAATTTGGTGCCAGTCGTATAAGAGTGTCGGTAATAGCGCCAGTAAGAAAATGAAATTCACGTATGTTTGAAATACACGGTGCTACAGCGGTAGTTATCTTTGAGATCGGATTTGATGAGCTGATGTTAGTCAAGAGTGCCTTTAAGGCGACAAAACCCTCACTCAGTTAGAACGACATCGTGTAATAGGGCTACGAAAAGGTGGATATTTCTTCTGCAATATCGCAGAAGCACTAGGAAGATATTTAGCCACTGCACTTGACTGCTGGCAGCGGTGATGACGAGAAGGTATAGTCGCAAAAAAACCGGAGTCTGGACGGCCACTTAGCACTACCGAGAGAGAAGACCGTCGTCCTGCATCTGCAGCAGCAAAATTTGAGCAGCAGTTGACATAACAGTGATACAACACACTGTTACACATTGGTTACTTGTAGTACAGCTCCGAGCTAGACGTTCTGTAGCATACGTAACACTGACCCCAATACCATCGCCATTTTAGATTTCACTGGTGTCAAGCGAGAGCTCAATGGATGGCAAGGGGAGATCTGTTGTGTTTCCTGATGGAAGGTGATTCTGCCCCGGTGGCAGTGACAGCGGTGTGTTGCTTATAAGAAGGCCAGTTGAGGACCTGCAATCAATCTGTCTCGAGCTACATGTACTGGACCTACACCTGGTGGACCCACACCTGGAGATATGGTCTGCGGTGCGATTTCGCAAGAACACTCTCGTGGCTATCCCAAGCACCGTGAATGCAAATTTGTCCGGTAGCCTGGCAATTCTACCTGTTGTACTGCCATTCATGAACAGTATTCCAGGGGCTGTTGTCCCACAGGATAACGCTCGCCCAAATACCGCTCTTGTAACCCTACATGCTCTACGGAGTATCGAAATGTTGCTTTGGCCTGCTCTATACCAAGATCTAGCTTCAATCGACCACACTGGAATATCATCAGACAACTCCAACGTCATCCACAAACACTGATTGACCAAGTTCCAGAGGCGTGGAACTGCATATGACAAACTGACATCCGGCACCTGTACAACACGTTTGCACGCCTCCATTCAACATTCTGGTGATTACACTGATTATTAATGTACTAGCATTTTATATCGCAATATCTTATCTCGCGCCTCCATTAACCAGCGACCTTGCAATGCTGACAGCCTAAATGTGTTACTTTGACAAATGTATCCTCGATATTACATTACTCTACATTAGTTTTTTTTTTGTTTTTTTTTTTTTTTTTTTTTTTTTTTTTGGCTGCAGCTTTTAACTGCCAGTGTACAAAACACGAGAGACGTCAGCGTTCACGTTGAAGCACCCACCGCTCACCTACCTACAGACGAGCTCTCTGGCCCGCTCACTGAACGTGAGCAAGCTCTAGCCGGCAGAGTTCATCTGCTGTTGCAGCACATGATACATAAATCGAAACGCAGCCGTCGCCTTCTATCTCTGCCAATAATCTAACGGCTCGGGTTCGCTCTCTGCACAAAGGAAGATTTACGGCGACGTGGTACTGATTACGGAAATCATACAAGGTCCATTCAGCCAGATAGTCTCGAAACAACGGATACCTCTACCCTGATATAACGGCGCCCTGTAGATGAGGGGAGCGATTATTGGCTTATGTTCCACTAAAAAAATGGAAAAAAGAAAGAAATTGTAACGCATCGGATATTTAATTGACATTCTGCTACCTTTCTTTTCATACAACATAAAATTTTACTTTGTGCCTTTGTATTCTGGCACTAAACGTTTCGATGCCATCAAATAATCGGATAAACATCAGAAAATAAGCAGTTGGAGCAGAGACCGTTATCTGAGACTGATATAGCGAATAAACGTACTGCTCACGCACAAAACTAATTCACCGAGTGAGGTGGCGCAGTGGTTAGCACACTGGACTCGCATTCGGGAGGACGACGGTTCAATCCCGCGTCCGGCCATCCTGATTTAGGTTTTCCGTGATTTCCCTAAATTGCTCCAGGAAAATGTCGGGATGGTTCCTTTGAAAGGGCACGGCCGACTTCCTTCCTCGTCCTTCCCTAATCCGATGAGACCGATGACCTCGTAGTTTGGTCTCTTCCCCCAAACAAACCAACAAAACTAACAGGGACCAAAATATCCTACAGAAGTGTCTAAAACAAAAACGTAATCAAGTAATATTAACATTTTCTCTGAACAGACTGACAGATGAGCTACGCAGCTAATTAAAGTTTAAGCACTTGGCATCTGTAACACATTGAAGACCAAACTAATTATTTTGACAGGTTTCTTATGTGCAGGGTGAATCTAACAAGAGTCGTCAAGTACTTTTTCTCTGGTGTTTCGCTAGATATTTGTAATTTCGTTGACTCTTTGTATTGCTGGAATCAAACCACACAAATACTACTCTTCAAGTCTTTCACACGACGCGCAGTGTCGGCGGATATCGTCAGTTTGTTTCGCGTTACTAGCAAAATTATTTTTAAAACGAAATTTTACCTACCCGTTCGACAGAGCGGTCCGAGTTTAGTCTACTGCGGTACTTCTTTTATCGATATGTGTTATCAGGAACAGTAAAACAGGAACAATAACGA
This sequence comes from Schistocerca serialis cubense, assembly GCF_023864345.2. Taxonomy (NCBI): domain Eukaryota; kingdom Metazoa; phylum Arthropoda; class Insecta; order Orthoptera; family Acrididae; genus Schistocerca; species Schistocerca serialis. The sequence continues at coordinate 434,728,031 of NC_064642.1, read as the reverse complement.
GTACTCCAACAGTGACGGCACTGCCCTGGCCCGCGCTGGCTGCTACTGACAAGCATGCAGGAATACGGAGTCGCTATTTTGCTGTTTCATCATCATGTTTCACCGTCCATGTTAATAGGGACCGATAAAACGTAGATCGGAGAGGTCTAATTTGTGGGCATTCTATAGATTGGGCACATAGAGGACTGACTTCAAAATAATTTTGTTAGTTATGGGAAACAAGCCTACGCTTTCTGTTGACACTGGGTGTCATATGACAGACGTGAAGAGCAGTAATTGTATTGGCTGAATCCAGCTATACGATGCGAAAAGGAAATCTGCCACAACATCAGCGAAACTTTTTCTGACACTTAGGAGACACGCCCTGTATAAACACCCTAACTATCAAGTCATCCAATGGAGACAGATTAACATATGCAAGTTGTAAGACACAGTTCTGAGTAATTACCTGCACGTATAGCGTAACGCGCAGGGCTCTAGCTTGTGAGACGGGTAGATGGGCCAGACACGAATCGAAAACCCACCGCCGGTTAATGACCGCGGTCTGACACATCGGCGCGGCTCAGCATAGGTTTCAGACGACTTCCCACCATCGGTTACGCCAATTCGAAATAAATTTACTGAATGGGAATATATTGCAGTCAGCTGTGTTAAGTGTAGATGTACTACGTATTAGTGACATACGAAAATCTGTGCTAGACGGGGCCTCGCAGCTGGATTTCATGCTTATCGCGAGCAGTCGCGTTAACAAAATGGTTCAAAAGGCTCCGAGCACTATGGGACTTAATTTCTGAGGTCATCAGTCTCCTAGATCTTAGAACTACTTAAACCTAACTAACCTAAGGACATCACACACACCCATGCCCGAGGCAGGATTCGAACCTGCGACCGTAGAGGTCGCGCGGTTCCAGACTGAAGCGCCTAGAACAGCTCGGTCACTCTGGCCGGAAGTCGCGTTAACAGCCTCGGCTATCCACGCATGCCGCCTAGACTGAGTCAGACATGCACGTATCACCCTGTGTACACCGATGTACCATAGTACCCTATCCTGATCACTTAATGGTCACTACTTTACTCTGTATTCCCATACCAGTGAGCTGCAAGCATTAAGTAATGAAAGTAGGAGACTATGGTATGGCGTTGTAGACAGCATGATTCATGGAAGTTTGGATCAGTCTGCGGGCTGTGGACGGATAGCCGAAGTCGCAGCCAGCACGGTAGCTCAGCGTGTTCAGTCAGAGGGTTATCTGCCCTGTGCAGTAAAAGAAACTGAGCCAATGGATCAACGATGAACTGGAACAAGTGTCATGGGACGTCCACCCCGAACAAATATAACGAACAAAGTGAGATCAACGAAATAAAGGTCGTTCAAGTGACAGCTCGCGAAATCAGGAATCCCAGCTTAGAGTTCCGGTCCAGCACAAATTTTCGTATGTCTCTGATAGGTAGTACGTACATCTATGCATAATGCAGCTGATGCCAATATATATTCGCATTCAGTGGATTTATTTATAATTAATTTCGGACGGTTCTCAACCATCACTAATGGCTTTTCATCGAACCGTGCAAGTAAATGTTCTCGTTAGTGCTGGGCTGGCCCCAAACTCTGCATCAGAGAATAAGACTCATAAACAGTTAGCATACGATGACACACAGAACTGAGTTTATACAACTCAAAGACAGATACCGCACACAGCTTCCCTCCCTTTGGCCACCTTCACGACTGTGGCGTCAAGAAGGGCCTCCTGACACAAAGTTCAGTAACAGAATAAAAATCGCGAAATCCACAAAAACTAGATTCCGTACTGTACGGGTTGAACGCTAGGGAAAAGATGAAGGAAAAAAACGGTGCTTTTCATAATTCTTAATTGGTGGCTATCGGGCAGTCACGATGGTGAATTGAAGATGTGGAAAGTAAAAAGAATCCAGAGAAAACTTATGTAAGAAATGTCAATCAACACTTTGAGTCAGTGTGAAATAAGACTGTCACTAACATGATTAATAGGACCGAACTATCATGTACATGATTAATATTACAAAGCGGTAGATGCATTGATCGCGAAACGACGTCCGAAGCGCCGTGTTAATAGAGCGGATAAAGTGCAACAGAGGAGCATAGAACACTATGTAGCGGTGTTTGCTCAAAGTAAATGTTGCATGACATATCAGAACACTTTGTTAACGCCAAAGGAAGCAATACGACGGAGAAGCGGTTTAGTGTTGAACGTCCTCTCGATGTCAGTGTGCCTTAGTTACAGCGACTGAACGGAGGGCGAACGATTATCCGTAGCGAACGTAGTGCACCTTAACGAGTTCGCTCGGGACGTAGAGCTGCCACAGAAACGCAAGAGCGATGCGTGTGGGAGGAGATCTGGGACAGAGAGAAACGCAGAAGTGGTAAACCCAGCAATGGACTTGCTGCGGAACAAGATCACAGAAACCGGCGGCTAACTTTTACCTCCCCAGTTCCCTAGTCAGTCCTAGGACTAGGACTGCTATACATATTCCTTTGTTCTAGATAGTTCAAACGCCACAGAAACGACGCTGCCGGCTGCTTTTGACTCGTTAACTCGAAAAGCAAGGAAATCGTTGGAAACTAACCAACTATGCCGAGGAATCTAATTTACTCTTTCTTTTAAATATAGTGACGGTCATAGTGTCAGTATCCTCTACTGAGTGCGAGATATTCTTTTCCTAACGTAAAGTAGTCTGCAGTCACGGCAAGTCTGCTTATTTTAGGAATGAATGAATGGCCGCAATACTTCGCCTCTCTCATCCGATGTTGGCAGTAAATGTATAGAAAATTTTTTGAAAGAATACGACCGATTTCCCTCTCCAGCCTTCCCTAATCTGAGACTGTGCTCAGTTTCTGATCTAGTTACCGACAGGACGTTAGACACTAATGCCCTCCATCTCCCCTAGTGGTAGTCAATCTGGTCCCTGCCGCGTTCCACCTTTCATGGTGGGCGGTAGACGCTACGGGTTTTAAAAATATTTTCGTCAGGTTTTCTTTGAAATAAAGAATTTGGTATGTAGTTATTATTACATGCTTCAACTTGCCCTAACTCTGCTTCATAAACTTTATAAAGTAAACTTGCTTCCCTACCTTATAAATCACCTTTACTCTGGAACGGGTGGGCAGTTAAAAACAAAAGTGGGAGGTAGGTAAACAAGTTTGACTACCCATGGTCTACTTGAATAAAAGCAGAAACTTGTTAATAATCATTTTGTTAAAAAGATCAAAAAACTTCGCACTATTCATAAAGATCATCTGAACAAGAGTAAGTAAGTAAGTATGTTATCGTACATGTCATTTTGTTATATCTTACATAGTCAACCAAAAAAATTTTTAGTGTGAAGAATTACTAGAGGATTACAGCTGTATGTTCCATTACTCTTCGTCACACGCGGCAAAGATCACAATTACTGCGCACAGTGCGTCAAGTAGAAAACAGACGGGCACTACAGCAGAGTCACCAAATTGTACAAAGTGTTTTAAAAAAAAGTATTCCATGCTTACGGAGGTGGTAGTATGGACCAAAACCGGATAAACGTGTCCGAAAAACATGAGTCCTAATACTCCAGTCTTAAGAACTATGAGCACTTGCTCGTGTTCTCTACCGTCAAACATATCTGTTGTACTTCAGGTTCTTTGCTACAAGGAATAACTGACAGAACGTACTAAAGCAACGAGTAAATAAATGAGAATACATTAATCCGTTACCTCCAGGATATTCTTTCTCTCTTTGCAACACTTACTCCTGAAGAACATAAGTGCGAATGACATGAGGTCTGCTGTAATTCTACCGTCGGTAGAGATACGGAGCCGGGATCCACTACTTCCAGGGAAAGATCGCTGAGTAATTGTCAAGATGGCGCTGTGCGTTGTAGATATTTTCCAGCATACCAGATATAGGCTCGACACATGCTTCCATCTGACACAACTAAACGGTCGTCTCTGTTTTAATTGTTATGAGTGGAGTTAAGTCAGTTTTAAGAAATTCGTTGGGGCTTGTAAACAGATGAATGGGTGTACAATATGCTGTCACTGTAATCGAAACTGCTTGAAAAAATGCGTACATTTATACACTCCTGGAAATGGAAAAAAGAACACATTGACACCGGTGTGTCAGACCCACCATACTTGCTCCGGACACTGCGAGAGGGCTGTACAAGCAATGATCACACGCACGGCACAGCGGATACACCAGGAACCGCGGTGTTGGCCGTCGAATGGCGCTAGCTGCGCAGCATTTGTGCACCGCCGCCGTCAGTGTCAGCCAGTTTGCCGTGGCATACGGAGCTCCATCGCAGTCTTTAACACTGGTATCGTGCCGCGACAGCGTGGACGTGAACCGTATGTGCAGTTGACGGACTTTGAGCGAGGGCGTATAGTGGGCATGCGGGAGGCCGGGTGGACGTACCGCCGAATTGCTCAACACGTGGGGCGTGAGGTCTCCACAGTACATCGATGTTGTCGCCAGTGGTCGGCGGAAGGTGCACGTGCCCGTCGACCTGGGACCGGACCGCAGCGACGCACGGATGCACGCCAAGACCGTAGGATCCTACGCAGTGCCGTAGGGGACCGCACCGCCACTTCCCAGCAAATTAGGGACACTGTTGCTCCTGGGGTATCGGCGAGGACCATTCGCAACCGTCTCCATGAAGCTGGGCTACGGTCCCGCACACCGTTAGGCCGTCTTCCGCTCACTCCGTGCAGCCCGTCTCCAGTGGTGTCGCGACAGGCGTGAATGGAGGGACGAATGGAGACGTGTCGTCTTCAGCGATGAGAGTCGCTTCTGCCTTGGTGCCAATGATGGTCGTATGCGTGTTTGGCGCCGTGCAGGTGAGCGCCACAATCAGGACTGCATACGACCGAGGCACACAGGGCCAACACCCGGCATCATGGTGTGGCGAGCGATCTCCTACACTGGCCGTACACCACTGGTGATCGTCGAGGGGACACTGAATAGTGCACGGTACATCCAAACCGTCATCGAACCCATCGTTCTACCATTCCTAGACCGGCAAGGGAACTTGCTGTTCCAACAGGACAATGCACGTCCGCATGTATCCCGTGCCACCCAACGTGCTCTAGAAGGTGTAAGTCAACTACCCTGGCCAGCAAGATCTCCGGATCTGTTCCCCATTGAGCATGTTTGGGACTGGATGAAGCGTCGTCTCACGCGGTCTGCACGTCCAGCACGAACGCTGGTCCAACTGAGGCGCCAGGCGGAAATGGCATGGCAAGCCGTTCCACAGGACTACATCCAGCATCTCTACGATCGTCTCCATGGGAGAATAGCAGCCTGCATTGCTGCGAAAGGTGGATATACACTGTACTAGTGCCGACATTGTGCATGCTCTGTTGCCTGTGTCTATGTGCCTGTGGTTCTGTCAGTGTGATCATGTGATGTATCTGACCCCAGGAATGTGTCAATAAAGTTTCCCCTTCCTGGGACAATGAATTCACGGTGTTCTTATTTCAATTTCCAGGAGTGTATAATGCTTGTTACTGTTGACTCTGAAACTCTTTGCAAAAGAATCCCAGAAATAATCTAAAACTAAAAATCAAGTGGAACGTAATCGGCCATTTCGTTGTACTACCCGACCAAAATATTACTGCACTTGCCTCCCGATGACGCTACACTGAAGAAGCCCATCGGTGGCTAAGGAAAGAACATCGCACTTTGAATGATTGCAAAAATGTTGTGTATATACGAACATCAAACAGTTTTGCATCACCTCGGTTCTGAAAGTTCCGGAACCTGTACAGAAAATTGGAATAGAGATCGACATAAACATCATTTCCGCCCTTTTTATTGCTCATGAAAACCACGCATTGCATGTTGTACCAACATACCGCGGGACCTTCAGAGGTGGTGGTCTAGATTGCTCTACACACCGGTACCTCTAATAGCCAGTAGCATGTCCTCTTGCATTGATACATGCCTGTATTCGTCGTGGCATAGTATCAACAAGTTCATCAAGCCACTGTTAATCCAGATTGCCCCACTTCTCAGCGGCGATTCGACGTAGATCCCTCAGACTGGTTGGAAGGTCACGTCGTCCATAAACAGCCCTTTTCAATCCATCCCAGGCATATTCGACAGGGTTCATGTCTGGAGAGCATGCAGACCATTCTAGTCGAGCGCTGTCGTTATCCTGAAGGAAGTCATTCACAAGACGTGCAAGATCGGGGCGCGAATTGTCATCCATGAAGATGAATGCCTCGCCAATATGCTGCCGATATGGTTGCACTATCGGTCGGAGGATGGCATTCACGTATCGTACAGCCGCTGTCCATGACCACCAGCAGCGTACGCCGGCCCCACATAACGCACCCCGAAACAGTAGGGAACCTCCACCTTGCTGCACTCGCTGGCCAGTGCGTCTAAGGCATCCAACCTGACCGAGTTGCCTTCAAACACGTCTCTGGTTGAAGGCATATGCGATGCTCATCGCTGAAGAGAAGATATGCTAATCCTGAATGGTCCATTCAACAGGTTGTTGATCCCATCTGTACCGCGTTGCATGTTGTCGTGGTTGAAAAGATGGACCTCGCCATGGACATCGGGACAGAATTTGGGCATCGTGCAGCCTATTGCGCACAGTTTGAGTCGTAACACGACATCCTGTGGCTGCACGTAAAGCATTATTCAACACGGTGGTGTTGCTGTCAGGGCTCCTCCGAGCCATAGTCCGTAGGTAGCGGTCATCCACTGTAGTACTAGCCCTTGGGCGGCCTAAGCGAGGCATGTCATCGACATTTCCTGACTCTCTCTATATCTCCTCCATGTCCGAACAACATCGCATTGGTTCGAATGGTGTATTGACGTTCTAGGCATGGTTGAACTACAGAGAAGACCTCCTTCCTGGTAGGATGACTGGAACTGATCGCCTTTCGAACATCTTCCTTCTAATAGTCACTGCTCATGCATAGATGTTTACATCTTTCGGCTGATTTAGTGAGATCTCTGAGCAGTCAAATGGACCGTGTCTGTAATACAATACCCACAGTCAACATCTGTCTTCAGGAGTTCTGGGAACTGGGGTGGTGCAAAACTTTTTTTTGATGTGTGTACTGTCAAGCGGTTCAGCGTGTCCTCGTGATATTCCACGACAAAAACTCGCGATAATTCGACAGAAGCACTCTTATTTGCACTGACAGAGTGATCGACTAACAAGCGTACTCACACCTACGTCGTTGTGTCGAGCCTTTCGTCTGTTTACTTGTCTATTCTGCAAAACTAGCAGGAACTGTGTCGTCTATCGGCCGATCATTTCTGCTTCAACATTCCTTCCATGCGGACGTGTACGGCAATGTGGAGATGCTGTGAATGGTGGCACTCAGCTTATTGCCAAGGAATGTGGGATCAACCAGACGAGTTTCATTCGCATCCTGCATCGACATAAATTCCATCCTTTTCGTCTGTCACTACATCGGGCACTTGGAGTACTTGATTTCTATAGCCTTATAGAACTTTGTTGGTTTCCTCTTCAATGCTAGGAGTAGGGTACTGCTGCTTCCCAGTGTGTTTTCGTTACCAACGAAGCAATTCTTATGAATAACGGTAATGAAAATTTACGTAGCATGCACAAATTGGCAGCTGAAAACGCACGCTGGCTTCGTAGATTCCGCAGTAAACAATATGAGCACGTATTTAAGTAAAATCTTAAACTAAATTTGGTTAACAAAAATATTGATTTTTTGGGTGACATGTCGTCAGTCATTCTGAATAAACTATTCATTTCAAGCGTATTCCGTCTAGTTGCAGTTTCGAGTAAACTTTGTAGATACATTTGTCCGATACCAGATGGCTTACCTTAAGAAACATTTAGGTGTTTCCAGACAAAGACAGGTCAGCTATCATTTCCTTTTCAAATCTAAGAAAGTCTGTATTGCTTTTCCCTTTATTAGGGCTGTATATCATTATGAACTATGAACGACCGATGTTTCTGTTTCCGCTTTGACAAGTAAGGTTTAAGCGATAAACTACCTGACGAAACTGTAGCTGTTGAGACAAAAACCGGGAAACGTACATTTATTTGAAGTAGTTTTACTAAGCCCCAGCTGATAAGTCACAAGACAACATATGCCGTAATTCCATTTACAAGAATCAAATCTTCTTAGTAACGTAGGCCTGTCCTGCTGCATGTATCGACGGAGCTTCGCATGAGAGCTCTGCTTGGAGATACCGTCGTCGTCGTCGCACAACTGTCTACAAAAGCATAGAGAACATCGAACTTACTACAACATCTGGGGACAAGAAGAATGGTATTCCAGTGAAGAGTGTTGCAGCCCACGCTCTCGTCGATGTACCTGCAGAATTTTTTGAATGTTCTCTTAATTTTAGCTTGGACATAAACGACACGTTCTAGCATGGAAACGGATGGTTCACTGTCGCCATAGAGAGTGGTGGTAGTGGAGTGTCTAGTGTACATGGATTTGAGAGTTTTAATGATAGAGATGTCATTGCCTATCGTACCTACCATATGTTTGAACTTGCCAATAAAGACTTTGGTAAATCTGCAGGTAAATCTACAGGACTCATAACCCACTGAAGGTGACACCAAAAGGTCCTGAAACATGTGTGAGTAAAACGAAACTCCTAAGGTGTCTTGCATAAGGCGGAATTGCTCATGCAGTTTTCTTAGCAAACGCGGAAATAAGAAGTACTGTAACACACAAGACGATTAGTGAGTTAGTAGCGAGCGTTGCTGAATAGCTACTGACATGAAGCTACAGCATTATAAGATGAAACACAAAAGGTGAACGGAAACATGCTAAGTAGAAAAAACATCTTGATGGCTCTTCCTCAGCACCGAATGGACCTTGGTCCTTTATTTCAGGTACATCAAAATATTAGCAGAGATTTGCAAGTGCATTGATCGGTTTTACAAAAAACTAATCTTGCCACATTATAGTACTTCCACTTCACTGTAAGCTGACATTACGAACTAAATTTTAAATTTAGATGAAGTTTGATCGATATTTCCGTGTACCTCCCATATCTCCACAATATACTGACGGAAAAAAATCGTGGCATCAAGAAGGAGTTGTCCGATATAACCGAAAGCTGGTAGGTGAATTTCTAAATGTTCAAATGTGTGGTGAATTACTATGGGACCAAACTGCCGAGGTCATCGGTCCCTAGACTTTCACACTACTTAAACTAACTTACACAACGAACAACACACACACACACACACACACACACACACACACATACCCATGCCGGAGGGCGGACTCGAACCTCCGGCGGGAGAGGCCGCGCAATTAGTGACATGGCACCCCTAACCGCGCGGCTACCCAGCGAAGCCGAGTTTCTAAATCGGAAAAATTGATTATTTAAATATCGTACCAGTCGCATAAGAGTGGCGCTATTAGCGCCACTGTGAGGATGGAGATCAGATGCGCTTTAAATACACACTGCAACGGTCGTGTTAGTTAGCTTTGAGAGTGAACTAGGTGAGTTTGTGTTAGTCGAGAATGCCTTTAAGACTCCATTATCAGCACCTCACTGTTTTTCACGGAGGTGGTGTATTATAACTACGAGAACCTGGCTGTCCGTGCGACATTCCCGGAAGACTTGGTATGAATGAATCCGCTGTACATGACTGCTGGCGGCGGTGGCTACGAGGATGTACGCTTGCGAGAAGTTCGGCCTGTGGACGACCACTTGGCACTACCGAAAGGGAAGGCCGATGTGTCTGCGTATGGCTCTAGCGAAACGTACATCATCTGCATCAGCAATCTGAGCAGCTGTTGGCATCACAAGGAAACAACAAACTGTTACAAATCGATTACTTCAAGGACAGCTGTATAGCGTGCATTGCACTGATTCCAAAGCACCGCCAGTTGTGACTGCAGTGGTGTCATGAAAGGGCTCATTGGAGGGCAGGGTGGAAATCTACTGTGTTTTCTGCCTAGATTCCGGTGATGACCATGAATTGGCTAGAAGGAGGCCAATTTGCATCGATATGTTGGCGTGATAGACACGCTGCACCTACACCTGGAGCTATGGACATGGTTGCGATTTCGTATGACTGCAGGAGCGTTCTCATGGTTATTTCACGCACACTGACTACAAATTAGTACGTCATTGTGGTGATTCGATCAGCTGTGCTGCCATTTATGAACAATACTTCATGGGGTGTTTTCCAACAGGATAACGGTCACCCATATACCGCTGTTAACTCAACGGGCGGAGTGTCAACTTGTTGCCATGGCCAGCACGATCACCAGTCATATCTCCATTCGAACACAACACAAGTTTTCATCGAACAACTCCAGCGACACCCACGGATTAGATTAGATTAGATTGATACTTTGTTCCATAGATCATGAATACGACACTTCGTAATGATGTGGAACGTGTCAGGTTAATAAAAGATATCTGTACAAGATATTACATTACACGAAATATTGCATAACACTAATGTTAAAGTTTTTTTTCCTTAATTTATATCTAAAAATTCAGCCAATGCGTAGACGGAGTTGTCATCTAGAAATTCTTTTAATTTATTTTTAAATGTTGGTTGGCTATCTGTCAGGCTTTTGATGCTGTTTGATAGGTGACCAAAGACTTTTGTGGCAGCATAATTTACCCCCTTCTGTGCCAAAGTCAGATTTAACGCTGCATAGTGAAGATCATCCTTTCTCCTGGTGTTATAGCTATGCACACTGTTATTACTTTTGAACTGGGTAGGATTATTAACAACAAATTTCATAAGTGAATATATATACTGCGAGGTTACTGTGAGGATCCCTAGATCCTTAAATAGATGTCTGCAGGATGACCGTGGGTGGGCTCCAGCATTTATTCTCATTACACGGTTTTGAGCAATGAATACTTTTCTATTCAACGATGTTTAACAGCATTGGTCTCTGAAATAACAAACCAAGTGTAACATGCATGGAAATCTATGGCACAAACTGACATCCGGTCCCTGTATAACATAATGCGTGTTCGCTTGCATGCTTCCGTTCAACTTTCTGGCGGCTACACCGGTTATGATTTCACCAGCATTTCACATTTGCAATGGCTTACCTCGAGGTTACATGAACCTGAGATGTTGCAATGTTAATAACTTAGATATGTTACCTAGACAAACGTATTCCTAAAATTTCTTAATATTCATTAATTATTATTTGGTGTTGTGATTTTTTCAATCGGTGTATTCCTTATTTGAAAACTTACGTTCACCATTATATCAGACAAGTACTTTGTACCAAATTTGATCTCCTGTCTGTGGGATGAATCAATAAATAAAACTAGTAGTTACATGACATGATAACATTATAACTGATTTATCGCAAAACTTGACCTAAGCTTAACCACTACGAAAACCTAAAACTGAAATTTAAAAGTAGAATCAAGCATATTATTCGTAAAAAACTGACCCAGAGAGGTACTAGCAAGCACTATTCTGCTAAATGAAGCAGATAGGCTACTGTTAAAACAACCTAGCGCGAAAACCAAGTGTGTAACTATATGCAATTATTGAAATCCTGATTAAAACATATGTGAAACACGTGATTAAGAGCCTCCTGATTGAAACATATGTGAAACACGTGATTAAGAACCACGTAAGTGGTACAAAGGTTAGGCTACTTCACAAAATACTTCAGTATGTACTTGTTAAAGCGAACAATCGTTTTACTGGATCTAGGATTTTTAGACCCCTCCTTTATTCATAATACGTCCTTTTACAGTAGATATTAGTTCAAATGCTCAATTAATACCGTCAGAGCTGCCTACTGGTGCAAACGGAAGTGACGTGTTTTCTAAAAAGAATCTACCGTTTCCTGCTATCACTGACCAAACCTTAAACGACACTTCACAGATAAGATTTAGAAATGAGAAGATGTATTTACTACTGACAATGTCGATCTGACAGACTAACAAAACGAAAACTCAGTTCTGCTTGGCGGTATACCTCCATGGGTTTCTGTTTGACATTTCAAGAGTCTTTCACATTGTTGATATCTACAAGTCATGAAAGCACGCGATCGCAATTTTTTTTATATTCTCGGTATCGGCAGTTGTTGAAAGGCATCGTGTTAGGAAGAATCCCACTAACAGCCAGTAACAATTTTACAATCTGTTTGCAGAATTTTTCCTAACATCATGCATGAAAGCATGTCTTGGTTAATTCTTTTCCTGGCCGGCCGATGTGGCCGAGCGGTTCTAGGCGCTTCAGTCTCATGCCTCGGGCATGGATGCTTGTGATATCCTTAGGTTAGTTAGGTTTCAGTAGTTCTAAGTTCTAGGGGACTGATGACCTCAGATGTTAAGTTCCATACTTCTCAGAGCCATTTGAACCACTTCTTTTCCTGAATGCACACATTTAGGGGCTAGCGACAAAAAAGTAGGTAACTATTTTGCAAATGTGAACAGTAAGCATATTGTGTATACGATTTGAAAGTTGATATGTAACAGTCAATAATCAGTACCAGCAAGCAAACAAGCATTGTTTGTGGAGTTATAGGTTCATCAGTTATCGACACAAATACAGTAAAAGAGGATTTGCCGATTAAGAAATCATCCTTTTGACATTATACACGTCTCTCCATAGTTATTTGAAATGATTAAATAAGTAACTTATATTTACAAGGAAAAAATGCTCGTAATACTGGATCAAATACACACTTAAGACAAGAAAACGTCTGGAGATGCCTACCTGAGACTATGTCATTCACATAAACGCTGTACTATTTACTATAAAACAAATGTTACATGCGGACGACAGAAATTACGAACGAAGGGCAATCGTAAACAATCTCCATGTAAACAGTAGTCTGCTAATCTTAGGCAGTATTAACATGGAGACATGTAAAATCCAAGTATGTAGCGGCGTCTCCCCTTATTTTTATCTCCATGTCTCGTGATGACTGTGGCGTAGAGTCGGCGCTCTGATGTTCTTGAAATATTACTGAGCTGCTGCTTAAATGGTGGCTTCGTCGATTTCCAAAATATTCACCAAAAATCTAAAACAAAAGAATACTCCAGCTCCGGCTCGCTGTTCCGTGGAAGAACACACTGCAAACTGCACTTGACCCTGAAAACACTCTGTGAACTTTTCTGAATATTTTCCCCACAGTGTGATTGCCCGTGACCTTAAAATAAAGCATCACATTTACTTTTTACATTAACATTTCACTTATAAAAGCAAGAATTTATGATCCTATTAAAATGGTTTGATTAATATAAATGAGAAACTAAAAGGTTCATGCGTACACAAACTAGTACTAAAAAGACAGGATTTATTTAGCTTAACAATTTGAAACAAAACTTTTGCCACCTATTGCTACAAAATGGACATATAATAATTATTTATCTGTTGAGCTACTTGTGTCTTTCGACTTGCACTTCTGAATAAATTCATACTTTATATTCAGCACAGTTAGTACATATTCGCAGACCGTGTTCACCACTAGTGCCCCTAGTGCAAATGACACCTTTGGTTTGTCCTTTTCTATCCATCTTTCTGGGGCAGGACAGACCGCGATTTCTGTTGTGGTGTTTCAGGTCCATCTTTGATCTTCAAAATATCACGATTGTTTTAAGTTCTCTTGATGATTGGCTGTGAGTATGTTTCCCTTGAAAAAAATGTTTAAATTTGTGTGAAATCTTATGGTACTTAACTGCTAAGGTCATCAGTCCCTAAGCTTACACACTACTTAACCTAAATTATCCTAAGGACAAACACACACACCCATGCCCGAGGGAGGACTCGAACCTTCGCTGGGACCAGCCACACAGTCCATGACTGTAGCGCCTGAGACCGCTCGGCTAATTCCGCGCGACTGTTTCACTGCACATGAGCTTCAAGAAGTAAATTTCTAAACCTTTCAGAAAGTTTTACGTTGGTTATGCTTTTATTGGGATTCAAACAGGAAAATTATGAAAGAATTTACTTGCGCCGTAAGCAGTATGCCATAAAACACACAAACCATCTGCAGATTTTACTGAAAACGCTTGAGCTGTGGCTAAGGTAATCGAAGGTATCAATGCCTCCCTTCATAGTGTCCTAGAATAGAATTATCTATGAGTTGTTCGAATCTTTATCAACATCGCCCTCTGCCTGCATGGCGGATGTCAAAATCACCGCCATATAGCTTCTCGGAAGATGTGACACAATAGTTGTAGTTTCAGTCAGAAGCAAACTCAGTGGAAAGAGCTGGTTTCTGCTTTACTTCAGGAAATTAAGGCGTGTTTACCAACGACAGTCAACTATCTTTGGGATAGTTCATCACCAAGTTTGCAAGAGCAGAGTCAGTTAGCCACATTTAGTTTTATATTACCACGAAGGATTTCTTTCAACTAAATCACATATTGTGTTTGTAATAAGACAGCTGATTTCATAAAGTTAGGACTAGGTGAACGCATGTAATATGTCTTAGCATCATTTTGTTGTGGTCTTCAGTCCAGAGACTGGTTTCATGCAGCTCTCCATGCTACTCTATCCCGTGCAAGCTCCTTCATATCCTACTACCTACTGCTAACTACATCCTTCTGAATCTGCTCAGTTTATTCATCTCTTGGTCTTCCTCTACGATTTTTGCCCTCCACACTGCCCTCCAATACTAAATTGGTGATCCATTGATTCCTCAGAACATGTCCTATCAATCGATCCCTTCTTCTAGTCAAGTTGAACCACAAATTCCTCTTCTCGCCAATTCTATTCAGTACCATCTCATTAGTTACGCGTTCTATCCATCTAATCTTCAGAATTCTTCTAAAGCACCGCATTTCGAAAGCCTCTATTCTCTTCTTGTTTAAACGATTGGTCGTCCATGTTTCACTTGCATACATGCCTACACTCCCTACAAATATTTTCAGAAAAGACTTCCTGACACTTAAACCTACACTCGATGTTAGCAAATTTCTCTTCTTCAGAAACGCTTTCCTTACCATTGCCAGTCTACATTTTATATCCTCTGAACTTCGACGATCATCGGTTATTTTGCTCCCCAAATAGCAAAACTGGTCTACTACTCTCAGTGTCTCATTTCTTAATCTAATTCCCTGGGCATCATCTGATTTAATTCGACTACATTCCTTTATCCTCGTTTTGCTGTTGTTGATGTACTTCTTGTACCCTCCCTTCAATACACTGTCCATTCCGTTCAACTGCTCCTCCAGGTCCTTTGCTGTATCTGACCGAATTACGATGCCATCTACAAACCTCAAAGTTTTTATTTCTTCTCCATGTATTTTAATTCCTACTCCAAATTTTTCTTTTCTTCTTGTACTGCTTGCTCAATACACAGATTGAATAACATCGGGGGTAGGCTACAACCCTGTCTCACCCCCTCCTCATCCACTGCTTCCCTTTCAAACCCCTCAACTCTTATAACTGCCATCTGCTTTCTGTACAAATTGTAAATAGCCTTTCGCTCCTTGTATTTGACCTCTGCCACCTTCAGAATTTGAACGAGAGTATTCCAGTCAAGTTTGACAAAAGCTTTCTCTAAGTCAACAAATGCTAGAACCATAAGTTCGCCTTTCCTTAATATATCTTCTTAGATAAGTCGCTGGACAATACTGCCTCACGTTTTCCAACATTTCTACGGAATCCATGCTGATCATCCACAAGGTCGGCTTCTACCAGTTTTTCCATTCGTCTGTAAAGAATTCGTATCAGTTTTTTGCAGCCGTGACTTGTTAAGCTAGTAGTTCGGTATTTTACACAACTGTCAACATCTGTTTTCATTGTGATTGGAACTATTATATTCTTCTTGAAGTCTGAGAGTATTTCGCCAGTCTCATACATCTTTCTCACCAGATGGTAGAGTTTTGTCAGGGTTGGCTCTGTCCAGGCTATCAGTAGTTGTAAAGGAATGTTGTCTACTTCCGGGACTTTGTTTCGACTTAGGTCTTTCAGTGCTCTGTCAAACTCTTCACGCCGTATCTATCTCGCATTTCATGTTCATCTACGTCCTCTTCCATTTTCATTATACTGCCCTCCAGGACATCACCCTTGTACAGACCTTCTATATACTCCTTCCAACTTTCTACTGTTCCTTCGTTGCTTAGAACCGGTTTTCCATCTGAGCTCTTAATATTGATAGAATGGGTTCTCTTTTCTCCCAAGGTCTCTATAATTTTCCTGGTGGCAGTATCTATCTTATCCCTAGTGATACATGCTTCTGCATCCTTACATTTGACCTCTAGCGATCCCTGGCTATCCATTTTGCACTTCCTGTCGATCTCATTTTTTACACGTTTGTATTCTTTTTTGTCTGCTTCATTTACTGTGTTTTTAAAGGTTCTCCTTTCGTCAGTTCAATTCAATATATGTTCTGTCACACAAGGATTTCTACTAGCCCTCGTCCTTTTACCTACTTTAACCTCTGATGCCTTCACTATTTCATATCTCAGAGCTACCCATTCTTCTTCTACTGTATTTCTTTCTCCTGTTCTGGTCAATCGTTCCCTAATGCTCTCCTGTAACTCTCTACAACTTCTGGTTCTTTCAGTTTATCCAGATCCCATCTCCTTAAATTCCTATCTTTTTGCTTTTTCTTCAGTTTTCGTCTACAGTTCATACCGAATAAATTGTGGTCAGACTCCACATTTGCCCAGCAAATGTCTTACAATTAAAACCTGGTTCCTAAATCTCTGTCATATCATTGTATACTCTACCTGGAACCTTCCAGTTTCGCCAGGCCTCTTCCACGTATACATATTTCTTAAATCAAGTGTAAGCTATGATTAAGTCATGCTATGTGCAAAATTCTACCGGGCAGCTTCCTCTTTCATTTCTTACCCCCATTCCATATTCGCCTACTACCTTTACTTCTCATCCTTTTCCTACTGTAGAACTCCAGTCCCCCATGACTATTAAATTTTCGTCTTAGCATCATACAGTATTACAGTCCTTAAACCATGTTTACCAGATTTATTTGGAACATAAATTTTGAATGGACATTTACCGTCAAACGTAAAAATTGTTCGTCAACACTTACATAGTTTGAAGGAATAAAGTTAGTGCTGCATTTCCGAAGTAAGTTGCCCCACATCTCCCTAACAGGAGCATATATATCCGCTTCTCTTCGTTGAGTTCTTGTGGCTTTGTCATCTAATCTCACGCAAAATATGAGAAACTCAAAGCTCTTCTTACTCTTGGTAGCTCTGAAACAAGACGCCCAAAGGATTTTGATCTCCTCATCCAATTGCAATCATATACCAGTAGTAGAGGGTACAGCAATCAGTCGCAATTACATATATTGTATCTCTAGATTTCGGCCACTGTGCGGCCATCTTCAGCACAGCAACTTTATGTTAAAACATTAAGATCACTTGTATATGCACATGGTTCTGTGAGTTACTGAGCACTAAACTCTCATTTAAATATATGGTCGAAACAGTCAGCCTACAGGAATTGTGAAATGTACCCTGTCGTCCAGGACCACGTGCCACAAAGGACGCAGATTCACCACGAGATGGGGAAACTCATAGGCGTCTATTGTTTATTGAGGCCTAAGTGTTGTAATATGTGAGTGACACAGACGAGAACCTGCGTCATCGGGAAACTCAGTAGAAGGCGTTTGTGGCGAAGGAGACGTAGCAGTGTTAAATATGGCGGACCTAAGATCGGCCATAACGGAATACATTTAAGAAAACTATTTAATTCTGTAGCAATGCAGGGAATGAAGCCACAGAAATTTTAATCGGGCATCCTTCATAAATTGTCATAGTGATCCCTATAAAACTTGAATATTGATCATATATATAATAGTTTAGGATTTACTGTTAAAGTCAAATTAACAAGTTTTGCAACAATGACCTGAATGCTAAAATCTGAACCCTTTGGTCGAACTAAACGATCGACATTTCATATAGAAGCGCATCATTAAGATAGCAAACGTCGTAAATATCAACTCTGTAACTTTATTTGTTTGAAAGATACAGGAAAATTATCAGAATTTTCAGTTAAGCATCAGATCATCCTTTCCTCCACACAAAACGTATTGAACGCTGACAGCATCACACCTTATTCAAAAATGTGTGTGAAATCTTATGGGATGTAACTGCTGAGGTCATCAGTCCCTAAGCGTACACACTACGTAACCTAAATTATTCTAAGGACAAACACACACACCCATGCCTGAGGGAGGACTCGAACCTCCGCCGGGATCAGCCGCCACACCTTATTGAATCATTAACCAATAGAATATTGGTCGTAAAGATTAGTGCGTAATACTTACTTTTGTTCTTTATTTATGTATCAGAAAGCACATTGGTGCAAGGCTACTAGCCGTGACGTTCGAAGCTTAGAAGTAAATTGTATTGGTTTTATGTAAAAGATGTAACCGTCTATCATGTAATGGATATTATAGTTACTTTATTTAGAACTTGCAAGTGGTCAAGCTTTAACTATCTAAACATTTTAAAATATAAAATAATGTAGAAGAAGCTTTAGCCAGTTAGATGGACGGCGTCAGGAAAGGGAACTGTCCTAGTAAGTTCAGCAAGGATATTCGGCGGGCGTAAACGCGGCCGAGTACGGGCAGAGCTGGAGAGTGCTGGTGCAGACGCGAAAACGTACAGTTCGGCTGGAGACACCAAAGAGGACAGTTCGGATGCAGACGCGAAAGCGGACGGTCAGTCTTTAGGCAGGTAGGAAGTGAAACGGCATAGAAAATTTCGCGTTGTGTGGTATCGCGAAACAGTCTCTGAGCGGTGAGCAGCCGCGCACCTGGTGTGAACTTCTCGTGTGGAGTATCGGACTTGTGTTGCGCGATTAGATTGTGAATGATCGAACTGTGACAATTGGATATGCAGTCGAGTGTAACAGTAACTCTAAATACGACCACTTCCGCTCTTAGTATTCTTTCTGAATAAACATTATTCTAACCAAATTGCAACTGTGTAGCCTACTCATTTTTGGGTCGTTAATTTAGTTTCTATATTATTATTAATGTTATTATATGTTACATTAACTTTGTGTTTCGCAAACTAGCCATCCGCCAGACAATTTAACCAAAGGTCACAAGAGACTAATTTATGGCGCGTAAAGCGACACGTTCGGTTCAACCCTTAGACGTGTTTGAGCGAAGACACTTAGACGAAGAGGAACCGCATGTGAGCCTGAACATCTCTGGGATGTTAGCTCGGAGTTCCAACTGGACTATTCATTTCAGAGTGTGATCTCAACCTTTGACATAAATAGTCCTGTTGGGACTTTTTGCATATACAAGTGTTTTTAATGTTTTACCTTACATTTGCAACACTGAAGATGGCCACACAGTGAGCATAATCTAGAGGTGCAGTATTATCATTGCGACTGATTGTTGTACCGTTTACTACTTGAAACGAATACAGTCATTAGGCACAATTGTTTTCCTATGGAATCAAAGTTTTTAATCACACTGTCTGTATGTGACTTCAGTGATCTAACTCATAATGCCTGTAGCATGTTTTGCGTAATGTAGTCCAAATAACTCCTTGTTCTTCTGAAGAAGATACCGTTGGCGATCCTACAGACATGTACTGCAGAATATCAAAAGTAATGTCCTCACCAGTCCTTCACGTTACGTTTGTTTCTCTTTAACTGCTTCAATACTGACGTATATAGCTTTTCAGAAGCCATAAGTTACATTTACATTTATTTACCGTTTTTCTGTTGCTTGCTTGACTATAATTGTGCTTTAAAAATACTGAATAATCACTTTAAGCATCTTCCTAGCTATATACACAGCAAAAGAAGATATTGTAGAATTTTAACTTATGATTTTAAAAGTGCTTACCTATGAATAAGTTGGCCAGTGAGGTATTCAGGATTGGTTAATGCGGCCTACGTGTACTAAAAATAGCCGAGGTCTATTCTAGAGCGTCGTGGCGCATTACAGCAGAAATGGTTTGCAGCCGTCTAAAAATGTGTTTACAGATAGTTCGAAATGACTGTACACGAATGAGGAGAGGAAAAAAGCAAGGGGAAAATAAATGAAAAAATAGATGTCGTCTACGGGAATATTGAAGAGGCTTTTGGAGAAAACAGAAACATCTGCGTGATTGTAACGATCTCAGTGGCAAGTAAATAAGTGAAAGCTGAAAGATAAAATGAGTAAATAGACGTTCTATATAAGTGAAACTAACTTGAGGTCAGTATCAGAGAAAGAGAGGAGGAAGTAAGGGAAGATGAGATGGGTCATGTGATACTGCGAGAAGAATTTGACGGAGCACTTAAACACCTAAGTGAAAAGAAAGCTCAGACTTTTGGTATCCTTGCATGAGTCAACAATAGTAAACCTATTTCATCTGAAGTGAAAGATTTATGAGACAGGCGAAACACTCTCTGAATTCTAGAAGAATCTACAAATTCCAATTCCATAGAAGGCAGCTGCTGACATGTGTGAGTACTGCATAACCACCAGTTTGATAAGCAATGACCGCAAAAAAATATTATTAATTATTTATAGAAGAATGGAAAAACAGGTGGAAGCCGACCTCGGGGAATATTCGCTTAGGTTCCGGAAAATATAAGAGGCAATACCGAAACTACGACTAATTGCCGGCCGGTGGGGCCGTGCGGTTCTAGGCGCTTCAGTCTAGAACCGCGTGACCGCTACGGTCGCAGGTTCGAATCCTGCCTCGGGCATGGATGTGTGTGATGTCCTTGGGTTAGTTAGGTTTAAGTAGTTCTAAGTTCTAAGGGACTGATGACCACCGATATTAAGTCCCATAGTCTCCAGAACCATTTGAACCATTTTGAACCATCGACTTATTCTAGAAGATAGGTTGAAGAAACAAAAACTAAATCTACAACATTTGTGGATTTAGAGAATGCTTTCGGCAAAGGTAACTGGACCGTACTTTCTGAAATTCCGAAGGTTTCTGGGATAAAGTGTAGGGGGCGAAAGATTATTTACTACTTATACAGAAAGCAGACAGCACTTATAAGATTCAATGGTCATGAAATTGAAGCCGTAGTTGAAAAGAGAGTGAGGCGGGGTTGTAGAGTAATTCCGATGTTTTTATTAATCTGTAAATTGAGCAAGGAATAAAAGAAATTAGGGAAAAATTTGGAAAAAGGAATTAATGTTCACGGAGAAGATATAAAAATCTCTAAGGTTTGACGATGACCTTTTATTCTGTCAGACACGGGAAAGAATTTGGAAGAATAATTGAACGGGATGGCTAATGGCTTTAGAAGAGACCATAAGATGAAAATCAACAAAAGTAAAACGTGGGTAATGGAATGTAATCGAATTACACCAGGCAACGATGAGTTAATTTGATTGGAAAACAGAAGGTCAGGAATTAGGGGCACATTTTGACTTAAAGAAGGATTGGGTAAAGTGCATCAAGAATTGTCACTTTCGTAACGTGTGTGTATGTGTGTGTGTAAGGAGGGTGGTGGAGGGGGGGGGGGCATAATGTTAAAGGAAGTCCAAGCCTTCAGTAGAGTAAGCAGGTTCAAATGGATGCAGAGATGATGAGTCTTGCGTGTGATAGATGAGGTTCAACAGCTGCACCAAACCATTCTTCGTTTTGGAGATTACAACAAAACAACCGCAGGCAATCAAAATGGCTCTGAGCACTATGGGACTTAACTTCTGAGGTCATCAGTGCCCTAGAACTTAGAACTACTTAAACCTAAGGACATCACACACATCCAGGCCCGAGGCAGGATTCAAACCTGCGACCATAGCGGTCGCACGATTCCAGACTGTAGCGCCTAGAACCGCTCGGTCACTCCTGCCGGCCGCAGGCAATCCCGAATTTTCTAAAATGTTGACATATTTACTATTTCTGACCCCTGGAATTTTCTCAGACAAAGCCCCTCTTACTATTAAGGCCTACTTAAGCTTCACGTGTAGTCATTGTCACAGATATGTGACACTATTCAGCATCAAACGAGAGTGCAATGTTAACGACCCCTGGCTTATAAGTTCATTATGTCGTGCATGTTTTGCAGGTGCTTTTACTCACTTGTGTACACAAATATCACGCTTGTTCCAATTTGCTCCTCAGAAACAAAATGGTTCAAACGGTGCTGAGCACTATGGGACTTAACATCTGTGGTCGTCAGTCCGCTAGAACTTAGAACTACTTAAACCTAACTAACCTAAGGACATCACATACATCCATGCCCGAGGCAGGATTCGAACCAGCGACCGTAGCAGTCGCGTGGTTCCGGACTGCGCGCCTAGAACCGCTAGACCACCGCGGCCGGCGCTCCTCAGAAACGCTACAAACAAAAAGTTCTAGTGCAAAATAACGCGATGTGCTGTTAAATGATATACACTGCTTTAGGAATATGCAGACGATGCAACAAGATTAACATTTCGCATAGAAAATAATAGTTACTGAATCCAGGATGTGTGAGTTACAATCACGTGGAAACTCAGCACATGCCAGGACGGGGAACTGAATCGCTGTAGCAAGAAGACCTGTGTGTACACCCCGTTGGAAGTTATCTGGTATGCCATTACTCAGGGATCAGTCAAACACTGTTTGCCTGTCACAACGATTACAAATTGTTATGAGAGAGTGTGATAGGTTCACAGCTAAATACAGAGTTTGGACATGAGTTATTGTTTGTTGCCATACGCATTCATCGTTTCTTTGTATCGATGTACGTCCGTGACTAATTCTATTCTTGACCATTCGTACACTGTATCGAATAGTGCGCCAGCAGTATTTCACCCTGGGATCTCGGAAAGTTCAGTTTCGTTAAATAAGACTCCGATTTGATGTTTTCAGAATATCGACACGTTATATTTGTACAGAATATTGTTAAATATTTGGAAGAACGTAAGAATCAAGGTAAAGAAGATAAAACTCTACTGGCTCATCGACAACGAGGACATAAGTCCGGAACAAAAGATAGCTACACAAAATTTGAAACGTATGACAAACATTGTAAGTACTATGATTGGTGAAACAACAGATCATGATGGTGGAACAGCGCTATAAAACTTGTTCTAGTTTTATAGTTTCCTGCTTATCAGCACATCATCAGTTTCTGTTTTGTGCCAAGTTCTTCATCTCTACATATCTAATATACTCCTCGCTGAAGATAATCTATTGCATGTCCCCTCTCTATGGCCCTTTCAGTGGCAAGTTAACTATTACGGAATACCAAAGCGTATGAGTTATAAACCAACACGCTCTTTTCTTCTCCTTTCCTCGTTCAAGTGTCTTATTGTTTCCTAATTTGGTTCCTCTCTTGAATTTAAAAATCCATCTCCCGCACTGGGTTCCAAGGGTTTTCTATTTCTACTCCACACATTTTTCAACAGGTTGCTTAACACTTTGGTACAGTGCATTGATCTAGATGTGTAGGATGAATGTAATAAAATTCGCTACTTGAGAGGACCTCCATCAAAAAACGAGAGGTCTTAGGAAAATAAAACATTTTGGAAACGTTTGTAAGGGTACGCGGGAGAGAAATAATGAATAAACTATTGGAAGAAACACATTTTAATATCTACATGATAGGAAAACATTTGATAATGACGTACCGTGTTTACGTTCCAGGTTACAAACGTTGCTCATTGTGGCGACCGTGCGCGTCCATGATAGCGCGGAACTGCACTAGAGATTGCCCTGTAGTAGCCCTGCAGTTGCGCAGGTTGTATGTTGGACCATGGAATGTTTATCTTTCATGACACAGTTCGTACATTGCCTGAAGATCGCACATTGCTTCCGACATTTCTAATTCTTCCTTTAGGGATGGTAAGTTTCCGATTAAGTACTCAGTAATAAAGCCTCTCTATTGAAATGGAGAAAGAGATAACGAACAGAATTTTAGACCTATTTCTATGCCATCAGTATTTGCTAAAGTTATTGAAAGGGCTATGTGTGTAAGGATAATTGATCATTTTATATCACATAATTTGCTATCAAATGTACAGTTCGGCTTTAGAAGTCGTTTAACAACTGAACATGTAATATTCTATTTTCTCTGTGAGGTACTGGATGGGTTAAACAAAAAGTTTCGATGTCTAGGCATATTTTTTGATTTAATTAATCAATTTGATTGTGTTGAACACAAAATATTGCTCCACAAGTTGGGCCATTACAGAATACGGGGAGTAGCTCACAATTGGTCATTATTCACAATGAGTGGGGGACGGTAAAATGGGGATGCCCCAGGGATCAATGTTGGGGCCACTCCTGTTCCTTATTTATATAATTGATATGCCGACCAGCATTACAGGTAAATCTGAAATATTTCTGTTTGCTGATGACACTAGCTTGGTAATAGAGGATGTTGTGTGCAACAGTGGCTCAGTTTCAAGTAGTGCAGTTCATGACGTAGGTTCATGACTTGTAGAAAATAAACTAACGCTGAATCACAGTAAGACTCAGTTTTTTACAGTTTCTAACACACAATTCAGCAAAACCTGAGGTTTAATTTCACAGAAAGGGCATATGATTAGTGGAAATGAACAGTTCAAATTTCTAGGTCTTCAGATAGTAAACTGTCGTGGAAAGCCCAAGTTCAGGACTTGTCAAAAGACCTAATGCTGCCATTTTTACTAATCGAAAGATATCTGAAGTAAGTGATCGTTCGACACGAAAGTTAGTGCACTTTGCTTATTTTCATTCGCTTATGTCCTACGGTATTGTATTTTGGGTAACTATTTCCATTCTAAAACGATATTATTCGGTCAGAAACTGGCGGTTCGGGCAATGAGTGGTGTAAATTCACGAATCTCTTGTCGATCGTTAGTCTGGGTATATTGACACTGACGCGAACCTCTTGTTGACCCCTGTTCACTAGTCTGAGTATTTAGAAATTGCCCTCTCATTACATATACATATATATATATATATATATATATATATATATATATATATATATTCATTCTTTACTGTCGTTTCTCGTTAACGATATCTGCTTATTCCCAAGAAGAAGAAGCTTTAACTCTGTTAATACCCGGCAGAAATTTAACCTACATCTGGATCGAGTTTTCTTAACTTTTGTGCGGTAAGGTGTGCAGTATATTGCTGCATCCATTTACAATATGTTACCATAAGAATTCAAAAATCTTAGCACTAATCCATGTGCTTTCAAATCGAAACTGAAGAGTTTCCTCTTGTGTCAATTCTTCTATTGTGTTGAGGAGTTCCTTGAAAAATTAAGCTGATTCTTATGTTTTATTGCTGACTGCGTTTACTGAAACATATGGCTTGACTTTTTTCGGTTCATAAACATTTTATTTTTATCTGTTATTACTTTTATGTTGTAATTTCGTGTACTGACACGTTCCATGACCTTGGAGATTTGCTCCTCAGTTTGATGCTACGGAACTTAACGTGTAAATAAATAAATAACAGTAACGTCTATACATGGTGGCATAGTTGAGAGTAGGCTTCTTCCAGGAGCAGTTCCCAAATAGCTGTTAATTCGAACTTCTCAATAATGTTCATCAACCCCAGTGCACAAAGAGGCTTTCTCCGTATATGTTTAATGAGCCGATACTGGCAAAGAGTAACAGCACTACAACTTTTGTTTCGATAAAACAGCTGTACGAGTAAAGCGTTGCTCGTCTTGTCCAGGTCCACATTGACTGTCTACAATCACAATGCGCAGTGATGCTTGTGCTACAGTCCTACGTCTCCCTACCTGTACCGGCATCTAACAGCAAGTCATTGCACTAACACTACTAACATCGTAAACTCTGCAGCACGTAGTCTGAACACCATTCCTAAAAGCTGCGTGCCCATACGATAAACAGTTATCTACCTTGATTGGCTTAAACAGCATAAATTTAATTACAACCACCCTGTATTATTTCAGAAACTCCAACATGCATTATAAAACAATACAACTGCTAAGTAATTGCGATCAATGAGGAAATCTTTGAATGGTTTGAGAAAACAAAAACAAAAAATAAACAGTGAAAAGACGATCAGAGAGTAATGTATACTCCCCGCGCGCACAGACAAACGAGAACAAAGTCAGGGGAAGAGAAACTTTCAATCTTTTATTATTACACAGCTGCAAAAAATTTGTACACCCTTTCAGAGGTTTCCTATTGACTCAAGATTTATCATTGTAACAGCGCATATGAAGTTCAAGAAGTGATGTTGTTTACAGATCAATGGGACAAGCGGTTGTGAGGTTCCAGGTATCGACCCATGCTGAGACACCCATATTAGGACGTTGTGTAGCCTCCACGGGCGACAATTCATGCACTGACTCAGGCATGTGGTCGATTGTAGAGATGGCGAATACTGTCCGAGGATACATTATTCCACATCTGCCCGAGTTCAAGTAGTTCTATAAGTTTTATCGGCTGACGAGTCGCGCGAGTCACTTCTCATTCTATCATATACCACATATGCTCAACTGAAAATTAATCCGGAGAGTGTGGTGGCCAGGTAAGTTGCTACATGTCTTGCAGAGTGTGAGAAAGCATTATCCTATTCGAAAAAACACATCATTTTCCTGTTCCAAGAATGGCAATGAACGGGTCTAACAACATTATGTACGTGCCGAGCACTGGTTAGTGTCCCCTCCAGAAACACGAGAGGTAGGCAGGAGTTATAGGCTATCACACCCATAACCATAAAGCCAGTGGTGGGTCCATTGTGTCCTGCACGAATGCACTAATAGGCCGGGCTCATCAGGTCTACGTCGTTCACGCAAACGACCTTTACTTGCTTACAGACCGAATCGGTTCTCAGCTCTGAAGACCACCTGCAGGAAAGGACAGGCAGTTTAAGTAGTGCAAAAGGGCCAAAATAAGGGGCTGTCAGTTACACTCGAACACACAACCTTTTATGTGATAAAACGGTACAAGAGCCAAGAATATTTTTTTGAAGAAAACACAGCTTTAGTTTTGCAACTTAATTAACCAATGAGTGCGCCGTACAATCTCATGCCTTTAATTTAAAAACGGCTGAAAGCCAATAACTTAAAATTCAATCAAACTCAGAAATTTGAAAGGCAAAGCCTTGTCTTAAAACAGTTCCTTAATTAGGCTAAAGGCCCAAAGAATCTGACACTTTAAAAGCAAAACAACTTTAATTCAAAGGCCCAACACTTAAGACTCAATAACATTCATTTTAAAAATGCCAAAGGCTTCATGTAAAACAGTTCATAAATTAGGCTGAAGGCCCAAACCATCTAATACCATTGTCGATCCGACGACAACCCAACCCACAGACAGTCAATGGACCGACCAACAAGATAACCTCCGATTCACCCGACCGGCACACGACAGGGAGTTCAATCGAACAACGTAGAGGGTATTAGCGCCCACAACCCATTATACATTGAGCTGTCAAACTACACTCCATGCTGGACAGCGCCAACACGATGAGGAAAATACACTGCCTGAATTTACGTCAACTGCCAGGGAAGGTACAGGGTGTTTGAAAAATGACCGGTATATTTGAAACAGCAATAAAAACTAAACGAGCAGCGATAGAAATACACCGTTTGTTGCAATATGCTTGGGACAACAGTACATTTTCAGGCGGACAAACTTTCGAAATTACAGTAGTTACAATTTTCAACAACAGACGGCGCTGCAAGTGATGTGAAAGATATAGAAGACAACGCAGTCTGTGGGTGCGCCATTCGGTACGTCGCCTTCCTGCTGTAAGCGTGTGCTGTTCACAACGTGCAAGTGTGCTGTAGACAACATGGTTTATTCCTTAGAACAGAGGATTTTTCTGGTGTTGGAATTCCACCGCCTAGAACACAGTGTTGTTGCAACAAGACGAAGTTTTCAACGGAGGTTTAATGTAACCAAAGGACCGAAAAGCGATACAATAAAGGATCTGTTCGAAAAATTTCAACGGACTGGGAACGTGACGATTGAACGTGCTGGAAAGGTAGAGCGACCGCGTACGGCAACCACAGAGGGCAACGCGCAGCTAGTGCAGCAGGTGATCCAACAGCGGCCGCGGGCTTCCGTTCGCCGTGTTGCAGCTGCGGTCCAAATGACGCCAACGTCCACGTATCGTCTCATGCGCCAGAGTTTACACCTCTATCCATACAAAATTCAAACGCGGCAACCCCTCAGCGCCGCTACCATTGCTGCACGAGAGACATTCGCTAACGATATAGTGCACAGGATTGATGACGGCGATATGCATGTGGGCAGCATTTGGTTTACTGACGAAGCTTATTTTTACCTGGACGGCTTCGTCAATAAACAGAACTGGCGCATATGGGGAACCGAAAAGCCCCATGTTGCAGTCCCATCGTCCCTGCATCCTCAAAAAGTACTGGTCTGGGCCGCCATTTCTTCCAAAGGAATCATTGGCCCATTTTTCAGATCCGAAACGATTACTGCATCACGCTATCTGGACATTCTTCGTGAATATGTGGCGGTACAAACTGCCTTAGACGACACTGCGAACACCTCGTGGTTTATGCAAGATGGTGCCCGGCCACATCGCACGGCCGACGTCTTTAATTTCCTGAATGAATATTTCGATGATCGTGTGATTGCTTTGGGCTATCCGAAACATACAGGAGGCGGCGTGGATTGGCCTCCCTATTCGCCAGACATGAACCCCTGTGACTTCTTTCTGTGAGGACACTTGAAAGACCAGGTGTACCGCCAGAATCCAGAAACAATTGAACAGCTGAAGCAGTACATCTCATCTGCATGTGAAGCCATTCCGCCAGACACGTTGTCAAAGGTTTCGGGTAATTTCATTCAGAGACTACGCCATATTATTGCTACGCATGGTGGATATGTGGAAAATATCGTACTATAGAGTTTCCCAGACCGCAGCGCCATCTGTTGTTGAAAATTGTAACTACTGTAATTTCGAAAGTTTGTCTGCCTGAAAATGTACTGTTGTCCCAAGCATATTGCAACAAACGGTGTATTTCTATCGCTGCTCGTTTAGTTTTTATTGCCGTTTCAAATATACCGGTCATTTTTGAAACACCCTGTAAATGGAGCACAGGAGAAAATTCCCTGTCGCACTTCAATTCAAATAAACCAATACAGTGAAAGTCCACCGGAGGGTGGCTAAAATTTGCCAACTTGAAAACACATGTTGTTGCACGTGGGAATATCCCAAAAGCCAACAACGAAATCCAAACGGCACAATGTGAACAATCATGACTTGTTGGCAGATTAAGTGAAAACTCAACTTTCATATCCAGCATCAGTGGGCCATGAAACTAGTAGCAAGTGCACCACACACTCCGACGCTGCATAGAGGCTGCCAGCAGGCCAGGTAAAACTACGCGCCATGCAAATATCGTCGCTGCTCCACGCCTACCGACCAACTCCCAGGCCTGGAAACGGTGAAAAGCCAAGTATACGTCGGCCGGTGGGAAGAACAACCGAGCGACCAACCAACGGTCGTCCCACTCCAATCTCCCTCTGTCGGACAGTTCATGTGTGTCGCCAGTGGTCGGCGAGCGTTGGCTGTTGGCGCCTCACCGGCGCTCCGTCCCTGACTTCACTGCTACTGCGTCCCAACTGCACTGCTGGTCCGTCCCGAACTAACCACCAGACACACGACGACCCGCAAATACTATTGGTCGCTCCAGAGATGGTACGACAGTGCACTTATCGATACGCTCTGCTGCTGCCGCTCATGGGCAAGTAAGGCCGGGAGTTAGTGACGCCAGTAAATGGGTTACGAAAACGAAGCGGCAGTACCGTAATAGAAGATGACAAATGGGATAAACGCGTGTCGTGCATGGCTCAACCACGTCGCGCCATCTCGTCTTCCAAGTGATCCTCTGACATCACCGTTCGAACAGTGCTCGCCGATGTTTCTGTTGATGTATCTGGACTCATAAGCCCTCTTGCCTGTACTGTGCTGGTTATACGATCCGCCATGCCACAATTGCCTTATAATATGACGATCCTTGTGGGCGTCAGTGATGAATGGATGTCAAGAACTTCGTATACGGGAGTAAGAATGCTCACGTGACCACTTCTACTGGCAATGTTGCACAACTTATGCAGCACATTTAGACAGGCTGGCAATGCTTCTTCAATTCTTGAAATGCCATAATTTGACCCCTTTCAAATTCCTGCAGCACCACATCTCTAATCATTCGATTCTCTTCTCTTCCAGTTCTCCCACAGTCCATGTTTCACTACCATACAATGCAGTGATCCATACGTACATTCTCAGAAATTTCTTCATCAGTGTAAGGCCTATTTTTGATATTTTTGATATCAGCAGACTTCTCTTGACCAGGAATGACCTTTTCCCACTGCTGGTCTACTTTTGGTGTCCCTCTTGCTCCGTCCATCATTGGTTATTTTGCTACCGAGTTACCAGAATTCTTCTTGGTTCCCTGTTTTAATGGCAAGTTTATCGCTGTTAGCATTTCTGCAATGTACTTCTCATTACTTTACTGTCTTAGAGTTACTCTGACTCTATATTCAGTATTC
This sequence comes from Schistocerca serialis cubense, assembly GCF_023864345.2. NCBI lineage: Eukaryota > Metazoa > Arthropoda > Insecta > Orthoptera > Acrididae > Schistocerca > Schistocerca serialis. The sequence goes on along the minus strand of NC_064642.1, from coordinate 434,697,676 downwards.
ATCATACTGTTCGTTCCTTTCATCAGAGCCTGTAAATCCCTGTCTTACACAAGTTTTAATCCAACCACTTCGTTCTTGGTCTTCCAAACTTACTGTTGCCTCTTGGCACTTGTACATATTGTAAACGTTAGGACAAATAAAAGTGACCCGGACGAGTGAATACGATTGGACGTGAACGTATGCATATATCCACACACCGTAAAGCGAACACCACGGTCACGCCCGCCACGTGAACCACGAGGTGCGTGTATATCAGTGTCAGTGGAGCAGTGCAAAAGGGACGATGTTACTCACAGTAGAGCAGAGGATTTTCGTTGGGGAAAAGTGGTGGAAATGGTGTGGTCAGTTGTCTGCTGAGAAGTTCAATGTCTCAAAGCACCAGTAAAGAGTGCTATGCAAAGCTTAGCCTGAAAATGGTTTCAGATAGGACTGATTTTGAACAGGTCAAAACAAAAAAGTTCCGAAACGTGCCCGCACGCCAGAAAATGTGCATCCAGTTCACCAGAAAATGTTTTGGAATTCTATCGAATATACCTGACGCCATTCGCAAGAGACTGGCGTATGACGTCAATCATGTTGAGAACAACTCCACCTGGACCTGCTCCTGGTCGCAGTCGTAGCTGGCTACCCAGAGCATGTCAGTGTGAGGTGTCCTCGTCGTACTTCAACAACCGTCATAGTCTTCATTAATTGTAGGAGAACATTTCGTATGAGACTGCAGGAATTCCAGCAGTCCTGTTTTTATTCACCTTTGCTGCCAAGGACCTGAAAGTGCCAAGGGATGAATTATATTGACTATCTATATCTTATACAGTCAGGTTAATACTGTAATTCGTTTCCTTTGCTGTGCTTCTTTGCCCCTAGAATTCTAATCTCAAGTTCACCCACCCCGCATATTACCCGTCTTTCCCTTTAGACCACCCCTATTTTTCTCAGATTTTCGACCATCTTGAACCAGTTGACACCGAGCGAGGTGGCGCAGTGGTTAGACACTGGACTCGCATTCGGAAGGACGACGGTTCAATCCCGCGTCTGGCCATCCTGATTTAGGTTTTTCGTGATTTCCCTAAATCACTCCAGGCAAATGCCGGGATGGTTCCTCTGAAAGGGTACGGCCGACTTCCTTCCCCATCCTTCCCTAATCCGATGAGACCGATGACCACGCTGTCTGGTCTCCTTCCCCAAAAACAAACAACCAACAACCAACCAACCAACCAACCAGTTGACATTGACGAACGCTTTTTGCAAGTCGAAAAATCCTATGAAAGGGTCTTGATTTTGTTTAAACCTTGCTTTCATTATCATCCACAACGTCAGAACTACATCTCTCGTGCCTTTATCATTCTTAATACCAAACTGATGGTCGTCTAACAGAGCCTTAACTTTTTTTTCCATTCTTCTGTATATTATTCTTGTCAACATCATGGATCCATGAGCTGTTAATATAACTGTCCGATAATTCTCGCACTTGTCAGCTCTAGCAATCTTCAGAATTGTGTGGATGATGCTTTTCTGAAAGTCCGATAGTTTAGCGCCAGATACATTCTACACACCAACGTGAGTAGTCGATTCGTTGTCACTTCACACGATGTTTTAAGAAATTATCTGTCCCTTCTGCCTTATTGTATCTTAAGTCTTCCAAAGCTCTTTTAAATTCTGATTCTAATACCGCATCCATTATCTCTTTTATATCGACTACAGCTTTCTCTTCTGTCACTTCATTAGACGAGTCTTCCTCCTCATAGAGGCCTTCAGTGTACTCTTTCTACCGATCCGCTCCTTCCTCTGCCTTTAACGGTAGAATTCTCATTTCATTCTTAATGTTACCACCCTTGCTTTTAATTTTAATTAAGACTGTTTTGACTTCCCTGTCTGGTAAGTCAGTCCTTCCGACAATCATTTCTTTTCGATTTCTTCACATTTTTCACGCACCCATTTCGCCTTAGCTTCCTTGCGCTTGGTGGTTATTTCGCTCCTAAGTTACTTGTATTTCTGTATTCTTGAATTTTCGTAAACATTTTTGTAGGTCCTTCTTTCATCGATCAATGAAGTATTTCTGGTGTTCCCCGTGATTTCTCCGCAGTTACCTTCTTTGTACAGACGATTTTCTTTCCAACTTCTGTGACTGCCCTTTCTAGAGATGTCCATTCCTCTACAACTGAACCGTCTACTGAGCTGTTCCTTATTGCAGTGTCTGTAGCCTCAGAGAACTCCAAGTGCGTCTCACTATTCCTTAGGACTTTCATATTCAACTTCTTTGCGCAATGATTCTTCGAGCATCCTCTTAGATTTGAGCCTTTTCTTTATCAGTACTAAACATTAATCTCTATCTGTATCTGCACCTGGGTACGCCTTACAGCCCAATATTTGATTTATGAATCTCTGTCTGACCATGATGTAATCTAACTGAAATCTACAGTACCTCCCTGTGTCGTAAAGCCGCTGTATCTTCTCCTGAATGAAGCTGGCCTGCAACTATTGCATGTAATCCTCAATACCCTGCGTCCTGGCACTGGAACGGATTTAACGTCCAAGCTGTTCCCACATATTTTCTACCAGGGACTGATATGGGGATCTTGCCGGCCATGGGAATACCTCAACATCAGCCAGAAAGTTGAAAGCGAGACGTGTTATTTCTGATCGAACACTGTCCTTTTTACAAATTGCGCCCTGATCCTATCGACTGAGACGTGACACACGAGGAGGTAGGATATCCATGACATACTGTTGCACCATGAGACTCCCTCAATTACTACCAACCGTGGCGTGAACTCATACCCAAAGACTCCGCACACCTTGACGCCGTGGCTAACCCCAATGTGAATCTCCCACACCTTCAAAAAGTGACACCACTGTAACGGCCGCCGCCATACTAGCCAATGACGGTCTGCACCACCTGACGGGGTAGAGCAGAACAGCGACACATCTTTGAAGTCAGTGAGATGCTATCCATACCCAGTCACCGCGCGCACAGGACGGTCATTCCCTAAGCGGCTGTCATACAGAAAAATGGAGTGAGATGACAGAATTTTTGAAGGAGTCCGTTACTTGCTCTTGGATGGCTGACGCATATGTGAAGGGATTTCGATGTGCCTGGTGCACATTACGGCGATACTCCCATGCGGTGGTCGGGTGTGGTCGACCCCACAACCTTGACGACGAGTACTCCCGAACTCACGTTGTCCTGCAACCCATCATAGGGCTACTGCCACATCCGAATGCCCCACAAATCTGGATATTGCAGGATTCGACCAACAAGCCAGACGGAGATGTACAATAAGGCCGCCTTCGAAATCTGTCGTATGCTGATAATACTGTCTCACACCTGTACGCATATCAGTATCCTTAACAGGGATCAGATAATATCTGACGCTGTTTATGTACAGCACAACACCTAGTAACAATGCTACACACCCACTAGTAACCAACGTATAATCCCCTGATCCTGAATAAATAACATCAACAACAGTTCTTTACAAGAGATTCCTTGAGATATGACCCAAGTAGGGCTGCTCGTGAGAGGTAATGAATCGTTACCGATTGAGTTCTACGAGACCGGGCACTCCGAACAGCAAATGAAATGATGATTGTGGCTATCAAGTCTTCTTCGACCTGGAAAAACAGATTCAAAAAATCCTACAGCACTGGAATTCGCACAACAACCAAGTTTACTTCAAGCAAATGTGTAGAAGAGATGCCATTAATTAGTGGCTGAGTTGAATACGAAGCTTTCTCTTATCCCCGTATCTTCAGAACGTATTGCCAATCAATCATATTTCGTGAAAGAACTGCGAGGAAACAACCCCATCATTTCGGGGAGAAAAAAAAAAAAACAGAGTCTGTTGTGAAATCGATTAATGCTATGAGTTATTCACATAAAACAATGACAGTGACCCGTATTAGTGGATTACTGTTTCCGTAGAATTATATCCGTATTCAGGGACCTAAAGGCATATTGAGACCAAAAATTAAAAAGAAGTCTGTTCACTGACCAAAAACTTGCAATCGATCCATAGAAATCTGGAAAAATAGGAAATAAAAATATTTAACTTTTCATTTGAAATTATTTCTAACCAGTTGCAAAAATTAATTCATTGCTTTTATTGGACTCTTAGCCTGGACATAACGATACGTCTGTCTTTCAGGAAAACGAAGAAAAGATTGTTGATATAATTCAGATTCCACCCGTAGCAACTCTAGATGAACAATTTATTCGTCTGCGAGACGTATTTTAATGAAAAACACGACATTGTTCTTAATTTACAGTCATTTGTGCATTATTAGTTTGCATCTGCATTAACTTTTCGTTTTGGGTGTGCCTGCTGTAAGGAGAATGTTTCTTTTACTCAATGAAATTACACTTCTTTTTAATGCGTTTATTGTGAGGAATGAACCAGGAAGAGTCCCACTGTTATTACTATAAGATATACTTTATTCAAAAATTATCGCAATTGTTATAAAATGATGTATGTATAAGAAACACTTCAACTAAAGTCTCCACTGACGGAAGACGTCTGTAATATAACAATAAAAACTGCCCTGAATTGTTTTCCTCTGCTAGTCACGTTTGTAGGAAATACATATGCAGGTTTAGCCGTCGATACTAACTCTGTCTTACTGGAAACATATGACATTTCTTGTTTGGTTTAGGTGGTTCATATTCGCTTTTGTCACTCCGGATATAGGTATAACCCAGCGCTATGCTCTATTTTCACAACCAATTGCAAGCTAGGCAGGAAGGGCTGTAATAACTTGTGTCATTAGCGGTTCTTCGTGTGAAAAAACGACTAACTTCAGAAATTTTTAAAAATTTTACAATGCGTTTCTTTCGTAGTATTCTTCCCGCTTACAAAATTTCAGGGTGGGTTTCAACATATTGGACTGGAGCATTACCTTGGAAGTTGGGGCTTTACTGTTAGCAGATATGACTATCTGACAACGGATAACAACGTGCTTCGTCCAAGATGTGGCCGATTGGTTAGCCAATGTACCATATTGGTAAGCATTGTTACACCACGTTTAACGTACTCCTAAAATAGAACCTCCATTGAGACACAATCTCGTGCTTTGCAGAACTTTATACGTTATCAGAATGACAACATCATATGTAGAAAATATCTCAACAGTCGGCATATACACTGCTAACTATTAAAACTGTAAGACATGAAGGAGGCTTGTAACAAACAAACTAGCGTAAAATTTAATACATACATCGATATGCAAAATGATAAACATTTCAGCGGTATCTGACAAAACAAGTAGGAGTAACCTCCTGTTTAAGTGGAATTCAAATGAATATGAGATAAATGGCAAAAAAGTAAGTAAACTGCTTATTGTATCAAAAGTAATCGTCATAACTGTTTATAGATTTATTCTACTGTGAGGCAACACGGTCGATCCTTCATGGAAAAATGTTTGTGGTTGCCTACAGAACCATGATTATACCGCAGAGCGCACACCTCTCAGTCCGAAGCAAATGGACGGCCACGAATGTCTTTCTCCAGGGCTGCAAAAATAGGTAAATCGCTTGGGAAGATGTCAGACTGCATGGAGGATGTTTAAGGGCGCCTCAACGAAACTTCTGTAGCGTAGTCGAATCAGCTTTGGCCACATGTGAGCTCTGGAGAAACACACATTCCTGACGGTCGATTTCCTTCGGACGAAGAGGTGGATACCTCAGTACAATTGAGTAACGCAGGCAATCGCAAACTATTTGCGTGAGGGCATTGACGATCTTGTCTCAGAGCTGGATAGTAGTATCAACAGTAACAGCGACTATTTTTGAAATTGTAAACAGTTTAATTACCTTTTTCCATTTGCCTCGGTTTAGTTTGACCGCCCCTCATATATGCAGGTTGTGACGGGAGTAACTGCGTATATTTTTATGTGGCGCCTTAATATGTCCATTCTTTTATCACACCCTCTAACAGTCATCCCACAAACACGTCTCATAAATTACTACCAGACGTTTTCTGCATGGTCTTGAGTACACCTCTAACTATGCCTATGCCAGTCGGTAAAGACTAAAAGTTTTTAGGCCGAGCGTCCACACTTCAACACCCGTCTTTTTGTCCAAGGCGAAGTAAACTGTAATAGCTTGCTCTTACCATATGCGCTTGGAAGTACTAACCAACAAAAATAGAAATAATTACTGTCTTCAAACGACGTAAGTACTGATGTACTGTTGTTCAGTACACAGACATCACTCACCAATAGAAATATCTCCACTTTTACAAGTTACACCCTCTATAAGGAAAGATACTTTACGGCATTCTTATTCTGGAGAATGATTCGTGTAAAAAAGTGAACATCTACCAAGTTGTGTTCGAATTCGACAGTAGCAGGATCGTTCCCTTTCGATTCTATGATTTACCATCCCATGATACTGTGGCTCACGTTCCATTCTCACGCAGGACTAGTACTTTTTTTTTGTTGTCATCAGTCTGCTGACTGGTTTGATGCGGCCCGCCAGGAATTCCTCTCCTGTCAACCTTTTCATCTCACAGTAGCACTTGCAACCTACGTTATCTATTATTTGCAGGATGTATTCCAATCTCTGCCTACCTCTTCAGTTCTTGCCCTCTACAGCTCCCTCTAGTACCATGGAAGTCGTTTCCTCATGTCTTAACAAATGTCCTATCATCCTGTCCCTTCTCCTTAGTCGGTCGGGGTGGTCGAACGGTTCTAGGAGCTTCAGTCTGGAACCACGCGACCGCTACGGTCGCAGGTTCGAATCCTACCTCGGGCATGGATGTGTGTGATGTCCTTAGGTTAGTTAGGTTTAAGTAGTTCTAAGTTCTAGGGGACTGATGACCTCAGATGTTAAGTCCCATAGTGCTCAGAGCCATTTGTGAAGCCTTCTCCTTATCATTGTATTCCACATATTCCATTGCTCTCCGATTCTGTGTAGAGCCTCCTCATTCCTTACCTTACCAATCTAGCTAGTTTCCAACATTTGTCTGTAGCACTACATCTTGAATGCTTCGATTCTCTTCTGTTCCGGTTTTCCCACAGTCCATCTTTTCACTACCATAGATCGCTGTACTACAGACGTAAATTCTCAGATGTTTCTTGCTCAAACTGAGACCTACGTTTGTTACTAGTAGATTTCTCTTAGCCAGGAGTACCCTTTTTGCACTGGCTAGTCTGCTTGTTCTCCTTGCTCCGTCCGTATTCGGTTATGTTACTACCTAGGAGACATGACCAACAAATCTGATGTTAAGTTTCTCACTGTTCTCATTTCTACTACTTCTCATTACTTTCGTCTTTCTTCGATTTATTCTGAATTCATATTCTGTATTCATTAGATTGTTCATTCCGTTCAGCAGATCATCTAATTCTTCTTCACTTTCACTCAGGATAGCAATGTCATCAGTGAATCGCATCACTGACATACTTTCACCTTGAATTTTAATATCACTCCTGAGCCTTTCTTTTACTTTCATCATTCCTTCTTCGACGTACAGATTGAACAGTAGGGGCGAAAGACTTCATCTCTGTCTTACTAGTTTTTTGATCCGAGCACTTCGTTCTTGATCGTCCACTCTTATTATTCCCTCTTTGTTCTTGTGAATATTGTACATTATCCGTCTCTCCCCATAGCTTACTCCTATTTTTTCTCAGAATTTCGAATATATTGAACCTTTTTACATTGTCTAACGCTTTTTCCAGGTCGACAAATCCTACGAACCGAGTTGACCGATTTCAGAGGGCCTTACACAATGCTAAACAGGATCTCAACGACTCCATATGATTAGCGCTAGAGAGGACACACATTTTATTGGTATGGACTTACAGTATCGTACAGCCGCTTCAAATACTTTGAGTCAGAAAATGAGCTTGTTTGCCCCAAGACGTACATAAAGGCTGTGCGACGACATCTGGAGCACAATGGGCAGCTCACATTGTTGCAGCAGAGAGAAGTGCGAATTTATCTCACACAAAAGTAGTACCACGAGTTTGTGCCCTGCAGATAGCATCAGGATGGATGTATTTTACATGTTGTTCGCATTACAGGGGTGTTGAGAAGTTCAAAATGGTTCAAATGGCTCTGAGCACTATGGGACTTAACATCTATGGTCATCAGTCCCCTAGAACTTAGAACTACTAAGACCTAACTAACCTAAGGACAGCACACAACACGTAGTCATCACGAGGCAGAGAAAATCCCTGACCCCGCCGGCAATCGAAACCGGGAACCCGGGCGTGGGAAGCCAGAACGCTACCGCACGACCAGTTGAGAAGTACCAACCACTTTTCTGACACGTTAAGCCGGATGGCTTCACCTGTCATCGAACTTCCCGCGATATTACGATTCAACAAGATAACGCTAGACCGCATGTTACTCCTGTTCTCCCAACCTAACTCTGCAAAAAGGTCTTCTACTGTTTCCCGAGCCAGCACGTTCTCCAGAACTCTCTTCATTGGTGAGCGCCTGTCTTTGACACTCGCCAGCCACTGTGATTGGCAAACTCTGGCGTAGAATTGAAACAGTTTGTAATTAAGCATCCCCATCTCTCATCCAAACCAAGTTTGATTCAACGGCCAGCGTCGTTAGAGTCACAAAAATTGGTTCAAATGGCTCTGAGCACTATGAGACTTAACACCTGAGGTCATTAGTCCCCTATAACTTAGAAGTAATTAAACCTAACTAACCTAAGGACACCACACACATCCATGCCCGAGGCAGGATTCGAACCGGCGACCGTAGCAGCAGCGCGATTCCGAACAGAAGCGCCTAGATCCGCTCGGCCACTGCGGCCGGCGTTAGAGTCACAGTTGTTGCCAGAAGTGGCAGCTTTGTACAGTGTGTCAAACGGGAGACAACACAGACAGTCAGTGTACGGGATTCCACAGTATTTGAACAAAATGAAAATGTTGCTATTGATGAGTCACGAGTTGCAAGTAATTTTAAAAATAAATTTCTAACCGTAACAGCAAACCTACGATTAAGTAGTTTATCTGAAGAACCACAGAATATATAAAAAATATAGTTCACGTAACTGTAGGCAACTAGAAGTAGTACCTAAATCCTTTAGTGAAGTTAATGGAATTTTCCAGACTCTGAAAACCAAAAGTTATTGTGGTGTTGATGGAATTTGAAACATAATCCTGAAAAGTTGAATCAACTAAATAAGTAATGTCCTCAGTGGTATATGGAATGTACCATGGCACAGGAAATTTTTCCAAATGTGTTAAAACATAGAATTGTTAAACAGCTTCGTAATAAAATTGGCGGGAAAGACTTGAACAATTATCGTCCAGTTTCCTTAATGACACCTTTATCCAAAATAGTCAAGAAAGGAATGTACTTACAAGCAATCGCGTATTTCAGCGAAAACAATTTACTTATCGTACCAAATTCACTTAGCGTACCACAATTTGGATTCCAGATAGGCTGCCAGGCAGATAATGTTATTTATACTCTCACTCATCAAATAGTAGACGCCAGTTAGTATTTTTTGTGATTTTTCTTAGATGTTTGATTGTGTAGATCATGGTATTCTATAAGAAAAACTCACGTTTTATGGAATTGATGACCTTACACACAGTTTTTTGAGTCACACTCGACAAATAGAATTCAACAGGTTGTACTTAATAGTTCAGGCAATGTCGGAAAAGAAGAAAATTTTAGTTTCTGGCAAAAAAAAAAAAAAAAAGACGAAGGGAGTCCCACAGAATTTAAATCTGGGTACACTCTTATTCCTTATATGCTTGAATTAATCGCTTTAGAGAGAGAGCAACAGAACAGCTGGTAAATGATATTTCCCAAAGAATCACTTAGTGGCTCTCTGAAAACGAATTTTCCCTAAATTTTTATAAAACGCACTATTTTCTGTTCTGTACAACAAATGGTCATACCAACAATTGATGTAACACATGAACAGGAATCAATAAATAGGGTAGTATGCTCATAATGTTTTGTGTGTGCATATTGTTGAAACCTTGAACTAGAAGAAGCATATTACTGAGCTTCAGAAACGATGAATTGCAGATAATTTTGCTCTTCGTATGATTGCTAATCTTGCTAACAAAATTATCAGCCTCGTTGCGTATTTTGGATATTTCCACTCGGTAAGGTCGTATGGCATAATGTTCATGGGTAACTCATGACTTAGGAAGAAAGTATGGATGGTAGAGAAGCGAGCAAGAAGAATAATGTGTAGTGTTGACACGGACGTCACGTAGATTCCTCTTCAAAGAACTAGACAAAATTACATACATATACACAAAATACATATATACATGTATTCGTCATTAATAATCCATCACATTTAAGAATAACAATGATATACACAGCTACAATTCTAGAGGGAAGAATAAAAACTGGTAACGAGTAAAAAATAAAACAATAAAAACAATAAAAATTGAAATGTAGTAGCACGAGCAGGACTAATAATAATAATATGATCATGAAAGTTTACACTGATGATGTATACATATCCTGTAAACTGTCTAGTTCCACATCATTTCTACAAAAGAATCGCTCAGATTATCTATAAAACATGTAACCAACCAACTAACCTATTTTTTACTCTGTGAACTGTCAATTCACTTACAAATATAATCATATATTCTCCGCTCTGTTTCATATTCGCACATGCAAAAACGCATTATTTGCTACTGCTGCCGAAGTTACAAATTCAGCGAGCAGTTGCGTTTTGAATTCTCATTTCTGTCCTCCTTATTAAATGACGTCTTCTACTTCGACATACATTAAGAGGATGCTAAATAAAACTGTATAGACAAAGCTATTATGTCCTGCTGAGTCTGCATTCGCCCAATAATGAAGAGTCCAGAGTCACAGAATGGAGATTAGGGATGTCGTCGGAGTTGTACAACTTGATAGACTGGGCAGGCAGAGGTGAAAAACGCTTCCAGTCTCCCTCGCTCCATCTAAGACGATCGAAGAAAACGCGAGGCGACGTTTTCGTTGCGCACTCCGCCCCGCCTGCGGACGGTGCTCTCTCCTAATCCACGGTGCCTCTCCGGATCGCATTAAGAGGCTTCTTTTTGCGCCGCTTCCCCAGAGGACTGAGCAACAGGAGTAGGCAGAGATAAAAGCGGGGCTGGCAGGTAGCGGAGCAGCGGGATGATGCCATTACGTCTAGAAGGGAAGCGCTCAAGTGCCGCGGGCGGACGGCGGAGGACGCTGTTCCAGCCCGCGCAACGGATTCGAGCAGGTCCAACGCCCGGCGGGTAGCCTATTCGACAGGGGAAGTGAGATTCTCTGCAAACTGCAGTGCCGGTCTCTAGTGGTGTCAGTGCTGTATGTCGTGGTAATGATATCATTGTTACCTAATATAGCCACTCAGGATGCAGTTCACTCCTTGTAGATTGGTAACTAACAGTGCGAAATATTAATTAGACCATTTTGTTATAGACAGTTAGCGCCAAATTCAAGAACAATGGCCCAGTATATCGTCTCCGTTTTATAACATAAGAAAAAGCGTGTGATAAACGGTGCAATGCAATGGGTAATACACACTCTAAGACTGGAAAAAAACTGAAAATAAAGAGCGACTTAACTCCAAGCAGTTATCCGAATGGGACGGAATGTACATGTACAGAGAAACAAACTACACTACTGGCCATCAAAATTGCTACATCACGAAGATGAGGTGCTACAGGCGCGAAATTTATGCGACAGGAAGAAGATGCTGTGATATGCAAATGATCAGCTTCTCAGTGCATTCACACAAGGTCGGCGCGGGTGGCGACACCTACAACGTGCTGACAGGAGGAAAGTTTCCAACCGATTTCTCATACAAAAACAGCCGTTGACCGGCGTTGCCTAGTTTCCGACTTTGATAAAGGTCGGATTGTTGCCTATCGTGATTGCGGTATATCGTATCGCGACATTGCTGCTCGCGTTTATCGAAATCAAATGACTGTTGGCAGAATATGGAATCGGTGGGTTCAGGAGGGTAATACGGAACGCCGCGATGGATCCCAACGGCCACGTATCACTGGCAGTCGAGATGACAGCCATCTTATCTGCATGGCTGTAACGGATCGTGCAGCCACGTCTCGATACCTGAGTCAACTGATGAGGACGTTTGCAAGACAACAACCATCCGCACGAACAGTTCGACGACGTTTGCAGCAGCAGGGACTATCAGCTCGGAGACCATGGCTGCGGTTACCCTTGACGCTGCATCACAGACAGGAGCGCCTGCGAAGGTGTACTCAACGACGAACCTGGGTCCACGAATGGCAAAACGTCATTTTTTCAGATGACTCCAGGTTCTGTTTACAGCAGCATGATGGTCGCATTTGTGTTTGGCTACATCGCGGTAAACGCACATTGAAATCCTGTATCCGTCATCGCGATACTGGCGTATCACCCGGCGTGATGGTAAGGGGTGTCAACTCTTAATCGTACTGACGCCACTTTCAACAGTGGACGTTCATTTCAGATGTGTTACGACCGGTGGCTCTACCCTTCATTTGATCCCTGCGAAACCCTACATTTCAGCTGGATACAGAAAATGTTCGACTGCTGCCCTGGCCAGCACATTCTCTAGATCTCTCATCAATTGAAAACGTCTGGTCAATGGTGGCCGAGCAATTGGCTCGTCATAATACGCCAGTCACTACTCTTGATGAACTCCATCGGCAGCTGTACCTGTACACGCTATCCAAGCTCTGTTTGACTCAATGCCCAGGCGTTTCAAGGCCGTTATTACGGCATTGATTTCTCAGGATCTATACACCCAAATTGCGTGAAAACGTAATCACATGTCAGTTATAGTATAATATATTTGTCCAATGAATAACCGTTTACCATCTGCCTTTCTTCTTGATATAGCAATTTTAATGGCCAGTAGTGTATTACAATTTTAGAAAGAGAATTGGATGAATTGTTCGAGAGAAAGGGTTTCAAAAATTGAGCAAGAAGTCAACGCCGTGGTCCACATTTGGTCCATATTCAAGCGGTTATTCTGCTTATCATTCATTGATATACTTATTGGTTGTCCAGCTTAGGAGACACGTCTTCGTTCTGTAATCTCATTGGATATAGTAGAATCTTCTTCAGTGATGAATTCCGCTTCGAACTGACCGTTGATGACCAGCGAAGACCTGTTTAGAGGCGCCCCAGATAACAGTGGGATACCATTCAGACTGTCACTCGCCTTACGGCCCCACAATCAGGAATCATAGTCTGGAGTGCCATTTATTTTCACAGCAGGACTCCTCTGGTTGTCATCCGCGGCGTTCGTATCGCACAGCGATACGTCGACAGCATCCTACGCCTAATTTTGTTGCCCTTCATAGCAAGCCATCCTGCGCTTAGATCCAGCAAGATAATGTCCGCTGGCACACGGTGAGAGTTTCTACTACTTGTCTTCGTGCTTGCCAAACCTCACCGTAGCCATCAAGGTCGGCAGATCTGTCACCAACTGAGAATGTTTGAAACATTACGGGTAGGACCCCACTAGTTCGGGATTCCGACGATCTAACGCACCAGTTCGACAGAATTTGGCACGATATCCCTCAGAAGAACAACCAACAACCCTATTAGGCAATGCATGCTGAACAACTGCTTATTTAACGGCAAGAGGTGGACCAATGTCTTACTCATTTCTTTAATTTGCGAAGCTCTTTCTCTCGAAAAAATCATCCAATTTTCTGAAACTGTATTTGTCTCTCTGAATATGTTAGTCACATTTAAAGATTTCTGTCCCATTCGGAGAATTCCTTCGTGGTGTGTCGTTTCCTTTTTCTGTTTTTTCTTAGTCTTGAATATGTACAAGAACTAAGAGAGAGCAATAAGAATGAAAGATGTAGAGATATTTGCAGATAGAAAGTAATATACAAGAGGGATAAAGTCCTTTGGCCACACTGTTCATACACGTCGAAGAAGCGATGACGAAAATAAAGGAAAGGTTCAGGAGTGTGATTAAAAATGACGGTGAAAGGATATAGTGATAATATTCGGTGATGATATTGTCACCCGCAGTAAAAGTGAGGAAGAAACACCGGACCTACTGAATGGAATAAACTGTACAATGAGCATAGAATATGGGCTGAGAGTAAGCCAAAGTAAGACGAAAGTAATGAGGAGTGGTAGAAATTGGATTAGCAATAAACGTATCACAACTGTGACCATCGAAGTAGGGGAAGTTAAGAAATTGTGCAGCCTTGGAAGTAATGTAACACATTACGGGCGAAGAAGTCTAGCATAGAGGAAGATGGCATTGCTGGCTCCAGTTTCAGGAAGAAGTATCTGAGAATTTACATTTGAAGTATAACATCGTATGCAAGTCAATCATGGACAGTGGAAAATCCGGGAAGAAGGGAATCGAGGAGCTTGAGATGTTGTGCTGCATAGGAATATTGAATATCCAGTTGCCAGGTTAATAAAGAAATGAGATGTTTCTCCGCAGATTAGGCAGGAAGAGCAACATGTAGCACACATTGACAAGAAGAAGCGATTGGATTATAGGAGGCTCAAAAATAACTTTCATGGCCACAGGGGAAGACAGAGGTTGAAATATATACAACACTTCTGACTATTAGTAATTTACACAACTCTGACTGTTCAATATGCACTGGCAATACCACATTTTCTTTTTTATTTAACGGCTTTGATCAACACGTGGCCATCGCACTGAATATGAATGGCGCACACATTATAAATTCTGGATATCACGGCAACATACAATTCGAAGAAAAGGCCACCAATCTTTTCTTTTCACTATCATATTTATCACGATAAATTCTATAACCTAAACACACAAATTCTATAACCTACAACAATAACACATGAGAAATTCCGCCCAGAGGGCATGGCTTTACGTTGGTGATTCTCTATCTTATGGTCTCGCAATTCTTTAACGCTACAGTGCACTTTCTGGATAGGATGGTGGATCTTTTGCTATATCTCGCACTTCGACTCTCACAACCATCATCACGAAACTTTCCTCCAGACCGAGCGGTACAAAAGGAACATGCATAACCCACTACCTCTGAAACTACCTTGCTACTATCCCATGCAAACCACACATACTTAAATTACATGACATACACCACACTGCAACATGGAATACAACATAAGGAATAGTCACAACATTATAATCACATCACTTTCAGCTTTCCCACTTCAATTAGTATTCATCCCACTTCGTAACTTTTCTTTCCTACTACGAACTCTGGACGTTATATGCACGTCTTCCTGTGCAATGCAAGCCAAGTGGCGTTGCTGGATACACGGCTGACTCACCTTGCTTCTCTCTCAGAGTATTATAGTTTGAATCAAGCGTCACACGGAAACACAACACGCAAAGTAATATTAAGAACATATTCATCACACACGCAAGTCCTCAACTGATACCATGGACGAGTACTTCTCTTTATCCTTTGTCTCATACACAGATTGAGACTCACACAGTACTCACCACGTGGAAGTACTTGTCTCTAACTTCAAGTCCTGCACACGCCATTTCTTAAATATTTCCAACTTATAGCACACACGCTAGTAATTCAGCTTAACTTAAGCACTCGGAAGTATTTCAACTTATTGCTACACGTGGTTTGATTGTGACTGTTGGTCACTTCTGAAGATTACTACGATCCCATTAATATTACTTGCCTGACATTAAATTCTCCCCACAAAATTTCCTGAAATAGAGAAATTATTATTCTAAACTACTCTTAAGTATTTCACATGCATACCATTTCTCCATTCTTTTGTCCTTACGGAGCACGCCTAAGACAGGTCTTACCAACACTAGATCTAGCGGCAGAGTGCTGAAACATGGCCGTTCTTCAGGTCCTCTCGCACCTCTGCCGAAGTGGGGGAGCACCTTGCTATCGTATTGGTCAGCCACATTTCAGGCACTCAAAGCTCTGGTAAATTTCATCTCTTTGGTTCCACCAAAGGTGGCCAATGTATCGTCTCAAAGATGATCATATATTCACATTCACTATCTGCGGTTAGCAGACGACCATACATTCATTCATTTCACAGATCTCACCAAACTGGATGTAGGGATTTATTTTGTGGGAGTTCACATGTAATCAATTAAATAAATAGATTGTCATTCTTCCCACACTGGTATCTGGCTTCGCTGTATTAATTGAAATTGTGTTATTTTTACAAAAAAATCAGATGTTCTGACAAGAATAATGAAGTATGTTGTACCTGTTTTCAATGTTGGGCAGTTCTGTACCCTTTCACCACCGGCTACCCATGCAGAAAAAAATGGCACAGTATTATCCTTGCAATGCGAGGGTAGTTCCGAACATTTTTTAAGAAAGCTGTATTAGAACAAATGTAGCAAGTCATCACAATAACCAGAAGGGGACCTTAGCCCCTGGTGACCTCAATTAGACGACCAAATGCTGTTACTTTACCAAATTATTGACACAGCTGTTGCATTATTGTACTCTTCACAGTCCGGAGTAACGTACACAATCCAAATCACAAATATAACATTACATCATACAAATAAAAAATAATGGTGAGATAAAAATTTGCTTCGTTACTGGGATCTCCGTTATTTTTAGGGGTAATCCAAACTTCAATAATTCTACAACAAATAAAAAATACTAATTGTACTCATAAATTTTTAAATAGCTCACCGTCCAAACACAGAACAAGTAATCTGACATTCATAAATTGCTTTGTAATAATCTTTACACGGCAATGTCTAAATACAAACCAAAATCAACAAAAGAAAAAAAATTGCGTACACTAGTTACATGTAGAATATCAGGCTCCATGCCATTACTCTAAAATGTGCATCAAACCTACAGAGAAATTAAACTGAGAAAAAAAACAATGAAATATACCACAAGTTACATACTGGTTATGTAATATAGTCAATCTATGACATCATGTCATACCTCATTAACTATCATCACTTAAGCAAATTCCACCACTACTCGACTGTGAGTTTAACCTTATCCTTCTCTCCAGTACAAATACCTGCTGATGAGCTAGTCAGTCCATCAACTTCGATCAATACATGCAGTAAATAGTTAGCAATAAGTGCTTGAATCCACCAGTAGCTCTCGTATTTTACTCTACTGCTCATTTCTCTGTTGTTACATATTTAGACGACAAGAACTTGCATTTCGACTAGCCTCCGTTACACCTCAATGTGAAATATCACCACTGTGATAATGAAAATAAGTGGCTTCAGTCAACACACCAACAAGACTATTACTGTCCACGACATCAAAATGCATCAGTTAATTCCGATATTTGTTGTGCAATGCAAACTCTTGTCCCCTGTGACAACCTTACTGACCAATGCAACAAGAGCCGCTACGTTAGTACTACACCACTGGCTAATAATTAGAGCATCATTGTACCAAATATTCTAATAAACATGCTACATGAACTTGATAACCCAGAACAAACAAAAAAAAACACTAACAATTCTAAACATAAATGTTAATGAAATACAATTATACTTGCTGTCCCTTCAGGAAGGAAACATATAAAAAAATTTACACAATTACAAGTACAAATAAATTATTCCCTATCTTGCGAGTCACACGGAATCATTTCATTCTGTGATTTTCTTGGGGTCGAAAAGTTGCTGATAGTTTTCCTAGAAACATTGTCTCGGTGTCAAAGGTCTCCTATGGTTATCCGGACGAAAGTCTTTAAGTCACTCAAATCGGCATTTTGAACACATTAAACACAAATGTCAGTCACTCTCAGAGTACCATCCACACGAATCTGGTCGTCCAGAAATGGCCCTACAACTACTAGTACCCATGGTTCTGTCCTTTCAGTTCATGGGGTAATTAAAAGTCGTAAGTTCCAACAAACAGTACTTATTCCCACTACAATTAAAGAAATGTCTCCTACTGCAAATGCAAATGTCAATGTCCCACTTTAGTTTCTTGAGTTCATACAATAATTAGTCACCAAACGACAACTGTCCTCTTTAAGTATACCAAGCGTCCCACATGCAATTCACAAAGCACACTTAACAAGTCACTGCCAAAGGTTTATGGATCCCACCTTTCAGTGGTCAAGACAAAATAAGACAATCGTCCTGTCTGCTAAAGACAAAAACCTTTTCCACCACTCACAATGTGGAAACACCAGTCCTTCACTTTCCACCTTATGGAGACATACGAGCAGTCATCTTGTTTCACAGCTCCACAGTCCAGTACTAGTTAATAGTTGCTGGTAAAAAATGCCCGCCGGACTCTGCCGCGCGTCGATAATTCTGCCGTCACTCCGCCACCGTGCGAGCCGTTGAGCAGAAGAAACCACCCGCTGTTGCCTCCGCGGGATACTGTCTCCAGTCGTAAGGGTGGCGGAACTTATGAGTGGCCAATAGTACGTGCGTGTCACCCCAGGCCGTTGACCTGTTGTAGCGGGTGCGTGGAGTGTACCCCATACGACAGTGGAGTGGGGAGCGCCGTGGCTCTGTCGCCTCTACCATGGCGACGTCAGCTTGGCCTCCTTCATTTTTATATAGGTATCGGCGCGTTTTTGCGTGGGCACCTCAGCGCTATGACACCCAATCAGTCAGACCCTTCCATGCATCTCGCAACATTACAGACAAAAGGATATTCTTACAGTATTTAAATACTCATTGATTACATGTATGATCTATTAGATACATTGGCAATAAAAGAATCTTTGTTCTAAAAAAACATAAAATCATACACCCTAATTTTCTACACATACAACATCAACATTAACCCTTTTCTATATACAGCCCACACTTGTGCTATTGATTGTACCTGTGGCCCCTCATACAAAACATGAAAGTGTCAAAAAAAAAAAAAAAAAAAGGGAATAAGAAACAATCTATACAGCTCATAATTACAATATCAAGTAGTAGACTACTCTAACATCCTATCACAGTGAAAATACTAGAAACGGTTGATTCTAAAACTACAATATACAATGAACTTTTGTGCTTGTGACAGACTGAAATTAATACCCCTTGAAAGTGTTCTAACATAAAATAAGAAATAATCTACACAGCTCAAAATTACCTACCACATGATGTTAAATAGTAAACTACTTTAATATCCTGACACAATAAACATTTTAGAAACTGATGACTCTAAATCTACAACATACAATGCACCTTTGTGCTTGTGACAGACTGAAATTAGTATCTGTTTATTTATTTTACCTTTTATTATATATAACGCCATTTCTAGGACATGTATGTACCATCCACATGATGTCAGATCCTGACCTGCCATCGAGGTTCATCCAAATCAAACAATAAAGCACAATAATGTTGTAGTTATGGATCGGTAGCATCCCCTTTACAGGAGTGTGCGCATTGATCACACTACTCTACGACTCTCATTCAACTGACACCACGTTTTCCTTCTCATTCAATCCATTAATACACCATCAGAGTAGGTCTAGAAGTCAGCTAACCTTAAGACCACCACACTCACGTCAACATACCATACCTTTGCTCCCTTATACTCAACCACATAACACATGGAGTTGTTTCAGAGATAGCATTCCAGTCTCTGATTACGTCCTTTCACTCTGGTACCCCTCTCCATTGGATTACCTCTGCATTCACTTTACCGATTATTCAACCTGCTAAATATCACTTTAGAATTGCAACATTTCATCTAAGTACAAAAAATTCACAAATTATTCATCCTGCAAAATAACTGTACACATTCTTGGTACCGTTTTGATTAGTTATACTGGTACCAGGCTTCAACAACAACAAAAATTATTTTTTTCATATTGCAAATGTTATGGTAAGAGTTAGATTTACACTTATATTACATCTTACGTCAGTATTCCACAATGTTCACCATCTGGATCTCATACTCCCTTTATGTCCTTTCACGTTGTGCAGTTGTCCTCATCTCTTCATTCGTATTTCGACTCTCCGTCCGTCCATTACTCCATCGTTTCCTGGTCTTCCTTCGCCATTCGCATCAGTCTCGATTGCAGCATACACAGGCCCCTTTGTAACATACATCTAAGACATCTCCACATTATTAATTCTACTCACCTTCATTTACCTCTGTTTCATCACGTCGAATTTCTCTTTATTAATCACACTGCTTCACGTTGCTTCTCTCCTTAAATATCACCTTTATCAACTACTATTTATTACATCGCTTCTCTCATTATCTACCATCTTTATCCACTCATTAATCATCACGTCGTTTCTGCTTGATCCTTATTCATATGACAAAAAATACGTACATACTCCACTCTGTCGACTCCTGTTCATGACTCATTCGACCAGTCTATTCCGTCATACTTCCTGACATCCCGCCTGAAAATTCTTATGTTCGATTTGACCCTGCACAACGTTACACACCACAAATAAATACACTGACTATCTATCATAACTTGCCTACTTTCGATCTATCCTTTTCCATAATTTGATGTTAGAAATGTGATGAAGCCCACGCGATTGTTTTCCCTCGATCGTCTCAATCAGTTCAGCATTTTCATGGACAGATCCTTGGCTCTGAGCACTATGGGACTTAACATCTATGGTCATCAGTCCCCTAGAACTTAGAACTACTTAAATCTAACCAACCTAAGGACATCACACAACACCCAGTCCTCACAAGGCAGAGAAAATCCCTGACCCCGCCGGGAATCGAACCCGGGAACCTGGGCGTGGGAAGCGAGGACGCTACCGCACGACCACGAGATGCGAACATTTTCATGGACAATCCGCCTCACTCTGAATGGTCCACTATACACAGTAAATAATTTGCTAGTTAGGAATCTGTGCTTACATGAAAATTAAATAAGTGCAGAGAATATACAAGCTGGGAGAAAGGTACAGCACAAGTGTTAGAAACTTTGGTACTAGTGGCCCCTTTCCCTAACACCAGAAACTGTCACCACGACAATGACATACTATAGGTCAGATGGCAGCTGATCTAAGAACTTCGATCACATTGCTGATGTTACCTGTAACAGTAGTGTAAATGTACCCCATGCCATACAGATCACAATGTTGACTTTTTACATTACGTGTTAAGTACCTGCAATAGTCAAATCGCACTAATTAAACTGAACTTATTGCCGTTATTACATAACATTTCTAGCAACTGGTTTTGTGTTCCAAATCAAAATTTGCAAATTTTGCTCTGAGAGACCAGCCTAAGAGATGCCATTACTGGTGTTTTATTCTCTGGTCAGAAGTATGGTATTTGCACTCCTACATATCAGTAGAGTATGTCTGCTACATAGACAATTTTCAGTGCCAGTGGCAAGTGTTTTAAGGCAACATGCTAAGGGCTGATATGTTGATATGTTGTATCCATCAATCTATTACGAAAAGAAAGAAATGCCAGGATTCCATGCTCTCCTGTCATTCTGATAGTTTCTGCCATTCCTATCCTCGACTCTGTGTGACCTATGAGTCGTGTCTCCGTTCACAATGTTGCTCTCATTACCCAGTTCCTGTAACAAGTGCTGAAATGACGCAGAATCGTCTAAGCCTCTGCCTGCTATCACTGTATCTCTGCGCAATCTCACTGGCAACTTAGTTATACAAATCCTAATGAGCTCCCCAGTTTCGTATGGCACATCCAAATACCTGTTTCGTCTCAGTATTTCCTGATAGCACACCACTGGACCTCTTATACCACCTTCCTTACAATTTGGCATCATCAGTATGCTTTGCTTAACCTAGTCCAGCCTACTTTTCGACCAGAATTCATTTAAAAACTTGTCACAAAATATCTTGTAGCTACTACAGTCTTTATAACTTCCTGCATTTTCGCCCTAGCCTCGTCCCTCAAATGGTTACACACAAACTTCATTTTGAGGAGCGGTCCCCACGATGAAGGTAATGAATCTTGAAATTGAGACAGCCACAGGCATGGATGTTGGTAGTTATCAGGATCCGGAAAACGAATGTACGTTTGTACCGACACAAAGTGCCGCCTACATTCTTCTTCCGCATTTATGTTTTCCGACCTTGGACTATACCCAGTTGGTTTGACACCTGTTTTATCTGGCACAACCGTTCTTCTAACTCTCTGAGTTCGTCTTCCTCTTTCTGCCTATTTTCGTTTTTTGAATTTATCTCACTCTCCCTCTGCAATCTACCTGGTGGTGTTTCACCTTCGCTACTGCACGCTAATTGCAACTGTGCTAGTTCTTCCTTATGTTTCCTATTTATTTCTAATTGTGCCTCTTTAAACTGTAATAGTGATTGTATCTCCTCCTGGTCAGCATGAACATCTCGCTGCATACTGTCAGAGCCTGTTTCGCCTCTTATACTGATCTTTTGTACATCTGCGATAGCCGTATTCGTTCTGACCACTACCTCCGCAACTTCATCCCTGTGTCTATTTAGCGCCACTTCCTGCTGGGTGACTTGAGCTTCCATGCTGTTTAATGCCCTTTGTTTATCTGCAAGTAAGTCCTCCACTATTTCTTTGATTCGCGCATCCGGCAACACATCCCCACATTTTGTTATATCACTCTCTATAGCACTTATTCGTACCTCAAAATTATTTGCTTTTTCTTTCGCGGCTTCACATACTTGCTTCAACGCACCCAGATTCTTCGCCCCCTCATCTAACTGATTATTAACTGCGGACAGACGCTCATCGATAGCTGTGTGTAGTATCCTCATTGCCTCTTTATTTCCCTTATCCATTGCCTCCAATCTTTCTTTACTATCTTTATCCATCGCTTCCAATCTTTCCTTACTATCTTTATCCATCGCTCCCAATCTTTCCTTACTATCTTTATTCATCGCTTCCAATCTTTCCTTATTCCCCCTATCTCTCTCCTTATTAACTATAGCCATCCTCTGTAAAAACTGCAGTAGCACATTGTCATTTGCTACTTTCGATGCGCTCACCTCGTTTGCCTGAGAAACCGTAGCTTCGCTAAGGGTAGCTACACTTTCACTGCATACCTGACATAGTCCCGGCTCGCCCGCATCGTCGCGAAAAGCCCCCGATTGTGGACAAAGCCCGCTGCCTAAAGGATCACCTAGCCGAGGTCCGCTGACCAATTCAGCCCTGTCCGAGTGTTTGCTGTTCTCGCTCATTAACCTAAGGTCGACACCTACTTCTTGTTCCACTGCTCCATTCACCCCAGAATCACTCTCCTCCAAGGGGACTACACTTTTTGACTGCGACCTAGTTATTACAGACATTACACAAAAAAAATATATACAACGATCTTCAAGCCTTGGACGATATGGCAATTAATTAAAAAAATACATAAAAGATCCTCACCAATCCAGAAAAAAATTCCAAACAAAAAAATTTTACTTCTTGTGCTATCACAATATATTCCTTCAAAAAAAAATCTTAACAGCAAATCCTAACAGCATGGAATCCTGGCAGGGTCGAAATTATGAGAGGCACCCATGTGCCTTGCTCATACTATGGCATCAAGGAGTCAGGCCTGCAATATGAGTGGTCTGCCAAGCGAGGGGATTCATTCGTATTTATCGAGTAACATGAACTCTAGTACTCACAATTAAGTTACAAATTATTCTTCTGTATCAATATTATGCAACGGAAACGCACATCTGACTATTACTAATTTACACAACTCTGACTGTTCACTATGCACTTGCAATACCACATTTTCTTTTTTATTTAACAGCTTTGATCAACACGTGGCCATCGCACTGAATATGAATGGCGCACATATTATAAATTCTGGATATCACGGCAACATACAATTCGAAGGAAAAGGCCACCAGTCTTTTTCTTTTCACTATCATATTTATCCCGATAAATTCTATAACCTAAACACACAAATTCTATAACCTACAACAATAACACATGAGAAATTCCGCCCAGAGGGCATGGCTTTACGTTGGTGATTCTCTATCTTATGGTCTCGTAATTCTTTAACGCTACAGTGCACTTTCTGGATAGGATGGTGGATCTTTTGCTATATCTCACACTTCGGCTCTCACAACCATCATCACGAAACTTTCCTCCAGACCGAGCGGTACAAAAGGAACATGCATAACACACTACCTCTGAAACTACCTTGCTACTCTCCCATGCAAACCACACATACTTAAATTACATGACATACACCACACTGCAACAGGGAATACAACATAAGGAATAGTCACAACATTATAATCACATCACTTTCAGCTTTCCCACTTCAGTTAGTATTCATCCCACTTCGTAACTTCTCTTTCCTACTACGAATTCTGGACGTTATATGCACGTCTTCCTGTGCAATGCAAGCCAAGTGGCGTTGCTGGATAGACGGCTGACTCACCTTGGTTCTCTCTCAGAGTATTATAGTTTGAATCAAGCGTCAGATGGAAACACAACACGCAAAGTAATATTAAGAACATATTCATCACACACGCAAGTCCTCAACTGATACCATGGACGAGTACTTCTCTTTATCCTTCGTCTCATACACCGATTGAGACTCACACAGTACTCACCACGTGGAAGTACTTGTCTCTAATTTCAAGTCCTGCACACGCCATTTCTTAAATATTTCCAACATATAGTACACACGCTAGTAATTCAGCTTAACTTAAGCACTTGGAAGTATTTCAACTTATTGCTACGCGTGGTTTCATTGTGACCGTAGGTCACTTCCGAAGATTACTACGATCCCCTTAATATTACCTGCCTGACATTTAATTCTCCCCACGAAATTTCCTGAAATAGAGAAATTATTATTCTAAACTACTCTTAAGTATTTCACATGCATACCATTTCTCCACTCTTTTGTCCTTACAGAGCACGCCTAAGACAGGTCTTACCAACACTTGATCCAGTGGCAGAGTGCTGAAACATGGCCGTTCTTCAGGTCCTCTCGCACCTCTGCCGACGTGGGGGAGCACCTTGCCATCGTATTGGTCAGCCACATTTCAGGCGCTCAAAGCTCCGGTAAATTTCATCTCTTTGGTTCCACCAAAGGTGGCCAATGGATCGTCTCAAAGATGATAATATATTCAAATTCACTGTCTGCGGTTAGTAAACGACCATACATTCATTCATTTCACAGATCTCACCAAACAGGATGTAGGGATTTATTTTGTGGGAGTTCACATGTGATCAATTAAATAAATAAATTGCCATTCTTTCCCACACTGGTATCCGGCTTCGCTGTATTAATTGAAATTGAGTCATTTTTACAAAAAATATGTTGTTCTGACAAGAATAATGAAGTATGTTGTACCTATTTTCAATGTTGGGCAGTACTGTACCCTTTCAACCTCACGGTACATATTACGGTCACACTACTCCTTCGATGGCATGAATTCCCTCAGGCTGATCGCAGACAACTGAAAATGGGATCTTCTCTGTTGTTTTGTTTTGTGCCTCTACCGTACTCTACCATTTACGTCAGGCGTACACGCGGCCGACCTCATTAACATTCCCAGTCCGATGGTATTACATTTTTTTAAGACGCTTAAAATAAAATTTGTAATGTGGAGGCATGGAGGATGATCTCAGGCATCTGAAGCTGGGATATGAGACAGGAGACCACTAGAGAACGTAGGCCCAAAAGAGAATGCTACTGCCACTTTATGACAGACAGGATAGGATGGCATTCAAAGTATTTCCTCCAGATGTGTCGGCGATAGTGCAGATAGCGACTGGAACGATTCAGCGAAGAGAAGTAGCAGAGAAGCTAAATGTGACTGAGGAGGCACAGGTATGCTTACAGAAAGAAACTTTCTTTTCCTGTTTATATCTATTTCCACTACAAAAAAAGGGCAGTACACAACATCTACACACATTTTAAGTACACTGTAAGGTAACAACAAAGATGCACCACGAATAAATTATCCGAATGGGACGAAAATCGGTAGATGTGATGGGCATATGCGGACAAATAAATTATTTTCAGGAGAAACGGATGATTTTTGCATGACAAAGAGCTTCACAAACTAGGCAGATTAAGAATGAGTTGGTCCAACTCTGGCCATTATGCAAGCAGTTATTTGGCTTGACATTGACTGACAGACCTGTTGGGTATTCTCCTGAGGTATATCACGAAAAATTCTGCTCAACTGGAGCGTTAAATCGTAAAAAATCCCGAAATGGTCGGAGGGCCCTGTCCACAATGCTCCAACGTTCTCAATTGAGCAGAGAATCATCGACCTTTCTGGCCAAAGTAGGTTTTTGGCAAGCACGTAGACAAACATCTGAAGCCCTCGCCGTATTCGGACGGACAGTACACTGTTGAAACGTAACGATGGGGTGGCTTGCCACGAAGGGCAATGAAACGGGGCGTGGAATGTCATCGACGTACCGCTGCGCTGTAAAGGTGCTGCGGATGACACACCAGACAATCACTCCTGGTTTTCGGGCTGTACAGCGGGCGACGGCCAGTTTGGTACTCTACCGCTGTCCGCGGTGTCTCCAGACACGTCTTCTGGCTGGAATATCATCGACTGGAGTAGAATTGTCTTCAGTGATGAGTCTCAGTCCGAACTGAGTTCCGATGACAATCGAACACGTGTCTGGAGAAACCCTGGACAGCAGTAGGATACCAACGTATCGTCCGCCATACGGCTCGATCATCAGAACTAATGGTCTGTAGGAACACGTTAGCTTTAATCCTCAGCACCCTAACAGAACAACGGTACGTCAGAGATATTCTACGCCCTCTGTAGTTGCCCTTGACAGAATTAAGACTCTTAGAACTCCAAAAACAGCAACTGAAAATCAGTGTTGACTGAAAGAAAGATTGTTATGTAAAGTGTAAATTCGAAGCATATAAATGAAGGCAAAGCATATACAGGGTGAGCCACCTAACGTTACCGCTGGATATATTTCGTAAACCACATCAAATACTGACGAATCGATTCCACAGACCGAACGTGAGGAGAGGGGCTAGTGTAATTGGTTAATACAAACCATAAAAAAATGCGCGGAAGTACGTTTTTTAACACAAACCTACGTTTCTTTAAATGGAACCCCGTTAGTTTTGTTAGCACATCTGAACATATAAACAAATACGTAATCAGTGCCGTTTGTTGCATTGTAAAATGTTAATAACATCCGGAGATATTGTAACCTAAAGTGACGCTTGAGTACCACTCCTCCGCTGTTCGATCGTGTGTTTCGGAGAGCACCGAATTACGTAAAGATCCAAAGGGAACGGTGATGGACCTTAGGTACAGAAGAGACTGGAACAGCACATTACGTCCACGTGCTAACATCTTTTTGTTGGTCGTTTTCACTGACGCACATGTACATTACCATGAGGGGTGAGGTACACACACACACGTGGTGGCCATCATTTGCTGCACACAATTGCAATCTCTGGCCTAATGAATGTCGTACACGCCGCAGTACATCTGGTGTAATGTCGCCGCAGGCTGCCACAATACGTTGTTTCATATCCTCTGGGGTTGTAGGCCTCACATGTCGGGACACACTCTATTCCACTCCCTAATTGAAAACGGAAACCACGTGTAGTTCTAAGTTCTAGGGGACTGATGACCTCAGAAGTTAAGTCCCATAGTGCTCAGAGCCATTTGAACCATTTTTTGAAAGAGCTGACGCAGTAGACGCAAATCCGTGAGCACGCAGGCAGAGGGAAGAAAAAATTCTTCCACTGCCGTATGCGCACCGTTTCCACAGACAATACGACGAATCAGACATCCGCACTTTGTAAGTGACCCCAGTTACTCTGTTAGGACAGAAGACAAAAGTTGAGACCATGAAGATTCGAGCATGCTGTTAGGTGGACTCCGTGAAGGACACTGTGTCCCGCCTGAGACATCGACCACTCTCTCGACGAGCAGAGAAGCTTCACGAGCGGCAAAAATTGATTTTATGACGTGCACAGCTCAGAATAGTTTGAACATTGTTTTGCCTGGATGCCATATTACTCACCAGATGAATTACCCTATACCTTTATACATTGGTGGCACTCGTGTGAAAAGCAGCTTGCTTTGTTTATAGACGACATACTTCAGACAACACACGCAGGTGATTCGACTTCCCTAGAGTTTAGAACAGCGTCCACACTCTGTGCGGCTACTAAACAGCATACGATCATAGGACGTGCCTTCTGAAATAGGTGAACGTCTCGATGAAGAGCCAGAGAAACTCGTACACCTGCCTAACGTCGTAAGGGGCTTCGCGAACACGCAGAAATGCCATGAGACATGGCATAGACTCGACTAATGTATGAAGTAGTGCTGGAGGGAACTGACACCACAAATCTAACAGGGCTGTCCATAAATCGGTAACAGTACGAGGAGGTCGAGATCTCTTCTGAACAGCACATTGCAAGGCATCCCATCTATGCTCAATAATGTTCATGTCTGGGGAGTTTAGTGGGAAGAGGAAGTGCTTAAATAGAGAGGAGTATTCCTAGAGGTGTGGGGTGTCGCATTGTTCTGCTGGAATTGCCCAAGTCCATCGGATTGTACAGTCGACATGAATGGATGCAGGTGATCAAACAAGACGCTTACGTATGTGTCCTGTCAGAATCTTATGCAGACGTATCAGGGGTCCCATATCACTCCAACTGCACACGCCCCACACCATTAAATAGCCTCCACCAGCTTGAACGGTCCTCTGCTGACATGAGGCCCGTGGATTCACGAGGTTGTCTCTATACCCGTACACGTCATTCGCTCAATAGAATTTGAAAGGAGACTCGCCCGACCAGGCAACTCATTTCCAGTCATCAACAGTCCAATGTCAGTGTTGACGGGCCCAGGTGAGCTGTAAAGTTTTGTGTCGTGCCGTCATCAATGCTACGCGGGTGGACCTTCGGTTCCCAAAGCCCATATCGATAATGTATCGTTGCATGGTTCGCACGCTGAGACTTGTTGATGACCCAAGATTGAAATTTGCAGCAGTTTGCGAAAGGGTTGCACTTCTGTATCGTTGAACAATTTTCTTCGGTCGTCGCTGATCCCATTCTTGCTGAATCTTTTTCTGGTGGCAGTGATGTCGGAGATTTGATATTATACCGGATTCCTCATATTCACGGGACACTCATGAAATGGTTGTACGGGATAATCCCCTCTTCGTCACTACCTCAGAGATACTGTGTCCATCGCTCGTGCGCCGACCGTAGCACCACGTTCAAACTCACTTAAATCTTGAAACCTGCCATTGTAGCAGCAGTAATCGATCTAACAACTCCGCCAGACACTTGTGTTATATACGCGATACCGATCGCAGCGCCATATTCTGCCTGTTTACATGACTCTGTCCTGAACACGAATGCCTATACGAGTTTCTCTGGCGCGTCAGTGCAGTACACAGTATAGTATATTGGACTGCGACCTATGGGAACAAAAATAACGTCGAGTGCGTTCCTAGAAAGTGTAAAGGGACCGCTGATATTCTCAACACAGACAAACGTTTTATCAGGTAGTGTCAGCAGATTTATAAGATTGTTCGCTAAAGATGCTATTGTCTACAGGGCGCAATGCTCATCGGCCGATCATAAGGAAAATGTTGAAAGACCTGAACAAAACTTCCACATACTATAAGATAAACCCTACAATAGAGAGAAAAAGGAAGGTAGTATCTGATTACAAGATTAGTGGTGAACATTATAAGCACGTCACATTTTATAACTTGTGACACTTCTGACACAAATTGCTACGCGATACTGCTTCATTTTTGCAACGATTTCGAAGTTAATTTTATTTAGAGTCCTCTCACTGGGAAGGTGTTGGCCAGGTATCCTTTCTGGCTGCAGGAGGTGATGAGCGAATTTAGGAAGGGTGAACCTTTCCTGGAAGCTGACCAGTTTTCAAGTAATAAGGGCTGCGGCCTGCTTCGTGTTTTTGTCAGAAGAGCCGGCGTCTCTCCTAGTTCTGAGCAGAATGTGACGTGCCACCCGCCACTACCATCCACAGAGAACAACTGAGCACAAAAGTTTTGCCTATTCTGTCCAGATAACCAAGGACGATACATAGAGATACCGCCAGACCAGCCATTGCTTTCGCTCCAAAACGTAATGCACTCGACTCAACATAGTTGCCCCAGCACCGTACAGGGCGCATAGAAGCCGACCAGCCTAGTAACATCCGCCCCTCCCATTTGTTGAGTTTAATGAGCCGAGAGAAGGAAGATTCTGCAGTGTTCCCAGTTTTTTTCAGGAAATAAGCGATCTCCCGGTTTGAACGCTGGCAATAGCACTGAGTCGTCTTCTGCGGAGACGTAGAGGGAGGTTCTGTGTCTCGTGGTCATTCGATCGCCGCCCGCCGTGAGGGTAACTCGTCTCCTGGCCGCCGTTTACTGCTGACTGACGCGCGGTGTGCTGATTTTGGAGTACTGTAAAAGTCGCAATAGTGGTAGCGCGATCCATATTCCGAGCGACTAGTTACTTGGTTACGTTGGCACTCAACTTGTGCTGGTTGGTTTTGTTATTATTCGTAACTTATTGTTGCATTGTTAACACTGATTCCGCAAGCAGCCCGTACCACATCTTTCTGCAATTTCTCCATACAGTCTTCCACACTACTTGGTATCTGTCCACTGTCATTCCGATTTATTTTTAATTTTAAATGTTTTAAACAAATATATTTTATGTTTACTTTGAGTGTGATGCTTGTTAGTATTAGAGCAAATAAATATCCATTGACTTAGAATCGTACATTTTTTAAATTGTGCTACTACTTTTCCGTGTTTGGACTTACTAATATCAAATACAATCTCATGGACACGTAAACTTGTTGCTTTCATAGTGACTGCCTTATCGTTGGACGCAGTGACTGAACTCAGTTATCAGTTATATTAAGAATTCGAAGAAAAGAATGAGAATTGCGTTCGCTCGTTTTGTATGATCAAAGATTGTTTCATAAAGAGCATTTTACTTCCGCCTTTCGACTCTGATCAAGAACTGGGATCTAAGTTTCACATTATTCAGAACTAATACTAATAAGGCATACGAAATGGGACTATCCCGAAAAGCCAGTGCTAGGGAAGGCGAATAGTTCACTGAATGAAAAGACTAGCGTTATCAGTGAGCTGGAGGCTTGCGAAAGTGCCCTCCATCTGTAAAGGAAATTAAGATGCTAGCATCATCCACACAATTCCGAAGACGGCAAGAGCTGACAAGTGCGATAATTATCGCACATTCAGCTTAGCAGCTCATGCATCGAAGCTGCTTACAAGAATATTATACAGAAGAATGGAAAAGACAATTGAGAATGCGCTAGGTGACGATCAGTTTGGCTTTAGGAAAAGTAAAGGGACGAGAGAGGCAATTCTGACTTTACGGCTAATAATGGAAGCAAGGCTAAAGAAAAATCAAGACACTTTCATAGGATTTGTCGACCGGGAAAAAGCGTTCGACAATATAAAATGGTGCAAGCTGTTCGAGATTCTGAAAAAAGTAAGGGTAAGCTATAGGGAGAGACGGGTCATATACAATATGTACAACAACCAAGAGGGAATAATAAGAGTGGACGATCAAGAACGAAGTGATCGTATTAAGAAGGGTGTAAGACAAGGCTGTAGCCTTTCGCCCCTACTCTTCAATCTGTACATCGAGGAAGCAATGATGGAAATAAATGAAAGGTTCAGGAGTGAAATTAAAACACAAGGTGAAAGGATATCAATGATACGATTCGCTGATGACATTGCTATCCTGAGTGAAAGTGAAGAAGAATTAAATGATCTGCTGAACGGAATGAACAGCCTAATGAGTACACAGTATAGTTTGAGAGTAAATCGGAGAAAGACGAAGGTAATGAGAAGTAGTAGAAATGAGAACAGCGAGAAACTTAACATCAGGATTGATGGTCACGAAGTCAATGAAGTTAAGGAATTCTGCTACCTAGGCAGTAAAATAACCTATGACGGACGGAGCAAGGAGGACATCAAAAGCAGAGGCATTTCTGGCCAAGAGAAGTCTACTAATATCAAATACCGGCCTTAATTTGAGGAAGAAATTTCTGAGGATGTACGTCTGGAGTATAGAATTGTATGGTAGTGAAACATGGACTGTGGGAAAACCGGAACAGAAGAGAATCGAAGCATTTGAGATGTAGTGCTATAGACGAATGTAGAAAATTCGGTGTACTGATAAGGTAAGGAATGAGGAGGTTCTACACAAAATCGGAGAGGAAAGGAATATGTGGAAAACACTGATAAGGAGAAGGGACAGGATGATAGGACATCTGCTAAGACATGAGGGAATGACTTCCATGGTACTAGTGGGAGCTGTAGAGGGCAAAAACTGTAGAGGAAGACAGAGATTGGATTACGTCAAGCAAAAAATTGAGGACGTAGTTTGCAAGTGCTACTCTGAGATTATGAGGTTAGCACAGGAAAGGAATTCGTGGCGGGCCGCATCAAACGAGTTTTTGATGACAAAAAAAAAAAGGCCAATTCTGTAGTATTATTCCAATGTGTGGACTCTTCAACAAACTGTCAAAAAATAGGACCATAATACTGGAACATTGCCACCAGTCCAGTTTCATAATATCCGTCGTTTTTAATTTCCGAACATGTTATTAACACTGAATGGTACTCTTTGGGCGTTGTAACGAGCCTCTTGGAGGAAGGATGAGCGGGTAATGTGCTTATGTATTATGTAAACAGTAGTACGGAGATCGCGGCACCATTCCAATTTTGATATCAAACTGATGTTTGATATCAATTAATTGATCAATTAATTCCCCTCATCCTCCAACCTCACCCACCGTAACCCTCCAACCACCCTCCACGTACACCCCCAAATTACATCACGTGCTTTCCTCAGCCTGCACGTGGCCCCAGCCCCCTCAGCCATCCACACCTCCCTCACTTCCTCACATCCTCCGCATGTCCTATTGGTCGGAATTTCGAATTTTGGTGGGAATGTCTTTGGCTCTGAGCTGTGCTGACGTCCCACCCCATCCCCCAGCCAAGAAATGGTGGGAAATTAAAAATAGCGGTACCTTTTCCGGGACTAGAATCCTGGTCCTCCAGGACGGAAAGCCGAAATGCACCCCCCTAACACAATTGTACCAGCAGAGCCGCCTGGAACTGACAGGAAAATAAAAATGGTGGTGCCCTTTCTGGGACTCGAACTCTGGTTCTGCTGGATGGAAAGTCCATAATCCCCCCCGCCTTCCCCAATAAACAGCAATTGTCCAGATACAGGAGATGAAGGTTAGGTTAGTCTTCCTTATTTATTTTGGTCAGGAAAATGAAGCAAAGATAGGCCCTAATTACATAATAAATCATAAAGATCAGTCCTAATTACAGAACTGTATGCATAGCGCTACACAAGGACGGCCTAAAATCGCAATACAACTCAAAAACTGAAGATGCCATACAACTGGTGTTTTCCTTCTGGCAACAATTTCGCAATACCACTCGAAACTAGTGATGGACTCACTCAACCTCAACCCTTCACCTACAAGCTAGAGGGAAACAGAGGCAGAATATTTAAGGTACTATCTTGATTCGTTTTTCTGAAAAATGTGTTCAACTGACAAGAAGCTGGTGTTGCACAGATGACAAGTCAAAAAGTTTATTAGTTATAAGCATACAGCTGAGGACAGTACCTGTTGTTGTTTTATGTCAGAGATCACTATAGGCACTTGCTCAAAAACCACCCTGCAGCCCAGGTTACTGAAGCCAATACACGCTACCGCAACTGACCAAAAAACTGCAATACAGTTCTAATTACACTTCACAATTGCCGTGAGAAAACCAGCATTCACAATGAGCAGCTCGTACCTCAACACATATGCTGGGGAAAATGGTGGATCCCAAAGACTGATGAGGGGGTGGGGGGATGGTAGTTGAACATGCATTCTCAATAATATGCATCCGAAAACTGTGGAAGATCGAGGCCCTGTTACCCCCTCCCCTGCCTCCCCCTCCCTCTTTCACTCCATCCGTTCACATACAAGGAGCATACAGGGTTTCTCAAGTGGCCAGCTGCTCTGCGGAGCGCCATGTAGCTTTTCTGTGGTCGCCGGCCACACTCGGCATTCTGCCATACCCCCGCGATGCTTGTAGCCTTGACACAATGCTCCTTCGACATCCAAACAATTGGAGATTAAGTGACGGTCACCCCAAGTGCAACTTGTTCATCTAAAATATAGCAACACAGCCCCGCCCACACGCTCAGCCCCCATAGTCAGCAAGCGACCATCCACAGACCAGGCATGCTCCCAATACTTCCAATAGGCCTGTCGTTCTGCGATGGAGAATACTTTTATTTAACGTCAATGTAACTCTTTCTTGCAATCTGTTAAACATATTTCTCAGAAAGACTGCACTCTTGTGGAACAACAACTAAATTCTAGAGAATGCTTCAGATCGCTCCCCAAAGTACCTTGCTGTTTTTCTGCAGCTCCACTGCCACCCATCTGCGGTCACTGGCATCACCAGGCCCTCCGCTACCCTACGCAGTTGTTCGCCACACGTGGTCTGCCTTGAGACAGCAGCACATAGTCAATACAAATGGGAAATTTAGCAGCACAGCCACACCACTCATCGATGTGCAGAAGTCTCCAGCGACCACACCCAGTAGACATGCCCGTCTCATACCCAGCAGCCCACTGTTCTGCGATGGAGACCCGTTGTACTTAATGTCAACGCAAATCTTTCTTGCAGTCTTTCTCGGAAAGACTGGACGCTTCCAGGACAACAATGACATTACAGAGGACGCTCCAGATGGCTTTTTCAAAAGATGTCGGCTTGGGAAATAGGAAGCCTTCTGCCTAAAGTGACCTCAGCCTCACACCACAGTGTCTTCAGTACAATGCGCCCCGGCGAGCATGCTGCAGGGCAGTCAGCACTATCAAAGCACACAAAAGCAACGCATACAATAGAGTGCGACACTGGCATCCCTCAGAACAGAACCGAAACACGTGAGGGCCTTCCCAACTGTGGGTCGTTTGTATAAAGGGACAGCCACGACCTCGTAGGGACCGCAGCCACCATCCCATACTGAGCACTGGACTGCAACATTTGTATTTAAATTCAATGCGACTTCTATAATAAAGCATCTATTAAAGAAGGAAAACACGACCACGATGATGCTAAATTTCGTCTTTCCGCGAAATAGCCACAGTCAACTTTCTTTCTGTTTTACGAGCCAAATTGGTATAATTTTTGTGTTCAATTGCTGGATACATTTGCATCTCATTATTTTGCGACATACAGTGAAGTGCACCGCTGCCAATCGCAGATGAACAAGGGTGTATTGCATACGTTTAAGACATGTGAAATAATATCAGAGAATACAATCTTTCACGCCATTATCTCACAGGTCGGAAAAAACACACACATTTTACGTTCGACAACAGCAAGCTGTAGTTCAGCTCCCATTCTACCTTAGCGATGCTATAGCATACAGGCGTTTACGAAACGAACATGAGAGTCTGTTTTGTAATAGAACCCCCTATAAGATTTACCACGCACCTCTTCCGTTACATCGAAGCCAGTTACAATCTGCATGCTTGCAATTGACATTTTTGATGCAGAACTCACCTCTGCCAATATGTCTGTAAGGTTTCTGTCAAACAATATCAGATTCTTGCGTTCTGGTTTTGTAAGCAATTTGATCGTCATAATCTGTTTCACGCAATCTACTCACATGTCAGAAAAAAACACTATCATTTGTAGATTCCACAACGAGCTGTAATTCAAGTGGTGTCTACTTTACAATTACAGGCTATAAAGTATGTTTTATGAGCAAAATCGTTATAGTTTTGAAAGAATTATATGCATCCAAACTTAACCAGTTACAGCACTCCTTGTCATAGAATCTCGTGCAGGACGTTACAGCTTCCCTCTCTCTCGCTACATCACAAAACAATTACCATCTGCATGTTGTCGTTGAGCATATCACATATACCATATCGATCCATTACAGCTGAAGTCCAGTGCTCGAAGTCCTTTGCGCAGATCTGCACAAAATTTTACTGTCTGTGCTGGAGGAAGACCGTATTCAGCAAAACGTTAATTATACCAGAGGGCTCCTCTATTGATCCTTCGGAAGCAGTGTAAGAAGCGAAAAGTCTTTCATTCCCGTTAAGCCTACTACAGTTTTCCACAGTACTTTCCCTTACAGGACATAATTTTCTTTGTACACGTCAGACACAGACAAGCCTGCTGCTCAAGACGAAATTATTACGCACCCCCTACTACTACTAAGTGTAATACTTCACCAGAAACTGAGTGCTTGCTATACGAAACAAGACTGAGTGAATATCAGCGATGGGTGGAGGCATAAACGTCTTACAATCCCCCAGATGTTAAAAACACGATCGCAACGACCATGTTAGTGTCACATGCGGTCTTGGTTGTACAGGTGCACCCAAGTATCGCTAAAGATACCCATGTTAAAACTTATACGATCCTTATAAATCGAGATATGGCATTATGTCCAACTGAAGTGGTTTTTCCACACAAATACCTCAACACTGACTAAACACAGTAATCGCCGGAGTGTGTATTAACAGATCAACAGTACTGTTATACACCGTCAGCGGTGTAAGCTCGTAATAAAATCACCGAATTTAGAAAGTGATTCGGCTACGGAACGTGGTACGAAGCTGTATCTGTAACTCCGTGATGCTGGATAATTCTCTTGTATTTGCAATTCATTCGGTCTCGACAGCACGTCAGACCACCTGCGATATATCCACTGGGTTATGGGCGATAGTTGATTGAGAATGATCACCTACAGCAGATGGTGTGTTGATTTAGGTCGTAAGAATTGTACACTAGCTTTTCTGATACTTGGTGTTAAGCTTTTTGGTAGAAATGCTGTCTGCAATTTGGCTCAAATGGCTCTAAGCACTATGGCAGTTAACATCTGAGATCATCAGTCCCCTAGAACTTAGAACTACTTAAACCTAACTACCCTAAGGACATCACACACATCCATGCCCGAGGCACGATTCGAACCTGCGACCGTAGCGGTCGCGCATTTCCAGACTGAAGCGCCTAGAACCGCACGGCCATTCCGGACGGCCCTGCAATTTGGAATCAAGTCTTTGCATTCAACCACACACCTGTGCTGGATCCTATGGAGAAGTCTTTTAATGAGTACAGCCACTTGTGGGTCATATTCGTGCCACTATCACATAATTCGAAACGTCATCTTTTTCAAAAAATCAATGAGATTTTAGAAAGTCCCTAAGCATCTTGTAACTGCTCTTCAGACTCTGCACCTCCTTCCCTACAGCTTTGCCCATATGATCGTCCCAATTTAACTCGAAACTGTGCAGACGTCAGACAGAGCTATATGTACCACATTCTGCAACCCGTGTAGAACTGAGTGACCTAATGCTATAGGACAATTTTTCGACCACTCAGTGGAAATGGAAGCATATCGTCGTAGCTCCACCAACAGTGAACGATGTGTCAGGTCAGCACCAAATGAAGCCTGCTCTGGCAACACGAGGTAGTATAAAAGACAGAACAAACAGTTATGGTGGTATTTCTTATCAGGAAAATTGGAAAGATTCAACATCGTACAGTTACTGCAGTCCAAAGCTGATCCACATCGCACAGGGACTATTCACGTATATCACCCAAACATTGTATCATCATTATTCTGCACCAATCAACAGAGAAAATCTACGAACTACAAAAGCTCCGCTAACTTCATCCAATAGATTCTTGCAGCATCTCTCTATATCGAAAACAAATATCGTCTGCATCCTGGCATCGAGCATATGTGGCGATCCTATTAAATGCACACATCGTGAGACATCGTGAGACACACATCATGCTGGTAAATGCCAAACGACGCCTCGCTTTGTGTAAGGAGCGTAAACATTGGACGATTGAACAGTGCAAAAACGTAGTGTCGAGTGACGAATCATGGTACACAATGTGGCAATCCGATGGCAGGGTGTGGGTATGGTGAATGCCTGGTGAACGTCATTTTCCAGCGTGTGTGACGCCAACAGTACAATTCAGAGGCAGTAGTGGTCGTGTTTTTTATGGAGGGGGCTTGAACCCATTGTTGTTTTGCGTGGCACTATCACAACACAGGCCTACAGTGATGTTTTAAGCACTTTCCTGTTTCCCACTGTTGAACAGCAATTTGGGGATTGTGATTGCATCTTTCAACACAATCCAAGCACCTGGTCATAATGCACGGCATGTGGCGTAGTGGTTACACGACAATAACATCCCTGTAATGGACTGGCATACACAGAGTCCTGACTGGAATCCTATAGACCACCTTTGGGATGTTTTGGAAAGCCTACTTAGTACCAGGCCTCACTGACCGTCATCTGTACCTTTCCTCAGTGCAGCACTCCGTGAAGAATGAGCTGTCATTCCCCAAGGAACCTTCCAGTGCCTGATGAACGTATGCCTGCGAGAGTGGAAGATATCATCAAGGCTAAGGCTGGGCGAACACCATAATGAATTCCAGCGGTACCGATGGAGGGCACGAGGAACTTGTAAGTCATTTTCAGCCAGGTGTCCGGATACTTTTGGTCACGCGGTGTACAGGTTTTGATCAATTGAAGCAGGCGGCCAATGATCGAAGTCGCTTGCACAGACGAGTGCCAAGTCTCTTTGCCTGTACTGTACGAGGAACATTTCCCACAGATTATCAGTCGTAAGACAGGATCCCTGATTTGTTGTTTGATACACCACTTTGTCTGGTGTAACATGCTTTGTACACTGCCGTACAGTTTGTTTTTTTCCGCCACGACTTTGAGGTCTCTGTCAGGTTCTAAACAGACATCAACACGTTTTATCCATTGGCTCTCACAGAAAAGTAGACATCGCATGGTGTAAATCATGTTGTTGCTGCTGCTCTCAGAAAACACACACACACACATACACACACACACACACACACACACAAACTGGGTGATATAAATAAAAGACAGTCACAACATAAGGAAACTGGAAGAGTTTTGAGGCACTGTGGAGCACTTTCAAACTGCTGCCCGAAGAAGATTGATTGCCTTTAGATTTAAACTCATCACTCACAGTGACAAGAACTATGATGACAAACTCTAAAATGAAAAACTACTTCCATAAATCATCTCCTTGACAGATGTCATATTTACAGAGTTAGTGGCGACATGACATGAAATTTCACATGTCAATCACCACTGCTATTCATCTGTATCTTTCTTTGTAAGAGACATTCTCCATTACTAACAATCATTTTATATAGGACTTAAGTGAGAGTAGTATAATCTCTGAAAGGTGATCGTATGTGAACTGTGGGAGGTATACACCTCTGGAAAGACATTGTTGCGGCCACATGTAGTAAGCGTTGCTTCACAAAGTGGAGAATGGCAAAACAGAGGCAGCTTGCGATCCCGGCATTTCGAAGTAAGCGTGGCACAGATAGCCTTGCTATCAGTTGCAGCCTACCAACAAGCTGACGCAAAGACGCACACAGACTGAGCGCCAAGCAAAGCCTGGAGAGTGCTGAGTAAGGAGACGGGAGGCCAGCACGCTAAGTTACGCTGCAATATACTGCGGGGGGAATAACAAGAAGCTGCCACTGAGGGTAAAAAACGTCCTCCTGCCGGATTTAAATAGTGGAGCGCAGGCAGCA
The DNA here is from genome assembly GCF_023864345.2 of Schistocerca serialis cubense. Lineage (NCBI taxonomy): Eukaryota > Metazoa > Arthropoda > Insecta > Orthoptera > Acrididae > Schistocerca > Schistocerca serialis. The sequence goes on along the minus strand of NC_064642.1, from coordinate 434,658,252 downwards.
ACGGACAGAAGCCATTAGGAAGCAGTTCGGATCTGAGGACGGACGTGGTCCGTGTCCGACTGTTCAATCTTCGTAGGTGACGATTCCGGAAATCTGTTCTGGCTCGCAGGAGTCATCCGTTCGCCGCCAGATGTCAACTTCAGCTCTGGGGGTCGGCCCGAGTTCGCTCGGCACCATGGCTGACTAACTACAGCGAGAACTTCCAGCAGGACCGGCCGCAGCGCGGTCTTGGCCACAGGCACCACCGGGGACTGACGCCCGGACTTCACAGCAACCCGGCCACGCCGCATGGTCGGTCCATGACGGGACCTCGCGGACATCGCGACTGACGGCTTCCCAGCCGCCGGTGCAGCAGGCGTCGACAGCTGACCTCACGGTGACGCGGCTCTCTGGGCGTACCCGTACTGAGGCGCCGAGCGGCGACGAGTTCATCTCAACCACAGGGCATCCTGGCTTCAGCGGAGCACTGGTGGCCCGAGGCGCCGAGTGCGATCAGCGGCACGCGTTGCGCGCATTGTCGGAGAATCTACTCAGCAGCAGACAGGCGGAGGGATCCACAGGGTTGGGCAGCGACGACGAGGGAGAAATTGTAAAGAAAGTTCAATAAATAATTAATTGTAAAACTCCATGCCATCTCAGACTGTGGCGCAGCCACTGTGTTTGCCGTAATGAGTACTGCAGAAGTCGTAACAAGTGGCCATCTGTCATAACAACATATTGCACAGGTAACACTTGGAATCGATGTTTATAGAAGTAGTTTTCCATTTCACAGTTTGTAATCATAGTTTATCGTAGAGAAACCTGCAAGGAGAATGTATGTCATGCAATGGAAATATACTTCTAACATTGGGATAGTAACAGCGTTGTATTACATACTAGTAGTAGGTCGGAAACCGTAACGTTCTGACATTATAGCATGCTTTAAGTGCAGAACCTTGTTGCCTCAGGTGTCCATGTGTTTATGTTATCTCTTACCAATACCTTCTTGCTAATGACCTCAGATACTAGTACAATACTGTAGAATTGATAGCGCACTTGATTTGCGTAAAATTTGCAAACTCTTTCCGTCTGGAGCTCCATCATGCATAAAAAGCACCTGTTTCTTGTTCTTAACCGTCTGTTATATCATCACAACAGTTTCATGTCAACTATACACAGATTAGGGGTGCTAACCTCTTCGACTTTCGCGCATCGAGAGAAATCTTGCCCGCTTGGATGTGTGCGGGACAGCATTAAGGCGTCAGTTTTCACTGTTCCTTCACGAAACGTGGAATGTAGTGGCCTAGTTCTGATCAGCTGCAGATTAAATCGGCACCAGTGCTGCAGGGAGCGTTGGCCAAAGACAATGCGAGATCTTTCGCTCTCTAACTTTATCCTAAGAATGCAAGAATGTCCTGTGACTCCCATCCACATGGAGAAAGATCGTAAATTTCACACTATGATCAAAGTACTAGTTATATGTAGGTCACTGTCTGGTATATATGTTCCAAAATTAATAATGATTGAATGTAATGCACAGTCATATATTTACATTTGCAATGGTACTCGCAAAGTAGTGGAGAGGCTGTGTAGCGATGATACAGAAATTGGGAAGCAAACTGTTACGTCAAACTGCTACGTCATTGATGGATGTTGAAATTATGGTAAAATTGCTCAAACCAGTCGCTCTCTCAGCTATGATGCCTATTGTTATAGTATATCGAAGGTGTCTTTTCCGACCCATCCATCCACAGGTACGCTGTGGATTACCACATGATGAATGATTGACCTCACTTTTTTGAGATGGAGAAAGAGCCTTGGTGGAGGGTGCAACACCTTTCGCGGACGGCTAGCACTGTTGCAGACCTCGAAGTCGTGGTGGGAAAAAACAACAATGTACAGTGAACAGCAGTGTACAAAGGGTGTTAGAGCAGAAATATCGGCGTTTCAAACAACAAAACAGGGAACCTCTCTTGCAACTGATAATCTCTGGGAGATGATCCTCGTACAGTACAGGCAAAGAAACTTCACACTGCTCTGTGCAAGCAACGTCGAACACTGGCTGCATGCTCCAATTGACCAATATCCGTATATTTAAAAGAATCATCACATGTGCTCGATGGCAGCACGCTGACAGTATTTGTTTTTGATATAGAAGAAAGTGATAAAAAGGTATCGGATGAAGATAGCAGAGCTTTTATAGCTCGTAATTATTGTGTGTTGGATGGTACAGAATAACGATGATACAATGTTTGGGTGATACACGTGAATGGTCCCTGAGCGACGCGGATCTGCTTTGGAGTGCATTACCTGTACAGGTGAATCTTTCTAATTTTCCCCATAAGAAACACCACCATAACTGTTCGTACTGTCTTTTATACCACCTCGAATTGCCACAGCAGGCTTAATTTGGCGCTGACCTTACACATCATAAATAGCAGGCAGAGCTACGACAACATGTTCCCATTTCCACTGAGTGGTCAAAACATGGTTCTATAACATTAACTCAGCTCACTCGCTTTCTACATGGATTGCAGAATATGGCAGAAATAGCTCTCTCCGACTTCAACTCACTTCAGACTTAAATTGGGACGATCACATGCGCAAAACTGCAGGGATGGCGGGTCAGAGTCTGAGGAGCAGTTACAGGATGCTTAGGGACTATCTCAACCGACACTAGAATTTTACTGTAACAGACAAGTGCGAAAAAGGTGACGTGTTTTTTAATATAAGAGAGTGCCACGAACTTAATTCACTACTGGCTGTAATCATCAAAGGACTTCTCCATAGGATCCAGCCAGGTATGTGGTTGAATAGAAAGACTTGATTCCAAATTGCAGACAGCATTTCTACCTAAAAGCGTAACACTAAATGTTAGAAAAGCCAGTGTACATTTCTTACGATCTCAATCAATACACCACCTACTTTTTCTGTGATCATTCTCAATAAACCATCGCCTATAGCCCAGCATATATGTCGCAAGAGCTCTGATGGGGCACTCAGACAGAATGCATTAAAAATACTAGAGAGATATCCAGCGGCGGCATGAGGGAGTTGCAATTACCGCTTCATACCACGTTCCTTAGCCGAATCACTTTCTAAATTCGGTGATTTTATTACGAGCATACAGCCTCATCGACGTGTAAGAGAACTGTCCGTCTACTAATACACACTCCATCGATCACTGTCTATATTCAGTGTCAAGTATTTGCGTGGAAAAACTACTTCATTCCGAGATAACGCCATACATCGATTTATAACGCTAGAATAGGCTTTAGCAAGCAGACGTAAGTAGCACATGTGAGCACCTGTAGAACCATGCCTCCATGTGACAGTAACATCGCCATGGCGATCGTGCATTTAACATATGGCGGCTTATAGGGCGATTATGCCTCTATTTCTAAGACACAGTGGTACCAAGCACATGGAGAAAACTTATGAGACATGTCCTACCATAGCTAATTTTCGCTCAGTATTGTTTCGTATCGCCAGCATTCAGTTATTGGTGAAGTATTATACTTAGTAGTAGTAGTGGATGCGTGAGGATTTTTGCCTTGAGCAGCAGGCTTAAGAAATACGTGGGTGTCCGACATGTGCAAAGAAAATGACGTGGTAGCCTTAAGGGGAACGAAAGATAGTTTTTTCTTACACTGCTTATGAAGGATCAATAGAGGAGCCCTCTTGTATAATTAACATTCTGCTGTGCTTCCTCCAGCACAGAAAATAAAATTTTGTGCAGATCTGCGCAAAGGACTTCAAGCACTGAACTCCAGCTCCATTGGAGCGATACAGTATATGTAATACGCTCAATGACAACACACAGATTGTAATTGTTTTTCAATAGCCTGGGAGAGAGAGCCGCAGTAAAGTGTTCAAAAATGGACTTAACATCTGAGGCCATCAGTGCCCTAGACTTAGAACTGTTTAAACCTAACCAACCTAAGGACATCACACTCATCCATGCCCGAGGCAGGATATGAACGTGCGACCGTAGCAGCGGCGCGGTTACGGATTGATGTGCCTAGAACCGCTCGGCAGTTAAGTGTTATATCAGGTTCTCTTACAAGGAATTCTATAACTGGTTAAGTTTGGATGGACATAGCTCTCTCAAAACTTCACCGATTTTGCTCATAAAACTGATAGGAATCGGCTGTCTCTATTCTCGTGGACTCATGACTGTTTTCTTTATTATTATCGTCACGGTTGTGTGCTTAAAAACACGCATTATTTCCGACTTCATAACCTGTTATTATAAAGTAGACACCACTTGAATTATAGCTCATTGGGGAATCTAGAAATGATAGTGGCTTTTTTCCCTTCATGTGAATAGATTGCGTGAAACAGGTTATGATGACCAAATTTCTTACAAAACGAGAACGCAAGAATCTGCTGTCGCATGACAGAAACTTTACAGACATGTTGGTTGGGGTGAGCTATGCATCAAAAATATGAATTGTAAGCATGCTGATGTCAATAGGTTTCGGTGTAATGGAAGAGGTGTTGTTAAAATCTTATAGGAGGTTCTTTTACAGGACAGACTCTCATGTTCATTTCGTAAATACCTGTATGCTATAGCGTCTCGAATGTTGAATGGGAGCTCAATTATAGCTTGCTGTTGTCGAACGTAAAATGTTTGTGTTTTTTTACCGGAATGTGAGCTAATGTCGTGGAAGATTGTATTCTCTAATGTTATTTCACATGTCTGAGATAATTGTAATAAACACATATGATTATCTGTGATCAGTGTTGTTGCATATTACTGGATGTCCCAAAATAATGAGATGCAAATTGTATCCGGCAATTGAACGTAAAAGCTATTCCGATTTTGCTCATAAAACTAAAAGAAAATGGACTGAGTCTATTTTCGTGGAAAGAAGACATTCATTATTGTCACAACTGTGTTTTACTATTTTAATAGTTACTTTATTATAGGAGTTGCGATGGTGTTAAATACAAATACTACAGTCCAGTGCTCGAAGGGGCGTGCTCGTCGAGTTCCCTAAGAGGTTACGGCTGTCGCTTTAGATAAACAACCCGCGGTTGGGATAGCCCTTATTTATTATGGTTTTGTTCTGAGGGATGAATCACAACATTTTCCTTGTGAATTTTTGGTTGTATTCACAGTGTAGGTAGGCTTCCTTTGGTTCATTATTAACTCTGTACATCTTCTTTCTCATTGAAAATAAAACTGCACTTTTTACTAAAGCTGCACTTTTCACCAGCACGTTATCTGCTTGCTCTCGGAACAAATTCGGAATAATTTCATAGAATGCATTCCAGTGAAAACTTTCGAAATCAGCAGTGCCTCACGTTTTCTTCTTTTTCTCCCGAACGAAAAATAGTTTCAACTGAGGTAGTTCCTATCAATTGTTACATTATTTTACAAATAATTCGTATCACTGTTGAGAGAGCATGACATATTAAATTGATAGTTAGTTAATACTCTCACCAGTCTGCACTTGCTTCTTATGGAATTGGAATTATTACATAGTTCTTGAAGATGAGGGTATTTCACCTGTCTGATGTATGTTGTAGATCAAGTGAAACTGTTTTGTCATGGCTGCCTTCCATAGACATCTAAGTAATTGCGAGGGAATGTCATCTACTCCAGAGACCTTGTTCCGCCTTAGATGAGTGAATGGAACGAGTTTGAGTACAAACAAGATACACATTGTAATGTTCACGTTTGTACTGCTTGTAGATATTATGAGTGCAATTCAGGTAAAAGGTAAAGAGGGTCAGCAGTAAAATAATAATAATAATAATAATAACAATAATAAAAATAAAAAAAGTGGCTCAAATGGCTCTGAGCACTATGGGACTTGACATCTGAGGTCATCAGTCCCCTAGAACTTAGATCTACTTAAACCTAACTAACCTAAGGACATCACACACATCCATGTCCGAGGCAGGATTCGAACCTGCGACCGTAGCGGTCGCGCGGTTCCAGACTGAAGCGCCTAGAACCACTCGGCCACTGCGGCGGGCGGTCAGCAGTTAAATGACATATAGTTACTGTGTAACGAACCACCCGAGACCACGGTTTCCTTATACCAAAAGACTCAAAAGGCGTCAGTGAACAATATCTGAAATATAATTGCGTAGGATTCCTCGGTCAGAGTCAGTCGACATATGTATGGTATCGCGGCATAATGTATAAAACCACTGCTGCCTGGGAAAAAAACCAGCGTTTCGGCCACGGTTGCAGCGGCCTTCTTCTGGGTCAGTGGACCGCTTCAACCGTAGCCAAAACGTTGGTTTTTCTCCAGCAGTTGTACCTTTATACAGTATGCCGCGGTCCTTTACCCAGAAAACTTTTATGTCGAGTATCTTAAAGGTAGGCAGTCTATTTTCGGTTCGTTTTTCAGACTCGTAAATGCTTGAGCACAGCCTGGAGTAGAAAATGGCCCCATATATTAAGCGGACACTTTAAAGTAGCAGATTTAGGTGGGAGCGGTGAAAGGAAGGGGTACATAAAATATTGGTAGAGTTCATGTTCGAACTCTACCATTATTTACTATACAGCCAATCACAGTGAGCGTTTTCGCTGTGCCCACTGATCCGATTTTCTCAGGATGTGCATTGCTCGCATTTTTATTATTGTTACTTTGCATTGAAAGAGTTAAGAGATAAACTTTGACACATCGTAGGGTTCGAATCTCTCACAGTAACAGAAGGTACTGGTGATCCGTATCACCGTGTGTGAAGTCCGGGTTTTGCAGAAATACAGATCAGTCGTGATCGCTGCCACATCACTCCTTGCCTCTCAGGCGGTGTAAAATAACGGTGGTTTGTGCTTACTTCCATGTAATATTACCTGCTCAAGTATATACAGGGTGCTCAGAAAATGTCTGAAGCGCTTGTCGTGATGTTGTAGGGCAGATTGTACCGAGACATAAATGTTACGAAAAAAATGCGATACGTTGCGCCGTTTCCGGGTTATTTAGCATTGAAGTTAGCCAACCAGATCGTCGCGCGCGTAAACTCAAGTTTCAGCTTACGAGACAAAGCATTCGTTGGGCAACACCGCCCCTGGAAGCCGCTTGAGTGTGAGCGCGCGACGCCCCGATTGGCTAAATTCTACGTTAAATAACTCGGAAACGGAGCAACGTATCGAATTTTTTTCTTAACATTTATGTCTGAGTACAACCTGCCCTGTAACATCCCTACAAGCGTTTCACACATTTTCTGACCACCCTGTATATAACTAAAGCTTTTACAGAAAAATCGAGAAACAGTTATTTTCTATACCGTTGAAGAATCTATTTTCTCTAAGGACATGCTTGTTAAGCGTATATCATTAACTGATTTCAAATGAAACATTGCATTTGTGAAGCATAAAGCGCGAGGGGACTCAGTGCAGAGTGAGACGCAGAATAATTGCACAGGTTTCGAGACGTGCGGCAAAAGCTGTTAGCGGGCGGCTCCTCCGGTGTTGAGGTGGCGCCCACCGAGGCGGGCATGATCAAAGTTTTAACGCCCCTAATAGATACAAACCGTGAGGCGCAGCCGCGCCGAGGCACAAAGGACCGCTTTACGGAGGTTGCGCCGCTCTCCGTCGCGCGGAATCCTCAATGAGCGCGGCAGCCCCTGCCTTTTGTTTACCCCTGTGTAGCTGCCGGCTGGCTGGGAGGCGGGCGCGCCTCCGCTCTGCCCCTCGAAGCAGAAGAGGCGGCGCGGCGCGCGGTCTGCCCTGGCTTAAATGGACGATTCTTTCGGCGCACAGAAGCCGGCCGTTTTCGGCCGACACTCTTTCGTTGCCATACAAGATGTACCTTCTAAATGCGAGAGGCCACCGAAAAGTAGCGAAAAATTTCGTGGACACGGATATGTGGAAACTGGTGTTGTCGAAAGATGTAGCGGCCATAAACACAGTGACAGATCAGTACACTGTAAGGACGGAGGCACTTAAAAATATAGGGAGGGTGCAGTGATACTGTACATTTATTCGAATAAGTTGCTTTTAAATACGCCGGCCGGAGTGGCCTTGCGGTTCTAGGCGCTACAGTCTGGAACCGCGAGACCGCTGCGGTCGCAGGTTCGAATCCTGCCTCGGACACGGATGTGTGTGGTGTCCTTAGGTTAGTTGGGTTTAAGTAGTTCTGAGTTCTAGGGGACTGATGACCTCAGAAGTTAAGTCCCATAGTGCTCAGTGCCATTTGACCGGTTTGTTTTTAAATACACTGATGAGCTGGAACATTATGACCGTGGTCTTATAGACCGTCGGTCCACCTTCGTAATGCAATACGCTTTTCCTCCAGGAATGGGTTCGAGAGGCCCTGTGTGGATTTCCAGACGTATGTGGCGCATCGCAAATTGCGGGCTAGTGATTGGTGGGAAAGAAGCCTAAAGTTCGTGACCGAGGGGAACAGCGCGCTAGTATTGATGTGTCCAGGTATCCAGGAACAACAGTACTTTTGTTAGTACAATAACACAAGTTTCTTGAGACGTCAGTCCACACTGCTTGGTTCGAGATGAAAGTCAGTCACTGACGTTGTACTGGAATTTTCTTGCGCAAACGATATCCGCGAAGCGTTGGTCAGCGGAGGCTGACAGGGCCGCCCGGAGTGGCCGAGCGCTTCTAGGAGCTTCAGTCTGGAACCGCGCGACTGATACGGTCGCAGGTTCCAATCCTGCCTCGGAAATGGATGTGTGTGATGTCCTTAGGTTAGTTCGGTTTAAGTAGTTCCAAGTTCTACGGACTGATGATCTCAGATGTTAAATTGATAACATAGCATAAATTATACCTAATGTTCCAAATGATTCAATTTTTCCTTTTTCTTGACATACAATGTGTGAAATAATCCCAAATCCGGGTAGAATTAAAATGTAAACTTAGTTCTCAGAGCCATTTGAACCGTTTTTGAGTGCGACAGGCCGCTCGAGGACGCACTGGAGATAGGGTCCACTGAGGCCGTGAGTTCGAGGATGGTGATAATAATATCCAGCGAGGTGGTGAAGTCGAGGACAGATTGTGAGGAGGTGTAGTGGACGGTTAAGACGGGGTCTTGGGAAGTCGCGGCTCGAGTACGGTTGAAGTCCGTGGACGCTGTGTTGACATAATCCTCGCTGGCTGGGCGTGTGTACTTTGATGGCCTGCTTAGCATAGCAAGCCTAGAACTGGAGTGTTGAATGTCTCAATAGTGGTGCTGCAGCTACCTAAACACCCACTTGGTATATGGATACTGACTCCACCTACCTGCTGACACGTGACTCATGGGCGGTACGGTGGCGGCAGCTGAGGGCACAGTCGAGAACAGTTCGTCCAGTTATTGATGTCGAACTGCTCCCGTTTGATCTCCAAAAGTTGTATCGTTAGGCGGTCGGAGTTTCGGCAGCCTGCCTTACACGGCTGTATGATTCGTTGCTGTGTTGTAGGTGGTAACCAGGCCCCAGCAATAGCGTCACAGGTGCTTTCCATCGGGTTCAGATCTTGCGAATTTGGTGGCCGAGATACCGACGTCAGGTCATTACCATCCTCCTCAAACCATTGTTACGTTTTGACGTCAGTGTAAAACACTCACATTATTAATGAATAACTGGGTCATTATAGGGTAGAAAAGAAAAGACACTGCCACACGGTTGTTCAGAAGATAAAGATAGATACCACGGAAGTTGCAAAGAATGTATGATGATGAATTATCTTTAGTTGTTAATGAGGGACCAAAACGATAAACACTCTGTAAGGAAATATAAAATTAGAAAGATGGAACATTAAATTTAACGGCATACTCATAATGTAGTGATGTAACTGTTAATAATATTTTTACTGCACACACCAAAAGAAATTGCATCACCACGGTTCAAAGTGTTCCGCAACCTGTACCGAAAAATTGTAATAGAGATCAACGTAAACATCATTACCGCCCTTTTTATTGGTCATGAAAACCACACATTGCATGTTGTACTGCCATACAGCAAGATCTTCAGAGGTGGTGGTCTAGATTGCTGTACACACCGGTATCTCTAATTCCCAGTAGCACGTCTTCTTGCAGTGATGCATGCCTGTATTCGTCGTGGCATACTATCTACAAGTTCATCAAAGCACTGTTGGTCCAGATTGTCCCACTCCTCAACGGCGATTCGATGTAGACCCCTCAGAGGGGTTGCTGGGTTACGTCGTTCATAAACAGAACTTTTCAATCTATTCCATGCGTTTCCGATGGGGTTTATGTCTCGGGAACATGCTGGCCGCTCTAGTCAACCGATGTCGTTATCCTAAAGGAAGTCATTCACAAGATGTGCACGATGGGGGAGCGAATTGTCGTCCATGAAGACGAATGCCTCGCCAATGTGCTGCCGATATGGTTGCACTATCAGTCGGAGAATCGCATTCACGTATCGTACAGCCGTTACGGCGCCTTCCATGACCACCAGCAGCGTACCTCGGCCCCACATAATGCCACCCCAAAACGGCAGGGAACCTCCACCTTGCTGCGCTGGTTGGACAGAGTGTCTAAGGCGTTGCCTCGAAAAACGTCTCCGAAGATTGTCTAGTTGAAGGCATATGCGATACCAATCGGTAAAGAGAACATGATGACAATCCTGAGTGGTCCATTCGGCATGTTGTTGGGTCCATGTGCTCCGCACTGCCAGGTGTCGTGGTTGCAAAGATGGACCTCGCCATGGACGTCGGTTGACGTTGCGCATCATGCACCCTATTGCGCACAGTTTCAGTCGTAAGCCGAGGTCCTGTGGCTGCACGAAAAGCTTTATTCAACATGGTGGGTTTGCTGTCAGGGGTCCTCCGAGCCATAATCGGTAGGTAACGACCATCCAATGCAGTAGTAGCCCTTAGGCGGCCTGAGTGAGGCATGCCATCGACAGTTCCTGTCTCTCCGTATCTCCACGATGTCCGAACAACATCGTTTTGGTTCTCTCCAAAAAGCCTGGACACTTCCCTTATTGAGAGCCCTTCCTGGCACAAAATAACAATGCGGACGCGATCGAATCGCGATATTGACCGTCTAGGCAAGACTGAACTACAAACAACACGTGCCGTATACCACCTTCCTGGTGGAATGACAAAGTGATCGGCCGTCTAATGGACGCTGCTCATGCATGGTTGTTTATATCTTTGGACGGATCAAGTGAAATCTCGGAAAAGTCAAAGGGATGGTATCTGTGATACAATATCCACAGTCAACATCTGTCTTCAGGAGTTCTGGGAGCCGGGGTGATACAAAACTTTTCGTGATGTGTGTATATGCTTAAAAATAAAACAACGATTACTCCAATATAAGTTATATTTCGAACTTCAGAATATTAAGTTCAGTTACCTAGAACTTATGATTTTTCAAGGTTTCACGATGGATCTGTTGCAAATACTCTTCTCGTATCTTTAAAGGATCTTATTTTGTGAAAAATCCTGATATAATGGAACAAAATGAAAGTAATTTTCCAAATAAACGTTAAAATTTGATGGTACAGTTCCTACTCTTGAGACATCATCTGATAAAAGTTTTAAAAATGTAGCCTGCTGTAATTATTTAGGAAATGATCAGCCTTACAAAACACTAATACCAGAGTAGCAGCTAGTGGTACTGCGGTTAGCATTACTGACTGTCGATTACGGGGACCTGCGTTTGATTTATCTCCAGACTGGGGATTTTTTTTTCCTCTCGAGACTGAGTGTATGTTTGGTCCTCACCATCGTTTCACCATCAAGTCGCAGAAGTGGCGTCAAGTAAAAAACGTTGTACCAGCCGGCCAAAGTCCCCATAAGCGGACTCGTAGCCAAAAATAGCATACGCACATTTAATTTTTCGTTATGCGCAGGTCCTTACTATTAAGTACAGCTGTTCCTTTTCAGACGCAGTCCTGTTGAAAATTTTAAGCAAATTCTCAGTAAATTCATTCGGAAAATGTACGAATAGTAAGACTATTTGTTGGTTATGCAGAGCACCTGATAATAAGGAGAGATCTTGTTCCTCTGCCACGAAGTCTACGAAGCCCACCACGTGAAATTAATGTTCATCACAGAAAATATAACGACCGAAAAGTTCTAGTACTCAAAATTTATATGTCCATGTGCAAAAAATCACCTCCACTGCTTCCAGCAACGTATGATTCTTTCTTTGTTCTGTAATTCACGAATGAAGTGGAGGCAGCAAGGAAAACGTCTTATCGCTACGAGTCTCTGAGCTTTCTGCCCACTTAAACCCTTCTAACACTACTGATCAGCGATGGCTTTAGTTGTCTGAGGCAAATATATATCCAATCAATGTTCACTTAGAATAAGGGACTTCTCCTGATCGACAAGTGTCTTCCTTTCACTAAAAATACCTTTTCTCTGAAATTGAACTTTTTGAAAAAGACTGAAATTCAGGGATTAAAGTCTTTGTTTACATAGCAGAAGTGAACATATGTCTTCTATAACTCAAAGATCAGCACTGAAGTTGAAGCCACCGGCAAAATCCGATGAAGCGGATGTGATACCCTGTCTGTATTAGTATGCAAGTCGAATATGTCTCGTCACACTTCTCGGTTCTGTGATCGCAGTAAGGATGTGAAGATACAGGCAACAATAGAATCTGACGCAAAATGTGAAGCACGTGCTGACATTTAATTTCTTCATACTGAAGGTCTCCGCCTCATTTTATGCAGAATCGCTGGCGATAAGGATAACATTTTGGCACAGCCAACGATCTGCTGACCAGCGTGAAGATTTGGCAGAAAGCAGAGGTGGCTGCGTTCTATAATGATGGTGTTGGGAAGCGTCTAAGTTGGAGTGGCAAATATTACCTAACTGCTGCAAATGGAACGTTTCTGATTTTCACTATGGTTTTCATATCGCGACCGAGTAGGAGTCGAGCTCTAACAATTGCGTGCATACTTAATTATGTGTCTGCAAGGTTCACAGGAGAGCTTCTGTAAAGTTTGGAAGGTAGGAGACGAGGTACTGGCAGAAGTAAAGCTGTGAGGACGGGGCGTGAGTCGTGCTTGGGTAGCTCAGTTGGTTGAGCACTTGCCCGCAAAAGGCAAAGGTCCCGAGTTCGGGTCTCGGTCCGGCACACAGTTTTAATCTGCCAGGAAGTTTCATATCAGCGCACACTCCGCTGCAGAGCGAAAATCTCATTCTGGTATGTTTATAGTCAGTTCAGCCATCTCTAGAGTTGAGAATTTCGACGATTTTTGCGTGCTATCGGCACTGATACTGGCAAGATGTCACTCCCGACAATGTTTTCATTTTAAGTTTCAAGTTGGATGACAAACGACAAAAGAGAAATTAGTTCGTGCGACATAATTAAAAACTAACAATTTTCTGATTTCTCCCTTTACTTGCACTGTGAAACTATCCCTATGGGATTTAACGAGCGACTTTGTGAATATCAAAATATGTGACTTAAATGACAGTACCTTTTGACTATAGTGACGGAAAAGTTTACGTTTCTTAAACCTCCAAGGGATTTTAGGTCGTTGTATGCGATATGAGTTGCAACGTGATGTGTCCTACCGTTCCTGTGGATAAGGATCTTAACAGACGGATAAAACACAGTAAGCCAAAGAAAAAAAACTTTTTCTGTGTGATGTAACTACAAATGTACAATTTTCAGATCTTTTCATTTAGTTCTACTGTGAAACCTTGCTTCTTGTCAAATTTCATACTTCTAAGCTAACGGGAAGTACGTTATAGGTTTTTATGAGTGAGTTTAGGAGTGTCAAAATATGCGACATAAGTGGCCGTATCTTCTGACTGCATTGGCCTAGAAGCTTGCATTTATTAAAACACGGAGGTACAATACACCTCACTATGTAACATAAGTTGATTACATTGACTTAAAAGCTTCAATTTTTACAACCGCCAAGGTGACGTGAATTTTACCTTGATGCAGTTAACCGTTCCTGTGCAAAAGGGTTTTTAGGAGTCGGACAGACCGACAAACAGACTGGTAGACAGAGAACAAAGTGATTCTATATGGATTGCGTTCTTACCAATTGAAGCACGGAAGTCTAGAAATAGCCATCGGACATTCGCGCATAGTTACTTAGATATGATATCATTATTCATACTTTATGCAAATTTTCTATTTACTTTCACATTCGCTTTATTTATTCTACACAAGCTTTCTATTAACTACAATAGAAATCGAAACAACTGTCATCATTCACAACTTTCTTTATTTGCAATATGCATTTCAGAGGTTTAGACCTCCATCATGTAATTTAATACGACAATATGTCGTTACTACTTTTGGGTCGTCTATGGCAGTGTCTCCAGTGCTCACACGCGCCTTCTTCTGCCGTGTTACCTCACATACATCACATACACATTGTAAATACTGAAGTAAACAAAGAAGGCGTTAGAATTCTTAAGAGCAAAGTTCTTTGTACATATGCAACGGGGAACTTGTTTTGATACAAAGATTGTAAGAAATATTGATACGTCAACATAGTAAATAACATGCGTCTAAAATATAGCTGAGTGATGAGTCCCAGAGTACCATATACAGGGTGTCACAAAAAGGTACAGCCAAACTTTCAGGAAACATTCCGCACACACAGTTAAAGAAACGATGTTATGTGGACATGTGTCCGGAAACGCTTAAATTCCATGTTAGAGCTCATTTTAGTTTCGTCAGTATGTACTGTACTTCCTCGATTCTGATGATCAAATTGTAAATTTTCACAATCAACATGTGTGGGCTGACGAGAATCCGCACGCAATTGTGCAATCACGTCATCAACACAGATTTTCTGTGAACGTTTGGGCAGGGATTGTTGGTGATGTCTCGATTGCGCCCCATGTTCTTCCACCTACGCTCAATGGAGCACGTTATCATGATTTCATACGGGATACTCTACCTGTGCTGCTAGAACATGTGTCTTTACAAGTACGACACAACATGTGGTTCATGCACGATGGAGCTCCTGCACATTTCAGTCGAAGTGTTCGTACGCTTCTCAGCAACAGATTTGCTGACCGATGGATTGGTAAAGGCGGACCAATTCCATGGCCTCCACGCTCTCCTGACCTCAACCCTCTAGACTTTCATTTATGGAGGCATTTGAAAGCTCTTGTCTACGCAACCCCGGTACCAAATGTAGAGACTCTTCGTGCTCGTATTGTGGACGGCTGTGATACAATACGCCATTCTCCAGGGCTGCATCAGCGCATCAGGGATTCCATGCGATGGAGGGTGGATGCATGTATCCTCGCTAACGGAGGACATTTTGAACATTTCCTGTAACAAAGTGAAGTCACGCTGGTACGTTCTGTTGCTGTGCGTTTCCATTCCATGATTAATGTGATTTGAAGACAAGTAATAAAATGCCCCCCCAGGGGGTCCACAACTCTTTTGTGGACACGTGCGTAGCGAGCACGGGACCCCGAGCTAGTGTGGCCCTCCTTCCTTTCCGGGCTGCATACCTTCCCTTCCCTTTCCGCATCCTTCTCCGTCCCCCATCTTCGCCCCCCCCCCCTCACCGCTGGCTCTTTCCTTCCCTTCCTCCCCCTCTGGGAGTATGGTTTGTGCCTACGTCCGGAGACGGACGCTCGAAACTGTTCCAATTTCCTTGCTTTATACACTTGCAAGTCCTCGTCCTTCCTCTGTCCTTCTCATTTCCTTCCCTCTTCTCTTTGCCCTTTTCTCCGCTGCGGCGTTTGAGACCCCCTCTTCTTTCCTTTCCCTTTCTCTTTTTTCCTACCTGTGCGTGTCTGAAGGCCGACCCACGCACTTCCATGCGTAGCCGGTGACGGGGTAATGCCTCGGGTAGACAGGTAGGACACGTACGTACCCCCTGGTAACGGCCAGGCCCAGGGAGGGGTGATTACCCGAGCTGATACCTTCCGAAAGTGCCGACTGGTCCCCCCGTCCGTTTGTCGGGAGGTGTGACCTGAGGTGTGAACAATCACCTAAGGCGGGTGTGCCCTCAGTGAGGGCCCCCACAAGGGAGGAGCGCGCCATCGGAGACGCTGGTAATCATGGGGGATTCTTCCGCAATGGTTTCTTCACCTTCCACTATGTCTGCTCACAAACGTAAGTTCACTGAGTCTCAGCCACAGACGGTTCTTCCATCGTTGCCACAGTTCCTTGTTGTTTCTCGGTCTGACGAAGGTCACGACTTCTCCACGGTCAACCCTTTCATTATTCAGAAAGGTGTCGACGCAATTACAGGTCCTGTAAAGTCTTGTTCCAGATTACGGAATGGCACCCTGTTGTTAGAAACACACAGTGCCCTCCAGGCTCAAAAATTGCTGCGTACTTCTCTGCTCCACACCTTCCCTGTCCGGGTGGAACCGCACCGTACCTTAAATTCCTCGCGTGGAGTCGTTTATACACGCTCCCTCGATGGATTGTCTGATGAAGACATTCAGCACTACCTGTCTGACCAGGGCGTAACGCCGGCCGAAGTGGCCGTGCGGTTAAAGGCGCTGCAGTCTGGAACCGCAAGACCGCTACGGTCGCAGGTTCGAATCCTGCCTCGGGCATGGATGTTTGTGATGTCTTTAGGTTAGTTAGGTTTAACTAGTTCTAAGTTCTAGGGGACTAAGGACCTCAGCAGTTGAGTCCCATAGTGCTCAGAGCCATTTGAGCCAGGGCGTAACGGCTGTTCATAGGGTTATGAAAAGGGTTGACACGAACATTATTCCAACCCGCACTGTCTTCTTGACATTTGACAAAGTTCAACTCCCATCGCAAATCAAAGCAGGCTATGAGATAATTTCCGTTTGCCCTTACGTCCCAAACCCTACGCGTTGCTATCGATGTCAACGGTTCAATCACACCAGCCAGTCCTGTTCCAATCCGGCCAAATGTGTTACGTGTGGCAAGGATGCCCATGAGGGTGCTTGTCCACCTCCATCCCCTCGCTGCATCAACTGTATGGGTGACCACGCTGCTTCCTCTCGAGATTGCCCCGTTTTTAAGGACGAAAAGCTCATCCAGGAAATAAGAGTGAAGGAAAAGGTGTCGACCTTTGCTGCTCGAAAATTATTCGCCAGTCGACAGCCCACCGTGCCTCAGACAGGAAAATACAGCACTGTCCTTGCTTCTCCTCGGCCAACAAAGGAGGCGGCCACACAGACTTGCGACCTCACCTTTAGTACCACGGTCGTCAGATCGGCCAGCGCAAAGATCGCACGTTCAACCTCACCTCTTTTGCCTGCCCACTCTATGGCTCACCCTTCGTCGGGTTCTGCTAAATCTCGAGCCCAAAAGTCAGACGCCAAGTCTTCGAAAAAAGAGCATACTCGTGAAGAGTTTTTACGTACCGCAACTTCACAACCATCGGTTCCTCGTTCATCTAAACATCATACTTCCAAGAAGGCTACAAAGAAACACAGTTCCTCTCCTTCTCCGCCAAGGCGAGTCCCATCTACAGCACTACCTGGCGGAAATCGCCCTCGGCCGTCTTCTGTGTCGCCGAGGCGCACTGCTGGCGGCCGGTCAACCGGCCGATCGCTGGTGGCAGGAGCTGCTCCTGACCAACCTATGGATCAGGATCTTCTGCCTTCGACTGAATGCCATTCCATGCTGTCGGTCGCAAGCTCTGAGCAGTCGTTGAGTTGACAGCACCCTTGGTCACATTCCTCCATTTTCTGTTCACCCTATGTCCATTATCCACTGGAATATCCGAGGCATTCGAGCCAATCGGGATGAATTGTCGATCCTCTTACGATCCTACTCGCCGGTCATCTTCTGTCTTCAGGAAACAAAGCTGCGTCCCCATGACCACTTTGTTCTCCCTCAATTTCAGTCCGTCCGATATGACCTCCCCTCTGTTGAAGGCACTCCAGCCCATGGAGGACTCATGATTCTTCTCCATGATACTCTCCATTATCACCCAATCCCCTTAAACAGTTCCTTCCAAGCTGTCGCCGTCCGTCTTTCCCTTTCTGGATACACGTTCTCTCTTTGTACGGTATACATTCCATCGTCCACACCAATGGCACGAGCTGATCTCCTTCATCTTCTTGGTCAGCTTCCACCCCCCTATTTGCTGGTTGGGGACTTAAATGCCCACCACCCGCTTTGGGGATCTCCACATCCTTGTCCACGTGGCTCACTATTGCTAGACGTCTTCCACCAAGCGGATCTAGTTTACCTCAACACTGGGGTCCCCACATTTTTGTCTGCCTTCACGACAAATTTATCTCATTTGGACCTTGCGGTCGGTACTGTTCCGCTAGCTCGGCGCTTCGAATGGTTCGCCCTGGATGATACACACTCGAGTGACCACTTTCCATGTGTTCTTAGACTGCAGCCTCAAATGCCATATATGCGCTCGCGACGCTGGAAGTTTGCCCAAGCCAATTGGACACTTTTTTCGTCTCTAGCGACATTCGATGACCGTCGCTTTCCCAGCGTCGACGATGAGGTCACACACATTACCGACGTTATTCTTACAGCTGCGGAACGTTCAATACCACGCACCTCCGAATTGCCCCGGCGCCCCCCAGTTCCTTGGTGGAACGAAGCATGCCGTGACGCAATACGTGAGCGGCGACGTGCTCTTCGCATTTTCCGTCAACATCCAACTTTGGCCAACTGTATCCGATATAAGCAGCTCCGTGCGCGATGCCGTCACGTCATTCGCGATAGCAAGAAGGCAAGCGGGAAATTCTTTATTAGCTCATTTAACTCCTTCACTCCCGCGTCGGAAGTTTGGAGTCGGCTTCGACGGTTCTCAGGCGCGCCTAGTTTCTCCACGGTCTCTGGGCTCACTGTCGCGTATGATACCTTAGTGGACCCCGTCGCAATTTCTAACTCATTGGGTCAGCACTTTGCTGAGATTTCGAGCTCTTCAAATTACCCGCCAGCGTTTCTCCCGATGAAACGTGCAGCGGAAGTGCGACATCTTGCTTTCTCCTCTCAAAATCACGAAAGCTACAATACTGTTTTCTCCATGCGGGAACTCCAACAAGCCCTCTCTTCTTCTCGCTCCTCCGCCCCAGGACCGGATGGTATCCATGTCCAAATGTTGCTGCATTTATCAACCCATAGTCTGCGTTACCTCCTTCGCATTTATAATCGAATTTGGACCGACAGTACCTTTCCCGGACGATGGCGGGAAGCTATTGTCGTTCCCGTTCCGAAACCTGGAAAGGGCAAACATCTCCCCTCTAGCTATCGCCCCATTTCTCTCACGAGTAGTGTCTGTAAGGTTTTGGAGCGTATGGTGAATTACCGTTTAGCTTGGTGGCTGGAATCCCGCAGTCTTTTAACACCTGCCCAATGCGGATTCCGAAAGCATCGTTCCGCAGTTGACCATCTTGTTGCTCTCTCCACTTATATGATGAACAATTTTCTCCGGAAACGCCAAACGGTGGCAATATTTTTTGATCTGGAGAGAGCATACGATACCTATTGGAGGACAGGCATCCTCCGCACACTGTTCTCTTGGGGCTTTCGAGGCCGGCTGCCCCTTTTTCTTCGCGAATTTATGGCAGAGCGCACATTTAGGGTGCGGGTGAACACTACTCTCTCCCGTACTTTCTCCCAAGAAAACGGGGTACCCCAGGGCTCCGTGCTGAGTGTTGTACTGTTTGCCATCGCCATAAATCCAATTATGGATTGTCTCCTTCCTTATGTTTCGGGCTCCCTCTTTGTGGACGATTTTGCGATCTACTACAGCTCTCTACGGACCAGCCTTCTTGAAAGACGTCTTCAAGGATGTCTCGATCGCCTCCACTCGTGGAGCATCGAAACCGGCTTCCGTTTCTCACCCAGTAAGACCGTTTGTGTTAATTTTTGGCGACGTAAGGAGTTTCTTCCGCCCTCCTTACATCTAGGTCCTGTCAACCTTCCGTTTTCCGACGTCGCTAAATTCTTGGGTCTTATGTTTGACAGAAAACTGTGCTGGTCCTCCCACGTTTCCTATCTTTCGGCTCGCTGTCTGCGTTCCATTAACACCCTCCGTGTCCTGAATGGTACCTCCTGGGGAGCGGACCGAGTGGTCCTTCTCCGCCTCTATCGCGCCTTAGTGCGCTCGAAATTGGATTATGGAAGCATAGTCTACTCCTCTGCTCGGCCGTCTATTCTTCGGCGTCTCGACTCTGTCCACCACCGTGGATTACGTTTAGTGCCTGGAGCTTTTTACACCAGCCCTGAGGAAAGCCTTTATGCTGAGACTGCTGAACCTCCGCTGTCCAATCGGCGGGCAGTCCTTCTGAGTCGTTATGCTAGCCATCTGTCTTCCATGCCTGCTAATCCAGCCCATGACCTTTTTTTCGACGCCTCCTTTGATGTAGGGTATGCAGGCCGCTCCTCCTCCCTACTACCCCCGGGAGTCCGCTTCCGTCAACTGCTCCATTCTCTTTCCTTCTGCTTTCCCAAAACCTTCTTGACAACTTGGGGTACAGCACCGCCTTGGCTCCGTCCCCGGATCTACTTGCTCCGTGACCTCTGTCAATTTCCCAAGGATGGTACCCCTACACTTGTTTACCGTCGGGCATTTGCTGCTCTATGTGCACAAATGATGGACGCCACATTTATTTACACCGACGGCTCGAAAACATCGTTAGGTGTAGGGAGTGCCTATATTGTTGGCGACACACAAAATCACTTTCGGCTTCCCGACCAGTGTTCGGTTTATACTGCGGAGCTTTACGCTGTTCTCCAGGCTGTCCACTACATCCGCCGCCATCAGCGGATACAGTACGTAATCTGCTCAGATTCTCTCAGCTCTCTCCTCAGTCTCCAAGCTCTTTACCCTGAGCACCCTCTGGTCCACCGGATTCAGGACTGTCTGCGCTTGCTCCACCTGGGGGGCGTCTCGGTGGCGTTCCTCTGGCTCCCGGGACACGCTGGTATCTGTGGGAATGAGGCGGCCGATATAGCGGCCAAGGCTGCAGTCTCTCTTCCTCGGCCAGCTATTCAGTCGCTTCCCTTCACCGATCTACGGAGCGGTTTATGTCGCAAAGTTGCTCATTTATGGCATGCGCATTGGTCAACACTTCCCCATAATAAATTGCGGGAAGTGAAAGCCCTTCCTTGCGCTTGGACCTCTTCCTCCCGAACGCGTCGTCGGGAGGAGGTAATTTTAGCTAGACTCCGGATAGGGCACTGTCTTATTAGCCATCGACATCTTTTAAGCGGCGATCCTCCCCCACTCTGTCCCCACTGCTCTCAGCTGTGGATGGTAAGACACCTTTTAATTGAATGCCCGTATTTTAATCCGTTACGCTCCCGTCTACAGCTATCGCCTGATCTAACGTCGATTTTAGCAGATGACACGCACTCAGCCAACCGCGTTCTCCAGTTTATTAGTGACAGTGAAATGACGTCAGTCATTTGAAGCTTTTTTTGGGGACAACCAACCCCTTTCTGTAGTGGATTTTTAAGCATTCCTTCTGCTTTTAGTTTCTCAAATTTTATGACTTTGTTCCCATTGCTGCTGGTTTTAAATTTCGGTTTTTTACTGTTTCCTAAGTCACGGGCTGGGCGCTAATGACCATAGAAGTTTTGCGCCCTAAAACCAAAAACAAAAAAAACAAAAAAAGTAATAAAATGAGCTCTAACATGGAAAGTAAGCGTTTCCGGACACATGTCCACATAACATAATTTCTTTCTTTTTGTGTGAGGAATGTTTCCTGAAAGTTTGGCCATACCTTTTTGTAGCACCCTGTATTGTTAACACGCCCTGTCTACTGAAGTTGTTTGGATGAGATATGGTGGATCATGTAGTCTGCGCGCTTCTCTACCACAGGGATGGGAAAAACCGACCAGTTAAAACTGATGTCGGTATTTCAGTTCTGAATAACCGATATATCTTGGTATTCGTCTGTCTTCGGTTATAACAGATGCTTTTTCTTTACTAATAATTGAGCAGGACAATCAATTACCTATAGTAGCAGTCCTAAAATTTCAGTTTTTAATTTCTTTTTTTTTTATTTTTTACAAAGGAGCAATTTTTATTCGTAAAGTAAGCATTAGTTTGAAACACATTATCGTTATAGAAAGTGGAAAATGCGATCAGTGCAACAATACCGACATAAACGAGCAATAACATTTGAATAAGACTTGATATAGCATTGCTGAGACAATAAAGCCCTGTCACCACGTGCGTGGCTTCAGGTTCGCGTGTACTTGCAGTGTACAAGACCTGCCCCACACCTGGTCCATGCGATGGCTTCTCGGTGTTGTCGCAACAAGCTCCTGTACAGCAGTATGGTACCAATCCTAATCTGGAAATACTTGTGCGAAGTGACGTAGGAATGAAGTACAATGCTTTATTTGATTTAAAAGATTTAAGATTTGCCTGCAACTGCTATGAGATAGTAAAAGAGAACTGTAACAGTTAATAACAGTAATAGAATTAGAAACTTAACAAGAATTTATTCATAATATATAGTAAAAATAGAAAGAAGCTGACAAGCTGCCTGTTTCGACATAATATGTCCTAATCTGTTTGTAGCCCTCGAAAACTGAAAATTAACGTGAAAACTAGAGTTCTTCAGCATCAATTTCACCCTGTAGCACTCACTATTCGTAATGCCCAAAGAGTGCTACAATTCCTGATGAAAAATAATTTTTTAACGCAGTTTGGCTCTGAGCACTATGGGACTTAACATCTATGGTCATCAGTCCCCTAGAACTTAGAACTACTTAAACCTAACTAACCTAAGGACAGCACACAACACCCAGTCATCACGAGGCAGAGAAAATCCCTGACCCCGCCGGGAATCGAACCCGGGAACCCAGACGTGGGAAGCGAGAACGCTACCACACGACCACGAGCTGCGGACTTTTAACGCAGTTTCAAAAAATTGTAGTGAGTAGGAGAATACTGGAGTTTTTTGTAGTACTCAACCACTTATTTTTCGAAGAAAAACAGCTAACGATGGACGGACTACGTTTTCTTCGATTTGCCAATTTGATTCAATAATATGATTCTATGTCTATTCAAACTGAATTAGTAAAAATTTTTCGGTCTTTGTACGATTCCTTTGTTTGTTACAAGAAATAACTCAAATAAGAAATCTAAAATGGGTTGTTTCAGAAACCGGTTATTTTGAACGGTTTCAAAAGTCAGGTTAAAACCGATGAAACCGAAAAGCGGTTGTTCGAGCGATAACCGCCATTCCTACCACCAGCTTTCCAGATGCTGGAGCCACTACGTCTCGTTAAGGTAGTTACTCGATTTGGCCTTAAGAATGTGGGAGCAGCCAATTCCAGTCCTTCCGCGAACAAAGAAGTCCGTAGCAGTATCGGTAATTCAGCTCAGGACCTGGATTCGGCAGTCAGATCCGATAAACTTTCATAGGTGGTGGTTCACTAATGAAACATGTGTTATGTGTAATTATGTTATTCTCCAAATAGCTGGAAGTTGGATGACAGGATAAATTAATTACGAAAAGATCAGTTGTATTTTATATTCCGGGGTTGTTGTACAACACTTTGATCATTACTGTTTCACTTTTCGCCAGCCCCTTCCCCTGTGAGTATGCAAATCACTGTAGGACAGCGCCTCAGCTGCCGATTTCCATGCCACATCCTGCTCTCCGGTGAGCTCTTTTTGTCTCCAGACACAAAGGAGGCCACTTAGCCGGGGTGTTCGCCTTGTTTTTGTTTCCTGGCTGTTTCAACAGAGCCTCATTTTTGCCCCTTTCCACGCTGGTAGTCTGCATTTGGCGGACTACGGCACGGCGCTCTTTTTCAAACGCGTGCGGCAGCAGCCGACGCCGCAAAAAGCCTGGCCAGCGAACGTGCACGGCTGCGGAGAGCCCCGAACCCTCCCGTCCCACCCCCACCCCCCCTCTCGTTCCATCCTTTCCGCCCTCGCCGCACCCCTCTGGGGCGGCGGCAGTCCTTTGCGAATGACTGATGGTCAGTCATTGCGGCGTTCGGCACACGCCCCATTGTGCGCTTCTCGGCCAATATAGCTCGCTCTCTCTATATCCGCGCACGGACACATTCACAGGCCTGGAGTGAATCGCTGAAAGAGAGTGTGTGTGTGTGTATGTGTGTGTGTGTGTGTGTGTGTATGTGTGTGTTGGACTGTGTGTAAGTGCTTGGGGGGGGGGGGGGAGGGGGGTGGCGCTCGGCGTCACGTGGCAGCGGGCAGTCTTTTGTCCTCCCTTTGAGAAGGCAGCGTGGGACGAGTCAGCGGTCGCACGCCACACGCCGCACGCCTCTGTTACTGTCTAGCTGCCTGACCACAAATGAAAGGCCAGACGTTGCGGTCGCCACCAGTTAACAGTTGGCACGCCGGTCTCCTCAGCGGGGAGTCCGTAATTGCAAGTGGCCTGCCGCTACGCGTGTGTGCCAAGTTGTTAACACGTGTGCCACTGTGATCGATATACGAACACTGTTCGAACTCTACACCGTGCAGTAACTCAAGAATACTCCATAAAACGTGAATGTCACGTCAATTATTGAATAGTTTTTTGGGGTAAATACTATCATGAAAAGAAAGTTTTCACTGTACAAAAGCAAGCAATAAGAAGATACTCGGTTATGTTACCTACCATTAGGAAAGTGGGTACTCTCAGCAACTGTGATCTCATTTATGAATGATAGAACGCCAGCCACAATTCTTTGTATACTACTGTATAATGAACGTATGTATGGAGAGTACATCGATTGGCTGCATGGCGCCCCGTATATGAGCAACGCTATGTATAATACTCAAAAGAAAGCAGTTGTCGTCTCTAGGAAAAAAAAACTCAAATTTTTATGGGAATTTCATAAAATTTAAGCAAAATTATGTACGCTGCTGGCCGACTTATTTACACATTTGCCAGTAAACATAGGAAATATAAAAAAACTGACGCCCAAATAACACGGAACTTATATGCTTTGAGATTAGAAAATACTGCTAGGCAAAAGAATTTATAAGCCATATACGTTACGCCACGTGTTGTAACTTTTTATAGTATCGCCTGACCGTGTACTTCTTGTACTTTTTAGCAATTATAATGGCTAGGCACTAGCCGAAATCTGGATTTGCCAAATAAAACTTGCGAAAGAGGACCAATGATTGCTGTGCTCTATAGTTTATAAATACAATACTTCGTGTTCATGTGTGGTCGCCATATAAGCAACGGTTCAAGAGGTTAGGCATTTTAACGACACCGTCGCAATGTATGTACTCTCTAGAGAAATATATCATACAAAATTCATTCCAATCGGAAAAGAAATGTCCACACCCATTACTAAAGCAGTCATTGGCACAGAAAGGAGTTCAACATGAAACAACAGAAATTTTCGATCATTTGTTCAACACCATAACCTGTCTGAGAGGCAGTAAAGCAAATTGTAAATCCAGCCTGAAATACTAACTCCGGAACAGTTCCTTAGAACCTTTCAAAAATCTATGGAACAATTAACTAATTGATGCATGTATGTACTCGTATGCGTGAAACCTACAGCTGAGGTAGGAATAACTTTATTCGTGCCCCAAGGAAGGCTATGGTGGACATTGTTGATCGTGGTGTTTACTGATGACTTGTTAGACATTAGCAATATTATTATTTTTTTTTTAAATGATGCAGTTCTGTTATTGTGCCTTTCAGTCTGAAGACTGGTTTGATGGCGCTTTCCAAGATATTCCATCTTCGTCAGTTACCTAGAATTAAATTGCTGTCTGAAAAAAGCTTGGGAATTATATAGTCAGCTCTTCTTAAGATTCGAAATTGCTACAACTACTGGGAATATGCTTCATACAAACAATAGTTCTAACTTTCCGGCATTCTCAGAAGTACACAAATGTAGGTGATACTTAAACACTCCCTCACAAAAGAAAACTTAAGTACCCACAAGTTGGAGCTGGAAGCAAAATGGTTGTGATACTAGTACCACCGCTGTACCTCTCTGAAACTCTGAAAAAGTGTGTCCTGTGCCTAGGATTCCACGATATTTGCATATTTTGGTCATCTGCGGTAGTGCAAAAACCACGATTCATCGCTTAACACAACACGACACGATTCATTGGAATATATATATATCACAAGTCCGTCATGGTTGAAGAATTTCGTATCAGTTCTGCGGCGATTACTCTTCATTAGGATGTTATTTGGCACTAACTACACCTTCTGTATTAGCACAGCCTGATTGTGCCTAATGTGTTAATTTATTTTCAGGCTGATAAATCACTAATTATTATCAAATACGTGCCCATCAATTTGGCTGACGAGACCAGGAAGTACTACCACGATTACAGTATGGTATGTTGTAATATAGAGTTGCCGCAACATCAGTAAATGACGTACAAAATACCTTTTCCTACCGTCATTTCGAGGAATGGAAGTATGGAGGGGTAAACGTTTGTAGAAATGAAACTACTTCGGACGTCTTTCACTGGACTTCCTAGTCACTCAGATTAGTAGAAAAATTAACACTCAAAGATCACGATAATTTCATTTGCAGCATCAAAAAAGCAGACTTCTCAGGTCCGTGCAAACATATGTCAGTACTGTGTACCTGAGAACAGCTGAAAGAATAACAAAATGTGAAACATTCGTTAGTAAGTGCTTTGACTCCGTTATTACTTTAAATAAATGACGAACCCATAGTCAGGGGAGGGAGGGATGCATTTTCTTATAACTGCCTTTGCTACACACCAAGAAACACAGCGGTTTCCTTAAAAGCCATCATTCTCATCTTCGATAGTTAAAATTATTTATTTATGAAGTTTACGACTGCCATTTCAGCTTTTTGCCATTGTCAATTACTAACTGGGAGAGGTTCGTGCTTTACCACACGTCAAAATTTTAAAATATGCTCTTTGTAGTGTTCTACTTAAAAACAACCGATGGCCGAAAATGCAATCCTGCACCTCAAAAACCAATAATTCTTACTGCTGATGGCGGAAATAGCTGTTTCTAAAAGAAATCATGTGAACCCCAACCAATGTAAAGTAATCATTCCTAGACGCCATTTCAGCTCAGCTATCGTACTACACCTTAGCTAAATACCTACAAAATACTAAATGTAAAATGGTTCAAATAGCTCTGAGCACTATGGGACTTAAGGTCTCAGGTCATCAGTCCCCTAGAACTTAGAACTACTTTAACCTAACTAACCTAAGGACGTCACACACATCCATGCCCGAGGCAGGATTCGAACCTGCGATCGTAGCGGTCGCGCGGTTCCAGACTGTAGCGCCTAGAACCGCTCGGCCATCCGGGCTGGCTACTAAATGTATTTACCATAAACATTTATACATATGTACTACACATATTCTAAATGTTATTTTAGGACAGAAAGTAAGGAGCACCTTAAATCTACAATCGTGGGATATGATAAGCAATTTGCTTAAGAGGAATTTTAATTTTCTTCGTTTTAAAACCTATACATTTTTTAATTACTGTTTGGTTTCACATGATTCTTTGTGTTCAGCCGTTAGTACAATGATTATGTGTATTTCATGAATATTCTACAAGCATCCATGAGTACTTTCCTGTCTTTTGTTTGAAACCACTCCCGTAGAAGACTTCTCAATGTTTCGGTGATAATGATAGTAGAGAATCGATCTCTAAATTCTGATCCTTATATAGATCATGAACAAGATTGAAGTTACTCGAATGTGCCAACAAATCACAGTGTTTCGGCAAAAGGAAATGCAGTAACAGCGCAATATCCAATAAATAATGTAGTACGTAACGTTTGAAGAACCACATAATCACAGAGAGGGCAGATGCCCGACTGAGATTGATTGGAAGAATCCCCAGCAAAGATACTCCACCCACAAGAAGAAGATCGCTGAACAGTTATTTAATATTGCTCATCAGTTTGAGAGGCATACCAGCTACCATTAATAGAGAAAATAGAGAATATCCAAACAAAAACAGCACATTTCTTCACAGGTTCATTTCGTAAGGGGGAAAGCGTCACAGAGATGACGAGCAGAGTCTAGTGGCACACACTGCTAGAGAGCCGAATAAAACGTTCTCGGTTTTCAAGCAACGTCAGTTCGAATAAAAACCTCGAGCTTTCGACGATCATCTCCACCATCGTTGTCAGGAGTTCACAGACTGACGGGGCTGCTACGGTTTCTAACTTATAAAGGCATGATGACATCATCAGCAGCCAATCAGATAGACCCAACGTGGCGCGCGCGCGTATGTCCACCCGGGCAGCTAGCGGATCTATTGCCCGTGGCAGCACCGGTGACGTCAGGTGGCGCCTGGGGTAGGCGCCACGTTTATCTGTCTTTGCTTTCTTTCGATGTCCAACGTCTGCCGAGGACACATTGCTAGAGAACCGTTTGGCATTACGGTGTGGTTTACTATTAAGGTTTCCGCACAAGCAAACCGGCAATGCTAGGATGAGTTTTGGGCACCGAGCTGAAGTGGTTCGGACGACGATTGGTTGATTCTGCAGGGTATTCTGGGAGAGTCAGATGGCTATTTGTTTTCCATTGAAAGTGTGTTGCCGCTCCACCTTTTGTGTTGTCGTCTAATGAAGTGACCTCTTGGTAACAGGCTGTTAGGTGGCGACTCACATGCAACCCCTTCCCTTGCCTGTAATTTCGTAGGGAATGACCATTGGTTGGTCAGTCGATCATAGCATATAATATTAATTGAGCCCTTTCGCAGAATGTGTGTTCGTGTGCCCCTGATTACTTGCAATTCGTCCCTGTTGTTGCATGGTGACTGATTTTAGTATTGATTGAGTTTCTTGTGGTATTATTCTTTGGTGGATCTGTGAAGGGGTGCAACTAATAGGAGTCCTACTGGGATACACAGGGCCATTATTGTATCGAAAAGTTAAACTCTTTCTATTTTTTTTAAAATGTGTCTTAGAATTACATTGGTCATCCAGTGGGACGACCGTTAGCCGTAGCTGCATGGGGAGATGGTTGTCACAACGCAGACACTGTTGGCTGTTGACGTATGTCCAGTATTGGTAAGGTGCAACATTTGTATCTAGTGAAATTTTTTTATGAGCGGTTAGTCTTGGCGCTGTCTGTGTAATAGATTTGTGGAGACAACTTGTTATAATTACCTTGGATTAATCTTGTGTTTAAATATTAGTCTGTTGTTTAAGTGTTTTTCAGTATATATATATATATATACATATTTGAAAAGGGACCAGCTTGCGTATGAGTTTAAGTTTCGGTGGCAACCAATAGGTGGTGGCGTTGCTGAGCTAGCAGTGAGGTTGCGGTCGTCCTTGGACAACCCGATTCGTGTTTCTTTAGACCTGATTGCTGACGTCGGTGCTCTCACTCAGCTTTTTCGCAATATTCAATTTCTTGAAGGGGATACAGCCGAGTCGCAAGCAGACAGCAAGAGTTCAGGATCAGTTATCCATTGAGGAACCGTATCTTTGATCTGAGGCACCTCCCTCTCACTAACGAATAATATGTCACGGTTAATCAATTGTTTGCTCGCGTCAAGGATTTACAAGTAACCGCAAGTGCGATGAGTTTAGAAGGAGAGTCTGGTCACACAGAGAGGGTTGACGCCACCTAGGACCTGTCAGGTGAGGCGGACGAGGATACTGATGCTTACCTTACCGATAGATCGACTGCAGTATCGTTTGCTAAGTTGCCTAACGCTATTATGCGTTGGTTTCAGGACATTTCCGATCGAGCCATTGACCAACTGCCTCAGCTTGAAGACCTGATATGGCTGATGGTCCGTTTTGAGATTCATACTGATGCCTTGCAGGTTCCCCACATGGTTATATTGAATTTATTCTATACTTTGACCGCAAATAGGCCTATAAACCGCATTCTAAGTACAATGCAACAAATCTTGCCGGATACCATTTAAATCTTCTGTTTCCGATGTGGAAAAGGGGATCATCTGGTGCGTGACTGTCTAGTCCTTCGAGGCTCGTGACCTAACAGATGATTCCATATGCTCGCTCTGAACTGAGTGAGACTGGTCGGCGCAAACCTCCTAGCCGACGCGCTCGTATCCTCGCCATTAACGGTTTTCCCTTGCCGAATGTTTGTGCTCAACTAGGAACCGGTCTCTGGCCTGTTAGAATCAGGCACTTCAATTTCTTTGTTAGATTACCACAGGTATTTGGAATGTGGAAGGTTACGTAGAACGCCCCCTTTGCGGAAAATTTGGAAATTTGTGGGAAAATTCTATGAGACCAAACTGCTGAGGTCATCGGTCCCTAAGCTTACACATTACTTCATCGAACTTAATCTAACTTACTCTGGCCGGACGGAGTGGCCGAGCGGTTCTAGACGCTACAGTCTGGAACCACACGACCGCTACGGTCGCAGGTTCGAATCCTGCCTCGGGCATGGATGTGTGTGATGTCCTTAGGTTAGTTAGGTTTAATTAGTTCTAAGTTATAGGGGACTGATGACCTCCGAAGTTAAGTCCCATAGTGCTCAGAGCGATTTGAACCATTTTTTAACACACTCTAAGGACAAAACACACACATCCATGGCCGAGGAGGACTCTAACGTTCAACGGGGGGAGTCGCGGGGACCGTGACATGGCGACCCAGAACTAGCGGCTACCCCACGTGCTCCCCCTTTGCTTACCATGCTTCAGTGTTGTCGGCAGGTAATGGCCAAGTGTTGCCGCTGATTGGTGACGCGTGGGGAAACTACGCATTTGTGATTTTTACGTCCAATTAAATTGGACATCGCTAAGAATTGAAGGAGAAATGAGGAACCTCCTACAGCCTTTGCAATGGAACGTGTTTGATCACCCTCAATACAGTCCGTAATTGTCTCCCGTGAGTTTTGTCTCTACACACATGAATCACTGTCTATGAAGACAACAGTTTGGCACAGGCAACGAGATGTTGATCAGCTTCGAGAACTGGCGGAAAGCACAGGCGGCTGCCTTGATTGCGAGTGTATTATAAAGTTGGTACAATGCTACGACAACTAAGAAGAGTTGGGTAACTTGAAAGTGTAGCTAACTGTCGCAAATAAAACATTTATGATTTTCACAGTGGTTTCCATCTCGTTACCGATCAGACCTTATATTTCGAATAGTCCTCGTAATATGTTCCTTGATATGGCGACTATATTCAAAAATAGAGTAAGGTACTCTAACTTTGGAAATAAAAATTTATATTGATATTTTTCGTTTTTATTTAGTTATACTAAATGGTCCATACTTTCTCCACGATCCTCATATATGCAATATTTTTCTATAAGAATTATTAGTCTACGCCACCACCTTACTATTTCTCCCGAAACACCTTGTATTAGAATGTAGACCTTAGCGCTCGGTGGTCAACAAACACGCAGACGTTTCTGGCAGCGGGCAGTAGGTCGCTCCCGACACAGTGGCGGCCATGCAGCGGTTGGCAGCGGCGCCCACCCGCGGCGTTTGGACAGCACGCGTGATTTCGCCACGGGCCGCCTCGGCCCGGACGTTTGGAGAGCACTCAAGCCGCCGGCGCGCAGAGTGCGTCGTGGCGCAGCTGTTTGTCAATGGAGGCCGGCGCTCTTTCACAGCCGCGTCAAAGGCCTCGTGCTCGCCAGGTCAGCGCTCCAACGTGGATTCCATTGTCTCCCTCCGGCAACCTCTGACCACTCGTAAAGCGGTAGTATACCGAATGGACCCCTTTGTAACTGGACTAGACAGAGAGGCACTCCGTTTAAGTGAGGGTAGAGGAACGTCTCCAACTTCTTCTCTACACGTGGGAAAATTTTGTATGGTTTGCGGTCTCAGTCTCGACCGTGTAAGGCCACCGAATTCGGACCTACTGGCAGGGGGCTCTAAATTCATGAGTTTAGACAATGAGGAGCTTAAGAGACCTTGCAAATCGCAATGAAAAACATGAAATGTATCCGCAGATGCGAATATGGACACCATTGGCTGTATAGTGGATAGACGAGTAAGAAAATTTGTGCCATACCGGGACTGGAACCCAGATTTCCTCTTTATCGCGAGCGGTCACCTTACCATATTTTTTAGTCGAACCCGGGTCCTCTGCATGGCAGTCGGACACCCTAACCATTATATACATATATAAGTTGGACCAACTTCATCAAACTAACGTCTTACTCACTATTTTATTCTATTTTTTTCTTTGACCTATCGATCCACGTACGTACTTTACCACTTTTTTGTTTTGATTTTATGTTACAGAAGGGCTCGTCATTGTCCTATTCACTCACATGTGACAGGCTGGTAGTTATTTTCTTGTTTTTTGTTTGTTTTTATTTTTCGTGAAAATAAAACTTGATAGACATAAATTCCACATTCACGGGGCTCAAAACAAAACTTTTTTTTCTCTCTGGGAAGAACGCAATGAGGAAAGGCCCCCAAACAGGGGAAAAAACTGTGCAGTACTTTGACGGTTAAAGCCAAGAAGCAACATATTTGCAAATAAAGCAAGATAACGTCGAAGCCTCTACCACTTCCAAAGCTTGTTCACCATACAGTGACGAAAAACACGGGAGTCGGGATTGTTGTCACATTCAACTACATAGAGGGCGTAGCGTCCGAGTAGCCACACTATCGAATTAGTCTTCATCTGAGGAAAATGGGAAGGGAAGAAAATCAATCGAGAAAACAGTTTCAGGTGATTGAGTAGGAAAAGCTAGGCGTTGGTGAACCAGTGTCAGTGTTTTTCGCGGAGGGAAGAAGTCTGTATTGTCATGTACCGGGTCGATGACAAGCGTGGGAAAGAGCAGTCGGACTAAGACTATTCCTCTCTATGCAGGCGGGCACCAACAAAATATTTTCGTACTGTGAGGAAAAGTTGGTGATTGAAATTTCATGAGAAGATCCTGCAGTAACAAAAAACGTCTTTCTTTTAAAGATTGCCACTGCAGTTCACGTATCATATCCGTGGACACTCTGCCTTGTTTAAATGTGGTACAAAGTAAGGTGCCCTTCTTTGAACTTGTTCGATGTTCTCCGTCGATCCTGCGTAATGCGGATCCTACACCGCACATCAATACTTCAGAAGAGGACGTACAGGCGCAGTGTAGGCGGTCTCTTTAGTGGACCTGTTGCATATTCCCAGTGTTCAGCTTGTAAATCGTAGTCTTTGGTTTGCTTTATCCACAACATTATCCATGTGATAGCTCAAACGTAAGTTAGTCGTAATTGTAGTCCCCAAGTATTTAGTTGAGTTTGCATCCCTTATATTTGTGTGATTTATGGTGTAACCGAAATTCAGCGGATTCTGTTTGGTACTCATGTGGATGACTTCCCATATTTCATTATTTATAATCAATTGCCGTTTCTCGCGTCATGTAGGTACATGCCCTAAATCGCTTTGCAATTGGTTTCGATCATCTGATGACTTTATAAGACAGTAAATGTGATCATTATCCACAAATAATCTGAGAGTGCTTCTCAAATTATATCCCAAATAGTTTATTTACATCAGAAAGAGCAGAGGGCCTACAACATTTTCTTGGGGAACGCGAGATACTACTACTTGACAGGATACTACTCCATGACAGGAAATTGCGTATCCAGTGTCCCAACGGAGACGTTAGTCCATAGCCATGCAACGTTGTCCATGTGAACTACGATGTCAAAAGGCTTCTGGATATCTGGAAAGTATGGAATCAATTTGACATACACCGTCCACAGCACTCATTACTTCGTGCGAATAAAGAGTTGTGTTTCACAATAACGAGAATCCGTATGAGCTGGTCGTCAATAAATCGTTTTCTTCGAGATAGCTCATAATGTTCGAACACAGCATCCGCTATTCAGTACAACATGAAGTTGCGCTAACAGCGCGAAACGCGTCAATATTAATAAAATACCTTGAACAGAGATTGTTTTCCTTTTTAAGAACGTTAAACCGCGGTTGCTGCATCAGGCTGAAACGGAGTGGAATAATGTGTATTCCCTTGACTCGTTTACTACTGACACTGTACCATAGACAACAGAGAGTTTCACAGTAGAAAGCCAAAGTGCACAGAGACAATGGGTAGAATTCTGTGGTGTTCAGCGTTGTGCCTTCTTTCTGTTTGTGGCGAGTCACATGGATTTCAACGTGCCTGTAGGCGACCTGCTGATAAACCACAGAAAGCAGCCATGTTGACCCGTACATGATGGAACTAATGGGAGTTGGAACTCCCTATCGCAACAATGTTGAATTTAGTGACTTGGCTTCCCAGTATTTCAGGTAACACTGTAGCCATTGACATGAAACTTCTACAGGACATTAAACTGTATATTAATAACAGCATTTCAGCCACTGCTTTCGAAAATACAAATTTTTAATTACATGGTTAAAATTTTGTGTACGTTTTTGTACCTGGTAATAAATAATTTTAACTATACATAACATTATGTTCTTCTTTTAGTTCAGTAGACTCAGGATAGGCATGTTATCACTGCCTGAAAATTTGATTATTCTACTTGAAGTTGTTTATGAGATATAGGGAAAAATGCAACAGGAACTGCTTCTAAAGTTTCAAAAGACTGTAATTCACTTAATATACGTTTAATTTTGTGCTTTTAGTCACTCGGAAACACCCTGCATCATACTGTATATCATCCTCTTGATGATCTTTTGCCGAGTGTTATCTTCTTTCTGGACTCTTTAGTGGCCAACAGTGCTGCATACTAATCCATCCGTTCAAGTTCTCTGATGCAGTTTTCTCCAGGATTAATTCACATATGCTGTAGCACTTTCACCATGCCAATGTTGGCATTAGTAAAAGAAATAATGGAATCTTTTAGCCCCCAATTTAGTGTCTTCATTCCAATATAAACATTTTTTGGTAAGTGAGTCCATATAACATTACTGAACGACTCATTTGGATTTTGAGTCATACCATACAGACACTTCTTCACTAATTCAGGATTTTCCAGGTCTCTGTAAACAAATTTTATGATATCCATGACTGCTGCTGGGATGGAATGTTTATGGCTGTGTGAACTGTTTGAGTACTGGGAATTGCAGTAGTTGCACCATGAAGCAAGTCCAGGAGGGCAAAGGTGGTGTACTGGTTTTTCATCAGTTGACAGTCTGTGGAAGACGATAG
Organism: Schistocerca serialis cubense; assembly: GCF_023864345.2. Lineage (NCBI taxonomy): Eukaryota > Metazoa > Arthropoda > Insecta > Orthoptera > Acrididae > Schistocerca > Schistocerca serialis. The sequence continues at coordinate 434,623,437 of NC_064642.1, read as the reverse complement.
CCCATACTGCCTGCTGCATTTTCAACAAATACTCAGTATTATTTGTGATGACCATCCCATAATACTTCTATAGTTCATCAATCATTTTGTATGTCAGCCTCCCTCTTATGGTTTTACCATCAGGAAGTTTTTGTCTCTCAAACTTTGTTTCAACTTCCTCAATCTGGTGCCCATCCTCTTCTGGACATGACCAACACATTCCAGTTTTGTGACAATTTTGTCATCATAAGGCTGAGCGACTACTATACACTTATATGCTTTTGAATCTCCGTCACCTAAGAACAGTGTAACACACTCCCTTTTCTTTCACAGATCGACTAAAAATTTCAATAGCTGTAGAAGCCTCCACACCACCACTTGTTCCTTCATAATTTCTGTCGCAGATATTCCGTTCTTCATTGCCTGATTTACACTTATAAAAATGTTTGGCTAAAATCTAGAGACTATTACCTTTCCAGTATCCACACTGATCACCGTAGCAACAGAATTCTTAGAACTGTAGCCGCGCTTCTGCCAAGTGCCATCAAAAGCTAGTGGTATGTCAGTCATACCATCATTTATTTCAACAGCTTCGTTTGCAGCACCCTTCATTGACTCACATCTAACATTCTACAGTAGCTCCAGTAAATCCTGCATATTTGTCGGTTTTACAAGGTGCGGGTGGCATATTCACCACGGCACACATTGTTTCTCTTGCAATGTGTCCTTTGCCAATAGCTCTCAATCCGTAAAACCACCTAACATTTACTTCAAAATAATTTTCTTTTCACTTACCAGAATTCCAAAATGAATGAGTATACTTACAGCTGGCACAATTAATGATAAGTTTCCTCGATAATCTATTTAATACCTAACTGTCTTCTTGTAAACTAACTGGCCCTCCACATATTTTACAATACACACATTCACCTATCATCCTTGTTAAGATGTGTAAATCTATCAGAATATAACCTAACCTACCATGTACATCACTTTCGTTTTGAGCAAACTGCGTATCACAACGTTTCATTTTAATCTTTGAAGCACTAATGGGTGTTTCTGTAGATACTGACGAATTTGCCTGTATTTGATTGTCTGTAGCTTCACACGACACATGTTGAACACAATGTTCCCCTTTATTCGAAAATCTATTACCATGAAACCCACATTTCTTAAAAACATTCCGTTTTGGTGTCCTACTTTACTTTTTGAGAGATTTACCAATCCTTTCATCATTTTTCATCGGAAAAACGTTTGCACTTCGACATATCACAAAACGGTATGATACTGTTTTCGCTGTTTTCGACAATGCTATCAATACAAACACTTAATTTAACCTTTGTAACATGTAAATCCACAGCCTTCTATATAAAAAAAACTTCTGATTTTATTAGATCTTGATGGAATGCGCGTAAAAATTTTAACATTTTCAACCGGTGTAGATTATATTTTAAAAAATAAAATAAAATACTTAAGATGACTTTATGAGCGATATATATATATATATAATTCGGAAAATTACCAATTTTATAAAGAGGTAAAAATCCGAAAATGTGAAACATTTTTTTCCCATTCTAACTCCCCTTAAAGTGTATGGTGGTGACCGATTTGATAATTGTTGAATAAAGGCTGAATCCTTAATGATCAAGATACCAAATGACATACTTAATCACGATAAAGTAAGATCTTTCATTTCACTTCAGGCCACAGACGCGTTGAACAATGTACGGATGCTTCACTGGAGTGCAGAGCCTTCAGATTTGTCACCCACGGAGCATTACCGGGACGCGAAGGGAAGATCCATATTTTCATATAATATATTACGCAAAATGACCTTTGGATGCTGTTTGCTGTTTGCTTTCACGTCACAACGAAAGGAGAATGTATTCGAGCACTTGGTGCTCACCCCCTCATACTGATGCTGATAATGGACTTCATTTTCGAATGCAATAAAAATGTTATCGTTTAATGCCCGTTATCTGTTTAGCATCTCCTAAAAGTTAGGTAAATTTCGGACTCGTCGTTCACAATGAACTCTTTCCGTTTCTGTCAGTACAATTAACTGCAGTGATTGCATTTTGTATCAAATCCTAGTTGATACGCACTTTTACTTCTACTGTCCCTTCTAAAGTTGTCTCCGTGGACCCTCAACGTTGTACGATGTTCTGTCTCCCCTGTGCAAGGCTCTAGTGAATCTTATTTACCACTGACATGCACTGAGTAGAGCCCCTCAAGGTGCACATGTAGGTAAAGGAATAGTGCGCAAGGAAACTAAGGAAATGGTAAGCGCTAATACGAGGACAACAGTTGTAAGACCTAATAAACATTAATAATTGCCAAACAGTGGAGAGGACTATCACCTGCTGTAATTAAACAAGGGTTACGAATTACGTACGTTACTGATTGCACAAGAGTGTATTCGAGCCCATGGAAGTAACCGCCCCCCCCCCCCCCCTGCCCTTCCCATGCTGATGTTGACATGGACATCCCTCACGAAAAATAGGGATCAAATACTTGTCACGGGAGATTGGGTGCATAAACACATACACTGAAGAACCAAATAAACTGGTGCACCTGCCTAATATCGTGTAGGGCCCCCGAGAGCAAGCAAAAGTCCCGCAACAAGATGTGACATGGACTCGACTAATGTCTGAAGTGGTACTGAAGGAAACTGACACCATGAATAATGCAAGGCTGTCCATAAATCCGTAAGAGGAATAGGGGCGGAAACCTCTTCTGAACAGCACGTTGCAAGGCATCCAATATATACTTAATAATGTTCAAGTATGGGGGAGTTTGGTGGCCAGCGAAAGCGTTTTAACTTAGAACAGTATTGCTGCAGCCACTCTGTAGCGATTACGGCGTGTAGTGCGTCGCATTGTCATGCTGGAATTGCCCAATTCCGTGGACATGAATGGATGCAGGTGATCAGACGGCATGCTCACGTACGTGTCACCTGCCAGAGATTCCATATCACTCCAGCTGCACTCCCCAGTCCATTAAAGAGCCTCCAGCAGCTTGAACAGTCCCCTGATGACACGCAGGCTCCATGGATTCATGAGGTTGTGTCCTTACCCATACATGTCCATCCGCTCGATACTATTTTAAACGAGGCTCGACTGAGCAGGCTACATGTTTCCAGTGATCAACAGTGTAATTATGGTGTTGAGGGGCCCAGATGATGCGTAAAGCTTTGCGTCCTGTAGTCGCCAAGGATACACGAGTGGGCCTTCGGCTCCGAAAGCTGATATCGGTGATGTTTCGTTGAACGGTTCGCACCCAGACATTTGTTGATGGCGCAACATTGAAATCTGCAGCAATCTGCGGAAGGGTTGCCCTTACGTTGAACAATTTTCTTCAGTCATCTTTGGTCGCGTTCTTGTAGGATATGTATCCGGCCACAGCGATGTTTTAGTGGATTCCTGATACAATACACTAGTGAAATGGTCGAACAGGGTAATCCCCACTTCATCGCTGCCTCCGAGATGCTGTGTCCCATCGTTCGTGCGCCGACTATAACACCACGTTCCAACTCACTTAAGTCTTAATAACCTGCCATTGTAGCAACAGTAAGCAATCTAACAACTGCACCAGGTACGCGTTGTCTTGTATAGGTGTTGCCGACCGCAGCACTGTATTCTGTCTGTTTACATATATCTGGATTTGAATACGCATGTTTATACCAGTGTCTGTGGCGCTTCAGTGTATGAACGCTTGATAACTATGATCTTCGGAAACGACAGGACCGGAAAAGCTCTCATAGAATGAACGGAACAGAGTTGTAACTGATTATTTGTCTCTAAATTAAATTGGTGGTGATGACTGCACTGTTAGAGAGTAGAAAGGAAAGAGAACCCTAAAGAGTAAAATAATGTCCGAAATGGTGCCGTACAGTGAATATTTAATTAATCCTAAACAATGCGCCTATCATCGTGTGCGAATTTCGAACGCCGTTTCACGGAGAAACTTACGTCAATTATGGAGAACGTGGATTCGCAAAGTCGCAGATGGAGACGGACACTGACATAGCGTGGCCCATCAGCTCACAAGAGGACTACTGCTCTTCGATTCTGCATCAGTTCCAAGCATTGACTATATATGTCCAGCTCCCAGCAGCAGATCACCTGACTCTTCCAAGTTCCTTGCCTCATCTGAAACTGGAACTAGTGCTCTCCTGCTCCCTCGCGAAGTGACGCCTCCAAAGCTGTCATGTCGCCATACTCAGATCGCATACTTTATTTCTCCAGTCAGAAAACTCCAAAACTTTTGTTCAAGATGATTTGCCGTCGCTTTCCGGAAGAATACGAGAGTCGACCTACGACAACTCTTCGCTCCAGAAGAACGATACAGTAATTTGTAATAAGAATTGCAGTGTAAAACACATACACATACAAGGTATAACATACATTACAAAAACAACACAAGAGAAAGAAATTTAAGAAAAAAAAAAACAAGGTTCATGGGGCATCAAGTTGTGCGTGCACATTGCACAAAGTTCACGACTGTGCTGAGAATGAGGCACTAAATCACATTGTTAGAAATATTCGAAGCACTTCACAAATTCCACAGTACTGACATCACATAGGGCTAAACGTCAGGTATTGTTGCTACGTTGTTGCAAAGGCAATAGGGTGTGCTGGAGCATCTGCAGTACTCTGTTGATATTGCACCAAGACCCACGCATATGATCACGGCAGTACGGTAGGAAGACACAGTGATAGGCTCTCCTCACGTCGATTAATTGTCTCTGAGGTCTACTTGTTGGGATACATCACTAGTCTAGATCTCTTCTCTCGCTGGACAGTACTTTACGTTTCCCAATATTGCAGTTCGACGAGGGATGATGGCAAGTGGAGTGACTCCACAAGTGTGTGAGGTCATCCATACAGGATCGAACTAGGAGGGACGATTGCTAAAACTGCTCTCTAATAGAGAGGAGAAGTTAGAAATGAGACCATACATTTGTTAGTGTGGCACGACACTGCTTTGTGTATGCAGATCGGCCAATTCCAGTGAGTTGTAAAAACCCAAACAGGTGAGTATATAGCGTCCCTTTCTGTCCTGCGGCACATGAGGAACAGGTTCTGACACGATATGTGATCTTCTTCGTGTACTCACGACAACGTGGTCTGCCGCAGGGAATCCCTCCAAACGGCTGCCGCGTCCGGAGAGCTAGCAGGCTGTCGCGTGTGGGTCGTGTGTCAGTGTCAACGGCCAGCCTCACTTTCGCTTGTGGCCGGGCGAGGATCCCGCCTAATCCCTCAGGTATATGGCCCGGTGACTGTCAGCTTGCAGGACCGGACGCTCGCCTTCTTGCAGGTAGCCGAAGACCTCTTGTTTTTGCGCTGGCTGGCCTCTGCATTGCCACGATACCCGTCATCTGCACAGTTCTGACAAAAATCTTATGCCTAACTTTTTCCCATGACCTTCTATGTTATAATAAATTTACATAATGACACATTGATGGTCTGTCATTTCAGACACTCTTATTTTACTTTTATAGTTATTAATCTATGGCTATCATTATAACAAAATCTTGGTGTATCAAGTTTAGACATGGAAATAATTTATCTTGATATTTGTGTAGAGACCGGTCTCACTACTGTACATGGTGTGGGACGCTACACTGGATGAACAGCTAAATGTGCGGGCCCGCACCAATATTACTATTACTTATATAGATCGACAGTAGACATGCTCAAGAATTAACTACCATATGCCAACGATCTATATTCTATGTCTTCTGAATAAATTATGTTATTATGCAGGCTGAAGTTTTACTGAGCTATAAAGAACATGCAACTATTTTACGCTCGCTCGCCGGTCGTCCCTCCATCTCGGGTCTGTGGTTTGGTGACCTGAAAAATAGCATCCCAACAGGCGCGCGCCAAACACTTGTGGTAGAAAACCCCCACAATATTAATCTAGTTATTGTTAAATCATACAGTTTAACTTATCCTAGTATATCGTACCTTTTTTATTTATTTATTTATTTTTTGTTTACCTTATACAATACTCTTACATAATTCCTGTTACGTTGAGATGTCTCGCTGCTCGCCGCTATTGACGACAGTGATGTGCGCGCCATACGACATGACCTCCGAGTTTTCATTACGCCTCACTGAAACTCCAGCGACTGGGTTAGCCATGGCTATACACGACAATAAATTTATAGTTGCAACTTCTTTTTCTATGTTATGCAGTATTCGCGATCAAAGCACACCTTTCCAGAGGCAATGTAATATGACCAAGCCAGGACTGGTTCCTGTTGAGGATTCCGTCGCCCTCCACACACCAGCTACACAGTAAGTGACGAAGTTCCAAGTATAATTCCTTGGTTATTCATCTGTGACAGTCACAAGCAGCACGCTAAATCCCCAACCAGCACATTGGCATGGTAGGCTTTATGCCCGCATTTCTACCGTCTAGGCCCTAGGGCACCATTGGAGTCAAACGCTCACAGGTTCACCCCGACTTGCAAGACAACGATGCTGGCGCATCACTGTAAAAACTATACTGCACATGTTCATCCTCGAAATCACGCAACATACCACAATCTTGCAGTGCACTGACGCGTGCTTGCAAGCATTGGTATGAACGTCTCACGAACTGGTTGTGGCCGCTATGGAGCGTATCACGACTTCTCAGAACGCTTCTAAGAGCACGTTCTTGTATGCGCCCGTTTGTGCGACATCTCCTCACTCATCATTATCCCTCAACATGGACACCAGACAGGAAAGGACTAAAACATTGCATCATGGAAAGATAGTGTCTCCTACTCCACCGACATTGGAAGTCGCGAACAAAAAAAAAAAAAAAAAAAAAAAGGATAGCAGCAGTAAATTCTTATGCAAGACAACGCAGCGTGTTAATACTTTAGCAATCTTAATCTATTAATGCAACGATTATCGTTCCCCGAAGAAAGGTTCATATGTTTGCCTACTCTACTATGTACACCACTTAAACTACTATTATTACACGAACTTCTTTGTGTGAGAGAAGTGGTGGAGTCCTATGGACTAGCGCCAATCCCTTCTTAGACTCCCCCTCCTCTGACGTGCATTAGGATTTGGAGGTCTAATTTCAATCTCCTGGTTCTCCTGTTGTCGTTGATTTCGCTCTCTCCAATTACGGTCGCTTTGCCGTTCGTCATTCCTCCTGTCCCAGATTGCTTGTCTAGATTGACCCTGTTCCCTGACGTTCTGGTTTCCGTGTCTCTGGTTTCCATTACCTTGAATAGCGTAACCTTGATTTCCGTAACCCTGGTTTCCTAACTGACCAGTGTGATTATGCGATCTGTTGTCGTCTTCCCTTGCTGGCCCGTGGTATTTGTTATTTTGCGCCTTCTTCCTGTCCATTGCGTCTTGTTTGTCGAAGACTACTTCGAGTTCGCGCAGTAGACTCTTGAATGCATCTATGTCAGATCCACACTTCCCGACAAGTGTCTGTTGATACCTAACTGGCAATTTGGAAAAGCAAAATTTAATGATTTCTCCGTTGCTATATGGACTATCTAAAAACTGATTCTTCTTGAGTAAATCATCAAAAAATTTGGTTGCGCTCCTATGCCCGGACACTTGCAGTTCAGGACAAAATATTATTTCCTCTTTAACCCTGGCTTGCGTTTCCTTTGACCAGTAGGTCCGCAGGAATGCACCAACAAATTCCTGATAAGTCCGACACGTCGCTGCCACGCCCCGCATCTTTTCCGCGGCTTGGCCTACGATGTGTCCACACATGAATTCTAATTTGGCCTGGGTTGGCCATGACGACGGTAATGACTTTGTAAACTGCATCACCCGGCTCTTCGGATGCATCGACCCTCCATTATCTTTGAATTTCTGGAGTTTTAGTATCGACAGGAAGTGATTGTGATCAAAATTCTGTGCGATCCTCGCACTGGTGTTGTCACTCGTTTCCGATGCTTGCACGTCTGCTGAGTGTCCTGATCTATCCTGCTGATAACTGTGATGTGCTACGTCTGTATCACAGTGGAAGTGGCATTCAGCATTCACTCTTCTAAGTGGGCTGCAATTATTGGAGCTATTACTAGCTGTTTCTGCGTGTGCATTGTTCGTTCCGCACGCTGTCACTGGGCTAGAGCACGGCGGGCTTCTCCTCGGAGACACAATTCTGTGTACTCCATCATTGGTATCCGAACGCGCAGTGCTCGTGTGCCCGTTTCGCTCTAGTTTTGCTATCCGACTCTCTACTTCTTTCATTCGTTTCGTGATGTTCGTAACCGCAATATTACCTTGAGTCTTTAAGGCCGCTAGGGATTTTGAGTGGACTTGTGTCGCACGTCGCAAGCGCCCTGCGAGTTGACAAGTTACTCTTGCGATTTTCATTGCCCCTGTTGCTGCAGTTTTGGCTAGGCCTGCTACTTTTTGTGCTACCATTGACATTTGGTTTGCTTCTCCACATTCTTTCTTTATTGTTAATAATTCCCCACGAATTTCCCCTATATGCGAAATTATTGCCTCAGTGTCCTTCTTACGCTGTTCGTCAGCGTCTTCTTTCTCCTTCTTATGTTGTTTCTCAGCTTCTTCTTTTTCCTTCTTACGTTGTTCGTCAGCTTCTTTCTTCTCCTTCTTATGTTGTTTCTCATCTTCTTCCTTCTCCTTCTTACGTTGTTCGTCAGCTTCTTCCTTCTCCTTCTTACGTTGTTTCTCCTCTTCTTCCTTCTCCCTCTTACGCTGTTCGTCAGCTTCTTCTTTCATTGATCGTAGGAAGCTCAGTATTGGGTTTACGTCATCTTTTTGATTCTCTTCAAACGTGGGAGATGTAACTCTGGACACCTGGGCGCTAGAGCTCTGACGTGGCCGAGCTAGCCCCTGTCTGCTCTCGTTCGTTTGATTATAAACTTCTGTTACCGCCTCGACCTGTGTGCCTGTCTCTGTTTCATCCTCTACTTCACTATCATAATCACGGCCGCAACGCTGCTCTGAGATCGAGTCCAAATCACCTTCCTCATCAATGACCCTGGCGTCCTGTCCTGCTAAAAATGTGCCCATCTCACCTCTGAACCTATTCCCGTCAGTAAACTGCCCCTTATTCATTATGCTATCCTCTTTTGTTTTAGCTTCGCTCGATAATAGTCGTGCCTTACTTCTCGTTATCATTCATGAAAATCAAATTTATCTAAAATGCACAATAAAATTAACCTACTCCATATATTTCTTACACATAGACAACAACGCCTCTCCAACGCTGTAATTATACGCAGGATTTGATGTGGTACAGAAACCGCACACAAACCCGACAAAGTGGGATGTGATACGGACGCACCATCAAAGGAACCCAAAAAAATGAATAAAAGAATATATACACTGAAAACAAAGACTGTAATCATGCGCCGCTCCTTAAAACTAAGCGCGGAACTACCAGAAAAAAACTTGGGTATTAATCAATAAAAAAAATTAAGCAAAAAAAATTCTGAATGTTCCTACTACTAATAATACTTGCTTATCAGCGATTCACAGGAAAGATCAGAGGCTAAGGGTCGCCATTTTATGCGAGGTGCCGGGGCTAGCAGTGTATTTATCACTAAATTCTTCTAGAATCTACATACGTAAATGATGCTCTAAGCCCCCCCTATTCTAACTCCGACTTTTGCTGTTGCACAAGGATAAAAAAAAAAAAATACGCGAACTGACTCTAATCAACCCTGCCAGTGGAGTAGAAGAGATTTTGGCACCTGCAATTATTTAATTTGATAAATAAGTTAAATAAACGAAGGTTTCATTAACATTGTGAGGAATGATAAGGTTGCTCTACCAATTTAACAGACTGAAAGTTCTGTCCAAAATAACAATATGATTTATTAAGACTAAACACAAAATAATAAACAAAAAGACATGAAACATTTACAATACATGAAATTGGCTCAAATTGGATACTCAAACAAACGCTGTGAAGGTGAAGTTGTCCCTAAACTAGATTGTGAGGATTATGACGAAGTGGTACGTGGAGCCAATTCCTTGCAACTCCAATCTTAAGAGAAAACACACAGCCAACCCAACATTAATTGCTGCTACCCAAGACAGAACAAAGCTAGAAAAAGATGAACAGGCGCGCTCTGCTGGGCTCTGATTATCACCCAGGAAAATCCCTGTCTGCCGGTGCTGCGGACATACATTACCAATGTGTCTTCTTAACTGCAAGAACACGATTTGGCGATGGCTGGTTGCTTCGACGTCCTCGACCGAAAGGCGAGAGCCGACTACCCCTGAGCACCCGTACAGGCCGAACACAGAACATTCCCGCCCCCACGACAGTGGCCGTGGTTAAACGTTCCAATCAGCAACTCGAAAACCGGCGGAAAATTCTACTCCATTGCCGGAGCACTACTATTCCACCAATGGAGATTCTTGGCGCCAATTCCTGCGCTGATTTTGCTACGTCACGGAGCTATGCCCTGAGCAGGCCAATCACAGTTACTATTTTGCAGAAAGCGCGGGAATTTTCCCGCCACAACTGCCTGGGTACACAAGTCATTCTCACGCCTCGCTGGTAGCCCGCCAGAAAGTGTTTTCGCTAAGTTTCTGCGAAGTAACGGAACCTCTAGCCCAGCCGCTACTTCAGGCCCCTCTGGGCCTGTCTTTTGATAATGTCGGCGACTGGAAAGCATTCACTCGACTCCCTCACACCCTTTCAAAATCAGCAGAGCCCGCCTGTCACCGGGCCACCCGGATGACGAGAGACGCTGTGTGGGAAGTCCGCGTGTGAAGGATTAGCAACTTTCCACCGCATGCAATTAGAGAAGAGAATCGTAAGATAGAAATATGAGAGGGGGCTCATGCCACCTCTCAAGAGTTCGCAAAATTATTCATGATAACACTGTCGAAGTAGAAACACTTAAATCTCGGCGCTCTAAGGGAATACATAAAACATCGAACGTTAAAATTTTTATGGAATGCCATACTTTTGAGAAACTAACAGTTATACGTAAACACACGGAGAGTACAAGGATACCACGCCGTGTTCTGGCCGCGGCACATACTCAAAGCAACAGTCAAGTCTGCGCGGAGCACAAGGCAGTCGTTGACCGCAAACAATTACTTCCTACGTCACGCATACCTACAGCTGATCGAGCGCTCAGTGCAAATGCACTGACAGCCGTAAAAAATACACAGTCTAATTTCTCCGAATAAATTCAGTATAAAGCTATAGTGACTTGATAAATTATGTTATTAACGTTCAGTATTTTTCAGGATACGGTTGTATAAAATATTTAAGAACTTCAGGTAAATTCTGTGTGTGTCCGACGTTAAGAGGACTTGCTATCGATAAATTTTCAGAAAGAATGTAATTTCGAAGAAGAAACTAATAAACTAAAAAGATAACTATTAATTGAGTTTATTTTTCAGGTAACGTATTTCCACTTAGGTACGTACTTTAGACGTAATTTGCTGCTCGCGATTACGTGATTTATACTTTGTGTTAACTGATATTGACAGTAATTTGTTAATGAACAGGATTGTTACTTATGTATATTATGCATCGCTTGGCTGCACTGCTTTTTCACTCATGTGATATTTTTTTATTATGTGCCAGCTGTGCTTATTTATTTAAATTATAATTTTCACCTGATTAGTTGTGCTGATATGGTTATGTATGTAAGTTATACTTTATGATTTATCTGCTTGCGCCTTCGTGTTTACTTATTAAGATTACATATGAACATTTATTTGCTTATGCTGATATGATGCTAATGACCTGTGTATTATGTAAGATGTATATTTGCTGCTTTGCGTATGGATTGCATATTTACACATTTCTGTTTTGTTGTCATAACTACTCTTTAATTTGGTATGTAGAAATGTTGATATACTGTGTACAAACATAGAGTTTAGGTCACACTATGCTATTAATTATAGATTGTTCGCTTGGCAGAGCCTCGTGGTACGAATTGTGCTGCATCCACTTGTTGATATTATGTTCTCTACTGGTATATTGTCTCGCTACTGCATGTTTTGCTAACGCTTAGTGCCTTATATTTTAAGATAAGAAAATGAACTGCTATAATTCTACGAACGACATTGGCACAAGAAACTTCATTGAAGTCACATGAGCTGGAGGTCTTATGGAAGCTGTATAAATTTATGCTAATAGGAAGGACGCTAACGACATGACATACCAACAACACTAGGTTTAGACCATTGACAGTTATTACACTACATTCTTCGTGAGCAATTGAAATAGCAAGTGACACTTGACACAAGAAATACTCCACATGTTTGCTTCTGTTTTGCCATGATTCTTGAAGAGGTGTACACACTGTGAAATATTATGATCATTCACACTCCATACTCGTACTTACTTACTGAAAGTTTTTCAAGGTAAAGGCTGTTAGAGGTCATGTATGCATTTCTTTTATTTAATGATGGACACGGTAACCAAAATGTATTTTATGATTCATAATGAGTAGAAGATTTGGGTCAGATGGATTACACAGAGGTTGTGTGTGGACATTGTGTCTTCGGATTGTATGGGATGATGAATTGAAGTTTGCACTAGGATTTTATCTGTACTTGTTCGAGGAGACTGACTAGCGGAAAGAGTTGTTATGGAAGTGAAATGATATTGGCGATAAGGTTTATATGTGTCGACGTATTGATGAGGTATTATTGAGGTATTGAGATTGTGTGAAGTTGATGATTATTGGAGTTTTGGTGGACAAGAGGTAAGGTAAATGATATTGATGATAAGGTTTATATGTATCGACGTAAGAGGTATTATTGAAGTACTAAGATTATGTGATGCTGATGATTATTGGAGTTTTCGTGTATAAGAGGTAAAGTAAGTGAGGAGCATATTTTTTTGTTGGTTTATATGGAACAAGGAGGATGAAGATGGCAGACTAGAACACTCAAGTGGAAGGAAGATTGTGTACACACACTTTGTTAAATCAATAAGCAGTACATACTTTATTTGGAGAGAGGAAGCATTTGCATATCTTGCCACACTGACAGTTGTTCAGAAACTGTACATTTTGATTTGGCTTGGCAAACATTGGTCTTGACATGATGACTATGACGTAGACTAACTCTTATTGACTATACACTGTGCCACTACTACTTGATACACATGTTGAACATCAAATTTTGTCAGAATTGCATTTACACAATTAACATTATTCAATTAAACAGTAGTACTTAATATGTGGATGAAAGATGAGTGAGTGTGTTTTGTGTGTTTTCCGTTCCTAATCCCAAATAATTGGTACCGACCTATCTCCTAAATATTATTTTACTTGTTTTTTGTGGCTTGCACTGACACCCATAAATATTATAGGTTTACTGATCTTTGTGTATTTGTGATAATTAATATGACAATTATCTGATATCATTTGTGTGTTTATTATAATTTGTATGTTTAGTGTAACAGCATTGAGAGTAATTTTGTAAAAGCAATTGTGTGTGCATTCAAACTGTTGTTCGTGCTTACACGTATTAACATTGGTGGGTGCCACTTGGAAATGTTTAATTTCTGCTGATCAACTCTGATGAACTGTCTGATTAGTGACAGTGAACGTTATGGACTGTTACCTGCACTTGTTCAACATGATGGGTGCCACTAGGAGATGTTTAATTTCTGCTGATAAACCTGATGAACTGTCTGATTAGTGATAGTGAATTTTATGGACTGTTACCTGCACCTGTTCAACATTGCTGGGTGCCACTGATGGAACTGTTTCTACTGAAATAATGTCACTTGTTGCTGTCTGCACCTGCTCAACATTGCTGGGTGCCACTGATGGAACTGCTTCTACTGAAATAATGTCACTTGTTGCTGTCTGCACCTGTTCAACATTGCTGGGTGCCACTGATGGAACTGCTTCTACTGACATAATGCCACTTGTTGGTGTCTGCACCTGCTCAACATTACTGGGTGCCACTGACGGAACTGCTTCTATTGAAATGATGTCACTTGTTGGTGTCTGCACCTGTTCAACATTGCTGGGTGCCACTGTTGGAACTGCTTCTACTGAAATAATGTCATTTGTTGGTGTCTGCACCTGTTCAACATTACTGGGTGCCACTGATGGACCTGCTTCTACTGACATAATGTCACTTGTTGCTGTCTGCACCTGTTCAACATTGCTGGGTGCCACTGCTGGAGCTGTTTAAATACTGCTGATGAAATGTTGTGAGACTGCTATTTGCACCTGTTGACCATTGCCAGGTGCTACTGTTGGAACTGTGAACTTCTCTGAGGAGTGCTACTTGTTTATTGAACTATTGAAAGGCTTTTATGTGAATATTTGTATAAACTGATTTTTTGTGTATTTACTGTTTATGAAATGTTATGAGACTCTTACCTACACCTATTCGTCATTGCTGGTGCCATTGATTGAATGATACTTGTGTAAACTATTATGTAAAATCACATGTATGCAAGCATTTGTATTCCTTGCTGTATTTTATATATTAGGTTATTGAAGAGTCAGTGTAAAGTCAAAATTTATCTAGTTATTAGATATTTACTTATTAACATTATCTTTTATTTTTGTCTGTATTTTTTTTTTGACGAATTTGGTGATATTTTCACCACCAATGCTGGTAAAAACACCATCAAATTCTAGCCCGTGGAGGAGGGGCATATGAAAGGTGGCTACACTGAGTCACAGCGCCAGAGACTGCGCCAAAGAGTTTTATTCCGCCGCCTCCACTGACAGTGATTGTTCAGAAGTTGTGGTGGTTAGTGCTTTGCTGAGAGGATGTTGATAGCTGTACTAGTTGAGGCCATGTCATGTGCAGGTGTTTTGATGGGCTAGACAGCAGATGTTGTTCGAATGGAGATGTTGTAATGATCAGAGTGTATTTTTAGTCAACATATATGAAGGTAAAAAACATTTCTTAATTTTTTTTTTAAATTTCCTAACTAACAATGCCTCTTGGTCACAGGTTCAGTCAACAAAGCATCTCGCTTGTGTTCATATATTAGATTGTGATTCGGGTTTCTATGTGCAATTATAGTATTTCAGTTTTTTTTCTAATTGATTCTGTGTAAATGGTATTTAAAATATCTTGTCTCATTGAGGAAGATCCGTGCCAGATGTGTACGTTGAACCACACTTCGACACACAGAACAGTTACACTTGTGCTTTGTTGTTCCGTAGTTTTTGTTTCGTAGCGTTTATAGTTGCTGGGGACTTAATTAATTAATCGTGGTAACGGAAATTTCCTTTCATTCTTTGTTCTTATTCTATGCAGTCAGATTGCGTAATAATACTAGTCAGGGCCAACCGGTTACGAGACAGCGAAACCGAACAGACAGCTACTAAATCTAAAAATTAAAATTATTTGCATTATATTTAATTAAGCCCCCATGCAACTTTTTATAAAAAAATTTTGAACACCTGAAAATGGCAACGAAGTCTGTCGAAACCTGATGTTGTAAATAAAGGAATATTTATGCAATCTTCGCTTTAGGAAGTTTTTAGCAAGTTTCCTAATCACTGGTCTCCCAAATTTCTCTCCTCACATGTCAAATACCTGTCATCATACGATAACTGCAAAAACACTTTGAATGTGTCCAGCGTGTTGTTTCTCCCTCTTCATAACGTTAAACCTCTCCTCAGTCTACTTTTCAGCTGCACTAAAATGAAAAAAAGTCAAATGAAAGAGACCATTGTTTTTCTGTGCTTCATAAGTCTAAAAATTATGTTTCATTTAAAAAATAACAAGCTGTATCCAACATGATGGCTTCCAAAATGGCCGTTTGGCTGGTAACATAGCCTCCGGGCCTCCTCCCTCTCATTTAACTTGATTCTAAGCACTATCAAATCACAGGAACCTAGACATGCCAATTCAATGCGAATTGACAACTAGATGTCGGTGGTATAGCCCAGCCACTACAAATGGTGGCGGGGAGTATTGCGTTATCAGTAGAGACGCTGTAATAGCAGAACTGCCAGTCAGGAGAGTTCAATGAACTTCGGACATTCACCAGTAACTGGATGTCACCCGGATAACATATCCATAAGGGACATTTCAACCCTTATAAAGCTGGCCAGATAGATTCATGGTGGTGTGACGGTGAAGTGGAAACGCGGAAAAAGAACAACAGATAAAGCAAGACCAGGCAAGCCTCAGGTACTGGCAGGCAGGGACTGTGTGTTTTTACGGGGGATGTTTGTAAGAATGGCGTGAAATCAGTGTAAGGAAAAACTTCTTCTAAAATAGTACCAGCTAGAACGATGACTGGGCAGGGAATTAAAATGAATGGGATACAATGATTGAGCAACTTCCCGGAAACCGCACATTTCTGTAGCCAGTGCTAAGCGACTTTTGGAGTAGTGTAAAGAGCGATGCCACAGGACGATAGATACTTGGAAACGAGCACGACGGAGTAACCTGTCTAGTTGTACTCTGTGGTAATCCAATGGAAGAATCTAGGTTGGCGAATGCCTGGAGAATGTTACTTGACATCATATGTAGTACCGTCAGTGACGTACTGAGGACGTTATCTGTACAGTATGGGCGTAACTTCCGTCTCCGGATATTTTTGAGCACATAGTGTATCTGTTTATCCTCCGGATTTTACTTCAGCACTTATTGACCAACATACGTCCTTTGCACACTATGACACTTGACTGTTGTGCAGGAAACAACGAACTAAGCTTTTTTTTTTTTTTTTTTTTTTACATAATATCTCCGCCAGACACAGGAAGATTTTTAAAAAAGTGACTTAAAATGTGAAGTAATGAATTTGTACTATCTACATAATCTTCGTATGTAAATAGATGTTTCAGTCTGTAAGTACTCAACGTGCTGTAGCAAACTGGAGTACGTCGCTTTCCTAAGGGATGCCTGCACAGTAGCTCAGCGTGTTCGGTCAGAGAGCTGGCTAGTCTCTGTAATAAAAAACTGAGTGAAAGGGTCAACAACTAACAGCAACGTATGTCATGTAACGTCCGCTATGACCAAATACAGCGAACGATAAGGAACAAAATAAAAAAATTAAGGTACGTAATTAATTTTTTGTTTCTTTGCAAGTACATGTCTGCTGTTCTGTCACACGCTGAAATCCCCGCACCACAGTACCGTGGAATGCCGCTGGAAGAACTCATTGATTGAGTGGAAGATATACTCGTTTCTCAGGAGGCAGTCTTTCAACTCAGATCATAAAAATCTGAAAGCCGTATTCATATTTTTCTACTGTATAGGAAGCCTATTGAAACGGAAAGCACCAACTGAAGTTTAATTAGGAAGTTAAGTTTGATTTAAAAATTGAATTTTGAAACATATTTTGTATGCTGAAACCTCTACAAACAAATAGTGTCTATAATTAGTTTCTCGTCATATGAATGAATTCATATTACTAAAACATGATAGGCACCGAAAAAACGGCACTAGTACTTTATTATTTGATGTCCTCTATTAGATTCAGAAGCTGAAATATTATACTTGCGTTACTATTAACTTGTGTCACGTGTTAGTAACGTTAGTTTTAAAACGCTGAAGCAATCCGGAGTTGGCTATGGTAATCGTTATTATCACTGTGATAACAAAGACATCTAGCGGTTTTAAAAAAATGTTATTTTCGAATTGTCGCTTCGAAAGTGACAAGTAACTGAATTACAGTAGATGAAAAAGTTGACATCGATCTGGAAAAAAGAGGATGATTAAAAATTAACAGGTGTCTGCGGTTGGGTTGGGAATGAACCTATTGTATTTCCTCCACCCACTTCGCTCCAACCCCTCGAATTGCGCCTAATTGATTTCAGACCGACGCCAGTAGGCAGGGCAGCAACAGGCTCACTCATTTCGCGCGGTATATATTCTGCGGCCAAATTTCCCCATAAATATTAACTTTTGCGGCACTTTCTATCTGTGATGTTTATTGACGCAATCAACAATAACCGCTGCGGAAAAGGGCGCAACAAAAAACGCGGCCGACGGCGCTCGCATTCACACACACACAGACACACACACACACACACACACACACACGCAGGCACGAACACACTCTCCAAAATACGCACGCTAACGGATTCAATCAGCAGTGCGCGCCGGTTCTGGACGCGTCTTTTATGTTTGATATTCATTCACACGGAGCAAACAATAGATTTGCGAGGGCGCTAGACCGTCATATATAGCGTATGTGCGATACGCGGCGCTCGGCCGTGAGATCCGATGGCCTACTACTAAGCGTACGCTGGGAGCTATCTGACACGCAACACCGAGCAAAATCAAAACATCGACTTGGTGTCCGCGCGTGTTACTATCTCTCTCGCTCACTGTATCTCTCTCTCTCGCTTTCGACAGATCCTGACCACTCCACCGTTCACACCAATACTCGCCCATCAGTCCTAATTGCTTTTGATCGGGCCCCCGGAAATCGATTACGAGTGCCTCGCCGCAGCGCTGCCGGGAGTTTTGGCGCGGGGCGCCCCTGCGCGGCTGGCGGCCCGCGCCGTTTAGCCTGCCAGACCGGCGGCAGGTAGGCAACCCGGCGCGCACCGCTGTTGCAGAACGCAGTCGCGTCGCAGGGGTTTATTTGAACGGAATTCGATTTGAAAGCGGCTAGTGGCGCCGGCGGGCGGCCAGTTCGGCTGTGCTCGCAGCTGCTCTCCGTGGCGCGTCGGTCCCGCTGTTTCGCGCTGCGGCGTTATATATTGGGCGAGCCGCTGCGTTAATAGATATCGGCCGTAGCCCGCCGTTCCAACGTTATCTGCCGCTGACTCGTCGGCCGGTGACGCCGCTCGCGCGCGCGCGCCGGCGCTTCCTCTGCTGCACTATCGCAGCCCGGCTAAAGGGGTTCCATTAACGTTGTCCGAGGGAGTAAATCACGACGGAAACGCACCTCTGGGCTACCCCCTCGACCGTGGCCCGTAGCGAATACACGGCCCGCACCACCGCACGGTGACGCCACTCAGACAAACAGCGTTATTTTCCCCCTATATTTCCCTCTTTTTTTCCCCTCTCCTGACAGCGGACGTCTGACTGAGCGCGTGGAAATGAGAAAGTGCTGCAGTGTTGGCGGGAAATAGATAGCGCCACCGCACCGCGCCCCGCCATACGTGTGGCTTTTCCGCGGAGTCGACCGCATGCCTCATTTTCCGTAACAGCTGCTGCGAGAAATTTATTGCATTGCTTGCTCGCCTTTTTGGATTTTCGCACGCGTTGCTACCACTAGCATTGGCCACAATCCTGTGTCAGGAGCGCTGGTCTGTGCTGATAAAATCCGCATGCCATAGATAACGGTGGCTACCTATGCCATTACTAGGTGGAAACAAACGTGAGTCTTCCGTAGATCATCCTGCAGACGAAACACGCACTACAGGCTTCCCTACGTTACCAGTAATAGAAAAATATAAACAACTGCTTAAATACTAATACTTTTCGTCTGCGTTAAAGGTATATTTCGCTAGGTGCTATGAATCGAAAATATTCCAATCTCTGATACGTTTCCGTTCGTAGATTTCTTTCGCAATTAAAATAAATTCAACGTATAGCAACGTATGCTTGTATGTTCACTGTGGCCGATGAAAGCTTACTAACTGTTCCGAATACAGTCAGAAGTACTGAAAATCAGAAAAATAGGAATGTTTACGAAAACATTTAATTGAAGGTGTTGTTGTTGTGGTCTTCAGTCCTGAGACTGGTTTGATGCAGCTCTCCATGCTACTCTATCCTGTGCAAGCTTTTTCATCTCCCAGTACCTACTGCAACCTACATCCTTCTGAATCTGCTTTGTGTATTCATCTCTTGGTCTCCCTCTACGATTTTTACCCTCCACGCTGCCCTCCAATACAAATTTGGTGATCCCTTGATGCCTCACAACATGTCCTACCAACCGATCCCTTCTTCTGGTCAAGTTGTGCCACAAACTTCTCTTCTCCCCAATCCTATTCAATACTTCCTCATTAGTTATGTGATCTACCCATCTAATCTTCAGCATTCTTCTGTAGCACCACATTTCGAAAGCTTCTATTCTCTTCTTGTCCAAACTATTTATCGTCCATGTTTCACTTCCATACATGGCTACACTCCATACGAACACTTTCAGAAATGACTTCCTGACACTTAAATCAATATTGGATGTTAACAAATTTCTCTTCTTCAGAAACGCTTTCCTTGCCATTGCCAGCCTACATTTTATATCCTCTCTACTTCGACCATCATCAGTTATTTTGCTCCCCAAATAGCAAAACTCCTTTACTACTTTAAGTGCCTCATTTCCTAATCTAATTCCCTCAGCATCACCCGACTTAATTAGACTACATTCCATTATCCTTGTTTTGCTTTTGTTGATGTTCATCTTATATCCTTCTTTCAAGACACTGTCCATTCCATTCAACTGCTCTTCCAAGTCCTTTGCTGTCTCTGACAGAATTACAATGTCATCGGCGAACCTCAAATGTTTGTATTTCTTCTCCATGAATTTTAATACCTACTCCGAATTTTTCTTTTGTTTCCTTTACTGCTTGCTCAATATACAGATTGAACAACATCGGGGAGAGGCTACAACCCTGTCTTACTCCCTTCCCAACCACTGCTTCCCTTTCATGTCCCTCGACTCTTATAACTGCCATCTGGTTTCTGTACAAATTGTAAATAGCCTTTCGCTCCCTGTATTTTACCCCTGCCACCTTCAGAATTTGAAAGAGAGTATTCCAGTCAACATTGTCAAAAGCTTTCTCTAAGTCTACAAATGCTAGAAACGTAGGTTTGCCTTTCCTTAATCTTTCTTCTAAGATAAGTCGTAAGGTCAGTATTGCCTCACGTGTTCCAGTGTTTCTACGGAATCCAAACTGATCTTCCCCGAGGTTGGCTTCTACTAGTTTTTCCATTCGTCTGTAAAGAATTCGTGTTAGTATTTTGCAGCTGTGACTTATTAAGCTGATAGTTCGGTAATTTTCACATCTGTCAACACCTGCTTTCTTTGGGATTGGAATTATTATATTCTTCTTGAAGTCTGAGGGTATTTCGCCTGTCTCATACATCTTCCTCACCAGATGGTAGAGTTTTGTCAGGACTGGCTCTCCCACGGCCGTCAGTAGTTCCAACGGAATATTGTCTACTCCGGGGGCTTTGTTTCGACTCAGGTCTTTCAGTGCTCTGTCAAACTCTTCACGCAGTATCACATCTCCCATTTCATCTTCATCTACATCCTCTTCCATTTCCATAATATTGTCCTCAAGTACATCGCCCTTGTATAGACCCTCTATATACTCCTTCCACCTTTCTGCTTTCCCTTCTTTGCTTAGAACTGGGTTTCCATCTGAGCTCTTGATATTCATACAAGTCATTCTCTTATCTCCAAAGGTCTCTTTAATTTTCCTGTAGGCGGTATCTATCTTACCCCTAGTGAGATAGGCCTCTACATCCTTACATTTGTCCTCTAGCCATCCCTGCTTAGCCATTTTGCACTTCCTGTCGATCTCATTTTTGAGACGTTTGTATTCCTTTTTGCCAGCTTCATTTACTGCATTTTTATATTTTCTCCTTTCATCAATTAAATTCAATATTTCTTCTGTTACCCAAGGATTTCTACTAGCCCTCGTCTTTTTACCTACTTGATCCTCTGCTGCCTTCACTACTTCATCCCTCAAAGCTACCCATTCTTCTTCTACTGTATTTCTTTCCCCCATTCCTGTCAATTGCTCCCTTATGCTCTCCCTGAATCTCTGTACAACCTCTGGTTCTTTTAGTTTATCCAGGTCCCATCTCCTTAAATTCCCACCTTTTTGCAGTTTCTTCAGTTTTAATCTACAGGTCATAACCAACAGATTGTGGTCAGAGTCCACATCTGCCCCTGGAAATGTCTTACAATTTAAAACCTGGTTCCTAAATCTCTGTCTTACCATTATATAATCTATCTGATACCTTTTAGTATCTCCAGGGTTCTTCCATGTATACAACCTTCTTTCATGATTCTTAAACCAAGTGTTAGTTATGATTATGTTGTGCTCTGTGCAAAATTCTACCAGGCGGCTTCCTCTTTCATTTCTGTCCCCCAATCCATATTCACCTACTATGTTTCCTTCTCTTCCTTTTCCTACACTCGAATTCCAGTCACCCATGACTATTAAATTTTCGTCTCCCTTCACAATCTGAATAATTTCTTTTATTTCGTCATACATTTCTTCAATTTCTTCGTCATCTGCAGAGCTAGTTGGCATATAAACTTGTACTACTGTAGTAGGTGTGGGCTTCGTATCTATCTTGGCCACAATAATGCGTTCACTATGCTGTTTGTAGTAGCTTACCCGCATTCCTATTTTCCTATTCATTATTAAACCTACTCCTGCATTACCCCTATTTGATTTTGTGTTTATAACCCTGTAGTCACCTGACCAGAAGTCTTGTTCCTCCTGCCACCGAACTTCACTAATTCCCACTATATCTAACTTCAACCTATCCATTTCCCTTTTTAAATTTTCTAACCTACCTGCCCGATTAAGGGATCTGACATTCCACGCTCCGATCCGTAGAACGCCAGTTTTCTTTCTCCTGATAACGACATCCTCTTGAGTAGTCCCCGCCCGGAGATCCGAATGGGGGACTATTTTACCTCCGGAATATTTTACCCAAGAGGACGCCATCATCATGTAATCATACAGTAAAGCTGCATGCCCTCGGGAAAAATTACGGCTGTAGTTTCCCCTTGCTTTCAGCCGTTCGCAGTACCGCCACGGCAAGGCCGTTTTGGTTATTGTTACAAGGCCAGATCAGTCAATCATCCAGACTGTTGCCCTTGCAACTACTGAAAAGGCTGCTGCCCCTCTTCAGGAACCACACGTTTGTCTGGCCTCTCAACAGATACCCCTCCGTTGTGGTTGCACCTACGGTACGGCTATCTGTATCGCTGAGGCACGCAAGCCTCCCCACCAACGGCAAGGTCCATGGTTCATGGGGGGGGGGGGAAGGTATGAAGAGGAATACAACGTACAGTGTAAGTAGCGATTGAATTTAAACTAGATGAACAGCCATCTGAAGTACTGTACAGTATATTTAAAGGTACTAACAGTGACTACGAGGGGGGTATGCTGAGCCCTACGCCTCTCCATACCGCAACTAATGACACTACTGTTGAAGGATGACATGGCGGTTCGTCGGTACTCATGGCACACCAGTGTGTACCGGTACGGTTGTTGCTGAAATTGTACAGTTGTAAGTTGTCTGTTTAAATTTACTTTAGGGAATGTGGATCTGGAGTTTGATTGTGCTTTTAATGTAAAATTTTCTGTTAGATGTTAAATTTCGGGCTTCCTATTTAAAATGGTGCACATACGAGACCCTAAAGCCGATCGCTTGCGCAACGTTAGTTGTTAGTGACATAATTCAGCTGCGAGACTGTATAGAGAAATCTAACTGGGAGAATTATAACAAATTCACGACTTGTATGAAATTTATTGTTATCATAAAATTTGCCTACTAACTTCGATGAAAAACTGATTACTTAGAAACTAAAGATGATACCTCTGAAATTTGTTTAATGAAAGAATCTTTTTTCTACACTACTTGGCTCATCTGGGTCGCAATGTATAATGCCGTGCAAACTGCTGTCGTAGCTACAGCCTGTCTCGATAAGAGAACTGATAAGAGAACTGTAAAATCGAACTACTGAGATTCACAAATGTGCAACGTGTTCTCTAAAAAAGTATTGCTGTCATTATTCATTCGTAATGTTTCGTAACGGTTTTAAATGTATTGAAAATTAATTGACTTTTGGAATGTGGACAATGACTCTGGATTAAATGAATTCAACGCCAGTCACATATTGTTTGACTTAATAAAACTTAATGAAACTTGAATAATAGGATTTCCCTGAAATCATGTAACGATAATCCAAAAATCACAGAATTAAACTTCGCATGTATAATTTTTCGTTAAAAAAATTTCTTATATCCATTTCCCTCACAATTATCTATAAATCCGAACAAAAAAATTAAAAGTAAAAAAAGTTCTATATCTTGATTTCTGACGAACCAAGAATGCTGCATTATCAAACCGCTGCCGCAAATAAAACAGACTTTATCATTACCTATAACCCATTCATCACAAATAATATAATTGCACCAATATAAAAATCAGTTCTACTCTTTACAAGAAATCTTCCATTAATCCATAACATAATGTTCAAAAATATCCGTTGTTTGCTGCTTACTCCTACTAAACCAAAACTCGACTGTCTGTCTTCTCTCCTCTCCTCGTGATCAACAAACACATCTGACTCTCATCTTCGCAGAGCAAAGATGATGTCTAACTCATACCTGTGCAGCACAGCTTCTCTGCCGAGGTCGCGGGCACGTGTCTAAGCAATTTCAGACTTTACGAGCACTGTTCCAGGACCCAAAACTAGAAAATTTACACACACATACTTTTCTTGGTAGGCAGCTTCCAGAAGTAGTATGTAGTATGAGTCAAAACAAGAACAAAATGTCGAGATAGCATGGGCCCTAAAATGCATACCTTACGAGCTATGAACACTTGTTCAATAGAGGGGATGTGTTTAACGTTAACGAAGATGAGCAAGTACTAACAGCTCCTTAGGTATGGTTTCTTGATTTGATCCATGCTACCACCTGTGACAGATCCATACCCTATATTCTCAACAACGACAGTACCGTACATGCATCACTGTCAGAGGTATCATAATTACTTTTGCTTGTAACTGTCGACTAGTTCATTTCCGAACCTGGGACCCTTCCCTCAGACTGATAAATTTATCCATCTGCGTAACAAATGAAACTTTGTAACATCAGCACGGAATCACCCTGTATATACAAACAAGGTGACAATTATCGAACTATATGAAAGGAACGTAAATCAGTTACAAACTACTCGGGGCACAAACTTTATACAACATGTAAACGTCACTATAGATATTCAAATTCAGGATATGTCGTGTTCTTTATGCCTGCCATCACTGGAGATGATGTGACGCAGACGAATAGCGAAGTTCTGCATGACCCGCTGAAGTGTCGGAACATTGATGCTGTCGATGACCTCCTGAGTGGCCGTTTTCAGCTCAGCAATGCTGTAGACCTTATCTTTAACATAGCATCACAAAAAGCAGTCGCATGTGTTTAGACCCGGAAAACTGCAGCCAACTGAGGCCCATGCTAGTGGCCTCTGGGTACCCCAGAGGCAGAATGCGGCCCCCACAGTGCTCCTACATGACAACAAACACTCTCCTGCTTCGATGGAGTCGGCTCCGTCTTGCAAGAACCACATATTGTCGAAATCGGGGTCACTTTGGATAACGGGAGTGAATTCATCTCCAAAACCTTCACATACCCTTCGGTAGTCACCGTACCACCAAGGACTATCCGTGACTGGACATTGCACACCTCACAGTCACTCGTTGAGCGTGAAGAGACTTTTCGAACACGAAATGAGGATACTAAGTCGCCCAAATGTGCCAATTTCGCTTATTGACGAACCCATCCAAATTAAAGTGGGCTTTGTCGCTAAACGAAACCATGCACGTGCATACTAATTCCCGTAATCCGGCCAACCGTGCAATTTGAGCGTCCTAATGGAAAATGTTCAGGTGTTATGACGATTTTATTTTATATGGTTCAATAACTGTCACCCTCCACATTTACAGCCCCCGGCGCCTGTAACGTTGGCCCTTTGTAGCGTCGTTGGATGACATTTACGAGCGTGGGTTATTACATAAAATTTAATCTGCTACAGCCCTCCCACAACCTCCAGAAATGTATAACACGAATTGTGAAACACCCAGTAGGTAGAATGAATGTGCAGTGTGTTCATCTTAAGGCGGCGCTTATGTTCGACAGTGTTCCAGGGTGCATTGCGTTCTCCCACCGTTCGCCATCTCACAGTGCGTCCAGCAATGTCTAACATGCTCGACTTGTTGGTCCAGGTGTTATGGTGTGGGTACGTGTAATGTTACGTCGGCACACTTACCTCCACGTCGTCGCAAACGGTACACCCACCAGTGCACGTCATTGTGAAACTGTACTTCTTCTACATGTGCGACTTTTCAGGGCTGCGTTCGGGCCTGAATTCATTTTTGTGGATGACAATGACCGCCCGCATCGGACTGCGCATGTGAAGGAGCCTTTAGAAGGAGAGGACATTCGGCGAGTGGATTGATCTGCTGTTCCCTCCTACGTATATCCCATCGCACGCTTATGGGATCTGGAGGGTAGAGGTGTTACAGCATTTCGACATACACCAACCAGCTATCGAGCTATCGGGCGGTGATCAGCCGCACTGGTCGCGGAGTGGAACATCGCACATCAAGAACTCTTTACCAAACTTATGTCCATCGTGGGAACACTTCGGACAGCATGCATTAACGTCAGTGGTGATTACATTCCCTTTTAAAAATCACGTCCCGTCGTTTGTATTGTCCAGAGGACCATCATGAACCGCGACGACTTCAGTGAAATTATTGTCTTTCAATAAAAGTGTCACTTCTGTTGGTCTTCTAGGAAGTTTCTTTCAGTTACTGTCTGCATTATACTGCAGCAGTTCTTTCTATGCAAGGTCGAAATTTTAGCCAGATGTGTTTCTTGGCAGAGGCACATCACACGGAAGTTAATTTCATCGCCGAGCTATGCGCAATTGTTCAGCTGAAGAAATGATTTCGCGGTAGCGAAATAGAAGAAATGAGCATAACACTTAAGGTATCCGTTTCAAAGTCGGTTTTTTTCTAGACTTTTTTGCTTCTAGTATCGTGCACTCTCAGCTGTTTGAGTTTACGCCGTTCATAATGATTCTCTTTGTATATATCCAAAAGATATTTTAAAATAATCTGACTAGACTTTTGGCATGTTATGATCTTTGTGAACTTTATTGTTAACGTAACTGTATGAGGGTGCAAAGTTAGTGATTAAGGTGTGTGTGGAATGACTTCACAACCGAAGTCCTGTATAGTGTTTTCTGTCAGTATAGCAGGATGCGGGCTGGCGTTATCGCGGAGTAGAACCACTTTACGCAGTCTTACTGCGCACTGTACTTGAAATGTGTCTGTAATACTTCTATGTTTTGGACAATAAGTGTCAGCAGCGATGGTTACCGCTTGGGGTAGCAAT
Source organism: Schistocerca serialis cubense (assembly GCF_023864345.2). Classification (NCBI taxonomy): domain Eukaryota; kingdom Metazoa; phylum Arthropoda; class Insecta; order Orthoptera; family Acrididae; genus Schistocerca; species Schistocerca serialis. Next base: position 434,596,433 of record NC_064642.1, on the reverse strand, counting down.
TCGTAGAACACCTCACAATCGCTGTTCCTACAGTTGTATAACATTATCTTTCGTAGATGCGGGCAGGCCTTTGTACGTGGAGTTTATGCTATGTTCGGGCGGAACCACTCTATTATCTTCCTTCTGTTAGTATAAGGATACCAATTCTCGTCACCAGTAACGACACATCATAGAAATGGTCGGTGTTGTTTACGAGCCAATTGACGACGAGCAAGCAGAGATGCACATACGGACATCCGACGATTTTTTGTGATATTGACTTAGAGCATAGTTACCCATATATCTAAGGTTCAAAAAATGGTTCTGAGCACTATGGGACTCAACTGCTGAGGTCATTAGTCCCCTAGAACTTAGAACTAGTTAAACCTAACTAACCTAAGGACATCACAAACATCCATGCCCGAGGCAGGCTTCGAACCTGCGACCGTAGCGGTCTTGCGGTTCCAGACTGCAGCTCCTTTAACCGCACGGCCACTTCGGCCGGCGATATATCCTAGGTTTGAACCTTTTCCATCACAAACAAATGTTGCACGATGCTGGAATGACCATAGTTCATCACATTCATCAGTTTGGAGTACACTGACGTGGTTAATTTTGGATTAATGCGTTTCAACGATCTTCACCGAACCCCGAATATATTCCTGAACATGGAGAGTCACTAATGTGAAAACGCTCGTTAAAACGGGAAAACCATTTTCTTGCCTTGCTGTGTCGAGTGGCATCATCCCATACACAGCGCATATGTTTCTGGTTGTCTCAGCTGCTGTCACCTCTCTCCTGAAGTGAAACAGAAGTATATCTCAGAAACCTTGTGTGTCGGAAATGCTCTGATTTATTCACTTGTCGCTCTAGTTTCTAGAGCCCATAGCTTCACTCACTGTCACCAGATGTCATATTGACAGGAAGTAAACTCAAACAGCAACAGTGAATGGCAAATAAAAATGACAATCGGTAAATAAATCCTATCAACCGGGACATCAAAATGCAAAACAAAATAGTTACGAAGTTATGCACCAACTTAATACCAAAGAATGTGCATTTATTACGAGTTCCGAATTGATTTAAATTCCATAGAGCAACTGAAATTCGATTGCTCATTGTTTCAGAGTGACTCAATGCGCTACCATGTGAATGTTCACGGCGCCTGCCATCTCATTAATATTTCTGTATATAATGGCCAGCACCTCACCTATTTGGCACATGACGAGTACTCGCTCGATGTTCTCCGATTTACATACGTCTGGTACCGCCCTTAGGATGCCTTACCGACTTCGACATTACTGGAATAACGCGCACTGTTAAACCAGGGACTCACAATTATATTCACAAATTGGCATCCCAAGTGACCGGCCGCTGGTATGTCACAAAATGGTTGGCAGAGACTACTAACAAGATGCGTCCCGTTAACAACACTGCAGGTAATGTGAATTTATTGTGAGGTTTATTTGATACAGTTTTATTTATTCGTCTTTCCTTACTAACGAGAGAATTTTCGAGTTTTCTAAATCAAGCAACGAACAACCAAACTAAGCAATCTTAATATTAGCATGTAATACGTGAAATTTAATTATCTTGTTTCACTATCGGTCAGTCGTTTACGCAGAACAAAATTTTTGGGAAAATTACTAGAAGCTCTCTTAACTATGCGTAAATTGTTTAACTGATGCCTTTGGATCTCCTTCTGTTATTTAATTCAGATGCTTACTGTCTGCCTTCCATTGAATTATGAGTATTTACCCACGCACCATGGACATGAATCGAGAACTGCGCATGAAAAGACTTTACTTACTTACTTACTGTTACTTTATGTTCCTTCTAGATGAACTAATTTTCTCTCTAGTTCATTCCCTCTCTTCGTTCTGTGTGTGGGCTGAGTAAACTTGTCTGAAAAATGTAGGGCCGTGTTGCAAGCACTGGATGCAAGTTTAATTATCGGTGGGTGATACCAGCACAAGCTATGGAATGGGCTTCACTTCCTTTGATACAAAGAGAATCTGGAGCGCTTTTAATCTTGGCCAGAGAAACAACATATAAGAAAGAGAGATGGAAGAATCAAAAATTCACAAATGCTCTCCTCGTTTTTAGCAGAGTTTTTCGTCTATACTGCACTATTGCGTATGGAACATTATTCTCAAAGAGAAACTCTAAATTAGTCGGGGGCCTACTAAAAAGTAGTGTCCCCGGCTTTTTTGGGGGGGAGGGGGACGTTATTAACATTCTACATCTTTATTTTCCATGAGTATTGTCTATAAATTTATATCTCAGCACAGTCGTTTTTGCGACGAACACAGTTCTCCAAGGAGAGACCAGTTTGTCGATACACTTACTATATAACGTCTGACCTTGTTGACGAAGCTAAAACCTCACTTCTGCTTGCACCGCTTCATCACTATTAAGGTGAAGTCATCGAACGTATTCTTTAAGGTCAAAATCGGGTGGGGCCAAGTAGGGACTGTATGAAGGATGAACGATGATAGTGAAGCAAAGGCGTCGGACTGTTGTAACTCTCACAGTGCTCGTTTGTGGTCTGGCATTTCCATGCTCAAGGGGAGGGTACTCCACGTGAGGACGAAATTTTCCAGTTCGATAGTCGGTTACAACACGTAGTTTGTCACACAATGACATAGTTACGCTGTACACCGCCTTGCCACGCACTATGATTCGGAGCCCTTTTGCGGTAGAGGGCTGCATACATGTAGAAGAATAAGGATGTAGGATTTTAACAATGTTTGTTTTATTTAAAAAGCTTTACTAGTTTTCACATAAGACACTCGGAGCCATTGCTTTTCAGAAATCCCTTGTATCTCCGAGGTTTCAGAAGAGGTTTGCATGAAAACTACGGAACGTACAGAAAAATGGAAAATATGGGTGGTCAGCCGAGGTTACACATTGACATAGTTACACTGTACACCGCCTTGCCACGCGCTATGATTCGCAGCCCTTTAGCGGTAGAGGGCTGCATACATGTAGAAGAATAAGGAAGTAGGATGTTAATAGGGTCTGTTTTATTTAAAAAGCTATATTAGGTTTCACGTAAGAAATTCGTAGGCATTGTTTTTCAAAAATCCCTTGTATCTCTGAGGTTTCAGAAGAGTATTGCATGAAAACTACGAGACTTACAGGAGAATGGGAAATATAAGTGGACAGCCGAGGTTCGTGAAACACTCCTTGGTACAATTGCTCTAAGAGCTAGGATATCATAAACCTTAGAAACATTGTTTCCTTCGTAGTGCGGATCCGCGCCTTCCTGGGCTATTCACACCATCGACTCAGTGAAAAGCTTGAAGCGGTGCTCTCTTCATTGACATACGTCTATTTCTCGTTTCTGTTGTGGCTGATTTTCTGACGCGCACTGAAATGCAGTGATCTTTTGGCCCTTCTGCGAAAAAGTTAAAGATGTCCACTCCAACTCCGTATTAAACAAAAATACTGTATTGACGTGACTTGTGGAAATTTCTTTTTTTTTCTTTGCTTGTACCCCCTCCCTTTTTTTTTACCTTTTGGTGACCCAGGCAGCCTTTCTTCGGCACTACATGGTCCTGGCGATGCTTTCCGGGTTTTTGACGGTCCAGGAAAAACATGAAGGGCTGTGGAATGTCCAGACTAACTGTGAGTTACGGCTGTTCTTCAACTGAAGAGAGTGTAATTGAATGATTAATGTTGTGACAGAAAAAGACTGATTGGTGATACGCATAATTCTGCAAAATATTACATGAATTAAAATTTTCTGTCACCTCAGCTGCTTCAGGCAATGGTACTGCAAGGGGTCGTACAGGTTGTCTACGTCTTCTACGTTAAAACTGTCATCGAGCACAACCCTTTACATTAATGTCACAGTTCCGTGCAGAACAGCCCTGCTCGCCTACACCCAAACCGACCCTGACAATCTGTCTTGTATTTGAAAGATACAAGCTAAATAAGCCAGTTGGGAGCCGAAGGTTTGAGTGTGGTAATGGGAGCCAACCCACGTCACCATGCCAGTGACAAAATGCAATGCAAGTGGTATCCACTCCAAGCAGACTGCTTATAATACAGATATACTGGTAGTGCGGACGGCAGAACCAGTGGCTTCGGCTCATAAGAGTGTCGCGATTGTGGGGGAAGAAGTGAACCTTTTCGTCATAATGACCGGTCTCCAGACTCGACCTTAATTTGGTTTTCCTCCAGCTAAGGATAGGTACAGCCCCTGAGCTCCTCTACTATCTGGGAAATGCAGTGGTACAGTGTGTTGCCTGTTGACTGTTCTTCTTCCTCGCATTGAGTGGCTGCGACTGTACAGCCGCGTTATTCAAACACGAAAAGTTTAAATTTCTCAAGACTCTTTCCGAAATCTCGAATTTCGAATCATACATCAAAAATTCATCGATTCTTCAGCCCATCCAAGGAAACGATAACTGATGATGAGAAACTGCTGATTGCCCTTTGTGGTGACAACCACCCAACCACAACACTCAATAACCCAAGGAATACCCAGTTAGCCGGCAGCGGTGGCCGAGCAGTTCTAGGCGCTTCAGTCCGAAACCGAGCGACTGCCACGTTCGCAGGTTCGAATCCTGCCTCGGGCATGGATGTGTGTGATGTACTTAGGTTGGCAATGTTTAAGTAGTTCTAAGTTCTAGCGGACTGATGACTTCAGATGTCAATTCCCATAGTGCTCAGAGCCATTTCAACCATTTTTGAATACGCATTTAGTGACATGAGCCTACCAGGCTACAGCAAACACGGCTCCCATATCTCCCATATGAACTGCAGCTCAACATCACTGCTTCAGATTTTTCCATGAGGTGCTATAGTGGATGGGAAACTACTTGCATCAAGACCAGTGAGGGTGGAAGCTGACAAAAAATGGGTTCACTTCCATTACCAAAGTGAAAATCTCAGCTCCTGAGAGGCTCCTTAAGCAAATATCTTGCAAATCAATACGGATTGCCAATGTCGGTGTGGCTGTTCTGTACGAAACTGTAACAGTAATGTATGGGTGGTGCCCAAACATCGACGATAATTTCGATATAGAAGACGAAAAGATCTTGAGAATCCACTTACAGTACCGGGCTGAAGTAGTTGAGGCGACATAAGGTATTAATTCATGTAATATTTCGCAGAATTAGGCACCTTTACTGATCAATTTTTCTCTGTCAAAACATTAAACGTTCGATTACAATTTTGTCAGTTGAAGGACACCAATAATTCACTGTTGAGCCTGGACATTCCACAGGCCTTCAGGCTTTTCGTGGACCTTCTAAAGCCCAGAACCCTCCACCAGAGCCTTCTAGTGCCGAAGGAACGTTGCCTGCACCTCCAACAGCCAGGCGGAGACGAGTAAAGGAACTGCGCGCGTAACATCAGTACAGGTAGTTTTTCATACATAGATAGTTCACTATACAACTTACCTTCGTACTCATACCCTGCCACTCAATGGTTACTTTCTTTCCCAGATAGAGAACATACTCGAAATGATGACCGAATACTGGACCTAGAATTCACTCATTTCATGACTCGTGTACATTACTCCACAAAGACTTTATATTCATCTGTCTATTCAGTGTCATGTAACAAATACGTTACAAATATAATTTGTTAACGTTCATTCAAAGCAACCTCTGTCCAACGTAATACACGGAAATTACAGCGCCGATGAGATAGACAGGTCGTTCGACTGTTGGGCGCAGAAGGCATTTTTCGTATTTCTTGCTTTACTCCATTCTTTATATGAGAAAACTGAACTTTCCAGACATCTCTTTTAGAAAATTTAATCTACTTTCAGGCAGTGTACGGGTTTTCCTCGATAACATGTATATTTTTTGAGTTCTAGGGTGTTGGAGTGTCAAATAACTTAACCAAATATTTGTCTGTTTCTTGTTTTCAAAGATTTTTTTTTTATTTTCTGTTGTGTACTTAAAATACTCTTACGTGCATAATATTGTAACTTCCCTTAAAAATGCACGATACCGCAAAGCATGAAACAGTGTGCGACGGAGACCAGCTTTGAAATGTGTTGAGAGATCGCTATCTGAAACGGTAACAACGGTGTCTGGGGAGAAGTACAGGAGTAATTATGTCGTGTATGAGCGAGTACAGAATGTTTGTAGCAACAGCTTTAGACTGTGTCTTCGCTGCACATCGTAGACTCTGAACTTAAGATACAAATATAATTAAGTCGTTCCTGTTATGGACTGTCAATTAAAAAAGTAAAATTGAAAATTACGGTGTGCGGACGGTGGGCTGTTTTCGGTGAAGACCGCGGACAGCTAACTTGATCAAAGTGAATTTCGCTACAGACTGTTGTCTCATAAAATAATAGTCTGAAGGCTACTATGTTAGGACATGGGGCAATGCGTTTATCAACGTAGCGGCTTTCGATTCGTAGCGAGGACTGTGAAATATAAATGTTCTGAAGTGCCTCTCGCCGTTGACCAACGTCTGAGGAGTTAATAAAAGGGCCTGTAACGTTCTAACAATGGTGAAAAATGTTTAATAAGTCGGTGACCTCGGTAACAGCACGCTGTTTCTTTGTGAAGTCGACAACAGACTCTTCAATCAACGAGGAGACTGTAAATAACTCACTTTCTGCTGCATCAATAAACAGGCGGCCACTTTCAAGAGGACAGTTCCAGCGGCAATGAGGATTACACAAGTGTGGTTTATGGGGCTCCAACGTGGGATGACGACACACCACTTCCCACAGTGAAGTGATTCTTCGTCTGACATTACGACTGTTAGCAATCTCTCCTCTTGTAATTCTGCGTCATAAAGACTTACGTGTTAAGCTTATAAACAGATTTGTTGAAGTTGAATTTACGAATTCTCATTTTTGTTACCCATCCCACTCATCTTAAATCGCAGTCACTTTGAATCATATTTTAAGTATCTTAAAAATGTAAAACTGAACTTAATTTCTCTTATTATTATATACTATTTTATAATAAAACGTTATATCTCTTCGAAAACTTCTTGACATCACCTTCATTACTGTATCATTAGCAGGTGCTATAAGTTCATCTGTAGGGATACTCTTATTTTATTTTATGTTTTCTCCATCTATCACTATATCTAAATATCTGTTTGCACTGTTTGTGAGTGTTACTACTTTCTTCTTCATATTTAACCATCGGTTAAAACGAATTTAAGAAAGCAGGTAAAAATCAGCCAACAATTGTGTCTCGGGAACATGGCGCATTGTCGTCCATAAAAATCCCATCAATGTTTGTGAACATGAAGTCCTCTACAGGTATCCCAGAATGCCCATTTCCCGTCAATGACCGGTTCAGTGGGACCAGAGAACCTAGTCCATTCCATGAAAGCACAGCCCACACCATTATGGAGGAACCACCACCAGCTTGCACAGCCCCACAATGACAACTTGAGGCCGTGGCTTCGTGGGTCTGCTCCACTATCATTAGCTCTTACCAACCAAAATCGAGACACATGTGAGGAGGCCACGGTTTTCCAGTCGCCTACGGTCGAATCGATACGGCCACGAGCACAGGAGAGGCCATGTCTCACTGTCAGCAAAGGCTTTCACGTCGGTCTTCAGCTGCTATAACCCACTAACGTCAATTTCGTCGTACGCCGTACGTCCCATATTGATTTGTGCGTTTATTTCATGCAGTGTTCCTTGTCTGTTAGCACTGGCAACTCTACGCAAATGGCACTGATCTTGGTTGTTGAGTGTAGGTCGTCGGCCACTGCGCTGTCCGTGTTGCGATGTAATGCCTGAAATGTGGTATTCTCAGCACCCTCTTGACTCCGTGTATCTCAGAATATTGAATTCCCAACCGATTTCCGAAATATAATGTTGCAAGCGTCTAGCTCCAACAATCACTCCGTGTTCAAAGTCTTTGAATTCGTGTGGACACAATCACTTCAGAAACCTTTCCAAATGAATAACCTCCAATGCACTGCCTGAGCCGTGTCTGGCTCGTGTTATACTTTCAATTAAACCTTGGTTGCTATCTTGTGATTAGTCTCCCGATCTTACCACGATTATGGTGTTATCCTCTCTCTCCGCGAGTCGCAGCAGCAGTGTGTATCGATATTCGCACCCATGTGCTATCTTTGGACTCGCGCTTCTAGTTTCCGGCTGTGCTGTGTGCGGGCAGTTGGTCGGTTGGCGTGGAGGAGAGAGGAAGTCTCCGTGGCTCGTGTCTGGCCGGGGCCAGGAGGCGTCCACGCGCGGTCGGAGTGTGAGGGGCAGTTCCCACCGCTGCGAGGTCCGTGGTTCACCTATCCCGGATACGAAAGTTGAGTCTTTACTTAATCTACCAGCCAGCCCCAACTGTTCACATTGTGTCGTTTGAATTTCGTTGTGGGCTGTTGGGACATTTCCGCGAGCAACAACGTTTGTTTTCAGGTTGGCGAAATCCTAGCCGCCCTCCTGTGGAGTTTAAATAACTTGGTCATTTTTGGATTGAAGTGCACCAGCGGAATCTTCTGCCATGTGGCCGATAACGTTCCCGTTACCTGCCCTCGCCGTTGATTTAAATTCAGGCAGTGTATTTTCCTCGTCGTGTTGTGGCTGTCCAGCTCGGCGTGTAGTTTGACAGCTGAATGTGTAATCCGGTGTGGGTGCCGATACCTTCTGCGTTGTTCCATTGAACTCCCTGTTGTGTGCTGGTTGGGTAGAGCAGAAGTCACTCGGTCCGTTGACTGTCTGTCGGTTTGGTTGCCATCGGAGAATTGTTGGGCCGACTGCCTATCTGACCTATGCGAGCGTTAGTGTTTGAATAGCAGGCCGTTTCATGTGCTTCCTTTTCTTATTTGTCCTTGTTGTTTGTTTATGTATGGCTTCCAGCCGATTTTAAAGTAAAGTTGTTTAGCCCTTAAGGCGTGAGATTGTTTGGGCCTGCAGCCTAATTTAGAGAAATGTTTTAAGGTAAGGACTTCTGCCTTTTAAATTCAAATTCCTATCTTTGAGTCTTAAGTTGTTGGCCTACAGCCGATTTTAAATTAAAGTTGTTTTGCCCTTAAGGCGTGAGATTGTTTGAGGCTTCAGCCTAATTTAGAGAAAATTTTTTAACATGAGGCCTTCTGCCTTTTAAATTTGCAATTCTTGTTTTTGTGTCTTGAGTGATTGGCCTTCAGCGGTTTTAAATTAAAGGTGTTTTCCCCTTGAGGCATGAGATTGAATAGCGCATTTAACTGGGAATTAAGTTCTAAAATTAATATTTGGCTTGCTCTGTTTTTAATGTTTTCTTTATTCTTGTAATGTTTGTCAAATGAATAAAGTAGTATGTTCGAGTGCAACTGACAGCCACTCATTTTGCCCGCTTTTCACAAATTAAACTATCTGTCCTGTCCTGCGGATATAGCAGGGGATCTCACTGCCCTTTTGTACGTTATGTACCTGACACTACCGCCATCTGTATATGTGTATATCGCTATCCCATGACCTTTTGTCACGTCAGAGTATAGCACATAAATTAATAAGAGATGCCACACAAAACTGGTCAGAACACTGTTACATAAGTAACGAAAAAAGAACATAAAATTAGCAACACTGGGGATCTTTTACTGAAGCTCCAAATTTGGCTCACACTTCAAAGGCAGATGATTTAATAGTTCCAACAATGGAACTCTGTCTCGAAGAGCAGAAAATCCAAAGAGAATGTAATAGCTGAAGTAACGTAGCGGTGAGGCATAGCCAATACCTTCACAGGGATATAGCAATGATGATGTTATCAGTATCAGTGCCAATAGAATTGAGTCACTAAACACGAAAGAATACCAAATATTTTAGAATTCGGAACGAGAATAACTCCCAAGGTAGAAGCAGATATCATTGGTGTAGTGAAGCTGCTTAAATCACTTCACAAAAGGAAGCCCTCCTGTCCGAAATGTATACTAGTTACATTCCTTTCAGAGTGTGATGGTTCAATAGCTCCAGATCTAGCAATCATATACAGCAGCTCACTGGACGAAAGACTGGAAAGTTGCACTGTGTTATGTCCTTGATCAAGGTTACAAAGGTGGTGATTGATGTGCATGCATTGGATTAACAACTATCAACCGTGATGTGTACTTAGTACAGCTTCTGAGGACAAATGTCCACACAACTTGGTTACGATTGAAATGTCACTCTTTGACGTTACCTGAAGGCACTCATTAAGGCAAATTCTATGAACGTCTTAGTGGCTTTGATGAGGGAGGTGCCGCGAAATTATTGCGACACTGTTCCACAAGGCTTACAGCTTCTGAGAAGTCCGTTGATGAGGAGCCAGATGCTGCAGCGAGACGGTCGCAGGAGCGGTGGATACTGGGCATTCCAGACGCAGCTCCAACGAAGTGTGATTCCCGGGGGCGGTTCACGGCGAGAGATAGACAGCACTGCGTGACGAATAGCAGCTGAAGAAGGCGCTGGCTCCGTAACGGTGACACGAGGTGGCTGACAGCCGCTATGGAGTCCGGAGTCTAGCTGCCTGTCGAAGGGCTGAGCGGCGACCTAAGGGAAGGTCCAGGGAATACTACAGAAACGGTGGCACGTGCCCACGATACACGTGAACGCGAATAGGTGTCCGTGACTGAGGTACTGTTTACCGTGACCTGCACGTCACGTATGTGCACAGCTTGCACCCCCGGGCGCTGATGTGGCTGCTACAGGCTTGGCGATAAGCACGTCAATGAGTCTTCTGTCGAAAAACAGGTTGCAGGGCCCACGCCTGACCCACGATGCATATCCGCAAGTGCGGTGGCCGAATATGCTGGGGTGCAGTCCTGCATATACTACGTGGCTATAGATAAAGTGTCAACGGCCTCGCCGCAGTAGTAACACCGGTTCGCGCCAGATCACCGAAGTTAAGCCCTGTCGGAATTGATTAACGCTTGGATGGGTCTGCCGAGCGGTATTGGCAAGCGAGCCAAAAGTCTAATGGATTCAGATCTAGTGACCTTGCAAGCCGTGCGTTAAACAAATCTTTCGCTGGGCGATCGATATGAGGTGCTGCCCCATTTTGCTTGAAAATAGTAGCCTAGTTCCACACAGTTGTGCTCTTCCGATGAAGGAATGACACGCTGTAATTGGACATCTCGATAAAGTGGATATGTCACGGTATACGTCACATGAGCTATTGCAGTCTCTTCTAAGAAGAGCGGACCGAGACTAAAGGAGTTTGTGAATCCGCACTACACTATCGCATACAGCGAATGCAGTGGCACTTGGCGCGTAATACAAGGTTTAACAGTACCCCAGATCCTACAGTTCTGTGTATTCATTGCACTCTTTAGTGTAAAATGTGCCTCATCACTGCACAGAATATTACCAGACTGAATGTCATCAACTCTGGTTCGCGCCAGAAACCGAAGAGTAAATTCATAACGTTGCTGCAGAAACTGAAGTTTCAGTTGCTGCTCCGTCTGGACCTTCTACCAGTGCCAGTGTAGAATATATCGTAAAACGTTCGGTACTGTTGGCCAATGGATGGAAAATTCAATGAAACTGCACGAGGACTAGCACTACCTAGGACACGTGCTTCATGTGCAGTTACAGAAACTGCAACATCGTCAATAACTTCAAGTCTGTAGGACGCCTTCCTATTCCACACCAACCTCATCCGTGGTTTCGAATTTTATTATCATCTACAAACCACTTTATGACATCGGGCCACTCCTCAGACCTTTCATCCATCGATACTCTCTCAGTGCAGCACTGTAATGCTGCCGTTCGCAGAAAACTGTTTCACTAACAGTGAACGGTCTGTCTTCTTCATACCCAAGCTGTTCACTCACATTATGGCATTTCAAATGACGGATGAGTATCATACCGTCATACAGAGTGCAGTGCCAGATTTCCAACTGGTATCCAAAATTTGAAACATTTTTTCCAGTATAAACAGATTCCGTATTAACGCATTAGCGTATCTACCAAGCTTCTCTGTCAGACGATAGTTACAGCCCGCTTTGGAATTCCGTCTGTAGCTGCACTTCAATTCTAGCTAGCCAGTACTACACACAAGTCACACCTAGAATCGAGAAACAAAATGAGGCTAAGTCAGCGGGATCTAGAGACCCATACCAGTGACCTCGGTTTGCAGTCGGATTATAGATTAGAACATATGCTGTCTTCGAATATTCGAAATTACCTCGAACAAAACGATCTAATGACAGTCAGTCCGGATTTAGAAAGTATCGTTCATGTGAAACACAAATGACTCTTCATTCGCACGAAAGAATGAGAGCTACAGACACAGGATCTCAAACTGATTCCATATTTCTAGATTTCCAGAAGACTTCCGACACCAATCCTTAAAGTCGATTTCTAAGCAAACTGCATGACTGTGGAGTATCGTCACAGTTGTACGACTACGTTTTTTATTTACTTCCAGAAAGGTAAAAATTCGTAATAACTGACGAAAAGTCAGTTGCATCTGTAATGGCCGTGTGCCTCCGTCCAGGTCTCGGTGTGTCCTGGCACTTGCTGACGCCCTTCACTGAATTGCTGGCACCATCTCCGCACCATTTGCCTCGACATCACACCTGACCCATACACCTCAACAAGGCGGTTATGAATTTCTGTGCCTGATACTCCACGTGTCCATTCATAGCGGATAACAGCTCTCACTTCCGCCTTTGACCACGACTCCAAAACGCACCTTCTCTCCAAAGCTCCGGGAAAAGAGTGAGCGGCTGGCCTCACCTTTGCGCAGGCACTGCCAACGCGCCATCTGCTTGATCGCGGTCGACCTCTACCAATGGCGTTTTGGTGTCTCGAATGTCCGCGTTTTCCTGCCGTGTTGTCTTTCGCCCATCTCACACAAGTCTGCCCACAGTCGGCAGGGGAAACTTACTTTCCAACTCCCCCTCGTATGTACAGGGTGAATCACCTAAAACTTGCACCAAAAATACTGCGTGAAGTACTATTGATGTCCGGTTTCCAAAATATGGATTGGTCTGTCAATCAACAGATTGAGATAATACTTAGAAAGAGTATTTTATGGTCAAAAAATTTTTATTTCAATGGAACAGTGCCTATTGACAACAGCAGAGATAGGGTAAAGTAGAAAATAAGCGGTGTTTGTTGCAGGATCCTAGTGCGAGTCATTTACGAGGTATAGTAGTTTGAAAGTTTCCACAGCGACACTTGTGTGTTCCATTCAATGCGCATAGTCGCTAGGTGTTTGCTTACAGTGGGTTTGTTTTTCTTTTGAGTGCACAGCAACTTGCTAGTCTGTCAGTGTGTGACAATCCAAGCAGTTGGTCGTGAGTAACGATGGGAATTACCAATGAAGAAAAAGCCGACATGCTCGTGGTGTACGGAGAGTGTAGAAAGAATGCAGTTCGTTCATGCTGCAAGATATCCCAATAGGTGTCAACCGCCTCTGCAGTTATTTATCAACCTCTTCTACCATTTACGTGAAAGTGGCTGTGTTAGCTCCTAGACAAAGAAACAGAAGGAAGCTAGTGATGACAGAAGAGGATGGAATTAATGTTCTGTTGCAGCTGATCCGCATGTTAGCTCCCGCGCAGTCGTACGAGGAAGTGGCATCAGACAGTGAAGTGCTCTACGCATTCCCTTTCGACACAGGTTCCACATCTACTACGTTCTCTCCACTAAGAGCTGCATAGAAAATCGGAATTAAGACCATTTTATATAGGGACGAAGCAACATTTACCAATCATAGCCAGGTAAACCGCCGAAACATGCTCTACTGGTCTATTGACAATCTCTTTTGCATCGTCGGGCGGAACTACAGCGTCCATGGAGCGTAAACGTGTGATGTGGGACAGTGAACCATCTGCTGATAGGTCAGTGTTTCATAGACGGAGTATCGCAGCTTCCTAACAGACCATCGTCCACGGATGTTAGAAAATGTTCATCTGCAGACTAGAAGGAACCTGTGACGCCAACATGGTGGATGTCCAAACGGAGGTATACGAAGTTCTGCAGCATGTCTTCGAGAATTGCTTCGAAATCGTTGGACTGGACGCAGAGGGCCTGTACCTTGGCCGGTCCGTTACCGGATTTGACGCTTGTAGGCTTTTCTATAGGAAAAGTTGAAAGACACTGTCTACAAGGACATACCAACTACACCCGATGATATGCAACGATGAATTACAGCAGCCTCCGCGAGCATATCCACTGTATTGCTACCTCCTGTGCAACAGTATTTTTATATCAGACTGGAAGCGTATATTGTCGCTGCCGATGATTATTTTGAACACAACCTGTGATGGTCAGTTGTCTCGTCACTGGACACAATCCACACAACTAGAGTATACACTTGCGTTGTGCTTTTTTGTGTGCTACCACAGGTGTTGTGCATAAGGCCATGCCGCAGTGGACACACTAGTTTCCGTCAGATCACCAAACTTAAACGCTGCCGGGCTTGGATAGTACTTGAATGGGTGACCGCCCGGTCACCCGAGCGCTATTGGCAAGCCGGGTGCACTCAGCCCTTGTGAAGCAAACCGTGGAGCTACTTGATTGAGAGGTAGCGGCCCCGGCCACGAAAGATAACAACATACCGGGAGAGTGGTGTGCTGACCACACGCCCCTCTATATCTGCATCCAGTAACGCCTAGTCTATTAAAGTCATCAGAAGATCAAAACCAGTTTGCAAACGATTTAGAAGAGATATCTGTATGGTGCGAAACGCCAGAATTGAAAATAAATAATGAAAAGTGCCGTCCATATGAGTACCAAAGGGAATTTGTAAATTTCGGTTGTACGTTAAACCACACAAATCTGAATGCTGTAAATTCAGCTACGGATTATAGTTACGAGAAACTTACACTGGAAAGATCACTTAGATAATTTTGTGCGGAAAGCGAGCCAAAGTCTTTATTTTATTGGCATAACACCTACCAGGGGCTACAGGACTACTAAAGAGGCTGCCTACATTACGCTTGTCCGACATATTCTGGAGTATTGCCGCACGGTATGGGATCCGTATCATATAGGCCAATCATTCGCGGAGGACATCGTAGAAGGTTTGTTGCATCTTGAAATGTTGTTGAATGTCAAAGATTAATATACAACTTGGGATGGAAATCATGGAAATAGAGGTGTTTCTCTTTGCGACGAGATATTTTCAAGAAACTTCAAATCATCAGTTTTCTCCTTCGATTTCGCAAATATTTTGTTGGCGCCCCCCTACATACGAAGAAATATCATAGTAATAAAATAGCTTCGATTTCGCTCGGAAAGAGAATAAGTGCCTGCTTTTCGTGATTGGAGTGGTACAGAAACAGCTTGAAGGTGATTCGATGTACCCTCTGTCAGTGAGTTAATTGCGAATTTGCAGAGTAGTTAGGTCGATGTAGAGGTAGATGTACGGTGTGCTAGTAAAGTACGCGCGTCGTGTACTGTCTGTCATTAATTCAGATGGCTACGACCTGTCAGGACATTGCAAACTGCATGTAGGGGAGGACGGTGGACATGGCCCCAAAGGACAGACGCGTACTTGTGTTGATCCATTTCAAAAGCGTAGCGCTTAGAACCGCTCGCCACCCCGGCAGGCTTAATATTAAGTTTTTTTTATACTAACACTGTCATTTCTTTTAGTAGTAATACTGGGGAGGCCCATATTTCATTATAAATCGTACTCGTCAGTGAAGAAAAATCGGGTCAGGAATATAATATACAAATTTCGATAAGTGCTTAGGACAAAACTTCGCAAACAATCCATGTGCTACCCGTTTAACAACAACGTAACTCTGAAAATTTCCTATGTTTACAATGGATACGTAGTTGAATGAGGGTAAGAAGTCAAACGAATTGAAATAATCCGAATAATTTCGAGTAGTACTTACACACCGAGTGTTCCGAATAAGCTTCATTATTTACACATTCTTTATCCATCTCTGGAAATGAGATCTCACGTATTTATGTGAAGATCAAGTAAAAAAATTTTCAGATGCGAGAAAAAGTTGGCTTTGGCACTGCTTCAGTGACACATTGTCCAGCCACATTAACGTGACCTTCTCTCAAAAGCCAGAGCAACAACCTTTTGCAGGGTGGACCGCTGAGGAACGCGCAGGAACAGATTCAGTGAAGCTCTAAAATGCACAGACACGGATGTGGAGCCATGCCGACTCCTGTACCGTGGCCAAGTCCCGTAGGGTCTCAATTAAACTACAATCCAGGGCGTCTGGTGGTCATGGGAGTACGCTTCTCTTCGAACCACACGCGCAAACTGCGAGTTGTGAGACACTTTGTATTGTCCTGCTGGTAGATGCAATCATGCCGAGGAAAAACCAGCTGCATGTAGTGATGGCCCAGGAATTGTTAGATACTTGTGTTAATCCTTTGTGCTTTCCAGCACGACGAGGTTGCCTTCCGACCTAGATCATTCCGACAACTGTTGCAGGGTGTTTTCTTTCAGACGTTACACGCCATATACCCCAACTACAATGTCTCCGATTGAGCATAAAATATGCTTCATCTAAAAAGGCCAACTTTGGCCATTGAGAAGACGACCAGTTCCGGTACAGCTGGCTTGATTCCAGCCTTCGTCGCCGATGAACAGCGTCAACGTGGCTGTATAAACTAAGTGGCTGCTATGGAGGCCCACACGCAACAACGTTCGGGACACGGACGTTGAGGAAACAATGTTGGTAGCTCCTTGATTCATCTGGGCCGTCAGCTTCTCAACAGATGCACGTGAATTCGCTGATACACATCTCGGCAGCCGCCTCTCATCCCTATCATCAATGGCCCGTGATGCACCACAGTTGCGCGGCGCCAGTTTTGGATAGCGCAATTTTACCATGGACGGTATCCTTTAACAACGGCTGCATGCGACCTGTTTACGAAAATGGTTCCAACTTAGACTGAAAGCCAATGATCATGCCCTCTTGGACGTGAAATAAATAGCTCCGTATCCACATTACAACGACTGCACTCTTTTTTCCGCATTCACCATACACGCTTTTTGTACACCCTCCACTGCTAGTGCTGCCGCTTGCCGTCTCTGAGTGGTTATTGCACGTTGACGTCGAATGCAGACGGTGACCATATTAATGTGACTGGACAGGATATTTGAAAATGAAACGTGAATTCAGTAGAAAATAGTAGAAAAATTTCTTTCATTATGCGGTGTACGACTGCCAAATAAACTCTACACCTTCGTGTTTTCTCCAGTATGTAGTGGATTTGTCATAACTCCTTGAGGATGTTCACCAACTGACTGAACACTCGTCATCTCGATACAGGCCTCGAAACCGGCAGTACCAACAACGACGCTCGTCATCTCGTCATCTTGTCCTTATTTGCCTATGGACCACAAATATTGCCTCCAGTTGCTACAAATAAACAGGTGTTTTACGGTGCTTCTCTGCCGATTACTTTCAAGCAATGTGTTATATGTTTCCATTTCGTATCCGGAATTGTATTGAAAGAGGAACCTGTTGATTACCATCTTTATTTTTTGGCTTTTGCAATAAGCTCTTGCTCGGCAGAGGCAAGAAACCGAACAGAAAATCACATAGCATATACTCATCTCAAATGTTTTCTCTCTTCAACAACTGGAAGCATATGAATTTACTAGCCAGTGCTTCTTCGCAAACTGGGAACGTTGTGTCTTACGTCAAAAGTTTTCACTTAACAAGTGAGCTTGGGAACGCAATTAAATACAGAAGAGTAAAAAACCAGCATTCGCAAACTATAGCTGATTTAGATTTTCTTTGGCTTAGCAAACCGATTGAGGTTAATTTTGGGATGATTCTTATGAAACAAACGCAGAGCGTTAAATTCCAATACTCTTTTTGCAGTGGGTTTACTCACTCACATAGAAATGCGCATTTCACAGCAGTCTTCCTCTTTTTCACCGGCTTTTCTGCCTTTCTGTGCTGCTGCTGCTACATTATACAGTAAATGAATGGTGCTAAATTCCAGTAATGTATAACCTACATACAGCTGCGTTCGTGGTTTCGACGTTGCTCGTTTTTGTCTGTTTACCATTTCGTTCGAAGCATTGCGAATTATACGAACAGCCACAAGTACCTGTAGCTCCAAAGAGTGAAACCGAAGCCAACTAATAATGTTTTCCAGTCTATTCAGTGGTATTTTACGGGGGCGCTCTGAATAGTAGTGCCTGCGAATTTTTAATTTCTAAAATTTTAAAGATATTTAAGGAAACTCTGTTACCATTCTAGTTCATTATACGTCATGACTAGGTATTTGGAGCCCTCTGCCGCTAGAGAACACCTAGTGTTACCGTGTTATGTGGCGGTGGGTAAAGTAACTACGTCGGTGCGTGAGAAACACGGTACTCTATCCGAGTTTCAAATTCCGAGAGTGCGTCCACACAGGGAGCCATGACAAAGCCAGACCACATACGAGCACAGAGACATCTCCAACAATCCGACGCACTGGGTTCACTGCCAGCGATCATCCTCCATACAACCCGGCCTTGACCTCCTTCCGATTCTGATGTTTCCGAAACTTAAAGAACGCTTTCGATGATTTTACTGCGAAGTGGTGCGGGCAGAAGTGAGGCTGTGGCTCTGTCAAAAAATCAAACATTCTACAGTGATGATATCAAAAGACTAGTCTCTCGTTAGGAGAAATGTGTCGTCGCTAGGATGACTAAGTCGAGAAATAAATATTTGGACATGAAGGAGAAAGATGCAGAATATAAATATCGTTTCTCTTATTTAAAAAGAGAAGAATTTTCGGAGGCATTACTTTTCACAACGCACTCATATATTTTTGTGTGTAAACACAAGGTCCCAGTAACAGCTAAATTATGATTTATTTTAGGTTCACTAACCCACCCCCGTGATCTAGGGGTTGCGTCTTTAATTGGGAATCAAAATTTCCTCGGTCCTGTGTTCGAGAGATTTTGATTGATAATCAGCATTCACGGAGGATGACTTCCAGCATAAGAAGTCAGCCTCACTCTGCCAACGGCCTTGTCAAAGAGGGCGGAGGAGCGGACAGAGATGCAGGGCACTCTCGTGTCCTCGGGATGGGAAACTGCCCTAAAGGCGGAAGAATCAGCAATGATCTACACCATGAGGATCCAGAAAGCAATGGAAACCACTGAATTAAAGACACGTAAGGTATTACCGCAAGACATGTGGCCTGCCATTGGAAAGGTGTCATTATGATCTCTCCATTGGCAAAAGATTCCGCAATAGTCCCCCATTCGGATATCCGGGAGGGGACTGCCAAGACGGAGGTGACCACGAGAAAAAGATGAATAAACAACGTAGGGATAACTTTCTACGAGTCGAGGTGTGGAATGTAAGAAGCTTGAACGTGGTGGGGAAGCTGGAAAATTTGAACATGGAAATACAAAGGTTCAGTGTAAATATAATAGGGGTAAATGAAGTGAAATGTAAACAAGGCAAGTATTTCTGGTCAGATGAGTATAGGGTAATATCAATAGCAGCAGAAAATGGTATAACGGGAGTAGAAAGGGTTATGAACAGAAAGGTAGGGAAGAGAGTGTGTTACTGCGAACAGTTCAGTGACCGGGTTGCTCTTATCTGCATCGGCAGCAAACCAACACCAACAACGATAGTCCAGGTATGCACACCGAAGACGCAAGCTGAAAATGACGAGATAGAGAAAGAATATGACGATATTAAAAGGGTAACATAGTACGTAATGGGATTTGAAAATGTAATAGTCATGGGGACTGGAATTAAGTTGTAGGGGAAGAAGTAGAAGAGGAAGATACAGGAGAATATAGGCTTGGGACAAGGACCGAAGGAGGAGGAAGACTAAGTGAGTTCCCTAGTAAATTTCAGCAAGTAATAGACGATACTCTGTTCAAGAATCACAAGAGGAGGAGGTATACTTGGAAAAGGCCGGTTGATACGGGAAGATTTCAGCTCGATTACATCACGCCAGACAGAGATTCCAATACCAGAAAGCGGATTGTAAGGCATACCCAGGAGCAGATAAAGATTCAGAACACAATATAATAGTGAAGAAGAATAGGCTGAAGTTCAAGAGATTAGTGAGGAAGAATCAATACGTAAAGAAGTCGGATATCGAAGTACTAAGGAATTACTAGCTACGCTTGAAGTTCTCTAAGACTACAGATACAGCAACGATGAATGGCAGTATACTTAAAAAGAAATGACGATCTCTAAAAATTGTGGTCACAGTTGTAAAGAAAAAACATAGGTACAAAGAAGGTAACTGAGAAGATACCATGAATAACAGGCGAAATACTTCAGTTGATCGATGAAAGAAGGAAAAACAAAAATGTTCTGGGAAATTCAGGAACACAGAAATACGAGTCGCTGAGGAATGAAGTAGGCTAAGACGAAATCGCTGCATAGAAAATATCAAGAAATCTAAAAAAGGATGACTTTCGCAAGGACTGACAAAATATATAGGAAAGTCAAAATACTCTTCGGTGAAATTAAAACCAAGTGAGGTAACACTAAGAGTGCAACGGGCAGTCCCCTGTAAAATGCATAAGAGACAGCGGATACGCGGAAAGAGTACACTGAAGGCCACTATGAGGGGGAAGATTTGTCCTATGTGATAGAAGAAGAAGTAGATTTAATAGATGTATGATATCCAATATTAGTATCCCAATTTAAGAGATCTTTGAAGGACTTAATTTCAAATAAGGCTGAAGGGATTGGTAACATTCCATCAGAATGTAGAGTCTGACGACATACCATACCACTTTCGGAAAAGTATCATCCACACAATTCCGAAGACTGCAAGAACTGACAGGTACGAAAATTATCGCACAATCAGCTTAACAGCTCATGATCAATGTTATTTACTAGAATAGTATTCAGAAGACTGGCAAAGAAAATTGAGGATGTGTTAGATGACAATGAGTTTGGATTAAGATAGATAAAGGCAATTCCGAAGTTAAATTTGATAATGGAAGCAAGACAAAAAAAAATCAAAACACGATTATAGGATATGTCGACCTGGAAAAATCGTTCGACATTGTAAAGTAGTGCAAGTTATTCGAAATTCTGAGAGAAATAGGGGTAAGCTATAGTGAGTGACGGGCAATATCTAGTACTACCTCTTCATCAAAATAACAAATAACGGACGGTGGAAGGAGAACATCAAAGGCTATCATCAGCAAAAAGTGCGTTCCTGGCCAAGAGAACTCTGCTAGTATCAAACATAGGCCTTAATTTGAGGAATAAATATCTAAGAATGTACGTTTGGAGCACATTGTGTGGTGGTGAACCATGGACTATGAGTAACTGTAACAGAAGAGAATCGAAGCGTTTGAGATGTTCCAGGCGAATGTTGAAAATTAGGTGGACTGATAAGCTAAGGAATGAGGAGATTCTGCACAGGATAGGAAAGGAAAGGAATATGAGAAAAATACTGACAAGGAGAACGGGCAGGGATGATAGAACAGCTGTTGAACAACAGGGAATGACTTCCATTGTATTAGAGAGAGCTGTAGAGGGCAAAAATTGTAGAGGAAGACAGAGATTGGAATACGTCCAGCAAATAACTGAGGACGTAGGTTGCAAGTGCTACTCTGAGATGAGGAGGTTGGTACAGGAGAGGAATTCGTGGCGGAGAGAATCAAACCAGTCAAAAGACTGCTGAAAAAAGAAAAGTCCACTAGCATTCGTTTCTGTGAATATACAGTAGCTTCACAACAATAATTCTACAATACTCAGAGGCAAAAGTACTGTTGTGGTATGTTCATGGCATGTTTACCGTTTCTGTGGTAACGGAACAGAATAGCCTCCTTGAGCCACTCTGTCACCGAATTCAGGGAGCACATTGGCGATGTCCACAACGGTGGCAGAAAAGCAATCTGGAGGCAGTACGAGATTGTAATCTTGATGGTGGAGAGGTAAGTGGGCGTTTTTGTCAACAGCAAGCACCTTGAGTTACTAGGTCAAGTTCAAAAATGTATGTGAAATCTTATGGGACTTAACTGCTAAGATCATCAGTCCCTAAGCTTACACACTAATTAACCTAGATTATCCTAAAGACAAACACACACATTCATGCAAGAAGGAGGACTCGAACCTCCGCCGGGACCAGCCGCACACTCCATGACTTACTAGGTCAATTCTGTTTCCAAACAAGACATAAAGCGAATACCAGTGACATTTGCACTGTTGTGCAGATATTGTTTTTGCAATACGGATACAAAGATAAATGCGAGTGGGAAGTGAAATTAAATGAAACAAAACTGAATAAGTGCGCCCAGGACTGTCACACAAACGGTTCCGTACATACTTCATTATGTGTGTAGATGACTCATCCGTCGCATAAATCAAGAATCTCGAAAAATTTTGCCATTATCGATATCGGTGTGTGCATGTGCATGAAACCAGGGACCTAGAAACGACGGAGAGACTTCGTTTCGCCGCAGCCCTCAGTAGTACACAACCCCACAACAGGCTACAGTAGTCCACCCACCCCACCGCAGCTCCATACCGAACCCAGTGTTATTGTGTGGTTCGTCCCCCAGTGGAACAACCCCAAACCCATCCCCCCCCCCCCCCCCCCCCCCCCAGAACTTCTCATACCAGACGAGTGCAACCCCAAAGGTTTGCGTGGTAGAGTAATTATGGTGTACGCGTACGTGGGGACAGTGTTGGCACAGGAATGGCCGTCATGGTGTAATTGAGGCGGAATAAGGGGAAACAGCCCGCAGTCGCCGAGGTGGGTGGAAAACCGCCTTAAAAACAATCCACAGGCTGACCGGCACACCGGACCTCGACATTAATCCGCCGGGCGGATTCGTGCCAGGGAGCAGTGCGTTAGATCGCGTGGCTAGCCGGGCGGGCATCGATATCGGTACTCCCACGATACGCGCCTACCCTTTCCTGATGGAAAGGTGTCTTAACAGACAGAAGAAAGTCGAATAAGATACGCCAAGTTTTTTTCGTATGATATAATTGTTTGATTTTTGGATCTTTTCCTTTGCTTGTATTGTGAAAACCTGTTTCATAGTAAATGTCGTGAGTCTATATCAGTGGTTGTCAAAGTTTGGGCTTCATATGCATTTCTTTGTTTTTTTTTTTTTTTAGTCATCAGATCCTATCTCATTTGGTGTGGCCGCCATGAATCCTCTCCTGTTCCAACCTCTCCATCTTAGAGTAGCACTTGCAACCTACGTCCTCAATTATTTTCCGTATGTTTTCCAATCTCCGTCTTTCTATATAGTTTTTGCCCTCTACAGCTCCCTCTAGGACCGTGGAAAGCATTCTCTGTTGTCTCAATAGATGTCCTATCATCCTTGCCCGTTCTCCTTTCTACATATGTCTTTCCTTTCCTAATCTACGCAGAACCTCCTGATTCCTCACGTTATCAGCCCACCTAATTTTCAACATTCGCCTAAAGCTCCACACCTCAAATGCTTCGATTCTCTTCTGTTTCGATTTCCCATAGTCCATGTTTCACTACCATATAATGTTGTGCTCCAAACGTACATCCTTAGATATTTATTCCTCAAATTAAGGCCCATGTTTGGCACAAGTAGAGTTCTCTTGCCAGAAACGCTCTTTTTGCCATGCTAGCCTACTTTTAATGTCCTCCTTGCTCCGTCGTAATTTGTTATTTTGGTGCATAGGTAGATCAATTCCTTAACTTCGTCATGAGCGTCAGTCAAGTTGTTAAGTTTCTCGCAGTTCTCATTACTGCCACTTCTAACTATTACCGTTTTTTTTTCGATTTACTCTCAATTCGTACTCTGTATTCATTAGACTTTTCATTTCATTAAGGAAATCTGTAATTCTTCTTCACGTTTACTCAGGATAACAATGCCATGAGCGATTCGTATCGTTTCCTTTCACCTTGAATTTTAGTTCCACTCCTTAACCTTTCTTTTATTTCCAACATTGCTTCTTCAGTGTACAGACTGAAGAGGAGGAGCGAAAGACTACATCCCGTGTCTTCCATTCTTTTTAATCAGAGCCCTTCGTTCTTGGTCGTCCACTCTTATTATTTCCTGCTAACTCTTGTATATATTGCATATTGTCCTTCTTTCCTTACAGCTTAGCTCCAATTTTCTCAGCATATCGAATATCTTGCACTACTTTCCATTGCTTTTTCCTGGTCTACAGATCCTATGATCGTGTCTTGATTTTTCTTTAGTCTTTCTTCCATTATCAACTCCAACGTCAGAATTGCCTCTGCGGTGCCTTTACCTTTCATGAGCCAAACTGATCGTCACCTAACTCATTCTCAATTTTCTATTCTATTCTGTTGTGTATTATTCATGTTAGCAACTTGGATCCATGAGCTGTTAAGCTCATTATGAGATACTTCGTGCACTTGTCAGCTCTTGCAGTGTTCGGAATTGTGTGGGTGATACTTTTCCGAAAGTGATATGGCATGTCACCAGACCCTACATTGTACACATCAGCGTGAATATTGGTTTTGTTGCCACTTCCCCCCATTGATTTTAGAAATTCTGATGGAATATTATCTATTCCTTCTGCCTTATTTAATCTCAAGTCCTTCAAATCTCTCTTAAATTATGATTGTAATACTGGATCCACTACCTCTTCTAAATCGACTCCTATTTCTTCTTTTATCACATCGGACAAATCTTCCCCAAATAGAGGATTTCAATGTACTCTCTCCACTTGTCCGCTCTCTTCTCTGCATTTGACGGTGGAAATCCCGTTGCAGTCTTAACGTTACCAGTATTGCTTTTAATTTCACCGAATGTTGTTCTGACTTCCCTATATTCTGAATCAGTCTTTCCGATAATTATTTCTTTCTAAATTTCTTCACATTTTTAACGCAACCATTTCATCTTAGTTTCCTTGTACTTCTTATTTATTTAATTCCTCAGCGACTTTTATTTCTGTATTCCTGATTGTCCTTGGACATTTCTGTACTTTATTCTTTCATCGATCATCTAAACTATTTCTTCTGTTACCCGTGGTTGTTCGCCATTACCTTATTTGTGCCTATGTTTCTCTTTCAACTTCTGTGACTGCCCATTTTAGAGATGTCCACTCCTCTTCAAATGTACTGCCTACTGAGCAATTCCTTATTGCTGTATCTATAGCCTTAGACACTTAAAATGTACCTCATGATTCCTTAGTACTTCTGTATGCCACTTCATTGCATGTTGATTCTTCCTAAACTTTGCCCAGCTCTTCATCATTACTACATTGTGATCTCTTTCTATATCTGCTTCGGGATACACCTTACAACCCAGTATCTGATTTCGGAACCTCTGTCTAAATATGCTGTAATGTAATTGAAATCTTCCCGTATCACCCTGCCTTTTCCAAGTATACCTCCTACTCTTGTGATTCAGGAACAGGGTATTCAGTATTACTAGCTGAAATTTATTACAGAAATCCATTAGTCCTTTCCCTGTAATACTAGTTATAAATTGGTATTATTTATTGATAATCTAGATAAATTAGTATGTTGTGCTTCCCCAATAGACTATCTATATTAAGAACGCGGAAAGCTGAACGCCAGCCCCGAAGTATTAATCGTTAATCCTTGCACCATTTGGGTCACTTCACGTCAGATTGGTGCCATCCTCAGTTACTCCAGAGTAATTGCGGGTCAAAGTGTTGCTGCGTTGTCCCTGTGAGAGGATGGTTGGTTAAATATAAGAATTGTACTTCTGTTTAAAAGCTTTATGCAATATTGCATAAATTTGTTGATTCTAATTTTTCTTCTATTACCTGTATGGCATTACAACAGCCTTCATTACGTTCCACATTTCTTGCTACAAATATGTACCACGTTTCTAGATGTCTGTCTCTACAATGCACATTCACGAATCCAAGTTACTTCGGTGTGAAGACGTATGCCATAGCAGCTGTCCGGCGCAAGTCACGGAATCTCATGATTGACAGTACTGGAATAGGTAGACATGTAACATTTCCCGTGTTACATCCTGTAATCCCGCAGTGGCCGTGCTATTTTGCATTGTGCTACTGAAGTACGCTACCGAATTCACCAACTTCAATCGAAATTAAGCACATCTGTAGGACTACTGACTCTTTAGCCATTTTTTGTTTGCTGCCGAACAGAAAAAGTATAAACTTAGAAAGCTGTTAACGTTGGTTAGCGTTCTTATATTCGGCTGTTAGTTGCTAAATGCAAATTACATTAATATAAGGCTGACAACTGCGAGCCGCACGAATACCTGATCGGGGCCGCATGCGGCACGCGGGTCACAGTTTGGCGACCACCGTTCTAGGTCAAGGCCAACTATTCTATAGATTTTGACGAGAAAGTTCCCGTGGATCAAAATATGTGACCCAAATGTCCGTATTTCTTAACTGCATTGACCGAGGAGCTGAAACGTTTTGTATCAAGAATGGCTCTGAGCACTATGCGACTTAACTTCTGAGGTCATCGGTCGTCTAGAACTTAGAACTAATTAAACCTAACTAACCTAAGGACATCACACACATTCATGGCCGAGGTAGGATTCGAACCTGCGACCGTAGCGGTCATGCGGTTCCAGACTGAAGCGCCTTTAACCGCACGGCCACACCGGCCGGCAAACCTTTTATATCGCCAAGGGACCGTTGACCTCAAAATGTGACATAAATTTGAACTACATACATTTTACCAGTGGTTCTTAAGATCAGGGCAGATAGATAGACAGACATCTACATCTTCGTCTACATCTACGTCTACATCTACATGGATACTCCGCAAATCACATTTAAGTGCCTGGCAGATGGTTCGTCGAACCACCTTCACAATTCTCTATTATTACAGTCTCGTATAGCGCGCGGAAGGAATGAACACCTATATCTTTCCGTACGAGCTCTGATTTCCCTTATTTTATCGTGGTGATCGTTCCGCCCTATGTAGGTCGGTGTCAGCAAAATATTTTTGCATTCGGAGGAGCAAGTTGGTGATTGGAATTTCGTGAAAAGATTCCGTCGCAACGAAAAACGCCTTTCTTTTAATGATTTCCAGCCCAAATGCAGTATCATTTCTGTGACACTCTCTCCCATATTTCGCGATAATACAAAACGTGCTGCCTTTGAACTTTTTCGATGTAATCCGTCAGGCCTACCTGGTAAGGATCCCACAGCGCGCAGCAGTATTCTAAAAGAGGACGAACAAGCGTAGTGTATGTCGTCTCCTTGATATGTCTGTTACATTTCCTAAGTGTCCTGCCAATAAAACGCAGTCTTTGGTTTGGCCGGTCGAAGTAGCCGTGCGGTTAAAGGCGCTGCAGTCTAGAACCGCAAGACCGCTACAGTCGCAGGTTCGAATCCTGCCTCGGGCATGGATGTTTGTGATGTCCTTAGGTTAGTTAGGTTTAAGTAGTTCTAAGTTCTAGGGGACTAATGACCTCAGCAGTTGAGTCCCATAGTGCTCAGAGCCATTTGAACCAAGCCAGCCCGTCTTTGGTTTGCCTTCCACACAACATTTTCTGTGTGTTCCTTCCAATTTCAGTTGTTCGTAATTGTAATTCCTAGGTATTTAGTTGGATTTACGACCTTTATATTTGACTGATTTATCGTGTAACCGAAGTTTCAGCACTCATGTGGATGACCTCACACTTTTTGTTATTTAGGGTTAACTGCCACTTTTCGCACCATTCAGATATTCTTTTCTAAATCTTTTGCAGTTTGTTTTTATCTTCTGATGACTTTATTAGGCGATAAACGACAGCGGCATCTGCATACAACTGAAGACGGCTGCTCAGATTGTCTCTCAAGTCGTTTATATACATAAGAAACAGCAAAGAGCCTATAACGCTATCTTGGGGAACGCCTGAAATCAGTTCTGTTTTCCTCGATGACTTTCCATCAGTTACTACGAACTGCGACCTCTCAGACAGGAAATTGCAAATCCAGTCACATAACTGAGACGATATTCCATAAGCACGCAATTTTACTACGAGCCGCTTGAGTAGTACAGTGTCAAAAGTCTTCCGGAAATCTAGGAATACGGAATTCATCTGAAAGCCCTTGTCAATAGCACTCAGCACTTCATGTGAAAAAAGAGCTAGTTGTGTTTCACAGGAAAGATTTTGACTGTGTGTCAATAGACAGAAGGACAAAAGAGCAAAACTATAAGGATTCTATTTTTGCCGACCGAGGTACGGAAGCGTAATTACTCTGTAAAGAGCCACCAGAGACCAAAGGTCGTTTATACCAAAATACTGAGAAATTGTCCCGAACAATCTCAGAAAGGTAATCGGTGGAGGACTATGTAATCAGACAGTACGGTTTTGTAAACCTAAATTTCATTCTACATCTCCGTACAGTATGCATTTCAAGAATATATGAATTTGGCAATATATGCGCGTCAAGTAGAGCGGGCACCTTCCTACTGTGGAACCGCAGCAGCCTCTGCAGGCAGAAGCAGCAGAGCGTGTGTTGCGGCGCAGTGCAGCGGACACATCGCCTTTAATAGCGCCCTCCCTCCCCTCCGGATGGGGCGGCTCGTTTATTTTTCGAGTTGATAAATTGTGATCTATCAATCGCCAGTTTATGCTCCGGCCAGAGAGCAATTCACTTAGCCGCCGGGGTTGGCCATTAAAGCGGCCGCGCTGTCGGCGCCGTTTTGTGCGCCGGACGGATGGCCGTCATACGTCTGCGCCGCCTTCCGCGCATCGACAGCGCGGCGCGCCCACTGTGTTGTGCCAGCACGGCGCTCCGTTGTTTGGTCATGCCGCGCTCAGGAAAGGTGGGTGCACAATTACCCGTAATTTGGCACTCACATAATTACATGATCTTTGAAATAACGTCAGCGTGAAGGCTGACAGTACTTCAATCGGAGGACAAGCGACGAACTAGAACCTGCTCGTATAGCTTGATAAACAGAACGGTAGTATGCGGCACAGAAAAGTGATCGAATCCACGTGGCCGAGTAATGACACCAGACTGCAAGCAATTCCCTTGAAGCAAAAGATCAGTCATCCAATCTACACTACTGGCCATTAAAATTGCTACACCAAGAAGAAATGCAGATGATAAACGGGTATTCATTAGAAAAATATATTATACTAGAACTGACGTGTGATTACATTTTCACGCAGTTTGGGTGCATAGATCCTGAGAAATCACTACCCAGAACAACCACCTCTGGCCGTAATAACGGCCTTGATACGCCTGGGCATTCAGTCAAACAGAGCTTGGATGGCGTGTACAGGTACAGCTGTCCATGCAGCTTCAACACGATACCACAGTTCATCAAGAGTGGTGACTGGCGTATTGTGACGAGCCAGTTTCTCGGTCACGATTGAACATACGTTTCCAGTTGGTGAGAGATCTGGAGAATGTGCTGACCAGGGCAGCAGTCGAACATTTTCTGTATCCATAAATGCCCTACAGGACCTGCAACATGCGGTCTTGCATTATCCTGCTGAAATGTAGGGTTTCGCAGGGAGCGAATGAAGGGTAGAGCCATGCGTCGTAACACATCTGAAATGTAATGTCAATGCGAACAAGAGGTGACCGAAACGTGTAACCAATGGCACCCCATACCATCACGCCGGGTGATACGCCAGTACGGCGATGACGAATACACGCTTCAAATGTGCGTTCACCGCGATGTCACGAAACACGGATGCGACCATCATGATGCTGTAAACAGAACCTGGATCCATCCGAAAAAATGACGGTTTGCCATTCGTGCACCAAGGTTCGTCGTTGAGTACAGCATCGCAGGCTCTCCTGTCTGTCAAGGATAACGGCAGCCATGGTCTCCAAGCTGATAGTCCATGCTACTGCAAACGTCGTCTGTTCGTGCAGATGGTTGTTGTCTTGCAAACGTCCCAATCTCTTGACTCAGGGGTCGAGACGTGGCTGCACGATCCGTTACAGCCATGCGGATAAGATGTCTGTCATCTCGACTGCTAGTGATACGAGGCCGTTGGAATCCAGCACGGCGTTCCGTATTACCCTCCTGAACCCACCGATTCCATATTCTGCGAACAGTCATTGGAACTCGACCAACGCGAACAGCAATGTCGCGATACGATAAACCGCAATAGCGATAGCCTACAATCCGACCTTTATCAAAGTCGGAAACGTGATGGTATACATTTCTCCTCCTTACACGAAGCATCACAACAACGTTTCACCAGGCAACGCCGGTCAACTGCCGTTTGTGTATGAGAAATCGGTTGGAGGCTTTCCTCATGTCAGCACGTTGTAGATGTCGCCACCGGCGCCAACCTTGTGTGAATGCTCTGAAAAGCTAATCATTTGCATATCACAGCATCTTCTTCCTGTCGGTTAAATTTCGCGTCTTTAGTACGTCATCTTCGTGGTGCAGCAATTTTAATGGTCAGTAGTGTATAGTGGCTCAAACAGCGCACGCAGCGCGCTGACCAATGGGACCAACATGAAATAAAAAACCAACGTAGTAGAGCAGAACTCACTCTCTTAATTACGTTTGTAGCTAATAACTGTTTCGTGTGGCTCAACAGCCTGGCGCAGCCTTTTCTACAGCACGTCACTTCACCGACTTGCGTGTTAGTAACCTAACCCCTTCATCAGCCTGGGAAAAGGCACTTACTTCTGGCGTCTCCTCACATGGCTGAAAGGTGATTGCTATGATAAAAGGAAGACTGAAAAAAATCTGTCATCTGACAGATATTTGATCCACCGACCTCCCGATTTCCAGGCATGTACTTTGGAGTTAGACCACCAGGACCGAAATATTTGTATGTATATATTTTTTTTACATAGGTTTTTATGATTGAATTAGCGCGTATTTTAAATATATGAATAGTATAACCGTATTTTTCTATTACAATGACTTAGAGCTTTGAATTATTAACACCGCCAAGGGACAGTTGGCCGTTGTGTTTGATATTTGTTTCAACTCGTTACCTCTGCCCAGTCGTGAGAAGATGGGATTTTAACAGATCGACAGACGGAAAGACGAAGTACTAACAGCATAAAGATTTTTGCTTATGTCATACAATTTCAAATTAACAATTTTTAGAATTTTTATTGACTTATACTATGAGCCCTGCATCGAGCCAAATTTTGTGATTCTAGAACAACGGGAAGTGCCCCACGTGTTTTGATGAGAGAGTTTTCAAGAATGGAAATACTAGACTTAAATGACCGTATTTTCTGAATGCATTCACTAAGCAGCTTAAATTTATCCTATGGGCAAGGTACCTGAGACCTTAGTATCTGACATGTATTTGAACGTAATACCTCCACTCATTCCTGAGAAAAAAGGATCTTAGAAGTAAGACTCACAGCAGATAGAAGGACACAAAGATACAAACATCATGAGCTTTGTTGTCATTGCGTTAAACGTAGCCCTTGAGCAACTGTGACGGATGTTAGCTGCCACACTGGACAACCGATCTTTTAATAGTACAAAACGTACGTGCTCTTATCTCCATAAAGACGCAAGAGCACAATGCGTCAGGACCTCGTAAGGAAACTGCACGAGCTGGACGAACGAGATATCTCCTCTACACAGAATCGGCTTCCAAAAAATCGCCCAACCACAACGACCCTGCAGCTGCAGACGTAAGCAATGTATAACGATCACGTACATGAATCTTGAAACACTTCTCATGAGTGATATCGAAATTTCTATTTTTGTGACTTATTAATCTCTGAGTTTATTTAACTCTTCCAGTATTCCTTTTATGACATTACTTCGTCAAAACATTTCCATTGCACAGATTTAAAATGTTGTATACTCTATGTGTGATCCGTAGTATATGGTCCACTAAGTCACAACACAGATGAAAGTGTGTGTTGAGTGATTGTGACAGACAATCGCTGAAGAGGCTCGCGGCGAAAACGTAAGCAATTGTTGTGTACATAGTTCCGCGTAGTCAGCGCGTACACAACTTTCCCACTAGAACGCGCACCGCTAAGCACAACAGCGCAGGCACAGCGCTCGTCCGTCTCCGCACTACGAGATGGCGCTGCCATAGAGACAGACCGAATTCTGCTTCCGCCGATCCGCGTATTAATATGTAACGCAGCCAGTGCGATTGCTGCTAAAGTAGAACCTTTTCTCCTCACGGATCACACTGGCGCAGTGATACATGAACGCGCGAGGTATTATAACGAGTCTACAGACCTCCAATTGGCCAGACTGCATAGGTCTGTACCAGTCTATAGTCAAGTTTCAGTCTGCGCCCAATAAGATTACCATATTCCTGTATATAGCCATGAAGCTTAATGTATAGACACTTTTGTCAAGTATCAGAGATATATGTGAGATTAAGATTAACGTACCAATACTAAAGGAACTTCAGATTGTCAATTGTAAATAGTATCCAGAACCAAGTTAAGTAATTTTTATGCTTGTTATTATTTTAATAAATGTGTGTGGAAATTAATCAAGTTCTGTTTAAAGTTGGTCACCGTCAATCTGCTAGTCTAAGTGTGCAAGTAGCATTTCTATCGTCTGACCTAACGGCAGAAGATAAACACGCCACGATAAGACCACGAGACATACTGCTGACACTCGCCTACTTCGTTAGAGCGACAAGTCAAATAATCTGCAAATAATCTGATGGTGTGTGTTTTTTTTTCGTCATCAGAGTCTACTGACTGGTTTGATGCGGCCCGCCACGAAATCCTTTCCTGTGCTAACCTCTTCATCTCAGAGTAGCACTTGCAACCTACGTCCTCAATTATTTGCTTGACGTATTCCAATCTCTGTCTTCCTCTACAGTTTTTGCCCTCTACAGCTCCCTCTAGTACCATGGAAGTCATTCCCTCATGTCTTAGCAGATGTCCTATCATCCTGTCCCTTCTACTTATCAGTGTTTTCCACATATTCCTTTCCTCTCCGATTCTGCGTAGAACCTCCTCATTACTTACCTTATCAGTCCACCTAATTTTCAACATTCGTCTGTAGCACCACATCTCAAATGCTTCGATTCTCTTCTGTTCCGGTTTTCCCACAGTCCATGTTTCACTACCATACAATGCTGTGCTCCAGACGTACATCCTCAGAAATTTCTTCCTCAAATTAAGCCCGGTATTTGATATTAGTAGACTTCTCTTGGCCAGAAATGCCTTTTTTGCCATAGCGAGTCTGCTTTTGATGTCCTCCTTGCTCCGTCCATCATTGGTTATTTTACTGCCTAGGTAGCAGAATTCCTTAACTTCATTGACTTCGTGACCATCAATCCTGATGTTAAGTTTCTCGCTGTTCGCATTTCTTCTACTTCTCATTATCTTCGTCTTTCTCCGAAGGTCTTACAGTACGCACACCACAGCAATCCACTGTAATCATTCTGATGAGTACAGTTGTTGATTCGCATATGTACTACTGGGAACAATTTAAATAGCAAAAGGAAGTTGACTAATAAGAGAAACTATAAAGTGTGATACATTTATGTATCAAATCTGACATGGAAATCAGTCGAGATGTTTAACGGCCATCTTCTGTTGGAGCTAATGTTTTAGAGTTGTACATGGTGGTAACTATGTGAACTAGCCAGTGGGGTCAGTTACTCCTGCACAGATTACAACTGAACTTAATTTAAAAAATTCTAAACATCTTATTCAAACACTTAAGCTAGCAAAAGTTTATTAAAACTGTTCTATCTACCAAGTGCAGTTAAAGGAACTGGAACAGACAGGAGCTACACTAAAAGTCGTAGTGCAATCAGTAATACGTCGAAAGGTCAGGAATCTTTTGCTTTAAAATGTCTTCTCCTGTGAATTTAATAACAAAATACATTGCCGTTTATACAGTTTGATGTTGAAAATAATAAAAATGTTGACTACATAATTTCTCTCGAGAAACTTTACACTCATATGCGATCTAGGAGGAGCGTATCCCTGTCGAATCACATCAGAGGTAACATATTAGTTGAATGTTTGTCAAAATCAAACAAGAATACGATTTTGTAAGCAATGTTTGAATTGTTTGGAAAGGAATGGCACTGATTATTTAAAATTTATATCCTTGTAACAGGTCTAGCTCCAACACTGCGTGCCATAAACGAAAAAGCAGTAAGTAGGAAGCGACAGCTGTGCATGAGAAAAGGTAAAGACACTTTTGTCTTTTGGGACGGTTGTGGCTACTTTTATCTTGGTTGCAAGTGAGATTCCAATTATAAAACATTTTGTGAAGAGTAGCGTAATAACTAGCTACTGATACACATATCTTCCGAAATAAACGGATGGTAAGAATTTGGGGCGCACATTGCCCAGAAAATTAATGGTAACTTAAGGACCCTGTTTCTGCTCACGAAAGTGCCCCAGAATATAAAACTCTGAGGGAATTAAAAGAGGCAATGATGGTAAAAGTTGAAGATAAATACGAAAACCTGACTACAGACAGGTTATTGTAGATGTACCTTAGAGTATTAATGCAGAAATGAATAGACTTGCACAGTCTAAAGTAGTACTGAGGGCTACTTCAAATTATTCTTCCGATCTAAGACAAAAACAACAATCACATTGTTTGAATGTCCCTCTTATACACTATTATCTACGAATCTCTGTGTTTCCCTCTATGTCTCCTTTTAAAGATAACGTTAGCTAGGAAACATTTTCAGTGAATCGAAGAAATTATAGCAGGCATGAACACATAAACTACAGATCCGAAATAGATTTCAGTGATGAAATACTTTATATGAAAAATGTTGGGAAAACTTAATTTGACAAATTTGGAGTACGACGAACTAAAATGAAATTGTAATGTGAACAACGTTGCTCTTCACTGCGAAACCCATCCCGTTTCAGTTTGCACTTGTACGATATACAAGATGAAATATGTGTAACGACTTAATATGCCATTATTGAATCTTTAACGTATTTCCTAAGTGCATGAAATGGGGGGGGGGGCGGAGTGAGCTCCATTTCAGTGCATTTTGCACGAAAAACAATAGCTCTCAGTGCACAGAAAGAAACAGTAATAGTATACGTGGGGCATTCAATAAGTAATGCAACATATATTTTATCGGCTAATTTCGGCTGAAAAAAGATGCTGAATTAGTTGTCGGACAGCGTGGAATATTCCTGCTTCAGACCCAGTAGTTTCATGCGGAATTTGTTGTGCGACATCATGGAATATTCCCACTTCAGAGCCCATAATTTCATGAACTTCCTATAGATGACGGCTCTATTTGAATCTCCGGCGTGACGGCAGGCCATACACAAGTGACTCTTACACTGTTGACACGTGCGGACACTCTCATTCCAGGTGATCAACGGATTACAATAAAATACCTCACTGCACAAATGAACGTTTCTGTTGGTGGTGCTGATACACTCGTCCGCCAGTTGTGGTACTCAAAGGTGACTGGCCGCTGGGTTCCTCGCCGCCTAATAGAAGAATAAAGACCAACTAAAGGCCTTCTGTGTGGAATTTATTGCGCATTACGAGCCTGGTAGTGACAAACTTTTGTTGAGCAGCATCGCAAATGGTGAGAATTAGATTTATCACTTCGAAATGGAAGGAAAACGACAGTCTATGGAGTGGCACCATGCACCTCCCGTCCGGAGAAAAAGTTCAAAACTGTGCCCTCTTCCAGTAAAATCTTAGCGATGGTCTTCCGGGACTCTGAAGGGGTTATTCCAATTTATGTCCTTCCTCTCTGAGTTACCTTCTGGAAACTGAAGGTACATCTTCAACACGTTCGTCGCCACAAAAATGTGAACGAACTTCTCCTTCTCCATGACAATGTAAGGCCTCACACAAGCCTATTCATCCGGAAAGAACTCACAAAGCTTCATTGGACTGTTCTTCCTCATCCACCCTACAGCCCGGAACTCGCAGCTTCCGACTTCCTTCTGTTTGGCATAGTGAAAGGTGCACTAAATTACCAGGTTTTATATGTGACGGGTAAGGTATTAAGGTATGAGAAGCGACCAATAAGAAAAATGTTCAGTTCGTGGAATATTTGACGCATTTTGGCTTAGCAATCCTGCCAATAAATAATGCAGCATCAGGAAAATGATTCAGGAGATGTAGTATAAATTAGTGATGATGTTTTGAGTAACTACGGTTCTACGAAAAGTCGTGCCTTTCTCTGGAAATAGTTCCGTATGCTCTGGTTGTTTACAATGCCGTAACATGACACGTCTTCCACCTCTTTAATCGCCTTTCATCAGCAAAGATCAGTCTACAGCTCGGCCCTCTTGACACAGTCAGATACAATGAAAGCCCCAGATACCTGGGAGTCACTCTGTACAGAACTGTAACATACAAAAAACACCTTTCCAACTTGGCCAAGAAGATACAAACACGAGTGAACCTTGTGAGAAAGCTAGTAGGCAGTAAGTAGGGAGCAACCACATCAGTCCTCCGAGCAACATCCCTTGCACTGGTATACTCTGCAGCACAATACTGTGCACCAGTCTGTCTCCGAAGCGCCCACGTAGTGAAAGTAGACGTTCAACTGAAAGTTACGAAAGTAATTAGCGGTACAGACCGGTCTACTCCTACTTGCTGGCTACCGGTGGTTTCAAACATCTTTCCACCAGACCCCCGTCGAAAGGCTGCTCTTTACAACCTCTGTCAGCAAGTTTCTGAAAACAGTTCTATCCCTCTTCATGACGATTTGCCATCACTGCACAGGAAACTCCTCAAATCTAGAACACCAGCATATTAAATTGGAGTCCAAATGCCATCCACAGGATTCGACCAGGACGCAGAGTGGAAACGTGAGTGGCAAGCTACAAGAACCCGAAACCACGAACTTGTAGACAATCCAACAGTTCCAGTTCCAGGTTTCCACCAACCAAGGGAGGTGTGGGTGCAGTTAAACAGATATCGGGCTGAAGAGAGTAGGTGCAAATACAACACGCACAAGTGGGGCCTTTCAAGTGACAGTGTGTGTGATGTGGTGACACCCAAGCAATGAGCCACATTGTGAATGACTGTCCACTCAGACTCTCTCCTGATGGCGTTGAGAAGCTCCATCAAGCATCCCACGAGGCACTCTGCTGGATCGAGTCCGTCAACATCCGAGTGTAGTCTGAGCCGTTTTAAAAGTTGTGTACTATATATAATTTCACTTGTTCATTTTATATATATTGGTTTTGCTAAATGTGTATTACTATAATTGATGCATACGATAATAATAATAATAATAATAATAATAACATGACGCGTCGAAATCAGAACGGTTGAGAAGATTCAAATGGCGGATTTCATGGGCAGTTTGCGGTAAGTGTCATTTGTTGTAACAGATGTAACATTAGCAAAGGTTGTGGGGAAAGGCAGGGAGTCGACAGGAGAAAATTGGATGAAGCTAGTAATAGCACCTGTCAGCTAAGCATACTTATCTCTGGAAGAACAGAAAGCAATGCATCGATAACGACTACTGAACAAGCAGTAATCATAGATATGGACAGAAGGATAAATCTCCTTATAACTGAAACGCCAAAGATATTGATATACGCATACAGGGATGTGTACACAGGAAGAATACGGCGCTGTGGCGGAAGCGCCTATGTAATACATCAAATGTCTGGCGCAGTTGTTAGATCAGTTACCGCTGCTACAATGGCAGCTTATCAAGATTTAAGTGAGTTTGAACGTGTTGTTATGGTTGGCGCACGAGCGACAGGACACAGCATCTCCCAGGTAGCGATGAAGTGGAGATTTTCCCGTACGACCATTTCACGAGTGTACCGTGAATGCCAGGAATGCGGTAAGACATCGGATCTCCTACATCTCTCCGGCCGAAGAAAAGATCCTGCAAGAAAGAGTCCAACAACGACTGAAGAGATCGTTCAATGTGACAGAAGCGCAACCCTTTCGTGAATGATTGCAGATTTCAATTCTGGGCCATCAGCAAGTGTTAAGAGTACGAACAATTCAACGAAAAATAAACGATATTTGTTTTCAGGGTTGAAGGCCCACTCGTGTACCCTATATGACTGCACGATTTATGCCTAGCCTGAGACCGTCAACACCGACATTGCATTGTTGATGACTGGAAACATGTTACCTGGTCGGACGAGTGTCGTTTCAAATTGTATGAGTCGATAGACTTGTTGAGTATGGAGACAACGTCATAAATCCATGGAGTGGATATCAGCAGGGGACTCTTCAAGCTAGTGGAGGCAGAGTAATGGTGTGGAACGTGTGCAGATGGAGTAATAAGGGACCCCTGTAACGTCTAGATACGACTCTGACTGGAGACTCGTACATAAGCATCCTGTCTGATCACCTGCATCCATTCATGTCACTGCGTATTCCGATGGACTAGGACAATTCCAGCAGAACAATACGACACCCCACACGTCCAGAATTGCTACAGAGTGGCTCCAGGAATACTCTCCTGAGTTTAAATATGTCCTCTGGCCACCCAACTCCCCAGACATGAACGTTACTGAGCATATCTGGGATGCCTTGCAACATGCTATTCAGAAGAGATCTCATTCCCGTCGTTCTCTTACGGATTTATGGACAGCCCTGCTGGATACATAGTGTCGGTTCCCTCCAGCACTACCCAAGATATTAGTCCAGTAAATGCCACGTCGTAATGCAGCACTTCTGAGTGCTTGCGCAAGCCCCACACGATATTAGGCAGGTGTATCGGTTTCTTTGGCTCTTCAATTACTTGGGAGTAAACGTTTTCCGAAAAAGTTATCGTCATATTACACAACAGGTAATAGCGAGAAGTGGCATGAAGATTTTCCAAATTTTAATTCTGAAATTTAGAGTACAAGAAAATGAGCTTAGATTCTGGTCTGCCCTAAGGATATTACACGTTTATGACGGCGGTGTTAATTACACTCTGATTTTGTCTACCGCTACGTTAATCGGCACTTAAAAGAAAATATGTACTTTAGAATTGCGGAACATCAAGACTGATTTTGAATTTTGTTGATGTGAGTTTCATAAGAATCTGTACAATTCTATAACTTCAAGGGGAGTACATTTCACTGTCCCAATAAAAAATCTGTTTCAATAACTAAGAAGGTTTCACCAGAAAGCGCTACACAGTACGTCCACTGCATGCAAGTTCAGATATTTTCAAATAATAAAAGGTACATCTGCGAGGCACTAGATGAGAGAAACGAAGCAGTACGTATGTCGCTGAGACTAAACCGACGTCAGTTGGAGATTCAGTGAGAGCAGAGTACTTTATCCAGGGAAGAACTCACTGTGCGACGAAATCACTGGAGCAGTTTTACGGTGGCCTCAGTAAAAGTCGCGGCACCGTCTTCCAGGTGGTAGAATGACTCATAAAGTTTTTTATGGATGCTCGTCTATATGAGCTCCGTCTGTTGCGCAAAGAATGTACACGCACACTAAAATTCTCTCCATGTCCGTGCCAATCTCTCTTGTGCTACCTCCTCTACAGAGCCTCGTATTAATTCCGTAAAGGTTTGCACCTCACGAACGCTTTAACCTTAGCGTAACCTCACACAAAAGTCTAGAGAAGTTACATGTTGTGAACGAGGTGGCGATCACGTTGGATCGGCTCTACCTGTACATTTGTTCAGAAAGCTGTCATGCAAGAGCTGGAGGAAAATACCCTACCCCCATCCCCTTTGTGTTGATGTGCCACGTTGTTCAAACAGTATCCATAGCAGGAATACCAGTAACTGAGGGGCAGCGTGAACTTCCAAATAAAGTCAGGCCCCAATAGTTGGGTTCCGCACTAAGCCAAACCATACATTCACTTTCGGGCTGTTCCTTATTGGTTGTACCAATACGTTTGGGTTAATAGACACCCAGATCCACACACTATGACCATTTACTTCCCGTGGTTGTGAAAGGCACTTACATAGAAAAAAGAAACACTGCTAAAATAGTCATTGTCTCCATCGTTCCGTTCCAGCATGTTTACAGGAAACAAAGCGCGTTCGCCTTATCATCTGGCTGTTAAGCTTTCAGGAGTTGCACTATGAACGCAGGTAGACGCACCTAGTTGTTTAAAATCTTCACCTCAGTTCGCTGAGGCATCTTTGTTTCTCCATGAAGACGACACACCGATTTCCATGGACTGTGTTGAAATGGTGGACGCATGGTAACGGCAGTGTAGTCAGTCTACCGCTTCTAGCTTTGTGAGCAGCACCGTTGTTGCCTTTAAACTTTTCACTCCATCGTTTCATGCTCTCTACATATGGGAGATCTCTACCAGAGGCAGATCAGATCTGTCGCTGAAGTATAATAGGTGATAGTGTTTCCAGAAACCACAAAACCCATTTTGTCGTCTCCACATAAGATATCATTGTGGTAGCAACCCTCCTAAATTACGTTACCTGTAACAAGAAGAGCAGAAGAGAAGTGTATTTATAAAAACTCAGTGACTTAAGCTTCTATTTGCAAAAACGACAACTTCATCTCTCTATGAGGAAAATTATCTATAAAAAAATTGATAAGATAAGGCACAAATTGCACCAAATCGCCTAGTAGTATCTAACATAATGAGTGAAATTTTCACTCTGCAGTGGAGTGTACGCCGTTATGAAACTTACTGGCAAATTAAAACTGTGTGTCTTACCGAGACTCGAACTCGGGACCTTTGCCGTCTGTGAGCAAGTGACCTACATCTAACATCCCTAGAAAATAAATTTTTGTAATCAGGAGAATATTTTACGCTATGCTTGTACGTCTGATCACAGATGTAACTCCAAAGGATTTTAGATGTTATTTAACAAACTAGATCATTTTTGGAATAACCTTGAAAAATCCTGTGTATGAAATCCTCAATAATATATGTTATGTCGTAGTCGCCGTCAAAACGTCGAGCCATTAGCGTCCTTCCAATTCCTCAACACAATGGAAGACGTCGTCTGGAGGGGCAACATATAAGCATCTTCCTGAAAGCTCTAAAAGCAGCGCCGGGAACTGTAGCAGAAAATGGAGGAGGTAAAACTGTGGTTTGAGTGCGCTTCTTACAGGTGCGAGCAGCGCAACGGCCGCTTAGCCACTTTGTCTAAGTGCACCTGCTAAGAAAACGCTTGCGTAAAACCTGAGCATCATCGCCTACAAAAAGCTGCCAACGCAGCACCTGGCTTCTCGCAACCGTGACGGAGAAGTTACGTTTTCCATATAAGAAGTTTGCTGATATCATTTTCCAAAAACTTAGTAATCTAATAGTGATCGATTTATTACACCCCAAATAATCGTTTCAAAGACGTTTATCTGATGACGTGATGATAATAATGACGTACAGTATCATAAAAGAAAGTAGAAATGTGGAATTTCTGTTAAAACAACATAGTTTGCCCAGACGGTTGCTATTTATTGTTCCAGTTGAGAAATTACGTTCATTCAGTGTCTTTTATACTCTACAAAAGATCTAAATGTTTACGTATCAAAAGATTGTCGTAACTGAAATATACGGAAGACGAAGCGAAACACACAGAAAGAGAAGAGCGACGACGAGATAAAATCTTCAATAGTAGCTTTAGCGCAACGAAAAGGGAAATAATGCGCTGCCTAAGTTTTTTCCGATACCTTAGTCAATAGAGCTGATCCCACCTTCGCGCTCCAGCTTAGCACAGAGGCATTTAACGCCTTGAGTTATTCATTAGTATTGTGCAATAGCGTTTTTGTTTTTATTTTCCTGCACCCTCATATTACTTCGATCCTCTGTGGTGATGAATTATAGATGCTCTAGCTTCTGTATTACGTAGGTAAGTAATTAGGTATTGCTTAAGGGTTTCCCGACGAACTATTAACAAATGTTTTCTGGGCTAAAAGTCGGTCATTGTTGTGAAATCCCCATAGACCGTTCAAAGTGCTCAAAACTCCAGTATAATCGAAAGGAAAATGTAATATGTTCCATAGTCTAAAAGAAATAATTTTGTTTCTCTGTTAATTGGAGTTAATACTGGCATATGAAGTTTGACCCTCCATGAACCATGCTCAGAGCCATTTGAACCACTTGAACCACAAGAAAGACAACAGCTAAAGCGGTTTGTAACAAACTTGCAAACGATTACTTTGAGGATATCGGAACCCCCCCCCCCCCCCCCACCCCCATGAACCATGGACCTTGCCGTTGGTGGGGAGGCTTACGTGCCTCAGCGATACATATAGGCGTACCACAGGTGCAACCACAACGGAGGGGTATCTGTTGAGAGGCCAGACAAACGTGTGGTTCCTGAAGATGGGGCAGCAGCCTTTTCAGTAGTTGCAGGGGCAACAGTCTGCATGGCTGACTGATCTGGCCTTGTAGCATTAACCAAAACGGCCTTGCTGTGCTGGTACTACGAACGGTGAAAGCAAGGGGAAAATACAGCCATAATTTTTCCCAGGGTAAAAAAGTCCCCCATTCGGATCTCCGGGTGGGGATTACTCAGAGGGACGTCGTTATCAGGAGAAATACAGCTGGCGTTCTACGGATCTGGTCGTGAAATGTCAGATCCCTTAATCGGGTAGGTAGGTTAGAAAATTTAAAAAGGGAAATGGATAGGTTAAAGTTAGATATAGTGGTAATTGGCAAAGTTCGGTGGCAGAACAAGACTTCTGGCCAGTTGAATACAGGGTTATAAATACAAAATCAAATGAGGGTAATGCAGGAGTAGGTTTAGTGATGAATTAAAAAATAGGAGCGCGGGTAAGCTACTATGAACAGCATAGTGTATGCGTTATTGTAACCAAGATAGACACGAAGCCCACGCCTACCATAGTAATAGAAGTTTATATGGCCAATACCTCCGCAGACGACGAGGAGATTGAAGAAATATATGATGAGATAAAAGAAATTATTTAGATAGTTAAGGGAGAAGAAAGTTTAATAGTCATGGGCGACTGGAATTCGTAAGAAAAGGAAGAGAAGTAAAAGTTCTAGGTGATTATGGAATGGGGATAAGGAATGAAAGAGGGAGCCTCCTGGTAGAATTCTGCAGAGTATAAATTAATCATAGCTAACACTTGGTTTAAAAAACATGAAAGACGGCTGTATACGCTGAAGAGGCCCGGAGACACTGGAAGGTTTCAGATAGATTATATAATGGTAATACAGAGATTTAGGAACCAGGTTTTAAATTGAAAGACATTTCCAGTGGCAGATGTGGACTCTGACCACAATCCATTGGTCCATAGATTAAAACTGAAGAAACTGCGAAAAGATGGGAATTTAAGGAGGTGGGGTCTGGATAAACTGAAACAACCAAAGATTTTAGAGAGTTTCAAAAAAAGCATTAGTGGACGATTGACAAAAACAGAGGAAAGATATAAAGAAGTATGGGCAGCTTTAAGAGATGAAATAGTAAAGGCAGAAGAGAATCAAGCAGGTAAAAAGACGAGGGCTAGTATAAATCCTTGAGTAACAGATAAGATATTGAATCTAACTGATGAAAGGAGAAAATATAAAAAAGCAGTAAATGAAGTAGGCGAAAAGGAATAAAAACGTCTCAAATGTGAGATCGACAGGAAGGTCAAATGGCTAAATGGACGGCTAGAGGACAAGTGTAAGGATGCAGAGGCATATATCACTAGGAGTGGGATAGATACTGCCTACACGAAAATTTAAGAGACCTACGGAGAAGAGAGAACCACTTGTATGAATATCAAGAGTTCAGATGGAAAACCAGTTCTAAGTAAACAAGGGAAAGCAGAAAGGTGGAAGGAGTATATAGAAGGTCTATACAACGCCGATGTACTTGAGGGCGATATTATGGGAATGAAAGAGGATTTAAATGAAGATGAAATGGGAGATATGATACTGCGTGAAGAATTTGACAGAGCACTGAAAGACGTCGAAACAAGAACCCGGGAGTAGACCACATTCCATTAGAACTACTGGTAGCCTTGGGAGAGCCAGCCCTGACAAAACACCATCTGGTTAGCAAGAAGTATGAGACAGGCGAAATACCCTCAGGCTTCAAGAAGAATATAATAATTCCAATCCCAAAGAAACCAGATGTTGACAGGTATGAACATTACCGGGCTATCAGTTAAATAAGTCAGGGCGGCAAAATACTAATACTAAATATTTACAGACGAATCGAAAAACTGGTAGAATCTGACCTCGGCGAGGATACGTTTGCATTCCGTAGAAATGTGGGAACACGTGAGGCAATACTGACCCTACGACTTACCTCAGAAGATGGATTAAGGAAAGGCAAAACTTCTTTTCTAGAATTTGTAGACTAAGAGAAGGCTTTTCACAATTTTGACTATAATACTCTCTTCCAAATTCTGAAGATGGCAGAGGTCAAATACAGAGAACAAAAAGCTATTTACAATTTGTACAGAAACCAGATGGCCGTTATAAGAGTCGAGGGACATGAAAGGGAAACAATGGTTGAGAAGGGCGTGAGACAAGGTTGT
This sequence comes from Schistocerca serialis cubense, assembly GCF_023864345.2. Taxonomy (NCBI): domain Eukaryota; kingdom Metazoa; phylum Arthropoda; class Insecta; order Orthoptera; family Acrididae; genus Schistocerca; species Schistocerca serialis. The sequence goes on along the minus strand of NC_064642.1, from coordinate 434,552,386 downwards.
AGACTATCCCCGATGTTATTCAATCTGTGTATTGAGCAAACAGTAAAGGAAGCAAAAAAAAAAAAATGGAGTGGGAATTAAAATCCATGGAGAATGAATAAAAACTTTACCGTTTGCCGATGACACTGTAATTCTATCAGAGACAGCAAAGGTTCTGGAAGAGCGTTTGAACAGAATGGACAGTGTTCAAAGGAGGGAATAAGATGAACAATCACAAAACCTAAGAGAGGATAATGCAATGTAGACGAACTAAATCAGGTGATGCCGAGAGAATTAGATTAGGAAATGAGACACTTAAAGCAGTAGAAAAGTTTTGCTGTTTGGGGGGCAAAATTACTGTGTCGAAGTAGAAAGCATATAAAATGTAGACCGACAATAGCAAGTAAAGCGTTTCTGAAGAAGAGAAATTTGTTAACGTCGAGTATAGATTTAGTGTGAGGAAGTTTTTTTCTGAAAGTATTTGTATAGAGTGTAGCCAGGTACGGAAGTGAAACATGGACAATAACTACTTTAGACAAGAACTGAATAGAAGCTTTCGAAATGTGGTGCTACAGAAGAATGCTGAAGATTATATGGGTAGATCATGTAACTAATGAGGAGGTATCGGATACTGGAAATTTGTCGTAAGGTCTTATGGGACCAAACTGCTGAGGTCATCGGTCCCTAAGCCTACACACTACTTAATCTAACTTAAACTTACTTACGGTATGGACAACACACACACCCCTGTCCGAGGCAGGACTGGAACTTCCTACGTGGGGAACCGCACGGACTGTAATAAGACGCCCTTAGGCCGTGCGGCTACCCCGCGTGGCGAGAAGGTACTGAATAGAATTATGGAGAAGAGGAGTTTGTGGCACAACTTGGCTAGAAGAAAGGATGGTTTGGTACGACATGTTCTACAGCGCCAAGGGACCACCAATCTGTCGCCCTCAGTGGCCGATCGGTTCTAGGCACTTCAGTCTGGAACCGCGCGACCGCTATGGTCGCAGGTTAGAATCCTGCCTCGGGCATGGATGTGTGTGATGTCCTTATGTTAGTTAGGTTTAAGTAGTTATAAGTTCTAGGGGACTGATGACCTCAGAAATTAAGTCCCATAGTGCTCAGAGCCATTTTTGAACCACCAATTTAGTACTGGCGGGGAGCGTGGAGGGTGAAAACCGAAGAGGGAGACCAAGAGATGAATACACTAAGCACATTCAGAAAGATGTAGGTTGCGGTAGTTAATTGGAGATGAAATGAAGAAGCTTGCGCAGGATAGAGCAGAATGGAGGGCTGCATCGAACCAGTCTCTGGACTGAAGACCACAATAACAACAACATGAAATTTGATATTGTATGCACACTACAACATCCACTGTTGTACACGTTACGAAAATTTTGCCTCCTCGTTGCCAAATGAGCGTCCTCTATCCAAAAACTACACTACCTAAAAGTTTTGAAAGTAACTGTAATGAAAGATATCGTGTAACTACTGATAAATGAATACATATATACACGACATTTGCGTGGCGACACGATAACACTTTCCTACAAAACATTTTCCCAACCTACACTGAATACCACTGATTAAAACCAGTATCATTTAAAACGAAAGAAAAATGATAGTTTATTGCACAGAAAGCTTACTTTGGCCCACTATATTTAAAACAACAAAATAAGTGAATCAATAAAAATTGTTGAAGTTCTAGACGGTGTTTTATGTAAATTACTGCTAAATTTTCGTTAACATAGTGTGCAAAATTTTTTAACGGGTTAGAAAAGGACATCAAACTTCCCAGTCTTTCGAAGAAACGAAATGCTTCGTAAATTCTTGGTTGGAATGATAATTAATTGGTCAGTTTTGATTATCACCACTACTCTCAATTGTAGTTTGAAGCAAAATTCAGGACCTTAAATAGGTAACTACTTGAACGGAATGTAAGGCTCGACTACAATATTTAAACAATAAACTGTTATTTACAGAACCGTGGACATTTATGTAGGACACTCTGTTCTGCAGTTAATGATTTAACAATGATGGAGCGTAAGATGGAGCTTAAGAATATGGTGAGAAAGGATTAGTGTGTAAAGAAGTGTGGGATATATATTGATGAATGATGAGGCGCATTTGATATTTTATGAGGCTGTAGATATATTGATTATACAGCTGACGAGGAATGAACATCCGAAATAAGGTCATTCACAGATTTTAGACAGATGTATGAAGGTAACTGCGAATAAACCTTCTGTATCAAGAGAACTAGTTTTATTGATTGGTCGAAAGAGTAATTGCAAGAATGTCCTGGAAAAGAAACGTGTACAGCAATATAAGGCGCTTAGGAAAAATCAGTGAGAAATGCCAGAGACTTAAAGCGAAATGGATGCAAGAAAGAGCGAAGTAATCAAAAAGGAAATGGTTATTGAAAGCACAGTCTCAGCTTATAAGGGGATTAAAGTATTGTTGGTGAAATTACAAGCAGAGTCGTTAACTTTAAGCATGCAAAAAGTATCCCATTCCTAAACGAAGAGCAGAATTCGGAAAACTGGTGAGAAAACTGTCCGAAAAGAACGCAACACCCTGAAGGACTGTGTAGAGTGGTACCAGGATATAATATCTGTATACAGACAGGTGGCTGTGTTATTGATTCTTTTGTCACACTCATCTGATATCAGATGGTGATGAGGAGATATGCTGTCTGTGAACCCTCTATTATGTCTTTGAGTAACTCCTGAGTTAAGAAGTGAACAGTGTTCGCAACATTCGTTCTAGGGTGCGACCATGGTCCAGCGGATTTTCAATTCTGCTTCTAGTGTGCCTCAACGACGAATACATACTAGTGTTGAACAGCTTCATTCCTTTAAAAGAAGTATCGTGGGCATGTTCGAAGCTGGATAGATGTATCGATGGTCTGCAATACAGCGTGGCCGCATTGTTTAGGTGGCGTGTCGTTGCTTTCAACAGTAGTCTGCGGAACATTTCCGCACCTGTAGGCCAGCTTCTGGACATCCGATAATTCAGACGAATGTTAAGACTGGCGCGTTGTCGAGCAGCAGTGGGGGACCAAACATCATCCAGGGACGAATTCCGGGCAGGTTTTGCACCTGTTGTGGCATCATTGACAACCGGGAATCGTTTACTTGCAACAGGATTACGATCACGTTTGCCTCTGACTGGGCTACCAATTACACAACGAAAACGCCTAGCGTGGCTCCTCTGGTGTCATGAAGAGTTAGCCACAGAGTGAATAAGCACTCTCTTGTCTTCAGTGATGAGACTGGTTTCAGTCTGTATGCGAATAATTGTCTTGGATGTGTGTGGCACAGAGATGGTTAGCTGCCTATCCCAGAGTGCCTTCGCTATCAGTTACAACTCGGGTTCACATGTGGTGTTCCTGCACAGGAAAATAACCAGTGCCTGCTACATTGCATTTCCCAGAAAAGCTGCTATTTCTTCTACAGGAAGTTGATGTGCTTTCTCAGCCGGTCAATGCACGTCCACATACGGCTGCTTCGACCCAAAGTGCTCTTCGTGGTGTACCACAGCTGCCCGGGTCAGCAAGATCATCAGAGCTCTCATCATCTAAATATGTGTGCGCTATGATGAAGCGGAAACTTGTCGTTCCTCAGCGCCTGCAAGAGCCATTGCCGAATTGCAGCAAAGAGGTGCAGGGTGCTCGACACCGTCTATCGCAGGATGCCATTCGGCATCTTTATGACCGTTTCCCTTGAGAATGCACGCCTACGTTTCTGCCAGGGGAGAGGGGGTACACTGTATATTCACGAGACGGTCCGGACACCCTTTACGGTGTCATGTGGGTTTCGTTTGATTCTGATTACTTAACATACTATCTTACAATGAAGAACTACCTTTCACCTCACTTGTCATTAAAATGACCATGTCCTTTAGGGTATTATATTTGTTTTCACAGTGTTTATCAGTGAATAATGAGGGCTTCTACGTGTAGGAGGAACTGTATTCTCACGCAAAAGAAGATGAAATTAGATGTGTAAGACAAAAGAGTTTCAGTATGACAGTTTGACCGAGCCTCCGAAGACTTGTAATCATACGCAGTAGAAATCATACTTAACAAACTTTCAGAGAGAGCAATCAAACGAGTGTTCTGATTTTCCAGGAAATCCCTAAATAGAGTCAGACGAATGTCGGGAGAATTCCATTCAGAAACACATGTACGACTCTATTTCTTATTCCCGCCATTTGTAAGTTCCTCAGCTGTCTCTAAGGACCACATCGGTGACATGACCGTAAAGCATAACATCTATCTTTCTTCGAAACGGAGCGTTACAGTTTAACAGTCACGTTACCATGATTGAAACATTTTTCTAACATACACTCATATACACTGAAGTGCCAAAGAAACTGCTATAGGCACGCATATTCAAGTACAGAGATATGTAAACAGGCAGAATATAGCGCTGCAGTCGGAAGCGCCTATATGAGACAAGTTCCTGGCGCAGTTGTTAGATCGGTTGCTGCTGCTACAACGACAGGTTATCTCGATTTAAGTGTGTTTGAATGTTGTGTTACAATCGGCGCACGAGCGATGGAACACAGAATCTCGAAGGTGGCGAAGAAGTGGGGATCTTCCCGTACGACCATATCATGAGTGTACCGTGAATATCAGGAATCCGGTAAAACGTCAAATCTCCGACATCGCTGCAGCCGAAAAAGGTCCTGTAAGAACGGGACGAACGACGACTGAAGAGAATCGTTTCACATGACGGAAGTGCAGCCCTTCCGCAAATTACTGCAGATTTCATTTAACCAGCTTTCAGAGTGCGAAGCATTCAATGAAGGCCCACTCATGTACCCTTGATGACTGCACGACACAAAGATTTACGCCTCGCCTTGGCCCGTCAACACCGACATTGGACTGTTGATGACTGGGAACACGTCGGCTGGTCGATCGAGGCTCGTTTCAAATTGTATCTAGCCGATGGACGTGTACGGGTATGGACACAACCTCATGAATCAGTGGACCCTGCGGACTGTTCAAGTTGGTGGAGGATCTGTAATGGTGTGGGACATGCAATTAGAATGATATGGGAACCGTGATACGTCTCGGTACGACTCTGACAGGTGATCCGCACGTAAACAACCTGTTTGGTCACATGCATCCATTCATGTCCATTGTGCGTTCTGACGAACTTTGGCAGTTCCAACAGGATAATGGTACACCACACACATTCAGGATTGGAGGATATGTGGAATGTCTTGCAACGTGCTGTTCAGAAGAGATCTCCACCCCCCCCCCCCCCCCCCGTCTCCACCTTCGTCCTGTTACGGATTTATGGACAGCCGTACAGGATTCATGGTGTCCAATCCCCCCAGAACTGCATCAGACATTCAGACATTAGTCGAGTCCACTCCACGTCGTATTGCGGCACTTCTGCGTGCTGACGGGGCCCTACACGACATAAGGCAGTTTCTTTGGCTCTTAAGTGTATAATGCGATCAGTGCGGCACGCATTTGTATTACATTTTATAAATGAATGATGACTGCTCTACTCCTTCTTAAAACAAAATGTAAAGGTCCGGCAATGACAAAGCAGATCCTCCTCTATTGCAAAGGTTACTTCCAATTAAAAGATATCTTATTTCTCATAACACTATTTTGTCTTTACACCTGGGACCAGATTTTCACTGGTTAGAAAACCTCCTATTAATACGACTTTCGCAGTGTTCCCGTCAGCTTGTCTTGACTCTGACTGAGCGCTGTTAATTCCGTTGTACAAAAACTCTAACAACTCTCTGACTAACAGCAGGGATTGTTTTCGATCATTTATTCCGTGACTTAAGGTGCTACTTGATAATAAAGACTCAAGAAGGGTATTTCCCATTATGAGGCTTCATGGACGCAAAACACTTGCATTAAACAGAAAGCACATGGCAAAATAATAGAGTCCCAGTTTGCATGATACTGAAGCCAGTTTTACTTTATTCTACCTTCTTCCGGGACTTTCAGGACAATGAGAAATAAGTTTCCGTGAATTCGCCAATCATAAACAACAAAGAAAGACTCTCAATTAAACGTATTTCTTTTCTTATATCTCATGGTGATTTAAGATTTTTTCTGCTCGTGTGGCTTTTGCAAGAGTTGTCCTAAAATAAATTTTGCAGTGTTTTCATTCATTTTGGTGCCTACGGTAAAACAAACAGAAACAAAATTATGAAACAAGCTACGAGTATACGAATGTGTATATGAATGTGATGCATACTACTTTCTTTCGGAACGTATGCCATAAACATTGGTGATGCACTAAATTCTAAAATTTACAGTCGTTACCCAATGAAAAACCAATACTGAAGAAAAAGAGCATATAAAACATGTTGTCACTAGTCTTTCGACGAGAATACTCGTATGCACTAAAAAATGAAGTTTCAGGCAGAATAGAAACTACGGGTGCGGAACTCAGTCGGTAAGAGCTGCGAAAAGGTGAAGTTTCGTGTCCGAGTCTCAGCCTGATATTTGGCAGGATGTTACAAAAGGAAACGTTCAATATTATGCAGAGGGAAAAATTTATACTGGAGTGTAAAATGCTGTTGAAATGTCAAAGCCCTACTCGCAAATCGATAATTTGATGTATCTTACATAAAGACTTGTTACTGTTATGATTTTTCCATTGGGTTTCTAATCGAAGAAAGAACTGCGCAAAATGTTCAGTTGCTACACAGTTTCTATTGCAGATACATTGATGGAGAGTTGTTGAACATCTGACTGTATTTGTAATTTAATCGGCAAACACTGGTGCAGCAAGGTTCTCGTTAATTAAGCTTCGTATCGCACAATATTGCTAACTGAGTGTAATTCGACGTCGTTATTTAGGTCGAACAGCAGAGAAGGGCTGTAAGTGGGTTATCGTTTGCCATTACTGAATTTGCATGTGATTTTAGAATGATTTGGAGGTCAATATGGAATGAACCATTGGAATCAAACTAATACTGTCAGTCGTTTAAATATGCAGGTTTCGTTCACCAACACTCTCATACGGAGCGGCGGATGCGTGTAAATACCTGTATATGTTTGCTGTTGTAAATACGTCTCATCAGCGACTGAACGACAACAGAATGTTTTGTAATATCAGAGACGCGGGAGAGTCTAGAGGCAAATAAGTACCGTTATTGGAATGTTTTATATCAGGAGAAACTTACTTTTAACTCGACAACTGTTAGATCTAATCGTTGTGCCCGACCTTCTTTTTTCTACATGCAGCGTTAATACATGATAGCCACATAATGACATAATAAGCCATGACCTCTGAAAACGACGTGAGGTACTTAGTTACTTCTCCTGAGTTATCTCGTCGTGATATATTTCTAAGTCTATCAATCGGTAGGTACAAGTATATTATCATTTGGCAGGTTCAAGGGTGAGCTACGTCACAGAACAAGTTCATGTTTATGTACATTAGTGCACTATTCTGATTTCCCGAACTAAATTTCATCCATATCATAATAGTTTCTGCGCCTACACAAGATAAATTCAGCTAGGCTATCTCTTGTAAATTCTAACTTTGTGGTGTAGGCCACTGTGTTCAGAGCGCATAGAGTGCTTGCATTCGTGATGGTAATAAGATGATAATCGCAAAACCGACGTAAGGTAGCCGTAAAGTTATCACCCTGAAAACTCCGACCACGAAACATCTTATCAGTCCTCTGCTTATTTACCCATATCTTCGACACTTTTTTCCCAACAGTGGATGGTTCTGTCGGTGCCTTGCTAGTAGAAACCTGGAATTTAGCTTTTCAATAAACGTTTCGGCTCAAAAATCATCTCTCATTCTGGAAAAGCCTGCCACGCACTTATTGCTTCAGTCGAGAAGAAATGAAGAAGTCACTGAATGACATGTTAGAAGAATACTGGCGCAGTGGTATGAGGCAAAATCTGTAGCCCAAAGAAGCGTCATGTGTGACTGTTCAGTGTGTAGACAGCTTCGACCTATGTTAGATAAATGTTGCGATGCGGCGCGGCACGGAAACAGCGCGATAATATCAAACAGTGGCCAGCGGTTGAACTGTTCCACGTGAGCGAGTACTCGCAGGGCATCGTACAATGCGTGATGCGGCGAAGCGGATGAGATCAGTTGGGTTGATATTTTCATGCATAGTGGACGCGGTTTGCGGTTTGCTTTTGAAGTTACTGTGTCTGAAGTTTTGTTCAGTGCTATTCAAGAACATTGTGTACATCCGTATCTACATCCATGTCTATGCCCTGCGAACAACATGGCACAAGGTACACAAGGTAGCAATATTGTACCACTTATTAGGGCTTATTTCCATTCCACTCACGTACTGTGTGCACGGGAGCTTTTGCTGCTGGCAGAAAATCTCATGCAACCATACGCAGGTCGATCAAAGTAGGTACTAATTTCATATGAAACTGTTATTAATGATTATCCGTCGTCAAAATGGAGGTCAGTCCAGAGTTATTCTTTATTTTTGCAATCAAGTGTTGCACGTAGGGTCGTAACATTACAGTTGTAGTAGACTCATTAAAGCTGATTTGGTCCTACGTAACTACTAATCACTTATTGATGAATGGTGGCGCCCATATAACATGCCGTATTTGTTCTACAGTAGGTGTGAATTCTGAAGTTGTCGACAGACAATTATACCTGGTATTCGGCACCATATGGGAAAAGAAACGCCTCCGTGTAAAGACCATTTCAACAGCGTTTCTGCAGTGTCTAGTTTGCAAGGTGATATCGTTGCATGTAGCTATAAAGCGTTCTGGAGATTATAAATAAGAAGGGTCTCAAAGGAAACTAAAATAAGTAAAACATGTAGTTACTTAGTGATTACCTTTTCTGACATAACAACATACAGGTTTCGATTAAAGCTAAGTGGCTCGTATAGCCATATAGAACATCGTGAATATTAACGCGTGCAGTTCCACAATTTTTATAGCTTCGTTACATTTCATATACAGAAATGTACGACATAACATTAATCATACACAAAGTCTACGCAGTGAGTTTTTAAATTCTTAAAATTTACTGCAGTTGTTTACTTAATTGTGATGAATAACTAAAAGACATTCAGTCCTTTACCAAGCGAAGATATCAGGATCGAGATTTGAAAGAATCAAAGTTTTCAGCGAATAGTTTTCCAAAAAACCTGATAAGAATTTCATAGTGGCTGACACGTCCGCTCAGGTGCTCCGTCAACTGTTCGTGTAACACAGCTGCATTACTCACGAACGGTGTAACCGTAGCGCACGGCTTTGCGTTGGACCGGTTCGAATCAGATGGCTCACGCAGGACGACGTGCTGTTTCCGGTGTAGTCATGGAGCAATAACATCCTGGCAGCCAGCTTCCTGTCGACCTTTGCCTGGAAAGTTTGCAAAACCTCAACAGTAGATCTCCACAGTACTCAAAAATGGTTCAAATGGCTCTGAGCACTTAACATTTGAGGTCATCAGTCCCCTAAAACTTGGAACTATTTAAATCTAATTAACCTAAGGACATCACACACAGCCATGCCCCAGGCAGGATTAGAACCTGCGACCGTAGCGGTCGCGCGGTTCCTGACTGAAGCGCCTAGAACCGCTCGGCCACAGCGGCCTGCTCCCGCAATACTCTTCTACGGCAGTTTGCCACTTACGTTCATTATCGCTGCATGAAGGTCCAAAAAGCATATAACAGCACTCTGCCCAGTTACGTTCGGGTCACTGATTTTACCCCGATGGTAAATCCACTTGTTTCCAGTCCTTAGTTACCTCCTTTTTCTGGGGGGTCACGGTGATAAACCCAGCCCTCCTCCATACAGATCTGAACTGTCCTGACTTTTTTTGAGTCACCAGTATTCTGACTGGTTTAATGTGGCCCGGCACGAATGCCTCTCTGGTACCAACGTCTTCATCCCAGAGTAGCACTTGCTACAAGCGTCCTCAATTATTTAATGGATGTATTCCAATCACTGTCTTCCTCTACAGTTTTTGCCCTCTACGGCTCCCTATAGTGCCATGGGAGTCATTTCCTCGTGTCTTAACAGATGTTCCATTTGCGTGTCCCTTCTCCTTGTCAGTGTTTTCCATATATTCCTCTCATCTCCGATTCTGCGCAGAACTTCCTCATTCCTTACCGTATCACTCCGCCTGTTTTTCAACATTCTTCTGTAGCACCACATCTCAAACACCTCGATTCTCTTCTGTTCCGGTTTTTCCTCAGTGCATGCCTCGCTATCATAGAACGCTGTGCTCCAAATGTACATTCTCAGAAATTTCTTCCTCAGATTAAGGCCTATGGCTGATAGTAGTAGATTTCTCTTGGACAGGAATGCCTTCTTCTCAGTGCTAGTCTGCTTTTGATGTCCTCCTTGCTCCGTCCGTCATTGGTGATTTTGCTGCCTACGTAGAGGAATTACTTAACTTAATCCACTTCCTGATGGTAAGTTAGTAACTGTTCTCATTTCTGTTACTTCTCACTACTTTCGTCTTTCCTCGATTTACTCTCAATCCGTAATCTGTACTCATTAGACGGTCCATTCCACTCAGCAGATCACGTATCTCTTATTCACTTTCACTCAGGATAGCAATATCATCAGCAGATTGAATCATTGATATCCTTTCACCTTAAATTTTAATTCTACTCCTGAACCTTTCTTTTATTTTATCATCGCTTCTTCGATGTACAGACTGAACAGTAGGGGCGAAAGGCTACATTCCTTTCTTACACCCTTTTTAATCCGAAGACTTCATTCTTGGTCGACCACTTTAATTATTCCCTCTTGGCTCTTGTACATATTTCATATGACCCGTCTCACCCAATAGGTTACCCCTATTTTTCTCAGAATTTCGAACATTTTGAACCATTTTTTCACTGTAGAACGCTTCCTTCAGGTCGACAAATCCTATGAACGTGTGTTGACTTTCCTTTATTGTTGCTTCCATTATCAACCGCAAAGTCAGAATGGCGTCTCTGGTGCCTTTACCTTTCCTAAAGCCAAACTGATCGTCATGTAACACATACTCAGTTCTCTTTTCCATCCTTCTTTATACTATTCCTGTTAGCAACTGGGATTCACGAGCTGTTAATCAGATTGTGCGATAATTCTCCGACTTGTCAACTCTTGCAGTCTTCTGAATTGTGTTTATGATGTTTTTCTGAAAGTCAGATGGTATGTCACCATACACACACATTCTACACACGAACGTGAATAGTCGTTTTGTTTCCGGATACTCCAGTTACTTTAGAAATTCTGATGAAATGTTATTTACTCCTACTGCCTTATTTGAACTTAAGCACTCCTAAGCTCACTTAAATTCTGATTCTAGTATTGGGTACCCTATCTCTTCTAAATCGACTCCTGTTTCTTCTTCTGTCACATCTGACAAACCTACGCCCTGACAGAAGCCTTTAATCTTTTCTTTCCACCTATTCTCTCTCTCCCCTGTGTGTAACAGTTGCACTCTTAATGTTACAACCGTTTCTTTTAATTTCGCAGAAGGTTGTTTTGACTTTTCTGTACGCTGAGTGAGTTCTTCCGACATTCTTTTTTTTTCGATTTCTTCACATTTTTCATGCAGCCATATCGTGTTAGCTTCCCTACACTTCCTATTTATTTCATTCCTCAGAGACTTGTATTCCTGTGTCCGTGAATTTCCTTGCCCTTTTTAGAGATGCCCTTTTTAGAGATGCCCTTTTTAGAGATACCCTTTTTAGAGATGTACATTACTCTTCAACTGAACTGCCTACTGAGCTATTCCTTATTGCTGTATCTCTAACCTTAGAGTACGTCAAGCTTATCCCATCATTCTTTAGTACTTCTGTATCCCACTTTTTCGTGTACCTTTTCTTCCTGACTAATCTCTTACACTTCAGCCTGCTCTTTAACACTTCTACATCTGAGTCCACATCTGCTTCTTGGTACACCTAATAATCCAGCATCTGATTTCGCATTCTCTGTCTGACCACAATGTAATCTAACTTAGGGCCTTCCCGTATCATGCGGCCTTTTCCATCTCCTCCCCCATAAAAATTAGATTTTCATCTCCATTTACGTATTGTATTCCCTTTCAATATCCTCATATACTTCAGTTGTCTGTCTGTTCAGCTTCAGCTTGCGACTCCTGCAGCAATACCTAAACTTTTGTTGTCAGTGGTGGTTTGCTGTCAATTCAGATAATAACAATACCATCACTGAACTGTTCACGGTAACACACTCTCTGCCCTACATTCCTATTCATAATGAATCCTACTCCCATTATTGCATTTTCTACTGCTATTGATATTATTCATTACTCACTGGATCTGAAACCCTTGTTTTCCTTTCATTTCACTTCACTGACCACTGCTACTCGTATATCGACATTAAGCCTTTGCATTTCCCATCAGATTCTTAGTTTCCCTACCACGTTCAATCTTCTTACATTCCATGCTCCCACTTGCAGAGGGTTATCAAATGGTTCAAATGGCTCTGAGCACTATGGGACTCAACTTCTAAGGTCATCAGTCCCCTAGAACGTAGAACTACTTAAACCTAACTAACCCCCCGGACAGCACACACATCCATGCCCGAGGCAGGATTCGAACCTGCGACCGTAGCGGTCGCGCGGTTCCAGTCTGTAGCACCTATAACCGCTCGGCCACCCCGGCCAGCAGAGGGTTATCCTTTCGTTGGTTATTGAATATTTTTCGCATGTTCAGCCTCCTTTGTTGTCCACTCCCGGAAATACGAATGGGGGCGTATTCCGGAATCTGTTGCCAATGGAGAGATCATCACGACACTTTTCCAACTACAGGCCACTTGGTCCCGGCGGAGGTTCGAGTCCTCCCGCGGGCATGGGTGTGTGTGTTTGTCCTTAGGATAATTTAGGTTAAGTACTGTGTAAGCTTAGGGACTGATGACCTTAGCAGCTAAGTCCCATAAGATTTCACACACATTTGAACATTTCAACAGGCCACATGTCCTATGGATATTTTTCTTTGCTACACTGGTTGTGTGTGAGGATTTCAGACTGTACCAGGAATGCAGACATGTATCAGCGCATAGACCAAAAAATTATGTCCAATTTTAATAAACATTTTTGGAATAGTGATTAAGATTTTTTTTTTAATTTGGTATCACAGGGGCTGAGAAGAGCGCTCGACCTACCATCTTGGAAGGATGCCATAGGTCTGATGATGGTCATGTGATATGACCGAAACCAGTGACCCATGTTCTTGTAACATACGTGGTGTGATTAAGACTGAATTTTAAAAACAAAAAATTTAAAAAATTATGTATTTTACCCCGATATGACAGAAGTATATGACGACCCCTAGAAATCGTCTGAGGCACCAACGAGGAAGCAATCTCTCATAACGTTATCATCCGTCAGACAGATATCCATCAACAATGATCATGACCTCAACCACGAGACACAACGGGGGTGGTTTAGATTTTAAGTCAGTACACTGGCGAAAGATCTAGCTTTATTATTATTACCTGACTGGTTCAATTCGACGACCTATGACTTCCTCCCCCGTGTCAACCTTTTCCTCTCAGAGCAGCATTTACATTCAACGTTATACATTATTTGTCTTACATATTCCAGTATCTGTCTTCTCCCACAGTTACAGCGCTTGACGACTCCCTCTAGGGCCATGGAAGTTTTTACCTTATGCCTTAACACGTGTCAGACCATTTTATCTCTTTTCCTCGTTATTTACCATAGATAAGGTGCATCGAAATGAAAAGAAGACGTGTGAAAGAAAGTGAGAAAACTGTTTATTATTTCAAAATCAACAGCCGTAAATGTTAATGCAAATACAAACATAATGGATGAAAACAGAACGAATTGTAGCACAAGAAGGAAAGAACAAAACAGTGATATAAATGCAGGAGAAATGACGAAACCGCTGGTAAAAAATCTAAATGATTTCGCTAAAAACAAGAAAAGGTATGGAAACGAACAAAAAGATAAAAAAAGAAAGGCTAATAATTAATTCAATAAAGGAGGACTACATGAAAGTGGGACAATAACCACATACGTCAACAGGCGTAACAATGAGAAAGAATAACAGTTTTAGAGAGTAAAGATCTATAATTAAAAATAATTATGTTTTACAACTGAAGTCTTACCCGACTATTGGATTCCTAACAAAGCATAAAAATGTCAAACTTACTCACAAATACCTAGAAACTAAGCATATTAAAGAACTCTCAGACATCAGCACAAAATATACAAAGACAACAGTTCCATGGCGCCAGTTTTCAATTTCAAGAGCTTTTTGACCTAAAACAATGCTAAGTTCACAGAAAACATTTTAATCCGAAAATTTTTTGTGTTTCAAGTACGGTATTTTATTCATATGTTCCTGAACTATGCAAGAACACATTCTCAGTGTACTTGCAAGGGGCTGTGACATCGGCACTTGCTGAGAGGGAACTAGAATCAGTTTCAACATAGCTCACTTGTCACTTTTCATTTACTAACATCTTCAGTGACGTGATGCTGTCTTATCATGGGTGATGTACACCACAATGTCCTTGTATACTGCGCTCAATACATCAAACAAACAGTAGTCTCTCATTAAGTTTAGTTAAGAAACTCTAAATACGCACTACGGTTGAAGTCAGAAAATATAACCATTCCGCCGAATTTATGTTGGTCTTAAGTGCATTAATGGTAGGATAAAAACGCCTAACCCTATTTTTCCGTATGTGTAACATACAGGTTGTTAAGTCTATAAGTACAGGTAGAGTGATCATTGGTTTCTTCCGCCAACACGTTGCATAATTTACCACCTGATGTTTTCTGCAAAGTCGAAAGAGCACCACTAAGAGAACTACAACTGTCAGTATCGACTAACTACTTTTCATCCACGTAGTTACACTTCAACACCTTATTTGTTGCCCAAGAAAACGTAAGCATTAACGGTTTGCTCTAGCGCCATGTACTTGGAGGTACTAACTAACCCGAAAACCTAAAAACATCTAACAGCTGAATTATAAGTCTGCAAATGAAGTAATACTGCTGTAATGTTGTTCAGAACACTGTCCTAAGTTACTAACACATATATCGGCTCTTACATCTCTTAACCCTGTATATACGCAGAGACACACACACACACTCAGATGTAAAGTGTCTTTCACAAATCCTATTTAATACTTCTATGGGTTGTAAGAGGGACTTAGTAAATAAGGTTTTGGTAGAGACTCATGTCAAGAAATGTACCATTCGGATGTAAAATAAGTTTGAAGAGCGCATCATTAACAGATATCTGCCTTCATGGTTCGGTCACTGCAGACACAATGACATGGATGCTCTTCAGCAGTTCATTGAAGGAAAAATGTTTCGAGCAGTCGTCGTCGATTTGTCTTTTACTTGACAAGGGATGTCATCTTCATAGTAGAGAGTGTGCTAAGTCCGTGGAACACCATATTCCCCCCTCCTAGTTGCAAATGTACGAGTTTCTCACAGCAGTTGTATGATCGAGACGAAAATGGTACGTGATAAGAACATTGATAGAAGACAGCGCAGGCATCTCATTTATGTGTACACCTTGAAGTTGGAGATATGAAGGTGATCCAGTCCTCAAACTTAATTAATATGCAGACGGTGCATTGCCGCACGTGGGTTCCTTATGAAAACTTCATCTACGAGCACTATTCGGAAATTAAGGTCCGCTCGGGCGTGAAATGAAAACCACAGAGAGAATCAGATAAAATACTGCATAGCTGTGTTGTGCAGTGTCTCTAGTATGCCTGTCCATATTGTGGCAACGTTCTTCTCATCTCTGAGCGCACAGTTAGCACATAAAAATGCCTATTTAAATGGCGATAAAATGAAACACCGGCCGCTATCATTTTGGAGTTAATTAATTATATGACAACAATTTTTGGTGACTCACCACACCATCTTCAGGGCTGTATGCATAAACACTAATGACAACATCATCAATGTGTCAACCAAGCAAATACAAATATAGATTAAAAACGGAATAAGAATCTAGGAAAATACTCTATAAGTGAATTTACCACAATCAGTTGACAAAAACAAACAGATACATCGGCTGTCACACACTTAAAACAAAATTAGATGTGGTATACCATAATGAATTTCCACTCTATAAGTGATAGAAATGTACTATTTATTAATAAAATCATTAAATAAATATTCCATTATTAGAAATTCGTCAGGTGATACAAAAAACTGCAAACTCTTGAAGTAACCAACCAATCTACAAAAATAGCCACAGAAAATGATAGATACATGAAAGAAACTACCACATCTTATCTAACTAGGCCACAGAAATATGCATCTATGTGCAAGTAGTCCTTGCAAAAGGAAAGCATCAATAATATCCACATTTCGATTAACGTGAAGCTTTCAAAATGAGTGAATAAATATAGCTATATGTCTCATCGAAGTAACAAAATTTATAGGTGAAAAAACGGTATATGGGTGTATTCATGTCATATGCCTAAAAAGAATGAAAGAATGTCCAGACCAGATGTAAGAAACCACCTTACAATTCACAGAATATACAAAACCCAAGATAATGTTCAGGACTAAAACATATTCACAGCTATGTGCAAGAAGCCCTTGTAAAAGGAACGCATGAATCAGTCAATATAGGTAAAATTATCAAAATATCATACAAATATTTGTATATGTCATGTCAAAGTTAAAAAATGCTGAGGTGCAAAATGAGTGTCTAAAACGTGTCAAAAGGACCAAACGTCGAAAACTTCTTACGTCATGAAATCTACAGAATATACGTAAAACCTGCATGACATAGTATTCAGGGCAAACAACATTCATGTGTGAATACACTCACATATTGAGTACTGCCATAAAACCAATGTCAATTGAGAACTACTACTTAACACAAGCAAATGTGAAGAACTAATAATGTACTTCCACATAACATGTACTATCCATAGATCATATATGTTATTAGTAATATCATAAATGAAAACTTCGTGAATATCCTACATTTGCCACAGAATTACATACAAATGAAAATCATAGCATACCTATTAATGTGTATGTAATCCATTGATCCTATCCAGACAAAGCAATCAACAACCACAAACCACAATAAATGCATATGACCTATCCATTTATCCTGTATAAAAACAGTCGAATATGCACTGGACATATGAAGATAACAGCTAAAACACAACATGAAGGACTTGTATGGAACCAACATACACAGCTGGTTAATGTCACAAAGAGGTGTAAAACAGTAAACAATCTCATATACTGACCGTTGTAAAACTTGTGTAACTAGGTAAAAAAACAATCAATAATACAATGTAGTGTGAGCAGATGTCCCAGGTACTAAGGTTACACATCATTAGGCAAGTCAAGGCAGAAGACAATTGAAAAAATGTTATGGTACATACTGTGAAATGATTGTACCCACTAAATGGAACACTAGCAAAAGGAGTAGCACTATCCTGCAAGGATGCAGGTACCATAAATGATAACTCAACAGCATCTACTCATGAAGTACTAGAAAAGACTTCTTTACAAGCAAATGGCCCAAACAGCTATTTGTATGTATTTAAAAATATCTAAAGAAACAAAATAAAGAAATTAAAAAGTTTAATGTGGCAGATACCAATGAGTGAATGTGTATATTGGAAACCAATAGCCAGTACATTCAGGTTAACCAAAATCTTGAGTCAATGATATTGGCCACACATTCCATCTGAAAGATGACCACATTATTAATTAACTAGTGAGGAGGCCACACAACTTTCCCATGGGAAATTGTGAGTAATTCCAATGTGACTATTTAATGTAAGCCTATGAACATGTAATGGTAATTCATGAGTTGACTGTCATGAGTTGAATTTCCATTTACTACTTTCTGTTATTTTGTTCACTACTCCCATTTGGGTTCCATCCAGTTAACAAATAGAAAAAGTTTTAGGTTCCCTCTTTCTGGTACTTTGCTACTCCGACAGCATACAATGTTGTAACTGATATGTAGGTGTTTCAGCTCTAGTTTTAGCCTCTGTTTCTTTTTATCATTTACGATGGTGCTCTTATCTAACGCACTCCAGTTACTATGTTCCCTGTACACGTTGTTATTTTCCATTTCTGATGTGGATAGTTACATATGGCTATACTTTTACCTTTGATTTCGACCACCTTCTTTGAATATTTATTGACCCATATGTTTAGACGTTCTGTTTAGGATGTTTATGTAGACACCTTATAATTGATATGGCAGGCACAACGTAGCTCTTACAGGTACTTGTACCATTTTCACTTGTTGGTGGTTATCTCAGCTTTACTTTCTGGAATTTATTATTTGTTATGTCGTTTTTAATAGTATTCTGTGGAAGCCAGTTCTCAGATGTTGGCCACTGATGTGATTGTGTGTATGGGTGGAATTCGACCATCAGCATCAGCTAAGGTAGGTTCCTTGGTGCCTTTGTGTTGTTGTGTACATTTTGCCTATGGTTGAATGGCAAATTTCCTGTAACTGTCAGTGAGGATTATCCTGTATTGACATATGCTTCCATGATAAGGTGCAATATTAGTTGGGGTGTCTCCTTGTTCTCATAATAGAGGGGCATTTTTTATAATGGTGGGTTGTTGTGTTTGCAGTTGTACTCTTTGTTATGAGTGTGTAGTTACAGTAACCTTCTCCTCTCCCTTCCCTACCTACCCCCCCCCCCCCCCCTACTCCGACCACATCCTGTTATTTACACACAACAGATCATGTGTCCTTTTATAACTGTTATAGTGTGGACTATGTACATGCCTCTAATACACTCTTATTGACAATTGTTTGCTTCATGTCACAATTATTATTGATGTTATTTTGTGTTATCAGATCATACTTGGTGTCATACATTATGTAAGGATTGTAGTGTACTTTGGGGAGATCTTTGAGTGAGCAACTATGCTGATGTGTGTGTTGTTCTCATTGGCCATTCATTAGATCTTTCATCGTAGAATTACGTGTGTTAAACCAAAAATTATCACTAGATATCGTGGAATGTCTCCTTCTTTTTGGCATACAGTTATTCTAGTCATATGTGATGCATTTGGTATGCATGGAAATCTTGCATGGGTTTGAATTTACCTTAACTTGTATAGTGTTGGACATGACATGTGGTACTATCAGTGGTTCTGTTCATAGTATTTATAGGCGACTCATGAATTACTGTCACATGTTCTTAGTTTTACATCAATGAACATGGAGTTACTTATGATTTCCTCCAGGCATAGTGTGTGCCCGCCTCACTAGCTAATTAATGATGTGGTTGTCTTTTAGATGACATATGGGACCAGTGTCGTTCTTTTGCGATTTTGGTTTATGTTAATGTATTGGTTTTTGGTTTTAATGTGTTTTAAATGAGTAAGGCATACAGTTTTTTTGCAGTATACCTATTCAAATGTATATGCTATTTTAAACTATTCATTTTGTTTGTTCAAATATGCTTAAACATAAATGATTAATGTTTTGGGCGCTTTGCTAGTCAAAAACCTTTTCAGGTACTTTATGAACTGATACTGTTGGATTATCATTCAAGATGCACTGCATCATTGCAGGCTAATGCCACTCATTTTGGTTGAGTATAATGAAGATGCATGGGTTGTGCCTTCTAGTGGGTACAGTCATTTCACAGTATTTACCTTAAATACCTTTGACTGTCCTCTGTCTTGATCTGCCTACTGATGTGTAACCTTAATAGCTTGGACATCTGCTGATGGTGTATTTTATTATCGATTGGTTTTTTACCTAGCTACACAAGTAGTACAGGTGATTGATTACGCCATCACACCTCTTTGCGACATTAACCAGCTGTAAATGTTGGTTCCATACAGTTGCTTCATGTTCTGTTTTAGGACATAAGTATTATCTTCACATGTCCTGCCCATATTTGACTGTTTTCGTTGAAGGCTTTAGGGTTAGGTCATATATATTTCTTTTGTTTGGTCGTTGTTGATTGCTTTGTCTGGATAGGATCAATGGATTACCACCACATTAATAGGTTCAATATGTTTGTCATCAGTATCCTGTTCTTTGGTACAAAGTTGGGTACATTGAAGTTTTTTCACATCTAATATTACTGATAACTTATCATATGATCTATGGGTACTGCATATTATGTGGATATTGCTCAACAGCTTGCACATCAACGTTTTTTAGCTTTGACTTGATACATGCATATATTTATATTCTCAGTTTAATAGCTTTCCATGTACTGATAGATTTTATTGATGCTTCCCTTTTACAAGGCTACTTTCTCATAGATGTGTATACGTGGTTAGCCCTGAACGTTACCTTTGTTTTTGTATATTGTATGTGTTGTATGACTTAGGTGATTTCGTACATCTGGTCTTATGAGATGTTGCTGCACATTTTTTACGCATGAGACCTAAACACGCCAATATATGGTTTTCACATATACTGTACATCTCACAAGTTTGGCAAGGCATATAAATATATTTATATTGTCACTTCGATAGTTTTACCCGTATCAACACTTAAATTTTGTTGATGCTCTCTTTTGCAAGTTCTACTTCCATGTAGATGGATATTTCTATGTCTTTCTTATTTCTGATGTTGTAGTTTTTTCTTATGTCTGTCATTTTCTATAGCTATTTTTGTAGACTGGTAGGTTAATTCAGGATTTAACTGTTTAGTGTATCATGTAATGACCAGTTTCTAGAAATCAGATATTTAATTAATGATTGTATTAATAAATAGTATATTTGTAAAACATGTAGAGTGGATATTCGTTATGGTATAATATATGTAATCCTGTTTTAAGCCTTCCAGACCCTCTGGCTACAATTTAGTGTATATTAAGTTTTACTGCATCTTAGCTGCAACAGGAATATTTTTCCCAATAGAAACCTCAGGTACCTACTTGTGAATGTTCCGTCTTTTCATCATGTGCACTATGATAATATCAGCAAGTCAGTGCAGCAGAGTTCAGCAGGTCCTGGCCATCACAAAACATTGATGTGGTTGATTTGCCATATTCCACTGAAAAATTGGATAACGTTATTGTTGTTCTGCAAGGCAAGTATTGAATGATCATTTTACTATTTATTAAATATATAATACTTCGTAATTAGTTACTTTAGTCCATAAAATGGCCAAGTGTACGAAGTATGTTCTGAAAATGCGTACATATTTTTGTATAAATCTTGAATCTAAAATCACACAAAATGTCCGCCCCTGGTAGCTGGGTGGTCAGCGCGACGGAATGTCATACCTAAGGCTCAGGTTTGATCCCTGGTTGGGTCGGAGATTTTCTCTGCTCTGCGACTGGGTTTTCTGTTGTCTTTATCATCATCATTTCATCCACATCGACACGTAAGTCGCCGAAGTGGCGTCAACTCGCAAGACTTGCGCCAGGAGAAAGGTCTACCTGACGGGAGGCCCTAGCCACACGGCATTTTCATTTACATCAAACAAAATCACCTACGAGTAATACCACATAAAAAAAACTGAGCCTCTTCCAGAAAAATTTGACTCTGAATGGGTTCAGTATGTGACGGACGTATCTACTGATTTTCATCAAATATTTACTGTAAATTCACTTATAAAGTATTGTCGGTTTTTATTCTGTTTATAATCTTTATTTGTATAAGCATAACATAACATAACTGTTAAGTCGTTTCTACTTCATGCCTGTTCTCAATTGCAGTCTGCAGAGCCAATGTGGGTGTTTCTGCAGCGTTTTCAATGGGAAGTGTTTCCTCTTTCACAATACAGCCCGTAATTGGCTCCCCTGAGTTTCCTCTCTGCTGGCTATGAAGACAACATTTTGGCACAGATAACGAGCTGTAGATCAGTGTAGAAAATTGTCAGGAAGCATAGGCACCTGCCTTCTATGATGAGAATATTGGAAAGTTGGCATAATGACAAATAAGTCGGAGGGGCGACTATGCGGAAATGTAACTGGAAGGTGTAGCTAACTGTTGCAAATAAAAGAAATTTGATTTCCATAGTGATTTTCATTACGCGACTGATCGGACCGTACTTTTCGAAAACCCTTATACTAAGTGCCTTTTACAACCCCAAGAGATCTGAATAGTGACTTCTTATTGAACACCACACACTACTTTTTGTCCAGAAGCAAAATAAAACGTGTGTGAAGCAAATGTTACATAGCTACCTAAGGAACATAAACCTAGCATGACTTTATTTCTTCTAACTTCGTGCGTTGCGAAGATATGAACAACAGTACAGCTTTTTTAGGGTTTCGTGCCTCAATTGGTAAAAAGAGAAGCCTTGTAGGATTAATTTGTTCATCCGTCTATGAAGAACCTCTTTTCTCAGCAAGGGGTTGTGGTGTCAAGTTGAAATGTATTTCAAATACTAAGTCCTGTGGTCAACTGACGGTATAGAAAATTTAAGCTGCTAAATGAAACAGTCAAAAGAAAGGGACATCTATGTCACATATGTTGATACTCGCAAATTCACTCACCAAAACCTGTACAAGGACTATCTAAATACATAATTAAGTTTGTATGGAATCGTCAGAAAACGGGATCAACTCGCACTTGTCCGGTATTTTGCAAATAACACCCTAAATTTTTATTGAATAATCCACTTCTCGAGCTCAAGGCATCTTCAAAAGCTGTGTTCCATTCATGTTATCATGACGTCATTAAAATCGTACTTAAAAACTGTCGTGTGTTAGCACCAGAGGTGTACAAATTCTCGTGCCTACCTGCCTGCCCCTGTCTCTGTTGTAGCCATGTTTGTATTACATCAACAAAGAGACGGTAGAAACACTTTTTGTAAGAGTAAGTACGAATCTAGTTTAAAGAGTTTTTATCTCATCTGTTAGAAACACAGTGGCGTACGCGACGAATGTTGACATCAGCCTCCTTTTGCATTTAGTTCATATAACTGCATTGAGCCCGAAGTTGTTTCCCACGCAATCGGTAATAGACGTACCATACGGAATAGTAATGACTCGGTAGAGTGAGGAGATATAAGCAAAAGATAATACGTCCTGAGAATCTGTACTTAGTGAACTCACCAGTACTGGGAGGCGAAATCTAAAACTACTCTTGACTTAATATTATTATTACGGTCCATCATTGTTAACAGTAATTCTAAGAGGATGATAGTTGTCAGTAAACATTTGATTCACAATATCAGTATGCAGTAAACCCGTTAAATCTGAAAACAAATGAAAATTGTTCAACTACCGATCACACATGAACAGAAATGAAACAGTACGAAGTATCCACATTTTTGCTGCGCGCCAATCTTGTTAATCGGCGATAGGCTCCCTGTGCTGGTAATCCTAAACTTGCTCTCAATTTTTAGTAATTTTTTTGGTAATTTGTTTCAATTACATAACTGTAACCTCTTATACGAATTTCGTTAGTAAATTCGCCGTAATGGAATCTAAGGATTCCCAAATTATAAACTCACACATCACCTGTTTGAAACTCCAAAAGATTGTAATAAGCTACAAGAAGAACTATTCAAAAGGAATACACCAATGATTCAAGGTAGCAAATGTTACACAGGAAGGGATCATCTTAACTTTTGCAGACCCGTATATGCAGGTATGATACGTTGTACCAAAGCTCCATAAATATTTCTCCGTTTGGCCATGAGTCCGTAGAAAGCAGAAAAGGTGTATAACGCTTTCTATGGAATCGTGCCTACACTGAGAAACATTTATCGAGGTGTGATACCATGAGATGAATTTGCATCACCCTTCACTCGTACTAAGCTCCCAGTGACTACCGATGAGGTATATTCTTGCACTCCATTCCCATTTTGTGCATATAGTGAGAAACGAGTACAGTACATGCAGGTAAATCACTCAGGACCGATAGGACAAATAGTAATAGACTCCATACGCGTGTTTCAACTTTCATAGTTCCGCGTTATAGAAAGTCTAACCCGTATATTTACACAAGGTGAATGGTAGTATCTAAAACTGGTACCTGTGTAAAAATAAGGTAGCAAAATTAAAGACATTCATGTAAACAAACCTCTGTAGGACAAATAGTAATAGTGATAGAAAGACTCCATACGCGTGTTTCAACTTTCATAGTTCCGCGTTATAGAAAGTCTAACCCGTATATTTACACAAGGTGAATGGTAGTATCTAAAACTGGTACCTGTGTAAAAATAATGTAGCAAAATTAAAGACATTCATGTAAACAAACCTCTATAAAAGAGTAGTTGCGACATAAAGAAATAACTGCATTACTGTAATTACGAGCTGCCACTGACTTCATTACGAAATATATAGTCCAACCACTACTATTGGTATAACACTGTTACTAAAATTTAGTTTTGTTTCCAAATAAAGACACCAGTCATGTTAATAGGAAAAGTTGAACTATAGACTTACCCTGTTTACAGGATTTCTGTCTAATGGATAAGTAAATCGGACTATTCATTTCTTTTCCTAAGATCTTACCCAGTGGTTACACAGAAACTTAATATGGAAATATTATATTGAAGCTAGGACAAGTCAGTTGCAAGTTCATTTAGTGGTCGCCAGCCCATCCAGGCAATTAAACAGTGAAGTGTTGGAAATGCAGAAGTATGAATTTTGCCTACTTTCTTGCTGCTGTTTAATTTGGTTCTTCAAGTAAATATTACTTCACTTAAACAATTTTGGACTATACACTTACACATTACGTTTTTAAAAGCGAAAAAGCCAAGTAGATAACTTCAGGGACACTAAACATTTTGGCCAGGGGGGGGGGGGCTTTAGAAAAGCAATTTCCATAATCAAACAAACTTAAATACTAAAATATTTAGATACTACAGCACATACTTTTAATACGGAACATTTCGCTTCTAGAAAACCTCTTCCTTACTGGAATCTACTTTCAAAAGCTACTACTCTTTGAACTAATTCTGTATAGTCTTTTAACAGATTCTAGTAACTTGGCTTCCCTCTGTTTGAATTTTGCGCAATCAAACTTTTACTATAACACTTTGCTATAGTTAAGAAAACTTCTTTATTATTTACACAAAAAACAATTTATTTGGTGCCTCTTTATATTATCTTTGCACTTCAAGAGTCTGTAAACAGCATACTCGAAGTACTCGAACACCAGGAAGGATCCCTTTATGGGTGTATGATTAGGGTGAAATAACAGCGTGGAACATTTTGTTTAAAGTTCAAAAATTATAATTAAAACAAAAGTTAAATTATTGGTTCACGCTGTACAAAAGTAAAGAATACAAAAAAGAATCTTGTCTGGTGTTTGTAGGCTTGGGTCTGGCGAGCAGTTTTGATGGCTACAGTACTTACTTACATACAATGCAAAGAACTACAAACTCCAGTGTAGTACACTTTACTTTACATCTACAGAACATATATTACCAATATGCGAGAATTTTAAAGCCGAAAAACTATAAAAATTTAAATGAACCATAAACAAATAACATTATAAATGATGCTTTTGTTATTACAAATGTATTTGAAGTATTAGGATTTTGCCGTCTAACTGTGCCCATGTTTCACCCTTGCCCATCGTTAAGAAGAAATACAATACAACATCAGCAGGTTCATATTATTATTAGCTATAGACTTGTGTCTGTTAAGGGAGGCGTATCACAAAACGACCTCACGTTTGCATGCAATGCTGCACTAGCCTCTACTGTGAGCTACACATTCTTTCAACTACTTAGGGATCATTTCGTAATTCTTGATGAGACTCTACAACACGTTGCTCACGTTCTTCAATTTTAGCAGGAGTACTGCATATTTTATTTTTGAGAGAACATGGAACAGAAAGATGCAGTGGATTGCGGTTAACTGATCTTGAGAGCACAGGCGCAAGCTCTATTTCACCTGCTCGTCTTGTTCCACATCAGATGTCTTACATTATTAATGTACCACATTTCCTCCTTTCGTCCACGGCTGAAATTGTGGCTCACACAGATGTAAATTTATTATAAAAATTTACGTTTCACATACATTTGTAGTAATTAGAACAATACTTCATACTAAAGTTGAAAGGTTTCTGTTATAATCATCCATCTTCCAATATTCTGCTTTTATGTAGCTTCAGCGCGAGTAGCTTTTCTGTGGCACATTGATCGATATCTGCAAATTCACGGCAGTACGAATGCATCTGCCTGAGATGTTAGAGGTGGGAATGGCTTCGGCCAGAGTCTACCGAGGCTTGCTGCTTTGGAAGGAAAACAAAGCGTTCTCCTTCAGTCTGTTTCGTTTCAGCTGCATTTTGCTCATGTACGCTGTTGTGTCCTTACGAGCGTGGCTGCATTAACTTACGGGGTGATCGAGCTGCCCCAGACCATGGTTTCTTTGCAGCCCACAACACCTTAAAAAACAATGCATAGTGTTTTTATACTCTAATGACACCTCCGTGCAGCCTATTATACCTACAGAAAAAAATGACAACGGTATTTTGTAGTAAATTTAATACAGCTAAAACTTGTATAGGATAAATTTTTGCTAGAGGCCACGGTTTTCGCATTATTCAAGAAAAACGCGTTTGAAATTCACTTTACTACGCTTTTCTTGAATAATTCGGAAAGTGTGGCTCTAGCGAAAACATATCCCAGTACAACATTAAATTTCCTACAAAAAGATCCTGTTCATATTTCCTGTAGGATTAGTAGATGGAGTTCCCGGGTTCGATTCCCGGCGGGGTCATGGATTTTCTCTGCCTCGTGATGACTGGGTGTTGTGTGCTGTTCTTAGGTTAGTTAGGTTTAAGTAGTTCTAAGTTCTAGGGGACTGATGACCACAGATGATAAGTCCCATAGTGCTCAGAGCCACTAATAGATGGAGTGTATCGAACTAGAGAATACGAAAATCGTGCATGTCGTGTTTCAAGCCGTTGTGGCTTGCAAAAAACTGATCGTCAGGTGCATCTAATAGAGAGAGCAGCAATGGACTTGTATTGACGCAAAAATTATAACAAGCATGGACAGGTTTTCTTTTAGCGCCTTTTCTGCAACACAAGGTAATTTGCCTCTTTACTTTACGGCCTGGCGAGCTGCATTGTCACATTATGGTAGCTTAAGCAGTGTTATGAAACGCGTAGCAGAGTTAGGCTCGCAGTTACGATCAATGTGGGACCGATTCTCTTTTGCTTGTGTCTCGTTCCTTACTTGTGGTCGGATTTAGAAAGGGACAGATTCTGTTTTGCTTGTCGTTTCCGATTTATGGTCAGGTTTAGCGAGGTGATATCTGATCCATCAAAATGTTTTGCATTTATCATGGAGCAGGGCTATGTATGACTGTACTGAGAGCACAAACTAAATCATGTAAAATCAGTGTGATTGTTCTGTATAGAATCCTTGTGCGTTCTGGGATAAAACTATGCCATTGTATTAAAAACAAAATTAATGTCTTTGTAGCTTTTTCGTTCTTTTCGAAAATTACATTGAAATTTATTAATCTGCTTTAGCAATACAGTAGCACTGAATAATCAAGACTCTTACACCGATGCCTTTGGAGAGTTAATTACAAAAGTATTATCGTGTTTTATTTCACTGGATTGTTCAGCTGTAGCCATTGTTTCGAGCAATTTATTCAAATATCAAGCTTTCCTTAACATTAGTAAATTATTTCCAGACCGCAGAATGTACGTTTGTGTCGATAGTTTCAGGCCAATAGCAACTTCGTCGTCCCTTGATGCCCAGTGAAAACGTTACTTTACTAGGTCATCACAACCAACAGAGGAGCGTTTCAACTGACAAAAAAAGAAAAAAAATGGTTTAGCATTACCAGCCTGTGCGTGCCTGCGAAGAATTATTGCTACGGATAATCAGATCACGTGGTATTATTTCCTTTGCGCTTCATTCATTTCTAAAGAGGGCATCTGTAATTAGGGCCATTTCGATTGAAACTTTTATGTCCAGTGATACTATAGTGAAGTGACATCCAATTTAATGGATACCATACAAAGCCTGAGGCGGTTCATAACCACACAATCATAATTATTCTACTATTTGGAAAAAGTGAAACACCGAGACCGAGAGATGTGGTCACAATGAAATTTTTCTCCTGCTTAGGAACACAGATGATTAGCATTACAGCCCTGTACATGCAGTGTGACTATGGAAATTCAGAGCTGGGTAACGCCACCAAGTGCTGCTTCAGAGCTGCTAGACGTCGTGACATGAAATCGATGAGCACCTGAATATGCTGCAGAGGAATGCTCTGCCGCGCAGTGTGCAAGACCGCCTACAAAGCGTGAACTGTGGCTGCAGGACGACCTCAGCGAACGAGTTGCCGACTGACCGTATCCCAGACATGTGGGATTGGTGACATGTCTGGCGAACAGGCAGGCCAGAGAAGTAATGACACCTGTCGTTCTTCTTCACCAGATACGAGCCGGCGTTGTCCTGCTGAAATACAGCATGTGGAACGGTCTGCAGGAGAGGAGTGCCTCAGGATGTAAATCGTCCCTGATGTAGTGGTAGCTTTTCAGATTGCCCTCAAGACGTAGGAGGAGAGATCGTGTGTTACATGCAATGGGGCCCCAAATCGTCCCATTTGGCGTTTTCCCACTGAACAATACAGTCTGCCCGATTGCGCTCACCAAGGCGGTGTCAAATGCTTATGCAACCATCACTGTAGGACAAGTTGAAGCGGGATTTACACGAAAGCACTCCATTTTGGCTCTGAACATGCTAGTGAGACATTGGGGTGCCCGTTGCTATCCTCGGTATTGGTTGGTTCTTGTCAGAAAAATCCGATGCATGTCACGCATGTCATCAGTCCAGCCCTCAAAAGACTGCGTCGAATCACAGACGCTGGCATCTCCACATCCCTTGCAGTGCTCCAAAGTCGCGCCAACACAATCGACCATAGTGCTCCGTCCGTTACGGCCAAGCGAACAAGATTGTGGTCATCTCGCACTGTGCTCACATTGAGTCGTTCATCATTCAGTCGGAGCTGTGTACGGCCCTCTCCTCTCCACTAGTTCCACATACGCCTCACTTTTGAAGCACCGTGCCCTGTACGAGTCTCTTTGTCAGAGAACGGCAGACCCGCCTCTAGCATACCAATCAGCTGCTCAGTTCAAATGCACTCACATGCCGATATTCCACCCTGTGATGTCGGTGAAGCCTAGTAGCACTTAGTTACACGTTTCCATTTCGTACGAGAGCACCGCCATGACTGAGCTTGTGCAACACTGACTTGTCCAGTCACACAAAAGAGATCGCTGTTGGGTTCTCGTGCATTCCACCTGTTGCTGATGTTGTGGTCTTCAGTCCTGAGACTGGTTTGATGCAGCTCTCCATGCTGCTCTATCTTCTGCAAGCTTCTTCATCTCCCTATACTTACTGCAACGTACATCCTTCTGAATCTGCTTAATGTGTTCATCTTTTGGTCTCCCTCTACGATTTTTACCCTCCAAGCTGCCCTCCAATGCTAAATTGGTGATACCTTGATGCCTCAGAACATGTCCTACCAACCAATCCCTTCTTCTACTCAAATTGTGCCACAAACTCCTCTTCTCCCCTATTCTCTCCATTACCTCCTCATTAGTTATGTGATCTACACATCTAATCTTCAGCATTCTTCTGTAGCACCACATTTCTCCACTTGTCCAAGCTATTTATCGTCCACGTTTCACTTCCATACATGGCTACACTCCATACAAATACTTTCAGAAATGACTTCCTGACACTTAAATCTATACTCGATGTTAACAAATTTTTCTTCTTCAGAAACGCCTTCCTTCCCATTGCCAGTCTACATTTTATATCCTCTCTACTTCGACCATCATCAGTTACCTTGCTCCCCAAATAGCAAAACTCCTTTACTACTTTAAGCGTGTCATTTCCTAATGTAATACCCTCAATATCACCCGACTTAATTCGACTACATTCCATTATCCTCGTTTTGCTTTTGTTGATGTTCATCTTATATCCTCTCTTCAAGACACTGTCCATTCCGTTCAACTGCTCTTCCAAGTCCTTTGCTGTCTCTGACAGAATTACAGTGTCATCGGCGAACCTTAAAGTTTTTATTTCTTCTCCATGGATTTTAATACCTACCCCGAATTTTTCTTTTGTTTCATTTACTGCTTTCTCAAATATACAGATTGACTAACAACGGAGACAGGCTACAACCCTGTCTCGCTCCCTTCCCAGCCACTGCTTCCCTTTCATGCCCCTCGACTCTTATTACTGCCATCTGGTTTCTGTACAAATTGTAAATAGCCTTCGCTCCCTGTATTTTACCCCCGCCACCTTTAGAATTTGAAAGAGAGTATTCCAGTCAACATTTTCAAAAGCTTTCTCAGAGTCTACAAATGCTAGAAACGTAGGTTTGCCTTTCCTTAATCTTTCTTCTAAAATACGTCGTAAGGTCAGTATTGCCTCACGCCACCTATCTACCATTTAAATCCCTAATGATGGTTTCTCTGTGCTACATGTTCTCTTATAGTGCCGTTGCAGAAGTGGCTCCTGAGTGTTTTCCTTTTTACAACAGTAATCTAACAGTCACTTCGTTTATGGGCCCTTACCTACTGGAATGTTTTTGCTTCTATTACTGTTCATTTTCATTGATGTCAATTAGCTTTATTAATTCTGGTAAACACAATCCATTATCGAAATGTCTCCCTGAGAAAGCCATTAACAGACTGAAAATTGTCAGATTGATTAGGCTGAAGGTGAATCCATCTCTGCCCCAGGGAAAGAAAGAGTACAGTTGTTTCACGCCATAGCGTTGTTTACTGCGACACTTACGTATATAAAGAAAATTAGTAACAAAGAATGGAAGCAAAAAAAAGAATATATGATGTAATGAATAGGAAGAAATTACAGTGGTACGGGCATGTACGTCCAATGGAGAAAACCAGAATACTAAAATTGATACTGGAGTGGGAACCGGAGGTGAGAAGAAAGAGAGGACGACCTATGATCACCTGGCTCCATAATGTACAGCACACAATGAGGAGAATGGGAGCAGAGGAAGAGGACACACAAGATCGAAACACCTGGAGGAATATTGTGAAAATATAGTTTAAGAACGTTTATTGTTTGTATTGTAATTTCCAAGTAAATTATTATGTTGGAGAGAAGCCTCTGTAATGAGGAGAAACTCAAAATAATAATAATATTAATAGTAACAAACAGTTTCGATCTCGCAGTCATTTATTAAGAATATGACAGGTTTCGGCCTCTAGTAGTAGGCCATCTTCAGATAACGCACCATCCAGCTGACGACGAAGATGCTTGGAGCAGCTGTGCTGATCCCAGTCGCTAAAATGCTCTATGCATATCTCTTTCTTTCATAATGGTCTGTCTACCTGCCACATTTAATTAACTGCGTTTCTCAAAGACAAGACAATGTAACACTTCCGAGAGCCGTGCTGCAGCCAATTACAGTGCTCGCTTTTGTTGCGCGGTCTCGTTAACGCAGTGAACGCTGGCGCCAGTTTATTTCGCGCTGCCGCGAACTCCAGCACGTGGATCGCCCCCTGCCCTGGCGACATTATGCCGGCCGCGATCGCCGATGGCGCGCGCTTCTGATAGCCCGCAGCCGCCCGGATCGGCTCGATTAGTATTCAGCGGCGCTTCACAATGACTCGGGCGGTAATTTAGAAATTCGCGGGCCGCCTCTGCTTCTCCAGGTGGGACGTGACTTCCGCGCTCCACCGTCTCGCTAATTTTAAACTAATTTTTCAGCCTAGCTAGCGGTCTCGTCCTTCACCTCTATTGCTTTTTTTTCCGTCTCGCCCATTTTTTTTATCACCGTCCCCGTTCAGTGGTTCGAGCGATATTTGTGCAAAACTGCCCCTGTGAATTTTAAATTCGCTTTCGTGAAGCCTCCCTTATCTCGAACTTAGTGTTCTTCACATTTATTATAAGTAATGGACGCCTATTGAACTTTTAATTTTTCCAGTTTCATTCTAAATGTGGCAATTGCACACAAGTTATTTCTATACACATTCCGTATTCCTTCATAAATGTTTTTACATTATCAATAGACGTAAGACGTTAAGAGAAACCTTCCTTCTGTTGTGTTTGTTTCTGGTATTACTTATGTCAAAAAGTATCGACACTTTTCTTGCGGTATTTATGGCGTTGCCATCAGTATCGAACATAAGGTAATTTGATAGTAATGGAGAAAATAACCTTTGGCTTCTAGTTATATGTACATCATGTCTGCCACACGTAAATGTGATAATAAATTACACCTAATGAACAGTCTACAACAAACACGGCACATTGCAGCAACATATATCAATAATTTTAAGTCTGTAACCATCATCTTGTGCAGTGGTAAGTGGGTAGTCGGCAACTGTGGTACTAAACGAGAGACCGTTTGTGACGTCTTATTGAATCAGTGGGTGTTGTATTTTCAAAATGTGAACAGTGTAGCAATCTGATGTAATGAACACTTTAGCAAATTATGAAATACACTTGAGGTGGTAATCCAAAGTACACTACTGGCCATTACAATCGCAACACCACAGAAGCGAAATTTAACCGACAGGAAGAAGATGCTGTGATATGCAAAAATTAGCTTTTCAGAGCATTCACACGAGATTGGCGCCGGTGGCGACACCTACAACGTGCTGATATGAGGAAAGGTTCCAGCCGATTTCTCATACACAAACAGCAGTTGACCGGCGTTGCTTGGTGAAACGTTGTTGTGATGCCTTGTGTAAGGAGGAGAAATGCGTACCATCACGTTTCCAACTTTGATAAAGGTCGGGTTGTAGTCCATCGCGATTGCGGTTTATCGTATCGCGATATTGCTGCTCGCGTTGGTAGAGATCCAATGAGTGTTAGCAGAATATGGAATCGGTGGGTTCAGGAGGGTAATACGGAACGTCGTGCTGGATCCCAATGGCCTTGTATCACTAGCAGTCGACATGACAGGCATCTTATCCGCATGGCTATAACGGATCGTGCAGCCACGTCTCGATCCCTGAGTCGACGGATGGGGACGTTTGCAAGATAACAACTATCTGCACGAACAGTTCGACGACGTTTGCAGCAGCATGGACTATCAGATCGGAGACCATGGCTGCGATTACCCTTGACGCTGCATCACAGACAGGAGCGCCTGCGATGGTGTACTCAACGACGAACCTGGGTGCAGGAATGGCAAAACATCATTTTTTCGGATGAATCCAGGTTCTGTTTACAGTATCATGATGGTCGCATCCGTGTTTGGCGGCATCGCGGTGAACGCACATTGGAAGGGTGTATTCGTCATCGCCATACTGGCGTATCACCCGGCTTCATGGTGTGGGGTGCCACTGATTACACGTCTCGGTCACCTCTGTTCGCATTGGCTCCACTTTGAACAATGAACGTTGCATTCCAGATGTGTTACGACCCGTGGTTCTACGCTTCATTCGATCCCTGCGAAACCCTACATTTCAGCAGGATAATGCACGACTGCATGTTGCAGGTCCTGTATGGGCCTTTCTGGATACAGAAAATGTTCGACTGCTGCCCTGGCCAGCACATGCTCCAGATCTCTCACCAACTGAAAACGTCTGGTCAATGGTGGCCGGGCAACTGTTTCGTCACAATACGCCAGTCACCACTCTTGATGAACTGTGGTATCGTGTTGAAGCTGCATGGGCAGCTGTACCTGTACACGCCATCCAAGCTCTGTTTGACTGAATGCCCAGGCGTATCAAGGCCGTTATTACGGCCAGACGTGGATGTCCTGGGTAGTGATTTCTCAGGATCTATGCACCCAAATTGCGTGAAAATGTAATCACATATCAGTTCTAGTATAATTACTGGTCCAGTGAATACCCGTTCATCATCTGCATTTCTTCTTGGTGTAATAATTTTAATGGCCAGTAGTGTATATTCTACTTGCAGACCTTACTCACTGTATGGGCCTACTCATTACAATTATTCACAGTACATACAGAGCGCCGAATGGATAAGGATAAATCACTGTTTATTTGTGAGCGACGTGCAACTAACTCTACCGGTAAATGCCTATTAGCCTTATCACACTAAACAGATTGCTGAAATTTCCATTTATCAACCTCATTTTGCTGCACATATCTGACACCCTGCTGCGCAAAATAAATTCGTAGCAGGGAGAAACAAACCGTGTAACAAAAACAGATCTCAGCTGTTAGGATATTAGGTGCAGTCATCGGGAGCTGACTATGTAATATCCGCTTTGTCTGGCGGTAACATCTTTGATTACTAATCAAAACATCCTCGGTCCAGGGTTAGCAAGATCACCACCACTTGAAATTTCAATAAAAAGCATCAGCAATGACGGCCAATGAGTTCCGGTATAAGAAGTCATCCTCATTCTTCAAATTGCTTTGTGAAACAGGGCAGAGGATCGGACAGAGGTTCATATTACTCTCTTGCCCTTGGGGTGGAAACTTCCCATAAAGGCGGAAGAATCATCAGTGATCAACGACATGAGGATGCAGAAGACAACAGAAACCACAGCATTAATGACACACAACGTGAATCCACAGCACATATCGACTGTACTGAATGAGTGTCTTGATTGGCGGAAGATTCCGGAATAGCTCCCATTCGGATATCCGGAAGTTGACTACCAGGGGGGAGGCTACCATGTAAAAGGTTGAATAATCAACCAAACGATGATGTCCTACGGGTCGGGGCGTGAATGTCAGAAGCTTGAATGTGATTGAGAAGGTAGAAAATCTGAAAAGAAAAATAGAAAGGTTAATCTAGATGTACTAGGAGTCACTGAAGTGAAATGGATAGAAGACAAGAATTTCTTGTCAGATGAGTATGTGGTAATATCATCAGCAGCAGAAAATCGTATAACGTGAGTGGGATTCGTTATGAATAGAAAGGTAGGGCAAAGAATGTGTTGCAGTGAACATTTCAGTAACATGGTTGTTCTTGTCAGAATCGACAGCAAACCAACACAGACAGCGATAGTTCAAATATTCGTGCTGACGTCGCAAGCTATAGATAATGTAAAATGGGGCAAGATGTTCACAATTACCAGAAAAATAGGGGTAAGCTACACAAAAAGATGGGTAATATACTATATGTACAAGTACCAAGAGGGAATAATAAGAGTGAGAGAAGAAGAATGAAGGGCTCGGATTGAAAAGGGTGTAGGACAGGGATGTAGTCTTTCACCCCTACTGTTCAGTCTATACGTCGAAGAAGTAATTACGGAAATAAAAGAAAGATTCAAGGATGGAATTAAACGTCATGCTAAAAGGATATCAAGGATAAGATTTCTGACGACATTCCTATCCTTAATGGATGTGAAGAAGAATTACAGGATCTGATGAATGGAATGAAGAGTCTAATGAGTACAGGCAATGGATTGAGAGTAAATCGAAGAAAGACGAGAGTAATGAGAAGTAACGGAAATGAGAACAGCGAGAAGCTTAACATCATGACTGGTGATCACGAAGTACGAGTAGATGAAGTTAAGGAATTCTGTTACCTAGGCAACAATATAACCCATGATGGCTGCAGCAAGGAGGACATCAAAAGCAGACCAACGTTAGCAAAATGGGCATTCCTGGCCAAGAGAATAGGCCATAATTTGGGGAAGAAATTTCTGATAATATACTTTTTGATCATAGCATTGTATGATAGTAAAGAATGGGCTGTGGGAAAACGGAAAAAGAAGAGAATCGACGCATTTGAGATATGGTGTTACAGAGGAATCCGGAAAATTTTGTGGATTTATAAGGTAAGGAATGAGAAGATTCTTCGAAGAATCGGTGAGGAAAGGAATATATGGAAAATACTAACAAGAAGGAGGGAAAGAATTTTAAAACTTCGATTAAGACATCAGGGAATAATTCCGATGCCATGATACTGAAGGGAGCTGTAGAAGGTAAACATAATACATGTTTTGCTACTCTGCACTTTCTATGAAACTCATTTATCAGGCGTTTGTATTTCTTTTTCATCCTTCATTTCTTACATTTTTATATGTTGTCACTTCGTTAATTTAAATTAAAATATCAGTATGTTATTCAAGGATTTCTGCAGGGACTTATCTTCTTGTCTAGTTGTGGCTCTGGCGCCTTTACTATTTCATCTCTCAAACTGTGCAAAGATCTCCCATTGTACTTCTTCACTTTTTACCCTTACGCTCCGACTCTCTTTTTAGGTTCGTTGTAAATTATGAACTAGAAAATTTGGATTTTTCATAATATTGTTACTCTTTGTGAGTCCAATGTCGAATGTGGTAAATCTATCCAATTTACCCTCAATATTAGTGTTAGTATTACCAGTACCATTACCAGTACTTTACGTACTTTATTGCGGCAAGTAAGTTTTTTGTGGATATATACACTGCTGGCCACCCAAAATGCAACACCCAGAAGGAAGCATTCAAATCAGGTGAAATCTGCAGCGTGGTTTGTGGCTATGAGAGATACACGAGATAAGAGTTTCAGAGTCATCTGCTATCCCTATATGAAGGGAAACAGGCGGCCTTGTGGACCTACTGGAGTTATTGTTTTGTATGTTTTTTGCGTAAGCAGCTTCAGTATATGTGGTAGATGACAGAGAGTCCCATTGGAACAAGCTTCGGAGTTCGACCGAGGAAGAACACTTGTCTATAGGGATTGTGGATTGATCTTAGGAGAAATCGATGATCGTGAAGGACGGAACCAAGCAGCTGTGAGGTGGATATGCAATTTCTGGATGCAGGAGGGAACGACGAACCGACTGGACCGATTCCTCTCGCCTCATTGCATGACTACATGTGATGACAGGCATATAGTGATGGATCTCTCTGCTACATCACGAACCATATCACGACAAATTCGGTCTGTTGCACAACGGCAGTACAGTTCAACGTCATCTCCAGCAGACAGAAATCTCCGCAACACGTCCATTGCTCTACTGCCACAGAGCGAGCTCCACTGGCGTTGGCTTCGGCAACGGTACGATGAATGACGGACAATGACCATCGAATGCATTGTTTTTACCGACGGTTCCCGATTTTGCTGAACCATTACGATGGTCGGATTAGAGTTGGCAGACACCGTGGTCAGAAATTGTAGAACTGTTGCCTTGTGCACCCCCTTACTGGATCTGCATCCGGTATTATTGTGTGGGGAGGAACTGAATTCCACTCCCGCACCCTCCTAGTACGCCTTGCCGGTACACTAATCAGCCAGCGTTATATCTCTGAAGTGTTGGAGTCTGTTGTCCTGCCATACCTTCGGAGCTTACCGATGGCCACAATGCCTGAAATTTCAGTGAGCCCGAGAGGACTTTGTGGACGTGCGAAATGTAATGGAAGCATGGATCGTTGTCTCGTCCAGTCAGATTTGCTTATACTTACTTGTGTGTGTGTGTGTGTGTGTGTGTGTGTGTGTGTGTGTGTGTGTGTGTGCGTGTGTGTGTGTGTGTGTGTGTGTGCGTGTGCGTTTGTGTGTATGTGTACGTGTGCGTTCATTTTAATCGTTGTTGACATATCTTATAATTTACTGACTTGGGTGTGTGGAACACCACTTTTTCCTTTTAAAGCCTCTACGACTTTTCTGGGCATAAAAGGCACTGAATATATTGCATTGTCTGAACCACAGGTCTTGTGGAACAGGTATGCCACGTCTGCTCCAGTTTTATATAGCTTTTCTGACATCGCGGCTAGACTATGTGTGCTGAGTATATGAGTCAGCGAGGTTTTCTTACGTGATCATCGGCTCTACACCATGAAGGAATCAGGCTGGTCACAGGCGCTCACAAGAACGCAGTCTCCGTGAACCGCCATTTATCATCTGGAAGCAGTGTCCCATGACGCGTCAGACATTTAAGCTCCTCGCTAGTCCCAGTTCACCAGTACACCAAGTCATAGTTCGTCCAGATATGGAACGCCTCATTAACAATCATACACAGACAACGAGGCCGTTTGGAATCAGTGAAAAGTGGGAACTGGTCTCATTTGGTATGGGCCAAGTTCAACCCCAAAACCAAGATTTTAACTCCATGCCATTCTGGTTACCTTAGAGACCAAGTACTCTTGAGATTGGGTGCCTTTTTGTAGAGGTTACGCCCCTGTATATCTTTGTAACACGTACGTTTATGATATTTTAAATGAGCACCACTCTAAAGCTTCATTTACGGATGGGTCTCAACAGGAGGACTCCACAGGATGCTATGTTGTTTTCCCTGATCTGGTCCTCAATATCGGATTGCCTCACGAATTATGCGAGCCCTGTAGCAGATGAAATGTGTTATGTTTGCTAAATTACTTGTCCGTTCCAATTCTCAGAGCGCACTTCAATACTGATACCGCTTGTAGCCAGCAGATAAAGCAGTCCAGCATATAAAGGACGCCTTCCTCCTACTACAAAGGCGAGGGAAGGAGGTGTGTTTCTGTCGGACGTCTTTTTATTTTTTTGAGTCATCAGGGCTGTTTTGATGCGGTCCACCACGAAATCATACCTCCCATCTTATTCACCTCGCTAACTATGTCCGATTGGATTCATGTTGGATGTATGCCAATTGCTGTCTTTTTCTACAGTTTTTACACTCCACAGCTCACTATCGTACCACGGAACATCTTCCCTGGTGTCTTAGCAAACGTCCTACCGTCCTGTCCCTTCTTGTCCTTTCCTCGTATATGGTGTGGAAACCCACCTCTTTTCATACCGTGTCAGCCCACCTACTTTACAACATTTTTCTGTAGCTCCACATCTCAAATGCTTCTGTTACCTTCTGTTGACAGTCTCCCACAGTTCATGTATCACTACCACCAAATGCTGTGCTCCAGGTATACATTATCAGAAATTTCTTCTTGGCATTAAAGTCTATCTTTGATTTTAGTGAGCTGTCGAGGAATGCCCTTTCTGTTAGCGCTGCTCTGCTTTTTATGTCATCCTTGCTCCGTTCGTCATTGGGCATTTTGCTGCAGAGTTCCTAAACTTCATCTACTTGGTGATCACCTATTCTGATACTAATTTCCTGTAGCTCTCATTTCTGCTACTTTTCATTACTGTCGTATTTTTTCGACTTATGCTCAGTCCGTATTCTATATTCATTAGAATATTCATTCCGTTCAGCACATCCTGTAATTTTCCTTCACTTTCACTGAGGATGGCAATGTCTTCAATGAATTTTAACATTGTTATCCTTCCACCTTGAATTTTAATCCCACTCTTTGACCTTTGTTTCTTTTTCGTCATCGCTTCTCCTATGTATCTGTTGAACAGTAGGGACGACAAACTACATCCCTGTCTTACACGCTTTTTGATCCGAGCACTTGATCTTCGGCTCTTATTGTTTCCTCTTGTTTCTTGTAATTATTGTATATCACCTGTATATCCCTTTGACTTATCCCTGTTTTTCTCGGAATAACCAACATCTTGAACTATTTTGAACGAAGGC
This sequence comes from Schistocerca serialis cubense, assembly GCF_023864345.2. Taxonomy (NCBI): domain Eukaryota; kingdom Metazoa; phylum Arthropoda; class Insecta; order Orthoptera; family Acrididae; genus Schistocerca; species Schistocerca serialis. The sequence goes on along the minus strand of NC_064642.1, from coordinate 434,513,149 downwards.
CCACTGTGAACAAAGATCTGAGAGAGTCTCTTTTGACTGAAGCAAAGTCTCATACCTGTGAAGTACCTGTTGCTGCGACTGGGAGGTGTGGATACACTTATCATAGCCTGCACCCAAATAGGAGATAAAGGAAAGCTTAGCTGAACACCTTTCGAAAAGTGTAACGTGGGCCACAAGCAGAAGAGACAAAATACCTGTGATTACTAGAATCGAAGAGGCTTTATTTTGTAGGTAGAGTTAGTTTATAGACAGAGAGTATTGAAAGAAATTACAGCAGTTTAAGACCATAACACTGTTCACAGTTTCCAGAAAAATAAAATTAATTTATTTCTTCAGAAAACTAGTGTGTTGGAAAACAAAATAGAGAAGCTTATTGTATGGCTAGAAGATGTGGGAAATTCTGAAGGTATAGATGTCCCGTCGCTCTCTGTACATCATGTAAGCATGGGGACGGAGATGTTAAATTCATGGATTATAGATCCATAATTTTCGTGTCGGGTTAATATGGAAAAAGAAAGAATTGCAAAATACGTAAAAGTTGGACATAACGACAAAATTATTGAAAAAAGTAGTTTTTGTGTTGATTAGAACATCGAAGCGTGTGCTTGTAAGCTGTTACTGTAGAATATTTCTTTGATAATTGTAACAGTCTACAGATCCCCTGCAGAACATATTCAGCTGTATGTGAGAAATCTAGATGTCAGATAAGACGATGCAGTTAGTAGTTTTGAAGATTTCAGAGTAGATTTCTTAAAAGATATGAGCAAGAAAATTTAACCAGAATTATTATTTGGGTGTGTTAATCTAATTTCAGTAGTCAGTTTTCCAACTCGCGTGCAGCAAAATAGTGGGACACCGATTAACAGTATTTTTGTAGACAATGCTCACGCTGAAACAGTTTCTGTGTACACAGTTGCTAATTGACTGTCTGATCATGATACACAGACAACGGAAGTAAACAGTATGGCACCTTAAAACCTGGTGGCAGGTTCATACAAAGCAGTAAGGCTTGTTAATGAGAACAGGATACAATGTTTTAGGAGTAAACTAAAAGGGGTGGTATGTAACGAGGCATCTGTACAAAACAATACTAATGTCCAATACGATTTATTCCATAGTAAATTTGTGTCACTATTTGGAAGTTGCTTTCCTAAAAATTTATCCAAAAAATCGATTAAAAACAGGTGTGCCGTGGATAAGAAAGGGAATTAAAATCTCATATAAGTAGAAGAGGAAAATTTGTGTAAGGACCAGAGTAAGTTAATATGCAACACTACTTGCCAACTACAAAACATTCTACAGTATTTTAAGTAAAGTCATTAATGTGTCTAGAAGTATGCTTGTCCTAGATAAAAACTATATGGGACATTGCCAATCGCTGGATGGGACAGCGTACAAGATTCCATAACAATTAAACTAAATGATGCTACTGTGACAGACAACTCACATACTACAAGTACTTTTTATAATCATTTTCTAAATGTACCAGCAAATCTATGATTAAATGATTCAGTTGAAAAATCAAGAGACTATATTAAAAAATGTCATTCCACAATGCCTTAAGCAACTATAGGTAGCAGTAGCATCCTTCACTGAAATTAATGCATTTCTAAAAATTCTAAAAACCGAAAGCTCTGATGGGTTGACGGTATGTCAAATAGAATTCCGAAAGTTGTTCCAACTTAATGAGTCATGTCCTTGGTGGTATATGCAATGGCACAGGGAATTTTTCCAGATGGATATTTAAACTATTTCATAAGAAATGTACAAGACAGACATCAACAACTATCGTCCAATTTCCTTACTGAGATATTTTTCGAAAATATTCAGAAAAGTAATGTACTGTAGCCAAGAGTAGTTGCGTACTTGAAGTGCAAACAATTTACATAGGATGTAATAGTTTGGATTCTAGAAATGGTATTGGACTGAGAATTCTATTTATACGTCCACTCATCAACAGTACAAACCTTAAATAACGATGTATCGCCAGTAAGTTTTTTTACAATCTCCTTGTGTCCATCGTTTGTACAGGTCATGTCGCTTTCTTAAAAAACTCATGTTTTATGGAACTGATGGCTTTACAAACAGCTGGTTTGAATCATACTTAACAAACAGAATGAAAAAGGTTGTGCTGAGTAATTCAAACAGTCTCGGAAAGATAGGAAATTTTAGTGACTTGGGTAAAAATTACAAAGGGAGGTCCACAGGGCTCAATTTTGCGTCGACTCTTATTCCTTATATAAGTGAATGAATTTTCTATTAACTATCGACAAGCAAAATTGGTACTTTTTGAAGATACTAGTGTTGTAATATATCCCCTTAGAGGAAAAGCAGCAGTACAATTAATAGATAATATTTTCCATAGAATTATTAAGTGGAGGGCAACAAATAGAGTGATACCAGCAACTGATGTAGCGATTAAGCAGGAGTCAGAAAGCAATGTATATTACTCCAGATTTTAGAGTGTACAAACTCATAAATACTTGAACTGGATGAAATGTATTACTGAGAGTCTCAAACAATTAAGATCAGCTACTTTCGCTCTCCGTAAAATTGCTAATGTTGTAAAGGAACTTATCACCCTCTGAACACATTTTATTCAGTCCCACTCAGTAATGTCGTATGGAGTAATTTACTGGGATAATTCTTCGCTTAGAAACAAAGTACTGATTACACAAAAGCGGGCAGCAAGAATAATATGTGATGATCACCCATAAAAAATGTAAATGCCGTGTGGCTAGGGCCTGCAGTCGAGTAGACCTCTTTCAAGTTGTCGCCACTTCGGGGACTTGTGTGTCGATGAGGATGAAATGATGATTATAGGGGCAACGCAACACCCAGTCCCTGAGAGGGGAAAATCTCCGACCCAGCCGGCAATCGAACCCGGGCCGTTAGGTATGACATTCCGTCGCGCTGACCACTCATCTACCAGGGGCGGACATGTTCACCCATGGATGTCATATAAGTACCGCTTCACGGAGCTAGACATTTTAACTGCAACGTTATAGTAGATATCTTCGATGATGACATTCGTCATAAGTACTCCATCACAGTGTGAGAAGAACAGCAATGTACATGCATACAATACTGGAGGGAAAAATGATCTTTATTACCCACTGCTAAAGCTGACAGTGGCTCAGAGAGCAGTTCAATATGCAGCAATAAAATTTTTTTGGTAATTTGCCCAAAAACATGAAATGCCTGACAAGTATCGAAGCATGTTCCAAATCGTATTTAAAATCATTTCTCCTGGGCAACTCCTTCTACTCCATTGACGAATTACTGCATAAAAATTGGTGGCCACAAAAAAATCGCTCTAGTTCCATGAGTAAGAATAAAATGGTAATGTGTTCAACAATGTTAACACTAATGATGTATACATATCCTTAAACCGACTCGCCGACTCGTTCCACATCATTTCGATAAAAGAGACGTTCAAATTACCTACGGAACATGGAACTAACTAACTTTTATATTGTCAAACGCTTTTTCCATGTCGTTCCTCCATTATCAACCGCAATCTCAGATGGGAGCATGCATGCCGTATGGAACATCGCACCATACTTCTCAATAACACAGACACTGCTGTTTCCTAATTATGCTCCAATACCAGGCTCTCGACTCTCAATAAATATGTCCTTCCTGAACAACAATATACATAGCGTACATGTGCAGCTTGTGACACACGGACGACGATATGGGGGAGCTAGGTTCTGGCCGCTATTCTTGCACAGACATCCGAAAAGATTAAGGATACCACTCTTCTAAAGTGGAATATCCGGTTTCGGATCCCGGTCCAGCGCAAATTTTCATTGTCATCATTTCAGTATTCAGCCGACGGTCGTTTATATTCAGAATTGTGAATACACTTCTTGTCTTCCATGTCTCTCAAATCGACACACCTTCAATAATCTGAGTTTACCTACACATTCGCTGCAACGAAGTGAGTTATTTTTTATCACAACCAAAAGTAAAACAACTATGACTTGTAGATCTGCCAAATGTGAGCTGGTTTGTGGAGCACTTTCACAGGTTTCAGTATATCCAAGTTGAATAGCATTCGACGTTTACACGTGCCTATTATTATTCGAGTTCGCTTACATAACTGAGTGGTCAGTGCTGCTGACCGATGCGGCGAACACGGGTTCGTTTTTCCGGTAAAGTCAGTGATTTCTTTCCTCGTTGGGAGTAATGGTGTTGTGGTACACACAGCCTCTTGATCCCAACTGAGGAGATACTCAACCGATTAGTAGCGGTTCCAAGTGCAGGGAAACCGACGTGACGAACAATAAGCTGACCGCGTGACCTTCCATACCGCATCCGTTGACTCCACTGGCAGAGGATTACATGGCGGTAGGGCCCGATTGGAGCTTCACTTTGATTAATCGAAGCGCCATCGCCAAGGAAGAGCATCACCGCTGCGTGTCGGAGTCGCAAGTTCGAAGGTAATATTATACCTTGCACGGCGGGTGGTCTGCTTGCGTGGCGCACGGCGCGCCATTATGAGTGACGTTCCGCGCCGTAACGCAGCCGGCGCTGTGACCTCGGCTGCATTCCTGGCGGCGTGCCTGGCGCACCCCTCCCCGCTCCTTTCTGGCCCTCGAGCTTTGCTGCGGTCACAGCAGCTCGTCTCACGAACGCTCCCGGGCCTCTGTGCCGTCCTTTGCAACATCAAATAGGGACAGTTAAGCTGGAAAGCTTAGCTGCCATACTCACCATTTTCTGCTAATGACCACACCACCTACTCTCTGGAGACATTTTATACAGGTCTTCCCCTCCTAACAAGAAACGCCTTTGGCGTCGAGCTCCCGGAACCGCACGAACGAAGCTTAGACCAACACTCGATTACAACAACAGCGACCTGTTTCATTTCCATGCTAAACTCCATATCTGTCAGCTAGCTCCACTAGACAGTGCCATGTAGTAGGTGCTCTAACAAGTGCTCGAGTTAAGTGAATGATATAGCTGCAGTACGAATGTGTCTCTTGGAGTGTTCGCATGCGGGTTGTGTACAGTGATATCATGAAGACTATTAATTGTGCAGCGTGGTACAAATATTACGGACAAAGTTGCGACGTGCGGAATATAGAAATGAAAACTTTGTCGTGAATGGAAAGTTCGCAGATATGCCATGTAACATAATAATTCAGAAATATACTGCGGATGACAGAAATAGATGATAATAGGCTGTTTAGGTATACTGACTTGGAGGGTCAGGAAGAACCTGAAGCTGAAGGTGGCTGTTCAAGCAGTAAACGATTTTCATTTTCAGAGCAGCAGGAAGAGTCCTTTCAAGGTGAGTACGAACTGCCTTATCCCAAACAGTCAAGGCGCGTTATATTAGAATACAGTGTGCTAGAGAAAATTTATGAAGATTTTACAATCTTAGATTCAATTCTGGGGTGCTAAAAGTGCATTAAACGTAAATCAGATTGTATACTAATTCTAAATTATGTGTCTAGAAAAGGCGAACAGTGGCTCTTTTCAAATAAAACAGACTGTCGCCATTGCAAACAATAAAAGCGCATCTAACATTGCAATTCGATAGAGCACGGTTGAATGGAACTACTGTTCACTATTGACATCTGCAAATATGGGCCCTAGAAGCGTCAAAAATGATTGTCTTGGAAAATTTATAAGCTTCGATTTCTTTTATCGACAGTCGTAAGGCTGAATACGGCATTTCATCCAACCATGTTACTACATTTGTGAATTTTAAGGATAGAAGAGACGATAATATTACACGTGGGAAGACATAACAGTTTGTGGAGAATTTTATCATACTTTTATCAGAGCGGGTTATGGAGAAAGGTAATGTCTGCAATAGTGACCAGAGTCAATTCCAGTATTAAAAGGCTTCATCATGAACATTGTTTCACACTGGAGACAAAACTACAACTAGTGTGTCACAGTCTGTAAGTAGCTCTACCCACAGTTACACAGTTGATGTGACTTTATCAGTGACAGGAATACTATCAACGAAGTTCTACATCTGTCTGCAAGAGGCACAAAGCAACTTCGGCCCAAATATTTCAAAGAAACATGAAACAACCAGCCCACGAAACATTGATTCTGAGGCAAGCAAAAGTGTAAGAATGACTGTAGAACACATCAAAAGTTTTCTAACTTCATTCCTCTGCAAACACGTTACAAGTGCAAGGAGCATATTCCTGTGTGATTCGTGGTCGCGTCACATAGATCGTACCCTCCTAGATGCAAGTTTACCAAACAAAGATGTGAAGCTGAAGATACTGCTACCGAAAGCCACAAAATATTGTTAACCCCTTGATGTTACTACTATTGGCGATATAAGCTCTATATCAGAAGGATTCCTGATTTTGTAAAACTACAATGTGACAAGTGATAATATACTATTGTTGTGGTTTTCACAATCAATTTTCTGCACTGAAGTATAAGCATATGTTGCAATATGCTTCGGGAAAGGTAGGCTATGACGCTGACATATCCATATCACCATTTTAAAATGTTATCAGTGTGATCTCTGATACTGGACTTCCTAAATGTGAAAGTGATTTTTAAGGCAAAAACCTGTCTTTGCTGAGGTCTGCACATCGTTCTCTTCCACTTTTTTAACCACTACATCGATATCCAACATATGAACTATGAGAACTAGTATAAATATTATCAGGTGTGTAGGATATATATTTTGTGCTCTTGTAATTATTGTAAGCAGAGGGTTTGCTGCTCTGTTAATTGAAAATTTAATGACACACTGCATTACGAGTAATTTCCCTTCCATGGTGTCGATAACTTGTTACTGTGCTTCTTTCTATTTTCGTATGGCCGGCTGGTGTGGCCGTGCGGTTCTAAGCGCTTCAGTCTGGAACCGCGTGACCGCTACGGTCGCAGGTTCGAATCCTGCCTCGGGCATGGATGTGTGTGATGTCCTTAGGTTAGTTAGGTTTAAGTAGTTCTAAGTTCTAGGGGACTGATGACCACAGATGTTAAGTCCCATAGTGCTCAGAGCCATTTTATTGTCGTATGGCTAGGGCCTCCCGTCGGATGGACCGGTCACCTGGTGCCAGTATTTTAACTTGACGCCACTTCGGCGACTTCTGCGTCGATGCGGATGATCTGATGATGATGAAGACGACACAACACCCAATCCCTAAGCGGAGAAAATCTGCGACCCAGACGGGAATCGAACCCTTGCCGCCGCCCGTTGTGGCCGAGCGGTTCATGGCGCTTCAGTCCAGAACCGCGCTGCTGCGGTCGCAGTTTCGAATCCTGCCTCAGGCATAAATGTGTCTGATGTCCTTAGGTTATTTAGGTTTAAGTAGTTCTAAGTCCAGGGGACTGATGACCTTAGATGTTAAGTCCCATAGTGCTTAGAGCCATTTGAAACATTTGAACCCTGCCCGCTTGGCATAACATTCTGCCGCGCTGGCCACTCAGCTATCGAGGCGGACTTCTCTATTAAAACGTCACTTCTCGCGGAATGCAAGTTGAACATGGAAATAACATAGATCACAGTTTTTTATGATCGAGTGTTTTTCTTAGCATACTTTCGAGCGGTCCAGAGCGTACACGGTCAGAGCTGGCCCTTGTAAGAGTTGTCAGCGCCTTTTCCTGGTATTTAGGCACATACCTGCAATATCGATTTTTATCCTACGTTTAGCTCGAGTCAGTTTAAACAGCAGATACTGTCATCGTGTCTTACAATGATACCCAGACGGATGACCACGATTTTGTTCCTCTTTCTTTGGAGTCATTAGTCTCAATTGTTTGGTGAACGTATTCCAATCGCTGTCTTTCTCTGCAGTCTTTGCCCTCTACAGCTCCCTCAAGTACCACGGAAGTCATTCCCTGATGCCTTAACAGATGTCCTATCATCCTGTACCCTCTCCTTGTCAGTGTTTTCCACATATTCCTTTTCTCTCCGATTCTGTGCACAACCTCCAGATTCCTTACGTTATCAGTTCACCTAATTATCAACATTCCTCATTCCATACCTTATTAGTCCACCTAGTTTTCAACATTCGTCTGTAGCACCACGTCCTAAATGCTTCGATTCTCTTCTGTTCCGCTTTCCCCACAGTCCATATTTCACTGCCATACAATGCTGTGTTACAAAATTCTCAGAAATTTCTTCCATAAACGCCTATGTTCGATTCTAGTGTACTTCTATTGGCCAGGAATGCACTTCGTTCCGGTGCTAACCTGCCTTTGATTTCCTACTTGCTCCGTCTGCCAATGGTTATTTTGATGCCTAGGTAAGAGAATTCCTTAACTTCCAATTCTGATGTTAAGTTCCTCCCTGTTCTCCTTTCCACTACTTCTCATTACTTCCGCCATTCTTCGATTTACTCTCAATCCGTACCCTGTACTCACTAGACTGCTCATTCCATTAAGAAGATCCTGTAATTCCTCTTCACTTTCACTGAGGATAGCAATGTCATCAGCGAACTGTGTCGTTGATATCACTCCTGAAACTTTCCTCTATTTCCATCATTGTTTCTTCGGTATATAGATTGAACAGTAGGGGCGAAACACTACATTCCTGTCGTACACCATTTTTAATCCGAGCACTTCCATCTTGGTCGTCCACTCTTATTATTGCCTTTTGGCTCTTGTACACATTATGCTGTATATTACTTGTCTCCCTCTATAGCTTATCCCTATTTTTTCAGAATTTCGAACATCTTGCAACATTTTACATTGCTTTTTCGAAAATCGACAAATCCTATGACCGTGTCTTGATCTTTCTTTAGTCTTGCTTCCATTATAAATCGTAACGTCACAATTGCCTCTCTGCTGCCTTTACCTTTCCTAAAGCCAAACTGATCGTCATCTAACATATCCTCGATTATCTTTTCCATTGTTCTGTATGTTATTCTTGTAAGTAACTTGGATGCATAAGCTGTTAAGCTGATTGTGCGATAATTCTCGCTCTTGTCAGCTCTTGCAGTCTTCGGAATTGTATGGATGATATTTTTCCAAAAGGCAGATGTTATGTCGCCCGACATACACATTCAACATACCAACGTCAACAGTCGTTTTGTTGCCACTTCCTCCGATGATTTTAGAAATTCTGATGGAATGTTATCTACCCCTTCTACCTTACTTAATCTTAAGTCCTCCAAAGCTCTTTTAAATTCCGATTCTAATACTGGATCCCCTATCTCTTCTAAATCGACTCCTGTTTCTTCTTCTATCACATCAGATAAATCTTCCCAGTAATAGAGGCCTTCAACGTACTCTTTCCAACTATCCGCTCTGCCCTCTTCACTTAATAGTGGAATTCCCGTTGCCTTCTTAACGTTACGACCCTAGCTTTAAATGTTACCGAAGGTTATTTTAACTTTCCTATATGCTGAGTCAGTCCTTCCGACAGTCACTTCTTTTTTGATTTCTTCACATTTTTATGCAGCCATTGCGTCTTAACTTTCTTGCACTTCCTGTTTATTTTATTCCTCAGCGACCGGTATTTCTGTATTTCTGAATTTCCGTGAGCATTGTTGCACTTCTTATTTCTTCTATCAACTGAAGTATTTCTTCTGTTACTCATGGTTTCTTCGCAGTCACCTTCTTTGTACATATGCTTTTCTTTCCAACTTCTGTGATTGTCCTTTTTAGAGATATCGATTCCTATTCAACTGTACTGTCTACAGAGGTATTCGTTATTGCTATATAGATAGCCTTGGACAAATTCAAGCGTATGTCGTCATTCCTTAGTACTTCCGTATCCCACTTCTTTGCATACTGATTCTTCCTGACTAATCTTTTAAACTTGAGCCTACCCTTCATCACCACTACATTGTGATCTGAGTATATATCTGCTGCTGTGTACGCCTTACAATCCAGTATCTGATTTCGGAATCTATTTCCGACCTTGATCTAATCTAACTGAAACCTTCCCGTATCGCCCGGCCATTTCCAAGTATTTCTCCTCCTCTTGTGATTCTTGAATAGAGTATTTGCTACTAGTAACTGACATTTATTACAGAGATAAATTTGTGTTTTTCCTCTATCATTCCTTATTCCAACCTCATATTCTCTTGTAATCTTTTCTTCTACTCCTTCCCCTACAACTGCATTCCAGTCCCCCATAACTATTAAATTCTCATCTCCCTCTAATACTGCATTTCTCTTTCAATATCCAATACTTTCTCTCTCTCTCTTCATCTTCAGCTTGCGACGTCGGAATGTGTAGCTGCTGTACTGTCGTTGCGGTGTTGGTTTGCTGTCGATTCTAATAAGAATAACCCCATCACTGAACTGCTCACAGTAACACACTCTCTGCCCTAACATCCTGCTCATAACTAATCCTATTCCCGTTATACCAGTTTCTGCTGGCATTGATATTATCCTACACTCTTTCGACCAGAAATCCTTTTCTTCTTTCCATTTCACTTCAATGACTACGATGACGATCAGTGCACTACCGTAAAATATGTACACTACACACATTCATATCCATTACCCTTCCTTTACTTTGTATACTTGTTCATGATGAAGGTTACCAACGTATGGAAGTGAAACATGGATGATAAACAGTTTAAACAAGGAGAGAACAGAAGCTTTTGAGATGTGCTGCTACGGAAGAATGCTGAACATTTGGTTGGTAAATCAAATAACTAATGAAGAATTATGGGAAGAAAAGAAATTTATGGCACAACCGGTTGATAGAACACATTCTGAGACAGCAAGGTATCACCAGTTCAGTACTGGAGGGAAGGGTGTGTGTGTGAGGGGGGGGGGGGGGAGTAGGAGAATCGTAGAGGGAGACAAAGAGATACATACAGTAAGGAGATTCAGAAAGCTGTAAGATGCAATAGTTATTTGGGTATCAAGAGGTTTGTGCAGGATAGAGCAAGTTGGAGAGCTGCATCAAACCAGTTTTCGAACAACAACATAATCACGATAAGTAGGCTCCATACTATCCCAGGATTAGATTAAAAATAAACTCCCGCTGATGGCCAAGGTTTCTGGCTTTTCAGTTGGTTTTGAAGCAAATGCTGGATCCTGAAATCTCCTCCCAATACTCATCAATCCGCGCTACGAAGAGAGTGAAAAGTATGCCCCTACCGTTTCAGCTCCCTGTTAGTGGTATTGAAATTTTTACGCCACAGAAATCACTCTATGTAATAAACAAATACATTTTCTTGTACTCCATACGTTCGTAACGGAAGTTAATCATTGTTTGTGAGAAACCCGGAAAACAAAAAAGTCAAAGCGTTTGAAATGTCGTATTAAAGAAAGATAATGAAGTTAGGTTCGAGTCCTCCCTCGGACATGGGTGTGTGTGTGTTTGTGCTTAGATTAAGTAGTGTGTAATCTTAGGGACTGATGACCTTGACAGTTAAGTCCCATAAGATTTCACAGACATTTTTTGAAGTCAGGTGAACTAGTAAGTAAGCAGGTGGCTCTTCACAGAACCGCCAACGAGAGGAGCATGTGGGAAATGTTACATGACCGCATTTCCCAAAGAGTTCCACATCTTATATATAACCAGAAATGAAAAGAAATCCAAATCCGAATAAATTAATCTCCACCTATAAATGAAATATGTATCAGTACCAGTGTCTGCCAGTACATAACTATGTAGATTACTATTTCCTATATTGAATTACACGCACACGTACATAAGAGGTCACTGTGAAAGTAGCTTGCAATTCGCTGTTGGCGAGCAGGTGCGCCGTTGGCTATAAACCAGCAAGAGAAACAGCCGCAGCACAATTCGTAGAAGGTCTGCTGGTTCTCTCACAGGCGGTCAAACTAGACAGTGCTTTGCAAAAAGTCGACTTGGCGTTTCAGGAAAGCCGACTTGACGCCGAAAGCAATGAAAGCCACAATGCAGATCCTATCTTTAGGCTGTTCGGGGAAAACGGAAACTGTTTTTCTCGAGTAGTGTGTGGTCTGGTGGCGTGTGCTGAGTTTGGCACTCCTCTAAGAACTCCTATTGTGGACAGTAGAGCAGGCAGTCAGAATTCGCCGAAATACAGGCGAGGAAGACTGGAACAGGCACAGACGCGTTTGTGTCAGCTTTGAAGACTGTGGAGCAACACCACTATATTGAAGTCCTTGCAAGAGATAATGTTGAACGAACTATAAATACAGCAGCCATTGGTTAACTTAAGTAGTTTAGAAGCGGGAGCTATACTTACAAAGGTCCACCTATATTGGCCGACATGTAAACCTGAGAAAGGGAGATATATATATATATATATATATATATATATATATATATATATATATAGAGAGAGAGAGAGAGAGAGAGAGAGAGAGAGAGAGAGAGAGAGACAGGGTCTGACTCAGTTTTAGAACACCAACTAAAACGATTTTTGTAACTGGCTAATGATCTGAATTGAGAGTAAGGGAGGAAGACCAGCATCTCTTAAGACTTATTCTTACTGGCGAGCACTCGCAATGTTTATCATTCACCCAATCAGTAAAATGGTTCAAATGGCTCTGAGCACTATGGGACTTATCATCTGAGGTCATCAGTCCCCTAGAACTTAGAACTAATTAAACCTAACTAACCTAAGGACATCACACACATCCATGCCCGAGGCAGGATTCGAACCTGCAACCGTAGCGGTCGCGTGGTTCCAGACTGAAGCGCCTAGAACCACATGGCCACTGCGGCCGGCTGCCAATCAGTATTTCGTGATTCTAGGAAAAGACAGAACTGAGTACTTGTTGGAAGCGTACTGCAGAAAGCTACTTCTTATTTCAGTGTCTAGACAGATGGACTTCTCTGGGAGGTGAACTGACTGGCAGGTTTCACTTCGGGAATGAGAGACTCTCATCCGGCTGAGGGGAACTTGGATGCAGATGAAAGTTGTAGGTTAAGAGCCAATGACTGATGCTGCAGCTGCTTTAGCCACCACTAGCAGATTATGAGCATTGTGAGATTCAGCTGCAAGAGTGAGGCGAACTGTACGCAAGCCAAGTCATTTCTAATGGTTTTCAATAATATAATTCTTCATTCTAAAGACTTATTTACAATTAGAGGTTGAACGTGCTTCCAACCTCAGGCCGTAGCTACAACACATACCCCTCGATAGTATTCTCTGTCTTTTAGCACTAACCTTCGGAAACCACGGTATGGATTCCGTGAGTTTCAGTGTTTTATTCTGATACAAGTTCATTTGACTTACATCTCCGATCCCACGTAAAGGTTTTATTATAGTCAATAACTGGTGAATCACATCTTCCCCATTTTCATGTAGTAAATTAATTTAATTGAGACCCTTGTTTAATTTTGTATATAGAAAATTCACTAATATCTGTTTTTGAGGGCCGGTGATTTAATTACGTCAAATGTACTGGGAGATTTTAATATATCCGAATAATTATTCACATTCTTTAAAGCAGAAGCACCAGTAAATCAGTTTAAAACTTCCGACTCCTCTCAGGATGCGATTCTGACGGAGCAGTAGCATCTGTGAGTTTTTTCCAAATTAAAACTTAATGACACTGAAGAAAGATTTGCAGTGGCCATATCAATAATAATTAAATTTTAAAAATTTTATTATATTTCATTGCTGGCATGTAACCATTTTATGTGTTTATTTCAGTAAAGTGAGGTTGGTTTATGAGCTTCGTTGTCAAGCTGAAGATCAAAGTTGAACATTTGGGAACGATTCTACATGTTTTTTGTGTACGTTGTGCGTTTGTGTTATCAGGGCATTGAAATATTATTTGTACATTAGATTCGAGTATATTACTGCACGTTCCTTGGTTTTTATCCAAACTTAGGAAAGAGTTTAGAGATTCGGTGAGGGCTTGTCGAAATTTGCACAGGCATGAGTTAGAAGTTTAGTGAGAATGAACGAGGTTGGTATATAATTTCAGTTAATTCTGAAACGAAGAATACTGGTCAAACTTGGAGGTGCTGCAGGAGAAAATCCAGAACTTAAACTTTAATGAGCTCTGGAGAGCCGACGTGAGTAATTAAACTAAAGTGGTTTCCGAATTTGAGTTTAGAAGAGAAGACGACAGAGAAATTACACATATAGTGGAAACTTCCGAAATCACAGCCCATGAAATCGCAGCACTGAGTGACACCTCTCATGAGTCTAAACCTCACTAACCAGCCGCATTCTAACTGCAGAATCTTCTAACGAGGTCAAAAGAAGCGAGGAAATATTAAGGAAAAGAGAAGGGAAGAGTGACGCACAAACCGGAAAATTATATGAGCGAATCAAGAAATCTGAGGAAATATTAAACAAAAGCAAAGTGAAAAATGATGTGTAATTCAAGAAAAGTGAGGGAAAATTTGGGCTGAACGTCTCATCGTCTGATTTCCTTAGGGAATAGAATTCCTAACACGAAATCATTAAAAGATAAAGTTAAGCTGTATGTTGAAGATGTACTTATTGTAGGAAAGAAATGGGAAGAGCGTAACAAGATCTTACATCAAGTGCTCAAAACATTAAAGAATCAAGGGGTCACTATTAAGTCATAAAAATCAGACTTTCGACGCAAGCAAGTAGATTTATTATGACATGTGAGATCTGACGATGGAATCCAGCGAGACCCAGGTAAATCAGAAGTCATTGAAACGTACTCAGTACCAAAAACCTACGATCAAGTGTATGTATTTTTAGGACCAGCAAATTTCTTACCTTCTTCATTCTTAGCGAAGGTATTGGATGGGTTCTATGACCTTTCTTGTCCCTTACGTTAACCTCTTGTGTTTTCTGTACGTCTTTATCAAAAGCATGTTTTCTGTTCTAAGCACTCTCTGTAATGACGTCATGGCGTGCCTGACGATTTCCTCATATGGTTCATTCTCTTGTTGTAATTGTGGCAATGGGTTTCATTATTCATTGTGTTCATGTTTTGCTAAGAATAACGCCTCTGGTTAGCTCAAATGGCTATAAGCACTACGGGACTTAACATCTTAGGTCATCAGTCCCCTATACTTAGAACTACTTAAACCTAACTAAGCTAAGGACGGCACACACATGCATGCCCGAGGCAGGATTTGAACCTGCGACCTAGCAGCAGCGCGGTTCCGGAATGAAGTACCTAGAACCGCTTGGCTACAGCGGCAGACGTGCCACTGGTGTTCTTGATATATAAGTGTGATGTAGGTTGCTGAATATTTCGTCTATGGTGTAAGGTATTCTACTAATTTTGTTTCTTTATTTGGTGAATGTGGGCGTATAAATATATTATCTAAATTTCTTCAGAATGGGGTTACTTTCCAGAAGAAATATCGATATTAAAGTTTGTTGTGCAGATCTTTCCTGTAGGATTTTTTTTTTTTTTTTTTCATTTTCTACCTGTATAGTTGGGTGCTTCGTCTGACAGAAGTGCTAGCGGCTTCCAAAACTGCGGGATGTAATGAAAGCATCTGTCGCTGACATAGTGGCGTATATTGTAAAATACTTACAGAACAAATTATACGAGGTTACTAAGTACGTTGTATCTCTCCTAGTCTGTGGTACAGAGAATGCAAGGTCAATTAACAAGGTTTCCAATGGTTTTCCTTGAGAATAGGCTGTTATTTTGGTTCACTGTTTTTAGTTTGTAGTTATGATCCAACCATATTAGACAAGTTCATACAAGCTGTTTTACTCTCCTGAATAAACTTGGAAAGGAGTCATGTTTACATACATTGGTGCACATTTTTAAACATCAAACCGACCCCATGCAGAGTGTACACACAATATTAAAATTTCCTTTAATTCTCCCTCAATACGGACATCCCATGGATCATTATTAGGAGTACGCCTGTGAAATAATCCGTTGTTGTTGATTTTGTAGTATTAGGAAAGTACGTCTGAAATGTTTTTCACTAGTGTTTGTTTTATTCTGCACTATGTGTGGACATGTCTAGATAGTACGTATTAAGACATATGTAGATATGTATGTCCACGAAAATAGTGGTCACAGATGCTTCTTACATGATAGAAAGACGTACAGAATAAAAAATTTGCTTACATACGCTGGACAGATAATAAACATCACACCTGACGGCACACACCAGAGGTCTGATTGCAGTTGTTTAGTTTGTCGACCCCGTCAGTATCACTGAAACATGACTTCTGACACCTCCGCTATTCTGACAGATTGGTTTGGTGGTTGCCTGGTCGTGAAAAGTCGTAGGTACAACAGGATTAGACCTCCAGCTATCTCCTGTGTCGGTGATGGTTGCGTGGGGCAGTTCATTGTTATTTATCAAGTGATGCTTCCACATACTGCAGTGTCTTCTCTGCAAGTTCTATAATTACTGTTTGTTATTGGCGAATCCTGAGCTAATCCCGTGATCATTCCATTTTTTTCTGTTGAAATATGTTGTACTTGATGCTGTCCTCTCTTTACACCCGGAAGTCCACCATGTGAATGCATGACATTGTCACAGCACTCAGCTTCTTTACTGTTGGTTGTTGTGGCCGCCGCTGGCCGCTGCCCGCTGACTGGCGCCGCTGCCACGACTCAACTTTAATAACTTGTGTATTAAATCGAGCAAATCAAGAACTAGCAATAATTGCTCGAAATTCACGTCTTATACATGAATTAATTTTTCCTTAACATGTGCTGGTAGCTTCCATTTTAACAATGTAACATGTGTAAGACTGGTTCTGATCTATCTTCCTACCACAGTTGCACAAGGACGCTTTGTGAGTATTTTAGGAATTTGCAGAGTTCAGAAGAGTGCAGCAGTATAGGCAGCGATGTAATCAGATAATGATCTCAATGTCGGTTCCACAACATTCTCTGTAAATAAAACGTTATCGCTAAGAGAAATTAGTGTACAGGTTGAGGCGTAACTATATGTTAGCAAAAATGAAAATCTTAGATTTTCGTTCTTATGGTTAATTTTTATTCTAAGTATGACTTCATGACATAGCAATGTAAGAAAATTTACGTACAGGATGGTAAACTATTGGTACAGGGTGTTCACAACTGTGAAGCGCAATTCCTATCTATTATAAGGTTCATTAATGGTAAGATGGTTGATGACCATGTCTGAAGGTCGATAAAAATCAAACAATTTAAATATAATTGGGACCAGAGATATAAATTACGCTAAAATTCACAATTAAAATACCCATAATTGAATGGGAGTCGGTGAAGAGAAATCAAAAAGAAGCACACAGTTAAAACAATTTAATAACTTCAGGGAATCAAGCACTGTACATTCGCTGATCAGTTCTTTCCGTTAAATGGCCTGCGTGGAATTACTAGGGTGAGTGTTAGTGCTTTATATTCATAAAATGTCGGTTTCTTTATTCACTTCGCTTTACCTATCAATGAAATTCGTACATTTTCAGTTAACTGTGTCGTGTGGCATATCAACTTAACAGTAATTGTTTCAAGAGTTCAATATAAAGTGTGTTATTTGTTTGACACCTTAGTAACATCTTTCTAAGACATGGGTTTATCTCAGTATCTCATTTAGATATCACTCAAAATAGTTTCTTGAAGTGCCCTGTTTCATGTTATAGACATCAGGATCGTTCACTTCCTTCTGAAGTTGCTCCCGTGTAGATGCTAACCAGTATTTGTTGAAGATAGCTCTTTCAGGTTCTTCTTAACTTTGACACAATTTAGGGTTGTTTCCGTACCTTAAAGTGCTGCATCTCATTCTGGGTAAGCTGTCACAAATTTACTCTTTTTCTGATTATTCCTCGTTTGGCGTAATACACCTCTAAACCCTCGTACGAATACAACCGGATGTGGCGATTTATTCTCCAAAAGAAATACCTAAAACTGCCTTCGTTTTAGAAAGCTCTCTTCTAATAGAATATCAGATAACGTCAGTCTTGCCCAAACCTTATGGACTGACCACTCTGTATGGCGATTGAGTGGTCCCATCTCCTCTTGATACTGTCATATAAAAATGCATTTCTGAATGAGTCACCCGTGCGTACGCTTACTGGAAACAAATCATGCATGTCACATTTCACTGCTGCTATCTCTTGCCACAGTTCATTGGAATGGCCGGCCTCTGTGACCGAGCGGTTCTGGGCGCTTCAGTCCGGAACCGCGCTGCTGCTACGGTCGCAGGTTCGAATCCTGCCTCTGGCATAGATATGTGTGATGTCCTTAGGTTAGTTAGGTTCAAGTAGTTCTAAGTCTAGGGGACTGATGACCTCAGATGCTAAGTCTCATAGTGCTTATAGACATTTGAACCATTTTGTCATTGGAATCAATGGATATGTGTGATGTCCTTAGGTTAGTTAGGTTCAAGTAGTTCTAAGTCTAGGGAACTGATGACCTCAGATGTTAAGTCTCTTAGTGCTTAGAGACATTTGAACCATTTTGTCATTGGAATCAGTATTTACTTGGTCACGCCATTGTAATATTTCGGGCTTTAACTCAGTCTTAATTGGGGTTAACTGATCTCTGTACTATAGCTTTACAGGCGCTAAACTCGCGCACTGCTTCTTGATCCACACTTTGTGTAGCAGCACGTAATTCAGTGTTGAGCGATTCGTTGATTTGCATGTCTTGCGTCCTTAACCAGCTCGAAAAGTCATTCGCCAATTCCTGGCGTTGCCTGTCAAAACTCTCCTTGATCTTACCCTCTTGCTCCGTAACTAAATTCTGAAACTGCGTTGTGAGGTGTCGCACCGACGTTCCTATTGCCGTTTGTGGCTTCTTTAGCGCGGCAACTTGTTGTATCCCGTCCGGTGTTTTTAGACACCAGATTTCTATTTCTGTTATTTAGCAAAGTGTTCCCCCGAAATTCGCGTTGAAGTGATCGGGTGTGTTCCTCAGCGACCTGATCAGATGTTGTTTTGATATTACTTGATTGTTCTGTTGCAACTTGGTTAAAAGTACCTTTCATCTGTGCATCTAATCTTTTCACTAAACGTTAAAAATTAGATGACATTTTTTGTCAAGATCTTTCACAATGCGATCAATATTGTTCTGTAATTGTTCTGAGTGTTCCTTAGATATTTTATGTAGTGTTGTTCTAATGTTCTTTTACCATATTGCTTAATGTGGCACACATCATAGCCTATACTTCCTCATATAATATGGCAAACGGATATTCTATTCCAGATGCTTGTTTAAACTGTTTCGGTTAGAGGCGGTTGTACTAGTACTTGCGTCTCTGTGGCGACCGAATCTGTATTTTCGACGGTCGAGTCCACCGCATAGTCGTTTCCGATTTTTCTCGTCTTTGTAATACTTGTATCTGATACATATTTTCTACTTTGTCAGTTCTTGTCTTAACACGGCTAATAATTTTGAAAACTTATCTTAAGTACTTCAGGTGCGCTTGTGTGCATGTAAGTGATTCAGTCAGTAATACCGAAATACTTGTAGAACTTCCGACAAGATGCACGCAAAGTTATAAGATCGCACGGACATCGTAAGTACTTGGAATGCAATAGCCACCATCTTAATGTCGCAACCCTTGAGAAACTATAAATTAGTGTAATTGAAATCCCTAAGATAGTTAAGTGCAAACGCTGTGATAGGATATGTTGTTTGTTGGAATGACCATAACATTTTTGTAATATGATACAATTGTCTTATCTGCAAATAAGTATAACTAGATATTCCTTTTTTAAATCTTCCTCCTCCTTGGATTTATTAATATATTTTTATTCTCATCAGACGTCGCCTCGACGTATTACATACAACAAACAAATTATTTTTAATACAGGGTGGCGCACAAAATGGGTCACCATTTTGTATTCAGCTAAACAATTTACTGTCAAGACTAACTCAAACGAACTTATTTTGTCATAGAAAACGCTCTGTGGGGAATTAGTATAACCCATCAATTGCTCAGTATGTTCAACTTCTTGATTCCTGACTTCCTTCGCAACGAACATTGATGCTAGCGACAACCCTGCGACAGATGTCTTTCGTGATTTCACAGCAAGTCAGAAAAATAGGACTTCTTAGTTCCATTAAATTATATGGACGTTTCGGGAAAACTGCTTCCTGTAGATACTTCCAAAGAGAAAAGTCACGTTGGTTGAGGTCAGCACTACCGAGCTGCCAAAACTGTCCGTCTTTGAATCGACCTGGAAATCTGAAAGACCCGCAGGTCGAAACGCTCGTGTAATAAATCCAGCACAGTGTTTGCAGTATTTGGCCTTGCTATATCTTGCATGAACCACTTCGTGTTGAAGGGCAACACAGTAACACGAAGCTGTGGAACGAAGTTATATGCGGAGCATGCTCAACTGAAGCACACTGTTCACAGTTTCTTCAAAGAAAGAAGGTCCAAGAATTTAGTGACAGGAACCTGCTAATCCTCGTAGCACATCCTCGGAGCATAATATTGTCATTTATGAAGCAATTGTGGATTTTCTGTAGCCCAAGAGCGTACATTTCGCTTGTTAACCACACCGTGCAAATGGAAACCAAACGTTCTTGAGCGTTTGTTCCCTATTTTCTACCCTGGGGCAAAGAGTGATCCTTGCCGCTTGTTTTCGGGTGTGAGCTTATGAACAGAGATCATTTTCAACGGGTACGTCTGGAGGTCACTTTGAGAATCTATTGAAAAGAATGTCTGAATATGCCCAATTGCACTGCCACCTTTATGCACTACCTGCCAGGGCTTCTCTGTAGAGCAACTCGTGCCGTTTCAGTATTCTACGGCGAACAAACAGATATCGGCCGAGTCCGCTTCGGTTCCGCTATTGATCCTTCCAGTACAAAGTGATCATAAAGCTTGTGAATGGTCCTATTGGAAGGGGCCCATCGTGTTTCCACTGTTGTCGAAAGCACCTCTCCGTAGGAACAGGAATTTTCGTTTCGTGAAAAAGTAATACAATTGCCGATTACTGCTGCATTGTTAGTCGTACGTTGTCGGTCATGTTGTAAACACTAGTAGCCGCTACCTTTAATGCTGTTGTGATACTAAACGGGATATCTAGTGCAACTCATAAATTATATACGAAACTAAGACATTTAGTGCCCCACTCTGTAGTTGTATAGAAATGAATTTCAATATTTTAACAAGAACAGTCCAATTGCGCGTCGCCAGTTGTAGCCCATCGTTTCTTTCTGGCAGATAATAATGAAATATTTAAATGTTGATAAAAATGTGCAGTGCATGAATACTGGTTTGCCTCGGGAAAGACTTGCCACCGATGTGACGGAACGATGTGGTTTGTAATATTACGCTCATCAGGATACAGTCAAACTTTCTACCGTATTGAATCATCATCATTTAAATATTTAACCCATCGCACGTCATGACCTTTTAAATTATCAGGCCCTGGTGGCTATTGAGCATCACCACAGTTTGAAACATCGTTGACGGTAAACATACTACACGGACTTCCAGGTAAAAGATGTTAATGAATATTAATTGGGACTTCCTAAAAATGCATCTGCTACCTCGATTCGTGTAGAAAAAAATACTTAAATGACACGACGTTATAAGCAATCAGTCATTCTGCATTCAAACAAAGTGTGCCCAGTATCCTGACACATTTACCTGAAAAGTATAGCGTCATCGATAAAATCAGTTTGGTAGCAGCAAAAGGTTTGTGCAATAAATGGAGACAACACTATTCACGAAAAAATTATTATTATTCGATAGATCAGATATTCCGCAGAAGTGACCACACGTACTTCCTAATCGATCGAGTGCGTAACTAGAAGAGGAAGTCTCAGGTCTTTTGTTTCTGAAAACACGAATGCAATACAGAGGCTACTCGTTACAGTTTACGCATATTGTATGTGAGTTACTATTAATATCCGTTCTTAAATCATTGATATTACGTATTCATATAACAATTATGCGATACGTTTCAAAACCCACAGTTATTTTAAATTGGGGAGACTCTCTGGCTCACTACAGGCTCGCCTGTTGTTTGGCTGAGAAGTCCATGGCTCTAAAACACGTCATTAACCCAACAGTCTGTTCACCCTGGAATAAGAAAAATATTTCTAAAAAATCAGGCAGTAGCTTCCCCTACTATGTGAAGACGATGTCAGTCTGCGGGACAAAGTAAGAATTCGGTTCAGGACCCAGCGCACCACACCACCGACACCAGCTATCACTATTCACGGGCTGGGATTAGCCGTAAGTCCTCACTAGCGCGCCAACAAAATCTTCAGCGTATGCATCAACTTCGTGCTACTCTCCCAAATGTTTGTAGGCGAAGTTTGACAAATTGTTTTTCTGTTCAATATAAATTTTTATTTACGCTGCATTCAAACATTAAGATTGGTCTATCTATACCAACACATACTATTAAAAATTTTTAATGCAACTATTATCACAGATTACTTCCAACGTAGTTGCTTTTACAAACCATTTACAGGTACACTTTTTTACTGCATATCGGCATTTGAACTAATATTGTACACGGCAATGTTTGTAGTAAATGAAGAAATAAAAATTATTTACGCACAGGTAATAAGAATTTACTTTGTCGTTATACAATTTCCACCTATAGTTTTATGGACAACCCACCACAGTCATAACCGCTGCCGATTTGTTTCTGTATTTGACGCATTTCTTCTTAGCGGTATTAGTTTCATCTCTGACTATCGTCCTGCATTGGTCAACTACATTATGAGTTATTCATGGGACTTTGATTTACGTGTAGGTTATGGGTTTCAATAAATATATAAGTGATCATTCCATTTCAGATGCCTAGAAATTATTCATCTGCCAATCCACGATTAGCCCTTTCGGACTGTTCCAGCCTTAGCGTTTCTACCTCGACCTTCCCACACTACTTCACCCAATACGAGTTTATTCCGTCGCCTGTCGAGGCTTCCTCTCAGCTGAAATACGCAACACATGCTCCTTCCAACCCTGTCTTCATTAGATTACTTTGTCGGTTTATTGCTATACCTCCAGTTTCTTACTTATTTCTTCATTTCTCGTCTTCTCTTGTGCCCCATTACAGTAATCTACGGAACTTCGTTTCGGATGTTTCAGCTTGCCTTTGGTCTTTTTATCTGAATTTCCTACATATGCCTTCATATAGTACTGTGGGCTGTGTCATTACTTTATTAAATTTTATTTGAATTTCTCTTCACGTTTCACCCGTTAATGTTCTCATCATACCACCTATGTGTTGATAAGCGTTACTTCTATTTATGTCTTCCTGTTCTTCAAAAATTATTGCGCTTCGTAGGTAATCGAAATTGAACACCTGCTCTTTTAATATGTTACTCATGATTGTCTTCGTAGGTGTGGGTTATTATTCTGTTTTTGTCTTGGTAATTGATATCTTCAAGTTATAATGTATGACTGTATTTTTTTATCTGTGTACCACTATTCATAACCTGTCTTCGCTTTCCTGTGTGGTTATCTGGACGTCAGCAAAAAACAACGTATTTACACATTTATGTGTCCCAATTCTTATATCTTGAGGTGTGATACTCTAAATCCGTTCCCAGACCGGTTCATCAATGTAGATGTTGAAAAGTGTTGGTGACACACTGCAGTCTTGTCTTACTCCCTGGTCTATCTTTATGTGTGGCGTCAGCTCTTTACCAGTGTCTGTTCTTATCTTAATGTTTTTATATACACCTCAGTATATTTTTATCAGGTGACCGGGGAATCAACCTTTCTCTATTATTGAACATAGCTTTTTTGTCATCGCTGTTAAATTCTTTTTCATAATAAATGCTAGGTATGGTTCGTAATTGAATTCTCGTTTTTCTTATCTAAACTGCTTCTGAACGAAAATATCACCGGTACGTTATCCTCTTTTGGGAAAGCCCGCTTGCTGTTCTAATAAAATTGAATTAGCTGTGTTTCGACTTCTTTTATTCATTATTTTGTTTTGGAAAAAAAAGAAAAAACACTCAGGTGTTAATAAGTGTTGAATGATACTGCAGTCACAGTGGATTACATTCTTTTTCCGTTTGGTAATGTGGACAGTTTTACACTAATGAACATTAAAGCAAATTGTCAATATCTGCATCAGTCTGAAACCTTATCAAGATCTGATTAAGTACTGGTGCAGCTGTCTCTACTCACTACTTCACTGCAGATAGCTCCAATGCCCGCGAAACGCATGAGATTATCCTTAATATTATCTGTCAGCTCGTTATTATACACTGTGAATAGCGCAGATCCCAATATGTTTCCCCAGGGCACACCTGAAGTTCCTTCAGCATCTGTCAACAACTCTCTGTCCAAGATAACAGGCTGGGTACCCCTGGTCTGTGTAGAGGCCATATCTGTCTGTGTCCTAAATATTAGAGTATTTTGCGAACGCTGGCATCACTTGATCCTATTAGCTATCCGACTTTTTCCCTCGAAACGAGACTTTTTCAGCGGACTTTATGACAGAATGGTAATATTACACAATTATTTAAAGACTGAAACATCGCTCAACATACGTATTTCTAATGTTTAGCATGCTTAATGCTTAGAATATGTGTTTTATTACTTAAATCATGAAGGCACATTTGCGGGTTTCGCAAAAAAAAATCCATTATGATGACTGAAATTAACTTCATGGATGACTAGCTCTAAATGTTTTGTATTTCAAAGAGCAGATATTCTTTCATAGCTCGACGGGGGATACTCACATCACCAGCTACGAGTGAAAATCCATCCTTCATTTTAGCTCAAGTTGTTTTATGTTAAACGACCGTTCACGTCTGCTGCCATGCGTGAATTGCCAGAATGTCCGCATGGCATTCACGGCTACTAGCGCGGAAATATCACCTCATTAAATTTCTAATTACGCTGATATTTTACATACTCTATGAATGTCACCCACCTTATAAATTAGGTTACGCAACCTATCGCCGTAATGGAAAGTCGTGTGTCACACAGAGTATGGTCGCGGTTAACAGTCAAGTGGTGTACTCGGTGTGGAGTACTGCTGGGACAGTACATAATACCAGAAGCACTTGTGCAGTACACTACGACAACATAGTTAAGCTAAGGTACGAAAAGTGGAAAATGAAACAGTTATATAGCACTCGAGGAGCAGAGCTTCACGGTGGCTACTTTCCTGGGAATAGGATAATATTGTCCAAACGCACTCTGCTAAAATGCGTATTTATTCTACTGAAGCGTTTCGTTTTAGTTATCACTGATGATATTTTAAACGAATAAAATTAAATGCTAAAACAAACATAAAATTTTAGCCTTGGCTTAGACATATTTGAAACTACTGACATTATAGTTACTCAGATGAAGAATATATCTGACAGCCTAACCATGCTTAGCAGTATGTCAGTGTTTAGCAGTATTTACTTCTGCTCTCTATCGAACTAAGTGGTAATGCGACTAAGGCACTGCACTAGCACTCGGGAGTACCGGGTTACAAATCAATACTGGTACATAACTTTAGATTTTTCATGTTTTCCTGAAACCGGTTAAGACGTATCCCGGGTTGGTTGCTTTGTAAATGAGAGTACCAATTATCTTCTCCCCTCCTCATCTTATCTAAGCTTAAGCTTTGTCCCTAATTATACTATCGTCTACGGGATGCTAGAGTCCAGCTCTCTGCCATTTCCTGTATTCTAAGTTGAAAGTTCTTGGAGAATGTACATGAAACACTTTACAGAAAAAATGATTGCTAGAGTTGCGTTGACCAAGTGTCTAACAGGTAGGTAGATTTTATATAATTTGACTTCATGTATCCGATGTGTTATGCATTAAGTTATAATCGATGTATTACAACCTTCCCAATTCTCACATAGTAATCGCACTTACAAACTTCTAACCATGGAATAAACTAATGAACAGATTACGTAAACGGTGCTACGCACGTAATATGTACTTAAATTTAACAGTGTTGTAGCGACTGAATCATAGCAGAGACATCAATGGAATAAGCTTGATAGATAAAAGCGTTACCTGTAAGACAAGTATAACACATATCACTGGACGATCTTGTAAATTATAAAGGACAACGCAGCTTCAGGACATGAAGTCGACCTAGAGACTATGTAAAGTACTTCGGTGGCTAATTCACGCACCATAGACCGTCTCTGTTTCAATGGATCTGATATGACGATTGTGTGAGAAATTTTCAGCTTAGCTCAAACGAAACACATTTTTCGGAGTCTAAGACCTACGAAACTGACAGGTGGTAAAATCTACTGCACACTTGTCTCCAGCAATCAAATCTACGGTCAAGGGCTCGGGTGTCCAACAAGCGGTCCCAAGTATAAAACTGGCCCAAGAACGGAGAACAATCGGAAAAAAATGCGTAAAATTCCGTTGATTTTAAATTATGATAAACTGAATATTTTCATCATGAAACTCTCCCCACTCGTCTTTTCCCGATATGGCACTGGTAAGCTAATAGGTTGCAGACGCCTGGTTTAGAGAACGTCTAAGACTACCCAATAACTAATGATTTTGCTGACTACAGAAGTGATGAAAATGTATTCAGCTAAATGGGTGGCTGTGATTATTGTTCGTAGCAGCTAAGATTTTCATCCTTTGGAACTGAAAATGTTGCATATTTCTTTCGTTTCTCGATATGTACGTTACAGTAAAAAACTGATGTACAATACATACGCCCTGTTTCAAATATTTGTAACAAGTAAGGGACTGTATATTCTTTTCGACAGCAAGAAATATTATGCTGCACACGACTAAATAACGAGTACTTATATAGTTAAAAAAATAACTTTTTGTGGATTTGTGAACATTTTTTCGGTACGAAGAGAGATAAATCATGAAACAGATTCAACTTCAACAAAGCTCAAGTGCGAACGATGTTCCTCGCACGAACATTGCATCCTTAGTTAGTTCTAGAAGCCACAAGCATGGTCCAAGGGATTGGGACTCAGCCTTAACCTAAAGGGATTTCAGAGATTACAGGGGGTTTCATGCAGGACTCGTCCTGCATGAAAGCTTCAACGGCTTTATGACGTCACACGTACTGTCTCTCAGCGCGCGCGAGATGAGTCAGGTGGACGGAGCTCGGTGCTGAAACGGTGACGCGGCTGCAGCTTGTCAACTTGCAGACGGTAGATCCGTCACTTGATTTTTCCAAGTCGCTTAGAGGACTGACGGAACGACTAAGGCAGCGGGAGAGGACGCCGCCAGGTTCACCTGAAGTGACTGCCACAGCACTTTTCTGTACGCTGGCCGCATGCTCCATTCTTCAAAGGAGTGTGAAAGTCCCGTCAGGAGAATAAGGGCGTGCCAGCCCGTCATGTTAGAAGCACCAGTTGAAGACACTGAACTAAATCAATTTACTCTGAATTACCGCATATTATAGTCGAAAAACCTAAAACTAAAGCAGTACATGCTTAACCAAAGGGTCATTAAAAAGCTGATGACTTGTAGATTCTGATTGCTTCTTGTAAGTATGTAGAATAGGTTGTTTCCAGAAATTATGATGAAGATCGTACCTGAGAAATTCTCGTCTTATCTCATAACAAAAAGCGATTACTACTTCGATCGCTAAAGGTGGCACCCAAAACTAGTTGGCTCGTACTTAGAAACTGATGATATAGAATTTGAAATGGTAATTTAGTATCTAAGTTTCATCTCAAAAATAAATACACTCTAAGACAAAGAAAAAGATGACACACAACGAAGGAATTACACGAATGGGACCGAAATCGATAGATTGTACGTACATGTACACATAAACAAATGATTAAAGCTTCAGGAAACTCGGATGATTCATTCAAGTGAAAGACCTTCATAAACTGAGGAAGTTAATAATGCGCAGGTGCAGGTAGTTATTAGGCTTGCCATTGATTGACAGGGTTGTTGGGTATCCTCCCGAGGAATATCGTGCCAAATTCTAATTGATGAATCAGATCGTCAAAACCCGAGGTAGTTGGACGATTCCGCCAATAACGATCTAAACGGCCCAGTTGAGGAGACATTCGGTGCTCTTGCTGGCCAAAGCATAGTTTAGCAAGCATGGGCAAGCAGTAGGTACTCTCGTAATGTGCCGGCGGGCATTATCTTCCAGGAATGTAAGCCGTAGATAGCTTGCCATTAAGAGCTACAAAACAGGATGTCTAACATCCTCGACGTACCGCTGCGCTGTAAGGGTGCTGCTATAAAACGAAATGGCACTGCAGACCATCACCCCTGGTTGTCGAGCCATGTGGGGGGGGGGGACAGTCAAGTTGATATCCCATTGCTGTCCAGGGCCTCTCCAGACTCATCTTCGGCTTGGAATCTCATTGACTGATGTAGAAATGTCTTCAGTTGTGAGTCTCACTTCTAATTAAGCCCCATTGACCAGTGATTGATATATGCTCACTCAAAGTGTACATAAATCAAATACAGAATAGATACGTGACTTCGACGACAATTCGCAATGAAATTTGTCTGAACCTCAAGTATATATGAGTAACCTAGGGCGACCGGTGGACAGTAACACTCGGACATTATGCTTCCAAAGTTACGAACTTCCCACGTATCCCATTACCTGCCGGTTTACACAAAGATTGTAAATGTCGTGGGATACCTCCTAACATCATGTCGGAACTCTTTTCGCATGAAATATTGCGGAAAAAAAGATGTAGCATGAACTCAACGAGTCGCTGGAAGTCCCCTGCAGAAATATTGACCCATGCTTCCTGTATAGCCGTCCATCATTGCGAAAGTGTTGATGGTGCAGGATGTTGTACAGGAACTGATGTTTCGGTGGTGTCCCATAACTATTCGCTGGGATATATGTTAGGTGATCTGAGTGGCCAAATCACTTGCTTGAATTGTCCAGAACGTTCTTCAAGCCAGTTGCGAACAACTGTGGCTTGGCCACATGACATCATTGTTTGGGAGCATCAAGTCTATGAATGGCTGCACATAGTCTCCAGGTAGCCGAATATAACCATTTCCAGTCTATGATTACTTTAGTTGGACAAAAGAACTCAGTCCATTCCATGTAAATACAATCCAAACCACTGTAGTAGGAGGCAAAGCCATTATGGGTGGAGTCAGCATTGTTGCCAAATTTGTTCACACTAACATGAGTAGACGTGGCAACATTGCACTGATGACGCATCTGGGTGATGTCATGGGTTTTTCTTCCCCCTCTTCCCCTCCACTTCTCTCTACCACACCCCTGCACTCCTTTCCCACCTCCTCTCACCTATGCCATCTGGGCAACAGAGGGGAATGCTCAGTCTGTTCTGACTTGTTGCTATAGGAAGACATCTTTATTTCACTATTTTTGGGGTTGTGCAGATGTTATCCTGTTGTAAGAATTTTCTTGAGTAACAGTACCATCTGAAGCTGACAGGCATGGTTTAGGAAGATGCAAGTATTATCCTGTTGGCTCAGGCAACTACATGCCCTAATTACACTGCCACAGATAATTAATCTACATAAGTTAAATCACAAACGCCTGTATGCACAGCTAAAGATCCTCCACACAGCCAAAAACTTCGCCCAGACACTACTAAAATTCACCAACAAACGGAATAAAGATCCAGTACACACCATAAGATCGTGAAAAGATGCTTCAACACATTGCCTAAATATCACATAAAGATCCAATACACACTGTAAAACTCGTGAAATAGAGTACTCCAGCAAAGCTAAAAACCTATCCTGGAGACTGCTTAACTGCACCAGTAGATGGCATAAAGATCCAATACAAACCTCAAGATAGCTATTGAAAAATCTCGCTCTACATACTGCAAATGCAGCCTAAATATCACGCATTTGCACGTTACGTGGGCGTCGAAACAACCGGGCACCAGGAGGACAAACCTTCCCTGCAACTACTCACTGCGACACCTGGCCACTGACTGTTGCCTGCACACTCGCCGCTTGCACATGGGATGGATGGTGATCAAACTGCTTGTTACCATCATCTACCACTCTCCTCACTAACCATTACAGCCTCATGCAGGCAGTCAATCAATGGTGGAAGGTTGTCTTTGTTCTCACAGCTGTCTTTGTTTGTCCAGGCCATGCTGAACACCTGCCATTATTGCAGGTGCTTTTGAGCCCAGTGGTGGCTTTGTCAGTAGCTTGCCCCTGGGGACTTGCATTATTGGCAGCTTGCTTTGTTGATGACTGGCAGCTCTGGGACATCTGTGGAACATCTGCACACAGACTGCCTGGACTAGGGAGAAATAATACATCTGAAACTTTATGATGAAGCGTTTTCAATCATATCACAAATGCACCCAAGTGTATTTCACAGAGTGAAATGGGCAGCGTCTAGCTAGTAGATACCTGTAGTGGGTGGTTCAAAGAGTCCTCAGCTTTTCCTAAGCGCTCCTGTCCTTCTCGGAACACTTGGGTACTCAATTGTCATTGAGGAGGTATCAGGTTTTTGAACAATATGCTTCCTTTCGTTCCATCTGCAACTCGAAACGTTCTGAGATGTGATTTCGAGATATGACAGAAAGGCAGACCCCATGAAAAATAGCATAAGTGCCTGTCAGCAGACTACACCACGCCAAACGTATCCAAGCCTGCAGCAAGTCCCCTATTACAAGCTGCCAGAGACAGAGACACAGAGAGAAAGGATTCCTGGAACACCTGCACATCCTAAGGTGCTGACAAACAGTGAAAGAGTTCCTGAAAGGACTCATAAAGAAATGATTCCAGAAAGGTCGAAGGACACTCTTCTCCATCCCCAAAATATGTCTGAGCCTACATACCTGATTTTTTCCAGGATATCGCATTCCTATTGGTTCCAGCCAAGTTAGTGAGTGAATTCTGAGCAAATATAAACCCCCTCCACAGTCATCCTCATTCAGTACTGGTCTACAGTCATGTTCGTTTATCCTCAGTCTCAGCTGAAGTCAGTGGAAAGAAGGACAATGAAACGCTTGACAGCAGATAACAGCAACGTCAGTGGCAGTGACAAGCACCCTCAGTACTGTGACAACCTGGGGGAACTGCCAGGTAAATATATGAAAAATATCATGCCAAGTGTTTTACCAGTATGTTCAGATTTCGTAGTATTGAATGTGTTAGTAGCACGCAACAGTTCTTATTGTTGTTGTAGCAGCTTCACCTGTCATGTAAGCGTATACTTTTTTTCATTAAAAATTTTCTTCATAGGGTTGTATGACTCATATGAAATTTTTTTTAAACCAGTATGGTGTTGTAGGTGGTTGGTGGTTTCGAGGAGCTGGAGGCCAACAAGTGTGAGGATGGCATTATACAAACCACAAATATTATGGAGCAGTCCCCAGTGGTGACAGAATATCCATCACAGCTGTCATGGATATACAGTCATGCTCAAAAGTATCCGAACGACCAGAATTGCATTTCACCTGATTCGCATACAACCCACATAACGCAGCTGTCTAGCAGGTCCTCTAATCGCTCCTTGGTACAGTCGTTTGACTATCGAAAATGGTTCCAACAAGTCACCTCTAGAAAACACTGCTTTGTATCACAATAACTCAAGATGTAAAGTTATACCACGGTACTAGAAATATTAGGGAACACCTTTTCACAGATAATACTGTCCTTAAAGCTTGTAAGCTCACATTTATTGCAATAAATGTCATACCTGAAATGTTACTACTCTAATCACTACGTCAGATAGGTAGCGCACGTAGTAAGTTCGTCGTATTCATGATTTCCTCTTCAAAGTAACATATCGTACTTGTTATTTAACACAAAATTACATTAAAAATTTAAGTTATTCACGAGCAGGTGGTTGAGAATATGTATGAACTTCAAATGACACGATGAACCGTCTCGTTCTGCATATGGATTCAAACCCAGTTCATGCAGACAAAGCAAAGATTTCGTGACTGGCGGAAACTAACAATCACTCCTTACTAGACATACAGAGAGTGATATACCTCGATTTTAGAGAGTATCAGTTAGCAAATATCAACTTTAAATTACATCACGTAAACATTTTTATCGGACGCGAATTCCTACCCAACATCTATTGTCCCCGTTAACGAACTGCGAGACATGTTAAATATTGCTTATTCACAAGTAACTTACTTAAAATGCCTTGAGGTAAAGCTTTGTATTGCATAGGGATTCGAACCCAGAACCTAATCGGATTGTTATCGAAGTACAATCAATTGTGACATATCCGATTTTCTCGGCAGTAGCTAGATGTTTTAACTGAAATGACGAGACGAAACATTGATGTTTTCCTTCCCAGGACTCCAACCCGGCACCTATCGCTGTTATATTCTAGAGAAAACGAACGTTAAATATGGGTTTGCTACACGAGCAGCGACATGTGAGCATGTTTGAACTAGAAATAATATGACGAAGAGTTGAGTGCTGACTGGGAATCGAACTCTACACATATCGTTGTTGACTACACAAAAAGAGACGTCAGCCACCGAATTTTTCTCCGCCAGCAGCTCGGAATAACGTCCTTGAACTTACAGTGATCTCTCAAATAGTTTTGTGTCTCATTGGGAGTCCAAAGCTTCAGATTTCGTTAGTGTTGACAGCGAATGAAAATGCATTACAAATCAAAATTATTATCCACCGGCAGATGAGTGTTCTCATGCTAGAACTTGATAATACATAATGAAAACTTTAGTGCCGGGACAGGATTCGAACCCATTCACGCACAATATTAGGACATGTTGAGGAATCTACAGTTTTCAATAAACAACATATAGTAGTCGAGCTGTATTGTCACGAAGAGATCAAATTCCGCGTGAAGGGCGGTCTTAGTTTCATTCCAAGATCAGAACCAATTTCATCGACATACAGAAGCTCCAATAAAAGATGGAATAAGTGTCCTGTGACCCTACATAGCGTTTGTTTCGTATTTAGTATAAGAAAGGTTACTGGTGATAGATTTCCCACATTTCGCCACTGCTGACTTTATTGTGATTCAACCTAACGTCTACATGGTAGAGAAGGTATATCATATTTAATGTGAATTACAGACCAGAATGCCACTATACCTTCTTCGCTCTGCGTAGCCAAAAGAGAATAGTATTTGTCTCTCCCTATTAAAAATCATCGGCAGAAGTTGGAATCGAACCTAGACCATCACCAGAGCAACCTATCATCAATCCAATAGCTCACCAAATCCTCTCCGGTGTGGTACATTTTTCAGTCATAACACCGCTGCGGCACACCCGATGAGAATGTTGACACACAGGCTCCTTGACCGAATCGCCATAAACTAGCTGTCTCGGCTACCCAGTGCTTACATTCGACTCTATCTTGTAATCGCCGGAATTAAGTCACGTAACTGCCATCTACACAAAACTGCCAACAGTGTAGGATGCATAAATTTAAATAGGAAGTGTTCCTTTCCATTTGAGCTACTCTATTGCGCTATCTGTTTGTTGAAAACGTCGTGCAGTGCAAAACAAAAGCTGTAACTGTCTGTCTCTCATTAGTCTAAATCCGGCCATATGCATTATCTCACAGCACTGTGGAATGCTGAAGTCCTGGACGAACTGTTATTGGCCTCTGGAGCTGCTGTACGTACGTGATAGGTAAGAGCATAATGGTAAGCATCCCGCACCGTAGATAAAACGTCTTGTGCTCCATTAAATTCGCTGCTACATTTTTTAAAACGCAATTCTGCTGTCTGCTGAAGTTACCAATTTAATGGATCTTTGAAAATAATTCCCTTCACTTCTCAACCCAAAATAGTCCCACGTGGAAAAAGAGCTAACTTCCGGGACATTTTGTTCTTTTCAGGTTTAATAGACGGCCAGGCAGCAGATGAATCTCGAACTTTTGTATTATCTATGGGGTGAGCGTATCGTGCCAAAGTAGAAAAGTATTATCTACATTAGCTGTCGTCTGGTAATGGCATGTTATTCTTCTTCAGACCTTGTTTGACAGTTTTAACTCAGAAAAAGTTCTCTACATGGATGTAATCAATAAACGGCATATGCATTGTCAGACTGTTATAGATAACATCAGATAATTCACATATATCGTTGATGATTAATTTCTCTCTGATGTTTAGTATTGGTTTAACAACACCAAAAGAAACCTCACAAAAATTGTACACTGTATTATAAGAAATGAAATAAAACTACCCACGATAACCTTACGACGAAAGTCTGTTTTAATAAAACTGAATATTTGTACACAAGCGTGCCTCTATCGGCCCGAATTAGTAAAATACTACTCACTTAAATTTTGATTGGGTCTGTGTTTAATTGGTATGCTGTGTCATACTCAAGAGGTATCTAAATGTGACATTTCATAAATAAAGTTATGTATTCCTAGAAACCAAAAATTTGCTTGTCAGCAGTGGAAAGAGACGTTACTTGTTGTGCAGCATTTTAAGTTTTTTACCATTGCACTATGAGCTGAAAGTATTTTTTTTGCGATTTCCTTATCGATGTTTGATCTGACTGACTGTAGCCCTTTCACAGAAAGGATAAAAACGTCACAGACTGCGAGATTGCAGCCGCGAACAATAACAGGCGCTTTTTCATAGCTCAACACGTTACCACACAGCTAGCGAAGAGGTACGTGGTCTGTCTTCCTCTTACGAGGCCAATAGGGCCTACAATTCGTAAACTGCTATTTAAAGGACGAGATTAGTTGCGATTTCCACGTGCAACGGTTTTCCTGGGCTGAAAACCGTAAACTTACAATCTTTTGTTACACCTCAAGCTATAAAAAGTCAGATTATTCAATGGAAATGACAGGAAATAATAAGTGAACTTTGAGGCTTAATTCCGTGCACACCAGGAAGTAACTCGTCGATAACAGAGTTGCCACACATACCTTGCCTTGTTGCCAAATCTTAGTTACAGTACCAGCAGGAAGAAGACGAACCGAGGTGATCCTACAGTGGTCTGGGAAGTGACCATAGCTGGCGTCTCAAAGACACGGCTGCTACGGCGTGGAATACGATTCGCATTTCTCTAACTAGATTTAGGGATTGGAGCATAGTTACTAATAATACTCAGAACTGACTGCAAACTAAACATCATAAATCAGTAACTCTCATAGTTGTTTTTATATTTCTTTCGTAACTGTACTCAAAACTAAGAAACTCATTCACAGACGTTGTCATGCTTCGCCGATAGTCGAGCACACCAAACAAATAAAAATAAAAAAAGAATGTGTGTGTGTGTGTGTGTGTGTGTGAAAGAGGGAGAGAGAGAGAGAGAGAGAGAGAGAGATAGAGAGAGAAAGAAAAGATATAGAAGAGACAGAAAAAAGACAGAGAGAGAGAAAAATATAAAAGATTGAGACAGAGGGTAAAAAATTGTTGTAAAGAAATTGTATACCGCTATGTAAAGAAATCATTCATTAAAATGCCACGGTCCACATCATTAAGAAATGTCGTATTCATGATCTATGGAACAAGCATTAATATCACCTAATCTAATCATATGATACAGCTGCGTAGCCGTGAACAGTCATGAATTACCGAAATTTTCGCCAGTATCAGTAACCAAATCTAAACTTGAAATTAAGGGACGACTCTTTCTGTAATAAACCGGGACTTCTATAAAGACCCTTTCATTCCTGTTAACTAACCACCAAAGATGTCTGATATGCCTCTATTCAGAAGTAACAAAGTCTGTATGCATTTAAAGATGAATCTCATTACGTGAAGTTCTGTGACGGAGATACGAACCCAGAACGTAAGCGGATTGTTAACTAAGTAAAATCCAATGTTACGTATTGGTTTTTGTTACCAGCTGCTAGGTGTTTGAATCTAAAATAAGGATACAAATTTTTGTGCCTGAGTGGCAGTCGAACCGCACTCCTATCGTTCTTCTTTATCGTACACGAATATAGCTTAAGTATCAATTACTTACTCACCAACATTAAGATATGTGCGTGTTTGTCTAGAAATGGTTGGCAACGCATGAACAGACATTAATAACGGTCGTTAATTTTCACTAGCACGCCAGTGTGCACGTGGTAGGACTTGAAACGAAATTATGAATATTTTTGTACTGGATCAGGAATCGGACCCACATACTTACCTTTGGAGGAGACCTAGAGAAGTTTGCAGTCTTGGAAAAAGGAACGAAATGATTGAACTATACTGTTCCGAGAGATTCAGATCCTCGAAAGAGGAGATACGAATTAAAATCATAGTCCAGCACCAAATTTTTCAACGTCTCTAGTTCAATTGAGTACAAGTAAAATAAGAGCC
Source organism: Schistocerca serialis cubense (assembly GCF_023864345.2). Taxonomy (NCBI): domain Eukaryota; kingdom Metazoa; phylum Arthropoda; class Insecta; order Orthoptera; family Acrididae; genus Schistocerca; species Schistocerca serialis. The sequence goes on along the minus strand of NC_064642.1, from coordinate 434,477,237 downwards.
CTGTTTCTTTAAATGGCTATCGGTTCATCAAATAAAATAAAATTTTCTAATGTAAGTAAGTTTACTGGCGACAGTATTTCTGTTTACCATGATCTCACCTATGTCATTTCCCAAAGTAAAGCGGCTCTGTCCAGTTGGGAATGAAGGAACGTGATGTTTAATACGGTTTCTGGATTATAACGTCTTTCTCTCGAGGTTATCAGAGGTAAAGTAAATCTGTTTGTGGCTCTTAAAAGTAAATGCCTGAACCCACGAATTGCACTTGTGATAGTTCGTTCCACCAGACCATTGTCGCCACATATTCCCGCCCCAGGAGTGTGCTGTAACGGATGATGTGCTTAGCTTACAAAACCAGTCACGGTGAAAAAATGCGAGTCTGTGAAATGGTTAAGTAGAAGCAAGCTTCTGACGTGGAGATTATGCCGTTCTCACGTCATCAGGCTATAAAGGCTCTTCTAGGCATCATAGCCGCGATGTGAAGCGATTTTGAAATTTTCACTAATTAAGGAAACCTCTTAGTCAGAGAAAATCCACTACGAAGTGTGAAGTTACCGTATAATTCGATTATTACTTTCATTATTACTATCATTTCCTTCATACCGCTGCTGGAACACACGTGCTTGAAGATCATTCAAGGCCTTTTCATCATTATAGAAGTAGTTGCCCAAGAACAGGTCCTTTCCCTGTCTACGGAATCCATTTCGTGTTAATGTCAAACATCAGCAATTACTCGTAGATGACCTTAAAACTAAAGTAATTGATGAAGACGTTACTTAATAACAAAAACGCGCTGCCTTTCTTCATTTACTTGCGCCTAGAAATGACTGTCGAATACTGCCAAACCAGAAGCCAAGGGATCATTCTGCCTGCCGATATACATCACTGTCAGTTCTTCCATATGATTTGGTCGATGTCACCTGTTTCAAGTTGTTTATGACAGAGAATGTTTTAGAAAATCAGTTGTTTTCTCTTGCAATAAATAGAAAGATTTTCATTCTAAGCTACCCAAGTCGAAAATTTTCGCAATATTAGTTCAAATTTAATATTCGCTTCTATAATGTAGGGAAGTATTTCACAGTTGCGAAACCCACATCTGTCTCATTGTCCTTGTTCTTAGTCGCTGACCATAAATTCTAGCTCAGAGTGACACCAGTTTAAGTAACCTAATGTAGCGAAGACTGTTTTCCAGTGCTCTTTCTCACCGGAAAATATGCAATTCAATCATTGGGCTCCATAAGTACATTGTAACAGTAATTTCTGTGTGTACGGATACGGATTGTAGAATTTAGTGGTGCTCTCATTCCACGTCTGTATGCAATATGCCTGATCTAAACGGGCGATTTATGATTACGGGTCCTGGGCGGTGCAACATCATATTCACAACAGTAATGTGCTTATACTGACAACCTCATTGTTTGTGCTACTTGATTTTGTAATTATTTAAATAAAACAACATGACCTTCCAGTGGGAGACATTTCGTCCCCCTTTTCCTTCTGTGAAATTTGCTACTAAGCTTTTTCCCTTCCAACCAGCGAAATGCGGCAGAGTACGGCCGGTAAACGATTCACAAAGTACGATTTAGTCCCGTTAGGACGATTTCTTTAAACATTGGCGTAGCTGAAGGAATTTAGTTTCTTCTTAAATCGTCTTATGCAGCAACGTTCACAGGTATCTCAAATAGGAAAAGCTCTTTGTCCAGGTACGAAGGTTGTAAAACAATCTTCCCACAGTTTGTGTCAGGTTGACATTTGCGTCTGGTAGCACTGCCTAAGTATTTTGTCTAAGAGGTATCACAAGTAGTGTTCCTGTAGCTGTTTGAATCATTGGTGGAAGACGATTTTAATACCAGTGGGTACAGCACTGATAAATATTCAAAATGATTATCAACCTAAGTCTGAGTTCATCCACAAACTGAGGTGTATTTATAATACTAAAGCTAGACTGTGCATCCTTGTCTTCCTTGAGTGGGCATTGGAAGGCGTTGACATACACGTATACAATACAATGAATACTTCGAACCTATTGTTAACGCTGCTCTCATAAAATAATTTTGTTTTCTTTTATATCTTCTCGTTCTTAAGTGTGCAATATGTGTTGTAGATACAGTCTTAGAGAAACAAGCTGATCGCCGAGTCTTTCATGTAAGCTGGACAATACAGTCGTGCTCCCCTCAGAATTCTATGTCCAGCAATATGCTCGATCTGGCAATATCGTAGACTGCTACACTTCCTGGAGGAACTCTTGACTGCAGTCTGAGTACATCACTCTTGTCTACGAACCTAGTCTTGAGGTAAAACTCGAGAGTAGCTAATACGACGTCTGGTAACCAAAAGCACACTTCGACAAAGTTTTTATCGCCCCTTTGCTCTCGGTGCTGAAGTTATAATTCAAGCGAGTCTACAACGTATTTGGCTTTCTGTCACATTGGTAATAACAGTTTGGTTCAACAATATTTTAGCGAGAGATTTCTTTGCCGACCATCTGCCTCTGAACACCGCATGCGTCTGAGTGGTCTTTGACCCGTTTGCTAGCGGCGGGGGCTGAGGCACTGCACTGCGTCGCCTTCTGACGACAACATCTGCTCTCGACGGTGTAGAATGATTTAATGTTATTGAGTGGTGACCCACAAAATCTGTCTTCGATTTTTGTTTCACATTCGATAGCAATCGAGGCACAAAACCGTTTTTATTTGATGAGTATATTATTACTCTAGTATGCAATACATCAATGTAGCACAGAATTAGTTTCATTGTTTCTGACCCAGTGTGCTATAATTAAAGCGTCACACACAGTTCTTTTTCCTTGCACAGGAGATTTTTCAAATAATTTATTTTTGTCATGGATTCATATGTGTTAGTCAAGGCAAAGAGAGTAAACGTAATGTTGTTGTCGTCAGAAGGCGACGCAGTGCAGTGCCTCAGCCCCCGCCGGTAGCAAACGGGTCAAAGACCACTCAGACGCATGCGGTGTTCAGAGGCAGATGGTCGGCAAAGAAATCTCTCGCTAAAATATTGTTGAACCAAATTGTTATTACCAATGTGACAGAAAGCCAAATACGTTGTAATGTCGCTTGAATTATAACTTCAGCACCGAGAGCAAAGGGGCGATAAAAACTTTGTCGAAGTGTGCTTTCTTTGATTCACTATGGTAAATGGATATGAAACAGTGTGTTAATACCTTTCACAACCTGCTCTATAGCTACTAAGGCAAATTGCTTGTTTTGAGGTCCATACATTAAGTAATGGAGATATTTAAAATATTCAATTGGATTTAAGGTGACAGCATTGCCCATATTTGAAGCTACCCAAAGAAAAAGTAAATTGCTAGATCCGCTGTTAGCAAATATCTGCAGAGAGTTCCTAATTGCTACTGTGGAAATTTAGCATAGAGGCCCTGTAGTAACGAGGAGGTTCCTTTCCTTCATACTTATCACCCTGGCATGTGAGTCTTAAGTGAAGAACAATATTGAATTTCGTATCATTGACGGTCAATTAATATTTCTTCAGAGACACTTGCATTGTGAAGCAGCTTGGCAGTCAGAAAGCCGAGATCTATGACCGTTAACACAACCTACTGTGTTGAGCTACCAAGAGGATTTCATGTGTAAAGGTTTACTCCTGATTTCGTTACAGAATTTTTTTCTGGAAATTTATAACCCCATAAAATAATTCAGAAAAAAAGCTTGCACATGTTGGCCCTTACCACAATTAGAACTGACGACTCATTGAGCTGTTGCGACACTAGACAAGGAGGGTACCACGGGGCTACGGACACACTGCTACGAGCACTCCACTCTCGTCATGGTGTTGGTCGCTCAGCCACATAATGCATCGTGAAAGGTAATAAAAGTTGTCACTTATGTGAAGAATAGCATTTCTTTAGCCAAAAAATTGAATTTTCTGTCTCAGTGTCTTAGAGTACATGAGGATTATATAGCACGAATCATTCAAATGGAAAGGGAATATCAAGTAAATTTAACGAGTCAATTCAGTACCATACGCGAAAGTGATTGCACTGTCACAGTGTTGCCAAATGTTTTTTGACGATGTTGCCAATTCTCAGCTGTGCTAGGAACAGCTCTCTAGCGTTATGGGACGAGAATCCCATGCTCGTGTCATAGGAAGATACGGAGAGGAGGTGCGGGATTTGGTTAATATGCAGCGTTTTCTCCTACCAGTTGTGTCAAACATTCAGGTGTATAATCTTTCATCACGGTTACAGTTTCCCACAAAATATATACAAATAAAACACTTACCTTGTTACTTTGTGACAAAAGTTTATTTCAGTACAATAGAAAGTCTTTGGAAATCAACTTCGCCCACCTGTCACGAAGAGTAAGATAACAAATACTTTGCAGCTCGAAATCGATTGCATCTATGTGCAGTCTTGTGATCATACAAATAGAATTTCATGAATTGCACGAGAATGTAGAAAAATGTTGGGTGAATGGAAGCTGTAAGAAATACAGTTAACTAATTATTCTGTACCACATAATAATCAATTAATTTGAAAATTCAGAAGAGAAGAAACTAAAAAGGCAGAAACTAAAATGCAGATGCGGGTACTGTGCAGACCTGGGATTTTTCATCTTCAGATCTATACAAATAATGTATACTAACCAGCGTATTCATTGCTTTCGTAATGTTTTCCTGTTATTTAGTCTTCTAGTGATGAACTTGATCCACACCCATGAGTCCGATTGTTTCTTTGTATCCTTCCATCTACTATCTTTGTGTGTTATTATTCCGTGTTCAAAAAGCAAAATATTATGTCTGCTCCCACGAGTTTATAAAACGACGTCGCAAGAAGGCTAACGAATTATAATCAAAATACAGTGAGACGCAAATTTGTTTGTCGTCATGGTGTTAAGTCGACAGAAATAGTTGGGTGTTATAGCCTGCATCACCGGCATCCCACTGTCGTCTTCTCGTATTGAGAGTTTCACGTTACCCTGAACACAAGACGCCGAGATAAATGTGTATATTCTCCGTGACGAAACATCCCACATTCCATTCATCCTGATCCACTCTTTACGTCTATCGGCAGGAATGAGTGATAGGAAAGCTGTTGAGAGACGAATAACAGTGAAAATCTTCAATAAATTCTTCAGGGTATCAGACCGCATCGTCATAATTTAAAATGCGCCAACGTTTCGGCCAGCGTTGCAGCTAGCCTTCATCAGGGCCTTACGTTAACTGCTGAATGAAACACACTTGGTTCCTTAAATAGCTGCACGAGAAAACCGTGTCGTTACTTGATTGGCTGTAAAAGGAGGAGGAGGAGGGGTGAAAGGTATGCTTTATTGGTGTTTCCTTTATTATCTGTCATTGGCTGAAATAGCTGTTTTCTATTGGTCTTTATATTAATCCACCCCATTGGAGGAGACGGACGAATAGCGAACAGGTGATGGCTGTGACGTCACACTGTTTACATGCTGTCCAGAAGCCGGCTGCGGCGTGCCATTGCTTTGTGTGCTCGCGACCACTACTGCGGCTCTCCGCGTGTCTGCATGGGCCGCCACGGCTCTGCCGCCGCTCCGTAGCCCTGCTATTGCAGGCAGCCAAGACCTCGGAAGCTTGTATCCGTCCTCTCTATTCATGTTGGCGGGTCTTTTGGCTATTTCTATCGCCTCTCTAATCTTTCTTTTGAAAGTGAGAGGCTGTTTCGCCAGGACGCGGGCTTCTTGAAAAAATATTGGTTTCCCGCACTCGTCTCGGTGTTCCGCCACTGCTGACTTAGTGTGTTGTTTCAGGCGGATATATCTTTCATGTTCCGAGAGCCTTGTGCTAATCGGACGTCCCATCTCACCTATGTAGACTAATCCACAAGCACAACCAATTTCATACACGCCAGCTGTGTGTAGTTTGTCAACTGCATCCTTGGTAGAACCGAGCATGTCTGATATTTTGTTTCTGCTTCGGAAAATTGGTTTGATGTCGGCTTTTCGTAGAATTTTGCCAATACGTTCGGTGACCCCTTGTACTTATGGTAACACAGCAATGCTCTGTGCCTCCTTCTCCTCTTCCCTATTAGTCTTCTCCTTTGTCGACATGGTGCTGTCTATCAACTGCTTCCCATAGCCATTAGTTCCGAAGATGGACCTGAGGCGTTCAAGTTCTGTCTTCAGATGTTCTTCGTCGCTTATCCTGTACGCTCTCTTCGTTAGCGTGTGCAGGGCGGACTTCTTCTGCGTGGGGTGTTGGTGGGAGGAGGCGTGAAGGTACCTGTCCATATTGGTTGGTTTCCTGTACACTTTATGGCCAAGTTTACCATCAGGTTTTCAATAAACTTCCACGTCGAGAAAAGGCAGCACCCCATTCTTCTCTGTTTCCATTGTAAACTGAATTTTCCTATGCTGTTGGTTAAGGTGCTTGTGGAAGTTCTGTAACTCCTCTTCTCCGTGGGGCCAGATGACGAAAGTATCATCGACATAGCGAAGCCAACAATTTGGACGTAATGGTGCGGACTGGAGGGCTATTTCCTCAAATGCCTCCATGAAGATTTCTGCTGCGATAGGCGAGAGGGGTGAGCCCATAGCTACACCGTCAGTTTGTTCATAAAATTGACCTCTCCACTTGAAATAGGTGGTCGTCAGACCGTGGCGCACAAGCTCACATATATCAGGTGCCACGCGTTCTTGTAGGATGTTCACGGTATCTGACACTGGGACATTCGTGAATAGGGATTTGACGTCGAAACTAATCATCAGATCTTGGTCCGTAACACGCATTTCCTTTAGGAGAGACACGAAGTGAGTGGAATCCTTGACGTAGGACTCAGTTTGATGTACTAGGTGTTGGAGCCTAGGTGCCAGTTCTTTCGCTAGGTAGTAGGTCGGCGAATTTATACTGTTTACTATGGGCCTTAAGGGGAAGTCGGTTTTGTGTACCTTCGGTACACCATATATCCTTGGTGCCTGTGTCACTTGCGGGATGAATCTTCTGGCCTTGTCAAAGTTGATTCTAGAGTGCTTGAGCAGTGCCTGCGTCGTTTTGATTACCTTGGTCATCGGATCTCCTTGAAGTTTCTTGTAGATAGGTTCTGCGAGAATATCTTCCATTCGTTTGTTGTAATCAGTTGTGTCCAAGACTACAGTGGCGTTGCCCTTATCTGCCTGTACCACTACTAAGTGGGGGTTGTCCCTGAGTTCTTTGATGGCATGGTATTCCTCAGCGTTGATGTTTTGCTTCGGTGGCTTTGCTTTATTCAGAACTCTGACCGTTTCCTGCCTGATCTTCTCCGCCTCGGCCTGTGGCAGATGACGTACCGAAGCCTCTACGGATTCTATGATATCTTCTTTTGGAACTCGCTTAGGTGCAACTGCGAAATTCATCCTCTTGGCCATAATTGCTGTGGTTGCTTCGCTCAAGGTGTGGCTGGAGAGGTTGACCACTGTCCGGCGTCAATGTTTCGTCCGTGGCTTTCTGTTGTAGTTTGTCGTACTTTCTCATCTGGCGGTTAGTAATACTATTGCTGGTCCTTGATGCTTGCTGAAAGGTTAACCTGTCGACTTTATCCCAGTCTTCCATCTGAAGTTTTTGGGCCAGAAATAGGTATAGATCACACAAATTCCTGTTGTGAGCATCGAGACTTATGCGGATGTGGCGGATCCTTTCCCGTAGCAATGCTTTACTGGCTTTAGCACAGATATTCCTTGCCATGTTCGTTTTTATGTGAGACGTCAACCGCAAAGAATGCGGCACAACACTGGCGTGTATGAAATTGGTTGTGCGTGTGGATTAGTCTACATAGGTGAGACGGGACGTCCGATTAGCACAAGGCTCTCGGAACATGAAAGATATATCCGCCTGAAACAACACACTAAGTCAGCAGTGGCGGAACACCGAGACGAGTGCGGGAAACCAATATTTTTTCAAGAAGCCCGCGTCCTGGCGAAACAGCCTCTCACTTTCAAAAGAAAGATTAGAGAGGCGATAGAAATAGCCAAAAGACCCGCCAACATGAATAGAGAGGACGGGTACAAGCTTCCGAGGTCTTGGCTGCCTGCAATAGCAGGGCTACGGAGCGGCGGCAGAGCCGTGGCGGCCCATGCAGACACGCGGAGAGCCGCAGTAGTGGTCGCGAGCACACAAAGCAATGGCACGCCGCAGCCGGCTTCTGGACAGCACGTAAACAGTGTGACGTCACAGCCATCACCTGTTCGCTATTCGTCCGTCTCCTCCAATGGGGTGGATTAATATAAAGACCAATAGAAAACAGCTATTTCAGCCAATGACAGATAATAAAGGAAACACCAATAAAGCATACCTTTCACCCCTCCTCCTCCTCCTTTTACAGCCAATCAAGTAACGACACGGTTTTCTCGTGCAGCTATTTAAGGAACCAAGTGTGTTTCATTCAGCAGTTAACGTAAGGCCCTGATGAAGGCTAGCTGCAACGCTGGCCGAAACGTTGGCGCATTTTAAATTATGACGATGCCGTCTGATACCCTGAAGAATTTTATTGAAGAAGACAATGGCCGCGGAAACCTACGCTTACAAACAGTGAAAATGTTAGTAATAACAATTCAGTAATCAAGGACGATTAACAAAATAACCAAGAAAGGTTTAGTGTTTAATCGGCCCACTGCATAAGTGTTCTTACCACTTTGTTACTGAATTCTGTTCTGGTTGTTTGCAGAGAGAAAAGAAAGAATCCTCTAGCCATGCATATCGCTAGTACAACGAGATATTACCTATCAACTACCCTTGCTTTACGTCACGAGACGAACACGGCGTCACCAAGCTGATATTTGAAATACATTTCTCTTTTCTCTCTCTGTCTCTCTTTTTACTTTTATTTTTATTTTTTGGGGAAAGCATCGAGATTCGCGAATAATAAGCAAGTAGGCATATAACCTGTTTCCAGCTATTTTCATTGGGATACATAATGCAAAAATACAACTTTTAAGTGTATTATTGCGTAATTCCAGTTATTGACAGTCTATTCGTGAGCTTCCTCGCATTCATTGGGGTGAAACCCATCACAGAACCAAGCAAAACACAAATATTTCTTGCACCACACGGAACACACAAACGAAATCACGCTGCACTGACGTGTTGTTCGTTATATTGCACAGAAAACATATTTGATTCATGTTGCTAAATACAGATCTATCAGATATCAATTTAAATGCGTACCAAATGTATAAATGTATATCTTGAAATATGCAGAAAGTCACATACAGGTATTCAACTGAAACATAGCCATTACCAAGAATGTAACTGCGGTCGACACCATCGTCGTCTACCACCTTGACAACTCGAACGGCGACAGTGCTCGGCCGGTTACTTACGTTTACTGGTACCAAAGCTACAGTATGAAAAAGTATTCATAGTATTGTATACGTATATGTCAACGCCTTCCGATGCCCACTCAAGGAAGACAAGATTACACAGTCTAGATTTAATATTATAAATACACCACAGTTTGTGGATGAACTCAGACTTAGGTTGATAATCATTTTGAATATTTATCAGAGCTGTACCCACTGGTGTTAAACTAGTTTTCAACCAAAGATTCCCACAGCTACAGGAACACTACTTGTGATACCTCTTAGACAAACTACTTACGCAGTGTTATCAGACGAAAAGATCAACCTGACATAGACTGTGCGAAGTTCGTTCTACAAACTTCGTACCTGGATAAAGAGCTTTTCGTATTAGAGATATCTCTGAACGTTGCTGCATAAGACGATATAAGAAGAAACTAAATTCCTTCAGCTACGTCAGTGTTTAAATAAATCGTCTTAACGGCACTTTTCTCCACCGTAACTAATTTTGTAAGCTAAGCACATCTTCCGTTACAGCACACTCCTGGAGCTGGAATATGTGGCCGCAATGGTCTGGTGGAACGAACTATCACAAGTGCAATTCGTGGGTTCAGAAATTTACTTTTAAGAGCCACAAACAGATTTACTTTACCTCTGATAACCTCAAGAGAAAGACGTTATAATCCCGAACCCGCATTGAAAATCACGTTCCTTCATTCCCAACTGGACAGAGCCGCTCTACTTTGGGAAATGACATAGGTGGAGGCCACGGTAAACAGAAATACTGTCGCCAGTAAACTTACTTTGATGAACCGATAGCCATTTAAAGAAACAGGGCTCTTATTTTACTTGTACTCGATTGAACTAGAGACGTTGAAAAATTTGGTGCTGGACTGTTATTCGAATTCGTATCTCCTGTTTTGAGGATCTGAATCTCTCGGAACAGAATAGTTTACTCATTTCGTTCCTTTTTCCAAGACTGCAATCTTCTCTAAGTCTCCTCTAACGGTAAGTATGTGGATCCGTTTCCCGATCCAGTACAAAAATATTCATAATTTCATTTCAAGTCCTATCATGTGCACACCGGCGTGCTAGTGAATATTAACGTACGTTTTTAATGTCTGTTCATGTGTTGCCATCAATTTCTGGTCAAACACGCACATGTCTTAATGTTGGTGAGTAAGTAATTGATACTTAAGCTATATTCCTGGACGATAAAGAAGAACGATACGAGTGCGGTTCGATTGCCACTCAGGCACACAGATTTGTATCCTTATTTTAGATTCAAACACCTAGCAGCTGGTAAGGTAATCCGATACGTAACATTTGATTTCACTTAGTTAACAATCCGATTACGTGTTGGGTTCGTATCTCTGTCACAGAACTTCACATAATGTGATTCATTTTTAAATGCATACAGACTTTGTTACTTCTGAATAGAGGCATATCAGACATCTTTCGTTGTTAATTAACAAGGATGAAAGGGTGTTTGAAAGGAGTCCCGGTTTATTACAAAAACTATCATCTTTTATTTTCAAATTTAGATTTCGTTACTGATACTGGCGAAAATTTGGGTAATTCGTGAGTGTTCACGGCTAGGCAGCTATATCATATGATTAGATTAGGTGAACTTAATGCTTGTTCCACAGATCATGAATACGACATTTCTTAATATTGTGGACTGTGGCATTTAAATGAAAGATTTCTTGACATTGCGGTATTCAATTTCTTTACAACAATTTTTTACCCTCTGTCTTATTCTCTCTCTCTCTCACACACACACACACACACACACACACACACACACACTCACAAACATTCCTTTTTTAATTTTATTTGTTTGGAGTGCTCGACTATCGGCGAGGCACGACAACGTTCGTGAATGAGTTTCTTAGCTTTGAGTACAGTTAGGAAAGAAATATAAAAACAACTATGAAAGTTATTGATTTATGATGTTTAGTTTGCAGTCGGTTCTGAGTATTATTAGTAACTACGCTCCACTCCCTAAACCTAGTTACAGAAATGCCAATCGGACGCATTACGTATTCCACGCTGTAGCAGCCGCGACCTTGAGACCCCAGCTACGGTCACTTCTCAGAGTGCTGTAGGATCACCTCGGTTCGTCTTCTTCCTGCTGGTACTGTAACTAAGATTTGGCAACAAGGCAAGGTATGTTTGGCAACTCTGTGATCGACGAGTTACTTCCTGGTGTGCACAGAATTAAGCCTCAAAGTTCACTTAATATTTCCTGTCATTTTCAATGAATAATCTGGCTTATTGCCGCTTGAGGTCTAACAAAAGATTGTAAGTTTACGGTTTTCAGCCCAGGAAAACCGTTGCATGTGGAAATCGCAACTAAATATCCTTTAAATAGCAGTTTACGAATTCTGGCCCCCATTGGCCTCGTAAGAGGAAGACAGAACGCGTACCTCATCACTAGCTGCGTGGTAACGTATCGAACTGTGAAAAAGCGCCTGTTATGGTTCGCGGCTGCAATCTCGCAGTCTGGAATGTTTTATTATCCCTTCTGTGAAAGAGCTTCAAGCAGTCAGATCAAACAGCGATAAGAAAATTGCAAGAAAATACTTTCAGTTCATAGTGCAATGGTGAAAAACTTAAAATGCTGCACAACAGGTAACGCTCTTCCCACTGCTGACAAGCAAATTTTTGGTTTCTAGGAATACATAACTTTATTTATGAAATGTCATATTTGCATACCTCTTGAGTATGACACAGCATACCAATTAAACACAGACCCAATCGAAATCTAAGTGAGTAGTATTTTACTAATAATCCGATAGAGGCAGGCTTGTGTACAAATATTCAGTTTTATTAAAACAGACTTTCGTCGTAAGGGTATCGTGAATAGTTTTATTTCATTTCTTATAATACAGTGTACAATTTTTGTAAGGTTTCTTTTGGTGTTATCTATAACAGTCTGACAATGAATATGCAGTATATTGATTACATCCATGTAGAAAACTTGTTTTGAGTTAAAACTGCCAAACAAGGTCTGAAGAAGAATAAAATTCCATTACCAGACGACTGCTACTGTAGATAATACTTTTCTATTTTGGCACGATGCGCTCACCCCATAGATAATACAAAATTTCGAGATGCATCTGCTGCCTGGCCGTGTATTAAACCTGAAAAGAACAAAATGTCGCGGAAGTTAGCCCTTTTTCGACGTGGGACTATTTTGGGTTGAGAAGTGAAAGGAAGTATGATCAAAGATCCATTAAATTGGTAACTTCAGCAGACAGCAGAATTGCGTTTTAAAAAATGTAGCAGCGAATTTTCTAGAACTCGAGACATCTTACCTATGGTGCGCGACACTTACCATTATGCTACTACTTACCACCTACGTGCAACAGCTCCAGAAGTCAGCAACAGTTCGTCCAGAACTTCAGAATTCCACAGTGCTGTGAGATAATGCGTATGGCCGGATCTAGACTTCTGAGAGACAGGCAGTTACAGCTTTTGCACTGCACGTCGTTTTCAACAAACAGAATGCACAATAGAGTAGCTCCAATGGAAAGGAACACTTCCTATCTAAATTTATGCATCCTGCACTGTTGTCAGTTCTGTGTAGGTGGCAGTTACGCGATTTTATTTCCGTGATTACAAAATACAGTCGAATCCAGGGTAGCTGAGACAGCTAGTTCATGGTGATTCCGTCAACAGCCGGCCGGAGTGGTCGAGCGGTTCTAGGCGCTACAGTCTGGAACCGCGCGACCGCTAAGGTCGCAGGTTCGAATCCTGCCTCGGGTATGGATGTGTGTGATGTCCTTAGGTTAGTTAGATTTAAGTAGTTCTAAGTTCTAATCGACTAATGACCTCAGCAGTCCCATAGTGCTCAGAGCCATTTGAACCATTTGATTCCGTCAACCAAGTAAATAAATGTACTGAACATGCTGCAAACCACTACTCATCAGGTGTGCCGCAACTGAGTTTTGATAGAAAACTGTGTCGCACTGAAGAGGATTTGGTGGTCTGTTGTATTGATGATAGGTTGCTATGCTTATGCTTTGTGTTCGATTCTAACCACAGCCGATGATTCTTACTACGGAGAGACAGATTCTATTCTCTTCTGGCTACGCCAAGTGAAGAAGGTATAATGGCATTGAGGTCTGAAATTCGCATTAAACATGATATTCCATCTCTACCAAGTAGACGTTAGGTTGAACCACAATAACGTCAGGAGTGGCGAAGTGTGGGAACTCTATCACCAGTAACCTTTCTTATACTAGTTATTTATTTCTAGTGACGAAATAAATGCTATGTAGGGTCACAGGACACTTATTCCATCTTTTATTTGAGCTTCTGTATGTCGATGAAATTGGTTCTGAACTTGGAATCCCTTAACGCGGAATTTGATCCCTTCGTGACAATACAGCTCGACTAGTATATGTTGTGTGTTAAAAACTGCAGATTCCTCAACATCTCCTGATATTGCGCGTGAATGGGATCGAATCCTGGCCCGGCACTAAAGTTTTCATTATGTATTATCAAGCTCTAGTATGAGAACAATTATCTGCTGGTGGATAATAATTTTGATTTGTAATGCATTTTCATTCGCTGTCAACACTAACGAAATCTGACGTTTTTGTCTCCCAGTGGGACACAGAACTATTTGAAAGATCACTGTAAGTTCAAGGATGCTATTCCGAGCTGCTGGCGGAGAAAAATTCGGTGGCTGACGTCTCTGTGTGTGCAGTTAACAACGATATGTGTAGGGTTCGATTCCCAATCAGCACTCAACACTTTTTCATATTATTTCTAGTTGAAATATGCTCAAATGTCGCTGCTCGTGTAATAAACCCATGTTTAACGTTCGTTTTCTCTAGAATATGTCAGCGATAGGTGCCGGGTTGGAGTTCTGGGAATGAAAACACTAACGTTTCGTCTCGTCATTTCAGTTAAAACATCTAGCTACTGCCGAGAAAATCGGATATGTCACAGTTGATTCTACTTCGATAACAATTCGATTAGGTTCTGGGTTCGAATCCCTGTCCAATACATAGCTTTACCTCACGGCTTTTCAAGTAAGTTGCTTGTGAATTAGCAATATCTGACATCTCTCGTAGTTAGTTAACAGGGATAATAGATGATGGTTAGGAATTCGCGTCCATTACAAATCTTTACATTCGGTAATTTAAAGTTGGTATTTGCTAACTGATACTGTCTAAAATCGAGGTATATCACTCTCTGTATGCCTAGTCAGGAATGATTGTTAGTTTCCGTCAGTCGCGGAATCTTTGCTTTGTCTGCATGAGCTGGGTTTGAATCCACATGCAGAACGAAACTGTTCGTCGTGTCATTTGAAGTTCATACATATTCTCAACTACCTCCTCGTAAATAACTTAAATTTTTAGTGTAATTTTGTGTTAAATAACAAGTACGATATGTTACTGTAAAGAGGAAAAAATGAATACTACGAACTTATTACGTGCGTTACCTATCTGATGTAATAATGAGAGTGGTAACATTTCAGGTATGTCATTTATTGCAATAAATGTGAGCTTACAAGTTTTTTAGACAGTCTTATCTGTTGAAAGGTGTTCCCTAATAGTTCTAGTGTCGTTGTATAACTTTACATCTTGAGTTATTGCAATACAGAGCAGTGTATTCTGGTGGTGACTTGATGGAACCATTTTCAATAGTCAAACGACTATATCAAGGAGCGATTAGAGGACCAGCTAGACAGCTGCGCTACGCTGGTTGCATGTGAATCAGGCGAAATGCAATTCAGGTCGTTCGGATATTTTTGAGCACGACTGTACATATTGTCGTAGTGCTGCAATTTGTATGCATCACAGGATGCAGGCTGCGATGTTATCCATGCGTCTGGGTAAGACTACTCATTTACGTGGTCCATCAGGAGATAGAAGTGGACGAAAGCTACCGAAGGTTAGCGGTTGTAAGGGCAGAGGAAAATGTTCCAAGGCAAGCGCCAAGGAAAATAAAACCTCTGCGACAGTAGGACGGTTAGTAAGGGCAGCAGCGGCTTGCTAGCTGCGACAGTGCATGCAAGGTGAGGTAATGTTAACGTGAGGTATCGTGCATCGTTACCTATGTCTCTTAGTGTTTGTTATAGCTGGGTCAATCCGGGTGCTGCAGCTGGACTCGTCATGGTTCTCCTGAGCCTGCTGCAGTGGCTTCGTCCCTGTCACAAAGGCAGCCCGCTGCCGTTCGGCGTTCTCCACTACTGCATGGCGCAGCTCTGCCGCATCTAAGCCTCGACCAACTCTGTTTGCTTGGCGAGCTGCGCCGCATCAGCGTCGGAGATATGCACGCCGTTCGCTCGCGCTCGCGCGATGATTGCTGCCTTTTTGTCCTCGATTTCTTGCGGGGGCCGCCCCCACGGCGGTCGGCGTTGCCGCTGATACCGCGGGGGCGGCGGTTATCTTCTTTGCACCTTGGCCTGTGGTGCTGCTGGGGCGGCCGCTGGGGCAGGCACGCGAACGATCTTCTGCGAGGTCGCAGGAGTGTTCGCAGGGGTTCGAACCCCTTCTGCTGCACGGAGGCCTTGGGCGAAGAGTGCACGCAGTTGCCTCAAGGCCTCTTCCTTCTCTGCAGCCACGGTGACTGCGATGGCAGCCCTCTCTGCCGCCATGACGGCTTTGAGGGCTGCAGTGGCCTCCTTCACGGCGGTGCCGAGTTCGAGGTAACAGTTCCTCCCGTGGGCGCGAGCTGCATCCAGACCTACTCCTGGCAGGTGGAGCTGCTTCTGCGCTGTCCCTCACCTGAGCCGGGCTGGTCTGCGCCCTACGTCGTGGCCGACGTCGTCTTCTCTTCTTCCGCTGCATTGGTGCGGCCGCGGCCGCCTCGCCGCCTTCGGCACGGCCGCGGCTTGAGAAAGCCGCGCAGCCGCGCCATCGGGCGACGTGTGGGCCGCCACACCGGATGCAAGTCGGCAGAACGTTACCGCCGCGGTCGCAGGCGCCGCTGTCGTGCTCGCCGTAGCACTTGACGCACCGCGCCGTGTTGCGGCAATACTTCACGACATGGCCCTCGCCCTGGCACCTGAAGCACTGGGGCTGGGGGTCCATGGCAGACGGGAGAGCTTCTGTCATAACCAGGAAGCCCAGCAACTTAAGCAAGCCGAAGATGTCGCTCCCACAGTCGGCCGTTTGCACGGTCATGGCATAGAGCGGCGCCCTCTTCTTGTTGGTCCGGTTGTGCAACCTTGCGGTTACATTACCAAACCCGGCTCGCAGTAGCCCTTCCAGAACCGCTGCCTCCTCACAGTACCAAGGTAACGCCCTAAGGAGTGCCTTGGTCGTCTTCTTCCTTCCAACGGAAAGTGCCTCCTCACGCGCTGGTGGCGCGTCGACAATGTGGTCGGCCACTGCGACCTTGATCGCCCTGTGGTCAGCCACGTTTGCGGCCAGAACGCAGATCAGCGAGTCTGTGTCGACAGACTCGTAGACAACCTCGTTCTTGGCGCAATTCGTCATTATGTCGAACAGCGCTGTCCACTAGCCTTTGCACTTGATGTACAAAGGGAGGACAGGCTGCGACTCGTCCTCTCGGGACTTCCTTGCTTGGTCGGCAGACTCAGTGACTTGCACAACCGAAGTACCCTTCGTAGCAGCAGGTTTCTTCTGTGCGTACTTCATTCCCATGCTGTGGGGCGCAGAACACGACAATCTGCAGGCGATGTGAGAACAACACACAACAATTTGCTTCCCACGGCGCCCATAGCACAGAAACTTCTTCACACGCTCACAACGGCCGAGTAGGCGTAGCGCGCAGTTGCAGCGTTGCGCACACCTCGCTAGCTCAGGCCGCTCTTCAGAAGCAGAACAACATAAGTAGCTTGTATACCCATTCCGACTGTTCTTCATTTTTGTAGTACATTTAATCAATGTTCATTCTATGCAGCAGGTAAGTTTAGTCAGTGTGTGGAATTAAGTACTTAATTTTTTGTTATTCTTTCTCTACAATTAGTGAGCTGAACGTGTGTGGTGGAGCTTCTCTATCAGCATCGGTGCAGCAACCACCACCACCACCACCATTTAATCCTAGTTTGTTATATAAGTTTCATAGATCCATTAAAAGAGCTATAAATGAATTTTACATTTCACCTTACAAATTTAGTTTTTAACCCCAATAATATAAATAATAGCAGTATGCAGTGGCATGGTTGCCGAGACAGGCGCAGGTGACATCACAGCATGGCCTTTTCAGGCACAGTTCACCCATCAGGACGGAACTCATTGTTGCACAGGCACACCCCACAGCCATTGCTGATGCCACTACATCAGCGCCGTAGCTCTGGGGCTGTGGACTGTAAATGACTAACAGTCTTCCACCCTGACAGCTATTAGGGTGCCTTCACCAACTGGGTCAGGGTTGGGAGTCACAGACATGCCTCGCCCCCCATACAGCAGCCACCTCTGCAGCCCATATGCTCCTTCTTGCCTGATGCATCAGGTCAGGGAGCTCCACCTCACTGCTGGTGACCTCTCAAGGATGATGCACTGCACCACATACCTTCTTGCCCCTTCCCACAGCCAGCTTCACTGGAAGGATACGTGCTGTAGACTGCTAATAGCGATAATAATAGAGTAGTTTTCACGCCCATCCTTTTATTCACAGACACTAGATATGTAACACCACACCACAGTTAAGTTTAAGCGATTGGAAATGCATTTGAGGGCCCATCTTGTTTAAACATATAGAGAACCCATTAGGAGGATATAGAGCTTTCTGAAAGCTTGTCTTTCTGTTCTGGAAACATAGCTCCTCAAAACTATTAACGGCCCATGGTATTCCGCCATTAATTGTATACTACAGGGCTATGTTGCGAACTAACATACCTCTCTAAACAGGGTTATTGTGCTGAGCCTTGTACATATTTGCAGAGAAAACGTGATATCGCAGAGCACCTCAGACACTATTTCATGAAATCATCTTCAGCGCTATATAGGCCCAGTTTTCTGAGATGCAATTTAGAGGGTCAGGTAAAGCAGACAAGTGCTACTCCTCGATTTACATATACATACCTTTGATTCCATAAATATCGGGTATTGCTAAATCCCCCTTCCTGAAGGTATAGTCGACAATCAGACACGTATTAATATCCAAAATAAAATAATACGAGTTCTGTCTGGCATGACCAGTTCTGGCTTATGAGAGAAGGATTAAACAGCGTCCAGAGTGCAGAAATTTTTATGTTTTTGGTTTTATAACTTTCATAGTATTAAGTTCCCCATTAACATCCAGGACGTTTCTAAATTTGATGCTCATAATACCGGGATATCGGTTCATGATATATGGCTTGAAGCAGTGCATGTCAGATGACGAAGTTTTGGACAAAATCGTCAGGCCCGTTTATTTCTCTGAATTTATTGGTTAGTGTGCTCTGCATGTAAACATTATGATATTCTCTGAGGTGGATAACAATAATAATAATAATAATAATAATCACTATGTGTGGATCACAGACAGGCTCCAACTCCTTTCATTCCAATTGAGTAAACATGTGCATAAACAGCATATTTCCTTTAGGAGCCACAGTGCCTTTTCTAGTTGTTATCGAAACATCTTGTGGATTTATCTATCTAGAAACCGATATGTCTGGATATCCCCACAGAGTAAAAAAATCTTAAAGTTTAAGAATGCCCAATGGCAAGAGCGATATCACTTTGTAATGTGTGCTGACTTTGAGTGCCTCCTCGCACCAGTTACACGCTGTGAAGGCGACCCTAGAGCCTCACATACAACCTAAGATAGTGTGCCCAGTTGTGTGTTCATACAATCTGAGTCTTAACCACCACAAATTATTCAACAGGGATAATCATGCAATTTGGCTACTTGCTAAGCTCGAAAAACCTTCATGGGAGGTTAACAAGCTTTGCAGCAGTAACATTCCCATGGCCATTTTGAAAGAGAATGATTATTTGTAAGGCAGTGTGGTTGACTTTCACATTCGTGAGCTGTCGCAAAATAGAAGTGCGGAAACTACTCATAGGGACCACTGTCATCTAACAGAAAAGTTCCGAGTGCAGCTCACAATGCATGCAACTTGATGTATAAATTACCATGACCACTATCTGTCTTTTTTTCATAATTTCAGAGAATATGATGCTCCCTTTCTTGTTGAGCATTTGTCTAATTTCGGTGAGGATAATGGTCAGTGCCCTACCTGAGAATGTAGAAAAATATATCTCATTCTACAGACAAATGACGCCAAGAATTATGCTCTGCTTCCTAGACTCACTGCATTTTATGGTCACCACTCGAGAAACATGATGAAACTTGGCCCCAGGAAGACGTAAACATCATTTGAGGTGGATATCCTGATAACGCAAGGTTTCAACTAGTGACAAGGAAGGGGGTTCCCCATACAAGAATACAGACTGCATGGAAAAACTGGCCGAAAGCAGACTACCCAACAATGTTGTATTCACCAGTAGCCTTACAGGCGATGCCATATCGAATGCAGAGTATGAGAATGTTTGGCAGGAGTTGGTCATCCTAAACTTAAGGAGTATGTAGACCTTCAAATGGGCACTGACATGCGTTTGGCTTCTGATGTTTTGTGAAATTCTTGAGTGCATGCACGGCCACATATACTCTGGTATTACTCAGCACATGGGTTTCCTTGGGACGCTGTGCTCAAGAAAACAACAGTCAACATTAAATTATTGACAGATGTTGACATGTTTCGTTTCTTTGAGCAACAGATTCACAGTAGGCTTTTCCAATGCTATAACCACACCAAGCAAATAACTCACAGATGGGTTAGGGCTTCAATATATTTGACAATTCGAGCTACGTCATGTACTTCGATGTGAATAATTTATATGGGTGGACCATGCAACAGTCACTGCCGATTGGCGAGTTTTGATGGCTGCCCAAAGTCGAATGCATGTGATTAGGTGAAAATGTCAATATAGTCGCGGCTGATTGTGGTATGGGGAATATTGTGGAGGCAAAACTCGCGTAATCAGTCAGTCTGCATGATGCACACAGTGATTTTCTGCTATGTCTTAAGAAACTAGTTCTACAAGAATGCCTCATCCTCAAACTGATAAAACGCTGGGGAAGAAGCGGATATAGTTTCTTCACTATCATAACCTCCAGCTTATGGATAGAGCTGGTTAGATTCATCCACCACATTTATTGAATTGGTAAATAAAACAACGGAGAATTTGAGAAAATGCAGTAAAATTCATCTTAGAATAGAATGCAATGACCAGTATGGCACAAGGAGCTGTCACCTGACCAAAGTTCAAATGGGTCACAATCTTCAGTGAGAAATTTCTTGCTGTGGAGGTGGTGAAGGTTGCAGTAGTGTTAACAAAGCCTGTCTGTGTGGTGATAAGCATATTAGACCTGTCACATCTCCACAACATTTCATTATAAGTTCGCGAAAATCCGTTTCGTTGATCCAAAGTTATTTTGTATGGATACAGATTGTTTCATGTATTGGGTGAAGGGTTGCAAGCCATATGAAGTATTGAGCTGCCACACTAATGCATTCAACATCTCTTCACATGTGACCAATAATACTTACAGTATTGTTCTACAGAAAAAAAATTTAACGTTTTTATGAAAGATGAGGCGGATTTATTGTCAGTTATGGAGTTTTTCGGTCTCAGAGGGAGGATGTATGCATGTTACACACTAGCAGGTGTCACCCAGGGGCGAACAAATGTTGTGCATCATGTGGCATCGAGGGCCCTTATGACTGAAGACTACTTGGAGCGCCGGCCACAGTGGCCGAGCGGTTCTAGGCGCTTCAGTCCGGAACCGGGCAAACTGCTACGGTCGCAGGTTCGAATCCTGCCTCGGGCATGGATGTGTGTGATGTCCTTAGGTTAGTTAGGTTTAGGTAGTTCTAAGTTCTATGGGACTGATGACCTCAGATGTTAAGTCCCATAGTGCTCAGAGCCATTTGAACCATTTGAACTACTTGGAGCGCCTGTAGAGTGGTGCGTTCAGTGCTCCTCAGCAACCCACATTATGGTTCTGCAAATTAATATTCACTTCTGAGGGAAGGGACGTACACTCTGATGCAATCGAAAGTTGTTCTTTCTCCTCATGGTGACAAGCAGATCATTTGTGATGATGGATTGAAACTCACCTGTACTCACACCATTCACTTGATGAGGGTGGCAAGATTGAGAGACAGTTACAGTAGCCATAAATTTTGATTGTAAGTGAAATAATATGACAAGCTTATCACACCATAAGCCATTTTTGTTAAATTGCACACTGTGTGCTCTGACATAGATGTATATCATGTACTAATGTAAATATATAAGTGAATACTGTGTGTGCTGACAAAAATGTGTACCATGTAAAATCATATCCACAGCATCCGTGCTGACAAAAAAATTTGTACCATGTACACTTGTAAATATTGCATTTCATGTGTGCTAACAAAACTGAAGGCCATGTTTATTTGTAGTTTTCGGCGATGCTGTACTTGCTGAGAATGTCTCTATTACGCTGACATCTTCCGTGAATTCTAAGAATGCAATATCTTCGAATATGAACCATCTATACTCATCATCATGGAAACCTTGAATATCTGCAACGATGTTCATGCTTTGAGAGGTCATATAGAAATTCCGTAGGTATGAGACAATATTTATTTATTTACACATCTCGCTGCATAACAGCTGTCAGTGGACAAAAGTTAATCATATAGACACGTAGAAATAGAGCGTATGCTGCAGTGCATTCTGGGAGATTCGTAAAAATATCAGATTCAATTCGTATATCGATTAGTCCTGATTAAATTAACTCTATTTTGAGCAGTCTATTACAATGATTGATGCCAGGTCCTTGAATTTCGTAGAGTGAGTGGATACACCTCACCTTCAACACCTTCACAGTAAGAAGCGCAAAACTTCACACACATGTCAAATACTAGACTGTATACATTTCAATAATAAAACTTTGTACCGATAGACTATAGAATTGGTGGAATCATTTGCTATATCCCCCTTATGTCAGTCTGAAATGCAAGTATGATAAACTCGTGTGTCTCCAGTTCAACAGAGGCTTTAATAGCCGACATTTATCTTGTTGCTGTCAGTAACGTTGGGTAGTCAATAAGCTCCCATGAATGGAAATTTTATGGCAGATATATTCCAGCATTCAGAACTTGTAAAAGCTTCAAATGCTCCTCTTCGAGATGTAGTCGTTTTCCAAACTGCATTATTTATAATGATCTCATCCTCCTCTAGAGCTCTTTGAATGTATGAGTAATAAGCTGGCACACTTGGTACCAGAATAACTTCCTGTTAAGCATTCATATCAGTTCATCGAATGTCTACAAAGTACTTCATAAGCATGCATGTCAACACCTTACAATATTACCTACACTAGTTGGTATTTGGCCTGAAACAGCATTTTTGAAACTACACATACATGCTCAAAGCACGCTTCATCTGCATGCGGTAAAAACGACTTGAGAATGTTTGTCTTGTTGCAGTTCAATGGACCCACAATTATCACTTGCGTATTATGATGAAACAGTATCCCATTCTTCTATCCCATTCTTCTTTTTATGCTATCACAGCACCAGTCCCTTGAAGTAAAGAAATTGTGTTGAGGTTTCACCAACCGTGGCATGATGCTGACTACATGATGTACTGGTGTACAATGGACTTCCATAGAAAAAAACCTGTAATTATAATATGTGTATAATATGTATGGTCAGGAATGAACACCTTACCAACTGAGCTGCAAAGGCTACACATCTGTACAGTATTGGCAAGCGGAGTGCACTCAGCCCTTGTGAGGCAAACAGAGGGGCTACTTGACTGAGAAGTAGCGGCTCTGGTTTCGTAAACTAGCATACGGCTGGAAGAGCGCTGTGATGACCACATTCCCCTCCATATTCGCATCCTGCACCTGTGGGCGGCCGGTAGGTACTATCGGGCCTTCATAGTCTGTTCGGACAGAGATTTTTATGTAATTTGAAAACAAAATATTTACAACTGACATTGTAATTCTGTTAGAGACAGCAAAGGACTTGGAAGAGCAGTTGAACGGAATGGACAGTGTCTTGAAAGGAGGGTATATGATGAACATCAACAAAAGCAAAACGAGGATAATGGAATGTAGTCGAATTAAGTCGGGTGATGCTGAGGGAATTAGATTAGAAAATGAGACACTTAAAGTAGTAAAGGAGTTTTGCTATTTGGGGAGCAATATCAACGAAAGCGTTTCTGAAGAAGAGAAATTTGTTGACATCGAGTATTGATTTAAGTGTCAGGAAGTCGTTTCTGAAAGTATTTGTATGGAGTGCAGCCATGTATGGAAGTGAAACTTGGACGATAAATACGAGTTTAGGCAAGAAGAGAAGAGAAGCATTCGAAATGTGGTGCTACAGAAGAATGCGGAAGATTAAATGGGTAGATCACATAAATAATGGTGAGGCATTGAATAGAATTGGGGAGAAGAGGAGTTTGTGGCACAACTTGACAAGAAGGAGGGATCGGTTGGTACGACATGTTCTGAGGCATCAAGGGATCACCAATTTAGTACTGGAGGGCAGCGTGGAGGGTAAAAATCGTAGAGGGAGACCAAGAGACGGATACACTAAGCAGATTGAGAAGGATGTAGGTTGCAGTAGGTACTGGGAGATGAAGAAGCTTGCACAGGATAGAGTAGCATGGAGAGCTGCATCAAACCAGTCTCAGTACTGAAGACCACAACAACAATAACATATATACAACAGTATATTATTTCGTCATTTACACTTTAGTAGTGGTACATTGGTAGCAGTTTGTCATCAAAATCCATTGGGTCAGTTTTCACATCAGCACAATATTTTTCAAATAACTGTTTCTTTCATGGACTGAATTCTGCTCCTATTTCTCTGAAACTGATAGGAGAATCACAAAACTTTAGAGTAGATAGATTCCATGCCTGCTGGAGCAATAATAGCTGAGTTTGACACTGGACTGATACATGAATTGAAGCACTGTTCTATATCATTCACATGTATACTATACAAATCAAGGAAGTCCACATCATTGTATACGCCACTGCAGGACCCCATACACTACAGGTTGCTGCTGTTGCTGCTGCAGGTCCCTACAAACCAGGCTGTTGTGCTGCTGCAGGCCCGGACAAACTGGAGGGCATCGTCGCTGCAGGTCCTGACAAGCTCCAGGTCACCTCTGGAGGCCTCTATAAGCTGGAGATAACCACTGCTCCTACATAAAGAAGAAGATGAAGTAGGAGAAGAAGAAACGTGACATCTGATAACAACAACAGAAAGTCAGGCAGACATGCGATATTATTAATCAGGGGTCCCCACTCTTTCACTTCTTCCTATTCTGCTGGGGACCACTGGATTAACTCGTCTGCTGCTGTTCATGCTTCATAGTCCTTCCGTTGACTGACTACAGCTGAGCCCAGTGAGCTTCCAATCCTGCTTTATATCCCTGATGTCACGATCATGTGACCAGATGTGGTGTTGCCAATTCGTGTTGTCTGCACTTTGGTGGTGGCATTATGGACAAGGTCAGTAAGTCTGTGGCTTTGGAAGAGGACGCAATCGCTTTCTTCACTGTGTGAGAGGTAAACTGACTATTCATTTTTAAAAAATGACTGTTTCCCTGGTTCCCAGTACTTCCATCTCAAGTTTTTCTGGTATGCCTCTAGCTGTCATACACTCATTCTAGTGTTCAAGAATTGTCCTACACCAAGCGGACATGTAACTATGTCCTCGTTCTCCACAATTTTCCAAAATTTCGCGTACTTTCCCTCAATTTATACATATTTTCGGTCAGTTTTCATAATTTCAACAATTTTGTGTCACTTCTGTCCATGTGATCATAACGTCACTTCTCGCCATGCATTATGATCAGGATGGGTTTCGGAGGTGATCCACCATTCATTACAACCGGGACGGTGTTTGAAAGTGGATCCACCACGTGCTATCGCCAGGATTTGGCTCGGAGGTGACTCTGCCACATGCCACTGCCAGGATTCAGATCCATTCAGTACATGTCCATAGCGGTGTCTGAAGTTGGATTCATAGGAGGTAGTTCTTGAGTATGCTTGGGATTGGGGGAGGGGGGGGGGCACCCAACTGAACCCGATACAGATATTCGTACATAAGAAAAAGTATGGCAGTGGCGCTAGGTGTTGACAACTGTACATTTACATGCAATTTTAGAATACGTGGTAAGAAATGATGCCATGATCACATGAGCAGAAGTGACATAAAAACGGTAAAATTGAGAAAATAGGCGGAATATACATATGAACTGAGGGAAATACTCCAAAATGCGAGGAAACTGAGGGAGAATGAGGGAGTACTTACACGTCTTCAGGTAGAGTCTTGTACATGGGAACGAGTATGTAGCAGCAAGAGGAATACGAGCAAATAGTTGACATGCAAGCACTGGGAACCAGGGAAACTGTCATTTTTCGTGAACAGTTAAAATATGGTCGGATGACCTCCAAATGTAGAGTAATAAATTTCTATGTATTGGATTACAAGCGCAGGTGTGACCCCAAAGTTATCAGCAACCAACTGACAAATTTTTATGAAGTGTCCTTAGCTAAAGAGCATTGTACTATAAGCTTGGGAACTGCAATAGAGTTTGACCCTGTGCAAAAATGTTAATGTGTTGTAAGCTCTAAGTAACAGTACTTACAGTGTGCATCTAAACACTCTCTACTAGCCACAACCATGCGGTGTCAACTAACAAATACATTCAGAGCAATTGCTGCATGATTTTCAAAAATATTCTAATGTATCTTTATGAAGGTGACAGGGATACATACAAGTTAACTGCTGTCTTTGATGCTATCCTGAAAAAAACTTCTGCCTCTAAACTGACTATGGTCTGCATTAAGGGACGATGGTAAGTAGATGGATTAATCGGTTGAGAGGGATTGTAACGAGGCTGATTCAACAGTAGATTAACGATGCATTCTAGAGAGAGGAGGATGTTTCGACAGGTCTTTTATCATGGATTTAACCGTTTTCTTTCTTCATGGGATGTATCAGTTCCTTAGTACAACCTGCATTCGACTCGTATACAATTTTATGTTCTGTGTCTGACTGAAAGCACTATCTACCTGCGATCGTTAACAGATATCCTCTCCATACCACACTTAGCAGCGAAATTTCAGAGTGTGTTTGATGAATCATGTCCACTGAACCGATGGAAAACCTTTTTTGGTCCTCTCTTGAGTCTTCATGATCAAATAAGTGAGCAAAATTGTTTTAGTGTTATTTTTATTACTATTACACATAATTACATTCAGGTTTATATTACTTCTATCTTCATTTTTGCACAGTCTAAAATATTTGAGTTGAATCTAAGTGAATTTCAGGTTTTAATCGGAAAATAATTGATAAATATACATTAGAAAACGTATTAAATTTTTTGTTGATGAAATTGTTTTCAGTCTCACATAAATAAACATTACTCTTTTTGCACAAGGTTGTTCTGCGGAATTTTCAATCTTCAAGGCGACATTTAGAAGCAATTTTTGCCTCTATATATTGGGGAAGATAATCAATCTGGTCATTTCGAGTTGTCTTTCATGGCCTGGAAACAAGTTTCTTTTTTTGAGTTTATTGCCTTCATCTTCTCCTAAACTGTTAGTGATATCCTGTTCATCCTGGAAGGAGAGGTGAAAAACTCGATCTGTATGTGTGGAGATGTTGGTTTACACACAAACAGGAAGCAGCCACTTGAGAGGGACAGAGATAGTTTCAAAAGGCTCTGAGCACTATGGGACTTAACATCTGAGATCATAAATCCCCTAGAACTTAGAACTACTTAAACCTAAGTAACCTAAGGACATCACACATATCCATGGCCGAGGCAGGATTCGAACCTGCGACCGCATCGGTCGCACGGTTCCAGACTGAAGCGCCTAGAGCCACTCGGCCACACCGGCCGGCAAACAGAGATAGGAAATGGGTCTGAAATTTCGCAATCAAGGAGGCCGACATCCCGTCCATCGTCGGTGATACTTAGTATGGGGATCCGTAACTATCACATTGGGCAGTTCTTGACCCCTGTGTCAGCTCCCGGACGACGATGGTAGCTACTATGCAACACTTCATTCCACTCCTTGGGGCTTACAGTTATGGGTAGGGTGTATGGAGACTGCGGGTGACCTGGAGCTTGTCAGGACCAGCAGCTACGGCGCCCTCCAGTTTGTCAGGGCCTGCAGCAGCACAACAACCTGGTCTTTAGGGATCTGCAGCAACAGTAGCGGCAACCTATAGCATATGGCATCCTGTAGTCGTGTATACAATGATGTGGACTACCTAGGTTTTTATAGTAAACGTGTGAATGATTTAGAAAAGTGCTTCATTAGAACAGCGGCTCGATGTGGCGACTACCAACGTTGTTACATTGTAGACGTCGTCTCATGTAACCTACTGCGTACCAAGACAAGCAACTCTGATACCTTATGTTTCCCTCAGTAGACGTGGACGCGTCACACATCCCAACAGAAACCATCATAGAATGCAAAGGAAAGTTTCCAGACATATGTTGCTATTCAAAATATTATTTATTCACTCCCATCTGCAATCCTAGATGTCTGTATTGAGAACTTCCGAACTCGCTCATTTACAGCGATGATCCGAACGGATTCTTTAACACATTTCATCTCAAGTATGAGTGTACGAAAAATGAAGAGATCGGATAATGCATAGTGTCATTGCATGGTTGATAAACACGCACGTGCCAAAACATTATAAGCACTGCCTATGGAGATAATGAAAGCCACTTTATGGCATTGCAACTGTTTGACACGATGTGGAACATATATAATCGGAGCTGAGTTGAAGGAGGTGTCATTTTAGTGACGAATTGGGAAATCCACTGACATAACCGATATTGACAAACATATTGGTATGGCCCAGACACTGGGAACTAGCATCAAGGAAATGGTGGAGCTTGTTGTTAGCATGCTGCTGTCTTGAGACTCTCACAGTTGCTTGTCTTGCTGTGCAGTAGGTTAGATAAAATTGTGCAATGTCTGTAACAACGTCGGTGGTCACCACATCGAGCCGCTGTTTCAGTGCATCACTGTTCTGCATGCATAGCACGTAGGGTAATTTTTTTGTTTTGGAATAATGTAAACACGTCCAAAAAAAATTGTTCAAATGGCTCTGAGCACTATGGGACTTAACATCTGTGGTCATCAGTCCCCTACAACTTAGAACTACTTAAACCTAACTAACCTAAGAACATCACACATCCATGCCCGAGGCAGGATTCGAACCTGCGACCGTAGCTGTCACGCGGAAAACACGCCCAGTTAAAGCGTTAATACAAACGAATGTGCTTAAGTGATAAATGGATGCATCGTTATGTTTCCTTTCCAATTGTTAACTAATAATTGTACTGTGTCATGCCCAGTTCAATTCCTCAAGCAGAAGCGGACGAGATAAAAATCTCAATTGTAGCGGTACGTTTCCGCATACGATTTCCTATTGAAAATATTATGTAGTCACTCACTTCTATAAGCCTAAGATATGTGTAACGTGAATTTCCGAACATCATTTTTAGGCAAAAGACCAGCACTTAGCCTTCCGGCGGCAAACAGTCGAATGTGAGAATTACCGAAACTAGGACGTAGGTATGCGTGGCTTGATGGCTGCACAGACCGTGTTACACTGATTACTTTTGCTTTTCTTCGGGTTTTACTTTTTCTCAGTGAGTGTTTATTTTGTTGTGCATAGTCGGTTCCTAGATATTTCATACCGAGTTTCGAACACCGTTAGTTTTAGTGGAATTTCAAACTATGCTTATACCACCAATTCCATATCCAAGGAATTCTCATATACCCGTGGCCATTAAGATCATACAAAGAAATAAGTTTATTTAATTACTGTAATTGACGCACTGACTGTGCTGTAGCCGCCCGCGGCTGCAGCTCTGCTGTGCCGCCAGCGACCTTGTGGCAGTCAACGTGTACAGAAATAACAAACGAGTAAACATTTGCTGCGTGTTATCACGTGAACCGTTTACCCTTTTAATTAATACTGCGCAGTTGTTCCCAGTACTGATGCTCAGCGGAATCAACAAATCTTGTAAATTCGCAATTAGTAGATATATATCTCCTCTTCTATGAACCACATAGATTCCGTTAGAAATTGTAGATTCTAACACTACACTCAGCGCACCCCCCCCCCCCCTCCCTCCCTGTATTATTTCATTAATTGTGTCAAGATTTATATGTATTGTGTTAAAATTACATGTAGTTTCGAACGTGTGCGAGTGGCCCTCATTATTGGTATTGTATTGTCGATCGCAGACGAACTTCGTACATCTTAAGAGTTCGTGGGAACTGGTTCAAATGGCTCTGAGCACTATGCGACTTAACTTCTGAGGTCATCAGTCGCCTACAACTTAGAACTAATTAAACCTAACTAACCTAAGAACATCACACACATCCATGCCCGAGGCAGGATTCGAACCTGCGACCGTAGCGATCGCTCGGTTCCACACTGGAGCGCCTAGAACCGCACGGCCACTCCGGCCGGCCGTGGGAACTGTTTAGTTGTTCAGAATCAATCGTTCTCTTATTCCACTGCGTAATTACGTAATACATGGGTGCATTTTTGATAATGTTTGGACGGATATGAGTGCCGCACGTAATGCATTTCGTAGTAAATTGTGAGCTACGGTAGTTTATTAAAAGCTGGCAGCAATGTCTTATACGTTTACTCGTTATTGCAGTGTATGTATTTACAGGAACAGGGCAATTTTTCGTCTTTTCTTCACTGTTGAAAATTTTACGATTGGGACTCTTCAGAAGTCAACTACAACATACTCTTATTACGGTTTGCGCATATCACGTCAGATCAATATCCACTCATTCTCCCGCTTCGATAATGGTGTACATTGTCGACATCCGTCGCACATTAGCGATGATATCAACACTGTTCCACAAGTCTCTTCATAAGCGTAGTCTTAACAAAAATTCGAAGCACAAAGTTATCTCCAAGGGACCTTCAAATTTTATACCATGCTGATCACTCGCCACTTACGCAAACCACATTTTTATAGTTTCAAATCTTAAAATAAGCTTTTAATCCTCGCAGTGAAACAGATGCTGAAATTAAAACACTACCCCTGAATATGACTAAAAATTGTTTTGTGTTGTACATTGCAGAATACAGCCCCACCGTAATGCTGTTCTCAGGCACAGGATGAATAAGTTTCTGGTTGTAAGCAGATGGCTCCAATGGCTCTAACTGACATTAAGCAACATTGGAAGCTGCTTCGAATTAGTGTGATGAGCGAAATACCGGAAGCCAGGAGCCATGTACAAGAGGCACTATTCTCTGCGCTGCAGTCTGGAGCCGAGCGACCGCTCCGCTCGCAGGTTCGAATCCTGCCTCGGGCATGGATGTGTGTGATGTCCTTAGGTTAGTTAGGTTTAAGTAGTTCTAAGTTCTAGGCAACTGATGACGTCAGAAGTTAAGTCCCATAGTGCTCAGAGCCATTTTGAACCACTATTCTCTCCAGTGCCCTCTTCATGAAGAACCGGAACTAGCATCGCTCGTCCATTTGACAAGTTCGTGGCAGTCATAGGTCTAGCGGCTCTACAGGCGATGGGAAGCTGGGAGAAATCGGAATATTACACTCATCCTCCTAAACGGCAAGTATGAACTGCTGAAACTGAAACAGAGTTATTAAGACACATTTCACATGTTGGGAATCCGGCTGTGACATGCGTCAGAGGGAAGCAACAAATTCTAAATCACTATCAGTTCAAATATTCTGTTAATAGCGCTATCCCTTAGGAAATCATCAGGAGGGAGTGAGACCTACAAACATTTTCTCCGTGCGTGTATGGCAGCAGATCTCATTCAACATGTTGTACAGGCTGTTCCAGCAGCCAGTGAGGAAACGATGTGCAACAAACTTCAGATTGTGCCTCACGCTAGAACGAACGATACCTGTCGACGGGGGCTCAAGGTCATACTTGGATCATTCCAGTGACCGGCAGAGACCGTTTACAAGATTAACTTCACTCACGGAGATTCAACGAAGCTCGTAGGCGGCAGCATTGTTCCCAGAACCGTTAGACGCTGTCCTAAAATCCTATAGATTTCCGAGGCATCTGCGATGTAGCTCCAGAGTGTGACGCAGTACTAATCAGCAGTTTATCTCCTGATGATGATGATGATGTTTGATTTGTGGGGTGCTCAACTGCGCGGACATCAGCGCCCGTACAAAGTCCCAGTTATTACGCAGTCCAATTTTTTCGCAATCCGGTCTAGTCACTGACAAGAATCTAACCAGGAAACAACGTGAGTCGGTCGCTGTGGCAGAGCGGGTCTAGGCGCTTCACTCTGGAACCGCGCGACCGCTACGGTCGCAGCTGGGAATCCTGCCTCGGGCATGGATGTGTGTGATGTCCTTAGGTTGGTTAGGTTTAAGTAGTTCTAAGTTCTAGGCAACTGATGACGTCAGAAGTTAAGTCCCATAGTGCTCAGAGCCATTTTGAACCACTATTCTCTCCAGTGCCCTCTTCATGAAGAACCGGAACTAGCATCGCTCGTCCATTTGACAAGTTCGTGGCAGTCATAGGTCTAGCGGCTCTACAGGCGATGGGAAGCTGGGAGAAATCGGAATATTACACTCATCCTCCTAAACGGCAAGTATGAACTGCTGAAACTGAAACAGAGTTATTAAGACACATTTCACATGTTGGGAATCCGGCTGTGACATGCGTCAGAGGGAAGCAACAAATTCTAAATCACTATCAGTTCAAATATTCTGTTAATAGCGCTATCCCTTAGGAAATCATCAGGAGGGAGTGAGACCTACAAACATTTTCTCCGTGCGTGTATGGCAGCAGATCTCATTCAACATGTTGTACAGGCTGTTCCAGCAGCCAGTGAGGAAACGATGTGCAACAAACTTCAGATTGTGCCTCACGCTAGAACGAACGATACCTGTCGACGGGGGCTCAAGGTCATACTTGGATCATTCCAGTGACCGGCAGAGACCGTTTACAAGATTAACTTCACTCACGGAGATTCAACGAAGCTCGTAGGCGGCAGCATTGTTCCCAGAACCGTTAGACGCTGTCCTAAAATCCTATAGATTTCCGAGGCATCTGCGATGTAGCTCCAGAGTGTGACGCAGTACTAATCAGCAGTTTATCTCCTGATGATGATGATGATGTTTGATTTGTGGGGTGCTCAACTGCGCGGACATCAGCGCCCGTACAAAGTCCCAGTTATTACGCAGTCCAATTTTTTCGCAATCCGGTCTAGTCACTGACAAGAATCTAACCAGGAAACAACGTGAGTCGGTCGCTGTGGCAGAGCGGGTCTAGGCGCTTCACTCTGGAACCGCGCGACCGCTACGGTCGCAGCTGGGAATCCTGCCTCGGGCATGGATGTGTGTGATGTCCTTAGGTTAGTTAGGTTTAAGTAGTTCTAAGTTCTAGGCAACTGATGACGTCAGAAGTTAAGTCCCATAGTGCTCAGAGCCATTTTGAACCACTATTCTCTCCAGTGCCCTCTTCATGAAGAACCGGAACTAGCATCGCTCGTCCATTTGACAAGTTCGTGGCAGTCATAGGTCTAGCGGCTCTACAGGCGATGGGAAGCTGGGAGAAATCGGAATGTTACACTCATCCTCCTAAACGGCAAGTATGAACTGCTGAAACTGAAACAGAGTTATTAAGACACATTTCACATGTTGGGAATCCGGCTGTGACATGCGTCAGAGGGAAGCAACAAATTCTAAATCACTATCAGTTCAAATATTCTGTTAATAGCGCTATCCCTTAGGAAATCATCAGGAGGGAGTGAGACCTACAAACATTTTCTCCGTGCGTGTATGGCAGCAGATCTCATTCAACATGTTGTACAGGCTGTTCCAGCAGCCAGTGAGGAAACGATGTGCAACAAACTTCAGATTGTGCCTCACGCTAGAACGAACGATACCTGTCGACGGGGGCTCAAGGTCATACTTGGATCATTCCAGTGACCGGCAGAGACCGTTTACAAGATTAACTTCACTCACGGAGATTCAACGAAGCTCGTAGGCGGCAGCATTGTTCCCAGAACCGTTAGACGCTGTCCTAAAATCCTATAGATTTCCGAGGCATCTGCGATGTAGCTCCAGAGTGTGACGCAGTACTAATCAGCAGTTTATCTCCTGATGATGATGATGATGTTTGATTTGTGGGGTGCTCAACTGCGCGGACATCAGCGCCCGTACAAAGTCCCAGTTATTACGCAGTCCAATTTTTTCGCAATCCGGTCTAGTCACTGACAAGAATCTAACCAGGAAACAACGTGAGTCGGTCGCTGTGGCAGAGCGGGTCTAGGCGCTTCACTCTGGAACCGCGCGACCGCTACGGTCGCAGCTGGGAATCCTGCCTCGGGCATGGATGTGTGTGATGTCCTTAGGTTGGTTAGGTTTAAGTAGTTCTAAGTTGTAGGGGACTGAAGACCTCAAATGTTAAGTAACAGAGTGCTCAGAGCCATTTTAACGATTTTCAACCCCGTGATCCCCAGAGGCAACTCTAGCCACTAGACCACGAGCTGCGGACGCAGTTTATCTCGTGTAATTCTAGGTACAGCTGACCAGTGCCAGAAACTGACAACTGTGAGATTTTAAT
The DNA here is from genome assembly GCF_023864345.2 of Schistocerca serialis cubense. Taxonomy (NCBI): domain Eukaryota; kingdom Metazoa; phylum Arthropoda; class Insecta; order Orthoptera; family Acrididae; genus Schistocerca; species Schistocerca serialis. The sequence continues at coordinate 434,443,356 of NC_064642.1, read as the reverse complement.
ACTAAGTCCAAGTACATGCTATATCGAAATTATTGACTAATGAGTAATTTTCGAGATGTGTTTCTCGCAGAAGGCAAGAAACTGAAGTGCAAAAAGTTGGAAATAGAAGTTACTTGCGAGATTGTTTGATTATGACTCAGTATTAAGAGCGGGCGTTACCTTTAGTTAGATCTCCCTATCGACCACATGGCACAATCCGGTATCTAACCGGAAACATATGAGACATAGTTCGCTAGTATGGCTGGTTCAAATGGCTCTGAGCACTATGGGACTTAACAGCTGAGGTCATCAGTCCCCTAGAACTTAGAACTACTTAAACCTAACTAACCTAAGGACATGACACACATCCATGCCCGAGGCAGGATTCGAACCTGCGACCGTGGCAGTCGCGCGGTTCCGGATTGAAGCGCCTAGAACGGCTCGGCCACCGCGGCCGGCCTCGCTGGTATGAATATTCTCTAATAGTACTGTCGTCAATAGAGAACACTTTAATCACCCAGTGGTCTATTGAAGAAAATTAGGTTTTGCAAGTAGGGAGTGACAAGATATTCTGTGATACATTACTAAGTACATCATCTGAAAACTAGTTACTGCAGATAGTTCCAGCCATGTGAGAAATTGAGAATTACCGTCTGATCTAAAGCATTCGAACGCCACTATCTTATGTGGAGCTGACAACTATATTTCCTATAGACAGCGAGTATTGTGATGTTAGTAGAATTGTCAGTAACGTGGACTGGTCCATGGATGTCACCCGAGTAACATATCCATCAGAGACTTCAACCATTCTAAAGCAGTATGTTAACATTCATGGTGAAACCTTCAGCTGTCATTTTTTTCGACAATTCCCAACTATTTTTGGTCAATGACCATTATCGAGTTTAGGTGGCACAAACGGCAGGATAATTTATACCAGCTAAGCATGACAATGGTCATTGACCAAAAGTAGTAGCGAGTTGTGCAAAATAAATGAAAGGTGAAGGGTGAAGGTTTCACCTCGAATGTTAACAGTCATTTGTCTGCTTAATGCCCCTCCCTCCCCCCCCCCCCCCCAGCAAACATACATATACCAATGGCATGTTTGTGATCTTGAAATGCAACAACCACAGCTGAAACGAGTCCAGGCAAACAACATGTAATGAAGGACAAGGAGCATCGACCATTTCGGAGGGTGGATGAACCGCTGTACGATCGATAGTTCACCGCACGTCTCCTCGAACACAATCCTTGGCGCTAATGGGGAGTGGCGTATTTCCCGCGAGTGGCGTTGAGTGTATTTTTCTGGAGCGGCAGTGAGTGAAGCAGCACGTATGGCACAGGTGTGCGGGGCAACGGACTGGCTGTTCGTTCTATCGCCCGCGTGACTTCCAAGTTTGTCTGGCTGAGCATCTTCCTGACACGAGGGACGTGCGCTGGAGACAGAAGAGGACACATTATTCCTTTAGCTGAGCATATTTCGAGGCGGGTGGTAGATCGTCGTCATCCATGCATCTTCTGATGGCTCCAAGCTTTTCCATTGTATGTTACCGCACAGCGACTTGAATACTCGGTGAACTACTTTTAGTACGTTGCTTCGCTGCCGAGACCACGTGGTATGGGTAAAGACTGGTCTCGCTCCACGATGTGAGCTTGGTAATTGTGATCTATTCGGTTCCTGTGCATATTTGTGCCTTGCTGCTTTTATATCTGACTCGATTCAGCCTCCTGTTGTTGTTATTGTTGTTCTCTGCTCCTGTGTCCATCCTTTGAAAATGTAACACCCTCATTTTGGTAACTGTAATAGACTTGTGATTAGATAGCGTGTTTTGAATTATTGGGGTTTTGTTGTGACTGGAGTTATGAAAATTTTCTTAATATTCGGTGTGCCATTATTGTGCCGTTCAATTTCTTTTGTGTGCATTGTGCACAAAATGGCCAAGTCGCTTTCTTTTTTATTTAGAGGCCGGAAGCTTATGCATCTTACAGGGACAACTCTTGTTGCATATGTTTTGGTGGATTATACTTTAAAGCAAGCTTGTGTTTAACGTAGATGAGGTTCATCAGCCAACCATTCGTGTCTTCCCTCGACTTACGTTTTCCGTCCCGCTAAGTATTTACCGTTTCTTCTTCGTGGCGTGATTTGAAGTTGAATCTCGGTTGGCCGACAAACTTCATTACAGTCAGATGTAAGGGGGGCTGGGGGGAGTACCCTAGTCAGTTATCGTATCATGTTTTAATGACGTATTTCATTTGTTTTGTGTACTCTGTTAGATGACTTATGTTTTTACTCGTTTTAAAAAAATCGGTTGTAAAAGTCACACGAACTCAGCCAAACGAATCACTTGTGAAATACAAAGTTCTACCAGCAGTCCATCTAACACAAGCACTCCCCATACAAAATTAAGTGAATAAGGTGAAATCGTAAAGCAGGCTCTCATAAGCCACACATTTCTGTAGTCTGTGCAAAGCGATGATAGATTCTGTACAAAGAGCGACGCCACTGGGCAATGGATGACTGGAAACGAGTGATCTGGAGTGACGAATCACCCTACATTATGTGGCAAATTCGATGGAAGGGTACAGGTTTGACGAATGTCTGTAGAACGTTACCTGCCACCGTCAGTAGCACCAACGCAGGTGTACGGAGCAGGATGTGTGGTTAGGATGTGGTCTTCTTATTGCACCTCAGAAATCGCTATGTGCTGAAGGCTATGGCCACAGTTTATAGTATAGTGCGCTGTGTACAGTAGATGGATATTTCGAAGAGATTGATTGTTTCAGCATGGCAATGAACCCTTTGATAAATCAGGAACTATGAGGCAAGATTGAGCCACATATCTTCTACATGTTGCTGCCCGGAGATAATTGTTTTGAGTTCCTCTTTGGGATATGAAATAAGCAATTTTATCTGTTTGCTTATTTTAGCTCTCCGTTGAACTTTATTAACCGTCATTGCTATATCTGCACGATAATCACCCAAATAATTACCAACACAGACATCCTCAAAGAAGTCCTTCAATTTGTTAACTCCCTGCCAAGCGTCCATACCGCAACTCAATGGATAACTTTTAGGGGTGAGTTTGAACATTGACTTTTCTCCAGACCCCCAATGCCCGGCATTTCTATCTATACGGGTTTCGACCCTTGTGAAGGAACGGTCTGTCATTCCTCCACAAACATACAGACACCTCACCGCCAGTGTACCCCGCAGAGTTCAAGCTACCATACAGGTGAATAGTGTACGCACACCATACTAATGCCCTTTAAAAGCTGACCTGATATTTTCGATGAGATAGTGCATACTGAACCTAATGTCAACAAATTGACAAACTGAAGGACTTCCTTGAGGATGTCTATGTTGATAGTTATATGAGTGATCACGTGGCAAATATAGCAGTGTTGGTTGCTAAAGTACGACGGACAGTTAAAATAAGTAGGTTGGTAAAATTGCGCTTTTCATATCTCAGACATTCATTTCTGGGCAGCAACTTTAACAAGATATGTGGCTCGATCTTAAAAGAGTAGTTGACCATGCACTGCACATATATTTACTTATCAGGACATATTCATAACGCTGTACTGTAACGAGTGAAGAAAGAAAAAAAAAGAACGACTAATGCATAATAAATGTAAAATATAGCACTGAGCTACAGGAAGGGATATGCTGAACGAAAAAGGTTTTACTGTCAACAGGGCAATGCATGAAACATTCAACGACTGCCTTAGTAGATTCAGATGGAAATACCTTTCACAAACGCTAAAGATATTGTGGTTGTATGTAAAATCTGTGAGTGGCACCGATTGAGGGCAAAGCTAAAACAGAAAAATTGAACTCCACTTTCAAAAATTCTTTACTGACGAAGATACAGAGGCACTGCTCCTGATTTCTTCTTATGACACTGCATAAATGGGTGATTTAGAATGGATAATATAGACATTGGTGTTAGTGTCGCTAAGAAGCAGCTGACACCCCTCCAGGGACTTGACACAATGCAAGTCAGGATCTATACATAATTGAGAGATTGCTTCGTTCGACTGTTAGCCATTAAATACTGTGTCCCCTTTGAACAAAATACTATGCCCAGTAATTAGAAGAAAGTTCAAAGTGAGTTATCGAATATAATGACCTCTTGGATATCAAGCAGTATGGACTAAGGATACATCAAGCACTCAAAACGCCTCTTGCAGTTTTCTCACATAGCATCCTGAAACCTAAGTACAAAGAGGATGCAGTATTTCTCGACCTCCAAGGAGTATTTGATTCGGTACCACGCCAACGATTACTAACAAATGTGTCTTAAATGGCGTCTCAAAAAAAATTGTGACTGGCTGAGGATATCTTGGTAGGGAGGACACAGCATGTCAGTTGGATGGAGAGTAACTTCAGGCATGCCTTGGAGAAGGTTATCGTGACCCACGTTGGTTATATTCTACAGCAATGATCTGGAGAAAATATTAGTAGTAATCTGTAACATTGTGAAAATGATGTAATTACAAACAATTAAATACTACGTGGAAGAGGCTGCACAAATAGCCAGTCAGATCTGGATACGATTACGAAACAGTGCAGAGATTGGGCAGTCAATTAAATTTTTCAGCAATGTAGAACTCTGCATTTCAGGAAACATATCAAAGTATTATCCACACTTGTGCGTACCCTGTTAGAACACTGCTCAAGTGTGAGGGACTCGTACCAAACAGAAATACGGAACATATCTGTACTATAATACAAAAAAGGGAACCATAGTTTCCTAAAATCTTGAAAATTTCTTATCTAATTTACTTCAAAGTTTTGCATGATACTATAATAAACATTCGGACTGACACACGTTACATAAATTTTTTCTAAACTACGATGTCCAGGTTTTCTGTTACAGCCGATTGCGCAAAAGTACATGCTGTGCTGTGAAAATGGGCGGTTTCTCTTATTTTTTCACCGTAGGTGATCACTACATTGTCAGTACATTTAAAGAATCAGACAATTTTTTGCACATGGCCAGTTGTATGACGCCCTTTCTCGAACTGGTGATTCATGCTCTTACCGCACAGTACAAAGATCAGAAAATATGTATTCTAAAGTTTTGTAATTGTACTGTGTACATAAAATTATAAAAAGAAAACCTAAACGGAAATAAAGGGGTCTTTTCATTCACATTCTATGCGATTCATAATAATTTCCTGTTCTATACCTTCAAAGTGGGCAAAGTCGCAACGAATAGTCCAAGTTAGCGCCCTGACACAATTCCAGGCATAACCCAGATTAAGAGTCTAGTATCCTTTTAGAACATTATTGTCTCGTTCGAAAGTTTTATTTCATAGATAACCAGTTTCAGCCATTTCAACGGCCATCTTCAGATCTGTAAAGGCTTACGACCACATACGGGCCAATATTGCCTATTCCAAAACAAAAGTGTTGCAGTATCATTAAGAAGAGTATATAAAGTATACTGTAATGTCAATACTGTAAAGTTTGTGTACAACACGTACAAAATATGATAATTTACGGAACTGAGTCTAAGTCATTATCACATTACACTACTGTGCTGTAAGTACATTGCCAACCAATAATCCCAGATCTTGCAATATGTTAGACATATCATAGAGTACTGAGCACTCTCACATAGTGTGAGATAATAACCGTAAGCAGTAATTCACGCCATCCTGCATGACTTGGGAACCATTTGAAGGGTTAGGAACTTTTGATAACTATTAAATTACAATTCATGAATAGAAGAGATAGATGAACGGTATTACGAACCTGTAAATGTATTTCTAAAACACTTGTCCTCAACGGCCATGCTCCGGAACACACTACGTCAGTAAGGCAATAGATATTATATCTAAGTTCAGCATTATAATATACTACCAGAGCTGGTACATGGTAACGTCTTGCGGGCCTTACATTTTATCCTAGGATACATATCTGTACTGGCCATATACCGATGGACATTATGTCAATATAGTATCAGACACTCTGCTTTTGTGTTGTATTACCAGGCAGAACGTTTAAGATCCAGTGAGCTTACAACCGAAAGTGTGAACCGTAATAAGTAGCTCGACGTCTACACTGTATTTATTGTGGTTTTTTTTATTTAGCGTATTGCAGTAAGACACAAATGACAATACAATTAGTTAAAATTGAAATAATTATAATTATAAGCAAATATCTAACATATTTATATAGGCTATTGCTTCTGAAGTCGCCATTAGGAAATCTTCAGGTTTCCCTTCATAAGCTGCTGAGGGCATTCTTCTATGATGTTTCTTATGGTTTGGATTTCACCACATTCATAGAAGGGTGTCGATTCCTTGCCCCATAGCAGGAAATAGGCACATCTACCACGCTGGGTCCTATTCTGTTCAGAACTGACTAGTTTTTACGTCGTAACTCAAGACACGAAAGCCTATGGGTAATAGATCAAATTTCCTTACCCTGATTTGTGATCCAGTGTTGGTGCCAGGCTTTAGTCAAACTGAATTTTTTCTTTAAAGTAATGTTCTTTCATTCACTTTTTCAGCAAAGCATGTAGGATCCATGATGGTTATACCCTATTTCCCAACATACTGAACAACTGCGAAGCATTTCCGGCTGTGCCAACTGATTTAGGCTATAAAAAGAAGGGTGACATGAACTGTTAGAGCTTTGTTGAACTCGCGAGCTGGCGCCTCGGAAACAATGAAAGCTCGAACTGAAGGACATTACAAAATAGATCCCAATTATCCGACGAAAACTTACTTATAAAATGTCAATAATTTGTATTAAGTAAAGAGTTAAAATACATTTATTATTGTCCTACGTATAGCTCCCGTAGGTATAGTGAAGATGAGGTTGCTGAAATTACGGCCATACAAGAAGCGTTGAAGCTGCTATTCTTGCCGTGATCTTGGTTCGGACTAGAAGAAGGATAAATCCTATATGTGGTATCCTGCAAAGTTCCCTCTGCCATGAACGTCACAGTAGTTCGCAGATATGTGTATGGGAGTATAAATGAAAGATACGAAATTATTATTAGTATTATTATTACATACTACGTAAAAGGGAAATAGAAAGAAAGAAATATTACTGAAAGCACGTACGAAGGTGAGCTCGGTAACCCTTATATTTGGAAGTTGAAATACAGCTACGCAAAGCAATATGTATTATGTGAAAGAGATGTGTGGCTGGGTGCATCTGTGTTATATGAACATCTTATTCGGCTACTCTCTTTGTCGTAGCTGCTTCACGAGGAAGATAACACGGTTCCTGCGCCGGTAGGGCTTCTTTAGTTTTTCGCAGAATTCGGAGTAAGTACTTCATTGCTCCACCACGGTTAAGTGAGGGCTCTTTGTCTGGAGATCTCCCTTTTCTTTGTTCGTAATTTGGGTCCACGTAATTCTCAAAACTTTAATCCTGCTTGGCAAAGGATGTCCAGAATTAAATTCTCATCTTTTCTGTATACGAGTTCCATTTTATCTGTATTTTCGCGTTCTCAGTTTCGAAAAAGCATTCCAAGTATAATTACTTTCTTACAGAAGAACAATGAGGAATCTTCAGGCATCGGCGTATTGTTTAATTAAGCTTCTGAATAATAAAAAAGAACGCCATCAGTTTCTCCGCAATTCGTCTAAGTACCCTCTTGTTGTATAACGGACCTTGAGTGTCCACAATGCTATATTAAAATCCATGCAGGTAAGAAAATCTTGTTCCGTATTCTTTTTCTGCAAATGCGTGACCCATTTCATTACGACAGAAACGAACGCTGTACATTCTATTACTTGCAATGGGGCGTTTCCTTTAATTTTGATAAATTCATCGTTATTTTCCTTATCGCTGGAATTACAATTTTTAGCACGCGGTCATTGTAAATTTTGAAATAAATAATCTTCGTGATTTATATTTTTTTCATTTTTTTATGTGACCTGCGACGAATTCGTCACCTCAGAGTAGCACTCGCAACCTACGTACTCCTCCATCTCCTCCAGTTTTTACCTCTAAGATCCCTCTATTTACCTACAAGTTATCGCTTTTTTCAACACATGTCTTATCATCCTGTCCCGTCCTCCAGTCAGTGTTTTCCATATGTTCTTTTTTTCGGTTGCCTACGGAGAATGTTCTAATTCTTTAACAGTCCACCACATTTTCAACGTACTTCTACAGCACCATTACCTAACATCGATTACATTCTTTTCCAGTTTTCGCACAGTCCATGATTCACTATCATACAATACTGTGCTCCAAACGTACGTACTGATAAAATTTATTTTGCAGATTAAGGTATATGTATGATACCAAAAGACCTGTCTTGGCCAGGAATGCCTCCTTTACCTGTCCTAAATCCCTTTTATGTCCTCCTAGCTTCGTCCGCCATGTGTTATTTTGCTTTTAAGGTAACAGAAATCTTTAACTTCGCTTATTTTCCGGTCCCCGATTTTGATGTTGACTTTATTGCTAATGTCATTCCTGCGACTCCTCATTACTTTTGTCTTTCTTTGCTTTGTTCTTACTCTATATGCTGTTCATTCCATTCAACACGTCCTGTAAATCTTCTTCACCTTCGATGGGTATAGAAATCTTAACAGTGAATCGTATTATTGATATTTTTTCCCCCTCAATTTTAACCCACTCTTAAAAGTTTTTTTTTTAATTTCCATCACTGCACCTTCGTTACTAGCGTGTCTAATTACGTATATGCAGTAATGAATGAACTCAAATACATGCTCATACTACTCCAGTGGAAGTGCTACAAGAATCACGTTGTGCAAGACGGCAACAGACATATTGCTTTCTCCTCCATATATCCCACGGTGAACCATGCAAGTAAATTTTAGAACATACGAGGTCATACGATGACTTACCAACAGTATTTCATCCTGATTACCACTGGCAACTGCAGAAGGAAAGGATGGACGTTTATGTACTGATTTATTTGAATAAACACGTCGTTCCAACAGGTTGTGGTTTAAAAGTGTGTATCACTTACCTCTGAGCTTGATAAATTACAGTTTTAAAACAGAGCCTACTGAAACGAACTCTTTCAGCAAATTTATCACTCAGAAGAAATTAAGTGATTTATTTCTTTCAGTGTGTTTGAAACTACCATTTACAGGCAGTAGCAGGTCGTGCGTGACACAATTACAACGAAACCTCCCTAATAAAAAATTCACAAGCCCTAAAGTATAATTAAAGACAACTAAAAACTAAGATCTCGTTGAATCTAATCCCACCAACGACCAAATCTATCTCAACAGTATTCTATGGCAAGAAAGAGTAAGGGACCTGGCGCTGGTTACATCGCACGGTTTCAGAAAATCAGTGTAACGACACACCATGAAATTTAATTCCGTCTGTCATATCAGATGAAACTACTGCAACACGAATTATCGGATCGGTGTGTTTCCACCACACCATAACTTATGATTTTAGTATGAATAATATTCTGTAGCCTCTTTTCAATGACCTAGCAACTAACAGAAACACCTACAGTTATTTCACGCAGAATATAGCAAGAGCACATCTGGCCAATGCCTGGCCTATGACATATTAGGAGGTGCAGCTGAGGTAGTATCGCCGGCTAATAGTCTGTGAGTTGTAGATTTCCGCAGACGTTCGTGGCGATCATCAACGACGGTAAAATCTTCTGCGTGGTCTGGCCGCGTCATGCTCCTCCTCAAACTTCTTTAGTTCTCGACATTTGGACCCATCTGCTAGAACGTTCTTCGGGATTCCACTGGTGCTCAAGATGGCTGAGTACCCAGTGTTCAAGAGGCACTGTTGTGCTTTCAACAACTTGTTAAATAAGTTTGCTGATAAGTTTAAATCAGTCTTAAATGTTCTGAAAGTTAATTAGCTATGCTGTTACAGTGCTAGATGCAAGTGGCTGCACAGGGGGTACGCCAGTCAATGAATAGCCCAAATTCCATGCTGAAAGTCGCGTTGATATCCAGAGCCACTGAGAGCCAACATTGGGCTCAGAGCTGGATGTGTGATTGGTTCCTGCTTCAGACAAAGCAATCTCATTTTCTTGTTATTTTAAATAAGTTTTGACGCCGTTTCAGTATCAAATAACTTGGGGAATAACGGAGATATATAAAAACGACTCACTGGAGAGAAGTATAGAATAAAAATATGTTCTTATTAGACACTCGCCCCCCCCCATGAACCATAGACCTTGCCGTTGGTGGGAGGCTTGCGTGCCTCAGCGATACAGATAGCCGTACCGTAGGTGAAACCACAATGGAGGGGTATCTGTTGAGAGGCCAGAAAAACGCGTGATTCCTGAAGAGGGGCAGCAGCCTTTTCAGTAGTTGCAGCTGCAACAGTCTGGATGATTGACCGATCTGGCATTGTAACACTAACCAAAACGGCCTTGCTGTGTTGGTACTGCGTACGGTTGAAAGCAAGGGGAAGCTACAGCCGTAATTTTTCCCGAGGGTATGCAGCTCTACTGTATGGTTAATGATGATGGCGTCCTCTTGGGTAAAATATTCCGGAGGTAAAATAGTCCCCCATTCGGATCTCCCGGCGGGGACTACTCAAGAGGACGTCGTTATTAGAAGAAAGAAAACTGGCGTTCTACGGATCGGAGCGTGGAATGTCAGATCCCTTAATCGGGCAGGTAGGTTAGAAAATTTAAAAAGGGAAATGGATAGGTTAAAGTTAGATATAGTGGGAATTAGTGAAGTTCGGTGGCAGCAGGAACAAGACTTTTGGTCAGGCTAATACAGGGTTACAAATACAAAGTCAAATAGGGGTAATGCAGGAGTAGCTTTAATAATGAATTTAAAAAATAGGAGTGCGGGTAAGCTACTACAAACAGCATAGTGAACGCATTATTGTGGCCAAGACACACACACACACGAAGCCCACGTCTACTACAGTAGTACAAGTTTATATGCCAACTAGCTCTGCAGATGACGAAGAAATTGAAGAAATGTATGATGAAATAAAAGAGATTATTCAGATAGTGAAGGGAGACGAAAATTAAATTGTCATGGGTGACTGGAATTCGGTAGTAGGAAAAGGGAGAGAAGGAAACGTAGTAGGTGAATATGGATTTGGGCTAAGAAATGAAAGAGGAAGCCGCCTGCTAGAATTTTGCACAGAGCACAACTTAATCATAGCTAACACTTGGTTCAAGAATCATAAAAGAAGGTTCTATACATGGAAGAAGCCTGGAGATATTGACAGATTTAAGACAGATTATATAATGGTAAGACAGATATTTAGGAACCAGGTTTTAAATTGTAAGACATTTCCAGGGGCAGATGTGGACTCTGAACACAATCTATTGCTTAAAAACTGCAGATTAAAACAGAAGAAACTGCAAAAAGGTGGGAAATTAAGGAGATGGGACCTGGATAAACTGACTAAACCAGAGGTTGTACAGAGTTTCAGGGAGAGCGTAAGGGAACAAATGGCAGGAATGGGGGAAAGAAACACAGTAGAAGAACAATGGGTAGCTTTGAGGGATGAAGTAGTGAAGGCAGCAGAGGATCAAGTAGGTAAAAAGACGATGGCTAGTATAAATCATTGGGTAACAGAAGAAATACTGAATATAATTGATGAAAGGAGAAAATATAAAAATGCAGTAAATGAAGCAGGCAAAAAGGAATACAAACGTCTCAAAAATGAGATCGACAGGAAGTGCAAAATGGCTAAGCAGGATGGCTAGAGGATAAATGTAAGGATGTAGAGGCTTATCTCACTAGGGGTAAGATAGATAGTGCCTACAGGAAAATTAAAGAGACCTTTGGAGAAAAGAGAACCACTTGTATGAATATCAAGAGCTCGGATGGAAACCCAGTTGTAAGCAAAGAAGGGAAAGCAGAAAGGTGGAAGGAGTATATATAGGGTCTATACAAGGGCGATGTACTTGAGGACAATATTATGGAAATGGAAGAGGATGTAGATGAAGATGAAATGGGAGATATGATACTGCGTGAAGAGTTTGACAAAGCACTGAAAGACCTGAGTCGAAACAAGGCCCCGGGAGTAGACAACATTCCATTAGAACTACTGACAGCCTTGGGAGAGCCAGTCCTGACAAAACACTACCATCTGGTGAGCAAGATGTATGAGACAGGCGAAATACCCTCAGACTTCAAGAAGAATATAATAATTCCAATCCCAAAGAAAGCAAGTGTTGACAGATGTTAAAATTACCGAACTATCAGTTTAATAAGTCATGGCGCAAAATACTAACGCGAATTCTTTACAGACGAATGGAAAAACTAGTAGAAGCCGATCTTGGGGAAGATCAGTTTGGATTATGTAGAAATATTGGAACACGTGAGGCAATACTGACCCTAAGACTTATCTTAGAAGCTAGATTAAGGAAAGGCAAACCTACGTTTCTACCATTTGTAGACTTAGAGAAAGCTTTTGACAATGTTGACTGGAATACTCTCTTTCAAATTCTGAAGGTGGAAGGGGTAAAATACAGGGAGCGAAAGGCTATTTGCAATTTGTATAGAAACCAAATTGCAGTTATAAGAGTTGAGAGGCATGAAAGGGAAGCAGTGGTTGGGAAGGGAGTGATACAGGGTTGTAGCCTCTCCCCGATGTTATTCAATCTGTATATTGAGCAAGCAGTAAAGGAAACAAAAGAAAAATTCGCAGTAGGTATTAAAATCCATGGAGAAGAAATAAAAACTTTGAGGTTCGCCGATGACATTGTAATTCTGTCAGAGACAGCAAAGGACTTGGAAGAGCAGTTGAACGGAATGGATAGTATCTTGAAGGGAGGATATAAGATGAACATCAACAAAAGCAAGACGAGTATAATGGAATGTAGTCGAATTAAGTCGGTGATGTTGAGGGTATTAGATTAGGACATGAGACAAAATAGTAAAGGAGTTTTGCTATTTGGGGAGCAAGATAACTGATGATGGTCAAAGTAGAGAGGATATAAAATGTAGACTGGCAATGGGAAGGAAGGCGTTTCTGAAGAAGAAAAATTTGTTAACATCGAGTATAGATTTAAGTGTCAGAAAGTCATTTCTGAAAGTATTTGTATGGAGTGTAGCCATGTATGGAAGTGAAACATGGACGATATATAGTTTAGACAAGAAGAGAATAGAAGCTTTCGTAATGTTGTGCTACAGAAGAATGCTGAAGATTAGATGGGTAGATCGCATAACTAATGAGGACGTGTTGAATAGGATTGGGGTGAAGAGAAGTTTGTGGCACAACTTGACTAGAAGAAGGGATCGGTTGGTAGGACATGTTCTGAGGCATCAAGGGATCACCAATTTAGTATTGGAGGGCAGCGTGGAGGGTAAGAACCGTAGAGGGAGACCAAGAGATGAATACACCAAGCAGATTCAGAAGGATGTAGGTTGCAGTAGGTACTGGGAGATGAAGAAGCTTGCGCAGGATAGAGTAGCAAGGAGAGCTGCATCAAACCAGGCTCAGGAGTGAAGATCACAACAACGACAATTAGACACTAAACATCTCTTCACAAATGCAGTTTAAAATTTGTTACTATACGCTGCACGAGACATAGGTAGAGAAATTACAGCGAAATAACAGTTGCTCATGGCGGCAGCAGCCGGCCGAGACAGGAGAAGCAACAGGGAAGTAACAGATATTGTGACTCTTATAAGCTCCTAACCAGAAGCGAATTGTTTAATTTCATTTATGTGCTTCGATAGTTTAGTTTACTGAGTTTCTGCTTTTTAATTTAAAATCTTATAGAAACAGTTCTAGCGTTTTCCTTTGGGTAAGAAAGAAAACCGATTTTGTGACGTATTACAAGTTCCTAATCAACGGCGAATTATTTAGTTTCATCCGAGTGCTTCAGTAGTTCGGTTTTTGAATCTCTGCACATAGTCTAATTTATTAAACACAGTTCCTGCTTCTTCCTCAGGGTTTACAGTAGAGCTCCATATTCCGTTTATCTGGACTGTGTAGTTTTCCACAGTCTTTAGTATGGATAGGGATTGTGACTGTTGTGTGCTCATGGCTTCGGTTACACAGCTTGAGGCTTCAGCGGATGGGCACCAATGTTATGGACCTGCCGTGGGGATCCAATGGACGTCCAGCATGTCTGAGTCCTCCGATCGGTTCGCACTGTTGACCAGCCCAGTTACTGCTCGCACTTTGGTTGACCGCTCACCTGTGGTCGTGTGGGAGTTCGCTTTGGGGCGTGGCAATCGGCGAAAACCTTCCCAGAGGGCCGCACGGAAGGCATCCTCAGTCAGACTGTCAAACAGGTTCCAGGTGCTGTCTGTGGCTGACAAAGTCGCTCAGCCAGATGTCGTCGCCTGTCCCGTTTCGGAGGAAACCTCTCAGCATGCTTGATCCGGCCAATCACAGAGGGTGGGATTACTGATAGTTGGGTGCTCCGACGATAGGCGCGTTGTGGGACTCCTCAGGGACGTGGCTGCCCAGAAGGGGAAGAAAGCCAATGTGCACTCCCTGTGCATACCGGGTGGAGTCATTCCAGATGTTATAGGCACTGAAAGCTGGCTAAAGCTGGAGATAAGTTCAGCCGAAATTTTTGTGAAGAACTTATCGGTGTTCCGGAAGTATAGGATAAACACAGTTCACAGTGGCGTGTTTGATGCTGTTAGAAGTAGTTCACATTGTCCCAAAACTGAAGTAGATAGTTCCTGTGAGTTAGTATGGGCATTGGTCACTGTTGGCTACCAGAATTAAATAATAAATGGGTCGCTTTACCAATTTCCCAATTCAGATTATACAACTGCTGAAAGGCTCAAAGAATACTTGTGTTTCGTTTCAAACACGTACCAGACTCACACAATTATAGTTGTAAGTGACTTTTATTTAACCTTTATATGTTTGCGAAAATATATGTTTAATTCGGAAGGTACACATAAAACATCATCCGAAATTGTGCTAAACTCATTATCTGAAAATTATTTTGAGGTTAGTTCATGAGCCCACCAGAATAGTAAACGGCTGTGAAAACACACTTGACTTTTCAGGAACAAATAATCCTGAGCTTTTAACGGACATAGAAACGGATACACGGACTACTGCACACAGGGGTTTCGTAACGAGAGTGAATGCTGTAACCCACAAATCCTCCAAAAATAATCGAAAAATATCCCGATTCAAAAAAACAGATACAAATTCACTTGACGACTTTTTTAGATACAATCTCCACTCCTTCCAAATTAATAATGTAAGTTTAGACCCGATGTGGATTGAATTTAAAGAAATAGTATCGTCAGCAATTGAGAGATTTATGCCAAATAAATTAACAAACGACAGAGCTGATCCTCCTTGGTACACAAAACGGGTCAGAAAACTGTTTCAGAAAAACGAAAAAAATGACAAATTCAAACGGACGCAAAATCTCCAAGATTGGTGATCTTTCACAGAAGCTAGAAATTTATCAGGGACTTCAATGCAAGGTGCTTATAATCGTTTCCACAACGAAACTTTGTCTCGCAACCTGGCAGAAAATCCTAAGAGATTCTTGTCCTACGTGAAGTATGTTAGCGGCAAGACACAATGCATTCTCTGCGCGACAGCAATGGAGATACTATCGAAGACAGTGCTGCCAAAACAGAGTTACTAAACACAGCCTTTCGAAACTCCTTCACCAAAGACGATGAAGTAAATATTCCAGAATCCGAATCAATAACAGCTGCCAACACCATGAGATGCGTTTGTTCTGTCTAAAGTTGTTGTGGTAGTGTGTACGTCTTATTGTAAAACGTATTAAAATGTAGCAGCAAGAATAACAGTTTTATTTTTTTAAAAATAAATAATCTCTGATAGTTTTTATGTGCTGCTGAGCCCGACTGTAATGAATTATTTTGACATACCCTTTCACTATAAATAAATATTGAAATGTTGTTTCATTGCTTTAATAAGTGACATTAAAACGTATTCACAAAATAATTTATATATCACACGACAACCTCTTCCCATAACAACACTGGTGTCGTAAATATTTTTTTTTTAAAGTCGCTGATAAATTACTCTGAGAAAAACAAATCTTACGCACCAGCCACAAAAATTATTTCATTTATGTAAAGTCTGAGATTGTTCTAGTCAATGTTATTTTCACCGTTAGAATAGAAAAATTACAAATTCCTGAGGGTTCTTACCCCCGGAGTTCAAATATTGTAACATAGATCGAAAGAATTATTGTCTAATTACTTCTGCAGTTTGAAATTGCCGCTTCATACGCTCACGTAAAGGTGGCAGACAAAACACAATCTAGACTGATTATTCTGACCAACGTAATTTTTCGTAGAAAATCAGTAACATCAACCTTTCCCTTTATACTGGATTAAATGTCAGAATCCTACAGCATTCTAACTGTTCACATTATCAATATTATTCACCAGTTCCCAATTATTCAGTATCGCCGTATCAGGCGCTAATCGCCGCTTTCCTGTTTGCTGCGGACACATACCTTAAAACAATTATAGTAGGTTATCTAGTTACAAATAAAAGTCCGTACACTAGAATTCCATTTAGTATATTGTACGTTATATTTTAGATCAGTTGTACCTCACCCAACAAGATTATTTTTTACAATATTTAAAAGAATAGGTCTTAGCTTAGTCTTTGACCTCAGCCGCTTCATACACCATAGGGAACAACACAAGGAAAAAAAATTCACAGATATTACAATGTCAATACATTCTTTTAGCGGTATTTTCTTTTGTTATATGATTATTCTTTGTAGAAAACTGTTTATAAAACTATTAAAACAAATTGTTGTTCGAAATTATTAACATATATTACAATATAATAATGTCTTTTCCCTATCAGTTTTCACAGATAGGCTTAAAGGTAATTTCTGGACAAATATTTATCACTTCACAAATCTCAAGCACTGTCGCATACACTGGTGGCACAAAATATTGGCGTTGACATTACAATGAGTCACTTCGAAGTGGATATCCTCGGAGTAGTCCAGCAACTAAATTAACAAAAACAAGCCTTCCGGTCCAGACTGTATACCATTTAGGTTCCTTTCAGTCTATGTTGATACAGAAGCTCCGTACTTAACAAGCACAAACAACCGTTCGCTCGACGAAAGATCGTACCCAAAGATGGGAAAGTTGCAGACGGCACGCCAATTTTCAAGGGAGGTAGAAGGTGTAATCCACTAAGTTACACGCCAATATCATTAACGTCGATATGAAGCGGTATTTTGGAACATATAGTGTGTTCGGACATTATGAAATACCTCCAAAAAACGATGTCTTGACACGGATTTAGAATACATCATTCTTGTAAAACAGAACTACCTCTTTCCTTGCACGAACTGTTGAGCGCTATTGACAAGGGACTGATTCCGTATTTCTGGATTACCGAAAGGCTTTTGATACTGTACCACACAAGCGGCTTGTAGTGAAACTGCGTGCTTATGGAATATCGTCTCAGTTATGTGACTGGATTCGTTATTTCCTGTCGGATAGGTAACAGTTCGTAGTGAATGGCGGAAAGTCATCGTGTAAAACAGACGTGATTTTTGGTGTTCCCCAAGGTAGTGTTACAACCCCCTTGCTGTTCTTTATGTAAGTAAACGATTCAGGAGACAATCAGAGCATTCGTCTTAGGTTGTCTGCAGATGACGCTGTTATTTATCGATTAGTCATTGGAAGATCAAAACAAACAGGTAATCGATTTTGAAAAGATATCTGTATGATGCCAAAATAGGCAGTTGACCCTAAATAACGAAATGAGTGAGGTCATCCACATGAGTGGTAAAAGGAATCCGTCAGACTTAAGCTACACGATGAATCAGTCAAATCTAAAGGCCGTAAATTCAACTAAATGCAAAGGAATTTCAATTACGAACAACTTAGATTGGATGGAACACAGAAAAAGTTGTGGGTAGGCTAACAAAATATTGTGTTTTATTGACAGGAGAATTAGAAAATGTAAAACATCTTGTAAAGAGATTGCCTGCACTACGCTTGTCTGTCCTCTTTTACAATACTGCTGCGACGTGTGGGATTCTTACCAGGTAGGATTGACGGAGTACATCGGAAAAGTTCAATGAAGAGCAACACGTTCTTTATTCTCGGGAGATAGGGGAGAGTGTGTCACTGAAATGATACAGGATTTCGGGTGGATATCATTAAAATAAAGGCGTTTTTCGCTGTTGCGAATATCTTACGAAATTTCAGTCACCTACCTTCTCTTCCGAATGCAAAACTATTTTGTTGAAGCCGATCTACATAGAATGAAAAGATTGTGCTATACGAGATTGGAACAATAGAGAATTACGAAGGTGGTTCGAAGAATCCTCTGCCAGGCACTTAAATATGATTTGCAGAGTATCCATGTAGATGCAGAGGTAGATGAAGTAGCATGAACCAGACAACACATTAGTGTACACTCTTGTACCATAGAGACACGGTTTAAAGCTCCAAGTTCGGTTAAACAGTGCTACGTTTGGCTATATGTTGGATGCAGCACTATGTTGTATTGCAAAGTCTGTGAACATTCGAGGAAATTATACAGACTGTGACGTGTCATTGAATTGTGTTTAAAAAGCAGATGTTTGCAGAAATAGCGCGAAGTGTTCCAACGCAAAGCAAAAAAAAAAAATGGTTCAAATGGCTCTGAGCACTATGGGACTCAACTGCTGAGGTCATTAGTCCCCTAGAACTTAGAACTAGTTAAACCTAACTAACCTAAGGACATCACAAACATCCATGCCCGAGGCAGGATTCGAACCTGCGACCGTAGCGGTCTTGCGGTTTCAGACTGCAGCGCCTTTAACCGCACAGCCACTTCGGCCGGCCAACGCAAAGCAAAAAGAAATTGTATTCACGAGTAACAGAGTAACCGCTCCTCATTTTCTGATGACGTAGATAACATGACTATAAGCATTACTCATCAGTAATACGGTGTTTGCAAATGCTTCGGTTTCCACTCAAAAGCCAGTGCTCTTCGCTCAAATGCTTTTGTTTCAGTTGTTATTCTTAGCATACAGACAGTAAACTACTGAAGTTAATCTGTTATTATAAATCGGAGAATATCTTCTGTGAATTTTGTTTACTTAGTTTTGGGTACTGAAAAACGTAACATTGTTTTTCTGTGAAAGCGCTGGAAGACAGGCTCCCTAGTGACAAACTGATACTGAAAGTTGAACTTCCTGTTTCCACCACGTAATATTTTCTGGGCAGAACCTCTACATTCACATTTTTTTTATTTCCACATACATTTTCAGTCACAAGTGGACTAGAGTGTCGTAGCTACAAATTTACAAAATGGTTCAAATGGCTCTGAGCACTATGGGACTTAACATCTGTGGTCATCAGTCCCCTAGAACTTAGAACTACTTAAACCTAACTAACCTAAGGACATCACACACATCCATGCCCGAGGCAGGATTCGAACCTGCGACCGTAGCAGTCCCGCGGTTCCGGACTGAGCGCCTGAACCGCTAAACACAAATTTACACAATATTTATAAATACATTTGCAGTTTTCATTATATTTAATTTCGCAGAAAGAAAACAGTTTATAGCGCACTAGCGTGATGTGCCATGGCTAAGATCGTGCGGAAAATTTCACACTTTCATTACAATCTGTAGTTTCCCTCATCCCCGAAGAAGTAGTCGCATCGGGTCAAAATCACCTGGGAGATTTTGTTCCGGTTTAATTTCTTTGGCACGTGAATTCTGAAATTTAACGGGAGCATGTATTTTTCTTTATTGTTGAGCTGTTTCAGATAGTGTATTTGGAGTCATAGTTGGCTACATTGTTTGGTGTTAAACTGCAATTATTCAGTATTTGACAGACTCGACTGTTGGCCTTCAGGCATTATAGTCCGTTTGGCCAGACGCAAATGTTACCGTTCCGCTGTTTTTGCACGTGTCACCCGACGCGAGCGTGAGAATTTGGCTGTAAAATACTAAGTTCGAATCACAGTTTTTCTTATTTTCTGCGTAAGTAAATAGTTTAATTACAAACTTAATTTTTGCATTATATTTTGTTCTCTTACCGGAAAGAATAGTGACAAAGCTCTTCTTCTTTTCTGACAAGAATGTCTAAAATATTAAATGATGAAGAAATTAAGGTGAAATTATTTCGCAAAGATGATGATGAATCTGAGGGTGGATTCTCTGATTTAGAAGTTAGTGATGAAAGAAGTGCACATTATGTTTATTGATAAGTTTCTGTTGCTTCTTGTAAATCAACTGTGACTGCGAAAAATGAATCATTTTTTCGAGGCAGGGATGGTAAAACCAAATGGAACATACAGACATTTAGCTAACGCGACCGCGCCAAAAAGCACACTATTAAAGCCACTGATTTACCTGGAGCTCAAGGCGTAGATAGTAAAGGAAGCAAAAACCCTGGAAGAAGCCTTATTCCTTTATTTCGACGAGATTTTGATTGACAGATTAGCTTTGTACACTAATATGTACATTATAAAAATCTCTGCAAATTTTGAGACCAGTCGTGATGCTGAAGTTTATCTTGATTTATTACTGTTTGCTGGAACGTACAAAGCTGCTCATCTCTGTTTCACGGATCTGTCAAGTCAGGATGAGATTGAAACTTTTTTTTGATGGCTTATCAGAGATTTCTGTTCTTAGTTCGCTCCATTCGATTTAATAACATCAGTGACCGAGATCAGAGAAATATGTCCGATAAGTAGGCTGCTACTCGTGAATTTCTTGTACTACCAGGGAAAAACTTCATGAAAGCCTACACACCATCAGAATATTTGACGATTGCCGGTCAGCTCGCTCTATTTCGGGGTCGTTGCTTATTTCGGCAATATTTGCATAACAAACCTTAGAAATATGGAATAAAAGGGTCTGCCTTAGTAGATCCAAGAACATTCTACGTGCACAAATTTTAACTGTGTGCATACATGCAGCCAGAAGGTCCGTTCAGGTAGTCTAATAGCCCTCACGTTAGATACTCAAGAAGGAATATAAGCCGGCCGCGGTGGTCTAGCGGTTCCAGGCGCTCAGTCCAGAGCCGCGCGACTGCTACGGTCCCAGATTCGAATCCTGCCTCGGGCATGGATGTGTGTGATGTCCTTAGGTTATTTAGGTTTAAGTAGTTCTAAGTTCTAGGGGACTGATGACCACAGCTGTTAAGTCCCATAGTGCTCAGAGCCATTTGAACCATTTTTGAAGGAATATAACCGTTGATAGCTAGTACACCAGGGTCCTACTCGTGAAAACATCGTACAGAACAATAAACTGTCTGATACGACAATAAGAGTTCGAGTATGGTTTAGTCATGAATCTAAATAATTTTTAAAAACTATTCACTAACTTGCTAGACCTCAGTCTGGGACTTCGTCGTCATTGTCGTAAGCCGTTTCATAAGCCATTTGACATCAATCGCTGGATACATGCCTCTTCTAGACTTTTTCATGTTTTGCAGACCTCAATAATAAATTTGTATAATTAATTTTTTTCTAATTGTTGCATTCAGTTTGCTTTGGTTTGTCGTATTAGTCTTTTCTTGCCTTTTGGAATGCAGCGAGTAACTTCGTTGGTCCATATACAATCCACTCAACTAACCACATGTCCAGCCCACGTACATTTAAGTTTACTACTTTCTTCCACTTTAATAACGACAAGGTTATTGAACACGGATCACAAGTTACCTGGTGGAATGATACGGACGGAAATCAGCTCAGCCCTTTGAAAGGAAGTGTAATTCCATTTGCCTTAAGTGATTTTAGGCAAATCGCGGAAGACTCTATCTCTGGATGGCCAGTCGGTGTCTCAAGCGCCTCACTACGGAGTAGGATCCTTCAGTTTTACCGAATATGTTGACTGTCTAGAGCGGTATTGACAGTTTGCGCACTATACTGAAAGAGACGGTAGAGATTCAAAAATATTTACGTTCGCTCAGTATGTCCTATCGTGTGGGGTGTTGTGGTGTAATACAATGCAGTTCCTGTAGAAACTGGTTTGTGGACATGCAAACAACTAATACAGCGACGCCATGACAATACAACAGGAAAGAAAAAGGAACGAAGTCATACGTTGAAGTGCGTTCAAGGGAGTAGTTTGCTTACATATGTAACGCTTATTCATCTATTAGCTGTAGAAGCTTTCAACAAAAGTGTTTAAGTGCAGGGAAATAACACTGCAACTGATTTTCTGTTCGTTTCAGACGCTAGAATTAACCCATAACAGACGCACCTACGGATCGTCTACAATAACGTATATCTTATTCCCACCATAGTGGAAAGCTATATCCTAGAAATATATATACAGTAATCTTCTGTGTACATAAAACGTAATAAAGATCACCAGTACGTTGAAATGTTTCTCCGTCATACTGTCTCAGCTGCAGTTGGTATCCTCATGTTAGTACAACCGTTGTAGGACTCCTTCTACGCCAATTTATGCTCTTGCTTTTCTTTTTGTAACATGTAGCGATTGCAAGAGCTATATACGTAAATTCTGCATCACCAAGCGCCAACATATTCGCCACGAAGGCATAGATCTGTCTATTACAGCTAGGCGTAATATTGCGCAATATTATTGTGCTTTTCTTGGCCTTCCATTTTCGCACAATATATTGATGCAATATTATTGCGTAGTAAATACTGAGAGTATGAGAGGCCCTTTAAATGAAATCTCAGCCAAAGAACAATTTCTGACGCTGCAAAGACTACGAGGCAATGTTTCATCGAATAATTGCTATCAAGTTCCAGTATTCTCGCCGTGGCCTGAACCGTATTTTAATCTACTAATAATTTTCTGATGAGAAAGTGGGTACTCAAGTAACAGTGAAAGTTAAAGTAAGGAAGTTTATGAACTTACGATGTGCAATGGCTGTTGCCAAATCTATAAAATTACGCTAATGATTTTCATTAATTTTAAAGTTTTGTTATAACTGTATTGAAGATTATAATATTAAAAAATGACGCATTAATTATTATATAATTTTATGTTGTTACATTAGTTATACATAATATATCTACTGTTAACTACATTATTATATTGTACAATTACTTATGTGTATGTTACACTAAGTCAGGACCATCCGTATGCATTTAAATAAAAATAATATTTATTTTCGCAGTATGCACAGGGCCTTTAGGATCATGTGGAGCGCTGCAGTAAATACAATATACTCACGGGAAAGGTGAGTGCAAAAAATACATTCGGGGAACGCTATTGAACAGCCAAGGTAGTCCCGCCATTTGGAACCATCAGAGTATACAACTTTAAAACAGTGATTCCGTTCTAAAATATTAAAAAATGACAGAAACGTAAAAACTACTGCGTACTCCCACCTATAGTACATCAAGTCTAAAATAATTCTGGTCCTCTGTAAGAGGCAAGGTGGAGATCTACCCTTGGTCTAAAACTTTAAAGCCATCCCTACCCATTCCTAAAAGGCAATCCTTAGCACGATCCCACAGGGCTACGTGGCTCGTTCTCGGTTATGAAAAAGCCTTCCCACTTGCGGCCGAGCAACAATGTGATATGCAGGTGTTTATGGCGTAGATAGTATTTTATAGGCAGCACAGCTGTTAAGACATGGACTTCATATTCAGGATGATGCTGTGTGCTCTGTCCTAGCATCCTCAGTTAAATTATCTGTGTTTTCCCTAAATCGTATCTCGCGAATAATATGATGGCTCTGTCAGCAAGGACACAGTCGACCACCTGTACTAGTCTTGTAGTGAAATCCTCATACATTCTATGTATATGTACATTTGAGCTCTCTGTTTTCGTTGTGTTATAATCACAAACAGTATATGACTGTCAGATGATCACTGCATGAACAAAACATAAAAAAAGTTAACTTCAACGTGATTGCAATTAGTGTCCTGTGCTGAGAATTCATCTAGTACTAATCATAGAGAAATAGTTTCACCAGTAATTTTTAGTAACATTGGGAGAACGACACTTTTATCTATGATGCATATAGATCTATGTCAACAAACATAGCAGCCAATGAACCTGAATAAACTGAGGCGAAAGGCTTCTGACAATCGAATATTGTCATTAATTTGCATTCATTGGAGAGCAAAAGGTATTTTGAGGCAGCTGGTGTTACGTGTTTCATTCTGAATGCAGCTTAGGTTTCATTGTTTTAAAAGCGGTGCAATCTTTAAAACACAGTTCCGTTATGTCCTACGCTGTGTGCAGATTTTGGTTGAGACATTTACACTCATGAGCCACAGAAACTGGTTGGTTCAAATGGCTCTGAGCACTATGGGAATTAACATCTGTGGTAATCAGTCCCCTAGAACTTAGAACTACTTAAACCTAACTAACCTAAGGACATCACACACATCCATGCCCGTGGCAGGATTCGAACCTGCGACCGTAGCAGTCGCGCGGTTCCGGACTGAGCGCCTAGAACCGCTGGACCAACAGAAACTGGTACACCTGCCTAATATCGTGTACGGCCCACGCGAGCAGGCAGAAGTTCTGCAAGACGACGTGGCTTGGACTCGATTAATGTCTGAAGTAGTGATAGAGGGAATTGACACCATGCATGCTTCAGTGCTGTCCGTAAATCCGTAAGAGTACGAGGGGTTGGAGATCGCTTCTGAACACCACGTAGCAAAACATCACAGTTATGCTCAATAATTTTCATGTCTGGGGAGTTTGGTTCAAAAAATGGCTCTGAGCACTATGGGACTTAACATCTGAGGTCATCAGTCCCCTAGAACGTAGAACTACTTAAACGTAACCAACCTAAGGACATCACACACATCCATGCCCGAGGCAGGATTCGAATCTGCGACCGTAGCAGTCGTGCGGTTCCGAACCGAAGCGCCTAGAAGCGCTCGGCCACCAGCGGCCGGTGGGAGTTTGGTGGCCACTCTGTAGCAATTCTATTCATGACATGGTCTCCATACCCGTACACGTCCATCCGCTCGATGCAAATTGGCAACTTGGAACGCCCAACCGGGCAACATGTTTCTAGTCATCAACAGTCCAATGTCGGTGTTGACGGACCCAGGCGAGGCATAAAGCTTCGTGTCGTGCAATCATCAAAAGTACACTAGTGTACCCTCTGATCCGAAAGCCCACATGCATGTTGATTCGCTGAATAACTCGTACGCTGACACTTGTTGATGGCTCAGCTTTGATATCTACAGCAGTTTGCGGAACGGTTGCACTTCTGTCACGTTGACCGCTTCTCTTCAGTTGTCATCGGTCCCGTTCTTGCAGGATCTTTTTCCGGCCGCAGCAATGTCGAAGATTTGATGTTTTACCTGGATCCTGATATTCACGGTACATTCGTGAAATAGTGTGGTGATGGTGGTGGTTAGTGTTTAACGTCCCGTCGACAACGATGTCATTAGAGACGGAGCGCAAGCTCGGGGTAGGGAAGGATTGGGAAGGAAATCGGCCGTGCTCTTTCAAGGGAACCATCCCGGCATTTGCCTCAAACGATTTAGGGAAATCACGGAAAACCTAAATCAGGATGGCCGGAGACGGGATTGAACCGTCGTCCTCCCGAATGCGAGTTCAGTGTGCTAACCACTGCGCCACCACGCTCGATCGTGAAATAGTCGTACGGGTAAATCCCCACTTCATCGCTACCTGGGAGATGCTTTGTCCCACTGCTCGTCCGTCGATTATAAAACCGCGTTCAGACTCACTGAAATCTTCGTAATCTACTATAATAGCAGCAGTAACCGATGTAACACCTGCACCAAACACTTGTGGTCATATACAGGCGTTGCCGACCAGCTCAGCTCAGCTGCTTACAAATCTCTGTATATGAATACGCACGCCTGTGCCAATTTCTTTAGCGCTTCAGTGTACTTTCTGCTTATAACGATGTCGGAACGACTGGCAGTCACTGATCCAGTCTGTTCTAATGTCCCGTTTGTATGACCTCGATGGGAAGTTTTATTCGGTATTTGCTCCCTGTTATTTCGGAAGCAGTGTATTTTTACGTAAGAAGACATTCAAGGTGCAGGTCCGGACTAATATCGCATTTGTCAATCAGTATTAAGGAAGTGTTTGTGGGGCACAGCGCTGTGAAACATAGCGTAGTTGGCAGCGTCCACAGCATCCAACTATGGAAAAACTCACAGGTCTGTAATCTGTATTTCGCTAACGGGGAGAGACGCCTCGTCAGCCAGCCGTTAAGCGGATTACCAGGAGGGTGGAAACAACGACAAAGAAGCTTAAATTGGGCAGATCAAACCAGAGCAGTGGCAGAGAGTCTGTCACGTGAAACATTTGTACCTAACAAAACGGACTGTGTGGAAAATGCAAGCGCGCGGGGTGGTTAGCGCTGTTGTGGGTCGCGTGGGTTATTGTTTTCGCATTGTGTGCAAATGAAATGCTTTAATTAGTTTAATTAATTTCAAACTCATAATATCTCCCTTAATTGAACGTGTAATACGCGAGCGAACTTAAGTAACGTTTGGAGAGCTAACAGCGAGAATTAAACGATGCGGACAATTAATTTGGAACAGTAGCACAACAGTTAAGTTAAATTGGCTCCCGCATATTGTTATTGACTGAATCATTGCACTGCCAGTACAGTGTAAGCTTACCTACCTTGAAGAGATACGCGTTTCATCCAAAACATAAACAGCCGTCTTTTTTAAAAAAAAAAAAAAAAACGTAAGGCAGCAACAGTACCTAAATACATGCTGTAAATACAGCAGAAAGAGATGTTTACTAAGGTAACATCTACGTTCTGGATTTATTTGCGTTTAGTGCTAGTTCCTCACCTAAAGGCGACAGTAGCTGTAGCACAAAAATGTAAGTTCATTTATAAGCAGAATAAAATTCATGGTTCTGACATCTATTTCCAATCAGTAGGAAATGTAATGACAGGCGGCAGTTCTGCATTCACAGCCCCTTCCGTAGCAAGTAGTCAGAAACTTGCAAATTTTTTGATTCATCTTCGTTCATTCGATATGCTTCTTGTAATGAAGAGCCATTGATGTGAAGGAATCTCTTCTGGTTTCACTGTTACAGAACTCAATTGTTAAAAAAAAAGGAAAGTGTGTTTCAGACCTTGATTTGATGCAATTTAAATTTGGCACTTCAGTAATTATACAGGGGGTTAAGGGTATAAATGCAACTTGTTTTATTAGTTACTGACGACAGTATTCTGAACAACATTACATCAGTATTTACTTCATTTGCAGACTAGTAACTACGGAAGTTAGTGGTAGTGTGTTCTTAGGTTGTTTAGTACCTCCAACTACATGCGGCAAGAGAATAGTCATTACTAGTAATTTAATTCTGGGTATTGAAGTGTCGATAGCCGGCCGTTGTGGCCGAGCAGTTCTAGGCGCTTCAGTCCGGAACCGCGCTGCTGCTACGGTCGCAGGTTCGAATCCTGCCTCGGGCATGGACGTGTGTGATGTCCTTAGGTTAGTTAGCTTCAGGTAGTTCTAAGTTCTAGGCGACTGATGACCCCAGGTTTTAAGTCCCGTTGTGCTCAGAGCCATATGAACCATTTGAAGTATGGATACGAGGACATGAACGGCAACTGCACTGACAGGTGTAGTCTGCTTAGTGGTGCATTTACACTTATGCAGAAAACATCAGGTAGTAAATGATATTACCTGTCTGTGGGGGACAGTTAGATGCAAAGAAAAAACTATTAATACAATGAATTGGGTGCATATTAGGCTATCAATTATCGCAATATCTACACTTATACCCCTAACACCTTTTGTATTGGGAGTACATAATGGCATAATTAGGCGATTTCATGTGCGAATTGCTGGTACCCTCTACGTAGGTTAATCGTGAGTCTATAATCTGTTCATTGACAAGATGTTGATAACCACAGGAATAAAGAAAATATTGGTTCAAATGGCTCTGAGCACTATTGGACTTAACATCTGTGTTCATCAGTCCCCTAGAACTTACAACTACTTAAACCTAACCAACCTAAGGACATCACACACATCAATGCCCTAGGCAAGATTCGAACCTGCGACCGTAGCGGTCACGCGGTTCCAGATTGAAGCGCACGGCCACAACGACCGGCAACAAAGAAAATATTCTACGTACTGTTATCTCCAGCTTGCAACCCCTTCTAACGGTATCGTTTGAGGGGTAAGTGACAAAAGTGTATCTTATGCGCGTAGCGTTAACGGAATGAGCCCACAGAATTATTTGTGTTGTTTTCAGGAATATTGTTCATCCATCATTCATGCTACGTATATCTAGGGCGTAACTCCATAACACCTGTGCCTGTGCAACGTCCATGACTTTCAACAGGCAGTCACCGCGAAGAGGACTGCCTAAGTATCCGAAACGGACATCCTACAGTGTCATCTAAACACATGTAATGACCAATTGTAATGCTTCTTTATACGTTTCGGAAAAAAAGAAAATTTAACTTCGCTTTGACATCGAAGGTATGAGACACAAATCACGACAAGAGGGAACTGAGAACTTGGTGTGACAGATGGTGGTTAATTATCTGCAGCTGTGTTTTATACTTATCGTTACCCTTTGGACGTGAACCAGTCACAACCACGAATCAGATAACTATCTCGGTGTTTCACGAGATATACCTCAAGTTCTCATACTCATACGAAAAGGGAGCTTGAGAGACAGGATCGGAATTTGCATTTTCCTGTTATGCAAAATACTCTGATAGACACATGACTTGTCAGTAGACCATAATATTATCTGCATATCATACTGTAAAATCAGAAAAGTGAGACAGTTCTTTGTAAAATGTACCTCACTGCCGTAAAGTAAGCTACAAAATTGTGACAGTCTTATAACAACAAGGAAAATGTAATGATTCAGAATAAACACTGACACAGAGATGCGGCGATGATGAAAGGTTTTCGTTCTCTCTAGATATTGCAAAGTAACGTTCCAATCCGCGGTTTCTGTCTGTACGTTCGAGCGAATGTCAGGAAATATTGTGGTGCTTTTGATATGCTTTTCACTAATAATACTGAAACACAAGGCAGGTTTTAGTATACAATTTTTTACAGTTAAATAATGATAAGTGTGTAATACACGCATTTTTACCTGTTGCATTTTTAATTGACGTCTTGACAGAATCTTGTGGCAGTGATGGAAGTTACGAGCTATTCAGCTAGACAGGAGATTGTATCTGATATGAAAAGCAGTGAAGTAACCATGTACGTTTACTATGCCTCCGTGAAATTGACAGCCACCGCAAATCCAGAGAGCATCGAAGCATGGCCAGAATCCGTACATGTTGTAAATAAATGTCCCCTGTGATGTTTTTGGGTCTGCATACGAAGGCTGACCTCAGGAAGTGTTGTAGGGTTTTTCATATGGTTTTCACAGACTAATTCAAGAGGAAAACGGTTTATATTTTGAAGTCTTACCCCGCGTTTCTCTGTCTGTATGTGAAGGTTAAGCTCATGAAATACTGTAGGGATTTTGATACTGTTTCCACTAACAGAGAGATTGATTCAAGAGAAAGGTCTGCCTATTTCACTACATTAATAAGGAAGTTTTCTGATCGTATATAATTAGTGCTACCCGAGCAAGATGGGGCAATTCGACAGCAAATGCTAAATACGTAGTAATACTACATCTAAGAACAAGAGGTATATCGTCGAAAGCTCTACCTATACGTCTCTCTACCTTTAGAAATGAGTGTGTCACAACTGTAACTATTTTGAATGGTTGCTATTCAGCTGGAATTCTTCTCTTTGCAGTTAACAGGTATGTGAAGATATTCATCGATAATGAAAAGCATCTAACGTGTGAGATAGGTCTTCATAGAAGTAATCAGCGTGCGTTGTAGAATTAAGCAAACTTTCCTACGTTGATTTCGTTTCTCGTCCCAGAAAACTCACTCCATGGGATACAACGCCTACGATTCACATTTATGCACTTGGAAACGCAATGAAGATTTAGTTTTTTTAAATTACTGCGTGATGTTCTACATTGATCAATGCACGAGGCGTGCATTAGGAAGGAATTGGGTTTAAATTTTGTGATTCTGATCCTGTGATTGTTATCTACTTTGTATAGAAAGACAAACATTGTCTGGGTCACTTTTTCATTTGTTAGATGACCAGCTTCGATCTTTATTTATGTAATTCTGAGATTCATTAATTACCGAAAGGTAAAGAAAGCGCATACATAAATACAGCCGTAAGCTGGCACGAAAATACATTCAGTGACAGTACTAAAAACAATAACAGAATAACATCAAGAGAACCATACCCAAATACCGGAAAGCGTGGATCATGAGGTGGCAAAAATCCAGTCATAAACACAAATTATATGGAAATTAAACTACAAAGAAAGTTACGCGAATGTTATAACTTCATTGACATGCTTCAGCGTCATACAACAAAAGTCAAATTAATAATGAGTTTACTTTTTAAAGTAAAATTCTAAGAAACATAAATATTAAAATTACGCACACTTACAAATTACAATTAATATATGTTAATTATTGCAAAAGAAGTTTAAAACGTAGCATACTGAAAACTACCAAATTAAGATAGACACAAATGTACAGCAGGCTGCAAAATGGCGTTTCTTTTTGTCAGCATGCTGCAGCCAGCTGACCACGTATACTGCACAAGAAATAAGCTCATTCATGTTTGCCGGCCGCGGTGGCCGAACGGTTCTAGGCTCTCGGTCTGGAGCCGCGCGACTGCTACGGTCGCAGGTTCGAATCCAGCCTCGGGCATGGATGTGTGTGCTGTCCTTGGGTTGGTTGGGTTTAAGTAGTTCTAAGTTCTAGGGGACTGATGACCACATATGTTAAGTCCCATAGTGCTCAGAGCCATTTGAACCATTTCATTCATGTTTACAAAAGCAGGGAGACATCAGGAATTTTAGGTTTAGAGCCATATGTGTTTGAATAGGCATTACGTGAAAATTCGTTTTGGATATTCAGAATCTTGTCTGCATGTTTTTTTTTTTTTTTTTTTTTAAGCTCAGTGTATTTCAAGCTACTCCAGCACATCCGAAAACCACCTCTTGTCAGCTTTTGGGAGGGTCTCTGTCTCTGAGACCAAATCCGAGATATATATTGACATATGTGTTGCCAATGCGGCCTCAGTTTGTGCTTAAAAGAGTTCTTTATACGCGTTTTACAGATTTTACCTGTCTGTCCAACACATACACACTCACACACACACACACACACACACACACACCTACACATATATTTTTCAAACTGCATTTCTATTAAGCCGATTGGTGGGACGAGGTTTGGGAGATAAGCTTTCTTCTTGAATCGGGATGAGGAATCGCACCCCGAATGTCAAGTGCGGCACCTTTCCTTGAGCGACATCCTCCCCTCACTATGCATGACGAATAGAAAATGGAAGAAAAATGGCGCTCTTAGCAGTCGGTAGGCGAATCCTCATCTCCGTTCAACACAAAAGTATATCTCCACAAACCTAGTCCAACCAGTAGGCTTAATAGAAATGCGACTTAAGAAAACGACGCTCTGACTACACTGTGCAGCGTAGCTAAGGGTGGACAACATGAATTTTTATCTTTGCTGGAGCGCTAAATTGGCTCAGTGAGGCATTACAGTACCGCGCGGAAATGATATGTAGATTCATCGATGTTCGAGTCGCGTTCACGCCACGCTTTTGTTGCAGTTAAAGAACCCAATTGTATCCAGTTTACATTTACACAATGTTTATTTATTTTTGTTACTGTTACCTGTCTCTGAACATTACGACAGAACTTGAACTTCTTACAGATATAACCGCCAACTTTGTTTCGTCCATGACACAAATAAAGCCAATACAAAAAGCAGTGGATAGAGTGACGTCGTCTATATCCAATGAGGTACAAAAGACACAACAGACACGCTACACTAGACTGAACATGATAGTTCCATTCTGCACGTTTGACGTCCAGGCTTATCTTCACAGACCCGGTACATGCACATAAGAACAATATTCGCCTTAGAGAAGATGTTCAAAACCTTGCATTTCCAAATACTTCGCCACTCGCTGTATCATACTTCACTGGGCTCTTACGAACACATCTGCATCCACCATTGCCAAAGAGGCACGTACTCGAGCTATTAGGACCCGTACATCCATGGGTGGCGTACTGTAAACTTGTTCATTTCAGTGTCCCCACAAATAAATATCTGGTGGGTTAAGGTCCAGAGAGGGTGGAAGCAAGAACATGAGACCTCCGCTACCAATCAATATCCCTGGACGCTTCATTTAAGCAATTCCACACATTCATTCCACAGGCTGACTGTGGACCACAAACCTGAAGCCATAGTTGTTCCCAAACACAAAATGGAAAGCTTTCTAATGCGCTAGGCAAAGAATTACAAGAAAACAAACAACAGGGTGCTTTCAACTTGTCCTGCAATAGGTAAGGGCCCACAAGCACTCTTCCCACGATTCCAGCTCACACATTTATGCCAACGCGTGTCTAAAAGCCTCGTTCACAAGTGACATAGGGGTTGTGTTCAGACCAATAGTGGCTGTTTTGGAGTAAAGCTAATTTGTCAGTCTATCTCACATTATTTATGAAATGTTCATTATCTTGCGAAAGATGCAAAAACCATTCACAAAACTGTATTGGCCGAATGCGGTTTTCTGACCGCCGGTGTTGAGTTAACGACTAATGATGTGGATGCCTTTCTTCATTGTACTACACTTCAACAAACAGTCTTTCAGATATTTGAAACTGCATTGCAGTACTACGGGTACTTTGCCGAGGTGACTGGTGATAGGTTCCAAGAATCTTGTCTT
The DNA here is from genome assembly GCF_023864345.2 of Schistocerca serialis cubense. Classification (NCBI taxonomy): domain Eukaryota; kingdom Metazoa; phylum Arthropoda; class Insecta; order Orthoptera; family Acrididae; genus Schistocerca; species Schistocerca serialis. The sequence continues at coordinate 434,410,775 of NC_064642.1, read as the reverse complement.
CCGTTTTGGGAGTAGGTCTAGTCAATTACTTGCGGACGAATGAAATTTTCACTCTCCAGCGGAGTGTACGCTGATATGAAACTTCCTGGCAGATTAAAGTTGTATGCCGGACCGAGACTCGAACTCGGAACGTTTGCCTCGCGCATGCAACTATTCTACCAACCGAGCTACCCAAGGAAGACTCACAACCCCTCCCCACGCCTTCAATTTCAACAATACCTCGTCTCCTACCAAACTTTACAGAAGCTCTCCTGCGAACCTAGCAGAACTAGCGCTTCTGGAAGAAAGGATATTGCGGAGTTATGGCTTATCCACAGCCTAGGTGAAGCTTCCAGAATGAAATTTTGGCTTGGCAGCGGAGTGTGCGTTGATATGAAACTTCCTGGCAAATGTAAACTGTTTGCCGGACCGAGACTCGAACTCGGGACCTTTAAAACGCCAGGAACTATCATATCAGCGCACACTCCTCTGCAGAGTGAAAATTTCATTCTGGAAACATCACCCAGGCTGTGGCTAAGCCATGTCTCTGCAATATCCTTTCTCCCAGGAGTGCTAGCTCTGCAAGGTTCGCAGGAGTGCTACCGTGAAGTTAGGAAAGTAGGAGACATGGTACTGTTGGAACTGAAGCTTTGGGAACGAGTCGTGAGTCCTGCTTGGGTAACTTAGTGGGTAGAGCTTTTACCCGCGAAAGGCAAAGGTCCAGGTTCGAGTCTCGGACCCGGACACAGCTTTAATCTGCCATGAAGTTTCTTTCACTTGTGAACGAAGCTTACCGGTTTCCGAAATGTGTAGATCAGGCCACGAAAAACATTCTTATCGGGATGGCGTATTTAAGGGTACCGCGCAGCATACGCACGAGCAGCGGTGGCAGCTTGGTTGTCGGATACACCCAGCACCAAAAGCATATCAAAATGATTCAAATGGCTCTGAGCACTATGGGACTCAACATCTTAGGTCATAAGTCCCCTAGAACTTAGAACTACTTAAACCTAACTAACCTAAGGACATCACACACACCCATGCCCGAGGCAGGATTCGAACCTGCGACCGTAGCAGTCCCGCGGTTCCGGACTACAGCGCTAGAACCGCACGGAAAAGCATATCAACTTATTCATTGTTTGTGTACTCCATTGGGAAGTCGCCATACATGAAATTAACAGGACTAGTTATCGTTGTGTATTGCGCGATTATCAGACACAGGCAAGCAGTTTAATGGATCTCACAGTCACGTAGTAAACCGAGTATGTCATGTTACAAATAATGTCCCGCTTAGCAACAACGAGGGACGGGCGTGTAAGCTAATAAAAATAGAACCTGACAAGGTTTCGAACCATGGCTATATGATGGATGTGAGTTTGATGTCCTAGCAAACTGCTACTTTTTTTTCCTGGTGCCCAAAGGAAGGGGTGAGGCAAAGTGGGCGGGGTTCGCAATCTGGCCACCATGTTCCGTTCCCTTCCCCAGGAATCAAGGAAAGCATAGGGTACGTGACGTAGAGGTAAAAAGCACGTTATGAGAAAAGATTTATTTCATTTTACTTTAGGTTTTTTGGTATTTTTAAATTAATTAATTTATTTTCTATGTTTTAATTTTCTGTATTTTTTATACCATCGAGCGTAGCAATAAACCGAGGTCACGAAGAGGTGGGAGCAGCAATTCGTCACAGTCGGTCGGATTATAGGCGCATAGTTTCTCGGAGAAGAACATTATTACGACCAGAGAAGAACGGCTACTAGGTGTGGAAAAGGCGTGGATTAGCTGTAAATCGCAGTTAAGCCACAACTTTGTGATGGGTTACGAAAGACACTACAAAGAAAATTAGAGAAAAATTGTTTGTATGTGGGATTCCAGCCAACTGCACAATGTCATTCGTTATGGAAGTGCCGAAAATAAAGGTGATTTTTGTCGCCCTTAACTGAGTGTCCACAAATCCACGTCATGTATTTCGTTTGTTGGAAGTATTACGAGTCAGGTTAAAGGAGCAGGCCTGGAGGTATCTGATGAGGAATCGTACAGGTAATTAAGGCCAGCATCTGTCGAGCGTGCCAGGCGATGCTTATCGTTGTCCAGAACACCACAGGCGACACACAACGGGTTTCTGCATAGCGAAACAGATGAAGGCGTGACCGGCATACTTGCTTCCCATTCATAGTTAGGTACTACGGAGGCTGAACATCAGTGGCAAAGTAAGGAACGCAGCATGCCGTTCGCTAGACGGCACGCAGTCGACTTGGGGATCCTTCCCCTCAACCACATATGGTGACCTGTTCTGCTGAAGAAAGCAATAGCTCGCCTTCGCTAACATGAAGCGCGCTGGCAGTATTACAGTGCGGACATAGCTCATTTCGAAGAAAAAGTGGTGGAAGTAAAAGAATGCGGCGGGACGTTGCCGAATAAGGGCTGATTGAAAGTGTGGCGCAAAGGCCTCCATCATGGGGCTGCTAAGGAGCATTGTACGATGGTGTCACAGCACCATTTCAGTGCTGACGTAAAGGGCTATCGCTGTGTCAGGGACGTGAATAAAGGCCCAAACCGCCCCAGCACCGCGGGAGATCCGTGGCATATACACTCCTGGAAATGGAAAAAAGAACACATTGACACCGGTGTGTCAGACCCACCACACTTGCTCCGGACACTGCGAGAGGGCTGTACAAGCAATGATCACACGCACGGCACAGCGGACACACCAGGAACCGCGGTGTTGGCCGTCGAATGGCGCTAGCTGCGCAGCATTTGTGCACCGCCCCCGTCAGTGTCAGCCAGTTTGCCGTGGCATACGGAGCTCCATCGCAGTCTTTAACACTGGTAGCATGCCGCGACAGCGTGGACGTGAACCGTATGTGCAGTTGACGGACTTTGAGCGAGGGCGTATAGTGGGCATGCGGGAGGCCGGGTGGACGTACCGCCGAATTGTTCAACACGTGGGGCGTGAGGTCTCCACAGTACATCGATGTTGTCGCCAGTGGTCGGCGGAAGGTGCACGTGCCCGTCGACCTGGGACCGGACCGCAGCGACGCACGGATGCACGCCAAGACCGTAGGATCCTACGCAGTGCCGTAGGGGACCGCACCGCCACTTCCCAGCAAATTAGGGACACTGTTGCTCCTGGGGTATCGGCGAGAACCATTCGCAACCGTCTCCATGAAGCTGGGCTACGGTCCCGCACACCGTTAGGCCGTCTTCCGCTCATGCCCCAACATCGTGCAGCCCGCCTCCAGTGGTGTCGCGACAGGCGTGAATGGAGGGACGAATGGAGACGTGTCGTCTTCAGCGATGAGAGTCGCTTCTGCCTTGGTGCCAATGATGGTCGTATGCGTGTTTGGCGCCGTGCAGGTGAGCGCCACAATCAGGACTGCATACGACCGAGGCACACAGGGCCAACACCCGGCATCATCGTGTGGGGAGCGATCTCCTACACTGGCCGTACACCACTGGTGATCGTCGAGGGGACACTGAATAGTGCACGGTACATCCAAACCGTCATCGAACCCATCGTTCTACCATTCCTAGACCGGCAAGGGAACTTGCTGTTCCAACAGGACAATGCACGTCCGCATGTATCCCGTGCCACTTAACGTGCTCTAGAAGAAGTAAGTCAACTACCCTGGCCAGCAAGATCTCCGGATCTGTCCCCCATTGAGCATGTTTGGGACTGGATGAAGCGTCGTGTCACGCGGTCTGCACGTCCAGCACGAACGCTGGTCCAACTGAGGCGCCAGGTGGAAATGGCATGGCAAGCCGTTTCACAGGACTACATCCAGCATCTCTACGATCGTCTCCATGGGAGAATAGCAGCCTGCATTGCTGCGAAAGGTGGATATACACTGTACTAGTGCCGACATTGTGCATGCTCTGTTGCCTGTGTCTATGGGCTTGTGGTCCTGTCAGTGTGATCATGTGATGTATCTGACCCCAGGAATGTGTCAATAAAGTTTCCCCTTCCTGTGACAATGAATTCACGGTGTTCTTATTTCAATTTCCAGGAGTGTATATGTGCCGAATGCCGTTAGAATGGTGCGGATGGAATGAGGAGTGTCTGTGCCACGAGGGAGATAAGTGGCGCCTTATACGTTAACTCATTTTGTTCGTTGTAGAGAACCGAGAGCTCCTAAACGATAATCTAGGAGCCCAGCTCGTAATTGGGAGAGTAGGCTCCGGCAGTTGAGGACAATAGTGTGCTGCACATCACTTGCAAAATCAAGTGCAAAGCCTCAGATGGTAGGAGGAACACGGAATGGAGCCTCACTGTCCACAGGAAGCCTAGTACGTAAAGCTGGTAGCCGCCTTTACGGAAGTTAAGACGGCTACCAGAATGTTCGCCGTAGGTGGCAACTCATGCCTACGACTCCCTAACTTCAGCATCGCTACGAAGAACGAGGACGACATCACACACATAAGCAGTGCAGCTGAACACATGGCCACCGAGAGACATCCGAGACAGGTGTTGACGGAGACCGCAGAGCAACGTTTCCAGGGGAAAGCTTACAGCAGTGCTGAGAGCGAAACGCCCTGACGCATTGAACGACACGTCAAGATTTGAGGACTGAGACGGCCATTATACAATATAGGAGACGCTTCTCCACGAAGGAGAAGTATCACGACGTCTACGACAGTATCGGGGTGTCCCATATTGCGGAGCACCCCATCCAGGTAGTCATGACTGAAGAGTGGCCGAAAGTGCAGCCACACGACGAACGTCAGCCAGAGCAAGTAAGTCCCGATAGTGACCGAAAGCAATGCACATATTATTCGCACATTTCAAAGAGATTTGATGACGGGAAACGAAGCACTAAGTCGTCAGTTTAAGCCGTGTAGTCAATAGCCGAGTGAGTATCTTCGTATCACTGGTGAAAAACGTTAAGGAGCGGTAATCGCATATCCTTGATGTATCCCGAGGCCTGTGGATGAGAACGAGGAGAACGTCTAGGAAACAGTCTGGGATCTGCACTACAGGTGACATAACGTCCTGACAAACTTCCGTCCACAGCCGCGCTAGTAGGGGACGAAATGTCCGATAAAACTCTAGTGAAGACCGTCAGTGCCCAACGACTTGTTCGTAGAACCCATCTGGATAGTGTCGTCGACTTCGTCTTCCGTAATGTCGACAAGCAGATCCATCGTTGCATCCTCAGGAACCTGGCCAATGGAGAGTCAGGTGACCGCCGTCACTTGGTGACTGGGTGGTGACGTCGTGCAGAGTACAGTATAACATAACGTGCATGAAGGGCGGATCCTTTATCGTGTAGGCTACCTCAGCGGCGCCGATTATCAGCGTCAAGTCCGTTCCACAATCACTTGGTATTTAGACGGCCCTCCTGGGCTTACCCGTCTTTTGTACGCGCCCTGACCGCATCTCCTTGAAAGTAACGCCGAGAGAGGACAGCGAGCTGTGCCTTGGCTGGATTCACCACCGCCAAGGCAGGATTCATCATCGCCTGACGCTCTAGCGAAAATGCCATCGCAGTACACTCCTGGAGAATGGTGAAGTAGAAATCCTGGGTTCGCCGTAGCCGCTCCGTGAACTCCCTTCCATAACCAGTCAAGTCTTGCAGAGGGTAGGCTTTGCGCAAAGGATCCACCATGGGCGGGCACATTAATATGCATCGTGACGCCAATGACGAGCGGTCCACGTGATGTTGATGAGCTGCCGGCAGTCGGGTGAAGTTGAGTTTCCATTGTCCGCTGCCGCGTCGCACCCTTTGGCGGCAAAGATTGACGCCATAGACATAAATATATGCGTCATCGTCAGAGAACGCAACAGGTGAGACTTCAGCAATCTGCGCACCACTGACAATATTCAAAGAGATAAGCACGGTAGAAGCAACTACAAGAACGGCTAGTGACGTGCGCAAAGCTCAGACGTTCACTATGAACATGGTCCCAAGAGTCCGCAGGGATGTGATGATGGGCAACTGCCACCAGTACCACGCATGTCATATGGTATTTGGGCGCCTTGGTGGAGCTAAAGTCGCCGCCCATGATTAACGCATACGCATCCTGCCGACCCAGAAACTGAGGCGTGACCTCGTCGAAGAAGAAAGTGGGACGCTGGCGGCGGTGAAACAAAACAGATGGCGCAAAGACGTTGATGACCCAGACGCCGCCAAACGTGGGAACCATACCTCAGGCCTGTGGGAGACAGGCAGCTGCTTCATCGAGTACCTCATGCCCCCTTGTCAGTTTATATTCGTCGAGTGTTTCATAATACGAGGACTTAGCTACGTCTAATAAACTGTATGCATAATTTCAAACCTTTTCCAAAATTTTTATTGACATGCATCAAACCAATATTTAGCACATTGAGACATTTGTAATGAGACATTATATGCTGCTCTATATGCGGGAGATTCTTTAAAAAATAGGGATTTTACGCGAATCTTACTAATTCTCCTGAAAGAAAGTGATTATGGCATCGACGTAGATTTTACAGTTAATTACTCAATTTCTAATTGACAGATATTTATGCGGAAATGCTTTTTCTAAATACTTCGTTGACTAAGTCGAATGCCTGGATGGTTCCCCCGGAGAGGACATTTTAGATGGCCTTTCCATTCTCGTCAAATCGAAGCTTAAGCTCTATCCCTAACGACATCGCCGAGGGGATATTAAACCACCACCTCCTGCTGCTAAAAATTTTACAATGATAGCAAGGAAGTATAAATCAAGACTTCAAGAAAATACAGTAGTGTACAAATTAATTGGGACAAGATTAATAAACTTTATCAGTGCCGATTTGTTATTATTTATATAATACAGTTAGTAGCTTACTGAATATTAATAAGCAATTGTACATGTATTACTTAATGGATAGCTCACAGAATATCAATAACTAATGTCCTCCTATTGTATTAATGAGGTTCTTAACACACTCTGGCATAGATTCAGCCAGGTCAGGGCAAATACCTCGTAGTTTATCGTAATGAAACCATACAATTACAACATATACTAACATGCGTTCTTTCGCTGAACAGTCCTGTCTACCAATACTCTTTTGACTTGGTACACATACACACTAAACTGAACTGGAGGGGTCCTATAACTGTTGTACATAGTCAAGGAAACAGTAGTTCGCCAAGAGTCCAACAATTGGGCAGATAAAACATTTTAAACCAAAGGCCGATATTACACTATCATATTTCTTTGTCAGTACCTATTTCAAAGAAATTTGATGGTGTACTAGGAACTTTCTCAAATCTCATCTGTCGTCAAATAAATATGGTCAGATCTAGGGCTACGCCGTATAGATTTGATCATAAACGTCGTTCGCCTTTTGTTCGCTGCAATGTGAAATATAACTGCTTGCTGCGTTCGCATCGCTGCAGGTATGTGACGTCTCTGTAGTGTGTTTCTAAACGTGGCTTCAAAGTTGGTTTGTTCCTTCGACTCTTTTTTTTTTTTTTTTATCATCCTTCCTCAACTAGGTTGGGGTGAACAAGGGAAACAGTGCATGCTATTAATTTTGTTTTGATGGGCAGGTGGAATATGCTGCAGCGGACTTCATGTCCACAATCACAGCTACACCCTCTACATCTGGAAATATCCAGGCAGCTTTTCAGCAAGCCGCCAATGGAGGATGTGGTCATACTAAAATAAAAAAAGTCTTTCTTTGATTTTCATTCTACTTAGTCTATTTTTGACTCTGGATGCCACAGGATAAAAAGCGCATCAATTGTTTCGTATTTTCTTTTAATTTTGTAATTGTTGGAACACTAATTAATAATTTAATTCAATTATTATAAAAAATAAAAATAGTTCTTATTGACCATATAGTGTACTAGTTATTTATTTACCTCCACATATTCCCCCTTCAATGCTTTATAAATCGCCTCACACGTTTCTGGAATTATTCTGGTTAAAGTGCAATGTCATATTCGAGTGCTCTCTCCTGTATCAAGAAATGGCAGTGTCACAGTTTGCCTGTCATCTGCACACATAGCACTTCCCAAGAGAGTATTCGCCGCCTCCCGCCGGAGGTTCGAGTCCTCCCTTCAGCATGAATGTGTGTGTTGTTCTTAGGATATGTTAGTTTAAGGAGTGTCTAAATCTAGGGACCGATGACGTCACTAGTTTGGTCCCTTATGAATTCACATACACAAGAGGGTATTCTATTTTGTAACATGAAAACCCACTTTACTGAGCAAACAGTGAAGTACGCTCTCATCCATTCGTAAGAATTTATACATTAAGACTCGACTTTCTCTATTTGCAGCACTAATAACAAATTTTGTTGAATGCTTTTAGTATTTCGACGTAATGACTATGGCTTAATCCAAGAATTTTTCCTTTTTTTCGGCCGGTTTCCCAAATACACACACAGAGCAATTGTGCTACTAGCAACTTCAGCGCATAATAACAAGTTGTTGCTCGCCATCTTGAAATTTAACGAAAAATATGACGGCAATGTAATACCCTCTTTTACCGACACGTCAAAGATCTTTGTCAAAGGAATTTGACGAATATTGGATCATATTTCTTTGTCAAAGAAATATCATAGCATAATACCGGCCTACCCAACTTCAATTCCTTGTAAATTATAGGCTTCTCCAAATTAATATGCACACTTCTGTATGTATAGATAAATGCACTACTGGTCACTAATATTACTACACCACGAATATGACGTGCTACACACGCGAAATTTAACCGACAAGAAGATGATCCTGTGATATGCAAATGATTAGCTTATCAGAGCATTCACACAAGGTTGGCGCCGGTGGCGACACATACATCGTGCTGCCATGAGGGAAGTTTCCAACCGATTTCTCATACACAAACAGCAGTTGACCGGCGATGCCTGGTGAAACGTTGTTGTGATGCCTCTTGTAAGGAGGATAAATGCGCACCATCACGTTTCCGATTTTGATAAAGTTCGGATTGTAGCCTATTGCGATTGCGGTTTAGCGTATCGCGACCTTTCTGTTCGCGTTAGTCGAGATTCAATGACTGTTAGCAGAATATGGAATCGGTGGGTTCAGGAGGGTAATACGGAACGCCGTGCTGGATGGCAACGGCCTCGTATCACTGGCAGTCGTGATGACAGGCATCTTATCAGCATGGCTGTAACGGATCTCGCAGCCACGTCCCGATCCCTGAGTCAACAGATGGGGACGTTTGCCAGACAACAACCATCTGCACGAAGAGTTCGACGACGTTTGCAGCAGCATGGACTATCAGCTGGGAGACCACGGCTGCGGTTACCCTTGACGCTGCATCACAGACGGGAGCGCCTGCGATGGTGTACTCGATGACGAACCTGGGTGCGTGAATGGCAAATCGTAATTTTTTCGGATGAATCCAGGTTCTAATTACAACATCATGATGGACGCATCCGTGTTTGGCGACATCGTGGTGAAGGCACACTGGAAGCGTGTATTCGTCATCGCCATACTGGTGTATCACCAGACGTTATGGTATGGGGTGCCATTGGTTACACGTGTCGGTCATCTCTTGTTCGCATTGACGGAGCTTTGAACAATGGACGTTACATTTCAGATGTGTTACGACCCGTGGCACTGCCCTTCATTCGATCCCTGCGAAACCCTACATTTCAGTAGGATAATTCACGACCGCATGTTGCAGGTCCTGTACGGGCCTTTCTGGAGGAAGAAAATGTTCGACTGCTGCCCTGAGCAGCACATTCTCCAGATTTCTCACCAACTGAAGACGCAGGGCAACTGCCTCGTCACAATACGCCAGTGACTACTCTTGATGAACTGTGGTATCGTGTTGAAGTTGCATGGGCCATCCAAGCTGTGTTTGACTCAATGCCCAGGAGTATCAAGGCCGTTGTTACGGTCAGAGATGGTTGTTCTCGGTACTGATTTCTCAGGATCTATGTACCCAAATTGCGTGAAAATGTAATCACATGTCAGTTCTAGTATAATATACTTGTCCAATGAATACCCGTTAACCATCTGCATTTCTTCTTGATGTAGCAGTTATAATGGCCAGTAGTGTAATGTTAGTTTGTTACGCTTATGATTTAGTTTGAAAAATCTGGAGATACCAAATCCCATATGTATTGCCAGAAATTAACTTACCAAACCACTTCACAAGCATATTTAAAATCATTATGCGTCACCGCTTCGCTTTCCACGAATTCCGGACAGAATTTGCGTGTTGCGCAGAGGGCGAACGAACGTTAGTACAAATGGTCAATTGTCGTAACACACTTGCAAACAAAGTACATGACAAAGGTAATAGCAATCAGTTAAATCAGGCACGCAATTGACCTGAAACCGGCGGCCCAAACGGCCGCGACACGGCGCGCATGTGTGAGCGGGCGCAAACGCACGCGCGGGCAGATGGATGGCAGGGTGGCCGGCCGACCGAGAGCGAGCATGCGTGTATGTTAATGGCTGTTTCTCTGCGCCCGCGTGTGCGTGCACGTGAGGTATGTGTGTGTGTGTGTGTGTGTGTGTGTGCGTGTGTGCGTGTGTGTAGAAGGGGCCTCTATGGCGCGGGTCAGCCAGCCACGTACCTCGCAGACGACAATTAATTTCCGATGACAGCGGCCTGCGTATAAATACGGCTGTCAACGTAGCTGCCGTGTCTGCTGTCAGCGGCGACCAGGTGAGTGCTGCTGCAGCCGCTGCCCTGCGCTGCCCCGCGTCGCAAATAACATCGCCTCCAAATACGAGAGCGCTGGCAGCACCACGACTCGACAACGCTAGCGGAAAATGTACGTCATCGGGGATTTTTAGAAGCTGCAGTTCAGTGGACGGATTGTGTAGAGCAGTGGTAACCATCTCGGAGGTAGCGTATGATTATCCTCAGTGCTGTAATGTGGAAATATCTGAAGGTTAAAGACGAAAAGGAATCGATAGTGATTTAGTCGTCCATCTGAAACATTTAACCCTAGCAGTACTGCGTTTTATTGGCAGGACACTTAGAAAATGTAACAGATCTACTAAAGAGACTGCCCACACTACGCTTGTCCGTCCTCTTTTTAGAATACTGCAGCGCGGTGTGGAATCCTTACCAGATAGGATTGACGGAGTACATCGAGAAAGTTCAAAGAACGGCAGCACGTTTTGTACTATCGCGAATTAGGGGAGAGAGTGTCACTCAAATTATACAGGATTTGGGATGGACATACACTACTGGCTATTAAAATTGCTACACCAAGAAGAAATGCAGATGATAAACGGGTATTTACTGGAAAAACATATTATACTAGAACTGACATGTGATTACATTTCCACGAAGTTTGGGTGCATAGACGTTGAGAAATCATTATCCAGAACAACCACCTTTAGTAGTAATAAAGGCCTTGATACGCCTGGGCATTGAGTCAAACAGAGCGTGCATGGCGTGTACAGGTACAGCTGCCCATGCAGCTTCAACACGATACCACAGTTCATCAAGAGTGGTGAGTGGCGTATTGTGACGAGGCAGTTGCTCGGGCACCATTGACCAGACGTTTTCAATTGGTGAGAGATCTGGAGAATGTGCTGACCAGGGCAGCAGCCGAACATTTTCTGTATCCAGAAAGGCCCGTACAGGATCTGCAACATGCGGTCGTGCATTATCCTGCTGAAATGTGAAGTTTCGGTGGGATCTAATGAAGGGTACAGCCACGGGTCGTAACACATCTGAAATGTAACATCCATTGTTCAAAGCGCCGTCAATACGAACAAGAGGTGACCGACACGTGTAACCAATGGCACCCCATACGATCAAACCAGTATGGCGATGACGAAAACACGCTTCCAATGTGCGTTCAGCGCGATGTCGCCAAACACGAATGCCACCATCATGATGCTGTAAACGGAACCTGGAATCATCCGAAAAAATGACGTTTTCCCATTCGTGCACCCAGATTCGTCGTTGATTACACCATCGCAGGCGCTCTTGTCTGTGATGCAGCGTCAAAGGTAACCGCAGCCATGGTCTCTGAGCTGATAGTTAATGCTGCTGCAAACGTCGTCGAACTGTTCGTGCAGATGGTTGTTGTCTGGCAAACGCCCCCATCTGTTTACTCAAGGATCGAGACGTGGCTGCACGATCCGTTACAGCCATGCTGAGAAGATGCCTGTCATCACGACTGCTAGTGATACAAGGCCGTTGGGGTCCAGCACGGTGTTCCGTATTACCCTCCTGAACCCACCAATTCCATATTCTGCTAACAGTCATTGGATCTCGACCAACGCGAGCAGCAACGTCGCGATGCGATAAACCGCAATCGCGATAGGCTACAACCCGACCTTTATCAAAGTCGGAAACGTGATGGTACGCATTTCTCCTCCTTACACGAGGCATCACAACAACGTTTCACCAGGCATCGCCGGTCAACTGCTGTTTTCGTATGAGAAATCGGTTGGCAACTTTCTTCATGTCAGCACGTTGTACGATTATATGTCGCCACCGGCGGCAACCTTGTGTGAATGCTCTGAAAAGCTAATCATTTGCATATCACAGCATCTTCTTCCTGTCGGCTAAATTTGGCGTCTGTAGCACGCCATCTGCGTGGTGTAGCAATTTTAATGGCCAGTAGAGTAATTAAAACAAAGGTGTTTTTCGTTGCCGCGGAATCTTCTCACGAAATTTCGATCACCAATTTTCTCCTCCGAATGCGAAAACATTTCGTTGGCGCCGACCTACACAAATAGGAACGATCAGCATATTAAAATAAGGAAAATCAGCGCTCGCACGTAAAAATATAGGTGTTCGTTTTTCCGCACGCTATACTAGATTCGGATAATACAGAACTATTGTCAAGGTGATTCGATACCCCCTCTTCCAGACACTTAAATGTGATTTGCGGAGTATTCATGCAGATGTAGATGTAAATGAAAGCATCTTCCATGACTTGTAGCACCGAGGGCGGTACTTTGAAACCACCATCAAGAGAACCTAAAAAAATCTTTACAGGTGTTTAACTTTTATTAATAACATACTTCTTAAATAGATACTCATGTATAAGTAGGGCAGAATACCTGTAAATATCTTTAAGCACAGCCTGAGTAACACCAACGTATTTTCCCCAAAGTTTACACCGAGTGGAGGGATATTTTATTGCCACTACAAACGAATTTAAAAAATATAAATTTCCTTTATTGCCGTTTATTTTCACTTACAGTGGTCCTGTACCTTTCAAAATTATATAGATGTCTAAGAATGGTCCTAAACCTGAGAATATGAATATGACATTTGTTACGAAAAATTAGATTCACTATACAGACCCAAATTTTAAGTGGTTAAATTTTAGTGAAAAATTTAAAACTCTTACGGAATCTGATACGAGAAATCATTAAATGCGATAATATTCTTCACAAAATTTTGAAATATCGAGTTCTACTATACTAGATTAGATTACGATATCTCTAAATGTTGGGTGCAATGTGACTCCTCCCCCCCCCCCCCCCCCCCCACTGCTAATGTGAGGATTAAAAAGTATAATATTTGTCACATCATCATCAGCGATTTCTCATCCACCTGCAAGTGCAGTGTACCACAACATGTAAAAGTTCTACTTGGTATTACTTCTTTTTGTATTTTATTTGTGTAACACAGCCAACCGATCGCAAATGGATTTTACTTTAAGTTAGTTTTCGCACCAACTATGGATGTCTTCTTCAGGAAATCCAAACAACTAGCTAAAACGATTACAAAACCATTAAGATAGAGAAAAACTAAAAATCTATATGTTTATTGTACTAAATGGATTTTTGAGGAGACTATACTCACATGTAGTAACAGATGAACATCTTTACCAACAAAACGCTCACATCATATAAAATACTTCATAAGAAGATACTATTTAAATCATATAAAAATCACAGTCATAGGGACTGCTACCAATTTGCTAACTGTCAGTGACATTATAGATGCATGGCTCAGCACACTATACACCGTTAAGGGCTGTAAGAGGAAGCAGGCACTGGAGTTGGCGACAGACTAAGACGCTCACAGACTAGAGTTGCCACAACATGGACGCTATTCAAGTCGTGCTATCTCGTATTATCAATCGAAGATCTCAACCGCTTACACTAAGAAAATATTTTAAATATTATTTAAAAGTTGATATCACAATTAAACAGCCAGTATTGTGCTAACTGGAATATTTTTACAAGACTGCTCAATAGCAATTACTTGATATATTTTTATGAAAACGATTACAATGTAATAAAAAACATGGAAGAGTAAAGACTAGTTTAGAGTCCACTCTCACGGAAAGAGGACACAATTTTAGACGTTTCCGAGTAATACCTTGCGAGATGCCAGGCTAGCAGTTTGTTTAGCACTAAATTCAGCTAGAATTTGCATATGGAAATGATGCTCTAAGCCCCCCCCCCCTCCCCCTTTCGTAACTTCGACTTTTGCTGTTACACGTGGATTAAGAAAGAAACGCGAGCTGATTGTATTCGACCCTGCAAGTGGAGTAGAGAAGCGTTTGGTACCTGCAATAATTTAATTTGATAAAAATTAATTTGACAGTGGAAAGTTTAATTAATGTCAAGACAGAAGAAAGGGTTGCTCTACGTAACTGCAGAATGAAAGTTTTGTTCAAGATAACAACTGGGTTTCTTCTGACTAAATTCAGGATGAAAAACAAATGGAACATTTACAATATGTCAATTTGATGCATAGATAATTACTGCGAGGGTGAAGTTCTCCGTAAACTAATTTGTGACATTTATGAAGAAGTGGTATGTGGAGCCAATTACTTGCAACTCAGATCTTAAGAAAATCACGCAGGAAACCCGACATTAATTGCGCTGCAACGGTAGTGAGAACTCAGACAGTGAAAACCCAAGACAAAAAGATAGAAAGAACAGAAACAGCCGCACTCTGCTAAGCTCTAATTATCACGTAGCAAAATTCCCTAATCTGCCCGTGCTGCGGACATACATTACCAGGCGGTCTTCTTTACTGCAAGAACATGATCTGGCGTCCCAGAGGCGATGGCTTGTTGCTTCGACATCCCGTCGTGGTGATGATAATGTCCCGAGTATCGCCCGATACTAGCCATCCTGGCCTGGTTGTCCCAGACTAAAGACTTCCTAGCAGCTCAAATACGCCTCTGAGGGAAAGAGCTAGCCACACAGTAACTGACGGTATAGTGATTGATTTTAACTAGCGCAGTCGCCGGCCGGTGTTGCCGAGCGGTTCTAGGCGCTTCAGTCTGGAACCGCGCGACAGCTACGGTCGCAGGTTCGAATCCTGACTTGGGCATGGATGTATGAGATGTCCTTAGGTTAGTTAGGTTTAAGTAGTTCTAAGTTCTAGGGGACTGATGACCTCAGATGTGCGCAGAGCCATTTAACTAGCGCAGTCACACAGTTACTCCGATACAGTCATATTTAGCCAAAACTGCTCAAGACGGACAATACAGGCCGTTTGTATACAGAGCGCTCAATTGCCAACTTTACTCGAGAAGTTACGTTGATGGCGAAACTTCAGCAACTTCGTCAAACAGGTATTACTAAACAAAAGTGTAATCGACAGCCAACGGAAGGCAGGCTGTCAAGAGCAGCAAGTGCTCAGCCTTGTAACCTACTCAGACCGAAAGGTAGGACTATACTCCCTCACACAGAACCCATACAAGCAGACCGCAGTACATTACCACTCCCACACAGTGTCCGTGGTTAAAGGTGCCAATAAGCAACTTGATAGCCGGTGGAAAATTCCACTCTATTGCCGAAGAACTTCTACTACACTAATGGAGATACTTGGCGCCAATTTCTGCGCCGATTTTGCTACGTCACAGAGCTTTTACCTGAACAAGCCAATGATAGGTAATCTTTTGGAGAAAGCGCGGGAATTTGCCCGCGAAAACTGGCTGGGAACTTACGTAGTTCCCACTCCTCGGTCGTAGTTCGCCAGAAGAAGTGTTCACCGAAGAAACGAAATATCTCACCCCAGGCGCTCCCTCAGAACCCACCGTGGGCGTGTCGTCCTGCTCTTTTAACAATATCGGCGTCAGGCAGCACCCACCCTATTCAGCCAGTCCCTTACACCAACCAGCGTAACCCTTTCTTGACCAGCAGACGGCGAGAGACGCCGCTTGGGAAGGAATAGCAACTCTTCACCACATGCAATAAGAGAGGAAAACATTCATATCTTCCGATTTCTCAATATTAGGACTGACTCTTTCAAAAATTTAAAATTTTGCCTTAAAGGTCTGCCATCATTCTCTCTTCTCCCTAGGAGGTATTTGGCCTCACACAAATTGCTGATCAAACCTGTTCTCATGGCCACTTCCATTAACAGTCTTGTCATCTAAGACAGATCTTCCTCACGATATACTATTAAAGCTACTCGTATCTCGTCCGCTTAGGCCACGGTGTTGATTCTTCTACGCAGCTAAATTCCTGTCTCTAGGCTTATTACCTTTCTCATAGATCTTACTAGAATCAGATAAAACAGATGGAGGAGAGGCAATTTCCCTGTCCCACTCCAGTCTTCACCCTCAACTTCTCTAACATCTTTGCATTCAACTTAACCTTACATGTTGCCACTCATATAATGTTAGGGTTAGTTCTGTTAGTTTTCTGGGTACCTTTGAGTTTTCTAGTTCCTGCTATATTGCGTGGGTGTTCGCATTAACATAAGCTTTTTGGAAGTCCACAAAAGACGGTGAATATCTCTGTGAAGTTAACAGCTCTTCCATAACTCTTCCTTTATTATACGTAGTTGGTGTACGGTTGATGCTCCTTTCCAAGCCCTGCTTTTTGGATTCCACTTACCTCCACGACGTACGGTATTACCCGCTTCAGCAACAACATGCTCAGAATGTTAAAAGCCGTACATAGTTAGGTAATTCCTCTATATTTGATGCATGTCATTGGGTTTCACTTCTTAACTATAGGTAACATTGCAGCCCGCTTCCATCCTGATGGGACCCTTTCTTTCCTCCATATTAAACAGATTAGGTGGTACACTCCCTGTTGCAGGGTACCTCTTCCCACCTTCAGCATCTCTACAGATACAACATCAATACCTTGTGCCTTTCGTCTCTTCGCCCTTTTTGTAAGTTCTCCTATCTCTTCCATGTTCAACGGATCATTCTAACCTATGTTGTTACTGTATTCTCTATATACAACTATTTTTCCTTTTTATCATTATCCTTCTTCTTCTGCTACTGCTGCCGCAAAGCTGCTGATGATTTCATCCACATTCAAGAGATTTTGGAAATAGCTTTTGTTTCATCTGTTATAATTGATGTTGCTTTACCTTTGATCACTTCAGTCCTTGCAGTGTATCCTTTTCTCAAGAACCTGACTGTCTTGTAAAGGTCTCTTGTATTGCTTACTGTTCAGTCCTCTTCTAACAGTACTATTTTGCTATTTATATGTTGTTGCGCTGGTCAGATTTAGCATACAGAGTTTTATTTAGTTTCTGAGTGACTTCAACGTAATATGTCATGTGGGATACTTTTGTAAGAAAAATCTGCTTCACTTTATCAAAACCGCATATTATTTTAGATGTCCACTTTTGACTACCCGCTGTCTGTCTGATATCATCAAAATGGATTTTTGCAGTTTTTGTAACGAAATCAATGGAACCACTGCTTACACAGCCTGATGCACTGGTGACTCGTAGCTGTAGCCCGTACAACGACGCTGACTGATCCATGAAGCGGAAATGGGCTCTTGTGTGACTTTATGAATCTAGTGATATCTAGTCGTAATTAATGTAAGTCAAATGCCGAGACATTAATTCTGAAATTCCAGTTCAACTTCTATTAACCAAGTCTTTCACATGATAAAAGACATAGACTTGTAACTTATGTAGTGAACTCTTTTTTCAGATCGATATTATTGCGTCAAGTTTGATTAACATCTGTTCATAGAAAAGCATAAAACGGAATCACAGCCCGGCATACGATGTAAGATCGGTTAAGACTTGACGAAGCGTAATGGCACTGAACGAAACTTGGAAACATTCCACAATGCAACTCGAATGGCGTAATTCACACAGCCAGAACGAAACGTTTCTTGGAATGAAAGCTTTGGCATTGAAGCAGGCGGCGGGGTACGGAGAGGAAATGGGAGGAACGGTGTCGACGTCTGCTGACATCGGAAGCCAACTTATTTTCCCTGCGGTCACTTGTGTTATAGTACTGGAATGCACGCTAATACGTCTTCTTGGTTTTATTAAATTAGTTGCTCTTTTTTTATTTGTTTTCCGTGGTAACTTAAGACATTTTTCCGCTTGAGAGAGCCCTGATATCTGAAACCTAAAGCTGATTTCAGTTACGCAATAACTGAAATGAGTAAGAGCCTACAGCGTGTACAAAAAAAACATAGAAACTAGTACATCAGTTTTCATTAAATAACCATTTCCCACAGTGAAAAGATCACATATACCAAAGAATAAATTACAGTTGTTTTATGCGTTATTTGGTACTTTAAAAGGAAGACAAAAGATGTATTAGTTATAGAGGCTATATGTTGATGTTTGATGTATTTGATAGTTGATATATTTTCGCTAACAAATAACTGTCAGTACTTTTATGTGTCTAGAAGACAGTTTCCCCATTGTTTCACTTCTCAGCAGTTTATAACGAAAACTTTATAAGAGACAACCGTTACGTAGTTTTATTTTGTTATTAATAAACTTTATTTTTACTTTCTAAATTCCGATACTACAGCAGACTTTATGAGTCGCGGAGGGACGGAAGGTATCTAATATCACTGTCCTCGTTCCATACGAAGTTAAACCAAAAACGTTCTTTTGACGTTCCGTCTAGTGTGAACACACCACCATTTGACGGTGACTGCTCCTGCCGTTTCGTTCCGTTGCGTCCTGTTGTCATGAATCGACATTTAGCATCACGATACACGCTCACGTGTTGCAGTGCATCAGATGTCACATTACGCAGCGTGGGAAGCTGTGACCCGTTCCTTGTCCATACTGCAGCCGCCCAGGCATAAGTTGAGATTCGTCCACCCGAGGCCTTTTTTCCTCTTCAACTTTATGCATGCACTTACATTTCTAACGATACCAATACGCGTGCGCATTTGTGCATACGTAATTTCCTCGAAATAGATGCAGTGCATAAAATCACATTGTTTCTCGGGTTAGGTGGTAGCCCTTGCGCTGTCTAGCAGAGAACAGACAGCTGGGGCCACGTGTGTTTCGATGTGCAATGTATAGACATTATGCTTTAACGTGATTTGTGTGCAGTAATGATTGGCGACTCCAACGAAATTGTACTGAAATTTATAGGCAATTACAGACAAAGAGAAGTCGCATGGTATGTCGCTTCTTAAGATCATTTGTACAAAAATTTGATGTGTGATGACCTGAGCGTCTACTACACTACTGGCCATTGAAATTGCTACACCAAGATGAAATGCAGATGATAAACGGGTATTTATTGGACAAATATATTATACTAGAACTGACATGTCATTACATTTTCACGCTATTTGTGTGCATAGCTCCTGAGAAATCAGTACACAGAACAACCACCTCGGGCCGCACTAACGGCCTTGACACGACTGGGAATTGAGTCAAATACAGCTTGGATGGTGTGAACAGGTACAGCTGCCCATGCAGCTTCAACACGTTACCACAGTTCATCAAGAGTAGTGACTGGCGTATTGTGACAAGCCAATTGCTCGGCCACCATTGACTAGACGTTTTCAATTGGTGAGAGATCTGGAGGATGCGCTGGCCAGGGCAGCAGGTGAACATTTTCTGTATCCAGAAAGGCCAGTACAGGACCTGCAACATGCGGTCGTGCATTATCCTACTGAAATGTAGGGTTTCGCAGGGATCGAATGAAGGGTAGTGGCACGGGTCGTAACACATCTGAAATGTAACGTCCACTGTTCAAAGTGCCGTCAATGGAACAAGAGCTGACCGAGACGTGTAACCAATGGCAACCCATACCATCACGCCACGTGATACACCAGTATGACGATGACGAATACACCCTTTCAATGTGTATTCATCGCGATGTCGCCGAATACGGATGCGATCATCATGATGCTGTAAACAGAACCTGATTTCATCCGGAAAAATGACGTTTTGCCATTCGTGACCCCAGGTTCGTCGTTGAGTACACCATCGCAGGCGCTCCCGTCTGTGATGCAGCCTCAAGGGTAACCGCAGCCATGGTCTCCCAGGTGATAGTCCATGCTGCTGCAAATGTCGTCGAACTATTCGTGTAGATGGTTGTTGTCTTGCAAACGTCCCCATCTGTTGACTCAGGGATCGAGACGTGGCTGCACGATCCGTTGCAGCCATGCGGATAAGATGCCTGTCCTCGACCGCTAGTGATACGAGGCCGTTGGGATCCAGCACAGCGTTCCGTATTACCCTCCTGAACCCACCGATTCCATATTCTGCTAACAGTCATTGGATCTCGACCAACGAGGGCAGCAATGTCGCGATACAACCTTGTGTGAATTCTCTGAAAAGCTAATCATTTGCATATCACAGCATCTTTTTCCTGTCCGTTTAAATTTCGCGTCTGTAGCAAATCATCTTCGTGGTGTAGCAATTTTAATGGCCAGTAGTGTATTAGATAAAAGTAAATCATCATAGCAACGAAAAGAATAATGTACGTCTTGAAGTTGGAAGGCAGAGAAGAAGAAGAAGCCTACAAAATTTACGAAAAGTGTATCTGATAACTGTGGACGAATATTCATCTTATGGCGACTTACGAGAACGTCGATCGAGGAGTCTGACATCTGAACAAAAGAAAAGGTAGGTTAGGAGGAGTTCCTCAACCAACTAGTACATATTGGAATGGACACTGACGGTGCAAAAAATACAAAATTGGGAAACACAACCTCCATTCTTGTGGATTTTAAGATGTATGGCAATACCTAAATCAGCAAGTGGCACGATGTCTATATATAATCTCGATTCACTAAAGATGTATAAACAAGTATTATAAAACAAATTCAGTTGACATACTGGAAGAGAAATAACCTTCAAAGAACGATCAAGAATCTCCCTCAAATATTTCTCAGATTCGAAACAATCCCTGAAATGTTTTGGTATTGACATGTGAAATAAAATGTCTCAAATTGGCACAAAGCTCGCCGGTTGCCAGGTAACGAAATAGTACTGTAAGCCTTAAATACTGCTGTTTCCGAAGCAGAAAATTTAAATATCCTTGTCACCTTCTCCCGAAATTTGCAAACAAAAGGTCTCCGTCACTTTCTATTTCTCGTATCTCTGTAATTTAGATACAATTTTACCCATAGCGGCTTTGTGTTTTCTTTTTCTGTCACCTTCCATCACCACAAACACAGTAGAAGTGCCGAGCAAAGATATGGAAGTATGGTAGACAGCTTGACCAAGGAGACAAAACCTGTACACGAGACAACCCGAGCGTACGCATTCTAGTCATGTTTGTGCATGAGCTTCTGTTCCCGTGAGCTAACGATTGTGCATGAGGGGAAACGCATCGTGTGGGCGTTTCCTTTAATGAACTATATGTTGCTAGGCCACAGTATATTGAGGGCGCGAGACGCTTCAAAATATTTCTGTCGCTCGAATATCGTCATGTTGGTCACAGTTGCATTACAGGATGAACGGGTGTAAGTGCAGACGAGATATTTTTATATGTGATACCTTAACACAGGGGGTTTGTAAATGAATATCAGGGTTTTAAGGCTTTATAATATTTATCATATTAAACTTACAGTTATAAATGATATGTGAAATGAAAGAGCAACTCAAACAATTTTACCAAGAACTTTATAAATGTTCAATGTGAGCACCATTTGTCACACGGCACACCTCAAGTCTAATTGCCGGGTTCTTCCCAAACGTTGATAAGTGTGCCTTCAGTGCCTGTAGCAACAGCTGCTTCAATCCGGTTTCTTAATCCAGGGAAGTTTGCTGGTAGCGGAGGCACGCACACACAATCCTTGATGAAGCCCTAAAAGAAAAAATCGCACGGCGTTATGTCGGGTGAACGTGGGGGCCCTGTCATTGGGCCCCTTGTGGCCTATCCAGAGCTTGGGTACAGTGAAGTTCAACAAATCACGGATTGCAGCGGAAACATAGCGCGCTGCACATGCGCACTGGTGCCAAACACAACTGTTTGAGTTGCTCTTTCATTTGACACATCATTTATTAGTTTACGTTTAATCTAATAACTATTGTAAAGCGTTAAAACCCCGATATTCACTTATAAACACTCTGTATGTGCGCACATCGGGGTGTTAGTTGTCATTTCTCTGCACTGAACAGTCCTCCCACAAACACGTCACATAATTTACTACTTCATGTTCTCTGCATAGTCGTAACGGCACTACTAAGTGGGCTACACTTGTCAGTATATACTGATCGTTTTCTGTCTATGGGTTCACTCTTCAAAGCCTGATACGCTGCCCAGGAAAAATTTCGCAATAACACTACTAGCCATTAAAACTGCTACACGACGTAGATAACGTGCTACAGACGCGAAATTTAACCGACATGAAGAAGATGCAGTTATATACAAATGATTAGCTTATCAGAGCATTCACACAAGGTTGGCGCCGGTGGCGACACCTACAACGTGCTGACATGAGGAAAGTTTCCAACCGATTCCTCATACACAAACAGCAGTTGACCGGCGTTGCCTGGTGAAACGTTGTTGTGATGCCTCGTGTAAGGAGGAGAAATGCGTACCATCACGTTTCCGACTTTGATAAAGGTCGGGTTGTAGCCATTCGCGATTGCGGTTTATAGTATCGCGAGGTTGCTGCTCGCGTTGGTCGAGATCCAATGACTTTTAGCAGAATATGGAATCGGTGGGTTCAGGAGGGTAATATAGAACGCCGTCCTGGATCCCTATGGCCTCGTATCACTAGCAGTCGAGATGACAGGCATCTTATCCGCATGGCTGTAACGCATCGTGCAGTCAAGTTTCGATCCCTGAGTCAACAGATGGAGACGTTTGCAAGACAAAAACAATCTGCACGAACAGTTCGACGACTTTTGCAGCAGCATGGAGTATCAGCTCGGAAACCATGGCTGCGGTTACCCTTGATGTTTCAGCACAGACAGGAGCGCATGCGATGGTGTAATCAACGACGAACGTGGGTGCACGAATGGCAAAACGTCTTTCTTTCGGATGAATCTAGTTTCTGTTTACAGTACCATGATGGTCGCATCCGTGTTTGGCGACATCGCGGTGAACGCACGTTGGTAGCATGTATTCGTCATCGCCATACTGGCGTATCACTCTGCGTGATGGTATGGGTGCCATTGGTTACAAGTGTCGGTCATCTCTTGTTCGCATTGATGGTACTTTGAACAGTGGACGTTACATTTCAGATGTGTTACGACCCGTGGCTGTACCCTTCATTCGAACCCTGCGAAACCCTACATTTCAGCAGGCTAATGCACAACCGCATGTTGCAGGTCCCGTACAGGCCTTTCTGGATACAGAAAATGTTCGACTGCTACCCTGGCCAGCACATTCTCCAGATCTCTCACCAATTGAAAACGTCTGGTCAATGGTGGCCGAGCAACTGGCTCGTCACAATACGCCAGTCACTACTCTTGAACTGTGGTATCGTGCTGAATCTGCATGGGCAGCTGTACCTGTACACGCCAGCCAAGCTCTGTTTGACTCAATGCCCAGGCGTATCAAGGCCGTTATTACTGCCAGAGGTGGTTGTTCTGGGTACTGATTTCTCAGGATGTATGCACCCAAATTGTGTGAAAATGTAATCTCATGTCAGATCTAGTATAATATATTTGTGCAATGAATACCCGTTTATTATCTGCATTTCTTCTTGGTGTAGCGATTTTAATGGCCAGTAGTGTAGCTTGCTCTTGCCACATGCACTTTGAGGTACTAAACAACCTGAAAAAATGTAATAGCTATCATTATTAGTCTGCAAATGACGTAAATACTGACGTAATGTCGGCCAGTACACCGTCCGCAGTCACCTACAAAAATGTCTGCACCTATATCCCTTACGCATTGTATACTTTGTTAATGAAAGTACATTTTAATGTGCACGAGAGGACACACACCTTGCGGTCGCATTCCTGTCGCGCACATGCCTCTCGGCAGGCTTCAGTCGGCTGCCTGCACAGTAACGCCGTGCCGACGCGGGCCACCACACGACAACCACGCCTTCCACTCCGGTCCGCGGGGCGAGCCAGCCGTCATCTCTGTGCTGCCTCTGCCGCTCCGCCCTCCTCCCTGAGGATGATCCGCGCAGAGCCGGCTCAAGGGCCGACGAGCCGGTCGGCGCCGACACAAAGGAGGGCCGCGCAGCGAAACAAGTCGGACGCCTTATTAGCGGCGCCCCTGCCGCCTCCCGCGCCGAGCCGCCAGCAGCCGGCCGTCGTTACCCGCACAATAGACCGTCCGGGCGGGTGGGCTTTCTTTGCTTCCCGCTGAGCCCACCACAGCACAGTTGTCCCAGTCCTTAGCCGGCGGCAAAACTCCCGTCTCTTTAAGATGGCTCCCTGATGCATTGTGCCAGTATCGTTCATGTCTGTTGCATCAGCTGTGTGTGGCTCACTACAGACTGATCAAAAGCTGAGTTACTGCTGCACTATGTAAAATGTAAGGCTTTATGTCGAAAGTCATACAGAGATGGGGCTGCGGTTTGAGTCTGTATGTGGGTTTAGCTAACAAAGGAGTTAACAGGAAGATGAAAGACTGCAGTCATAGTGCCAACACGTAAGAAGAGGGACAAGAGGCAAGCAACCATATATAGAGAAATAACGCTGCTACTGGTCGGCTACAAGATGCTGACGAAAGTCCTCAGGAGATACAGAAGAACAGGTAGAATGTATAGACAGAGACCACCAAACAAGGCTCAGAATAGGATGCATTGGGGTGAGACTGTCCTTTATATGATAAATGAGTTGGGGTGACAGTCACTGAAACAAAGGCGGTTTTCTTTGGTGCGAGATCTATTTACGAAATTTCAGTCACCAACTTTCTCTCCCAAATGCGAAAATATTCTGTTGACACCCACCTACTTAGTGAGAAATGTTCATCATAATAAAAAAGAGAAATCAGAGCTCGAACGGAAAGATTTAGATGTTCCTTTTTCCCACCCATGTAGATGTAGATGTAGATGTAGATAACCTCCTCCAAATTTGGACTCCGGGGAAAGTAGAAGTTCTGACGGGAAACAGACTTAGTTATAATAGTGCATACTGAAGAAAGGCAGACAATACTCTCGTAGACACTTGCCTGTTCAAGCTGGAATAGTTTCCAGTTCAATGATACAGTGACCGATATTTTATAGAGTCGGGTTCCTGCTACTGAAAAAGAGAGAAAGTGACTGAACTGCAGTAGGGCAAAAGGGATATTACTCTAATCAGGACGAGATGTCAGACCTTATCTGCAATGGCAAGTCTCCTGTTTCATTCGTTATTGTTGATTGAAATTGATCATAATCTTTCTATTCTTGTCGGTTACTAAATATTTAACGCCAGTAACAAGTAACCTTAGTGACTGGCAGGCTCAAGCTGTCTACTTTTATATGAAATCCCTCTCTTTCCTACGGCAATTTTTCTAGTGATGTTGTCTGCAGTTTGTCTGGGTCCAAGATAAGCCTAGTAGGAAGAGAGATCCGCGGTAGTGACTCGCTGTGTACTCGATCCCCCTCCCCTATCCATGTAAGTTCCGGTTCTCCTTCCAGAGGAGAAAATGTTGGTGATGAGGCAGAGTGACAGCTCTTGGCAGGTACAACGCTACAACCCAGTCACTGTTTAGCCCAGACCCAGGCCACATAATGCGCCCCAAGCAACCTGGGGTCCAGGTCTCAATTCAAAGAAGTCGCACAACGTGCCGTGACACATATCTAGTGCAAAATCTTGGTTTTTACAAGCTGCGCTATCCACTCAAAACACATTTCAAAAGACCATTGCTTTTCGCTGATGGGTCGCCTTCTTAGGACCACGTGGAGGAGGAAATTCACCGCAGATACAGATCTCTGTGTTCTGATGGGAGCGATGCAACTGCATTCAGGAATTCATTTGTCTTTGTGACGCGATGCCCAACCTTCTGGCGTCGCTTTACGAGGATTGAATCCCTTCTTGACAAAAAATCTATTAGAGGGTTTTTCTTTGGTCTGTACAGAGGAGAGAAGTCAGTTTTCGTAGAGAACACTTGGTCTGGGGATTCTACAGGAAATACGTCGTCTGGAGATATTGAGGGAAACACTGGCAATGTACTTTGCTTGCAGATGTGGAGAAATAGTGTTCTCGCCATTGGCAGCAGATGTGTTGTAGACTGTAGCAGATCACGGTGTCCTCAGCTTCCCACACCACTGAAGGCAAAATTTGGTGAGAAACTGAAGTTTAGGTAAGCAGGGTATGAGACATTCTGAGTGTTTCGTAGGCCCATTATCACGGCAAAGTTTTTGTACAACGAGAATGTATCGTACGTAACAGCGAACCCTCCACAGCAACACTGTGTTGTGGGCAAAACGTAAGAGACAATCGATACTATTGTACTAGGCATCCAGACAAATGCAGGCTACTTAGACTGACATGTAAAATAACGCAGACAACGAAGGTTTCAATAAAATCAGAAAGACCCGTAATAATTGCCTCTTTTCTGCCAATGGCTGGTTTCCGTTGACCTGCTACTGTTGTTATTGCAGATTTTTGCTTAGCCTGATTAGCATTTGTCTAAATGGTTATTTGGAGTTAAGGAGTTGGAAATCGTGCACTACATAATACAATATCTCTGGCAGTATCAGATACAAATGGGACGGTTATCAAAAGGTCTGTGTGGCAACCTTGACGAGTCCCGTTTCCATAGCTCATTGAAAGGCTTATTGTGGTTGAAAATATGTGCTAATTTAGGCAATAGTGGGTCAAAGAAGAGTTTTATCGAAATGGTTCCATAGTCACTAGGCTTAGCGATTGCAATGCTTCTGATGATATAAAAACTCTACTATCTTCGATAGCGCTGTTCTCTTTGACATACTATCCGTAGCTAGGAATTTTATATCTCCTGACAGAGCGTAAGATATTGAAACCTGTCGTATATCAATTAAAATGTTTCGCTATCGAGACAGAAATTTCTTATATTAGTAAAAGATTGATAATCTGATTGTTACGTCCAAGGGGGTTAAAAACGTTACGGATTTTTAACGCTGTAATTAGTAACATGCTTAAGACAGAGTTTTCCGTTACAGTTGCCTCCGTGAAATAATCATGAAGTCTTTGTCAATGATATCAGTCATGCTGGCTTCCAAATGCACTGCAATAATTTCAGAAAATGTGGTATACGCTCCTTATCTTCTGTAACTAACGTATTTTGTTGATGAAAATGCTAAGGCAAAAACAGCTGTCCTGTAAACAATTAGTTTTCCTATATTTTTTAAAATGATTATTTTGCACTGAATTACAAGTATTTGTTACTCCCTTTACGTGGACCACCGAGTTTAAGAGAAATTATGTTGTTGACCATTCCGATGAAACAGCGAAAAATATTGAAAGTATCATGTGTCAAAATTTGAAATTTCTTCTCACTAAGCAAAAAAATCATTTTCAGTGATACCACATAATTTAGTTGTGTTGGGAAAGAAGAAATAGCTTGCCTGCGGAAAGTCTGTTGTATAGGTAGGAAACTGTTAGGGCTCTGTTCCACACCTCAACGCCGAGACGATATTCGTGTGAACTGCTAAACTGGCAGCATTAGGCTGTGTCGCAGCCTAATGACGTGACTAGCAATCGCACATTTCCATACCACATTAGGCAAATTATGGTTCAGTCAGTTATATTCTGAATTTAATGGCATGACCCGACCGGTGGAGAGGTTTGCATAGGCCGTCGGACGCGTGGGAATATTAATGAATTCGCTGACGCTCTCGCGAGGCTACCGCTAAATTAATCTGTCCCGGGGCTAGCTTTGCGTCTGCATTAATGGGACCCCAAGAGTTCATGCAGCATGTATTAAGACAACCACAGAATCGAGCGTGAGGGACTACAAACAAAGTGAACCTACTATTAACCTGACTTCCAGCTGCTAATTGTTTCTCGGCAAGAAAGGATCTGCTGTGCTCGCTGCCATGTTCCCAGAAATTTAATCTTGCTGATGGAGAAGAAAGGTAGAGGTAAGGAGAGGAAGTTAGAGGGAGTGCTTGTGTTCAGATCACTTTAAATGTTGGCTGCTGCAATAGGGTCACCTTTAAATACTCCTACTGGACGTTTGTTTGACAGATCTACTTCCTGTATTAATTTTTTTTTCTTCATTTCTTTTTATTTACCATTTATTTTATAATATCATTTACACTGTGTTCATTTTTTCAGCGTAAGAATATAGGTGTTTGGAACTCTCGTTTGCCCGCATCTCGTGGTCGTGCGGTAGCGTTCTCGCTTCCCACGCCCGGGTTCCCGGGTTCGGTTCCCAGCGGGGTCAGGGATTTTCTCTGCCTCGTGATGGCTGGGTGTTGTGTGATGTACTTAGGTTAGTTAGGTTTAAGTAGTTCTAAGTTCTAGGGGACTGATGACCATAGAAGTTAAGTCCCATAGTGCTCAGAGCCATTTGTACCATATTTTGAACTCTCATTTCAAAACAATCTTAATTCGTCTTGTATGGCACAATGAGAGAACAATTTGTAAGCTAATACAAAAAAGCAACGATGTTCCTTTTACATTTTAAGGCAGTCTTTAGACCGTAATTCAATTTTTATCGCGTAATTTTCCAGTAGCTGTAAGCGTTACGCAAAAACCTGAATGAGACCGTAAGCTTGTACAACGCAGGCTTGCATATTAAACCAGAAACATTGTTAACAACCTAATAGCGTTGACTAGTAATTTAGGCACCCATGATATTGATTACAGATGTCATTACTTAGACACTATGTATTCGGCACATGTAACTGTAGCAAGCGTAATATTAAATAGCCTCTTCAAGAGTGCATAGAATATTGGAATGAATTTAAGTCAAAGAGACGACATTTATAATAAGTTGCATGTATTCTAGAAAAAAAAAGCATTCGAAAAATTTCTTTGCGTTGGGGAAGGGGGGTTTCAGTAGCCTCTGATTGAGGAAATGAGACCCGCAACGCTTTCCACTCTACTGCCTATTTCTTCATCGGAGATTAGTAGAAACTCTATCACAACTAATCCGAGTCAATACAGTTAATTGTTTTCTATATGGCAGTGGAACAAGTCATGGTGAGCATCGCAGTTGTCCTTTCTTGTGTGGAATGCCAAAGGTAATTGCTCTGTGACCAATTCTTGACACTCTAACTAAATGACGAGATGGGTTGTTCGCGGATAAGGTGCTCGATAGAAAAACCATGAAATAGTGTCCCACCACTGAACTTAATGCAATTTTTAGTTCTCAGGTATAATTAAATGTGTCTCTTCTAACAATTTCTTGCAGATCGTTTTTCAGAGCTCTGTTGTTCATAACGAAACAGACAATATCGTCTCCTGTGTGTAATTTTCACCTGCAGACGTCCCCTTTCACCATTTCTCGTACACAAAACTCTAATGAAAATTAATCTGGTGGCCCTGTCTGGATAAAGAATATGAGCCGTGCCTCTAATCAGTCAGACGATGTTAGCTCTAGGCAATGGTATACCGCACAAGTAGAGCCTATGGGGTCCTGGTCACGGAACAATATACCAGTCCTTCAGTAAAAACGCTGTCGTCCAGAAGCACTAGTAATTGGCAACTCACTTAGCAGGAACTATGCTGAAGCGATGTGGCTCTGTTTCATGTCGTTTCTCCGCCAACCTAATATCAGAGTAGCACCTACACTCAGCGCCATCAATGTCTTTTGTCTACGGAGTGAATCACTTAACTTTCCCCCTCGAATCACCTGGGGCCCCTTTAAAGACATTGTAATGTTTCCACACAGACGGAAAGTGACCAGGGACTCACGGACAAAAAACCAGCAACGCGTTCTAATAACCTCATATTAACCGATATATAAGCATTAACTTAGTCTCTTTAAAGGGATCTGTGATATTTTTTGCCAATAGCAGATCTCAACGTGACGAATTCATTGAAGTAAGTCGGTGGTTTCCTGTTAGCTCTAAAAGTTTCACGGTTTAAAAATATATTGAATACAGGGATTTTTGTGCTCTTTACGTTTTCCATGACTCAAACCTTTGTCTTAGAGATACGTCGTCATTTGTTGAGACTTTTATCTCAAGTGAGTGAAATGTGAGCGGACGCCCCAGGATAAACAAACACCTAGACGGGTGTGGGAAAGGTGCAGGCCATTTATCAAAACTCCAATAAAATTCAAATAATGAAAGCTGCTTGGAATGGACATAACTAAGAAGGCCCAAATAATGAGTAGGCTAATGAGTGACAATAATTAGCGCCAGCAAAAGATTTAAAATGTTAACAGCAGTTCAAATTTCAGCAGAAAATTAGATAAAATAATTAAGAAAAGAAATTCTGGTAGTTATTCCAAAATTTCTTCTATTAAGCCAATTGATGATGCTAAATTTTCTAATTCCATCATTTGGTTGGTCAAAGGGGGCGCCTGACATTAATGAATATAGCTTACAAGGAGTGTAGTACCATGCAATTGCACAAGACTGGTAACTGACAAGCTGAGGCCCGTTAAGCAGAAATATTTTTTTCAGTGAGCACAGGAACAATTCTCAACGTAAACACCCAATATTTCATCAATCGGAGAAGCCCCTTGAGCATAATCAAGATACTGCCGTGAAAAATAATCAAATATCATTTAACAAATTGAGCGTTACACTAATACTTAAGCTATTAAGTTGAACGAAAATTTCAAACAAGGGAAACAATGGAAGAAGCAGGTGCGACCGTCCAGGTTTAGAATAACTGGCACTTCAGGTTAAATTAACGCCCTATTACTGCGAGACAGAAACTCAGCTTATGAGGGATGCCGTAGCAAGCCAGGAGGCCGCAACGCCTCAGAGGTTACGGTGAGAGGGGAAGCGGCACGCCGCCAGCGCTCACCTGCACAGCCGACGCGGACAGGCTACTCCCGGTTGACCAGTAGATAACAGGTAACACCTCGGGGCAGCGCCTCCAGACGCTACGAACAGCTCGGGAAGCCGAGAGCAAACAAGCAGACATATAATTCACGAATAATAATCGTATAACATATGAAAATGTTCCAACCAAGACAAGAAACCCAATGTGAGTGTGGCCCCAACCTAACCTTACATATTACAACAAGAATAATGCAGTAAGAATTACTAAGAGGATCAACAAATTAATCTTACCATAAAATATAACAACAAGTTAACGAAATAACCTAGAAATCACAGGTCTACTCAAACACATTAACTTAAGTAATTTCAAAGGCAACGGGCAAATCCTGACGGCTTACACTCAAACAACTACAATAGTAATTGTATTTAGAACACTAAATATAATAATTTTTTATTTTATTTATTTATTCATTTTGAATGGGGCAAATTCTCAACCAAGTTATGGAACTTAGTGCCAAGATTCACTGGGCCGCTAGCGTTTGCTTACCACGGCCGTAGGCAGTTTCATAGTCGCTACCTCTGTCGGGGAAACAACATCTTCCTATACATATAAGACTCAATTCGACCTCAGTGGTGATTGATACACGTAGTGTGCAGAAGGTATGACACAATTAATTTCAGGCACGAATGACAAGATGAAAAGACCCGAATGACAAGATTAGCAGACAATGATCAAGTTGCAATTACAAGAAATTTTAAAACGTATCAAATATGGCATTCAGATAATTTCAAACAGACGCATAAGAATGTAAATGTAATACTTCAGACAGAGTGAAGCAGAACCGCAGGCATTCCAACGTAGTGAGAGCAACTTAAACACGGGAGCGCGTGTGTCAATCAAGTAACAAGAACCTCACTCCCAAAGATCATAACAGACGGCCCCAGGAAAAGAACAGCACTCCAACATCCACATCTGAAACTATGCCTCGTTAATGCAACGTAAGCCAGGTGCGTTGACATTAGGCCCAAGTGTTCATGTCTACCGACAGTCGTAAGCCCATAAGCTCCTTGATTAGTTCACCGCACGTCTCATCTCTCTCTCTCTCTCACTGACAGCAACCAACTGCCTGCCCATATGGTCAACAGCCTGTTCTAAAAAACAGCAGCCCAAGAATCAACTAACAGGCGACCGAAACGCCGCCCGGCTACTACACAAAGACAGTTCGCACCAGTAGGCAAAGATATAAGGACATAGAACGAGCAGGCACAGCTTAGGGTGGTAGAGATAGATAGATAGAGATTAGTGTTTAACGTCCCGTCGACAACGAGGTCATTAGAGACGGAGCGCAAGCTCGGGTGAGGGAAGGATGGGGAAGGAAATCGGCCGTGCCCTTTCAAAGGAACCATCCCGGCGTTTGCCTGAAACGATTTAGGGAAATCACGGAAAACCTAAATCAGGATGGCCGGAGACAGGATTGAACCGTCGTCCTCCCGAATGCGAGTCCAGTGTGCTAACCACTGTGCCACCTCGCTCGGTAGGGTGATAGAAACCGGGTCTACGCAGATCAGGTTTGCCATGTGGAATGCTGAAATTTCATATTGCATTGTTTGTAAAAGACCCACCTAGTCAAATAGTCTGTAATATATTGAAGCGCTGAAGATACTGGTATAGGCATGCGTATTCAAATACAGAGATATGTAGCCAGGCAGAATAAGGAGCTGTGGTCGACAACGCCTATACAAGACAAGAATTTCTGCAGCAGCTGTGAGGTCGGTTATTACTGCCACAGTGGCAGGCTATCAGCTTTAAGTGAGTTTGAACGTGCTGTTATAGTCGTAGTCGGCGCAAGAGCGGTAGGACACAGTATCTCCGAGGTTGCGATGAAGTGGGGATTTTCTCGTACGACCATTGCACGAGTGTACCGTGAACATCAGGAATTCGGCAAAACATCAAATCTCCGAGATCGCTGCCGCCGGAAAAAAATCCTGCAAGAATGGGACCAACAACGACTGAAGAGAATCGTTCAGTGTGACAGAAGTGCAACCCTTCCACAAATTACTGCAGATTTCAATGTTGGGCCATTAACAAGTGACAGCGTGCAAACCATTCAACGGAACATTATCGAGATGGGCTTTCGGGGTCGAAGGCCCACTCTTGTACCCTTGATGACTGCATGACACACAGCTTTACGCCTTGCCTGGGCCTGGGCCTGTTGATGACTCGAAACATGTTGCCTGGTCGGATGAGTCTCGTTTCAAATCGTATCGAGCGGTTGGACGCGTACGGGTATGGAACAACCTCATGAATCCATGGACCCTGCATGCTAGCAAGGGACTGTTCAAGCTGGTGGAGGCTCTGTAATGGTGTGGGGCTTGCACATTTGGAGTGGTATGGGACGCCTGATAGGTCTAGATACGAGTCTCCTGTCTGATCACCTGCATCCATTCATGTCCACTGTGCATTCCGACGGACTTGGGCAGTTCCAGCAGGTCAGTACGACGCCCCACATATCCGGAATTGCTGCAGAGTGGCTCCAGGAAAACTCTTCGGAGTTTGAACACTTCCGCTGGCCACCAAACTGACCAGATATGAAAATTATTGAGCATATCTGGCATACTGTTACGGATTTATGGACAGCACTGCAGCATGCATGGTGTCAACTCCCTCCACAACTACTTCAGACATTAATCGAGTCCAAGCCACGTCATCTTGCGCAACTTCTGAGTGCTCGCGTGGACCCTACACGATATAGGCAGGTATACCAGTTTCTTTGGCTCATCAGTGTAAATGTCTCAACCAAAATCCGGACACGCGTTGAGCGTGCTCGATGAGGTTTCGGGATTGCAGCCGGTTCATGTTGACTTCTTGCCACGATATTTCGGCTGGCGATCGTCCAGCCACCTTCAGGTGAGTGTCCGTCACTGTACACTGCATGTCTTACCTTTACGCATGCGCCTGCATGCCACAGATAGAACAAAATTTCCAGTGTGGACTCATTCCGATAGTGGACGCTCCTGAGACGGACGCCAATGCGCGTGCGTTTCCGGGCCAATTTTTGCTATAAAGCCGACGCCGGGAACTTGCAGTCTCCAGTGACGGACACTCATCTGAAGGTGACTGGACGACTGCCAGCCGAAATACCGTGGGAAGAAGTCAACATGATCTGGCTGCAATCCCGACACCTCATCGAACATTCAGTACGCCGGAAAAACGCCAAGAGTCACATAATTGAGCATATCTGGGATGCCTTCCAACGTGCTGTTCAGAATAGATCTTCACCCCCTCTTACTCTTAAGGATTTATGGACAGCCCTGCAGGATTCGTGGTGTCAGTTCCCTTCAGCACTACTTGAGACATTAGCCGAGTGCACGCAACATCGAGTCCGCCACGTCGTGTTGCGGCATTTCTGCGTGCTCCCGGGGCCCTATACGATATTAGGCAGGTGTACCAGTTTCTTTGGCTCTTCGGTGTATATTAAGCATGTTCCATTGTACAATTTCATTTGCTAAGGAAAATAATTATGGTGATTTTCTTAATTTTTGGCCAATGTCACCGGAAGACATTATTAGCAGCAAAAAAGTCGTTCACGGTTAGACGCTGCCCAAATTCTGCCATCTTCGGTATTACTATCAAAAGATTTCGCGAGACTGGTATTTTGTCCCCATTCCCCCCTCCCTCTCCCCCCTCCCCCCCCCCCCCCTCCCCCGCCACACTCTGCAGAAGTAGCAGTTCTTGTCGCTACCGTAATAAAACCCCTTGTAAGTTGGGAAATACAAAGGAAGGTTTGAGCAACATGAACTGTTAGTCAATGATAAACCACAGTGACGTTGTAACGTATTCGAGAGTGGTGCGTTACTGCATAGTGTTACATTATTGGACAGGAAGTGATCCGTCCATATTTTGCTAATTTACTTTGAACGGGGATAAGGACAGAAGTTTATTTATAATGCTTTACTCTTTTCATTAGAGAATGTAGCCTTGAGAAGACGCCAGATATTTGGCTCGACATGAGGTATGTCCTGCTCATTAAGCTGCATATTACCAAGTCGGTAACTGGGATGAGGCAGTCGTATTCAGATGTGTCCTACATGATCATCTGACTAGACGCTGTTAAACTTCTTTTTGTGAAAGACAGGAGAGAATTAATTACTGCCACCCCTAATGTGATAATGTCCACATATCTTTAGCGGCAATGAGTTCGTCAGTGTTGCAGAGTATTTTCTCTCTGAACATATTCTAAAGAAACTTCACCGACAGAAATGTGACGACACATTATAATGACTTAACTGTATTTTGTTCACAAGTCTTGGTTTCCTTTACTTCATGTATCATTTTAATGTAGGAAATGTACAAATGACGCAGCATACGATAAAAACAGAAGAAATAAACGATTTTCATTTTAAATAATAAAATTTATCCTGCAAATTCTAACAATTTTGTCACTAACAATTATTAACTTGTGAGAGTCAGCTGTTCCCATGGACATCTAAAGAATAAAAGTGAATTGTCTCAATGAACTCTCACCTTGACGCCGGATAAAAGACTCTCCAGCGACATACCATTATCTTTGGGATGAAACATGTTTAAATCTTGGCCAGGCGTAGAGCAAAACCGTGACATAGCTCCTCAACCTGGCGAAGCAATTTTCCTTTAAGTGCGCCGAGCACTTCCGGGAAGAAGGCCAATCAACAGTCACAAAGACAGCACAAAACTCCCTATACTCTGTGTATTTTTCCTCTTTGATTTCTTGTTAATTACACAAATGATGCCGGTCGCTGAATGCGCTCACCAATATTGGCTATCCTGGCGGAAGAATATGTTAAATCCCTCTTAAAAAAAGAATGCTTTTTCTATGTGTTCGTCTAGATGAAAATAGATTTCAAATATAATTAATAGGTCGAAGGAGCTATGATATGAAAAAGTTATGCACCCCTCACTGTTTTTGCCCTCTAGAACTCCGACTAGCATTCCCTGATGCCTTAACAGATTTGCTACCATCCTATCCAATCACCTAATTCGTGTGTTCCATATATTTCCTTCGTCACCGATTTTGCTGAGAAGCTTCTCCTTTCTTATCATACAATTTTTCGTAAACATTCTCCACATCGCAAAACTTTCGATTCCCTAGTTTTCCGTTCTTCGCGACTTTTATATCCTTCAAGATAAAATAGCGATACGAATCCATTAACAGACTGAGTAATATGTAAGCTTACTCTTTACACAGAAGCAGTTTGGAAATGTATCCCGAAGATGGTATATGTTATTTGTCGCAAAATCTATATGATTTAGGGCGTTATTACAGGCATCATGCATGAGCAAACACAGGTGTCCAAAATTAGCAACAAACGAAAATTTTACAAGGTTGTATTTATTTTGCCACAAAATTGTATAAATGGTGATTGTGAAAGAGAAACAATGTAAAGAATATAGAAAGTAAACAACTACAATATGCATAACGGTAGACAAAAATGTTTTTCGTTCTTTCCAACTTGACGGATTTCCACACATATCCTAATAACTGGTTAACGTGCTCAGTATGGACTGTGACCACCTCTGGCACCAGTACAGGCCTGTTAACGACTGGCATGCTGTGAATGGTATCATTAACCTCTTTTTGAGGCAATAACGCCCATTCCTCCTGCAGAGCTGCTGACAAGTCTTGGAGCGTGGTTGGTGGACGCTGACATGATGCAACCTGTCTCCCTAGGGCAGCCCAGACATGCACTATGGGATACAACTTGGAGAGCGAGCAGGCCACGCCATGCGTTCAGTACCTTCCAAGAAAACATCAACCGCTCTTGATCCATGAGGTCGATCACTATCGTCCATCAACACAAAGTCTGGGCTTGCACCACCTCGCAACAACCGCACATGAGGTCCCAGGATCTCGTCACGATATGTGATAGCAGTTGAACCTTGCCGATCCACCCATACAATTTCTTGAAAAGGTGTTTATGTGGTCAACATAATCTCTGCCTACAACATTAGGGATCCTCCTCGTTATCGCTCTCTTTCCATAATGTTTGGGTCCCAAAACAGTTTTCCACGTTCTCGTCAGACAAGAATGCGTCGAGAATCACTCTCCACACCAAGTCGGGGAGCATCTGTGAACAGAACTTTGGCCCACTGTTCGAACGCCCAAGTATCCCGTTGACGACTCCACTCTAGACGTTCCCTTCTGTTAAGACGCATCAAAGGTGCACATACAGCAGGTCTCCAACAGTATAGGCCACTCCGCCGAATCCTTCCGTGCACCGTTTGCCTCGATACAACACGTCCAGTGGATGCTGCGAGGTCAGATACCAGATACTATGCAGTACTAAGAAGGTACTGTTGTGCCCTTGCATCCAAATAACGGTCCTCCCTCTCTGATATCACACTTGGTCGGCCTTGCCCTCGTCTTTGGGGTATGTTTCGCTCTCTATAAACTGTCGCCTCGTCCGGGAAACAACAGAACGATTCACATTAAGCCATCGGCCCTCATTGGTTTGCGACTGTCCTGCTTCCATTCTTCTTATGGCCCTCCATGGCCTCCCTATGGTACGCGTCTTGTCTGTACCATACAACAACGTCGGTAATTGTACACAGCGATTGTGGATGTTGGAGTATCCGGCAAACGCTATCCCGTTTAACAGGTGCCCTGAGGTCATGGTTGACGTCGTTGTCAGTTGACTGGGATGCCATTTTCCGTTCAGAACACGATTGTACATATATCTGTTGACAGCTTATGTGATTATACTGTGAATTAGATACAAGACAGGGAAACAGCGGTTCGTTGCTTTAATTTGTAGTTCATCTGTGAATAGTATGAATGGGTTTAAAAGCCGTTTACTATCCATCTACATAACTCCACTCACGTAAATTTTCGCATATTTATAGACTGACAAAAGATAGGAAACAACGAAATCTGACGTAACGTTCACCTGACTTTCTTACGTCGAACACTAAGGCTACCTGACCTTCTCGTATGGGTGGTTTCCATTGTGTTACCATTTTGATGTGTAGCACTACCTTCTAAGGAATTGTATATCCTGAGAATCGAAGGAGTCTCGGTAAGTTTCTCGCAAACAGCAGTAAAAGTATCTGCATCCAGTCCTTTATAGTCAATATTAGTGTTGCTGTAGACTGCCAGCATGAAATGCAGTACAATTTCATTCACACATCTCTACTTTTTTTCACCCATCTCAAAGTACTATGAGCATCTCACACTCTTCCCTGCCGTGTCACTACACGCAGTGAAAACAGAGTTTTCTGGTGTGAAATTTGCCTTACAATGGACTACCGAAGTACTGCAGAAAGTGATGATCCAGTGCAATAATGACTGGACTCGTATTCGTGAGAATCAGAGTTCAAACCCATTCCAGTCATGCAAATTAATGTTTTTCTTCAATTCCTTGACTAATAAAATAAATTCTACTGGTGTTCGCTTGAAAAGGACAGAACACAATTCTTCGATAATCCTAGATTGTACTCCTCCTCTAATGACATCACCATCAATCGGACGTAGAGAGCGGATCTTGCTTGGCTTCTTTTTCCCAAACCGCCTTAAACACTCTCTATAAAGTAGCTGGTGCAATTTGTATGGTAAAAAAGATAAGATGTAAACATAATACGGCCTGGGGGCTAAAGTAGAAAGGAAAAGTCATTACAAAGATTTTTGTATCAGCGATAAGGCATTTAATAGATACAGTAACGCTGAATCTCTACAAGACAGAAGCCAGGAAATATCACGCCTCAAGTCTTCATTAATGCGCGAACGATTGACTGAGGGTGACGGTGAAATGGATGGGATATTACTTACGTGTAAAAAGAAGAGGTGAGGGTGACGAGTCATGGAGATGTCTTAACGGTGGATGTTCATATGAGTTTAAATTCATGACCCAAGACTTAATGACACGTTGCTCAATAGCATTTGGCGCGCCTCTGGAAGGCAATACAGTAGCGATGCTGGGTGGCACAGATTCCAAAACTCTTTAGGATATAAAGAGATATCACGGCGTAAATTACGTGCAGGTGGTTTGTGATCGGGAGCTGACTCACCTGATAGCGTCCAAAACGCGTTCCATTGGTTTCAGATCAGGCGAATTTGGTAACCAAGATATTATCGTGACTCCACTAACGTGATCTTCAAACCACACTAACACGATTCTGGACCTGTGATACGGACCATTACCCTAATAGAAGATACCATCCCGTCGAGGAGGACATCAAACCTGGACGATGCATGTAGTCCATAATAAAGTTCACGTATTCAGTTGCTGCCAAAGTGCTTTACTCTACTGACCATGGAAGCACAAGTGAATTTTGCACGCTAGCATACTACTGCGCCGATCGGCTTGCATCTGCGACGCGGTTCGTATTTCGAGGAGCCGTTGATCTGGATGAATGCATATCAGGATACGGCTATCGACATGGTGTAACAAGAAATGTCAGCCGTCCTACATGGCGACACGTTCGCAGTTCCTATGGTCCCGTGACCCTTGCAGTAGTAACGGGCGATGTAGTTGATTCAACATGGGGACACCCAGGACTCCTCGTCTGCGGAGCCCCCGGTTCAGTAACGTGCTACAAATCAGTAGTGCTTGTAGCAGCATTGTACTGTGTCGTCAGATTTGCCACAGATGCGGCAAGCCTCCGACCTGCCCGTTTCGTGATGAGACGTGGACGACATTCACCTATCACCTACTTGTGGCTTCACTGTCCTTCAACAACATTCCCCATATGCACAAAACAGTAGTACGGAAGACCCG
The DNA here is from genome assembly GCF_023864345.2 of Schistocerca serialis cubense. Lineage (NCBI taxonomy): Eukaryota > Metazoa > Arthropoda > Insecta > Orthoptera > Acrididae > Schistocerca > Schistocerca serialis. Next base: position 434,371,200 of record NC_064642.1, on the reverse strand, counting down.
ACTAGCTTCGCCCCCTCAACTCGAGCCGAAACGATCTTCCTTTTGTCACCGTCAGTTTTGTCAATGGCTTTCCTTCTTTGCGGCCTGAAACGCAGCTAGAGTGATTCCCTGTGCGTATCTACCGCGCTTCATCACTTTGTGCCCTCTAGGTTCCAAGGAGACATTCAATCTGGCGGTGGGCAGTGATCATAAGTATTTGGGTATTCAATTTTGAAGCTGCGGAATAATGTGTCACCTCTTGAAAACGTACGAGAGCCTAGGACCAAAATGATATCATGTCGTTTAACGGCCGAAACCGTTCCGAATTTTTTGAGTAGTTGACCCTGAATCCGACTAGTTGGGCAGTAATGGCCAAAAACATCGCTGCTCCGCGGAGGTAAATCTGTATTACGTCAAAAATGTTGTAGTGTTGTACTATAACATTACGTTTGATACTGAAAACATACATAATTGTGTCATTTTATTACAAAAATGATTGTTTTCGTACATTTTCGATGTCACCTATACTTAAAAATCGAAAAGAACCTTCCAGCGCTTGTTACGCTCCTACGTCGAGAACTGCAATTAACTTGTTATGCTCTTTTCCCTCCATTCACAGCCGGCCTGAGTGGCCGTGAGGTTCTAGGCACTGCAGTCTGGAACCGATCGACTGCTACGGTCGCAGGTTCAAATCCTACCTCGGGCATGGATGTGTGTGATGTCCTTAGGTTACTTAGGTTTAATTAGTTCTACGTTCTAGGCGACTGATGACCTCAGAAGTTAAGTCGCATGGTGCTCAGAGCCATTTGAGCCGTCAACAGACGCCTCCATTCACATCTCCACAACGCAACAGGTTACACCTTGGGATATCGCAAAGGAATTGAAAAGTACTCATATTCAGAAGAAAAGAACAACTTGATCGGCAAGAGAAAGTACGGCCGTATTCACAGGACATGCACATTAGTATGTTTTGCAGAAATTATTAGCAGCTGAACCTTATCGGCCCACGGGTTCAAGGTCAACATCGATATCGCGGCACAACACCACCTACCGGTAAAATGTGGGTTGATTGGGTTGTTTGGGGGCGGAGACCAGACAGCGAGGTCATCGGTCTCATCGGATTAGGGAAGGACGGGGAAGGAAGTAGGCCGTGCCCTTTCAAAGGAACCATCCCTTCATTTGCCTGGAGCGATTTAGGGAAATCACGGAAAACCTGAATCAGGATGGTCGGACGCGGGATTGAACCGTCGTTGTCCCGAATGCGAGTCCAGTGTACTAGCCACTGCGCCACCTCGCTCGGTGGTAAAATGTGCCTCCGGCTCTCGTTGGCGCTATAAATCGAAGGCATCTTATTCAGTGCGACTTGAGCAGACGTGCAAGATGCTTCGTAGACGTACATGCTAACCGCACTGTCAAACCAGTGCGTTTGAAAGGCGGCGCATTACTAGCATGAGAACATGTGATGCGTCCATCCGGGAAACTGCTACTCGTGTGGGACTAAACGTTTCGTCAGTGCAACGGGTGTAGGCCGAATGGTTCAAGGAAGGCCGTAGAACAAGACAAGATGGGACAGGTAGCACCACCGAAACCATTCCCCCCATCACTCTCAAAGGATCAACCGAATGGCATTGCAAAACCAGTCTACGTCCTCCTCGGCTCTGGCGCAACGGTGGAACAGGGGTGGCAGTCCGCCGTCATTTATTACAGCATGGGTTTCGTGCTCGTCGTCCACTTCTCCGTCTATCTTTGCAGATCTGCAGAAACATGCTAAATGTCAATGGTGCATGGAACGACGTCACTAGGGACAAGAATGACCTCAGATAGTGTTATCTGACTAATGCAGTTTCCGTTTGTTAGAAAATAATGGCTGCATTTTGGTTCGCCACAGACAGAGGGAGCAGCATCACAATGACTGTGTTCACGCGAGACATACAGCTCCAACACAAGGCCTTATGACGTTCGCTGCTATTGAACATATATTTTTTTTTAATTTTAAATTATCAGGCTCTGACAGGTTTGATGCTGCCCACCATGAATCCCTCTCCTGTGCCAACCTCTTCATCTCAAAGTAGTACTTGCAGTCTACATTCACAATTATTTGCAGGAAGTATTCCAATCTCTGTCGTCCTCTACAGCTTTTGCCCACCACAGCTCCCTCTAGTGCCGTGGAAGTGATTCCCAGATGTCTTAACAGATGTCCTATCATCCTCTACCTTCTCCTTGTAGTTCTTTTTCTCTCCTATTCTGTGCAGAACCTCGTCATTCCTTTCCTTATCAGTCCACCTAATTTTCGACATTAGTCCATAGTGCAACATCTTAAATGCTTAGAATCTCGTGTTGCGGTTATCCCATAGTCCACGTTCCACTACCACATGTTTGATACTAGTAGGCTTCTCAAGGCCAGAAATTCCCATTTTGCCATTGCTAGTCTGTTTTTGATGTCCTCTTTGCTCCGTCCGTCATTGGTTATTTCGCAGCCTATTAATAGAAATCCTTACTTTCATCTACTTCGGAAGCATCAATCCTGATGTTAAGTGTCTCTCTGTTCTGACACCTGATAATTCTCGTTAATTTTGTCTTTCTTCGATGTACTCTCAAGCCACATTCTGTATTCATTAGACTATTCATACCGTTCAACAGATGGTGTAATTCTTCTTCACTTTCACTCACGATAGCAATGTCATCAGCGAATCGTATCATTGATATCCTTTCACCTTGAATTTGACTTCAACCCCTGAACGTTTATTTTATTTCCATCATTGCTTCTTCGATGTGCAAATTTAGCAGTAAGGCCGAAAGATTCCAACCCTATCTTACACCCTTCTTATTCCGAGTTCTTCGTTCTCGGTCGTCCACTCTTATTATTCCCTCTAGGCTGTTATACATATTGTATATTACACGTCACTCCCTACAGCTTACTTCTTCTTTTCTTAGAATTTCTAACATTTTTCACCCTTTTACATTGTGGAACCTTTTTCCAGGTCGACAAAGCCTATGAGCGTGTCTTGATTTTTCTTTAGTATTGCTTCCATTATCAACCGCAGCTTCATAATTGTCTCGCTTGTGCCTTTATCTTTCCTAAAGCCAAACTGATCGTCATCAGACACACCCCTTTTCAATTCTTCTATATATTATTCTTGATACGACTAGGATGCATGAGCTGTTAAAGCTGATTGTGCGATATTTCGAGCACTTGTCAGCTCTTTCAGTCTTCGGTCTTGCTTGGATAATATTTTTCCGGAAGTCAGATAGTATGTCGCCAGAATCATACATTCTATCACCCACGTGAATAGTCTTTTTTTTTTTGCCACTTCCCAAAATAATTTTAGAAACTCTGATGGAACGTTATCCACCGCCTTCTGCCTTATTTGCTTTTAGGTCCTGCAAAGCGCTCTTAATTATCTGATTCAAATATTGGATCCTCTTTTACCTCTAAATCGATTCCTGTTTCTGCTTCTATCATACAGGCAAATTTTCCCCTTCACAGAGGTCTTCAATATATTCTTTCCATCCATCCGCTCTCTCTTCTGCATTTAATAGTGGAATTCCCATTGCACTCATAATTTTACCACCTTTACTTTTAATTTCACCGGAGGTTATTTTGACTTTTCCATATGCTGACTTAGTTCTTAGGACAATCATTACATTTTCGATTTCTCACATATTTCTTGCAGCCTTTTCTTCTTAGCATCCCTGCACTTCTTTGTTTAATTCATTCCCCAGAGACTTGTATTTCTGTTTTCCTGGATTTTCTTGAACGTTCTTGCCCTTCCATCTTTACCGATCAACTGAAGTATTTCTTCTGTAACCCATGGCTTCTTTGTACCTATGTTTTTGCTACCAACTTCTGTGACTGCCCTTTTGGGAGGTGTCCATTCTTCATTAACTGTACTGCTTATTGCTATGTTTATGGCCTTAGAGGCTTCAAGCGTATCTCTTCGTTCCCTATTACTTCCGTATCCCACTTCTCTGCGTATTGATTCTTCCTGAGTAATCTCTTAAACTTCAGCCTACACTTCATCACTGCTAAATTGTTATCTAAGTCTATTTCTGCTCCTATGTACGCCTTACAATCCAGTATCTGATTTCGGATTCTCTGTCTGACTATGATGTAATTCAACTGGAATATTCCCGTATCACCTCCTCCTCTTGTGATTCTTGAACAGAGTATTCACTATTACTAGCTGAAATTTATTACAGACATCAGTTATTCTCCCCACTCATTCTTTTCCCAAGCCCATGCTCGCTTGTAACCTTTTCTTCTACTCCTTCCCAGATCACTACATTCCAGTCCCCCATGACTATTAGATTAGCGTCTCTCTATCCGTACTGTATTACCCTTTCAGTATCCTCATATACTGCCTCTGTTTCTTTGTCTTCGGCTTGCGACGTCGGCATGTATACCTGTTGGCGTTGTCGGCGTTGATTTGCTGTCGATTCCGGTAAGAACAGCCCTCTTACTGAACTGTTCGCAGTACCACACTCTCTAAAAATGGTTCAAATGGCTCTGAGCGCTGTGGGACTTAACATCTGAGGTCATCAGTCCCCTATAACTTAGAACTAGTTAAACCTAACTAACCTAAGGACATCACACACAGCCATGCCCGTAGCAGGATTCGAATCTGCGACCGTAGCAGTCGCGCAGTTCTGGACTGAAGCGTCTAGAACCGCTCGGCCACCGCGGCCGGCCCACACTATCCTATCTTCCTATTCGTAAGGAATCCTACTCCAGTTACACCATTATCTGCTGCTGTTGATGTTATCCTACACTCATTTGACTAAAAATCCTTGTCTTCTTTCCATTTACTTGACTGACCCTACTGTATCTAAATTGAGCCTTAGCATTTTCCTCTTCAGATTTTCTAACTTCCCTATCACCTTCAACCTTCCGACGTTCCACTTCCCGATTCGCAGAAGATTATCCTGTCTCTGATTATTCAGTTTTTTTTTTTCTCATGGTCATCTCCTCTTCATCAGTCCCCTCCTGGGGATCCGACTGGGGGATTATTCGGGAATCTTTTGGCACTGAAGATCATCATGATACTTTTTCGATTACAGGACACATTTCCTGTGATACAAATTATGTGTCTTCAATGGAGGGGTTTCAATTCCTTCTGCATCCTCATGCTGCTGATCATTGCTGATTCTTCTACCTTTACGGGCAGTTTCGTACCCCAAGGATAAGAGAGTACCCTAAGCCTCTGTCCGCTCTTCTGCCCTCTTTGAAAAGGCCGTTAGCAGAATGAGGGTGACGTCTTCGGCCGCCAAAGCTGATAATTAGTTTACTGGATAATAATTAGTTTACTGGATACAATCAGAAATCACATATGATGTGTGTACAGGGCACTGTGACCAGTGTGACCTACGTGAATGACATCCAGCGACCCATACCTATAACCTCGTTGCACGACACCCAAGATGTCATTTTTTATCAACACAATGCATTACCACATATTGCTGCACTAACACATGCCTTCTTGGTATCACAGGATGTCAGACTTTTGCTCTGGTCCGTCAGATCACCAGGCTTGTCGCCAATCGAAAAGGGATGGGATATGGTGAAATAACGGGTGCAGCATTGTGACCCAATGCCAACCACCACAGATGAAGTTTGGAAACAGGTGCACGCAGCTTGGATTGCTATACTACAGGGCACCATTCGCTCCTTATATGCGTCGGTTCTACAGTGTATGGAACAAGTTATAAGGACCCATGGCTAATCCTGTGCTTATTAGGCAACAGGACGTATGCTGAACCCGTGTGACTGAAATGCTAATCATCTCTGCAGAACGTACTAATTTATATGTTACGTGAATATGAACGCTCTGGCCGGTCGCAGTGGCCGTGCGGTTCTGGCGCTGCAGTCCGGAACCGCGGGACTGCTACGGTCGCAGGTTCGAATCCTGCCTCGGGCACGGGTGTGTGTGATGTCCTTAGGTTACTTAGGTTTACGTAGTTCTAAGTTCTAGGGGACTTATGACCTAAGATGTTGAGTCCCATAGTGCTCAGAGCCACATGAACGCTCTATCTCTAACTGTTCAAGGCGTTCTGGTTTTCCTGAACATGAGTGTATAAAATTTAAGGAAGCTATGGTGGAATATTTAATTAATAATTCGTCTCAACAGGACATAGCACAGATCATTACGAACAAAATCATCCGTACTAATCACGACATGTGCAATGAATAATGAGTTGAACATGGTACTGCTAATCAAACATGTCATGAAAGTTTAACTCGTCAAGAACAAGACGAGGCAGATAGTAAGGTTGTTTATTGTGTTTGTCTAATTAGTTAAAGAAATCCAGAATCTACTATTTATTCAACATCGACATTTAATTACATTGCTTCGGAATACGGTACTTGTAAAAAGTTCTTTAAAGATGTAGAAGGATGTTGGCGTTGGTTATCCCCATGGTTTCCTTAATGTGTCGTGTGTGTATGGCACAACCGGATTGCTCCAGCAAAGTCTTTACCTGGTTTTTCATGCTATGACCGGCTTCGCTTACAATCACACATTCTATCCAAAGAAAAAATAAAGCCTATCGTCCATGCTGAGAAATTCTTCACGTTACCGAAAGGCTTTCACAGATTTGGCAGATATACTTCTGATACTGCGAATGTACTGAACGTCTAAGAAGAATTCACGTGCATTACATAACAATAACGATTAATGACATCGATTCTGTAAGATTACAAATTTTTACTCAAACATATGAAATGAAAAGTGAACATTCCTCTACAGCTCTAAATATGGATTTATTTTGACGACTTCAGTCTAGTGTCGTAGAAAACTAAGTTGGAATAGCATTTATCAAAAATAGAATATATTTCGCAAGTATGGTGCTACGCTCATACGAAGAATCTAGCAGATCTAACCTCCACAGCTATCGGATTATGTGGCAACGAGAGAAGTTAAAATTTTTCGTTCATATTTTTTTCTCTTTAAATTAACTTTATTTTTTGAACTGTATCCCAATTTTTTTTTGTAATTTATTTAAAAATTCTTTCGGTACGATAGTTTCGAGTAAGGTCTTTATCAGTCATATCAGAATTTGAAGGTCGCAGTTTATTGACTGCCTTGCAATATAGACTTCCACACGTCTCGATATGATCTAACGATTTTTAATATCGAAAAGTTTTCTGATTAGTAAGGTGCTGCGCTAAAAAGTTGTAATAGCAATTTTTTCTGCACCTGGGCAACTTATTTTATCATATCCAACAGCATTCCAACGTAAATAATTGTTATCTATCTGTATATTTCTTTGACATTTTCATAACGGTCTCAAAACGGAAGATACTCATATTTTATTCTGAAATATTGACCCAAATTTACTAGTAAAACGTATTTTCTTGCAGTTTGTTACGATTATGTTTCTCGGTATAATTTTATTTTTCTAACGATTCCGCATGCCTGCGTTACGCTACAATCGTTTGAAAAATGCGGTTTTGTTATCTTAACTCTATATTCAGCTACATTCAAAATATCAGAGCTATGATAAAGCTCGCAAAAATTGTTGAAATTACTGTCAGATTAGACGTGACGGGAAAAATTTTAGAAATCAGTAATTTTTAAGGTAATGGAATGTATTGATTTAATATGTTTTGGACGTATTGCTAAAAATAAAAATTTTGGTCACTGGCTCTCATACTAGTCGCACTGTACGTATAACATCTTACAACAAAAGACGTAATGTGATGTAAATTGTAAGATAGTCAAATGTCGGTAAAACTATTATCAGGAAAGCTACATGCAATAATTTAGCCTACTATTCGATTTATCATACAGAGAATTAGTGGAGGACCCACATTTTGTTCAGTATTTTCTCTTCTTCAATTTCGAATGCATTCACATCTATCGACAGAAGGAGGTCAGATTTTTACTTCCTACAGCACAGTATCAACGAGCTGTAGTGTAGCTTGCCCCTGTGTCTACACGGGAACCGCATCCTCTCTATTGCCTGTACTGTAAAATTTATTACTAGGTACGTATTAATTACACTCGTACGTATGTTAAACGTCCAGGTAACAGCGCATTTGATATTTTTTATGTCGAAACGCAATCTGCAATTTAATTCACGGAAAATTTATCATATAGACAGCTAAATGTAGTCAGTTATTTTACATTATGATTTTAATGGAAATTGAACTAATAAATATTTTTGGAACAATCGTCAAAGTTTAGAGGTTATCATATTTTTCGCTCACTTCTAAAATGACACTGAAATTTATTTAGCACATCTATTACGTACATGAAGTGTGTCCACAGCTGCGAACGCGGAAAAACGTCAGCTGTATAAAGGAATGATGACAATGAAAGTTCTACACGTTTGTGCGGGACTGAGACTCGAACCCGGATTTCATGCTTATCGCGAGCGGTCGCCTTACTATTTGGCTGTCCGCACACTATACACGGCCAGATACAAACCTTCATATGCTCTGAATCATGTGTACTAGTACATCCATTATGTATATTCCCATACAAGGGTCGTTTCGACGCTTTATAGAAGAAACAAAGGGAATTGAATTCAAATTTTGATCGTGTGAAACTGAACAATTAAGTCAAGAGATATAGTATTATAGCAGCTTCCATGCTTGATCTGCATTGTGGGTAAGACACACAATAGCCCAGTCACAGATACAGTATAAGAGGCCACACTCTTAAAACTAGAAAATATGCTGACGTATTTGAGTTCTTGAAGTGTATCAGTGTCTCCTTTAGTCCATAAAAGACAAAAATATATCTATTTTCAAATTTTTAACGAATTGCAAGCGGTATCGTTGCAGTTCTGAAGGTTCGCGTTCGTTATATTTAATTTAGATATTTCCTGCGGTATAGAATTAACAGATCACAGTTACCTTTCGCTTTCCTAAGACAATCACTTATTTCGTATTCTTTGTTGCCGTTGTGGCCGAGCGGTTCTAGGCGCTACAGTCTGGAACAGCGCAACCGCTACGGTCGCAGGTTCGAATCCTGCCTCGGGCGTGAATGTGTGAGATGTCCTTAGGTTAGTTAGGTTTAAGTAGTTCTAAGTTCTAGGGGACTGATGTCCTCAGAAGTTAAGTCCCATAGTGCTCAGAGCCATTTGATTTTGACAGATGTGAAAGTACCGCACAGCTCATAAAATTCTTTTTCAGCAGTTTTATAACTACGATTCATATAAACCCACACGCTTCTAGCTGCGCTAGCAATTGTAGGAAGTTCAAATACATTTTTTATTGAATATATCTGACCCTCTTCGTCGGACTGCATGTTGCTAAATAACTTCCGATATATTTCAAATAGATGCCAAATAGATTCTCGAAAAAAAATACCTTGCCTTTTGCAGGTAATGTTCCTATTGACTGAACCATCGACGCACACCTTATGGTCCGTGTAAAACCTTCGACTAGTGACCTGCTCCTTCACACTCTTTTCCATGCAGTGTTGCACCATCATTCCTTGAAAAATGACACTTAGGCTGTGGTTCAGCCATTAACATACCATATAAAGAGATCTGCGCGGAATAGATATCCATCGATATACGAGTAATAATTATCTTGTCGTTACAGTTTTGTGTCTGTGTCACTACAACGCAAATAAATTAAAGGTTCGCCTGTTTTAAAACCTGTCATTTTCCCTCACTGCAATTCAGAACTATGAAATTTGGCCCAAAGATCGCTGTAACCTTCCTTTGTAACGGTATAAAAGCGTCGCGCCCTGAGACCTCACCTTCCGGCTAGGCGAAGCTTCAAACAGATGGCTGTCGACACATGCGGGAAAAGAAAAAATACGCTATAGCTGAGAAGTTCATGTGAGAACGAAAATGGGTTAATGATAGCGCATGGGAATCAAATTTAACCACATATTTCCCGACGCTACCTCGGGCGTGTTAAACGATGGAAAGGTCGTCAGCCCACCGCCACTTAACCACCTCTCCACCTCTAACGCCTCCTCTTGACGCCTCTGCGATGGAGGTCAGAACCGCGAAGCTCGTTGTTGAAATCACGGGGTTTTATTATTGGTTATTGAGGAAAACGTTTCAGACACACCATTACACAGAATCGACAAAAGTCTCATGAGATGGTATAAAGGGCCTCAACGAATCCACCCCTTCCCTTCGGTAGTTCAGTTACACACATTTCGAGCCGACAATGACATTTTGTAGTGGGATGTTGAGCACCTTTGATACTGCCGAAACCTCTCGTACGATTCACCCCTTTTCCAAGGATATCGTGCGGCGGCAACACCACTGAATACGTGATATGACCCATCTGTAGTGTAGTGTGACAGCTATACAGAGCGGAATCACCAGGGATTCCGAAGCAGCAAAGTACATTTACCCTTTATATAGCTCTCTTGTCTCGTGCCTTCTTGTAGCCCGGGCGTGGCATTGATATGTGTGTGATTAAAACTGCAAGGGGTTCCTCTTGAGACCCCTAATGCAGTAACAACTTAGGTACCACCTTTGCACCGTTCTCGAGCACATTAAAACTGTAGAGTGACCGATTCCTAGACGCCTGTGGGCAGGAAACATATTTGACGCCCTATAAAAGCTGAGCAGAACTATACTGCTGCCCTAGATCCCGCAATCATGATTATTTTGACATAGTGATAGTAAGTAACCTAAAACCAACCGTATGTAAGATTTCACAGTTTCTCCACGTTTAATTACATCAATGTAAATGAAAAAGAATACAATGAAACTTGACCAATAATATCACGAACATGCTACTACACACGATTCCCCACACTGTCGGGCAATCATCAGCAGTGGTCTGCGAATTGTGTGCTTGAGAAGCAACGTTTATATATTAAGTACACGTGAGTGAAAGTAATATCCACTAAATTTATCTGCAAATTCATGATAGAAAATTACAATAAAAGAATATAGTGCTCAAATGAATTAGGAGACGATGAAAAGAAAGGAAGATAGTGTTTAACGCTTTGTCGACATCGAGGTCGGATGGTGTCAAGCACGGGGAAGGAAATCGGCCACGCTCTTTCAAAGGAACGATTCCTGCATTTGCCTGGAGCGATTTAGGTAAATCAGGGGAAACCTAATTCTTTGAACCGTTGTCCTCCCGAGTGTGAGTCCAGTGTGCTGTGGGGCGGCGGGTGGATATTATAGAATAAATGTTTTGTATTTATGCTGTTTGGCTCTCTAACTACAATATTGGCATCCAGAAAGTGATTAGCAAAACGTGAAGCCTGTAATTTGAATTCCTAGTGCCCACTTCATCTGAGAAATACATTTATAGCTACAGCTTATAGATCTGAGGAATTAGGAGATTGTCTGGGATTCATAATCAAAAACCATTCTCTCTAAAATGTTCACTATATTCTGAAAGTCACAGACCAAACAGAATCCACACAATCCAACTAACAGAGCAGTTCAGAGTCTAATGCGCTGATGCAACTATAACTGTTCAAATTAAATGTTTAAGTGAATGCTCACATAATTTGATGATAATGTTCATCAAACGCCACGCTAATAATGGTAGAATGTCTGTCCTGCGGCGGCACGTGAAAATACGACATATGCAAACTGAAGATAGATCATTAAAGTCATCCCAGAATTAACACTTCACTCGAAAACGATTTCATGGTTACACGTATCCCGTGTAACTTATTACTGCATTACTGTTTATACCAACGATACCTAAGCGACGCGACTCCCGGCACAGGTGGTGCGCTAATCAGCTAATCAGCGTGAGGAGAGAACTGGAGCCTTCCTCTCTCTCACGCAGTGTTCTTACATATAAAGCCGCGGTGCGGACGGCTAAGGGAACGCCTGATCAAATTTGCTCTCCCGACTAGCCGCTGGGCTACTAATGCACCACTACAAGTTATCGAATAAATCATTGCTTCCTTTGCTGATGGCCGATGAAGCTTTCAATTTAATTGTGCAATCAGCACACAAGTAAGTAATCATAATAAAAGTCTGACGTGGCTAAGCCAAACATTTTGGGCGAGAGAATTAATTTCATTACACTACATGCAGTAGACGAGCTCTGAACTTGCTCTTTGGAGATACGCTATAGCTATAGTTTTATAGTTGTTCTGTTGAAACTTCTCACATTTTTATGATTATAGCTGATCTCCCTTCTACTTAAATTTAAACATCCTAGCTTTATTTATTCGCCTACTTAATCTATATTGCTTCCTTAATTTGTAAGACATAAACCAGAAAATCATGAATTTCAACTAAAATTTTAATTTGTGAGATCCAGAATACTGTTTCTACTAAATTGTTATGCAAAAGGAATCTAAATATAAATTTTTAAGTTTCTAGCTCTTTTCTGTTGCGCCAATGATTTTTACAGAAAAACATCCAAATTTCGAAAATGTTTAAAGTTATTGAACTGATATCCAATACATATTGATTTAGTATTACTCCGGACATACTAGAAACGTTTCTGGTTACTTACTTCATTTTAAAGTATTGTGCAATATTTATGACGTCAGAGCTAGTTACAGCGGACTAGGCTGGCACACAATGGAATGACTGATGTGAATTTCATAAGGCGTGATTATGCTGCTTCCCTACAGTGCTAACGACTGCGTACCTCGCTCGGCGGGGGAAGATGATCTATCATACTCCACTGAGCAATAATTGGGGCCTGAGTGAGTTATCAAATAATATTTTTATCTTACACAAATTAAGTACACAGTAAATCATCATTACATCTTGATCGCTTGTGTAAAAAGAACTGAAATGTCCTACAGGTATGGAAAACAAAGTGAAAACAACCATTCATCCCGTCATATTGCGTACTGTCCATTGGACTTTTAGAGATTCAATAAAATGTATCCCCTCCGTGAGCGTTTATCACTGCCTGAGAGCTACGAGGCATACCATTCTTCAATGAGTGACCAGGTGAGTTTTTCAAGCGTCTGTGATGGAGCAGGACGTCCACGAACACGATGGGCTTTAGATTACAGCTCATCGCCGGCCATTCCAACACATAAATGCCCTAGCTTCGCAAGACATCAATGCTGACGCCCGCCACATGTTCCCTGGCATTTGAAGGAATTCACGGCTACCACCGTATGCAGCAGCCACCACGTGGTCCAACTGGATCAGTTCGATATACTGTCTGGTAGTAAGGCGACCACCACGATAAAAAGATCTGTATGGCTGTCAACCCTGAAACGTCCTCACAGCGCCACAGAACATGGAAATTCGTCGGTTTCCTGGACAACGTATGGTAGATACCGCTCACAACGGGTCTCTGAACACGAAAACGCCCATCGCCTTGCATTAGAGGGTATCATGAGTGGTCTGTGAATAATTCGTTGCGCCAGTGACGGAGGTTCCATTTGACGCGGGAACTGGTGGAGAGATTCAAGACGTCGGGACAAGCTGGATCAGGACGTCTGGGTCGTATGGTTCTTTCTTGTAACCCGTCCATTACAGTCTGACCGGACACATAGGCTTTAGTGAGCCTTCTGAGATCTTCTGGCGGTGCTCTGGTGGTATCCGTACGACGCCGCAACGCACGAATGGCCAGATATTAGCCTTCACATGGGGTCGTAATGCGTCGGCGACCTTGTCCAACCCGCCTTGTGTACTGACCTGTCTCCCTGTAGCGTGTCCACAACCTATGGATATTACACAGCCGTCTGTAGCAACACGATCGAATGTCCATCCTTTTTCGATCAAACAGACCGTACTTGTAACTTGCACTGCATTGAGATGTCGCAAATCGAGTGCATGATTAAATACAACGTCCACAAATGACAGCTGCCATCAATATAACTGACTAAAAACACTGGAACAGCGGTACTCACTTCCTTCTGCGGAGCCATCTGACACTGTCAGGCCTAACACAGCCAATAAAAGGAGAATTATTTTAATTTTTCGCTAGATTGGAAGTGAAGATCTCAAGTCATGAAATAAGACCATTGGTAACGAGTGTATCGAAATAGATTTAACATACTGGACTTTGATACATGTGCCCCTTTAATTCTTTTGAACAATGTACATTTAAACAGTAACACTGAATGTCTATTCGCTTTTATCTACAAATTTCGAAAATTTATGGAACGTTCACTTCTTGAGTAAGCCGTCATCACACCTTGGGTGTCTTCTCCGTTGCATGCAACACGATTGCAAGCAGAGCACTCAACACACTTCTAGCACTTGGCCTTACCTACTTCTCCACAGATGTAACGTAATTCGTAAGGATCTTGTCTACGTGTCGGAAGCGATTTCGACATGCCAGTAAACTTTCTGTCGCAACTATTGTCATCACAAGTGTGAGAACCATCCAATACCTCCGGTGACTAAGGCGATTCTTCCTTATTTCTGGTTTCCCTTTCCTTTTTTCCTGGCTTATCGGAAAAGCAGACCCGCACTTCTTCAACTCATTTTCATTCCTTACTTTCTTTTTCATTTCAGTTTTCCCCAGGATTTTTTTAAGTCAGGGAGTGGTGCACCAGATTTTTTTTTCTTTTCCTTTCATTCTACCATTAAGATAATTACAGACGCCTTCTGTCGAATCCATGGTTCTTACCACTGCGGGGATTGGCAATCTTGAGAGATCATGTATCCTAGGACCGTCTCACTCCATTTGACTTTGGATTGCATCACAATAGCGTTTGTTTGCTTATGACGTAGGGCAACTGCCTAAAGATGGCTCTGAGCACTATGGGACTCAACATCTGAGGTCATCAGTCCCCTAGCTCTTAGAACTACTTAAACGTAACTAACCTAAGGACATCACACAAACCCATGCCCGAGGCAGGATTCGAACCTGCGACCGTAGCGGTCGCGCGGTTCCAGACTGAAGCGCCTAGAACCGCTCGGCCGCTTAAAGATGAAAGTAGGTTATAAGTGTTATGAGACCATGGGCTGCACCCTTACTCTTGTACACTTCCATTTGCTGCACATCAAAGCACCTCAGCGCGGACTCGCCTTCGCCTCCACCCTCACATGTACTGACAATAATTCTATGGTCTCGATAACAAATCTAGATGGAAAAAAAAGTCTGTTCTTACGTGCGAACTTCTCAAAGACGTGAGACTACTTGTTTCACTTTTGCGCGCATGTTGCGGAGTCACTGAAGTTGAAGGTTGAGCGGAACACTTCGGATAGTTTGTATGTAGTCCTATGACCCAAATAAGCAGTACATCACATGTCTAATTAATAGGATCTATAACTGACATATTATGTTACACAGTTCCACAGCGCAGAAAGTAAGTATCCCTGAACTAATGTCTTCCTATTGTTACCCATTCCAAGAGAACTGCGCACCGTTTTCGCTATACTTTTCATAATACCCGTTGTTTATTCTTGTTGTGGTGTAGCTGAATATTCAGGCCACTCTGACGTGACATTCCTGTGAGATAAATTATTTACACATTTTTTAATGGTGGATGAATGCGTTTATGAACTACTGATTCAATATTTTGCTTCGTTCGATTTACACTGACTATGGTGACGAAGCGTTAAGCTCGCAGTATAGTATTTGAAGGATCACGAATTAATGTGCAGAAATATCAACCTTTTTTTCATACAAAAGTAGAAATAGAAACAGAGAGATAATTTTTTAATCACATTCTGCAGTAACATGAAGCAGGATTCCACTCTGAAAAAAGTGGTAATGGTTGTCTGAATTTTAGGGTACGAGTAGATTCCATCACTCAGAGGATTTAATGTTGGTGGAATGCATAAAAGAATGGTTGATATATAATGGTGGACTCATGATTCGCACGTGGCGATAAGCATTCAGTAAAGAATGGCTAATTCAACCAAATGAGAAATCTTTTTTCCTCTAAGTCTGATGTCGGATACCGAAGAGAAATAGCTGCTCCCTTTGTCCCTTGAAGAATTAAAAATCTTTTACAGCTCGCTTGGCTAAAATTCATTTTGGTTGAGTTAATAAAACGATTCCGTCGCGTACTCAAACAACGAATGACTTATTCGAGACAAAGCAAACGACGTCGTGTAATGGATTTCACGTGTTCCACGATATTAAAACCACACATGGTCTTCTGTTATAACAGAGACCGCTGGGAGGTCCGCGAACAGATTATTGGACGGTTTCTTATTCAGGCTGGAACGACAGGAGTCTCTGGAAGTGGCGTTTACAGAAGAATTGTCGACCGCCAGAGAGCAGAATTAGTTTTATTCAGTGGCCGTCCCAGAATGGACAATTGATTGCTATGCAGTTCACAAAGTCTCTGGTCACCAGTAAAAAGCATTTTGGGGTGGGTCTATAGTTTCCTCGTCGCGACAAACTCCGTGGTACTGCGAGTGACCAGAAATTCTGCAACCGATCTCATTCGCTCTGACAACTTTTCAGAAGACGTCTGACACAGTGAAAAGCACGCAACGCTTGTAGAAAAAATGGTCAGTGAAAAATCTTGCAATTATCGCAGTTACGTATGGTTTTTATATTCACGTATAAATTTCAAATGTTTTAATGCAGCTCCATAAATGACATGTAATAAGTAACGTAACAATTTCAGCAACGGTCCTCTGTGAGTTACATTAGCTTATCGCTAAGATAGTAACAATAGAAAGAATAGTGAAAAGAATGCTCGTGAAATAATTCTTCAGACGCAAAACTTCATGCGTAATATGCCACGCCTGAGAAGAAAACTATTTTAATACCGTGTTCGCTGAGCAGCTGTATTTGGTGACTAACTTAATGACTTTTATTCCCGTACTAACAGAGATGACAGCCGTACGCATTGCGAAATAGATAACAAAATAACAAAAGAATTCAAATATACTTTCACAACAGCAGTCAAACATAGCTCAGTTAAAACTGTGAGCAACTTTTGCATACATTTTCAATGCTTAAACTTTTTAAGAAATCCGAGTTTTGATATCGTTCCTGATTTCAATGAGCGATGTGCAGCGTTGAGAGACGAAGAGACCTAACGTAGTGCAATTCGCTGTAAACTGAACATCAGAAGACAGAACACAGTAGCAAATTTAGAAGCATCATAACAATCAAACATGTAGTAAACAACTGAATCATCCAGAAGGAAAAGAGCAAAATCAAGCAAACTTCTGAGGCGTTTTTCACAAATATTTTAATTTAAAGTAATTTCTATTCTTATTGTGGGCAACTATACAAAAATTAGCACTGAATGAGAGTATGAACAATGTAAATTGACGAGAGTTGTGGCTGTAACCTACACAAAACGACTACCATGAAGCTCCAATACCCCTGCGAAGAATGTGCAGTAAGTCGGTGAATGTACAGTGAGGTATTTCGACTTATAATTGTAATCGCGCCCGGTGTACACATATTTTGAGAGCAATTTTGGCACTAGATTCACTTTCATTACGGTACAGTACATAAATCGTATTCTGCAGGAACTGCAAAGAGAGGCCACCGTGTTGTGAAAATAAGTGTATAATACAGTGAAAGTGTTTAACTCCATCAACAATTATGTTATCATACTGCTACTACTTACAATGTCAAAACCTGCTACATTAATTTTAAGTTTTTCTGTAACAGGCTGTTTCATATGCATTGCCTGACATAAAAACCGAAAAATTCGGAACATACGGTAGGATGGCAATGTAGCTAAGTACACAAAGACACCATCGGGGGGTATGTAAGTGAATATAGCTGCAATTCTCTGTGATATGTAAAACGCCCACAACAATTCATTTTTGTTGCTAGTGTTTACAGTTGTTACCAGCTTATAGGCTATACCAGTATAAGGGTGTGAAAAGCGTCAGATATTGAGTGAGCACTGTTAAGGACGAACAGATGTTGTTCACTCCTGTGAGAGAGTCTTATCAACACCTGAAAGAGTTTAAAGAGGTTCGTAACGTATGTCTCCATTTGGCCGAATGGTAGAATCACGCCATATCTAGATCTGTGGGGCGTTTCTATGTGACAGGAACCCGATATAAGACCGCATGGGGCCTTGCATACTCAAGGTGCCGGTCGACCGCGTCAGACCACCCGACGAGAGGCTCGCTATATTGTGCAACAAGATTACTGCAACCCCTGCACATCTGCTCCTGTCATCCGAGAACAAGTAATGTATTCTGTGTCTTCTTCTTCTTCTTCTTCTTGTTTATCGTCGCCTTGCCCCACGGCCGGCCGATGTGGACGACTGGTTCTAGGCGCTATAGTCCGGAACCGCGCTGCTGCTACGGTCGCAGGTTCGAATCCTGCCTCGGGCATGGATGTGTGTGATGTCCTTAGGTTAGTTAGGTTTAAGTAGTTCTGAGTTTTAGAGGACTGATGACCTAAGAAGTTAAGTCCCATAGTGCTCAGAGCCATTTTTGAGCCTTGTCCCACGTCACGTAGGGTCGGTATTCCTCTTCTGGATCCTTGTTCTCCATAGTACTCTATCCATTGCCTCTTCCTTCTTCCATTCTTTCTCCTTTATGTCCCCGGATATCTTATCCTTCCACCTCATCTTCGGTCTTTCTCTCCTTCTCGCTCCTTCTATCTTCAACTCTGTTTCCGATATACTCTTCCCCTTTTCTCTGTAACTGTCCGTACCACCTTAGTCTGCTCTCTTGTATCTTTTTCCGCATGGGTCCCACTTTCACAGCTCCTCTAACAAATTCATTTCTAATCGTGTCATTCCTTGTTACCCCACACATCCACCTGAGCATCCTCATTTCCGTCACTTCCATCTTTCTTTCCTGGGCTACTGTGATTGGCCATGTCTCTGCCCCGTATATAATAGCAGGCCTTACCACCGACTTGTATATTTTCCCTTTCAACCCAATGCTCACCTTGCAGACCGATTTCAGCTCATCATCCTGGATCTTCAAGATCTCATCTGCACATCCTTCAGTGCTAAATATTCTGACTTTGTCCTGCTAATTTTCATCCCTCTTTCTTCTAGTGTCTTCCTCCAATCCTCCAGCCTTTCTTCAAGTCTGTCGATGCTCTGCTCACAAAGAACCACATCATCCGCAAACATCATATTCCGCGGCGCTTCTTTCTTCGCATATTTCACCAGCACGCCCATAATCAGGTCAAAGAGGTAGGGACTAAGCGCAGACTCTTGATGTAACCCTACTGTTACTGGAAACTCGTTTGTCATGCCCACACTACTTCTCACCTGTGTCATTGCTCCTCTGTACATTTCCTTCACTAACTTCACATACTTCTCTGGCACGCACTGCTCTCTCATGCTTCTCCATATTTCGTCCCTTTGGACTCTATCATATGCTTTCTCCACATCAATGAAAGGCATATGTAGATCGGCTTGTAGCTCCCCGTGTCTCTCCACTATCCGCCTTAAAGCATGTATTGCATCAGTCGTTCCTCTTCCAGGCATGAACCCAAAATGTTCTTCACACACCACAGTCTCCTTGCGTAATCTTGCTTCTCTAACTCTTTCCTAAATTTTCGTTGTGTGTGCCACCAGTTTTATACCCCTATAGTTACTGCAGTCCTGCACTTCACCTTTCCCTTAAATATTGGTATCAGTACACTAGTTCTCCATTCGTCTGGCATCTCCTCCTGTCGCCAAATCAAGTAATGTATTCTATGTCTCCCCACGTAACTGATCGAAGAGTTCGCATGCTTAGCTGAGTGGTAACGTGTTTTCCTACCATGCAGCGGGCCTGTGTTCGATTCCCGGCCGGGTTGCAGGTTTTCTCCACTCGTTGACTGGGTGCATTGCTGTCCTCATCACTACTTCATCATCATTGAAGTGCAAGTCGCCCAGTGTGGCGTCACCTGAATTAAGACTTGCACCTGTCGGCAGACTTTCCCCAGATAGGTCTTCCCGGCCATCAGTGTCACACGATCATTTCATTTCATTGATCGGTGAATAGCAGCATCCGGATTAGACATCATCTCATGCGTAGGCCAAGGCTAATACTATAACACAAAGGGCTGCGTTTGGAGTGGTGGGGCGCCCAGGAGCATGGACTGCTGAAGAATAGGGTCGTGTTGTGTCAGCGATGAATCATGACTGCGCAACAACACAGATAACCATCGTCGGCGAGTATGGTTCACAGAAACACAACGGTGTTACTCTTCGTATCATTGTGTGGTAAGCCGTCGTGTACGGCTTCAGGACCCAGATGGTGTTGATTTAGTGAACACGGACGTCACAGTAATGCATCACTGACATCCCGTGGCCTCACGTGTTGCCTCTCAGGCGACAGTGCCGTAGTACCGAACATGAGCTTTGTCCCAGCACCAGTATCCAGGATACCAAGAACCAGTGGAAACATTTGCAGGCCAGCTTGCATCACGAGTGGACACACCGTCTTTATGACTCCATTCCCAACCGAATCAGAGCATGCATCCAGGCCAGAGGGGGTCCCACGTCACACTGGTAAGCTGGTTTATACTGAAACTTCCTGGCAGATTAAAACTGTGTGCCCGACCGAGACTCGAACTCGGGACCTTTGCCTTTCGCGGGCAAGTGCTCTACCATCTGAGCTACAGAAGCACGACTGACGCCCGGTACTCACAGCTTTACTTCTGCCAGTATCTCGTCTCCTACCTTCCAAACTTTACAGAAGCTCTCCTGCGAACCTTGCAGAACTAGCACTCCTGAAAGAAAGGATATTGCGGAGACATGGCTTAGCCACAGCCTGGGGGATGTTTCCAGAATGAGATTTTCACTCTGCAGCGGAGTGTGCGCTGATACGAAACTTCCTGGCAGATTAAAACTGTGTGCCCGACCGAGACTCGAACTCGGGACCTTTGCCTTTCGCGGGCAAGTGCTCTACCATCTGGGCTACCGAAGCACGACTGATGCCCGGTACTCACAGCTTTACTTCTGCCAGTATCTCGTCTCCTACCTTCCAAACTCTGCAATATCCTTTCTTTCAGGAGTGCTAGTTCTGCAAGGTTCGCAGGAGAGCTTCTGTAAAGTTTAGTGAAGATTTTAACTGCATTTAAACTAAATTGTGCTGAAAGGTATGTGCTGAGATTCGATCAGGATAGAACCAGTGAAAAATGTCATAGTTCCCAACCGCAAGGTTGGACGAGTAGTACATCTTCGAGTAGTAAGATCTTTGACAGCTAACAGACCTAGGTGCACGCGGTAGAAGTTTGAGTAGTGGTGAGGAGATGCGCAGAGACAGCAGACGTGTTTCGAGTCAGAGCTAGATGCCTGCAGGAGGTAGCCTGGTCGTGACAGCATCAAAGTAAGAATTGGCGCTACGCACATAATAAGCTATACATTGAGCGAAACTCGGCACATACCTGGGGAAACTAGAAAGAATAATTAATAAAATAGGTTTTCTTTGGTTAAATAATGTCTAAAAGTCAGATAGAAATCCCATTGTTGATGCAATAAGCGTTTTAGGAAACTTTCTCGTAAATCCATGCTATAGAAGTTTTTTTTTTTAGTGTTTCACATGCGCCTGAAAAGTTTGAACAATAAATATATTTTAGATAAAATTAAGTTTCATCTCACACCTGATGTCGTTCTCCGCATCCTGTGCTTGCATTGAACCAAAAGGTGCGTTAAAGTAAAGTTCCCATAAGTAAAGCTAATAATTTCATTTATCAGAGTTAAATAATCTATATGCCATTGCACAGTTGGCAAATTATTCAGATCAGGACAGAATTTAAAAGTAACAAACAGGGCCAAAATGAGTAAAGTTATCTAGAATGCCAATTTTATACCATTGCACTATGGCTGAGTTAAATATATGTTTTATTATCGGCTAAACGGGAAGGAGTGCACGAGCTAAGTCTACAGACGCAGTCGGATGCAGGTGGGTGACTTTCATTTATTTTTACCTCTAAACTTTTTTGCAGTCAGATGTGTATTTTGAGTATTAATTTTCGAACAATATTTTCATGCAGTCAGATAAAGTTCAGTTCAGTTAAATACGCAGTCAGAAGCAAGTTTTATTATAGACTAAAGCAGTCACATGCAGTTCAGTCTAGTTTAAATAGAGAAGTTTTATTAACAACACTTTCACTTGGCGACATCCTCTGTGGTGACGTTCCTGGACATATTTTTTCCGTAACTGTGGACTTTGTTTTCCAGCATTCTTTTTTGCCACCATTGTTTCAGATGTGCGCTGCCTCGCTGGTTGCGTAATATTGCTTTGGCGGCTATGCTTGTGTGCTACAATTGCTAGTTCCGTAATATTGTGTTTGCTGCTACGCTTGTGAACATTCATTTCAGCTTGCTTTCTGAATTTTTACAGATTTTGTGTGTCCATCCTAAATAATTTTTCTTCTTTTTGTCTGTGAAATACCGTCTTGTGACTTACGTCCATTTTAAAATTGTTGTTAGCCATATTGTCTCTTTCAAGATGTCTGAAACAAATAGACAGGGCGATAAAGTAAAACTACGCAGTTCCTCAAAATCGCGTAAGCTACAACAACCGGACAAAGACCCAGTTTTGTCCCTTAATCTTCCTACGTCACAAACTGATAAGGAAGTTGCGAATAAAACTGCAGCTAGTAATGATGCAACAGAATCACGAATTTCCGAATCGGTTCCTCTTCTGCGTTCGGATTCTCAGAACACAGTAAGCCGTGTAGAAACAGTTTCCCATGATTACTTTTTGCTTAATCACCCTGCACAAAGCAATGTAGTTGGCTCCAACAATCAATTTCTCTTGCAAAGTCCTTCTACAGATAGAGAAATTTTCATCTGAGAGTTTTCAAACAGTCCTTAGTAACCCGAGCCAGCAATATCGGTTGCCACACTCAAATCCTGAGGTGTCGCCCCCACAAACAAATGAAGATAAATTTGACCGTTATTTTCGACTACTACAGGAACGTGACGCTAAGAGTGAAGAACAGAACGCAAAGCGTGACAAACAATTTGCGCAATTCCGTGCAGATATTGCGGAACATAACAAAACATTAACGGGACGATTAGACGCCTTGTGTGCTGACAGTGCTAAGCGTGCTCAGGAATTGACACACACTATTCAAACATACAAGGAAGCAAATGGCAGGAAACTACAGGATATCATTGAAACACATAACCGTGACATTACTGACCTTACGAACAGAATCAATGCAGTACTTTCAACAGAGGTTATTGACAAGTTGCAAAATACTTCTGCTACTGATTCAGAGCAAATAGAGGTCTTACAATCATGTACAGAATCCCTGACATCTGACGCCACTCAACTTGAAACTAAGGTCAGTGAACAGGGTGAACAATTCCAATCACAGTTAGAAAACATAACCGAAAGAATAGCTGCTTTGGAAACGGACGCGGACAATGAATCAGACCATACAACCCCAGTTCATTTTTCAGAAACAACTGAATACCAAGCCCTGGCCAAATTTAAGAGCAAACAAGTCACTATTAATGAACAGCAAAAAAGATAACCCAACTTAATTCGGAATACACTTTCTGATTGTCAGCAACAATTGCAGGACGACAGCACGCCTCGTAATTTTGTCCCAGAACACCAGGGAAATAATGGTGCTTATCTACAACAACAGTCCCCCTTGGTGTCTTTACAGTCTCCATTTTCACAGTATTACCCTCAACAAGGTAGTACCTTCCCAGGCAGTTTTTCCCTACCCCATGATGTTTCTTCCTTTCCCCGCCAGGACAATGTCGATTATAAATATTTACTTTCAGTTAAGAAATTCAAAACGTTCCGGAATAACCCGAACGATTTACATCCGCTTGATTGGATTCAGCAATTTACTTTGCCGTTTCCTCCGAATTGGCCAGTCGCACATCAGTTAGAACGTGTTTGTAGTTTCTTGGAGGGTGAACCTGCAACGAGAATACGACACGTTGCACGACAATGCTTGTCTTTCCAATCATTCCAACAACAATTTTTGGATTCTTACTGGAACCCCACTTCACAGCGTGCTGTAAAAGATCAGTTGTTAATTATGCCACCTTTCCACAACTCACAATTCCGCACCTTGACGCAATATTTTGATTACATGGTCCAACAAAACCAACATCTCACAGAACTTTACAGTCCGTCAGGTCTCATTCAGCTCTGTATCTCCAGATTACCAAGATCTTTGAGAGTTCCGTTGCTGACAGGGAGTCGCACGGAAAACTTCACTTTCCGTGACGTCTTACAGCTTCTTGAACTAGATGAAACTCATAATTCACGATCTAGTCAACACTCTTTCGCGGAAACGCAACAGAATAGAGACAATCGCTTCCGTAATAACGGTAGGCTGTTTCCGCATAACAGCCCCGATATGCAAATGAAATAGTTTCTTCCACAATCCCAGTATCAGCTGAATGATGTGAATGCCTATTCTTCAATGAGTCAAAATTATCACACCTCTCCCTCAATGTCATTCCGCAGTGATACCCCACAAGATAATCGGCGGTACAGTAATAGTCAGAGAGCCTGGGATAATCAGCGGAATAGTTCCAACTCTGCTTTCGTACAAAGAAACCAAATGTGGCACCAGAACCGCCACCAACCGCACGGAAGCAATGACTACCAACGACGACAAACCCTTAACCATCCACCAACTCATCAGCACAGTCAACAGAATTTCCCAAATCGTAATTATAATTATGCAAATCAGGACCGGAGACAAACCAGTGACAGCCGACAGAATTACGGCAATCCATCAACCAAATTCCCGGTTCCACCCCAGACCAGATATCAACAATTCATCCGGTCGAACAGTACAGTTAGTAGAGGTTCGTCCACCAAACCCACGTAATAATGCAGATACGCAGCGTGAGACAGAATACCAACAGTAGCAATTAACTGCTCCGCCTACTGAATGCTCTCCGCAGAGCGGGCGGTGCTATGATTCTTCAGAAAATTTAACGTCACACGTTATCCGTTGTGATGATATACGAGAGGATCTTCTGCTGGAAAAAACCGAATTGCGACCTATCGTTCATCATCCGGTCATTCATATTTCGATTGGCACAAAAAAATTCTGTGCTGTACTTCATTCGGGTTCTCCCGTTTCTGTTGGGCCAGGTCGCATTTGAGAATTTTGTTTCCGATGCCCTACACAATATTGCCTCATAACAAGATAAAGATTCCATCTGGAAAGACGTGAAACAACAATGGCGCGATGTTAATAATACCTCTCTACGACAGTATTACCTTATACACAACAATATTCTGTTCCGCCGTATCAAACCAGTACGACAACGTGGCTAGTTTGTATCCCTGAGGACTTAACAAACTGATTTGGTATGTTCACCTTAGCTATGCGCATTATGGACCGCGCAAATGTTATCAGCTGCCTAAACAAACATCTTACTTTCTCAATATGGAAAAACGTATCCGCCAAGTCCTTGCAAAGTGCAGACTTTGTCAAAAAGCTAAACCACCGACAGTATCCTTTGCTGCTCAGACATTCCCCATCATACCTTTACGTCTTCGTCAGCTGGCGGCCGTTGATTTATTTGGCCCGATTCCTACTACAAATAGAGGTTACGCCTATGTTTTTGTCTGTGTGGAATTAACTTCTAAATTCGTGACTTTCACCCCATTACGTAAAGCTACGGCCTGAATTGTTTCACGTGCTTTTACTAAACGTTTCCTGAAAGAAGTGGGTCATGTAACATCCGTAATATCAGACAATGGGCCGCAGTTCCGTTCGCGCACTTGGCGACATACTCTTCAGAATCACAAAATTTCCCCCATTTTCATTTCCAGGTACCACACATCTTCCAACCCAGCAGAAAGGTTAATGAAGGAGTTGGTGAAATTATTTAAGATCTTTTGTCATGCAACACACAATGACTGGGATAAATACCTCCACATGTTTCAGGATGTAATAAATTCGTTACCAAATTCTTCCACACAATTGTCTCCACATCTGGTTTTAAAGAACCAACATCCACCTGACAAGATTACTGAACTCATACGTTTCCCCCAGTGTCGCTGCCTAAGGCATCACGAGATTATTCAAATTGCATTGCAGAATATTAAACGAGCTGCTGACCAATGGCTGCGCCAATTGAAGTCACCAAAGAGAAATGTTTCTTTTCAAGTAGGAGATAAAG
Source organism: Schistocerca serialis cubense (assembly GCF_023864345.2). Classification (NCBI taxonomy): domain Eukaryota; kingdom Metazoa; phylum Arthropoda; class Insecta; order Orthoptera; family Acrididae; genus Schistocerca; species Schistocerca serialis. Next base: position 434,345,344 of record NC_064642.1, on the reverse strand, counting down.
TTCTGGTCCACTCCCACAGGCTATCCAATAAAGCCCGCAATCTGTCAGAAAATCTTTGTTATTTAAGAGTCCATATCATGTTGTCAGCATAGCACATCTTAATGCAATTGAAGTACAAACCCTACACACATAGAAATCACATGGTGTACATCACATCACAAACAGCAAACATTTTATTGAATAGACAATACTGCTTTATTTGGGAACTTTCTAAATCTTATTTCTTACATTTACTTCTGTAATCCCAGCTATATACGTCCAGCTACGTAGCGCGTCGCTGCAACCGTTGCCTGAGAACCACATTAGCGACAGTTGGTCGGCCACTTAGTTTTTTTTCTCGAGCCTCAGTCAACTACCTCAGGAGGGTAGAACTTTTATCTTTGTCACGTCCATCAGCCTGCATCTTGCGCTTTTCTTTTACACAGCGTCCGTATACAAACTTCAAATAACACCACCTCTATTTTGTTCTGGCAATATGATGAAGACAAGAGTTCGGAGACACCTTTTTCTGGAGACACCTTTTTCTGGAGACACCTTTTTCTGGAGACACCTTTTTCTGGAGACACCTTTTTCTGGAGACACCTTTTTCTGGAGACACCTTTTTCTGGAGACACCTTTTTCTGGAGACGCCTTTTTCTGGAGACGCCTTTTTCTGGAGACACCTTTTTCTGGAGACACCTTTTTCTGGAGACGCCTTTTTCTGGAGACACCTTTTGTTACAGTGGAGTATTTTGGTCATCATTCATCAGTTTGATGTTGATACTTACTACGTGATAATTTTGCTCTTTTTTTTTTTTGTTGTTGATCGCTCACCACTGTTGCTTTGCGATGATTACATGGAATTATTACATAATGACACTGCTTGTATGAAGTTTTTGTCGTAACGAAGGCTACTTTGTATGTTGATGATGTGCTAGTGGTAACAATCTTCCTGAAGTTTACGTAGGGTCTTAGTGCTTAAGGTTGTATTACATGTATTGAATATGATTATTGACTATGAGGATATGAAGATGAGACTAATGTTCTCGATGAATATTATGTATTTGAAGAAAATGAGGGTTTATAAGAGTTTTTAAGATGAAATTGGATGTTTATGTGGAGAATGAGATATTGTTAGATTGAAGTTGCTTTTTTTTTTTTTTTTTTTTTTTTTTTTTGGGATCTTGGACGCTACAAGTGATGATTGGCAAACACTGTGTGCTGAAGTTACGACGAGAGAAATATGAAGTGTGAGCAATGTGGTTTCGCATTTACTAGGAATGTCAAAAATGATTATATGACGAGTTTCAGGTTCCACTTTCATACTATTTAACAGTTAATTTCTTTTCACAGGTTTTATGAACAAGTATCTACGATTTTATGATGTACCAAGTTTACCAGAATTTACCTCTGTCAGAATATTTTCATTTTACGTTGCCAGTACAGATGGTGTATTAAAGTTCTCGTTGGCATGGCCAATCGAATATTCAGGTATTTTCATGATGAGTACAATACGAGTAATATGTTCTCACATGGTTTATGCTGTTATCCATTTTCTCTTTACGGCAATAACTTTTATTTTAACCCTTGTATTTGAGAATAAGACCATTTGTGTTTCTGAAAACTTAACATTTTGTGTCTCCAATTTTAAACTGCTTATTAATGCTCAACTATTTTTCAGATGCCATTATTACAATACTGTGATAATTTGGGATTACTAGAGGCCAATTGGAATTGTTTTTGGACTTGTTATTGAAGATCTACTGAGGACTTCAGTCATGCCATGCTACAGCATTTGTTTTTTCATTAATCCTTTTTTTCATACCTACAGCACCAAAAGTATTACACTTATTGCCTTTTACGATGTCTCTGTATCTTATCATGTGGTTTTCACACCAAGATATAAACAGTTATTTCTATCTCATTGCTTATCATGTGTGACTTTCTGTGTTTCTGCACTTTTATTTCCTTGTAAGATTACCTATTTCAGGATTAGAGTAATGTTATGTCTTATGCTTTATGCTGAAATCTTGTTATGTGTTAGCCTGCTAATATTGCCTTATGCTTTCTACTGAAAATTTTTTTTTGTGTGTTGGCCTACTAATTTTGCCTTATGCTTTCTGCTGCAATTTTGTTCTGTGTTGGCCTGATATTTTTGCTTTATTATCTGCAATATGCTTTCTGCTAAAATTTTGTTCTGTGTTGGCATGCTAATTTGCTTTATTATCTGACGTTAACTTCTTGCATTTCATTACAGCTATTTTCATACTTTGTCTACTTATTTATTATTCGTATTTGTGCTACACTGCTTATGGATCTTTTAATCAATGCTTTTGCCTTTGTACTCTGTGATGTTGATTATGTGGCCACATACTGTGCATATATGCTTCTATTTATGCACACTTCTGTTTTGTCACACTGCTACATGCTGACACATGACAGTACCTCTCCTTGACTGAGCTCATTGTGTTGTCAATCCCTAATGCCTGTTCCCTAAGTGTGTTATTTTCATGCTATATCAATATAAGATTGCTGTGTTTTTATTTCCATGATACTCATGTCATTTGGTGCACCATTACTACCATTATTTTCAGCTACAGTAATTAGTAAGCTCTTTATGGTCTCTGTGTGTTATTTATATAACTAACTTTGCTTTTTTTCTTACACATGATTTCCATGATTGACATGATTTTAACATTAACACGTGATAACACATTACCCATTTGTTCTACACAACAGCACTAATTGTGGTAGAGGGTCAGTTGTTCTTTAACTGACACACCATGTGGCATTGGTGCCCCATATCCTTGAGCTCTGTAGAACTCATTCTTCCTTTCTGAATCTCAGTCTACTGTTCTTTCTGTTCTAAATATTTTTTTCTGTTGTTTTTGTCAGATATCTGTATACCAGTTCTCTGTTAAGTAAAATCACTATTTGCAATGCCCCATTTCATTTTACTTAGGATTTAAAATGCACGATTTAGAGGACCAACTATATTAACAAAAAAAAGGGACTGTTTTTAATGCCCCATTTCATGGTACTAAGGATTTAACATGCAAGGCTTCGAGAATTACATTTATGTTAAAAAGGAAAGGAAGCTTTTCAATACTAATTTGTAAGATCAAATTGATGTTTCCTAATGTGAGACGTTTGGGAGTGTTTGCACTGTGAATATTTTATTGAAATACCTATGTGAAGACTATTTAATAATGTACATTTATGGTAAAAAGAAAGGAAGCTTTTGAATACAAATTTTTGGGATGGAATTGATCTTTTTGTTTCATAATGAGAGGCTTATATTGTATGATGTAAATGGAAGGTTTAATTTATCTGATGTGACTATGAACTCAAATTAATGAGTAGGACTTGACCTAAACTTGTACTGTTGAGTCTTGTAAGGAATTTCTTCATGAACATTGATTACTGCTGCAATTGAGCAGCATGACTTTCTAGCACTTCAATTGACATTGTATGTAAGAAGATCAGGTACAATTTATTCCCACTATATTTGTGCAGGATCATTTTACTGCACTTTATCAAAAAATAGTATGCAAGCATGTTTTACTACCTTTTAAAGGAATTTTTTTGTGCATAGATTTTATTCAGCTCAAGACTATTCTTGCTAGAGAGTTGGTAACATTAGTGTTATCTTATAGATATGTAACACATTTTTATGCAGTAAATGCACTGCAGACAATTATTGTAAATTACTTTAAATATTAATTTCTTGTTATCTTAAAGATATATAACACATTATTTATGCAGCAAATGTCCACTGCATAAAGTTCTTGTATATTACTTTAAATATTAATTTCTTGTTAATTTAAATGTAGGTAACACATTTTAGTAAATGTTCACTGCCTATTGCATATTGCTTTTAATATTATAACAGAGGCTGAATTGTGACCTGAAAAACTACTAGATAGATGTAAGTTTAAGAGAATGTGGCAAAAGCCAGTGTGGGCTGCCTGTTCATGTCAAGTGTTTACTATGAGTAATTGAAGTTAACGATGTTAAGAGTACGTCAGTGTGGACTGCCACCTAACATAACATGCCTTCTATGACTGATAATTGTAATTGAATGTCAGTAGGTGTTGTCTTGACATATATTTCACACTCGATACTACCATGGCTCAGGGATTGTAATCACCTGAGACCTCTGTTACAGGGTGAGTTATCCCCTGATTTAACATACAATCGGGTACTCAGTGTGTCCCATCACCTGATGCCCACTATTCTTCACATTTATTGTACTACAGATCACTATTCGGGTCAGTGTGTTCTATCACCTGATGTGACAACATAGTACAATGTACATTAGTAGTGGTTCAGTGTGTCCCATCACCTGAATTCTTCTCATTTCTTGTACTACAGCTCACTATTGGGGTCAGTGTGTTACATCACCTGACGTGACATGCTGTGTACATGGACCTAATCGGTTGCTCAGTGTGTCCCATCGCCTGAGGCCACATATTTCTATTTTCTTGCACTACAGCTCAATAATAAGTCAGTGTGGTCTCCCACCTGATGTGATCTGTCCTGTACAATTGCACAGGGTGTCTGATCTCCTGAGGCTGTTTATTCAATATTATAAAAGACAGTTGACATGTATCTGAGGTTTACTCCAAGATAATGATGGTACCTGCAAGTCAGTTTATGCTGTCACGTAACGTGACTAAGACGTAATAGTTGAGGCTACTATTAATTAAAGTATCCTATTGCATATTTTACGTATTTTTTTCACACATTCTACATAACTGTTAGGTAGAGTTTCATGTTATGTGAGGTATGTTCCCTCATATTTCTCTGCTTGTATTTGGCAACATTTGGTATTATGTAACAGGTATTTCAGTTTTGAACATTTCGATGTTCTTTGAGTCACTGTAACTTGCAAACCTGGACTGTTAGTAAAGTTTGATTTGATACACCTCACTTAATACCCTATATGTCTGATGTTTTTGTCCTATATAGAGATGTTTTGGTTTTGTACATTTTGATGTTTTTTGTTTCACTGAGAATAGCAATTCTCATGGTATTACACATTTTACTTAACATCCTAGGTTTGTTGATCAATTTCATTGCTCTGTAATACTCTTTTCATGAGAATACTATGTATATTTTATATTGTATCTTCCATCGTAATCTTTTTACGAATTTCTTGGGGAAATCTCTACTAAGTGCACAGATCCCCCCACAAAATTCTGGTCCGTTGGACCAGATGGTTGTGAAAGGTATGTGCTGAGATTCGATCAGGATAGAGCCAGTGAAAAATGTCGGTAGTTCCCAACCGCAAGGTTGGACGAGTAGTACGTCTTCGAGTAGTAAGATCTTTGACAGCTAACAGAGCTAGGTGCACGCGGTAAGAGTTTGAGTAGTGGTGAGGAGATGTGCAGAGACAGCAGACGTGTTTCGAGTCAGAGCTAGATGCCTGCAGGACGCAGCCGGGTCGTGACATCATCAAAGTAAGAATTGGCGCTTCGCACATAAGCTATATATTGAGCGAAACTCGCCACATACCTGGGGAAACTAGAAAGAATAATTAATAAAATAGGATTTCTTTGGTTACATAATGTCTAAGAGCTAGATAGAAATCCCATTGTTGATGCAATAAGCGTTTTGGGAAACTTTCTCGTAAATCCATGGTATAGAAGTTTTTTTTAGTGTTTCACATGCGCCTGAAAAGTTTGAACAATAAATATTTTTTAGATAAAATTAGAGTTTCATCTCACACCTAATGTTGTTCTCCGCATCCTGTGCTTGCATTGAACCAAAAGGTACGTTAAAGTAAAGTTCCCATGAGTAAAGCTAATAATTTCATTTATCAGAGTAAAATAATCTATATGCCACTGCACAGTTGGCAAATTATTCAGATCAGGACAGAATTTTTATTAAGTAACAAACAGGGCCAAAATGAGTAAAGTTATCTAGAGTACCAATTTTATGCCATTGCACTATGGCTGAGTTGAATGTGTGTTTTATTATCGGCTAAACGGGAAGGAGTGCACGAGCTAAGTCCACAGACGCAGTTGGATGCAGATGGGTGACTTTCATTTATTTTTACCGTTAAACTTTCATGCTGTCAGATGTGTATTTTGAGTATTAATTTTCCAACAATATTTTCATGCAGTCAGATAAAGTTCAGTTCAGTTAAATACACAGTCAGATGCAAGTTTTATTATAGACTAAAGATGTCACATGCAGTTCAGTCTAGTTTAAATAGAGAAGTTTTACAAACAACACTTTCAGTACTTTAGTTATTATGAATTTACATCAAGTTGAAGTATTTTCTGTCTTTCTTATTTTACAAGAAAAGTCAAAACACAGTGATAATGAAATAAATTCTTGTAGCAATACATAGTTTCCTTAGAATTTTCATTATTCATATTTTTGCTAAATTACATCAAATTTGGTTATTGGGCCCAACGGGCCAAGCGAACATTTGCGAGTAAGTGTAATTGTTTTAGAATTCGTGAATGTCATGATGATCCCAGGATCAGCGAGGGGAATAGATCCACCCAAAACAGCAACACTATTCTTCACATTGGAGACCACAAAACATAACGAATCATCGCTTGCTTGCTTTCATATGAGATCCCAAGGCCCTTAAGTGAATCCAATTAACTGAGATTTAGAAGTATATATTTTCAGTAGCTGAGCAGTGGGTAGCGTATTAATGATATTGCTACTTTAATGAGTGTTCCTTTTTCTATTGTTTAGTAGAGATGAGAGTGGCATGTTCTTATCTAGCACTTAATTATCTACAGAGTGTATATACACATTTCATCCATAATAGGTGCTGGCAAACTCCATCACTGTGACAGTACCTTTATAAGATGGGTTGTCAATAAACGTGTAGTCCTTAGAAACTATCTGTAAATCATGAAGTATTTCGAAACAAAAGTGCAGCTCATTGCTCTCACCACCAGTCCTCAAAAAGTGCTAAGTCATCAGAAAATCCTATATTACAAACGCCTTACAGTAGAAAAAGTTATTTATCTAAATACTTGATTTGTATAAATCTTATGAAAATCCAGTGTATGACAATAGATCTCTTTACATACATTTCCAGTTTATTTGATGTATATTATTTTACAACGAATATTTAAACCAACATAACATGCCTACAACCATTCTGCATATTACAAACGACAGTGTGATTCCACAATCATGGAATAGTTTTCACTTTCGTATTTTGTAATATCTGCTGTGCTTCCACGTGTGATCTTAGATCTATGTTCTTTGACCAGAAACTGTATTCGAATGTAAACACACTGGACGTTGTGAGTTAATGTCTTATCCACAGCTCTGAATATCTAAAGTGCCGTTTCTGTGTTAAAGGTGTAACACAGTAATTCAGATAATTACTATGGTGTTAAATGTGCAGTTAATATGTGAAAATCTAATTTTTTGTGAAAAAAACGTGAAAAATATGCTATTACAGTTGTCGAAGCATTTCACTTCAACGCTTCCATTACCTTCACTTCGGTCTATTTAGTCAACATTAAATATCGTTGCCTTTTTTTAAAACAATGAACTCAAATACTGAATACATAAAAATGAATGCATAAAAACCGCAACACGGATGCGAGTTCGCAACTGGTCGTGACTTCAATAAATCTCCTTCACTTGTAATTGGCAGGGGATGTTATTCTACATCCTATAAAGGGTACATTTTTGTGTCTGTTAATTACGTTCTTCTAATCTTTTATTCTGTACTATCCATGAGTCATACTGTGTGGCTGGACCATAACGTCAGCCAATAGGGGATCGGATGCCCTGTATATTGCAGACCCATCGTGTTTCATAATGTATCTGTAACAGACATTTGTAAGGCACATCACCAACTGTTGGGCTAAATAAATGCTAATAATTAGGTCGCCTCACCACGGTGTAACATGACAAAACCATTCAAAAGATGATAGTGCGAGCAATTGATAGATACTTTGTTCACTGACTGGGAGTGAATTGTACATATAAAATCAACGAAGAACCATTGTTCCTGTTAGGTTTATGCATTACCACTAGGGCAGTGGTATATCGACGTCACTCTAAGATCAGTAACACGAAAATACGTGGAAAACATCGATGATAACGCAGTATAGTATAATTACAACTGAAATCGTGCACAGGCTGGTGGTCTAGAAGTTCTTGTGCTGCGACGGACAACGCTCTGTGCGATGTTAGTATATTGTAGAGGTGACCCCTGCAGTTTGCTCGTCACAAGCCACTTCGAATCATAACTTTATCCGGCTAGACTTCACTTAAAGTTCTTTGTTAGTACCGCATTTCAAATGCAGCACGATACTTAATCGGGATTATCAGTAGTCTGTTTCACTCCAAGTGCTTTGCAACGGATGTACACTTTCAGGAACGCCGGCCGGTGTGGCCTAGCGGTTCTAGGCGCTTCAGTCTGGAACCGCGCGACCGCTACGGTCGCAGGTTCGAATCCTGCCTCGGGCATGGATGTGTGTAATGTCCTTAAGTTTAAATAGTTCAAAGTTCTAGGGAACTCATGACCTCAGATGTTAAGTCCCATAGTGCTCAGAGCCATTTGAGCCTACTTTCAGTAACAATATTTCTCAATACCATACTGATGTGTGATACTAGCAGGATTCTCTTAGTACGATATCTTCTTTGGCTCTGCTATCCAGTGTAATCTTAAAAATTAAAATCAGTTTTCCACATCTTGTGCATCTCTATCGTTTCTAGTTATGTTAAGAAAAGCTTACTTTCTTTTTCTGTTTCTGTTACGACCTTTGTCGTAGTTTCCTTTATCTGACGCATTTCTCAACAAAAACAGTGAAGCATGCAGAAGTGGAGGCGGAAACGAAATGAAACTTCACGCGTTCAAAAATATGAGATGTTATTTTAGTGATTACAAAATCGAGTGAAGTTGGCACAGAATTGGCAGTAGAGCCCATTTATCAAAATGGCGTTGCACCCCCTCTGGATTCGATGCACGCACTCACTTATTCGGTTTGGAGGGGATTATAGAGCCTTTGTATCTTATTATGAGATAAGCTGGCCTACAGCTGATGTAACTCATCCTTAATTTCCTGCAAACTGGAACTGGGCTGCTCACACACATCTTCCAGGCCACAAAAACAGCGCACTATAACATAGACAGTTGCTAGAAGTATGTGTCGTGAGTGAACGAGCATTATCCTGTTGAAAAACGGCACCATGATACTGTCACATGAGATAACACATTAGGACACAGGTACTCCGTGACGTAAAGCTCTGCCGTCACAGTTCACTAAATCACTGTCAGGTGTGACCTGAAGTAATACCCAACGCCCCCCCCCCCCCCCCCCCCGCCCATTACTCAAGTAGCAATATTGATGTGCCTCAGAAACGTTGGACGAATGGGAGGTCTTAAGTCACTGTCACACTCGTTAATTTGAGTCATCTGAGACAGTGGGGAACAGCGATTCGTCGCTTAATATTTGCGACGCCATTTGTCAGCAGTAAATGCTTTCCTGTCATGACACCACTCTAAATGCAGCCTTTTCTGCTGTGCTGTTACCTATACATGGGGCAGTAATTCCATAGTCCAGCTGCTGCTAGTATCCAGCCTATGGTCCCGGGTGACACAATACTTCGCGGCTAGTTCATTGCTCGTGGTCAGATGGGAAAGTAAAGGTATGAAAGAGTTGCAATATGCTTGGTGCAGAACACGGTGATCCTTCCTTTTGGTGGTCAGCCATAATCGACCGGAACTGTGACGAGTCTTCCTGCCTACACATTCGGCTGCAGTCCATCCGAATGCCTCAAAAATCTGAATACTGCACGATTCGTATAACTGTCCTAATGGAGATCCACAATAAAGATCTTTTAAAGACTGTCAGATGCTGATAACGCATGCTCATACGATTACGCGGCATCTCTTTGTTGTTAACGATGATCACTCAACATCTATCGCTGTTCACGTCCTTTACTCTACCTGGCCTCGTAACAACACTAAACATGATAAATACTGACACGACCTGGTGGCCGCTCTATCTGTTACAGAGAACTCAACTCAAATCATTTACACACTCCATGGTAGTTCAAAAATGGTTCAAATGGCTCTGAGTACTATGGGACTTAACTTCTGAGGTCATCAGTCCCCTAGAACTTAGAACTACTTGAACCTAACAAACCTAAGGATATCACTCACATCCATGCCCGAGGCAGGATTCGAACCTGCGACCGTAGCGGTCGCGCGGTTCCAGACTGAAGCGCCTAGAACCGCTCGCCCACCCCGGCTGGCTCCATGATAGTGATTACGTGTGCGAACTTACATTGAGGTCCGGCTATGTCTTCTAGTTGTTTCACATCTGTTGTCATCTACATCTCTACATCTACATCAATACTCCGCAAGCCACCTGGCGATGTGTGGCGGAGGGTACTTTGAGTACCTCTATCGGTTCTCCCTTCTATTGCAGTCTCGTATTGTTCGTGGAAAGAAGGATTGTCGGTATACCTCTGTGTGGACTCTAATCTCTCTGATTTTATCCTCATTGTCTCTTCGCGAGATATACGTAGGAGGGAGCAATAAACTGCTTGACTCCTCGGTGAAGGTATGTTCTCGAAACTTTAACAGAAGCCCGTACCGAGTATACTGAGCGTCTCTCTGGAGTCTATCTATCATCTCCGTAACGCTTTCGCGATTACCAAATGATCCTGAAACGAAGCGCGCTGCTCTCCGTTGGATCTTCTCTATCTCCTCTGTCAACCCTATCTGGTACGGATCCCACACCGGTAAGCAATATTCAAGCGAACAAGTGTACTGCAACCTACTTCCTTTGCTTTCGGATTGCATTTCCTTAGGACTCTTTCAATGAATCTCAGTCTGGCATCTGCTTTACCGACGATCAACTTTATATGATCATTCGATTTTAAGTGACTCCTATTGCCTTCTCCTAGATAATTTATGGAATTAACTGCTTCCAGTTGCTGACCTGCTATATTGTAGCTAAATGATAAAGGGTCTTTCTATCTATTCGCAGCACATTACTCTTACCTACATTGAGATTCAATTGTCAGGCACTTTAAGCGGAGGTTTACTATCTTTGGCCCGAAAAAGTATGTTCTTTGAGAATTTTTTTCTCAGTATGTGTTACAGATATCAATGTCAAATTTGGTCAAAATGTTTATTGATATTTCCTATAGAAAGGGAAGTTTTTTCGACCGTTAATGTTGAAGAGCAAAGGCGGAAGTGCCGTCGGAACGAAACAAAAATTTCGATGTAGGCCTCCACGCGCGGTATGTCATAGGTCAGCCGGCTCGTCTGAAATCAAAACTGAGTTTACATTAGCGAAGTATATAAGATTCTTTAGGAGTTGTACCTCGCTTAAATTATTTGGACCATGGGAAACAAACTGGCGGCCATTTGAAACAAAATACGGTTTCTTTTCATCGATTTGTCGACGTCGTCGGCCAAGTAAAACTATTTATAGTGGATGGAACGGAATAAAAGTGGTACAACTCCTGGACAATTTAGTTAGCATCATCGGAAACAAAAAATACTGCCAGTCGGTTCAGTAGATTTGAAGTTACCATACAGCGCGATAAAAAAGTCATTTCGAGAAAAACGCGTTTGAAGTTTTGACTACATATAAATGCAACGTTATGCAACTTAACGTTCAATCTGCTATTTTGGGTCCATAAACTAGTCCTTCCTCATAGAGCGCGTTCTGCTCGATCTGGGCCATCCTGCTTAGGTCATCAGTCCCCTAGGAGTTAGATCTGCTTAAACCTAACTAACCGAAGGACATCACACCCATCCATGCCGGAGGCAGGATTCGAACCTGCGACCGTAGCGGTCACGCGGTTCCAGACTGCAGCGCCTAGAACCGCTCGGCCAACCCGGCCGCTGTCTTCTCAAATTTTGCTGCAGTGAATGCAGCACGAGGCAAGGGAGAAGTTTTTATTCTCTCAACAGTGACACATCGTAAAATGTTCATTATAACATTATTTCCGTATATAGCTATTTTGTGACCACTGCTTAGCGACATTGACGCTATAAATCTAACTGATCACTAACACTAATGATCGTATGTGCTAAATGATATGAGTCTCAGACGCTGTCAGCTGGAATTTACAAGCTCCAATACGTTTCAGTTCCGTTGCTGAAATGGAAGCACTCTGGTATTAACATATTATGCCACATTAAAGTTGAATATGAATTGTATTTCTTTCATATAGCGTTTTTCCCACACTATCGTCGTTCGGTAGCTAAACTACAACAAAGTTATTATTATTACGTGAAATAGCCGTTATTCACCACTTGATAGCCCATGCTTACTTTTCTTCACAACAAAGGAGTCAGTAATGAAAGAACAGCCACACAGTAGCGAAAGCAAAATATGAAATCAAATAACGTAAAAGACGAAAAAAAGACGAAATATTTTACAGAGAACTTCATCCTGAAACGCGTATTTTTATAATGGTAAAGTTTCATTGTTTTCCTTTGGAATAGTTTTTCCCATTTTGTATATGTTATGAATACGTGCTCTGGTGTGACGTTTATAGTAGATATGGCACCCAGAGCCTTCTGTAGTGTAACATGCGAGCGTCGTAAGCTAAATTCTCTGAACAAGTAGAACACGTAGATATACCCAACGAATAAACACAATTTTAATATCGTGTCTTTATTCGATATAGGCTATTGGTCACCGTACAAATGTGTTCACTACAACCCGTTTCACATACATCTCTTTTTGCGATAAATACAAAGGTACACACAGCGAAATACGCAACAAACTCAATTTTAAGAAGTAACTTTGTGTTCTGTAAAGTACCTTGACTGACGAACTTCATTTGATACGCATTTCGTCAGATAACGTCCAAACTTTGAACTGTTACGCTTTCAGGACCACGCCTTCTGGAGAGAATTTAACGCGGCATATTCAGGCGGAAATTCGTCCGCCAAAGGCCTAATTAAATACTGTGCGAGAGAAGGAGTCGGGAGGGGGGTAGGGGCTTTTATTTTTCTATGCCATCCCTTTGCATCGTTAGTGAACATAGTGGGCATTTGCGTTTCTGACGGCCTAATTACGTTGCTAACGCTCGCTTCGTCTCATCAGTCGGGTGGTAATTTTTTACCAGAGAAGTGTGAAGAGCATAAATTATCTCATTTTGACATCATTACTGTTCAAACAAACGTAATTTTTTAAAGTCAAGAGCTGTATGTTTTATGCATCACTTCAAATTGGAAATGCCTAGTCCTTTGAATAGCGAGTAGCCACGAAGATTTGATATAGTGCGTTCACTTGCCTTCCAGAATAGGACAGTAGCATTCCTGACGTACTGTTGCAGTGTGTAGGAGATAACGTACTTACAGATCGAGTAGAATGTTGGTTGCAGGTATCGTCAATAGGAGAAGGTTGCATATATTGGACACTTTATTTTCTTACCCCATGACTTTATTATGTATTTAATTGAAAAAATGTACTGTAGAAAAAGCTACATATTGCACAGTTTCTTTAAGTGATATTATATTTTGAATAAAACATAGCATAAATGGTTATCATATAAAATTTGTAAATGTGTGAATTGTCCTAATTAGGAAGCCGGTTGTTTAATTTGGACCTTCCGTTGCTTGAACTGGACAGAAGGCAAAACAATGAGTAAAAGTAAACAAGAACAACAATTTTTTAAAGAAAGTTTTAGTTCATATGTTTATTAAACAAACATTATTTAGGAACTTAAAATATAACATACAAAACTAAGAGTTTTGAAATATTTATCATCATTAAGATATGTGTGTGTGTGTGTATGTGTGTGTGTGGGGGGGGGGGTGAATAAATAAGGACATTTCGCATGGCTGATATGAATTCCGACCATCTTCGAGTGATTCTGAAGCTCTGAAAGTATCCACCAAATGGCGAAAGAGAAACGAATTGTTGGCTCGTCATGACAAAGACATGCTTCATGCTTGGTAATGAATAAGTGAGACGGTGCTTATAAGAAAAAGTCATGATCCGCCTATGTCCAGGATCGCAGGTGGTGTTGAAAAGTAATAGTAGTCACTACGAGAAGCTTTTACAGTGCAAGTGAAAAACTGGGACATCAACCAAAGCCAATGAAAAAGCCGTGGTTTGCTGATGAATGTAAAGAGGCAGTGAAGACTAGAACGGCAAAAAGATTATAATGGCTGAAGAATTCCACACAAGACAAAGATAGTAAACGCGCCGAAAGAAGACTGACAGATAGAATCATAAGCAGGAGAGACGATAATATGGGAAGAAACTATTGACGCAAATTCAGGGTTCGAGTAAACCAACCCGCGCCTTCTTTCGGCGGACAAGATTTGCGAGTGGTATTTATAGACCGCAAACCTTAATCCTAATGGATGACGAGGAAAGAGTGGTTCCTTCAGTGTAGCAAGCAGATGCCTTTGGAAGATACTTTGACAAAGTACTAAATCATGAAGATTAGGTAGAAACTGAAGAACTGGAGAGAGTAGAAGGGACAGAAGAAGAAGTTCCTGAGCCAATATCGGATGAGATAAAAACCATTCTTAGACCCTCGAAAGCAATAAGGCTCCAGGCGGTAGTTGCATCAATGCTGAGTTTCTTCGGTCCGGGGGGGGGGGGGGGGGGGATGAAGGAAGCAGTAACAAAGATCTCAGACAGCTTATGGCCGAAATACGGCCAAGCAGAGGAGATCCCCGCGGATTGGAAAAAGGTAATCGTATTCCCGATGTTTTTTTAAAAAAGGCGAAGTCACGAAAGTGCATTATTATCGAGGGATTTTGCTGCTGGAAACAGGACATAAAATGTTCACCACTCTAATACTAAGTCTACCAAAACCATTGCTGCTAGGGCTTGCAGGCACATACCAGTGTGGATTTACTTATGGACGTTCAACCACCGATCACATGTTCACATTCAGACAAATCTACATCTACATCTACATGGACTCTCTGCAAGTCACATTTAAGTGCCTGTCAGAGGGTTCATCGAAGCACTTTCACAATAATTCTTCCAATTATTCCAATCTCGTGCAGCGTCTGAATAAACGAACACCTATTGCTTTCTGATTGAGCTCTGGTTTCCCTTATTTTATTATGATGATTGTTTCTTCCTATGTAGGTCGGCGTCTACAAAATATTTTCCCATTCGGAGGAGAAAATTGATGATTGAAATTTCGTGAGAAGATTCTGCTGCAACGAAAATCGCTTTTGTTTTAATGATATCCATCGCAAATCCTGTATCATTTCAGTGACACTCTCTCCTCTATTTCCCGATAATACGAAACGTGCTGCCCTTCCTTGAACTTTCACGATGTACTCCATCAGCCCCACACCGCGCAGCAGTATTCTAAAGGAAGACGGATAAGTATAGAGTGTGCAGTCTCTTCAGTAGATCTGTTACGTTTTCTAAGTGTCTTGCCAATAGAACGCAGTCTTTGGTTAGCCTTCCACACAACATCTTCTGTGTGTTCCTTCCAATTTAAGTTGTTTGTAATTGTAATTCGTAGGCCTTTAGTTGAATTTACGGCCTTTACATTTGAATGATTTAACGTGTAATCGAAGTTTAACAGATTCCTGTTAGCACTCATGTGGAAGACCTCACACTTCTCGTCATTTAAACTGCCGTTTTTTTGCACCATACTGATATCTTTTCTAAATCTTTTTGCAATTTGTTTTGATCTTCTGATGACTTTACTAGTCGATAAATGACAGCATCATATGCTAACAATCTCAGAGAGCTCCTCAAATGGTCTCCTAAATCGTTTATATAGATAAGGAACAGAAAAGGGCCCATAACACTATCTTGGGGAACGCCAGAAATCACTTCTGTTTTATTGGATGATTTTCCGTCAATTTCTACGAATTATGACCTCTCTGACAGGAAATCATGAATCCAGTCACATGATGGAGATGTTTTATGAATTCGATTAAGACCTTTACTTGTATTCATTGGCTTCCGGCAAATATACGACAGCATTAATCGGACTGCCCTCTGGAAGACAATGAAGGAGTCAGCATACCAGTGAAGTACGTTAGGCAGATTGCAGCTTGTTATAACGGGTCAAGTTGCCAAGTACACTTTGCAAATCAATTGTCGGTACCCTTCACACTTAAGAACGGACTGAGAAAGAGCCATCCTGTCTAAGCGATTCTGTTCAACTTAGCGCTGGAAATGGTGAGACGTGCAGTTGGCCGTAATAGGCTGCGGAGATAGTTGGAAGTGATACGATACTTGCATTTGTAGATGATGTGGTGATTGTGGGCGAAACTTTGAATGAGGTGACAGCAGATTCCACTCGATTTTGCTAGAAGCGAGCAAGCAACGTTCACTTGTCAACGATGAGAAAACGAAGTATGTGGTAGTCTCTTGTCGACGAAATGATACGGACGCCATCAGTATAGGCGGTCATAATTTTGAAAGAATTGAAAAATTCAAGTATCTGAGGTCAATATTGTCGAATAAAAGTGAGATAGAGAAGGAATTGCGACAAAGAATGATAAGTGCAAGGCGGGTGCACCACAGTTTAAACCGCTTACGCGTATCACACATCGTATCCCAAGAGAGCAAAATACAGCTATATATATCAATAGAACGACACGTTGTATCGTATGCTTGTGAGACATGGACAAGTACACAGGCAATGGAAGAGCGCATTCGTGCGTTTGAGAAGACGATTGTAAGGATAATTTATGTCCCAGTATACAATGCAGAAACTGCAAGATGGGTAAGAGGACACGATGAAGGACTGTATCGGCGATTTAAGAAAACGGATACTGAGGTAGTGTTTGCCAGTAGAAGGCTACAGTAGAAAATTTTGGAAACTTGTGGTAAATTCCTATGGGACCAAACTGCTTATGTCATCGGTCCCTAGGCTTACAAACCATTTAATCTAACATAAACTAAATTACACTAAGGACAACACACACACCCATGTCCGCTCGAGGGAGGACTCGAACCTCCGACGGTGGAACCGTGCGAACCGGGGTGCGCCCTAGACCGCACGGCTACCCCAAGCGGCGGCTGCAACGGGCACGACATGCTCTACTAGCAGAGGGAAAACTTCCTAACAGAGTATTTGCACGTCAGCCAACTGCTAGACGTCCAAGAGGTCGTCCGTGGACGAGACGGAAAGACATTACCTTAGTGACCCTGGAAGAAACAGATCCAACATCCGGCACTGAACATGCTCGGGACAGAAGTAAATAGGCAAACATATGTTATAAATTTCTATGATGTTACGACTACACTGGTGTCCAAAATCAAAGCAACAAACGGAAATTTTGATAGGTAGCGTTTATTTTGCAACAAAACAGTGTAAACAGGTGAGCAAGCGATACTAAAGTAGAAACAATGTATAGAATACAGAACGTAAACAACTGCAACATGCAGAACAGTAGACTAAAATGTTATTCGTTTATTCCAACTTAACAGATTTGTACACACATTCCGAAAACTGATTAATGTGCTCACAATGGGATGTGACCGCCACTGGCAGCAGTAGAGGTCTGACAACGACGGAGTATGCTGTGAATAATGTCATCATTGTCATGTTGAGCCAATACCTATTCTTCCTGCGGAGCTACTCGAAAGTCTTGGAGATCGCAAGATCTCGTCACGGTACCTGACTGCAGTGAAACCTTTCAGATTCCCCGGTACAATTTCGTGGTGTTCGTGTGGTCAACCGTACCATTAGCGATCCTATTCTATATCTTCTGGAAATAGTGTTCCACATTGCCTTCAGACCCGAATCCAGCGAGGATCACTCTCCAGACTAAATCGAGTCTCTTAAAGCCGTCTCAGAGGCACGCGTACAGCAGGTCTTCGACAATGAAGGCCACTCTGCCTCGATACAACACGTCCAGCGGATGCTGCGAATTCCGATGCCAGTTGCTACGGAGTATTAAGGCAGCAGTGTCGTGCCCTTACAGCCAAGTAACGGTCCTCCCTTTCTGGTGTCACACGTGGTAGATCCTGCCCTGATCTTCGGGATACAGTTTCGGTTTCTATAAACTGCCGCCACATCCGAGAAACAACAGAACGACACACATTAATCCATCGGGACATACGAATTTGCGGCTGTCCTGCTTCTATTCTTCCTTTGACCCTCCACCTCAGAGTCTGGTATTCGTCTTATCTGTGCCATACTGCACCGTCTGTGACTCTCTACACAGCGATTGTGGGTGTGGGACTACTCGACAAGCACTACCCCGTTTGACAGGCGCCCTGACGTCATCATTGGTGTGGTTTTCCATTGACCGAAATGCCTTCTTCCGTGCAGAGCACGATCGTACGGACATTGACAGTTTGTATGATTATATCGTGAATTAAACACAAGACGGGAAACAGCGATATGTTGCTTTATGTTTGCACACCAGAGTGTTCTGTAATGTTTTGGAAGGGGTGACACCTTGTTCATAATCTTCTCTAATTCCTTTATAGAAATCACAGAAGATTCCTCTGTAATGTTCATAGAACTGGGACTCTCTAGAAAATTTTCATCACTTTGCAGACAATCAGCTGGTGAAAAATGATGATCTGAAAACACATTCCTATTCACAGGCCAAAATCCTGCTGAGCGGAAAGCACTCTGTGCTACTCCAACTCGTGCTGCTCGGCCATAGCCTTTATTCAACAATCCAAATACCTGAAACTATGTCATAGTTTTACCTATGTTTTCACGTAACCGTAGTCCTGAGCTTTTAATGAAGTAGGCCTGAAGAGGTGCAAGATTCGAAGCATCAAGCGGTGCCCAGGTAGTTGCAATATCATGAGCGTACTCAACAGCCTCTAGATTTCTGATGTGTGTTGTGTGACCAACAAATAGTAGAAGCACAGGCGAATCTTTGCTACTGTTCACTCGATTTTACAAGTTTTCAAGCCACGACAGAAACAACTCAGGATTCATGTGGTCGGTGTCTGAGATGTCAGCTACAATTCCTGGTGGAGCACCGATTTCAGGTTCTTGCTGCCTTCTCTTACACTTGGATATAAACATAGGGGGAATAAAATATCCGGCAACATGGAGAGTACAAACAACTGTGGTATTAACTCCTTGCTCCTCGCTTGTAATACATCATAGTTGGTGCTTTCCTTTTTGCGCGCTGACTTTTGGTTGCCGTTTCTGAACCCTTGTGAGTCAAGATTCCTAGACGTTAAATATTCTGTTCTCATCGACTTTTTTGTCAAGGAGGTCGAAGAATTAATTCACATTCTCTCTCCAACACCCTTTTGCTCCTGCCATTGATGTTCCTTCTGACTGATGGACGGAAAGCTGTGGATTTCGTCTTTTAAACGTATAAAAGCAGTTTTTACCCTCCACTTTCCTCTCTTTGTTGAAAGAATGAGATAGTCCGTATTTCTCTGCTGTTTTGAATGTACACTAAGTAATCAAAAGTATGCGGACACTCCCAAAACCTTCCGTTTCTCATATTAGCTGCACTGTGCTACCACCTATTGCACAGATCGACTTCGTGAGAGAGTAGAATGGGGCGCTCCGCGGAACTCACGGACCTCGAACGTAGTCAGGTGATTAGATGTCACTTGTGTCATGCGTCTGTACGCAAGATTTCCACACTCCTAAACATCCCTCGGTCCACTGTTTCCGATGTGACAGTGAAGAGGAAACATTAAGGGAGTCGTACAGCACAAAAGAGACCGCCGACAGTTGAAGAGGGTTGTAATGTGTAATAGGCAGACATCTATCCAGACCATCACACAGAAATTCCAAACTGCATCAGGATCCACTGCAAGTACTATGACAGTTAGGCGGGAGGTGAGAAAACTAGGATTTCATGGTCAAGCGGCTGCTCATAAGCCACACATGCCGCCGGTAAATGCCAAACAACACCTCGCTTGGTGTAAGGAGCGTAAACATTCGACCATTGAACAGTAGAAAAACGTTGTCTGGAGTGACGAATCACGGTACACAGTGTGGCGATCCAATAGCAGGGTGTGGTTATGACGAATGTCCGGTGAACGTCATCTGCCAATGTGTGTAGTGCCAACTGTAAAATTCGGAGAGTTTGGTGTTATGGTGTGGTCGTGTTTTTCATGGAGGGGATTGCACCCCTTGTTGTTTTGCGTGGCACTGTCACAGCTCAGACCTAAACTGATATTTTAAGCACCTTCTTGCTGCCAACTGTTGAAGATCAGTGCGGCAATGGCGATTGCATCTTTCAAAACTAGTGAGCACCTGTTCATAATGCACGGCCTTTGGCAAAGTGGGTGCACGACAATAGCATCCCTTCAATGGACTGGCCTGCACAGAGTCCCAACCTGAAACATATAGCACACCTCTGGGATGTTTCGGAACGCCGACTTCGTGCCAAGCCTCACCGACCGACAACGATACCTCTCCTCAGTGCAGCACTCCGTGAAGAATGGGCTGCCATACCCCAAGAAACCTTCCAGCCCCTGATGGAACGTGTGCCTGCGATAGTGGATGCTGTCATCAAGGCTAAGGATGGGCCAACACCATATTGAATTCCAGCATTACCGATGGAGGACGCCACGAACTTGTGAGTCATTTTTCAGCCAGGTGTCCGGATACTTTTGATCACATAGCGTATATATACCGACTAAAGCGGCAAATGAAATTTTTTGTCAAGGCTGCGACTAAAACCTGGATCCCCTGCTCACTAGGCAGATGCGTCAAACACT
The DNA here is from genome assembly GCF_023864345.2 of Schistocerca serialis cubense. Taxonomy (NCBI): domain Eukaryota; kingdom Metazoa; phylum Arthropoda; class Insecta; order Orthoptera; family Acrididae; genus Schistocerca; species Schistocerca serialis. The sequence goes on along the minus strand of NC_064642.1, from coordinate 434,324,744 downwards.
ACACCACACTGATACTTCGTGGCAGATTTAAACTATGTGCCGGACCGAGACTTGTAATCGGGACCTTTGCCTTTCGCGGACAATTGCTCCACCATCTGAGCTACCCACGCACAAGCCACGACCTGTCCTCACAACTTCAGTTCTGCCAGTACCTCGTCACATACCTTCCCAACTTCACAGAAGTTCTTCTGCGAACCTTGCAGTACTAGCACTCCTGGAAGAAAGGATATTGCGGGGACATGGCTTAGCCACAGCCTGGGGGATCCTTTCAGAATGAGATTTCCACTCTGCAGCGGAATGTGCGCTGATATGAAACTTCCTGGCAGATTAAAACTGTGTGCCTGGACGAGACTTTAATCTGCCAGGAAGTTTCATGTCAGCACACACTCCGCTGCAGAGTGAAAATCTCATTCTATTACACCAATTGTTGTTGCCATACATGTTGATATGATTTTTATTTTTCTAAGTATTTTAGTAACAACATAGTGAACATTTTACTACAGAGTCAGAGTAGGAATGTTATTGAGCCCTGCATTTTGTCGCTTTGTTTATCCTGCTATGAACTCGGTATATTTCTTTCGCTAGTTACAGAAATTTCGTTTGAGTGACTGATATTTCAGTAAGGTCTGGTGTGATATCTCTCTTCGCTCGCATTCCTCTGTCTGAGTCATTGAAGTTCAGTGAGTTTAGTTTGGGTTTCAGACTGACGAACCTATTTCGACATGTGATAGCAGTAATATGAACAGAAAGACGGAGTTGCGATGGAAAGACCATTGTCACTTATTACTGCCAGTTCGTTTACGGAGCACTTCGAGAAACGTACCTTGGAGTCGGTGACAGTCGAGCCTGTGCATATTTTCAGATATGTAGACTGATGTGTTGGCAAATGTGCCAACACCTTGTAGATAGAGGCGGCCGAAATGCACGCTATCTAACGCAGACGGGCGTGAATTCTGGAACAGGATAAGTAGTGAATTCTCATAAGAAAAGTATGCAGCTCCTCGAATACTTATCTTTTATTCTTTGATGTGAATACAGCATTCTTGATGAGACATTTCATATGATAACTATCAAACTATGTAAGGCTAATGGCGCCTTGCTAGGTCGTAGCCATGGACTTAGCTGAAGGCTATTCTAACTGTCTCTCGGCAAATGAGAGAAAGGCTTCGTCAGTGTAGTCGCTAGCAAAGTCGTCGTACAACTGGGGGCGAGTGCTAGTCCGCATCTCGAGACCTGCCTTGTGGTGGCGCTCGGTCTGCGATCACACAGTGGCGACACGCGGGTCCGACATGTACTAAATGGACCGCGGCCGATTTAAGCTACCACCTAGCAAGTGTGGTGTCCGGCGGTGACACCACATAGACTACATCTGTGTTGGCCTCATGAGAGTGAGAATATAAACTACTTTCTAGAACATCTGAACTCTTCCCTCCCAAATGATTCCTAATGGGTGGAGGTAGAAATGGATATCTTCCTTCCTTCCTAGATGCGCTGGTCGGCAGGAAAGTTGATGGTACGATGGGATATGCGGTTTATAGGAATCCAACCCACATTTGTCTGTGTCTACCGCCTGACAGTGGTCATCGCTCGGCTCAGTGTGAAGGGACATTTCGCTCCTTGGCATATAAAGCCTTGAAAGTTTATCAGGTGAGTTAGCCCAGTTTGAGATCACCTTTCGTCATAATGGTTACAGTGACAAGCAGATGAGCGCACAGCGCTGTTTGCTAACAGCGAATCGGATGAGTGATGATACCACCTAGTTGGCATCCAAGTCTGCACAGGAAACATTTCTAATAAGATTGGTCGGATTCTGCGGAAATGTGACATGAAATGTGTTTTTCGACCAACATCTAGGATTAAAACCAATTTTAGCATTTGTAAAGAGTGTGAGGCTGGTGTCTATCATATTCTTTGCATTTGTGGCATGTCATGCAGTGATCAGACCGTCAAGGTTGTGGAGGGCCGGTGTGTCGAGCGTAAGATGACACTCGCTTACAACAGTCGAGCAACTCTGCTGTTGCACAACGTTGTCTTGGCACCGTTCATCCAGTGGAATGTAGCAACATAGAGATTCTGGCATTTACTTCCAGATACTAGGGTCGTGTTATTAAGACAGCAGTGGAGATTAAATAAGAAAGTGATCTTATTACCAGAGAGGGAGTCTTTTACTTAAATACTCCTTTCAATCCTGCACTCTCCCTGATGAAACAACAGAGGGATAGCATCCATACTACCTCCACCGATTGTTATTTCTATATATGCACTGTATACAGAAGTCTTAAATTTCCTTGGACAGCTCTTTCCCGCTATATTTATTCCTCGAAAATGACAGTGTTGGCACCTTATGAAATACTGGTGGTTGTCGAAGACGTCGGCAGGCTGCTTTCCCGTAAACAATTGGAATAAATTCACTCGTTTCTCAAAACGCGTATATCAATGTGGGTTTCTAGACACAGTCTTTTGCATGGTCTCTTCATCTACTTGGGCGTAATTCCTGTAGATCAGAGATAATAGTTCTAAACGGCAAAAAAAAAAATTCAGATAAACTGTCTTCGTTGTACCTCAAGTGAGGAATGTTAAAGGAATCTAACTGTTCGCGGTGGATCTGGTGGATAGCGTCCGAAGTTCCGTGAGACTGTTTTCGGTTCTTAATGCTCTAGACCGACACTGAATCGATAAAATCATAATGCCATTAAACTGTAGCAGAGTGCAGAAAGATTTGTAAGCGACTGGCATTTGGTCCTCACAGTCAACAAAGTAATGTATTGCCCATAAACTGAATCAAAGAGTCATCACTGGTGATCAGTCACTGGAATAGCTATCAGAGTCCACAAATGACTGTGAAATTAATACGACAGTTATTCGCCATAGCTTCTCACTCGTCTTAGACAGTAGGTGCAGTTGTATATCGTGAAAAACTGCAATATTGTGCACGACAGTTAATGGTCGGTTTGGAAGTAACCATTATATATCCCCGACGAGATGTAATCGCAGCGTGCGGCATTTAGTTAGATGCCCAATGCCGATAAAGGAGCCAAATGTATCGTTACTTCACGTGGTCCATTATGAAGCCTATGTATGCGAGACAGATATACTGCATCTGTATCAAACAACTTTTCTCTCTGCAGTTCTGTCAGGTAGTGTATGCTGCAGACCACATCTGCCCAAGCAATTAACACAAATAATAATAATAATAATAATAATGCTTCAGAAAACTTTTTGTCAAGTACAGCCGGCCGAAGTGGCCATGCAGTTAAAGGCGCTGCAGTCTGGAACCGCAAGACCACTACGGTCGCAGTTTCGAATCCTGCCTCGGGCACGGATGTTTGTGATGTCCTTAGGTTAGTTAGGTTGAACTAGTTCTAAGTTCTAGGGGACTAATGACCTCAGCAGTTGAGTCCCATAGTGCTCAGAGCCATTTGAACCATTTTGTTCAAATGGTTCAAATGGCTCTGAGTACCATGGGACTTAACATCTATGGTCATCAGTCCCCTAGAACTTAGAACTACTTAAACCTAACTAACCTAAAGACATCACACAACACCCAGCCATCACGAGGCAGAGAAAATCCCTGACCCCGCCGGGAATCGAACCCGGGAACCCGGGCGTGGGAAGCGAGAACGCTACCGCACGACCAACCATTTTGTCAAGTACAGCCAAACCATTAGGTGAAATACAAACTAAGGATAGGAAAATAGTAAATATGTCAACAGGAAATTCAAACTAAGGAGTACTAAAGGAGTTATGAAAAAACAGAACGAATGTTAGACAACTAAAAAGGATGCCTGAGAAAAGAGTAACAAAAATAATTTTCAAATTATCGACAAAAACCCAAAAACATCGATGACGTAGCCGCAAATCTGAAGGAAATAGAAATAGCTGAGAAATGAAAAATAAAAAGAGAAATGCTTAGAGCAAAAGTAAACGGGATTCCAGCAGAAAACAGAAAATCCAGAGGCAACATAGACAACAGAAAAAAGAGAACAACATAAGGAAAGAATGAAAAATTAATGGAAACAACAAAGGAGAAAAAAAAACAAGCATAAGTTATTTCACGTAGTCCTAGGTAGGCCAGAGCAGTACAAAATGAATAACAGGATGTAGCAGTGCGGCGGAGGCAAAATATAACCGTAAGTTTCTTGTAGGATGTCCACTCAAATCCCTTTATACTCTCTACTATATTACGATTTATATGTAATACACTATTATGAGCAGAGCCGACAACATTACCGTCCCTACCTGTCAAATATCACTCACGATTTACAAACGTTCACTTCCATTATGGTACCCTCTACAGACCGTGACTATTCAAGATTAGAATTAACATGACATTTTAGTAGCCACTGTAAATTCCTCTTAAGGGCGGTAGGATGTCAAACGGGCCGACTTGGAGGAGGAGAGGCACCACAGGACATTTTAATTTCCACTGTGTATACTTTTACAAGTAAATTCATAAAACTTTGTGAGCATGACCAGAAAGATTTCTGGATTCACACTGATAGCAGTGGAAGTTCAAAAACATAACAAAACAATTTTTTTACGTGTGAAATTTGATTATTTTTTCACTTACTATTGGCTGCATTTGTTGTTGTAGATAAGCTTTTCTTCGTAAGTAAGAGATATTCTTCGATGAATTTTGCATAGCATGGATTTAATTTATGAAAAAATGAATGAGCTGTTACATTTTGAACTTCATGTTTAGAAATATCTCAAATTATATAGATAATTATCACAATTTTCACCACAATTTTTGATAGATTTGAAAATTTCTAGAGTTCTGCATTAAAGAGTTAGTGTTTAATAAGCATATCAAGTTTGAAAGTAATACGCTATTTATTTTAGGTGTTATGTGTAACTAACTACAGAAATTTGTGTTTTGCCGAAAATAGCCGTTAAACTATTGCTTCTACTTGGCATTCATTTAGAACTGTCCATCACCATAAGCAGCTTGTATTTCATTTTCTAAATCAGTTTTCTTCCTTTTCACATTCCTATGGTCCACTCTTCGTGACTTTATCAGCTCCAGAAACGATTTATCTGCTTTCACTACACATTCAATATCCATCGTATACAATGCTTTGATGCAGTTCACTCCGGGCGTAATTCCCATTTTCTCAAAAACATATTTACTCCTTTGCACACCATCATTAAAACATGAAACTGCATCATAAACACCAACAGCGAGTGCATTTATCCCCACAAAAATGGGTTCTTGCAATCTGTCTCATACACATTGGTTAAAAGTTTCACTTGGGTTTTGGGTACCGTCATGAAGACATTTCTTCAATAAGTTGTAATTTGCGAGTTCCCTGAATATAGGTTGTTGGCTTCCATTACAGCAATTGGTAGAGAATTCCTGTGATGGTACTCTTCACCACCACCTATTGACCTTTGGTAGCCACCCCATGATTCACTTCCTTTTGGTCACAAGTTGTAGGTAGGGTTATTGTCTGTGGACATTTTGTGGAAGTATAAGGCCCAAACTTCTTGCTTCGTATTTTTCAAGTTCCCTGTGTTCCTTCTTATTGCTAAGCCGTAATATGTCTGTAGCTTATCAGTTTCTGCATCCATCAGTCGCTCCTACCCTTTAATTCCCTTTCCATCAGGTAACTTCTTTCCTTGACAAATCTTGTCTCAGCCTTCTAATCTAGTGCCAAGTATTTTCTGTACTTGTCCCATACATTCTGACTTCTGCACAATAGCGTCAGCTCCATATGGATCACGTTTTTGAACCTCAGGGAAAGCTGTACTACCACCATCACCAAGATACTTCATATATTTCAGGCCACGGGAGGCAACAGTTCTGGTAAACAAGCTGACAACTCCCTTCACTTCCATATCTCCACTTGAGCCTTTATAGTTCATTTTACATTCATAATCTGAAATCCCTTTCACCCAATTGTGACAAAATTTTCTCAATACTTCAATGTCTAGTACTTTTCCAGTGTCAACAGTTGTTACAATACCATTCAATGAAGTGTGCCCTCTTTTTTGCCAGGTACCATCAAAAGAGGCCACTATGTCCTTGCCACCATCACTTTCGATGATAGATTCTTCTCCAGCATTTTTCATTGATGAATCTGCAACTTCTTTTACACCCCAACCAGTTTTACTGGAGGAAGTGGACGATTCATCACTGCACAAAGTGTTCTTGCTGCCTTCTGTCCCCTACAGTACAGCAGATGCCATATGCTACCCTCAAATTCACAACATAATTTTTGTATACGATTTTAGATGTCATGCAAGACGCGCCAACGTTATATTTCCTGCATAACACAGATAAGTTCGTAGGAGGGCCTTTCCTGGCACTCTCATCTTCCACCACAAAAACACACTGCACATCAAAGCAATGCTTGCACGTAACATTGTCCAATATTAAATACGACAGTACGCTAACATCAACAATAATATTACACGAACCTTCAGATTTACAGCCTCCGTTTTCATTAGCACAAAACCAAGTTACCTTCTTGAAGCACTCGGCGGTGGTTTGTTTACCGGCACTGAGAGGTTCCAGTCTTGAGCCACTGGTGTAACATTTGCTGTAGCAACCTTTACTGTGTATCTGTTGTCCCGGTGACGTTGTTTACTGTTTAAGCAGCGAATTCTGGGCTTCTTGTGAGATAATATGCCACAAACGAACACAAAACAACACAGCCAAATGAAAATCGTTTCGTGAATCACAACATCACACTGCAAGCCTTTCAAAACAGAGAACAAATAAAAATCAGCGATCAAAACAACGCACGTCGATAGCAGCAGAGAAAGTATCGATATTACAGTCCTTTGTTTCACGTATGACAATCTCTGGCACAAATATAAACATTCGTATTCTAAAGAGCGAAATACACTTACGTATGACAGAAGAATGAAGTGCAAAGGAGTGCAGCGCTGCATCTTGGTACACTTAAGACCATATAACGTGCCTCTTAATCTCTCAAATATATATTTTTTTTATATAAAACTATTCACGAAGACGTGTGCTACATACTAGGTATATTTTTAAAAAAATAGAATTCTAAGATTTTTGGCGTCCTACCCTCATTAAATTTCGGAATAAGTCTTTCAGTAGGACGTTCCAACACGGGCTTGTAAGCACAACAGTTAACCATGTGATCCCGTCGTCCGTCACCTCTCCCCCCCCCCCCCCCAATTTCGTATTGTTTAGAACCAGTGAAAAGAATGACAGGATATGTAATAGATACTGGCTAGTAGCAGGGTCGTTAATACCCAGCGGTTGTGAAATCTCAACATTGTTTCGCCGTACGTCTCTATTCTCCTTGCAACAGAAAATCCCAGATACCTCTACCAACTTTGTATTGTTTCCAGTTGCCAGCAATTTAAAAAACTACAGTCATGTGAATATAGAAAGTAGTAGCATGTAACAGAACGTATCGGTCCGAGAGAAATAATTTCTACAAATCTCTCACAAATCTGTTATAAGAGCGTAGCTGTTAGTATCTACCTGTTAAAAAGTAGTGCCATTGTTATGTTTCGTGAATGATTAATACAGTTTTTAACAGTTTCTAATTTCATTTTATAAGACGGGCTTATTTCCGTCACACAGCGTCTCACACACAAACTTATCATAAGTCAGCCTTCCCTAGTTGCTACATGCTGTGTTTGCTCTTGCTGCTTAATACACCTACCTCCACACTTGACATTAATATCCCTCATGACAACAATCACTGCACGGACGCTAAATACCACCACATATTGAACGGTAAAATAATAAAATTCTGAACACGAAAATTTTAATGCAGTGTGCAATGTGGTTTTATAAAACAATCAGTTACATAAAGGCATCAGAACTTTTATACTTTACTGTACCATCTCTTGTTTCATTAATTGTTAGATTCTATGATATGAATAAAAATAAACTGTCGTTCATCTTCAAGAAACACAACTAAAACCAACTCGACTTGTAAATGTCTATGAGGAGGTAAAATAATCGATTTCGTAGATCACATCTACTACTTAAATATTGTGGATCATACATCATTCTAGCAAAACCATATAAATTTTATTCTGTGTGACATGCAGAATAGAAAAGAAAATCCAGTTCTGAAAGTAAAACTTTTCTGATGGCTCAATGAGCCGAGTACTCTACGCAAATTTTAGCATACCGTGACTACTTCTTAACTCTATGTATATTATGAATGGAAACCGGACTTCAGTTATGTACCACATGATATTTTGCGCACTCTTTTGGGAAGGTGCGTATATATTCTTTTCGATCTTCATACTTTTCATTACCTTTCCGAACGAAACACTGATCTTTATTCTTGGTATTTATTATCCTTCAGTGTCTTAAACGTTTTGTTGGCTACATTTTCAATTAGACAAAAGAAATTTTTTCTGTTTATAACACCTCAAAACTCCTTAGCATCTAATGAAACAAATGGTAGTGCACATGGAAAAAAATCTAGAGATAGACATAAAAAGGAAAAATGAAATGCTATATGGATACGGATATCCGCAGCTTAACATAATACCACTTCAGCAAGAACATCTTTTTCACAGTCAATCAGCTGGGTGAAGTAAGAAAAGCACTCGAGTCGTGTTCTTGAGGAGCTCGATTGAAGTGCCTGTAGTTCCAAGATAGATAAGATTCCATCAGAATTTCTAAAATCATTGGGGGAAGTGGCAACAAAACGACTATTCACGTTGGTGTGTAGAATATATGAGTATGGCGATATACCATCTGACTTTCGGAAAAGCATCATCCACACAATTCCGAAGACGGCAAGAGCTGACAAGTGCGAGAATTATCGCACAATCAGCTTAACAGCTCATGCATCGAAGCTGCTTACAGGAATAATATACAGAAGAATGGAAAAGAAAATTGAGAATGCGCTAGGTGACGATCAGTTTGGCTTTAGGAAAAGTAAAGGGACGAGAGAGGCAATTCTGAGGTTACGGCTAATAATGGAAGCAAGGCTAAAGAAAAATCAAGACACTTTCATAGGATTTGTCGACCTGGAAAAAGCATTCGACAATATAAAATGGTGCAAGCTGTTCGAGATTCTGAAAAAAGTTGGGGTAAGCTATAGGGAGAGACGGGTCATATACAATATGTACAACAACCAAGAGGGAATAATAAGAGTGGACGATCAAGAACGAAGTGCTCGTATTAAGAAGGGTGTAAGACAAGGCTGTAGCCTTTCGCCCCTACTCTTCAATCTGTACATCGAGGAAGCAATGATGGAAATAAAAGAAAGGTTCAGGAGTGGAATTAAAATACAAGGTGAAAGGATATCAATGATACGATTCACTGATGACATTGCTATCCTGAGTGAAAGTGAAGAAGAATTAAATGATCTGCTGGACGGAATGAACAGTCTAATGAGTACAAAGTATGGTTTGAGAGTAAATCAGAGAAAGACGAAGGTAATGAGAAGTAGTAGAAATGAGAACAGCGAGAAACTTAACATCAGGATTGATGGTTACGAAGTCAATGAAGTTAAGGAATTCCGCTACCTAGGCAGTAAAATAACCAATGACGGACGGAGCAAGAAGGACATCAAAAGCAGACTCGCTATGGCAAAAAAGGCATTTCTGGCCAAGAGAAGTCTACTAATATCAAATACCGGCCTTAATTTGAGGAAGAAATTTCTGAGGATGTACGTCTGGAGTACAGCATTGTATGGTAGTGAAACATGGACTGTGGGAAAACCGGAACAGAAGAGAATCGAACCATTTGAGATGTGGTGCTACAGACGAATGTTGAAAATTAGGTGGACTGATAAGGTAAGGAATGAGGAGGTTCTACGCAGAATCGGAGAGGAAAGGAATATGTGGAAAACACTGATAAGGAGAAGGGACAGGATGATAGGACATCTGCTAAGACATGAGGGAATGACTTCCATGGTACTAGAGGGAGCTGTAGAGGGCAAAAACTGTAGAGGAAGACAGAGATTGGAATACGTCAAGCAAATAATTGAGGACGTAGGTTGCAAGTGCTACTCTGAGATGAAGAGGTTAGCACAGGAAAGGAATTCGTGGCGGCCAGTCAGTAGACTGATGGCAAAAAAAAAAGTTCCAAGCAGATTTATGGTGCAGAACTAAAACATTATGTTTACCTGCTTGACAGTATTTATGTCGATCTCAAGAAAATAATAAAACAGCAGTGTTGCGTGGCAGGTCTTTGGCAGGTTTCCCGAGTTATCTCGCATGGCACATCTCCGCATAGGCTATTCAATTCCCCCATTAGAAGCCATGGTTTGTGAACGCAGAGCTGTCGCCCTACAGTATCTCACATGTGTTCCATCGGATTGTGAGGTGTATTTGGTGGTCAGGACATTAAAGTAAGTTCATTACCATACCTCTCAAATAGCGGCCCATATACTAGCTTAGTGTACGGACGATTATCCCGCTGAAAGATGCCATCGTTGGCGGCAAACACATCAAGCGTAAAGTCTGCTGGTGATCCGCAATAATGTTCTCGTAGTCCACAGCTGCCATGGTGCCTTCGATTACACTATCCCATGCGAGCCGATGTGAATATCCAATAGAAGCCTTTACTCCCCAGCAGCGGTGCACATGTTTCGAGCAGCCATTTGCCTGGACGATGGCGTATTCAGCGACGACCCTCGATCGCGTGTAAGGGAACGTGATTCATCTAACCTGATCCTATCACGTTTATCCCTTGCCCATTTCAATTGTGACTGACGGTGCCTTGGGTCAACACGAGAACAAGCAGCGATCATCTGTTGTGGATTCTCATGTTCAGCAGTGTGCGGTAAATGATGTGCCTGCACCAGCATTCTACAACGGCGCCTATCCTGTTTAACATAGTGGCCAAACCACCGAACTACACATTCAACATCTTGGAAACAACTCTAGGTTTCACTGTTCTGCATTCACTTCCTATAGAGGCCCATGACACAGGCACGCTAACTGACGACCAGCTTCGCCGTTTGAGATATGCTGGTTCTGAAGCTCTAGGTCATATCAATCTGCCCTTTGTCAAAGTCTCTTATGGCAACGAAATCCCAATTGGCGACCCATACCATCCCTAGAATGATTCCCCATTCGTCTCTGCTCCACGTAGATACTCTCCATACCGTGTCTTGGGGCCGTAACACTACAATGCGTCATTCAGTGTAGCGCTGCGCAGTTATCATAATGTTTTCACTCATTTGTTTATTTTTCAACTACTCTCTTGAAACGATAGTTCCGAGGGATTTCCCCCACTCATTCACGTACAATCATCTTCTGCACTCTGGTTATAACGACTCTCATGGTGATTTTACTTTGTGATCATCTTCCTTTCTCTTTCTCGCACAGTGACATCCGTTTGGGTGGCACGTTGGGCTCGCCAGTCTTCCCGTCAATACTGAAACAGAAGAACTCTTTTCGTACGATATGTACTTGAGAAGGAGAGGTTACCTGTTAGCTTTATATCACACTTGACGACTCGTGGTACATGGCTCATTTGTTAGCCACAATACACTGCTTACATAGAACATTAGCATAATACTCTAAATCAAATCGGCCGCAGGCGATTATCAGCTGTAGACGAGAAACCAGCGGCCACAGTAACCCTCTCATCAGAGTCCAGTTTCGTTGCAGTGACAGTCGTTGAAATAACAGTCAGATCACGGTGCTTGATTACTGAGCGAGGACAACACGCAAATAGTTCTCCAGTGGGCGTTTGGCACATTTAATCCGAGCGGAAGACGCTGCTTGGTGCCACACGCTGCTGCGTATCGCCTGCAGGTGTAATGGAACTGTATACCAAGAGAAAACTGGAAAAGAAGAAACTATAATAAGCTGCAATTTGTTGACACGGAAAGTGTTGAAACTTACATAGGTAAAATAAATTTAAAAAACTGAAGACTTAGCATAAAGTATGGAGAAGAAGGATGTATATGCAGAGTCGTTTTCTGGAAGACGGGTTAATTAGTGGGACATGTGCTGAGGGATCAGGTTAGCTTAGCACTGTAAATACCATCAAAAGGGATAAAATGGGGACAGATCAATTGTGAAAAATTATCTGGGAATGTTTCCAACATACCGTGTTCCACAGATGCAACGTACTTTATGAAAGATGTGTCAGAAAACACACTAACACCTGCAAGGTGAGTATCTTTATTTTATACGGGAATGCAGACCTTCTCAGCGAATTTCATTGATGAATTCTCCTGTTATCAGACGAGTCGTGGCGTCCTATTGCCTCGACGTTTTGACGAATTTCTTGCTGTACATACTTTCCAGTGCTGGACCGCCGGCAACTAGTGGATCAGAAAGGCAGACCAAAGACTCAATGTTCCGCTCCTAAACACCCCTCTCCCATCTCCTCCTACACCGCCGACACCACTGGCCGAGAAATTCCTAGAGGCACGCGCCTGGCCCAGCAGCTAGGATATTGGCAGAGGAGTAGTGGTCCACTGGCTACAAGTACGAATCGAACATGAAACCGACGCCTCGTCTGAAAATCACCCGTAGGAAACTCGTCGAAATGTTGCAACTACTCGACGCCAGAACTCGACTGATAACCCTTGAAGATTTCATTAGTATCTTTACCGTGTTACCAGTTTCGATCTACCAGATCGCCATCAGGCCACAAAAGAAGAACGTAGCATTTGTGTACAAAGTTAGTAACCAAGAGTCAAGAGAAGGTTAATTCCTTCTCGAAGATGTGTATGACGCCTCAGTGTTGTAGTAATATGAGGCTCATGGCGTGAATGTATACATACTATCTAAGTAGATGTTGAATACAGATGTGTAACGAACTTACCCAGAAGTTGCAAATTTACCGACTTTCAGAGTAGGATGATGATAAGTGCAAGACCAATAGGGCATCGAAGAATTAGAATTTTTGAAGTCGAAAGTGTCTAGTATGTTTATACAGTGTAGCAGAGATAATTTTTCCACACGTGCAAACCGCAGCAATTTTTCGACAAACCGAAGTCGTCCCCGCAGCGGCATACGTGGCTATCGATGGTATGTATTTAGAATTTTGGCGTCAAGAAATCATTTACACGAATATTGTTCAGGACAAATGGACAGCGTAGGCTTCAGCATCCGGAGACAGAATCCTGGGCCTCCCCATGACGTATATCCACTCAGAGGATTTACACGATGGGCGCTCAGTAAGTAATGCAACACATTTTTTCTCGGACAATTCCAGTTGAAAAATGCGGAATTCGTTGTGTGACAAGGTGGAATATTCCCACTTTAGTCCCTATAGTTTCATGAAGCTCCGATAGGTGGCGGTGCTATACGTAGCCTTCAGACTGGCGTCTGTAACGGAGGTGTGTTCCAAGCAGAGAGCTATCAATGCATCACCGAAGTTTATAGGCGCTTGCAGAATGCCTATGGAGACCTGACAGATAACAATTGCACAGTGAGTCTTGGGGCGACGCATTTGTCGTCATCGCAACAAAGTCGAGCAGACCCGGCCGATCGCGCCGGCCGGTGTGGCCGTACGGTTCTAGGCGCTTCAGTCTGGAACCGCGTGACCGCTACGGTGGCACGTTCGAATCCTGCCTCGGGCATGGATGTGTGTGATGTCTTTAGGTTAGGTAGGTTTAATTAGGCGACTGATGACCTCAGCAGTTAAGTCGCATAGTGCTCAGAGCCATTTGAACCATTTTTTGAACCCGCCCGATCTACCGCGTGCCGACCGGCCGCAAGCAGGCTTGTGCAACTGCCTAACAGAAGGCCTTAAAAAGCAACGAAGGGATGTATGTGCGGAACTGCTTGCTCGTTACGTGGCTGATCGTGACAATATTTTTTCAGACCACGTGATAGGTGATGAAACAGTCGTTCATCACTTCGAACCAGAAACAAAACGGCAATTCACGGAGTGCTGGCACAACCCATCTCCTGCGAAGAAAAAGTTCAAAGCCGCACCGTCAGCCGGTAAAGCCGCGGCTACGGACTTCTGGGACTCTGAAGGGTTGTTCTAGTGGATATGCTCCCTATGGTGCAACGATAAACTCTAAAGTGTACTGTGCTAGCATCAGGAAATTGAAGAAACTACTTCAGCGTGATCGTCGCCACAAAAAACTGCAAACGAACTTCTCCATGCCAACGCAAGGCCTGAAACAAGTCTAGACTGTTCTTCCTCATCCAGCCTACAGCCTGCCTCTCCCATCTTCCGACTTCCATGTGTCTGAATGAAAGATGCACCACGCAGGAAGCAGCACGTGGATGATGCAGAGGTTACTGGTGCAGCAAGACGTTGCCTCCGACGTCGACCGGCAGAATGGTACCATGCGTGCGTACAGGCCCTCCCAGTAAGGTGGCGTAAGGCCGTCACATTGAATGTAAATTATATTGTAAAATTATGTTATGCAGCCAAAATATTGGGGAACTATATGACGTACTGGACTTCTGAATAGTTCCAACGTGGTTTCAGAAAGAATGTGTTACACAAGTTATTGAAAGCCCCTCGTATAATGAACTTTCTGTTCCCGCATGGTAATCGGGTTGAAGTTCAGTTTCCGCCGTTTCCAATTAAGATCAAATTCGTAACCACAGCTTCATTTGCGGATGATAGTCCTGTTCCAGACCTTAGCGAATTTAGTTAGTGTGGAAAGTTTACACGTCTACTTTGCCAATGTGCTGGAGGAGGGCAGTCGCCCTTCTTCCACAAATACAGCAATGTTTGTGTAACACAAACTTTGTCTCAAGTCGAAACTGTGTAATTTCTATTTACGCACCTTTACCTCTTAGGCGAAGCATTCATTATCTTTATTGCTAACCTACTGTCCTGCAAACCGGAACCCGGAATTCGATATCAGTTGCAGGTTGCATATCCAACGGCTTCCATGGAGAACAAAAATTCGGTTTTCAGTATTTAGTGAGAATGTTAAACGAATCCAAAAATTTAAAATACTCTCATAATACACTCGTCAAGAACCATAATAGAATGTTTAACACAATAAGAAGTATTACAGTTATAAAAGCGTATGTTTACATTGAGGCAACGTAACCGACTGCGCTCAAATACCTGGACTTTATTCATCCAATACTTGGGAATCATAGCCCTCAGCGTCTTCCAACAAACTTCACACATAAATTAAAATCATTGTGGAAATTTTCTCAATGACACCCTCCAAGCCACAGAATGACGAAAAGCAAAATGTTTATTGTTTACTACAGTTTCACTGTTGCATCAGACATGACGTTTTAAATTATCAGTTCTACGCTACTGACTCTATTCGCAACAAACTTTGCAGATAGTATCTACATATACCCTGTTTGTTCTGAAATGTTCTATCATTGTACGACACATAGTTCAGAATATAATGCCGTCATAAACATTCAGCAGCGTGAAAAACTAGCTTTTGATTAAAATGGACTGCATATTACCCAGACCATGGCCATCCAATGTTTTATATTGAGATCGTTTAGAAACTTTCAAGCCTTTCCTAAACTTTATCTCGCATTCATGTTTAATGTGAAATGTTTAAACATTTAACTCATTTGTAAAGTAATCAGACGTTTACAGCTGTTTTATACACGTGAGTACGATTCTTTAAAGAGTGGGCAATTTACTGGTATCTGATAAACGATGTGTTGTGTAAAGGCAATGACTACATTCAACCACATGCAAAGTAACCAGGACACAGTTACCAATCAAGAAGTGCCTTTACTGGGCAGGGTCGGTGCAGGTGCTCCAACTGTAACGTGCGTGCGTGCCTGAAAAACTTAAACTTCGCGGAATATAATTCTGGTCGGATCATCTGTCAATGATGTGACGGTTCGCCAGAAACGACTCATAGCTCATATTCCACATTAAGCTGTAAGCCCCCTATTCCTGTTGGGTCAATTAGGGATGCAAGTCGCCGAAATGCCCTCCATTTGAAAGACATGAACAGGCCAGTGAGGCAGATCAAATTATAATTGTTATTATTATTATTAGTAGAAGTAGTAGTATTACTCTGAACAACATATCGCGTAAAAGTATGCATCGATGACCAATTTAAGAGTTACAATTTTTTTGCTTGTACGTTTCAAATCATATGCTATTGGAACCGGCTTCATAACCTCCAGCTGAGACTTCCGTACTCACACACCCACGAAGCATTCTGTTATAATTGCTCTCTGAAAATCGCTACAATTACACGAAACTACAGATTTTTGATGGCGAAGAAGTAGCTTACAATGATGAGCCAAAACATATTGACCACTACATACAGTAAAACTGAATGCTGCCTGGCAAATTTGTGGGGACGTCACGCTTTATGGGACTAATGTTTTGCTTTTTTTCTTCTTTTTCCTTAAAGTCAATACTCTTCTGACAGTTAACAATTTCTCGCTTGCTCCAGCCTCTTTGTCTCAGTGTACCGACATCCTCAATTATTTGTTGGATTTACTCCAGTCTCTGTCTTCCCCTACAGCTATCACCCTCTTCAAGTCCCTCTACTACCGTGTTTTCTCATCCCGTCTCTTTTTCTCATCAGTATTTTCCATATCTGCCCACCGAGCGAGGTGAGTGGTGATTAGCAAACTAAACTCGCATTCGCAGTTCAGACTTGGGTCCGGTCATCCTGATTTGGCTTTTCCATGATTACCCTAATTCGCTTCAGGTAAATCCCGGCATGGTTTCTGTGAAAAGGCACGGCCGACCTCCTTCCCTATCCTTCCCTAATCCGATGGGACCGATGACCGAGCTGTTTGGTTCCCTCCCCCGAATCAACCAGTCAACCAACCATATGTGCCTTTCTTCGCCGATTGTCCGGAGAAGCTCCTCACTTCCTATATTATTTTCAGTGTCCTACTGTAGCATCACATCTCAAACACTTCGATTCACACCTTACTCTGGTTTTGCCACATACATTCTCAGATACTTTCGCATCAAATTAAGGTCTATACGTGATACTATCATACTTCTTCCCTCTTTACTTGTGCTAGTTTGCTTTTTATGTCTGACTTGCTGCGTCCGTCGTGTTTTACGTAGCAGAACTCTTTAACATAGTCTTTTGATAGGTTTGTCGCTAATCTGATATTCCCCACCTCTCGTTATTTTTGTCTTTCTTCGGTTTACCGTACTGTTCGAGACATATTCTGTACTCATTAGACCTTCTATTGTTTACGCACCTATTTGACTTGCTGTCTTCGAAATTGTGTGGACGATATTTTTCCGAAAATGTGATAGTATGACGCCAGGTGTTTGACTGAATAGTCGTTTGGTTGTCACTTAACTCAATGATTTTAGGAATTTCGATGGAATGTTACCTGTCGCTTCTGCCTTTTTGAGTTTAGATCTTCCAGGCTATTGTGTCTCACTGTTTAGAGACACAAAACGCGTGGGTGTTGTCAGCTCGTTACTAGATGCAAATAAGTAGGAGGCCGAGTTGATATGAGCTGAAGGAGTCCAGGTTGCAATGATATGCGATACGGCACACTGTTAGAGAGAAGGATTACTATTCAAGAAACACAGTACAATGAAATTACTTATCGTCAGTAGTTTGTAGGACTGCAGCTGCGGCTATGAACTGACAACCTCGTAACATGGAATACCATGAACTAATACAACATATTCTCAGGGACTAAGCCTGATGGGCCCTCCTCAGAGAATCAATGCTAACATTACAGAACTGGCTGAGGGCTGATTATGAAAGTGCGTCTGCCTATGCTGAAGTCTAGCTAAGAAGTGAACGAGGTACACTCCAGTTCCGTCGAGCTGCACAGCCCGCTAGAGTGCGCTGTGCTCGGTAGACGACGGGCTGCCAGCCTTGTGTTGGCGCGGCGTTGTAGTAGAGTCTGTGACAATGATACTACACGGACCTCTTTTAAATTCTGACCCCAGTACTTGATACCCTCTCTCTTACAAATCGATTCCAATTTCGTCTCACCCTGAAACTTTGTCCGCTCTTTCACCATACACCACGCGAATTTAAGTCGTGATTCTATCTCGGAAACGGTGAAGCCGATCGGTTGTCTGTGTGCTGCAGTCAGTATGTATGGTACGTGGTTAGGCGACAGTGAATTCACGGGTAGGGAATCAGGTGTTAGTGGTCCACCCCTCATCTAGAAATTGGGAGATCAGAGGCTTGTCGACTCTATAAAGCATGGTATGAGGCTGTCTGGAGCAGATCTTACGGCCGAGGGCGTGCCGGCGCATGCACCGTGTTTCTGAGCACACTGTTCAGCGCACATTGTTGAACGTGGTGCGCTGCAGCAGACGTCTGCCAAGTTGATCCCACGATATCGTCTTTTACGACTGCAGTGGATACGTGATCATCGAAATGGACCGTGGATAGATGAAAACGTGTCGCTTGGGCGGTTGAACCAGATTTATTGTTACTCCAGGTCGATGGTTCTGTCCAGATATGCTACCATTCAGGTGAACAGCTGCTCGAAGCAGGCAACTTGCCGCTAACAGTGACCGATGGAGGCAATCTTATGCTACGGCAGGTATTCACCTGGGTTTCGATGGGGCCTGTGGTACTGGTCGAAAGTAACTCTCAGTGCCACAGGATCAGAATCGTGCTAGAATGGTTTGAGGAATATGATACTGGTATGAGGGTGATATTCTGGCTACCGGTTTCGTTTGATCTGAGCCAGCTTGAACCGATCAGGGACGCTATCAGATACCACTTCCGCGCGCTCCAACCACTTGCCCGTAACTTAAGGAACTACGCGAGGCGTGCGTCCTATGTACTGTTGAACACGTAGACATAAAATGTGTCGGCTCCAGTCTTTAAATTTCCAGACACAAGTCGAAATAGTTGGAGTAGGAACGAAGTCTGACAGTTTTATTTTAATATTTTGCCTAACAGTTCCACAGATGAAGCGGCGTTTGTCTCACTATCCAAACAGTACAGAATCCTGTGCTAATAATTGCTTCGTCTTGGTGGCGTGTTCCATCTGCAGATGCACACTGTACCACACGCCAACAGTCCATCTGGGGTGAAGTAGGTTGTTATACAGGCGGCCGGCGCGGTGTAGCAGCCCCGCCGCTGAGCGCGAGTGCCCGCACCGTGGTAGCGGGGTAGCGGCGCAGTCAGTGGCAGGCTGCTGTTGCAGCAGCGGCGGCGGTGGCAGGGCAGAGTAGACGGTCCACGCGCACGCTCCAGCGCCCCCTCGTCGCGGTTAATTTAGTGCTGCCGCGCCAGCGGCCGGCCTCCGCATGGCTGTTCGCGCCAGGCTCTCAAAGCTAATTACGCACCGGCAGATGGCTTTATACAATCTACTGGCCGCGAATACCGCGCAAGTGCGTGCGAGGCTACCATCCTGACGCACATTACCCAGTTCTACGAGGTACGGCGAGGAGACATCCCGTCACTGCAGTTCCTCTACATATGACCTTTGGGAGCTCTCCGAAGCTTAAGTGTTGTCATCTGCGATATATAGTGCCAGTCGTCTGCTAAATAACTTACGGGAAAACAAACTGTCAGCTTCCCTGATACTGTGGTAGTTTCTCTCCTTACCCCTTTGAAAGATTGAGAGGTGTAGCGACTGCTTCCTGATCGTTGAGTTATACAGTGAAGGTTCTCTGTGTGAGCGTATTGATGACATCTTATTTAAAGTAACCTCATCTCAGTATCTCTTGCACCTCAATATACTATGCAGTTAGTAAATTTATAAAAACGGCGAGCAGCTGAGTGCATTCATATCTGCTACAGTTTGCATATTCTTCGTACTTTTTGCCCAGCTTGTCTGCATATCGTCCGACTCCGATGCACTTGTGCAAGGTCCGTTACGTTTTTCTACTTCTGTACGTTCCGCACCCAGGCTGCCAACGTCTCAGTGCTATATTCCAATGTAGCTACTCTCTCCATTCTCTGTTAGAATAATCAAATGATGTCTGTGTGTGGGTGTGTGTATGTGTGTGTCTGTGTCTGTGTCTGTCTGTCTGTGTGTGTGTGTGTGTGTGTGTGTGTGTGTGTGTGTGTGTGTGTGTGCGTGCAGCTTCGAATTATTCTATGTGTATAACCGTTGGAGTTAGAGTAGTCTGTTACTACGACGGTATGACCAACTTTAGCAGATGCTTGATGGGTGGGAAAGAGGTTTCTGTTTGCATTAGTCCAACCTTTTAGTGTAGGTTGGCCCAATGCAGAATCCAAATAAAAACCTTTGTCGTACGCAGCAGGCCTGACGTATTGTGCCAGCCTACACGAAAGGTTTGACCAAGGCAAACAGGAACCTCTTTCCGACACACCAAGCATCTACTAAAATTCCGTGAGAGAAAGGAAAAGACAGGTACGGTGGAATACGGTAGTGAGAAGTTGTAAACATGAGTGTAGGACTCAGAGAATTAGCAAAACATAACGGACCTCACATAAGTTCATCTGAGGCATATCATCTGCAGGGAAGTTTAGCATAAAATATGTGGCTGATATGAACGCACTCAGATGCTCATCCTTAAAATTTCATGAAGAGGCTCACATACAGATAATTCAATAGGACGTCGCCTTTATTTTTGTCTCACCAAATAACTTTTCGTACAGAAGCAAAGTAAACAAAAATGGCCGGCCGAAGTGACCGAGCGGTTCTAGGTGCTTCAGTCTGGAACCGCGCGACCGCTACGGTAGCAGGTTCGAATCCTGCGTTGGGCATGGATGTGTGTGATGTCCTTAGGTTAGTTAAGTCCCATAGTACTCAGAGCCATTTTGAACCATTTAAACAAAAATGTATCAAGCAAATGTTGTTCAGGTACCAGGGGACCATTAACCAACATGACTGACTTTCTTGTATCTTTGTTCGATTCTAAGATATGAAAAGCAGTACGTCTTTCTCAAATAGCATACCGTACTTCTGTAATTCTGTAACCCACTCCCTCTTCTTATGACCTCCTCAAAAACCTATTAGCGTGTACCACTCGCGTAAACATGACGCCACGTAAACCGTTACACAGAATTCACTTTGGTACTCCAGTAGTGGCACTTGTTGCACGTATCTGGACCAACATAACTCGTCCACGTTCTGGAGGTGCCAGGAGACAAATGGAAACACAACGAAAATGCTCTTTGGTAATTCAGTCACCCATTTTCAATTGAAGATCTTCGTGAGTACAATGTACAACTAAGATGAGAAGGTACTCATGAAAAGAGAATTTATTGCAATAATGCTTTCATATTTGCAATAAGGGTACACGCAGGGTAGCCACGAAAACTCAGCTAGATCCATTAACGAATGTCTTTCTTCTGCGTAAGTCGACAAGCGCTGTAATCTTCATGAAGATATTTTCCTGCGTGAGTCTCTTATCCGCTTATACTAATAACAAATGTGTAAAACTGCCTTGTGTGCGTGTTTAGACACACTTCTCCAAAAGTACTACACAAACTTTCATCGGGTCTTCACAGGTAATTTCAGAATAGTTTAGAACATTTGTTTCATCAGAATCTGATCACGAAAAAAAGATATATCGTAGTTGAAAATTTTATCCATTCTTATATTATACATGTGAAAATAACTCTGTCTGTTACACTTCACGTCTAACCCCGGGAACCGAACTGGATGAAATTTGGTATAGATTTAGCTTAAACCCTCAGGACGAGCATAGGCTGGTTTATAAAGTATGTCGTACACGATACTTATTGTTTTCAAGAATATTAAGCGAATTACGGAAAAATATTTACTCTTTGAAAAAGCTATTTATTCTTTGACTTTTGATTTTTTTATATTTCTGAAAATGCTCCTATTGGTTGACATGTGCTACGTGATATGATTCAAAGTAATGAATACAATGCTTTTATGAGGTATAATCATCAATGTGCTTAATACATGCCTATGTATTGTTTTTTATATAATGTACACGTTGTATAAGGTATAGCTATTTCAAGAGCGTAATGCACTGATACGAGCTGCAGGCCATGGGCGTCTGCTTGGCATGGTGCGTTGGGACAGCTCGGCAGGGGGGAGAGCCGGACGCACGTCACGTACTAAGCCTATCCGAACAGTGCACATGGAGAGCACTGATGTTGTTGCAGGTACGGTATCTTAGTTACTCACCATCAGTCATCGTAACAAATCTACTGATATGCAGGTGACAGTAACAGCCAGTTTTAACTAAATACTTCATTTCATTTATTAGTGATCGTTTACGCACTTGAGACGGAAGTTTTCGAATGTACATACGGAGTACATCATTGTACAGAGGTGAATCACAGACAAAGGTGAAACCGGAAAAGAAGAGAATCAAACAACTTGAAACCTCGTGTTGCAGAAAGATGCTGATAATTGAACTGACTGCTGAGAACTGGGCAGGTTAGCCGCAGAACTGTCAGAATCGAAATACACGTAAAACGCTGAGAAGTGCTATGTTGATAGGAGGTGGATTAAGACATCAAAGAATAACTTCCATATGTCTATAGTAAGTCGTTGTAGGCAAAGACATATATTCTATTATATCCATGAAACAACAGCGGTAATCTAATAGATCTCATTGAATGGCTACATACAAATGACGAATCTTCAACCGCCTACATGCGTATTCCATATGGATCATGGAGATTAAATTAGTACACGCAGAGGAATTTAAACATTCGTTCTTCTCGCCTTCCATACGTGACTGCAAAGGGAAGACGCACACTCTGCCATGTTCACCACAATGGTTTGCAGAGTGTAGATGTCGATAAGAGCCCTTGTCTGACACGAAAACGTACCCACAGAAGATGACACTACGCTAAACAGTTTCAAGCCAGAGGTCTGAAAAGTGGTGAAAACATTATATCCAAGAAAAGGAAGAATAATATTTCTCAGAGATTTGTGATAAGTTGACGCTGTAATAAAAGCCTACCGCTGTACTTAGGAAACTTTGAAAGAGCTACACGAGACAACAGAAGCTAATACCAACGTCATGCTATTCAGAGGTTGCCAATGACATTGGCCACATTTGGGCATTGAAATTAATTAATAGCCCCAGGCGAAAATTTGGCCTTACCGGGACTCGCACGCGGATATTCCACGTAACGCGAGTGATTGCCCTTAACCGTCTCGGCTATCCGAGCACGCTTCCCATCAGACCCAATTTCCGAACCTGTTGCACACTGGTAGCGTAGCGCCACCTAGACATGAAGTCCTCATTCGCCAGTGCTGATTCCTGCGAGAAGTTAGGTTTGGTGTGCGTCATCACTGGAAGAACAGACACCGAATTCAATATGGTGTTGGCCCACCCTCAGCCTTGATGATGCTTCCACTCTCTCAGGCATACGTTGGGGAATGGCAGCCTATTCTTCACGGAGTGCTGTACTGAGGAGAAATATCGAAGTCGATTGGTGAGGCCTGGCACGAAGTCGGCGTTCCAAAACATCCCAAAGGTGTTCTATAGGGTTTAGGTCAGGACTCTGTGCAGGCCAGTCCATTACAGAGATGTTAGTGTCATGTAACCATTCCGCCGCAGGTGCTCGATTGTGTTGAAAGAAGCAATCCCCACCCCGTATTGCTCTACAACCGTGGGATGCAAGAATATGCTTAAAACATCAATGTAGGCCTGTGCTGTGTTAGTGCCATGTGAAACAACAAGGTGTGCATGTCCCCTCCAGGAAAAACACGACCACACGATAACACCACACCCTCCGAATTTTACTGTTGGCACTACACACGCTGGCAGGTGACGTTCATCGGGCATCCGCCACACCCACAAAAAATGGTTCAAATGGCTCTGAGCACTATGGGACTCAACTGCTGTGGTCATAAGTCCCCTAGAACTTAGAACTACTTAAACCTAACTAACCTAAGGACAGCACACAACACCCAGCCATCACGAGGCAGAGAAATTCCCTGACCCCGCCGGGAATCGAACCCGGGAACCCGGGCGTGGGAAGCGAGAACGCTACCGCACGACCACGAGATGCGGGCCCACACCCACACCCTGCCATAGGATCACCATATTGTGTACCGTTATTTGTCACTTCACACAACGTTTTCCACAACTCAGTCGTCCAATTTTACGCTCCTTACACCAAGTGATGCGTTGTCTGGCATTTACCGGCGTAATGAGTGACTAATGAGCACCTGGTCGACCATGAATTCCAGGTTTTCTCACCTCCCGCGTGACTGTCATAGTACTTGCAGTGGATCCTTATGCAGTTAGGAATTCCTGTGTGATAGTCTGGTCAGATATCCGCCTATTACACATTACGACCCTCTTCAACTGTCGGCGGTCTCTGTCAGTCATTGATGACGTCGGCGTGTACGCTTTTGTGCTGAACGAGTTCCTTCAGGTTTCCACTTTGCTGTCACATCGGAAACAGTCGATCTAGGGATGTTTAGGAGTGAGGAAATCTGGCGTACAGACGTATGACGCAAGTGACACCCAATCACCTGACCATGTTCAAAGTACGTGAGTTCCGTGGAGCGTCTCATTCGGTTCTCTCACGATGTCTAATAACTACTGAGGTCGCAGATATGGAGTACCTAGCAGTAGGTGGCAGCACAATGCACCTAATATGAAAGACGTATGTTTCTGGGTTGTCCGGGTACTTTTGATCACATAGTATATATAAAGGGTTCAAAGGATGAAAGTGCAGACATTGTTATATGTGATACCTTGATATGTACACGCTTAAGTGTGTTGGTTGTTTTTGTCTCTGCGTCAAACAGTTATCCTGCAAACACACCACATAATTTACTACCGGACGTTTCCCACACGGTCATGACTGAACCACTAACTGGATTTAGCCTGCAATATAGACTAATCGTTTTCGTTCCACTCTTCCAACACTGCTTCCCTGGGGAAAATAGGCATAATGGCCTGCTCTAGCCCCATTCGCCTAGAACTACGGAGCAACCTAAAAAGTACAACTCCTAATATAATTACTAGTCTAGAAATGAAGTAAATACTGATGTAGTTCAGTACACTGTCCTCACTCACCAACAACAATATCTGCACTTATACCCGTTACTCCTTGTATATCAAATGCCATTCTGGCTTTTCTTTTTAATTTTAGGTACTCGCAAATTAGTTAGTCACATGTTCAATAGACCTTTTGATCGATTCTGTTATCGAAATGCAGTTCAACGAGTCATATTACAGATATACATGATACACGATTAGTGTCACTAATAATATCTTTTTTTTCTTTTTTTTACAGGCTACTAATTTTTAAACAGCAACTGGTCCGTGGAATAGGAGTTGTCCAGGAGAAATGACTTTATCTTACATTTAAAACTTCCTTTGCTACCTGCTAGACTACGCGTATAGATACTAGCACTGTTCAGATTTGGAATAACATGTCGCTTCCTTTTTCGCCAGAAAACCTGAGGGAAGAGGGGTGATGAGTTCTGTATTGCTGCTGCGGAATGTAGAGGACTATAGGGAGGATGTCGCTAAAATCGTTAACATGAAATTTAACTGAACCCACCAATTTAATTAGATGTGGTAAAGGTCTAATCGTATTCATCCCTGGCCTCCATTACTAACTAAGAGACTCGCTCTTCACGTTATACATCTAAATCTACATGACTACTCTGCAATTCACATTTAAGTGCTTGGCAGAGGGTTCATCGAACCACAATCATACTATCTCTCTACCATTCCACTCCCGAACAGGGCGCGGGAAAAACGAACACCTAAATCCTTCTGTTCGAGCTCTGATTTCTCTTATTTTGTTTAATGATCATTCCTACCTCTGTAGGTTGGGCTCAATAAAATATTTTCGCATTCGGAAGAGAAAGTTGGTGACTGAAATTTCGTAAATAGATCTCGCCGTGACGAATAATGTCTTTGCTTTAATGACTTCCATCCCCACTCGCGTATCATATCTGCCACACTCTCTCCCCTATTACGTGATAATACAAAACGAGCTGCCCTTTTTTGCACCCTTTCGATGTCCTCCGTCAATCCCACCTGGTAAGGATCCCACACCGCGCAGCAATATTCTAACAGAGGACGAACGAGTGTAGTGTAAGTTGTCTCTTTAGTGGACTTGTTGCATCTTCTAACTGTCCTGTCAATGAAACGCAACCTTTGACTCGCCTTCCCCACAATATTATCTATGTGGCCCTTCCAACTGAAGTTGTTCGTAATTTTAACACCCAGGTACTTAGTTGAATTGACAGCCTTGAGAATTGTACTATTTATCGAGTAATCGAATTCCAACGGATTTCTTTTGGAACTCATGTGGATCACCTCACACTTTTCGTTATTTAGCGACAACTGCCACCTGCCACACCATACATCAATCTTTTCTAAATCGCCTTGCAACTGATACTGGTCTTCGGATGACCTTACTAGACGGTAAATTACAGCATCATCTGCGAACAACCTGAGAGAACTGCTCAGATTGTCACCAAGGTCATTTATATAGATCAGGATCAGCAGAGGTCCCAGGACGCTTCCCTGGGGAACACCTGATAACACTTCAGCTTTACTCGATGATTTGCCGTCTATTACTACGAACTGCGACCTTACTGACAGGAAATCACGAATCCAGTCGCACAACTGAGACGATACCCCATAGGCCCGCAGCTTGATAAGAAGTCGCTTGTGAGGAACGGTGTCAAAGCTTTCCGGAAATCCAGAAATACGGAATCAACCTGACATCCCCTGTCGATAGCGGCCATTACTTCGTGCGAATAAAGAGCTGCGTTGCACAAGAACGATGTTTTCTGAAACCATGTTGATTACGCATCAATAGATCGTTCCCCTCGAGGTGATTCATTATGTTTGAATACAGTATATGCTCCAAAACCCTACTGCAAACCGACGTCAATGATATAGGTCTGCTGTTCGACGGATTACTCTTACTAAGCTTCTTAAACACTGGTGCGACCTGCGCAATTTTCGAATCTGTAGGTACAGACCTATCGGTGAGCGAGCGGTTGTATATGATTGCTAAGTAGGGAGCTATTGTATCAGCGTAATCTGAAAGGAACCTAATCGGTATACAATCTGGACCTGAAGGTTTGCCCGTTCAAGCGCTTTCATTTGACAATAAAAGTTGTCTTTTCTAAGGCAGCTGACAAGCGCTTGACGTTCACTTTTAGAGTCAGTGTCGGTTGTAGGTAAAACTTTATGCAAGATTTGCCTGGTCCCGATCGTGCAAATGCGTTTACTAGAGGGGAAGTTTGTGGATGCGCCCACGTCGGAAAAACAGGGGCTGGACGATTACACAACATGTTACCGCACCTAATACGATGTACTAAACCTGTTGGCATTCAAAACAGCTTCCAGTCATCTCGGAATAGATAAACACAACCGCTGTTTGGTTTCCATGGGACTCTGGCAATCATCCTGCGAAATAGTGCCGAGTTCAGGTAACGATGATAGAGTTGGGCAACTATCACGCTCTGTTGTCATCAAAGTAGACCATAAGGGCTCAATAATACTGAGATGTGGTGACTGTGGTGAAGACGCTACAGTTGGGGAAATGTGACAATTCTTCGTCGAGTTCAGGAAATCGGATGTGGATAGTGCGAGTTATGTGAACAGCGGCTCTGTCGTCTTGGAACATAGCATCGCCATTTGGTGGCAAAAACTGTAACATGGGATGGACCTGCTTTAGCAAAATAGTCACACAGTCCTTGGCATTAATGCTGCCTCGCAGAGCATTCATGAGGCCCAAGCAATACCGCAGTACAGCTGCCAGGATCACCGCCGGACACCGGCACGCTTCACTCTTGGGAAGTAAACTTGGCCAAAAGTTGTTAACAGTGCGAAACAAGACTCATCCGATCAAATGACATTCTTCCATTGCTCCAGAGACCAGGGTTTGTGGCTTTGGTACCACATTTTCCTGTTACGGGCATTTGTTTCACTGACGCCTGTGTTTGGCATTCTAGTTGACCCTGCAGTTTCTTGCTTCTGGAGTTCCACTCCTGTTGTTTTAGTCCTGACAGGATCGGCGAATGCGACATTCAGTTGTGCAGTGACGTTTGTAGCTGTCGTTCTTTTGTTTTTTGTCAAAATCGTCTTCAGTGACCCCCTCTTACTGTCACTCATCACACATCTAGGTTCGCATTGTGATTTAGTGGATGATGATTTTCCACATCCCTGTATGCAGTACAAGTCTTCGAGACGATGACTTTTGAATCACCAAATACTTCGGTCCTCTTGGTTAAGGAAGCGTGCACGATACCAGCACCATCAATTTTCCCACTTTCAGTTTCACCTAGCTCCGGCATACGTAATGCACCCACAACTACACGCAACGCTTTTGTGGCTACTACTGACGCTTGTAACGTATTGAGGACATTGCACAGGTACTGTTCGTGGTCAAACATAACGGCGCAACCTCCAGGTTTCGCTAGCATCTAAATTTATATTCAAGCAAGCATTTCTCTTGGCGTTTCCATATTTTCGTCCAACCATTGCAGTTGCCAGTTACTTTAGGTTTGACGTAACCACAAACGCCGGAACGAAGTTGCGGAACATAAGAGCAGAGAAGGCGGTGAGGAAGCGGCGGCCAATGGTGCGCGGAATTGGTCCTCGCCGCGCCAAGAGCGACATCTGAAAGAAGGGACTATAAGCGAGGCTCCTGTTAGCCTCGGGCGCGCAGATCGGCACCGAACCGCGAACGTTAGTTATCAGTGACCTGTGTCAACTTGCCTGAACGGTTCACAAACCAAGGACTCTAAATTATGTCGTTTGTCGCCCCTCGTTTACTATTCGTAAATCTCCAAAGTTAATTATTGTCAATTGCTTTATAGAAATAAAAGTACTGACGTTATTTGATTGAATTGTTGTACAGCATTCCGAGAACTCTGCATCCCGTAAGCACCTATTAGCGACGAGTGGGCAAGACCCCACACTTTATTCAGTATACAAAGACAGGCTGTTGCTTCCTTCGTGTGGTACATTGCATTGCAATTAATCACACGATATATTAATTAGTCTACACTACGGATGAACGACCAGCCAACACGAAATAAAAGCTGCTCATAACAAGGGAAGACCTAAATCTCTGGACGCCTTAGGCCATCCCACATAAAGTCGAAAGGGTGCACACATACATGCAGACACATGTACGCACGTTACTCTGTAATTACAGCTATCACTTAAAGTAACGCGATATAGATGATATGATACTGCAGTGATGCGAATGTTTGTAACAGTTTCTTAACAGCCTAAAATGTTGTCGAACGCAACAGTTCCTGCCTGTCTAGCTGACAACAACGTTATACCATGCTTACTCCATGCGTATTATCAACCGCTTAGTTAAGAGCCACGAAGGGCCCTATCCGGTGGAACCTAACTCACGAAAGGCTCTCTTGAGTCCGATCCTGCTTCAACAGAACTACATTCCAAACTTTATTTCCTTGTTGATGCAGACAACAAGTAAAGTTCAGGAGCGAAATCTTTAAGCACTTTATAATAAAGACAAATGTAAGAACGATGACGGGTTACCTCCAGTCCTCTTCAAGTATGCAAATAAATTGTAAGAATTTCGGATTTCTAGATGAATATCAAGTTTCTCTAAAGTAACTAGAAAGTAGAGTACAATGAATTGAAGTACACAGCCTGGTATCCTTAAATGGAGATTTTTATGATATTTGAACTCTAGCAGACGTAGAAATAGAAGACAGTAGATCTCATTTAAGAATCACTGGAAAGAAAACCAAATTTTACTGAAAAAAATTGTTGAATATTTGGTGCTTAAAAAAGATTAAAAATGTCAAGTAACTATGAGCGAAAATTCAGCAAAAAGGATTAGAAACAATGTCAGTAATAATAATACGAATAGAAAATCATATCGAACATCTCACAATATTTGAAATACGACAGTGTATACCGAGAAACAGGAAAATAAGGCTTTCCAACATGATAGCGAAACCATATAGCTTATAAGCAAGTGACTGGCTATATCCAAATTATAAATTCCATAGAGTAAAAGTATTGGAAGAATTGTTATGAAAGTTTAGAGTCCAATTAGAAGCACCAAAGAATCGAAATTATGAGGTAATAACGATTTACGTCAAAATACAGAAAATAACAAAACCATCCAGAAGAAGTTGACAGATATTTTTTGGGAATCTATCCAGAATGAATAACAATGGGCAATCAAAATAGATCCTCATGTCCCTCTTGGATAGGAGACTGATAATCTGGACCTACTAACTTAAAAAAGGATTTAGAGATGCAAACAATAGAAGGAAAAGTAGGAAAAGGAAAATTTATTTCCGTAAGGAAGGTGTTAAGATCAGAAGGGTTTAATTAAAGGAATCGAGAGAGAATATGTGTGAAGCCAGAGGAAAGAAAAAATATGATGGAAAGACAGAAGACTATTGGAGAATAACAGAACTACAAATTAAACGGATTTAAATTTACACCTGTTCCCTAGCTAGCCATAATGAAAAGAAAAACGCATTACCTCCACAACGAATTTAAAAGATAAATTGTAAATAATCAAAATTTTTATCCAAATGTTCTCTCGCTTATATATATTAATGCCATATTAAAAAAACCATTGAAATCGTTGTACTGCAAAGTGAGCACGAGCTAAATAAAAGCCTTTACGATGTAATAGAAATGTTACATGGGAAACTCGTGTTTATAGCGGAATTGACTTGAAACTCTGCTGCAACTATCTGAGATGGACCAAACGAAAATCCAAAACTCATACTTAAGTAAAATGTGGAAGAGAGAATTTACTTGAACAGGAAAACAAGATATTTAAATGAGATGGTGTAATCACATTCAGCAAATTTCCTACATTGAAGAGAAGAAATTCACTTCACAAGTGCTTTTTAATGCAGTAGCTGATGTAATCTGGAAAAAAATTTGTTGAATATAACGTTTTTTGAAAAAAGTAGAATACAAATAAAGTGTCAGGAATACACACCGCGAAGGAGAAGGGAAACGAAAGAAAGCGTTTGCTCTTACACGTGTGTGTGTCCGACGCTCACGAGCGATGCTTAAGCTGACGCCGGGCTCTGAGTGCATCTGGAGAGGCGCCAGGCCGTCGCACAAGTGAGACCTCGAGAGATCTGCCGTCAGTAAAAACACTGCGGCCATATTTGCAAAGCTCTAGATCTCTGCACGAGTCGTAAAGAGGGAGAGCGAGTTGACTGTCTCCCCCTCGAGTACCAGAAATAAAATGGCGCCGTGATACGCACACTCTTCTCCGCCAGAAGCTTCGCTTACTGTTCCACCGCGGGCATCGTGCTCCATAATTTGTTCCACTGAAACAACGGTATTCAGCTATGGCGACTTCTAGGATAAACGGAATTCCTTATCTTCCGACATAATCTGGATGAAAAGATCAAAAGCATTCTATGTAGCCTCGTATATCGTTAAATAGAACTACGACGAGAATAATATTTACTTAGTTTTAACAAATGCTGTCGTTTCTTCCGTGATTGTATCACTTTCGTAAAAGAAAGAACAAGCGCCTTCAGTCACAATTGTGCTTTTATTTCAAAGCACGATGCATTTAGAGCCCTGAGGCTCATCTTCAAGTGCTTCCACAGTCTACACTGATTTTTTTTTTCAGTTTTAGGTTAAATCTTGTCTTGGTAAGATTGCAATGAAATATTACAAAGTGACGCACTGTGAATTTAAGTTTACAAAACTGAGACAAATCGAGAAATGGCCTCTGCCTGCAGTAGTGGATACATCGTTTTGAACCACAGTACGAACGAAAATTTTTATGTACGTACATACGATTTCCATTCTACAACACATTTCTAAACACAAGTCAAAACAAGTCAAAGAATTTCAATCATGAAGACGCTGCACTTCTACTTCTATACTGGTGATATTATTGCAAAGAAGATACAACGATATTACATTGTTAAGTGTGCAGGATGTTGCATAGGCCAAACAGGATGAGCTTTCCACACACATTACAAAGAACACACTGATGCTTTTAAACTTCACCAGTTATACAAATACTCGATAGCAAACCTCATGTACATTAGTAGATATGGACTGACATCCACAACAGCCTAACTGTGCTGCACACAGTAAATTTTTGTATAAAACTTGATCCACTAGAACAATTAGTAACAATGCTAAACAAAGAAAAATCTTCTGGACACATGTTGAATGAACAAACATAGTTTAGCAGCGAGAGTGTATTCAGTACCTAGTTTTAAAAGTTAATTTCTTCCTAAAGAAACGAATAATTTCATACTGTAATCATCTGAAAACATTCAGCCACATTTGACATACTCATAAATATTTGTATTGTTGATATCCTGTATAACGTAATAGTGTAATAGTTCTGTATCGTCTCTGAAATAATAACTCATACGCACCTACAGAAACGAAGGGAGTTTGCGTTGTCAATTTTTTCACTTGTTTTGGCTTGTGATTAGAAATGTGCTGTAGAATGGAAAACTTGTTTATTCATATTGTGCTTCAAAACCATGTATTTGCTGCTGGAAACAAAGGCTATTTTTCGGTTTGTCTTAGTTTGTAAAATTATATTCACAATGTGTAATTTTCTATTATAGTACTGTCATCTTATCAGGTTCAGAATTAACCTAAACCTGAAAAAAAGTTGATGTAGATTGCTAAAGTACCTGAAGATGAACACCCTAAGCTCCCCCCGAGGGCTCGAAATGTATCGTGCCTTAAAGTAGAATCAAGACTGTGACTGAAGGTGATTGTTCTTTATTTCACGAGATTAACGTTAATCGCAAAATCATCTACGTAATAAGTCTCACGTAAGAAGCGAGAATGAAAAGGCAATATTACAGATTCCATTTCTAGCATGATGTTACGTTTGAGCAGCAATAACAACAAACAAGCAGAGTGTCCCACAGTTCCACTTATATTAGCAACGTTAAATAGCCGATTACTTACTCAGTCTTGCGATGCAAGCTGCCTGTAATGCCGTTTTGTATAGGGACAGATTAATCACTCTAACTTTCATCTCTCTTCTAGTACTTTGTTAGTCGTCTCTAAGTACCTTAATTTATGGTTGTGTTCAAAGTCTTGATGCACATTAATGGAACAGTAAACATATCAAGACACCTTCACATATAGTAAATATATAGATCCTGCATCCTCCACAGATACGTTGACGTTGATGCGTGTGACCACTCTGAAGTTCCTAGCCCGACCATAACGCTACATTTCAATCCTTAAAAAAACAGCTACTCTCCATTTGAAGGAGAAACTCCATCCTAAAACTTCAACTTTAAAAAAAAAATTTAATGGCTGTTTCACATATTTGGAGTGTTGCCTCCTTGGCTCTATGCCGCTTACAAGAACTTCTATGAAATGTTTGAAATACGGACTGCGTAAGGGTTTGTGGCTCATCGAAAGATGCCAGACATAAATTTTTGGTTTTTATCACTATCGCACATAACCATCTTTACTCTGAACTTCGCATAAGATCGGAATGGGAAAAACAAGTTGTGAGATTTACAGGAAAACAGAATCGAAGCAGTTGGTTGATAATCACTGAAGATCAGTTACGTAACGTTTACTGTGTAAATATAAATTCAGGGAATACACTGCAGTCCAGTTCAGTATAATAAACAAGCTCCAAGGAAACAGGCGCTTCCCCAAGAAGACTGTGAGTATAATTTTATTCAGGAAAGTCAGGAAAAATGCTACACTGATCTGGAAACTACGATAACAAGGTTCATACAAGAATGAAAGGAAACCATTATGGTGCTGGAGAATTTTAATGGGTATGTGTCTTACAGTAACATTCAGTTTTAACAAAATATTGAAATCCATTTTACGATATATTTGTTTTTCTAAGCTCAATACCATCTTCTTTATCGTGAATACTAAGCAATCTGAATGAAATTATTGCAGAAATAGTCTTAATATATTTTCGTACTTGTACCTATTACCATTATCGAAAATATAATTTGTTTATTTTAGCATCACACTAATTTACTGATAATTACAGAAAATCTGAGGTTGAATTAGAAATAAACACTTAAAACTAATTATTAATATTTCTCATAAAATGAATGCATCGAACTGTTGAACTACGTTTTGTGAATGCACCTACAAAATCTGGCATCTGAAAATTGTGGTGTGAGTACGAAAAGTTGGTTTCAGGAACACCATTGAAATCATATCAAAAACTCAAAATTTTAAGACCACTGAAGTTATGGACTTCAGAAATTCGGTATAGGTACATCTTTACATAATAGACACGATTTTAAAAGTTGCTTACTATTGGCAAAGTACAGGACAATTTTGTGGTGGAGTCTTCCCTGAAGCACTGCACCGTTTATACTATTTGCCCGTATCTAAGGCTATGCTGAACATAATCATGGTAATTCCTCTGAAGACAGCACACTGTTCGCACTTTCCCTGTTCCGCCAGACGGCCGTGCTGCGCTAAGTAATGTCTGACTGTTCCACTCTTCCGCGAGCATTCACAACCCAGGCGGTGAGCAAGTGTGCGCGCTCTTACTCGCCTAGCCGCATCCTCAACTAGACTGCTGTAGTCTAGTCACTTTTCTGTGATAATTCATTTAGTCTTTACCATTTTCATGCTGGTTTTCTCATCTTCTAATGGAGGAAGAAAGTCTGGATTTTATTGCATGCCCTTTGTCTGCGTTTCCACTGCGGAGTTTTTTTATTCATTGTCTAGCCATATAGATTTTGATTCTAACAACCTCTCAAGGCGAACATTGCGACTATTCCACAGAGAAAGCTTGACTTTTGAGTTAGTTTTGTCAGTCTTCATTAAGGAATTTCTTTCTTTCTTGGGCCTTAGTCCCGCTTCAACGTGGGGTCGGCCGTGTTACTATTGATTTGGCAGTGTTAGTTGCAGGGTGTTACTGGATGCCCTTGCTGCCGCCACCACGAACCCCCAAGGAAAGAATTTGTGTAGCCCAGCTGTCTGTGTCTAGAGTAAGCCATGGAATAGTGCGAACGTTTTCAGATGTCTGCGAGTCGTGTAACTGAGTCGGAACTTGGGGATCAGCCTAGTATACACCTAGTGGGACGTGGAAAACCACCTAGAAACCACATCCAGGCTGGTCGGCATACCGGCCCTCGTCGTTAATACGGCGGGCCATTTCGATCGGCGGACGGCGCGCTTACCCGAGTACAGGAAGCAGCGCGGGTTAGTCTTCATTAGGGAGTATTTTACAGATTTAAACCGACATTTAGACGGCTGTGTAGCTTCCAGGGAACGCTACGAGGAGGTAGTCTCTTGTCGCCCCCCATTAAATTTATTTACGGTTTTTACGAGATTTACAGTGATTACATAAAAGTACTTTTTAGCGTTTACACATTTTTCAGTTATGCTGACATTTTCTTCGTCATTGTCACTTCTACGTATAGGCCACACAAGTCAAAAATGAATTACCGTTCCCATCAGTTTTAAGTTTCTTTAAAGGTTTTCAGTCGTTTCGTGAGTTTTCATTGCCGACTTTTTTGTTCTTTTCGATTCACAATTTAAAATTAGTCGGTCAAACAAGCGGCCGTGGCACACTGCATCTTCTCGAAGCTTTTTCACTAATGATCAAACAGTAGAATGAACTTTTGGGATAAACATGTTTACCGTTCTGTTCTATCATTCCGAGACACTATTAATGCGATGGAGCCTTCCACTGCAGTCCCACATCTCTCTTGGTAGACGTTCGTTATCTAGCCAATGGTCTACAAA
Organism: Schistocerca serialis cubense; assembly: GCF_023864345.2. NCBI lineage: Eukaryota > Metazoa > Arthropoda > Insecta > Orthoptera > Acrididae > Schistocerca > Schistocerca serialis. The sequence goes on along the minus strand of NC_064642.1, from coordinate 434,289,310 downwards.
AATCATGAAAGGGAGTGTGTGCTGCAGCAGAACACATTATTACGTGATAGCGTATTTTCTCATTTTCCTTACAGGCTGGAACGAGGCTGCAACACTTATCTTGTTTCCTCAAACATTGATTAAAATGATAATCGCAAACAGTAATCTCTGTTCACGAAAGCAAACTGTTGGTTGCTTGGATGATGGCAATTTCTAAGTCCATCATCAGAGATACAGTGTTCTATCCAGACACATTAGTTTCAATAGCTTTAAGAATAAAAGTTCAGAACTCTCTTGCTGTTTACTTGACAGAAAAGCGTAAACAACTGAAATGGTGTTTCTTTCTCCCCAGGACCTATTAAGGTCGGCGTGGAATATAAACAATTGTCCATACGGCATGCTCGATCTCTGGAACGTTCCATCCACAAAGAATGACTTGCTGTTCGATAAACACGGTTTTCCCTTTTCGCTGGCAATCACCAGAATTCTGTTAAGCGGTCCCCTGTTATCACTTACAAGTAAAAAAATTGCTACCATAATCACGAGTAAATTATTTTGTTGGAAGGATATTCCTCCAGATTCTGTGGGATTTTGTGTTGTTCCCACATATTTTCGCCAAATGAGACTTAACGATTGTTTCACACTTCTGTGTGGTGTAACGAGGTTACTAAGTCGTAGTTTCGATTGGAGAGCTGTCCTGCTTCTTCAGCGAAAACTGATGCAACTGTAGCGTCAGTTTCTTTTACCCGCTTCTTTGTGCTGCCAAAATGTCTTCGCACTTCATTTGCTGCTTTATCTGGAATACAAACATGGACACTTTCCTCTGAAACTGTCTTATTTCTTTGTGGATAGTCTTCCTTTGTATTTACTCATTTTAACTTTTACACTACTAAAGTAAGTCACTCCTCGTTTCTTGAATAATCCACTGTATACTGATGCCCATTGTAAACCAACAAAGGCTTACTTCGGTGGTCTCAGTGAAAATTGTCTCAGAATTGAAACACGGAACACTACTTCCCAATCAGAGCTCAACTGCGGTACTGAACTACAGGAGAAAGCCACACATGCTACGAACTGATGTGCGAACAGGGGACTTTGCCCAGGAAATGAGCTATGATCTTCCCCAGAATATGTCGCTCGTAGCAGCGGAACAGCCGCTGTATTCTGCTTCTGGAACACTCTGTTCACTACCTATAATTGCCTGAGCTCCGTCAAATGTCAACACATTCCATCTCCGTGCAAGTGTCGTTCCGTGGAAGTGTCACAACTTGACACTGCCGCCTGGTGTCCATACACACGCCTTTGAGTTGAGACCTTCAGTCACTGTATGAGTGCCTCGTTAGATAAATAACGTCAGTAACGGAGCATTTCTGATTCCACATCTGCCCAAGTAACTGGTGGTATGCACTCAACGACCTGCACACCTTACTGAGATGACCGTCCTGGCATATCATAGCGTCCGTACCCTCGACACGACTGAAAGAGAGGAGGGCTTATCTCGAGTCTGTTGATGTGTTTCCATGTGAGAAACAAGGAAGTCTGCTCAAGAACATGAAGTCTGATAGAAAACTTGCAGCTTTTCTGAATGGTAAAGCTAACAAGAACCGGAAAGATTGCCTGCCTCAAACATGAGTTTTGGTCCCATTCTATCTAATTTGTATGTCCACGACATAATAAACAGAGTTGACACAGGTCATAGAACAGCAATATGCACATATATACAGATGGCGGTAGTGCCGAGTACACAAGATTTAAACGAGCATTACACTGATGGAACTATCGTTTGTACGCAGGTGTTTCTGGTGATAAGGTTTCCGACATTATTATTGGTGCACGAAAGAAATTAAAAGACTGTGAACGCGGAACAGATAGATGGAACTGTATGTATGGGATATTCCATTTCGAAAATCGTTGGGAAATTTAATGTTCCGAGATCCACAGCATCAAGAGCGTGCCGAGAAAACCAAATTTCTGGCATTACGTCTCACCAAGGACAAGGCAGTGGCCGACGGTCATCACCTAACGACCGTGAGAAGTTGAGCTTGAGTAAAGTTGTCAGTGTTAACAGACAAGCAACACTTGTGGAAATGATCTAAGAAATCAGTGTGCGATGGACGAAGAACACAAAATAATTTAAGGCTCCGCCTGATCTCTTCATGAAAGTATTTAATGCATATCTACTTTTTTCTATGATGTACAACACTGTTTATGAAAAAAATTGTAGTGGAGAGGTACTATTGAATTATAAGCCGACATCGGGGAAGATCAGTTTGGATACCGTAGAAATGTTGGAACATGTGAGGCAATACTGACCCTACGACTTATCTTAGAAGAAAGATTAAGGAAAGGCAAACCTACGTTTCTAGCATTTGCAGACTTAGAGAAAGCTTTTGACAATGTTGATTGGAATACTCTCTTTCAAATTCTGAAGATGGCAGGGATAAAATACAGAGAGCGAAAGGCTATTTACAATTTGTACAGAAAGCAGATGGTAGTTATAAGAGTCGAGGGGTATGAAAGGAAAGCAGTGGTTGGGATGGGAGTGAGACAGGGTTGTAGCCTATCCCCGATGTTATTCAATCTGTATATTGAGCAAGCAATAAAGGAAACAAAAGAAAAATTCGGAGTAGGTATTAAAATCCATGGAGAAGAAATAAAAATTTGAGGCTCGCCGATGACATTGTACTTCTGTCAGAGACAGCAAAGGACTTGGAAGAGCAGTTGAACGGAATGGACAGTGTCTTGAAAGGAGGATATAAGATGAACAACAACAAAAGCAAAACGAGGATAATGGAATGCAGTCGGATTAAGTCGGGTGATGCTGAGGGAATTAGATTAGGAAATGAGACACTTAAAGTAGTAAAGGAGTTTTGCTATTTGGGGAGCAAAATAACTGATGATGGTCGAAGTAGAGAGGATATAAAATGTAGACTGGCAATGGCAAGGAAAGCATTTGTTAAGAAGAGAAATTTGTTAACATCGAGTATAGATTTAAGTGTCAGGAAGTCGTTTCTGAAAGTATTTGTATGGAGTGCAGCCATGGAAGTGAAACGTGGACGATAAATAGCTTAGACAAGAAGAGAATTGAAGCTTTCGAAATGTGGTGCTACAGAAGAATGCTGAAGATTAGATGGGTAGATCACATAACTAATGAGGAAGTATTGAATAGAATTGGGGAGAAGAGGAGCTTGTGGCACAACTTGACTGGGAGAAGGGATCGGTTGGTAGGACATGTTCTGATACATCGAGGGATCACCAATTTAGCATTGGAGGGCAGCGTGGAGGGTAAAAATCGTAGAGGGAGACCAAGATGGTTCAAATGGCTCTGAGCACTATGGGACTCAACTGCTGAGGTCATTAGTCCCCTAGAACTTAGAACTAGTTAAACCTAACTAACCTAAGGACATCACAAACATCCATGCCCGAGGCAGGATTCGAACCTGCGACCGTAGCGGTCTTGCGGTTCCAGACTGCAGCGCCTTTAACCGCACGGCCACTTCGGCCGGCCGGAGACCAAGAGATGAATACACTAAACAGATTCAGAAGGATGTAGGTTGCAGCAGGTACTGGGAGATGAAGAAGCTTGCACAGGATAGAGTAGCATGGAGAGCTGCATCAAACCAGTCTCAGGACTGAAGACCACAACAACAATAAAAAAGTAACAAGATGGAAATCCGACAGGTAAATAAGTCGAAGTTTAAGTATATAGAGGCGCCAGAATCATTATTTTAGGACAGAGTGGCGAAATTTGGCGTTAACGGGCTATGAGAGCAAACGACCGACGCGAGTGCCTTTGCTAACAGGGCGAAATCACCGGCACCGCCTCTCCTGGGCTCGTGACCATATCGGTCGGACACTGCACGATATTAAAGCCGCGGCCTGGTCAGACTTGTCCCTGTTTCAGTTGATAAGACCTGATGGTAGAGTTCGAGTGTCGCACAGACCACGCGAAGCCATGGACCCAAGTTGTCAACGAGGCACTGTGCTAGTTGGTGGTGGCTCTACAGGGTGGTCCATTGATAGCGACCGGGCCAAATACCTCACGAAATAAGAATCAAACGAAAAAACTACAAACAACGAAACTAGTCTAGGTTGAAGGGGGAAACCGGATGGCGCTATGGTTGACGCGCTAGATTGCGCTGCCATAGGTCAAACGGATATCAACTGTGTTTTTTTTTTAAATACGAACCCCTATTTTTAATTACATATTCGTGTATCACGTAAAGAAATATGAATGTTTTAGTTAGACCACTTTTTTCTCTTTGTGATAGATGGCGCTGCAATAGTCACAAACGTAAAAGTACGTGGTATCCCGTAACATTCCACCAGTGCGTATGGTATTTGTTTTGTGATACATTACCCGTGTTAAAATGGACCGTTTACCAATTGCGGAAAAGATCGATATCGTGTTGATGTGTGGCTATTGTGATCAAAATGCCCAACGGGCGTGTGCTATGTAGGCTGCTCGGTATCCTGGACGACATCATCCAAGTGTCCGGACCGTTCGCCGGATAGTTACGTTTTTTAGGGAAACAGGAAGTGTTCAGCCACATGTGAAACGTCAACCACGACCTGCAACAAATGATGATGCCCAAGTAGGTGTTTTAGCTGCTGTCGCGGCTAATCCGCACATCAGTAGCAGACAAATTGCGCGAGAATCGGGAATCTCAAAACGTCGGTGTTGAGAATGCTACATCAACATCGACTGCACCCGTACCATATTTCTATGCGCCAGGAATTGCATGGCGACGACTTTGAACGTCGTGTACAGTTCTGCCACTGCGCACAAGAGAAATTACGGAACGACAACATGTTTTTTGCACGCGTTCTATTTAGCGACGAAGCGTCATTCACCAACAGTGGTAACGTAAACCGGCATAATGTGCACTATTGGGCAACGGAAAATCCACGATGGCTGCGACAAGTGGAACATCGGCGGCCTTGGTGGGTTAATGTATGGTGCGGCTTTATGGGAGGAATTACAATTGGCCCCCATTTTATCGATGGCAATCTAAATGGTTCAATGTATGCTGATTTCCTACGTAATGTTCTACCGATGCTACTACAAGATGTTGCACTGCATGACAGAATGGCGATGTACTTCCAACATGATAGATGTCCGGCACATAGCTCGCGTGCGGTTAAAGCGGTATTTAATAGCATATTTCATGACAGGTGGATTGGTCGTCGAACATTACGGAAGGCGAACTACTCGCTGTTGAGAGGAATGTCGTTGCACGTATTGCCAAATGGATTGAGACTGACGGACATCATTTTGAGCAATTATTTCAATAATGTGGCATTTACAGGTAATCACGCTGTAACAGCATGCGTTCTTAGAAATGATAAGTTCACAAAGATACATGTATCACATTGGAACAACTGAAATAAAATGTTCAAACGTACCTACAATCTGTATTTTAATTTAAAAAACCTACCTGTTACCAAGTGTTCGTCTAAAATTGTGAGCCATATGTTTGTGACTGCTACAGCGCCATCTGTCACAAAGCGAAAAAAGTGGTCCAACTAAAACATTCATATTTATTTACGTACTACACGAATATGTAATAAAAATGGGGGTTCCTTTAAAAAAAAACAGTAAAAATCCGTTTGACCTATGGCAGCGCCATCTAGCGGGCCAACCATAGCGCCATCTGGTTTCCCCCTTCAAGCTAGACAAGTTTCGTTCTTCGTAGTTTTTTCCTTTGACGCTTATTTCGTGAGATATTTGGTCCGGTCACGAGCAATGGACCACCCTGTATAATAGTGTGGGCTGTATTTACATGGAATGGACTGGATTCACTGATCCAACTGAACCGATCATCCTCTGCATGTGGCTATGTTCGGTAACTTGGAGACCATTTGCAGCAAGAAACGATGGATTTTTTTTTTCCTTGCATGTCAATGTACTATGCCTCCAGGCCACAATTGTTCGCAAGTGGTTTGAAGCGAATGATTTGTCCACCCAAAATCCCCTCGACCATTTATTGGACGTAATTAGGAGGTCAAGTCGTGCGCAAAATCTAGCAAGTCTTACACTTTCGCAAGTATGGACGGTTACACAGGCAGTATGCTCAATATTTTTGCTGATAACTTGTAACGACTTGTTGAGTGCATACCACTTCAAGCTGCTGCGCTATGCCGGACAACAGGAGGTCCAACACGATATTAGGAGATATTAGGAGGTGGCTTGCGGAGTATAAATGTAGATGTATCCCTCGACTTCTGTCATATCAGTGTTACGCCGTACAAAAATAACCGTAATAGATGGATACCATTACCGTTTAAACTGTTTTCCAGGAACACGGCATGTGACCACATGAGAAGGGAAAAGGGCCAGTAACTGCAGTTGAGCTTTGTAGCTCGGTGCAGGTAAGCGGCTCGGCTGGTTATCCCGGTTTCCTGGTGCAGGTGCGCGGCAGGAGGAGGCAGTGGCAACCGTGACGGATAAGTCGCCGCGTGGCGCGGCGGCAGCCAGAGTTCCGAAATCAGATATCCCGCCGCGGTAATAAATCTCGTGGTGTTTACTGGCTGGGAAATGTAATGCATTTTAACGCTCCATTTGAATCAAAATTGGCACCATTATTCCGGCTCTGTTGGCCTCCGGCGCAGACGATCGATGCACGTCTACTGCCTGTGGCAGCCCGCGGCTCCAACAGCATCAGGCCAAGGCATGGCGTGACACTACTGGGCTCTACTCTGGAATAGCTGCTGAGGTGACGCACGTTATGCGTCCTAATATATACAAATACATATATACATAAATATATAATAATTTAATATTATCGCAGAAGAAACTGAGTAGCACCGTGGTGTAGAGGTGATGATACTAAACTGTTGCATGGAGAGTCGTGAATTCGACACTCACCCGGACTGTACCGTTTTAATTTTTATATTCGGTTCGAGTACATACCAGAAGGCTCCACAGTTGTGATCAATCATCGTAATGGAATGTTCTGTAGCTGTATATACAGGGTGTTACAAAATGGTACAGCCAAACTTTCAGGAAACATTCCTCATATACAAATAAAGAAAAGATGTTACGTGGACATGTGTCCGGAAACGCTTAATTTCCATGTTAGAGCTCATTTTAGTTTCGTCAGTATGTACTGTACTTCTTTGATTCACCGTCAGTTGGCCCAATTGAATGAAGGTAATGTTGACTTCGGTGCTTGCGTTGACATGCGACTCATTGCTCTACAGTACTGGCATCAAGCACATCAGTACGTGGCATCAACAGGTTAGTGTTCATCACGAACGTGGTTTTGCAGTCAGTGCAATGTTTACAAATGCGGAGTTGGCAGATGCCCATTTGATGTATGGATTAGCACGGCGCAATAGCCGTGGCGCGGTACGTTTGTATCGAGACAGATTTCCAGAACGAAAGTGTCCTGACAGGAAGACGTTCGAAGCAATTGATCGGCGTCTTAGGGAGTACGGAACATTCCAGCCTATGACTCGCGACTGGGGAAGACCTAGAACGACGAGGACACCTGCAATGGACGAGGCAATTCTTCGTGCAGTTGACGATAATCCCCTAATGTCAGCGTCAGAGAAGTTGCTGCTGTACAAGATAACGTTGACCACGTCACTGTATGGAGAGTGCTACGGGAGAACCAGTTGTTTCTGATGTGTTGGTAAATGTGCCAACACCTTGTAGATAGAGGCGGCCGAAATGCACGCTATCTAACGCAGACGGGCGTGAATTCTGGAACAGGATAAGTATTGAATTCTAATAAGAAAAGTATGCAGCTCCTCGAATACTTATCTTTATTCCATCCTTGTGGTACATCGTTCTTGATAATACAAATAAGACTATCTTCAGATACGGTTAATGGCGCCTTGCTAGGTCGTAGCCATGGACTTAGCTGAAGGCTATTCTAACTGTCTCTCGGCAAATGAGAGAAAGCTTCGTCGGTGTAGTCGCTAGCAAAGTCGTCGTACAACTGGGGCGAGTGCTATTCCGTATCTCGAGACCTGCCTTGTGGTGGCGCTCGGTCTGCGATCACACAGTGGCGACAGGCGGGTCCGACATGTACTAAATGGACCGCGGCCGATTTAAGCTACCACCTAGCAAGTGTGGTGTCTGGCGGTGACACCACAGTTTCCGTACCATGTACAGCGTGTGCAGGCACTATCAGCAGCTGATTGGCCTCCACGGGTACACTTCTGCGAATGGTTCATCCAACAATGTGTCAATCCTCATTTAAGTGCAAATATTCTCTTTACGGATGAGGCTTCATTCCAACGTGATCAAATTGTACATGTGTGGGCTGACGAGAATCCGCACGCAATTGTGCAATCACGTTATCAACACAGATTTTCTGTGAACGTTTGGGCAGGCATTGTTGGTGATGTCTTGATTGGGCCCCATGTCCTTCCACCTACGCTCAGTGGAGCACGTTATCATGATTTCATACGGGATACTCTACCTGTGCTGCTAGAACATGTGCCTTTACAAGTACGACTCAACATGTGGTATATGCACGATCGAGCTCTCAGTCGAAGTGTTCGTACGCTTCTCAACAACAGATTCGGTGACCGATCGATTGGTAGAGCCGGACCAATTCCATGGTCTCCGCGCTCTCCTGACCTCAACCCTCTTGACTTATTTATGAGGGCATTTGAAAGCTCTTGTCTACGCAACCCCGGTACCAAATGTAGAGACTCTTCGTGCTCGTATTGTGGACGGCTGTGATACAATACGCCATTCTCCAGGGCTGCATCAGGGATTCCATGCGACGGAGGGTGGATGCATGTATCCTCGCTAACGGAGGACAAAAAAAAAAAAAAAATGGTTCAAATGGCTCTGAGCACTATGGGACTCAACTGCTGTGGTTATCAGTCCCCTAGAACTTAGAACTACTTAAACCTAACTAACCTAAGGACATCACACACATCCATGCCCGAGGCAGGATTCGAACCTGCGGCCGTAGCGGTCGCACGGTTCCGGACTGCGCGCCTAGAACAGCGAGACCTCCGCGGCTGGCAACGGAGGACATTTTGAATATTTCCCGTAACAAAGTGTTTGAAGTCACGCTGGTACGTTCTGTTGCTGTGTGTTTCCATTCCATGATTAATGTGATTTGAAGAGAAGTAATAAAATGAGCCCTAACATGGAAAGTTAGCGTTTCCGTACACGTGTCCACATAACATATTTTCTTTCTTTGTGTGTGAGGAATGTTTCCTGAAAGTTTGGCCGTCCCTTTTTGTAACACCCTGTATACTGTATGTGTTCTGGCTGGAGGCAGTTCGCTCCGCGTTCTTGTATGTGCAAGTGCTGAATAAACCTTCGTTAAGTGAAGTTAGTGATCGTAATTAATCTTTTTACACCTTCTTCTACGCGACAATATATATAAACTAGGCCAAAATAATTTAATGCTCCACTTGATCTCTTGACGAAAGCATTTAACGCATATCTAGTTTTTTCTAATATGTTCAACACCGTTTACGAAAAATCATGTAGTGAAGAGGTACTTTTGAATTACGAAAAAGTAATAAGATGGAAATCTGACAGGTAAATAAGTCTACGTTTAAGTATACAGAGGCGCTATAATCAGTGTGGATCCACTACCATAATACAGTACGAAACGTTGATATTATCGTTAAACTTTTTGAACAATTTTCTGTATGTGAGCTCAATCAGCTTTAAATATCAAGTATCTCCTAAAACATAAAACTTCTCAAAGATGTCGAAAATTGGTTCAAATGGCTCTGAGCACTATGGGACTTAACATCTAAGGCCATCATTCCCCTAGAACTCGGAACTACTTAAGCCTAACCAACCTAAAGACATCACACACATGATGCCCGAGACAGGATTCGAACATGCGATCGTAGCAGTCACGCGGTTCCGGACTGAAGAGCATAGAACCGCTCGGCCACAGTGGCAGGCGTAAAAGATGTCAAACTAAGGTGCTGAAGAGAACAATATACACAAAATGTGTTGAAAAGTCTTCCATAGGTGGTGGTATGGATCAAAAGAAGAAGAAAATTTTTACTAAGCATGGGCTCCAATATGCACACCTTACGAGCACTTCTTCATCTTCGCTGCTGTGCTACACATCTCTTTTACTGCAGTCTCTATACTAGTACGAAAGGCCTACAGAACGCAGTAAAAAAAATGGGGACCCATTCCTCCGTTATTGTCGATGGATACAGCATGCAGAAAACTACTGTTGTTGCTGTTCCGTCAAGTGTTTTGGGTAAGTGCGACACTAATGGAACTAATCTGTGTTTTTATAAGTTTATGCCCGCATTTAAATTGCAGTTTTATGTTTGAACTTGCAGCATTATGGAAGCTTATGCCATTCTGGTTTCATTGCAACTGACGTATGTGGTTCACTTACACTGAACTGTGAATACGATTTGAAACGTAAGATCTGTATACAGGACGATTCAGTAGGAATATCACATAATTTGTTAGGTAATCCTACATATGAAAATAGCTCAAGGAAGTCATGTGAGCATGTCTCCGATTTTCGATAGTTGTGGAACAGGAGTGGGTTGAAGACTACACGCATTCAAGAATGAATGTGAAGACAAGTGTAAATACTATTTACGGAAACGCTGTGTAGGGGCTGTGTGGACAAGATAATAGTGACACAGATGACTGACAGATCCTGCAAGAGGTGTGAAGTCTCACCGAGGCTACAACTGCAAGCGTACCCGGCGTGCAGTCGTGGGTGGAATCAGTGAGCAGTCGTGAAGCTGTGGGCGTGTCACGCTTGACTGCTGTTTAATTGAGCAAGTCTACTGTGTCCGTGAATACCAATATGCCTCATATGTTCACTCATGCAGAATACGTAGGCATGTTGTCTGTGTACTGGTACCCTTATCGCAGTGCCCGAGCGGCTGTGACAGAATAACGAAAACGTTTCTCTGATGGACAAACGTCCTGTGTCAGAGGACTACTCCGTGCATACGGACCAATGGAACGTGAGACTCTCTAATCAGCTGAGGAAAGGGAGGACATTATTCAAATGGTACAACGGTGTTGCATCACCAGTACATGGCGCATTGGCTGTGTTCCACAAACACGAGTGTGGCGTACGTTACACACCGAGGACTTGTACCCCTTCCGTGTGCTGCCCGGGCAACATCTTCATCCAGGTGACTCAGTAAGCAGATAACACTTTTGAGAATGGTTGTCTGTATACAGAGACATAGTCCAGCAGCCTTTATTTGCAGGTGAGGCTACATTTACACGCAGTGGTATGATGAACACACGCAGTTCTCATACACTGGCGGCAGAGAACCCATCTTGACACTACGGAAACAAGATTCCAATTTAGATTATCATTGAACATCTTGTGTAGTACCATTGATAACATGGTGTTGGGGCCTGCGTTCCTGTCAAATGGCAATACAGCCGCGGTATACGCACATTTCCTAATGGAAGACCTGCCTGCACTTCTGGAAGAGGTGACATTAGAGCAACGACGGCATATGTACCTGCAACGTGATGGATCACCAACTCACTGTACCAGACAACTATCGCAGTATGTGAATAACGCATTTCCTCAACGGTGGATTGGCCGTGACGGACGCATTAAATGGCCTGCCAGGTCACAGAACCTCATTAGACTTTTGTTTATGAGGCTGGTTAATGGGGGATGTGTACGCTACAAAGGTGGATACACGTGAAGAACTGCTGCTCGCATCACCAACGCTGTTGCCTGCGTTAAAGCAACGCCGCTTAGATGACAAGGTCGCTCAACCGGACTGTGTTAGTCACGTGTCTCAGGCGATAGGAGCTGCAAGCATTGCCTTTATGGACGCTACCTGCGTGGAAGTCGTTCCACTGCAACGATTCTGGAGTTGAAAAACGACAGGCAGCCAGAATCATTATGGCGGTGAAGGATATAAGTGTCGTGCAATTAAGACGTTGCTGATGATTATACTGTTACTGCTATAAACTAAGCATAAGCAGCTGTTTTGCGAAGTACATCAGATGTAAAATAACACATGTGTGTCATTGCATCAACATGTATTTTTACCGAGAGTTAATTTAATAATAATACTTGTTTAACATTGCCACAGCCAGCAAAATATTGTGTGAATAAATAATTACGAGCTTTCAACTAAAAACATCAGACAAATATCAGACTAATGCAGCATATTTCGCAAAAAACTCTGTATTGCTCTTGCCAATACTTTTCTTTTCAAAAACTGTCCAGCAAACGCATACTTCAGTAAGACAGAATCAGAATAGTAAAATAATAGAGCGCTATCTGTACACTGGAGTATAATTTATGCTAATTAGTTTGACTATTTCAGTTCTTTCTTTAATATTACTGTTGCTTACGGAAAGCTAAAATTTGCGTTTTATGTGTATAAAAACTTACGATAATTCACCTGCATACTTATAACGAGTGTGACACTGGTAAAGTTTATTGCATCTAAATCTTCGAACAGTACATGCTTCTTTGAGTCAGAAATGAATAAATGAGCAGGTATCGGCTGTGTTATGGAGAAGTATTTGGTTAACGCTTGTTTTATAACGGAAATTAGGGTGTGTGCAAGTATTAGAATGGCAAAAAATAGTCTACAAATGGGCCATACTCATGAGGCAATCATCTTTCCACAGCAGCAGTAGGATCTATCTGTAAACTTTTATGCTTCAGTAAATGAATCAGATGCTTCCAATACTTAGTGTTAGAAACTTCTCCTCTCTCTGTCTCCCACTCTTGCAAACAGAGAAAACATGCGGACAAAAGTAACACTACTAACATTTTTATCTATCTGCAAACCAGGCTAAGCATTTGTTTAAAAGAGACTTTGATAATACTGGTATATCTCTGGCATTAAGACTGTCGGTTGATGCTTAGTGAATGTAAGCTTTTGTCCCTCTCTAGATTAATCACATATTTACAGTTCAATATACATGTAAGTTCACTGGCTGCTTTTAAAAAAAAATTCGAACAACATCAGTGAGCTGTGTTGTACTGCGTTTTAATCCCTTCCTTACGCACAATACTTCATAAAATGGGACAAGTCATATGGTACTTATCTATAGGTTCCTTTTTTCATTACACATTTAAGCATTTTGCATCACGGATCAAACTTTAAATTTGTACAATAACTGATACATTATATGGGCGCAGAGGACCACTAGTCTCAAATGTTTCACCCCTGGAACTGAAGAAACTCATTAATGTTTACTTACACAATTATGTTTGTACATTTGCATTGATGATGCGGTTTATCCCACATAAGACAATTACTACAAGGATGCGCGCGGATCTAAGAACATTACCTCAATATATTATATTCAGGAAAAGGTTGTAACTTAGAGTATTTAAGCAATGTCAGTTTCCGCAACACTTTCAAATGCATTAGATTAGGGGCACTTTTGTGGGAGTGGACGCTACAGTTCAAATCCTTCTGTGCAGGCAACAAGATTAGCAGTTCAGTATAGGCACAAGCTAGCTCTCTCTCTTGAGACACACACACACACACACACACACACACACACAAACACACACACACACACACACACACGGAGAGAGAGAGAGAGAGAGAGAGAGAGTCATACAACGACAGTTATGCAGTACCACATACAGTGTATACCCTGTGTACTGTAATTTAAGGAGCCTCAACTCTGATGAAATGAGATTTTAAACCTGATTACCTGGTGGATAACCTCACTTATAGGCACTGACAGAATTGACAAGAAGCATATAAAATTATGGACATCTCTTTTTAATTTCTTTGTTTGAAACATGTTCTCATATAACAGTCTCAAATTTTCTTTTATTTTAATATCTCTGCACTTTATCATTTTCCATTTTACACTAGTTGTTAAGCGTATATTGACACCGGTGCACACAAGAGACTTCAATATTTCTACTGATGAATGTTTCACAGCCTTCTATCAAAAAATCGGCATTTCTCAGTACGGAATCAACTTGCCACTTGCCCCTGTTTTTGAAGTCCGAGGAATGAATTATAACGGTTGTCTGACAATAGTTGCCACTTCCAGCAGAAAGAACACATCGCAACCAGTAACGTAATTTTATGAGAATATTTCAAGGTACCCCAGTCAGTATTTTTAATTAGTTTGTCCTCTGCACTACCAATGCTCTACACACTGCAAGAAATTGAACACAGTTGGTACATTTTAATTTCTTGAGCTACTGTTCGGGTGATACATGCCAAATCGTTTTTTCAGGTTAGCCTAGTTATTTCTTATTCATCTGATAGTATGAACGTTATCTATAAAATAGAACAAGGGCCTGGAAATAGATAAAGGGCCGGGAATGATCTGTAGTGGTGGATTTGCAAAATTTGAGATATCCTTCCTATTAACTTAGTTGTCTTTTAACTTCCAACCCTAAATTTTCTATTCTAGTCAGTACATTTTTTATTACACTGAACAACCTATCAGCAGTCATCTTATTTACAGCGAGATGTGAACAACATTCTTGAATGATGAGACAGCACTTTGCACCATAAATACGTGTGCTGTTGTTGCAAAGGCGGTGCTGTCACGTGCCATTGAAACCAAATATCTCACATTTGTGGTCCACGGCTGATTCAGTATGTACAAGGTGGTGCAAATAAAAGTGGCTCAAAGAACAGAGTTCCAAGGTACAAAGAAATACAGCAGAGGAAAAGAAAACATGACTATAGCAGATGTCGAAAGTGATCACCATTCATCTCGGCACTTCTGGGCTCTGGTCAGTAAGCTGCTAAAGGTGGATCGAAGTGGACTGTTGGAATTGAGGCAGTCTCAGCTGAAATGTTCCGCTACTATTCTGGAAGACTATGAGGGTTGTAGCGATACACCTTAGACTTGGGGGCTTTCCACATAAAATACCGGGTGATCCGGGTGCCCAACTAAGGCCGCGACTAGACAGATCTCCGCCAACAGCTCTGTCAGGGTGAAGATTATGTAAATGTGCTCCAGGGCTCGGCCAGCTGTACTGTAAATTGCTCCATCCTGTTGGAAGCAACTGTAGGTCTTTTTCCGCGGCCGTTAATGTTAGATACAAATTCATGTCCAATCGCACCCATTCGTCTGGGCCACTTTTATTTGCCCCACCCTGTATCTCATCCAACATGACTGTCACACTCATGAGATTTCGGATTTGACACTCCCTCCTTAATGCAAGTTAAAAAATTTGATTACTGGGATTAACATCACCATTATCTTAAACGATTCTGACTGTGTTGGGATGAAGCTGAATAATATTAACACTGCTACGTATCAAATTGTAGGCACGCCTTGGAATAAAATACAATAAAGATGCCAAAATTAGTTGATGGAGAGTGTATTTGTGTCTTTTAAGAGGTTAAAATCTGAATTGGAGCTGACTTTTTATAAACTCAGCGGAAGCCTTAGTTGTGTCATCACACTACAAATTGCATACAAGCTCAACAATAAAATCAGTTAGGTGACTTTCTTCTTGAATGTGTATAAAACTTCCTCAAAATTTTGTAGTGTCCTCAGCATCAGGAATAGTACTTAGTGTTTTTGACGATATTTCTTAGCTCCAGATAAAACTCTTACACTTTTATTTGAATTAATAACTATGAACAGTACTTTATGTAGAGTTTTCTGAATACTAAAATAATATATATATACTCCAGAAAGGACTACACGAGTCAAAACACGGGTTAAGGGAAACAGTTCGCAAGTACTTTCATGATGTGGTAAAAGTTCACCTTGCGAACTTCTGCTTCACTCAGCCTGCGTACTTTTACCCCATTCAGCTATTTTCTTTCTCTGCAGTTTACAGATAACACGAACAACGAAAGTATTGGAGATCAATTAGGATATTGGAAGCTTATAGCCGTCATTTTCGGTGAAGTATTTATCTAATTTCTGAATGTATTTAGGTTGATCTAACCTTCAATCTAAATTATGCAAATTCTTAGATGAAAACGTACAAAAGGAACTTACCACATTTTATACAACTGTAAGCATCCGGCTGCCACTAGGTTCCAGAATAGAACTGAGGAGATGATGTATGCGCTGCCTGGTGGGAGAATTGCGAACTGTTGCTTTAGTGACCTGAAAACTTTATGCATAGTCCTGTCCCACGCTTGCTGCTACTCTCACCTACCCTATTAAGGGTGAATTTTTCCACAGTGTACAAACTCTATGGATTGGTCGATGAGAGGATATGGAACAAAAAAGATCTAATGAACTTATGTCTGGAAACGCATGAT
Organism: Schistocerca serialis cubense; assembly: GCF_023864345.2. Classification (NCBI taxonomy): domain Eukaryota; kingdom Metazoa; phylum Arthropoda; class Insecta; order Orthoptera; family Acrididae; genus Schistocerca; species Schistocerca serialis. The sequence goes on along the minus strand of NC_064642.1, from coordinate 434,273,155 downwards.
TTCCGTGCTAGAGACCATTTATTCAGTCACAGTTTGTTACAGAGACTGCGGTATAAGACGCGCTGTACCATGAAGCCGCAGTTACAGTATACATGCTGTCCTCCTAGAGTGTGGTACTGTCCTCATACATAATGGCCGAGCGCCCTCTCCTGCCATAGTAATCGGTATTGTTTAGTCCGATTCCTTCTCTTACTGACTCACCTTGAAGCAGATGTGATACAGTCTCGTACACAATGGCTTCGTATTCGAATCCACAGGTTTGGGACACGCTGTTTACTTCCGGAAAGGCAAATGGCAACGGGCGGCGGGCAGCAAAGTTGTATCAGGATACCTACTCCACCTACAACAACCACAGCATTAACTGTTTGCAACACTGTTCCGCCGTTTGTCTCAGACAGGGTCGTTTCAGAAAGCAGGAAATCCTGAAGGACGTACCCAAAATATTCGGACAACAGACGTGGAGGAAACTGTGGAAGGCGACCGCCGTCTCAGTACCAGGCAGTTGGGCCTCCATTATGAGGTAAGCTAGACGACCGTGTGGAACATTAACCAAGAGAGTTATTGCTACCTTTATCACTTACAGCGTTTTCAGGGCTTACTAGCGATAGACTTTCCACATCGGGAGCAGTTTTTGTCACTGGTTTCCTCACCAGGTAACCACGATTTCGGGTTTTATATCATCCATCCTATTCACAGATGAGACCACCTTTATGCGGAGTAGTATCTTCAACTTTCATAACAGTCATCTGTGGGATAATATACAGAACGCCATGGAATGGTGACAGCAAATCATCAGCATCGGTGCAGCCGGAATGTGTGGGCCGGGATAATTGGCGACTGTGTTTTGAGACCAGTCTTTCTTCCTCGTCGCCTAAAAGGGTGGAACTATCGGCGTTTCTTGCAGGTGACTTTGGTTCCCTTGCTGGAAGAAGTGCCATGGATGTTTCGAAGGGTTATGTGGCTGCTACGTGATGTGCTCCAGCCCACCTCGCCTTGAACGTCGGGACGCATCTCAGTCGTGTCTTCCTTGGCCGATGGATCGGACAAGGGCGTCCATTTGCCTGGCCTGCTCGATCACCGAATCTCAATCCGTGCGATCTCTAGTTTTGGCGTCATCTCAAAAGTATTGTGTATGCACACCCCATTCTAGATATGGAGACACTGGAGCAGCGTTATTCATATTGTCTTTAACACTGTTCGGATGCAGCCTGGCCGATGTGAACGTGTGACACGGAACATTCTACGGCGCTTACACGCATGTGTTGAGGCACATGGAAACCATTTACAACACATACTGTAAAGGTGGCTGCCTGTTACAGCTCGTATTATACCTTGTGTCTGTAACAATGTGTGATTGAATAAATGATCTCTAGCATGGAAACCATGTTCCGCGTCCTCTCATCGATCAATCCCTAGAGTTTCTACACGGTGGAAAAAATCACCCTGTGTATTGCTGTTACCAGATGAGTTGTCACAAATACTCTTTCCTTCGTTAACGTACTGCTCCCATTCCACGACATGCGCCATAGTTTTACAATCGGGTATAGCAATACTTACTTTACTTACTGTCTGCCAGCAATATTTAATACGAAGGTATGTACACAAGTAATGAACACTGACTAGATCCCAATGGTGTTGTGACACAGTACAGAAGTGATATTAATTTTTCCCATTAATTTTCTCAAATATTATCAAAACTTGTAATAGTACAGATGTTGGTTCTATAGCTGTGAAATCTAGTCTGTAATTGAAACCAAATTACATGTGTCTAAATGTTAATATGTTTTGTAAAACGAAGTGTAACAATGTATGTAAATAGTTACACTAGGCTGCTATCGTTAGGAAAACAGAAGGGAAATTTCAGAGAAACTTAAGTTCATGTATGTTTGGCAAGGATTAAAACATAGTGGTAGGAACGTATTTGGGTGCAGCGTGCGTTACTTCAGAGAGTCCGTGTGCTAGGCACTCCAGCATCAGCCACAAAACGGCTGTTACATCGTGTAAGACGAGAAACTGGTGCCCGTGAGGCCAAAATGCTAATTGCGAGGCATAGTGGGAGTGATGTATGTGGGCACGTAAACTAAGCTCCAAAAAACATCAGAGTTTTGCCCCATATTCGTTTGCTGTTAACCAGAGTGCTGTCATAATAAAACTGTAACTAATAGAACATTGCCGCAGAGGCTAGCGCCGTCATCGCAACTGCGTCGACAACCTGCGAGACTGTTCTCATCATGTTAGTTTGGAGCTCATGGTAAGGCGTACCCAGCAATTTGTGTGAAATTCTATCTCCCCTTCTACCTCCCCCAATCATCTCTCTAACCTTTGCCATAGTTACAAGGAGTATAATTCTTTAACTTTGCCAATTTAATATAACCGATTGTCGATAATTTGCCTAAGTATGAAATTATTTAAAAATTTAGACCAGTTAGGTTTTTTCTAAAGATGAATTAAATTATTCAGTAATTTAGCTTCAATGAGCTAATCAGTTTGTCCCTTTTAACAATCAAGGGCCGTACCTACAAATGCAGGTTTGAATGAAAGCAAAGCGCACAGTAAATTTAAAACAAAGTAGCACTGGCCAAGCAAAGATGAAAACTAAACTATAGTTTCCCAGATTTTGCACATCAGCATTACTTTTTTAAAGTATTTTCTATCTTAATTGATGAATCGATTTCCAGCGCTGCAACTGTGTTGAATCTTGACTGTTTTATTTAATGCAAATATTTTCAAATGGTGACCGTATTCAGAATCAGCTTCGTTGATTTTATGTGAGGTACTGAAAACTTTGTGGTACTTTTCTTTGTGTTTGCTGAGTGTGATACCACTATTTTACAACATTTGTACAAAATTTACGTAAGAAGGAAGTGGAGTAATGTTATTTGTAAAAATAACACGTACATTTTCCCTTGCTAATCAGTTATTTACTTTCAAAACGATAGCCTTAATTGTCTAATACGATTAGGCTTACGTGGTCACGTTGTTGCACAGTCAGTTAGAGACGGGAGAGATTACAGTGTTGTAAAATATAAATAATATTTTATTCCTGAAATCACTGATTGATTTTTTTTTTCAGATGCTTTTAAAGTAAGTACCATTTTGAAATTCCTCTGCTGCAGAGCCGCGGTTGGCATAAGACATATGCGCGCCGTGTACCGCACTCTTTATTTCCAAGCGATGGACGCCACTGCAGTATATGAAATGCCTCCACTGATTGGGAACCCCTCCGATCGTGAAAGAAGGGCTGTGATTCGTTTTCGTAGTGTTACGCGAGCGAAAGCTCCTGAAATTGATCGTCATGTCAATGAAGTGTATGGAGAAAACATTATGAGTGATGGAGTGGTATGGAAATGGATAAGGATTTCTAAAGACGACTGTACAACTGTGTATGATGAAGAACGAAGCGAGAGACCTTCAGTCACTGCTGACGATTTGGTCTAGGAAGTTGAGAACAGACGCTACACGATTTCGGTGTAACATGATGGGTTTCCTCAACTATCAACAAGTGTATTTTACGCATTTATTACAGGACGTTTAAATTATCAAAAGTTATGCTCACGATGCGAACCGAAAATGCTGACAAGTGCTCAAAAGAAAACGTTTGCTCTTGCAGAATGCCGATGCAGATACAGACAGCTTGATATTGGTTGCAATCGAACAGTATGTTTCCAAGGCGACAAACGGTGGTGATCGTTAAATTAGAAGTGTAACTTGTTTCCTTACCAGAGTAGAATTGCTAACACGTGTATGAGAGGTTTCCTGGAATGATTATCGCATGAAGCGTCATAATGTAAATTACGAAGTTCCTGTATTTAGCTTTGCAGACAGGATGGATTAACGGGATACGACAGGGACAGGAAACAGGTACAATAGTAAGTTTTCTAATGAAGCCTGACAAGTTTCCTCTTTGAACGGTAGGGTCTTTTCTAAGGAAGCCAAATTAACTAAACATCTTAAAGAAAAGGAAATATATTTTTTGGCAATTACAGAAAACAAGAAGAAAACTTCTTGAATGAAATATGGAGATTACTTTTGCGATCTACTGCGGAGTAAAACTGGAACGAAGAGCAATTGAAGGTGTTGCCGTCTACATTCATAGAGAATGGGAAGGTAGAATACTGGGTTTAAATGAAGGAATTGTACTAGCAGGAACTGAAAGTCCAAGAGGAATACTAAGTGTAATAGTAATATATGCCCCACAAGAAGGAAAAATTGATGGATCCAAGGCCTTTTAGTAGGAGTTACATGATATTAAACATGCAATAAAAATCGTCTTCTACTCGTGGGCTATCTCAGTGCCAGAAGTGAAAGTATACCAATTCCCAAAACAGCAGGCACACTTGGAGAAAATGTATTTAATGAAAACGGCAAAAAACTTCGAGATTTTGCTACCTTTAGTCATTTGAAAATTATCAATTGCATTTTTAGGAACAAAGAAATATACAGAATTAACCTGATCAGCAAGTGAATATGGATCTATTATAGAGTACATAATAATACATAATAGAGTACATAATAATACATAATAGAGTACATAATAATACATAATAGAGTACATAATAATACATAATAGAGTACATAATAATACATAACAGAGTGTGGGATTTCCTGGCTGCCTTAGAAACACCATAGTTTATCAAGGAGCGAATATTGGATCAGACCACTTCTTATCGGTGTCAATGGTTCACATGTATTACGCAAATTGGAGCAAACCAAAGAAACCAGTTAAGAATCAAAAGGGAGAACCTGTTTTAGTGTATATCTTTTAGGTTATATCAGTATAAGAAATATCTACGAAACTTCGATGACGTTTATTAAACTGGAAAGCGGTAGAGGACTTGGAAGAAAAACGGAAAAACTTAGTAACAATCGTATCAGACGTAGCTAACGATGTTCTGAGGTCATCAGTCCCCTAGACTTAGAACTACTTAAACCGAACTAACCTAAGGACATCACAGACATCCATGTCCGAGGCAGGATTCGAACCTGCGACCGTAGCAACAGAGCGGTTCCGGACTGAAGCGCCTGAACCGCTCGGTCACAGCGGCCGGTCGTGGAGAAAAGGAAATACAGGAAACATAGAGGATTCATGATTTGGACACAAGAAAGGAAAACAGCAATTAAACAAAACCAGGAAGCTTTCAAGGCCCACATAACATTGCCACAGAAGAAAACTATAATGAGTATAAAGATGACAGAAATAATGCGAAAAACATAACTCGGTGAACACGCGCAGAATCGTCTGAACACCTTATTAGTGATATAAAGTATGATTTACATGGCAGATAAATGATCACTTATAAGGTATTGAAAACATTCAGTAGACCAAAAAAGCACCCTATACGAGTCAATAATACAGGAGAGAAGGAATGTATAGTTCACTATAAAAACATGTGGTATGATGATACTTTCTTTGAGACATTACTTGACCCAATGACACAAAAGGCCTGGACAGTACTGATATGAGAAAACTGTTGGAAATTAAGAAACCTACAAAGAATTGGAAAGCCATTTGCTTAGATAGTATTAACATGAACCTGTGGGTATATGGAAGGCTATGCCTGCTGCTTCACGTCTACAATCAATGTTGGAGAAGTTAGAAGATTCCAAAATTATAGCCAAGCGCCAAAGAATCATGTGTCTTTAAGAAAGATGATAAAAATAGATATAATATCTACAGAAGTCGAAGCCTTCAGGATTATACCAAAAAATTTAACGTCAATATCCTGAACGCTAGACTAAAAAATCATAGAAAAACTGATTTCTGAAGAACAGCCAGGTTTCAGAAATGGAGGATCAACTATTGACAGCTTTTACACTACAAGTTATGGAGAAAACAACGTGTATCGAATAGGTGAACCCATCTTGGTTTTATTAATTTGGAAAAGGTAGTTGATAATGTGAGCAGTGAACTGGTATGGAATATAATGGCTGAACGTAGTTATCCATCGCACCTCAAGAATTCCATTAAGAGTCAGTAAATAAACACCGAATTTTTTTACAAATATGGGAAATGTAGCCACAAAGAGTAAGACACGGCTGCTTCATTTCTCGGACATCTTCAGTATACGCAGGGTGCTTATAATCAAACTTCCACTTCTTGAGAGGCCCCCCCATGAAAAACTATTGATCGTAGGACAATGAAATTTTGTGTAATCATTTGTTAGGACGTGCCGAACAGAAATAACAAATAAACCATTGAAATAAAAATTTTAATTTTCATATGAGAGGGTAACATCTGTCAGTTGCATACCATATTTACGTTCCAGGTTACAAACGTTGCCCAGTGCGACGAACATCAGCACTCACGACAGCCTGGACCTTCACTAGAGATTGCTGTACTGCTGCCCGAAACATCTCGGTTGGGATGTTGGCTACGTGCTTCGCTACACTGACTTTCGCTCTACAACGTATGTTTCCGTCCTATTGATAAACCGTGTCCTTCAGGTAACCTCTAAGCCAGATATCACACTAGTCCAAAACTGGTGATCTTCAAATGTGGCGATGTTGGCCACGCAGTTCGAAATACTCACTTCCGAATCATGTTCTTCGACCCTGGCGTGGGAAGAGGACTTCTCCGTATTCTTTTAATGCGTCGATAATCGCGAACAGTAACAACACTATTCCTGTTGTTTTGACAAAACAGTCATAAGAAAGTAAAGCGCTGCTCACCTTGTCCAGACCCATTCTGACTGCCCGCAACTGTAATGCATACTGACAACTGTGTTTCAACCCTACGTCGCAGTACCAATACCGGCACCTAACAGTAAGTCATGACATTAACACTACTAACAACGCAAATCCTGCAATGGACAGTCTGAACATCATTCTTATAATGTCGGGCATCCATCCAGTAAACTGTTTACCGCTACACTGGTTCAAGTAGCGAAAGTTTAACTATAACCACCCTGTGCATAAATGAAGTGATGGTTAAACGGAAGACGTTGAATAAAAACGTATTTTTAGATAGTGACAACGTATATGCAGGATGGACATCAAAAATTAATATAATAATGATGTGGATCGTAAATTGAAGAAATTTACTTTCATGTGTGGAAAGATCGTGAAAAACTTGCAAGATGAAGCCAGAAGGAAACCCGATGAAATTTTACTTACCCGTACCATTATCAACCCTTACTGATGGAAGTGGAACGTGAATGAGAAAAAAACACAAAGGGAGTGGAAATGGAAATGAGCGTTTGGCGTCATTGGCCGGGAGGCCCCTCGCGGGGCAGGTCCGGCCGCCATATCGCAGGTCTTATTACATTCGGCGCCACATTGGGCGACCTGCACGCCGGATGGGGATGAAATGATGATGAACACAACACAACACCCAGTCCCTGAGCGGAGAAAATCTCCGACCCAGCCGGGAATCGAACCCGGGCCCAGAGGACGGCAATCCGTCACGCTGACCACTCAGCTACTTGGGCGGACACAAAGGGAGTGAACTACTGTATGAAGAAATCTGCCTTGTAAGAAAAGTGGAAGGATTTACACGAAAATATCGTAAAAGGAATTAGGATATTTGGGAAAGAAATAGGAATATATAACCTAAACGAAAAAATAAAGCGAAATAGGCAAAATGTAAGGAACATGCAGGCCGTAAGGGTACAGAAATGTTCCCGATAAAAGCTCTCGCTTATAAATGCACTGGATGAAGAAACGTAGGAAGGCTAAACAAGAGATGGAGTGCGACAACAGGCAATTTGTCTATCACATGAAGCGAAGAAGAAGAATAAGAAATTATCTCTCTACCTACTAGACACCAAAGGCCGTTTGGCATTGTAGATAATTAATAGGTAGTATTATCTGCGATTAACACCGACATTGAGTAACAATATATGACGAAACTTTCAAAGCATTCTCAGCATACCGAAATTAATAAAGTAAACTTTACATCAGAAAGTCAGTCTCATTTACCTCACTAGGTAACCATGCATTGTTTCCAGTCTTTAGTTTCGCACTGGAATTATCTGAAAAATCATTTTGTAGTGTAATCACTTTCGAATATGGCGAAACCCTGCAAGCTTTCTCAGAATACGAAAATTAATGAAATAAATTGTACTTCGGAAAGTCTGCCTCACTTACCTAACTAGGTAATTACGTATTGTTTCCGGTCTCTGATTTTGCGCTGGAGTTACCTGGAACATCATTTTGTTACGTAATCACTTTCGACAGGAAGCGATTTTTTCCTGACACATAACCGACTTCACCCTACTTTCGGGATGACTCCAGCTGCCGTGATGGGGGCATTAATCATTTTCAGGTAGAACCTTATCTCTACGCGAGCCGCCAAACTTGAGTTGCTACGCTTAACTGGTGATGAATTATCAATAGCGAGGCGAGTAATAAATTCTGTAAATTGCTGAAGTGCAACTTTCCGGCCGTTGTCTCTCAGTGCTTTAAGACTTCGCTACACCGCTGTTGCACTGATGGGTGGATTTCTTTGCAGGTCCAGGAAGGCTGGTTCAGAACGAGATTGATGGCGTCATTCAGACACTTCCATTAGCTCTTTTTAACTTGTTATAATACACTTCTTCCAACGGCAGAGTAAAGAGTAACCGTGTAAGGAACTCTATTAATCAGTCCACACCGTGTTACAGCTATTCACCTCGGCAGCAAAGAACTTTAATGAAAGGAAACAGAAGAAAAGATTTAATATAGCATTCTGTTTCAGACGTGTCATAAGCCAGTTCGTTGCTAAGAGACATAACGACCAACTTCTCTTTGAGTTACAAAGAAACACCAACAAGAGAAGTTAAAATTCTATGGTTTTAGAGATACAGCCAGCGATTAGTTTACTGGGTTATTAATGTGGAGCGAATATTTAATTTTAGACAACTCTAATAATGTATAGAGAAGACACAACCTCCTGATACTGGGAAAAATTGCTAATGACATATGTAAATTGATTCTGACCAGCTAATGCATCTATTTTGAATTAACAAACAGATTTTGATTTGTATAGTATTCTTTGTCGTTCCTATTGACTGCAAACATTAAAAACAAGACTTTATTATTTTTCCGTTGATTTTTAGAAAACATAGTATTTATACGAATAACCAGAAAGGAAACATGTGAGTAATAAATTCAAAGCACGAGAGGAACTAAATACATGCAACAATATTCTTTTTAGCATAGAGAGGAAAAGAAGACTATATAACACATGGTGGACCTTCGTAGTCACCAAAGTCATCCAGAAAGTTTAGGTGTAGATTTTGTTAACGAAAACTTTGCTATAAAGCGTAGTTTGTCCATTCATTCTTATCACCATAGTAGTGAGCTTTTTGTCAACCATTGCTGGCTAGAAAAGATTCATGTTGAAACTAGCCCTAAAATTACGAGTATACCTGTGGTTCATGTGTAGACTTCACACAATTTAACATTTTAAAATCCTGGGGCACGCCAGTCACGTGAAATCTGTGACCAGAATATTGGGGAGATAGGTAACAGTAGACAGAACTTTAATTTATCTAGCAAGGGTAACAGATGTAGTAACATAGAGAAATGGACCGTATCAAATTGTTCGGGAAATGCTGACAAATCAACTGGTAACTTACATTCAATAGCCACACGGGAAATAAATAGCCAGTGCAGATGTAACAGACAAACAGTAAATGCTAGACATTACCAGATCAGGGACAAACAGTGTACAAATTGAAATAAATTCAGATTTAACAGCGAATAAACTACTTGATTACAAAATCTGAGCTGACGGGCATTTAGAAACACATTTTCCGAAAGATGTTATACAAAACGAGGGCCACACGCCCGCGGGGTAGCCGCGCGCTCTCAGAAGCCTTGCCACGGTTCGCGCTGCTCTCCCCCCCTCCCCCCTTACCCCCCCTCCCTACGTCGGAGGTTCGAATCCTCCATTGGGCATAGGTGTGAGCTAGTTTAAGATAGATTAAGTAGTGTGTAAACCTAGGGACCGGTGACCTCAGCAGTTCGGTCCCATAGGAACTTACCACCACCACAAAACGAGGGGTTATCAGTTATGTTGACATCTCACTTAGTGAGGCGGAAATATCACAATAAAAGCAAAGCGTTGCCTCCGTGGTACATGTGAGACAGTACACAAAAAAGAATTATTTTTTATTTATTTTCGACACAATCGCTTTTTATGATAAAATCATAACCGGTTTTGGAGCACAGCTCCTTCCACAATGCGTTGCAGTTCTGGGAACGTGTTCCCCTGTCCAACCGTTTGTCTCGTAGTTCTCCAATGCTATTGGTTTTTAAGGCACAACCGCAGAAGCTCTAAGAGTCGTGGACAATGAGCAACATCCACGACTTGCCAGTCTGCGAGAGCACTACCTTACGGTGTGACCACTGTCCTGGGAATCATAGTTCTACCGACTGGAACTGCCTTCAATTTAAGAAGTGGTCGGACAATAAATAGATCATGCAAATGCGTGATATTGCCTGTAGTCTATCAATACCAGAACCGGGACCACTCCCACGCCGTGCAATATCCTGAATATAATACGAGAGTACAGGAACAATTCCCGCCCTTCTTGTAGCACGTTCCCCAGGTAGGACAGATGATATTCGAACTGCAGAGAAAGCTGCTGACGTTTCAGCTCAAGGGACCTCGTGAGTGACACCTGCCCCTCAGCCGTAGCCACTGTCCCATCAAACATCTGCATTAGACCTGCAGAAGCCTGCAGTTGCGCTCCGACCGTAGGCTTCGCTACACAGGGTGCCACAATCACCAGCGCCAATGGCGCAGCTCTTTCACAATACTACTTATTACCAAACCAACATGATGTCACATCCATTTCCGGTAACTCCTTTCCGCCGCAATCCCGTAGATTACTAGACAAGGTTCCCATCACAAACAAACTGATCAATCATATTTATGGCATTTATTGATGATGCTTCGGTAAGCTAGCCCGCCGCAACAAGTTACATCCTCCACATTTGATACGGGTATCAAAGAACACATTCTTTCAACGCTCACTTCATCCTCTGTCCTTAGTGGTTAAAACTATTAGTCGAATATTACAGTATAATGTGCTCTCGCTGAGATCAAACAAAGTGAGTTTGCTTAGCTTCCTCAGGACATGGAATCGTACATGGAATTGATTACACGCTCCTGAATTTAGCCCTTGGCTCTGAGGTTGTCTAGGTAGGAGCAGTGACTTTGAAGAGTATCAGACACAACATTAACCAGAAAGGAATGTAAATAGTGAACAATGGCGTAATTTGATCAGTGCTATTTAACACTCAAAGCTCGTAACAGGTGATCTCAATTCACACCATACGTCTTGGCATCCGGCGCGTAATGACAGAACAGGAAGATTTCTCGCGGGAGTAATAGTGCAGGTCGATCTTACAACACTGACCAATGGAACGCCTCCTTGGCTCACCGGCCCAGGGCGATGTTCCAGTCCTGTGGATATTTGCTTCTCATCGCCTACCATTGCGATAGCTGTCACCTGGAAGGTGCTGCAGATACCCTTCGGCTCGAACCACCTGCCAGTTTTCATAACATTAACATGTGATCAGTAACACCAGCCATACACACTCGACTGCTGAACTTACAGCCCCGTAATAAGAAAATCAACCTGCTGTGGATAAAGGAGCACCGAGGTATCAGGTGCAATAAAAGTCCTAGACTCTATTGCTAAGAGTGCTACATTCCATGGGAGGAAGTGTGAACATGTTCCTTACACAGACTTTCTGCAAAACGTCCGGTGGCCAGTAAGTGGTTTTCAAGCTATTTTTCTCAAGAGACAATACTGCCATTGTTGTCCGGCTCTTGGAGCCGTATATGACCGACTTGCTATTAAACGAAAATGGTTATGTTACAAGCCCCCTAAAAGACTAGCTGTAGTAAGGGCAAGATTAGTTGGCCCCCGCACCCAAATAGTGATCATTAAAAGTTGTCACACTTCGTCTCGACTGTTCTCTGTTTTAGACTGCCACCATGCCCAATGACCGTCAAGTTGTGACACTGTAATTGCCTAACGAAGTGCTGTTGTGTTGTCTGTATGAGCAGCTGATCAGTGGGTAATAACTCTGACTGTACTTATGTTTAAGTGCATTATGCAGTATGAGATGTTTACTGACCTTTTTGACTGTAAACTATTTCTTTTCGCAGCGAGCGAGTTGGCGCAGTGGTTATCACACTGTACTTGCATTCGGAAGGACGACGGTTTAAACCAGCGTACGGCCATCCTGATTTTGGTTTTCCTAAATCGCTTCAGGCAAATGCCGAGATGGTTTCTTTGAAAGGACACGGCGATTCCCTTCCCATTTATTTATTTATTTATTTCCTTCCCTGATGCCGGCCGTTGTGACCGAGTGGTTCTAGGCGCTTCAGTCTGGAACCGCGCGACCGCTACGGTCGCAGGTTAGAATCCTGCCTCGGGCATGGATGTGTGTGATGACCTTAGGTTAGTTAGGTTTAAGTAGTTCTAAGTTCTAGGGGACAGATGACCTGAGATGTTAAGACCGATAGCGCTCGGAGCCATTTGAACCTTCCCTGATTCGAGCCTGTGCTACGTCTCTAATGAACTCGTTGTTGACGGGACGTTAAAAACAACACACTCCTCCACCTCCTCTTCTTCTCATTGCATTTTATTACAACAGTTTTAATTTAATTTCACATTCATTGCTGCAAATATAAACTACCGCCTATGTTATACGCATTCACGAACCCATGTTACTTCTGTGTCAAAATTTGTATTGGTATGAGTTGCACACGTCCTTGAGTAGTTAGCACTGGAAGGCGAACAATAAAATATTCCCCCTCTCACAGCCTCCAACCCCGCAGTGCACTCCCTTCTTACCACTCTGCTCTGAGGCAATCGGCCATCTTTACTTATCTCACAGGCGAATTCATCCACATCAATCAAAATAAAGCAAATTCTTAAAAATTACTGTGTCTCTATGTATTCTTGTTTGTTACTGAGCACGAAAAATACACTCTTAAGAATCTGTTAGCTTTATTTGACCTTTTTTGGATTCTGCAGATGAATATTATTATAAAATACAGCTGAGGACCGCGGGTCACACGAATACTTGGTTCCGGAAGCATGCAGCCCGTGGGCTGCAGTTTGACGATCAGTTATAAAACTGTAAGTTGCTCATACTGTCTCAGCTACTGGGACATCATTATGCAACCATACTACCAAGTATTTCTGCACAACCGTCGTCTGTTCACCGTATTTCACCTTCGCCTTAAACGCGGACGGTTCCGACTGCAACTATATTGGCGACAACTGGATGTCTCACGCCTATGTGAATGAGGTGCGGAGGACGACGTCAATCATATTGTCTTCGTCTGCCCGCTGCGACACCACGCTACGACGGACTTTCTGCCATGTTTGGTGCTTTATGGACAACAACGAGAACGACGACACTACTACAACGCACGATGTGTCCCTGTAAAAATATGCACTTATCTTTTCAGTGGTGAGCATATCAGTATATAATTCCTATGCTAACAACTAGTGTCAGTTTTCTATGCGTTCCATGAGTGTGACATTATATGTGTCATTTAAACGAGTGCATTTCATGAATTAAAGACTAGCTGAGTGTATCGTGTCCGAAGACCACAAATTAAAAATGGTGAGGCTTCTCTTTCGTAAGTAAATGCTGGCAGTAAGCGCAGCTTATGGGCTTTTCGATCAAAGCGCATTGAGAATTTACTTCTGAATACAGTATTCAGGTTTCCAAATGAACTCTATGCCGTTTTTAGACTCATGTTTATTTCTGTTACTTTCAGTCCGCTTGTTTCAGATTCTCTAAATATACAAACTCACCAACTGTTCCTTACTACTGACTGTACATAATTTAGTTCTTACTGTAATCGCCCGCATCTCGTGGTCGTGCGGTAGCGTTCTCGCGTCCCACGCCCGGGTTCCCGGGTTCGATTCCCGGCGGGGTCAGGGATTTTCTCTGCCTCGTGATGGCTGGGTGTTGTGTGCTGTCCTTAGGTTAGTTAGGTCTAAGTAGTTCTAAGTTCTAGGGGACTGATGACCATAGATGTTAAGTCCCATAGTGCTCAGAGCAATTTTTCTTACTGTAATCAATATTCATGCTTGTGTGAGATTTGCTCTGTTCACATTCCCCATATTTTTCTTAAGTTCTTCTTGATTCGAAGCAAACAAATCCATGTCATCTTCTGCATACCTGCTTAATCTTTTGAAAACTTCTCCAAAACTGCTGTCAATAGTTATGGTGAAGTGGAGTCTCGCTGCCTAACACCTCTCCCAATTTAGAACTTTCCACTCTCTTAATGTACTGAAGTGCAAGCCGAAGCTGAACCGGTGTTTTGTGTACTCTTATATGTAGGTCCTGTTTCTTTTTTCTCAAATGCTGCCAGCAGAGTTACTGTAACCTCTTTCGATGCTAGTCAATTGTCAGGATGCGCATTACTGCAAAGGGCATTTGATTCTAAAGCATTGTGTCAGGGTGAAAAACACTAAATAAATTACTTTTTCTCTCTTAACAACATGTGGGCAGGGTGGGTTCTTCCTTGGCTCGGGTATGAGGTAGAATGAAACAGCATTTTTACATAAGATAATTTTATTGAAAGTTTTGTACAATGGTTTCCTTACTGGATTGTTCTGGCTGGGAGAGCGGTAGCTGTGTCGTTTGCGAACCCTTCTGCTTGCGTGAGCGGCGGCGTCTGATTACGCCTGGCTGTGTGTATCTCGTGTCGCCGTTTCACCCAGTTGACTGGAGATGCGCATCGTGCTGTGGCCCGTTTAATTATTGAGAAGGAAGTCGCGAATCGGATGGTTATACCTTGGATGTGGCGTCCCAGTGTTTCTCTCTCTATGCGGCCGCGTGTGACAGTGCTGTGCGTCGGCCAGCGGAGCGGCGGGGTGGGGGAAGGGCAGTGTCCCGGACTCGAACAACGGACTCCAGCTTGTCAGTCTTTGGCTGTCAGATCTTGATCCCAGCTCACAGGTGACTGCTGATGTGAAGCCGTCTCCTTCCCGTCCTCACGAGTCACTCGGGTGCGTAAAAATCAGCCTTCAAATACCTTCTAACTTCTGTCTTCTGGCGGCGAGGCTGCTGCTTGCTATTCCATTACAGCGGCGGACTTGGTGCTTCTGTGTACGATGTAGTCTCTTCCTGCATGACGGTCTTCAGCAACGAAACTGAACTGAAAACTACTCTGTCGGGCCCACTGCGTCTCGCGTATTTCTTTACTTCAGTTCACTGGAGGTGAACGACTTCACGGTCGTTGCCTCTTCAGTCGCGTTTAAAAGCTTCTCGAAGAATCTTCTTAACGTCAGTCATTGGCTCTTGGAATGTAGGCGAGGGCCTTTGATCACATGTGAGAATTGAGAAACACGTGAGCCGGTGGATGATGCCCTGACGGCTGAATCGACAGCGTCCGCTTATGTGGGGCGGGCGATGGCTTCTCCTGAACGTGCTGACTTCACGGTCATTGCCTCTTCTGCTCTGCCAGCTGTTTGCCAGTGTGTAACTCTTCTAAACTAAACTGATATGCTAACTGTTGCTATAAGATGTCTACCCAGCTTAAGTGCCTTTTCGTTTTATTTCCTTATTTTCCTTGTTTCTAATGGTACCCTTAAAATTCTCTCAATTTACTGTCTGGAATCTTCTCGTAAACGTTTTTGAAAAGTTATCTGTAGTTCAGTTTATGGTAAGTGACTTCAATTATCACATACTTTTAACGATTTCCTCTTCTTCATCAACTGCGTTATGTGCTCTGATATCTTGTTTCCTTCCTCTCCGCTCTTGCAACACATCTAGCCTTATACTTCTTAAGCATCAATTCTTGTGTTTAAGCCCACAGCTTTTCACCGTATAGAAGCTCAATCCCTGTTTTTATTTGTAATTGCAACTTACCTTTCTATTCGTATTCGTTAATCGATTAAACTGGATTTTTAGTGAGTTTCTTTCTTTCTTAGTGCCCAGTTTCACATTGAATTTAATATCCTGTAGTCACTAGACATCCTAAACGTCTTTAAGACAAACATATCTTGCACGTTTTATTTGTTGCCTGGTAGCAGCCAGTCTCATCTTTAATTCCGTCAATTTCTTTCAATGTCCACATTGTGCCAAGGTTTTTCTTGGAAAAAAAGGTTTATGCACATTAGGTTCTTTTCAGTAAATTACATCCGTATGTATCCTCTGTCCTTCCTGGTGTAGAATTCGAAGTTCCCCACTGAAAGTTTATTTTTATACTTTGTCCCCATTTTTGCATTAATGTCACCCATTACATTCCTATATGGTGAATATCTGTTTTTGAACAGTTTTTATAACTCGTGAACTTCATCGTCAGCGTCTGAGTTTCTTGAAGAATGAATATATTCTATTTCGTATGAGTATAGTTTAATTAAAGGGTTTTCAGAAATTACTGCAACCAGTCGCCTTTTGTGTAGATGTATTTTATTTAACCATGACCGGTTTCGAGCTGCCTAGCAACTCATCATCAGATGGTATATACATTTGGTGCTTTTTTGTACCCATTGTGTGGGTGGTTGAGTATCTGTGGCTAGACAGAAACGAGAACAAATAATCGCTACATGTGGTACAGTAACACGAAATATTTACAGCATAATTTATGTTTGACGTATAAGAACAAATAATCACTACATGTGGTACAGTTACACGAAATATTTACAGTTTAATTTACGTTTTGAGGTGTTACTTACAGATAAATCTTTCTGCAGGTATATATATATCTCTTTTAGGACGTATTTTTGAAACCATTGTGTCTTGCTTTTCACAATTTCACAAGTTAAAACTTTCACTAGATGTATATTACTTTTATGAGGCACTGTTGGAAACATATATCTTGTTTTTCGTAAACATCGCTGAACACACTTAGCCACAGATACGAATACAGGATTTACACATTATAAACAAGCCAAAGATTGCAATATAACTACAGTATCAAAGATTTCAAGTTGACCAGAGGCATTATTAGTCATCACACACACTGACTAGAGATTTGTCTTTATTACATAGAAAATAAATGTAAATTAGCTTAAACTAGTAAAATGTTTATTTATAAATTAACTGTGCAATTTTAACAGGTATATAAAAAACTAGATTTTTTTACATTATATTTCAGTTACATTTAAGATAATTGGTATTGAGAGTATTATGACAGCTAATTTCTTGCTCCTTCCATTGACTGATCTTGGCATATGATGTCTGGGATGAGAGGTTGATGGTTAACTTGAAATAATAAGTGATGCTGATACTTGAAAGGGTGTGGAAAAGGAGTTGGCGGTGGGGGGGGGGGGTGTATAGGAAAAAGGAGAGGGGGGGGGTTGAGAGGGTGATGTGGAGAGAGAAGAGGGGAGGGGGGGGGCATTTTGTTTCTGAATGACTGTTTAGTTTTTTAAGTTCAAAGAATCCTTAAAATTCTGAAAGAAGGAGTTATTCGCCAATTCTGTCTGCTCATTTAAAATGGTATGTGGGGAATTATGTTTGTGGGTAAAAATCTCTAATTGTTCGAGAAGATCCATCTTGAATCCCTTGTCTACAGTGTGTAGGATTTGAAGGTTAGTTTTAATGTCTGTTATGGAATGTTTATTATCTGCTAGATGGGTAGCAAAAGTGGATCTATTTAAGTTGTTTAGGCGAAGTGCATCAGTGTGCTCTTTGTATCGGATCTCAAAATTTCTACCTGTTTGCCCTATGTAGTAGCAGGAGCAGCTGTCACATCTTAATTTATATATACCAGACTTTTGGTAGGGTGTGCTGGCTCTTTTGGTGTTGTGGACTATTTTGTTCTGTATTTTGTTGTTAGTGTGAAAACTTATTTTGACATTATGTGGTTTGAATAGCTTAGCAAGTTTGTATGAGATATTGCCGAGAAACGGCATACAAACGAATTTGGTTTCTTCTGCTACTGAGGTCTGGCTTACTGGTTTTGCTTTGTTAGATATAATGTTTTTATCTAATTTTTCAATTATGCTTGGGTCATAAGCATTGTTTGATGCTATTGTTTTTAATATATTGATTTCATTAATTTTTGCAGTAGGATCAGCTTGAATCTTGTTGATACGGTTAAGTGCTGATTTGAAAAAAGCTAGTTTATGCTGATTTGGGTGGCATGATGTATTGTTTATTATGACATCTGAAGTGGTGGGTTTCCTATATATCTGAAATTTATGTTTGTTGTTGTGATGTGTTATGTTTAGGTCAAGAAAATAGATACCTTTTTGGGTTTGGTGTTCTACTGTGAACTGTATTTTGGGGTGAACATTATTAAGTTTACCAGCTAAGGCCTCAATTTCAGTGGCTGTCCCATCATATAATATCAGGGTGTCATCAACATATCGTTTATAATAAATGATTTTGTCTGTTTCTATTGGGTTTGCTTTAAAGAATTTAATTTCGAGATCATTAATGTAGATGTCAGCAAGAAGGCCAGCTAGACTACTGCCCATTGCTAGACCATCATGTTGAATATATATTTTGTTGTTGAAGGTGAAGTAATTGTGGGACAGCACTAATTCAAGTAAATCCATAAGCTCACAGATTTCCATGTCACTTAACTTTTTATGTTGTAATAAGTACAATGGGTACAAAAAAGCACTAAATGTATATACCATCTGATGATGAGTTGCTAGGCAGCTCGAAACCGGTCATGGTTAAATAAAATACATCTACATAAAAGGCGACTGGTTGCAGTAATTTCTGAAAACCTTTTCACACCACAGTCGCAGTGTTCCACATCCACAATGGATAAAAGTCTTATAGTTTAATTAATCTTAGATCTATTCTTGTTGTTCTGTCTGAAAATCCTTCAGTATTTAATTTTCATCGTAAGTTAAAGCCTACTTCTGAATACCCGATAAACTACTTAATATTATTTAGTTCCGGTTGGAGTACCGTTTCTTAGGTCCTAAGTGTTCTGCGGTTTTTTGCTCCGTATCAAGTGTCGCACCGACGACCTTGCCGCGGCGGATACACCAATTACCATGAAATCACCGAAGTTATGCACCGCCTGGCGTGACTAGCACTTGGATGGGTGACCGTCCGAGTCTGCTGTGCGCTGTCGGCGAACAGGGTTCTCTCGCCCCTGGTGAGGCCAAGTGATGAGGTGCTTGACTGATAAGTAGCGGCTCAGATCACAGAAAACTGACCACGCCGGGAGAGCGTTGTGATGACCCCAGCCCATCCATATCCTTATCCGATGATGCCTTTGTGACGAAGATGACACGGCGGTCGGTCCGTACCGGCAGGCCTTCCGGGTCCTGTTCAGACGGAGTATTGAGTGCCGTAGAAACAACTAAGCTTTTAGGAATCACAATATTTATTTTCAATCATGCTTCGTATTATAGGGGCGTTCTCTGTGTTCAAAACTAGTTCAAATGGCTCTGAGCACTATTGGACTCTACTTCAGAGGTCATCAGTCCCCTAGAACTTAGAACTACTTAAACCTAACCAACCTAAGGACATCACACACATCCATGCCCGAGGCAGGATTCGAACCTGCGACCGTAGCGGTCGCACGGTTACAGACTGTAACTCCTAGAACCGCTCGGCCACCCCGGCCGGCGGTCTCCGTGTTGTCAATACACTGCCTAAGCTCCCTCAATCCACTTCTGGCAATATGCTTTGCCCCAAACTTAGGCACCGATATCACACAAAGGCACACGTAGCATCAACGCCTAAGGTTATCGTACTCGTGCTACACCATCCCGCCAGTGACTAAGAGATAGTTGTCCACTGATAAACATTGGCAGAAGACGGCTCACAACAGTTGCTCCACATCTCTTGTTGTCTCTGGAGGTCGAAGATGGACATCTACGAGATGAGTTCTCACTATGAACATGTGCCAGCAAAGAGTCATATTGTCATGACACTCAGTTTGTCAGTCAGTTGGTTAGTTTCATGTTTCAAAAAGTATTATGGTCCGTCTGGAAGGCTGCAAATATCATTTCTCCACATTGCTTGTTACGCGGTTGGATAGCTGCCCTTCTTCTCTGTTTACCAACCTGAAGTCTGTTTCGATCGTGGAGCCCTTTGTCTGTCATTAGTTAAGACCTGGAAGGATTAGAGCCATTATCAGTAATCATGTCACTACCAGTGTAGGTCTAATCTTCATTTGAACGAGGAAATTTCTCCGGTCAGTGTGATAGTGCTACGATAACGTGTCGTCCCTCGGAGAAATTCATCAATGATTTCTCAAATAAAGAAATAATTCTATAATAAACGTAAGTGCTTTACAGCAAAATAATGAAGGTATTCTCTAAACTCTTACAGATAGTGGAATATACTGACAAAGACGTACGGCTGAAATAGAGATCAAGAAAAATAACCAAATTGCTGTACATATCCGATCTGGTATTGCAGCTATGGATCTATGGTAGATATTGAATATGTGAGGTGAGGTGTTGAGTGCACCAGTGGCTAAGAAGAAATAGATGAAGAAAACAAAGTCTGCTAAAATCCACCTATCTGTCAGCATCATCCTATGTGGGCGAAGGAAGGATGTGATGATCAAACAACCCTATGTTACCCACAAATATTAATCAAGCATTCATGGCTAGTCCGAGTCAACTGCATATGTGGGCTGCTCAACTACATCATATTCGTGAATATTTGGCGCAACTAGAGAATGGACTACTTTTAACTTTATTTGAGGTTTAAATGGTTTTTAAGTTTGCGTGTCACTTGGAAGCAAGCTGTAACAGTTTATTATTTCCGATTGAGACACTCATCCAGGATTATGACGAGATCTCTCACATTTCTGATAGCGTACTGTAGAAACTGTTTCGCGAACCTGCGAACTTTCAATAGTGGAGAGTTTTGTATCTGGAGGAAAACATATTTCTTGTTCGGTGTCTCTATCTAGTGACCGATTTTGGGATCGCATAAAGAAATGCTCACTATAGACCACCATAAGCATTCTCCAACATTTTCTACTGTTCTTATTGTTGTAAGACACAAAGTTGTGTTTCGTACACCGTTTGTAATTTTCCGAGTTCTGCATTTCTAAGTCCTGTTTAATATTCTAAGCCTATTTTCAAGACGAGTCAAATTATGTTAATATTTAATAATAGTTACATAGCTTGTCCACGGTTAACTCAACAGTCATGCACACCATCTTGTACCTTGAAACTTAAAATTTATTTACCACCGAATGCGTCATAATTGCGAAGTACTTGTAGATTAGTCTAATTGACAATAGCTTCTATTTTAAAATATATTTAACTTGTAATGGGTTTTAGATAACATCTTCTTAATTGGGTTCCACTTACAGGTTACTAATATGTAGTAGAGTAATAATGTAATACATAGACTACTAAATATAGTACAGACCAGATTAACTCGATAGCAACTCCTTTCCATTTGAATAGAATATTTGTTCCTACTTAGATGAATACCTTTTTACAGTTTTTTACATTTGGAAAATCTCATTTTTACTTACTAATTTCTATAATTTCCGAAAACGACTACAGGACATCAAGATGACTGTTGTCATTTGAAAATTCTGAAAAAAGCTATAATAAACTACTTGAAGGCCGGCCAGAGGTGAAAGTCAAAGAATTGTTGCAAGGCATAATACCTCCCGTTTACAGGGTGTCTCAAACTTCATGGGTCAAATTGGAACAGGTGATAGTGGATCCACAACAGATTATATTGAGATAGGTAACCAGAGGTCGGAAATGCATATTTACTGTGTTATGGACACAAACAGCATACACTCCATAACAACAACGTAGCTCACAGCAATAGTTCAAAGTGACAAACGCCAGTCTCAAGGCACGCATGCCAACGGGGCATGAAATTCTGCTCAAAGATCCCTGGTGTCTTTTGCATGATGAGACAACAAGTTTGAACCCCAGGAAGCTACTGGGGTTTGTACACCAGCGGCTTGACGTAACTCCAGAGGAAAAATTCCAGAGGTTTGAGATCCGGCAATGGTGCTGGCCATGGTATAGGACCTCCCATTTGAATAATATGTATTGTTCAGGGGCTCGCGAAAAATTATATCGAAGCGGGCTGGTGCACCGTATTGTTGAAACCGCATCCTTTCGCGGATAACAAGGGTTGAGTCTCCACAAACTGTGGCAACACATCTCGCAGTAACACCACGTAAGATGGACCACTCAAACAGGGTGGCAGCAAATAAAGTCCTATTAGGTGATCTTCGACAATGGCTACCCATACGTTGACAGAGCATCGTTGCTGTGGCCACCGATGTGGATGGCGTGGGAACTGTCCTCACTCCCGACATGGCTGTTGCGGCTGTTGAAAAACTATCACTGGTGAATGAGATCTCATCCGTGAACAGTACAGACTGTACGACGTTCGACACTACAGCATTGCGGTGGATAATCCACTGACAGGAGCGAAAGCGGTTCTCGAAATTCATTTGTTCCAGTGCTTGAACACGTTCTTTATGATACGGGTTTAGTACCTTTCACCAGTACTCTCCACACCCTATCCTTCGAAGTGCGCGTTTCATGGTCAAGTTTACTTTGCTGGGTGGTCAGCTGCACGACCCAACTCCATCTTCTCACGTTCTGGTGGTCAGGCCGGTCTTTGGCGGGGACCTTGGCCTTTTCTCTAAGAGTTGAATGACTCCGTCTCTCGAAAGTTGGTATCCATGGAGATAAACTTCTTCCAGTTAGGATGACACCTATTGAGAAAGCATTCTCTATACATTCGTGCTGGTTTACGGGCTCTACATCCTGCCTCACAGTACATTAAAGGCATGTCTGCCATCTTACGTGATGAGGAAGTTCCCTCTTTGACTGCGCACAGTGCACTTTACACAGTAACACGCCTGAATATGGACCCATCGCAAGCTGTTTGATGCAACGGGCCGGCCAGTGTGGGCGTGCGGTTCTAGGCGCCTCAGTCTGGAACCGCGTGACCGCTACGGTCGCAGGTTCGAATCCTGCTTCGGGCATGGATGTGTGTGATGTCCTTAGGTTAGTTAGGTTTAAGTAGTTCTAAGTCTAGGGGACTGATGACCACAGATGTTAAGTCCCATAGTGCTCAGAGCCATTTGAACCATTTTTAATGCAACGGACCACTGACACCAGGGACAGCAGTGCCCTTACGCCACAGGTTACTGTACTGCGCCGGTGCGATGCTTGCGGTCGTTATATCAAACTGTCTATGAGCTGAATTGTGTGTAGTACGTCTGATTGTCAGGGGTGTACGCTGTTTATCACCCGCTGCCTGTTCAAGTGTACAACTGACAACCAGGATCTTTGCGAGCTTGCGGCAGAATTGCATGCGCCATTGCAATACACGCACTGGAACTGGTGGTCGTCGCTTTGAACAATTACTGTGAGCTACAGTGTTGTGATGCGGCGGTGTACGCTGTGTATGTCCATGACACAAAAAATATGCATTTCCGATCATTGATTCCCGATGTCGGGGACTGATGACCTCAGATGTTAAGTCTCATAGTGCTTAGAGCCATTTGAACCATTTGAGCTCACCGATCTTAATATAATCCTTTGTTTCTCAATTTAAGCTAAACCGTTCGAGACACAGTGTGTAAAGATGTTGATCTGCGACCTCTTAGGCTAAGTCTAAGATCCAGAATTCGTGCCCATTATGTTACTGAACAAAGATCTTTGTACATGATAACGTAGTAGCAAGATTCTTAAGGTTGACATTCAGAGACAGCTGGATATCGCATGTGGTAATGACAAGACTGAAGCACAGTTCAAATATCACGGATATACTACAAGAAATGGTCCAGGGGCTAAGCCCTGGGGGACACCAGAATGCGTACATTTCCATGATGAATTCTCTTGTTTACAGGAGGCTTAATGTCAGTTTTCGAGGTAGACGTCGAAACATGGTTTTGCACTGTTTGAGAAATTCAGTTGTTTCGTTTCCATAAGTAATAAATCGAAATGAACAAAGTCGACTTCATTCTTAACAGAGTGTTAGAAAAATAGAGTAGCCTCATATTAAAAAAGATTACTTGCGAGAAAAATCGTCAGCCGTAACTCCACACAGTAACACATCAAAATGTAATCAAGCGTTCACAATAACGGAGAGTTCTAAAGAAAATGGAAAAAAAACGTAGTGGGGAAAATGTGTAGTTTCAAGCCGTCACAACCCTTTTCCAAGACAATGCTATATTTGGCGAAGGAGATTCTCTAAATCTAACACACTCCGTAAAACGCTCTTTGAGATTTCCACATGACACTTCAAGGTGCTGTGATATTGCACGTGGAGCAACCCTGTTTGCCGACAGCACACAGCAGACTCGGACGGTCACCCATCCAAGTGCTAGTCACACCAGGCGGTGCATAACAACTCTTGACACCGCCTTTGTAATGAAAAAGCATGTGAGGCCATACTGCTCTGTACGTGTAATGATCTCCCTGTGGCGTCGTTCTCTCTGCAATGTCGTGCCGAACAGCGGACGGTCGTTGAACGTTCCGGTGCCTTGCAGCTCCATTCTCCACTTTGTGGGTCTTAAATTAAGATTTACTCTTCACCGGCGCCCACCTTTCAGCCTCCAGTAGGCTACCAAGATTACTCAACAACAGTCACGCTTATCTGTATTACACGACCTACAAACAAAAGAGAAAGGAAGGTACAGAACCGTGGTCACTAAATGCAACAAACTACTGATTTCTTCGGTTGCGTAACTGCGCATTACACCACATCGAACATTGGTGGAAATATTGACACTTCATCTTAGATCAAGACTAGAACACATATCTCAGACTGTAGAGTTCAGAGCGTAACCAGCAGAGCTGTGCGAGCACGCGTCTTGGCTCCAGCCTATCATTTGTTTTATGACGTGTTTTACCGTTGGTTCCTCTCCACAATTTGCAAGTTCTAGAGATGCCGGTCTGCTACACTGCTCGAGTAGCAGCTCTTTAGTATGGAGGAGATTCTGGATTAACGAGAGCCTCAGGACTGTAATGAGATAACATACCTTTTAGTGAGCTGGAAAGAATATGACATCTTGTTTATTTTCTGCCTTTCATCGGAAGTAGAAATTATATTGTTAGGTTTCAGTAAAACGCGCAGACAGGGAAAAAGGTTCAACACCAAGAAGAAGTTGTGCGACATAAACCAAAGTTGGTAAGCGTGCTTCTACATGTGAAAGGTGAAATTATTTATACATCGCGAGAGCTACCTAAAAGTGGCGCTAGTGACATAACTATGACGATGTGACTCAGATTTGCTTTAAATACCTTTGGGATTGGATGCGATGTATTGATGTTAGTCAAGAATGCCTTTAAGGTGACAAAGACGTCGTTACCATCACCTCACTGAGTTTGGATGAGCTCGTCTCATATGCTACGAGAAGCTGGACATTGCTTCTGCGTTATTGTAGAAAAACGTGACGGGAGACTGTACATGATTGCTGGCAGCGGTGGTCAGGAGATCGTTTGGTCGCAAGACGCGGCTTTAGCGCATTATACTGCATCTGAGCAGCGTTGGTACCACAGTGACACATCGAATTGTTGAAAATCGGTTACTTCAAGGACAGCTCCAAGTCCTGCTATTCATGAAAAGCAATACAGAGGGTCCAGAATGAGATTTTCACTTTGCACCGGAGTGTGCGCTGATATGAAACTTACTGGCAGATTAAAACTGTCCCGGTCCAGCACACAGTTTTGATCTGCCAAGAAGTTTCATATCAGCGCATACTCCGCTGCAGACTGAAAGTCTCATTCTGGAAACATCCCCCAGGTTGTGGCTGAGCTATATCTCTGCAATATCCTTCCTTCCAGGAGTGCTAGTTCTGCAAGGCTCGCAGAAGAGCTTCTGTGAGGACTGCAATGTAAGAGACGAGGTACTGGCATAATTAAGGCTGTGAGGACGGGTCGTGAGTCGTGCTTGGGTAGCTCAGACGGTAGAGCACTTACCGTGAAAGGCAAAGGTCCCGAGTTCAAGTCTCGGTCCGGCACGCAGTTTTAATCTGCCTGGAAGTTTCAATCCAGAGGGTGTCCAACAGGATAACGAATACCTACAAACCGCTGTTGTAACCTAGCACACAGCGTTGGTCTGTTCGATCACCACATCTGTCTTGAATCGAGAATGTATGGAATATCATCGGGCGACAACTCCAGCGTCATCCACAATGAACATTTACCGTCATTGTACTGGCCGACCAAGAACAACAGGCATGGACTCCATCCCACAAATTGACAGCCGGCAGCTGTAAAGCACAATGCATGCTTGCAAAAATAATGTGGCGGTTATACCATTTATCAGCATTTCACATTTGCAATGTATTATCTAACGCTTACATTAACCTGTTATTTTTTTTTATTTATTGGTGTGGTTGATACACAGTGCTAAAATAGAGGTATATCAAATTATTATGTGTATATAACAGGAATACAGAAAGAAAAACATCTAAGTTCCTAATCCATATAAGAGCTGTATCATCAGCTTTCAGGAGGTCGCTCCAACCCCCTTGATAGGAGCGCAAGGGGCACTCTTCTCTAATGTACTTGATTGTCTGGTTCGGAGCCCCACGGTCATGAACCGGAGACTGTAGCATCCCATTTGTATAGTGAGCCTGCGCACCGACCATGCTTAGTGCGAGCTCGGTTCAATCTGACCCATAGTTCCCTATCGTGTTCTCTCACAGCAGTATCATAGTTATACTTTCGGAACCACTCACACACTTCAGGATTTTCTTTAAGTTTACAGTTCGGATCCCATAGGTCTTTCACATAGATATTACTGACATGTAGCTGTTCTGCTTGCCATAACGGTGGGTTTCGTGAACGTGGTCTACTTCGTCGTAGACTTGGTATGTTTTCATGCACGGGTAGTTCCAAGTTCACCTGTAGCTTGTGGTATTCCCTAAACAAGGCCTCGCTTCTACGGATTGCTGGTGGGTAGATATTGCTCAGCAGAGGAAGCCATTAACTTGTGAACTTGCAATGTCAATCACTTAAATGTTTTACCTAGGAAAATGTATTCCTGAAATTTCATTACTCTAAATTAATTTTTTTTTTTTAGTGTTGCGATTTCTTTCCCGTCAGTGTAGAATGTCGTAATTCAGTGAGTAACTTCGATCTGACATTATGTGAAATCACGGTTTAGAATCAATACACATCTCTGCCAGCCTTCTTATGTTTCCCTCTCGTAGATGAAGACGATTTGTATCCATTTTAGAGGGTTAGATTCCGCCGATACAGAGAATCGTATGCAAATGGTCTGTAATCACCCTTTTGTCGAACTGCATAGATGGTCTAGTGGAACGTCATAAATATTGATCAAGTTAATTACGAGAAGTCTGAAGAGATTAGTTAATAATTAAACGACACATACTTAGTTGTCTTTTGCTAGTCTTCGAGATTAACAAAAAGTAAATGGTACTAATCCCATTTGAAGTTGTGTTCCCAGATCCCTGACTCTACTCCGTGGCCCACAGTGTTTTCATAAGAACAGACCCACATTTAATGGCCTTTCCTGGAGCACACGGATTGCAAATTATAATATTTCGTGCTACAAGTAGTGCGTCTTACGGGAATCTGTTTCATTTCCTATGAATCTCACGTCTTTTCGTCACACACATAAATTATCGTTTCGCAGATTATTTCTCTCTTTCGGTGTGGCAACATTTAACGCTACCGTATTAAAATTTTTGACAAACAATCCTGTTGGAGGGACATCCGCAACAGAGGATTATAGTAGAGGCTGAAAATATCGATTCAGTTGTGAGGTTCTTTTTTTAAATTAAAAAAAAACCGTGAGAGGGTTCGGGCCATTTATGCCCGTCATCAGGTGTTATGAATTGGTGCTGTGATCCCAAGCGCCGCGGTGGACCAGGACAGGATGCGGTATTCCACCAGCGACAATGCTCTGTACTCGCTGGTGATACGCCGCGTTCTGTGCTCGTCCATCGCGGCGCTCGGGGTCACAGCACGAAGTCATAACACCTGACGATGGTCATAAAAGAGCCCGAAACCGGTCGTGTTTTAAATAAAAAGAGTCTTATAACTGAAGCGTTATTTTCAGCCTGTGCTAAAATCTTTGAAGTGACAGTTCCAAAGCGTAGCAAGGTCAAGTAGGAGGTGCGTTCAACGAACTTTCTACAAATAAAACGTACTGATCTGCTTCATGGTCCCGGAGGCATCTTGGAGTGGGAGACGTCCTGGGTTTCGCCTAGTTGGCAATTATTAAGCCAAATGCTAATTTACCTTGAAAGGTAACTTGTTTGGACTATTTAATTGATTGAGAATGTTGGCAAGATTTAGTGAAATAACAACATTTATTTTCCCCATCAAGACATAAATTATACTAAACAAGTTATAGATTGAACATCCTAAACAACTAACGGGTGATATATGTCTCCACTGGGCGGATCCTGGTTAGCAAAGACAGTTCTACTAGGTGATGAGTCAAGTACTCTGGCCCCATAAATTTGGATAACGCAAGCTGGATTGATCTGACGCTGATCAGACTTCGATTGATCAAATCTACTGAAGTTTCTCTACATAGGTGCAGCAGAGAGCAAGTGGAGATTGAGATCTGTACGCCCTGACAAGGAGGGAGCGGCAGTACATTACCCCGTTTGCTTCATGCGGCGACGTGATTTGCAGCTGGCGAGATGTATGCGGCGGATGAGGTGAGACGTGGAGGAGGGCACCTGTGCATCGATCGCGGCCATGAAAGAAATGCAAAAATATCACGGTCTATCGATCAGGCAGATGGATCGCAATTTACTCTCTACCAGAGACCTGAAATCAAGGTACATTTCAGTTTTTGACACACCCTTTCGCAGGTCATAGCAAGGATCAATTTGGGTCACTTATACGACAGAGCACACAAGGATATCAAACATCAAGACTGGTAAACCAGACACGAATTAGTGTGCCCTCATCATACGAGCAGTCCGAGACGTCTGAAGTCACACTCTCGGTACAGTATAAGAACTTCACCGTAGGTTTCCCAGTCCAAACTACTCGCAACTGAAGTCAGTCTCAGGACAGGTCCCTAGTACCAAACACAAATGCCAGAGCTTGGACTAGAAGTGCTTACCAGACCAAAGTCTCGCACATAAGCGCTTTTCACTTCTCCAGAAAAAAATTCCGTTTTCCCACAATGTACACGAACGGCACTGCTTTCACGTCGGCTAGAGGCGCTAAATCTCCTCTCCCACGCGACAGCACAAAATCATGTCGAACTAGGGCAAGAGTTAAGAAACCTGCTCGTCTGAAAAAAAAGAAACCTCCAATTACTTGCTTTTTAAAGTTTTCACAGAGAGGGAAGAGATGATTTTTTTCCGAAGTCATGTCTCTTCCCACAGCAACAAGCAAACAGATACAAAGATCTTTATCTATATCGCCTGTGCCTTGGAGCTTGCTAGTCCTACCTATGAGGTGTAATAAAGATTCTATCCCTAGACGTTTCCCAGATGCCGTCGTTTGTAAGGTGGCTATAATTTCTCACCTTACAAGCACCCTTCCACATAATTTGCGGTGATCTACAAACACAATTAGGTATCATGTGATAGGTTGTACATCGTATATATGAATATATAAAGGAGAATGCGTACGTCTTGTAAATAATTGTTAACGCTTATTGCATGAAAGGTGACGGAGTGTCTTTATTATAAAAACGGCGTAATGAATGATTGCCTATACTAGTAGAGGTTGGAACGCCTGTGGAAAGTCTGGCGGAACTGAAGCCCTGGGTGGAAGGCCCACACTGGTGTGTTGGTCCTGCTTAAACACAGGAAATAGCAAGACAGACGTCGTAGCACCTAAGCGCTGGAGCACAATAGAGTCGCAACCGGCCAGTGTTGTAGCTGAACCAGAAGGATTATACTTCGAAAACGCTGAAACTCTTGGACGCAGAAGAGAGGAATGAAGAAGCGGCACCTCGGAGACCATGCAGGCTGGGTTATTTCCAAGGATTTTTACTCAGAAGCGTACCATTGTACGAGTATAGGCTTTTCCTCACAAACTTTCCACGCTGGGCGACGAAAGACTAAAATATGGTTGGTCGGCGTTCGGAAGAATCTGTAGAGAGGGAGAATATTCCGTGATATCGGGAATATGATTCGTTTTCGGAATTACGATGGTGGGAAGCCAAGCCTTGCTGGGAAGCCAGCGCTAGAGAGACCGTGGTCTTCCATTGTGAGCGACCGTGTGGTACGGACGGACTTGCTGTCTTTCCTCTCAGGAGAGTTTATAGTTAGAACAATTAGGCACTTTACTGTTGCGAACCCATATGATTCTGGACTTAGCCTCCAGGTTGGAAGTCGTCGTTGAGTAGGCAGCGTTCAGTGATTGAGAGCACTTCTTCTGCCTATACTTACGTTGAGACGTTATCTGAACTCCGTCCTTGTGGCTAGGAGTTCGCGTTTCTCGCCTGTAGAACATAGAGAAGACAGCATGACGTTAAAGTAGTCAGAGGACCGCCTATCAGCGAACACGAAAACTTGTAAAATTTTATTGTGTGTGGCTCTGCACACACTGCCCAGTTTACGACTCCACTGGATAGGCATGTTCCTTTAGACCGTCGCCCCTGCCCGGGCTTCTGCTGGCACTGCGTCAGGTACTACGGCATTGTTCTGCTGGAGCCCTGTCTCGACGAGGGGCTGCCCTATCTGCCCTGTATGGCTGTGGGTCTGTCCGGCAAGATTTACTATGGGATTGGCTCGCCGCCAATTGCTTTCAACTTCCAACAAGCCGTTTCTGTGGGCTAAGAATTATCAAAATACCCCATGCTTTTAGCCCTGTACCAGGCTCCATCAACGTCTGCTCAGGCCGCTAACCTTCTAAGAATCTAGCTCAATGTACATCAGATTGTAATAAAATCTTTAATAATTTTCTCTATGCGAAAAGTAGGTGAGAGAGTAGCTTGTCCTCTCTCAACGTTTCCCATTATTTGTGCTAGACGGTTCTTGTTATATCCCAAAACCGACTCAATCGATTGGCAAGGTATTTAACTTGGCAAACTCATTAATTAGTTCGTCGTTTCTGTAATGGGAACACCTTTCTACGCATAATTCGCCACCACTTTCCATGGACTACAATACCTTTTGTTCATATTTTCTTGAATTATATCTAAAATTTAAGTATTACATTCTGCTTTTGATACTTTATGAGACATTATGCATAGTTTACAGCTTACAAGACGTGACAGAACATGTGGTCAGAACTTGGGGTCTGAATGAGGGACTTGGAGCTGCTGGTACTGTGAAATCGTCATCTGTGCTAGATATAATGGCCTCACTAAGATAATTCGTCTATTATTTTCTCCACATTTTCTATATTTATTTGCGGACACTTGGAGACATGTTTTATTACACTTAACTTCTTGCAGAACCACACAAGGAGTGAGTGTTAGGAATTTGCTTACTTGCATCAATTTACTATGGTTCCACTGCCTCAAGGTATCCATGATATATGATTTCTTTCCTTTTCTCACACTCATTTTGTGAATGTGATGTAAGTTAAATCCGACATGCTCGGATAGCCGCACGTATTAGCACGATGACTGCGTGATTCGGAGAGCTGCGATGGCCTCGGATCGAATCCACCCGGCGGGTTAACGATGAGGGCCGGTGTGCCCTAGCCTATATGTGTCTTTTACGCAATTTCGCGTATCCGGTTAGGTGAATACCGGGTTGGTACCCACGTCCCGCCTCAGTTACACGACTCAAAAACGTTTCGAATACTTTCTCACATCTTCACATGAGATAACACTAGATCTAAAAAGGGAGCGTGAGCGTATACTAATTCCGTCTCGTAAGGCGGGAAGGGGAGGGGGGGAGAAGAGGGATGGCGACAGAAAGGACATCCGACCACCCTCTACCAGTAACAGAGTCAAGCTGATATTAACATGCCAACCGTATGAACACACGGATAAGACCAGGAAGAAAGAAGGGAAAAGACGTAAATGAAATACAAAACAAGGAAGCGGTTACGCCAACTGATATAAGGCCCAGTACTGCATGTTGGAGTGTACAACCTACCACCATTTGTACATGCATGACCCGTGTAACATGGCCATAGAACACCGATAAAAATATTTCTGTGTATGATCCTTACACATTTCTTATTCTGCAGTTTGATTTAGTAGCATATACGATACGGACAATAGAATCGACTTAAATTTGCCAAATAGTATAATGCAAATAAACATGTCTTTCTTTCAGGGATTCACATGCGCTCTCGCTGTGATACCACTTCAGGGTTAGTGAGTATCTAATCGTCTGAGCAGTACTCATAAATAGGTCCCACAAGAGTTTTGGAAGAAGTTTACAGCACTACGCTACAATCATTACTTCTACGAATAATCATTCCAATTAATTTCAGAAATTCATCTCATTTGATACTGTAATGTAAATTTACGCTTTGATATTTAATCAATTCAAAGAGTGCAGAGACGTGCCAATGACATAATTCGATAGTTTGTGGGTATTCTACTGCTGCTTATGTGTTTAGGCTACAGCGAAATTTTCTTTGTCCGGAATAAGTGGCATAATAGGTCACCGTGATATTCAAATATCCGGATAATCCGGAATGTCATTAAAAAAACACGTTAAGTGACACAAATATGCATGCTATATTTATTTTCATTCAAAATCACAACCAATTAATTCCACGTAATTCTTGTTTTTAGTTGGTCTGATG
Source organism: Schistocerca serialis cubense (assembly GCF_023864345.2). Taxonomy (NCBI): domain Eukaryota; kingdom Metazoa; phylum Arthropoda; class Insecta; order Orthoptera; family Acrididae; genus Schistocerca; species Schistocerca serialis. Next base: position 434,240,603 of record NC_064642.1, on the reverse strand, counting down.
CGTACCGCCACGAATTTTTCTCCTGGGTGAACCTGTCCATATGAGAGTAGCAAATGCACGCTAGGTCCCCAATTATTTGTTGGATGTATTTCAATCTCTGTCTTCCCTTACAGTTTTTACCCTCTATAGCTCCCTCCAAAATCTTTGAGAGTATACCCTGATGTCTTCTTCCGATTTTATTGCATTCTTCTAAAATTCTGTAACACTTTCATGCCGATGTGCTCTTTGACCATTTATTATTGTATATAAATTTGCTTTTATCTTTATGTAAATTTATATGTACACGATATATGAATTAATTTGTTTATTTTGCTGCATAATTGATTATGTACATTATGTAAATATCGCTGAGTGATTGCTGAGGCAATGTTAGGGAAACGTTAGGTTTCTGTCAACGAGTAAGTATCGTTGGAGTAGCAGCGTCTCTGGAAGCGGGAGGTTGTTACGTCAGAGCGCGCCCTACACAGAAAGAGAACTCTGGTGTGTGACTTGGTGAAGTGCGGACGCATGGATGGCGTGCACTGTACTGGAGGAGTCATTGTTTAGCGGCACCTGGCAAGTGATGAGCGTCGGCGGTGGAAATATTGGCTGCAGAAACATCAAGAACCCGCCATGCCAATATCATTGCCAATAACTCCCGTGCTCGCTAATTATAATGGAAAGGAGCCAGCAGCAGGATCGTCGTCAGCAACTTCGTCACGGCGAGAATGGACTGAAGTAAGATTGCTGCGTCACAGCTTATTGTAAACTAGTTTTGTAACGGCGTTACTCAGCTTTGTGGTGTTTTGCGAGTGAATAATTACCATAGTTTAATCAAAACTCTTTACCCATGATTCTCCTAAAATCATTCACCAAGTAGGTTCCTGTCCTGTCCTGTTGTTACAATAAGCCGAGTACCGCTTATGAAAATGAAAATTGCAGTGCCAGTTAATTTTGCTTATGAACTAAATGATTCAGTTAAATTAAAGATTTGAACTTAAAGCATTCAGTAATTTCAGTCTCACTTACTTTAAATTTGAACTTTAATCTGAAGCAAACTACTTGTTGCAAATAGTAAATTAACTAATCAAATTAAAATGATTCCTGGCACTAAGAACAAAAGCACTAACTAGAATTAATGAGTGAGTGCAAATATCAGTGATTATTGTAATTTGTTGTTAGTAAAGTTCTGGTTCACATTTTGACTTGCAGTCGTCCTAAAGTATAATAATTACCTTTTGTTACAGTTATTATCAATTTCTACTTCCCGGTTCAGAAGTCAATAGGGTTTCTTTTAATTATTTTTTGCCATTTTCCAAAATTATATGAAAGTATTAGACGTTATTGTGAGGTAGCGCCATTGTCAGTTACAACAGTAAGTAACCATTAATCTAAGTATTATCTTGCATGTTTTCAAAATTTCAGCTCTATTAGTTAATGATTTTTCGAGTGCAAACTATTTTCTTCCTCACTTTATTACGTAAATGTTTCAATTGATTTTGCTAACGTGCGTGCAGCCCTCTGTTGCCGCGCGTGTTCGAGTAATTTTCTTGACGTTGACTGTTCGGCTCATTAATTCACCTACCGAACAGAAATTTTGCCCAGTTGGGCTGGAGGCCGTATTTCTTGCAGTTATAATTATTTCAGTAACTCTTATTATTCTGTTCCGATCCACATGGTACCCCTTCTCGTTGGCACAGTACGTAACGATAGCATAAACCTTTCGAACAACCATACTAAATTTTACAGTAATTAAGTAGTTGGAATAAGTTGTCCTAGAAGGCTTCTTGTTGTTAACATCCCCCTCGTTTATCGACTTCATATTGAATCTTCGAAACGATAGCCTTTTCAAAATTTTTTAGGCACATGCTTACACAGTCATACATTTCTAACATTGTAGATAGAAGGGAAGGGGGACGTTACAAGGCGACCCTAAGACTCAACACACTCGACTGTGGAGTGGGATGGGTGACTCAAGGAGTAAACAGCGTCACTCGCAGTTCAAGAAAAATCTAACAATTTATTTAATAAAACTATATGGCAAAATATGTAAAGGTATTTCCTTTCTTAATTATGAAAATAGCAATAAAGCTACTCAGGCAGTTAAAACAACAAAAGGAATTATTACCAAAGTACCGTAACTCCTTAGAGGATCAAAAATGGTTCAAATGGCTCTAAGCACTAAGGGACTTAACAACTGAGGTCATCCATCCCCTAGAAGTAAGTAAACCTGACTAACCTAAGGACATCACACACATCCATGCCCGAGGAAAGATTCGTACCTGCAGCCGTGTGCTTCCGGACTGAAGCGCCTAGAACATCTCGGCCACAGCGGCCGGCTCTTAGAGATTCCGTTCTTTAATTTTCCACTATTTCATCCGGACAGACGTATCTTCATTTCAAGATAATCACTTCATTTCGAAACCTTGAAGATACTTGGTTTCACACATTAGAATTAACGACAGCAAGCACTCATGTAAAACCTGACAGTCACCGTGTAGCCGAGCGGTCGAGGGCGCGTTCTCAAGGTCCGCGCGACTGCCCCCGTCGGAGGTTCGAGTCCTTCCTCGGGCATGGGTGTGTGTGTTGTCCTTAGCGTAACTTAGGTTGAGTTAGATTAAGTAGTGTGTGAGTCTAGGGACCGATGACCTCAGCAGTTTGGTCCCACAGTCCTTACCACAAATTTCCAATTTCACCGTGTATTAAAAGCACTGCAAGGAAGATCAGACAGGAGCTCTGAAACAAGGTACCTACATCTACAACTACATACATATGCCGCAATCCACCATACGGTGCGTGGCGGAGGGTACCTCGTACCACAACTAGCATCTTCTCTCCCTGTTCCACTCCCCAACAGAACGAGGGAAAAATGACTGCCTATATGCCTCAGTACGAGTCCTAATCTCTCTTATCTTATCGTTGCGGTCTTTCCGCGAAATATAAGTTGGAGGCAGTAAAACTGTACTGCAGTCAGCCTCAAATGCTGGTTCTCTAAATTTCCTCAGTAGCGATTCACGAAAAGAGCGCCTCCTTTCCTCCAGAGATTCCCACCCGAGTTCCTGAAGCATTTCCGTAACACTCGCGTGATGGACAAACCTTTTTTTTTTTTTTTTTTTTTTTTTTTGGTCATCAGTCTACTGACTGGCCGCCACGAATTCCTTTCCTGTGCTAACCTCTTCATCTCAAAGAAGCACTTGCAACCTATGTCCTCAATTATTTGCTTGACATATTCCAATCTCTGTCTTCCTCTACAGTTTTTGCCCTCTACAGCTCCCTCTAGTACCATGGAAGTCATTCCCTCATGTCTTAGCAGATGTCCGAACATCCTGTCCCTTCTCCTTATCAGTGTTTTCCACATATTCCTTTCCTTTCCGATTCTGCGTAGTACCTCCTCATTCCTTACCTTATCAGTCCACCTAATTTTCAACATTCGTCCATAGCACCACATCTCAAATGCTTCGATTCTCTTCTGTTCCGGTTTTCCCACAGTCCATGTTTCACTACCATACAATGCTGGACTCCAGACGTACATCCTCAGAAATTTCTTCCTCAAATTAAGGCCGGTATTTGATATCAGTAGACTTCTCTTGGCCAGAAATGCCTTTTTTGCCATAGCGAGTCTGCTTTTGATGTCCTCCTTGCTCCGTCCGTCATTGGTTATTTTCCTGCCTAGGTAGCAGAATTCCTTAACTTCATTGACTTCGTGACCATCAATCCTGATGTTAAGTTTCTCGCTGTTCTCATTTCTACTACGTGTCATTACCGTCGTCTTTCTCCGATTTACTCTCAAACCATACTGTGTATTCATTAGACTGTTGTAACCTCCCCACCGAAAATTACGAATAGCAAAGTTAAATAAAAATGGAGCCACGAAGCAGTATCGTCCCCACAGAAATATTTAAATAAAAAAAAGCAATAATTGTTGGAGCCAAGTGTAACCTCCCCACAATGAATTCTACTGACAATGACAATTAAATGTGAGAATCGCAATCTGACCCAAATGTGAGCTCCCCACAAAAATAATGAAAGACATACAAAATGTTGCGAAGTCAGTTCCCCACAAAATGAAAGATAATTCAATGATAATGAAATCTCAGTGACAATGAAAACGCAAATTTCTTACCTCACTAAAACTGCATCTGCTCTTATTTTTCGCCATAGCTTGGAGGAAATGCATCGCACATATTCTTTGAATTTAACTGAAACTTTTGTTTAAGGAAAAACAAGGGAAATATTTTTTCAATTAAATAGCTCTTTTGTTAAAATGCTTTGAAAACAAAATTATTATTGGGGCACTTCTTGAAAATTAATTACAATAAATATACATTACATTATCTGATGTGCGCAATGCAGCTTCATTACCATGTTTAACAATATACCTCATTCAGCATCTTGACCAGAGACCCATGTCGACGCCCGCGGACTGCGTCCCACTCGCGACTCTACCCGCAACTGTACAAGACTACAACTGCCAACAGATTGCTGCTCGCAACTGAACCATCTCGCACGCGCTACTACTCTCTGGTCAGAGATTGTCATGGCTCGCCATCGCTGCATACGTGTTTCACTGTTCATTCCGTTCAGCAGATCATTTAATTCTTCTTCACTTTCACTCAGAATAGCAATGTCAACAGCGAATCGTATCATTGATATCCTTTCACCTTGTAATTTTATTCCACTCCTGAACCTTTCTTTTATTTCCATCATTGCTTCCTCGCCGTACAGATTGAAGAGTAGGGGCGAAAGGCTACAACCTTGTCTTACACCCTTCTTAATACGACCACTTCGTTCTTGATCGTCCACTCTTGTTATTCCCTCTTGGTTGTTGTACATATTGTATATGACCCGTCTCTCCCTATAGCTTACGCCTACTTTTCTCAGAATCTCGAACAGCTTGCACCATTTTATATTGTCGAACGCTTTTTCCAGGTCGACAAATCCTATGAAAGTGTCTTGATTTTTCTTTAGCCTTGCTTCCATTATTAGCCGTAACCTCAGAAGTGCCTCTCTCGTCACTTTACTTTTCCTAAAGCCAAACTGATCATCACCTAGCGCGTTCTCAATTTTCTTTTCCATTCTTCTATATATTATTCTTGTAAGCAGCTTAGATGCATGAGCTATTAAGCTGATTGTGCGATAATTCTCGCACTTGTCAGCTCTTGCCGTCTTCGGAATTGTGTGGATGATACTTTTCCGAAAGTCAGATGGTATGTCGCCAGACTCATATATTCTACACACCAACGTGAATAGTCGTGTTGTTGTCACTTCCCGCAATGATTTTAGATATTCTGATGGAATGTTATCTATCCTTTCTGCCTTATTTGACCGTAAGTCCTCCAAAGCTCTTTTAAATTCCAATTCTAATACTGGATCCCCTATCCCTTCTAAATCGACTCCTTTTTCTTCTTCTATCACATCAGACAAATCTTCGCCCTCATAGAGGCTTTCAGCGTATTCTTTCCACCTATCTGCTCTCTCCTCTGCATTTAACAGTGGAATTCCCGTTGCACTCTTAATGTTACCACCGTTGCTTTTAATGTCACCAAAGGTTGTTTTGACTTTCCTGTATGCTGAGTCTGTGTTTCCGACAATCATATCTTTTTCGATGTCTTCACATTTTTCCTGCAGCCATTTCTTCTTAGCTTCCCTGCACGTCCTATTTATTTCATTCCTCAGCGACTTGTACTTCTGTATTGCTGATTTTCCCGGAACATGTTTGTACTTCCTCCTTTCATCAATCAACTGAAGTATTTCTTCTGTTACCCATGGTTTCTTCGCAGCTACCTTCTTTGTACCTATGTTTTCCTTCCCAACTTCTGTGATGGCCCTTTTTAGAGATGTCCATTCCTCTTCAACTGTACTGCCTACTGCGCTATTCCTTATTGCTGGATCTATAGAGTTAGAGAACTTCAAACGTATCTCGTCATTCCTTAGTAATTCCGTATCCCACTTCTTTGCGTATTGATTCTTCCTGACTAATGTCTTGAACTTCAGCCTACTCTTCATTCTACTATATTGTGATCTGAGTCTATATCTGCTCCTGGGTACGCCTTACAATCCGGTATCTGATTTCGGAATCTCTGTATGACCATGATGTAATCTAATTGAAATCTTCCCGTATCTCCCGGCCTTTTCCAAGTATACCTCCTCCTCTTGTGATTCTTGAACAGGGTATTCGCTATTACTAGCTGAAACTTGTTGCAGAACTCAATTAGTCTTTCTCCTCTTTCATTCCTTGTCCCAAGCCCATATTCTCCTGTAACCTTTTCTGCTACTCCTTCCCCTACAACTGCATTCCAGTCGCCCATGACTATTAGATTTTCGTCCCCCTTTACATACTGCATTACCCTTTCAATATCCTCATACACTTTCTCTATCTGTTCATCTTGAGCTTGCGACGTCGGCATGTATACCTGAACTATCGTTGTCGGTGTTGGTCTGCTGTCGATTCTGATTAGAACAATCCCGTCACTGAACTGTTCACAGTAACACACCCTCTGCCCTACCTTCCTATTCATAACGAATCCTACACCTGTTATACCATTTTCTGCTGCTGTTGATATTACCCGATACTCATCCGACCAGGAATCCTGGTCTTCCTTCCACTTCACTTCACTGACCCCTACTATATCTAGATTGAGCCTTTGCGTTTCCCTTTTCAGATTTTCTAGTTTCCCTACCACGTTCAAGCTTCTGACATTCCACGCCCCGACTCGTAGAACGTTATCCTTTCGTTGGTTATTCAATCTTTTTCTCATGGTAACCTCTCCCTTGGCAGTCCCCTCCCGGAGATCCGAATGGGGGACTGTTCCGGAATCTTTTGCCAATGGAGAGATCATCATGACACTTCTTCAGTTACAGGCCACATGTCCTGTGGATACACGTTACGTGTTTTTAATGCAGTGGTTTCCATTGCCTTCTGCATCCTCATGTCGTTGATCATTGCTGATTCTTCCGCCTTTAGGGGCAATTTCCCAACCCTAGGACAAGAGAGTGCGCTGAACCTCTATCCGCTCCTCCGCCCTCTTTGACAAGGCCGTTGGCAGAATGAGGCTGACTTCTTATGCCGGAAGTCATCGGCCGCCAATGCTCATTATTTATCAAAATTTAGGCAGTGGCGGGGATCAAACCAGGGACTGAAGACGTTTTGATTATGAATCAAAGACGCTACCCCTAGACCACGGGTATCATCAAACCTTCCAGTAACAAATCTAGCACCCCGCCACTGAATTTCTTCTATGTCCTCCCTCAATCCGACTTGATAGGAATCCCAAACGCTCGAGCACTATTCAAGAATAGGTCTTATTGGTGTTTTATAAGCGGTCTCCTTTAGAGATGAACCACATCTTCCCAAAATTCCACCAATGAACCGAAGACGACTATCCGCCTTCCCCACAACTGCCATTACATGCTTGTCCCACTTCACATCGCTCTGCAATGTTACGCCCAAATATTTAATCGCTACACTACTAATGGAGTATTGAAACATTACGGGATTCTTTTTCCTATTCATCTGCATTGATTTACATTTATCTATATTTAAAGTTAGCTGACATTCCTTACACCAGTCACAAATCCTGTCTAAGTCATCTTGTATCCTCCTATGGTCACTCAACGGCGACACCTTCCCGTACATCACAGTATCATCAGCAAACAGCCGCACATCACTATCCACCCTATCCAAAAGATAATTTAGTAGATAGAAAACAACAGCGGACCTACCACACTTCCCTGCGGCACTACAGATGATACCCTCACTTCGATGAACACTCACCATCGAGGACAACCTACTGGGTTCTATTACTTAAGATGTCTTCGAGCCACTCACATATTTGGGAACCAATCCCATATGCTCGTACCTCAGTTAAGGAGTCTGCAGTGGGACACCGAGTCAAACGCTTTCCGGAAGTCAAGGAATATGGCATCCGTCTGATACCCTCCATCCATGGTTCGCAAGATATCATGTGAAAAATGAAGTAAACGACGTAAAACGGAGTCTAAAACTGCTCACCAAATGCGTAATAAGAGGAACCGCTCGTTCGTAACTGGCAGGGAATTTTAACAAATGCGAAGTCCAGGTGGTCTCTCGTACGCTTGCTTCCCAGGACACAGGTTGCCAGCCACAAATAGCGGAGACGCCTCAGTGCCCGATGTGCAGCTTGAATTCGACTCACACCGGCCAGCCAAAGCATGCTCCTGCCCCAACAGGAACACAGCTCTCCAGAACTACGGCCACTCTTCCGCCTCAAACCACGGTTTCCGTCAGTCCTTGCTGTTAGGAGCACTCTCCCTCGACTGGCATGAGCATGCCCTGTTGTTCCACAGCCGAGCCGCACCATGGAAAAGATGATGCACGCACGACCCCGCAGTCCAGAGGACGAAGGGAGCCGCGCGGCTCAGTGCTGTCATACTGTCCCTCCTTCGTGTCAGCGTTTTCCATATCTACCTTTTTTCTCCGATTCTGCGGAGGATGTCACGTTGCCATATGTTACATTATATTATCAGCATGAAATTTTCTTTTGTTAGAGCATGATTCTTTCTCTCAGGGATATTATCTTTTCCTATCACTTTTACTTACGTGCGTAAGTAAATATGAAACGGGTTCTTGAAGGGCCGCTGTTATTCATGTACCAACTTTAGATTTTGAACGTGATGACTGAATAATAGTTGCCGTTAACTGAATTGAATGTAATTTTGTTAATTTCTATTTACTGATGGCACATCAAGCCTCGAGAGAGTTTCGATTGTTGCCGTGGAGCGGCCAAGATGAAACTTACTGAACTCATGGAATCTGTATACTTTAAAAAATGAACTTTAACGTAAAATAATTATCTGTTGCAATTCAGCCGGCCGCAGTGGACGAGCGGTTCTAGGCGCTACAGTCTCGAACCGCGCGACCGCTACGTTCGCAGGTTCGAATCCTGCCTCGGGCATGGATGTATGTGAGGTCCTTAGGCTCGTTAGGTTTAAATAGTTCTAGGTTCTAGGGGACTTATGACCTCAGCAGTTGAGTCCTGTATTACTCAGAGCCATTTGAACCAATACTTCGGGGCGTAATGGCCGACCAGAGACTGCATCGGAAGATGAGCTTCCCGTAGCGCAAATTACTGAAAAAATGCTTATTAAAAAATAATTAGCCGCTGCAACCATTTGAGGTGACAACTATTACAAAAGAACTTCATTTTGTGATAACAATAATTAGTTTATTATAGCAGAATATCGAATAACTTACATAAAAAAATATGTGTAGCCGCTCAATGACTGCCTTCCCTATCGCGAAACAAAACAGTCTGTGTACCATAAAGTACGTCCTTCCTCCTCGGCCGTACAATCGCGTCTCTTTACGATCCTTTTTTTATTTTCATAATATCTTTTAAATAAAGAGGCTACTCTTAAATTATTGCTGCATATCAGTTGTTTCAAGAATATTAACTGTATCTTTTATATTAATTATATTCATAAAATACGTTAACTGCGGTTTACAACCGATAGAAATGTCAATATTTATGTGACGTACCGTCACAATGACCTCCGCATTCCTTTTTCTATCAGTCCACCAAAGTTTCAGCGTTCTTCTACAGAGAGAAAATTTTAAGTTGACAAACCAGAATAACTCCAAAAATAAGCTTCACATGAAAAAATTTGTAGAATCCAAAGCTGATTATTTTCGAGGGGGACATCTGCTGATGCTACAATTAGCCCGTTACCCCAGCCCCCTGGGGGTGAGGTGGGAAGCAACTTTAAAATTTCAAATGGGAACCCCCATTTTTCATTGCAGAATTATATTCTACAAAAAACTACGTACATTTTGTCTTAAACATTTATTTTTATTTTTAGTAGTTGGCGCTGTAATTGAAGAAAACCCACGTTCTCATTTTTTCGTGGAAAATGGTTATGGATAAATAAATTGTAGGATGTTTGGTTAGTTAGTTAGCTAGTCAGATGGTTTTGTTTGATATTTAAAAGTTCTGTGTCCTCATGACCACGAAACAAACAAAACTTATCCCAATCTGCGGAAAAAATTAATACAGTATTTGGGTCAACATTTGTAAAACTCTATACTCTCTCTCAAACCCCACACTATGCGGAGAGAGGGAGAGTTTTAGTTTTAACGAATCAAAATTTACGAAGTAAAAATTTACGAAGTAATCTTAACATAGAGAATACGAGACTCAGACAGATGGTGTGTACAAATCCCTTTTGGGAGAGTGAGAGTTGGCGTGTAGAAGGGGTGAGGGGTGGGAGCGGAAGAGCATCTGCACATCCTTCCCTACGATTGAAATTGCTAAATCCAAACTAACACGCTGATCCCGTGAAGACTGTGAATAACGCTAGAAAAATGGATAAGTCCTCCTTCATATCGCTCCTTACTAACATCGCAAAATATTAATACGATTTGAGATGCAAAGGGTGTCCATTCTTAATTTTCTAATAAGATTACCATCGGATTCCTGGTCTTTGATAAAGGTGTTACCTCACATTTAATGATAGCTTCCCTTGATTACACGAAGTGGAATTTTTGTCGACGTCTTTCTGCATTTCATAATGACTGTCCAGTGGTGATACACTCCTGTACGTAACAGAAGCGTCAGCGAAGAATCTCGTGCTGCTACTCATAGCATCTGATAGATCGTTTATGTAGATGCAGAACAGCCGGGGTCCTGTAACCCAATGTTACTTGTGTTTTCACAGAAAATTCGCCGTCCATTTTTTCATTCCGCGTTCTGTTGGTCAAATAGACCTCTACCCAGTCACATGTTTGCGAATATAATCCGTGTGACCGTATATTGCTTATTAGTTGCCGCTATGGTAACAGTGTCGAACACCTTTCAGAAATGCGTAAATATGCCTTTTCATTTCGCATCTGTTGTTACGTACTGATAAAACCCGCTATGCTTCACACGAGCGGTTTCTTCCAGCATCCACAGCGATTCTTGTAATACGATGATATAGCTGAAACTCTGCAGTAGCGAGGAGCAGAAAATAACTAATAACAATAGTTTTTTCTAGCTAAATAACCTCGCACAAGTCTTTCAACTGAACGCTACCTCAAGGAGTTTTGCGTCCCTAACCTACCAGAGTTGTGTATCTGGGGGAAATTTAAATCTTTCTAGTAGATTATAAATTGACATTTTCAATCTCACGACCCTTCTTACACACCTACATAACTTTAAAAATGATATTGCGATTGTAAATCAACGACAACTAGTGAAATTTGCGTACATAAAAGTTATTGGGGTCGTCGTTTATTAGCTCTCCACGTGTTGTAAACATTATGGAAAAGGTACTGGTGTTGTTAAGATTGTCCTAAAAGACATTTAGAGGTTCTGTACTGTACTTACACGTCAATACCTATTTCGAAAATATGTTGCCGATAAAAGTTAATCACATTAAACGAAATTACTTAAAAAAAAATCTTGTCGTTATGGGCACAAATTCACTCCAACTCCCCCCCCCCCTCCCCCTCGCTCTCTCCCACCACCTCCATCCAGTACTGGCTGACACACTGGACTCGCGTTCGGGAGGACGACGGTTCAATCCCGCGTCCGGCCATCCTGATTTAGGTTTTCCGTGATTTCCCTAAATCGCTCCAGGCAAATGCCGGAATGGTTCCTCTAAAAAGGGCACGGCCGACTTCCTTCCCTGTCCTTCCCTAATCCGATAAGACCGATGACCTCGATGTTTGGTCTCTTCCTCCAAACAACCAACCAACCAGTACTGGCTGGTGTTACGCGTTATGTAAAATGCGTTGGTATTGCTAGGGTTAAAATACAGACTAGAAAATCAGTGGCTCACCTGGCATTCGATCAAGCGAACCCTCGGTTACCACGCAATCTTTTTACCGCTACACCGCCTTTTTTCCGTAGCTGTTTCTTCATTTCTCGTCCGTATGGCACTTCTTTAAGTTCGACTTCGAAAACATTGTTTTCCTCAGAGAGGGTGGCCATTGCCCTGATCGGTCACGTTGACCTATCATACGGGCGCTAGACCCGACACAATAAAATGGAAGGACATTTTAATCTGTGACGTTACTCAGTTTCGTTTCATAGCTACGACTGTTTTCAAGCACAGCGTTTCGTCAGCACTTATAGGCGCGGCACGAGCAATTACCGCAGCTCTTTACTGTGCAATTCCCTCTTGCGGAGAGGCGAAACGGAGTCGGAGGACCTCTGGAAAGGCGCAGGTGTTTCTGCGTGCAGCAGGGCGGCGCCGGCCTTTGCCCGGTGCACGGCGAGGGTTGGTTTGGGGGTGGGGTGGGATGGGGGTGAGACCAGCGCAGCAGACTGCTGCGACAAAGCCCCGCGAAGCAACAGTAATTTGAGCAGCGGAATTGAGGTATGTGGGTTATGCCGCCCGCGACAATGGGGGGCCACGTGCCCGCGACTTGATTAACCCACACCCAAGGGGCGGCCCCTTTCCGGCTTTTATCTCCATCAGCGCTCCGCTCTCTTTCGCCCTCGCCTCTCCTTTCCGTGCGTTCTCCGCCCTAGACACTCCCACGCAGCTGCACTCACTGGCGGGCCTTCCTTTGTCGACGCGTTCGCCGCTGGCCGCCCAGGGTCCGCACGCCCTCCTGGGTGCCCTCTCCCCCCCCCCCCCTTCCCCCCGGCACCGTTCCGACCGGCTCCGTGACAAACTAACCTGCCGCCTCATCCCGCTAACTCGATTCTTCTTACTCGCCCCTCCGTTCCTCTTCGGCGTCGACGCCATAGGAGTCCAGGGACGTGCCACCGCGGATCATCTTTGACCGGGACAAATGAACCAAGCTGCCATTCGTCGGCGAGGTCTGCTGAGTCAGGAACGGGCCGAGTAACACTTTACGGTTGTCAGAGGGTCACATTCGCACCTTCTTTTCTTTCCGCGTTTTTCCTCAAGACTATGATGGCGTTGTAAAAATTTTTCGTCCTGGTAAGGTAAGAAGCGACAATGGTTTTAGGAGCTTTCTGACATAGTGCCCCCGCACGTCAAAGGCTTTAACGTATAACCCATTTTCAGTTTCACTACGAAATAGCTTAAATATAGAGGCTGAAACCGTCTGAGGATTAAAATTGTTGTGTTGGCAGAAGAGTCAACACCGTGTCACTAGAGGAGGCCGAAATGCACGCGTTTTAGCTCACGCAGGCTGGCGTGAGGAGGGAAGGACCACACTGACTTGAGGTCTGGAACATGACTGGGAATTAGAGTTCAGGAAGCGGACGGAATTAGTTTGATACTTAACTTTAATGCATTAATGACGAACGACGCTCTTGACGGTACATGATACACAATTTTATTTGTTCAGAATACAGTCTTGAAGTAATTAGTTGCAGTAACTGAATATGGCACCTTGCTAGTTCGTAGCAAATGACGTAGCTGAAGGGTATGCTAAACTGTCGTCTCTGCAAATGAGAGCGTAAGTAGTCAGTGAACCATCGCTAGCAAAGTCGGCTGTACAACTGGGGCGAGTGCTAGGGAGTCTCTCTAGACTAGACCTGCCGTGTGGCGGCGCTCGGTCTGATAGTGGCGACACGCGGGTCCGACGTATACTAACGGACCGCGGACGATTTAAAGGCTACCACCTAGCAAGTGTGGTGTCTGGCGGTGACACCACAAAAATAAAGAACATAACAGACACTAACCGCTATTCATCAGTGCACACATATTATAAATATGGACGAACATGTATTTATATGTATGTATGTATCTCCGACATCTCCTCCTAAAACGCTGGTCCTATTGCAAACAAATTTGGCACACATATCACCTACTACCCGAAAGAGTCTCTGTGGAAGTTAGAAAGATCTATTTATCCAAGGTGATGGGCTGAGGATGAAGGAGCAGTGGAGCCCATGACGCACAGATACTCAAACTTCAGTACTTTGTGCAGACTTTGTTCGTCCGATATCGAGTATGCTCTGTGAACCAGTGTGCTGAGCATCCCGTTGTGCAGAATGGTGGCAACTCGAGGCATGTAGATATAGGTCCGTATGTGTAGGCTTGCGGTACACGCTATGACCCAGTGTGCCATTTGATCTCCGCTTTACAAGTACATCAAGAAAGGGTAATTTCCCTTCCTTCTCGATTTCCATGGCGAACCATATGTTGTCGTGGTTGGAATTTAGATGTTCTAAAAACGTCTGTAGGTGATCAGGTCCGTGGTGCCAGATGACAAACGTGTCGTCCACGTATCGGTAAAAACATTATTTGAGAATGAGAGCACTTAGGCATTTGCAACAAACTTAACTCATAATTTCAAATATGTAACGAACTTTTTCCTGTTAACGACCCCCCCCCTCCCCTCCTCCCAACCGAGTGAAGAAATGGAGCTTACCCATATATCTCGCTGACTGCACCTACAAACAATGTACGACACATGGTTCACGAGATATAACGTAATATACTTAGATACATGAAAAACTGTAGTGTCATATGTCATGTTTTAATTTATTACCTCTTTAATACTAACTCTATTCGCAACACACTTCGCAGGCAGTACCCACATATGCCGCTGAATGTACGTAGAAAAGCCCGCATCTCGTGGTCGTGCGGTAGCGTTCTCGCTTCCCACGCCCGGGTTCCCGGGTTCGATTCCCGGCGGGGTCAGGGATTTTCTCTGCCTCGTGATGGCTGGGTGTTGTGTGCTGTCCTTAGGTTAGTTAGGTTTAAGTAGTTCTAAGTTCTAGGGGACTGATGACCATAGATGTTAAGTCCCATAGTGCTCAGAGCCATTTGAACCATTTGTACGTAGAAAAATATATCTTTCTACGACACACAGTCCAGGAGATACATCATAAATACTGAGGCGCGTGAAAAACAGTCGCACTGTGCATGACGCTTTAATTCATTAGTTCTTTACTGCTAACTCTATTCAAAACACATTCTCTGACAATAGCCACTTAGACCACTGGATGTACCTGTAAAATTATGTCGTTGTACATAAACATCATAGACCTAAACATTCAGCTGCATGAAACAGTAACTGTAGAAATGGGAGCATTGTGACGAGCGTGATAACTTTGAGTGAGAAGGGGGAGAGGAGGAGATGGACAGACAGCGAGAGGCTAGGAAGAGATGGGCACAGGTAGGGGGATGAGGGGATGGACACAGTGAGGGGAGGGGCAAATGGACAGAAAGATCGAAGAGGAGGAGAAGGACAGAGAAAGAAAAGAGGAGATGGTCAGAGACAGTGAGAGGAAGAGGTAAGCAGAGAGAGGTGGGAGGAGGACATGAACAGACATTATAGGAGCATGAAACGGACAGAGAAAGAGAAGAGGAGATGGACAGAGCAAGGGAAGAGGATGAGATGAGCAGGGGGAGGGGGCAAGAAGAGATGAACAGACAGAGGGGGAAGTGATGGACAGAGAGAGGGTGGAGTAGGAGATACACAGAGAGGAGGGGGAGGATGAAGCGGATAGAGAGGGAAGGAGCAGATGGGAGAGGGGAGGGGTAGATTGACAGAAGAGAAGTAGGAGTAAGGGGAAACAGAACGTGGACAGAGAGTGAGGGACAAGAGGTCGTGGGCGGAGGGTGCCAGCTGGAGAGAGTGGGCAGGAGATGGACATAGAGTTGGTGATGGAAGATATGCGTTAGGAGAGGGAAAGGATGAGACGGACTAGCGGAAAATTGGAATAAATAAATACCCTGACAACGTCGGCCAATGGCCGTGCCGCAGTGGTAACACCGGTTCCCGTCAGATCACCAAATTTAAGCGCTTTGGGTTGGGCTAGTACTTGTATGGGTGACCATCCGGCCTGCTGAGCGCTGTTGGCAAGCGGGGTGCACTCAGCCCTTGTGAGGCAAATTTAGGAGCTACTTGATTGAGAAGTAGCGGCTCCGATCTCGTAAACTGTCATACGGCCTGGAGAGCGGTGTGCTGACCACATGCCCCCTCTACATCCGCCACCGGTGACGCCTGTGGGCTCAGGATGACGCGGCGGCCCATCGGTACCGTTGGGCCTTCATGGCCTCTTCGGACGGAGATTTCTGACGACGCCGGCAGCTATGTTAGCTCGTAACATAGTAACCTCTTGTAATGCTTGCCTACAGTATCCATATCATCTTAATGGAGTCATTTCCGCTCAAGATTATGGCTGTTTTTATTATGCTATTACAATTTCGGTCTGTCTGTCATTGTCAGGCACAGGATTCGATGCTACGTTGCGACACGGAAACAAGTTGAAAATAACAACATCCTACCACGGCTGGATCTGCGTCGATAATAACAGAATCAGCGGTTGTTGTTGAACCAAATGTGAGCCAGCGACAAAATCCAACGAAGTAAAGGTAATTTGAGCACCGGCGCTGAGACATACAGGTTACGCTGCGGGCGAGAGTGGACGCCCAAATGCTCGTGTTTTGTCAGTAATAAGAGGCACTACAAGCCTCCATATTCGACCGACATCGTGTTCGCTGCTGAGTTCCACCTCTCGCAACGTGATGGAGAGTTTCTAGCCGACCACAATATGGACAGCGGTGTAGAGAACAGCCCACAGCCCTTTGTGCAAGCAACGTGGTACTATGTTGTCAACTGGAAAAACGCGACGAGGCACAAGTTCCGCCCTATCGAGCTGGCGGATTCTCTCCTCTGCCGTTCACAGCCACCTCTAGGACACAGATGATGACCGTTTAACATACGGAGTAGCATCTGATTTACGGATGCTGGTACAGAAGATCCTGCTCACCTGTTACCTTAGTCAGTTCCCTGTTGCAGGACTAACTAAAAAAGCATACCAAATTTAAAAGAATGCAAAATCCCCAAGATTGGCAAAGTTTTGCAGAAGTTCGAAATATAGCTCGTACATCAATGCGAGACGCTATTAATAGTTTCCACAACGAAACTCTGTCTCGGAATCTGGCAGAAAATCCAAAGAGATTCTGGTCATACATAAAGCACACCAGTGGCAAGACGGAATCAGTACCTTTACTAAGCGATAACAACGATGAAGTCACTGATGACACTGCCATTAAAGCAGAGTTATTAAACACGATTTTCCGAAACTCCTTCACTAAAGATGATGAAGTAAATATTCCTGAATTCCAATCACGAACAACTGCCAAGATGACATACATAGAAGCAGATATTCTCGGTGTAGCAAAGCAGCTTAAATCACTTAATAAAGGCAAGGCCTCCGGTCCAGATTGTATACCAGTCAGGTTCCATTCAGAATATGGTGATACAATAGCTCCATATTTAGCAATTATATACAACCGCTCGCTCACAGAAAGTTCTATACCCAAAGACTAGAAAATTGCTCAAGTCACACCAATACCAAAATACGGAAATAGGACTAATCCGTTGAATTACAGGCCCATATTACTAACGTCAGTTTGCAGTAGGGTTCTGCAACATATACTGTGTTCGAACATTATGAATTACCTCGAAGGAAACGATTTATTGACACGTAGTCAGCACAGATTCAGAAAACATCGTTCTTGTGAAACGCAACTAGCTCTTTATACTTATGAAGTAATGAGTGCTATCGACAGGGGATGTCAAATTGATTCCATATTTTTAGATTTCCAGAAGGCTTTCGGCACCGTTCCGAACAAGCGTCTTCTAACAAAACTGCGTGCCTATGGAATAACGTCTCAGTTGTCCGACTGGATTGGTAATTTCCTGTCAGAAAGGTCACAGTTCGTAGTAATAGACGGGAAGTCATCGAGTGAAACAGATGTAAAATCCGACGTTCCTCAAGGAAGTGTTATGGGCCCTCGATTGTTCCTGATCTATGTTAGGGACACAGGAGACAATCTGAGTAGCATTATTAGATTGTTTTCAGATGATGCTGTCATGTACCGTCTTGTAAAGTCATCAGATGACCAAAACGAATTGCAATATGATTTAGAAAAGATATCTGCCTGGTGTGAAAAGTGCCAATTGACCCCGAATAAAGAAAAGTGCGAAGTTATTCACATGAGCACTAAAAGAAATCCGCTAAATTTAGATTACCAGACAAGTCACAGAAATCTTAAGGCCATGAATTCAACTAAATACTCAGGGATTAAAATTACAAATTACCTGAAATGGAACGATCACATAGATAATGTTGTGAGTAGAGCAAACCAAAGACTGAGATTGATTGGCAGAACACTCAGAAGGTGCTACAAATCTACTAAACAGACTGCTTACGCCACGCCTGTCAGCCCTATTCTGGAGTAATGTTGTGCGGTTTGGGATGAGCATCAGGTGAGACAGACGGATGATATCGAAGAAGTTCAAAGAAGGGCAGCTCGTTTCGTACTATCGCGAAATAGAGAGATAGTGCCACAGACATGATAGGTGAATTGGAGTGGCAATCATTAAAACAAAGGATTTTTTCGTTGCGGGAAATCTTCTCATGAAATTTCAATCACCAGTTTTCTCCTCCGATTGCGAAAATATTCTGTTGGCACTCACCTACATAGGGAGGAACGATCATTACGATAAAATAAGAGAGATAAGGGCTCGCATAGAAAAATTTAAGTGCTCGTTCTTCCTGTGCACCTTTCGAGAGTGGAACGGTAGGGAGACAGCTTGAAGATGGTTCATTGAACCCTCTACCAGACGCTTTATTGTGAATAGCAGAGTGATCACGTAGATGTAGATGTACTTTCACAGTCCGCCCTGCATGATTGACCCCCGGCTCCTCATACGCCTGGGCGATACCTGATTCCCGACCGCGAAGACTCAACTCGACATGGTTTAAATTCAGGTCTTTTTACTACATATTCCGAGATGATGAGACGAGGGATCTTTACTGTTGGCAGTCACTCGTACAAAATGGCGACACCAGAGACGAGTGATACTAGTGCGCTTTCGAGTACTTCTTTTGCGCCTGATCCCTCTCCACAGGACGAGGTGGGACTGGCTGAGGAGGATTACTCAGTAATGAAGAGACACGCAAAAATTACGCTGCTCCTGGAGCAAAGTATAAAAAATCGAAAAATAAGCCAGGCAGCAATCTCGCAAATAAAAAATGAATTGGCTGCATGGGCAATCGCTCACGCAAAATTGGAAGGACGTGTAGAGGAGCTGGAGAAAGAGAATACTCGTTTGAGACAACAGCAACAACAACCGAGCAAGACCTGGGCGGCGGTGGCTGCACAAGCCCTCACCAGACAAAACAATACGAAAGAGACAATAGACAGGGTGACTAAGAAACAGGAGACGGCGGTCTTTCTTAGGACCTTGCCTGGACAAGACACGAGCGTCAAAAGGATCCAGGAACTTTTAACCACCACAGTCGACCCTGTGAAAGATAAGATAAAGATTAAGCGAGTTAAACGAAGCCGCAACTCGGTGATTGTAGAAGTTGCGTCTGAGGAGGATAAAAACAAGCTGCTTGAAAATCCGAAATTGAACGCAGTTGTAAAGTGCGAACCGCCAAAACAGAGGAACCTCTTGGTCATACTGTACGATGTTCCTACAGTAATGACAAACGAGGAACTAGGTGAGGCAATCAGGAAGCAAAACTTTGAGGGCATGAACGAAAATGAATTTCAAAACAGCTTCAAATTGAGATTTAAGACGGGTCCTCGGGACCGTGATGTCGTACAACATGTTGCCGAGGTCTCCGCAACAAAGTGGAGACAAATAACAACAATGGGCAGACTATACGTGGGATTCCACGTAATAAACACTAGAGACTACATTGTGGTACCTCGTTGTCACAATTGCGGCGACTTGGACCACATTCTGAGGCACTGCACCAGGGGGTCGGCCTGCTCCAAATGCGGTGATAGCGGTCACACCCGAAAAGATTGCAAGGCCACAGGTGTCTGCACCCCCTGCAAGAGTCGTGGCAAAAAGTCTTGTGGAGCCACAGGATGGAACTGACCTACCTACAGGATGCTTGAACAAAGATTAATATTGCGAATTGATTATGGCTGAAAACTGCATACCAAGCAGGATGCCAAAGCACAAATCCCCGAGCAAAAGGAGGAGAGATGCTATGAGAGCAAGCAGATTCAGGAATTTCCTGAAGTCGCTCTTCAGCGCCGACGTACCAACAGTCGACAAATACAAACAGAGTCCCCCATTAGGGACATTGGCATTCAAACCGAGCTCCCCTCAGTGGTCAGAGCACCCTCCTCGCAATGCCGGGACACGCTGCCGACTAAAAATCCACAACGGCAAGAGCATCCTGTGGTAGCGACAGATAAAGCTGCAAAACCTGTTCAAGAAAACACGATAACAAGCTCCATCGCCAACTCCGTCACAAAAGAAAGCCCGGTGGTCAGGTTGCCACCCGTAGACCCGGTGAGGGTGTACCCGAATCTCGAGTACACCATGCAACTAGCTAGGCTGGAGCAGCCGACTACCCTGACCACTGCCTTACGACATGTGGTCCGAGTAGGACATGAGAACGGACGGAGGGTAACCTTCTCGGTGATGGAGGCTGTGGACAGAATACAATTAAAGTCAGTGAACCTCCCCACTGACTTGGGAACACTGCGTGACCTACTCAAAAAAGTGTTTGAAAGACGAGGAGAAAAATTTGACCTAGATGAAATTTACCATCAATCAGTGATGGCAAACGGACGACAAGCATATGACTGGAACAAAACCTGGCCACATGACCACATACACACTTACTTTCCATGACGACCAAAATAAAAATAGGACAACTCAATACTCATAACAGTCGACTAGTAATGCAGGAGCTCCGTAAGGAAGTGGTGGAAAAGAGACTGGACATAGTCTGTTTGCAGGAGCCATACTCTCTGGCTGGAAAAGTTGCGTTCACTGCTGCAACATGGCAAACCGTTAGCAGTGGGGACACCCCCAGAGCGGCCATCCTGGTAACAAACGCTGCACTGCGTGCAACACCTCTGTCACAGTACTCCAATAGTCACTGCAATGTCGTGGAGATTCAATCTCCTGCTGGAATTGTAATCATCATCAACATGTACTTTCAGTACGGAGACAGAATTGAACAGCACATAGACCATCTTGTGAGTGTGGCCACGGCGTTGCGGGGACGCAAAATCATTATAACTGCTGACATAAACGCCAAATCCCCCCTATGGTACAGTGGCACAAGGGATGAAACTGGTGCTAAAGCAGAGGAAATGATTATGGCTCTTCAACTACTGGTGGCAAGCAGACCAGGCAATCCCCCCACCTACGTGGCTGGAGGGGGACAGGGTACCAACATTGACGTGACGTTGGTCACGCCAAACGCAGTAAATATGCTCCAAGAGTGGAGAGTGGTAGACAATGCCACCAGTAGTGATCACAATCTAATTACCTTTATTGTAGGAGATAGAGAGTGCCGCTGGGCCATGGGGTGGGAGGTGCAAAGAAATTTTAGGAAAACAGACTGGGAACGCCTAGCCAGAGAGTGCGACGTTCCTCCATTACCAAAAGGGGACTCACGACAGGACTTTAACGTGGACGACAGAGCCGAGGGACTGGTACGTGCAATAACAAGGGTGATTAAGGTGGCCGTACCAACCAGGAGGGGGGCCGTGGCGGCCACACCGTCATCATGGTCAGCCGATCTACAAGAACTGCGTCAGTCTGTCAGAAGACTGAGAAAGCACTACCAGCGCAGTGTCGTCTGGTGGGAAAAGCAAAGATGGCTGCAGTTATACCGGGAGGCAAAAGATAACTTTCAAAAAGAGCTACAGAAGACCAGAATAAAAAGTTGGGAAAATTTTGTAGCCAACCAGCTGGCCCTCGACCCTTGGGGTGTGCCATATAGATTTGTGAGGTAGAAGATCCGCTCCCCAACGATGATATCAACGCTCAGGCACGGGGACGGGATGACGGAATCCTGGCAGGAAACTGCCGAGGTCCTCCTCCGGTCCCTGTTGCCTGACGATGACAGGAATGACGACACCGAAGAGCAGCGTCAATTACGAAATGAAGACCTTGCTAGGTATGTAAAAGACGAAGCGGTCCTCCTCTTCTCTGAGGAGGAGGTTGCTGCTCTCATCAAATCCCTAAAGAAAGGAAAGCCCCCGGGCCAGACGGCATTGTGGCGGAGGTGGTGCAGTTCTTAGCCCCACAGCTAGTCGCGCCACTCACACATCTCTTTAACGAATGCCTCAGGCAGGGCAAATTTCCAAAAATATGGAAAGCCGCAAATGTGGTAATCATTAAGAAAGGCCCTGAGAAGGACCCTGCTGAGGCCAAATCCTACAGGCCCATCTGCCTGCTGGACGGCTTTGGCAAACTTCTCGAAAAGTTATTAGCTGACAGACCGACTGCTCACCACATGCTGCAGGGGATGAGCAGCAGGCAATTCGGTTTCTGGCCGGGGCGATCGGCATCTGATGCAATCGCCCTGGCGGCCGAGGTCTGCGGCTCAGCCCCGTGTAAGTATGTTGTTGGCATCATGGTGGATATCAGTGGCGCCTTTGACAGTCTGTGGTGGCCTTCGCTCTTCTCCTGCCTTCGGGAGAAGGAGTGCCCAGGGCTGTTATATGGCTGTTTGCGGAGCTATTGTGAAGATCGGGAGGTATGGCTATCATCCTCTAGCGGGGAAGTCCGGAAAACTATCACCAAGGGATGCCCCCAGGGCTCCGTGTTGGGTTCCCTTTCTTGGGACATCCATATGGAGCCTCTTCTGGATAGCCTGCAACAGAGCGAAGAGGTGCTAGAGGTGATAGCCTACGCTGACGACCTCCTCCTGCTGGTCGGCGGCCGAAGTCGCGAGGACATAGAACCTAAAATAGAGAGAGCAATAGACAAGCTACAACTATGGTGCCGCAACACCAAGATGACTATCTCACCAACCAAGCCGACTTACCTATTACTCAAAGGACAGTTAATGAGAAACCCGACCGTGAGAATTGATGGTACGGCAGTTCTTCGGAGACGAGAAACGCGCTACTTGGGAATCATCATCGATGAAAGGTGGAACTTTGCAACGCACATTGAAACCGCAACCCAGAAAGCACTACAACTACTAAATAACCTGATTTCCATCGGACATAAGAGATTCCACCTTCCGCCTCATTTAATTAAGCTCTATCATAATAGTATACTGACGTCAATAGTGGGTTACGGCTCGGGAGTCTGGGCTCACAGGCTCACGAGGGTGGTGCCTGCCGTGACGGTGAAAAGAGTACAAGGGAACATGATACTAAGGTCCGTGGGAGCATATAGAACATCTCCGGGAGGAGGCCTGTTAATTATAATGGGGCTCTGTCCCCTGGATATAAAGATAAGGGAACAGGCTGCATGGTACTGGGCCAAAAAAGATAATATCACCAAAGTAGAGGAAATTATGGGGGCACCAGTCACCAGGGGAGATACGGGGAAGCGGTGAAGATCTACGGCAGGAGATATGGGAGTCAGATGAAACTGGTAGAAGAACCTTTCAGCTCCTACCAGATGTTAAGGAAAGATTGAAAATGAAATACTTCGAGCCAATTCGGAGATTGTTCCACTTTCTCACTGGTCATGGCCCCTGTCCGACTTATCTATGTCGGTTTGGGAAAAGGGCGACGCCTGCATGCGACTGTGGCGCACCGGAGGGTACTCCTGACCATGTGGTTTACGAGTGCTCCCTTTTCGATGATGTAGCCGAAACACTGAGACGACAACTACCAAGTACAAACACTTATGACCTTCTAAGACAAGAGGAGACCTTTCAGAGACTGAGTACGCTAGCCAACGAGGTATCGCAAAAAGTATTGAAAACTTTTTTGAGAGACCTTCATGACTAGATAAATAAAAATCACCGATTGTGAGCACTGCCCCAATCCCGTACCGCCTGTTCGTGGATAGGTCGACTTTACAGTTGGAATCCGCCACGTGCCGGACCAGGGGACTGGGGTGATCCTGAACTGAGACAACGCACCGATTATGACGTAGAATAGGAAGTAGATTTAGTTAATTAGAATAGGATAGTAAGTTAGGAACCTGCAGCGATAAATAACTTCTTGCCTGCCCTGTGCCAGGGGTATGCTCATAGGGATTAGCCCTATGAGCGAGGCATCCAAATAGGTTTACATTATTAACACTGGCACAACTGTAACGCTGCAGGCAGTTAATACTAACCTTTCGTAGTAACCAGAAATTATGCTATCACTAGTAAAATAAGCAGTAGTCTGCCTAGTAGTAATTATAGTACTGTCTGTAGTCAAGTAGAATGTGCAAGCTGCTATTGTAAAACTAAAAATATAAGACCCACTAATCATTAAGGTGGTGGGTCATTTTGTATAATTATTATGTTATGAAACAAAGAATTAAAAAAAATATCTTCATGAAAATCATAACCCACTCGACACACTCCTCACTAACAATAACTCTTTGCGAATTATTTGTGCAGTGACTTCGTAAATCCCCTTCACAGTACCGAGCAGAGGTCGACACCCATAGTGGGCCTCGACGCGAGGTAAAATGGTTATCGACTTGGTACCAATGAACACCGTCCGCAGATGGGACGTGCATGTTGGATCGCCTGCAGGACTTTGTTTACATCATTATTTTGATCCTCCTTCCTCCCTGTGGTTATTGTCTAATCTATACAATGGAAACAATTTGTATTAAAATTATATCTTAAATTTTGGGTTTGAAGGGGCGAATAATGTTCGGAGGGGGCAGTTCAGGGACAGCAAGTGGATCGCGTAGTGGCGAGGCCTCGGGTTGGAATCCCTGTCCACCCTGTCTCTATCAGCTTCAAGCTGACCGCTGAAAGGAGATAAAAACATATTAAAAACGTAAGAAAAAGGTCGCTAACGCACTGCATGCCAGGTGGTGATCGACTATGAGGTAAGCCGGTTCGAATTCTGGTTTTGGACGAAATTCTCGCTGCTACTGTTTGGGCGCCAGGGGAGATACATGGTGATGCAAATGTTGGGATTACCGGATTTACTCCAATTTCTCTGATTAAAATCAAACACCATCCGCAGTGTCTCATGAGGTGAGAACATGTGACGCTGTTGATAGTGATACGTCCGTCAGATGGTGACGTTAAGCTCGGCGGCCCGCATACTGCTGTTTGAGAGGAGCAGACTACGTGCCAGCACTGGGTATCACCCTCTTCCTTCTCCCACCGACATCCTCCAAGACAATCGCAACACTACTCTATACACGCCTCCATTACATTCCGCAAAATTACATAAGTACTACAGACCATTCACATATCCTCAATGAAAGAGGCCAACGTGGGCGAAAGAAGACCACCCTTCTCGCTAGGCTGCTGAATTCACACCACGCGATATCCTAACCAACAGTGCCACACAACATTTAATTTTTAATAACCGTTGATTCTTTTACCATCAAGGGGGCCACAGCCAGCCAAGGCCGTGGTTAATCGTAACCTGTTTCTATGGAGAAACTTGTATCGCATGGCCGTCAGGATTTACAACTTAATCACCCTGATTTATCTAAATTATGACCGTGAATGTATTCGACTACCAAATGCCCTCTTGTCACAGAAATTCAGGTATACAATTTCATAATATTTCACTTTTACTGGCATGGATCGATGAGTGGAAATAAGAAAGAACTAAAACAATTACGACACCTGGGAAGTTGACATGGGTCTGCTAATAACGTAATATTCTGTGCTGTAAATGTCGTGCTTCAGTGGCAGCAATCAGTTTCCGTATTCTCGACCGTGCCTTTTGTTGCAGTCTCATGTTGATTATTTCATTGTGACCAACGTCTTCTTCTCGCATGACTGTATACAGCGTGAAAATGATTTAACCCACCAAAGTCTGGAAAACTGTAAGAGGCATCAGACCAAACATTGCCCTTTGGTGTCGTATTTACTTCTGAGCATTTTTAATCTCTTAGCACTCTTGGAATTGCATGCAACAGGAAGACAAATCAGACGAATATAATAGACGCCCTTCATTAGCATTTGTTAATTCATTTGACTTAGAGCTTGTGCACGACCTGGAACCAGGTGATTATCTATTCAGACCACAGTGTTCGCGTTGGTGCGTGGCACAGTATCAAATGCATCCTACACTTCCGTCCTTTGTGCTGTATGCAGACGAAGCAACGTCCAGGCTTGATGAGGTCTCAAACATCCACAATTCGCATCTTTTGAGTGAGAGTGCTCTATACACCACATTTTCTCGCGATGGTCAACGCTGTTCTATGTGGATATGTGCGCAGGTGTTGCTTGTAACTGTTTCGTTGGACCATATCTCCTACCGAGGCGATATTACAGTTTTCTCACCAGAACATTGACAGAGGTGTTGGACGATGTGCCACTTGCTACAAGACAGCGCATGCTGTTCCAGCAGGACGGACGTTGGCACATTTCAGTCGTCCTGTGTGTTGATTCTTGAACCGACAGTTTCCAGAAAAGTGGACTGTCAGGGCTGGTCTTGTACCACGGTCTACTGGATCCTCTGATTTGACGCTTCTGGAGGTTTTTGTGTGAGGAGTAATGAACAGCCTTATTTACAAAACTCCTGTTGCATCAGAAGAGGATCTGATTGCCCAGGAAGTAGCAGCAGCAGTAGGAATAGAGGACACTCCTGGAGCCTTTGACCCACCCCGGTGTAACCTCTGTTTGCAAGCCAATGAAAGCATTTTTGAACCTCTACTGTGAATGAAGAAATTGTATTGTATTAGTGGTGTTGTCCATTGGTTATAAAGTATTCAAACTTATTTCTGTTTCTTCCTGTCATCACAGGAAACACATTATGAAAGCGTTTTCATTGTCCGACGCAACCTCCCAGAGTTAGTAGCTTAATTAAATTTCATCCAGAGAAAACTCCCTCTACCGGTTAAAAAAAAACTCCCAGGAAAACACGACATTAGAGAAAAGTATTTGTTTCGGTGTCCTGTGCAGCTTCGCAGAATTTGTCAGTTTAAATATTTTCCACCTTGTATAGCCACATTATAGATATTTCTCCACACACTTCTCCTGTTTCACCTGCACTTACAGTACACACGACAAGAACAAACAGACTGCCACAGACTCCTACTCCTGATGCTGGTACAATGAAGAAAGTCTCTCACTAACGAATTCAGTTCTCTTACAAGTATGACAAAATGCTATAAATATTTATTTCTGTTTATTACATATTCCACATTTTCTGAGTTGTTTAACATTTGACAGAATTGATCAGGAAAATAATGTTATTTGTGTTGTCTGTGTATACTACATTGCTCAGGCAGACAAATGACAATATTTATGAGATTAGATACCTATGCTATCAACAAATGGAGTTAATTGTTACATTTACAGAATGCTCGTACATACTTTGAAATACTTGAGACTGGTTTACCAACTGAAATTAAAAAGTACATGAATAAAAATTGTGGTATGCCTTTATGTTTCTAAAGTAACTATCTTAAAATATCCATTAATCACTATAATTAACTGTGTCATTAAACATGCCAGATCAGGATAGGTTTTCACCACAAAACGTAGACTGAACTGCCTCAACAGTGAATGTGTGCTATAAAAATGTTAGAGAAGAACCTAGAAATATGTAACTGCCTGTATTGCTTCAACAAATAATGTAGAGAATTTACCTACTCATACTGTGAAACAGAAAATACATTGTATTTAATAGCTTCTATTTAGTGGAAATCTTTTTACTAATAATTTAATGCTGCATTGATAATCTCAATATGATGAAAATGCTGATATGGCCTAACTAAATCACTATTATTCTTTCACAATTTTATGTGTGCTCCTAGAAAAGTATTTGTTTACATCCTAAGGCAGACTTTAATATCGTTACTACACAATGAAATATATACAAAAAAGTTTAATATATGACACATTTCTCAACAATAAAGCAAAATAATTAGTTCTCAAATGGAATAGAAATCATGCAATCACACAATAGACCAAAATTCATAAAGTATTGAACAATGCAAATTCATATATGAAAATAAAACATCTGTGTGTATATGATACACATGTAGCACATCAATATATAAGTGAAAAAAATTGGTACTTGTTAAATAACTTTAAAACTTAAACAAAACATGTGAAATAAGAATTTTTTTGTATTTATGCACCAAAAAAATTGGTTCTTGATCGTTGTTTCACAGATAAGAATACATTTTTAAATATTGCTGAAGAGTCTTAGTACTACTAATGTGAAACTAATACAACAATGTGACCTGACTAGTAGAAATAAAATGAGTCACTATATAACTAAATATTAGTTTTAGCTTTATGTTTAGACTGAATAAATTAGATTTTAAACAATGTTAATCTAAAAACAATGTCTTGTGTCAGTTGCCCATTCAAATAAATGATGGTAATATTTAGAACACTGTTTATCAGAATTATATACAACACTATAACTTTAATTCCTGAAAGACTCTTTTACTGTTTTTTTGTCAAATCTCATAATTAGTAGTTCACTCTTCTGTAGAGTTAACTGAAATTATCCTCCTTATTTTCATATAACTTTGTGGTCATTTACTAATTGCTGGACATGGAACACAAGCTCAGTGATACTTCCTGATGCCTCCTTTCAGTTGCGCATACTTCATACCCATGGCTTCTCTGAAACCTTATTTTCTACTCTCATCTGCCACTTGGTCCATAATTGTCAAATGTTTATTGTCTGTCAGTCATCTCAGTTACCACAGCCTTTCTTCTGAAAAAAACTGCTGTCAGGCTTCGATGACACAAAAATGTATGGTTGTAATTCATCATAAAATCTCATTGCAATCACCAATATTCTACAGACTTTGTTTCATACACAGTTTTACATTATTACAAATAATTCAGTTAATAGTATTTCTCACTCATACCAAGATTCATACTTTCCTTATTCTAGTTATTTACAAGGAAAATAATCATTTTGTCAGACAATGAATAATTGTGTTTGTTAATGACCCTTGGTATGACAATATGCGAAAGTACAACATAGCAAAATTTCCTAGTCCGTTGACAACCCTATACAGACAGCAACCACTCTAAAAAATTATTTCATAGCAAGTAAACTCTTTCTGTGCTAGGATCCTAATAATTCTCCCCATTTATCTCCTCATTTAAACTCAGGATCATAGTCTCTTCAAGAATTCAATGGTACAGTAGGTCACCAAACACTGGACACAGTTAATTTTTGTGAAGTTTGTCATTAATCTTCCATCTACACTCTTGGCCTCATGTAACAACTCCATTTGTAAATAATTTATGAAGTGTGCCAAAAATTTCAATGTGAAATCAAAGTACATAATTAGTTTTACACAAACAAAATAATCACATTTCTCATCTTTAAGTACATGTAAGAATAAAACTATAACTGACGCAACTCTTCATAGACAAATTTTTACAATCGTAAAAATTTCAGTAACGTAGGATCTCCATTTCATACTGGCATCACGTTGAAAACATCATCTGTTTACTCAGTTATGTATGACATTACAAAAATGTATTTATGCAAGAGATAGCAATGATATTTAAAGATAATTTCATAGATCAATATGATAGTTGAAGGAAAATGCAGCACTCTTCCCTCAGTCAACCTTCCATATGTAAAACTTAAAATTCGTGACGTTTCTTACAAAAATTGGAATATGTGGCTTTATATTCAGCTGACATTTAAAATTCTACACTCTCTGCAGTTCATCAGAAAGCAATGTATTATTGTTAAACAATATGTTATGCAACTCAAGCCTTTGACGTTCACTAAAATCTTGAATTTCGTGTACATTATCATTGAACATGTCAATATTTTTGGTACTCGAATCAGTATAGTCTGCATAATCTTCATCTATATAATCATCGAAGCTGGTACCTAACTGCACCATAGTATTCCTCATAACCCTATTTAATCATCCTCATCCATCACTTGTTCATAGAATCCTAATAATACTTCAACATCATTACAGTGAAATTTAATCATCGCCTTTTCACCATCAATTGACTCAGTTCGGCGTAGTTTTAGATGCAACCACGTATGACAGAACATTTGTTGCTGCTCAGCCCTCACATGGAACATACCTGTATCAGTTATTAACATCTTCCAGAGAAAAATTGCACGACCTATAAGTTAGTAATACGTCAGCCACGTTGGCATAGCTACAGTGCAAGAAGAAGTAATGTGTGGTCGTTTGTATAGTAAACAAACTGCGAGGATATTTCGTCGATAACAATAATGGGGTTCCTCTGTTTCTCGATAAAGGAGTCCCACTGGTTTCATAACATCTGTTTATTGTTATTATGTACGAGGTTTGTTCTACTATTAAGTTATACATGTCAACTTAATGAATCTTAAACACTATTTACTGAGATATTGAGATTGAGAGATACTGAGAGATATTGGGAGACACTGAGAGGTTGGGAGATTTGAGACTGGGATCGACTCTCCCTTGTACAAACACATTAAAAGGTTAATTTCTAAAGTGAGATTGAGAGGTAATGAGAATGAGATCAATTCTTTGTCATACAAACACTTTCAAATGCACATCAAAAAATGGCTCAAATGGCTCTGAGCACTATGGGGCTTAACATCTAAGGTCATCAGTCCCCTAGAACTTAGAACTACTTAAACCTAACTAACCTAAGGACATCACACACATCCATGTGTAACATCCACGTGATAAATTTTTGGCTACAGTGCGACGAGAGGAAATTACGCCTCTAACTGTTATGAACATTATGTATTCGACATACGAAAAAACAGTGAAAACTTATAAATATTAATTATTTGTATAATATTCTATGATATAATTGGACATATCGATGTGTATCATACAAAGACAATGATAATTGTAAATTCCTTTTACGATCTGCATTTGTCTTCCTTTGTTTTTACCTTTTGTTGGTTGGCTTTTGTAGATTGCGGACGCATATCGAACTGAGGTCTGTTAAGAAATTGTAATTTATTTGTTAATTATTACTTGAAAATAGAGTTCATTATTATTATGAACATGAGTGAATAATTATTCGTAACTTTAATTCCTCTCTCAGTAAGCATCATCTGTGTTAATTATTTCTTTCCGCTGCAAGGAGCGCAGCCATTGATGACTGCGATTTGTATCGCGTTTTTGTCTGTGTTTTCCTTATAAACAAATCAAATGTTTGCTTGATGAAGTCTAAATACTGCACAATATGAAAGTACAGTTTATAGAGTGTAATAATCATTTAAAATACTTATTTGCTCTAACAATAGAAAGTCTCTATCAATTGTCTGGCGCCATCTTAACAATTATCTCAGCGGCAAATTCAAATTACGAAACTCTGCAGAATAAATGCCGAAGTTGATACAAATGTGTAAAAATAAAGGTGCACCGGTGGTCCCGAACTCATTTTAATGAAAATAATTCGAATCAGATTGGTTCTTAAAAAAACAGTGCTCATAGCACGAACGCTATAACAAACTTTTCTAGCTGATGTATGGAGGCGAAATTAATTACGTACGAGTTGCGAAGAATATTGTTTCAGGTAACATACGTCAGTGTTGTGCGCGGCTGATATTCGGTGGTTTTAATGATCATTTTGCTAAATATAACTGCTTCCATCTTAATCAATAGTTGTATACAATCTGTTGTATGAACTGTGATTTAGTGACACTTACACTACTTACAGACAACACTTTAACACGACGTTAACTTAGAGTTCTTCAGCAACTTGATCAAATCGTTAGCCGGGAGAAAAATTATTTTGTAATTACTCAATGTAATAAAATAAGATTATCATTTCCATTCACAAATTAGTTAAATACCAAACCACTGAATAACACAGCGAACGCCACACATGCCTGAGGCAGGATTCGAACCTGCGACCGTAGCGGTCGCGCGGTTCCAGACTGAAGCGCCTAGAACCTTTCGGCCACAACGGCCGGAAAATGCACATCAGTTACTAATGTTGTATGCCGCAAGTTAACACCGTAAAAACGTGAAAAAGTCTGTGTGTGCTAACTCGTCTGTGACTCGAAGAAGCCTGGTGCGCAGCCTTTCTTTTGCCCAACCTGCTGCAAAACATTATAGGCAACGGCGATTGTATTGGATACATTACATGAAACAATATTTTACCCTTACAGAAACAATATGTGTAGAGTATTTATTTTATTTACAAAGTTACCGAACACCACTTCTAATCCATAGATTATACTGTCAAAAGTGAACTAAGACAGCTACAACTCCGAAATATGAAAATGAGTACAAGTCATCTTTTGTCCTCATTTACACTCCATCTCGTGTAATCAGTAATATCTGGAAGCGTTGACGTTGGCAACGTTAGAGTCTTTCCATAGTATTACAAAACTGTCATATAGTTAAGGTACACAGGTTTATACAGAGTACCATTTTGGTCAAAAAGACAATAAAGGTGATTGTAGTACTACTTCTCTACGGGGTAGTTTTCACTGTAATTACAGTAGCCGTATTACAGAAGAACAGATCGTCGTTGTTTTGTTGAACGACTTATCGTTTCATCCCCTGGAAGTTGTTCACTGAGAGCTCGGGTTTACTAAATCAGAATTATATTTGAGTCGTTTTGCTCTTTTTTCGTATTTTAGTTATTTGTCTATTAATTCTAGAAAGAAACGTTCCATTCGACTCCTCTTGCTTCTAGCGAGGCGTTAAAATAACTGTAACGGAAATGGTGAAAACAGAAGATCTGCAGGAGAAGAAATTGTTAGTGAAAATTTAAACAATAAATACAAATTATCGGCAGACAGACTGAAACTGAAGCTTTGTGCAGCAATGGGTGTAGCGCATCCCTACATTTCCACGCAGAATCGAACTTGATGAGAGAGAGTTAATATGACACGTGGATTAACCTCAATCAAACATTGCAAATTGTAGATGTCGAAGACCTCATCACGCCCGAACTTTGCTTCATCTGTAAACAGCGTAGATGACTGAAGTGAAAGATACGTTTGACCCTGTTCCAGGTATCAATACGGAAACTGTTCTGAGTGGAGGGTTCCAGGTTGTGCACACGCTGTAAGTCAAATGGATTAACAGTTGTTCATGAAGGACGTGTGTTACATTCGTCTGATTCGTCTCCATGTTGAGTCAATTGCAGTAGTGGCAAGAGCGCTTACGCCCACTACCAGATTAAAAAATTCTCACATTTAATTATGACACCGGATATTAATGTTTGTTGTGGTGTCCCATGCTACCTCAAAAACTTTGTCGGTTTTAGCCGTTTCACCCTGTATATAGTGAGACTAGAGGAAGATGCTGGTTACTGTGAAATAATCAACATAAGACTGCAGCAAAAGTCACGTTGGATAATACAGAAACTGTTTATCTGCCTTTGAACCACAACGCGTACAGCAACAATCCAGCTAAGTGCTATTTGTTTGTAACACACAGTTTCTCTGTGTCACCACAATACGGGAGAAACGTTGCTACAGAAAATCTCGACAAGTTCTTGACCGATGTAATTGGAATATGCACATCGTTTTCCAATGAATATTCATCTATTAACCATTCAGACGGATACGAACTGTACAGTTCTTTAAACCATAACGTACCTATTGTTTGTTTTTTTCATATGTGGTATGTTATAGTACAGCATCACCGGTCGTTGGCGGCCTAACTGTGTTGGTGAGGCAGGAAATTCATTCACAGGGCAGTGGCGCTGCCTCGCTGCAATACACTTTGGAGGTGTGGCGGTGGGACTTGGAGTCCCGTACCACCCTCCAACGGTGACAGTACTACATCAGGCTACAACTTGGGCGGGTAGGGTGGAAAAGTAGTAGACTTAGAATGGGGTGCCAGTCCTGCCAAAGGATGCATCCGTGGTGGGCGTGCCAGGCCAATCGTTAGCCGTGGTCGGATGTCGATGCTAGTGGCGCGGAGGTGATGTCCCAACGTGGCGTAACCCATGGACAGTGTCGGGCAGGGCATCCACTTTCTCATAGATACGCCACGCATTGTTGCGTGTGGTTGTCTTGAGGAGGACAATATCCGCTTCCTCGTGGAGAGTCACAATTCTCGTGAGGGCCGGGGCGTGCAGGCTCCACCTGAGAACCTTGCTTTGCAGGTGCTGCAACGTCCGCATCCTGGTGACAGTAATCAAGGTCCATGCAGCGGAGCCATACGTCATGGCAGGAAGCGTAACTGCTCGGTAGATGCGGAGCTTCGTATGCAGGGTAAGTTCCCTACTGCGAAAGAGGGGTACAAAGCCCTGGTCAGCCTTTGCGCCCTTGTTAGCAACATACTCCGCATGACAATGTAAGAGCAAGTTGTGTTCAATCCTGACCCCTAGATAGGTAGTTGTGGGGGTCCAGGGCAACTGTACGCCAGCAATCGAAATATTGCGGCGGAGTACTGGGAGCCGTTTGTTGAATTAGACGTCCATAGTTTTGGCGGCGCCGAGGGCTATTTTGTCTGTCCGGCACCAGGTCATGGTGGCGTCCACCTGTCCCTGGCGGCGGGCGACGATGGCGTCAGGAATACCGCCAGTGGTGTATAGCGCTGTGTCTTCAGCATATTGTGCCAGGAGTCATTCGGCTATGACCGGCATATCATTCACATAAATATTAAAAAGAATGGGAGAGAACACCGATCCTCGTGGAGTACCCACCGACAATTGGCAAATGCCTGTTGCCTGTTGTCTGCTACAACCGACTGACAGGAATACAATGTTCTGCTGTAATACCGTGCGATTTTCTTTCCCCTGTGCCACCAGTTTTAACTTCGATAGCGGGGCATTTGAACCAT
Source organism: Schistocerca serialis cubense (assembly GCF_023864345.2). NCBI lineage: Eukaryota > Metazoa > Arthropoda > Insecta > Orthoptera > Acrididae > Schistocerca > Schistocerca serialis. The sequence continues at coordinate 434,206,096 of NC_064642.1, read as the reverse complement.
TAGACAAACTGTTTCTCATAAATATATTCTTCCCCTTTATATAGGGTGAATGTCAATAAAACCGATAAACTGCGGAGACAGATTCCTGATTGGAAATGGAGGAAAGAAGGTCCTATGAACACGTGTCCGGGAATGCATAATTGCTGCAGTAGATGCCGATGACGATTGACAGTTCCTCTGACCACATGCCGTGTGTTCCTTCAGTGTTGCAAGCTGTGCGATTGATGAATTGTACTGTAAGCAGCAGTGGCCCGTTACTCATGTCGGGAGCAAGCCGAGATGGTGTTTGTGAACCGCAAGCAAATGAAAACGACTACACCAGAATAAGTACTCCCACAGACACCAATCACATCATACGACGTTTGAATTACTTTTCGGTCATTTGTGCGAATAAGGTTCTTGCAGAAAATAGCGGAATGTACTTCAAGATATTAAGACGAACCCTAGCACAAACTCCAAGCAAGTGGCCCGCCATCATGGTGTAAGAGAACGTAGAGTTATTTGTATCCTGCATGACAACCGCTGCCGGCCGGAGTGGCCGATCGGTTCTAGGCGCTACAGTCTGGAACCGCGTGACCGCAACGTTCGCAGGTTCGAATCCTGCCTCGGGCATGGATGTGTGTGCTGTCCTTAGGTTAGTTAGGTTTAAGAAGTTCTAAGTTCTAGGGGACTAATGACCTCAGAAGTTAAGTACCGTAGTGCTCAGAGCCATTTGAACCAATTTGACAATCGCTACTATGACTGCATTCCTTGGAGGCTACTTTGAACATCTGTTGTGACATGTATGCTATGCCACTTTTTACTGTGTTCCAGGATGACTTGCTGTCGTTGCACGCACTCTGTTCACTTACGTACACATCTTCATACTACCTTTCTTCCTCCATTTTCAGTTAGAAACACGTCCCTGCAGTTTGTCGGTTGTACTAATGTTCACACTGTATATATTTTTAAACATAAATTGCATACACAGCAATGCTCTGTTTTGTTTCCTTCTAAACAGACGTTTTTCGCAGAAAATATCATTGTTGTATTTCTGGCTAATTGGCCTAATACTGTACAATACCAACACAGAATTTGCAGTAACAACAAATAAGGCTCAATGTCAGAGAGGTTAGGGTGGGAGAGGAAATGGACAGAAATGTGGGAGAAAATGGATATACAGAGCGAAAAGGATGAGATAGACAAAGAGAGGGGGCGGGAGTAGATGGAAGAGAGGAAGAAAAGAAGATGTGCAGAGAGAGAGACAGTGGGAGGCAGAGGGGAGGATGTGATGAAAAAATGGAGGGGGAAGAGGAAGAGACGGACAAAACTAGCAGGGACAGCCAGTCTGATTCGAGAGTTGTTTTTTGTTTGATACTGATGTGTACCACACTGATCACGTGATATAGATGATTTTACCGTTGATACAAAGCGTTACATAGGAGAATTTCATCCTTTTCTATTTACATTAAACCGGTGATGGCCGAGCACAGAATATTCTTCGAAAGTTGAATTGAGCGTAATACCGACGTGTAATGGTCTGCTTTCTTCTCCGTAGATATATATTTCTATGCATTTAGAGAAAGCAACTACTGAACGTACGAGTTGTCCTGTATCTGGAACGAAATAAGGATTTGTGCAAAAATGCGAAAAAACGTAATGTGATTTTAGATCCTCGGCGAATGCGCTAGTTGCGTTCCGCCGGCTAAGCAAGACGGATGGGTCGGATTTCGGCAGCCGTGGAGGAAAGCTTTACCATGAAAGCTATCTTCACCGCGACACGGCACGCGTATCTCAGCGAACTGTGCGCTTAGCTTCTTACTTATCCTTATGGGATACTCAGCCGACTCCGTGGTGCACGATTCTTCTACTGCTGCAATACATTACAGTCGTTCTTTATCTAGCATTTAGATTTCACAGTACCTACACTGTACTGCAGTTCTGAAAATACAACTAGAGAGAACTACACATCTCAGGAAATTATTGGCACTTGCTGTACCCATTTAGGTGGGTTTTTAGGTAACGTATTCAGAGACTGGCGAGATGTACTCTACATTCCACTGTAAATAAAATACGTAATTCAGATCGGAGTATATACGAGAATGGCAAAACTGACTACAAAAGCTTTTCTACAAAAAGTGAATGAGTACTATGTACCGACATACAACTTCTTACAGGTCACAGTTGTTTGCTTTGATTTAGCGATAACCAGGAGAAACGACCGATATCAACACTTCATCTGATTTCTATAATGTCCTCATGTCGCCTTTCCTCAGCATTAGCAACGCACCCACGCGCACACACACACACACACACACACACACACACACACACACACATACACACACCTCTGATTGCCACTTGGGATACTGTAACCCGTCAGTGGCCATATTAGCTACCGGTAGGACCTAGCTGGCAGCAGCATTATCACAAAAATCTGGTCGTATCACATTGCTGTTAGTCACTCTGTCACTAATCTCTGACATTAAATCCAACAGATGTTCCCTGCAATAACTGACGTAGGTATCTAATGACCGGAACGAATATTCCTCTGCACGGTTTCCTATCATTTAATCTTACTTCTTAGATGTACCGTTACTGTCTAAGCGTATCATATTTGTCTAACGTTTTGCATGTTTTCAAAAACCTCATTAGACAAGCAGGGTGCCCGTGAAGTCCAGCTATCGTTTCAAAAAATCGTAATTTTGAAATTATCAAAGAATCATGATTTCTTGTAAAACGTTTATCAGCACTCAAGGTTTTTTCATTAGGTATTTATCGGAAATTTGACTGCATTTCAGTTCATCAAAATAGTAACACATCAAGAGAAGGTGTAGTATGTTAGGATTCACTTCTGTCACAACGGTACTGCGAAATTATCATCGTTACTATGGGAGGGTATCTACGGCTACTTCGACACAGATACCTCGCAAACCACCGTGGGCGGAGATTACCCCATGCAACTAACAGTCATTTCCCTTCCGGTTTCACTCACAAATGGAGGGAAGGAAAAACGACAGTCTATATGCCTCCATACGAGGACTAATTTCTCGCAGCCTATCTTCTGAGTCCTTATGCGCAATGTATGTTGGCGGCAGTCAGCTTCAAATTCCGATTCTCTAAATTTTCGCAATAGTGTTTCTCAGGAACAACGCGTTCCCTCCAGGGATTCCCATTTGAGCTTCTGAAGCACGTCTGTAACACCTGTGTGTTGTTCGAACCTACCAGTAACGAATCTAGCAGTCCGCCTCTGAATTTCTCAGATGTCTTTCTTTATTCCGATCTGGTATGGATCCCAAATACTCGAACAGTACTCAAGAATAGGTCACACTAGGGTCCTACACGCAGTCTTCTTTACAGATGAACCACACTTTCCTAGAATTCTCCCAATAAACGGAAGTCGACATTCGCCTTCCCTACCGCAATCCTGACATGCTCGTCCTACTTCATATTGCTTTGTAACGTTAAAAAACTGTTCAAATGTGTGTGAAATCTTATGGGACTTAACTGCTAAGGTCATCAGTCCCTAAGCGTACACACTACTTAACCTAAATTATCGTAAGGACAAACACACACACCCATGCCCGAGGGAGGGCTCTAACCTCCGCCGGGACCAGCCGCAAAGTCCAGGAGTGCAGCGCCCTAGACTGCTTGGCTAATCCCGCGCGGCTTGCAACGTTACGCCAAGATACACTCCTGGAAATGGAAAAAAGAACACATTGACACCGGTGTGTCAGACCCACCATACTTGCTCCGGACACTGCGAGAGGGCTGTACAAGCAATGATCACACGCACGGCACAGCGGACACACCAGGAACCGCGGTGTTGCCCGTCGAATGGCGCTAGCTGCGCAGCATTTGTGCACCGCCGCCGTCAGTGTCAGCCAGTTTGCCGTGGCATACGGAGCTCCATCGCAGTCTTTAACACTGGTAGCATGCCGCGACAGCGTGGACGTGAACCGTATGTGCAGTTGACGGACTTTGAGCGAGGGCGTATAGTGGGCATGCGGGAGGCCGGGTGGACGTACCGCCGAATTACTCAACACGTGGGGCGTGAGGTCTCCACAGTACATCGATGTTGTCGCCAGTGGTCGGCGGAAGGTGCACGTGCCCGTCGACCTGGGACCGGACCGCAGCGACGCACGGATGCACGCCAAGACCGTAGGATCCTACGCAGTGCCGTAGGGGACCGCACCGCCACTTCCCAGCAAATTAGGGACACTGTTGCTCCTGGGGTATCGGCGAGGACCATTCGCAACCGTCTCCATGAAGCTGGGCTACAGTCCCGCACATCGTTAGGCCGTCTTTCGCTCACGCCCCAACATCGTGCAGCCCGCCTCCAGTGGTGTCGCGACAGGCGTGAATGGAGGGACGAATGGAGACGTGTCGTCTTCAGCGATGATAGTCGCTTCTGCCTTGGTGCCAATGATGGACGTATGCGTGTTTGGCGCCGTGCAGGTGAGCGCCACAATCAGGACTGCATACGATCGAGGCACACAGGGCATCATGGTGTGGGGAGCGATCTCCTACACTGGCCGTACACCACTGGTGATCGTCGAGGGGACACTGAATAGTGCACGGTACATCCAAACCGTCATCGAACCCATCGTTCTACCATTCCTAGACCGGCAAGGGAACTTGCTGTTCCAACAGGACAATGCACGTCCGCATGTATCCCGTGCCACCCAACGTGCTCTAGAAGGTGTAAGTCAACTACCCTGGCCAGCAAGATCTCCGGATCTGTCCCGCATTGAGCATGTTTGGGACTGGATGAAGCGTCGTCTCACGCGGTCTGCACGTCCAGCACGAACGCTGGTCCAACTGAGGCGCCAGGTGGAAATGGCATGGCAAGCCGTTCCACAGGACTACATCCAGCATCTCTACGATCGTCTCCATGGGAGAATAGCAGCCTGCATTGCTGCGAAAGGTGGATATACACTGTACTAGTGCCGACATTGTGCATGCTCTGTTGCCTGTGTCTATGTGCCTGTGGTTCTGTCAGTGTGATCATGTGATGTATCTGACCCCAGGAATGTGTCAATAAAGTTTCCCCTTCCTGGGACAATGAATTCACGGTGTTCTTATTTCAATTTCCAGGAGTGTAGTTAAACGATGTGACTGTGTCAGGCAGTACACTACTAACGCTGTATCCGAATATTATGGATTTGTTTTTCTTACTTACCAGACTTAATTTACATTTATGTACATTCAGACGTAGCTCCCACTCATCGTTTCAACTATAAATTTAATTTAAGCCGTCTTGTACCCTCCTACATTCACTCAACTTGACACCTTGCCGTACACCACACCATCATCAGCAAACAACGGCAAATTGCTGCCCACACTGTCCGCCAAATCATTTATGTATATAGAGAATTACAGCTGTCCTATCACATTCCCCAGCGACACTCCCGACGGTAGCCCTGTCTTTCACGAACAGTTTCTGTCGAGAACAACATACAGTGTTTTGTAACTTAAGAAGTCTTCGAGGCACTCATACGTCTGTGAACCCATTCCATATGCTCGCACCTTCTTTAACAGCCTGCAGTGGGCCACATTATCAAATGCTTTCCAGAAGTCTAGAAATTGACCTTCATCCATAGTTCGCAATATATCATGCGAAAAAAAGCAAGCTGAGAACCAGTGGCAAAAATATAACGAGATGGTTCAGATAATTTTGGAAAGGCTGATAATGTCAAAGACCTTCCTCAAAGAGGATGATCCCCTATGACTGAAGCAGTTGTTAACAGAGTGCAAGATACTTTTGAATACACGCCCAAGAAGTCATTTTGCCATGAGTCAGGCGAATTAAAGGAAGCAAGATCAACTGTCCATAAAGCGTCACATAAACATTTTCACCTTTTTGCGTTAAAAGTGCAAGTGTCCAAGCATTACGTACGAATACTCGTTCTGTGCTGTATGCATTCGTGTGTTCCATGCTGACCTTAAAAAAGTACTTTTTTTAAGGAGAAGGATCGTTCCACAGTTCTGGACATGTGAATCATCACAGCGCTATGATTTGGGATCCCGCAAACCCACTCAGCACGCGTGAACATATCTCCAATAACCAGAAACTTGAAGTTTAATGTGGTCTAATTCACGACAGTCTGACAGGTCCATTTTCCTTGGCAGAGAAAACCAAAAGGCGAAATATACCTCCCTACGTTTCACAGTCATTAAATAAGGCTGAAAAAAACTATTCCGCAGTGGAGTTACACTGCCCAGCGATCGTGAGGGCCACAAAGCAGTTTAGGCCATACGTATCTGGGAGACATTTCACCACAGTAACAGATCACAAGCCTCTAACATCAAATTTCAGCGTCAAAGATCCATTGTATAGGCTACTGAAATGGAGCTTGAAACTGGAGAGGAATACTTATTGCATTACGTATAAACCTGGAAAGCTCATTGCAAATGCATACGCATTAAGACGAATGCAGTCTGATGGTGTAGAGGACATAAATGCAAGTACGGGACACATAAGAGTAGCTAGCTAAAATGATGACCAGAGAAAGAAAATGAGAACATTAGTAGAGAGGTAAAATCATGAAGGAAATGGCAAAGTGTTAGGTCTATATGAAAGGATGCAAAAGACCTTAGACCGATTGAAGCATTATAAGCAGTGGACAGGCATTAAAATCAATGTAGAATAATACATCAGCAGGTACGAGAAATTCCAAACGAATAAATTCACGCAGAGCAGGAAAAATATGTCCCTAGAAATTACATACACAGTGACAACAGTCTTCAGAAATTTAACATTGACTTTGTAGGACCATAAGGTAAACACTGGTGGACAATCGATATATCCTGAAGTTCCAAAATGACCTGAGCAAGTTTACAGTAGCAGTACGAATCGAGAGACACGATGCCGAAACAGCAGCGGAAAAATTTCGTGAAAAAATTTCACTGAGGCATAGAATTCCATCAGTAATGTTGACTGCCAAGGTATCGAGTTGTTTAGGAGAAGAGGGTGTGCAAACTATGAAGGTTCCAGAAGATCCAGACCACAGCGTTTCATCCACCCATTGACAAATCGGCCACTAAAGAGAAAACATAGGTTGCTGGTGAAACATTTACAATACTTCATAAAATATGTCCATAGCAATTGGAATCTATGGGTGCCACTAAGTAACTTTTTCTATAATACAACTCCACATAGCAGCAGTGGGTACACGGTGTTTGTGTTAATGTTTGGGACTACAATAAACAAACCAGTCACCCTACAGAAAGAGGGATGAGCTATTGGATATAATTGTGAGGAATACGATTATCAGTAGCGAACTAGGACGCAAGAAGCATACCTAGTAGCACAAGGAAGATAAGGAAAGCGAATGAAATCAGTAATGCTCACTGTGACAAGATGGAGATGCTAACAGTATTTAGGACATGTGATATGATTCTTTTATATTGTGGAGGAGGTTCTAAGAAACTATAAGCCTAATTTCGGGGACAATATGAAATGATAGCAGTAGACCTGCCAAGCGTTATAATTAAAATGTCTAGAAATAACGAGGAGAAAGTACATACATGAGTATAATAGCTGAGAGGAGGCAATACGACAGCGAAACTTTTTTTACCGGAACCGTGGTTCAGGCGAAGCAGATCTCATGGACATTGATCCTACTAAGCAGGTGGCTGAGTGCCGAATCACATGAAGCTGCAGTGGAAAACCGAAGGATAGAAGACTCTCATGGGGCTTAGTACCATCATCAGAGCAAAGTAGAGATCATGATTACTGCATGGAAAACTGTGACGTATGTAAACTTGAGAACAGTTGTGGAGAAATTGTATAAAGTGCCATGAGTAGGAAACACGGTTGTCCGGTGGTGCAGAGAGAGATTAGGTAAATTAAATAACAGTGCAACAGAAACCAACCTTCTAAATAATGGAGTTCATAGTAATAAAAACATAATAGAACATCCTAAAGATTTAATATAGCAATTAACCAAACATAGTTCCAAATCCAAGAGGGGAATTTTCATTTTCACTGGCGAAGTCAGAAAAATACTACTCAGAAGTGTGGACGAAGCAGATGATACATATTACAAAACACTCATCGATACAATGCAAGTGCGACTAGAAAGTCTGTTAAAACCATCAAAGGAAGAAGTTACCTTATGATGAGGTACATTGTCTGGGCTGCGTCACACGATGGAGTATACAGAGAGCAACGAGTGAATATTAAAGATTGGTAGGAATAAGTCGGACCAGTTCAGTACGTACTCACTAAAGACGACAGATGGAGGAATAAAGAGAATAGCCACGTTCATCAGCATCAATTAACAGATAACACAATTACTAGTAGCCTCATTATTTATAGATTTAATTACAGAATATGAGCAGTTAGTAGGTGCCATTATGCATGCAAAAAAAGGGGTTCCTAGCACCACATGTTATGAATCTCGTCCAAACAGTAAATATTTAAGGCTGACCAAAGATGACCTTAGAAATGTACAATTCCCTGCACCCTTGCCAGAAGCATATGGACACATTCTCCTGGAAATAATGGACTTAGACGTCTTCGTCATGTATTAGGATACGTAATTAGCATTCCCGTAATAGAAACCAATGACTTCAGTTTATTTATAATGCTCCTACTTCCAGGAAAAACGTAAGACGATAGAGTGAGATATATGTATATACAGCCAGAGAAACTGTATTTATTACTAGACAGTTCTAAGACGTTGTATGCTAATCTCTCAGCAGACCAATCAGAAACCAAAGAAATTGTCAAGGGAACAGACGTTGGTAAATAAGTCCATCTCAAACCATGGTGAATGTGGGGTTCAATTGTTACGAGACTGCGGCATTCCAATGAATTGCACCTGGAAGTTACTTACCTTAGAGAAAAGTTTATGAACACACCATGGTGATAATTACTGGGTATACAAAAGCACGAAGGAAGAAAGCATGACCACTTTGAGTGAGAAAAACGCCTCCAATGATACTCACCTACGTGAGGCGGGATACTTAATGTTCCCTACAAACTGCAAATGCACTTTCAGTCGAATAAAATATGCAGACCAATGTTACTAGAAGGTCCGTGGTCCCTCGCGAAGAATTAGAGAAAAAGTTAAACGTATCAAAAGTACCATTAGAAATTAAGTGATTATCACTACGTAGGTGGTTCATGGTGTGGGTTCCTGTAGTCATGTCCTAGTTCATGAACCACGGGCAACGTATGAGTGGCCAAGTAAGTGGTCCCGACAGTAGGGATACCAGTTACTTTGGAATAAGGCTGGGCATCTCGGACATATTCTGAGTCGTGGTCACCTTTGTGCTCATACGGCAAAACTACCAAATCCACCGGTTAGTACCTCAGCCGTTAGGGGTAAAACCCAATGGGACTCGGGGCAAGTAAGGCTAGCAACCTGCTTCCCTGATACTTTAAATATGATGCTGGCAACAATCAGAGCAAAATGCCTCGGACCTTTGGAGGTGACGGAGTCCCACCTCTAACTGACAAACCAGGGACTCCTAAGATACGACTTGGCAAACAAATGGTAATGAGATGGGGAGCTATTAATATCAATGGGGGCTACTCTGGGAAGAAGGTAGAGCTGGCAGAGGCTGCAAGTAAGATGGGGCTGGACGTGTTAGCTGTTAGTGACATTCGGGAAAGGGGTGAGAAAGAAGAGGAAGTGGGAGAATACAAGGTCTACCTGTCAGGAGTCAAAGCAGGTTGGGTGGTTGGTTTGGGGAAGGAGACCAGACAGCGTAGTCATCGGTCTCATCGGATTAGGGAAGGATTGGGAAGGAAGTCGGCCGTGCCCTATCAGAGGAACCATCCCGGCATTTGCCTGGAGTGATTTAGGGAAATTACGGAAAACCTAAATCAGGATGGCCAGACGCGGGATTGAACCGTCGTCCTCCCGAATGGAGTCAAAGCAGGAATAGCACAATGGGGTGTAGGGGTTTTCATCAGGAAAGAAATGGAACCCAGCGTAGTTGCAATAAGGTATGTAAACGAACGACTGATGTGGATAGATTTGACAGTGTCTAGCAAGAAAATTAGGATTGTGTCAGTATATTCGCATTGTGAAGGGACAGATCAAGATAAGATGGATAGTTTTTATGAGGCACTCAGTGATGTAGTTGTTAGAGTAAAGAACAAGCACAGTGTTCTGCTCATGGGTGATTTTAACGCCAGGATTGGAAATCGAACAGAAGGGTGTGAAAAGGTTATGGGTGAATTTGGAGAGGATGTGGAGGCCAACAGGAACGGGAAACAGCTCTTGGATTTCTGTGCCAGTATGGGCTTAGTAATCACAAACTCCTTTTTTAAACATAAGAACATTCACCGGTATACTTGGGAAGGCAGGGGAACCAGATCTGTCATTGACTATATAACAACAGATCAGGAATTCAGGAAGGCTGTGAGGGACACACGTGTATTCAGGGGATTCTTTGATGACACTGATCATTATTTAATCTGCAGTGAAATTGGGATTGTGAGGCCGAAAGTGCAGGAGGTCAGGTCCATATGTAGGAGGATAAGAGTGGAGAAACTTCAGGGTAAGGAAATCAGGCACAAGTACATAACAGCGATCTCAGAAAGGTACCAGTTAGTTGAATGTAGTCAATTACAGTCATTGGAAAAGGAATGGACAAGGTACAGGGACACAGTACTAGAAGTGGCTAAAGAATGTCTTGGAACAGTAGTGTGTAAAAGTCGGATGAAGCAAACAGCTTGGTGGAATGATACAGTCAAGGCAGCCTGTAAAAGGAAAAAGAAGGCGTATCAAAAATGGCTACATACCAGAACCCAGGTAGACAGAGAAAGTTATGTTGAAGAAAGAAACAAAGCGAAACAGATAATTGCAGCATCCAAGAAGAAATCGTGGGAAGACTTTGGAAACAGGTTGGAGACTATGGGTCAAGCTGCTGGAAAACCATTCTGGAGTGTAATTAGCAGTCTTCGAAAGGGAAGTAAGAAGGAAATGACATGTATTTTGGACAGGTCAGGAAAACTGGTGGTGAATCCTGTGGATGCCTTGGGCAGATGGAGGGAATATTTTGAAGAGTTGCTCAATGTAGGTGAAAATGCGATCAGTAATGTTTCAGATTTCGAGGTAGAATGGGATAGGAATGATGATGGAAATAGGATCACATTTGAGGAAGTGGAAAAAATGGTCAATAGATTGCAGTGCAATAAAGCGGCTGGGGTGGATGAAATTAAGTCGGAACTCATCAAATATAGTGGAATGTCAGGTCTTAAATGGCTACACAGGATAATTGAAATGGCCTGGGAGTCGGGACAGGTTCCATCAGACTGGACAAAAGCAGTAATCACACCAATCTTTAAACATGGAAACAGAAAAGATTGTAACAACTACAGAGGTATCTCTTTAATCAGCGTTGTGGGTAAAATCTTCTCAGGTATTGTTGAAAGGAAAGTTCGAGTATTAGTTGAGGACCAATTGGATGAAAATCAGTGTGGATTTAGGCCTCTTAGAGGTTGTCAGGACCAGATCTTTAGCTTACGGCAAATAATGGAGAAGTGTTATGAGTGGAACAGGGAATTGTATCTATGCTATATAGATCTAGAAAAGGCATATGACCGGGTTCCTAGGAGGAAGTTATTGTCTGTTCTACAAGATTATGGAATAGGAGGCAAACTTTTGCAAGCAATTAAAGGTCTTTACATGGATAGTCAGGCAGCAGTTAGAGTTGACGGTAAATTGAGTTCATGGTTCAGAGTAGTTTCAGGGGTAAGACAAGGCTGCAACCTGTCTCCACTGTTGTTCATATTATTTATGGATCATATGCTGGAAACAATAGACTGGCTGGGTGAGATTAAGATATGTGAACACAAAATAAGCAGTCTTGCATATGCGGATGACTTAGTTGTGATGGCAGATTCGAGTGAAAGTTTGCAAAGTAATATTTCAGAGATAGATCAGAAATGTAAGGACTATGGTATGAAGATTAGCATCTCCAAAACGAAAGTAATGTCAGTGGGAAAGAAATATAAACGGATTGAGTGCCAAATAGGAGGAACAAAGTTAGAACAGGTGGACGGTTTCAAGTACTTAGGATGCATATTCTCACAGGATGGCAACGTAGTGAAAGAACTGGAAGCGAGGTGTAGCAAAGCTAATGCAGTGAGCGCTCAGCTACGGTCTACTCTCTTCTGCAAGAAGGAAGTCAGTACCAAGACTAAGTTATCTGTGCACCGTTCAATCTTTCGACCAACTTTGTTGTATGGGTGCGAAAGCTGGGTGGATTCAGGTTACCTTATCAACAAGGTTGAGGTTACGGAAATGAAAGTAGCTAGAATGATTGCAGGTACTAGTAGATGGGAACAATAGCAGGAGGGTGTGCACAATGAGGAAATCAAAGAAAAACTGGGAATGAACTCTATAGATGTAGCAGTCAGGGCGAACAGGCTTAGATGGTGTGGTCATGTTACACGCATGGCAGAAGCAAGGTTACCCAAGAGACTCATGGATTCAGCAGTAGAGGGTAGGAGGAGTCGGGGCAGACCGAGGAGAAGGTACCTGGATTCGGTTAAGAATGATTTTGAAGTAATAGGTTTAACATCAGAAGAGGCACCAATGTTAGCACTGAATAGGGGATCATGGAGGAACAGTATAAGGGGGGCTATGCTCCAGATTGAACGCTGAAAGGCATAATCTGTCTTAAATGATGATGATGATGATGATGATGATGATGATGATGATCACTACGTACAGTTCTGTTACCTATCGTATTTAACGGTTATCTTTAAGAAAAGACGATTTCTGTTTTTTTCTTTTTTTTCTTTTTTTTTGTTATTATATGATACATAATAGTCACCGGCAGCTTGATATTGCAAGGTAATAATTCAATGCTCCTGAATACTAATGAAGCGCAATGAGGACTTCTGGAGAATATTACATCAGAGCCTTTGCATTATCTCTTTAATATAGCATTCACCACCTAAATGCTGTTCTTATGAACAAAGGATGGTTCATACAGCGGACTGTTTTTCCTCCAACGCACGGTTTTAATTAAAGGTTTCTTTAAAAACGCTCTTCCCATTTATGCTCTAAATTATCTCGACTTTTGTCCGCCGCAGTACGGTATTAGAACACAAAGAAAAGAATATGGGGAAATCTTTTGTCATTATATTAGTAGTGACAAGAGAATAGGACCTTCATTTTAGAGAATAGCATTAATTAGATGACTAAGATAAAATAGCAGCAGTTGCAGTAAAATCTCATCAACGAAACCATGGTTTTATTGTAGTGGTTGATACATCCTCTACAGCACGTCGCAAAGTTTAAAGTATATATATCAACTTAAAATAGTATAAAAAAACTCAAGCAAGATGTTCACTCGTTATCTACACTGTCTGCCTTTTGAAAGGGATTTCTCATCTGGACTTTCCATCCAAACCTCGGTGTTGTGTAGTAGAACATTATTCCTGTCCAGTCCGCAAAATGATAGAGTTCATCCATTATGATGTTGGTAAGTTTTCCATACATCGGTATAAATTATCACTCTCTTCAGCTTCTTGCACGAGAACAAATTCTTTCTTACCAGTTCCCCTGATCACCACTTATTTGTTAAACACTGAGTATTCTGTCACCAACAATGGTCCCTGGTTAATTATTGTGGCGCAGTTTTTGACAACGAATGAAATACATTTTTAACATTTTTGTGTCAGTTTGTTACCTTAATTTCTTTCTTTGTTCGTTTACTGTATGTACTACATGATTTTTTTTAGTTCAGTCTTTAATGCATCCATGTTATGTAAATAAACTGTTAAAAACGCTCGTACCAACTTGATACACATAGAGTCGAATGGAGAAAGCACAAAAAGGATGAAGAGAATTAAATCAAAGAAAAACGTTTCTATATAAGAAAAAAGAAACAGCTGTCAAGAGAGTCAGTTGAGAAGTCAAAATCTTCTGTTAGGTAATATTCGACTCCCTGTTACTCCGCCATGTGCATTGTAACAACAGAGCACAGTCGCAGTTACGCTGCCCACACAGGGCTTAAATACACAATGCTATTACAAATGACTCATTCGTTTTCAAACCTCTGTGCTTTCCAGGGTGTTACGTGTACATATGATGTATATAAGAACAGCACTGTTATCTAACCAAGGTTGCATTTTGCACTCTAAAAATGTTCTATGAATGCCTCTTAGGTCACACAACACACGCAAACGCGGTAGTCAAGTTGTTTCCATGCCTTATGTAGCAACTCCTGTCGAGGGATATCTCAGTAGCATTGATACGTTCTCTGCGCTGTTCCAGTGATCTTGGCAGCGTGGACACGTAAGCACGGGCCATAATGCATCCATAGAGGAAAAAGTCACAACGTGCTAGGTCAGGCCACTGTCCTTGAAGGCGGGGGCGAGGTGGGGGACAGGGAAACAGTGCTGATTCATTTTCACCACCAATGCAGCGATGCGCAAGTTCGTAGCGACAAACATCGATGCTGCAATGCCGGGATGCCCCGACTTACTGGAAATGAAACTCTCGGAATAAGGCACTCAGTTGTGAAAACAACCACAGCTGAAAACGTATCAAGGAAAGAGAAATCTGTCACAATCTCCTCATAAAGAAAGTCAGCCCATACAGCTTCATATGTGACATTGCACACAAGACACTAACCTACATTAACCTTCGGTCAATATCTTTCATGCGCCACAATTTAGTCAGGAGTTTCAGTGCCTCAGACTCTCACTTTCTGGCAATTAAGGTTTCCATATAAATATGTTGTAATTGCAGATCAAACCCATGGAAAAAGTTTGTTTAATACGAGAGAGGAGGCAGCATTTCGTTTGGAGATACTGACGAGGGAACCCTTGAAACAACAACAGCGGCTCCACGCTCTTACGACTTACGTAGTGCCCGCATTACATCATGGGTTAGTTCTGGGTCGCACTCGTCCCGCTCCAGGCCAACAACCTCCACTCGTGGAGGAAGTGGTCCACAGATAGTCGGCCAGAATACCAGCGTAGCACGGATGGGTGTCAGATCCTACTCGCTTCTTATGTGGATGAGATTTCATACAGTCTGCCTGCGCCGCACACATATGGGGCTGCGTCACAGGCACAGACGTGACAGCATGTGCCAAGGAGACCTCGAACCTTACGATCCAGCAGTGCTTCCGGAGCAGCGGGCCCCAGGTCAAGAGGCAAATTGTCATGATAAATTATTTGGCCTGGGGCTTGCATCAGTAGGTGTTTGAAGACAGTATTGAGCCCCATCTGAGGACCACTGGTGTTCTCTGGAAGCCAGACATGTTTGCGTTGCGTGGTGAGGCAGCACACACCACCGATGCTCAGGTAGTTGCTGACTGCCAAGTCCTGGGAAAATGTCACGTGGAGACGAGCGCCTACTGCAACACCCTGGCCATACATCAGGCAAACCATGGTGCCCGTCCAGCTACTATGGAGGTGGCAGTCACTTCAGCCACCACCGGTTGGAGAGGGGTCTGTGCCCAAGTCAGCCAAGGACCTTCTACTACTCGGCATTAAGAAGAGAGACTTTTGTGTGCTGTCGATGCATGCACGTATTGGGGCATTGGCGTATGCGAGGATAAATGACCGTATAACAGCGGTTCGACCAAAGGACTACGTTGGCGTTGGTTACGCAGCTATGTGTTAAGTGTCTGCTGCTGCCTGCTACCCTGTCCAGCAGGCATAACAGACTGTTGCTAAGTGTACTGCCGTCCTTTGTTGAATGTCTTCCTGTATAATTTGTATTTGTATGTGAATGTACTGTATGATTGTGAGACTTTTACACTCAGTAAAAGTAAAAAATAAATTAAAAAAGTAGGGCAGCTACCAGATTGCGTTAGTGTTGTTCAGGTTTGCTGCTATTACTAGGCCTGATGGTAATTTAAGGGGCATCAATGACCCCTTGAAGGTTCCGGAAATACGACATACTTGTGTGCGACAGCGTTATCAGTAACTGACACACTTCGAATGAGGGCTCATTGAGGGTCTGTGCTTGGCCAGTCGGTTGAATTGTGCAATAACCAGGTTTTAGGGGCATTCGTGTGTGACAATAGTCCAATGTCAAACTGCACAGTAATGTGAAAGGTGGTATACGCATCGTCAGTTTCCGGTTGACCACATCTAACCATCACAAATGAGATTTGCAATATTGTGCACTAAGCACATTGTAACCACTTCACATCTGTGCCTGGCATCCGGTCATAAGAAATGGGCTCCGTGCATCATTATATGTCGTGTCGCAGCACTGGTCAGAGACTAGACTAGGGAGTTACCGCTCGTGCGTAGTCTACAACTAACACCACAACACTAACGGCTGCATTTGGAGTGGAGCCGTGACTTGAAATTACGAACAGCTGATGAATGGGTTGGAATTGCATTCACTGATAGTTCAGAGTTCTACACTACTGTGGAAGACCATCGTTAGCGATTATGGCGGCGATCGGAGGATAGGTTCCATTCCTCCAATGTTTTGGAGAGGCACAACGGTGCTACTCCTGGCGTCATGGTGAGGGGAGGGGGGACGACCAGACTATGGCGACACGTGTTGTAAGGGTACAGATTACAGTCTTGCTTGACCGAGAAATCGAGCACAAAATGGCAAGTTGGCAGAGCACGGCCTAACTCGAAAGGCTGCCCGCACCAGTTACTGTGGCCCAGCATAAAAGCCATCACCGAATCGTTGGTAATGTTTGACCCTAAAGACTTTAAACCGGTCTTTACCTGTGTACTATTACACTCAATACAGGCTTCTCATCCATCGTTCGTCTGTGTCTGTAATCATTCAGTTGTTATTACAGAAGTTATTAACAAATTATGTGCAGTTGCAGTTGTGTGGGCCGATTCGCACAACAAAGTGGTTTTTTTTATACATACAGCTGCACAGATTGTGAATAACTTTTTAATAGAACTGAATTCCCACACTTTAAGGGAGTAAATACTTTGAAAGAAATAGAAAGAATGGTGGCACAATGTCCGTCAGATATAGTGCAAAATTTTGTTTTCGTTTTTAGCTACGGTGCTAATATAATAACGGCTTTGGAGAAACATGAACGGCTTTCTTGTGCTGCTCATGGTATAAACACATCATTTAAACACAATTTCTATGAAGATAGGATATTATTATATCATGGCCTGAACATCGAACCAACAATAAATACTCCATGACGCATTTCAAAATGCTTTGACCTCACCTTTCAAATTATCTTTGAAGAGCTAATAGACTATGTTGGAGTCTAATGGAGTTGCTGGTTTACTGGGAGAAATGAATTCCTCTTACAGAGTACAGGAATAAGATAGTGAGCTTACTGAGCCGATATGTCACTACTGGACTGGTTCGCGATTTTTGCGTGAAGATTTGACTGGCTGGTGGTGGCTAGGAACTTGGAGTGGATGCAGAGAGTGGCGTATGTGTGGCCGAGGAGAGGGACAGCGCCCGGGTCGGTGGTGTTGGTGCCTTCGTGTTGGTGTGTGTGGTTTCTGGACGCTGATGACTGCTGGAAGGAGAGACAACCTTCAGATGTTGATTTTCATTCAGAATTTGTCTGCAGCCAGTGTGGCCAATTCCAGTTTCTGAATCTGGCGAGATATTTCAATTGATAAGTGCATGTTTACAAGCATAGGAGAACGCCCTGCGCTGTTTTGAAGTTCTGGTGGAGCTTATAGACAAGAAATCTACCTTTTTGTTGAGCTGTAATTATCCACTACTTAAGACAGCTAATATTCCAAAGCAGTATAATATATGATAGTCAGAATGTAATACGGATGTTACTGATCGTTGTGCCCTTACAGGCCTAGTGTTCTACTTTGAGTTTGGTGGCCATTATTGATGTTCCCGGAACATTATTAATTGCGCCTGACTTATAGCTGAGTTTCAAGTTTCCTGTAGCTATTGTTCAGACCAATGTAGGAACTTCAGTCTCATTTCCCTTATTGAATTGGTTTGCTCCTCATTTGTAATTGTTCACCCTTGTGTTTAAACATTTGATGACTTAGAATTTTAGTCTGTTGTCCTATGTCATCTCCCCATTAACGGGCGAGAGCTTAGAGCAGCTTTTCACTGCTCTGGTCAACCACGGGTCTGAAGTCGCCAATAAAATTCTTCTGGGCTGTTGACCGCAGTGAAAATATATAAGACTGTCCGACGTTTGTGCCACTATTGCAACCGGCCTTCCTCAGGGCTTTGTGCTCAGCTCAGCATAAAACCCTGAGGAATGTCACTTACAATAGTGACAGAATCCTCGGACAATTTTATATGTTGACAATGCGGTCAACAGCCCAGAAGAATTTAATTGTTGAAGTTCACTCCACCTGTGGGCCTGTGTCGCCTCCCCTGTTAACAGGCGAGAGGTTATGGCAGATAGCCGGTGCCCTGGTTGGAAACGGCTCTGCCCCGCTGCCTCAGCGACCGACAGACCGAAGTGCCAGTGTCACAAAAGGCCGAGCCATCACATGTCAATCTGCTGACGCTTCAAGCCCGGAGCTGAGTAACAATAATAACGCCATTCTGTGTATCATACTTTCTTAAACACATCTGGCTTTATTCCGATGGTTGTTCACATTTAAGTTCGGAGCTTGCCTCGCACGAGCCTCTTCTTGTAAACAAAGTAAACGGCTTATCTGGAACAAGTGTCCCATAAAGAACTTAAGCAAGTAATCCTGTACTCTCTGCTATACTCCAAGTCTTCCAAGCCAGAATGTTAGCATCAGGGAAAGCTTCGAGGCCACCATAATCAGCATGATTGCCCCAAACAACGATCAAGGTCAGCCATGTACTGCCTCCAAAAACATCTTGTATATCACAGGTGAACTTCAGCAGAACATCCTCTTGCATTGATACGTTCATGTACTCGTCGTGGCATACTATTCACCAGTTCATCAAGGCACTGTTGGTCCACATTGTCCCACTCCTCAACGGCGATTCGACGATTCGGCGTAGATCCGTCAGAGTGGTTGGTGGGTCACGTCGTCCATTAACAGTCCTTTTCAGTCTATCCCAGGCATGTTCGATAGGGTTCATGTCTGGATAACATACTGACCACTCTAGTCGAGCAGTGTTGTTATCCTGAAGGAAGTCATTCACAAGATGTGCACAATGGGGGCGCAAATTGTCGTCCATGAAGACGAATGCCTCGCCAATATGCTGCCGATTGGTTGCACTATAGGTCGGAGGATAGCAGTCATGTATCGTACAGCCGTTACGGCGCCTTCCGTGACCACCAGGGGCGTTCGTCGGCCCCACATAACGCCACCCCAAAATAGCAGGGAACCTCCACCTTGCTGCACTCGCTGGACAGTGTGTCTAAGGCGTTCAGCCTGACCGGGTTGCCTCTAATCAGGTCTCCGATGATTGTCTGATCATAAGCAACGCTCATCGGTGAAGAGAACGTGATGCCGATCCCGAGCGGTCCATTCGGCATGTTGTTGGGCCCATCTGTACCACGCTGGACGGTGTCGTGGTTGCAAAGATGGACCTGCCCATGGACGTTGGGAGTGATGTTGCGCATCATGCTGTCTATTACGCACAGTTTCAGTCGTAACACGACGTCCTGTGGCTGCACGAAAAGCACTATTCAACATGATGGCGTTGCTGTCAGGGTTGCTCCGAGCCATAATCCGTAGGTAGCGGTCATCCACTGCAGTAGTAGCCCCCTGGGATGCCTGAGCGAGGCATGAAGTCGACAGTTCCTGTCTCTCTGTATCTCCTCCATGGCCGAACAACATCGCTTTGCTTCACTCCAAGACGCTTGGGCACTTCCCTCGTTTAGAGCCCTTCCTGGCACAAAGTAACAATGCGAACACAATCGAACCACGGTATTGACCGTCTAGGCATGGCTGAACTACAGATAACACGAGCCGTGTACCTCCTTCCTGGTGGAATGACTGGAAGTGATCGGCTGTCGGACCCCCTCCGTCTTATAGGTGCCGCTCTTGGATGGTTGTTTATATCTTTGAGCGGGTTTAGTGGCATCTCTGAACCGTCAAAGGGACTATGTCTGTGATATAATACCCACAGTCAATGCCTATCTTCAGGATTTATGGGAGCCCGGGTGATGCAAAACATTTTTTGGTGTGTATATGTTTACGTTTCTTGCAAACTGTTCAGTCATTATGTTACAGTAATCTGGAATTGACCCTACGGACGTACGAGAATGTCTGGGAGTAAATTATTTAAAGAAAGAACAGCTAGCATAGGAAATAAAAACAAGATGGCAACCAACTGAGGACATGCGCAGTAATTTGCATATTCGTAATACAGACTATGCTCATGCAGCGAGTACGTGACTAAGCAGAATCATGTGGGATCGACCACTAACGAGTCGGTCCACGCTTCAATGGGTGAATCGTTACCGGTCAAACTTAGAGTGCTGCGAAATCTAGTACAGATGTCGATCCTGTATCTGACTGATCGAATCTGTCCTCGGTCGTTCTTGCGATGGGACGAAGCAGCATCGATGACGCAAGGATGCCCCATACTATAGGCAGAGTGCAGTTTGGCATCAGCCAATAGTTTTGGCGCATATTAGTCAGTCCTACCTGAGTGAAAACACCGTGTGGGTAGCGAGTGCGATTGATGTGCGCAATCGTGTATATAATTATATAAACTGAAAATTGGGTTTAATTTTGTAATTCTGTCATTGACAGGTACCGTGAAGTACTGAATAGCAATGGTATACTCAAATAGAAATGTGTTAAGTGAGTGATTTTGAACATGGAACGAGTGTGCTTAGGCCATCTTTTACGCGCTTAAAGAAGAACAAATCGAGCGTTCTTCAAAAGGCTGTTAGCGTCAATCAATCTTATTGTCATTATTCTAGAGCTTTGGTGTGAACCCATGAACGGAAGTTGTTGAAGTTTAGACAGGGCACATATCAATAGACGAACTGTTAGGAACTTTAGTGAATTGGCACGGGTGCCCTGGACGACAGTATGCCGTCCTATGCTGTCCTCGTACAATCCTATCCCTAACACTTCTGACAGCCAAGTAAATTAAGAGTTGTTTAAACAAAAGGAGGAGCGCCTGGTAGTGATGAGAGAACTCTGATAACACAACAGTACTCATGGATATCCCGTGTCTTACATTTTTCTTCTCATGTGGCGGTATTGTTGTGCCATTATTCACAGCATAGTGCTCGTCCAGGCATCACAAGTTTCTCTATGAACTGTCTGCTCTCACCAAGATACTCATATCTACCACCAATAGAACATGTGATGGACCAGCTCAGACATCAACTCCCTTGCAGTGCCAATATCCAGGATATTAAGGACAAATTTCAACAGTTGTGGACCAGCTTTATTAAGGACAAATTAGAACAGTTGTGGACCAGCTTGCGTCAGGAGAGGTTAATATAGATTTATGACACCCTTCCTACCCGTATCAGTGCTTGCATCCTAGCAGCAGGGTGTGCTGCGTCATACTGATAATTGGGTTCATACTGTCAAGTTGTGTGTAAATTTGACTCGATTTTGTAACATCATATGCTCTCTCAACCCCTGACTTTTCGTTTACGCCTCCCTTTCTAGGTGCTTCTTTTTAAGGCTGTTTCATATAGGAAATAATTCTCGTCGATAAAGAAAAGACCCTATGTGAGTCAGGAGGATGGCTGGCAGTGTAAAGCAGTTGTGTAGCACTCTGTATGGATTGCCGATTGTCTCGAGTTTAATGTATATGGTTCTTCAGCAGTAATTTTGTGGTTTAGTCACATTATATACGTAGCTATTATATAAAACAGGATATCAGAAGTATAGCGAATACTTTACACTGCTCAGAATTAAAGGAAAGAATATTTTCTACTCCAAAGAACAGAGCAAGTAGGGTACTAAGATTATGTACGCGGGAATTTAAAACGATGCCAGAGATGTAAAATGAAATTCAGTCTGGATAACAGGACATGTTTGAAAATAAGAACAGCAACTGAGTGGGGTTCATTTAAATTATGCAACTTCATGTCTGCATTCTGATGGCGATGTAAATGGTATCTAGGAAGTACGTCGAATTACAAAATGATAACGAGGGCTTCTAATGCGAATGTATCACAAAAAAGACAAAGAAAGATTTGACAGTGGGAATCTATAGATATAATCTACCAGAAATGACGAAAGTCATATGATAGTAGAAATTGCACAGGTGGATCTATTTCTCCCGAAAAACTTTCTCGTACAGATAGAAAATGGACTAGGTTGCGACCATAGGGATCTAAAAAAAATCTGATTTTATTAAATAACTATCTGAGTACCCGCTATTTCCTGCCTGTGTGTTTATTCCAATCTTCTATTGGTCCCTCTCCTCCTTCCCCCTCTCTCTAGCCGCCTCTTCCTCACCCTCTCTCCGACCACTCGCTGCACCCCCTCTGCCAACCTGCTCCTTCACCTCTCCATACATCTCCTTCCCCCCTCTAAGTAAGTCTACTCGTCGCCTCTATCTCCTCGTCCCCCATTCATCTCCTCCTGCTCCTCTGTCTCCTCCTCCCTCCTATCCTTATCCAACCTTGATCTCCTATTCCCACTTTTGTACATTTGCTCTTCCCCCTCTCACAGTACATTTCCTCCTTCATCTCCCTCTGCCCATCTCCTTCTCCCCCCTCTCCCTGTCCAACACTTTCCTTTTTCTGTCCATATCGTCCTCCTCCTCTCGCCGTCTATCTCTTCCTCCTCCCTCCCTCTCTGTCCGCCACCTCCTCTTTCCTTCATCTCTTCCCCATTTCTACTTTCTCTTTGTACATTTCCTCCTCACCTCTTCCTGTGCACTTCCTCCGTCACGTTGTCCATCTCTTTTTCCCTCCTATCTGTGTCCATCTCTTCTTCCCTCCTATCTGTGTCCATTTCCGCCTTCTCGCTGTATGTCTGTCTATTTCCATCGAATCCGTTTTCTCTCTACGTTATTACCCCTACATCAGCAAGAGGTTGCTGCTTGCTACCTCCACATTATTTCTTTCCATGTAGTAGAAAGAATGTGTACCAAGTTTGATTGAAATCGATCCAGGGATTTCGGAGGAGCTTTTTACCCGTTTATTTGCCTCTGTACACACATGAAACACATATTTCATAAATATTTAACGTATTTCACGCATCTTTGTAGATACAGTTCACCTGGCTCTCTAGTTAACTTCGCCCAGCAGTTTCGTTTTTATACAGCTCAACATTTATGACGTCACATCGTCTGAACTATGCCTGATAAAATGATATAATTTTTTAGGTACAATCAGCAACACATGTGGATACCGTCTGCGAAACGCTTTGCGAATAGAGGTAGTCTCAGAGTAGTAAGAAATTTAAACGTCATGCATCATGTTGCAGTTTCTAACGATTTTCAATGTTTATGACTTCATATTTACTAATCTATGAGTCATACGGTGATACACTTTTGCACACATGTGGATACTGTCTGCAAAATGTGTTGCGAATATAATAAATAGTGAAGAAGTAATAAATTAAAACGTTAAAATGGAGTTAATAACAAAGAAGCAACAACTGAAAACGTCGTGTCCAATGGGGCAATGTTACTGCACGAACGGCGAAAATGTAGTAAGCGATAAACTTTTTTTCTTTCATGACTTTGTACGCGTTATCAGTGAGGTAACGTTCCTAAAGGGTTTTTGAAATTATGTGTAAAATTTGTTGCAAGTCACCAAGTTATTTCATTCTGAAATGATAGATGAATAAAGTATGAGTATTGGTCCGTCACGACCAACCCCACCCCTGTGATAGGTATGTTTCTTACCCACACAGCGATTTATTCGACAGTAAGTGACAGATGTACTAAGTTTGATTGAAATCGGTCCAGCGGTTTAGGAGGAAATGTGGACCATACATCCCCACATGTACACTCATTTTTGTAATATGTGTGGATATAGAAATAGTACATGCTGTGCACTCCTAACCAATTCATAATTTAAAGTAATCATATACTCTTAAGATGCAAAGGGAAAGAAATGTCGGCTACAAGTAAAATACTAATATTCCGATATAGTTACCGTGTGAAAGTATTTTTAATTTTGACACAGTGACAATGTATAATAGTAAGTTATAAGACTTATTTTCTTTCCCTAAAGAATTGTTATGGAAGGAAGCAGTAACAAGTTAAACGGGAATCGAACCAAGGCTCTAGTAGCAATCAAGCTAACTGTAATTAATTAAAAGAAACGATCGCCAGCCTAATTAGGCAAAGTGGTACATATTAATTTTATTCATAAAGGAAGGTAACTATGTGGGTTGATTTCACTTAATCTAAAATTTCTTTTGCTGATAAGATACAAAACAGCAGCAAAGTTTAGCAAGTAACGCACCAGTGAATTGGCTTGAAGTACACAGGAGAAGTATTAATGTCTTTAGGCAACAACTGGCTCTCAGTAACACAATCGGTACGTTATAGCAGAAAGACGTGAATAATTACAGCTAAAAGCTTATTAATGTCGGAGCACTACTGGAGTGGAGGAGAGGTTCCTTTGTCAGTCAATTGTAGAAAATTACTACTATTGAAACAGTTGTGAAGTAATTCATTATTATTTGTATTCTCAAGGTGTATTCAATGCCTTATAGTATTTAGCTCAGATGGAATATGTGGCACCTGGATCTACTCGTAGTACAGCTTAAATCAATGTAGCCAGTTACTTACACTTGATTGCTGTTAACGTCCTATAACATTTAAATTTGGCTTAACAGTTAGCATGGGGGCCCAGACGCTAATTTAGCGGCAGATTCATATCGTGGGTGAACACTTTGGTCACAACACAATATGGGAAGCACTGTTAACTACATAACACATGAAACTGTAAACAATATTATTTCAATAAAAAGAATCTTTCAATTGAATACTTTAACGTACATATATGAAAACTACATAAAGTATTTCAAAACTTATGCCCACTAAATAATTATGTACTCCACAAAGTTTCTTAACTTTAGTTAAGGGATATATTTGCTTTTCAGGTCAGTAAAACAGAATACTCGGATTCAACGTCGCACTTGGGATAGTATCCTGTCTAGATAAATGACTAAGGATAAAACGCGGTGGTTCAACACTCAGTTTATAGAACACAATATTATTATTGAAAACGAAAGCACATTACTGGTCCATACAGTTATACAGTACTCAGCTGAAAAACTGAGATGAAGATAGTGGCGATCTATTTTGCTATTCAGAAAAGGCGACGAAAGTATTCATGGCACTTCCTGTGCAACAAGCCCCGAGAATTCTCTTCGTAGCATCTGATTTTCATAAGTACAGAGCTAACCAGAGTATCCCATGAATAATAAGCCGAATTAGCCGACCGGAGTGGCCGTGCGGCTCTAGGCGCTACAGTCTGGAACCGAGCGACCGCTACGGTCGCCGGTTCGAATCCTGCCTCGGGCATGAATGTGTGTGATTTCCTTAGGTTAGTTAGGTTTAATTAGTTCTAAGTTCTAGGCGACTGATGACCTCAGAAGTTAAGTCCAATAGTGCTCAGAGCGAATTCTGAACCAAACCGAATTACTTCCGAATTCGCCGTTGTATTATATAATCTTGCAGCTCTTCTCGCCTCTTACAGTTCACAAGATGCGCATCCACTGCCTGCTAGTCACCTATTGACTCATGCCACACAGATGCCTCCCAGTTTGACCGCCACTTCCATCTTTTCTATTCCCACCTAGCCAGTTCAGTCGCGGAGAGACTTCCCTCGAGGTTTTACATGATTAGAAACCTACTTTCCCTGCGTATAAAGTAGTATCACAATTAAATATTTAGCTCTTCACATTTTTCCCAGTACATTACTTTTGGAATTACATCCATAAATTAATTACAATTAGTTAAATTATCATAAATAATGAATAAAACATAGACATCAAAGAGCATAGTTGTACAGAAGTCACATTATGTAAGAAGAGACAAAGAAGTTAGATAAGATCATTACAGGTAACGTCGATAATTGTGTTACAAGACAGACACAGAATCGTCAGGGAGGATGCCTGAAATGCAGATTATGAATATCTTTAAAGATATGGATGTATACTGAATTAATTTTTGCGATAAATTCAACAT
This sequence comes from Schistocerca serialis cubense, assembly GCF_023864345.2. NCBI lineage: Eukaryota > Metazoa > Arthropoda > Insecta > Orthoptera > Acrididae > Schistocerca > Schistocerca serialis. Next base: position 434,180,141 of record NC_064642.1, on the reverse strand, counting down.
CTTAGGGATGTTTACGGTTATACTTGTCAGGAGGCAGTTATTTAATCAAGATATTTATGTAAATGACGAAGTGTGTAGCATGTAAGAATAGCTCAAAAAATAAGAAAATCTCTTGTGGGCACAGGCAAGAGAGGGCCAGATTTTCAGATAAATAATATTAGAAACGTGATTGAGCATGCAGTCATGGCTGTGGAATTTCGTTAACGTAACATGTGTCAAGTACACTATGAAAGTAAAAGTACTTTATGAAGAAGTAACATGAAAGCATCACACAATCAGTGTCAGATGCGCACCAGAAAGTGGGATTCTGGGTCAGAGTCAAGCATGATGTGAGAATCTGATGCCGAGCCGAGAAAGCCACCATACAATAACTGATGGTGAGTACAAGAACAGCAGCAGCGTAGCTGCAGCTGCCAACACGATTATACTCAGCAGGAGAAATACACGTTTCACTTCACGGAACATCCATGAACGTTGATATTCATCACCAATGATAAAATCAACGTTAAAAAATTTATTTATTTCTCAAACGGAAGGACAAACCCGCTTCAGACCCTGTGCCCGTCTTCCGGTGCATCTGTAATATTTTAAATAAATAACAACACCTATCCTCATCTTTCTCTCCCCCCCTTCACCCCCCCCCCCCGTTTTTTTTTTTTTTTGAAGATGCTATTAATGCTATTACAATCTACGTCCTCAGTTATGTGCTGGATGCAGTCCAGTCCCTGTCTTCCTCTACAGTGGCTGTGGCTCCGTAGTGGTGTAGGCTGTGTTTACATAAGACAGACAAGATCCCCGCGTCGAACTGAACCGATCGACGTCTTGAAATGGGCATGTTCGGCTACTTGGAGACCATTTCCAGCCACTTATGGATTTTATGTGCCTAAACAACCATGCAATGTCACCAGACCACAACTGATCGCAACTGGTTTCAAGAACATTCCGGAGAATTCGAGAGAATGGTTTGTCCACACAGATCGCCCCACATGAATCCCGTTGAATATTTATTGGATATAATGAGGTCAGTTCGTCCACGACATTCTGGAACGGCAACACTTTCGCAATTATGAATGACCATAGGGGCAGTATGGCTCAATTTTTCTGCAAGGTACTTCCAACGACTTGTTGAGTATACGCCACGTCAAGTTGCTGAACTACACCTGGTAATATGAGGCCCGACACGATATTAGGAGGTATCCCACGACTTTCGTCAACTCATTTTATTACAAATTTCCATTCCTCTTCAACTGAACTGCTTACTGAGCTATTATTAGCAATTTCTAGCTTCTGAGAACTTCTTGCGTTTCTGTTCATTCCTTCATACTTCCGTATCCCACTACCTTGCGCAATGGTTCGTGCTGCCTAGCCTCTTAAACTTCCGCCTACTCTTCATCGCTCGTTGTGAGAGAAGAAAAGCTAAAAGGCACCAACAGAAAGTCTTAAAAAAATACATGTCGTAAAACAAGGTATTGTCGTCAATCCTAGGCCTGCCAGAATGCCTCTCGCCGAAGACGCCTACCGTTAAGGACAAGGGTCCCCAATTAAAAGAGCGAAAACAACCGTTGAATCAAATAAAGTATTAACGGCCTTAAAGGAGTGCCGAACAAGAATCCGCCGGGGGGGGGGGGGGGGGGGGTTACATAGGATGCGCACCTGCGGCCGTGTTCATCTGCGTCTGTGTCAATACGCAGTGTAACACCCTAAGTAAAATTTTCTGCATATCAGTGCTGCGTACACACTCATCAGACCAGTATCAAGTACAATCACCCAGCGATGTGGCGCCTTGGTTAGCAAACTGGACTCTCATTCCAGAGGACTATGGTTCAAATACTCGTACAGCCATCCCGATCTAGGTTTTCCGTGATTTCTCAAAATCACTCCAGACAAATGCCGGGTTGGTTCGTTTGAAAAGGGCACGGCTGACGTCCTTCCGTAATCCGAGCGTCTGGTCCGTCTCTGATGATCTCGCTGTCGACGGGACGCTAAACTCTAGTCTCCTGCTCCACAAGCACAACCCAAAGTTGAAATGCCGGGGCAAGTGTCAGGGTACACTTAATGTAAGCGATTGGACTACTCACGCCATCTGACGGTCAAAATTTGTATTAACGTAACAACCACAAAGTCGTATTCTCTACAGTGAAAGCTAACTTCTCTCATGTACTAACGAGGAACTAATTATAGATTACCGCGTTTGCAAAAGAATACATAGCAAACCAGCCAACTGGAAGCAACCAAAGTAAATTGCCACAATTCCTCTAATGCCATTCAAAAATTCATATAGCACGCTTAGAAAGCATAGTCCCAAACTGTCACTAATTTGTGCCTACAGGAAGCTTTTGAACACCTAAAAGCTATAGCCTAACAGCAATTATAGAAAATGCAGCTAAGTTAGAGGAATATTAATCACGTTAAGAATAGCCATTACAACAGAGACTGAAATGAAAGATTTTTAAGGAACATTACTCTCAAGGGCACTGACCGCATCAATAAAATCCAAAATAAAACCAAAATATAAAATCAGTGGTAATAATTAAAAAAAAATGTAGTAGCATTCAATAAGAAAGCCCGTAAACGAGCTGCGGTTACAACGGCTCCAGCCCTCCGTAAGAAACAACTGAATTTCGAAACTGCAGAACCCAGTTTAAACATAAAGTTTGCATTAGACAATAGCAAACCACTGTGGCACCATCAGGGAGGCACGAAATCCCAACATAAGCTTCATATAAGAAGAAACTTGGCGTAAGCAAAGCGAAAAAATACAGGAATTAACTGTAAACGATTGATATACGCTAAGGTGACAAACGTCATGGGGTACTTACTAATATCGAAATTAGAATTATATTAATACTTTCAGCTGCTGACGGGCGTTGATATATATCAACGGGGACAGGTGAAACGCGTGCCCCGACCGGGACTCGAACGCAGGATCTCCTGCTTACATAGCAGACGCTCTATCCATCTGAGCCACCGAGGGCACAGAGGATAGTGCGACTGCAGGAACTATTTCGCTCAAGCCTCCCGCGAGACCCACGTTCTCACCTAGTATGTCCACACACTACATTCGTAGTGTTCCATCCCAACACACTCATTACTCGTGGAAGACATTCTTAGCAAGTCCCGTAAGAGTTCGGGAAATATGTGCGCAACCGCACAGTAAAAGAAGGTCATGGCTGGAATTGCCAGATCTATATACTTACATGGAAACGGTGTCTGTTCTTTCGGACATGTCCGAAAGAACAGACACCGTTTCCATATAAGTATGTAACTCCTAACACGTGTCACGCCTCCTTCTACCCTGCTTGGTGCAACAACTCAACATGGCGTGGACTCAACAAGTCGTTGAAAGTCCCTTGCAGAAACATTGAGCCATGCTGCCCCTATAGCCGTCCATAAATGCGGAAGTGTTGCAGTTTCGGAATATTGTGAGTGAACTGACCTCTCGATTATGTCCCATAAATATTCAACGGGATTCATGTCGGGCGATCTGGGTGGCCAAATCATTCGCTTGCATTCTCCACAATGTTCTTCAAACCAGCTGCGATCAGTTGTTGCCCGCTGACATTACATCGTTATTTAGGTAAGTAAAGTCCATGAATGTTTGAAAATCGTCTCCAAGTAGCCAAACATATCCATTTCAATACCATGATCGGTTCAGTTTGACCCGGGAACCTTGTCTATAACATGTAAACACAGCCCACGCCATTATGGAGCTACTATCACCTTGCACAGTGTCTTGTTGACAACCTGGGACAATGACTTCGTGGGGCCTGCGCCACACTCGAACCTTAACATCAGTTTTTGCCAACTGAAATCTGGCCTCATCTGACCTATAGGGTCCAGCCAATAAGGTCACGATCTCAGGAGAGGTGCTGCAGGTGATGTCGTGCTGTCAGTTAAGTCACCCGCGTCGTCCTTCTGCTTCCATGTCACATTAACGCCAAATTATGCCACACTGTCCTAACAGATACGTTAGCCGTACGCTCGACATTGATTTCTGTGGTTATTTAACGCAGTGTTGCTTGTCTGTTAGCACCGAAAACTCTATACAAACACCACTGCTCTTGGTCTTTAACTGAAAGCCGTCGGCCAATGTCTTGTCCGTAGTGAGAGGTAGTGTCTGAAATTTGGTATTCTCGGTTCACTTTTGACACCCAGATTCTCTGAGATGAAAAGGTTGGCACATGAGAGGAATTCGTGGTGGGCCGCATCAAACCAAACAGAAGACTGATGACTCAAAAAAAAAAAAAAAAAAAAAAAAAAAAAAAAAAAAAAAACCTCTGTGTATGGAATTCCCTAACGATTTCCGAGGTGGAATGTGTCACGCGTCTAGATCGAACTACCACTCCACGTTCAGGTTCAGAGTCTGTCAATTCCCTTTGTGCGGCCATTATCACGTCGGAAACCGTTTCATTTGGATCGCGTGAGAACAAATAACAGCTTCGTCAGTAAACTGCCCTTTTATACCTTGAGTACGCGATACTACCACCGTCTATATATGTGCATATTGCCATCCCATGCCTTTTGTCACCTCAGTGTAAAGACACTCTGTATTTGGAACATGGTGATTAATTTTAGCGAGCTGTAATAACCTGAAAGCATTGGCTGTAGTTATTAAGCATACCCCTATGCTGTAACTAAACTTATCCATTTGGTATCTTCTCAGGGTGATTATTTTTACATTTCCTAACCCCAATTACTTGTAAGATGTTTAGTGTCGGGGCTTCTGGTTGTACATGCAGAATACTTAGATTTTCCATAATGTCGCGTGAACTATCGTTGCTGAATTCTAGATTATAAGACAGAACTGAATTTGAACTATGGACTGCACCGTGCTCCTTATATCTGATGCTGAAACGTCTGGCCGTTTCACCCACATTGCGGACACTTAATCTCATATACCACGTATCATCACAGGACAAAACCTGCGGTTATTCATGGTGTATGAAACCCTGGCCATTGCTGAATGAAAACTGCAAGTATGACATTTAAGACTCTACCACCGGCCGACTCTATTGGAGATAAGACCGTAATAGGGCGTCCTACAAAAACCTCTCATCTGGTCACCCACATCCTGTTTCAGAAGCATATGCTACACTCTACCCCATTTATAGTACTAACATGTGTGAGTCTTCCGTGTGTGTCGTGCTCAATACATTGAGCAATGTTCTAATGTGACCTGAGATGTGCCGAAGCATTATGAATCTGTGTATGTGATGCGGCAGGCTTAAGATAAATTACTAAAGCAAGTTTATACTCCTTAACTGAGAGGTATAAGCACCTGTGGTCTAGAGACTGAGTCTCTGATTTTTAATTAAAAAGTTATTGGTCCTGGATTCGAAGCCCTCTAACTCTCAATTTTTGATTAATAATCAGCATTAGTGGAGGAAGACTTCCGGCATAAGAACTCACCCTCATTCTGCCTACGGCCTTTCCAAAAAGCGCGGAGGAGCGGGAAGAAGTTAAATGGAGAGGAGGGAGCGGATAGGTGGAAATAGTACACTGAAAGCCTCTATAAAGGGGAAGATTTGTCTGATGTGATAGAAGAAGAAATAGTTTTTCGACTTAGAAGAAAAAGGTGATCCAGGGTTAGAATCAGAGTTTAAAACACTTTGGAGGACTTCAAATTAAATAAGGCTTAAGGGATAGATAACTTTTCATCAGAATTTCTAAAATCATTAGGGGAAGGGGCAACAAAACGACTATTCACGTTGATGTGTAGAATGTAAGAGCCAGGCGACGTATCATCAGACTTTCGGAAAAATATCATCCACACAATTCCGATGACCGCAAGAGATGACAAGGGCTAGAATTATCACACAATCAGCTTAACAGCTCGTGCATCCAAGTTACTGACAAGAACAACGTACAGGAGAATGGAAAAATTAAGGGTGTATTAGATAGCGATCACTTTCGCTTGAGGAACGCTAGAGGAACCAGAGAGGCAAATCTGACTTCGCGGTTGATAATGTAAGCAAGACTAAACAAAAATCAAATCATAGGATTTGTCGACATGAAAAAATCGTTAGACAATGTAAAATGGCGCACGATGTTCACAATTCTGAGAAAAATAGGGGTAAGATATGGGGCAAGACGGGTAATATACAATATGTAGCAAAAGCCAAGAGGTTATAATGAGAGTGGACGACCAAGAACGAAGTGGTGCGATTAAAAAGGATGTAAGATAGGGATGTAATCTTTCGCCCCTTCGTTCAATCTGTAAATCGAAGAAGCAATGTTGGAAATAAAAGATAGCTTCAGGAGTGGGATTAAAATCTAGGTGGAACGATATCAATGATACGATTTGCTGATGATATTGCTACCCTGTGTGAAAGTGAAGGAGAATTACATGATCAGGTAAACTTAATGAACAGTGTAATGAGTACGGAATGTGTATTGAGAGTAAATCGAAGGAAGACAAAAGTAATGAGAAGTACCCCAGAAATGAGAACACCAAGAAACTTGAGGTCAGGATTGACGGTCACGATGTAGACGAAGTTAAGGAATTCTGCAACCTAGGCTGAAAAATAGCCAATAACATGCAGAGCAAGGAGAACTTCAGAAGCACATTAGCACTCTCAAATAGGTCATTCCTGGCCAATAGAAATCGAGTAGTAGCAAACATAGGCCCTTAAATTTGAGGAAGAAATTTCTGAGAATGTACGTTAGGACACAGTATTGTATGGTAGTGAAACATGGACCGTGGGAAAACCGGAACAGAATACAATCGAAGCATTCGACATATGATGCTACGGACGAATGTTGAAAATTTGGTGGACTGATACGGTAAAGAGTGAGGATGTTCGGCGCAGAATCGGAGAAGAAAGGAATGTGTGGAAAACACTGACAAGGAGAAGGGACAAGATGATAGGACTTCTGTTAAGACATCACGAAATTACTTCCATGGTACTAGAGGGAGCTGTAGAGATTGGAATACATCCAGCAAGTAATTGAGGAAGTAGGTTGCAAGCGAAAACGTTGGCATATGAGTGAAATTCATGGCGGGCCGCATCAGACGAAACAGAAGACTGATGACATACAAAAACGAAAATTGAAAAAAGGAGAACTTCAAATCCAAATAGGGAAACACACCTTCCCGCTTGAATTCGACAGTAAGTGAAATATTAGAATGTTAGCTATTAAGTACTCTATACATTTTATCTACCTGATCCTTATTGACATGAAAAATGACAATGACGTCGTCCACATAGCGCCTAGAAGCTACGATGTTCTCCTTGAATCGCCAGATTTCATTACAGAATTTTTCTTCTAAATGTACTACGTAAAATTTGCTAACGCAATGGCTGTAGAGGAGCCCATGGCCAGCACTGTATTTAGTTTGTAAATATGTTCCCAAAGTTTCAAATAATTATACTTCAGGACCACCGATAAAAGCTTCATGAACTCAGTAATGTGGGTAGACTCAAGATTACATAATGTCCACTGATTCTCCTCTAGATTCTCAGAACTGCATGAACTGTGCCAGAATGTAGGAAGGAAAACGATCTGTCTCGCACTTGTATCCCATTGTGAATAAGGTATCTCAATGCGTAAGTCGTAACGAGTAATAGTTAATATTTTCTGTCTGTCAAAATATAAATACGACCAAGTGCTATCTGGCATTTGCCTCCAATTGCAGCTAAGCGACTTGACGGTGTAGTGCTGGAACGGGTTGCAAGCAGAGCACTCGTCTCTAGGAGCGAAAGCTAGAACTCAGGAATCGGCAGTTGGTGGAGAGGCCTAACGTATTGGGTAGTAGGGTGTACTCATTGATTTGATAAGATATACAGTCACTAGGAAACACGTCTCCGAATAAGAAGGTTAAACTATTCAGAAAATTAATTTATCTTCAATCGATTCCTCAAGTGTTTGCACCCTTATTCACTTCGTACGGACTACAACTTCTCCTCTCCGTTCCAGGATCACCTATGCTATGCGTCCTATGTGAATTCCCCCCTCTAACTCCATTACATGTGGCTTAGTAGAACTCAGCCCATGTTTCCATCAATGTTCTGATTGCGTTACACAGGTCACCTTCTTACAAGCTGCTGACAGGACGTGAAATTATCGAGTTAATCAACTTTTTCCAGAAATGCCTTCAGGTAGGTAAAAAGAGATGTGGTAATAAGCTGGCTGAAAAAGGTTAGAGCCTGAACGAGAGAAAACTTTTTCACTGCGTATGCACCAATTTTTTTTAAGATAAGACGGCTGGCTATGTAGTAATAGTAAATAACAACAACGATTAAATTCTACAAATGTTCCACGACTTCCTTCAGTTTTTACGCATCTCTATAGATGTCTCCGAGAAAAAAGGGGAATGTTAATATTACAGGAGTAATATCAGATGAGACTCATAAAACCATTCGAGATATGACGACAGGCCTTCCAAAGGAAACGGAAGTGGCATCTGGAGATTGTGTTCCAGGTTTTTTTATTCATTTATTTGCTAATACAGGTCTTCCGGGTGATTTAATGCAATCCACGGCCTTCTCCTCTCTTTAAGCTGTTTGTCTTCACAACCTCTCTCTCCCAATTTTTCCCTTGTAGCCCTCCTTCCCACCTATTCTTTTCATAACTTCTATTTCGTACTATGTTGCACATTTAGCTTTTACCATTCTTGACATAAAATGGTTTCATATGGATACAAAATGTTATAATAGGAATTTGCAAAATGGTTTGTACAAAGTCTGTGAGAGATCGCAAAAATTGGTACATTGTGTGTTTACTGTGTTTATTCAATTCCTAACGGGCTAGGTTTGATAAGGTACTAGACATTTCTTAGCAATCCGAGCAGGAAAATAACAGAGTTTAATAAAGCAAATTGAGCACCGTTCTTACAATCTGGGTTTCGATCCCTGAACTGTTGTCAGATTTAAGCTGTCAGTTATCGCTCTTCCATCCTCTGGCCATGTCTGTTAATCTGAAAATTGCCGAACTGGACCGTTGTCGAGAGTCCACGCTGAACCGTAGGTCTCCCTGTTTTTGGCGCGCCATGTCATCTCAAAGGTCGCAAGAAGAGAGCTGCGACCACCTCCCAAGACACATGTTAATATGGCTGGTGGTCAAATTAATCTTTTGGTTGATGCCAACATTGCCTTAAGACAAATGAAAAAGGTGGCTTTACAAATCAGTTTAACGTAACAGAGCACCTGACAGACTTGAACAAAACAGGCAATGAGTCTGAATTACTGCACTATGTGATCAAAAGTATCCGTACACCCCCAAAAACAGTCGTTTTTCGTATTAGGTGCATTGTGCTGCCACCCAGAGCCAGGTACTCCTTATTAGCGACCTCAGCAGTCATTTGACATCGTGAGAGAGCAGGATGGGGAGCTCCTCGGAACTCACGACTTCGAATGTAGTCATGTGACTGGGATTCACTTGTGGCCTACGTCTGTACGCGAGATTTCCACACTCCTAAACACCCCCAGGTACACTGTTTCCAATGTGGTAGTGAAGTGGAAACGTGAAGGGACACGTACAGTGTACAGGCTGACCTCGTCTATTGACTGACAGAAACCGACGACAGTTGAAGAGGGTCGTAATGTGTAATAGATGCACGTCTATCCAGACCATTACACAGGAATTTCAAACTGCGTCAGGATCCACTGCAGGACTACGACAGTTAGGCGGGAGGTGAGAAAACTTGGATTTCATGGTCGTGCGGCTGCTCATAAGCCACACATCACGCCAGTAAATACCAAACGACGCTTCGCTTGGTGTATGGAATGTAAACATTGGACGGTTGAACAGCGGAAGAACGCTATGTGGAGTGACGTATCACAGCAGACAATGTGGCGATCCGATGGTAGGATATGGGTATAGCGAATGCCAGATGAACGTCATCTGTCAGCCTGTGTAGTGCCAACAGTAAAATTCGGAGGCGGTGGTGTTATGGTGTGGTCGTGTTTTTCATGGATTGGGATTGCATCCCTCATTGTTTTGCATGGCACCATAACAGCACAGGCCTACATTAATGCTTTAAGCACGTTCTTGCTTCCCACTGTTGAAGAGCAATTCGGGGATGGCGACTGCATCTTTCAACACGATCGAGCACCTGTTCATAACGCACGGCCTGTGCCGGAGTGGTTACACGACAATAACATCCCTGTAATGGACTGGCCTGCACAGAGTCTTGAGCTGACTCACATAGAACACCTTTGGGATGTTTTGGAACGCCAACTTCGTGCCAGGCCTCACCGACCGACGTCGATACCTCTCCTCACTGCAGCACTCCGTGAAGAATGCGCTGCCATTCCCCAAGAAACCTTCCGGCACCTTATTGAACGTATACCTCCGAGAGTGGAAGCTGTCATCAAGGCTAAGTCTGGGTCAACACCATATTGAATTCCACTATTACCGATGGAGGGGGCCACGCAGAAGAGAAAAATGTGTGGAAAATTCGTCCCGGATACCTCGACTCCTCAGAGAAAACAACAACGCGTGGACGCCAGCCGCAGCTTGACTGAAATGCAAAATGTAGAAACTTATTTTCTAGAAAAACTCATCACATGTAACAG